>NC_073261.2:81095000-83595000 GCF_029289425.2 Pan paniscus
AAAGAGAGAAAAGAAAATCTGACACTCCTCTAAAGAGTTCAAGAGTCTCAGATTCTCTGGGTCCGTCAATCCTGGGCAGAACCCTGCTGACTGGTTGATATGCCACAGGTTAATATTTTGAGCTGTTCCTGGGTGGTGTGGCCTGCACATACCTGCCCCCAAGCTCTCCTTACCACCCTCTCCATGCCCTTAGATAGAAATGACAATGACTATTCCCATTGCTGGTAAAGGGTCATCATACCCTTATCCATCCTATACAAATACGTTTCTGCATAGAAGCTACTTGCCTTGCTGGGTCAAAACCAGTGGTTCTAACTAGAGAGGGCCATGAGGCTGCCTAGTACTGTTCAGTTGTGTATGGTGACGCTGGTAACACACTGGAATCACTGAGACACTTCTGTAAAGTGCAGATGCCTTGGGTCCTATCAAAAGGAACCATGGGAGTGGGGCCTGGGCTTGCATCCTTTAAGAATTGTCCCTAGTGAATCATGTTGCATCTTAGCCAAGGACTCCTGGGATCCCAATTGGTTTCAGCCCTAGGTTTTCTCTGCCTCTACTGCCAGCTTGCAGGACTCTTCCTACTCATTTTGGGGATGTTTGATGCAAAAGTTGATGCTGTGTGGGTGCAGACTTCCAGGAGCATGTTATCTGAAACCTGCAGTGATTTCAGGCTGAGGCTCTTCCTGCTGGGAGCCAGGGACAAGAGTGGATTAATGTCAAGGGTCCCACGATTGTGGACAATCCCAGAGACACTATAAATAGATGGAGAGAAGCTGTTTCTTCTTTTCTCCTCAAGGAAACCACCCAAACAGAAACATTTCATACACTTGCGATTGAGGAATGCAGTTGGCCACTCAAGCTTAAGAGAACGTTGGAGTTTTTTTGTTTTTGTTTTTTCCTTTTTTTCCTTCTCTTTCTCATTTTCCTTAAAGGAGGATTAGAAAACACACACAGGCACAGGCCACAGGTGCGTGTGCACGCGCACACACACACACACACACACGAATGCTTTTTCTTGATCTGAAAGAGCACTGTCGAGTCAGTAAGTTGATTGTCCTTCTTTCAGTTCAGCATGCCCTGCCAAATCTTACCATAGAACAGATGCCTGTGGCGCTGCGGTGGTGCCCAACAGCTCTGAGTTTCAGCCTCTTCTTCCTGGGACTTAACCTCTCACTCTCCACTGCTGTCCTTTGAACCCACAGGAGTAAATTGGTGAGCATCATTCATTCAAATGCACCATGAGAAGTGTAGTGGGGAGATGCAAAAGAAGAATGAAATAGCCCACAGAAGATTTCCACACAAGCTGATAAATATACACCTGTGGTTCTCGTTAACCACAGGAGTCAGTGTGGCCCTGTGTGATATAATAAAGAATAAACCTTTGGTCTCTGCCCCTAGTTCCTGGCACCGCGCTCCTAAAACCCTTGTAATTTCCTAAGTGATAGTCGTGCTAGGAGCATCTTTTGTTCTAATATTTAGTCTTTGACCTTGGTTCCTGACACAGAGCTCCTAAATCCCTTGGAATTTCCTGGATAATAGGTGCATCTTTTGTTCTAATGAGGTGACTCTTGGTGGGCCCCTGGATGGGGGCTGGTCACTAGAAAGACCTCAGAATGATCAGAGGCTCGGAACATTCAGCCCCACCCCCATCCCCAGGGAGGGGAGAGGAGTTGGATATTAAATTAATAATTGATTCTGCCCTTGTGATGAAGCCTCCATAAAAATCCCTAAAGCACAGGGTGTGGAGGGATTCTGTGCAGGTGAACACATCCATGAACCAGGAGGGTGATGCCCCCCAACTCCACTGGAACAGAAGCTCCTGTGCTGGGGACCCTCCAGCCCTCGCCCTATGCATCTCCCCTTCCGGCAGCTCATCTGTGTTTTTATCTATCCTCTAGGATAGAATAAACTGGTAAATGTGTTCCCCTGTGTTCTGCAAGCTGTTGTAAGAAATTATCAAGCAAAAGGGGTTGTGGGAACCCCAGTTTATAGCCAGTCGTGGGTCAGAAGTACAGGTGGCAAGTTGGGGCTTGCAGTTGGCATCTGAAGTGGGGGCATCTTATGAGTTCTTAACTTGTGGATCCCTCACTAACTCCAAGTAGATAGTGTTAGAGCTGAATGGAATTGTGGGACACACATTTGTTGTCTGCAGAGAATTGGAGAAGTGCTTGGTGTGGGAAATCACTTACATATTTGGTGTCAGAAATGTTGAGAATATAGAGAAAAACTGTTTGCTTTTCCTATATACCCAGGAAGCCCCAAGCCTTTTAAATTATGGTAACAAAAATCAGAGAAATGCAGCAGGCACTTGGGCTGTATGTACTATGTTTAAGAAAAGAACAATAACAACAAAAAAAACCTTTAGAACTCACAAATTCTCATGGTGTTGTCCTTCAGAGCTTACCCTTGGATGACCTTCTGCTCATTCCCAGGATACTCCATGTACTGCTCTAGAAGAGCCTTTTCCCTGTGGAGGCCCAGGAGCCCAGCCCCAGAATTAAGAGAGAAGGGACTAACACACCCCACCGTGAATGGGCTCTAAGCCCAGTGCAGTCCTGTCCTCTTGGTTCATTCTGGTGGTAGAATTTTGGGCCATGCACCCTTTATGCAGTTCCTGCCCCTTGGGCCTCATACTCACATCCAGAGAACACTGCAGAAGTTCATTGGAGGTGCCTCCCACAATAGTTCCGCTCCAGCCACACCCCGGGCTCTGCCTTGCAACTCTCCAGCCCTCAGGGGAAGCTGCTGCTTCATCGTCTGCCAGGTCTAGGGGTATGAGGGAGATGGGCATATGAGGTACATCCTCCTAACAGGCAGAAAGCAGGCAGCCTTGTGTGTTGAGACATGCCCCCACCCCAACCACTTTTCCTCCCCATGTCCACAGAAAAGCCAACCTGTGGTGGCTGTTGGTGGCCTTGGGTATAACCTGAGGAAGGGCTTGGGGAAAGGGAGGCAGGGAAGTCATACTGGCTACAGGGAGCTAGGTGTCTTTAAAACTCCTAATTGTGGAATTGTCCTCATGCTTCCTGTCTCTGAACTTGACTTCTGATACTAGACCTCTTGGTAGGGGCCCAGGAGATGAGGTTTGAAGTCACCTTCTGGCATCCTGGGGGTCACCTAGGCTATGTCTGTTCTTGCTCCTTGTCTCAGATTCTGGGCCATTCTGCATGGCAAGCAGTAGGCAGCAGGTGGGAGCCTGGAGACCACCCAGCCCACCCCCTTATCTTGCAGGCAAAGATACTGAGGAGCAGAGAGGGGGCACTGAAGTTCGAAGTCCCTTACTTGGAGAGGGACACTGCCAGGATGAGGACACAGGTCCTCAGGTGCTCCGGTGCACAGCAATGCCATGTGCGCCTGGGAACACAAGAGTCTGTCTGGGCTGCACCTCCACGCACTGTGCCAGCTGTCGGCCAGCCTCCCTTGCAGGTCACAGACTCTTGTCATGCTGTGTCACAAATATAGCTGCTTGTGATCTTCAAATTTCCATAAATGACAGAAAATGGAATCCTCTTGCTTGATGGTACATTCATGGCATCACCCATCCCAGAAGTGTGGTATGCTTGAGACTTCTTAAAATCAAAAAGTGTTTGCTTTTTAAAGACGTGATTCCTTAATGGTGACTTTAAGCACCTAAAGTTCTCCAAACAAACTTGCTGAATTACTAAAACCATCCATTTTGCCAAGCTGATCGTGAAACAGAAAAAATGACCTTCGTGGAAAAACTGGCGCAATCCAAATAAAACATAAATTTTAATTCATTGTAATATACCAGTGTTAATTTCTTAGTCTTTACAAACATACCCAGCTACATGGGTTCCTCTCTGCTTGAATTAAAGGCCCAGCACACCCTAGGAGGATGTAGCTCCAAAGGAGTGGGGAACCACCCTGCAGCCTCCATTGCACCTGCCCTGGGAAGAAGACTCCCAATCTCCCTTTGAAACGTGGCTCCATCCTGCACCCCAAATTAGGCCCCTGTGGACTTCTACCCACAGCACCCCCCACAGACTCATCTCATTTTTGTGAGGTGCTCTCTCTTTGGGTGGGGGTGGGGCGGGGTCTACACCACTCTTTTTGTTGGAGAAAGTCCCCTGGAGAAATGCTGCTTCAGCAGCAAAGAATTATGTCACATCTTCTTTTCTTGGGAAAGAAAGTGGGGAGAGAAAAGAAGAGTGATTTAGGCATATTAGGCAGCCAGCACCAAGGAAGTTCTACCAAATATTTTTTAAACTGTATGTTAGAATAATATGATAGTGAAGAGAGTTCTACATATCCTTCACTCAGGAACTCCTGAAGCTTATCACTGGTTTTGGGTGAGTGCTTTGTCATGGTTAAAGACATTTTAGAAGATAAAAACAAAGAAAATGCCTGGAAGCCAAGCCAAAGGATAGAAGAAAAGAGGAAGAAGGAAAGAAAGAAAGAAAAAGAAAAGAAGGAGAGAAAGAGAGGAAGTAAAGAAAGAAAGAAAGAAAAAGAGGGAGAGAGAGAAAGGAAGTAAAGAAAGAAGGAAAGAGAGGAAGGAAGGAAGGAAGGAGAGAAGGAAGGAAGGATAAAGGGGAATAAAAACCAAGAAGCTGAAAGAGTCTGTGGGTTGTTGAAAGGCAAAAAGTGGCTATCTCTGTGGTCAGGCTGCTCCATCATGCCCAACCTCTCCACTTGTTTTTCACCTCTGGCTTCTTCCAGTCTTGGGGCCAATAACAGTGTTGGAAATGTCACGGGTTAATCATGACAGGCAGCTGTGCAGAGCCGGCTGGGCATGGCAAAGTTGGAAGCATCACTCAGGCCAGGTGTGGACTGCCCTCTAGCTCTGCTGGATGCATGTTAAGGTGGTTCGGGGTGGGGTGGTTTCCCCCAGAGGCTGGGGTAGGTCAGATGGCATGCCTGTCAAACTAGGTTGTGACTACCTGGAGCCAGGAGGCCGCATGCTGGACGATCACAGAATTATTGAGGCACACACAAATCATCATCAAGAGGTTATTGGAGACCTACTTTGTGCAGGCACTGTGCTGGGTGCTGAGGATACAGCTGTGACAAAGTGGAAAAATTCATGCCTGCATCATCCTATAGCAGTGGTTTGCAAAGTGTGGTCTCTGGACCACCAGCAGCAGCATTGCCTGGGAACCTGGGAGAATTGCAAACTGAATCAGAAAGTCTGAGGGTGTGGCCCAGTGTTCTGTGCTTTTGCCAGATCTCCAGCAGGTTCTTAGATGCACTAAAGTTTGAGAAATCCTGTATAGATGACATCCCTGGCACACAATGTGTGCTCCTGTAAGGGAGCCAGGAGCAGTGGTACCAGTATATGGGGCTCTGGGTGGTCCCAGCTCCCTCTCTCTCCCCATGGGCCCACAAAGACACTAGATTGCACATAAAAGGTAACTGACCACAGAAAATCCTGAGCTCTCGCAGGCAGGAGCATAACGATGCTGATAATAATACCAACTGCAACAGCTGACGTCCAATGGGCACTTGCTCTGTATCAGTCACTGATCCAGAAGCTTCACATGGACTAGCTCAGATCATTTAATCCTCACAACTGTCCAAAAGCAAGCACTGCTGTTATCTCCATTTCAGAGTTGACGAAATGGAGGCATAGAGAGGCTACAGCTTTTAGAGAGGAGGCAGCAAATGAGTGGTGTAGATACGGTTGTGTTGGGTTGAGGTTAACCAGGAATCATCCGGGCAGGTGGGAAGGGTTGAGCCGGGTATGATGGCAGCAGGAGAGCAGTCCTGGGGTGAGTGCAGGTAACATTAGCTGATGGAAAACCCCAGGGAGGTTTTCCTGCTTCCCACTGATTTCCCAGAATGCCCCTGGGTATTAGGTTGCCCAAGGACTTCCACATTAAGCCCCTCCCTCCCATATATTGGTGCCTGTGGATCTCCACCATGTTTATTTCGGAGCTTGGGGGAAAACTCCAGCTCATGAATCCACGGTAAAACAAGAGGCTTATAACTTGGGGTGTCATTTCCCCTGACTCTTGGATTGATCTGCATGTTCATGAGTGCCATGAAGCTAGAGTTCCCTCTGCAGAGCTGCAAGCTGTCTGGAGAGGAAGATGAAGATGTCTTAGCCCCAGGCTTCTCCCTTGAGTGTCTCCACTGAGAGAATAACAGAGCGGGGTGTGTCATTAATAAGAATTTGCTTGAAGGTTTTGAAATTGAATACTTTTGGAAGGAAAGGACAGGTAGTTGGAAGATAGACCACAGTACAGGTAGTGTGGCCTGTCTTGCTCACTGAGTGATCTCCCATGTGCAGCTCATAAGAGCCTAGTGAAATATTTTCCTGAATGAGCAGAGTACGCCCCGCCTCAGGGCCACGGAATGCCCCAGCTATCCAAGCACTCAAGACCCACCGAGACCGTGAGCGCAGCCGGAGGCAAGGTGAGCCAAGTGTAGACTTGGAGTGGAGAAGTTAAGTCAGTCGCTTGGGAGCAAGAGGGCTCCAGCTGATGCTGGGAAGGCTGGCAGGGATTCCGGGAGATGAAAGCACAGGAGGGGATGCTCTCCATGCCGGGGGGTCAGCCGGGAAAATGTGTGTAGGTAAGAATGGACATGGAGAATGAGTGAGCTACCCCTCGGTTCCCCAGCCCCCTGAACCCTGGGCCTCGGGGGCTCCTGCACGTGTTTCCAGTCTGCAGCAGGCTCCCACAGAGTCATTAACTGCAGCAGGGGAAACACCTGCCCCTGGCTGGTGCCAGGTTTTTTTATGTTGTCTTCATTGCTTCGTGCTTATCTCATTTATGATTATAGAAAAGATTCTTGGCAGCTGTCATCAAATCCTAACAGTGCCTTTAATGTCCCTCGTATATCCTGAATGTGTCAGTAATTCCACTCTGCACATTTATGCCTTTCTTTCACCGGCAATAAAATTTTAGAAAAATATAACTTCAATGGAAATGCCTATGAGGACAATAGGGAACATAAACACACGCCTCCTAATGCTTGAAGTAGGTGAGCACACACAGGCAAATAGCATGGGCTGAAGTGGTCTGGGCATTCAAGAAATTGGGCTTGAGGAGGATCAGGCTGTAGGCACACAGGGCTTTTGCATGCATTAGAAAGTAAGGCTGTTAGTGGGATGGCTGGCCTGGGCTTGTCTTTCTCGGGGTTATAAATGAAGGCACATCATGGGTGATGCATTTAGTTTCTTGCCTCCCTTAGAGTTAGACATTATTCTGTGGCTTCTACTTGGCTGTTGCAGTGATAAGCTGAGGCCCTGACACCATGTTCCTGTCACCTTCCTGTTGTGGCCATGAACGATGCCTTGAGCTCAGCTGTGCCTGGATGCTTGGACTCAGCTGCTGCAGCTCAGAGGCTCTGGACGAGCCCTTCAGCATCAGGCCATCTCTTCTGAGATTCTGCTCAGGACTTGGGCCTGGATGATCTGCTGAGCTTCAGTCTCTGCCCTGCTCCCCTCATGGAGGACCTGATTCATCTGGAGCCTCGGACTCCCTTTGTAGTGGTCCCTGGGATCAGAGCAGCACTCTTGGGTGAGTTTACATGCCTGTTTTGTCAGACAGGCCTTTCTGATGCTGGATCCATAGCTGCCTGGATCTGCTCCGCGGCTCAGCACCTTCCAGATCGTGCTGGATGCCTGCATCTGGACCTCCTGACAGCCCCCATTCTTGCTCTCCTGACACCTACATGGGAAGCCTTGTTGCCCACGCTGCCTATTGGTTTGGCCCCCATGAGCATCTGGGGGCCCCAGTGCAGCACATCTCATGGCCAACAGAGGCTGTATGTGGGTGCCGTTGTACCTCTAAATTCATTTAGAGGCTGATATATTATCAATCAACAGGTCCTTTGTAAGCACTTACAGTATCCCTGGCCCTATGAAAGATGGTGGATACAAGACTTGCAGACACACTCCTGCTCTAAAGCAGGATGTGCAGTCAAGCCTAAAGATGCTCAGCTTTTGCATGTGGCAGATGATGTTCATAGCAGATGCATGTACCCACCAGTCATGTGCCCATCAGTCATGTGCCATTCCTGGGATCTAAGCCTCACTTTAGCTCCAAGAGGAACTAAAGCACAGAGCTCTTGGTAAGAAACTCTGAAGCTCCATAGTGCCTAGACACTGAGCAAAGTCCTGAGCAAGGTCAAGTGAAGTCAGAAACTTTCCAGGTCAATCAAGTTTTCAGGGTACATGAATAATTCCTCAACCTTAGTTGCCCCAGAAACCATTCAGAAGTCCATTTGGAGTCTTGCCAAACTGGGAAGGCGGGCAGCCCTTTGAATGGAGGCTGTAAGCTCAAACCCGCCTCTTCCACTACAGCTTACACACTGTGTACACAGCACACCCACAGATGTTGCCAGAAAGTCAGTGGGGCATCTGGAAGCAAGGGCTTTACAGAGAGGACAGATAGCTCTTGTGTGCTGCCAAGAGTATAACAAGTGTAGTCACCAAGCAGGGTTCCTGGAGCTTGGGAGATGCTCGTTCTCTCCCTTTCCTCTGCTTAGCTCCTAGGAATGGGGCTCAGTTCAAGGTGAAAGCCCCAGGTTCCTTTCTCTGAGTGCAGAGCCTTCTCTCACACGCCAGGGCTTTCTAAGACCCTGGCAACAGTGAAGAGAGATGGCCCCTAGGAAAGGCTAAGGATCCCAACGTCCCAACAGCTTTGGGATCTTGGCCTTCCTTGGGAATGTCAAGGACTCAGATCCCTGATGGCACGGAGGGGAGGGGAGTGAGAATGGTGAGCCGACTGTCAGGCAGAATGTGTCAGTTGCAGGTACCTGGCTGCTATGGTGGCTGCTAGGACAGCCAGAGCACCACCTCCACACGCTGGCAAAGTCTGGAGGCTGCCACGGCCTTTGAGTTTCCAAACTGGTGAGGAGGTGGGTACTTAACGCTGTGCAGTCTTCTAAGGGTCTGGGTAAAATGAAAAATGAGTCAGGGATGAGCCCTCAAAAATTGCTTCAGAGGCTGCACTACAGAGAACTCTTAGAGACAGCTGCTAAGGCTTATCCCAGTGACATTTGGTGAAACAAACTGGTTATTTAGGTTCTGGCTGGAAGAGATTACTTGGGCGAAGAGAGAGGTGTCCTAGAGACAAGGGGTGCTTAGCTTGGAATAAGAACTACTCTGTAGGGTCCTTGGGGTCCAGGCCAGGCCCTGTAGGATCTGTGACCAGGGGCAGGGGACCTAATGCTCCCTCAAGGAAGGTCAGAGGATCCTAGGCTTGATTTCAGGGCTGTGGCCAGCTTCACTGAACAGTTTCCAACAATGGTCACTGAAGGTGCAGGGAGCACCTGTGGGTCAAATCCTAGGTCTCTCACCTAGGATTTGAATATATGAAATATACATTGTTGTCAATGCCTGGGGCTGTGACGCTGTGGGCAAAGTACCCATAGCGTACTCATGGAAATTCAAGAGAGTCAAAATATCAAGGTGGTCTCTTGTTTCTGCCTCAAGAATGTTCAACAGGATGGTCTTGTGGTAAAGAGGGTGAATAAACCAGACACAACTGCAAAAGAAACAATCTCTTCTCCCCTTCCAAGCAGCCCACACCCACTGTTCTTGGTGTTGACTGCCACCGAGGCTCTCCAGCTCTAGGAGGCTCCTCCAGGAAGCCAGAGGGCAGGGCCCAAGAGGTAGAGTCCTGTGAGTTTATGCTTTGGCCTGATGGCTTGGTGGACAAGAAGGACCAAACCTTCAGCACTTATGGGCTTTTCCTAGTGGAGCTCTGTGTAGGTAGAGAGAGAGGTGTTGTGATTGTTCTGAAGTTTCCTAACCTCTTTGTCTTGTTTTGCCTGAGTTTGGGAGTGCACCACCTGAGATCCGCCTGGCTCCCCAGCCCTTGCTGGGCCCTCTCACAGCTGCTCTCACAGCCATTCTTATTAGTGTAAGAGCTGATATAGATTAGGGAGGTCTAAATCAGTGCCTGCTTCTGCTGAAATTCCTGGCCAGAGCCTCCTTTCTGAAGCCCCAGACTGAAGGGCCTCACTGTGCAGACCAATTGATTTATTCTTGGGGAGAAATCCATTGCCAGGCAGCGCATGGAGCCCCAGTGGGCCACCCTTTGAAGTTATTTTTATTTGGCTGATTTTTATGTTTAACGAGACGTAGTTGAATGTTGAAGGTGGAAAGAAGGGGCCAGAAATCCAGGCACCAAACTTCCCCAAAACATCTCTTTTGAAGACACTTATGGGTAGATCCCTCTGTCCTCCAAGCAACCAACCAGCAGGTCTTTAGTGAACAATGACTGTGTGCTAGGCTCTGTGCTAGAGCTTGAAGTGAAGATAGTTTCAGGCCTCAAAGAAGTTTACAGTCCACGAGGGATGTGGGTGGGAGTAGGGTCAAAGGAAGCGCAGGATTCGCACCAATGAAACAACTAAAAAGAAAACCAAAGACATACTTGTCACACAGCATAGAACTTGCTGGCCATGGGAGTCACGAGGAAGAGCTGTGTGGAATGAGACATCAAAGACTTTATGAAGAAGTTGAGACTCTGGCTTAACCTTGAAAAAAGAGGGAATTAATCAGCTTGCAAGAATGTATTGTGTATTTGACATAAAAACCATGTGGCCAGGGCTTAACTAAAGTAGTAAAGCAGAAGTCTTATAGCTGGTTGAACACACAAGACATGTATCTATGAAAAAGAAACACAAAATAGGCAAACAGGACTCTCCCTCTCTCTCTCTCTCTCTCTCTCTCTCTTTCTCTCTCTGGGGTGGAGGGTTGTATCTGCATTATACACTTTTTACTCATTCATTTGCCCACTTTTTTGCAACCAATTTACTCATGTCATTGTTGAGGGACCTATGGCAGGTGCTTTGTGCTGTGGCTAATAAGGCAGAAATTGAGCAAAATAAGCAGTGAGCAGAAGAGAGACTCAGGGGCATGCATGGACAGGAAGGTGTGGGGAAGGGTGCCCTTGAGTTGCATTCTGAAGTGACTGGATTTGGATTGGTTGGCAGAGGAGAGATAGAAATAGTTCATTATTGGGTTGGACAGATTAAAGGACCAAATGTACAGACAATGGAGAAAGACACATGAGACTAAGGCTTAGAGGGAGATACCACCCCTGCCACTCCAGGTCCACTTGAATGGGCTGTCCCCGAGTCTGTCTGCTTTCCAGGTTAGACCCCTCTATGGGTCAGCACTGTCTAATAGAAATATAATGAGCCACATGTGTGTATTCATGTTTTCTAGTAGCCACATTAACAAAAGTAAAAAGAAACAGGTGCAATTAATTTTAATAATATGTTTTATTTTACACAGTATGTCTAAAACATTATCATTTCAACATGCCTTCAATTTTAACCAGCTATTTTACATTCTTTTTGTTTTCTCTGAACTAAGTCTTTGAAATCCAGTGTGTATTTTACCCTTACCTGACATCTCAATTCAGACTACTATGATCCAAGTGTTCACTAGCCACCTGTGCCTTAGTGGACAGTGCATGTCCCTGTCACAACACACCCACAGCTTCCATACACACACATCTCCTGTGCCCCAGTGCCCAAGTGGACTGGTGTTTTTGCACCAGCCCAAAAGTCAAAATATCTGGGGCCAGCGTGGTGGCTCACGCCTGTAATCCCAGCAGTTTGGGAGGCCGAGGCGGGCAGATCACTTGAGGTCAGGAGTTTGAGACCAGCCTGGCCAACATGGTGAAACCCTGTCTCTACTTAAAATACAAAAGATAGCCAGCGTGGTGGCCGGCAGTTGTATCCCCAGCTACTCAGGAGGCTGAGGCAGGAGAACAGCTTGAACCTAAGAGGTGGAGGTTGCAGTGAGCCAAGATCATGCCACTGCACTCCAGCCTGGGCAACAGAGTAAGACTCCATCTCAAAGAAAAAAGAAAGAAAAAGAAAAATACCTGGGAGGTAAGTGGGTTGAGTGGAATAAAAGACATGGATAGACAGTAGGAAGATGTCTGTAGGCAGGGTAAGGACATAAGTGAGGAGATGACAGGAGCTAGTCCTGTTTCTTAAAGACTTCCAAAGCAAGTGTCTATGAATTGAGGTAGTGATGATCATACCCAAAATCCTTTTCTAGCCTATCCTTTCCCTAGCGACACTGCTTCTGCACTGGTCTACCCATCAATGAGCCCACAAGCCCACTGATACCTACTGTGTGCCCAGCACTGTTTTAGGTGTTGTGAGAGATAAAAGAAGCACCTTAAGAGATAAGATAGAGACTTTGAGAAAACAGCCATAGGGAAAAGCCCCATGTGCAAATGCCCCATAGGCAGTACTTGGCAGTGACTGAGTTTCCATCAAGACAAGAGAGGAGAGGGAAAGCCATGGAGCCTTGGAATTCCCAGCTGCTGAACTGTATGGAAAGGAAAGGGCAGAGGTGGAAGGGCCAGAAACCCTTGGTGATGCCTGGGCTCTGCTTCTTAATATGGCTGTGTGATGCCAGTCATGGCACTAGCTTTCCTCAGTTTCTTTTTCCTGATCCAGAGAATGACATTTGCCCAGCCTTTCTCCCAGGGTGCCTGTGAGGATCCAATGAGATTGGGCATGGGAATGAAGTCTCACCGAGAGGTAAGGAGTAATTAATAGTAACAGTAGGCTGGGCGTGGTGGCCCACGCCTGTAATCCCAGCACTTTGGGAGGCTGAGGTGGGTGGATCACCTGAGGTCAGGCATTTGCGACCAGCCAGACCAACAAGGTAAAACCCTGTCTCTACTAAAAATACAAAAATTAGCTGGGCGTGGTGGCAGGCTCTTGTAGTCCCAGCTACTCGGGGGGCTGAGACAGGAGAATTGCTTGAACCCGGGAGGCAGAGGTTGCAGTGAGCCACTGCACTCCAGTCTGGGTGATGGAGTGAGACTCTGTCTCAGAAAAAAAAAAAAAAGTAATAGTAATTAATGTTGCTGCTGAAAAACTTGGCCCAGCAAGACCTTGAAAGGTCTGGGGCAAGACCTTGCACCAGAAAGGAGCAGCTAAGCCAGTGTCACATGTCCACAAAGACTGAGGTTTCCTTGGATCTCTGTTCTCTCTGCCTGGAGGGTCTATCCCTCCTTTCTCTGCCTATGATGTTCTTCCTATCCTGTAAGACCTTGGACAGACCCCACTTCTCCAGGAAGCCCATCTGGATTTGAGGCTCCTTATTCTGGGCCCCCGTAGTGTGATACCTATGTCCTTCTGTTTCATGTTCCCATCAGCTGCTTGTGGAAATCTCCTCTATTGGACCAGGAATGACTAGGAGGTGAGACTTTTATTTGGTTCATTTCCAAATCCTGGGACACCCAGTGGGTTCCTATTTCCAGATTTGAGCTGACTTTTGATAACTCTTTTGTCTCTGGAGGCTTTGTAGGGAGAAGAGGTTCTAGGCTCCTATGGCCTAAATGGGCTCAGCCCTGCCAATGTCTCTGACCCTTTGCTGAATAAGGATTTAGAGGCTGTTTCTGATTTGGAAATTGCAGCCGGAGTTTTTTTAGTGCCGTTTTCCAAAGTCAACATTCCCAAGCAGAACTGGAGTGGAGAGGAAACAGTGCCCCCAGACCTTGGAGGGAAGGATCAGTGTGGTTCCATTATTTAATTAGGCTGAAGAATGCTCAGAGGCGTGTACTGAGCAAGAGGAGGTGGGGGTATCAGGGAAGGGGGCTGCTATGTGTTACTGGACCATCCTGTGGATCTGGAGAGGAAGCCTGGGGTGGGAGGCAGAGCATGGGACAAAGGGTTAAGGCTCTGGCTTCAAAGAGGCAACTAATTGTATGTGGTTACTCATTGAGGGCCTCAGTTTTCTCACCTGCCAAACATGGACACGGTTGTCATGTCTCAGAATTATCATGAGATATTATTTTGGCAGTCTTCATAAAAAAGCTTTGAAAAGCTCTAAAAACCCCACTGTGGTCTAATGGAAAATACTCTGGGTCATTTGTAGGCTGTGTGATCTTGGTTTAAGTCCCAGTCTTCTCTGGACCTGAGGTTACTCATTTAAAAAAAATGAGATGTTGGATTGGATGATCCTGAAGCCTGCTTAAGTTCAGAATGTTTATATTTGCTCTTCCGACCTGTGGAGACTGAAAGACACACACACATAATCAGTTTGCATTTCAAGGCACACTGATTGGCCAGTATTTGCGTATCAATAAATTACTGCCATCGTCAGCCAATCATTGAGCACTGATAGTGTTGAGAACCTCTCTTGACCTGTGCTTCTCGACATCTTATTGTTTGGTTGCTGTATTATCATTGACTTCATGTGTGCCCATGTCTTGTGGTCCATCTAGACCAACACTGTCCAATAGAAATACAATATGAGCCACAAATGCAATTTAAAATTTTCTAGTAGCCACACTAAAAAAGTAAAAAGAAACAGGAGACATTTTAATAGTGTATTTTATTTGACCCAATATATCAAAATATTATCATTTCACCATGTGTTCCATATAAAACATATTAACAATATAGTTTTACATTTTTTAATGTTAAAATACACACACTCCCTAGTGTGCATTTTATACTTACAGTGTGTGTCAATTTGCATCAGCCATATTTCAAGTGCTCAATAGCCACATGTGGCTAGTGGCTCCCATAGTGGACAGCACAGATCCAGATTGCAAGCTGCTTAAAGGTAGGGGTTGAATTTTGTGATATTTAATACTTGGAAAGAGCTTTAGAGTTTAAATGCCCTTTCTGCTATATCATGTCATTCTGTCCTTACTGCTATCTGGTGAAGTTGATACAGTTGTGAACACCATTTTATAGATAAGGAACCTGAGGATTTGGGGAGATCAAACGCTTGCTTGAGGGCATAGCATCAATAGAAGCTGAGCTGGGATTTGAACTCAGATATTCTGGTTCTAAGTGTAGAAGGAGTTCTAACAGGGCAGCTACCTTCATTTATTTGTCCATTTACTCTGTGATTTGCTTGTTACTTAACCTAGGTCCATGCTCTGTGCCTGGTGCTGATATTAACCAGATGTGATCCTTTTGTATTTTAAGAGGAGGCAGAAATGGAGAGGTTAATTTTGATGTTTCTATTTCTTTTCTTGTTTTTTGTGTGTTTAGGTTTGAGAGAAAGATGAGGTCGGAGGATGACTCTAGCATTCTTGTCAGCATCTTTATCTTTTTAACTGCAAGCCTGCTTCAACACATCCGGTGAACCAAGGCTAGAAAACATTCCTGTGTTTCAGGCTGTATTTCCTCTCATTCGTTGTCTTCTGGTTACATGAGTTCCCTACCCGGCTCCTCCTTCCTCCTTGGCCTGTATCCCTCACTGAGCCAGGAGATGCTTATCACATACACTTTCTGTTAGACCTGACTTTGGCCAAACTAAACTGTTCTCTCTCTCATGTGGTGATCTTGGCTGATTGTTTTTAGGAAGGGAAACCCTCATTTACTTTCCTGACATGGACTTTAATTCTGGGAGCCAGAGGCTTCCTGTTGCAAGGCAGGGTTGGTCTGTGTTGCTCTGAGGGGAGCCTGATGTCCTCACCAAGCCCTAGCTACACACTACTCACTAGAGGTGCCAGGTGGTGGCTCTTGAAAACTAGGGAGGGGCCCCAGACTGGAGGGCAGGTAACGGAGATGCTGGAGGCAGAGCCCACTATCAAGTATTGGTGGTCATCTGGAAGTGCTGCCAGGAGGCCATGATGGGAATGAGGAAGGAGCAAGGGTCAGGGTTTGAGGCTCCTGAGCCAAAGTAGACAATAGCACACTCAGAGCCACAGTCAGGGGCTTAGTCAGGAGCTGAGGTTTGAGAAGGAGGGGGCCCCTTTCCAGAAGGGACCATGATTTGACCCATGTTCTGTGTCCTCCCTCAGTGCATTGGTACACAAGGCATCACAGAGTCCTTGAGATGAAGGAACCTTAGACATCAGCTACCCTGAGCCCCTACTTCATTGATACCAGTATTGCCTGCAACAGTGGGTTCAATTAGTGCTCTGTGGAGTCCTGGTGTTCCCAGGGGTGTCTCAGGGGTAGGGGTGTCTCATGCAATATTTGGGACATAATTACTGTATACTAAAATATTATTCATTGTTTATCTAAAATTCCAATTTAATTGGTTGTCCTGTGTTTTTACTTGCAAAATGTAGCAACCCTATTCAGGGGGTTTGCCAGGAGCGGAGTAGAGGGCTCAGAGGGCAGGGAATTCCACTACCCACCCACCATTTTAATGAGACCAGCTCTACTTTTATCTGACAGTGGTAGTTAAAACTAACGAACAAAACAAATCCCTCCCCTTTCATGGTCTCTGACTGTATCAGTCAGGGTTCCCTAGAGGGACAGAACTAATAGAACATATATATATATATAAAGGGGAGTTTATTAAGTATTAACTTACATGAACTCAAGGTCCCACAATAGGCTGTCTGCAAGCTTGAGGAGCAAGGAGAGCCAGCCTGAGTCTCAAAACTGAAGAACTTGGAGTCCGATGTTTGAGGGCAGGAGGCAACTATCATAGGAGAAAGATGTAGGCTGGGAGCCTAGGCCCATCTCACCTTTTCACATTTTTTTGCCTGCTTTATATTAACTGGCAGCTGATTAGATTGTGCCCACCAGGTTAAGGGTAGGTCTGTCTTCTTCTCAGCCCTCCAAACTGTTCCAGTCTCTGCCTGTTACCCAGTTCCAAAGTCGCTTCCACATTTTTGGGTATCTTTTCAGCAGTGCCCCCATATTTTTGGGTATCTTTTCAGCAATGCCCCACTCTACTGGTACCAATTTACTGTGTTAGTCCATTTTCATGCTGCTGATAAAGACATACCTGAAACTGGGAAGAAAAAGAGATTTAATTGGACTTAACAGTTCCACATGGCTGGGGAGGCCTCAGAATTATGGCAGGAGGTGAAAGGCACTTCTTACTTGGCAGCGACAAAAGAAAAATTAGGGAGAAGCAAAACTGGAAACGCTTGATAAACCCATCAGGTCTCATGAAATTTATTCACTATTACGAGAATAGCACAGGAAAGACCGGCCCCCATGATTCAATTACCTCCCCTGGGTCCCTCCCACAACACGTGGGAATTTGGGAGATACAATTCAAGTTGAGATTTGGGTGGAGATACAGCCAAACTGTATCACTGACCAAGGAAGAATCCTAGACAGTATTATAGAGAAGAGATTTGGACATAGTACCATTCATGAACAAGGGTTACTCATTTCCCCCAGTATCAGATAGGTCAAAGCCATGTTAAGGGAAGAATATAAATCTCTTCTGATGACCAGCCAAGGAATTCTGTTATTGTTGTTTTAAGGGATAGATTCTCATGATGGTGAGTTAAGGTTGAGAAAAAGACAACTGCATTCAGAAAGGGACACTTCTCTCTCTCCCTGCCCTCAAGTTGTCCAAAGACCTTGAGACCAGGGTGTACCCTCCCTCACTTCCTAAAGCATCAGATGCCAGGCTGGAAAGAGGCCCCAGGATGTTCACAGGAGGCTGCTGGAGTCTATCCCATTTGCCAGGGATGGAAAGGGACCTCAGGAGTTAGGAATTGATACTTCAGTGAAGAGAGGGAGAGCCTCCAGGGGAAAGTGTGGAGATGGTTAGGGTCCCCACCCCACCAGGGATGAAAGGGTTAAAGGGAAGTGAGGGGAGAAGGGGAGAGTTAGCAAATGAGAATGCATTTTTTAACTTTATTTATTTACTTGTTTATTTATTTTTATAGAGATGGGGTTTTGCTATGTTGCCCAGACTGGTCTTGAGCTCCTGGCTCAAGTGATCTACCTGCCTTGGCTTCCCAAAGTGCTAGGATTACAGGTGTGAGCGACCATGCTTGGCCAAGAAAGCATTCTTTTCACTCTTTTTCTGAAGGCCTAGGCAGAGAGGTATAGTCCCTTGTGCAATGCAGAGAAGCCAAGTACAAAACATGGTGCTCAAAATTGTGCGAATTGCCACCCCAACACCTGCTGCATTGCCTATTGTTTTAGAACTTTGGAACAATTACCTGATTTCATCAGGAAAAAGAACAGCTTTAAATTTTCAAAAGAGTCAGTGTGGAGTCAGCCAGCGGAAAGTAGGTGAGGGCGTTCCAGCATGGGTTGGCGGCAGCTCATTTTTCCATGGCATGTGCATGGAGGACCCTCTCTCATCTAGCAGGTCATGTGGAGTGTCTGTTTGCAGAAACAGTAAGACAGAGCTCATCACTTTCATTCCAAGATGGAGCTAAAGACAAAACCCTAAGGGATCAAAAAGGAAGGGGCCTATTCCGTGGGCCTGAGGTTTTAAGTATTTGGCTTCCACATGAGATTTCAATTTGAAGAAAGAGTTCCATGGCTAAAACAGTTTGGGAAAACCATTGCTCCCCACAATATACACAGTAAGTGGTCTTCCATCTTCAGTGAAACAGCCAACTAAAAACAAAAGTGTGTGTCAAATCACCTATAAACTGGGGATTTCCAAGGCTCACTGAGAAGGGAACATAAGCTGGAGCCAGAGCAGAATTAATTGCTCAAGACCAGAGGAGAAGCTGCAGCTACAATGGAAGGTCCTCCTTCTGTGTGCCCTCCCCATGCAGCACTCCACCTTTCCTCAAAATAAAAAGGGAGCATACAGTTAAAAAGAACCCACTGGAAAGGCCCAAGGGAGCTTGTTCAGGCCTTCCACCATGGGAGGAAATAATGGGAAGGCATCATCTATGAACCAGAAAGCTGGTCAGTGAGCCCCAAGCCATGGAGTTAACTGGGCCCTTAAGTGCAGTTTAGAGACCCTCTACTGTTACTTGAGAATGACCCCTGGAGGGTCCTGCCTCACTCCCTTCTACTATCAAGGTATTCCTTCCAGCCAAAGAGCCCTGGGGGCAGTTCTGGGAATGCAGGTTTCTCACCTTGATACAGTATTGCTCAGTTTATTGATCATTATAGATTGGGGCACAAAGTTGCCTGACTGTTCACCCCAAAACATGGCACTGTGTGGGAGGAAAGGGGTCTGAACTGTAAGGATCTGGCGCATGAGCCCTGTGAAGGACCTTGTGGGTAGGAGACTTCCAGCCTTGCCTTCTCCCCTCTGTTAGAAGTTGAGTCGGCAGGAGGCAGGCTGGAGCACAGCTCTTCCACGGTGGTACTGGGGAGAGGCCTGGCCTGCTCCACGGCCTCCAGTGGGGAGGAAGTTGCTTTGCGATGGGCCTTGAAGGCTAGGGGTTTGGATTCATGAAGAAAGGGGAGGCCATTGTTCCAGGGTGGAGGAGGTCTTTGTGGACTGGGCATAGGTTTTGGGGGATAGAGGAGAGAAAAGGTAGAGGGAAAAGGAGCTGGCAAGGCCCAGATTTTAGAGAGCTGTGAATGCCAAGCTGAGTTCAACATTGAAGCTGAGATTTTAAACAGTCGAGTGCTTCTGATGGCCGCATACTGATTGACCTTGTGAGCCAAAAAGCAGCATTTGACACGTCCACATACTGCCACCTTCCTCATGCAAATCTCCTCAGCAGTCTGCAATACCTCTCTTCTGTCTTGGGCTTGAAAGGGGGCTCTGGCATTGCCCATAGCCCCTGGGAATCCAGATGTTCACACTGCTGGGAAGGAGCTCATTTTTAAAAATCCAATAGTTTGTAATGAGAGGCAATTTTCTCCCAAAAGCAATTAGTATCTGCTAATTTCTTTGCACACAATTGCTTTCAAGAATAAATTCCAGGTTCCATATGGTATCCCATAAATCATATCAGAAGATTTCTTTCTTCTTAGGTATTTTATTCTTAAACAGACTCAGATTTTTACCTTTAAGAATGGAAGGATACTGAAGTACAAACTCCCTCCTCACCATATGTGTGAAAGTTTATATCTGAAATTCCAGATGTGATTAAAATCCAATTTAATATTTTTGATGGATGAGTCAGGGCTGCTACCAGCAGACTCACTGCTGTCATTTCCAGGTGACAGAGAGGTGAAAAATATTTGGCGCTTCTAAGTAATGCATCGATTCTAAATGGAGGATGAAAAGTAGTTAAAATGAAACAAACTGGCCAAGTGCAGTGGCTCATGCCTGTAATCCCAGAACCTTGGGAGGATGAGGTGGGCAGATCACTTGAAGCCAGGAGTTCAAGACCAGCCTGGCCAACATGGTGAAACCCTGCCTTCAATAAAAATAAAAAAAATTAGCCAGGTGTGGTTGTGCACACCTGTAATCCCAGCTACTTGGGAGGCTGAAACATGAGACTTGCTTGAACCCAGGAAGTGGAGGTTGCAGTGAGCTGAGATCGTGCCACTGCATTCTAGCCTGGGTGATAGAGCAAGACTCTGTCTAAAACAAAAACAAACAAAAGAAAAAGAAAAAAAAGAAACAAACTGAGGACAGCGAAAGGAAAGCCACTATGTAGGTCCAGCCCATCTAGGTGGTAAGGAGAGCAGAAGAGTCAAGGGAGATAGAAGGGAGAGGAGAAATAATTCTAAAGCATGGAGCGCTTTGGTGGCAGGGGAGGTGAGTGGAAGGATAGGGTTCATTCCAAAATGGAGAAGCAGAGAAGCCAGGGGCCTGAAAAAGAGCGCAGAAGTGCTAGAATATAACAGTGATTATTTCAAAAGTCCACTTAAAGCCAATCCTGCATCAAGACAGAGGGCTACCCTGTGTCCAGGACCCAGAACTCATAAGCTCCCTTTTGCCTATGTCATGGGAATAGACTGGCCTGAGAGTATACCAGCAAGCACCACAGGGCTTTGCCAGGGAGATTTGTTCTCATGAACTGATTGCTGGGACATGAAACTGTCACTAGGCCTCCCTGAGGCTGGTATGACAATATTCAGGCAGGCCCTTCTTGAAATATAATGTCAGGATAAGAAGGTAGTTTCAGCCGGGTTTGGTAGCTCATGCTTGTAATTCCAGCCCTTTGGGAGGCTGAGGCAGGAGGGTTGCTTCCTGGGCAACATAGTGAGATGCCATCTCTACAAAAACTTTAAAATTAACCTGGTGTGGTGGCAAGTGCCTGTATTCCCAGCTACTTGGGAGACTGAGGAGGGAGGGGAGGATCGCCTGAGCCCAAGAATTCAAGGTTACAGTAAGCTATCATCATGCCACTGCACTCCAGCCCGGGTGAAAAAAAAAAAAAAGGTAGTTTAAATTCACATACCCAAAGTGATTCTTCTTAGTACAATTGCTGACCAAGGAGATTTCCAGTTGTACTTGAAGGTACATTGATCACCTGACCAGTGCTGAGGGTCTCTTAGCCAGAGGGACCACCAAGACCCCAGCAGCAGTTGCCTGTGCCCTTAGAAGAATCTTCAGAGGTAAGGATGCAGCAGTTCATAAACAAGAGGCAATGGAAAAGTGAGCTTCCACTTACGAAAATGCCATCTAGAGAAACACTTTCAGGTCTGTGCTGTGCCTATCCAAGCAGAAATTCTCTAGAGGACTGGAGAGTTTCCAGCTTTCCTCAAAATGGAATGGGTGATGACGGCTCTATGGGGGAGTTAGCGTTTCTTAAGGAAATTTTCTCTCAGGCATCTCTCTCTACGTGCTAGCAAGTTGCAGGGGAAAGCAGGTAATTCAGGGCACTAAATATAAGCCTGGGGATCAAATCCTTGCTCTGCCAATTTTATTTGAGGATTCTTGGCAAAATGACTTGAGCTTTCAGAGCCTTGGGCTCTTCGTCTATAAAAAAGGGATGTATCAGGTAGCTTTTGCTGAATAACAAATTTCTGAAAACATAGTGGCTTAAGATAACAAGCACTGAATATTTCTCATGATTATGTAAGTTGGCTGGGCAGTTCTTCAGGTGTGGGTAGCCTCAGCTGGGGCTGGATGGTCAAGAATAGCCTCACTCCTATGCCTGTGGCCTCAGCTGGGATGGCTGGAGAGGTGGGCGCCTTGCTCCACATGGTCTCTCATCCCCGGGAAGCTAGCCTGTGCTTGTTCACAGAGTGGCAAAAGGGTTCAAAGGTGAGAGAGGGAAAGCCTTGATGCAAAAGCACTTTTCAAGCCCCTTACATTGTGTTTGCTAATGCCCCACTGGCCAAAGCAGGATGGTCAATACAGAATTGAGCGGATGGGGGAACTGACTCTACTTCTCGATGGGATGAGGTGCAAAATATTGTGGCTATTTTTTTTTAGTCTACCACAAAAAACAGCAACAAATCTACCTCAATGGGTTATTGTGAGGCTCATATAAAATAATGCATGAAAATAAAGCTCTTGGCATGGTCCTGGCACATAGTAGGTCTTCCGTGAACGTGAGTTTTCATTTCTTCTTTTTCTTCTTCTTGAGTAAGAGCACATCTTTATGAGAGGCATGATGGATCTGTTGACTCTAATTCCATTCTCTTTCAGAGCACATGGAAATTGAAGCCATGTGGGACTTAACAAGAGATCAAATAGTGCCTTAAACATCCCAGGGCAGCAGTCCTGTCCCCAGAGCCTGGGGCGGCCCCTGTGATGGAACCTGTCTTTCCTGGTGCTCTGGGTCCCTCCCCTCCCAGCCTGCTGCAGGTCGGTCTTTTTCTCATTACAAATTGCTCATAAGCACACACATCCCCAGATGCCCGCATAAAAGCTGGTATTAAAGTTGTGTAATGGTGGTGTGAGCCTTGTTATTATTAGGGTAGCAGTAAGCTGTTCCCCAGAGCTTGGGGCTCTACTGGGCAAAGCTCTGGAAAAGCTGCACACTCTCTCCAGTGCAATATGACCGCCCCCTCCCAGTGAGGCTGCAAAGAAGAGATACTGAGCTATGCAATTGTATGGTGAGTCAGTTATCAGGGGAGAAGAATTAGATTGTGGGGGTGGAAGCAGAGACCTCTGAGGAGAGAAACCCCTAGGGACAGAAGAGTAGCACTGGAGATCTTCAAAGGATTCTGCTGATGCAATTTCTCCAGGAAAAATTCCATAATATTTGGCACCTGTCAGAGAAATACTGCTCTGCATTTGATGGCATGTCATAGGGGACCAGGCTTCCTGCCCTTGTCAAGTGTTACCAACAACTCAGTGAGCTTGGCAGGAGCATCAGCCCCATTTTACAGATGTGGACTCTGGCGAGTCTTCACTCCTTTCCCAGGAATGCTCTCTCCTGTATTTAGTGGCCCCTCCTGTTCCTGGACCTTGGATCAGCTTATTCACTGATGATGACGGCGCTGATGAAACATTAATTCATGACCTCTGGAATATGCACTCTTTAACACATGTAAGTGTGTGTAGTGTGCGTGATTGAATATTAGATGAGAAATCAACCTTGGCCTCTTGCCACTGTAGCATCAAGGGTTCTCACAATGGCTGATGCAAATCTCATGATGAACACTGGGCTTAAGGGAAATGAGAGGCTACAAAGACCCGAGCCTGGAGGGTCAAATCACAAGCTAGGAAATGGGCAACTGCTTTTCAGAACACTGGTCAGAACCAGAATGGCAGAGAAGGCAAAAGATGAAAAATTTTTAAGCCTTTCCTATATGGCAGAAACCGTGCTGAAGGCTTACATGGATTATTTCCTTTCATTACCACCAGCACCCCATTAAACATTAAACATTATCACCTGTGTTCAGTGCTCCCTTATATCTGGGACTCTTCTAGACACAGGATAATTTCTCTTTCCCACATCCTTGTTGGAGGCAAGACCATTTGAGAAACTTGACCAGTGACTGGTGAATGTGAGTGATGGACATCTTTTTTAGGCTGAAGCACTTAATAGTCTCCACGAGGCCCTCCAGTATCCTGGAAGCACATGGTAGACGGGGGTGACACATAGTTGAGACAGCCTGGATCTCTGAGCTTCCATGTAGAGGACAATAGCCTTGGGGAGATCCCTCAACCTCCAGCCAACTTTACTTGAATAAGAAATACAACTTTGTTGTTGTAATCCACTGAGATTTCAGGGTTGTTTGTTATTGCAGCAAAACCTAGCATATTCTGCCTAGTGGATAGGCAGAATCATTATTTTATAGATGAGGAAATTAGGGCTCTGAATAGGTTAAAAACTTGCCAAGGGCACACAGAGCCTAAGTGGGAACACCAGGGTCTGAACCCACATATGGTTCCAGAGCCCAAGCTCTTAACCATGATATGATTAGACAAAAGTCATGGCCAGTGGGAAGTCATTGAAGGACTTTTCAAACTGGAAGTAACCTGATGACCGTAGGGTTTGCAGAAGCCTGCCCTGGCTTGTGTGTGAGGGGTGAGCTGGACTAAGGAGACAGAGCAACGCCCAGAGCAGTCAGTTCACCCAAGGTGTTGTCTTTCTCCCACATCTGCCACATGGAGGGGCAGACCTGTTACTCACCCTGCCTGGTGGTATTTGCATGTTTCAGAGGAAAGGACAGCAAGAGCTGCTTCGCCTTGGGAACAGGGAGGGCAGGAGGGGAAGGGGTAGCTGGTGTGGAGGCGGGGGAGATGCTGCCAGGGAGGGGGCAGGAAAATTCTCTACCCCTCTCCCGAATCACTGCAGCCCGCCCATGGCCCTCAGAGCTTACTCAATGCTGTCTTTCCCAGAGTGTTTCTCTTGGCAGAGACCTCCTCAGGGGCCCTACCTTATGATGAATGCCACACACCCAGGACAGAGTTTGGTAATTTCAATGGGTTTTTACCATCTAGTTCAGCCAGATGATTGAGATGTTTGTCTGTGGCAGGTTTCCCAAAGCTGGCCTTGGGTGTAAGATCACCTGGGGCTACAGACCATGCCCGTTCCCCCTCCCCAAGATTCTGATGCAGTCAGTTTGCTGTGGGGCCTTGGGCTCCCTGTGCTTAACAAGCCCTCCAGGGGACTTACACCCTCTGGCAGGTTTGGAAACAGTGACTCATGCAGTACCAAGTCAGTCTGACTGAGCTGTTTTGGGAGTGAGGTTATGGGATACTTTGGCATCCTGAACATAGCATGGAGCCCTTGTCCCCTGCAGCCAGAACAATTTTTCTGTCTATTGAAATTTCTTTACATTTTTTATGAAATTAAATTTGGAAAAGATTTATCCAGTTTTTAAAGTTTATTTTGTTTTTCAAGATGAAAACAAATGGTTTACTACATACCTGAACATTCCCTTTGTGAGCCCATGTGAGAATTTGCTTTAAGTCTCACTCCCAGGAATATCTGTGATTCTTGTGAGTGATGGTTTGCTTTTACCTTAGTGACACTGTGATTCTTGTAACTAATCATATATCCTCTCTGCTGTAGCAACTGGGAAGCCCAGAGCCAAATTTGCAGTTCTTCCTAGCAAAAATGTTCTGCAGCCACTGAAATTCATCTTATGTTTCTCCCCTCGTTTTTCAGTCATTTGCTATAATACCACCTTTTACAAAAAACGTTATTTGTATTTCTAAAAGCTTCACAAATCCTTTTTGGAATGAGGTGAAATGGACATGAATAAAGATAATTCTAGGGAAATAATTTCACAAAATTGCTGCCTCTAAGTTTCAGCTTGTAGGAACTACAGGACTTTGAGCAAAAGCCAGCCCTCCTCAAGTGTTCCTGAAGTATCGACAGGGGAAATGGTGCTTCTGGGTTCCCGGAACAGAGGGAGGCAGGCTGAGAGGGTACCTGGCTATCCTGAGGCAGGGTGTGTTTTGTGATGCTGCCCTCTGGGCTGGGCAGTGTGAGTGGCCAGGGGCCATCTTCAGCATGGCAGAGTCCCCTCCTGCCCAGAAACAGCTTCCTTAGCACTGGAGGCATTCAACAGCCAGGGATTAATTCTTTTGAGTCTTGATAACTCTTCATTTTTCAGGGTCTCCACAAAAATCCAAATGTCTCTGGGCAGGGAGCAGGCCTCAGGTGTCTCAGGTAGCTCCAGCGGAATCCCCAGGAGGGATGGGAAGCAAACTTCCTGGGAAAATGAGTGAGCCAGGCTGTCCCAATGGTTGAGTCATAAGGTTGGCAAAGGTGCGTGTGTGTCCTGGGTGGAGGAGGCAAAAACAGTGGCTTTTCCTAAGGCCCTGGGCCCCTATGGGCCTCCCTTCAGCCTAGGACTGGGATGTGGAAAGAGGAGAAGGAAGATGGAAAAAAGGACTACCTATAGCTTTGCCAGAGGCTGACCTGGCAGGGTCCTCAGGTGTTTCTGTGCACCCTCGAGAAAGATTGTACCTGCTGGGTTTTAACTCTGCCCTCAGCCCCGCTGCGGGCAGAGTGTGAGGAGGCCCTAGAGAGTGAAAACAGGGAACTATGGAGGGAAGTGTTTATAGTGAGACCTCAGAAGTGATGAAACCCCCCAATTACGGTTCCAGGCCTCGTTACCTCTCTCGGTGGTGCATTTGCGTGGTCTCTGGCCTCTTGGCCCAAAGGTCTCATGGCTTGAGTCCACAGGGACTCAAGCCCTATGGCCTAGTGGCTGTTCAGCCTCAGCGTTCCTCACAGGGCCAGCCCTGCCCTGGCCTTTCATGAGACACACGTGTGCATGCGTGTGTGTGAGTGCAAGTGAGGCCTGGTGGGCGCACAGAGGCCTGCCGACGTCTATTACATGGAGAAACATCTGTTTTCTGCAGAACATCCACAGTATCAGATGTTTTACTGCAAGGAACCCATTTTTTTAATAAAACGAAAATGAGACATGGAAATCAAGGTAACCACATTTTAAATGTTTATGGAAGATAAAGGTTTAACCACAAGTCTTTCATCAAATGGAGGACAGTAGAAAAAAGTTTAGGGAATGCCCTCTGGCTGTCCTCGCCTCTGCAGTGAAACCTTGAAGAGTCTCACCTCATCTAGTACCGGGGTCCTCCAGGCAGCTGGAAATAGTTAGCAGTGTGTCTAAATATTGTCGTGCAGCAGTCCCACCATCAGCCTGTCAGGCCACGACTGTTGTGGGGGAGAGAGATTTGTTCAACCAAAAAGCCCAGACTCAAGTGTGACCCACAAATGGTGCATTGGGGCACAGAGCAGCCCTAGAGGGGAGGCCTCTGCTAGGAGAATGGGCCTCCTCTCTGATTCCTGAGGGTGTGAGCAGATGGAGGTGGGTGGGCCTGGGCAGGCTTGCCCCTTTTTTCCTGGTGTCCAGGGGCCAGGGGCCCTGGGTTAGGGTGAGAGGCCCCTCCAACTCCTCCCACGAAAACAGGAGTGAGGTTTATGGCAGCTCTGTGGGGGACTTTGTCTCCTTAGATACCCACCATATGCGTCGTTGGTGAAAAGTCCTCAGGTGCCACCATCATTCCCATTCAACATCGTCACTGCTAGGGAAGGAAAGGCAGCGTTTTCTCTGCAGTTACATGGTCACCAGAATGGAAAATAACCTTCCTGCACATTTCAAGGATTCTTCCTCCCAAGACTGACGTGCACTGATATGTTATCTCATTTTCTCAGAGATTTCCATGTTATACTTGAGAAAACAGGGAGCCCAGAACCTCCAGACACAGTTCTGAGGAGGCTTCCTGGAGCACGAGCAGAGAGAAGGGCTGGGTCCTCTTCCTGGGGCTCACGGGGGGAAATGGAGACTTGTGATAGAGCCCCCCAGGGTGGCACTCCCTCACCTCTCCTCCACGGTCTTAAATCAGTCGCTCCACTTTGGACCTGAAGTAATTTTTCCATTTTAGAACAATCCCTCATTCCACAGCCCCATGCCAGGGACTTGTCTCTCTCACCATCAGCCGCCGCGTCCCCCAGAAACACACAAAGTGTAAGATGGAGCGAGGAATCAAGTTGAAGGATGTGACCCGCAGTTTATAGTGGGGCCCTCCAGACACCCGATCCCGTGTCTGAGCTCCATTACCACGGCTCTGGCCGCTGGCTGATTCGCCTTTCCTGAAAGGAGAGAGGGTCTCCAGGGAGAGGATGCCGGGGAGGAGGGAGCGGGGCGAGAGAGCTGTAAGCCTCGTGTGGAGGCTGGGTTCTGGGCGTGCTTTGGGTCTCCGTGGCTTCACCACTGTGCAGATCCCTCCTGGTGGTGGTGGTGGTTGTCGGGGGAGGCGGGGGCAGGTTGTGTACTGTAGGAGTGAAATGAGATGGAGCCCACTGGGGGCTGTTTGGGCTTGGCAGTGAACTGGGTTTAGGGACCAGAGGTATCTTCTTCCCTGTCAGCCCTAACCCAAGCCATGTTCATCTTGCTGATTTAGCAGGAACTAAAACGTAAAAGGGATTTCAACTGGGGCAGTGAAACCAAAGGTATTTCCTAGGCTCATAAACCTCTTATGCTATCAAATAAACTGGAAGATTCTGCTTGGTGCACAAGCTCCATCGTTATTAGAGGTGCCATCGTCTAGCTGTTTGGCAAAGAGTTGCCCACAGAACAAGTTCTGTTTTCTTAGGCCTATGATGGAGGAACATTTGCGAAACCTTGAGATGTGCTATCTAGCCAGGGTCCTTTCGAAAAGTCCGTCCAGCCTGAGACTCTGATTGTGGGAATCCCAGAGTGCACACGGCCAGCATGGAGTGGCTTCAGCAATCCTGGAAACATCTATAACCAGGAGTTAGAACAAACCCACAATGCAGAGCCAGGAGCAAGGTAGGGTCTCAATAAATATTTGTTGAATGAATAACTTTGAATAGGAATCAAGAGACTCAGATCCTAGTCCTGGTTCTGTCATTTACCAACTAAATGTGGAACTCCTGAGCCTCAGTTTCAGCTTCTGTGAAATGGCCTGGGAAATCTGTCCTGGACACCTCTGAGGGTCTGCTTTGAGGATCAAGTGAGAGAGTGGATGTAAAAGTATAGGCACTCATGTTAACATATTCCTCTTGTTTTCAGAGGCCTCCTTTTAATAACCAGTCATGACCTTTGTTCACACAAATGTATCTGCCCTTTCGTGGACTGGTTTCTATGATAGCCGGTGCCGACTCTTTAGGGAAGCTGTTCTGTTAGGTTTTCTCCAACAGTGTGATATAGAATAGTCTTGAATGTGAGCCTTTCTATTGCTCTCTCTCGAGTGTGTGTGTGTGTGTGGAAGAGAGGAAGGGAGGGAGGGACGGCAACATAGATGGGGTGGGATATATTCTTGTTCAAGGAGAGTCCTTCATTTTCAAGGTCTCTCTGGAAAAGCCACAGCCAGCCTTGTCTTCTTCACACCACTGTCTCCTTCCAGACAGTTCTCATTTCTTTCAGTTTTCCAGGAAGGTGGAGCTCCTTTTCTTTGGGTCCAGCCGTATTCTTGTTGGTAATATTAAAATAATGATAGCTCATTTTTTGTATGGAACTTTCCCACTTACAAACCACTTCTCAATAACAAAATTGCTGCCAATGTGTTAGTCACCATGCTAAGCATTTTATATACCATAAACAAATGACAAACTAAGAAAAAAATGTGGCATCTATGAAGGTTAAAGTTTATCACATAGAGCTTTAAAAATCAATAAAAGGTATGTCCCAAAAGAAAAATGGACAAAGGACAAGAATTAGCAGTTTGCAGAAGAAGAAATACAACAATCTCATTACCTTTTTCTAGAAGGCAGTTCCCATTTTATGGATGAGGAAATTGAGACCACAAGAATTTAAGTAATTAAAGTTATACAACTAGTGACCTGAGCAAGAATATGAACCCAGATAGTCCAGAATCCAGGCAGGGGTTATTATATTTTCATTTTATAGATAAGAAGGCTGAAGTTTTATTCATCTACATTTGAACCCATACTATTTAAAGATGTCATTGTCCACTCTTGACATCAGCTTAGCCAGCTAGCTGCTCTCCGGCTGAAGAAGTGGTGGGAACTAGAATTGGGGTTTTGAGAAGGTGAGGGCTCGGGTGCTTGGGCAGACTGAAGTTAGAAGTGTTCAAATGTGGGTTCTGCCTCTCCCACAGTCACTCAGCTGGTGAGTGGCCAAGCCAGGCCTCTGGTCCAAGCCCTCTGAAGGCAGAGCTGATGCCTTGTAACGCAGCTCTCAGCTGACTTTGGCTTCCAGCTCTCTCTGCAGCCGTCGTGGACACAGAGGATCCAAGTGAAGTGCAAATACAGCTTGACTTTTGCAGCCTGCTGAGCAGTGGTAGATACCTAATCTGGGGAGATCTCTGATTCCTTGACTCAGAAATTAGCATGTAAGTGCAGAAACCTAATAGCCAACAAGAGACAAGGTCTATAATATGGTTTAATTGTTTCTATTTGTAATCTGAAATGACCTGGCTGGATTGCTGGGCTTTGGGCTGAGACCAGGTCCCTTTCTTTATTTAATATATGTTTGCTACCAGCTGCTGAGGGAGCCTTCCTGTCTGTATTATTAATATGATATAGGCCTTTGGTTTCCAGTATCATCTCTTTGGAATTTCTATCTTAGATCCTGTGCAAATGAACATAATCCCCTGGCAGGAAAGGCATTTTGGAGTCCTGGCATCGGCCTTAGAGATTCTGGGTTTCATATGAGGAATGCCAGATACTGTCGACCTTGGCCTCGGTCAACATCTCTGTCCCTGTCCACACCCTGCCACTAGGGTCTGAGTTTAAGTCTGGACCAGGTGAAGGAAGCCTTGGGCTGCTCTAGCTGCAAGGGAGGTGGCTGCTGGCTCAGAAGGACTGTCATTCAGTTACTCTCCCATGATGGGGAATACAGAACAATTTTCTGAAGATCTCAGAATGGCTTTTGGATAACCAAAAAGAGCTGTGTTGGGGGTACAGCCCACCTTACAAATCTTTGATGAGCAGGACGAATCTTTACTCTTTAAATGAGATTGTGCTATACTTCCCACTTTCCCAAATCATAACACATGCAGAACATAATAGTTTGACATTCTAGGGAAAGTAGATGAGGTGCTAACAGCCAGAGGACGCTCCAGGTCTGAGGGCTCTGGCTGCCCCAGCTGCTGAAAGGATATGGAGCTCAGTCCGCCGAGAAGCCCACGGGACTTGGGAAGGTGTCACAGACAGCTGGTTGGGAAGCTCTCCCTGGGATACGTGGAGTGGCTCAGCCTAAAGACCATCAGGCTGCCATTCATTTACTTGACATTCACCCACAGACATTATTGAGCACCTCTCCTATGTCAGGCATCACGCTTAGTGTTGGGGATCCTGGGATGGGCAAAAGCAGGCACCTCTGACCCATGACCTCATGGCACTAAAGGGTCAACCAAAGGAGACAGATATATAAGTAAGTGGTTTTGTCGCTTACTAAGAAGGCTTGCACAAGTCACTTAACGTCTCTGAGCTTTGTTTTCTTTGTCTGTCAAATGAAAATGAAAAGCATGAACCTTATGGGGTTGTGAGGATGCAATGAGGTGATACGTATTAAACAGCCTAGCACAATGCCCAGCTTGGCAGGAAGAACTTGGTAAGTGGGAAAGCTCTTGATACACAGTGAAAAGTGTGTACAAGGTCATTAGCTTATTATTCTGCATCTCTTATTCTGCATTGTCTGATGATATTTTACAGTGGTTCCCCAAAACAGGTCTTCAAACAGTTGCATAGAATCATTTGGATGGGGTAAGAGGAAGTAGGGATGGAAGAGCAGGGAGGACTGTACTAATCAGTACTGTTAAATGTACTGATTATTCTCTTCTATTCCCAGAATGTTCTAGGAAAAGTAGACAAGACTGCTTGCAGCCACTAGTCCAAGGTCTCTGTGCCAGATAGGCTTAGGGAATCTGTATTTTTTCCCCAAGGTTTCCAGATGATTCTGATGCAGAGACAGGTCTGAGAAATGCTGGTATGGTTGCCAATTTGGGGGCCATGGTCCACATTCTACAGCCATGAGTCATGAGAATAGGCATCTGCCAGCCATGGTGGTGGAACTGATACCATCCCCCACCAGCTAACTGGACGAGGAGTGGACATCTAGCTTAAATGTTGGCCATCAGAATTTCTTAGCCTAAAATCTGGAATAAGGAACAAGAGATTATATTTCGTGTTCTCCTCCTCCTCCTCTTCCTCCTCTTCTTTTTTCTCTTTTTAAAAAAGTGTCCTCATCCATAAAACAGGACTGATAACACTTACCTCTACCTCCCAGGCTTCAGTGATCCTCCCACCTCAGCCTCCCTAGTAGCTGGGACAACAGAAATGTGCCATCACACCAGGCTAATTTTTAATTTTTTTGTAGAGACCCCCATCTCTACAATAAATTTAAAAATTAGCCTGGTGTGATGTTGCCCAGGCTGGTCTCAAACTCCTGGACTCAAGTGATCCTCCCGCCTTAACCTCCCAGAGTGCTAGGATTAGAGGCATTAGCCACTGCGTCCAGCCAAGATTCCATTCTTGACTAAACTTTTGAACAAAGGAAAAATACAAATTTAGGACCAGTGAGTAGGCTTCTTTCTACTATGTGGACTGAGTTTACAGAGGGACAAGAAAGAAGTCATTGGAGGGGGAAGAAAAAGAGTCTCCTGGGTTCCCCCATGGCCTTCCATTTTCTGATTCCAGAGCCTGCCTTAGGCTCAGCTGTTCTGGCCCTTGGGTTCTGTGAGAACTGCACTTGCATGTTGAAGTTGGCTTGAGTTGGTTTCTGTTTCTTGCAATCAAAACAATTCTCCTTAATAAAGAAGGGGACCCTGTTTATTTTACCATAAAGAAGTGAGAGGGTTTGGAAAAGAAAGGTGATTGAACCAGGGGTTCAGAATTTACTTACTTAAGTTCAGGGTCTTTTGTCTCATACCATCTTACTTAAACAAAATTTCAGCATGGAGTAGCCTCAACCTTGGACTTGAAGATTTTATGAGCTGCTTCTTATACCTAAGAATTGTGTGTTCTCTCAACCTCACTCAGTCCTGCAACCTAGAACAATAATGTTGACTCCTTACCTTTGTTGAATGTTGAATGCCTTATGGTTTACAAAGCCCAGGTTACATTCGTAGGATGCCACTAACATGACTGTTCATGCAGTGTATCTGCTGTGCTCTGAGCATTGTGTATATGCTATTTAAAATTGTCATTTAAAGGAGAAGGCTCCTGCTAGAAACTTTACAATCAGGCATGTTTCCTTGTGTGGATGACACCACCAAAAAAAATGGGGTTAAGTTAAGAAAGAAGGTAGATTTAATCAGCAGCGTGGAAAGAAGCAATGGGTGAAGGGGGTAGGAGGTGGGGGCACAAGCCCCAGAAATCTTCAAGAACAGAAGTGACATGATCAAGACATATATTTGTCTGACATCATGGGCCACAGCCCTGTCCTCTTGGGTTCTTTACCAGCCCTGGACTTTTACATTTCTGAATGATGAAGTCATCGTGTGAACCTGCCCCAGTGCACTGATTCTGAGTGACCAGTTTATACCACAGTAGCCCAATGTTAGTTCCTAGTCTCACTAAGCCCATTTCCTCATCATAAAACAGGACTGAAAACACTTTCAGTGTATTATTCAGAGTTCTCCAGAGAAACAGAACCAACAAGGGTGTGTTTGTGTGTGTGTGTGTGTGTGTGTGTGTGACAGAGAGAGAGATAGTAGACAGAGAGCAAGAGAGGGAAGACAGAGAAAAAGATTTAAATAATTGGCTCACATGATTATAGAGGTTCAAGTCCAAAATCTGCAGGGTAGACCATGAGGCTGAAGACTCAGGGGCAAGTCATGGGCTGAGTCCAGAGGCAGGTTGCCGGCAGCATTGCTTCTTGCTCTGGGAGGCAACTCTTTGTTCTGTTAAGGCCTTCAGCTGTTTAGATGAAGCCCACCCACATTATGGAGTGTCATCTGCTTTCCTCAAAGCCCATTTAACTTGATTTAAATGTTAATCTCATCTAAAAAATACTTTCACAGAAACATATAGAATGATGTTTGACCAAATATCTGGGCACTATAGCACAGCCAAATTGACGTAAGAAATTAACTATCACAACTTGTCTCATAGGACAGGCCTGAAAGCTTTAGTCAGAAAATATGAAGGGTGTTTTGTAAATTGTAAACCACTTTGTACTGCTAAGGGTGATGGGAAGAGAGGATCTTTACAGATTCCTCCCCCACTCCCAAGAGAGAGTGTCCTGGCCCTCAGAGGGTTAAGGAACCCCTGACCCCATTGCCCTTCCACCTGCTGTCTGAGCTGTCCCGCCTCATGCAGCCCTTCAGGTGAGGGGCACTAGAGAGGGCCTGGAGTTGCCTGACACCGGATACTTCCTTCCTGCCTGGATTAGAGGCATATTGTCAATATCATGTCTGTGTTTACTAAATTAACAAATGGACTTCAAGTTAAACACTGGGTGATTGTGAGACAGATTTTTAAAAAATGTTCCCCGGGCTCAGGGGATCACTCACAGGTGATGGGATGTTTGCCTTTTTTTTTGGACTGCTGGCCTTTAACATCATGTCACTTTAAATTGCTTTTCATGGAAAGCTGCCTCCCTGCCATTCTTCAGCCTCAGCAGAGAGCCTCCGGGCAGGCATTTCTGTGCACAGCTGGAACCCTGCCTTACTATGGGGCAAACTTCTTTCTTCTGGGCCCAACAGAGACAAATATCCTCTGATCAGCAGCTCCAGAATGGAAAATAAAGTGAATGCCTTGCTCATAGGCACTCCCCACTGGGGATTTCTACCAATGGGCAGAGTGGGGCTTCCAGCCAGTTTTTTGCAGCCTGCTAATGAACAGGTGGCACAGAAAGCAAAGGTTTCTCTGGGAAGCTGGCAGGACACCAGCATCTGGCCTTCATGTCTCCTTTGCATCTAGATGTGATCAGGTCCACATCAAAATACCCAGAGATTTGACTGCATCTTCGCATTTGCTTCTGGAGAGCTGGTGGTGAAGAGGGTGCCTCCCTAGGTTAACATAGCTCTGCTCCTGGGATACACTGACTTAAACATCTCTCAGTGATGGGACATACCTTGAACCCAAGGAAACAGGCTGCTTGAGAGCAGGCCTTCATGTAGACAAAGTGATGAATATCTTTTGTAGATTTTCATTTTGGGCTTCATTTTGTGGCCTATTGATTTTTAATGCTATTTATTTTGGAAAGCCATTAAAGGGAAAGAAAGGAGTGGATTTCAACACCTCCACCATGTGCTGTTCTGCAGTTGTTTCTGTAAGGCAGCAAAGCAGCCATTTGGAAAGTGAAAGACTTAGGTCAATTATTTTTCTTTCCTTGGCTTACTGGACAGCAAAGAGCTGGTTTAACTGAATTGACCAGTTGTTTGATGAACCAATCAATCAGCAAATATTTGTTTTGTGAGGCCTGTGAGCAAGGCACTCACTGTTTGATTAAATCATGTGATGAAACAGAACAAATAGACCTGTCTTCTAGGCCCCTTGCAGACCGTCTAGCTGTGTGCAGCTAATTACCCTACCACCTCTAATTACAGATACACGCTCAAACTCAGCACTTTTCCTTGAACCAAAAGTTAATCCTAGAAATCTGGTAATGCAATTACTGTGCTTGTTTCAACAAGTGAGAGAGAGAGGGAGGGAGGGAGAGAGAGAAGGAAAGGGAAGAAAGAGAAAGAGAGGGAAAATATGAATATGCTCCATTTATGCAGCCCTACAGTGAGGGAGGGTTACAAAAAGACTTTTATACCCAAGGAATAATGAATGTCTGTAATTGAACTTAGTTTGGTGTCTAAGATTTGGCTTTGAAAAAGGAGCCGGAATCAACTTTCCTACGTGGTCTTTAATGTGTTCCCAAGGGTTTAGCTTTTTCATTAGCTGAGTTTTTAATTGATGTCAAAACTCAAAGTCAGGACAATATTTTAAGAAGGAGAAAAGAAAGAAAACACTGAGGAAACACACAAAACCCTAAACCACAACAGGGAAAAAAACCATGTCTTTCTTTTAAACATCATCTTAGTATAAGGTAAACTGATCTGTCAGATAGGCTTGTCATATCCACATATTTTATAATCCAATATGTTCAGGCAAGAATTTTGGCATGACCTGCCAACAGCAATTCTGAACTTTTCCTGACATTTTAAAGAGCACATAATATGTTGGGGGGAGGTGGGTTTTGGGGAGTCCTTAACCCTTTCATTCAGCATCTGGGAGTCCTTTGGAAATATGCGTCGCCTAAGAGCAGCGCCCAGGGGAGGACATGTCACAGGCACAGATGATGACAAGGCTTGAGCTCTGACAGTGGCTATTGCCACAGCCCCCACCTGTGGCCTCTCCCCAACCTGTGCATCAGGATGACCTTGAAACCAAACCCTCTGTTACAAATGAGCTCACTTGGAACACCATCCCATTCATTTCAGCTCATGGAATCACAGAGTTGCATGGGACTGTTTGATGATTTAATTCAGGTGTGCTCAGTCTTGGCTGTGCATTGGAATCACCTGCAGTACTTAAAAAAAGGACAAAAACTGATGTCCAGTCCTACCCAACACTTGTCAAAAAGAATCCCTGGAATAGGCCCTGGCTAGTGAGACTGCTTCTAAGTTTCCAGGTGATTCTAATGTGATGCTAGGGTTGAGGACCACAGTACAACCTTTAATTTTACAGATGAGGAAACCGAAGCCCCAAGATGGAGGTGAGTATCAGTGTCTATACCAGGAATCGTTTCCAGGCACGAGTCAACTTGGTTGCTTCATGGTCATTGAACACCTGCAGAGTGCCCAGTCCTGCCTGGGACACGATGGGGATTACAAGAAGAACCTGAAGCTTGCTCCCTGCCCTCAGGCGTGCACAGCCTCGGTGGGGTGGCAGAACTGATGGATGAAGCAGTCAAAAGAACACCACAGAGCACTGTCTAGTCAGGGGCTGAGTTTCATAACATCAAGTGCCAAATCCAGACTACAGTGTCCTGGAAGAGATGCCAACAACATGGGAAGTATTACTGGAGTCAGGAAGTCAAAGGCAGAGCTCAGGATGGGGAGATGTGGCCAGCAAAGGAAAGGAGCAGGCACTTCAAGGAAAAAGCTCGAGTGACAACGGGAGGTTGGAATGAGGGATGCCTGGGTCACATGCTTTGGTGGCCTTTGAAGGAGAAAGCTTAGGCATTGGGGGAAGTGTGTTAGATACGAGGAGGGATTTGGGACAGAGAGGCTGATGCTGCCGACAGAGAAAATTCTCAGCAGATAGGCGTAAGAGTGACTGCCTGCTCTGCATGGGAGGACATCACTGAAGGTTAAAATGAAAAGGCAGAAGGGACCCAACATGAAGATGCCTTTGGTGAGAACGCTGTTCTTATGGGTTGGTGCCCAAGTCATACCAATTGTTAAATATTTTAAAGATCTTCCCAGCGTCACATCCTTGGCCAAGTGGTGCCATGTACTTTGGGGGCATTATCTTGAATTGTGCATTTTGGGGAATCCTGTGCTGCTGCAGGGAGGAGGTGGCTAAAGCTTGGTGACTTCTGGTAGAAGTGGCTGGAGAAAGGCTTCAAGTCAATGATTTTTTTTAAAGGGCCCATGTTCTCAGCCTGTGGCTCCGTTCCCCTCCTGCCACCAGCAACAGCAGCTGAGGGACCGTGGGATCTGTGGGGTCTCTCCTCCTGTGCACATGTCTCTTTACTGAGGCCAAGTGATCTTGTGTCACACCCCCTCCCCTTTGCTCTCTTCCCCTGGATTCCCTGCATGGTTGTCTGCTCCCTGCCTTGATTCTGTGGCTCAAACCTGCCTTGATTGTGCTTTGTATAAAAATAGGCCCAGAAGGCTGGGTCTTGGGGCCAGCATCCTAGACCAAGAAGTAGCTTTTGGAAGGGGAAACAGATATGCTTGTCATATCCACATATTTTATAATCCAATATGTTCAGGCAAGAATTTTGGCACAACCTCACTAGCCAGGGTCTATTCCAGGTATCAGATGCCCCGTATCAGATGCCCCTGTCCTTTGGAGCCACTTTGCCAAGAGCCCCTAAGGAGCCGACAGGGAGACAGGCATTCCTCTTGGGTCCACTACTTAGTTGTGCTGCTTTTTTTCAAATCACATGTTTGTCTCCTGATTGTCATCTTCTCTATTCACTTTCCAGGTGGTTGTGGCTATTGAGAAGCCACTCCCATCCTACCACAGCACTCTGGAAGCTTTGGAAAGCCCCTGGGATCCATGTTCTCTGAGCCCACTCCAAGGGTTTTTCTCCAGGAATCCTTCCTGGATTCAATTTTGCTCAACTTGACACTAATCAGAAACCCAGCTCAAAATTCTTATCTACCAAAAACTGGAGGAGAATGAACTAAGGATGACCTGACCATCTCTGATTTGTCTTTATAAGACAGGAGTTCTGTTTATCTGATCACATTCCATGTGCCTTTGCCCAGGGAGTACATGGCTCAAGAGTTTTGAAGTCATTCGATCCAGCCCCTTTCATTTTACAGTCAGTGTAGATGGACGGCTAAGAAAGAAGGGTCTGGCGCCATATTTACTGGGTTTAAATCTTGATGCCACTGCTTTGTAGCTGCGTGACCTTGGGCTTGTCACTTATACTCTTTGCACAGTGGTAATAAGCATCCTTGTTTCATTGGACAAAAGCCATGTTTAAAGAAGATGATGCATATAAAGTGCTTAGGATGGACCTGGTGAATAAATATCTTTTTATTATTGCTATAAATGAAGAACTTGAAACACCAACCCTATTCTGTAGATTTGCTGGAAACTGGATACTGGGAACTATTTTGTAACTTGTCATGTTAGTAAAGTGATTCTTAAACTTTTCACCAGAGTATTTCTAATATCAGAGAAGAGCAGAAACATAAACCCAAGGGATCTAGGGGCTTAGTTCCACATCATGACAGACACCTTGGGCATTTGTGTTATCTTAAAAAATGCATGACGTTTTTGCATTCTATTTTTCAATAGATCTGTGTTTGTTCTAATATCAAAATAGTGGTTTCCCTTCAAGCCCTTTATCTTTATAAAATCAACTCTCCTGGACGTAAACGTTGCCTGCGCACTCCATGGTGTGCATGTCTGTGAGCAACTCTGGTTTGAGGGATGTGAAGTTAGTATATGGAGTATCTTAAATAGCCAGGCTGAGGACTGTTTCCATGAAGGACAGGACTTCAGATCTCTTACAGGAAGCAGAAGGGGAAGGTTACACACAAGCAGTACCTCCTTCTGGGAACGAGACACGGCCAGCAATGCAAGATGATGATAACTTCATCCCTGAATGTTGGCAGCTTTTTGTTTTTGGCAGACTTAGAGGCCCCTCTCTATGACTCTCTGGGCTCCAGACTGGGGGCTCTGGTCCCACCATGCCTTAGGGAGGCCACAGATCTGAAAGATGTAGCGTGACTTGGTGCCTCGAGGCTGGCTGTGTGCTGAAACGGAGTCCAGACAGACTGTCAGCGTGGAAACCATGCGGTGACAGCTTCCTTCACCCTCCAGACCTGTCAGCTCTCAGGAGAACTGACAGGCCTCTAATAATAAGGTAAACAAAGGCTTTAGAGCATGGAGGAGGAATGCTGGAATTTTTTCTTTAATGTCTTTCTATTCATAACATGTCACAGAGCTAACGCCTAGCCCCATAGAAGTAGCAGCTCCTGGCTTTTAAGATCTCCCAAGGAAGGTGAGGAGAGAGTCCTGGAGCTCCAGGGGCTGAGCTCAGAGTCACAGCCAGTCTCTGGCCATGGGCCAGGCATCTGGCCACTTCCTTGGGAAGTCCAATTGCTCATAAGGTTCCATCTTTTAGGGTGAAATCCAGACTCTCTAGCCTGGTGGTCAAGGCTGGGTCATGGCCACCATCCAGCTTTATCTCTGGATAACACTCTGGTGCTGCTCTATACCTGCTCCCCTTTCCCACCCAGGAAGTTCCACCCCAGTTCTCTCTGTTGATGTAGGCAGCTTCCAGGAAAAGCCACCTCTATTTTCTTCTCAGAGATCTTGCCAGTGTGCATGCTCCCATCAGCTCCAGAAAAGCTGACAACTTTTCTGCATCAAATCTTGGGTGTTTCTGCCCCTACCTTGGGTATTTCTGCCTCCTGGGTCTCTTTCTTATCCACCTTCCTACAATCCCCCTAGTAAGGCTGACCCCCTTTGCAGGGTGAGGATGGCAGTAATGCAGCATTTCTGTGCCATTACTTACAAAGACAAATGGCCTGTGAGCCTTTTAGGATGTAATTTAAAAGCCATTTGTCTAGCAGTAATAACTGGAAATGGAGTTCCGCTGTAGGCCGGCATGACTTCCTTTAGGAGCCAGGGATCTGCTAATGGTGTATGGCTGCCCCGAGGACTAGCTGGCAGTGGCTGTGTCAGACTTACCCACTTTTTCCACTGGAAGGACCTGAAATGGGGAAAATGGCATTTTGAGGGGACTGTGAGCTCACATAGGGCTTTGGAGAAAGGCAGATACTTTTCTCTGGAGCCCAGCATGGAAAGTTCCCAGTTGTTTGTCTTATACATCGAGAGGACCAGAAATAGAACTAGGTTCAGAGGGGTGGGGATTATGACCATCAATCTCACGAATTCGAATCCTTGACGTCTGGAAATGTTGGGCTTTATCTTTGTCCTCTCTTTTTTAAGAGATTGCAGGCAAATTTGAATTATTTGACTTTGATGCACCTCAGAAGTAAAATTTCTCAGAACACTGGTGCTTTTTCCTTTAGACAACAAAGCTTTTATTTTATTCATTCAGGATAGACAATTTGAAAAAAATAAATTACTTGTGCCTCTTTAAGAGAATTATTGCAGAGACAAATGTTCACTGATTACACATTCTTTTGAATGTCTTTCTCTGCTCTTCTTTTGTTCATTACATGCTATTTTACAATTACATTGTTTTATCTATCTTGGTGTTTCATATATATTTACTCCTTATTTGGCTGGGAAAAAAATTGATGGAAACATCCCAAATGGTAAAATAAATGATAGCATGTTTCCTCCAAGGGCTACTTTGTGGCCTTTGAAAATGAGGTAGGAGACTGTTGATACAGAAATTGGAACTGTGGAAAGAAGTTTGTGCAGTATCACTAAGTGATATAAGCAGGCTGCTAAATAGTGTGTACATCAGGATGGCCCCTATGCCTGGGAAATCTTGGTGAGCTCTGACTCCAGACCATTCAAATCTATGAATGAAGATGCCAAAGTATTTAGCCTTAGTTAAAAATTCTGTGCACTCAGTTAAAGGATTCCACACAAAAGAAGTAACATTCACTGATTACCTACCACGTGCCAGGCACTATTTTAGGAGCTTTCCTACATGATCTCTGTTAATCCTGATAATCATGCTCTAAGGTTATCTTTGTTCAAGATGAGGAAGCTAAAGCTAAGAGAAGCTGCATCACTTGCTCAGGTACACACAGCTGACAGAGAGTGGAGCTAGGATTTGAATCTAACATAACCAACTGCAAAGCCCATGTTCTTTCTCTTACCAGTGATCTACTGCCTCAATAATGCCTCATGATGCATGAAAAGCAAACACAAAACCTGAAGGGCATGCAACAATCAAGGTTTACTGCTCACGCCTCTGGGGTCAGTGGGGAGTTGGCTAGGCACTTTGGCTTGGCTGGACTCACTCACGCGTCTGGTGGTTGGCTGGCCATGGCTGATCTGGGCTGGCCTTGTCTGGGGTGATGGGCGTGGCTCGGATCTGCTCCACATGTCTCTCATCCTTCAGCAGGCTAACTGGGCATGTTCTCACAGCAATAGCACAGGCAGAGGACAGCAGGAGGAATCACAGAGGCCCCTTGAGAACCTGACTGGGAACTGGTGCACTGTCATTTCTATTGGTCAAACCAAGTCACATGACCAAACTCAATGTCAAAGGTGTGGGAAAAGGAACTGCAAAATTATACAGTAAAGGGCATGGACATGGGGAAGAGAGAAGGATTAGGGCCAGTAAAGCCATCAGCCACATCCAACAAGCTGCCTTCTTCAAGCAGGTGTTCTGAGAGCTTCATCTGGACATTCGCCTAAACTTTTTAAGATCTCGGTGAAGTGGCCAGGCGCGGTAGCTCATGCCTGTAATCCCAGCACTTTGGGAGGCCGAGGCAGGTGGATCACTTGAGGCCAGGAGTTCCAGACCAGCCTGGCCAACATGGAGAAAACCTGTCTCAACTAAAAATACAAAAAACAGCCGGGCACGACCGCACACAACTTTGAGCCACGAGAATCGCTTGAACCTGGGAGGCGGAGGTTGCAGTGAACTGAGATTGCACCACTGCACTCCAGCCTGGGTGACAGAGTGAGACTCTGTCTCAAAAAAAAAAAAAAAATTTTGGTAAAGTTATGTGTGGGTGGGAACAACAAAGTTAGGGGAAGAGGGAGGATGGGCGGGAGCAGATATGGGTTTAACCAAAATAACTTCATTCTACAGTATTTTATTGACTGTGCTAAAAGGAGAAAATGGATAAATTTGTTAGATGCTGAAAAAATCAAAGTTAAGGTTAATCGACTGCAATACCTCTCAGTATCTTCAATATTACAATAAGCATTATGAATATATGGGAGGTAGACTGCATGTTTCCCAAACTAATTTAACCGTGAGAACAGCCTACCTATTAACCTCTCTTAGAAAAAGTGTTCTGGGAAACCCCAGTTTGGGAAGCACTAGACCAGATGATTTTTAAGGTGCTCTTTTGTGACATAGGACACACCCTGGGATGATTCAGGGAAGGAGAGGGTTTTTATTGTTTTTGTGTTATTGTTGTTTTCCACCCCATGCTAAATGGACCCAAATTCATGACCCAGAAAGAAAACAGATAGCAGAATTGCTTCCGTAGCACTTTCTTGGCCGGCTGGCAATGTATTACTGCTGCCAGTCCTCGCTGCCTGGCTCTGGCTTTTAGATGTGGCATCTGTGCAGGAAGCTAAAGGTCTTCCAAAGAGTACAGTGTACAAGCTTTGTGAACGTTACAGTTGTCTGCAGTGGCTCACGCCTGTAATCCCAACACTTTGGGAGGCCGAAGCTGGCGGATCACTTGAGGTCAGGAGTTAGAGACTGGCCTGGCCAACATGGTGAAACCCCGTCTCCGCTAAAAACACAAAAATCAGCAGGAAGTGATGGTGGGCACCTGTAATCCCAGCTACTTTGGAGGCGGAGGCAGGAGAATCTCTTGAACCTGGGAGATGGAGGTTGCAGTGAGCTAAGATCACACCACTGCACTCCAGCCTGGGTGACAGTGAGATTCTGTCTCAAAAAAAGAAAGAAAGAAAGTTACAGTTGTCCCTTAGTATCCGTGGGCGATTGCTTCCAAGACCCCCTTCAGATACCAAAATCCACAGGTGCTGAAGTTCCTGATATAATATGGGGTAATATTTGCATGTAACCTGCACGCATCTTCCTGTATACTTTAAATCATCTCTAGGTTACTTACAATACCTAATACAATGTGAATGCCATGTGACTAGTTGTTATACTGTGGTGTTTAGGGAATAATTGTAAGAGAAAAAGCCTGTCCATGTTTAGTACAGACACAAGCATCCTTTTTGTCTTTCAAACATTTTCCATCCGAGGTTGGTTGAATCCATGGTTGTGGAATCCCAGATACAGAGGGCCAGTTGTATTCATCCCCAGCTGTTCTTGTCGCTGCCCAATGGGTATTAACACAGTTCTGTGTGCTTGAGATTGCTGCAAGCCTTTCCTTCAGGCAACTGCCATCATATGAATAAGATTGCAGGAGGAAAGGTAGCTCAATCAAAAGAACAATTGTCACACACTTGAGGAACACATGCTTGAATGTATCCACTATGCCAATGATAAGCAATGATCTTTTTCTATTTGGGAAGTGGAACCACAAGATTTCCACTTGTCAATCTTTGTTAACCTCATTCAAAGCCCTATGTGTATATGAAAATATCAAAGCAATATGAAAAAGAAAGACATCTGTAACTCAGACTTTTCACAGAAGTGGTGTGACTTATGGAAGAGGGGCTTTGTTGGTTGTGCAGATTCACTGTCTCTTGGCCGAATGATGACCGAGCCTTGCTGTCCCATGCTCTGTCTCATGAACCTTCTGACTCACCCTGCACACTCATCTGTGACCTGTCAACCACAAAGTGATGGAGGCAGATCTCAGTGGATTTAGAGGTTTATTTTGCCAAGGTTAGGGACACGCCTGAGAAAAAGAAACACAAGTCACAGTAGTTAGTATCTGTGTCCTGTGCTTTTTCCAAAGAGGGTTTTGTGAACCTTAATATATAAAGGGGACAGAGCAAGTGGAAGGGGAAGAAAAAAGACAACAAAAAAGGAGAGTGAGTAGGCAATGAGGCAAGTGGTTACATTCCTGTGAGGTGCTGATCAGCACTCAGTGAATCTACATTTTACACGGGAAAAGAAGGGAGTGGGGGAAAGTCGATTATGCATTCCTCGCTGGCTCAGTGAATCTACATTTTATATGCGATAAAGTAGCATGTGAGATTGCAGCTATCTGTTTGGGAACACAAGGAAGGCAGTTTTTGCATGACCCAGTTCCCAAGTTTAACTCTTCCCTTTGGCATAGTGAGTTTAGGGTCCCGAGATTTTATTTTTCTTTTCACAGACCCCTGTCTGGCCAGGACTTAGAGGTGATGATATTACCTTGGCTCCCCTCCACCTGGGAAGTGGGGGACTGGACCCTTGGACCTTGTTCTGCCCAACCCCCTTCCTTTGGAACTGCATCCCTTGATCTCTGACTTGGGCCCTGCTATCCAGATATACCAGCCACACAACCCGCCTGGAGTCCAGCAGACAGTGGAGTGGGGGCCTGCAACAAATAACATCAGACAACTGGCTCTTACCTTCCTCTGGAAGCTCAACAACTTATGGCCATAGCTGTTTTAACAGGGCTGGAAGTGACCCCATGGTACCATTCTTTCTGTAATCTTCGTGTCTTCTACGGGTACAGCCCTGGGTTTCACAACTCCTGCATGTGTGGTAGTGTGTGAACTGGTGCTCTTTGGAACTTTGGGTTCATTTACATAATGCATTTCTCAGGTGCATATGAGTTATGCATGAGCGTGTATTGTTAATGATTTGAAATTTAATTTGAACATGACAATTTTTTCTTACCCCTCAGTTTTCCCTTTCTCTCCCACTCTAGCTCATGCAACACTTCAAAAGAAATTTGGGTCTCTTTTCTGGATGCTGTGGGCTCCTGACTTTTTACTTAAAATGGGAGGGGAGCACTCAGAAGCCCAGGTACAGGGGAGCACCTTGTCCGAGGTAACTTAATGAGCCGGTGGAGGATCCATGGGTAAGCCCAGGATTCCCTGCCCCAGAAGCCCTCCCTCTCCCCTTCCTCATTCATGTCTCTGCTAGGAAAGCTAATTGACAAGGGGTGCAGGGCATCCCAAACTTGGTCTATGCTCAGGCTTTCCACCAGAAAAAGGCTCTATATGGATGAATGTCCTGTGATTACTTCCCTTTGCCAATTAGAATTCTCAAAAGTGGAGAGAGATTCTTTCTTGCTCACTAGAAGGTATGAGGTGAAGAGCTACCAAGGACAGACCTCTAATTAATTCTCATCAGGGTGTCCCCTGAGGGAATTCAGTTCTCTCCTTCCTCTGCTCCATCCTGTTCCCCACGTGTCATGACCTCAGCAAAAGACAAGTTCAGTTCCCACAGGTGCATGGGCCTACTCTACTAAATGAAAGGGAAGAGAAAAGTGTTGAGAACTGATCTCCCCTCTCCTGCTCCCGAAAACAGGAAGCAGGCTGGGTAGATTGACTTGATACAGAGCTATCAGACTGCTGCTTGCTCACACGGGGACCTTTATCACTGCCAGTCATCAGTGCTCTGGTGAGCTCATGAATAATGCATTTCCCAGTGATTTCCTTCTTTATTTGCTAGCCTGAGGCAATGTTGATTGAAAAACCATCTACATAGCTGAGCTGTGTTGTGGCAACATTTATTGAAAATGATTTAGAGACAGAACACACATATGTTTATCTCTACATAGGTATGTTGTTGACTGTTGTCTGTGGATAATGACATTTGTTTAAGGGGCCGCTGCAGTTATTCAGCAATGTTTTCAAATCGAAGGTGGATTCAGGTTGGAGCCCTGAAACAGCTGTATGGTGTGGTGGATCAGGAAGATGAGGCAGAGTGGGAGGTGGACTGGGAGGAGAAGATGGACGGGGAGGAGGTTGAGGTGGATTGGGAGGAGAAGGTGGATTGAGAGGGGGTGAATTGGGAGGAGGTAGACTAGGAGGAGGAAAAGGTGGACTCGGAAGAGGTGAGGGTGGACTGGGAGGAGGAGAAGGTGAGCTGGGAGGAGGCAGAGGTGAACTGAGAGGAGGTGGAGGTGGACAGGGAGGAGGAGATGGTGGATTGGGAGGGGGACACTGGGAGGAGGTGGACTAGGAAAAGATGGCCTGGGAGGAGATGGAGGTGAATTGGAAGCTGGTGGGTGACAGGAACAAATACAGCAGAGCCAGTGAGGACTCAAGAAGGGTCCCAGGATTAGAACCGCAACATTAGTGGTCATTGTACTGAAAGCAGCTCCACTCAATGTGGAAGGAGATGTGCAAGTCATGAAATGGAGACAGCGTATGTGGAGCCTTCTTTTTTCACAATTTGAGATTTAAGAAAAGGTGAGAAAACGAACCCTACTGCTAACTAAGAAGACTTTTTGGGAGAACTGTAGCCTTCTTGAGCAGTTTCCATAATATGCCATATGTGAAAATACCTTCCCAACAGCAGGGAGCCATATGGATGGAAGAGTTTTAGGTCCTGATTATTAATAACAGCAGGATGCTGCAGTCAGTGGATAGGACAGACCTAAGCCTCACTGGCCAGCTGCAGGGGGCTCTTCACCTCTCTGAACCTCCAGCGCTTCTTGGGCTCTCTCTAGAACTTCAGTAATGGTGGCTTCTCCACCTCCATCATTGACAGGCCCCAGAAAATGAAGACTTGAGCTTTGAATGACTGGGAGAGAAGAGTGTGAGGGAACACAGCTGAAGGAGCCTCCCTCTCACCACCCACTTCCTGTGACACCCTTCCAATACCAATCTGGCACTTGCTGAGCACTTGCTGAACTGTCTCTGGAGCTTTCAGAGGGAAAGCCCAGGGTGGTAAGGGGAGGGCTATACAGAGCCAGTGCATGCTTCGGAAGGAGAATCAAGTTCCCTGAAGAGGGTTCTCTCCTTGGAATCCCTGAAAGCTTGTGTGACAATATAATTAAGTGGGAGGCCATGACAGCCTGTCAAATTCTAAGTGTGCTTCTGGCTCACCCGAGGTGGTGGGTGGGGGAGTAGGGATGGGAGCATCAGGCCTACTATCAGCACAGAAATTCCAGGTATGCGCTTCTCTGTCAGTTCCTGAGAATCATAAATGAAGTAAGCAAAGGCTCCGAGCCGGGAGCCTTCAGCAGGTGAGGATGCCAGCTACCCACCAGCACAGGCCAGCCCCTGCAGCTTCAGCTGAACAGAGCAGCTGGCCTTGGCCTCTGCGCCATCCAAGCTCAGCCTCCTGGTCACTAATAGTGGTTAGCACTTATGTTGTTTCACTGTCTCAGCCCTTTGCAGGAGCGTTGCCCGCAGGTCACCATCACATTTGCCCCTTGAATATGGTGCAGCCAGGAGGGGCTTTTGCAGCCAGAGGAGGGAGATGAAGTAGGCAATGCTTGCCTCTCTCTCTCCCCTCTGTTTTGGGTGCTCCTTCCCACCCAGACAGGTGTCTGTCAACACTGCCCCATCCCCACCCCAATCCCTTTCAATGTTTTTGGGATGCTCATGGGCCTTTGCCTGTGCTGTTCTCTGCCAGGAGTGCCTTCCCTCTCCTTGTTCACCCTTCAGGAGTCAGCTTGAGGAGCCAGGAGTTACCTTCAGAAGTTCATCCATCACCCTGCCAGGGTGGGACAGCTTTCCTGACCCCCATCATGGACTTTCAGGGTATCTTCTTCGTCCTGTCACAGTCATAGTTTCCTGTTCTTTGGATGATTGTGTGACTGTCTTCCGAAGTAGACTGTAGGCTCATAGAGGCAAAAGCCATGTCTGCTTTTTTTTTTTCTTAAAGATACAGTCTCACTCTGTCGCCCAGGCTAGAGTGCAGTTGTGTGATCCTGGCTTACTGTAACCTCAAACTCCTGGGCTCAAGCAATCCTCTTGCCTTGACCACCCAAGTAGTTGGGACTACAGGTGCATACCACAGCACTGGGCCCTGTGTCTGCTTTTGTTTACCCTTGTTTTCCTAGCGCATTTAGCAAAGCGCTGGTGCAAAGTAGATGCTCAATTTTTGTTTAATGAATGAAGGAATGTCAGGGCTCCTTCTGGTCCTCTTTCAAAAGGGATTGGATGAACTTATTCACTCTGAGAAGTTAGGGAGCCAAATGTATTTTCCCACTTGGCACATTTGCTCAAGGAAGAGAAATCTAAGAGAAACCTAAGTAAGAGAATGGCTAACACAAAGAAATACGTCTCCAATGGTGTCATTCCAGGTATCAGGTGCAGACAATATTTGGGGTCAGGCAGCATTGCTAGTGCTTTAAACCTCCATTTGCACAACCACCGACTTGGCCAACATATATAGGTTGCCCTTGGTTCCTACTGCTAATGACACTGGGGACTCTACCTTTTTGGTACCCAGGTGGTCTTGGAGACCTCAGTGTTCCGTGTTTTGGACTTCAGTTTACCGCATTTGCTGAGTAGCAAATGGAACTGAGAGTTTGCACCTTCCTCCCCCGACCTTGTTGGGTGGGAAGCTTGAAGCTGGAACTCCTCTGCATGCTTGTTTCTTTGCTTTTGCTCACCTGAAAGGAAGAGGCTGGAAGGGAAGGCTTATTTCCTCTGCAGGGTATGGATGGCTGCAGCCTGCACCAGCAGACTTGCGTTTATTTGAAATTGCTCTGCGGTGGAAGGCGCTCTAATCTATCATGCCTCTGCAAATGTCAATTGGAGAAATGTGAGTTCCGTATTTATAAAGCCAGAAAAATGGGAGCTTGTCCCCCCACCTCCCAGGTGTGCATTTATGCACTGATGAATGACCCCAAAGTGAGTTTGTTATAGAAAAAGTCCGTGCCAAAGGCAGAAAGCTTGCATCTGGAAACACAGTCTGACAATTAGGCCTCTGAGCCCAGCGGCCAGCCCTCAGGCTCCACTGCTTCCTGGCTTTGACTATCACGTCCTTAATTCTGGGGGTGAACTCAAGAGTTTTGGAATTTGGATTCTCATTGTTTCCACAGTACTGTCCCCAGAGGCTGCTTTTTTGTTTGTTTTTGGTGCTGGGGCTGGAGTTTTAAAAATCTTGGAAGCCTATAAAAATTAGTACAGAAGAACAAAATTCTTACCCCGGACTTGTCAGGGAGCCCTGGCCCTGCCCACCTTCCCCTTGGGGAACATACATGCCTGTATCAAGACATGACCCCGATCCCGATTCCTGTCCCAGACCGCTTCTCCTCTCCAAACTAGCTTCTCCTTTCCTGCCCTCTAAACAATGGCACCCTTTATTTTAAAAAGGAGGGTGAAATATTGACACTTCCAAAGTGCCATTTACAAAAGGGAACAGGAGTGAAAAATTAGGACAAGCTAAGCCAAAAATGATGTGCCGCTCTTGGGCTCCTGCAGGTCTCTCTTTTCAAAGGGTATCCCCAGGTGAGGTCTGAGCTGAGTCATGTCTGACAAATCGGTGCCTTGTGTTTTATGCACTGCAGAAAACATAGCTGCTGTGAAAGGGTTAAAAATGAGCACTCTTGGTCAAGAGCCCTAAGCGACAGACAGGCACGTTCAGTTTCAGTCGGAAAGAAAGACAAGTGTTTGGTTAGTAACTGGATCTGGCTGGAGCTGGGTTTTGGCCTCCGGTCCCTCTGCAGGTTGAGGAGCTGGGGATGGTCCAGTTCTTGTGGTTATTTGGACGTGGAATCAAGGCAGGAGGCCCTGGAAGCCAGAGCCTGGGGAGGTGCTGCCCACCCCTCCTTTACACAGAAGGACACCGAGGTCTGGTGAAGGCTGGGGAATTGATCTGGGCCATCCTGGTTAGTGGCATAGTAAAGACAAGCGTGAGGAAGCCTCACTTCCAGTCCTTGTGGGTTGTATTAGAACATGGACTCAGGTAGCCACAGACTCAGTGCTGTTTCAGCCACTTCTTGGCTGGCTTACCCCCTGCAAATTCATTCAGAATGTACCTCTCCATTCAGAATCTTCATGCGTGAAAATGGGTTCAAAAATACCTCTTAGGCTGGGTTTTTTTTTGTTTTTTTTTTAATTAAACGAGACAGTTCATCTAAAGACTGGAGGCTTAGGCATTCAGCAAAATGTTCATTCTCTGGCTAACAGGAGTTCTCCCAGGCTTGGGAGCATTCCTGCAGATGGAACAGCAGCTTCTGGAGCAGTAAGGATGTAATTAACCTCTGAAAGCCAAATCCAGCATCCCCGTTGAAGTCCTACACACTCTCCATACAGTCCCTTAGTGGAAGAACTCCATATTAAAGGGAAAGGTAAATGTAATGGGGGGAATAAAAGGGCCTTTTCTGCGCAAAGGGGAACTCGCCCCAGAGAAACTCCCAGTGAACAATGCCCAAAGCAGGCCTGTGAAGTTAGTGAGGCCTGGAGATTAGAAGGAGGAAGGAAATAATGCTTTTCTTGTCTTGGCCTGCAGTGGCAAAAGAGAGCAACAGCTGGTGGGCATATGCAGCCTGTTAGGGGCATGCTCCCATCACACAGAAGGAAATCCTGCCCAGCACTGGCAGGGCCCGGGCAACCACTGGGGAGTGGGCGGTCCGGGGATCTCGGGAATCAGAGCCACCGCTGCCAAGGCTCTGGACCCTGCATTCACTCCCGGCGACTTGAGCAGGGCTTCCCTCCCCAGCTCTAGCCCCTAAGGCCTTTCCCCTTCCCAGGAGGTGTCGGATCCAGTGATGCTATCGACAGAAACTCTGAGGAAGCTGGGGGTTTATTTTGTATCGACTTCAAAACGCATATGAATATCTCCCCTCTAGCTAGGTCCGGATGGGAGACTTTGGCCCACTCTGCAGGCTGGAATCTGTTTCCCCAGCCAGGCTGGACAGTGAGTGGCCTTCTTCCCCTTCCATGTCTTCCTTGGTTTTCCTTTACCAGCCTAAAGGATCAAACTCCTGAGACATGGGCCAGGGCCGCTTGCTCAGCCCCTCTTGTGCCCTCAGCCTTTGAGCCGCTGGACCATGTGACAAGATGCCCAGCATTAGCGTCTGCTAATTAATCCAAAAGCTGGCTCCCCGTTGGCCCATAGAGTTTTACAAACCTGAATTAAACGAAGTGTTTATGTGACAGATACGTGGGAGGGATTTCAGATATAATCACCATCAATCTGGCTGCAGCCAAAATAAATTCTGTGAAAAGTAAAACAAACTATTGCACAGACAAAGTAGGCCTTAGGGGTCTCCAGCAATAATCTGTGTTTTCTTATTTAGCTGTGTCTAATATTTCTGCTCTTTTCAAAGTGGATAGGATCTGGGCGCACAGGGCACTCTTGCTGCAGCTGACAGAGGTGGACACACGCTCCCTCCCGCTGAGTGGAGGCAGAGGGGAAGGGATGTTGCATATTTACATTTAAATTCTTAGTTCAAATAAACCAGCTCTGGCTAGGCAAGGGGGAGGGGAGGGAGCTCAGCTGTCAGGTCCAGGCCTGCTGCAGTCCCAGGTCCTCCAGGCTGCCTAGGCTGGGCTGTGGTTGGGTCAGGCAGGAGGAGGTCAGAGACCTGGTCATCCAGAGAGCGCTGGGGAAGGAGCCCCAGGACACCGGGGAGGCTTTGGGAGCTGCTCTCCTTCAGTTATTTCAGCACTCCTGCGAGGAAAGAGTGAGGAAGCCCTGGCATAGTAAGAACTTGCCCAGCTCTGTGGTGAGGCTGGAGTTTGATCCTGGCTCTGAAAGCCCGTGCCGCCTCTCCCCACAGTGCCTTGGTAAACGGAGAGGGACTAGACCCAGACATTCCTCTGGGTAAGAAGCCTTTCAGCACCTGGGTCGGCCTGGCCCAGCCCAGCTGCCCTGCTCCATGTTCCTCCCGCTTCCACAGCGGGAGCTGCTCCAGGCTCCTCTCCTGCCATGGCTCTGCTTGTCCCCATTTCCCAGCCTAGGCCTGAGCTGCAGTTGGGGATGCTGAGGGTCTCCAGACTTGGTCTCCTGAGCTGCCTGTCCCACTCATCAGGTAACTGAGCACAGTGCTAGCCTGGTTCCTGAGCTGCAGCTCCTGTTCCTGCTGGGTCCTGCCCCCACTAGCCAGCCTAGGGCCTCAGCCCCACAATGGCCAAGACTCCAGCTTGCTCCATTCAGACGTCTGGCTGCTTGAAGCCAGCCTCTGGCTTGGCATCCTTGCTGAGATTCCACAACTTCTGGGCAACCCTCTCTTCCCCCACCACCTCCCCGCCCATCCCTATCCCACTGCTCAGAGTCCACTTGGCCGAGGTCTAGAAGAAGCCATGCCCAGTGAACTGAATATCTGTTGCATCAGACTGCTCCTGAGGCCCCGTCCTGGCTCCTGCGCTGCTGCATTTGTAGACCTGGGGCTATATCATGTCCCTTCCTTAGCATCTGGAATTGCTGTGTATAGAATGCTCAGTGCTATTCCTTACTGCTCCTGAGATGTGAGAGCCGCCCTGAACATCTAACCATGTTGGATGATTCTTTTTTTTTTTTTTTTTCCATCTGCCTCTCTATTTCTGTTTGCAGGAGGCTTATTTAGAGTTAAAGGGCCCAGGCCCAGGGGGAAAAGATCAGTGACTCAGGCCACAGCTGTTCCTTCTGCCCTGGACAAAGGCAACAGAGTCCCTGCTCCCTGACAACCCCATAGCACCAAAGAGAGTCTTGGTTCTATCACAGTTTAGCTTATTCGCACTTGGATAGACCAGAAAGAAAACTTCTATATGAAATAAAATTATGTTGTAACTTTGCAGACCATTCATTCAGTAACGTTTATTGAGAGTCTACTACATATCAGACACTATTCTAGGCCTGTAGGGTACATCAATGAATTAAAAATCCCTGCCATCATAGAGCTTACATTCCAATAGGTATGAGCAGATAATAAATAGCAATCATAAAAAATAAAAACCGCATACAGAAAGCAAAAAAATGCCATCGAAAAAACAGAGCGGCGTAAGAGTGAAGGAAAATACTGAAGTCGGGGGTGGGTTACCTGTTCAAGGAGGGTGTTTGGAGCAGGCCTTCTACAGAAGGTAAGGTTTGAACATAAACTTGAGGGAAAAGAGGAAATTAGCCATGAGGGTAACCAGGAAACGTCATTCCAGGGAGAGGGAACAGCCAGTGCAAAGGCCCCAAGGCAGGAGTATGTCTGGCATGTTTAAGGAACAACAAGATAGCCGGAGTGGCTAGAGGGAAGTGAGCAATGAGGGAAGTAGAAGGGGGTGAGGTCAGAGAGATCACAGGGGCCAGATTCATATATGGCACTGCAGGCACTGTAAGGATTTTAACTTTTTTATGTTCCTACTTCAGCAAATTAATAAAGATCAGCCTCTCTCCTTAGTCAAGCTAGAGTTCAAGAAATTCAACAAGAATTTCTTGAATTTGTATGCCAAGCCCTGAGCACACATTAATGAGCAGAATATTCTCTGCCCTTATGAAGTGCAAGTTTGGATCCAAGTGTTGGCAGCAGCATGTGCAGAGGAAAGGGGTACAGGACCAGGGGTTAGGAGACCTGAATTCAAGGCCTGCCTTTCCATTTTACCTTGACCATTCACCAAACCCCGGCTTTCTGTCACTGGAGATAATTACTTATGCCCTGGTTACCTCCTAGGTCTCCTCTGTCCCTTCCCTTGGGTCAGGTAGATGGAGTCCTTGTTGTCATCTTTGCATGCTCACTGCTCTCCCTGTGACCTCATTGGCACTCACTTTGCCTGGTGAGAACCAGCGTCTGCCATTTATTCATATCTCTAGCATGAAAAACACATCCAGGGGTGTCTGCTTTGCAAAGGAAATTTACCCATTCCTTCTATTTCATGCCTTCCTGATCAGATAAAGCTGCATTTGGTGCTAACTTTTAAGTCAAGTATGCAAGACTCCAACCAACAATAACAAAGACAGGCCCACAGGTTGCTGAACCGGGTGAGCTTTTAAAATGCATTCAGAGAGTGTGAGGATATTAATAAGGAGACACATATCTCATTTCAGGCTACAAAGCAGACCCCACAGTGGGGCATGGAAATGCTGGGCCCTTCGAGGTTAGCTTAAACTGAAGAGAGGAACTTGGTTAGAATACAGACATCTCTGATGCTGTGTCCCGGATGTTGAGCTTCCAGCTCTGATGGCACATTCTGTCAACTCAGCTCTGTTTTGAGTGGAACTGAACACTCAGTGATGGCTAAAAACAGCAGTTGACTAAACTAATTAAGCTACATGTAGACAGTGACGGAGGCGGAAAGATAGGCCGAGACAGGCCCTTTGGAAATTATCCTGAGCATTCTTTGTTTTACAGGTGAGGACACCAAGGCCTGTGGGTCACATTGTGATTTTGTGATAATGATGAGACTGAAGTTTAAGTTTCCTGGTTCCCACTCCAATGTCATTTTCACCATGGGTACATTTGCCTCCTCTGGAGTCTCAGTGTTCTAAATGTCCTTTCCTATCTGTGTGACTCTGGTCTCCTGGGCCCAGAACTAGCAGAATGGACACTTGGAGATTTTTGGGGTACAGTGATGGAGATGGACTCTGTTGGTCACAGTGGAAAGGACATTAGCTAAGGAACCTGAAGACCTGGGTCCGAGGCCTGGCTCTGCACGTATTTCCTGAGTAACGTTTATTTTTTCGTCTATTTTTTCAACTGTAAAACATGAAGTATAGTTAAGAGAATGTGTGCTAAGGAACTCTGAAAACTGAAACTACACATGCAGATTTTATGACCATTATTTTCCATCTCTCTTTCCCAGATTCCAACGTGGTATTTGTGAGGACATGGCTCTTAATTAGAGGTGAGGTCTTGGACCAGGGTATGTGAGAAAGCCAGCTGTCCTCAAATGGGCCTGACATGGGACCCTGGCCTTCATGGTCATCTACGCAGGGCTTCTTCTCCCGCTCACTCCCCACTCTCTATCACACCCCCAGCTTGACAGCCTCGCCAGCTTTCTCAGCAGTCCTCAGGTACTCCCCGCCTTCAAGTTTATCCTTATACCTGGAAATTTCTCTTCTTTTCTTGGGGGAACTCCTCCTTTCCTTTAATATGTTAGCATTCCTTCTTCACTAGGACTATTTCCCACTTCCCAGGACAAATTAGTTGCCATCTCCTCTGTGTGGTGGTGAAGAGAATGAACTCTAGAGCTAGACCATGTGGGTTGAAGTCCCAGCTCTGCCACTTACTAGGGGTTTGCCTTTGGCAGGTCATTTAGTCTCTCTGTCCCTCAGCTTCCTCACTGATAAAATGGGGATAATAAAAGAATCTATATCATAAGGTTATTCTGAAGAGTGAACAGTATAAGTTAAAGCATTTAGAACAATGCCTGATTCATGACATGTGCTATTTAAGTATTTTCTGCTATTATTATTAGAGTACTTAATATATCTTATGCAATATAATATAATAGATCACATATCTGCCTTCCCTATTCAGACTAATAGAGCCAGACGGGAGTCTTATTTTTCTGTTTTCTTAGTGCTTAACATCATGTCAGGAACATATTAGGTGCTCAATAAATGTTTGTTGGATAAATAATTGAGTACAGTGTACATGGTCATGTGTATGACATCATTCATGTCAACTTTTTCCCAGTAAATTTCATGGGACAAACAGTCTATACCTCCGTGGCTTTGTATGAATCATTGTGCGATTTAAAAAACACTCAAGGCATTTTGTTTAAATAAATAACAAAAGAAAGTTGTCCTGGAATTTTAAACAGTAGAACTATAATATGAAAACAAGTGAAACTCATTTGGCAATAAATTACCACTTGGAGTAGTGGTCCCAGTTACACTGTTCTTGACATGGTTTCAAGAACAGAGTCAGGGCTGGGTTCTGTTTGAAGAGTAATTTTTAAAAAAGAAGATGCCCCCAGGTTGCTGGGATCATATGGTATGATTCAGTACAACAAAGGGCTTAGACAAGTGGACACGGCCCCCAGAAGGGGACAGGCAATCTAAGCAGATGCGGCGTCGGGGTGAGGTCACAGTGGAGTTGGGGTTATAATTTCCTGGAAGAAGTGGGTTTTAAGCCACTGGTTCCACTTCTGCTCTTAACCTAATTGCTGGGTACAATATCCTGAAACTGACACCTAGCACACTGCCCATCTGCCAATTTGGGTTTAGGGTGAGAGTACTATGGGGTAAACAACTATTATTTTCTTAATTTTCCTGTTAAGAATTATATTCTTATATATAATTATATTCTTTATTTTCCTATTATATTCTTAATTTTCTATTTCCAGTTATTTTGTGAAATACAAGAAAAGACAATTCCGTCAAGGGATTGTAGGGCTAATTTCAACCACATTCTCTTTTACCAATAGTCACTGGTGAAGATAATAACCTAACAAATGATCACATTTGATGATATCTAGATATTGGCTAAGGCAATGGTGTAAAGATATGTATTTATGAATATAATATGTACATGCATATTATATTGTATATGCATAAGGTGATATTAATATTTAAAAAATTTAAATTAGGGATGGATAATCAAGCATGTCAACACACTCCCTTCCCCTATTTTATAACATGATTTTCAGGCCAATAGACACATGATAGGAGCCATCTGATGGGCTAGTAAATGGTATGGTAAACTGTCTGCAAAGATGATTGCCAACAATTCTGCCCCTCTCCGGATGTGCATGTTGGGCCTTCCGTTAAGAAGTGGAGTGTATCTCTCCTCCCCTTGAACCTGGCTGGCTTTGTGATTTGCTTTGGCCAGGAGAAGTCTGCTTGTAAGAGACCGTTAGGAAGCCTGACAGCTCCCACTTTCACTCTCTTAGAGCCTTGAGCCACCAAGTGAGGAAGTCAGACCACCTTGCTGGAGAGGGGGCCTGATCAACCCCCTGCCATTCCAGCCTTCCTAGCCAAGGCACCAGACATGGGAGTGTGAAGCTGTCTTGGATCCTCCAGTACCAATCATGATCCCTCCTTAATAACACTTGGAAAGAGATGACCTGTCTCTCACATACCCTTTTCACATTTCACCACCATGAGTAACTGGTTGTTGTTTTGAGCCAGTACGATTTGGAACATTTTGTCACACGGCAAGACATACCTGAAAAAGGGATAGTACTGATCTACACTAGTCTCTGAGATCTCTTCCTGTGTGGTCTCCTCTTTGGATCAGGATGTGCTGGGGACATTCTTGAGTGCCTGTCTCTCCCCGTTGTTCATGGCAGTCACTGCTAGTTGATCACAGCTCTCTTTCCCATTCAGCCCGATACTGGCTTAAACCTCACCACAGATCTCTAGACAATCACTGCTAAGCCACTGAAAGAGGTCCTTGCCATTCTAGGATTAACCATCATGTTCCCAGAGTGTCTATCAATGAAAGGAGAAGGAGGTTGGTATACCCTAGTTATACATTAGCACCCCCTAGAATCATGGAATGTAAAAGATGGTGGAACTTCAGAGATCATCTCACCCAATGGCCTGAATCCTGGCTGCAGTTTAAAATTACCTGGGCTGCTTTAAAAATTGAACTGACGCCTGGGCCTCACCCCCAGAGATTCAGACTCAACTGGGCCTCAGTATTTTAAAATACATATATTCTTTAGTAGTGAAGACATTTGACCTCACAGGTTAGGGCCTGAAGGCACAGATTACAAGTGGCTGAATCTTGCTACAGAGACCAGTTTGGTTGAGGAATTATTTTGAGGGTTCTTAGAATATCACGGGCAGACCATCCAAAGACTCTGAACACCAGAAGGAAAAGGGGTGTTCCCAAAGGGAAAATGAGAATTCTGACTGGGGGAAAGAAGATAAGGACAGGCACCCAGCAGAGCCAACTCCTAAGTCTGGAGATGGACATCCTTTCCTTTCTGTCAGGAAAAGCTGGCAGCTGATCTGTGAGGGCAGTTTTTGATATACGGCTCCAGATGTGAGGGGAAGGTATGCTCTGTGGTTTGAGACTTTTTCCTGTGGAGAATTTCTTAAACCTCAGACCCGACTGTCAAGAAGCACTGAGACAGAGTATGGCGTGCAGGAGAGACGTGTTTGACACAGCGGGGTCAGGAGAGTTCAAGGCGCCTTCTCTCTGGGTAAGTTTGGCAGGAATGCTAAAACACAATGAGGGGACTGGAAACCTCATGACAGTAAAATTTTAAGGCTTCAATTTTTGGTAAAATATGACTTGCTGTCAGGTATATGAGTTGGTAGCTTTGATGCAAATATATAATAAATCTCACCTCTTTACTGAAATCCAAAGAGATTTTCTGCATATAAATAAAACCATGAGTGCGATAAAATTGCTTTTGATCACCTCACATGAAAGGTGTGAGGAATGTTCAAACTGTTACCATAATTAAAGGACTGTGGGACGATAAAAAAAATCTTACTTGAATATCTCTCCTCCCACCCTCTTTTTAAAAGGCGTTTCTGGAGAAAACCAACACTCATCCATTTTGGTATTGTTTTGACCTTAACTTTGTAGTTTTAAGAAAACTTTCACATTTAGTGACAGCAGGAAAATTGTCTTGCAGTTGAAAACACTACAAACTGTGAGTGACACTGGAATTTGCAAAAATGAACCAAGTTTCTCTTCACAGCCTCAGCAGAAACAGATGACTTCTAAAGAGAACTCAGTCTTGTTGCCAAAGGAGTTGTCTGGGGACCTTCTTTCCTTTTCCTGGTCTGGATATCCTGTCTGTAGGTCATGGTGGGAAGTCATCTTTGCCTGACTTGTTCTATTTGTCTTTTAAAAACTACCTTAAAAACTTTTGATTTTTCTAGACTTTCACTGGTCTTGAGAAAATTATCTTTTGTATTTGCTTTTTATACTAATCACAGTATTTTTTTAAAATTTTTTTTGGAGACAGAGTTTCACTCTTGTCACCCAGGCTGGAGTGCAGTGGTGCGATCTCAGCCCACTGCAACCTCCGCCTCCCGGGTTCAAGCAATTCTCCTGCCTCAGCCTCCGAAGTGGTAAGGACTACAGGCATGTGCCACCAAGCCCAGCTAATTTTTTTTTGTATTTTTTGATAGAGATGGAGTTTCACTATATTGACCAGTCTGGTCTTGAACTCCTGACCTCAGGTGATCCACCTGCCTAGGCCTCCCAAAGTGCTGGGAATACAGGCGTGAGCCACCACGCCTAGGCCTAATCACAGTTTTTATTCCACAATCATGGGCTTACAATGGTAGAGAGATCATTACTCAAGCAAATGCTCCCATCTCCTCGCACACACATTAGAGTGTCACGGTGGCTGCCTCACCGGTCACCATGGCTCCATTCCACTTGCTCCCATTCATCCTGTGTGGTCTCAGATTTAATTGTCATAGCAGGGATCTGCATATGTCACTGCCCCACTCTGAGTCATTCAGAGATTCTCCTTTTCTAACCAAATGAAGCTCAAACCCCTTCCCTGGTCTTCAAGACTCTACAAACTGGTTCAACTTTATCTCTCACACTCACCTAACTTGAAACCTTGGATCCAGCCTTCATGTTGTATTCCCACCTGTTCCCATTTCTGGCACATTGATGTTCATCCTGCCAGAAATGTCCTCCTCCCTCTAGCACAACTCCTGAAAGGTCCATCTCACTTCCGCCTCCTCTGGAACACTTTCCTCAGTTACTCCATCCAGCTCCCTTGAACTTTAGTGGGAATTATTTGATACTTAGCCTATATACTGACTTATATGTTTATTTCTACCTTTTGTGTGTACCTTTTTTTTTCCTTCTAGATGGTGAGATTTCATTCATTTATTTAGCAGCAAATATTTATTGTGGACCAAGTACATATGAAGGCCTAAGCCGTATGCAGGAACATTGTAGTGAGTGTGACAGACATGGTCCCTGCCCTATAGAGCTTACAATCTAGCAAAGGACAGTAACCATTCCATGTGACAAGTACTATTTAGGGGGCAGTCCTGAGTGCTATGGGAGAACATAGGAGGACCACTTAACTGTGCTCGTGGCCAGAGAGGCCTCCAAAAAAAGTGCCCCATAAAGAATGGATGGGAATTAGCTAGGCAAAGATGTTGGAGAGGACTTAACACATGGGTAAGTCATGGAGCACTAGAAGAAGTCAAAGGTCAGGATGCCTGGGCACAGAGTGGGTGGGGTGAAGCAATGAGAACACTGTTGGAAGTGAATAGAGGCCTGGGCCCTGAGGCTTGTGTTCATTTTGTCAATGGATGCTTTTTAAGCATTATATTCTTTAGGATAGCTTCCCCTCTAAGAAACAGGACCAATAACCCAGGAACCACCTACCTCCAGATTTCATACCAGATAGGTGATTCATGTATGAACTCCAGAGATAGGTGATTCCAGGGTTGATTTAATTAGCAGTTCAGTCATGTCAAGGCTTTGGGTCAACTTCTCCAAAGTTCCTTTGGTTTTTCCTTCATGGTCACAGTTTGGCTTCCACAGCTTCAAATATCATATCCTCACATGGCAGGAAGGTAGAGAGGGTGGAAGCAGGTGAAGGTCTCTTTTATATACCTCTTTTTTTTTTTTTTATCATGTGGGAGAACCTTTTGCAGACTCCCTCGTGCAGTCTTCATTCTACATATCATTAGTGTGAATAAGTCACATGCCGACTTTTAAACTAAACACTGAAAAGGGGAATCAGATTTCTGTGATTAGCTTAAACCAAACATGATTCATCTTCTGAAACTGGAGGAAGCCCCTATCTTTCTGAAAAGCATCATCACCCCATACTGGAACAATTGGAGTTTTTAGCAAGGAAGAGAGGAGAGATGATTGCCAAGGAGACAACCAACAGTGTCTGCCACAACGCATTTCCTAAATAGATTGACTCAAACCCCATCCCAAAGACCTAGAAGAGGGAAAGGTATGTTCATTTCCAGTCATAAAAACGATTTTCCTTAATTTCTATTATATATGTCTCTGGCTTTCAACAAAAAATTGTGAAACATACAAAAAACAAGGAAAAAAATATACTCTCAAGAGACAGGGCAATCAACACAGTAAGACTCCGATATGACACATGGAATGATCAGACTGAGAATTTAAAATAACTATGGTTTATGTGTTAAAGGTGCCAATGGAAACGATGGACAATGTGTAGTAGCTGGTGGATTATTATAGTAGAAAGATGAAAAAATAATGAAGAATCAAATAGAAATGCTAGAAATGAAAGACACAGAAACAGAGATGAAGAATGATTTCAGCAGGCTCATTAGTAGACTTGTACAGCCAAGGAAAGGATCAGTGAAAATGAAGATTGATCAGTAGAAATTACCCAAACTGAAGCACAAAAAGAAAAGAGTGGTGAAAAGAAAGAAAAACAGAACAGAGAGTGCAAAATCTATGAGACAATATCAAATAGTCTAATATACATGTAAATTACAACCCCAGAAGGAGATGAGAGGAAGAAGACAGAACAGTTAAGGAAATGGTGCTTGAGAATTTTCTAAAGTTAACTCCAAACACTCTACCATGGATCTAAGAAGCTTAGAGAACACCAATTAGAATAAATACAGAAATAAAACAAAACAAAATAATCTAGGGTTATCATATTCAAACTGTTGAAAACCAAAGATAAAGAGAAAAGCCTGAAGGCAGTGGGGAAAAAAAATGACATTATATACAGAGGAACAAAGATTATAGCAGACTTCTTGCCAGAAACTCTGTAATCCAGAAGATGATGGAGTGACATCTTTAAAGTGCTGGGGGGAGGGGAGGGGGAAAGAATAGACTGTCAAACCAGAATTTTATACCCCATGAAAATATTTTTCAGTAATAAGGAAAAATTAAAGGCTTGCTCAGACAAACAATAGACTTTTTGACCACAGTAAAAAAAAAAAAAAAAAAAACTCACTATCATTTAATCTATTACTAGTGGGCAGTGAGGGTATTTTTTTAAATGTGTAATATTAACTTTGTCTTTTTTTTTTAATTTTACTTTAAGTTCTGGGATACATGTGCAGAACATTTGTTACATAGGTATACATGTGCCATGTGGTTTACTGCACCTATCAACCCATCATCTAGGTTTTAAGACCCCTATGCATTAGGTATTTCTCCTAATGCTATCCCTCCCCTTGCTCCCCACCACCTGACAGGCCCCGGTGTGTGATGTTCCCCTCCCTGTGTCCATGTGTTCTCATTGTTCAACTCCCACTTATGAGTGAGAGCATGCGGTGTTTCATTTTTTGTTCCTGTGTTAGTTTGCTGAGAAAGATGGCTTCCAGCTTCATCCGTGTCCCTGCAAAGGACATGAACTCATTCTTTTTTATGGCAGCATAGTATTCCATGGTGTATATGTGCTGCATTTTGTTTATTCAGTCTATCATTGATGGGCATTTGGGTTGGTTCCAAGTCTTTGCTATTGTGAATAGTGCTGCAGTAAACATACGTGTGCATGTGTATTTATAGTAGAATGATTTATAATCCTTTGGGTATATACCCAGTAATGGAATTGCTGGGTCAAATGGTATTTCTGGTTCTAGATCCTTGAGGAATTGCCCTACTGTCTTTCACAATGGGTGAACTAATTTACACTCCCACCAATAGTGTAAAAGAGTTCCTGTTTTTCCATAGCCTTGCCAGCATCTGTTGTTTACTGACTTTTTAATAATCGACATTCTAACTGGTGTAAGATGGTATCTCATTGGGGTTTTGATTTGCATTTCTCTAATGACCAGTGATGAGCTTTTTCTCATGTTTGTTGGCCACGTAAATGTCTTTTTTTTTTTTTTTTTGAGAAGTGTCTGTTCATATCTTTTGCCCACTTTTTGATGGGGATTTTTTTTCTTGTAAATTTTTTTAAGTTCCTTGTAGATTCTGGATATGTACTTTGTCTTATATGAATTACCAATTCATATCTTTCACCCATTTTTCTATTGAGCTATTTGTCTTTTTCTTGAATGAGTTCCTTATATGTTTTGAATATCAACGCTTTGTTGTATATGAGCAAATATCTTTTCCTAATTTGTTACTTTTCTTGTAGTATATTTATGGTCACTTTCATTGATAGAATTTTATTGACAAAGTGAAATTTAACCCCTTTTCCTTCTATAGTTTTTGCATAGGCTTACCCTATGTGGCGTCTCTAATATTTTCTTTAATATTTTATAGTGTTGCATTTTGTTTAGGTCTTTAAACCTTCTGAAACTTATATTTTTCAATAGTTAAAAGTAGTGATGTAAATTAATTTTTCCCAACTGGACAGTTTATCTTTTCCCTATTTATTTGAAGTGCCACATTTGTCATATAATATATTCACCATATATCCATGACTCTACTTCTAGATTCCCTTTTCTGTTCTATTGAGCTGTTTTTTAAACCTTACACCAATAGCACAATGTTTTATTTCTCATAGCTTTATATTACGTTTTGATATCATAAAAGGCAATGGCCAGGCCTATCTTGGTCAGCTCCTTCCAGTAGATAAATGACCTACCTGCCTAAAATTTTGAAAAGAGAGTTCTAAAAGAGAAAATATGCTCTCCTACACTCTGATGTAGTCCATCAGAGGATGGTTTGAGGAGGAATAGTGATGATAACCAGGCATTACAGATGGCCTGTTGTATTGTCTTAGCGTAACTAGACATGTATGATGCCTAGTTATTATAATTTAATTTGTGTTTAATGCAGCAATATGACATTATAACAATATGGCAAGAAACTGAACCTGATAATAGATCTAGAAAATGTGGCTTGCCAAGAGTGGTTTTGTGAAACCCTTCTGGAGTTTTCAGATGTTATGGCTGAGAATCTCTGAGCTCCAAAAAAAAAGCAGTGTTTAGAACTTACCACCTGGCAGTTTCTCCTGGCAGGCTGCCTATGGCCAGCACTCAGGCCTGTCTGTCATAGTGGAATTAGGGAAAACCCAAGAAGCTGTGCTCATCAAGCTCTCCTGCTTGTTACAACCTCATATCCTTGAAGGTCATAGCAATGACATGCGATCTGTATACACTATGTGTCTGAGAGTTCCTTCTTACTCATCTGCAAGCCAGGCTCTTCTGGGCTACTTCAGAAACTTAGAACAGCATGTTCTCTCTTTTAGAACTTGTTTTTCAAAATTTTCTTGGATTTTTCTTTCACATTTTCTCCTCTAGAAGGATTGTATCATCAGTGTGTAACGTATTTGAAAAATCTCACTGGGAACTTAACTGTGATTCCACTGAAATTATAGAATAATCTGGGGGAGAATAAGCATCTTCACAGTGCCAGGATTTTTCAACCAGATAACATGAACATTATCTCTATTTGGTTTTTCTTGTATGTCCTGTAGTAAAGTTTTTTCATTTTTCTTTCTTTAGCTCTTATACATTTTTAGTTTATTCTTAGGTATTTTGTAGTTTTGTGGCTTTTGTGAATAGGATATTTTTCATAACATTTTGTAATAGTTACTATAGAATGGAGGCAAGCCATAGTTTTTATATGTTAATATTGTGCTTGGCCTCCTAACTTAATGAAATCTGTAAATTCTGATCATTTACTTCAGAGAGTTCTCTTAGATTTTCTAGGTATACAGTGATGTTGTCTGTCAATACTGACAGTTGTTTCTTCCTTTTAAATTTGTATATCTTATTTCTTTTTCTTATCATTTAAAAATCTAAGACTTTCAGGTCAATGTGGAATAATAATGACAGGATCTTCATTTTATTCCTAACATCAATAGGAAGAATTTTCTTATTTCCTTCTAATATATGACACTTGCTCAAGTTTCTAGCCAACATTCTTTATCAAGAAAAGAAAATGTTCTTCTATTTCCATTTGCTAAGAGTTACTGGAAATGGGTGTTATGGTTCATGAGATAATTGTTCTGCCTCTGTTCAAATCATCATATACTTTTTCTCTTTTAGTCTATTAATTTAACACTATTTTGAAATGTGGAACCAACATTGCATTTTAGAGAATAAACTGTATTTGATTTTTCCCATTTGTGGTAATAATGCTTTTAATTTGTTTATAAGTACTTAAATAGGACAGGCAATCTTTTGCCTTGAAAACTGACTCTTTAAGGGCCTCCCTGACTCTGTTGTTCTATTATTTTTGCTTCTGGTAATTGAGTCTGTGGTCATTCTTATCCAAGGATTTTATTGCAGATTACTTAGGGGAAACTAAAGATATTTGGAACATATTCCTAACTTGTAAAAAATTGATTTTTTTATTTATAATTGACACAATAATGGTAATAACTATATATTTATGGGGGCCAGTGCCATGTTTCAATGCATGTATAGATTGCATAATGATCAAATCAGAGTCATTACCATATCCATCACATTAAACACTTATCATTTCTTTGCAATGATAACATTCCAAATCTCTTATAGCTATCTTGAAATATCCACTACACTGTTATTTGCTGCAGTCACCCTACTGTGTAACAGAACACCAGAACTTATTCATTCCAAGTGTAACTTTGTACCCACTGAACAGCCTCTCCTGTTCCCTTATATCCTTGACCTTTTTTTTTTTTTTTTTTTTGGAGACGGAGTTTTGCTCTTGTCACCCAGCCTGGAGTGCAATGGTGCGATCTAGGCTCACTGCAGCCTTCGCTTCCAGGGTTCAAGTGATTCTCCTGCCTCAGCCTCCCAAGTAGCTGGGATTACAGGCGCCTGCCACCACGCACAGCTAATTTTTGTATTTTTAGTAGAGGCAGGGTTTCTGTCTCTACTCATAGTAGAGACCATGTTAGCCAGACTGGTCTCAAACCCCTGACCTCAGGTGATCCACCCACCTCGGCCTCTTGAAGTGCTAGGATTACAGGAGTGAGCCACCGTGCCCAGCCCCTTATATCCTTGACTTTTAAAAGTTGACATCATAGAGAACAACCAAAGCATACCAACTGGTGATTGGTGCCTGTCAGACACATAATCCTATATTTATTTGAAGAGGGCTGATCCATGATAGTATTGTATAGTTCATCTTCAAGTGAGGAAACATGGAAAACTACAAAAGATTACAGAAGAGTAGAGAGGATGGACCAACATGGAGTCAATTCAGAATCCAGGACACAGGCAAAAGGCTAATGATCTTTAGGTTTCCATGACAACCAGAGGTGGCTTTACCATGATGCTAATGAAACAAGCTTCTGGGCCTCTCACTTCCACTGTCCCCTTCCCAGGCCCTGCTCCTAATTTTGTATTTGTAGTTTTGTATTCTTTTCCTTAAAAAGAGACCTCAAGTTGTATAAACCTTGGACCCCACAAAACCTAATGACAACCCCAGGCATGACTTGCATACCAGCCACCAAGCCTAGACCCAGTGCTCTGAAAACCCTTTCCTGGCAGCCCTGATAATTCTCTGAGTTTGGTAATTAGAGTGGGTGGCAGATTAAATTACCATGTTGCTTCCTAGCTAGGCTGGGAGAACTGTGGCCTGACATAGAAGCCAGTGGGTGTCACATGGAACAAGTGCTCAGCTATCTCACACTCTGCTCTCTGTGGGGGCACGTGACCAAATTCATTATTAATGCTGAGCTGATCTGGTTACCTTGATTGACACTAAGTGATTTCAGCCCGGGCTATATTTGTCTTCGTGGGGAAAATGCCGTGGAGCTGAAAGGCTATTTCCCTCTCCAAATACATTTGGGGCTGTCACTGTGGAGTTACGCACCCTGACATCAAAATCAGACCCACAGGCTTTGGAAGACAGAAAATGACATCATGGGCAAAAAATGGTGTCAGCTTAGCTTTGTTTTTCCATTCTTTTTCTGAACTCTGACAGAGAAGTAGTTTGTCTAGAATTTGAAAACGCTTTCAGGCAAGGAAAAGGAAGAGTTAGTCGGAGCTGGACTTGTTTGCCAACACAAAAAATAGTTTCCAGGACATATTTCTCTGTCCTCATGATTCCACTCTGTTACTATGAAGCTTAATTTTAAAATGTTTTTATTTGTTAGGGTTTTGGTATCTAATGAACAAGACTAATGAATCATTTAACCTGCTATTGAATAAAATTTTAAGCTCTTAGAATTAAATACTACTTAATACAACACATTTTTGTTTATAGTACCAAAAAGAAAAATATTACCTACAAGATATCCTACCCTTAAGTCTGACCACCCTTTCCCATGGTTGCTAAGCACATAAGACAAGTCTGTGAATGACCTAGTATTATCTTTACAATGCTGTGCTATGTGAATTCTGAATGCTTGTAAGAAATACATCAAACCTAGTAACACAGGCAAAAATTAGATACTGCTAGTCCATAAACTTCAATTAGGAAGTTTAAATTAGACTGAAGGAGAAATTTTAGCTTAAAGATATCAAATAGAGCTATAGTGGCTTAAAGTGAACTATTACCCTACCTTATACAAGTCAAGTATTTTGGATGGAGCAAATGTTTAATTTAACAAGCAGTTGTTTTGATTGATTCCTCTGGACTTAAGAATAACAAAGGGAATGTAAAAAAAATACAATAAAGTAAACCACCCTTTATCATTGTTCTTGTCCTCATGCATGCTCTGGTTCTCTCTTTACTGCTGGCGTAGAGGAAGGGGACCCTCTTGCAGGTTCACAACCTGGTGGGTTTGGGTGCAGAGATGTGATGAAGCTTGTTCTAACTATCTGCCTGCAGTAGTTACTCATATCAGACTGGGTCAGGTGAGCAGGGAGGCAGAGCTACCGTTTAGCTTCACATCACAAAGTTATAACTCCTGAATCTGCTCCTCCTCCTCTCTTGAATTTCTGCCTTCTTTCCAGGGAAGATGACAATGAGATGGGATGGGTTTTGACAGAGAAATGGGAGGGAGTGTCTACTGACCTAAGGAAAATACTTCATCTCATGAAAACATGGTTTCTTTTATATAGAGGCATATAAAAATGCATGTAAACAAGCATTTTTTATTGAACATTAAATTTTATTGGTACAGAGCATGTGTTTTGTTATACTGGTGACTAATGCCTTTTAAAAATGAGATTTTGAAATGCCATTCTGCTTATGTAACTGAGATAAAGAGCTTTTAGGACATTGTTCTGCAGTGAACCCCTATAATAATAGCTGATTAGCAACAAGACAACTTGAGGTGCCAAGAATGTTTTCTGCAGAACCTTCTATTAAGTAGGAAAAGGTTTTGTTTTTTGGAAAGGTTATCCAGATGGTTTTGCCTGAGAAACCTCTCTAACTGACCTCAAAAGTCATTAGTTTGCAAATATTAGTGTGCAAAAATATTTATTTGCATGTAGATGCCCTGGTTGGTCCCTATTTTCCTGTCTAATGAGGTCACTAGGAGAGTGATTTATTTTAAAACAGCTAGTTAAAAATAAATTTATCCATAAGAGAAACAGGAGGAAATATACATACTAAAAGTTGCTTATTACAAAAAAAAATCTTTATTTCAATACTGACTCTTTTTTTTTTTTTTACTTTAATTTCTGATATACATGTGCAGAATGTGCAGGTTTGTTACATAGGTATATATGTGCCATGGTGGTTTGCCGCACCCATCAACCCGTCATCTAGGTTTTAAGCCCCTCATGCATTAGGTATTTGTCCTAATGCTCTCCCTCCCCTTGCCCCCTACCCCGCAACAGGCCCCGGTGTGTGATGTTCCCCTCCCTGTGTCCATGTGAACACTGACTGTCTTATAAAGCCTTGATGATGTTCCATAATCATAATTTTTCTTTTAAAGGAAAGTGCTTTTTAGTCTGCAGTAGATTCCTGGATGTTAGCTGCTGTGTCCATGATGACTATCACATTTATGGGAGTATGCTTGTTTTTGAAAATAACAGGAGAAGCCAAAGAGGCAAAGTAAATAAAAATACTTCCCCCCAAAAAAATATTGAAATAACGAATGTGTTGGAAGTGAATATTTTCCCAGGCTGGTGATTTTCTTGTACTATAAAGTGTATGGACAGTTGAGTCCCTGGTCACATTCGCAGGGGCCTGGCTTCTGAGTTCCCCTGGGCTCCCAAACACGGCATCCTAGCAGAGGTGTGTGTGACAGCATCATCCCCAGCTTCTGGAAGACCTGGCCCTAGGTCTTTAGGGAAAATCTTTCCACTTTCTCATTCATATATATATATATATATATATATATATATATATATATATATATATATATTTTTTTTTTTTTTTTTTTGTGATGGAGTCTCACTCTGTTGCCCAGGCTGGAGTGCAGTGGCGTAATCTTGGCTCACTGCAATCTCCTCCTCCCAGATTCAAGCGATTCTCCTGCCTCAGCCTCCCAAGTAGGTGGGATTACAGGCATCCGCCACCATGCCCAGCTAGTTTTTGTATTTTTAGTAGAGATGGGGTTTCACCATGTTGGCCAGGCTGGTCTCGAACTCCTGACCTCAAGTGATCCACCCGCCTTGGCCCCGCAAAGTGCTGGGATTACAGGCATGAGCCATTGTGCCCAGCCAGATTTTTATAAGCATCCTAAGAGCTGCAGGGTATGTCTACTGAAAAATAAAAATGATTAGTTCTCAAGATCACTGTGCAAACTAGTACTGGTTCCATGGGAAATAGGGTTTTTGCTTATTTGCCAATTTCTAAAGTTGAGGAAATTCAGGGCAACTTTAGTCTCTGCAAATTATCCCTGATTCTCAGCTGAAGTGACCACAGGCTCAATCTGTGTTCTGTCCTAAAACAAAATAAAGCAAAACTCCCTCAATTTATTATATGGTAGGAAAGCTTATGGGTTCTGCAACATACTAGCTGTGTAACTTTGGGCACATTTACCTCAGTTTCCTCACTTGTAAATGCGGAAAATGATACTTGCTCTTCCTGACACTGTGAGGATTAAATGAGATAATATGTGGAAATCATCTGGCACGTAATAGAAACCCAATAAATCTGCATCCTCATCCCTCTACACCCCTTTTGGGAAAGCCTTTCCAGCTTGGATAAATCCAAACTTTCTAAAGACTGCAGGCTCCTGGTCTGAATATCACCCGTAGGGAAGGCTGAGTCCAGATTGGGAAGTCTCTTTGCTCTCTACCTTCATTTGCTGAGATCCTTTCTCTTCTGTACACATATGTCCTTCACCCCTGAGCTCTTTCTGGGAGGGGCAAAGGGGCTCCGTAAACTCAAAAGGATCCTTCAAAAGGATGTTATGCTAACGGCGGAGTTCCAGGGATGGTGAGTCCAAAGGCAGATTGTTCGAGGAAGGGGCTTTTGAGAAGCAGGGCCTTCCCTGAACCCCACAGATGCCCCCATGCAGTGGGCTGCTTATTCTACCTGAACCCTGGGAGAGCTCCAGCTAAGGGCTCACACAGGCTCTAGCAGAGAGTATAAGAAATACCCATCAGTGACCACAATTAAGGATCTTGGCCTGGTCAAAGTCAAGGTCATTCATTAACATTTTCTGAGCACCCATTCCCCAGAATACATATGTTTTGCCCATTGTTTCTCAGTACCCACACTAAAGGACCCATAGTTTAGATCAAGGTACTAGTGCAGGGCTCCATGGATAGGCTTCTGAGGGTGGGTGATTCCCTGAAGCTGTGTACAAAACAGTATGTGCATATGTTTTTGTGCATTTCTGGGGAGAACATCCAGAACTTTCATTACCTTCTCAGAAAGTTAGGAACCACCTGCTGGTTGTGAACTGAATGTTCTCCCTGTACTCTGCTGGGGCCAGTAGGAATCTTGGCTCCCAGAGTCCCTCCTGGGCCTCCAGATAGATAAAATGTTATGACAGAGGGTGCAGCTGTCATTCCTGGGAGGCCCATGCCCAGTGACTAAGCACTGAGCAGTATTTGCTGTACCTCCTTCCAACCACGGCTTCCTGGACCATCACCTCGTCAACAGTTGGTCTGCGTATAGCGAAAGAAAAATCAGTCTTCTGGTACTAAACCACATTCTGGGCTACAGCTGTAGGGAGAGCGTGGAGCTTGGCCATGGAGGGTGGTGCGCTGGGCTGTTTGGCAACCTTGGCCAGGCTGTTTAAGCCTCAGTTCTCCTACAGAGATATTAGCTCCTGGCTGTAAGGCCAGGTCTCCCGCCCTCACTAATGTACCCTGCACAGTTCCTGGTGCCCTGAAGGTGCTCAGCTCATGTCCATGGAGTTGAAGTGAAGAGGAACTGATAATCCCTGCCCCAGGCTAGGAGGGGAAATCAGACCACATAAATAACCATGAGAGAATTAGAGGTCAGGAACTCAGGGGCTGCAGCTCAGATGATAGCTGACTTCAGCTCAAGGGCTGGGTGGGTGGATGGGGACTCCAAGAAGTCTTTATCGGGGGGTAGGTGGGGGACTTTAGAGATAAGGCTTGACGGAATGGTAGAAGGTAGACATGGGGGTGTGCAGACAAAGGGCATTTCTGGGAGGGAAGTGGCTTTAGCAGGACAACACAGGGGCAGGGAGGTTCTGGGCTAGAGCAAGCCCCCTGGCTGGGCTAGAACCAAGAGTGCCTAGAAGAGAGGGACCAAACTGGGCTGGAAAGTGGGTTACCACCCACTGCTGTGGCTCACTTCACCCAAGGAGAAAAGGACTGAGCAACGGGCCTGGTGGTCCCCCGTGGCTGTGCCACTGGGTCCAGGGACCCGCTGGCCCCACATCCTGTGGGTTCACTGACCAAGGCCCAAAGCCAGGACAACCCAACAAGGCTCAGCACTGTGCCAGGTTATGCTTTTACAGCTAAAACCTCAGTGGTCTCAGAGGAAAGTTATCCTGCTTGTCAGTTCCCGGTGCTCACATAGATCACTCTCGAAGGCAGGCAGGAAGCAGATCTATAATTACCGAGGCAGCTGAGATGCTTTTCCCAGGGGCTGGTGTTTAGACTTATAATGTCATCATTTATAAGGCCCATTCATCTCTGATAATGAAACGAAGTAGGGCAGTGTTACTAGACTTGAGACAGGACTTTTCTTCTCTCATCCCACTCCATCCCTCTCACTTCCCTTCCCCAAATTTCCGCTTATCTGTCTCCAGCCGATCTCTAGTATTTTCAATATTATCTCTTCACCACAGATGGAACATTCTAGGGGACAATAAAAATCGGAATTGTTGCTTAGTAGCCTCTGTGAGATTCAAACCACCTTCAAAAACTAATTTAAATATCTCTTTTCCTCCAGGCGTCCTTCATGGATTGCTCTTCCCTAAGACTTTGCTTTCTTTATGATGGCCTTGCTATTTATATAAGTGGTTCTCTTCTGTTGCAGCTGGTCCTAAAGAAGCATTGTAAATATTTCAGGCTCTGGACCCTTTAAACCATCATTTTTTTTTAAGAAAACAAATTCTGTCCCTCATTTTGACTGGGGATAGAGGGGGTAGGCATTCTGATGCCCTCTCTCAGCCTTTGTGTAGGGATTGTCTTCTCCATTAGCCTGTATGCTTAAGTCTTCCCTCCCTTTCTCCCTGGAGTGCATATCCAGGGCTTGCTAGGGGGAAGGGTAGGCTGTGCAGTGGATGGGGTAAATGGTATGTGGGTGTGTATACACATGTGTGTGTGTGTGTGTATGCATGTATGTGTGTGAGCCCAGGCCCCTTAGTACACTTTCTTGTAGGAATCCAAGCATCACTGGTTAAGGTAGAGGACATTGCAAGGGTCTGTAGCCTGAAAGTCCTGGAGACTCTTTGTCCCAACAGGGATGCCACCTGTTGCTGTCCTCAGCTCAACATGGAGGACATAATCCCAGAGGGAAGGTATGAAACTTCCCTCTGCTTGGCTGTTGGAGAATGGTGTGGTCAGGACAGCTCCGGCAAAGCTGTGATGCAGACATTAAGTCCTGGGTGCCCCTACCCCTACCACATGCCCCCTCCTGGGTTCTGTACATGGCTGGGCCACACCAGTTCCAGGGCCTCCATGCACACACTGTCCTGGCCAGGGGGCGAAGACTATTCCAGCGAGGGGAGGGCTAAGCTGAGGCTGAGGCAGCGTGAGCACATTGACAATTACACTTTTTTAAATCACGAATTTAAATAGTAATCGCAAAAAGTACAATTTCTGGCATACTGAAAATTTGACACTTATAAAATTGTAATAATTAATACTCCTTAATGTGGCCAATGAAACATACATACTATAACAATGTGTTAGCCACCATCGCTTGTTTAAAAATTATGCCAACCAGGCCTTCTTTGGCCATCAGAACTTTTATATTGTTCTTATTTCTCCTTAAATCTGCATTTCCATCCCACTTCCCCCATGGAATTTTATTCTAATATGTCTTCATGCTTATTATAGTCACTGTAGTAAAACTGTATATGTATTGAAATTAACTGAAAACCTCCTGTGATCATTAGCTCTAAGTGTTAAAAAACAATTTCTATATTATTCATTAAAACAATTTTATTGATCAAAATATCATAATATGAATTTTTTTTGAGACAGAGTCTTGCTGTGTTGCCAGGCTGGAGTGCAGTGGCACGATCTTGGCTCACTACAACCTCTGCCTCCCAGGTTCAAGCGATTCTCCTGCCTCAGCCTCCTGAGTAGCTGGGACTACAGGCGCACACCACCAGGCCCAGCTAATGTGTGTATTTTTAGTAGAGACAGGGTTTCACCATGTTGACCAGGTTGGTCTCGATCTGTTGACCTCGTGATCAGCCTGCCTCAGCCTCCCAAAGTGCTGGGATTATAGGCGTGAGCCACCGCGCCCAGCCAATATAATATGAATTTTAATAAATAACAAAAATGCAATGTTATTGGAAATGCATCTCTTAATGACATAGGAGGGCTTTCTTTTTTCAGCCTTCTTCTCTATACATGGATGAATATTACTTATTGTTAAAATGAGGCAGTGCTTAGCTTCAATTCTACTTCTATTTTTTCTTTCTTATATATGTACATGCTGAGAAAACACGTTCACAAAATATGATTGAAATAGAAAAAGTTTTGTTATATCAAAGATAATCAATTCTTTTAACTCCTTCCCAGTTATATACCCAAATCATATGGTCATCTCTCATCAAAAATTATTTTTAATGATCTATCAGCTGACAGTTCAATTAGGTGTTCCATCAATTTGAACTTCTTTGAAGAATGGAGAATCAACTAACTGTGAACATTTATTTTTGGTCATTGCACTCATTCATATTCTCAATTTCTAGAAAGTATATTTAAAAATCTCTTCCATGGCAATTATATTGTGTCACTTTTCCACAAGAAGTGCCTCATTTAATCTGATATACTCTGAAAGGGTTAGAATAATCAAGATATTATTAATTTTGAAATATCTTACTAGTACAATTTTAAAAAAATAAGTTTACACACACATACACACACACACACACACAGAGCTGCAGATTTAGCTCATTCACTTATAAATTTTGTCCACCATTTAACTTAATTAGTAAAGCCAAACTCACCATCAATCAAACTGACTCTCAGTAAGAAAAAGCCTGACTTGCTGCATTTTAAAATTCAATGAAACATGTCAACAGGCATCCTGGAGTCAACATTCATCACTTAATGAATTTTCTTTCTGGTGGAGTGAAAGATAAGGTACGGAGACTTGCCATGAGTTTGTCACCTGCAGGAAGTAGGTGCTGCCACCTTTAGTGTTTCTTCCAACTCTCTCTTTGGTGTGCTTTGCTCTCCCACAGAAAGGACCATTCTTTGACAATACTAGTAAGGGAATGGACTCTTCCGTTGTTAAATGAAATATGAGGAGTCTTCAAAAAGTTCATGGAAATGTGTAATATAAGGTAACTACGCATGGATTTCTGATTTTATTTGCACCAAAATAAACCCATGCTAACTTGTTATAACATAGATACACAGGATCTAGTTTGAGGCACTAAGAGGGATAAAACATCAGTTTGAAAAGAGCCCCTATCAGAGAAACATGAATTCTGATAAAATTGAAGCAAAAGAAACCATCAAATTTATGCTAAAGCTTAGGTGGAAGAATGGTGAAATCACTGATGCTTTATGAAATGTTTAGAGGGACAATGCCCAAAGAAATTAGCTATTTACAAATGGCTAACTCATTTTAAGAAGAGATGAGATGATGTTGAAGATGAAGCCCACTGCAGCAGACCATCCACATCAATTTGCAAGGAAAAACTTAATCTTGTTTGTGCCCTAATTGAAGAGGACCAACAATTAACAGAAACGATAGCCAACACCATAGATATCTCAATTGGTTCAGCTTCCACAATTCTGACTGAAAAATTAAAGTTGAGCAAACTTTCCACTTGATGAGTGCCAAAACCATTGCACCCAGATCAACTGCAGAAAAGAGCAGAGCTTCAGTGGAAATTTAAATAAGTGCAATCCAGATCCTGAAGAATTTCTTCAAACAATTGTAGCCCCTATCAGAGCAATATGGCTTTATCAGTACCACCCTGAAGACATGGCACAAAGAAAACAATGACTACCAAAAGATGAAGTGGCCTAATCAAAGCAAAAGAGACTGGTCAAGAGCAAAGGTCATGGCAACAGTTTTTTGGGATGCTCAAGGCATTTTGCTTGTTGACTTTCTGGATGGCGAAAAAATGACAATATCTGCTTATTATAAGCATGTTTTGAGAAAGTTAGCCAAAGCTTTAGCAAAAAAGTGCCTGGGAAATCTTCACCAGAGACTCCTTCTCCACTATAACAATGCTCCTGCTCATTCTTCTCAGCAAACGAAGGCAATTTTTTGAGAGTTTTGATGGGAAATCATTATGCAACTACCTTACATTCCTGATTTGGCTTCCTCTGACTTCTTTTTGTTTCCTAATCTTAACAAATAGTTAAAGGGCATTCATTTTTCTTCAGTTACAAGTGTAATAGACTACATTGGCATGGTTAAACTCCTGGGATCTCAGTTCTTTAGGGATGGACTCAATGGCTGGTATCATTGCTTACAAAAGTGTCTTGAACTTGACGGAGCTTGTCTTGAGAAATAAAGCTTATATTTTTTATTTTTAGCCTTTAATTTTATTTTTTCCACAAATTTTTTGAAGCCCTCTTGCATATCTTATTGTGTTCCTTCATTTGATACTCTGGAGGTTTTAATCTCCTGGGAACAATGCACTATACTAATTAAGGCTCAGGACAGTTTAGGGGGATCCCTTTCTTTTGTGAAGTGGAACTGCAAAAGGGAAGTGGGAAAGGAAAACCCACAGAAGCCCTGACCATGAGACATTCTTAGGAAAGATAGTCATAGAAGTCGAATATCTAGAATTAGATTCCCTTAAAATGACCTGTCTTTATATATCTTTTGGGAAGTCTTGGGTTACCCCTGGCCAGGCATCATGCCTTGGTTTGAAGACCATTGGTCTAACCCTAAGAGTGACAGTATGGCCAGATCTGTAAGAAGACCACATTGCCTCTCACCTTCCACATATAATGCCACTCACCAAAAATTGATTGAGAGCCGGGCACAGGCTGGATCCTTTGGGGAAAAGTATGCTCTATCACTTCCCACAAGGAGTTGAAGGAGTTCAGTAATATGCTCAAAATATGTCCATTGCTTATCTTGAGCTGAAGGCACTTGAAAAGCCGTACACACAAGGAGATGCTTTCTCTGAACTCCCTTAATCTGCCTGAAGACAGATGCCCCAAAAGGAACTCAAGTGTCCTAAATCCCTCTGCAGGGGTTTCATCAACTGAGGAAGATTTACCCTTATCACAGGAGCAGAGACTAGAAGTCAACACCACACCCAGATGAACTGCCCTAAGCTAACATATCTACCATCCATTATTCTAAGGGCCCATGCATCTTTCTTAAAAATGATTTACTCTCTCCAGAGTGGCCTATGTCCTCCCTCTCCTTCCCCTATTGATGATATATAAACTCTTAAATGTCATCATTTTTTGGGTATTCACTTTTTTCCCCTGTGATGACCCCCTGCGTGTAGTCTTACAAATTAATGAATTTGTATACCTTTGTCCTTTTGACCTGCCTGTCATCAGTTTATTTTATAGACCCAGTTATTGAACGTTGGAGAGTGAAGAAGGTCTTCCCTCCCTGCTATGGTCTAAATGTTTGTGTTCCCTCAACATTCAGATGTTGAAAACCTAAGCATAAATGTGATCATATTAGGAGGTGGGGTCTTTGGAAGGTGGCTAGATCATGGGGGCACACCCCTCATGAATGAGAATAGTGCCATTTTAAAAGAGGCCTCAGACAGATGCCTTGCTCTTCCGCAATGTGAGGACACAGTGAGAAGGTGCCCTCCCCAGATGCAGCAATCTACCCGTGCCTTGATCTTGGACTTCCCATCCTCCAGAACTGTAAGAAATACATTTCTGTTGTTTATGAGTTACCCAGCTTATGGCATTTTGTTACAGCAGCCCAAACAGACTAAAACACACCCCTATAAGGGTCTCTTTGTTGGAAGCAAGTCACCAGGTCCTGCTCACACTTAAGAGGAGGAGATTACATAAGGGCATGAATACTGAGAGGCAGAGATCATTGGGAGCCATCTTAAAAATTTTGAAGTTTCTTTGTTCTCAGTTTTGTGTCCTGGTTGCTCTATGAGTTAAGAAAAGTCTCACTCTATATGCAGTGACAGAAATTATAAATGTTTCAAAGAAAATTTGTGTAAAATTGTTCACTACTATGTTGTTGATAATAAAAAATTAGAAATAGCATACATTGCCCTAAAAGTCTGGGAAGTATCCAGGTAGCCTGTACCTCCCCTGACACACCCATCCTCATCAATCCCTGCTCAGCGGCATCAGTTTAGACCCTGAGGCAGGAGAGGACAAAAATGTATAGAGAAAAGCTGTGCATCTATTGACACTCCTGGCCTCCTCCACCTCTCTCCACTTCCCTTTGCCAACAAGAATGTGCATAGGCTGGACGCAAAGGCAAGCAAAACCACAATTGGAGCCCGATAGGCTCGGGGAAGATGAAAACATGAAAAAGACTAGAGCTAACAATGGGTCCAGGACAGGAAATATCCCTCTATTTCCAGAATCTTGCCAGGATATGTCTACCTATCGGTGTCTTAATTGATTTGTTCTGTATAGCAGGTTGAGTAATGTCCCTCAAAATTCGTGTCCACCAGAACCTCAGAATATGACCTTATTTGAAAATAAGTTATTTGCAGATGGAAGTAGTTAGAAGATCTCAAGAAGAAATCATACTGGTTTCATGATGGTCCCTAAATCCAATGACTGTGTCCTTCTAAAGAGAGAATGCATCAAGAGACACACAGGGGAGGCCAAGTGAGGACAGAGGCAGAGATTGGAGTGATTCTGCCACAAGCCAAGAAGCTGGAAGAGGCAAGGAAGCTTCCAGAAGCTGGAAGAGGCAAGGAAGTATTCCTCCCTAGAGCCTTTGGAGAAAGCATGGCCCTGCTGACATGTTGCTTTGGGGCTTCCAGCCTCCAGAACCATGAGAGAATAAATTTCGGTTGTTTTAACCCACTCAGTTTGTTACAGCAGCCCTGGGTGACTAATTCAGTCTGGATGAAGGAGTCTCTTCAGTTTACAAACCTTTTTAGGTCAGTACTTTATTGTCCTCATTTCTTCTTCAAATCACCTAGAATTCACAAGTATGATTTCTGTTTTCTGTCTTTTACCTTTATATTCTCTCTAATTGTTTTGATATGTTTGTTCTTTAGCTCCGCATTCTGAGAGAGCTTCTCCAATGTCAGGAAACATTGTGAAAGACTGAGATGGGCAAAAGATGACCTGGTGGCTTTTCAGTGGAATGTTGGATGTTGTATAGAGCAGCAGTCCCCAACTTTTACGTACCAGGGACCAGTTCTGTGGAAGACAATTTTTCCACAGAAGGTGAAGGAGGAGTGGTTTTGGGATGAAATTGTTCCACCTCAGATCACTGGGCATTAGATTATCCTAACGAGTGTGCAACCTAGAACACTCGCTTGCACAGTTCACAATAGGGTTTGTGCTCCTATGAGAATCTAATCCTGCTGCTGATCTAACAGGAGGCGGAGCTCAGGTGGTAAGGCTCCCTGGCCAGCTGCTCACCTCCTGCTGTGTGGCCTGATTCCCAGCAGGCCACGGACTGGTACTGGTCTGCAGCCCAGGGGTTGGGAACCCCTGGTATAGAGAACTATTTGTGGTTATCTGATCCTATAAGGTTCTGAGACTTTCATTATATATTTTTTCATGGTTATATTATAAATCTGGAATATGTAGAGACCTGGTAGTAATGGAAATGATTCTTATCCATAGGAATAGGGAAAGGAAGGAGGGATCCAAGGAGGCAAAAGTGTGGCCTGAGTGCCTATGGGGATGAAGGGTGCCCAAAAAGAGTGTTCACAGAATCCTTTCTTTTCACTAACAACCACTTTTTTGAAGACTGGCCCCATGCTCAGTGGAATCCTTAATTTCCCTCCAGCATCTTGATTGTCACTCTTAAATGGTTCACTGTGTCTTAGCGTAGCTGAAGCATTTGCCAAACTGTACAACAAGAAAAAAAAATGGTTCCTGGAATTTTGGTCCTTTAATCACTGCTCCAGACTGGTTCTGGGAACTAAGAGGCACCATCTGCAAAAGGCTTTTGGAGGAAATAGGGTGGGAAGAGGTGTGGGTGGAGTTGTCAGGGAGAAGAATATGTCCCTAGATCCGTTAGAGCAGTCTGATCTGCCGTCCCTCTAAGCTGTGCAGCCACTTTGAGGAGAAAACCATTTTGTGGTTGTCTTCAGCAAGCCTAGATATTTTAACTTCATTTCCAGGCTGGTCCTTGCCACTCTTTCCTTGATTTATTTTCTGTTTTTTGGCTGTTGTAACAGGAAAATCTGTTCCCTTGCCAAACAAACAGCACTGAAAAAGATAGGCCAGGAGAAAGTTCCCACTTAGAGCCTCACCTCTAGGCTTCTGGAGGATAAGCTGCTCTTCCACTCCTTGACCCTGGCTTGGTCCTTGCATGCCTGGGGGCAGACGGGAAGGAAGACAGGCCTTCCTGTCAGAGACGCGGAGCAGGGTCAAGTTCCACCTTCTCTGTAAAGTCTGCCCTGGCCGCTCAGTCCTCTGACCCTTTGAACTCCTGCTTCACTCACTATTCTACCCATTTTTACATTGAATGCTAGACTTGGGTGAATTTTACAAATCATTAATTTTCCAATATGGAATTATAATTTTTTCCAGCTATAAACTCCTTTAACAGCAAGGTCTATACTCTGGCTTCTTTTCTGTTTACCACAGTCCTTAGCATGAACCTGGACTCATGGTAGAAGTTTAGCAATTACTTGAGTTGACCTAAATTCAAGGCATTGCTTGGCCACTAGCAACATAATAGCATGAACATTTCCGAGGTTAGGTAAAGAATGTTAGGAGGTGATCAGACCCCCAGCTCCCTAGATGTCCTGCAATGATATCATAGGGAATTATGCCAGTCCCCAGAATGTCACCTCCAAAACTCCCTGCAGGGCCCTGGTATTAGGGAATTGTCCCACTCCCAGGGGAAAAAAGGAGTTGTCTAACCTACTTTATGTCAGTACACGTACAGAACCTTTCACTGTGCTTGGCCATGGTGGCTAGTATTTCTTCCCCAGCTCCTCGGCTCCTCCCTCTCTTCAAGTGAAGCTTCAACTTTTTATTTGCTCTCTTGTCACACTCTCATCACTCTCTCCTCTGTCTTCTCTGGATTTTGGAGAAAGCAAATCCTAGCAAGCTTTGTCAAGTATTATCTTCTTGTTCCTTCAAGGAATTCTTTTACAGCTTCCTTTCCCTAAAAAGTCCTTCCTGTCTGGGTAGAGAAGACAGTTTTCCTTTTCTTCTTGTGCAAATTATTCTACTGTGTTCAAAGCAACAAATACTGAGTTTAGTTGATGATGCATGTGTTCTTTTTTATATAAAGGTATTAATTTATCTAATTTCACTTTAAGTTTAGGTTTTGACCTTTATCTGGGTTCTCTGCTTAAGTGTATGTTTCCAATATCAGGCTAAATGGGAGTAATCCTCTTGGAATGGACTCTGTATTAGTACATTTTCATGCTGCTGATAAAGACATACCCTAAACTGGGTAATTTATAAAGAAAAAGAAGTTTAATGGACTCACAGTTTCACGTGGCTAGGGAGGCCTGACGATCACAGCAGAAGGTGAAGGGCACATCTTACATGGCGGCAGACAAGAGAGAATGAGAGCCAAGCAAAAGGGGTTTCCCCTTATAAAACCATCAGATCTTGTGAGACTTATTCACTACCAGGAGAACAGTCTGTGGGAAGCTGCCTCCGTGATTCAATTATCTCCCACGGGGTCCCTCCCACCACATGTGGGAATGATGGGAGCTACAATTCAAGATGAGATTTGGGTGGGGACACAGCCAAACTATATCAGTCTCTCTGGGACTAAGAGATCTGCAGTGTTGGTTTTCTGTGCCTCCATTTTCTCTTTTCCCCTGGGTGGCTCACCCTCCTTTGGTGGGGTCTCTGTGCTCCCCTGTTCTTCTCCCCTCTCTTATTCATATTGGCTTCGAAGAAAGGATCTCAGAGGAACTGCATCAAGACCCAAATACATCGCTTACTTCTTCAGTGGGCAGGAAATGGAGAGAGGGGCCAGGCCAAATCAACAACCATAGAGCAATGCCAGAAACAGAATGGGAATAAGACTAAGCCTGCTTATTGGCAAAGGGCCTCCCTGGTGTCCCAGAAGCTCATCTACATGGCCAAGCATTCTCTTAGTTGCCTTGCCAAGCTAAGCTGTCCTGACTTATTTAGAGTGGACGTGGCACTGGCCAAGTCTGGAGTATTTGAACTAGCAGTCTTGTAACAGAATCAGTCAGAAAATTCTAGAGTTGAAAGCAAGGTTTGACATTGTCTAGCATGGATATTTTACTTTGCTGATGAGGAAACTGCAGTCCCAATAGAAATGATGAATCGTCCTTCCATTTGTTAGGGTGGAGCTGGGCCTAGAGCCCTGGTTTCTTGATTTTCACTCCAAAGCTTGCTCACTACCCTTTTTTCCCTGGTTTTTATGGCTATACTTGTTTGTTTATTTTTTAATATGAACTTTACAATCAGCTGTTCTAGTTCCATGAAAAAGGTCCTATAGGTGTCTTTATTGCATTCGTATTAGATTTACATTATTTATAAAATAACTGAATAGAAAATGGAAATTTTCATGATGTGGAATCTCCATATCTAACAATATAATATACCTTTTTATTCTTTTCAAGCTCCTTTTGCATCCCCAGGAGTATTTTAAAGTTTCCTTCACATATTTCTTGAAATTTTTAAGTTATTTTCATGTATTTTATACTATTGTTGCTATTGAAAATAGGGCCTTTTCTTCTACTATATCTTCTGTTACATATTTATTTCTATAAAGGCTATTGTTTACTATATATTAATTTAATAACTGGATTTATTACCGGATTCTCTTGTTTTCAACAGTTTTTCAATAGGTTCTCTTGGGTTTTCAAGATATACAGTCATGTCATCTACAAATCATGATATTTTTGCCTCTGCTTCTCATATCAAATACAAAAGTTATTCAGAATGCCATCAAAATTAAAAAGTTTTATGCTTCAAAGGATACCATCAAGAAAGTAAAAAGACAACACACAGAATGGGAGAAAATTTTTGCAAATCATCTACCTAATAAGGGAATTGTATCTAAAATATACAAAGAACTCTTACAACTCAATAATAAAAACACAAATAACCCAATCAAAAAGTGAGAAAAGGGACCAGTGTGGTGACTCATACCTGTAATCCACGCACTTTGGAAGCCAAGGCAGGAGGATCACTTGAACTCAAGAATTTGAGACCAGCCTGGGCAACATGGTGAGACCTCATCTCTACTAAAAGTTAAAAAAAATAAAATTAGCCAGGCATGGTGGCATGTGCCTGTGGTTCAAGCTACTTGGGAGGCTAAGGCAGGAGGATCACTTGAGCCCCAGAGGTTGAGGCTGCAGTGTGCCATGTTCACACCACTGCACTCCAGCCTGGGTGACAGAGCAAGACCCTGTCTCAAAAGAAAAAAAAAAAAAGCAAAGGATTTGAATAGACATTTCTCTAATGAGGATATACAAATGACCAAAAAGCATATAAAATGATGTTCAACATCATTAGCCATCAGGGAAATGAGATACTATTTCATACTTGCTAGAATAGCTATAATCAAAAACACAGCTAATAAAAGTGTCGGCAAAGATGTAGAGAAATGAAGCCCTCATATGCTGCCGGTGGAATTTAAAATGGTACAGCTGGTTTGGAAAGCATTCTACCAATTCCTCAAATGGTGAAACATAGAGCTACCACATGACCCAACAATTCCACTCCTTGGCATCAACTCAAGAGAAATGAAAACATACATCCACACAAAACTTCTACATTAATGTCCATAGCAGCATTATTTATAATAGTCAAAAAGTGGAGACAATCCAAATGTCCACCAACCTATTAACTGATAAATGAAATTGCTGTATTTGTACGGTGCAATTGAAGTTAGCAATAAAAAGAAACAAAGTACTGATACATGCTACAATACGGATGGACCTTGAAAACAATGCCAAGTGAATAAGCCAGTCACAAAGGACCACATATTATATAATTCCATTTAAATGAAATGCCCAGATGAGACAAATCTATAGACAAAAAGTAGATTCATGTTTGCCAGGGGGTAGGGGTGGGGGTGGGGAAATGGAGAGATTGATGGGTGATGGCTAAGGGGTATAAGGTTTTTGGGGGGTGGGTAGGAGAATATTCTAAAATTGATTGTGGTGATGGCTGTACATCTCTGAATATACTAAAGGCACTGAATTTTACAGTTTAAATGGATAAATTTTATAGTATGCGAATTCTATCTTAATAAAGTTGTTTAAAATTATGCATGGGGAAACCGGGGACCAATTTTGGATCTAAAGTGCGTGTTGGGGGTGGATGCAGGGTAGTTGTTCTAGCATTAGCATAATAGGAGACGGGTGGAGTAGAGGAGTCCCAGCTCAGGGAGAAGGGAACGATACTACCAGTCAGAAAATTCTGAAGCTGAAAGCAAAGTTAGACATATTCTAGCCTGGATGCTTTACTTTGCTACTTATATTGAGAAGGAATCTGGGGCTGAGACTGACTGACTAACAATGTCTGTCTGCCATAATGATAGCCAATATAGATTAAATAGGACCTTTGTGCCAGGCACTGGTTTAAATACTTTATATGCTTCATCCCATTTAATTCTCTTAAATATACAAGGTAGGTAATATCATCAGCTCTAGTTTATAAATGAGGAAAATTCAGCCACAGCTTTGCTCAAGATCCACGGGCTGCTTAGTGATAGAGTCAGGAGTCAGACCCCAGAAGCTGGACACCAGAGTCCTCTCTGTTAGTCTATAGTGACTCTACTGAGGGCATGGAAGCCTACGTTTGAAATCTATCATCTGGAAGTGGTCACCCTTCTTGGGATAAACTAGGCATTTATCCCAGCTGAGAGGAGTCACAGCTCATCCGCAGACATCTGGGTCACAGGCTGCAGGGTGCAGGGGGAACAGAATGCCGCAGAAATGTCTCGGGGGATGCCAGGTGGGGAGAGCAAGTCATAGACATACAAAAATCCCCTCCAGCCCCCACAATCCCAGCCTTTGTCATCTGACAGTTTTGCCTGAGCTTTTTCATGTGAGGAGTTTCTAAGGCCCTTCGGGGCCAGGCTAATGCCTTGGGTGGGGGCTACAAACTGAACATGAGTGAGGCAGTCTGTGTGTAGATGTGCTTGGCTTTTCTGGGTGACCTGCATGCCAAATGTCATGTGCCTCGGTGGGAATGGGCACTTCTCAGTTATTTAACCCTTTTCCTGTTTGCCCTGAGAATACTTGCCGGCAGCGCTTGCAGCTGCAACGTTTACCCCAAGATAACTTTGCCACAGAATATCTCGCTGTTATTATTGTTGTCGACTTTGGCAACAAAAGCCATCATTCTATTTGTAGCATTCTGTTTTTAGTAGTGGTATTTCCATTCACAATGTATAGCAATTCTCGATTGCTGAAAATGTCAAATCCTTGAAAACGTAGCATTCTTATGAGTGATGTTAATATCGTTCTTGGACAATTTTTGGCCAAAGATTCATTTGATGAATCTGAGTTTTCTGAAACAGATGATTCCAGGGTTAGTTGTGTTTAGAAATAACTCCAAGAACAGTTTTTATATTTTATTTTCGCATTGAAAATCAGTCTATTTGCTTCAGCCTCAAAGAGCATGTTTATGTAAAATTAAATGAGGCTTGCAGCGAGCTGCACTTTTTTTTTCTAAACAGAAAAAGTTAAGGGGCAAAGGAAACTCACTGCCCTGACACTGCTCACATAGGAGGTCAGCCAAGACTGGGCGAAACTAGTAACGCACCAGGGCCTGGCATCCCATGGAGTCACCCAGCCAGTCTCCCTGAGGTTCTCCTGGGGACACTCAACCATCAGCCAGCTGCCCCTGGCCTTGGCAGGCTCCTCAGTGGGGGTGTGGGAGGAGCTGCTCGCTTCTGGTCCGCTGTAGTGGAGATCTGGTCCTCTTTCCCCCTCAGCATAGAATGAGGCTTCACAGGCCTATGCTCCCTCCCGCCCCCAAAACCCAACAGGCTGTCCTGCCATGCTGTGGCGGCGGCGGGGTGGGGGGGCGGGGGGAGGTGGCGAATGGGAGGTGTCTTGAGCACACAAGGCAGAGGCAGTGATATCAGTGGAGGAATGAGGCAGAAAGGTGTTGCTTGGATGTAAAACAGGGAAGAAAACACAAAACGAATACGGGGAGAAATGTGAGAAAAGATAAATGTGGAATTTGGCACCTGGCAGGCACAGGTAGGGTATGGGCCCCACGCCCTTGTTCGTCTCAGCTTGTTCGTAGCCTTCTCAGATTGTCCTCTACCTTCCTCTCTCAGTTTGCTCTCAGCATTACCTGGGTGTATGTGTCCCCTCTGCCACTCACTACCCATGGGTCCTGAGGGAATCTGTTCCCTGAGCCTTGGCCGTCTTGCCTGTGAAGTGGGTGGCATGACAGGGGAGCTTCCTTCACAGGGTGGCTGTAAAGGTTACAAGAGGCAGAGCCTGTAAGTCACTGAGCACAGTAGGGTCTTAACAGCAGCTCAATAAGTGAGATCTATTTTATTATGATATTTTTAATATTTATTTATTTATTGAGATGGAGTTTGGCTCTTGTTGCCCAGGCTGGAGTGCAATGGCTCAATCTTGGCTCACCGCAACATCCGCCTCCCGGGTTCAAGCTATTCTCCTCTCTCAGCCTCCCAAGTAGCTGGGATTACAGGCATGTGCCACCACACCAGGCTAATTTTGTATTTTTTTAGTAGAGACGGGGTTTCACCATGTTGGTCAGGCTGGTCTCGAACTCCTGATCTCAGGTGATCTGCCCACCTTGGCCTCCCAAAGTGTTGGGATTACAACTTTTGAGCCACTGTGCCTGGCCAAAATTTGTTTTTAATGTAACACAGCATTTACCATTTCAACCATTTTTGAGTATACAATTCAGTGGCATTAAGTACATTCGTACTGTTGTACAACCATCACCACCATCCATTTCTAGACCTTTTTCATCATCCCACACAGCAACTCTCTTTCAATTACTCCCCCATCCCTCCTTCTCCCCTGCACCTGATAACCTGTAATCTATTCTGTGTCTGTATAAATTGGTCCATTTTAGATATTTCATATAAGTAGAATCATACAGTGTTGGTCCTTTGTGGCTGGGCATGTTTAACTTAGCCTTATAATATTTTAAAGCTTATAATGTTAAAAGCGTACAAAATTATAATGTTTTCAAGGTTCACCCATGTTGTAGCGTGGATCAGAATTTCATTCCTTTTTAAGGCTGAATAATATTCCGCTGAATGTTTTGTTTAACCATTTGTCTGTTGATGGACATCTGGGTTGTTTACACCTTTGGCTTGTTGTGTCTATTGGAGGTGTTATAGTCACTCATCTATGAAGAAGAAGTTTAGTCTGGGTTGGGGGGTCAGAGCACAGCCTCTGGAGCACACTGCCTGAGGCCTCGTCCTTTCTCTTACCACCTGGGATGTTGGTACATGTCTTAACCTCTTTCTGCTACAGTTTCTCATCTGTGAAATGGGGATACGAGGCTTGGGCTCCTGTGAGGAGGAAATGAGCCAACACAGGTAAAGTAGCTATAGTGGTTTCTGTCACCTGGTCAACATGCAGGAAGGTTAGCTGTCACTCTTGTGTTGGGAGTTTACATCTTTACTGAGACCTATCTGGGTGGACTGGAGTTTTCTAACTTGTAGGAACTGGTGGTCAAAGAGGCAGAATTGAAAAAGTGGAAAATGCTAAAGGTGAAAAAGACTTCAAAGATCACCTACTCAAACTTCCTCCTTTTACCAATGGGGAAACTGAGGCCCAGAGAAGAGGGGGCAGAGTGACAGAGGCAGAACTGGAGGCAGGCACCTGCCCCCAAACTTTAGACCTCAGCTTCAGCTCCAAGCCTGGCTTCACCACCCCCATCCCCTCGCTGGGTTCGCTTCTCCAAAAATCACACCAAGTTGGGGGGTGAGGGTGGCTTCCCCGCTACCATACCCAGGTTAGTAAAACTCCCAAGTTTTGGCAGGGGGAGGATTCCCAGGAGCAGGATTCTGCTCCCCACCCACCCTTGGACCTTGACTAAGACCCAACGCCAGCTGTTTGTTGCGCTACGCACACCACCTATCCTTTCTTTTACCAACTTCTGGGCTGGGGGCTGCAGGGGGTGGGGGATATCAAAAAGCTTTACTTGGGAGGGTCTTTTCTGGCGGGGTCTAGGAGTAGGCGGGGAGGAACCCAGACCTGGCCAGCCATGGTGGCGAGACTTTGGTTGTTTTAGGATTAGGTACCTGCATTCAGTAAGCACATCTGTTGTTCAGCTGTTTGTATTCTCTTTGTTCATTTCGTTGATTTCCTATGAGGTTATTCTTGGAGAATTCCAGCCTGTCTGAGCTCCACAAAGTGGGCTAGCGGGCACAGCCCACACCTGGGCAAGAGAACAAGGCAGACAAGGTGACTTGGTGGCAGTGAGAACAACAGGGCAGTGCCAGTGGAGACAGAAACCTGGGGAAGATATGGGACCATCTGTCAAACTGTCCCCTTCCCCTGGAAGAACTTCTCTTTGGAGCACTTTGATGAAAGAATTGTTTGTTTGTTTGTTTGTTTGTTCAAAGCCAAAATTCTATGCACCCATCCACCCCCACATCCTCTAAGGAATTAATCTGACATAAGTAAGTTTTACTAACCTGGGTGTGGAAGGGAGAGAATTTACAGTCCATTAGGGGAGGTGCGATGAGGAGGGGAGGGTGGTTCGGGGAGGATGGGGAAAGGGCAGGGGGTGCCGCATGAGTAAAGGAGTAGGACGACAATGGCAAATTTGGGAAAGCTAATGTTTATAGCTTTAGCAGAAATCTTTGTTTTGTCCTTCTTTGTCATTTTCCTCTCCCTCTCTTTTATCTTTCCTGGTGTGTTAGTCATCACCACAGCACAGACTCTTTTCTTCAGAGACCTCAATCTGCTTGTAGCAAGGACTGGACAGTTGTGACCAAGCCCCTTCCTCACCTCCCAGCTCTCACTCAGGACAAATTCATTCTGGATTGGAACTGGGAGGTGAGAGTTGGAGTCCAATTTAGAAGATGTGGGGCAATGTCTGGGGTGGGTCTGAGCAGGCTCTTCTCCAGGACGGGAGACGTTCACGTCTGCACCTGCAGTGAAAACAAACACCCAGCAATGGGGCAGAGGGAGGAAGGGAAGGCTCCTGCCCCTGATCCAGCAGCTGAAAGTGAGAAGCTGATAATAGCGACAATGCCTCAAATGCACTCCACGGTAATCGAGCTGCATCTGGCTCGAGCCCTCTGGGAAAGGAGGCCACATCCGGCCTGCCAGGCTGCACCATGCAGACGTGGGGTGTGGCTGGTCAGTGTCAACAGCATGTTCCCAACCACCCCCTGCAGCCGGGGGTGGGAGGGAGGTCCAATCTCCAGGCCACAAGGCCAATTCTTTCCTGCCAGACCGAGGGAGAACATCCAAGGCCACCTTTTCCCAGCCCCAGTTTCCCTGCGAGGCTCAACTTTCCTGGAGGTGAAGTCCTCAGGAGCCACTACACTAACGGTACTAACAGCCCGACCTTACAGTGCACTTCCCAAGTGCCAGCACTGTTGAGAGTTTTTGTCTAACTCACCTCATTGAATCCTCATAACAGCCCTATGAGATGGGGTTTATCTCCATTTTTCAGATGGGGAGACCGAGGCATGGAAAGGGGGCAGCACTGGGATAAGAATATAGCAGTTTGGCTCCAGAGCGGTGCCCTTCACTGTTGGGAGGCACTGTCCTGTGTCTCCATAGCACAAGCCAGGGTGGAGATTTGGCCTGCATCATGCGCCAAGGAACCCGAATGTCCTAGAGATGTAATCTGTGGATATTTAGTTGGCACAGGTGATAGCATGGCATCAGAGCCAACCATCAACTCACTTGGAACAGGGGGGGAATCTCGTCCAACCTGACGCCCTCCTAAGGTTAGGGCAGCTGGGCCTGCAGAGGTTGCCTGGGGTCATGCAGCTAGAAAATGGCAAAGCAAGGATCAGATCCGAGGTCTCCTGACAGTATCCTGTCAACTGTTCCATATATTTTTTTTTGTCCCTGCCGGCCCCCACGAGCCAAAGGCCCCACAGTGGAAGGCAGGGGTGGTGAGTGGCAGGGGTGGTGAGTGGCAGGTGTCTGTTGGAGATTTCCCGGGAGAGAGGGGCCGTGTTGACTGATAGCCAGCCCCTGCCCTGGCTCTGGCTCCTCGGTTTCCCCTCCATCTGGTCTTTACCTCCATCTGGTTCACTGTAAAGAGGACTGAGGAGAACTGGAGAGACGTTTGGGTCCCCCTCTCCCTGGGGTGAGGGCTGAGCAGTGTCCCTGAGGACCCTCTGGCTGGCCTGGGAACTAGTTTAGGCAGGTCTCACCTTGGGGCTCTCTCTGAGCTCAGTGTGGATTAGAGTGGGACCAAGCACCTGGCCAGGTCCCAAAGAGGAGTCTTTGGCCTGGCATGGAGCTACCTGTGGATAAAGGAGCCCCGCTGGGCTGTCATCGCAGGTAGTGGCAAAGGCTCTGGATGAAGTGTCCAAACTGGTTTAACACCTTCTTGGTATGCCTCTTATTTTGTGGGTTTATTTCATTCACCTGTTAAGAACCTGCCCTGCCTTAATCTCTGTTACCTGAAGAATGAATGTCTGGATAGGGGTTTCCTTTGTTTGTTTTGTTTGTTTAAGGGCTGTGCTTGTCTCCTGTGCTGGGCTTAGCTGGTCTGCACTCTGGGCCCCCAGCCCACAGGCTGCCGGCTGGCAGACTGGAGTTCTAGTGATGTTTGGACCCAGATGCAAAATCATTTCAGCTGTTAGAATATGAAGCCCACTCTTTAGTCCATGTGTGATTAGGGGAGCTTGGGATCAATTCCTTGACCCAAAATATTCCTGACTCCACATGCCTGATGACCCTAAATGACACCAGTAGATGTAAGGTCCCTTCTTCAATCAACTTTTTTTAGGCCATTAGTAACTTATTTGTTTATTGTGGTACAAAAATATATAACATGAAATCTACCTTCTTAAAATTTTAAGTGCAGTATTGTTAACCAAATGCACAGTGTTATACAGTAATGCAGATCTCTAGAACTTTTTCATCCTGCATGACTTAAACTTTGTACCCACTGAACAGAGACTCCCCGCTTTTCCCCTCTCCAACCCCTGACAGCTACTTTCTGTTTCCAAGAGTTTGAGTACTTCAGATTCCTCATACAAGTGGAATCATGAAGTATTTGCCATTCTGCAACTTGCTGATTTCACTTAGCATAATGTCCTCAAGCTTCATTCATGTTGTAGCATATGACAGGATTTCCTTCCTTTTTTAAGACAGAATACTATTCCACTGCTTGTATGACCACATTTTCTTTATCCATTCATCTGTTAATGGACATTTAGGTTGTCCCTGGGCTGCAGACCAGGACTCTCTGTGGTCTGTTAGGAACCAGGTTGCACAGTAGGAGGTGAGCAGTAGGTGAGCAAGCATTACTGCTTGAGCTCTGCCTCCTGTCAGACCAGCAGCAGCATTAGGTTCTCATGGGAGCAGGAATCTCTGGCTACTGTGAATAATGCTGCAATGAACATGGGAGTACAAATATCTCTTTGAGATTATGATTTCAATTCTTTTGGATAAATACCCAGAACAAGGATTGCTGCTGTATTAGTTCATTCTCACACTACTCTAAAGAACTACCTGAGACTGGGTAGTTAATAATGAAAAGAGGTTTAGGCCAGGCATGGTGGCTCATGCCTATAATCCCAGCACTTTGGGAGGCCAAAGTGGGCGGATCACGAGGTCAGGAGATCGAGACCAGCCTGACCAACATGATGAAACTCAGTCTCTACTAAAAATACAAAAAATTAGCTGGGCATGGTGGCGTGCACCTGTAATCCCAGCTACTCAGGAAGCTGAGGCAGGAGAATCGCTTGAACCCTGGAGGTGGAGGTTACAGTGAGCCGAGATCACGCCACTGCATTCCAGCCTGGGCAACAGAGCGAGACTCTGTCTCAAAAAAAAAAAAAAAGAAAGAAAAGAAAAGAGGTTTAATGGACTCACAGTTCTGCAGGCTGTACAGGAGGCATGGCTGGGGAAGCCTCAGCAAACTTACAATCATGGCAGAAGGCGAAGAAGGAGCAAGCACATCTTCACATGGCAACAGGAGGAAGAGAGTGAAGGGAGAGAAGCACTACACACCTTTAAACAACCAGGTCTCATGAGAAGTCTACCACAAGACAGCACTAGGGGAATGCTGCTAAAGCATTAGATACCAACCCCACGATCCGTTCACCTCCCACCAGACCCCTCCTCCAACACTGAAGATCATAGTTCAGCATGGGATTTGGGTGAAGACACAGAGCCAAACTATATCATCCGCATCATGTGATAATTCTATTTTTAATTTTTTGAGGAACCTTCCTACAATTTTCCACAGCCACTGCACCATTTTACATCCCCACTAACAGAGCACAAGGGTTCTAATTTCTCCATATTCTCACCAGCACTTGTTATTTATTTATTTTTTTTTTGACAATGGCCATCCTAACAGTTACAATACTCATTGTGGTTTTGATTTGCATTTCCCCAGTGATTAGTGATGTTGGCATCTTTTCATATACTTATTGGCCATTTGTATATCTTCTTTGGCGAAAACTCTATTGAAGTCCTTTGCCTGCTTTTTAATCAAGTTATTTTTACTTTTGTTGTGTGGTTATTGAGTTGTAGGAGTTTTTAAAAAATATATTTTGCTTATTAAGCCCTTATCAGTTATATGGTTTGAAAATATTTTCTCTCATTCCATAGGTTGCCTTTTCACTCTATTGATTGTTACCTTTGCTGTGCAGAAACTTTTTCATCTGATGTTGGTCCACTTGTCTATTTTTGCTTTTGTTGTCTGTTTTTGGTGTCATAGCCAAGAAATCATTGCCAAATCTAATGCCATGAAGGTTTTCCCTTGTTTTCTTCTAGGAGTTTTATAGTTTCACATAACTTATGTTTGGATCTTTAATCTATTTTGAGTTAATTTTTGTGTATGGTGTAAGATAAAGGTCCAATTTCATTCTTTTGCATGTGGTTATCCAGTTTTCCCAGCACCATTTATTGAGAAGACTATCCTTTCTCCAATGTGTAGTCTTGGTACTTTAGGTAAAGATCATTTGACTGTCTATGCATAGGTATATTTTGAGGCTCTCTCTTCTGTTCCATTGGTCTATACATGTCTGACCTTATGCCACTACCATACTGTTTTAATTACTGTAGCTTGGAATATGTTTTGAAGTCAAGAAGTGTGAGGCTTCCAGGTTTGTTCTTCTTCCTCAAGATTGTTTTAGCTATTCAGGGTCCTTTTTAGTTCCATAAATTTTAGGATTGTTTTTGCTATATCTGCAAAAAATGGCATTTGGATTTTGAGAAGGATTATATTAAATCTGTAGATCATTTTGGATTATATGAACATTTTAACAATATTAAGTCTTTTAACTCAAGGGTTCCCAATCCCTGGGCTGTGGACCAGTACTGGTTCTTGGTCTGTTAGGAACCTGGCCACACAGATCTAGAGATCTGTAGGAGGTGGGTGGGTCTAGAGAGTGAGTGAGATCTAGAGATCTGTAGGAGGTGAGCGGCAGGCGAGCAAATATTACTGCCTGAGCTCCGCCTCTTGTCAGATCAGCGGTGGCATTAGATTCTTATAGCAGCGTGAACCCTATTGTGAACTGTACATGGGAGAGATCTAGGTTGCATGCTCCTTACAAGAATCTAATGCCTGATGATCTGAGGTGGAACCATTTCATCCTGAGACCATCTCTACACCCCCACTTCAGTCCTTGGAAAAACTGTCCTCTACAAAACCGGTCCCTTGTGCCAAAAAGGTTGGGGACCACTCTTTTAACCTATGAAAGATGTCTTTGCATTTATTTGTGTCACTTTAATTTCTTTCAGGAATATTTTATACTTTTCACTGTACAAATCTTTAAGCTTATCCCTAAGTATTTTATTCTTTTTGAGCTAATTGTAAATGAGATTGTTTTCTTATTTTACTTTTGGATTGTTTGTTGTTAGTGCATTAAAATGCAACTAATTTTTGTATACTCATTTTATATCCTGCAACTTTGCTGAATTTGTTTATTAATCCTAACAGGTTTTTTTTGTGCAGAATCTTTAGGGTTTTCCACATGTAAGACCATGACACCTGTGAACAAAGATAATTTTACTTCTTTACAATTTGGATGCTTTTTATTTCTTTTTCTTGCCTAATGCTCTGGCTAGGATTTCCAGTACTATGTTGAATTGAAGTGGCAGCAGTAGGCATCCCTGCCTTGTTCCTGATCTTACAAAGAGGTTCAGTGGAAAAGGCACTGAATTGACAATCAGTCAATCAACAAATACAAAGTGCTAACTATGATCCAAAGGATCTTGGTTTTTAGTCTTTCTGACTTGCTTATATACTCACTTCATTACTCTAGGCTGTTTTAACCCCAATAAAAGAGGGAGCTGCATTAGATTATAAGAGTCTGTCCAAATTCAGTGCTCCTTCTAGATTTTATGGTTCCAAAAATATTATTTAGTACCTACTAGGCATTTAACCAAGGGAAGGTATAAGAAAAGAAATATTAAATTCTCAGTAAATCAACAACATATAACCAAGCACTTATATACAAGGTGCTAGGCAAGAAGTATTCTTGTTTCTTGCCCAGGAGGAATTTACAATATGTGAGAAAGGTAAGCCATGTATATATGGGAAATACAATATCAGTAAGAGAGACAACAGTGCCATTCAAGAAGGCAGGGCATGCTTCATTGCCAAGTGAAGGACACAGGAACAATCTTTAGATAAAAGCAGTTCGCAAAGTAGGGGATATAGTGAGACTTATTCTCAACAAATGGGTAGAAAACACATTGCCAAGATGAATGACATCATGATGTATCAGGTCAGGAATCCAGAGAAGAGAACAGGCTGGAATCGTTGGAGATCGATATTGGAAAGGCTATGTGTATGGTGAACATTTGCTTCCATTGGGCTCCGCTTTCTCCCTTATTTTGGAAACTATCCTGATTTCTTTCTAGGAAGCACTCCTTCCTCCTCATCAGCCCATGAACTGCAGGTGGAAGCACAACACTCTTTCCCTATCCCCGAGCCATAAGATTGGTCCAGAGATGGGTCTGTGACCCAATCATAGCCAAGGAACACCTGGTGTGTCTGCTGGGGCTATTAGGAAAGAGGCAAGTTATCCTTCTCACTGTGCTTGAATCTGCAGCCCATTTTGCCTGCAAACCTCTTGCCACCAGGTGTGTAGAGTCTATGAGTGGAGCCAACATGGAGAAAGCAAAACCAAGACATGAAACCAGATCCTAGTGACTTTAGGCAAGACCCTGAATCAAGCCATTCCCAGATTGACCCAACGTTCTATTGCAAAGTGGGCCTTGAACTAGATTTGGGTGGATGGAAATGAATAGAGAGGGCAATCCATGCAGATTGTGCCACAAGAACTAGGGCATGTTGATGAGGGAAGGATGTGGTATCCACAGAGCTGTGCAGAAACTGCTTGAGAGAGAAGGTCTGAGTGGACAGTGTGCAAAATACCTTGCAAGATAACACCTATTTTTATTTCTTTGAGTGAGTTTATCTATTTGGACAAATCCAGTGGGACTGCTAAGGAGTGGCATGTAATGGAAAGACAAAGGAAGGGAGACAGAAAAGGCTCTAAAAATAATAGAATAACAGCAAATATTTGCTGAAAACTACAATGCTAGGCACTGTAGTAAGCATTTTTTCCATTGAATTCTTTCAACAGACTATGAGGTATTATCACATCTCCATTTTAAAATGGGGAAACTGAGGCACAAAAAAGATGTCCAAGGTGGCCTATTTAATAAGTGCCAGAGCTAATATTTTAACTTGAACCCCCAGGCTGTCTGACTAGAGCCTGCATTCTTAACCTACCTCTCCTGGCTCTGCAGACATGGTCTCTGCCTTGGGGCAGCCAAGGGCCAGCATGGTAGTAGGGGGAAGGAGAAGGGGCCAGCTATGGCCAAATGGGGCCACAGGAGAACACAGAAGTCAAATCATTTTCCTCAGGGTGACCTGGATTTGATTATTTGTTCATTTTCACTCAGGTTTTCAAAAACAAAAAAAAATCCTTTCAAAAAAAGCTGTTGGACAAATGCTGAAACTCTGACTTGCCTGCCCCTGCTTAGCAGCCGTCGTTGGAATCAGGGGAAGGCTCTGGCTGGCTGCTTCTGATCAGGCCTGCCAGCCTCCTGGGCTGGCTGAGGACACTCACAGGGGGAGCAGGTTCCTTAAGACAAGCCCCCTTCGCTGGCCCTGGCTCGCTCCCTCCTCTCTCCCTGTCTATTTCCACCTCTGTGTCCCCTTCCCTTGGACTGCCTCAGGAAAAGGAAGAATAAAGTTTTTTTTTAAAAAGAAGTTTAATGAAACCACACACTTGTATTTCCAACTATTGACATTGGATTTGTGCTTCTCCAGCTCTGCCATTTGGGACAAGTCTTTCTCCTCCTCTCTTTACCCGATGGTGTAATGCAAACAGACCATAAAAAAATAAACTTTCCCCTCAAATATTATCTTAGGCCTCATTTTATCATGCTTCCTTGAGCTGTCTCTGTAAAAGGGAAGAAAAAAGAATGTGGGTTTTAGTTTGCACCAGGCTGGATGGAGAGGGCCCTGTAGCTGGGTCTTCCCAGTGTGGACTCTCTCCTTTGGCTTGTGGTCTCCTTCCCAGAGCACTCAGTGGCTGTTCCATTTCCATTTGTGCCTCACCTAGGTCCCCCACATCAATTCTCCAGTTCTTGTCCATTCACCTGAAAAATGGGCTAATAACACCTACCTACAAGGTTCTGCAACACAAAGGGACTCAGAACACAGGGCGGGTACAATGCAAGGGGAGGCAGTGGGCTCTGATCTAACTGCAGAGAATATGCCCCTGCCTAAATGCAGTCTTGCTCCACTTAAAAGCAAAACAAACCAACAAGTGAAAACACTCTGTGATGGCCAAAACAAAACATTGCAAGGTGAACTTGGGCTTGAAGCTACCTGTTTTGAACTCCACAGGGACTAAGTGAGACAATATTTGAGAGAGAGGCCTTAAAATCCACATTCCCTAGAGTGGACAATGCCCACAATTTACCTCCTAAGGTGAGCGAGCATGAGGACCTTCCCTCCTTGAAGGTGGGCTCTGACGGGGTGGGGAGATGGGAAGAAAAACTGAGATTCACAGGGCCTGGGGTGATCTCTCAGGAGGTCAAAGGACCTGGGGAGAGAAGGCTGGGCCAATGGAGGCCAGGTTGACCTTTAAAACAGTTTTGCCACATTCAGATCTTAGCAACTAGTACATGTATGTGACAAAGCTTTGAATTCTGAAGAAACAAACAAACAAAAAAATCAAGCATTTACCCTGATGGTCCCATTTGAACTGCATCATTGGTAACCAGAGTAGAACAGGAGACATTTCAAATTGGAATTTTGCCATTCTGTAACCCCAAATAAATGAACACCTATGGTTATTATTAAAATAATAATTATTTTAAAGATGATTACACTTTCTGGAGAACAAAGGCACCACCACCTATGATGTTGTCTTGCCAAAAATAATCAAACCCACATTGGATCAATCCTATAGATCCAACTAGCAATTTACAGGAAATATAGGGGCCAGGGGAACACATCAATGGCACCGTGGGGGCACAAGTGGCAAAATCTATGCTGTGGGAAACTCTACCAATGATCTAGTTCTTGTAACACATACGTTCACAAGGGGAAAGGAGTGTGGTAAAGGGGAAGTCTATACATTAAAAGAGACTTTAAAATATTTAAAAAGTAAAACTAAACCACAATGTTGAAGGATGCACATGTGGACTGATAATGGCATGAGAAAAGGAAGGAGGGTGTTTCCATAAGAGGCAAGTAAGTGGTCGCCTCTTGAGGGCAAAGAGGGAGGGGTGAGGAAACAGTCTCATTTTCTATTGCTTATAACAGAATACCTGAAACCGGGTAATTTATAAAGAAAAGGAATTTATTTCTTACAGTTATGGAGGCTGAGAAGTTCAAGGTCAAGTTACCACGTCTGGCGAGAGACATTCTTGATGGTAGGCATTTTCTGCAGAGTCCTAAACTGGTACAGAGCATTGCATGGCAAGGGGGCTGAGTGCTAGCTCAGGTCTCTCTTCCTCTTCTTATAAACCACGAGTCCCACTCCCATGATAGTCCATTAATCTATTAATCCACAAATGGATAACCTTCACTTTTTAATAATTTATTAAGCTATACATTTATTTTCTGTGTCTGTGCTAATTTTTTTTATCATATAAAGATTTTTTAAGTACATGCCCCTGATTCTTCCTCTACTCCTACCCCTACAAATTTGGAGCCCTTTTACTATCAGCTGCCAATTTCTGAGTTCTAAATTCTGCCCAGCTCCCTATCCTCCTTTTCCTAGATTACCTCCTGATGATATTTTATATCAATCATAACGAGTTGCTATGCTACAGAGACAAATAACCCCAAGATCTCAGTGGCTTAAAACAAAGGTTTACTTCTTGCTTATGCTACATGTCCATCATATCTCAGCAGGGGGCCTCTGCTCACCTTTGTTGCTCAGAGACTTAGGCTAACAGAGCAGCCACCTCCTCCGATATCCTCAGGGGCTAGGACAGGACTGACTGTCCATCAAATGGTTTGGCATGGAACTGACACATGTAACTTCTGCTCACAATCCATTGGCTAGACTGGTCACGTGGAACCGTCCAACCACAAGGAGGAGGAAGTGCTGTGCTGTGAATGTGTCCAAAAGTATTTGGTTGGTATACATTAATAAAGCAGTCCTTGCTTTTTATGGCACTGATGTGCACAAGTTTCAGTTTAGCGAAATAATACCAGTTCCCAACAACTAGTTCAAATTTCAGTCACCACAGTATATATTAACTATAATTGCATAAAGTACAAACTTCACTGCCTGCTTGCCAGTCCACAAATCATGATATAAACAACAGATGCACACCATGATGAACCAATCACATCACTTCTTTCAAAGCCTGTCCTTGATTAGTCATTGCATATCTGTTACTCAGTTCATGCCCAGACAGCAAAACGTGAAGTTGTGTTGCCTCCTTGTCTTCCAGTGATAAATCCATGTGATGAAAATTTTACAAAAAATGGATCACTGGATAGAGGGTAAGCTAACAAAAATAAAAACGCAACAAAGAAACAAAAAGTGATAATGCTGGCAGTAAACTGGATGTGATTAGATTGAAGATGTGAAATTGGCAAGAGCAGAGCAAAGATTGGATGCACCATGGCCTGCATGGAGCTAATGGAACAAACTGCACTGGAAAAATCCAATGTGTATGAAAAGCAAGGGAACGTTGCTTCATCTCTTAGTTTAAATTGCAATAGGAACAGAAAGCTGCTTATGCTTGGAGAGTTTTCTACTTTGGATTGAAGACTGTAATATTTCAAAATCCGAAGTAGTTTGGCTTGCATCCTGGCCAAAGCATTGATCTTAGTTGCCACATTGAAAGAAAATGGTAATTACAAGGATACTGAAGAAGAATATTTTACTGCCAGTAAAGGCTTGTTTCCTCATTCCAGAATTTAGCATGAATTGATTGATGTCAAGCTAGTGATGAAGCTGCTAGCACACGTAAGGATGCAGCTGGGAAATCTGCATCCAGATTCCAAGAAAATGAAGATGTCCCAGTGGAAGTGGCACTGGCAAAAAACTCCACCTTCAAGGAATTCTTATAGATATTTTGTAACATTGCAAGAGCAAAGGATAAAACATTAGGAGCTGACTTAGAACTAGACTACACTTACAACAAAGTACGACAATTCACCAAGGCATAGAAAAGTTGCTCCAGCTGCATCATAAGCTATACAGTAAGGGGAGAAAGGCAAGAACTGTGCAAACTACTTTTGATATGTTTTTTACAAAGAAATAAAACACCTTGATTCTCAATGTTTCTAATGTTTTAAATTACAGTGTAATAAATAAATATTAGTTTTGTTAATTTTTCATTTCCCTATGCATTTATAAACAACAGTAAGAGAATGTTTAATGTTTTGACAAAAATGTTTAAAGGTCACAGAACAACTGTAATTATTCCCTTCGATTAAGATTGCTTTGCGGGGTTTCAGCTTACACAGTCATTTTTATGGTCTTGCATTACTATGCAAAATAAGGACTTCCTGTATACATAACTGGTTTATGTGGAGTTAGATTCCAATTTCCCCACGTCTATCTGCGCCAACTCACTTGCATGAAGTGTTAGAAAACTCCTGGAAAAAAGAATTTGAACCATAGGGTTAGGCAGGAATGGGGGATTCCAGGTGCAGTTTGGAGGCTATTAAACCCTAACCTGATCCAGCCACCTTGATGGCCTATGTGTGGCCCTCAGTGGAAAAGAGGTTTGTAGGTAAAATGAGCCCAACTGCACCCATATAGAGCCCGCCACTCTGCTGTGGGATCCAGAGAGAAGAATGTCTTGGCAAAGGGATGATTTTTTTCATTTACTGTACAGAGGTGGGGTGTATAGATATATCAAGCTACAACCGAAATAAAGACTCAAAACCTGGTTTGGGCTGAGCATCCATGGGACCTCCCGGAGCCATCTGGGCCTTCTGACAATGGTGAAGCTCGCAGAACCTATCTGATGCCCAAGAGCAGCAGTGTTGGTGGGAGCATCTGCTCTGGGGAGCAGAGAGGAGGCCATCAACACTGTGGTATAAGCAGCAGCCTCAGAAGAGGTTGGAGAGCAGTGGCCAAGCAGCAGTGTGATCTGTTGAGGATGTGTGGGCTCCTGATGGTCACTCAGGTGTTCTGGGGAGAAAGCAGGGTAGGGTCAGTGTGGAGAGCTCTTGCAAGGGGGCTGAGGTTCTGAAGTTATATTTAGTGGGAGCTCTAAGCTCAGGAAATTTACACTACGTCAATGTACTATTTTTTCATGCTGGCAGTGAGGCCTGGGAACATTAGGGCTGTTTATATAGGTAGGGTGGCTATATAATTTATTGTTCAAACTGTGGATATTTTAAAAGTAAAAAGCATTGCTATTAATAATAATTAAATCTCTTGGTAATGAAAGTCACAAATGGATTGTCCCAGGCAAACCAGTCTGTATGGTCATCTTAGTTATGGATGCAATCCAGGTAATTGTAAATTAGAGGTCAAATCAGAATTAGTAAAAACGAGTGAATTTGCTGGTGTTGCTGCAACTGGCGGTGCAGGCAGAGCTCCCTGGAGTGGACTCTGAGACAGAGATGAGTGTACAGGATACTAACTAGAGAGTGCACCCAGGATCAACATCTGTGGAAGAGAAGGGAGAAAAACAGGATTGGACAAAAGGAGATGCTGGAATATCCTGCAGTCTCATCAAAGGCCTTAGCTGACCCCATGGGGAACTCTGGACCCGGATGACCTGCAGAGCTGCCCCACGTTGGGGTGAGGCAGATGGGCCTCCATTCTCCATGTCAACCAGTCATTGGATTTGGTTGCCCCAAGAGCTCTCTCCAGCTGAGGGCAGATTTCAGAGAGCGCTGACAGATGGCAGGACTCCCAAAAGTCCTGAAGAGAGATCAGGGTGATATATCACAGCATCCATAGCCCTAAAGGAGCGGAGGGTTTGAATTAAAAATATTTATATTTTACTTAAAGGTATGTACTTTAAGGTCAGTCATTAGTCAAATCCTGCCAGAGATCCTGCTGCATCTGTTTTGAAAAAGAGGTGAGAGTCGATGGAATTAGCATACTAGATGCTTATATGCAAATGGTATTACCAAAAAGGGGGACCTGGTCTCTCAAATCAGTAAAATAGCACCAGTCTTCTTGGTACAACTTTGAAAACTTTTTCCCTAGGTAAACTTCTCCCCAACTCTATTTGGTGATATCTCTATTTAAGATACCTACGTCAGGCTTACTATGTTCCAGGCACAGTGTGAAGCACCACGGAAGTATTAATCCACTTCATTCTCATAACAAAACTATGAAGTAGGCATTACAGACAAGGAAACAGAGACCCCCGAGGCCAGGTCATCTGCCTCAAGTGGTGGTGCCAGCATTTGGACCCAAGTATCACATCTCTGGAGACTCTGCTTTTCATCATGCCACACTGGCTCTCTGGTCCACCATTTAATTTAGTAGGTACAATATCACTGCAATAAAATGTAACAAGTATCCATTAAGCTCCTGTCAGTTGCCATGTTCAATCTTTGAAGAAAATAAAAATCTCTGGGGTGATACAAAGAAGTAAAATAATAATAACAGAAATATCTAATGTGTTGAGGTTTGACTGTGCCAGGGACTGTACTAGCAGCCATCCACACTGCACACCTCTTTACTATGCAGAACACTTCTTGCTAGCCTTGAAGGAGATTCTTATCTAATTGGGAAGTGAGACCGGAAACAGTTACATAACCATATGCAAGGCACGTGTGATTAAGGGCCCCTATATGCAAGACAGGCTGCCACTTGGCAAAGTGGTCAGAGAGAGACAGTCTGGGTTCAGATCTAGGGGACTTAGAAACTCTGAAAAAAATTATAGGGCACCCTTCCACGTTATTAAAAATAAGTGATACTATAAACAACAAAATTATAGTAAAGAAGTCCAAGAAAGTTCATGTCTTTCCCATTATGATTATTTCAGTACTTTTAAAGGAAAATTTCTGAGAACAAATTCTTGCCAAACAATACTTGTAGTTGCTCATGCTTTGCTGGTGTAAACTCTAGGGTGATCTTCAGTTAGTGTAATCCAGCCCTGAAGAAAGAAGAGCTTACTGTGGACCCATCAAGTCAGAATGCTTCGTGGACCTCGAAGACAGTGGGATTAAGAAAGGGGAGAAATGAGGAAAGGTTATGCCCAGAGGGAGGAACAGGGAGGAACTGAGAACATTGGCTTCGCTGAAGCACAGGGAATGTGCAAGGGTGCACCTAGGTTGGGCAGATGGATTAGGGCCAAATTTAAAGGCCTTGATTTCCTGGTTATTATGGGCTTGTAATATGTCCCATAAGCCATGGGAATCTATGGGAGGGTACTGCAAGGTTGTCCCTGCCATTGTCTCTCCTTCTGCTAATCTGAACACCCAGGCAGCCAAGGTGCTCAAAGATCTCTGGAGCAGAGCTCCAAGCAGAAGGGGTCTGGGATCCTTGGCCACCCGACAGGCAGCTCGCCTACACTGTGGCTCTGACACTGCAGTTACTGTAAACTTAGGGACTTCCTTATTGCTCAGTTGCCTTTCCAAGGGGACCTTACCAACTATAGGTTTTGGGCAGCTGCCTAGAGTTGAGGGCTGACCCTAAGGGGCCCTAGGCCTCCCTCTATCCTACTGCCCAACCATTCTCCCGTGATCTTGCAAACAGCATTCCATCGGGTATAAGTGCTTCAGCCATCTTGGTTTCATCTATCCCTCCACCCTCTGCTGAACTATTAAAGCATTTTATTCCGCAAACAAATCTGATCTTACAACTGCTCTGACCTGAAGCTTGCTGTGAGGCAGAAGAATGGGAGGAATGCACTGGGATCAGTGTTACTGCGGGTGCGTTGGAAGAGAAGGGCCAGGGCTTGGCTGTAGCATCAGATACTGGAGGCAGACCCAAATTCTTAAAGACCCAAGGCAGCAAGGCCATGTCTCAGGCTCTCTTTCTCCCAGGAACAACAGGATCATGATCGAAGTTCGGGAAGGCGCTTCACAGAGTTTTTCCCCTCTGTTAAGGAGTTTAAGCTGCTGGTTTGAATTGCTGCCCTATGAAGAATTTCCAGATTATTGGTGGGGCTTTCTTTTTCTGAAGAAAAATTTCAAACATTGTTTTTCTACCTTAGTTTTATGCATTCAGGTCAAAGCTTCTGGCTCCTCTTTTTGGTAGAATGAAATATCCCAACCTGGCTGAATTCAGGATGGAAATGTTTGTGGAAATTTTGGCCTGGCCCTGCTAAGAGGAGCATGTGGCTAGAGAGGCCCCCAAAACCCAGAGGAACTGGCTACCGACCACCAGCGGGCTTGGTCATGTGTGCATCTGTCCAGACAGCAATTTTTCCTCCCTGGCTTTAGTTCATGCTTTCTGGTTTCACATTATGTTCTTGTCCCTCAAGACCTTCCCAGCCCTTTCCGTGAAGGCTTCCACAAGCTCCTCCAGGCCACAGTGGCTTGTCTCTGCTCCTACCAGAGACAGACCATGTACAGTATGACCCAGGACTTGGCTGAACGTTCTCGATGCTTACCAGTGAGACTCCTTTCCTTATGAAGATGGAAAGCTTGCTGAAGGCAAAGAGCATGTTTTGTCAGCATTGGGCTAGTATATAGTGTAGGTGCATAAGATATAATTATACTGATTAAAAGATGGGTCAGCCAAGGCCTTTCCCCAGGATGTTGATCTAACACACACACACACACACACACACACACACACACACACACACACACACGATGGAAAACATATTGACTGGATTCTTCCTGGAGACTGTGAAGGGGAAGCAGTGAACTCTGATCTATCTCATGAGAAGGAAAGTGTGGCTGCGAGAGATGCTCAAGGACTCCCGATAGATAGTTGCAACACATTTTTTCCCGAGGGGTTGGCAAGTTTCGCCCAGAGCCAAACTGGTCAAGAAGACAGAATGAAGACTTGGCTACTCTTTCCCTTCACCAGGCAAAGCTCAGCATGACCTTTAAATGCATGTGCCCAGATTTGTTTGAAGAGAATTGTCTTTAGTCTGTTTTAGCTGCTATAACAAAATACCATAAACTGGGTAGTTTATAAACAGAAGAAATTTATTTCTTACAGTTCTGGAGGCTGGGAAGTTCAAGATCAATGCATGAGCATATTTGGTGTATGGTTATGTCGAATAGGAGTGGTGAAAGTGGGCATCATTGTCTTGTTCTAGTTCTTAGAGGAAAGGATTTTGGCTTTTCCCCATTCAGTATGATGTTAGCTATGTGTTTGTCACATATGGCCTTTATTATGTTGAGGTATGTTCCTTCTATGCCTAACTTGTTGTTAGTTTTTATCATGAAGGGATGTTGAATTTTATGAAAATCATTTTTCTGCATCTACTGAGATGGTGGTTTTTGTCCTTAATTCTGTGGATGTGATGTATCACATTTATTGATTTGTAAATGTTGAATGAGCCTGGCATCCCTGGGATAAATTCCACTTAATCATTATGTATTATCTTTTTGATGTGCTGTTGGATTTGGTTTGCAAGTGTTTTGTTGAGAACTTGTGCATCTATGTTCATCAGGATATTGGCCTGCAGTTTTCTTTTTTTGTTGTTGTGTCTGTGTCTGGTTTTGATATGAGGATAATGCTAGCCTTGTAGAATGAATTAGGGAGAATTCATTCCTCTTCAATTTTTTTGGAATAGTTTGAGGAGAATTGGTGTTAGTTCCTCTTTATAAGTTTGGTAGAATAAAGCAATGAAGCTATCCAGTCCTGGACTTTTCTTTGTTGGGAGATTTTTTCATTACTCCTATTGGTTTATTCAGGTTTTCTGTTACTTCCAGATTCCATCTTGGTAAGTTGCATGTGTCCAGGAATTTTTCCATTTGCTCTAGATTTTCCAGTTTGTTATCTTGTAGTTGTTCATAATAGTCTTTGAGGGTTTTTTTTTGTATTCTGCAGTATCAGTTGTAATGTCACCTTATTCATTTCTGGTTTATTTTATTTTTTTGAGTCTTCTTTTTTCTTGGTTAGTATAGTTCAGTTTATTAATTTTGTTCATCTTTTCAAAAAACAACTTTTGTTTTGTTGGTCCTTTTTTTAGTCTCTATTTCATTTAGTTCTGCTCTAATCTTTATTATTTCTTTCTTCATACAAATTTAGGGTTTGGTTTGTTCTTGCTCTTCTAGTTCTTTGACATGCATCGTTGGGTTATTTATTTGACATCTTTCTATTTTTTATGTAGGTATTTATTGCTATAAACCTCCTTCTTAGCACTGCTTGCTGTATCTCACAGGTTTTGATATGTTATGTTTCCATTTTCATTTATTTGAAGAATTTTTTAAATTTTCTTTATAATTTCTTCCTTGACCCATTGGTTGTTCAGGAGCATGTTGTTTAATTTCCATGTATTTGTACAGGTTCCAAAGTTCCACTTTGTTATTGATTTCTAGTTTTGTTCTACTGTCATCTGAAAAAACACTAGATATGACTTTGATGTTTAGGAGAATTTTTGAGACTTATTTTCTGGCATAACATATGGTCTATCCTGGAGACTGTTCCATGTGCTGATGAGAAGAAGGTGTATTCTGCAACTGTTGAATAAATTGTTCTGTAGATGTCTGTTAGGTCCATTTGGTTTAAAGTACAGTTTAAATCCAATGTTTCTTGGTTGATTTTCTGTTGAGATCATCTGTCTAATGCTGAGAGTGGGGTGTTGAAGTTCCCAACTGTTATTGTATTAGAATCTATCTCCCCCTTTTGATCTGATAAGATTTGCTTTCTGTATCTGGGTGCTCTGGTATTGGGTGCATATATATTTAGGATTATTCAATCCTCTTGCTGAATTAATCTATTTATCATTATATAAATGACCTTCTTTATTTCTTTTTACTATTTTTGACTTAAAGTCTGTTTTATCTGATGTAGGTATAGCTATACCTGCCTGGTTTTGGTTTCTATTTGCATGAAATATCATTTTCTCTCCCTTCACTTTCAGACTATATGTGTCTTTACAGGTGAAGTGAGTTTCTTGTAGCATATAGTTGGGTCATGCCTTTTAAAATTTTAATCCATGCAGCCAGTCTGTATCTTTTTGGTAGAATGTTTTATGCTTTTACATTCAAGGTTATTGTTGACATTTGAGGACTGATTTCTGTCATTTTGTTGTTTTCTGGCTGTTTTGTATAAACATTGTTCCTTTCCCTCATTGTTTATCAATATGGTTTGGTGTATTTTTTGTAGTGGTAACATTTGAATTCTTTCTCTTCCTCATTTGTATGTTTGCTCTACCAGTGAGTTTTATACTTCTGTGTGCTTTCATGATGGTAGGTATTGTTCTTCTGCTTCCAGGTGATGGGCTCCCTTGAATATTTCTTGTAGGGCTGGTCTATGATTTCCCTCAGTTTTGCTTATCTGGAAAATATGTTATTTCTCCTTTATTTTTGAAGGGAAACTTTGCTGAGTATAGTATTCTTAGCTACTAATGGTTTTCCTTCAGCACTTTGAATATATCATCCCATTCTCTCCTAGGCTTTTACTGAGCAATACACTCTTATATGTGACTAGATGCTCTTCTTTTGCTGTTTTTAGAATTCTTCCTTTGTCTTTGACTTTTGACAATTGACTATATGTGCTTTGGAGAAGACCTTTTGGGGTTGTATCTATTTGGGATTCCATGAGCTTCCTGTATCTGGATGTCTAAATTTCTTGATAGACTTAGAAAGTTTTCAGGTATTGTTTTGTTAAATAGGTTTTCTGAGCCTTTGTCCATCTCTTCTGCCTGAGAAAATCCCCAAACATGAATATTTGGTCACTTTATAGTGTTGCTTCATATATCAATACTCTTTCTTCATTCTCTTTTATTCTTCCCCGACTTTTTTATTTGGCGGGGAGGGGTCTGATTGGATTATTTCAAAAGACCTGTCTTCAAGATCAGAAATTCTTTCTTCTACTCGATCTAGTCTATTTTTGAAGCTCTTGATCATATTTTTTATTTCATTCATTGAATTCTAGGATTTCTATTTGGTTCTTTTTTATATCTATCTCTTTGGTGAATTTCTTATTCATATCTTGAGTTGTTTTTCTGCTTTCTTTGTACTATTTGTGTTTCTTGTATCTCACTGAGCTTCTCTAATACCATTATTTTGAATTCTTTTCTAGGCATTTTATATATTTCTTTTTCACTGGAATCTGTTGCTGGAGAATTATTGTGTTCCTTTGGAAGTGTCATATTTCCTTGCTGTTTCTGTTTCCTGTGCCATTACATTGATATCTGTGCATCTGGTGTAATAATAATTTCTTCCAATTTTTTGAATTGGCTCTCATGGGGAAGACTCTTTCTTATAGATGTATCTCTGGTGTTGGTTGGGTAGAGTACATTAGCTTTGGTTCTGGGTGCATGCAGGTGTGTATTCTCTGTATGATTTCTTTGGCTGTAAGCAGTGTCAGTGATGTCTGTGATTTCCTCAGTGGCTTCGGCTGTGGTTGTTAGCAGAGGCTGTGGTGAGGCTTTGCTGGAGACTGAGGTGCCAGGTAGGCCAGCTCTCAGGCCCCAGTAGTGACAGTAGTGGGCCAAATGTGTCTGTCCTTGAGCTCCCAGGTGGTATACATGGACACCACTGTTAGTGGGCCCAAGTGGGCTGATTCTTGGGCTTTCAGACAGTATATTCAGTTGCCATTAGTGGCAGTGGTGAGCCAGGCAGATGGGAAGGTCCTCCGTCCCCTGGGCACCATGCGATGGCAATAACAGTGGTGGAACAATCCTGACATTCCCAGGTGGAAGGTGCTGGTGTTAGTAGTGGCAGTGATGGGCTGGGTCGGCCAGTCTCTAGGGCGCCAGGTAGCATGTGTGAGTTGGTGCCAGCTGTGGTGGCAGGCTGGGTGGGCCCATCCTCAGGCCCTAGGAGGAATGCACAGATCCCTGCAGTGGTGGATGGGGCGAGGTGATTCCCAGATCCCCAGGAAGCATGCTTGGGCACTGAGAGGGGTGGTGCCAAGTGGGATGGGCCTGTCCCCAGGCCTGCATGGGTGCAGGCTGTGATGGGCAGGGTGGGGAAATGCCCCATCCCCAGGTAAAGTGCCTGGATGGTGGCAGCAATGGTGGCAGTGGGTAGAGAGAGCCTGTCCTCAGGGTATGTGTAAGTGTGCTGCAGCCCTGCTGCTGGGGGTTGGGGTTGCTATCAGAGGCAGTGCCCCCAGGCAGGTGACTGTCATGTGCTGGAGAGCATGACATTCGGCTCCCTTTGTCCTGGGGTAGCCTCCCCAGTGTGCTGCAAAGTGCAGGACGCTGGGTGTGCTAGAGTGTTGGTGCTCCTGTCATATTGCTGGGTCCAGCTGGAATCATGCCACTGCAGTCCTCTGGGTGGATGAAGGAGGATGTCAGTGAGGCTCTAGGGATGTGAAGACACAGGAGCTGTTGGACCCCAGGACAGGATGCAGTCTGATGGGGGCTGGGCTCTCAAAATGTTGTTGTGCTGCAGCTGTTTGGTCTTAGGGGTATATGAACTCACCCAACAGAAGCTCCCTCTCTGGAGCAATGCCACTGCATGGATTCCAGGCAGCTCCATATACTGGCCTCAGGGCCTGCAATGAGTCTTTATTGAAACCCACTATGTGCCTAGTCCCAAGGGAAGCACTGTAGGAAGGAAAAAAGCAGAGGCAGGAATGGCAGGAAAGGGCCCACACTGTGGATTTCAGCCCTACACCCTGCTCATCCCTCCCTGTGCAAGCTCTCACTGAGGTGTAAGCTCTTGCCTAACTGCATTCACTGTAGCATAGCCCCTGCAGTGATACCAGTCACATGGACAACCCTTGTTTTCAGCAAGAACGAGTTATCAAGATTGAGCTAGCAAATCTTCAGGGAAGACAGCCTGGTCCTAACTTCTGTCATAACATTTTTCTTTGGTGATGAAGCATCGCTGGGTTTGTTGAAAGCTCATTCAGTGTTGCTAACGCTTAAGCACTCAGGCATCCCTCAGGTCCAAGCGGAGGATTAGGGTGGGGAGCAGCAGGCAGTTCTTGGCTAATTAGCTCAGAGGCACAGCTGTGCTGTTGAAGTCTATGCTCCCTACACTGTAACTTACAAGTAGAGTTGTATGAGAATACTGTGCATAAAATTGTAGATGCTGGAGTCAGACTGCCCTGAGTTCATTTCTAGACTCTGCCATTTGCTGGCTATGGGATCTGGGCAAGCCTGTTTTTAAGCTATTAATAAAGTAATACTTTGCTCCCTGCTTAACTTGGATAAAGTCCAATTTATCTTATTTTCTTTTGTAAATTATGTTTTTGGTTTTGTATCCAAGAAATATGGCCCAAGATGTCTTAGTCCAATTTGTGTTGCTATAACAGAATACATGAGATTTAGTCATTTATAAAGAAGAGAAATTTACTTCTTATAGTTCTAAAGTCCAAGATCAAGGCAACAACAGGTTTGGTGTCTGGTGAAGGCCTGGTTTCCACTTCCAAGATGGTGCCTTGAACACTGCATCCTCCAGAGAAAGGAACATTTTTCCTCACATGGCAGAAGAGTGGAAAAGCAAAGGGAGAGAACCTACCCCCAAAGGCCCTTTTCCAGAGACATTAAACCCATCTATGAGGGTGGAGCCCTCATGGCCCAATCACCTCTTAAAGGCCCACATCTCAATACCATTACATTGGCAATAAAATTTCAATCTGAGTTTTGAAGAGAATACACATTAAAACCATAACACAAGGTCACAAACAATTTATCCTATATTTCCTTCTAGATATTGTATAGTCTAAGATTTGTATTTAGGTCTATGATCTATTTTTAGTTTTGAATATGCTACAAGGTAAGGAGGGTAGAGAGAGGTTCCGTCTCTCTTTTTGTCTTTTTCCTTCCTTTCATCTTTCTTTCTTTCTTTTTTTGAGTATATGAACATGTAATTGTTCCAGTACCATTTATTGAAAAGAACATTCTTTCTTCATTGAATTGTCCCTGCACCTTTGTTGAAAGCCAATCAATAGTATATTTATGGATCTATTTTAGGACCCTCTATTCTGTTCTACTGATCTACACATCTGTTCTTTGGTCAAGAAGACTATCAACTTTGTCTTTCTTTATAAAAAATATATTGGTAATCCTAGGTCATTTGTACTTTCATATACATTTTATAATGGACTTATTAATTGGTACAAAGAGAGCCTACTAAAATTTCGCATTGAATCTATAGACAAATTTGGGGAGAACTGACATCTTGACAACATGGAGTCTTGTAATCCATGAACACAATGTATTTCTCCATATATTTATGTCTTCTTCGATTTATTTCAGCAATATTTTGTCATTTTTTAGTGTATAGGTCTTGCACATCTTTTGTTAAATTTATTCCTAAATATTTTTGTCATTCTTGTAAATTAATGGTTTTCAATTTCATTTTCTAATTTTTTGCTGCAAATTAATAAAATATAAAATCAATTTTTATATATTCACCGTGTAACATGTGACCTTGCTAAATTCATTTGTTAGTTCTAATTGTAGTTGTGTAGATTCTTTAGAACTGTTTATACAAAAAATTATCACCTGCAAATAGACACAATTTTACTTCTATCTTTCTGATCTTTAAAAGCTTTATTTCTTTTTCTTGCCTTAGTGTAATGGCTAGGACTGATGGTACAATGTTGCATAGAAGTCATAAGAGTGGGCATCCTTGCCTTGTTTCCAAACTTGCTGGGAAACTGTTCCATATTTCATCATTAAAGATGCCCTTTATCAGGTTGAAGAAGTTCTTTTCTGTGCTAGATTGCTGAGAGTTTTTATTATGAACATATATTAAATGTTGTCAAATACTTTTTCTGCATCCATTGAAATGATTGTATGGTTTTTCTACTTTATTCTGTGAATGTGGTATATTATATTGATTAATTTTTTGAATATTAAACCAACCTTGTATTCCCAGGGTAAATCTCCCTTGGTCATGATGTCTTATTCCTTTTTATATATTGTTGGATTTAATCTGCTGATATTTTGTTATAAATTTTAGCATCTATGTTCATGAGGGATGTTGGCCTGTAGTGTTCCCTTTTGCAATGTCTTTGTCATGCTTTGGTATTAGAGTTTTGCTGGTACCATAAACCAAATTGGGAGGTGTACCCTGTCCTCCTCTAATTTTTAAGAGTTTGTGTAAGTTTGATGTTATCTCTTCTTTAAATGTTTGATAAAATTTACCAGTGAAATTACCCGGGCCTATAATTCAGATTCTCTATTTCATCTTGTGTAAATTTTGATGATTTATATTTATATAAATTTGTCCATTTCAACTATTTTGCAGAAATTATTGGTATAAAGTTCCTTATACTGTTCTTATATTCTCTTTTTAACATTTTAATGTCTGTGATTTCTGTGGTGATAAGTCCTCTTTCATTCCTGATATTAGTAATTTTTGTTCTCCATCTTTCTTACAAAGTCTGACAAAATTTACCAGTTTTTGTATTCTTTACAAAGAACTAACTTTAGGGTTTACTCATTTTTTAAATTACTTATCTGTTTCTTATTACATTGACTTCTGCTCTTTATTATTTTCTTTGTTTTACTTACTTTGGTTTACTTTGGATTTGAGGTGGAATTTTAAATCACTGAATTTAAACCTTTCTTCTTTTCTAATGTAAGAATTCAAAGCCATAAAACTCCCTCTAATCACTGTTTTAGTTTATGTTGTAGTTTCCCTATCATTAAGTTTTAAATATTTTATCATTTCTCTGTGGTTTCCTCTTTCATCTATGGATTATTTAGAAGTGCAATATATTTATTTGGATTTGTCCTAGATAACTTGTTTTAATTGATTATTTGGATTTGTTCTAGATAACTTATTTTAATTGATTCCTAATTTAATTACATTGTGATCAGAGGATCTATCCTACTATTATTTCAATCCTATAATTTATTTTAGGATTTGTCTTATAGCCTGGGATATGGTCCTTGTTGGTGAGTAGGTACAGCTGGAAAAAATGTTTATTCTCCAGTTGCTGGGTATAGTGTTCTGTAAACATCAATTAGGCTAGGGTGTTGATATGGCTGCTCAGATTCTCTATGACTTTACTGAATTTTTGTCCTGCAGCCTACCAATTGCAGAGAGAGTATTCAAATATCCCACAATAATTGTAAAATGTTCTATTTCTTCTTTTATTCTGTCAAGTTTTGCTTTATGTATCTTGAGGATCTATTCTTAGGCACATACACATTTATGATTATGTCTTCCTTATTAATTGACTCTTTGTTTTTAAAGCTCATCTCCTCTAGTCAGCATATAGTTGGATCTTGCTTTTTAAAGAACAGTCTATTCTGGTAATCTCTGCCTTTTAATTGGAATATTTTGTCCACTACCATTTAATGTAGTTATTAATATGATTGTATTAAGACTGTATTTCTTTTTAGTTGTCCACTTTGTTTTTAGTTCCTCTGTTCTCCCTTCCTACCTTTTTTAATTGAATACATTTTATAATTTTGTTTTAACTTTTTTATTTGTTAGATTTTTAGATACATCACATTGGATTCATTTTTAAATGGCTGATCTGATTATCACACAAACATCCTTCTATTTTCACAGTATATTTAGTTAATATTGCATTTCTTTACATAAAATGTAGAAACCTTGAAACAGTGTGAAGTCCATATTCCACTCCCTCACCACCACTGATAGTCCATAGTCATTTGAGTCATGGCCCTGTAAGTGATCGGTCATTTTTCTCTGGGTACTTGCAAGATTTTCTCCTTATCTTTGGTTTTCAGGAATTTAATTATGATGTGCCTAGATAGGATTTTATTCAAAATTATCCTGTTTGGAGTTCACCGTGCTTTTGGATCTATAATTTATGTCTTTCAACAAATTCCAAAGTTTTTCAGCCAGTATGTTCTCAGATATATTTTCTGCCCCATTATCTTTGTTATCTGCATCTGGGACTGTAGTTAACTGCATATGGAACATTTGGATATTGTCCCACATGTCCCTGAAGCTTGTTCATTTTTTCAACCTTTTTTTTCCTCTTGTCTTTAGATTAGATAATTTCTATTGATCAATCTTCTAGCTCACACACTCAGCCATTCATTAGGAGCGTGGATTTACATTCTACCAGGCCTGTTTTCTGTTTAAATTTGAGGCCACAGCTTAGGTGTTAAAAAACAATAGAAGTTTATCATGATAAGATTTAAGAGTTTAATAGAAGTTAAAAGTTTCAAGTTAAGAGTTCAATATAAGTTAAACTTTTAAAACTATTTAAGAGTTTAATAGAAGTGTAAAGTACAATGGAAGTTTATAATGATAAGATTTATTATTATTAACCATGTAATACCATGATTTCAAATATAACATGATTCAAAATCTATCCTCACCTTGACTTCTCTTTAAAGGAGAGGCTGAGATTTGGCAATGAGTTTGTAACTAGGAGCTAGGGATCTGGTTAGGAGACAGACACTCAAGCAGAGAGTGTACAACATGGTGTGAGCAGTGCAAAACTCCAGATGTGAACAAAGCACCATGGGAGCACAGAGGTGCACATTGCTGCCACTACCCCAGGAATCAGGAAAAGCCTTCAGAGAGCTGGTATTTTATTAGACAATTTAGATAGCAAGAAAAGCCAGGCTTTGCCAAAAAGAAAGAAGAACATTCTAAGTAGAAGGGCTCTGGGAAAGTCCTGTCATAGTTTGGGAAGAGGGGAAAAAGGGAAGTATTTGGGGGACATGAGCATCATGTCCCCCCAAAAGGGCAGTGACGGCATAGGAGGTCAGAAGAATAGCGTGTGTCAGGCTGCCCTGCACTGAAGACCAAGCAGAGAAGAAGTATGTTCTTGTTGCATCATATGAACATACTGGTGGTGAGGAGTGGGGCTCCTCCTTTATCCTGTGAAGAATAAAATAAGCTCTTTGCTCTCAAAGAACTCTCAAACTGCCTAAAAAAACAAATCAACCTACGTGAAACAAAAAGAGGCAGAACACTCACCACCATTCCAATTCTGGCCACCATCTCTCACTTCAGCTGCAATACCCTCCGAAGGATCTCCCTGTTATTACCTTTGCCCACCTCCAGTTCATTTCCATATTTGCAGAAAATCACCTTCTTAAGACATAAATCAGAATATGTTCATCCATTGTTAAAAATCCATTCAGTGGCTTCTCATTACATGTAGAATGTTCTGTGTCCACGCTACTGCCCAACCTCACTCACCACACTTAGTCACAACAGCTTTCTGGCCGATCCCAGTCAGGCCACACTCTCATGGGCATTAGAGCTTTGTGTTGCCTGTTGCATCTGTCACTGTTGGCACTTTCCTCCCAGCTCTCCATGGGGCTGGCTCCTTCTCTGCCTTTAGATCTAGCATAACTCTCCTCCTCAGACAAACCTTCCCATTAAAGCCCACTCTAATGCTCAATTTATTCCATTCAAAGCATTAACAGTTTGTGGCCCTTTCATTTATTTGTTTACCTGATTCATGTCTACCTCCCTTACTGGGATTTAAATGACAATGGCAAGAACTTTGTCTGTCTTGTTCTTCATTAAATCCCCAATGCCTAGTATAATGCCCAGAATATAGTACTCAACAAATATATGTGAATAAATGGTTAAAACTCAATGCTAAGGTGGTGTTATCTACTCTGTGTGTCACAGAGCAGGGAAATGAGTGGGGGTAAAGGATCAAAACAGGGAGAGAAAACCCTATTTGAAGCAGGTGGCCCTAGTTGCCACATGATCTTGCTATGGGTTTTGTAGCTCCTTAGGGAGAAGGAGTAGCTTTGCCTGTGAAAATGATGCTTTGGGTATGACATCCAGCTCTCCTGTTTCCCAGGCACACTCTGTTATGCACAGTTCAGGATTCCACACTCTCTAGAAGGCCCCTTGGATGCAAGCTCATTCTACCTTCCCCTCTTCTTGCTTCTAAGCCATGGGATCATTTTGAAGAACTTGCATGCTCCATCTACAACCCAACTCCTAGGATAGGAAACCAATTTTGTTTCCTGGGAGTTTACTTCTTACTCTTGAAGACAAGAATAAGAGAAACGAAGTCATTCTTGAATCATTGAGTTGCTTTCTTTAAAAAACCATTGTTATTTGTAAAACTGGAATACATTTTTTGAGCTCTCCTGTCTGAAGCCCAGGCTGAGAAATGTAATTAGAAAATGCACACTTACCAAGAGTTGGAAGCCTGGGAGAGTGCCTTCATCCATCCATCCAGTGCACTGGATAGGGAGAGACATAAACAGAGCATGTGGTGTTGGCGTGCACTTTTATTGAGTGAGATGTGATGTTCAGAAAGTCTACAGCACATATGTACCCAAGTGGAAATTCCTTCAGTAACAGTGCATTAAACAATCCAGCCCTCTCTTCCCACACACCCCCACCCTACCACCTCCCTCCCACCCCCCGCCCCCAGACCCTTTGCTCTTTCATATACATGGTTTTAGAAGAGCATCTCTCCAGGGCTGGGTCAGGGTAGGGTATCACTTTTTTGAACCCCTCAGGGAATGTTTGCAGTATTTTGCTATTTTCTCTGCTGGATGCACTTATGGTAACACCACGGAGGCCCACTCTACCCTGCTGCCTCCTTGGTTTGCAGGGCTCAAGTTAGATGCCAAGTCTCTTAGAATATTAAAATATGACCCACTCCTCCCTCCTGCTTCCTTCTGCCTTCCTTTCTCTTCTCCAAGCAAGTGCTTATCTACAATCTATTGGTAAAGGGTTATTCCCTGGAATGGTGAATTTCTCTTTCTGAATGTGTTCTCCCTGCCTCGGGTTCCCTGGGTCTTTGGCATGAAGAATACGTGTCAAGGGCAGATCAAGGCAGCTGGGTCAGAGGCAGCTGTGCCTGTCCAGCCAATTTCCAAGCTGCCTGGCTTTGTGCCTGGTGGGTCTCAGAGCAGTTTAGACGACAATATGTGTAGCCCCAGAAAGCATTGGCCGTGGTCTTGCAACGGGCAACAGAGCTCTGGAGGCCCTTCTGAAACAGGCCAGGAAGCCCTCCTTAGGTCTCACACTGGACAGTAGTGACAGAGGCAGAACCGTCACTGAGTAAATGTCACAAAGGTCTGCTACTGCACATCAGTGTAGTTACAAGACCTAAAAATGAACTTGCAGGAGAAGAGCCCCCTCCATGCCTATCTGCCTGCCACTCCCCACCTCCCACCTGGCAAATGATCCAATGATGCTGATATGGTTTGGCTCTGTGTCCCCTCTCAAATCCCATCTTGTCGCTCCCATAATTCCCATGTGTTGTGGGAGGGACCAAATGGGAGATAAATGAATCATGGGGGCGGGTCTTTCCTGTGCTGTTCTCGTGATAGTGAATAAGTCTCACAAGATCTGATGGTTTTAAAAAGGAAGTTTCCCTACACAAGCTCTCTTCTCTTGTCTGCCACCATGTGAGGCATGACTTTCTTTCACCTTCCGCCATGATTGTGAGACCCGCCCCAGCCACATGGAACTGTAAGTTCATTAAACCTCTTAAATTGCCCAGTCTTAGGTAGTCTTTATCAGCAGCATGAGAACGAACTAATACAGACGCCTCTCTGAAATTTTAGAGGTTTGTATTCTTGCTAGGAAAATTAGAAAAAATAACCAATCTTCCCTTTCCAGATTCCTCCTCCGAGTGGACTGCATGAGGAGATGTCTGTAAGAAATTGTGGGTAGATACCTCAGACAGAAAAAAAAAAAAGTGCACTTTAAATTGACAAATCAGTCCAAACCACGAAGGTTATAACTCTTTTTTTTTTTTTTTTCCTTTCCAGAAGAACAGTAAAACAGACTTGTTATTGGCAGCCCATTAGTGCTCAGGAGAGGCGGTCTCCAGCATGACATCAGCCAGCGGCTCGACCCAAATCTAGTATTTCACCAGAGAGCCTAACGCTGCTGGCTTTCCAACTGTGTGGAAGACGTAAGTGGGGGAGAGGGAAGAAGGCATAAATAAGATACAGACTGGAGACTTTTTGATGTGTTTAGCACATTTTTGTGATTTCCTTTAATACGATAGGCCTTGCATAATCTCCCATTAGGAGAACAAAAGACAAGCCTGAGATGGGATGGAGAGTGGGTGGAGAGGGGGATCCATTCCATAAAAAGTTCACTTTGAGTAATTAGCATTTTTAATCCAAATACTTAAAAGGGGAGGCGAATTGGGAAGAGAAGAATGAATACAGCCGAGTGACTGCAGATATAAAAAGTCCCTTCATTAATTCCGTTGTTTTTTAATTCCTAATTGAACTTAAATAAAGAGGACCTAGAGGCAGCTGTTTCTAATATCGAGTCCCCACCGCACATGAAAGACGCATTTATTCCTGCAGCAGCCTCCCTACCCTTGGGTGTTATCAGCTGAACATGTTTTGAACCTACCTAATGCATTTGAGGTAGCTTGGGTTTATTTTTCTTTCAATAAAATAAATGGTTTTGTAATTAAATTTCTGCACTGCCTGTGCTTAATGGTTACATTGACAAGTGCTAATGTATGGCAAGAGAATGAGTTTGAAATGAAACATGCTGTTTTCGAATCTGCAAGCAATTTTGCAGTGGGGCAATCAAACCCCTCATGCCAGCGAAACGTTTTCATTAATCTGCTCACTCCGCCCCTGCCCACTCTGGCCGGGCAAGGACACTTTTTAGCTTCCCCTTTGCCCACCCCCCACCCTTGCCTTTTTCTAAACACACACACTCACGCACACATGCGCGCGCACACACACAAATAGCATGAAGCGAGCCGTTGTTTGAAACCATTTTGTGGTCCCTGGCTGGCAGGCCTGTGGAAATTCGCTGACTTTACACCGTGAAATGTTGCAGCTGTCTCTCTTCTCCAAAAGGAAGGCCTGCCTCCATGTTTCAATCCCTGGCAGTGAGTCAGTAAGAAAATCTGTCCTTCTGTTTCCCCTCCCCACCTTTTTTTTTTTTTTTAACTTTCCTCCCCCCTTAGCTAAATTTATTTTTGAATAAATCTTCTCATAGAAAATAGCGAACAGCTATTACATATCTGGACTCGGTCTGCGCAAACCACTTCAAGCCACAGCAAAGGAGGCGGCCTTCCAGCCTTGAGCCTGTAGAAGGTTCATGAATGGAAACCTGGATGGATGTGTTGTGGTCTTGGCCGCTCCACTTCTGCCCGCAGCCCAGGAGGGGGGCCCTGTGTCTCCTGCTCAGGCCTGCACAGGTACAGACGAGGGACACAAGACTCTTGGCTCTTTCTCTGCCCCTTCCCTGGAAGCCTGCGTTTCATCTGACCGCTAGAGGGGAAGCCTCCGTTTCATCTGAACGCTAGAGGGATGGCTTCCCAGGGTGGCCGCTGTCTGGAGCCTGCGAGGCCCCTTCATCAAAGGCCAAGAAGGGGGTACGAGGCCTGGAGCTGACTGGGGCATGGGGAGATGGAGAGCAACAGGGGAGCCCCTGGTTCCGTGGCTGCCCACACTGTGTGCGACTCAGCATTTTCTCCCTAGGCTGGGGGAGAAGAGCCAGAGGGCTGACCACATGAGTGCTGACTCACCCGTGGGACAGGCCAGAATCACAGGCTGTCCTCCCCTCCGCATGGCTCCCTCTTGCTGCTTTTAGGATGGTATTTGGGGGAAGGGCTTCTGTGTGGTCCTGGCCACCCTGAATTTATTGCAGGGCAAGATAGAGGAGAGAGACAGTTGCTTATGGCATTCAAGGAGCAGGAGGAAGGATCTCAGCCCCTCAGAACTCCCCTGCCCATTTCCTCAGTCCTGAATTGCCTTTCCTAGGGGACGACGCCTTTCATTTTATCATTCAAAAAGAAGCCTGGATGCAGAAGTCCTTGGGAAGCAGACATAGGGACTGAGGTCTCCACTTAGGTGTACGTGAAGGGCAAGGCAAAGCCCATCATGAAAGGGAGAAAGAAAAAGAACTTGGGTTAGCTGTTCTTGCACTGCTATAAAGAAAAACCTGAGACTGGGTAATTTATAGAGAAAAGAGGTTTAATTGACTCATGGTTCCACAGGCTCTACAGGAAGCAGAGCAGCTTCTGCCTCTGGGGAGGCCTCAGGAAGCTTCCAATCATGGCAAAAGGTGAAGGGGGAGTGAGGCTTCTACATGGTGAAAGCAGGAGCAAGAGAGAGTGAGCGGGGAAGTGCTGCACACTTTTAGACAGCCAGCTCTTGTGAGAACTCACTCACTATCATGAGAACAGCATCAAGAGGACGGTGCTAAACCATCGTGAGGAAGCCGCCCCCATGATCCATCACCTCCCGCCAGGCACCACCTCCAACACTAGGGACTACAATTCAACATGAGATTTGGTGGGGACACAGATCCAAACCATTTCAGCTAGTATCTGAACGATAGGAGGGGAAATCTTGGCCAGGGCAGAGGGCAAAGAAGTGGGGGAACAAGTGTTAGGGGTAACAGACAACTTCACAGCAGCCCTGTGAAGGGTGCAAAGTTCCTCTTATAAACGGCTGCAGATTAATGAAAGTCGAGACTTAATCTTATCCAGAGTAAAGGGGCAGAGAGGTCTATGCCCCAGGAGGAAGCATGGACAGCAGTGGGGAAGGGACGCTGGGGGGCTGCTCTGTGGGCCTTGGCAGGGTCTTGACTGTGCTCCTGATAAAACTGAGCTATTAATATGTGAAAGCGCTATGATCTACCACTCAGCATACCACGAAAGTTGTCATAGTTACTACACCCATGAAACAGTGGAGTACTTCATTCATTCATTCAGCAAATAATAATCTCGCTTCTCACATTCATTCATTCATTCAGCAAATAATTTCACTTCTCACATTCATTCATTCAGTCAGTCAGCAAATAATACGTTGCCACTATCAAATAATAATAAGAGCCATGTTGCTGGGCTCTTTCAGGATACAGGCGTAACAAAGACAAGGATGAAATAAGTCCTGTGATGGAGAGACAAGCAAAATTCTACCTGACTTCACAGGAGGAAGAAGTGTGCTGTGCCAGGGGGAACAGGAGAAAGCTTCATGGAAGAGGTGAGCCTTACAAGCCAAGTAGGATTTCAAAAGGGGAGGATAATGTTCCGAGGCAAGGAACCAGCAAAACCCTGAGGAATAAAAGTAAAAATTGTATCTGGGGAATGATGAGTGGTCCCAAATGAATGGAGGAGAAAGTTAAGCACCTGTGGGGTGTGTGTGGGGTGTGTATGTGTTTGTGTGAGTGTGTTGGTGGGGGTGGAAAGTGGAATTAGGAGTTTTGAGATGCTTTGTTTTGCAAACCGCAGATAAACCTTAAAGGTGTTGGAGACTTGTGGATGGAGTGAGTGGTGATGCAACCCAACCTATATATTCATAATTGACCCTGTAAGCCATAAAAAGGACAAGCTGAGAAGGGATGATATTAGAGGCAGGAGGACCAGAGGCTATTTCAGTAGCCCAGGTCAGAGAGGAGGAGGACTGGCAAGGTAGAGGCAGTGTTTCTGGAGGGAGGGGATAGATGCTGGGGACCCTGCAGAGGTCAGGGGCAGCCAGTCAGGTGTGGTGGGAGGAAGGGAAGTGCTCTCTTCAGGGTGCCTGAGAAGGTGACCATGGGCAGGACAGAGACTGGGAACTCTGAGAGAGAAGTGGATTTGGGGAAAGAGAAAAGAAAACACTAGTTACAACTGGATACATGGAGTTGGAGTTGTTGGTGGTGACTGTCATGAAGGACTACCCAGGGAAGAGTAAACAGATAAATGGAACAAAACAGGAGGAAGGCAGAACTCTGAGGAATGCCCACATCTAGGGGAGCCAGTGCAACAGACAACATGGAACGGCAGGGTTAGTAGGAGACGGGCCATGAGGAAAACGGAGGGAAGTTCCAAGAAGAAAGGCTGGAAGGTATTTCTGATGCTTCAAGGAGACCCAAGAAGGGGAGATGGTGAGGCAGTTGGGTTGGGCAATAAAGAAGTTGAGCAGGGTGTGGGAAGTAGAGGCAGAAAGATTTTGCACCTGGCTTTAAAGAAGTTTCACCGTGATGACTGCATGGAAAGTTTTCTTTGGGTGATGGGCCCTTGAGCAATATTCAAGGATAAATAATAAGGAGGGAGAGATTGAAAGGCACCCAAGAGGGGACTCTGATGGAGCAGGATCATGGGAGGGGCAGGAAGGGGTGGAGCAGGTGGGCTTGCAAAGCAGCAGGAAGAAGGTGCGATAGACCAGAGAACAGTTCAGGTAAAGACAAGGGGGAGCGAGGGTGCAGGCAGCCTCCCGGGGAAGGAAACAATGAGATCCTATGCTGAGAGTGAGGGGTGGGGATGAAGGTGATGGGAAGAGAGAAGTGGCTTGGAAATTTGAGGCAGGGAGGACACGGAATAGAAAGTCAGGCAGGAATGAATAATAGGCCATTGAGAAGCTGAAGATGGAAGCCCGGCTCTGCAACATCCTCGTCTGCACAGTCATGACATTTGCTCCCGCCTTTCTGGGCAGTCTGGAAGCAGAAGCAGAAGCAAAGAACCCAGTGGCGGGAATCCTCCAGCTATGGACAGCACTGCAGCCACAGTGGACAGCCAGAGACACAGGACCTTAGAGGATGATCAGAGAGAATTTTACAGCAGGAAGCCTTTTTGTTGATATGGGTGACCTTCACCTCCAAGACCGGTACAGCCTTGTCTTGGGTTAAATTTGGAGACCAAATGTGAAAAAGTTTTACATAAAAAATATATACCGGCCAGGTACGGTGGCTCACACCTGTAATCCCAGCACTTTGGGAGGCTGAGGCAGGCGGATCACGAGCTCAGGAGATCGAGACCATCCTGACTAATACGGTGAAACCCCGTCTCTACTAAAAATACAAAAAATTAGCTAGGTGTGGTGGCAGGTGCCTGTAGTCCCAGCTACTCAGGAAGCTGAGGCAGGAGAATGGTGTGAACCTGGTAGGCGGAGCTTGCAGTGAGCCAAGATTGCGCCACTGCACTCCAGCCTGGGCGACAAAGCGAGACTCCATCTCAAAAATAAAATAAAATAAAATTTAAATTAAAATTAAAATAAACATATAGTATATATGTGTATATACATATTATATAATATATATACACACGTATATATACATATACACCTCTCCCAGAAAGAATTGTGAACCAGGAATGAGAACAAATTCCTGTTGTAGAAGAAGTTGTTTTTCTTCTTTCCTTTGGCTTTCCTGTGCTGTGTGATCCAAGCAGATGACTTAAACTTTTTACCTATTCCTCCTATCTGCCTGCCTCTGGGCCACATTCTGCTGATTTACTAACTTTCTGGAAAGAAATCGCTGCTTAAATTAAGGCAATTTCACTAAGCAAGTGGTTTCATTCTACAGAATTCTGTAGTGTTTGCCCTCTCCTTACAGCAGTAAAACAAAACAAAAACAAACAAATCCAGTTTAGTCGAAACCTCACTGGTCTTTTGACTTGTTCTTGATGTTCAGTGGGGTTGTTGAAGCTAAACAGATATTAAACAAATTCTACCCAGTTTAGTTTGGGAAATTAAATGCTGTCAGCCGTGGTCAGGTCTGCACACTCCACGCGGATGGAGAATGCTGGCATTGGTTATGATTGCCTTAAGTGCTCATTATCTGATCAAGAGGCAGCATCTTAGCCTCTGCCAGAGTGGAGAAAGGACTGTACCATGGGTGCCATCCACCGTGACCCACCTTACTGACAAGAAGCAGTGATGCATGGGATCTGTTCTTCCTGTACCCCTTTCAAGCATCTCCAAGTTCCTCCCCAAAGCCCTAAGGAGACTTTTGAAGCCACTCTTTGTCTCCTATTAACTTAAGGCTTGGGTGCTGGCTGTTAGCCAGCCAGAGTGGGGCAAAGAAGGCCAGAGCCCAAGAAAGGCCTCCGTGGCGTCAGCAGCCCCGGGGTCTGTCCAGCCTAGAATTCACGACTGCTGAGACACTCAGGTGTGGCTTGGGGATGGGACTATGAGGAGCCATCTCCACAACCCCAGAAGGCAGAGCATGGACTGAACATTCAGAGAAACAGCTATCACGGTATAGCCAAATACTCCTGTGAGCTCTTCATATTTTTCCATCAGGGCCACATCTAGGAAGAGTTAATTGCATAAATTGACCTCCTACTGTCTTAAGAGGATATATCTTTCTCTCCTAGCTTCCAACGGAGCCATTTTACTTTTACCAACTCGAATTTGATGACCAACCAAAGAGAGAAAGAAGTAAATGACTACTACTAGGAATCTATGATGTTCTAAACTCTTTGCTAAATGTTCACTTTTGCTAAATTGTTTCACCACATGCCTATTATTTAGGTAGTTTCATCTCCATTTTACAGATGGAGAGTTACGCTGTAATATCTGGACCACCTAAGTTGGTTCTCCATGTTTCATCTGATTGCCTAGCCTGTAATACCATTATATGTTGCCCTATTGCAACTTCTGTCTTTCCAAATTGAAGAATCGATACTCCATGTCGGTGTATGTGGAGAAGAGGGATAGATATCTAAACATGTTGGCTGGAAACCACTATATCTTTCATCAAGTATTATTAAGACCTATAATATGCTCAGCACTGTAGGGAGCAAGTGGAAAGAGGGCTCTCACCTGCAAGGACACTGCTACCTGTTTTGGGATACACAGAAAAACATGTCCACTTGCCTTCCACTTGTCTTCCTTGCAGCTGAGTCCCAGAGGCACAGGTTGTCATTTCAAGATGCAGAACAAGCATCACAAAATAATTCTAAGGATCCAGTGAGCTCCAAGGAGACTGTTGCCATAGCACCATCCCATACTGGTGAGTCCCAGAGTAGTCTTTTCTCTGGTGAATGTGCCAGGGGCAGAAGGCACTGTTAGGTCCTCCAACTGACTGCCCCTTGTTGTGCTTCCTGTATGGCTCCACTGGATCCTGGAGGAAGACAGCTAAAATGGGAAGAGCAAAACGGAAGTGGTCTGGTGAAGAGAAGCAAGTTTGCTGAGCGTGCTGAGGCAGTCTTATGTAGGAGAACTCAGCTTCAATTTATGGAGCATCAGAATCCAGCCTCCCATGTGGCTCTGTGGCTCTGGCCTCTCCTTAAAACTTCCAGGAAGGAAGCTTCACAGAGGAAGGAAGGGGAGAGGGAGGAAAGCAAGGACAATTCCCAAGGTGACAGGGTGCCTGGCCTGGGACGGCAGAGGGCAAAACTTGAAGGCTGGCTGCTGAGATGGGCGGGGAGGCCTGGGTGTGTTGGGGCTTATGTGTTCATTATGAGAAATGTCTTAATGACCATAAGTCCTGAGGGAGGCTGGAGAGCAATGCCTGGCACCAGCCACGCTTGTGCAGGGGCTCCTGTCCAGGTGAAAAACATGTACGGAGTGAGTAAGGAGAGAGATGGGAGTGTGTGGCTGCTGAAGGTGACTGATGGCCTTGGAATACAACTCTGACTCCTGTGGGATTGGGTTTTACTGGAATGAGACACAAAGATTAGTGACTTTCAGCTGAGAAGGAATCCTCGTTCTTGGTTTCCAGAACCGTGTTTCTTCATGGTTCTTTGGGAGTTTCATTTGTGTTCTCCACCTCCAGACCTCTGCTCAAGACATTTATTCCTTCTTCCCATGAGTCCATATCCTACTAGGCCAGCCCAGGCCTCACCATTTCCATGAAGTCATCCTTGCTGGTCTAACTTGAAGCCTCCCTCCTCGAACCTGCTGACCTTCCACTGGCAGAGGTGATGTTAGTGTGAGATTCTCCAACAGGGATATGTGTTTAAGGGGAACGTTTGTCTTCACAGAATCTTGAAGTTACTCAAAAATTCTGGGAGAACAAACTGATAAGATTTAATATATCAAAAGATTTTATGGAGTAAAATGCAAAGTTGACAAGCATATTTAAATTAAAGCTGAGACTTCAAAACAATTTCATGAGACTGGAGGGCCACTTTGAGCCATACTCAACTGGGCACCTGCTTGCTATCCTCTCCATGAGAGAACTTCAGCAGATGAGTTTGGGGAGTAGGGAATGCGATGTCAGGAGGCATAGGAGGGCCTCTTTCTCTTCTTGGAGGCTGGGCAATGGGGAGTTGAAGCCTTGCTAATTGAGAGCAAAGGGAAATTGTTTTATTAAATTGCAGTTAAAAATAACAGCAAATACTATTTATCACACACCTCCTATATGCCAGGTACTGTACTAGTTGCATTACACATTTTATTTCAATCAACTCTCATAAGTCAATGAGGTAAATATTACTCCCACTCTACAGCTGATGAAGTCAAGCCACGGTGAGGCAATGTAATGTCCCCAAGTCAAACAGCTAGTAAGATCAAGGTCCAGGTTATGATCCTGAGTCTAATGGACTCTTAGCTTCTCTGCCATGCTGCTGTGGGTATATCAAGGAAGAGACCTGAAGCTTATGTCTCCACAATGCGTCACAGGCATTCCCTAAAGTTTTGTTATTTTTATGTTGGCCCCAAATGTTGACCTCTTCTGTTGCAGGTCCAGACTCTAGGTCATATGGAGAGCTCAGTTTGCCCTAGTGGTTCCTCCCCATGCAGGGGATCCTGGACCAGGTGTGTGGAAACCTCACCCCCCTAGCAACATCTGGAGGGTCTTGCTGGGCCCCCGCTTGACTTATCTACCAGAAAAAGAGTGGCTGGTCTGGTCTATCCTTGTATAAATTTGGGAAATTACCAAGTCAGATTTCAACATCAATAAGCAGCCAGGTGTGGTAGCTCATGCCTATAATCCCAACACGTTGGGAGGATCGCTTGAGTCCAGGTGGGAGGATCGCTTGAGTCCAGGAGGTGGAGGTTGCAGTAAGCTGATATCATGCCACTGCACCCTAGCCTGGGCAGACTTTATCTCAAATATAAATAAATAAATGAAGAGATGAGGATCAGATTTGTGGGCAGCTGGGGGATGGCTGGTTGTGATTCTTGTTCTGCATAAGGACATAAGGAAAACTCAGGGTGAGAAATCAAGGCTGGAGTCCTTTACTGGGACAGTTTATTTGCAAGAACTTTTCCATTCAGTAAGCATCCTGGTTGGTATTTTTCACTGTGGTTGCAGTGAGGAACCCTGGTTATTTTTAATAACATATGCCACATTCATTGCATTCATTCAGTCCTATAGCATTTTATGATGTGTCTGACCCAGAAAAATGTGTGGCCAGTTTAGGGGGATGGGGACGGTGTGTCTTCATTCTCTGCCCTCTTTTAGCCTTCCCTTTCCTTGGCACTTCCCTGCAGAAATAGTGAGTTTTGACATCCCATGCACATTTTTCCACCGTCTTTTGGATTTGCCCCATCTGCCAAAAGGCCCTTGTAACTTTACACTGCACAAATTCATGTTTCAGGGACTTGCCAAATCTTGTCAAGTCCTAAAGTTTTTCTTGGCAGAGACTGCACCACTCCACAGAAATGGATTGGGTGAGTCCATCAGGCCCTGGTGCCGCTTCTCCGGGTGCCATGTGCAACTGCTGGGTCTTTCCTGACTCCCTTCCCAGGCTTCATGGGCACTGGCATACCCTGTGCCCTGCCTCTTCCAAGCCCACTGATTTCCGAGAGCATCAGCAGACTTCAGCACCTCCCAGGCCAAGGCTTGCAGGAACATCAGTTAAGTGATTGCTTTATCTTTGTCACCTCTGCCCACTCACCCACCACCCCTTGCCTTCACTGCCCCAACCATCTCTTCTGGTGGCTCCATTCTTTCAAATTAGAAGGGAAAGTCATTCATCCACTCAACTAATATTTATACAGAGTATTTATGCAACTCAGTTCCTTGTCTTAGGCACTTAATAGTGAACCTAACAGTGAACCAAACAAAGGCCCTGCCCTCACGGCACTTACATTCTAACACGTCTAATAAAGCTCTAAAATGAAGTTAGGGTGATGTATTTGCAGCTACTGTTCATTTTTCACCTTCACACATATGATTGCACTTGTTTCTCTTAATAGCCTTTGAAGTAGGCACGGCATTTCACGGAGGAGAGAACTGAGGCTTCTTTCTTTCTTTCTTTCTTTCTTTCTTTTTTGGGTTTTTTTTTTTTTTTTTTTTTTTTGAGATGAAGTCTTGCTCTGTCACCCAGGCTGGAGTGCAGTGGCGCGATCTCGGCTCACTGCAACCTCCACCTCCTGGGTTCAAGCAATGCTCCCCCTCAGCCTCCCGAGTAGCTGGGATTACAAGCGCATGCCACCATGCCTGGCTAATTGTTTTTGGTATTTTTCTTAGTAGAGATGGGGTTTCACCATGTTGACCAGGCTGGTCTCGAACTCCTGACCTTGTGATCCACCATCTCGGCCTCCCAAAGTGCTGGGATTACAGGCATGAGCCACTATGCCCAGCCGAGAACTGAGGCTTCTTTCTAATCATCCTCCTCCCTGGATGCCTGCTTCTTAAAAAGAAGAGTCTGAAAAAGTACAGTGAAACCCAAAAGAAATGAGTACCAGCCAGGTGTGGTGGAGTGTGCCTGTAGTCTCAGCTACTCAGGAGGCTGAGGCAGGAGAATCACTGAGCCAAGGTGTTCAAGGCTATGGTGAGCTATGATTTTGCCACTGCACTCCAGCCAGGGCAACAGAGGGCAACAGAGCAAGACCTGTCTAAAAAAAAAAAAGAAAGAAAGAAAGAAAGAAAAAGAAAGAAAAACAGAGAAAGAAAGAGGAATGGAGTACTGATGGTGAAGCTGATGGTGGAAGTTGGAAATCCAGGTCTCTATGGGGACAATATTTGGGACAGAGAGAGCTCTTTGGTCTTCTAAACCTATGGGCCAAACCTTGCCCAACACCTGTTTTGTATAATCCACAAGCTAAGAATGGTGTTTGTATTTTTAAATAGTTGAAAAAAAGTCAGTGGAAGAATACCATTTTGTGACATGTGAAAATTATATGAAATGCACATTTCAGTGTCCATAAAGTTTTACTGGAACACAGCCATCCCCATCATTTATACATTGCCTATGGTGGCTTTCACGCCTCAATGGCGGAGTTAAGTAGTTGTAACAGAAATTGCATGTGGCCTAAAAACCCTAAAACATTTACTATCTGGACCTTTATAGAAAGTTTACTGACACCAGTCCTAGAATCATATGGTAGAGACAGCTATTTATATTCCATGTGCATAAAACTGGCCCTGTCAGGCAGGGAGGAATCCCTCTGTCTCAATCTGCCTGTGGAAGAAAATAAAGTGGACTGAATGTTGCAGGCTGAGAACTAGTCCCTGACATCTGTTTTCTCTTCAGCACACAGAGGCAGCCCTTCTGGGAAGTGTTCTGACAAATGCAAGATTCCTTCCTGGCAGAATTATCAATGTTATTTGCCAAGTTCAGGAGCAAACCTTCATCTTGGGAGGTTCTGGGCTCCTGGATGAGGGTCTCTGCAAATTTAAATAATAATATTCATGCCTATGGAAAGAAGACAGGACTAACAGAGGAAGCAGGTTCAAGTGCCCCCTCTGCCACTTAATAAGTGGTGTGGTATTGAGCAAATCCCTTAATCTCAATTAGAAAGATGCCTCGGTTCTCTCCTCTGTGAAATGGCCTGCCTTGCCTACTTCAAAAGCTATTTAGAGAAACAAGTGCGACCATATGTGTGAAGGTGTTTGTAAAGTGAACAGCAGCTGCAAATACATCATCCTCTCCCTTCCCATGAGTGGGTAGTAATATTGTTGAATTCTCTTCCTTCATTCTTCTTTGTCTGTGGAGACCCAGTCAGAGGGATGCCTACAACATTCTCCTTCCCTTCAGTCTGGGTCTCCACCTGCCCTGAACCCCACCTCCTACCTCCTCACCCCAGATTCCACCTACTCTCTGAAATCAGCTTTAGGGATTCTCAACCACATGGTGGGCAACAGACCTCACACAACCAAATGAGAACAGCGCGGCAGTTCTTCCTCCACGGCCGCGTCTCTTAGTTTGCAGGATGCCACAGCTGCCTTCCTTCAAATCGCCCCAAACCCCCTACAATGTATGATGCAACTACCAGTCACAGCCTCCTCAGCCTGTTTGGTTATTTCTCCCTGCCAATCTGTATAAATCTCACCCTCTCAAAGTGCAGTGAGTTTCTATCCCACTGTGTACCCCTGATGATTCTAAACTTAACAACTACCTTCTTTTGGTAGTTTAGGGTTGGGGAATGTGAAATGTGCAGACAGGAGTGATTTCTAAAAGTCAAAATCCTGGCCGGGCGTGGTGACTCACACCTGTAATCCCAGCACTTTGGGAGGCCGAGGCGGGTGGATCACTTGAGGTCAGGAGTTCAAGACCAGCCTGTCCAACATGGCAAAACCCCGTCTCTACTAAAAATACAAAAATTAGCTGCGCATGGTGGTGTACGCCTGTAGTCCCAGCTACCTGGGAGGCTGAGGCATGAGAATTGCTTGAACCTGGAAGGTGGAGGTTGCAGTGAGCCGAGATTGCACCACTGCACTCACTCCAGCCTGGGCAATAGAGCGAGACTCCATCTCAAAAAAATAATAAATAAAAAATTTTTTAAAAAGTTAAAATCTTCCTCCCTTACTGGACCATGAGCACTGTTGGGGCAGAGACTTCTTCTGTTCTGCTGCTTTCTGTTGTGTCACCAACAGCCACATGGTGCTGGGCACATGGTAGAGGCTCATAAAATGATTCTCTGAGTGCATGAATGAATGAATGGTATCTTGGGATTTAATAACAAGACCTTGGTCATCCTATGGATACCTTGTACGAGTTTATATATAACGCTTCTGTGATAAACAGAGCATTCTACATACAGAAAGTGCCTAATACATGTAGGTGGATGATGACAACAATGAATATGAGGTTGAAAAGTCAGTCTTCCAAACCTCAAAGTCAAATGAACAGAACAACACATGTGAACGGGGTCTAAGTTTAATAGAAACCTAAAAAAAAACACAAATGAACAAAAAAACCCCTTTCTATCACATTTTGTTCAAGGACTGAGTTGCCGTAACTTGGAACTTTGACATGTGACTTGGGGAGTCTGGGGTGCATCATCGGTTGCATCTCCTGAGAAAATTCTCAAACTAGGAAAAAATACGCTGACAGTGAGCCACAAAGGTTGGTATTTATAGCTGCCATCCTCAGTGTTTAGGAGAAATAAGTTTTCATTATGGGACATGGAACAGATGTCAAATCCCCAGCCATCCTTGTGCTGTTTGCTGTTTGTTGAGTCACCCTGGAGCTTGTCCATCCCAGCACCAGTTTTCATGGGAAGCATCAATGTGGGGCCAGAAGGCCATGCTGATGGATGGGCTCACAAGAGGAGAGCTGGAAGGGGGCCCTTCTGTTGGCTCTGGTCATCTTAATTCTTCGGCCACTTTGCTCCCCTTACCCCAAGTCCTCATCCCCATCACCTTCATCCTTCCCTCCCGAGCTGGATTCTCAACTCTGTTGCCAGGCTCCCATGCCAGTTCCTGCAGCACTGGCTTACCAGTACAGAAGTGAGGACTGCAGAAACACCTCTGTGCAAGGCACACATGTTGTTTGTGCCACCCATGGGCAGCTAGAGCTCTAAGAAGGGATAGACCATTTCCTGGACAGTGGTAGAAGGAGGTGAGTAGCTTTCTCAGTGTTTTCCCCTGGGGCCCCGCAAGAGAAACCTTGAACCATCCTGACTTGCCAACTCACTCCAGGGCTCCACAGTGTTCCCAGGTATTCTTGCTGACCCAGCCATGTCCACCAGCAGACTGGACTTCTCATTTCCCTTACTATTCTGAATGAAGCAGACAATTCCCCTTCTCCTTTAATAAAACCAAGATAATGCTGGGATTTTGCAAAAAAAACAAAAAACAAAAAAAAAAACTTTGCTAGAAATCTAAGGAAAAAAACCCCAAACATTTAAAATAGAGTTTCCTAAGCCTGGCAGACTTCATTAGACAAGATTTCTGGTCCTTCTCCCTGTTCTTATTTAACTGGGCTCCTGGACCAGTCACGAAGGGCTCTTGCCTTATAGGCACATGCTTAGCGTTCGTAGATACAGCTGGTTTCCACTATGACTATGCCATTTTTCATTCCCATCAGCAGTGTGGGAGAGTTCCATTGCTCAATGCTTGCCCACCTTTGGTATTTCAGTCATTTCGTGGGCGTGTATTATTTTGTGGGATTGTGGTTTTAATCTGCATTTCCCTGACGAATAAAGATATTGAGCAACTTTCCCTACACTTATTAGCCATTTGGTTATCTTCTTTTATAAAGTTTGAATCTTTTGCACATTTTTTAACTGGATGCAAGCCATTCATCAGATACATCTATTGCAAGAATCGTTTGCCAGTTTGTAGCTTGCCCTTGTACTCTCTTCGTGCTCATACGGCCCAAGTGAAATCCTTTTGTAATATAAAACCAGAGTCAGAGGGAGTGAATCTACAGTATGGCAGTCTGCTTTTACTTGACTGCATTTCCAAATCACTTTTCAGAAAGTCAATAATATTTATAATTCAGCACCACAGAAGGTGCCCTTGTGTCCTCTCCCAATCAATTCCCCATCCTGCAAAAGTAAATTCTATCCTGACCTTTATCACCATAGATTTGTTTTGCCTGTTCTCATCTTTCACATAAATGGAATCATACAGTGTATACTCTTTTACATCTGGCTCCTTTTGCTCTACATTATGACTATACGGTTCACCCACTTTGTGTATAGTGATAGTTTGTTCTTTTTCATTGCTATATGATAGTCCTATGTGTAAATATACTGCAATTTGGGTTCTTTCCAGGTTGATGCTATAGTGAATAAAGTTGATAAATATTTATATAAATGAATATTTATATTTATAAATATATAAAATACATAAAGCTATATTCTTGTACCTGTCTTTTGGTAGACAAATCCAATCTTGGGCCTATAACTAAGAATGGAGTTACTGGGTCTTGGGCATGAATTTGTGCTTTGTTTTAGTAGATACTAAAAGCTTTCCAAACTTTGGGTATACTAGTGTACATTCCCACCCATAGTGTGTGAGTTTCAGTTGCTCCATATCCTCTCCAACACTTGACATCATGAATTTCTACTTTTTCAGTCCTTCTGCAATTTGTGTATTTGAGTGAAGGCTTAATTTCATGTCCTGATGACTAATGACATTGAGCACCTTTTCAAATGCTTACTGGCCATTTGGATATCCTCTTTGTGAAGTGTCTGTGGAGTCTTTTGTACATTTATGATCTTTGGGTTGTATTTGTTTTTGACTTGTAAGAGCTCTTTATATATTGTGGATATGGTGGATATGAATCTTCTGTCAGATATATGTCTTGAATATTTTCCTCCCAGTATGTGGTTTGCCTTTCCATTTTCTTCAATAATGTCTATTGATAAGTGAAAGTTCTTAATTTGAATGAAGTTTAAATGATCAATCGTTGTCTACTCTTCAGGAAGACACTCCTGCTTGGGCTCTCTCTCTGCTCTCTGCTGCCAGGCTACAGGCTGTTCTGCCTGATCTGCATGTGCCTCTCCCACCCTTACTGCAGATCCCCTCCTCTCTGGGGATTTGCTCTGTTCGCTTGACAAAGACTCCCTGGATGGAGACTGAAGCTCCCTGGATGGAGGCTGAGCTCCACCCTGGGCTCATTCACCAAGCAGAGGTGATTCACTCATCCTTATCAAGTCCTTCCTGGCTCTGGTTACCACTCTCCTACTTTGAAGGTGATTTTGACACTTCCTCCAGTGTCCTCTTATCAAGGGAATGCTTCTCAAGATCTCAACTCTACAGGATTACAATATAAAGTTACTTTTCATCTTAGGAACAAGATCTTATATCACAGGTTTAATGTTGACACTCCAAACTTGGGCCCAGTGTAATCCAATCAAAATCTACTCATATGGCTGTGACCATCTCATTTCATATCTCTAAGGTACTATTAGAACTGCCCCCTCTTCCTCCCTTTAAGGGGTTCTTCAAGAGGAAGTAAGGAGATTTGCAAATGCAATCAAGGAAAAGCAGAAGTCCATAAACTTGGACGAAAAACTTACATTTTCATTTCTACCAATCATTATTTAAAAATTAGCATTTCTTTTCATTATGAATGTAGACAACAAGCTACAGATGCATTAGCAATACCTGTGACTTTCTCACCAATAGAAATCACAGATACCTTCATATCACATTATAGTTGTTGAGGATATTTTGAATTTATCATTAACGCTTATCATTGTTTCAATATCACAGAAATTATTAGACTCACCACTAGATCTTGCATTTGATGTGCTAACAAAGAAATATATCACAAACTTATTTCTTAAAAAAATCTTGATAATTTTATTTCTCTCTCTATATATATTTGTTTTTGTTTTTTTTCTGAGACAGAGTCTCGCTTTGTCACCCAGGCTGGAGTGCAATGGCACAATCTTGGCTCACTGCAACCTCCACATCCCAGGTTTATGCGATTCGCCTTGCCTCAGCCTCCCAAGTAGCTGGGATTACAGGCACACACCACCACGCCTGGCTAACTTTTGTATTTTTTTAGTAGAGACGGGGTTTCACCATGTTGGCCAGGTTGGTCTCAAACTCCTGACCTCAAGTGATCCGCCCACCTCGGCCTCCCAAAATGCTGGGATTACAGGCATGAACCACCGTGCCTGGCCAATTTCAATATAACTTACACGTTTAGAAACATTCTGAGAAATAGTCTGTACATTTTACAAAACTGCCAAAGGGTCCCACGCAAAAAAAAGATTCAAAAATTCCCATCAACTAAGAGATCCTCTTAAACCCGTAGCAACTTAAAACCATTCATTGACCTATGCTGATAAACTAGCAGCCATGCGTCTGCATTGGGTGGTGCTGAAATCCACTCTATCTTTGTGTTTCCTTGACACAGGGTTGTAGGGGAAGGGTGATGAATCTCAGTGGGCCCAGGCATGTGGCTCCAGTTTTCCTTCCCAGTTTTCCAGTGGGCCTGGGCATGTGGCATTCCAAGGATCCTGAAAGAATAGGGCATCTCTTTTGCAGGTCACAGGAAATGGGTAGCTATCCAGCTAAATAGATTTCATGCTTGACTTCAGTGGAATAGCTCAAATGATGATCTGTTTGGGAGGGTAAATTAAAGAGGTAAGTGGGCATGCTGGTTTTATTTGGTTTAACTTTTGCTGGTTTAGTTGCTCCCCTAAGCATTTTTTAAAAATATAGACCTCTTCTCCCAGCATCCCCCTCTCCCAAATTCTGGCCAGATCCTGCTTCTCAGGGAGCACTAACTTTGAATTAGCTTGGAGGGAAGGCCTTACCAAGATCTCCTTTCTCTACAAGATAATCAAAACATGACCATTCTTTTCTCACAACTCCAAATACAGTCCCTTGGTATCCACTGGGGATGGGTTCCAGAACCTCCCAAGAATACCAAAATCCACAGATGTTCAAGTCCCTTGTATCAAATTATATGGTATTTGCATATAACCTATGCATAACCTCTTATGTACTGTACTTTAAGTCATCTCTAGATTACTTATAATACCTAATACAATGTAAATGCTCTGTAAATAGTTGTTATACTGTATTGCTTAGGGAATAATGACAAGAAAGAAAAGCCTATGATGCGTTCAGTACAGGTGAAATCATCCTTTTTTTTTTTTCTGAATAGTTTCCATCCGAGGTTGGTTGAATCCACAGATACGGAACCCACAGATATAGAGGGCCAACCATACTGAGTCCTGACTTCACCCATTCCTTCTACCCCCATCTCTCCTAATCCTTAAACTTCCTTGCAATTCCTGGAGCAGAATACTCGTGAAGGAGTCAGGGGTTGTCTTCCCTTCCTAGAAGCAATGCTTCTAGGAATGTTCTCATTTGATGTTGAATAAAACATTAAACAGAAAAGCTTTGATAACATCACATAAGAGTCTATTTCCTTGGCTCACACCATGAGAACTAGTGAGATCCCCAGTTCCTCAAAACTGGGGAACAGTATGCTTCATATTGCTATCTAATGTGACCCACCAACCCCATCTTCCACCCTCCACCTTCCCCTTGCATCCTAACCTTCCATTTCATCATGCAAGCTGCTGGAGTCGTGAGTTGTTTTCTGAGATGAGTGAAGGACCACTGACATCTATGTCTTCTGTAAAGAGTAGTGTAGACATGGCTATAACCACCACCTCCTCCTCTCTTCCCCATTAACGTCACTTAAATTTTGAATGTTTGACTGTGCTATTTTCAAAGAAACTGTAGCGGATTCTGCACATGACATGCTTCCAAGGCACTATAAGTTCTCTGTAAAAAGCTAAGGCTGTCACTTGTTATCAGGACCTCTAACCAAGTTGTTGAAGTTGACAGAGTTTTATTAGCTCTGTTTTTGCAATAGTCTGTCTTATTCTGGAGACAAATGGGGAAACTTTGCCTTCACACTGGGTTTGTTTTATAGCTCTTAGATGTGTAATACAAATGAATGATGTTGAGCCATTTCCAGCCTGCAGTGATGGGTGTCAGTTTCTTGGACACCACTAGGAAATCTGTAACGCTGAGCCACGTCATAGTGATTCAAAGGCAAGCTGTCCTGGAGACAGGGCTGGACTCTGTGACTCACAATTAGAACTCCGTGATTCTAGTTCTGACCCTTCTTGTAATGACTGTGTGGCCTTAGATAGGTCCTTTCATTTTGGTTCCATTTCCTCATCTATAAAGACAGAGACCTGGATGAGCTCTAAGTCCATTCCAGCTCTGTCAGTTTATTATTATAATAAATGAATTACCAAAAAAGTCGTGAAAACATCCAATCAAGAAAAGTAACTGTGATTCTGTTTTATATGGTGTTAAAGATTCCCACTTGACTTTTGAGTCTCTTTACTCAGTATATGTACCCCAAGGTTCTACTAGATTCCCATAAACTATTCTTTAAAATTGACCTTGGGCCAGTATAAAATCCCGTCTTATTATCCAAGGCCCAGATTCTGAGTTGTAAGAAGGTCTATTTAAAATGGTATGTTTTTCTTGCAGCGATTGTTAAGTGGTCAGGTTTTATGATGTTTTAACATTCATTGCCATTCATTATCTAAACACTGTTCTATAATCCAGGGAGTGTGAGGTTAATAAATAGAATGGAATTCATTCTGGGTTTGATTTCATCTGCTGATTCTAGTGGAAGTCTCTTTATATCTATTCCTTCTTTCTCAACATGTTTAAGCAGAGAAACTCTGGCTCTCTGTTCATGATCTTAAATCTCTTTGACTTTGGGGAAGGAAAAAATGTTGCTGTCTTCAGCCCCAAGTTCAACAACTGTAAAATGCGGTGACATGTCATAGGAAGAGAAATCCATTCATCATCACTACATTTTTGAGTGACTTAAATATTCACCATATAACAATATGAATATTTAAATCACTTACTTGCCTTTTTACTTTTAAAACAGAGAATTTTTCACCTGTATAATGTTCATGAGTCCTAATGTTTTAATGTTACATTACATTCATCTGTTCCATTTTATAATGCTCCAAGAAGGAACAGTAGGGAAAGAAAGCTTCAGAGTACACGATGGACATTTCACAGTCCAGCTGCATCTCAGGCACAAGGCAGCCCCATTGAAGCTGCTGCTAAATGTTCCACTTCACCTATTACGATTATGGATGGCACAGATGGATTTTTGGAAGGCTGTGTCCTTTCAGCCAAGTCATTCTCCCATTGAACAAGGCACTCACTCTCCTACCTTCCCATTTCTGACTCCATCACCACCACTCCCTCCTAAGTACACACTAACACTTGGACTTGGACTACATTCACCAAAACATATAGTTTCATTAACTGATTGCTTTGCTGCACTCCAAATGGCCTAACATTTTGTAGCTGAAGGAGTGTAAATCATGCCTTATGTGGGCTACAGTAGGATGTGATGTTTAGAGAAAGGAAAATATGCTTCCTTATAGAAGCAAGAGGCACTAAGCCATCTGGATTGTAGAGAAAAAAATTTGGTCATTCATTCTGATGTTTTGTCTGCGTAGCACCAAACATCTGGAAGTTGGGTGACAGACTGAATTTTTCACATCCAGATATTTCTGCATTATACTGAAACACAACTATATATTTTTAAGACTTTAAATAGTAAAAGCATAAAAGATGTACTAATTTCACATTTTGAGGTAGAAAAGACAAATGAAACTGAGGCAAACTTCTGGTTAGTTCTTTATGTAAAATGCTATTTTTGTTTTTCAAAAGTCACTTTCTGCAACTAAACTCTTAGAATTAAAATAACTATGAAGAAATATCCCCAGAAATACTGAATGTCTGTCATTAAAAGCACAATTTAGACTGTTGCTTAACAGCTGAAATGTTCACATACTGCAAATTCAGGTAACACTTGGACAGTTAAAAGCAATTATTCCGAAAAATAATTGCTTAGTACTTTAAGAGAGTTTCATTCCAAGTGACTCTGAAAACATTTATTCCTTCCACACAAATGAGAATGCATGATCAAGGTTCTAACGGGACTTGCAAGGAGACTTTTCAGACCTTTTCAAGAATCAGTTTTGAGAAATGCATTTAATGATGCAAAATAAAAATCTAAGATTCCATCTATTGGAGCCACCTTGAACACTTGTCAGAAGAACACAAGCAGAAAGGAGTATTTAAGCATTCTGTAACACGACCATTTGAAAAAAAAGTAAAATATTTTGTGTTGTTTTGAGAACTGCATTTTTCTTGTCCTCTCACATTAAGTGGCCTTGGATCTAAGGCTTGTTAGAAGACCTGTTCAGAACCTGTTTCCTTGTATTAGAAGACACGGAAATCTGGCTCTCAACTGCCAACAGGCTTCGTGGGCATTGCTATGCCATGAGAATTCTAATATATTTTTCATTATTTCCACAAAGGCATATAGAGTGTGTACATTACACACAGCAGTATAATTGAGCTGAACTGGCCTGGTGCCGCGTTTTTGCTGACTCAGCACATGGTTTCTCTTTCCCAGATTACTAAAACAACTTTCCTCTGAGGTAAAAGCTCCGCAGAAAAGCAAAGGGGAATAGAAATACAGAGGGGCCTTATTTTCACCCTTAATTATACCAAGTCCAAAGGCAAATGCAAAATCAGATCGAACTTTTTGAGGCTTCAAAAATAAAAAAATGTCCCCCTTTGCTTCTCCTCCCAACCCCTGCGCCCGTGGGAGTCACAGTAAATTAGAACCCAGCTTGTTTTTCAGCGATGAATTTGCACCAGGCCTCTTCCGCTTGGGGTGGCGTCCTTGATGCGGATTGCCCGTGCCTTTTTTACGCTTTGTGTACGGTATTTTAAGCGAGGCAGGCCAACCTCGTTTTGTATGGACTTGCACCAGCAAACATTTAAGAGTTTCGCATCAAGGATACTGCATATCCCAGACACTGTGTGCAAACTTTTAGGACTTGGGGTCACATCACTTGTTCCCCTTCTCCGCCCGCTTCAGCGCTGGAGCCTGCAGAGATTTAGGGTCATGTGTGCGCGCCGGCCCACAACATACTACTAAGTGGCAATGGCCGGTTCCCAGACGCATCCAACATCCTTCAAGTTCGGTTCTCTGCTCCCTGACACACTCAGCCATTGGTGCAGCGGGAATCACTGGGCTCCGATTAGCTCGCGGGACAGAGGCAGGCGGAATATTGTGAACCTCCGGTCTTCCCCCCTAAGCCCCTCATCTCCCCCATGACCCGCTAGCTAATCAGTGCAAATGCCGTAGGAGGCCAGGCCCGCAACTGGCATTCCAGAGAGCGCGGACCACCAGCCGAGCTTTAAATAAGTGCAGATGTGACAGGCAGGGGAGACCCAGGGAGGGCCGCCTCTCCCGCCCCGCACCTCCCTCCAGGCTCAGGCCGGTGCGCCGCAGGCAGCAGCCATGCACACAGGGCGCCCGCGGGCAGTAATGTTGCCCGGGACTGGGGCGCACACCAAGTGACTGCAAAGGGAACGGAGGCCCGCGAGTTCGAGGGCAGCGCTGGAATGGTGTGAGCCCCGTCACCCATCCCTTCCTTGGCCCTACGGCTTCTTCCTGAAGAGGCTGGGGGATAGCCGCCCATCCTCGCCTCCACCCGTCCGACCGTCGGGAAATCCCGAACCCGGCTGGCTGGAAAGCCGGGAAGGCCTGGCTCATCCGCCGCAAGGCCTAGCCCCACCGCCGACAGCCGGGAATCGCCCCCACCCCACACGGAAATGCACCTTTCCGGTTCCCAGCCCCGAGCTGGGAGCCGGGCGAGAGGGCGAGGTTGCAGGCGTCTTTGCCTGCGGGCGGCGGTGTGCGGTCCTGGGCGTGCGCGCCGCGGCGCGGGGACAGCTCAAGTCCAGGACAGCGCCACGCGACCGCCACCGCGGGGTGGGGCCTGACCCGGGGCGAGAGACCGCCCTTGGAACCGCGACCCTCAGCCTCGGCTCTAGCCCGACTGCTGGCTCCGTATCTACAGGGCTGGTGGGAAAGCAGAGAGAAGGAGGAAACGGACCCTGGCGCGCCCCGGTGTTTCGTCTGCCCGGAGCTAGACTCCGACTGTCTTCACAACTACCATCCCCAACTACCCTACCTCGGGCGGCTCCACTCACCCCATCCCGGCCCGGGTCTCCCAGCCCGCGCGGCCATCCTCGCCTACGGTCTCGCCCTCCAACCCGGGCTCAGCTTTGGGTCCGAGCAAACCCGCTTTCGCCCGTCCCCGCCCGTCTCCGCGGGTGCCATTCCGTTCGCCCAGAGGGTGGCGGGGTTCGGAGCTGCAGACCACTTGGCTGCTGCCCGCCGACCCCACCCCACCAGCCCCCCCGTCTCCCCGTCACCCCGGTTCCCCGGTCCGTGGCGCTTCCCTCCCTCCAGTCCGCGCGCCCGGCCGCCGCAGGAGCGGCTCCCCGCCTTAGCCCGCAGGCCGCGGGGTGCACGGCCCTCTCTACCGAGAAGCCTGACCGCCCCGGGCGTCCCCTTCGGCCTCCAGCGCCTACACCCGTTTCGGCGCCCACTCTTCGTTCTGCGCCCCTAGATGCCCATCGGCTGCGGGAGAGGCTCCCGGAAAGCTCGGTGGGGCCCCGCGCAGAGCCCGCCCGCCGGAGCCGCAATGCTGCCATCGTATCCCCGCGCCACCAGCCAGGCAGGGCGCGGCGCGAAGGGCTCTGGGAGGAAGCCGTCGGCACCTGCGGGCACTGCACCCTCCACTCCCCGCTCCCCACTCCCCGCCTGCCGTCCTCCGTCCGCAGCGCCCACAGCCACGTGCGCGGAGCGGGGCTGCTCCCGGCCCAGGGCAGCCCAGCCCCCGGCGCCGGAAGGGGCCGCCGTGCCCGCCCCGCACCTGCACCCTCCTCTCCCACTTGCCTTTCCATCTGCGCGCGGAAATGCCACGGGCTTAGAACAAACTTTTATTTTTTTTCAGCGACATTCACCAGACAGACGAATAGGACACGGTCATCCGAGTGCCGAGGCGCGGAAGCGCGAACTGCCCGGAGCGACCTGGCTTGGCGCACAGACTCATTAACCAAGCCCGAGAGGCGGCAGCAATGCGTGTGCGGGAAAGGGAGCGGTTCTCAAAATACAAAGTGATAAAACAGCTTCCAGTTATATTGAAAAACGTTGCAAACCCTCAATTCCTTTTTCTTTTTTTTGGACCTGGCCGGACCTGGAAATGCCGGTTATAAACAAGAATAAAAACTTGAATTTATTGGTGGAAGTCCTGTTAAAAGAGCTCAACACAGGCATATGAGACAAACTGCAAGGTGATGAGACGACCATGCTATACATTGAGGGGAGAGTTGAATGAATTTTTCTATTATTTTGTAAAGTGCAAAATTTAGCTAAACAAATTTAGCTAGTGCAAAATTTGCTGCAGGTTTCCCTACAGCAAACGATCTCAGATAATATGGTTACTTTCCTAATGTAAGAATTCTTGGTGATGTATCACCTAAAACAGCACTCACAAGATTTCTGATCATGTAACATAAACAGCAGGACATAACCAAGCTAAAGAGCTAAGTCTCCTTGTGTAAATACTTAATTCCATCATTCAAAAATATTTGTTGGTTTGTATAGTAAATCTAAATCACCACAGGGCCAAACATAGCTGCCTTTTCATGAGTAGTATCTCAACTTTCCTCCGACCCCAAAGAAGACAAGCTCAATGTCAGTATTTTGTTCTTTAGCGGGGAATAAATTGTTCTTTTCAGCCGCTTGAGGTGCTCCGGAATAAGATGTTCGAAGCGTTTCTGTAAGGATAGCCTGGCTGATGGTGCAGGTGTGGGCTGATTTAAATTACTCGCTTTTGTGTTTTTCCACAGGGTCAAATGTAGGCACTGATTTTAGGGAAGGCAGAGAAAGTAAGACTTCCTGAGTTAAAATGCCCATGTGCCCAGCCTCAGATAAAAAAGAGAATACAAACCTGACAAGGCATTAGCTGATGCGTCAAATGATGTGCCTATCAGCATGCATGTCATCAATAAAAAAATTATTTAATATTTGCATTCAATTAGTCAAATGATTCCACCATTTTAAGAATTTTCACATATAAGAAATTAGTAAAATAATCAGTCAAATATTCTACACTCATTTAATGGTAAATTATCGAGTAGCAGTATCCTTATTTAATTTGTAGGTGTATTTAATAGGGAATTAGTGTGGTTAAAAATGGAGTGCAAGAATTTCATTTAATTTTTCTAGACTAGTGGAAAATACTAACAAAATTACTCAAGGATTTTTTTAAAAAATCATTTTGGAACAAAAGACTAACTTTAGGAAACAAGATCAGAACAGACTTAACATCTGAAGACATTAGGGAACTGAGTATATGGTTTCTTAAATGACAAAAACTCTTAGTGGCCTTTTAAAATCTCTGCTAAAACACATAAAATGGGCTGCATTAAGATGGTTATTTTGTCTTAGGTAAGTAGAATTTCTTGTATACCATCATAAGAAACTAAAAGTGATGTTGGTTTTATTCCCTAAGTACCAGTAATTTAAATTCCCTGAATATAATTGATCTCATTATGTTGAATCATAGGACATAAAAGCTACTGGGGAATCTCTTTATATATAATTATGCAGATAAGTAGAAGTTTTTAAGTCACTAATAACTAGACATATAAATTTTCTGAGTTGAAGGAGCGACTGTAAATCTATCTTATATAATTTTCTAGCCATCTTTTAGTATGAGATAAATTATAGCATATAAACATCCTTGGGATCAGTTTTATTATAAGGAAATTATTTTCTTTGCTGTCAGGGATGCCCATGAGGGCAAATTTTTATTATATTATTGAGAGCTGTTAAATTTGATGATTAAACAAATAACTCCAAACCACTTCTCAGAAAAGTTCTCAGACTATTAATAATATTTTACTTCTGAGAAATGCATTTAAAAATATAAAATTAGTGGCATTAATATTGAATTTTCATAACCAAGAATCTGTGCATAGAACAGGAAATATGTGCAAATAAAAACTAAATATCGAGGTCCAGGTGGAGAAGGACATTAAAAATTATGCTTGGCAGAAAAATAATCTATTTTACCAACAGTTCTTAAGGTCTGCCCTTTACGATGATGAAACTGCCCAGGCACCCCCTCACCAGCCTCAAACAATTGCAGCTGTGTGTATGTGTTGTGTGTTTTTTTTTTTTCCATTTCAATCTCCATTTAGCCTTTGCAGAGTAAAGAAATAAAGGAAGAATGAAAATCTTGAGCTACTCTGACACTTATAAGGACTTATAGTTTATTAATTGGAGAATTTAGCTTATCCCCCCTCTCTATTCATCTGAAATTAATTAAGTGTGTAGAATTACAAGGTGGGTGTATCCGAGACAGCAGGCCCTGCTCGGACTAATCAAAAGGGCACATGTTGAATGAGCACAATTTAGTTAAGGTTAATCCAGTGAAGATGATACCTCCCTGTTCTTAATTACTCTAGGTGATAGATTGTGGAATGGGAAAGTAGGAAGGAAGGGAAATTCAGTCCTACTGAATACCAGGATTTTCTAATTTAATTTAGCTCTCTGTTTTCACAGAAGCAAACAGTCTCCATTCAGAGAGCAGGACCACACTCTCTGGGTTCTTGTTTAAGGTGGGTCAAAGAAAAAAAAAGTTATTTGCATGTGTGTTTTTAAGAAAAAGTCATGGAAACCAAATATGAAGGTTTCAAAGGTGTTCATGATAACGCGCCTTTGATTACAGACGTGTCAGTTTGAGAATTTTGTCACAGCTCAGTGGCTTCTTTGTGATTTCTGCTGGTGGTTGCTTACTTTGTTGAACTCTCTTCTGAGTGCCGAGACTGGTGAATGTGCTGAAATAAATCGACATGTTTCTATACCTACAAGACTGCATTAAAGAAATGAATATATCTGTATTATTAAAAACAATACCATTTAAATATCAATAAATACAGAACTAACCACCATGGATGAATCGCATACACATAATACTGAGCAAAAGAAGCCACACGCAAGAATACGTACTTTATGCTTCCATTTATATAAAGGTCAAAAACAGGCACTAATCCCTAGTGTTACTCTAGCCCCACTATAGTGAGGGTAGTGGTTATCCTCAGAGGAGTAGTCAGTGACAAGTTTCTGGGGCACTGATAATGTTCTGTTACATAGGTGTGTTTGCCTTATGAAAACGCATTGAGCTTACACATTTGTGAACTTAAGACATGCATTTTTTCTGTATAAATGTTTTATTTGAATAAAACGCGTACTTTACAAAATGAAAATGAATAAGGGAAAAAATACTAAGAAGTAAAGGCATGGAATTGTGAGCCAATATATTTTTAAAAGGCAGAGAGGTTGGAGCTGAGGGCTGAGGATATAATTCCTAAAGAGAAAAAGAAACGCATGAAAACATCTGGCAAAATATTATTAGCAAGGTTTGAATGTGTTCACTTTGCCACTTTAATATCTACCCACCCACAAACAGAATACTACTCAGTATTCATTCCTCACCAAATATAGGGATCTTTCTTGTTTCTTTTGCATGTGTTAAAGTCAAAGTCTGATTAAGGTGTTTAAGAATCTTATTCTTTGTCTGTGTTTAAGATGCAGCACTCCCTGATCCTAAAAATCAAAAACAAAAAAAGCTTATTTTCTCCATGCACGTGCATTAAAAAATCATCAGATGATTTTCTCATTTTCAGTGTTGTGATATATTTTCTTCTCGAGAGGGGATATCTGTTTCTGATTTATTAGCATTTGATCCCCTAGTTTCCTGCCATTGATCAAGCCTAATACTTAGTTCAGCTGATGAGTTTTATATGAAATCTGATATTTCAGGGAGATGGAAGGTTGAACCCATTTTTAATATTTGTTTGCCCTTCATCTCTTTCAGCGTTTGACGTGCACATGAGACACCTAACAAAGCCTGAAACTAAATTTGTTTTTCACTACATCTCTCTGGTATCAAACTTTTGGAAGTAAAGCAGGTATTTGTCAATAAAACAGATGTTTGCCCAGCATCATCCACATCCTGTCTACTGTATGTATACATTTACACTCTCCCGCCAAAACATGCCTTCACCCCACTCTTGACCGGCTGTCCGCCATTCAATCTCCAGTGAAGTCTCGGTCAATAAGGTCAACTCCCTGGAAACATCTGCATTTGATCAGTTTGCAGAAAACGGAGGCCTTCTTGATACTGGACTTCCCTGAAGTCAGCTACGACAATAGTTGATTCACCACTACTGCGCAGGCCTCCCTCAGGAAACCCTTTTTCTTTTTTTTTTTTAATCCCCCTCAGAGACTATACAATGCCGAGACTAACTCCTGCTCTAATGAGCGGAGGGGCATTTGCAGCTCTGCGTCTCCCAAGCTGGCATCACACTGGGGGAAGAATTTCCATTAACCAGAAAGATATTCTGTCTAGTTATTGCTAAAGCTAGGACGACTTGCTGTCCTTGATCCATTTTGGGACTGGGAAAGAGTACCAAATGGAATCTGATCAGAAAGTTGTCAACATGTTGTCAGTGTTTCAAGCATTCCAGACCTGGTAGGGTCAGTTCTCTGCTCCCAGGTGCACATCAGGGAAGGATTAGCATTATCCTGTATGTGTGTTCTTTTCTCTCTCTCTTTTTTGACCATATTTTCAGCATTTTATGGTCAACATGTTATTCCAACAGAAATTCTAAAGGATAACTCTAGAACCTCTTTGTCTTTAAAGCAAAAAATAACTCTTAGGATAGTCAGATAGCCCCAAGATTGTATTTTTATAGGCAGAATATAAATTTTTAAACACTTCAGTAGAATGACAAATACAAAAGAGAATGACAAATACAAAAAAAGTCTAGTGTAACCTTTTAAATTAAACATCAGCCCTATGACAGCATGAAACAAGTTTCATTAAAATTTGGGGCATCATTAAGTTCATTCTATTGGTAGAGCATTTAGAAAATCCCCAATCGCGTTGTTTACAAAATTTGCTTGCCACATTTTTTTAACGTTTGGGTTTTGACCGTCCTTCATTTACAAAGAGGGTAGAACAAGAGACTGAAAAAATTAATCAGCTCCATTTCCACTGGAGGGTTTTTGAGCTTAGTCATAGGTACCGAGCAGGAGGCAGGAGACCCACAGCACAGACCCAGTCTTCAGGAGCTGTTGGTCTAGTTGAGGGAACAAAACATGAATACCTGAAAATATACAGACAGGAAAGCAAGAAGTCTCAGGCAGCCAATAAGTGGTACAGCTACAAACATGCAGATTGTTCATCCTTCCCCATGTGAAACACATCAAAACTTGTTTTCAGTTTAAGCCAACACTGGCTCTTGGTTTAAGCCGTCTCTGTATGTGGTCCCCTCTCAGATCTCAGTGCTGCCTGTCACTATTGCTTCCCCATCACCCCATCCTCAGCTGCGTATTGGGGTTCAGACCAACCTGCATTACACCCCCAGCAGTGCTGGGCTGTAGGGCAAGTTACCACACCACTCTGCACCCTAGGTCCCTCACTCGTGAGTGATAGAACTGTCTCACAAAACAGACTGTCAGGAGGATTAAGTGACACGGTGTATGCAGAGTGCTTAAAGCAACACCGAGCGTGTACATGGTGCTCGGTGCAGTCAGTGATGATCAGTGTTCATATTTCTGCCGTTGCCCATCCGTCCCACATCAGCCAGTCCTGCTGTGGTCAATATCTGCTGATTCTATTTGGATGAAAATGAATTTGTTCTGAAATGCTTCCATAGGCTGTTTTTTGAATGTTCATGGCTTTCATGTCTACCAGCTCTCCCAAACACAACCTTCTTCACCAGAGATGGAAGTCACAGTGTGATTCACATCACTGTGTTTTCCCCAAAGGGCAAAATAACAGACTGTACAAATAAAGGGACAGCTTTCCCCACCACAATAGGATTAACTTTCAAAGGTCTTGCAATGGATGTAGAAACCCTTCTTGGCACCAAGGCTGACATTTGGTCCCAAATGTCACTATTCTGGAAAACTTGATTTCTTGCAGTTTTCACTGGCCTTATTTACGCAACTCAAATGCTTTTTCTCATGTCAGATTTTCACCTCAATCTAGTCCCACAGTCTCTTAGTCATCCCTGCTTCTGAACTGCTGATGGCCAAAGGACCCCATGACTTTTCTCCAGGATTCTCCCTTCTTACCCCTTGGATGCGGCCTTCTCCTGGGGCTCTTTTCTTCCCCACGTCTTCTGGGGCTGCCTTTTGCTCTTCAAGATAATGTGCATCCCCCCCACCCCGACTCAGCAGCTTTCTCCCCATGGTCCAAGCTACTCCTCTTTCCTTCTCTCTTGGCGATATGCACCTTCCTGCATCACCAGCCTCTGTAACCAACTGGCTTCTGAATAAAATCCTAGTTGTCACCTTTAGGGTTGTAAGCCTTGGCCATCCTGGGAGCTCTTCTTTCAAAACCAGCCTTTCCCAAGTTTCTCCCTCAGGCTTTCTCCTCCAACCAAGCTCACTGTACCCTTGGCCTTGCTCTGTCTCCCTTCTCAGGCTTTCTTCATACCTGAGGAAAGGTATACTTGTCTGGTCCTGAGTGAAGGGGTGGGGGGCTTCAGGGAGTGAGGAAGGATAGGCTGGAGCCATGAGTCCTGGCGTCCCTTGGTTCGTCCTGACTTCCTCCTTATAATGATCTATTAAAACAGTTCTGGAGCCTGCGGTAACCACCTCCCTCAGAATCTCTCCTGGGACACCTGCCCACCAGCACCATCCAAAAGCACAGTACTTTCCAGGTGAGTGTGTTGAGACTCTCCCTTCTCTGGCAATGGAAACACCTTCCCTTTTGTGTCATGTCCTCAAGGATGTTTCTTGACAAGAGCTGCACTTAATTCAGTTCTTTATAGAACCTGGCCTCTTGCTATCATTGGATTAAAAGTCTCATTCAATTATGTTAAATGCAATTAATTTAAAATGTAAAGATAACTTGGGTTTGCTCTTAGAAGTGAAGGATAAAAAAGAGAGGATGCTGAATCTCTGCTCCCACAATGGAAAATGAATGTGATCAAGGGAGGTGTTAGGGTGACCAGCCCTGAAGTGGGGAACTCCCCTGGGAGAAGCCAAAGCTTGTTATGTCCCAGCAACTTTGGGAGATGGAAAGAAGTGTTCACAACAACTCCTACCTACTTTGATGTGCAATTTCCTAATCTTTAAGCAATCAAGATTTTGAAAATATTCACACACTACTGAGTAATTAATTACTCAAAAACATCAACTTAACTAGATTCTCCCTAACAAGTAAACATTTCATGCACACATAAGCAATTCAAGTCTTCACAATTCTAATATATCAAATTCCCCTAATTGTTTTAAATGCCTTAACAAATAAATCGACAATAATTTGATGATTGCAAAACTCATCAGTTTACTTACACAGTCTGTTACAAAAGGGCTAACACCACACACTTAAATGTGATTCTTTTTCTTTGTTTTTATTCAGGTCTTTTTTTGTCGAGTTGGGTATGATTTCTACTCAACTATCCTGATGAGCCATAATTACCTTTTCAGCTGAGCTAATGTTGCAAATACAGGTGGATGGTCTTAATTCAGGACAGGGGATAAGGGAGTGGAGTATACTCTCCAAAATGCTGCGGCTCAAGGGCAGTGTCACACAGGCGGAGCACCTTGTGATGCAGAGACTTTGTTCATTACAGCAGAACTATTCAAAACATAGGCTCTGGCCAAACAGATGTATTTGTTTATTTATTTTGAGATGTAGTCTTGCTCTGTTGCCCAGGTTGGAGTTCAGTGGCACGATCTTGGCTCACTGCAACCTCCACCTCCGGAGTTCAAGCAATTTTCCTGCCTCAGCCTCCCAAGTAGCTGGGATTACTAGCATGCTCCACCATGCCTGGCTAATTTTTGTATTTTTAGTAGAGATGGGTTTTCACTGTGTTGGCCAGGCTGGTCTCGAACTCCTGTGATCCTCCCTCCTTGGCCTCCCAAAGTGCTGGGATTACAGGTGTGAGCTACCGCACCTGGCCAACAGATATGTTGTTATGGTTTTGATCTTAATCTTTTCCCCCAGATAATGCTTGTTTTGAGTATCTTCCCTTGCCAAACATATAGTCTGATAGAAGTCAACTTTGTAACTGCCCCCTCTGAGTGTCTTCTCTTTGTTTTACAGCAGGTATAAGCCCATTTTGCAATTGCTGGTTCCCAATGGGCCCTGTCCTGATTCTATTTTTAATTCAGGTACTTGGTAAATTTGGATTACCAAAACTATAGAGTTGCGGTGTTGATGTTCTGTATTCCACTAACTAACTACAAGACAAGTAGTTAGTTGTCAGGTAGTTAGTGACTTGCCTAGACAAGTCACTTTCCCTAAGCTCCAGTTTCCTGTCTTAGACACCATCTCTGAAGTCTGGTCACATCTAACCATCTGTGACACTGATGCTTGAATTCTCAGTGGCAAATTGTATGCCACATACTACATATGCTGAGGATGTGGACCTTCAGGGGAGGGTGTAACCAATGCAAGCTGGAGTTAGAAAAGCCCTGCGATGGAGACCATGGGCCAAGCAGAATCTTGAAGAAGGGTAGAATTAGATTGAAAGAGATAAAAAGAAAGGATGGTCTAGAGAGTGGGGGAAACATGAGCAAAGGCCTGGCAGCAGGAATTAGTTGGCCCCATGAAAGTGGCCTGCAAAGTAAAAATATTCAAGAGGAACCATAGTGGGTACAATTACCACTAGGATAGGTATGATCATTTAGTGAAGTTGAACTTGGACATGTCTATCCTGGCAGCTCTATTATCTGTTACCTAACATTCTTCCAACTTGACAATTGCTTATAAGATTTTCTTTAAAGATATAATTTTAAATCCAGACATACCTTCGTAAAAGGGTGTTGAGTCTATGTTCTCTGTGCCAGAAGCTGGAGGGGAAGGCTGCTATCTACCAGACCCTGAGCTTTATGAGTGCCACGGCTCTGCCACCTTTCCCTCTTCATACCCAGCCCCTGTCCTCCTGTTGCAGTTTTCTGTTGTGGCATAAGCAATGCCCCCCAACACACAAGGGCTTAAGACAATGATTCGTTATCTCTCATGATTCTGCAGTGGTGTGTCAGGGTTCAGTCAGGTGGTTCTGCTCCACTTAGTATTAAATATAAGTGGGGTCACTCCTTGACTACAGTCAGCTGCTAGATGGGCTGGGCTGGAAGGCCAAGGCAGGCTTCTTGCAATGTCTGGTGCCTTGGTGCTTCTTCATGTGGCCCTTCCTTCTGTCGGGCTTTCTCCCCACGTGGTGGCTCTATTAGGGTGGTCAGACTTCTTACTCGGCTGCTGACGTCCAAGAGAGAGGAAGCAAAAGTTGTCTTAAGAAAGAACTGTGGCCAAGTGCGGCGGCTCACGCTTGTAATCCCAGCACTTTGGGAGGCTGAGGCGGGTAGACCACCTGAGGTCAGGAGTTCAAGACCAGCCTGGTCAACATGGTGAAACCCCTGTCTCTACTGAAAATACAAAAATTAGCTGGGTATGGTGGTGTGCACTTATAATCCCAGCTGCTTAGGAGGCTGAGGAGGGAGAATCTCTTGAACCCAGAAGGCAGAGGTTGCAGTGAGCTGAGATCATGCTATTGCACTCCAGCCTGGGCAATATAGGAAGACTTTGTCAAAAAAAAAAAGAGAAAGAAGAAAAAAGAATAAGAAAAAAGAAAGAAACTGTGTTTGGGAGTTCCAGAATGTCATTTCCACGGCATTCTATAGTTAAATCAAGTCACAAGGCCAGCCCAGATCAAATAGAGATCTTGATGGGAGGAAAAGCATGCCAGGAAGAATTGATGGTAACTACATATATATATATAATTTGTGTGTGTGTATGTGTGTGTGTGTGTGACAGTGTCTTGCTCTGTTGCCCAGGCTGGAGTGCAGTGGTGCAATCTCGGCTCACAGCAACCTCTGCCTCCTGGATTCAAGCAATTCTCCTGCCTCAGCCTCCCAAATAGCTGGGATTACAGGCATGTGCCACCATGGCCAGCTAATTTTTCTATTTTTTTGTAGAGACAGTGTTTCGCCACGTTGGCCAGGCTGGTCTCAAACTCCTGGCCTCAAGTGATCCTGATGGTAACCATCTTTGAGGACTGTCTACTCCATCTCCTCCCACTGAATGGTTGTTCATACAAGTTGCTAGAATAATTCAAACAACAGCGGGCAAATAGACCTCAAAGCCAACACCAATCCCCATGCCAGGTGTTGGAATTTCCCATCTGTGAGCAATGGCAATAAATGCTGGTGGTTCTGCTCATTTCAACTCTTCACCCTACACCTTTGTTACTGCTCCGTTTTTTAAGTATCAGTCTTTCCTCCCCCTAATTAGTCCAAAAGCTCACAGGACAGGGGCCACCTGTTCTTCTCTTATGTGACTAAATTTACCTCGAGTCAGGATGGTAGGTTCTGAAGGAAGTTGAATTTGTATAAAAGTCCATGCATTCATATTTCTTGAGCACTAACTAAAGGTGTAGAGTTTAGTCATAGCAGTGAACAAACAAAACCCCCACACTCATGGAGCTTACACTGTTACTGAGTAATAATAATAACAATGATGATAATCATATCTACTATGTATTAAGCACCTATTCTTTCTCTACCAGATATTATGCCTGTTGTTTGACATACATTGTGCTCTTGATCCTCCCAACAGCTCTATTGTTGTCTCCATTTTACAGAGGAAGAAAATGAGGCTTTAAAAAGATTATGTAATTTTCCCCCAGGCCACAGAGTTTAGTAGTGACAGAGACAGGATCCAAATCCAGGACTATGAGGCTCTAAAATGAGGTCCATAACTTCTCTTCTGATACTAGTTAGCAGAGCAGAACGTCAATTCTCAGTGCAGTTTTCAGTTATCCCAAGAACATGATGATATTGCCAAAACAAAAATAGTAGGCAAGCACATGCAAGTGTGCACATGTGTGTGTGTTCACGCACATGGGTGAAGTGGTTGGTGTTGGGAAGCCTAACAACTCTAACACTATAAAGCAGTGGTTCCCAAAGGGGTCCATGAGTCAAAACTATCTTCATAACAGTACTAAGACATGATTTGCCTTTTTCATTCTCATTCTCTCATGAGTGTACACTGGCATTTTCCACAGCTCATATGAGGTGTTATATCACAACACCCTGGATGCAGGAGCATATATGAGAATCAAGCCGGCTTCTAATAAATCAGACATTTAAAAGATTTTCAAAAACTGAAGTCCGTGCCAGGCTTCTCACTAGATTTTGCTGCTATTTCTGAATATGTAGTTATTTTTCATAAAAGTGTTATTTGTGTTAATACATAATGGGTTTATTATTGTTATTTTTAATGAAGTAATAAATGTTCAAATTTTAATGAGGTAATAAATGGTCCGTTTTTCTCAGTCTTAATTGCTAATATGGAAATTATTGATAGATATAATTCATATAAGCAACGCTCATTGGAATCCTCAGTAATTGTTAGAGCATGAAAAAGAGTCCTGAAACCAAAGAGTTTGAAAATTGCTGCTGTAGTGTGTTGCAACTGGGAGAAAAAAAAAGTTGGACGCTAAAGATGTAAGTCTTCTTCCTGAGTTTTGGGGAGCATTTTCAGAGATCTAAAGGAGGTGAAATGAGATTCTTCAGGGTTAAGAGGACAGAGCATCCTGGAACCATGAAGAATGCTTTGAAAGTTAGAGTCAAGCTGCATGTTCTGTTCTCTCCTACCCCCGCAGTCCAGAAGTCCTGGCAGAAGCTTAAGGGTGAGACATGCTGTGCCCGTTGCAGATTATGGCAGTAGCCATTTGCTAAGGAGACTGAAGCTCTCTTTTGCGCTGGAGAGCCAATGCTTTAGAAAACACTGCTGTGGTGGACAAGTGCATGGCCCTGACATCTGAGAGTATTGGGTCAGGGCTGATCTTCATACACCCAATATCTACAAACAGATTTGATTCAGAAAAGAACACAGGCAAAGCAACATCTGCTTATCGTCTTGATTCTCTGGAGCAGTTAATCCTTGGCTCTGAATGAAAACTGGGAAAACAGAGGCTTGGAAGCCAGATGCTACAAATGAGGAAATGCATTGCTTTGTCATTGCTGAATGAACCCCCTGTCTTTAACTCCAGCTCCCTGCATTTGGGGTAAATAATCTCACTGAGCAACTTGATTAGATCTAAGCCACGCATTTAGTTTTTCCTAAAACTTTTTTGTCACAGCCGTGAAGATGTGAACGAAGCATCTACACAAGTGACTAGGTGTACACAGCCTAGCCTCACCTGATGTGACCTTCAGTCAGAGAAGCAGAAGATGCCTACAGACTGGCAAGTGCATGGAACCAGCCCCAGGCTAAACAGTGACTGTTTGCTAAAAGGCTATTAAGTGTGCAAAGGAGCTCATCCCTAAAGCTGGGATTCCAGGCCCTGAGACAAAGTGGAATAAGGTGAGTCCAGGGAGAAAGGATTCATGGGTCATGAGGAACAAATCATTGCTTCCCTGTAGAAAATGGGCACCATAGTTCTCTTTGCTGTCTGCACTGCCACCATCTCCTTTTCCACTCTTCTTTCCTACTTCTTGCTTGTTTCTTGTTTCCCACTCTAATTTCAAGGCCATTTTTTCTTTCTACACTTTTGCTTCCTTTTCTAGGCTTGGGGCCTGGAATTCATGGCACTTCTGGAGACATGAGGTACCTTCAGTTTCAGAAAATAAGAAGCATGTGAATCTCATCTTGGGTAGGTTTTCTTTAATTTGGTTAGGATAGTGATACTATCTTTATACAATCCCAGTAATGGAGTTACATGTATCTGAATATTTAGTGTCATGCCAACCACATGTTGAATTGTTGACAACACTTATCTCAAAGGCTCTTAAGATGACAAGGTAGTGCACCTCCAATGGAGGATCCCAGGCAATGAGACAGAACAGTGTGAGTGACGTTCAGGATAAAGGAGATATTCCAGCCCTTCTCCAGTTACACCAAATGGCCAACCATCTAGTTCAATTATGTAAAAGGCAGCCTGCATCAATGTTCATCTGCATATGAGATTTGCTTGTAAACTAAAATGACTTCTGATAAAATTAGCTTCTACAGCCAAGAGATATGGGGCCCTTAAATTTCACATTAGTAATCTTTTTTTTTTTCAATTGAGCATTCCTCCAGCAAAAAAGTGACCTCTTAAGCTCTTAAGGCCCCATCTGTAAGAATGAGTTGACTGGGTGACTTAGCTCCATGAACAGAGAGGTAGAGCAGCATTCATTTATTCATGCAACAAATACTTAATAAGGGGTGGGGTGGGGGGGCTTTCTGGCAGAATGTGGGGAGGGGCAGGTATTACTAGCTTTATTCACACTTCAGATTGAGCCTCCTGGGCAGCAGGACCTGCTTTGCAACCACAGCCAGAGTCTCTGAGAGAGGCCTCTCTGCCTCACAGTGAAGAATTAACCTCCAGAAATCAAGAGAAGAGGAAGAGAAGAAGAGTCTATAGGCTCCGTAATGTCAGCTTGCCATTCAGAATGGTACAGCAAGCAAAGTCTTCCTTCCCTTGCTTTGCCTTCTAGAATTTGGCAGAAAAGAGCCCTCAGAAGCTCTGCATGAGCATGACCACTTCTCTCTTGATCAGGTCAAGCAGGAGCCCTTGCTCTGAGGCTGCTTGGAAGGGAGTTGGAAAGGCCCTTCCAGGCTCGCCCCTCAGCCTCTCTCTAATGCTGGCTTACTCTCCTGGTCCAATCACTGGATCAAACTCCGCTGGGAAAAGAACCAGATTAAGTCCTATGCAGACATTAACCCTCAGTGGGACAGTGGTGAGGAAGCAGCAGCTGGTAAAAAGAAAAAGAGAGAAGGAAAGAAGACAGAGAAAAGAAAGAAAGAAAGACAGAGAGAGAGAGAAAGAAAGAAGGAAAGAAAGAAAAAAGAAAGAAAGAAAGGGAGAGAAAGGAACAGAGAGAGAAAGGAAGAGAGAGCGAGAGAAACAAAAGAAAGGAAAGAAAGAAAGAAAAGAAAGGGAGAGAAAGAAAGAAAAGAAAGGGAGAGAAAAGAAGAGAGAAAGGAAGGGAGAGAAAGAAAGAGAGAAAGGAAGAGATAGCGAAAGAAAGAAAAGAAAGAGAGAGAGAGAAAAGAGAGAGAGGAAGAGAGAGAGAAAGGGACAGAGAAAGAAAAGAAAGAAAGAAAAAAGAGAAAAAGAAGAAAGAAAAAGAAAGAAAGAAAGAAAGAAGAAAAGAAAAAAAAAGAAAAGAAAGAGCAAGCCAGGTATTTGGAATAAGACAACTTGGATTCAAATCTTAACACTTCTTAGTTGCATGATCTGGGACAGGTTACTTAACCTCTTGGAGAGATGGATATTTATTTCCTTCATTACTGGTGAAACAAGGAGAATAATATTGCAGGCTGATATGAGAGTTCAGAGAGAATGTTTGTTAAGTACATTTTTCTGTTATAGAGCAGTTTGGTTATAGTGGCAGTCATTATTAATTGATTTTATCAGATCTTTCTTTGAGTGACAGCTGGCTGGGAGGAAGTCTGGCAGGAGGCCTGGGGAGGAGGGATGGAGGAAGGGAAGGTGAAGCCTCCCCCATGAGAGTGTGGTCCAAGGCAGGCTGGCCTGCAAGGGCTGCTGGGATCTAGAAGGCACAGGAAGCCACAGGGAAATAGAGGAGGAATAGAGGGGAAAGGGGGATGTAGGAAAGAAGTGAGAAAGATCCCCAAATCAAAGTGCTGATCTGGGGAGTCATATGAGACCCTTGGGCTTGGCTTCTGTTGCTGAAACAGAGACTATTGAAGATCCAGAAGTGATAAGTAAAGGCCTGGGGCCTGCCCTGTGAAACAACTCAGGGAGCAGAGAAAGGAAGTCACGGGAACCTCAGGCTTCCACTCTAGGGTGACTTGTAGAGAAACTCTTGGGGTTCTGCATTCTCCGGGCTGGGGTGAGGGTCTGTCTTGCGCCTTGCAATGGGTGGGAGAACTCTCCAGGCATTGCTTTGGTGGGAGAGGAGCAGTGGGCAGGTGGTTGGTGGTCAGCCTTAGACATTGGGAACCGGCGCTTTGCCCACTCACTGGGAACCTAGAGGCCAGGATGAGGTGAGCCACAGAACCCCCAGATTTAGCTCACAGCTGATTAAGAAACCACTTCTAATAAAGACCACTCATTTTCTTCTTCTGTAAAAGGAGACAACAATAGAGCTGTTGGGAAGATCAAGAGCACAATGTATGCCAAACAACAGGCATAGAATAGTCTGTTAAAGTCTTGGGCATCCCAGGTTATCTAGACTTCTGAGGCATTCACAGTTTTACCCAGGGAAGCACAGCCAGTTCCTTGGGGAGGAGGGAGAACTCCTGAAACTCACTGTAAATTAACTTTAGACTGATTTGTATAGGCCCCAACTATGCTAATGCAGCCTCAAGGGTTGAACAGGTCTCCCCAAACATGAACAACCACAGTAAACGCTCTCCGAGTTCACTCACGCTCCCCGGCCGCCAGGTTCTTACCACATTGTAAACTATACATTTGCAAATCTCACAGCTAATCCACAGTACAGCCTGTGTGCAATCTAATATGGGTCTGAGAGCCCGGAGGCACCCTTGTGGCACAAGCAGACCCTGTCTTAAGTCTCACACTGAAAAGTACAACCCGTTAGCCAGACTGCAAAATATGTAACTTGAAGTCCCCTTGCCATGAGAACCACGTCTCTGGAATTTCCTGGCTTCGGGAGGGGTGGCGTTCAATTTCTAACCTTTGCTTTATGTTGCTGGAGCCCTCGCATTTTATTCCTGGGGTCGTTTCTGTATTCAGTAGGGAGGTGAGGGGGCAGGGATAAAGGAATGAAAGAATCTCCCTAGAAAAACGAGGAGCCGAAGGCTGCTAGGAGTGCGCCATGGAGCCCCATCCGGGCCTCGCACGGTGAGCTAGTGGACCAAGCAATGCAGACACAAGCCGTGGATGTGCTCCTTCTGCCCCCTCCCCACAATGCCAGAGTTTTCCCACAGCCTGGTAATTGTGGCAGAGAGTGAACAGCTGTCATATCAGGACAAGAAGGCCAGGCTTGGGGTCAGAAAACCTCGCTGCCAGCCCTGGTTTTGCCGTTTGGTCTCTGAGGGTCCTTGGGCAAATCATTTATCTGAGTTTCAGCTTCCTCCTTCTTAAAGGGGTGAATGGACCCTCACAGTGAATTGTGAGGATTGAATGAATTAAATGGGGAATAGAGGGCACCCAGAAGTCAGTCTAGAGAGTTCTTTGCAATATCTAGATGCAGGAATTCCTCCTCTACAATTGTGTACAGAAATAAATAAAATAATCTCTTGAGCAGCCCCTGTGCTTGGAATATCTTGCTTGGTTATGAGGGTGACGCTGAGGACAATAAGCAAGGCCACCATGAATGCACCACTGAGTGCTGAGGACAGGCCACCAATGCACTCAGAAGATGATTGACGCAAGAAGGCATCTTTTGCTAACTGTCAATAAATGTTAAAAAGAGCTCAGAGAGAAGAATGAGCATTAAATAATGCATGATAGATTTTTTTCACAGAGAAAAGAGAGCTTGAAAATGCTTCATCTTATTCTCTTTGGCCTCCTGGGAATATTTTTCATGCCCCAGAAGTCTAGCAAAATGTACCCAAATTGGAACAGTCACAAAATGTACCCAAATTGGAACACAGTGGCAGCAATATGTTTAAGAGTGGCTAGCTTTGTGAAAATGATAGGGTGGGTGATTTTTTTTTCATACTTTTTTATGCAGTGGAAATTGATCATTAGAAAAATTCCCAGTAACTATTCATTTAAAAATAAAACAAAATACACATTTTAAAAAAATCTAAACCAGAGAGTTTAGTTCTGTATGGTCTTCAGCAGGTTACTTAACCCTTTTTAACTTTTGTTTGTTTTCATAAGTGGAAAAACAACAGTAATCCTGCTAACGTCAAAGGGTTCTCGTAAGGATTAAATAAAGTAAAGCAAGTAAAGTACTGAAAGGAGCACCTGGTGCTTGGTAAATCTCAATCAAGTTTAGTTATTGTTATCGTTGTATATTATCATCACAATGATCAACTCGTTCTTGAAATTAAAAAATAATGGAATGAGGTTGTATTTGTTGTTTTTGCACTGCTATAAAGAAATACCTGAGACTGGGTTAATTTATAAAGAAAAGAGGTTTAATTGGCTCATGGTTCTGCAGGCTGTATAGGAGTATAGCAGCTTCTACCTCTGGGGAGGCCTCAGGAAGCTTCTAATCATGGCAAAAGGTGAAGGGAGAGTGAAGCTTCCACAGGGTAGGAGCAGGAGCAAAAGAGAGTGAGCAGGGAGGTGCTGCACACTTTTAAATAACCAGATCTCATGAGAACTCACTCACTATCGTGAGAACAGTACCAAGAGGATGGTGCTAAACCATCGTGAGGAAGCTGCCCCCATGATCCAATCACCTCCTGCCAGGCCCCAGCTCCAACACTAGGGATTACAACTGAGCATGAGATTTGGGTGCAGACACAGATCCAAACCATTTTAGAGGAGTTGGTGTCCTCCTTCCTGGATGGCAAAAGGAGAGTAATATGAGCAGGCTCAGGCAGAACAAGGAAGAATCCAGTTCTCCTTAACAGGAATAACAAGGTCTATTGTTCCCAAACAGGCAGAGCCAAGGCGTGCTAAGTGAGAAATAGTCCTCCCACCATGTGAGAGTATGCTGGGCTGCCTTTCCATTTTAAAGAATTGCCTTGGTGAGATGTCTTCAGTTCTTCTGGTAAGTAAAATAGCCATTCTTTCTTTTTAGGAAGGAAATTGAACTGGAATTGGAGACTCCACATTCACCCTGATAAGAGCAGAGCACAATCCACCCCTTTGCAGTGTGTGTGACAAGCAAAAGAAAGCCTCATGAGCATCTGACCCAAGTTCTGCAAGGAACAAGGTGCTAAGGGGCAGCACCTCCTCTTTTTGTTGGGAGGGGGTGCTACTAAAGGGAGAACAGAAGCACCTGACTCTGGAAATTTAAGAAGATGGTGGCAGAGATCGCTAGCTGCCTCCTAATATCCATCTCTTTTTTTGTTTTAATAACAGATCCCAGAGTTTTAGTTGGGCACGTGGGTGCCTGGATTAAAGGCGACATTTTCCAGCTCCCTTGTCTGTCAGTGTTGCCATGTGACTAGACTTTGGCCAATTGGATGTGAACAGAAGTAATATGTGCAAATTCTGGGTCATGTCCCTAGAAAAAGGAGCATGGGCTCCTCTTCTCCCTTCATCCTCCTTCCCCCTACTGGACTGTAGACATGATGACAGGGAAGCTGGAATGGCTCCTAGATCACAAAAAGGGAGCTGTGTGCTGAGGACTGCAGAGCTGCAAGACAGGAGTCAGGGTTCACACACTGCCAAGATGTCTGGTAGACACAAACTGTTCATGCTCAGACTGTTAAAGAGAGAAACACTCCTACCTTATTTACGCCATTCTTATTTTGGTCTTTATTACCAGAGCTAGACTTGTTTTCTACTTAATATGGAGAATAAGATGAATAAAAGACAAGAAACTGGATTTGGAGGAGAAAAGTTGGAAGAGTGAGAATGTTCATGGGGGACCCTCCTTGCAAAAGTCTAAGACTGGAAGGGCCATTGATTCAGAACAATGAAGAGATTGAGACATTCAGAGATTGAGCCCTTGCCTCTCCCATACTCTGTACTACTCAATGAAAGCTGCCCAAGCTCAGGAAAGAATTGCATAGACCTGGGCCTTTTTGGTCTGGTGGGATTTTACAGGACAAGTTGGTCCAGGGAATTAAAGTCTTTTCTGCACTTTTAATAAAGCAGTACTCCTCAAAATGTGGACTGCAGACTGGTGTCAGCACTAAAACTGTCTGTAACCATGAGCTAAGTATACAAATTCAGAGTTAGCATTTAACAACTTCTATAACAATTTGACATTGTAACATCTCAGCACATGGTTATTTTTCTAGTAATTCACTTTTACTGTATTTGACAAAAATGTTATTCTGCAGTGGATTGGAGATAAAAATTCTGGTTCTTTATCACAGATAATTTGAGACGGAGAAAAGGGCTAAAAATGCATTGGGAAGGTACTCCAAGTATAAAGATTTCTTGATGCTTCCCATAGATATTGAAGTATGACAGCTGAAAGAGAAAAATAAGAGGCCCTGCATCCACTGCCATTTGTGAGCTCAGGATTATGCCATCACCATGGGCAGAAAGTGAAGCAGAAGTCATCACTAGATGCCCTCAGCTAGCCAAACACACTGACCCTCATAAAGAAACAAAATGAGCATGTGTTAAATATTTTGTTTAACACATTAAATTAAAGAGCTAGTAAGATGTGAAAACTGATTCAAAGGAGGATGTAAAGAACAGGTGTGTGTGTGTGTGTATTTTTTAAAGTATTTTTTATTTTTCCATAGGTTATTGGGGTACAGGTGATGTTTGGTTACATGAGTAAGTTCTTTAGTGGTGACTTGTGAGATTTTGGTGCACCCATCACCCAAGCAGTACACACTGAACCCTGTTTGTAGTCTTTTGTCCGTTGCCCCCTCCCATAATTCCCAAGTTCCCAAAGTCCATTGTATCATTCTTATGTCTTTATGTCCTCATCGCTTAGCTCCCACATATCAGTGAGAACATACAATGTTTGGTTTTGCATTCCTGAGTTACTTCACTTAGAATAATGGTCTCCAATCTCATCCAGGTCACTGCAAATGCCAGTAATGCATTCCTTTTAATGGCTGAGTAGTAGTCCATCACATGTATATCCCACAGTTTCTTTATCCATTCATTGATTGATGGATGTTTGGATTGGTTCCATGATTTTGCAATTGTGAATTGTGATGCTATAAATATGCATGTGCAAGTATTTTTTTCATATAATGACTTCTTTTCCTCTGGGTGGATACCAAGTAGTGGGATTGCTGGATGAAACGGTAGTTCTACTTTTAGTTCTTTAAGGAATCTCCACACTGTTTTCCATAGTGGCTATACTAGTTTACATTCCTACCAGCAGTGTAGAAGTATTACCTGATCACCGCATCCATGCCAACATCTACTGTGTTTTTGATTTTTTGATTATGGCCATTCTTGCAGGAGTAAGGTGGTATCTCATTGTGGTTTTGATTTCTATTTCACTTTCCCTGATCATTAGTGATGTTGAGCATTTTTTCATATGTTTGTTGCCCATCTGTATATCTTCTTTTGAGAATTGTCTATTCATGTCCTTAGCCCACTTTTTGATAAGATTGTTTGTTTTTTTCTTGCTGATTTGTTTGAGTTTGTTGTAGATTGTGGATATTAGTCCTTTGTCAGATGTATAGATTGTGAAGATTTTTCTCTCACTTTGTGGGTTGTCTGTTTACTCTGGTGACTGTTCCTTTTGCCATGCAAAAGCTCTTTAGTTTAATTAAGTCCCAGCTATTTATCTTTGTTTTTGTTGCATTTGCTTTTGAGTTATTGGTCATAAAATCTTTGCCTAAGCCAATGTCTAGAAGGGTTTTTCCAATGTTATTTTCAGAATTTTTATAGTTTCTAGTCTTAGATTTAAGTCCTCAATCCATCTTGAGTTGATTTTTGTATAAGGTGAGAGATGAGGATCCAGTTTAATTCTGCTACATGTGGCTAGCCAATTATCCCAGCACCCTTTGTTGAAAAGGGTGTCCTTTCCCCATTTTATGTTTTTTTTTTTTTTTTTTTTTTGCTTTGTCAAAGATCAGTTGGCTGTAAGTATTTGGGTTTATTTCTGGCTTCTCTATTCTGTTCCATTGGTCTATGTGCCTATTTTTATAGCAGTACCATGCTGTTTTGGTGACTATGGCCTTATAGTATAGTTTGAAATCAGGTAGTGTGATGCCTCCAGATTTGTTTTTTTTGCTAAGTCTTGTTTTGGCTATGCAGGCTCTTATTTTGTTCCACATGAATTTTAGAATTGTTTTTTCTAATTCTGTGAAGAATGATGGTGGTATTTTGATGGGAATTGGATTGAATTCATAGATTGCTTTTGGCAATGTGGTCATTTTCACAATATTGATTCTACCCATCTGTGAACATGGGATGTGTTTCCATTTGTTTGTGTCATCTATGATTTCTTTTAGCAGTGTTTTGTAGTTTTCCTTGTAGAGGTCTTTCAAATCCTTCGATAGGTATATTCCCAAGTATTTTTTTTTTTTGGCAGCTATTGTAAAAGGGGTTGAATTCTTGATTTGATTCTCTGCTTGGATGCTGTTGGTGTAAGAAGAGCTACTGATGTGTGTACATTAATCTTGTATCTGGAAACTTTGCTGAATTATTTTATCAGTTTTAGGAGCTTTCTGGAGAGCGCTTTAGGGTTTTCAAGGCAAATGATCATATTATCAGCAAACAGTGACAGTTTGACTTTTTCTTTACTGATTTGGATGCCCTTTATTTCTTTCTCTTGTCTGATTGCTCTGGCTAGGACTTCCAGTACTATGTTGAAAAGGAGTGGTGAGAATGGGCATACTTGTCTTGTTCCACTTCTCATAGGGAATGCTTTCAACTTTTCCCCATTCAGTATCATGTTAGCTGTGGGTTTGTTATAGATGGCTTTTATTACATTGCCTTATGTCCCTCGTATGCCAATTTTGCTGACAGTTTTAATCATAAAGCGATGCTGGAGTTTGTCAAATGCTTTTTCTGCATCTATTGAGATGATCATGTGATTTTTGTTTTTAATTCTGTTTATGTAGTGTATCACATTTATTGACTTGCATATGTTAAGCCATCCCTTCATCCCTGGTATGAAACCCACTTGATCATGGTGGATTATCTTTTTGATATGTTGTTGGATTCAGTTAGCTAGTATTTTGTTAATGATTTTAGCATTTATGTTCATCAGGGATATCAGTCTGTGGTTTTCTTTTCTGGTTATGTCCTTTCCTGGTTTTGGTATTAGGGTCATGCTGGCTTCATAGAATGAATTAGGGAGGGTTCCCTCTTGCTCTATCTTGTAGAATAGTGTCAAAAGGATTGGTACCAATTCTTCTTTGAATGTCTGGTAGAATTCTGCTGTGAATACGTCTAGTCCTGGACTTTTTTTGTTAGTAATTTTTAAATTACAATTTCAATCTCGCTGCTTGTTATTGGTCTGTTCAGGATATCTAATTCTTCCTGATTTAAGCTAGGAGGGTTGTATTTTCCCAGGAATTTATCCATCTCTTCTAGGTTTTCTAGTTTATGTAGGTAAAGGTGTTCATAGAAGTCTTGAATGATCTTTTGTAGTTCTGTGGTGTCAGTTGTAACATCTCCCACTTCATTTCTTATTGATGTTATTTGGATTTTTCTCTCTTCTTTTCTCTCTTTTTCTTTTCTTGTTTGTAATCTTGCTTATGGTCTATAAGTTTTATTTATCTTTTCAAAGAACCAGCTTTTTCTTTCATTTATCTTTTGTATTTTTTTTCATTTGACAAATTTTTCAACTCATCAAATTGTTACAATTTCATTTAGTTCTGCTCTGATCTTGGTTATTTCCTTTCTTCTGCTGGGTTTGGTTTTGGTTTGTTCTTGTTTCTCTAGTTCCTTGAGATGTGACCTTAGAATGTCAGTTCGTGCTTTTTCAGTCTTTTTGATGTAGGTGTTTAGGGCTATGAACTTTCCTCTTAGCACTGCGTGTGTCATATCCCAGAGGTTTTGATAGGGTTTATCACTACTGTCATTCAGTGTGAAAATTTTTTAAATTTCCATCTTGATTTCAATTTTGATCCAATGATCATCTAGACGCAGGTTATTTAATTTCCATATATTTGCATGGTTTTGAAGGTTCCTTTTGGAGTTGATTTCCAGTTTTATTCCACTGTGGTCAGAGAGAGTGCTTGATATAATTTCAATTTTCTTAAATTTATTGAGGCTCCTTTTGTTGCCTATTATACCGTCTATCTTGGAGAAAGTTCCATGTGCTGTTGAATAAAATGTGTATTCTATGTGAGCTGTAGTGACTGTTATCTCTATTCTGGGTCTAGCCACCCAGCAAGTCTACCAGGCTCTGGGCTGGTACTGGGGATTGTCTGCACACAGAGTCCTGTGATGTAAACTGTCTATGGGTCTCTCAGCCGAGGATACCAGCACCCGTTCTGGTGTAGGTGGCAGGGGGGTGAAATGGACTCTGTGAGGGTTCTTAGCCTTGGTGGTTTAATGCTCTATTTCTGTGCTGGTTGGCCTCCTGCCGGGAGGTGGCACATCGCAGAGAGCATCAGCTGTGAAGAGTATAGAGAGGAACCGGCGGTGGGCGGGGCCCTAGAACTCCCAAGATATGCCCTTTGCCTTCAGCTACCAGGGTGGGTAGGGAAGGACCATCAGGTTGGGGCAGGGCTAGGCGTGTCTGAGCTCAGACTCTCCTTGGGTAGGTCTTGCTGTGGCTGCTGTGGGGGATGGGGGTAAGGTTCCCAGGTCAGTGGAGCTGTGGCTAGGAGGATTATGGCTGCCTTTGCTTAGTCATGCAGGTTGTCGCAGATGTGGGAGAAAACTGGCAGTCACAGGCCTCACCCAGCTCCCACACAATCTGAAGGGTTGGTCTCACTCCCACCGTGCCACCCCTAACAGCACCGAGTCTGTTTCCAGGCAGTGGGCGAGCAGTGCTGAGAACTTGTCCCAGGCTACCTGCCTCCCAGCTGCAAAAGAGAAGGGCTTTAGTTCTTCTCCCACCTGTAGAATCTGTAAGCTGGATTCATGCCCTCCCCCAAGTTCTGGCCAGGAGGCTTCTCGACCTCGGTTCAAATTGTTACAAAGTTCAGCTGGAGATTTCCTTCTCCCTGTGGCGTTTTCTCCGTGCCCCTGGCTGCCCTCCCAAAGGATCCCTGTGATGCTGGGCAGGAACGGCCTGTTTGGGTACCCAGCGAGCTCCCAGGGCCTTTCCAGCTGCTTCCTCTGCCCCTGCATTTCACTCGGCTCTCTAAATTGACTCAGCTCCAGGTAAGGTCACAATCTTCTGCAAACTAGACCTTCAGTTTCCCTAGTCGGGGTGTGTGTTCAGGGGCAGAGGATCTCCCTTTCCCACTTCCGCAGTTTGCGCACTCACAGTCTTTGGGGTGTCTCCTGGGTCCTGCAGGAGCAGTCTGCTTCCTTCAGAGGGTCTGTGGGTCCTCTCGGGCTTCCTGGTCTATTCCTGCAGTAGTTCTGGAGCTAAAATTCACGATGCAAGCCACTGCATACTGCTCTGTCCGTCTGAGTAGGAGCTGCAATCTAGTCCTGCCTCCCGTCTGCCATGACGATCGCTTTGGTTTCCTGCTGTTCTTTATCAAACCTCCCTAAGACATCTGATGATAAACTGGAGATAAACAGAGGGTTCTTCACACCATAGTATTTATGAAGTTTTCAGGGTAGTATTTTTTGACAGGTTTCGGTCTTATCAAAATGATCAGCATACAGATGATCGTTTGTCTTCATCTCAGTTTGCCTCTTTTGGCGCTTCTCTTTTCTGCACGGCTCCAGCAGCTGCACCAACCCCTCAGCGCCGGCGCGTCCTCTGTATGTATTGTTATACCCACACACACACACACACACACACGCACGAAATCAGAAATCTGAGCCAAATTTGCTAAATATTTGCAAAACTAGTTATTATCCTGTAACACAACAAAGTGTAATGATGTTGGAGATCATTTTATCAATCAAGGAGGGAATAATTGTTATTGGAAAAATTTTATTTGACTCCTATAGATTCAAATCATTGGCATCTAAACATTTTCTACCATTTAACTTCTACCTCTACAGAACTGTTAATTTGAGTCAACAGACAGACAATCAAAGGAGCATTCCCCTATTGGGTCAGAGAATCCCTAGATGGTCCACTCAGTTACATGCAGTGCCCACTCAAAGGACACCCAGTCATCTCTTTTGCCAATTTTCAAGTCTAGGACAATTTTTCCTGACACTTAAACTAAATATACAACAGTTCAAACAAACAAACAACTCTTCTTTTTCAAGTAGAGCTTTCACCCACCGCCTGTACTAGAATGAGAATTGAGGAGTAGCTCCCCTGCCTATTCAGCCTCTGTTGAGAATGCGTGGAATATCAGCAGATTCTTTCTTTGATCATGGCTCTTTGGGTAGCCCCATGGGCTAGCCCTCTGTCTATCCTGAGGAACCAAGTCATTACTGTCTATGGAGTCTCTTCACTGTAATCCTTTGTCTCCTAATCCTTGCGTCCAACAGCCTCTCCCTAGCTCTGATAAATGTTGTCAGCCTTTCACTTCCATCTCATTCTTTTCTGAGTGGGTTGGGGCCTTTAGCTCCTAGAGGTGGAACACCTGCAAGACAACCTGAGCATCATTTCGCTAAAGAGCTCTAATTGTCCTCTTCCTTGAGTTGCATTACCAAGGGCCCTTTGGACAGTGTGTACCAGGTTCCAAGGTGGGAAGGGATGGAAGCAGCCTATGGAGAGTAGAAAAACCCCATCCCATCACAATGGACTTTCATTTCCAGAACGCACCCCCACACTCATGCTGTCTACTACAGCACAATGTATGCCTATGACTTAGGAGGATTTAGCACTCTGTGAGGCTAAACTTCTATTTCTTCTCTCTCCACGCAGGCAAAGCTGTTTGCATATTAGCCCTGAAGCTTGTGCAGTGAGGCAGGATAGAGGAATGGGAACAGCTGGAGCCAGAGAGACCTGCTGGGAATCTGGGCTCAGCCACTTTTGACCTGCATGGTTTCTTGCAAGTCACGTAAAACTTCTCAGGACGTTAACTTCTTCAGATTACTTACCTGCAAAGGGCACTGCAAGGATGGTCAATCAATCGTGTGTGTAAATTGCCAGGCATATCCTTCATGCTCAATACATGATAATTACTATTATTATGAGAAGAGAGAGTTCAATGAGAGCCAGGATAGTCTGTAAGTGACAGGGCTTCAACTAGGCAGTGAAGAAAAAGCAAAGAGTAGAGATGCAGAAGGAAAATGGGGCCAGGTATGGTGGCTCACCCCTGTAATCCCAACACTTTGGGAGGCAGGAGGATTGCTTGAGGTCAGGAGTTCAAGGCCAGCCTGGGCAACACAGTGAGACCTCATCTCTACAAAAAATCAACAGATTACCTGGGTATGGTGGTGCATGCCTGTAGTCATGACTACTCAGAAGGCTGAGATGGGAGGATTGCTTGAGCCTAGGAGATTGAGGCTGCAGTGAGCCGTATTTGCATCACTACACTCCAGCCTGGGCGACATAGTGAGATCCTGTCTCAAAAAAATAAATAAATAAATAAATAAAAGAAGGAAAATGGGATGAGGGAGGACATTCCAGACAGGGGGCATCCCATGAGCACAGGCAGGTAAGCAGGAATGAACATGCCCCCTCCAGAGGATGAGTGAGGGAGATAAATGGGATTAAAGGTGGGGCAGACAGAAAGCTGGGGTGAGGGATTTGAAATTGAGGCAGCAGAAGGGATCGGTGGAAGGTTCTGGAGTTCATGTAGGTCTTGTGTTCTACAGTTGAGTCCCCTTCTAGGCTGTGTGCCCACAGTGTAAATACCAGCATCTATAAAACACCTCCTGTTATTCTCACTTCCTCCTCCACCAGACAAGGGTCCGGTCAAGTCCTGATGCTCTTTGGTGTAGAGCTGCCCTCCAGCAGCCAGTCTCCTTGCAACTCCTCTAGGGGAATTTAGGTCATAGTACTATTTCATGGTATTTCTGGGAAGATAGTAAGGCCAAACGAGGCTTATTTCACCAAACTTTGAAAGTTTGAGCCAAAGCTGTCACCATAATTGCTGCTGTGTAACACAAACCTGAACCTATACTCTGTCACCATTTCCACAGCACACCTAATAGAAGTGGCCTCCAGGCAAACGGAAATCTATGAAATTATTAGTTTTGACCATCAAATTTGCATTTGTGCTAACACTGACTAACCACTCAGCCACAGATCAAGTTTAAAAAACCATGAAGGTGCCTATGATGTGCTCCCTACATATCAGGTGGAAATCATGAATCTGATGGCAATAAATTCTTAAATAGAGAAAGTGCTTGCAAATCTGACATCAGCAACAGCGTACGTGTTCAGCAGGCTTTATGGGTGAGTTTCTATTTCTGAGAACTATTTTATGTCACAGCATTTCCTGAAACAATATCAGAGTAGGTGATTTAAAAGATAGCAATGTCAACTTTCAAGCAGATTCGCGCAAGAAAAGGGAGTGCATTTTATATTTAATTTTTCTTTGGTGCTCTCTTAATAGTGTTGATAGTGTGAAAACATTCTGATGAAAATGGATAACCTAAGTCAATACTGCAAATATTTTTGCCATTGCTATTTAGCCTACACTGTGGCACTTTGCACATGAACATGTGACACTGGGCAGTCATTCTCATGTTGCACTTGTAGGTATATTTTATTTATCTCAATAGATTATGATCTCATTGAAAGAGATAAATGTTTTCGATTTCCTTTTAATCCCCCTGTTAGTACCCGATACAAGGTCCTTCATCTACTCTGTATGTTGTTAATTAATGGATGCTCTTCATTGGGAGGGATGCTCTCAAAACAAAATGCAAGGCCAGGTGCGGTGGCTACGCCTGTAATCCCAGCACTTTGTGAGGCCGAGGTGGGTGGATCACCTGAGGTCAGGAGTTTGAGACCAGCGTGGGCAACATGGCGAAACCCCATCTCTACTAAAAATACAAAAATTAGCCGGGCATGGTGGCACATGCCTGTAATCCCAGCTACTCAGGAGGCTGAGGCACAAGAATCACTTGAACCTAGGAGGCGGAGGTTGCAGTGAGCCAAGATTACGGCACTGCACTCCAACCTGCATGACAGACTGAGACTCCATCTCAAACAAAGCCAAATAAACAAAAAAAACAAAAAGCAAAGCCAAAAGCATCTTGAACAACATGGGCATTTAGGAGCTTACGTGACAAGAAGTGGAGGGGCAGGGCAAGAGCAGGAGTGGGCACTGCAGAGACTTGGTACAACATTAAAGACCCAGGCTCTTGCCATTTCCCTGCTCCATCATCCTCAGTGTGTGCATTTTCTTAGTCACCATGCTCCACACCCAAGTGCAGGAATTGCCGTTTCCCCTTGCTATTCTTTCGAAGAGGGAAATCTTTCCCAGAAGCCCCAAGACTACTTCCCCTCAGGTCCCATTGACCAGGACTGGGTCACATGTCCAAGCCCAGACTGCTGCATGGAACCTTCATGATGGGAGGTAGGCACTATTCACCAAGAAGCAATGGAGGGGGTGACACTGGAGAGGCCACCAAAAGTCTGCTCCTTTTTCTGTATGTAGAGGATATTTCTAATTTGAGCTGAGTGTTAACACTGGAGAAAACAAAGTTCAGAAGTAGTGGGGTGGGTGGAGGTGGGGTATAGGTTGGGAATTATGGATACTGAGTGCCTTGTTTGAAGAAAATCCCCCAACCCCTCCAAGCCTGAAAACTTTAAGTAAAGTCATGAAGAAAGTAGTAGAGAATTGGCCGGGCGTGGTGCACAGTGGCTCATGCCTGTAATCCCAGCATTCTGGGAGGCCGAGGTGGGAGGATCACTTGAGGTCAGGAGTTCGAGAACAGCCTGGCCAACATGGCAAAACCCTATCTTTACTAAAAATACAAAAATTAGCCGGGCATGGTGGTGGGGTCTGTAGTCCCAGCTACTCAGGAGGCTGAGGTGGGAGGATTACTTGAACCTGGGAGGCGGAGGTTGCAGTGAACCAAGATTGTGCCACTGCACTCCAGCCTGGGTGACAGAGTTAGACCCTGTCTCAAAAAAAAAAAAAGAAAGTAGTAGAGTATCAAGTTGGTCCTGTAGCAAGTTCTGTTTACTACTCAGTTCCGTAAATTGGCTAAAACCATGGAGACGGCTGCGATTGTCGTGGTCACCCCTGAGACACTGGCTGCTGTGCATATGTGTTCCATTACCTGCCCCGTCCACAAAGACATGAAGTACTTTGCAGCTAATCTTCCTTACAGATGAAATGAGTACTGGTAAGCTATTAGCAAAGATAAAGAGCAAATGATAATTTGTTGACATATGCTGTTATGTAATTGTGTCACATTAAAATGGGATAGAATGGTTAGTGATCTGATAAAGCCACCAGCTGAAAAACGAAACCTCTCTTCTTCAGTGGGTGCCTGTGACATCAAGGCACTGATCAGGACAGAAGGTATTTGAAACTCTGGAAAAAGGAAATCTAAGTTATCTCTAAGTAACTTAAATCAATGAAATACTATCATATCTATTAATATATTTCACATATATGGTACACATGTGAAATATATGTGGTATATATGTGAAATATTATTAATATATAAGGTATACAACATTGACATTTAACACATGACATGTATAACAATGTATCACATATGTATTACATAGAATAAAATAGTATTTCAATTTATAACAAATTACTTTCTTTGTTATGCCTCCTTTATGTAAGTTAGATATATCAGTTTATGTTATCAAAGTAACACCTGTACAATAATTCCAGTAATGTAGGTTGATGGGTTTGACATACAGAAATCACATCAGGAAATGTATTGCCACAAAAGGAATAGAAGGGAATAGAATGAGAAGGGAATAGAAGTATCTACATACAGCAAAAGGACATTATGTTTCTAGGCAGCCGCAAACAGGAGGCTCATCTCCCTGTCTTATCTGGCTTTTCTGGGACATCACCCTCAAAAGCAGAGTTTTCTTAGGTGTTATGCACTCACGACAGACTAAATCGTCAAGGAAAACCTTGGTGCCTCTGTGGGGAACTTCACAAGGCTGTTAAATGTTTATTCCTCTTAAAGTATTTGGCAAAAGTCAACACCTGAATTCCAGCCAGCAGGGTCTGCCTTGAGGAGCTAAGGATGAATGGGTCTCAGGAAGAGCAGATTTTCCCAGGCCCTGGTCACTCACCACCCTCTAGCCCAACTCGTAAGGCCCAAAGTACTTAGCATAAGAGAGTGACCTCTTGGCCTCCATTCCTCCCTTCCTCTTCTGTTCTGTAAACTGAGCACCTTCATATGGCCCAGAGGCTGAGGGGCAGAGATGAAAGACAAGGTGTGGACGCTGCTGTCATCTCAAAGAACTCGGAGGAGACACACAAAACACTCAAGAGCTCAATGCTGTTGGGCAAATGGAACTGAGCATAAGTATCCTCTTCCCCTCCCCATTCTTGGACACAGTAAAAGTTTGAAGGTCTTGGGTTTCCCTGGGTGTTCTCCCATTGGGGTGCACCCCATTCTTGTTTCAAACCAGAACACTCTCAGGGGGCAAAAGAAGCTGCCCGTGAGGGTAAAAATTGAGAAAAAAAAAAAAAAGCCGTGCCATTCTCAGAATGTAGAGCTCCCCCGGGGCAACAGTGAAGTAAATATTGTCATGGCGAGGCTGATTCCTCCTGCGCATACCCAGTGTAGAGTTGCAGGCAGGTCTTAGTCACGCACCACGACAGTGGGGTGGGATAAACACAGACTGTGCTGAACATTTCCATCCGGGGGTGGTGGGCTTCCCCTGAGGGCACACACACAGGTCCTGCCAGCAAGCCTTCTTCCCACGCTGCTGTTAGCCTGATGCCTCCCTTCCTCCTCTGTCCCTGAGTCCCAGGTGCACTGAGGAGTTCAGACGTATGAGTGGTGAGTTGATGTGCCATGCCCAAGCTAGGAAGAGCTCCTGGATTTGTTGCAGGGCCAGCTTCATGGACATGAAGCCTGGGCAGAACAAGGCCCCGCCCTCAGATGGGCCTGCACTTGGCTTAATGCTCTACACTCATCATCTTAAAATTCTGAACAATTTTTGGTCAAGGAGCCTCACAGTTTCATTTTGCACCAGGTGCCACAGATTATGCAGCTGGCCTGATTTGCTGTGTGGTTGGTCCTTAAAGAGGTTGGGCTCATATGCAGAAAATTGAAATTGGATCCCTTCCTTATGCCAGTTAACACAAGATGGATTAAAGACTTAAATGTAAAATGCAAAATTATTAAAACCCCGGAAGACAACCTAGGCAATACCATTTAGGACATAGGCATGGGCAAAGATTTCATGATGAAGATACGTAAAGCAATTGCAACAAAAGCAAAAACTGACAAATGGGATCTAATTAAACTAAAGAGCATCTGCACAGCAAAAGAAACTATCATCAGAGTAAACAGACAATCTACAGAATGGGAGAAAATTTTTGCAAACGATGCATCTGACAAAGGTCTAATATCCAGCCTCTATAAGGAACTTAAACAAATTTACAAGAAAAAACAAACAACCCCATTCAAAAGTGGGCAAAAAACACAAACAGACACTTCTCAACAGAAGACATACCTGTGACCAACAATCATATGAAAGAAAGCTCAACATCACTGATCATTAGAGAAATGGAAATCAAAACCACAATGAGATACCATATCATACCACTTAGAATGGCTACTATTTAAAAAGTCAATAACTAACAGATACTGGCAAGGTTGTGGAGAAAAAGGAATGCTTATACATTGTTGGTGGGACTGTAAATTAGTTCAACTATTGTGGAAGACAGTGTGGCGATTCCTCAAAGACCTAAAGACAGAAATACCATTCAACCCAGCAATCCCATTATTGGGTATATACCCAAGGGAATATAAATCATTTTATTATAAAAACACATGCATGTGTATGTTCATTACAGGACTATTCACAATAGCAAGACATGGAATCAACCTAAATGTCCATCAATGATAGACTGGACAAAGAAAATGTGATACATATACACTATGGAATGCTATGCAGCCATTGAAAGGAATGAGATCATGTGCTTTGCAAGAACATGGATGGAGCTGGAGGCCATTATTCTCAGCAAACGAATGCAGGAACAGAAAACCAAACACCACATGTTCTCACTTATAAGTGGGAGCTAAATGATGAGAACACATGGACATGTAGAGGGAAACAACACACACTGGGGCCTATCAGAGGGTGGAAGGTGGGAAGAGGGAGAGGATCAGGAAAAAATAGTGAAGGGGTACTAGGCTTAATACCTGGGTGATGAAATAATCTGTATAACAAACTCCCATGACACATGTTTGCATATGTAACAAACCTGCATATCCTGCACATGTACTCCTGAACTTAAAATAAAACTTCAAAAAAAAAGAGGTTAGGCTCTTTCCTCCCACTGTCTCGAAAAAGCACACCCCCCACCCCATTTCCAACTCTCATTTTCATAGAACCATGAAGTCACCCAAGACACATCTCCAGGCAGACCCTATGGGAAGTGGCAAATTCTGTCCAGACTGCCAGTTACAGGGATAAAGATGAGTTAGGTGCAGGCTCTGGGTATGCAAGCTGCACCCTCACCTCTGGGCTATTCCCAGCCCAAGAGCTTCAATCCCACCTCCCTAAGAGGTCCCTCCTCCCAATCATCCAGCAGGTTCTTTCTGCTTACAGCTATGGGGAGCCCACTGTGTGAGCAGTAAGACAGGAAAGGATGGTGCTGTACCCTCATGGAAGGGAACATTTGCCTATGTGGACAAGGGTTGGTAGGCAGAGTCGTGTTACATGCTGAGTGCCAACAAGGGCTAGTGGTAGGTGGTCAAGAAACCAGGGAAGGAAGGGCTCAGTGTGGGCTGGAGCAGTCAGAACTTCACAGACAAGGCCATGCTCTCCATCTCCCCCAGCAGATCATCCCTTAACCCTAGCCAGCCCTCTCACAAAAGCACTTTCCTGATTAAAAAAAAAAGAAGGAAGGGTGAGGAGGGTTGGGAGAGGATCTGAATGCCCCCATCCCTATAAATAAAATAGCCACCAATGTACCCCCTGTTGGCAAAGAGAGATGAAGGGAAGCTCCTTGTTATTACAAATAATTAACTCACTGGTGTCTCATTAAGATGAGAACAATTAATTCTGGTGAGGAGGAAGTGGGAGCCCACAGATAGGTGGTCCTGTAAAGTGTCCACTGGGCATAGAGGTCTGCTGACCAATAGTGGCTTTGATGTTCAATTCTTTATACTGGCAACCAACACAAATTCTCTGTACCGCACAATTTATGATTGAATTCATTTATTTAGAGGGTGGTGAAAATCTGATTCTCTGGAACTTTATGCATGAATGTGAATACTTCCCCTCCTCCCCCCACTAATTGTTTTCTAATAACAAACATTTATAGAGCAGTCACTATATGCCAGAGACTTGCAAAGGGCTTTATATAGCTTATGACTTGTGGACCCTCACAACTGTGTAAGTAGATATTATTATCTTTATTTTACAAATGAGGCAACTGAGGTATGAGGAGGACAGTAACTCTGGATAGTAACCAGGGTCCCTCAGATTCAAGGTAGCAGTTTGACGCAGAGCTTGCCTGCTAAGCTATTTGCAGCCCCACTGTCACATCATCTGACTTCAAATTATACTGCAAGCTACACAATAAACATAATACATAGTAAACCAGAACACAATAAACCATTCAGCTAGGAAGCTTCCCCCTAACTCACACACCTCCATTTTGCCCAGGTTGTGCATAAAATAAATGCTTTAGATTGACTGGTTCACCTGAGAAATGAGAGATAGTTGGAAATTCAGAACCAGTCTGTGCTTTAAGCCTTTGACCACCCTCTGCAGATGTCTTCTTTTGAGAGTAAGATGAGGGTGGGGTTCGTTTTAGGATCTTGAACCTGCCCAGAAACTTTCTGTCTCTTCTATTGTCAGTGAAGTTCAGTGTGGGATTTGAAAGATCCCACCAAATGCCAAGCATTTGAAGATGCTAGGAAAGCATTTGCAAATTTCCACCAGCCACGTTGCCTGTGGTTTGCAGATTTATTTGCTCCAGGTAGAATGTTTAGAATGTTCTTTGGGTAAGGCCAGCCATCTCAGGACCTTCCCTTCTCTCAATGTTTACAACTTCTTATTGTCTCAGACTTTCTTCAGCCAGGTTCTCATCTGATGGTTGAGGAGAAAGAGCAATGGAAGAGTCAACAGATCCCTCATGAATGGCTTGGTGCTTCTTGCTCAATTAGTTCCCGTGAGAGCTGGTTGTTAAGAAAAGCCTGGCACCTCCCAGTTCTCAGTCGCTTCCTCTCTCTTGCTCTCTCTCTGGACTTCCCGAGCCAATATAATCATGAAGGCAGCAACCGTTTAGCAGTATCTAACTTTAGATGCAGACAGCACGGAAGTAGGGGACTGTAAAAATGAAGTATAAGCTGAAACCCTGCAAGGCAAACTTAACAATCATGGGAGAGAATTATAATTGTTCTGTGACCTTTAAAAATTTTGTCAAACATTAAAAACACTCTTACCCTCAGTTATAAAAGTATAGTGAATGGAAAACTATAGTAAAACCAATATTTACTCAATACACTATAATTTAAAACATTAAAAGGGTGAAAATTAAAATGTTTTGTTTCTTTGTTTAAAAAAAAACCTAGTAAGTGTAAACAGTGCTTGCTGGCTTCTCATTGTAGAACTTATGATACAGAGTAAGCCCCTTTTATATGCCTTGCAAACTGTCGTATGTTCTCTAAGTTTGGATCAGCTTCCAACATTTTCTTATTTGTGCTTTCAATATTGAAAAGAATCTCTGAGATTTCCTTTCATGGGAAGATTTTTGCTGGTCTCACTTCCTCTGGGACATGGATATAGTTTGGTTTGTTTGACCCCACCACATCTCATGTTGAAATTTGATCCCCAACGTGGGAGGTGGGGCCTAATGGGAAGTGTTTGGGTCATGGGGGTGGGTCCCTAATGAATGGCTTGGTGCTGTCCTCAAGGTAATGAGTGAGATCTTCCTCCATTAGTTCCCAGGAGAGCTGGTTGTTAAAAAGAGCCTGGCACTTCCCCTCTCTCTCTCTCTCGCTTCCTCTCTCTTACCAACTGATCTTCATACACATCTGGCTCCCTTCATCTTCCACCATGAATGGAAGCAGCCAGAGGCCCTTACCAGAAGCAGATGCTGGAGCCATGCTTCTTGTATAGCCTGCAGAACCATGAGCCAAACAAACCTCTTTATAAATTACCCAGCTTCAGGTATTCCATTATAGCAACACAAAATGGACTAAGACAGACATCATCATCCTTTTCATCACAACCACTCTCATTTATGTCACTAAATTCACCTTCACTGAATTTCTTCAGCTGCATACAGTCTTTCAAATAATGGCAAAGTCAATATTCCCATGGTCATTTATTCTATAAACTCCTTCAATGTTGGATTAAAATTTTACTTCCATTATTATCACTTTTTTTTCTTTGCTGCACTTTCCTCTTTCTTGGCCAATTCTCTCTTTTGAGTATCCTTTTCTGCAAAATATCATGTGAGTTCATTATTGGGACCCAAGAGGCAACACAGCTACATGCTTTGCTGTCTGTGCATTTACTGAATAGCAGATGCACCGTAGGTGATATAAGTGGTCACTGATAATGATATGCCTGTGTTGTCTACACAGAGATTTGTGGATTGGAGAGCTAGCAGAGAAGTTTGTACTCTTATGTGTTTACTCACAGGTAATGCACATGGTTACTGAAATTTAAAGTATGTTGTTGAGGACCAGGGTTATTGAGCTAAACCATGATAACTGAAATGCACACTTACTTGAACTACGCCAAGGGGAACTGCCTGCTTTTTATCTCATTTAATTCTCTTGGTAACTTTACAAAGAATGAAGATATTGCTATTATTGTAACCATTTATAGATCAAGAGGCTCAGGGAGGCCAACTAATTGGCACCCAGGGGCACACAGCCAGGCAGTGATGGAGCAAAACTTCAAACTCCATTTACCCAATCTAGGAGCCTGCACTTCTGACCGCCACTCTACTGGGTCTGGATTTGGAAGGAGAAAGGTAGTTGTGTCTTTCCCTGGAAAGCACACCTCATCATGCAAAGGGGCTTTTGCAGCTTCTTACATTACATGTCCTTAGGTTACATGGGATCTTCAAATTAGGTCTAATTTTAACTTCCTTCCCTTTCCCCAGTGATTTAGGAATCCCTTGTATGCTGCCGAGGAATGGGTTGACTCATCAGTCATGAAGGCAGGTAAGATAAGGACTGCCATGACCATTTGAAATAGGAAGAAATTGAGTGTCAGGGAAAGGAAGAGCCTAGTCCAAGGCAACTCAGGAAATTGGTGTCTGCATGCAGTGCCTGAAGCACCTTTTGCAGCACCATACTGCCTGGTGGAGCTACAGCTGGAAACCTGCATGGCCCTGGTGTGATGGGGCTAAGGACACGGCTGCTGCTCTCCTGTGCTCAGCCCCCACCTCCCCACCCCTCACTGGCTCAGCTGCTGGGGATCCTCCACCCCCTCCCAACTGCAGGAAAGCCTCTTCTTACTCACTTGGCCAAGCACAGACAGGAAGGGTGTTTCTCATTAATAGGATCAGAAAAGGCATCTGTCTAAGAACGAAAGAAAATGTGGCTTTGTCTGCCAAGGTCGCTCCTCTCGAAAGCCCTCCAAAAAGCACACAAAATTGTTAAATTATCAAAACATTAATTAGATTGTTAAATAAGACCAGTGCTAATCCTCAGAGCATGTGGGGCAGGCCTTCTGGTGGATCTGGCCTAATGGCTTTAGGGTCCAGCTGAGTCTTCCTTTCTAGAAAGTTGCAGTCTTGGAATGAACAGCTGAGAAAAAAGTAGGTGATTGTATAGAGGCACCATCTGCCCCAGCAGTGCCAGACTTGGTAAAACAGGCTAGGGGCTCCTCTGCCACTGCAGCGGGGATAGGGGCCTCCCACCTTCACCCTGCCTCTGTGTCTCTATCTTCCATTCTGACATTTGAAGCACTTGATTATATCCTATGATTCTAACTAAGATTGAGAAGTGAAGCCAGCTGGACTTCCTGGGTCGAGTGGGGTCTTGGAGAACTTTTCTGTCTTACAAAGGGATTGTAAAATGCGTCAATCAGTGCTCTGTAGAAATGCACCAATCTGTGCTCTGTAGCTAGCTAGAGGTTTGTAAAATGCACCAATCAGCGCTCTGTAAAAATGCACCAAATGGCGCTCTGTAGCTAGCTAGAGGATTATAAAATAGACCAATCAGCACTCTGTGAAATGGACCAATCAGCGCACTGTAAAATGGACCAATTGGCAGGAAATGGGCGGGGACAAATACGGGAATAAACGCTGGGCCACCCCAGCCTTCAGGGGTAACCCGCTCGGGTCTCCTGCCAGGTTGTGGAAGCTGTGTTCTTTCGCTCTTCACAATAAATCTTGCTGCTGCTCACTCTTTGGGTCCGTGCCATCTTTAAGAGCTGTAACAGTTACTGCAAAGGTCCGTGGCTGCATTCTTGAAGTCAGCCAGACCACGAACCCACCGGAAGGAACCAACTCCGGACACAAGATTATTAAGTTTCAGTCTCCCGCTTTAATGTACGAATCTTAAGGCAGGGACCAGATGTTATGTACTTTATTCTCGACAGCATAGACTTTCAAAATTGAATTTAAAAGAAACCTTTTATTTCCACTTTTTTTCCTGTCCTCTCCCTATCTGCCCCAGCTAACACAGAAGGTAACATGACCCGGAAATTGCCGCATCTGCCAGTCCATATCCTGGGAAAACATTCCCAGATTAGCCCCCAGAATCAAATACAAGGCCTGCTGCAAGGAGTTTTTGCATTGGAAATAAGGGCAAGAAGATATTGCAAATCAGGCTGTGCAGCTTTGATGATGAGGATGAAGAAAAGTAATGAAGCTGGAGAAAAGTAATCTTTCTGTTTCTCTGCCCCCAAAATTTCTTCTTTCATTTCTTAAATGAAAACTCTGGAGATTGTTTGGACCTATTGGAATAGGGCTCATGAAAGAAAAAAACTGCAAAAAAAACCTATATCAGACAATTTGAATCAACTAACTTTTATAAAATCATCATTTATTGGATGCCTATGAAGTGTTAGACACTGTGATAATTTTCTCAAGTCTGAAGAGTAATTCTCAATCTATAAATGAGAACACAGGATCAGAGAGATTACATAATTTCCCCATGTTTAAATAGGAAGTGTAAGAGGGAGGATTTGAATTTGTTCTGATTCATCCCATGGTCTGTCCATTGTTAACCTCATAGCTGCCTCTTTAACCTCTTTGCCTAGCATAAGTGCAGCTTTCATCATGCAGAAGCCCCTTCCTCCTCCTCCAGAGTGTAATTCCAATTCAAATCTCCGCCAATTTATTCCTCTTCACCTCATTTCCCAAGGCACCCTCTGCTTAATTCTGTAACAGCATTTAGAATGTTAAGTTCTAACACATGGAGTTCCCTTGTCCATCTCCCCTTCAAGTCTATAAACTTCTTGAACCCAAGAACTATTTCTTACTCATCTTTATGTCCTCAGTGCTTAATTAATGTAGTATCTGTCACTTAGTAGTTCTAGGTCAGAAAAGGCACCTGTAGTCCCCAGCTACTCATGAAGCTGAGCCAGGAGGGTCGCTTGAGCGCAGGAGTTTGAGGTTGCAGTGAGCTATGATCATGCCACTCCACTCCAGACTTGGAGAGAAAAAACAAAAACAAAAAACTTGCCCATAGACCATCCACAGTGTTGTGAGAAAGCTCAGGCCACTGTGAAGAGGCTACATGTTAGTGTTCTGATCACAGCCCCAGCTGAAGTCCCCAGTCAAGGCTACTACAGGAAATAAAGATGAGAGATAGTGGTGACTTGGATGTTGGTGGTAGTAATGGAGATGGTATAAAGTGGTTGGATTCTGGATCGATTTTAAAGGCAGAACTGACAGACTTTGCTGGTAATTCATAAGTGAAGAAAGAGACAGAGAGAGATCGAGAGATCAAGGATGACTCCGGGGCTTTTGGCCTAGATGCTGGAAGGATGGGGTTGCCATTGACTGAGTTAGGGAAGGATGGAGGATGTGCAGCTTGGCAAGGATGGTGGAATCAGGAACTCTTCTTTGGACACACTAGGTTTGAGTCCCGTTCATATCCAAATGGAGACACTGTGTTTGCAGTTGGATATGTGAGTCTAGAGTTCTGGGAGTCATCATTATACAGATGATAATTAAAGCCATGAGAGGAGATGAGTGTGGATAGAGAAGAGGTCTAAGAACTTTCCAGGGTTGTGTCACAGCTCAGAGCTTGAGGAGACATAGAAAAACCAGCACAGGGTCTGCGAGGGCATGACCAACATAGTAAAAGGAAACCAAGTGGAGTCCTAGAAGCCAAGTAAAGAAGGATGGAGTGATCAGCTGTGTCAAAAGCTGCTGGGTCAAGTAAGATGAGGACTGAAAATTGACCAATGGATTTAGCAACATGAGATTCATTGATAACCTTGGACAAGAAAAGTTTTGGTGGAGTGATGAGGACAATAGCCTGGCTGGAGTGAGTTCAGGAGGGGATGGGAGAACAGGCAGCAGGGATAACCCATTCTTGAGAGGAGATTTGCTATAAAATGGAGCAGATAAGTGGTGTAGTAGCTGGAGGCGTCACAGAGTCAAGAAAGAATTTTTCAAAATAGAAGAGATATTACAACTTGTTGATATGTTGATCTAAACGATCCAGTAGAGAGAGGAAAAAGTGATGATGATGCAGGAGAGAGGAGAGATTATTAGTGGAGCAAAGGCCTTGCATACGAAAAAGGGATGATATCTAATATATAAGTGGAGGGGTTGGTTTTGGATAAGAGCAGGGACAGTTCATCTACAGTAATGGGGGGAAGGCAGCGTGTGAGGTACAGGTGCAGATACATGGGTGACGATGGTGCTGGGAGAATGTGGAAGTTCTCTTCTGACTGCTTGTATTCTCTCGGATAAATAAGAAGTGGGCTCTTACTGGGTATCCCAACAGATTGATGTCTGAGAGAGCAAAAGAGTAGCTAGACGAGGCTTACCAGGCAGAAGTAAGGGTCCACTTAAAGTTAGCTGCCGTGAATGGGAATGTAAAATGTGTCTGTTTTCCTCCAGCTGTATTCCACTGCATGGGTGCAGGCATGAAGTAGACAGAATGTTACATTTTAAAAGGAACAACAATTTTGCCAAAGAAGGGAGGAAGGAGCCAGGGAGTTTGAAAGTGTATGCAAAGGAGAGATTCTAATCATGGAACACTAAATGTCAGCTGGAAAAGGAGGAAAGGGCATGAGGGGGATGAGGAGATTGGAATGGTACTGAAAGCAATGAATCATAGGTCCCAGTGGGGCCAAGTCAGAGCTGGCACTAGTCCACAGAGTGTCTTGAGTGAAATAGATAAATGCTTCCCCTCTAGGTGACACAGTCCTGCAGTTATGCAAAGAAAAAGCTGCCTCTTCCTTTAGGTGGATGAAGCCATGAGCCAGGCAGAGAACACAGTGTCATTCCTAGAACTTGAGGTGGGTTTCAGGGCCCACTTGTCCCTTGGCCAAGGACTTTTGTGCAATACACAAAATGCACAACTGTTCGTGACAACTTGAGTCAAAGAACTGTTTGGGCCAGGTACTAGAGGGTTGAGCTATAAGACAGCAGGGGTGATTTTAGAGTGGGAAGATGAAATTAACATTGTGAGAGTGTTGCAGTCATTGGTCATGGATGGTTATAAGGTATGAGTGTCTGTGATAGCTGGGAGGACAAGGTCATTGGAGGAGAGATGGGTCAAGAAACAGAAAAGTCCAAATGTTGGAAGCATTATCATCATGACTACTGAAGCCACCAAGAAATATAACAGAAGAACGTGGAAAGCAGTGCATTGAGCCAGGGTTCAGTAGATAACTGTAAGGGAGGCTATTGCAGGATTGTAGGCTGATGGCATTTGCTTCAAAGCAGGCTTTTTGCAGAGGGTGGATGGACTATGGTCCCCAAGCAGCACTGAGGTATCAGAGAAGACCTTACCCCAGCCTCAGACTTAGTGGCATGAGGGATGGAGGAGAGGAAACATCCTCCACTTGGAAGGGCTATAGAGGAAGCAGTGTCCTTGCTGGAAAGCCAGCATCCGGTTACAGCAAGAAGGCAGAGGGAGCATTCAGGGGAGGCGGTGGATGGAAGTATTCTACCTCTGATGGACCATGAGATGGACCATGGATCACGAGATGAAGACTAGGGTCCTCATGGAGTTGTCTGGAGGTGAGAGTTAAGGGGTAAAGGATGATCTGGGAGCCCTGGGCTTCTTGGCGTGATGGACATAAGCAGAATAAGGGGCTTGATGAAATAAGCTTTGATGGCCTGCAAGGCAGACTGTGGTCATAAGCCTGGGCGTGTTGGGGTGGGAGTGTCTTCCATGAGCACCCAGAACACTGGGACCCCCTCTTTACTCCTGCTGATGGAGGCAGGGAGGCCAGGGGAGAGACTCTGTTATCCTTGGTCTATGTCTGACAAATGACATTATCAGAAAAATGGTATGTCTTCCAATTATTCCAGTTCTGGTATTCCTTCACCTCAAGGTCTCCATCTTAATGAGAAGGGATATTCCCTCACTCGGACTGAGCACAAGTCAGTGATGTCCCAGAAGGCCAGGCTGACACTAGATTAAACTTCTGGAATTCCCATCCATGCAGCTGCTCCCAACCAAAAATTCCAACTGGAATGTCCAGCCTGATAGGCCCTCGTCCTGGCCACTTTCTAATGTACAGGCCCCAGCTGTTCTGTAAACTGTGGAAGCCATCTTCAGCTCACTCTCAACCGGAAGGACTAGATGTATATCGGGAGAAACCAAAACACTGTTTGATTAATCGCCACCTTACAAGCCAGAGAGTGGCGGCTGGGCACGAAATGTGGTCGTTATCTAAATGGAGTGCCGGCCTGTCCTCGGGATCCCAAACAAATGGACTCCCCTCTATTTATAAACAGCCCTGAAGGATGAGCAGCTCCGTTTACGTTTAGAAGGGGCCATCATTCATTTTTATCCATCATACTTGCTTTTAGTGATATTACACATTCTCCCTACTTCGGCAAGAATCTCAACAACCCGAGAGGTTTATGTGCTTTTAACACCAATTTTGAGAGTCTCTGTGTACATTTCATCATGCAGAGAGTAATGGTGGGCCTGAAACACAGCGTGTGAGCTGATTTCTTCCTCAGAGATTCATGGAGGGTTCATGATGAAGATGAAATTGGATAAACCACTTTTGGCCCCAAAGCTGTGTTTGCGAATTGGAGGTGATTACAGAAGGTGAGGAGTGAGCCATTTAGACAACCAGGATTCTCCTAGCAGGAAGAGGATAGGATGGGGCCAGGTAAGGAAGATGCTCTGTGATGCACAGGGAAGCCAAGTGCAGCCCTGGCCCACAGGAAGTTTAGCATTTGCTAAATGGATAGAAGGAGAGAAGGAGGGTGGGAAGGAGCAGAATCCCTCCACTTTGTGAATGCAAATTATTTCACATTAGAATAGCACTTTCATTTTTTCAAGCTCTCCACAGATATTAATTCTTATGTTTAAAATAGCCCTAAGAAGAGGGCAAGAAATCTTACGAAACTTGGTAGATGGAGAATCTGAAATCCAGAGAGGTAAAGCAGCTTTCTCATGTGTTAACTGTCATGTGTGCTAACTGGCATGTCTCATGATTGCCATGAAATTGGTGCAAAGTCCCAGTTTTCAGATCCCCAGCTCAAGAATCATTCCAATTACCTCCTTAGTGTGACCCTACTCTGTTGAGGATGACGTCTCTTCCCTCCTTCCACTTTCAACAAGGAAGGAGAGAAGGGTGATTTTATGAAACAATTAGAGATCAGGCAGAGATATTGTGGAGTCCTGGTTTAGACAAAATTTGCTATAGGTGCTAAGAGGGAAATTGCGGGCCAAGGAGCAAACCAGGTCATTCCTAAGGATGAGAGGCTAGTGTCTCCACGAGAGCACTGTCCCTTAGTAATATAACATGAGTTACTTATGTCATTTTACATTTTCTAGTAGCCACACCACAAAAAAGTTTTTTTTAAAGTTGAAATTAATTTTAATAATATAATTTAACACAAAATATCCAAAGTATCATTTCCTTTTTAACAATTTTGTTTTTAAATAGACACAGAGTCTTGCCATATTGCCCAGGCTGATCTTGAATTCCTGGGCTCAAATAATCCTCCTGCCTTGGCCTCCCAAAGTGCTGGGAGTACAGGCATGAGCCACTGCACCCAGCCAGTTTTTGTTTTTTTTTTTCTCCTTCTTCTGAGGCACAAACTGTCATTTCAACATGTAATTAAAATACAAAACTATTGAGATATTTTAAATTTGTTTATTTTTCATTAACACTGTGAGATCCTGTTGTGTATTTAAAATCTCTACTCATATGCTAAATTTGCATCAGAAAAACTTGATCCATATGTAGATTTCATAAAATATCCCATTGAAAAAGTAGATTCACATATGCAAGTTGTTCCACACAGACTTAAAAGTTTTCTAATGACTTCATCAAGTATTAGGTTTTTACATTTAAATTTAAATGAACTAACATGAAATACATTTGAAATTCATTTCTTTAGTCACACTAGCCACATTTCAAGTACCCAATAGCTACACACACTACCACATTGGACAGCACAGCCATAGAGTAGTGATGGCCGCCACAGTGGCAGAAGTTGCTTTATATGGATAGCATCTCAGGCTCTGAAAAGTGGGCCCGGCTTTCTTTTTCCCAGCATGCACCTGCCCTGGCATCCTCTTCTCATATGGTATCCTGTCCAGTTTGACAGCTGACAGATAAGACCAGGTCTCAGTCTATGCCCCTCGTTAAGGCATGAATGACTTCAGGAGGTGGTAGGTGTGGGATCGGCGTACTATGCTCTGTTTCCTCTGACAAGGAATCCATGGAGGTGGATGTGATGTTGTCATGAAACACCTGTGCCCTCTCAGGCCCATGGCAGGACAATGATCCTTCCCCATGGCTGTTAACACACATACACAAGCGCGTGCACACACACACATCACATCACATCTGTTATTCCAAGGTCTGTGAAATTGAGTGAGGAACAAGAGCTGTCCATTACACATTGTTAACCCTCAAAAATTAATTTTTGAGTGATAAGTCTTAAGTACTGAACAAGGAGTTAGGAGACCTATGATCTAGTCCTGGTTCTGCTGCCACTGACCAAGGTGTAACCTTGAGCAAGACAATTTGCTCCGGTTTCCTATAAAATGAGAGGCTAGATCCTTCCCAGTTTGATAGTCTTGTCCAGGGTTTGGCACACTGCTGCCCTTGGGTCAAATCTGGCCACATCCATCCATTTACATATTATCTTGTGGCTGCTTTCATCTACAAGTGCAGAGTTGGAGAGCTGGGCCAGAGACCACATGGCCCACGAAGTTGAAAATATGTGCTTTCTGAGCCTTGTTAGAAAAAGTTTGCTGAGTTTGTTCTCCTCTGTGGTTCCAGCTCATTTTAATCATCTCTGCACACTGAATATGTTCTTTATTAACACAACAAATATTTGTTGGTTACCATTATTGTGCAAAGTATCATGAAAATTGCAATTATGATGGCGACAATCATTGCCCTCAGATATTTTACATTCTTGCTTATAAAAGAGGTTGCTTGCTGGGCGTGGTGGCACATGCCTGTAATCCCAGCACTTTGGGAAGCTGAGGCCGGCGGATTACGAGGTCAGGAGTTCGAGACCAGCCTGACCAATGTGGTGAAACCCTGTCTCTACTAAAAATACAAAAATTAGCCCGGCATGGTGGCAGGCGTCTGTAATTCCAGCTACTTAGGAGGCTGAGGCAGGAGAACCGCTTGAACCTGGAGGCGGAGGTTGCAGTGAGCCGAGACCGCACCACTGCACTCCAGCCTGAGTGACAGAGGGAGACTCTGTCTCAAAAAAAAAAAAAAAAAAAAAAAAAAAAAAAAAAAAAAAAGAGGTTGCTGGTTCCCAGAGTGATAGAGACTGCTATTGTCCCCAATATCCGGCTCCACTTCTTCCATAATGTAAAGGTTAATTCCTTTCTTGTATGTGTGATGGTTAATCTTGTGTGTCACTTGGTTGGGCCTTGGGATGCTCTGATATTTGGTCGAATGTCATTCTGGCTGCTTCTGTGAGGGTGTTTTTGGATGAGATGGACAACATTTAAATCAGTGGAATCTGAATAAAACAGATTGCCTTCCATAATGTGGGTGGGCCTCATCCTATCAGTTGAAGGCCTGAATAGAACCAAAAGACCTGCCTCCCCTGAGCAAGAGAGAATTCTCCAGCCTGCCAGCCCACCTGCAGATTTTAGACTTGCTTGCCTCCATAATCATGTAAATCAGTTCCATATAATAAGTCTCTTTCCATAGACTTGCACAAACTATTGATTCTGTTTCTCTAGAGAACCCTGATTCATATGCATAGTTATTTTATCGGGCAAGTGGCTTTCTGGAATAAAGACTACATTTCTGTCTCTTGTAGTTAGGTGTGGCATATGACTAAGCTTTGACCAATGGAGTGTAAGCAGAAGTCCATGTAGCACAGTCTAAGGACCTTTTTTGTAGTTTTGTTTGTTTAAGACAGGGTCTTGCTCTGTCACCCAGGCTGCAGTGCAGTGGCACAAACATGGCTCACTGCATCCTCAAACTCCTAGGCTCAAGTGATCTTCTCGCCTTAGCCTCCCGAGTATCTGGGACTACAGGCATGCACCACCATGCCCAGCTAATTTTTTATTTTTTGTAGCCACAGGGTCTCATGATGTTGCCCAGGCTGGCCTCAAACTCCTGGCCCCAAGCTATCCTCTCTCCTCGGCCTCCCAAAGTTCTGCTTGGCCAGGACCTTCCTTAAGACAAAGCTAGCACATGCCCTGTGCTACTTCTTTCCCTCTTCCTCCTTCCTACTGCTTGAAACAGAGCTGTTTCAACAGGTGCAGCTCTGTCTTGGACCACAGGAGGAGGAGGACCACCCCTGAGAATTGGAGTTCCCAAGGCTGGAATGAACACAGCAAAGCCATGGGTTGTTGTAAACTTTGACTCGGGAGAAAAATGAACTTCTTTGTCTTATCTAGTGCTATTTGGATATGTGTTACTAGTAGCAAAATGTAATCCTAAATTCTATACCCAAACTTTGCCATGTCCCTCTGCCATGCCTGAATACAACATCTACTGTAACTAAGGGGACCTGTCACAGAGTCCAGAATATGCTAAATACATGTTGGCAGGTCACGGTTGCATTTACATATCCTGAGGCATTGGTTATGACAAAGTAGGGTTGTCTTCCCAAGAAGTTAAGTTTAAAAAGAAATGGGGGTTTTAACCTAAACATTATAATTCCTCTCATCTCCTTTGAATAGACGATATGTTTAAAACACAAAACACATTTTAAAAATGCAAACAGCCAGTTGAATAAGGTTTGCTTTGTTTTTGATGGAATATGAGGTTTTTTCTCCAACATGACACTAAAGAGTTGAAGTGAGAAGTATAGATTATTTACCAGGCTATTTGGGTATTATTGGGTACAAATATACCTACGTGTCTTAGACTATGTCACAGTCCCCTGGTATTCATTATCAGGTTCTTTCTTCTCATAAAAATAATTTTTTTCCTTTGAGACAGGGTCTCACTTTTTCACCCAGGCTGGAGTGCAGTGGCATGATCTTGGCTCACTGCAACCTCCACGTCCTGGGTTCCAGCGATTCTCCTGCCTCAGCCTCCTGAGTAGCTGGGACTACAGGCATGTGCCACCATACCTGGCTAATTTTTGTGTATTTTTGTAGAGACAGGGTTTCACCATGTTGGCCAGGCAGGTCTTGAACTCCTGACATCAAGTGATCCACCCGCCTCAGTCTCCCAGAGTGCTGGGATTACAGGTGTGAGCTACTGCACCTGGCCAAAAAAATATTTTTTTTACATTTGAAATAAATGTTAGCTAAACTGATCAAAACGATGTGTGTAGTCTCACCACAGCCTTCCCTGTCAGTGCTGTTCAGAATGATTATTGTAATAGATATGGCAAGTGGTCCTTGCTTTGTCCACACCCCAACTCATAACCTCTGCTCCTTATGTTGTCCACCCCTCCATGAACTGCGCTCTGGGTGGGTGCTCAACACAAGGGCAACCAAACCATGAGCTGACCAGACCATTAGACCCTGCCCCCTCCAAATGATCAAGGCTAGTTGAGCCCTTTATATTTCTCTTAAGAAACTGAGGCTGGGCACGTGCCTATAGTCACAGCTGCTCGGGAGGCTGAGGCAGGAGAATTGCTTGAACCTGGGAGGCAGAGGTTCCAGTGAGCCGAGATTGTGCCACTGCACTCCAGCCTGGGTGACAGAGCAAGACTCTGTCTTTTTAAAAAAAGAAAGAAAGAAAGAAACTGAGAAATAGCCAGATAACATTGGAGATAGAGGCCAAAAGTTGTACAGAGAGTTGCTGAAGTGAAGGAAGCTGGCAGTCGTGATGGGCCCTAGGCAAGGTGAAGTAAAGAATCCATGAGTAAGCAGAGAGAATGAGCCAGACAGGCAGACAGACCAAGAGATGTTGGGAAGGGGACTGGTCTCCAGGGTTACCTTGGATTCTTCTAATTTTCTAGTTCCTAGACCATTTCCAGCTCCACTGCATGTGTGTCCTGCAATAAATCTTCTACAACTGCAGGGACCCTGAGCGTATCTCTCTTCTCCTTGCAGCTCAGAGCTGGACCAAAGCAGCTGTCGATCCTTTGCCTCTTTGCACTTTGGAGCCCAGTCCTGATGGGACCAGGTAATCCAGGCATGCATCACTGCCAGACTGGAAAATACCAACTCTTCATTCAAGTGTTTTTCACTCAAGTGTTCCTAAAAATATCCAAGAGAAGAAGAGGACGGGCAGTTTTCTGGAAGGGCAGTTGTAAAACTTGAAGGAACAAAATCTGTTATCCTGTGGCTTAAAGAGGACTCTCTCTAGGAGACATTTGTCATGCTCTGGGCTTATTCAGAGTCAGAAATTGTCTCTGATGGGAACCACACGAAAGAGTTGGGGACACAGAAGAATTACCTTCTGCTGAAGTTCACCTTAAAAAGTAGATATCATGCTTTAAACACCCCCAACTTCTCCCATCTCCCTTTGGCTGAAGAAGATCAATCCTTTCTGGTTAATCAGAGCTAAACAAAGAAACGGCCTCTGCGGCCTTCTCCTCAATGACCCTCATCCCCACACCAAGCCATCTCAGGACTGAAAGACCCATCAATGTAGGCCTCTGTGGAGAAACCAGTTTTTAGGCCTCTCACTGAAACCCAACCCCCAGCCCAGCCATGCAGCATGAGCTCATTCTGCCCCAACTGGGAGAATGAGAAAATGGTCTGTGAATTTCTCTTCCACTCTGTCAAAATATGAACAGAAAAAACCATGCTTCTGCAAAAGGGTTTTCTTTCAGCTTTTATTTGCACACATTCTGTATAATTATGGTCAGCAAGAGGGCATTTTCCATAGCCACACTGGCAGTATTTTCCACACAAAGTCTTATGCTGGCGGGCAGCCTGCCCTTGAGCTATTTACTTGTGTGGTGGATAGAAAACCATCAGACCTATGGCCAGTTAAACCCAAGCAAAATGTTTTCATTTGGACTTCTCCTGTAACTGGGCATATTATTTTAATTTTCCCTCCACCCCTTGTCCCCTTTCCCTAGGTAAAGTGATTCAATATGGTGGAACCACCTTTATGCAGCCAACTCTGTAGTATACCTTCCAGTTAACTGCTAATGTTCACATTTTAAACTGCTTCCTCCTAGCTTTCAAGATCTTAGGATTTTCTTAGCCAACGTTACTCCTTGGAATTCCATCTCATTCTCTCTCTATACAAGTAAGCCCTTTGCTTCTCTGGGCCCTCACGCACCCAGCCCATTTCTTCCTCCAGGCCATTTTTCTTGCTGTGCCCTATCATCCCAGTCCTGAATGCCTGCCTCCTTCCTTTGGCTCCTCTGAATCCTGCCCACCATTCAACATCCAGTTGTGGCGCCCTCCTCAGTGAAGCCCTCGCTGACTGCTGAAGTTGTCCTGACTCTTCTTTCCTTCACTGAGCCATGAGGCTGTACTGGCTTCTCACTTGCTGCATATTTTGTAATTAATGAGTCACTAGACAAGTTTATCAAAATGTTGACATTGGTTTCTGCATAAAACCACAACATAAATCAAGTCATTCATGTAGCAAGTATTTACTGAGCACCTAGTCTACAGTCAGCCCTGTAAGCAACATTCCACACCAGAAAATGCAGGAATTCATGGGCGAGTTAGGCCTGCTTCTATCCTACAAGAATTTGAAGAGACTTTGAGAAAACAAGCTACAGGCATGAAAGATAATCCTAGAGCTGATGCCCAAAGGATGATGGTTCTTCAAGGCAACATGAGGTAGACAGAAAGGGGAAGAGAAGTCAAAACCATCCATTAGAATGGGACAGGGGTTGAGAGGCAGCTCCAGCTGACAAAGAAGTCAAGTTTCCACTGCTTATAGGATGCATAGATGCAATAATGGATAGATACACACATGCTTGTAAATACAGATGAACCAAGAGATGAGCGGTCCAAAAGCCATCCATCCATCCACCATTAAAGAAACATTTACCCAACACATACTCTGTTCCATTCATAGGGGATACCTAGATAAGTCAACCTTCAGGGAGACTGTAGTCTAGCCTGGTGGCACGGCAATTCGGTCATAGGGCAACCAAATGTGACTTTAAAAGTTCAAAGAGAAGTCATAATAGCTGCCATTTTTTACATGTCTACAATATGTTAGGTACTTTTCAAACACTACTGCTACAGTTCCCACTCTGGATGCCAAAGCAAATTTGTAGGGAGACCGTGGATTATTTTAAATTTTTGAGGGTAATATCATGATGCTTAATGTCTGTTAGACACTGTGCAAACTACTAGCTCAAGGTAGTTCACAGTTTCAACATTAGATCATACTGCATTCCTTTTGATGATGTCACATCTTTGTGGAGCTATGAAAGTCAATATGTAACAGGAGATGAGGGAAGCAATGTTCAGTCAGATTCCAAGGTCTGAGAAGTTGTACAGTGCCCAATAGGTGTCTGCATCCCATTAATAAGCAATCGTTACTACTTAAGAATAAAATCAGCCAGGCGCGGTGGCTCACACCTGTAATCGTAGCACTTTTGGAGGCCAAGGTGGGCAGATCACTTGAGGTCAGGGGTTCAAGACCAGCCTGGCTAACATGGTGAAACCCCATCTCTACTAAAAATACAAAATTAGCCGGGTGTGGTGGCGCATGCCTATAATCCCAGCTACTCAGGAGGTTGAGGCAGGAGAATCACTTGAACCCAGGAGGCAGAGGTTGCAGTGAGCCGAGATCGCACCACTGCACTCCAGCCTGGGTGACAGAGTGAGACTCCTTCTCAAAAAAAAAAAAAAAAAGAATAAAATCAAACTATTACTTTTTTCTTTCAATTTATATGTAATTACTTTGTCAGGACATAAATTCCTATTACATAGTTTGGTTCTAACTTCCTGATAAATGAAACACATTTTTCTTAAGGCCTGGAGATACTGTGAAAAATTACTGAGATGCTAAAAACACTATGAACTGAGGAAGTTCGGGAGCCTTTGCGTAATGCTAATCCTCTCAGGTTACCAAACATCACACTGGTAGTAAATTCTAGAGTTGGGGTTTGAACCCAGATCTGTTCTAGTAGTCTCTGAAATACATTACTTTTGCTTATAATACTGATGGGAGCTCAGTGGGCTCATCAGGGGATGGATACGTAGGGCTGCCTGGTGGGCAGAGGTTGGAGAAATGAGGCGGGACTAACAGATTCATGGAACTGAAAGGTCTTGCTCTGACCTTGAAGGTCACACTGCATGGTTACTGTTCCCTTTATGCTGAGTTTCCATGAGACCTTGGTTCGATGGGAGGAAATAAAAACAACTCCTAAGAGGTGTGCGGCAAACAGGCCTGATGAGGTTTTTTAGTGCCAGGTCACAAGAAGAGGAAGAATGGGTGGGAGTATAGAGACCATGGCCAAGGTGTGAGAAATAGGGGCCTGGTCTGCACACATTCTGACAGGGGTCATGTAACTCTTATTGCAGATGTTTGAAAACTTGAGTGGCTGCTGTCATAATAATATCTCCAAATGACCAGGCTTCTGTCATTTCAGGTGTCAGAGCCCTGCCAAATCTGTGAGAAGGGTGGAAGCAAGTTTCCCTGAGGGAAAAACAAACAAACAAACAAAAACCTTCTGGAATTGGGAAAAATTTAGGTCAACATCATTTGAACCTTGACCTCTTGCTCTTTTGTCCCCGGGTGGACATTTCCTTGACCTCCAGAAATTCCTCCACCTCAAGGGAAGACTTCTTGCCCCCCTCACTTCCAGAGGCCTCCAAAGTGGGCTGGGAAGAGATTTAAAGCAGGACCCTGGGAAGCATGATGAGACTCTGGAGTGTAGAGAGGCTTCCCTGCAATGCAGAGATCTTCAAAGGCCAAGCCCAAGGCACTGCAACCCCCAGGAGGGCCCACTCCAAAGCAGAACAGTGGAGGGAGAGCCTGCGTGTCAAGAAGCCTGGACAGCAAGACCCCCTACTGTGGCAGCCAGCCTGCTTGTAGGAGTCCTGAGAAGCCTAATTCAATTACCCTTATCAGAATGCCTCTGAACTTAACAAAGCAGATAATGAGTTCCAGAGACAGATACTGCTTGGGGGGCCAAAATTATTTTGCTTCCCCAAATTGGAGGCTGAAATTGGAGATGTTTGAATAATGGAAAACATAATCCTTCCCTAGGCCCAACCCCCTCCCAGTACCCACACCTGAGACACCCTTTCAACCAAGGAGCCTGGATTCAACATGCATGCCGTCTCTCCTCCTGAAGACACCTGGTCATGAACTTGACCTCTTTCCCCCACCATCTTTGTGCCATCGATGGAAGGAAGCTGCGTACAGGATGGAAGTGGGAGGGGAAAGGGATTAACATTTATGGAGCCCTCCCCTCTATGTGTCAGGTACATAACACATAGCATTCATTTCAACCACAGAACATATACCATTACATTACAGAAAGCAACGGAGAACTGGAAAAGTTAACTTACTGCCTGAGGACCCATCCCCATCTCACCAGCGGTACAGTCAGATTCAGACACAGGTATTCAACTTTGCAACACACTATGCCTCACGGCCTGTCTGCTCAACATCAGAAATCAAATAGAAACTCCCTCATTCTAAGATTCATAGCCATCCTCCGAGATATGACATAGCGACCTCTCCTCCGTGAACAGGGAAACAGACTGAGAGGATAACCTAACTCTCCCAAGGCCAGAGTATCCATTGGGATATGCAGCCAAGTCAGCCAGCAGTTGAAACAAGGGCTCTCTGTGCTGTCTCACATCTGAATTGAATTGTTTCCTAGAGACTTCTCATAGCTCTCTAGGCAAGGAATACATCTTCTCACCTTCCCACACTAAGAAAGGCCTCTGTCTGAGCCTGGGTGCCGGGTGGCCAGGATTCCTGCTGAACGTTCAGGAGCTTTCCATCTCCAGAGGTGAGCTCCTAGTTCCTGCTTACCTTAGAACTGTAGAACATATAATGTTACCACTGAAAAGAACCTCTCGTATAGTTGGATGACACCCTTTACCTATTTATTTAAATGTACTGTTTTAATTATGTAACATTTCATATGTGCAGGATAATATGTATGCAAATTATAAAGCATAATAATAAAACCTGTGAACCCACCACTCAACCTTAGAACCAGACCATTACAATTGATGTCCCTCCTACTTCCCCAACAGAAATAACCACTATCCGGGACTTTATGTTTATAGCCCCCCCCCCCCCACCAACAATGATTTTTATAGTTTTGCCAAATATGTTAGCATGGTAGATTGCATTATTGCTCTGAGTTAAATATCCTTCCTTTGACATATAATTTGGCAGTTCCTTCCATTGGAAGTGAAATACATTTCTCTGCCCAAGATGTTAGATTTGCTTTGGTCAGTAGAATGTTGCAGGCTGTGACAGGGTGAAAATTCTGAGCCCAGGCCTTAAGAGGAATCACCTGTTTCCACGTTCCCCTCTTGTATTTCTGCCTCTGCCATGAGAAAAACATGCTTCAGGTCACCTGCTGCTCCAAGGAGGATGAGAGACCTATGGGGAAGACCTGGACCCAATCTGAAGTTAGAACTAAGCGCAACTGAGCCCAGCCTGGATTAACCAACTCCCAGCCAATCCACAGACACCTGGGTAAGAATACATGAATGTTGTCAGCCACTGAGTTTTGGAGTCATTTGTTAGGCAGCATTATTGTGGCAATAGCTGACTGATATACTATGTATCCCTGAACAGCATATTGTTTACTTTTGCTTTTTTTTTTAGCTTTGAAAGATGGTAATTAATATTGCATGTCATTATCTAATATTTACTTTTCTTTCCCACTCAACATGATATGTCTGAGATCTATGCAGTAGAATATAATACAGCAGTATAAATGAACTACAGCAGTACAAATGAACTACAGCAGCAGCCCTCTCATTTTAGAGATGAGGAAAAGCAAAAGACCCGGAGAGTTCATGAAGGGCTGAACTGGCTTGGAAGCCCAAGTGTCATTCCTTCAGCAAATATTTATTGAACATAAACTTAGCACTCACCTCAGTGCTAAGAATATAAAGGGGAACTGGACACATAAGGTTCTTGTCCTCTTAAGTTATAGAGGTCACTTCATAGAAAGAATGCAAGGCCACATCTGTGCCCCCTATCATATCATTGCCAAGGTTTCCTTATTGCCTCTGCCCTGCCTGCTGTTTCCCCCATTCAGTTCACCACCTCCTGTCCCTGGAGGCAATAATGTAATTAAGGCAGTATGTGAAGACAGCACGCAGAAACTGTGATGTGGATAGCTCTCCTTGGAGATGTGCTGGCAGACTGACTTCCAGGAAAAAGAGCCAAAGTACTTGGGAAATGCAGACCCAAGGATTGATCACTTTTGGGAGGTAGGTTTATTTTTCTGCAGATGACACTTGTCTAGAGGGAACTGGCAGTTTTCTGACTAGAGATGGCCCTGTAGTGAGCTTAGCAGCTCCATGAACTTAGTACCTGGGTGACCACCGTCAGCAGAGAAGCATGTTTGGAAGACAGAGAACCAATGAGGGATGTTTCATACTCTTGAGGAGTTTGCAGTCAAAAAGCAAAGCAGGATAAGCAAAAAATGCATGTCCTCAAACCCCAGATAACAAACACAAAACATCATAGATAGAACCAGAGCTGAGGTAGATACACATGGATTCACCATATGCAGGTACATGTAGATTAGCATGGATGTCAGGACGTCCAGAGTGGCTGAAATTACTGGTCCATACTGTCATTCCATAGACAGGTGTCTTTTGTTTCTCTAGAGCATTTGAGTAGTTGCCATGAGTTGCCATTTATTTCGTGCTTTGGAAAAACACAGTAAGAATCCCTTCACATTGAAACTAGACTGAACACAACCGCATACTCCTCAATGATTCAGAAGGCGTTCCAGGGCATTGCAGGGCCTCAGGGACATCATTAGGAACATAGGTTACTGTAGAAACTGAAGGAACAGCATCCTGATAATATGAGGTTTCACAGTGATTGGGTCCTGGATAAAGAAGTTATTTTCGGTAATGAAGGATTAGTAGCTCCTGCCAGATATGAAAATGGCAAAACCAAGAAGAGCACTTGGACGCCCCCTGCTCCAGTGCTTAGCTCCAGGGGAGGCTGACGACTGCTCCCCTCCACTCCCGCCACCGAAGCACCTAAAGCAAATTCTTATTGCTGCAGCTGCTCTGGTGGCCCCGCCTTCCTCTTCCATTCCAGCTCATAGGGTCAGGGTCAGACTCAGGCATTTTTTAAATTCTCTCCTGGATCTCATGGTCCGTTCTCTTCTGGTGAGGGATCACACAGAGAGTAGCAGCTATGGGCCATCCTTCCTTGAGATGAGGATTGTGTGGGCCTAAAAGGCCTAAGGTCAGGGGGAGTGCACCCTGCTGGGGGACAGAAGCGCTGAGGGCTAGCTTACCTATCTCCCCACCTATTTCCTACTTGAAAATTCCCTTTCTTCTGTGAGTGTGTGTGTGTGTGTGTGTGTGTGTGTGTGTTCATGCCAAAATAAATTATTATAAAGACATGGTTATGTGTGAGGGACCACCCAGGACAGGAAAGCAAAGAGTGGCCTGCAGTGAAGTGGGGAGGTGCCCCTTCATCACCCAGATCTCACACCTTGTGGATGACTGCCAGGTCAGAGGGCAGCAGAGTAGATTGGAAAGAACCAGTAGAGGTCAAGTCCTGGTCCTACCACTTCCTAACGGCACCATCTTTGCAAGGCAGGACTCCTCTCTTCCCCAGGCCTTGGTCACCCCATCTGTAAACAGCGGCTGGGGAGACAGTGGCTTCTAATTGTCTCTTAGCTACAGATACTTTCCACATTCAGGAGCCTATGGAGAAACCAGATACTTGTAGAAATGTGACAATCAGGAAGGAAGAAAATGACATCAAAGTTGAGAAAATACCAAATGGCTCTTATGCTCTGTCTCATTAAATATGGTATATTTTCTCTCTTGTATTCATTGCTGTTATACACGTGTCTTAGTTTTATTCCTACAGTCAGATGACATGTTTCCTGGGAGCGAGAAAAAGTTTCATAGAACTATTGAATTATAGAACTGGAGGATTTTTATTATTAAACATTAGAAAATTATCAATTTTTTAGTCTCCACTATCTGTCAGCTTATGATATCATTATAGCTATCTCATGTATTTCTCTATCAATGTTGTCAGATAGGTTGTGTTTCTGTGCCAACTTTACAGATAAGGAAACTGTCGAAAGACTTATTAAAGTCCACATAACCAGTAAATGGTAGAGCTGGGACTTGAACCAAAGTCCTCTGACTCAAAACCTCTAGATTCTTTAGAAGTCCTTTGAATTTCTTCTGTGTCTCATGCAGCATTCAACACAATGCAGAGTACATGGTAGGTGATCAATAAACAATTATGGGTTGACTGACACCATGTAATTAAAAATTGCCCAGCTTTAAGGCTAGAACTGCAACACATGGCCGTGCATGATTTTTTCACTCCCAGGAATACCCTTGAGTCCCTGTGTATGCCCCATGCTGTAGGAGCCAAGGCTTTGGTGGGACCCACCTGGACCTGCGGGCACCAGCGCTCTAGTCATGAAGCTGGCAGGCACTGTGGAGACCCTTCCTTATGTGAGAAGCCAGTGGGCACAGGCCAGGATTGGAAGCCCCCTTTACAAATGCGTTCAAGTACACATTCACCCCGTACCAACAAACAGGGCCCTACAAACTGCCCAGCAAAGCCATCCAGGGAAAAGCCCTCCATTCTGGCCAGAGGAACCTCACCAGTGTGTCAGCCTGAGCCCAAGGTGCCAGCTCTGTCCATGGGACACCCAGAGGTGGTAACCCTCGCCAGGCCAAGCCCCATGGACTCACTGCATTTAATTTGCCCATCATGAGACTGGAATAAAATTGAAAAGCAAACACTGGCCGGGCACGGTGGCTCACGCCTGTAATCCCAACACTTTGGGAGGCCAAGGCTGGCGGATCACGAGGTCAGGAGATCGAGACCATCCTGGCTAACACGGTGAGACCCCATCTCTACTAAAAATACAAAAAATTAGCCGGGCATGTTGGCGGGCACCTGTAGTCCCAGCTACTCGGGAGGCTGAGGAAGGAGAATGGTGTGAACATGGGAGGTGGAGATCGCGCCACTGCACTCCAGCCTGGGGGACAGAGCGAGACTCCGTCTCAAAAAAAAAAAAAAAAAGAAAAAAGAAAAAAGTCAACACCTCATGCAGTTAAGATGGTCATCATAACCACCAAATAAGACTGGACATGTGTCCATCCCATCTACTGCAACAGCTGAACTTGGCAACACATTCGTGTGCAACTCACTTGGTGCTAGGTACTTGGTTCTTCTGGGGACATCAGATCTGGATGTGGTCACTTTGTTAGTGTAGCCTCTTCCGTGGACTATGTATGAGCATTCCTCCTTCTCTACTTCCCCCTAATTTGTCATCTTCACAGTAGCCCTGGTCTGATTCCTCATCTACTAGCCTAGATCTCAGCTCTGGGCCATTTTATCCACCAGCATCATGCTTTCAGCTCCAGCTTCTCAATCACCACTTCCAACCATCATCCTCTATTCACAAACTTCAAAGACTCCGTAATTCTTATGGTAACAGATTTGGAGCTGACCTCCCCCTTAGAGCCCTGCTAAATGTCTCCTCCAACCCCCTCACTCCCACCCCCACCCCCTAGCCTTCTCCTATTTCTCCCGCACACACCTTCTGTCTTACTAGGCTGGGCTCCCTATTGTGCCTACATACGGCAGACCTAGTGTGATCTCTCAGCCTCTTGTTCACTTAACTCTCCTCACCTGGAATGCCTTCTCTACGCCCTGGGCCTATCCCAATCTCTCCATCCTCCAAGACCCTCTTTCCTGTTGGCATCCATCCCTCTCTTCTCTAAAACCTCCACAACACGTAATTATATCCTGGATTGCATTGTGTTAGACTGTTTCACAGCAATCACTATGTGAATAAATATGCTACTTAGTAAGTAAATACCTCTCTTAGACCTGGGAACCAGGGCGCCCGCACATTAAAAAGCTCTGTTCTGGCCCTCATCTGGCCCTACCCTTCCCCATGGGGTGACAATTCTGTGGGAACAACTGAACATGCCCATCTTGAGCCTGCATCCTTTCCGTTCCCACTTTTACACCATGCTCCTGATGCCCAGGACCCTGGAATTCCTTCCCAAAGAGTCTTGAGCCTATTTCAGGGCCCATGGAGGCTTCTTCCACAGTCTGCGTTTCTGAGAACAAGGGGAGACTGTATTCTGGGAGATAGATTTGTGGCTGGAGCTTGGACACATGGGTTGGAGTGTCCCCATGCATATACACAGGCCTTGTGGTTGAAGGAGAAACGAGATTGAGCCTCTGTGGGCTAGGGTCCTTCAGTTTTCTTTTTATCCACCTGCTGGAGGATAAAGCCAAGATAGAAAAAAAGCAAAGTGAGATTCAGAGACAGATTGAGCACGGATGATGTTGTTGAACCTCTAGATTAAGTCTGTTCTTGGACATTTCAGTTAACCAAGCCAAACTATTTTCTTTCTTTGCTTAAATTCACTTAAGTTGTGCTTCTGTCACTTGTAACTAAAATTTACTGATGGATATAATGATGATGATGATGATGAAGGCAATGATGATAACTGACAGTTATTTGACAACTTGACGTTCCGGGCACTCTGCTTTGTCTGCATTAGTTCATTTATTCCTCCAACTACCTCATGAGGCAGTGGGTACTATTATCTCAGTCTTCCAGGTGAGGAAACAGAGTTCCAGAAAAGCTAAGTAACTTGCCCAAGGTCACCAAGTATTCAAACCCAAGTCTGTCTGACTCCTAAGACTGTGCTATTACCAGCTAAGCTTGTTTTTCTTGGTCCCCAACAGTGTGAGTTGGACCACATGAAAGGCAGGGGCCTTAGGTAGGGTACAGGTAGCAACTATGGGACAACCAAGGCTCTGAAGGAGGAGGTAGTGGCAAGGGCCGAGGTCAGGGTGTACAGGATGCCGCTTGTTTAACCAGACACCCAGCAATCCTTGTCAAAGGAGACAGAGAGGAGAAAGTGATTCTTCAAAATGCATTCTTCTGTACTTCTCCGTCTCTACCCCTAGTAAAAGGCTACTCCAGGAAAGCTTTGGAAAGAAGGACAAAATTATGAGTTCTGGTAGTATACCTTTAATGTCCCCACAGAGGTCAGTAGGTTATGCTTTTCAGCAAATATTCACAGTAACTTATACTGCTATTGAGTTAAATCCCAATAATGAGCAGAGGCATATTAAGCACAGATGGTTCTTGATATGGTTTGGCTCTGTGTTCCCACCCAAATCTCATCTCAAATAATCTTCACATGCTGGGGGAGTGGTCTGGTGGGAGGTGATTGAATCATGGGCGTGGATTTCCCCCTTGCTGTTCTCGTGATAGCATTCTCACGAGATCTGGTTGTTTGATAAGTGTATGGCTCTTCCCCTGCTCTCGCTCTCTCTCGCTGTCTCGCTCCCTCCCTCCCTCCCTCCCTCCCTCTTTCACCTGCCTCTCTCTCTCCCCCTCTCCCCATCTCCCCTTCTCCCCTTTCTCCCTCTCTCCTGACACCATGTAAGACATGCCTTGCTTCGCCTTCACCTTCTGCCATGATTCTAAGTTTCCTGAGACCTCCCCAGCCACGCAGAACGGTGAGTCAATTAAACCTCTTTGTTTACAAGTTACCCAGCTGCAGGTAGTTCTTTATAGCAGTGTGAAGAAGGGCTAACACAGGTCTTAAGGGTGAGCAGATCCAGATTTCCATCATCACCCAATCATCAGTACATCTAAGAAGTCCCAGACATGGTCCATGTAGGAACCCAGCTCACACCCAGTGGGTGACTAGAATCACCCAACTTCAAGCTGACTTTTACAAGTGGAGGAAGAAAACTGCAAACATCAGAGGACTTCGGCTCATGAGTTTTTTATGACCACATACCTAGTTGTGAAATTGATCACTGTGTCTCTCCATTAGAGAGAGCCCAATAAGACTAAAAAGATGTCCAAATGAGCACAAGAAGGTATATGTGTTGTTCAAGATGGCAGGACGATCCTCAAAGGTTCATTGCTGCAAGCACAGGAGAACTACATGAGACAAACTCTGCTCTGCTGCATGTGAGAAATGCTCTCATCCCATTGTCACTGCCATAAAATCTTTATAGAAAAGAGCCCAGACCTCCCCACTGTCAAGCACTCAGTGTCACTCACCAAACACTCATGAAGCACAAAGGGTCTTCCCATTCGCAGGTGTGGGTTTTCAGAATCTTCCAGGAAGGTCAACAGTTTGCAGGATAATCTCCCCGGTGCCTCCTGAAAGGAAAGCTCACTGAAATTCAGGCCTCAAGTCCAAATACATTTTATTCCCTATCTTTATTTAGTAGAAAATATGAATCATAGGAGGCAAGTGCATTTTCTACAGAGCGTCACTATTTCCAAAAATAACACCCACACATGAGCCTGAAACCTACCCCTTATTATGCGAAACTGTTACAATGGTTCCCTGATTTGTTTATATACTCACCAATATTTTTTAGCAAAGGATTAGAGAGGTGAATAGACTGTCATGGAAGTAACAGTGAAGTGGGGACTTGAATGATACCCATGCATTTAATTACATTTCAATTAATAAATTACATTTGTATTAATCATATTTCAGTCAACACAAGGGGTTGTAGGAAATTTACAGGGACCATAAGAGCGTGTAAAGGGGGAAGGAGATTAACCCAGGCCTGGCAGTCAGGAATAAGGGAAGATTTCCCTGTGGGAATGCCACTTAGATGGAGAAATGAGTAGTAATTAAAGCAGCTAAAAAGGTGGGGAAGAACAGTCAGCTGAGAACAACAGGTGCAAAGGCCCTGCATAAAGATGCTTGATGCCTCCTTCCTTCTTGAAACACTCTTCCATGGACTTTCACAACACCACAATTACTTCACTCCTTTTCTGGCTGGTGCTCTGTCTCCATCAAAAGCTCATATTCCTCTATGCAGCCTTTAAAGTTGACCAGCCTCAAGCCTTAGTCTTGAATCCTATTCTTTCTCTATACTCTCCCCAGGCCATCTCCCATTCTTATGGCTGAGCTACAATTGAGATACCCACAAATTCCAAGTTTATGTCTCTCTCCCAGATCCCTCCTCTTTCTGACCACTGAAAATACATATCTCTGTCTGCTCCTGTTTGCCCTAAGCTAGGCAGAGACAGGGCCCTGTTTGGGGAGGCTGCAGTTGTTGGTTCTGCTTATAAATGAGTGTTCAGTGTGCCTACATCTGGGGCTCAGTGTTGGGAAATCACCTGGTACCAAGCAACTAAGCCATATTTTCCAGTACTGGCTTTATCAGTAATAAAGCTGACAACAAGATCTTCTTCCATATCAACCTGACATCATTGAATATCAACTTGAGCCGAGGAAAGAGACTGTCATTTATTTTACCTCCTAAACACCAACAAGGCATAAGAACAAGAAAGTGTCATTCCCATTTCCAACTCTGGTAAACCAGTGGATGGTGGTGCCACTTGCTGAATAGGCAACACTGAAGGAAGACCAGGCTTTGGTGCAGAAAGGGAAAGCAAAATTTTAGCCTGGGTTATGTCAAATGAGAGGTGCTTTTGAAACCTTCAAGTAGGAAATTCAGAGAAACTCAGAGGAGAGATTTGTGATAGAGATAAAAACTTGAGATTGACAGGTACCTCGGTTATAGCTGAAGCCATAGGAGTCAAAGAGATTGCCCAGGGAAAATGCAGAAAAAGAATAGACTTGGGACCAAAGCTTGAGGCCCATCTACTGTTTTGTTTTGTCTTGTTAATATATAAAAACTTTATTGAGATATAATTTGCATACATAAAATTCATTTTTAAGTGTACAATTCAGTATTTTAATAAGTTCACAGGGTTATGCAGCTATCACTGCTATCTAATTCCAGAATATTTTTGTCACCCCAAAAACGAGCCACACACCCATTAGCATTCATCCCCATTCCATCAACTTCCTAACCTCTGACAACCACTAATTTACTTTGTGTATCTGTGGATTTCCCTAATCTGGACATTTTGTATAAGTGGAATTGTACAATATGTGACTTCTTATGTCTAGCTTCTTAGCATAATGATATTAAGATCCATCCATGTTGTAGCATGTGTTAGTATTTTATTCCTTTTGATCACTAAATAATATTCCATTGTATAGCTATACCACATTTTGTTTATCCATTCATCAATTGATGGACATTGAGTTGTTTCCATTTTAGGGCTTTTATGAACAAGGCTGCTATAAACAATGATATACAAGTTTTTGTATGGACATACGTCTTCAATTTTTTTATATACCTAGGAGTGGAATTGCTGGGTCATATGGCAATTCTATGTTCAACTTTTTGAGGAGCTGCCAAACTGTTTTTCCAAAGCAGCTGCATTAATTTTACATTCCTACTAGCAATGTATGAGGTTTAAGCTCTCCATATCCTCATCAACGCCTGTTATTGTCTGTTTTTTATAGTCATCCTAGTGGACATGAAGTGACATCTCATTGCAGTTTTGATTTGCATTTCCCTAATAATGTGAGCATTTTGTCATGTGTTTTTGACCATTTATATATCCTCTTTGGAGAAATGCTTATTCCAATCTTTTGCCCATTTTAAAATTGGATTATTTTTCTTTTTATTGTAGCATTGTATATACATTTTTTATTCTGGATACAAGTCCCTTATGAAATGTATGATTTACAAAAATTCTTTCTCATTCTGTGGGTTTTCACTTTATTGATTATATTCTTTGAAGCACAAAAGTGTTTTACTTTGATGAAATGCAATTTACATTTTTCTTTGCAACTTGTGCTCTTGGTGTCATGGCTAAGAAACCATTGCCTAATCTGAGGACATGAAGATTCACATCTATATTTTCTTCTAAAAGTTTTGTATTTTCAGCTCTCACATGAAGGTCTCTGGCCCTTTTCAGTTAACTTTTGTACATAGAGAGATAAGGATCCAAGTTCACCCTTTTGCATGTGGATATCAGTTGTCTTAGCAACATTTGTTGAAAGACTATTTCCCCCATGTCAAAAATCAATTGACCAAAAATGTAAGAGTTTTTTTTTGTCTGGATTCTCAATTCTATTCCGTCTATGTGGATGTGTATGTCTATTTTTATGCCTATACTACACAGTCTTGATCACTATAGCTTTGTGTTTTTAAAGTAGAAAGTGTGAGTATTCCAAGTTTGTTCCTTTTCAGTATTGTTTTGGTTCCTCTGGGTCCCTTGAATTTCCACATGAATTTTATAATGAGCTTACTAATACCTACAGAAAAGCCATCTGGAATTTTGATAGGGATTGCACTGCATCTGTAGATCAATTCGGGGAGTATTGATATCATAATAATATTTGAAATATTCCAATCAATTGTAATTGAATAACTTTTCATTTTTTAAAGTCTTCTTTAATTTCTTTCAGTGGTTTTATCGTTTTCAGTATATATGTCTTGAACTTATTTTAAATTTATTTCTATGTATTTTAAATTTGATGTCATTATAGATGAAATCATTGTCTTATTTTCTGATTGTTCTTGCTAGTTATAGACATACAATTAATTTTTGCATATTGATCTTGTATCCTGCAACTATTCTGAACATATTTATTATGCCCAATTTTTGTGCTTTTCTTAGGATTTACTATATGCAAGATGATTTCATGTGCAAATATGAGCTAGTTTTACTTTTTCCATTCCAATCTGGATGCTTTTTATTTCTTTTTCTCACCTAATTACCATGAATTAGATACCCTGAATTAGATGTTGAATGGAAGTGCTGCGACTAGACATCCTTGTCTTGTTCTTGATCTTAAGGGGGAAATATCCAGTCTTTCACCCTTAAGTTGGTGTTAGGTGTGGGTTTTTCATAGATGGCTGTATTATTATACTGTATTATTAGAGTTTTTCATAGATGACTGTATTATAATAGTTCTCTATTGCTTCTATAACTAATTATGATAAATTGGCTTAAAACGACATAAATTTATTATCTCCCAGTTCAATGGATTCAAAGTCCAACATGGTGTCACCAGGCTAGATTGGAGTGTGTTGTCTGGGATCTGCTCCTTTCTGGAGGCTCTAGGGCAGGTTCCATTTCCTTGCTTTTGTCAGATTAAGTTCCCTTCTTTTCCTAGTTTATTGAGTGTTTTCAACACTAAAGAATGTTGGGCTTCGTTAAATGCTCTTTCTGTGCCTCTTGAGATGACTGTGCAGTTTCTAGTCTGTCAGCATTTAAAGACTGGGTAGAGAGAAATGGGCCTGCAAGAAAAAGACAGTAGCTGCCAGGAATAGGAGGGAGAAAAAGTGAGTGTGGTATTATTGAAGTCAAGAGAAAAAAGGGTTTCAAAAAGGAGGAAGTGATCAAAAGCACCAATACTGATGAGAGGTGAGATGGAAACTGGAAAATGTTCATTTGGTTTGGTTTTGTGGAGGTGGTTTGTGACCTTGGTGATAGCTACTGTAGTGGGATGATATGAGGTAAAGACAATTGGGAGTGCATTGACATTACCTAAATTTCAGGCAGTCTAGGGGTAAAAGCTAGAGGACAGTGATTACATTGGAGAGGTTAATATCAGGAGAACTTAATGGGCCTTTGTATAGTGGATTTTTGATAAATTTTGGTTGAATCAGAGAGGACTAGAATCATGTCCTCAATGTCTGAGATGCTGGTATAAAATTCTTAGCTTTTTCTAAAATCAAGAAAGAACACCTCCATGTGTCAACTTCAGGAACCAGCTCCCAACCTTTGAGAAGGCATAGTGAGCTCTCACCTACTTCGTCCTGTGAATGAAACTGAGTGTGGTGTAGAAGGTTGCCCCATCTTGATAACACACCAAGGCTTGGCCTCCACATTGAAGATGGGATGAAATCTACATATGGTATCTAGTCTTTAGATGACTCTTTAAAATTGAAGTTTTGGGGAGGGGCAGGGGAAGCAGAAATTCCTGGCCTTAGGGAGAGACACTTCCCATCAGCAGCAACATCATCTTCCACAGTGAGAAGAAGACAGCTCCACCCAGTTCTCTGGTCTCAGCATTCTTGCTGCACTCCTGGATGAGGCCTCTCATGTGACAGGACCCAGGAGACCCCAGCGCCCTGCTGCAATGCTTATTTCCTTCTACCTGGCAGTCCCATTCCATTGAATGCTTCCCCGGGATATTTATGTGGAAACCAAAGAAAATACTCCAGGGTCGTTTTTAATAAGTGCCAATCCCTCCTAGGCTCTCTGCAGCCATAAACATTTATGTCTAATATCCCAAAGAAAATGTTGATGCAGTCTGATGTGGGGGCGAGAGCACACAGATTAGTCTAAACAAAAACAGAAGGGTGACAGTTAGCTTTTTTTCTGCATGAAGCTGCATTCACTCATTTTTGACATAAAAGTGCAATTTGCATATTCTTTCAAGTCTGTTTAGCTGCAAACACATGTGTGTTTGGGGCACAGAAATTTAAAATTTGTAAATTATTCAGAAACTACTGCCAAATTGTAATCAAGTGGTAGGAAAAACATTCTACACCGAATAGTTGTAAGTACAGAGGGGAGCCTTCTCAGGCTTGGGAAACATTTTTAAATATACTGGTGCTTAATCAACTTAGAGAAAACAGGGGGAGAAATGTTTACTTTCTTAGCAACAATTTAATATAGATGTTAGGCGGGTTTTTTCTGTTGATTGAACATTGCAGAATGAAATGATTTTAGTATTGTGACATTAAATAAATAATGTGCCTTCCGACAGAAAACTAAACATTGTGACTAATCCAAGGTAGGAATTGCTAATGCCTCTCTCAAAACCATTATAAACCCAGAACCGTAATTACTAGAAAACAATCCAATGTAATTTAATGTATGTATACTATATCTTGCTGATTGTAACACTGACTATGTATTGGTTACATCCCATCTTTGATGTCTACCCGTCTGTCCATCTCCTCTTTTACTTTGTGCATTTAGCAAGTATTGTTCTAAAGTTCTACTTTCTGCAAAGCACTGCACTGGGACCCTTGGGGTCTACGGAAATTATATAGAGAGATGATCACGTACATGGGTGAGTGAGTAAACTATTATGGGGAATAGAGGACTGATAGACATTGGCAGGACTGTTGAGTGCAGACAGAGAGTGGGATCACCTGTTTCAATGTAGCTGGAGGGGCAATGAGTAGAGAGGTCAGAGCATGTAGATGGTGGATTGAAGTTCACTGAAGCTGCATGATAATTATAACATAACTTCCAGGACCATAACTATACAATGCATGCAGAACGATTGATACAACCAAATTTAGTTTTTAAAAAAAGTCAAATTCTGGCTGGGCGCAGTGGCTCACATCTGTAATCCCAGCACTTTGGGAGGCCGAGGTGGGTAGATTGCCTGAGGTCAGGAGTTCGAGACTAGACTGGCCAATATGGTGAAACCCTGTCTCTACTAAAGAAAAATACAAAAATTTAGCTGGGCATGGTGATGGGTGCCTGTAATCCCAGCACTTTGGGAGGCTGAGGTGGGTAGATTGCCTGAGGTCAGGAGTTCGAGACTAGACTGGCCAATATGGTAAAACCCTGTCTCTACTAAAGAAAAATACAAAAATTTAGCTGGGCATGGTGATGGGTGCCTGTAATCCCAGCTACTCGGAAGGCTGAGGTAGGAGAATCACTTGAACCTAGGAGGCAGAGGTTGCAGTGAGCCAAGATTGCACCATTGCACTCCAGTGCAATAGTTACCCAGTTACTGGGTAACAAGAGCGAAACTCGGTCTCCAAAAAAAAAAAAAAAGTCAAATTCTGTCCAATCTACTTTTTCTAATTCTCTGTTTGACTATTACCAGGGGTAACCTCTGAGAAATAGGGTAGATGTGGCAAGTGGGGGCAAAGAGATTGTTGCACAATCTTTGAAAACAGTTTACTACAGCTGGGAACATTCCTTTAATGGAATCAAGTTGTAAATGGGAAACCAGATTATCTGAACAGCATATGGAAAATAGCAAATAAATTCTAAGTCCAACAGGGTCAGTTATCAAAGAAAACTGAGGATTGGGTCTGAGTTCTCTCATCCACTCATTCATTCTTTTCATTTATTCATGCATTCACTCATTCAAGGAACGTCCATGGAACACCTAATTGGCAAGGTGCAACTTAGAAATAGAAGACAGAAATCCTGCCCTTATCTTGTGTGTTTATGTGGATAAATACAGGGAAAAATGCTTTCTAAAAAGTCCTGAGACATAAAGAGGCAAAGTTTGATAGAAGCAAAGTTTGTTTTAAGACCTCTGCATTCAAGCTTTTGAGCATTTTGTGGTAACTCCACAAGAATTTTCCTTCAGGCAAAGTTGTTGGTTTTTTGTGTGTTTTTTTTTTTTTTCATTTGCTATGAAGGTGATTCACCATGTTGTTGTTGATATACATATTTATTATGCATGTACATTACATACATTTTTGTATGTAAACATTTTCTATCAACGGAGCATTCAGTGAGAAATCATATTCAGATCATTGCTTCAATTAAATTATCCAATATTCTTTCCAAAGAAGCCTTCCTTGTCCTGGTACTTTTATAGCCATTTTACATATGACTTCAATTAGGACCATCAGTCTACAGAGAGAATATTTGGAAGTCTTTTCTGAAGAAAAATAAATAAGAGACCATAAAAAGTAGAAAGGAAGAAGTAAAACTGTCTTTATTTGCAGATGCCCTAATTTTGTATGTAGAAATTCCAAAAAATCTATTACAAACTATTAGAACTAATAAGTACATTAATACAAACTCAATCTATAAAATTGCATTTCTATAAAATAGCCACAAACAATTGGCAAGGAAAAATTTTAAAGGTCTATACCATTATAATGGATTCAAAAAATATAAAATAGGCCGGGCCCAGTGGCTCATGCCTGTCATCCTAGCACTTTGGGAGGTCAAGGCAGGAGGAACACACTTGAGGCCAGGAGTTCAAGACCAGCCTGAGTAGCATAGTGAAACCCTGTCTACAAAAAAAAAAAAAAAAAGAAAGAAAGAAAAAAAAGTAGCTGGGTATGGTGGTAGTCCCAGCTATTTGGGAGATTGAGGTGAGAGAATGGCTTGAGCTGAGGAGTTGAAGATTACAGCAAGCTATGGTTATACTGCACTCTAGACTGGGTGACAGAGTGAGAACCTGTCTCTAAATATATATATATATATATATATATATATATATATATATATATATAATATTTATGTACATATTTATAAAAATATGTATTTATGAAATACTTGAGAATAAAGTTAAAATATGTGCAAGACTTGTATATTGAAAAAATAACAATAACAGCAAAATTACTGGGAGAAATTTTAAAAGAGTTAAATAAATGAGAGACACACATGTTCACAGATTGGATGACTCAATATCGTTAAGACATTAATTCTTCCTGAACTGATATATAAGTTCAATAAAATCACAATCAAAATCCCAGAAAGTTTATGGTTGTTGAAATTGACAAGTTGGTTCTGAATTTTACAAGGAAATGCAAGAGACCTAGAATTGCTAAGACAGCCTTGAAGAACAAAATTGGAGAATTTACAGTACAAAATGTTGAGTCTTACAAAAATGACAAAGCTATAGTAACTAAGACAGCATGGTATTGGTGAAAGAATAGATAAGTTGATCAGTGTTATAAAATGCAGTGCAGAAATAGACCCACATATATGCTCACCTGATTCACAAAGACAACACCAGTGTAATTCAGTGGAGGAAAGAATTATCTTTTCAACAGCTGGTGCTGAAACTTGAATAGGGCAAAAAAACTAAGTGTGAACCCCTACCTCCTATAATGCACAGAAATTAACGTGAGATGGATCATAGACTTAAATATGAAAGATAAAACAATAAAGTTTCCAAAGGGAAATATAAGAGAATAGTTTCAAGACCTTGGAGGAAGCCAAGAGTTCTTAGGACGCAATAAATTAGTAGCCTTAAAAAAAAAAAAAAACCTGATTAATTGAAATTCACTAAAATTGAAGACTTCTGTTCATCAACAGAAATCATTAAGAGAATAAAAATCAAGTCCCAGACAAATATCTTTGTACAGGTAATAAAAAGGACTCATATCTGAAATATATGAACAACTCCTACAAATCAACGAGAAAACAAACCAATTTTAAAATGTGTAAAAATATTTCACTTAAAAGGAGAGAATATCCAAATGGCTAACAAGCATGTGAAAAAAATACTGCACGTTATACTACTTATCAAGTAAATGCAAACTAAAGCCATAATGAGATGCCACTACACACCCACCAGAATAACTAAAATTTAAAAGCCTGACACTACCGAATGCTAGTGAGGATAGGAAGCGACTGGACCTTTCAATCACTGGTGGTTGGGATGTAAAATGTCATAACCACTTTTGAATATCATTTGGTAGCATCTATTAAAGTCAACAGGTGCATACCCTGTGATCCAGCAAATTCACCCATTGTGTTCACCCAACAATAAGCTGCACATATGTGCACGAAAAAAAACATGCACAAGAATGTTCATAGTAGCTTTATTTGTAATAGCAAAAAACTAGAAACAACCCACAGACCCATCAACAGGAGAATGGGTACGTCAATCATGGAATATAGGTGTGTGTACATAAATATTTGCGTGCATGTGTACACACAAATATATAAACACATATGCACCCACAAACATACAATAGAATACTACAAAACAATAAAAGGTACGAAGTACTAATAAGTGCAACAAAATAGGTGGACCTTAAGCTATTACATTAAATGGAAGAATCCAGACACTAAAGTGCATAGTGCATGATTTGATTGATATTAAGGTCATAAGCAGGCTAACCTATTCCCTGTTGATAGAAATACACAGTAGTTACCTCAGGGGTTGGTGTGGGTGGAAGTGGAACATGAAGGGGGCTTTTGGGGTACTGGAAAGAGCCATATCTTGACCTGATTATACAGATGCAAAAATTCACCAAGAGGAACACATAAGATCAGTACCCCTGCACAGTTTATTGTATGTTATTGCATTTTATGCTTCAATAAAAATAGTTAAATAGGCCGGGCACTGTGGCTCACACCTGTAATCCCAGCACTTTGGGAGGCCGAGGTGGGCGGATTGCCTGAGGTCAGGAGTTCGAGACCAGTCTGGCCAACATGGTGAAACCCCGTCTCTACTAAAAATACAAAAAAAATTAGCCGGACGTGGTGGTGGGCTCCTGTAATCTCAGGTACTCAGGAGGCTGAGTCATGGGAATTGCTTGAAGCAGGGAGATGGAGGTTGCAGTCAGCTGAGATTGCACCACTGCACTCCAGCCTGGGCGACAGAGACTCCATCTCAAAAAACAAAACAGAACAGTTAGATAAAAATAAAGAAAAAGAATTTTAATGCATTACCATGTTAGTGAATGTTTAAAAAGAAAAACCTTTTTAATACTCTATTCATTAAACACAAGGTCAAGACAAGAAAACCTACATATATGATAAAGAGATCTTACTCAGCAAAACACAGTTACTGAAGAGGGATGGAGGAATACCCTTATGAAAAAATGGACAGAACATGCACGAAGGAAACTGCAAAACTTCATTGAGAGACATTCTTGCCTTGAATAAATGAAAAAGCATGTCATGTTTCTGGGTGGGAAAATCTAAGACCACTTAGATACCAATTCTTCCCCCAAGTAATACTACATCTTTAACATTATCCCAAATAAAATCCAAACAAAAAATGTTTTAACTTGACAAAATTATCCTATAGTTCATCTAAGTAGAATAGCCAAAATGTTTGGAATAGGGGTGATGGTAGGGGCTTTTACCTAGCAGACACTAAGACTGAAGGAAATAATGGAAAGCTGAAATAATTGTAAGACTGTACTACTGGTGCAAAAACAGAGAAGCATGGTGACAGAGCAGAAATACACCAATGCACCCAAATGTTTGTAATCAGTGGAGGAAGGCTAGGTTATTTAGCAAATGAGGGCAATGAGCCAATTATTTTTAAAATAAAGTTAGAAACTTATTATTAGCTTAAGATGGAATAAATTCAGCAGGGATTCATTATTTACATTTTTTAAATAAAGCTGCCAATATCATAGACTGAACTGCTGCGGGAAGCTCCCAGATTCCCTACCCTACCTCCAAACACAGGGAAGTTATGCTTTAAATATATATTTAAAAGCCGGGCACTATGGCTCATGCCTATAATCCCAGCACTTTGGGAGGCTGAGGCAGGCAGACTGAGCCATGGGGTTCGAGACCAGCCTAGGAAACGTGGAGAAACCCCATCTCCACTAAAAATACAAAAATTAGCTGGACATGGTAGCGTGTGCCTGTAGTTTCAGCTACTCAGAAGGCTGAGGTGGGGGGATCGCTTGAGCCTGGGGAGATCGAGGCTGCAGTGAGCCGTGATTTATATTACATATATACACATATATATATAATTATGTAAATATTATATATTTATTTAAAAACAATTCATATTCAGCCTATCTCAAAAATACACAAAGAAAATCCACAAGCACAAAAGAAAGCTAAAATCAGAGCTGTAAAAACCAACTAAAAACCAAATTGACCATGAAGTTATTAGAACCAGATATGTGCTTAAGGCACTGAGGTTTTAATTGAAGTGCTTAGCTTCTTTGCATGTATGTAATTATTGATAAACAATTATTTTAGATTACATCTACTATCATGTTATTTGCTTCCTATTTATTTCCCCCATTTTTGTTCATTTTTTCTTCTTTTCTGATTTTCTTTGTGTTATTTCTTAGTATTTTATTTTATCTCCTCCATTGGATTTTTAGTTATGCCTCTTTTTTATCTGTAGCTCTTACTCTAGAGATTGCAATATGCAACTTTAGTTTTTTACAGACTGCAATTTATTAATATTATGCTACTTCACATGTAATAAAAACTGTACAACATACTTCATTTAGCTCCTACTGTACTTTGTGGTATTATGATTACATATTTTACTTTACATATGTTATAAACCCCATGGTATATTGTTATCATTCATTTGCTTTAAATTATCAATTGCACATTCAGAAAATTAAGGAAAGAGAAAAAAGCCTTTTCTATTTACCCCCATGCTTACTATTTCTGGAACTCTTCATTTCTTCCTGGTCGCATGTGTTTCTATCTGGGATAGTGTCCCTTTGGTTTGAGAAACTCTCTTTAGCGCTTCTTGTAGTGAAGGTCTACTGGCTATAAATTCTCTCAATGTTTGTTTATCTGAAAATGTCTTCATTTCACCTTAATTTTTTTGTTTGTTTTGTTTTTGTTTTTGTTTTGAGACGAAGTCTCACTCTGTTGCCCAGGCTGGAGTGCAGTGGCACAATCTCGGCTCACTGCAACCTCCGCCTCCTGGCAAGCGATTCTCATGCTTCAGCCTCCCGAGTAGCTGAGATTACAGGTGTGTGGCACCACACGGGTAAATTTCTGTATTTTTTGTAGAGATCAGGTTTCACCATATTGGCCAGGCTGGTCTCAAACTCCTGACCTCAGGTCATCTGCCCACCTCAGCCTCCCAAAGTGCTGGGTTTACAGGTATGAGCCACTGCGCCTGGCCTTCTTAATTTTTTAAGGATATATCATTTCAAGATTTAAGGTTGAAGGTTTTTTTCTTTCAGCACTTTAGAGATGTTTTTCAAATGTCTTCTGGCTTTTGTTGTTTCTAATTTTAAAAACCAACAGCAATACAAATACTTGTCACCTTGTATATAATTTTTCTTTTTTCCCTCTGGCTTCTTTTAATATTTTCTTCATATCTTTTTAAACAATTTGACCATGATGTGTCTGTATTTATCCCATTTGGGATTTGTCAAACTTCTTGGATCTGTGTATTGATGTTTTTCATCAAGTTTAAGAAATATTCGGCCATCATTTTTGTTTTCATTTTATTTCTGTCATGTTCTGTCTTCTGTGACTTCAATTACATATGTCAACTACTTGATATTATTCCACATGTCACTGACGGTTTGTTCATTTAAAAAAATAGTTTTGTTTTCATTCTGCTTCAGTTTGAATAATTTATTTTGCCGTATCTCCAAGTTCACAGATCCTTCATTCTGAATACCCCAATGTCCCAGACGCTATGAATCCCATCTGAAGACATGATTTCAGATATTGTATTTCTCGGTTCTAAAATTTTCATTGGGTTTTATAGTGCTTCCATTTCTTTTCTGAAATACTCCCATATAATTCTTTACTCATTCTATCCATCTTTTCCTATACATTCTCTAGCACATTCCTAATAGTTATCCTTGTCTGATTCCAAGTTGAGGAGCATTCATTCTACAAATTGCTCAATAGTGCTCTTCAAAAGTGCCCAGATCTGCCAGGCATGGTGGCTCACGCCTTTAATCCTGGCACTTTGGGAGGCTGAGACCGGCAGATCGCTTGAGGTCAGGAGTTCAAGACCAGCCTGGCCAACATATTGAAACCCCATCTTTACTGAAAATACAAAAATTAGTCCACCTGGCAGTGCCCGCCTGTAATCCCAACTCCTCAGGACGCTGAGGCACAAGAATTGCTTGAACCCAGGAGGCGGAGGTTGCAGTGAGCCGAGATTGCACCACTGCACTCCAATCTGGGCGACAGAGCGAGACCTTGCCTGAAAAAGGAAAAAAAAAAAAGTGTCAAGACCATGAAAAGAAAAAAAGACTGAGGAACTAACCCAGATTGGAAGATACTAGGGAGACATGACAATGGAATTCTGAGTGGGAATATGAAGGGGGATTCTGAGCCCTCTTCATTCCCTGCTGTATATACCCACAGCCTCAGCTAGGAATACACTGGCCCCAACCACACAGACTCAGGCTAGTAGACCACTGTCCCCACCCACTTACCTGTGCTGGCATGGTCACTTCACCAACATGGATTCTGAGCCCTCTTCATTCCCTGCTGTGTATACCCACAGCCTCAGCTAGGAATACACTGGCCCCAACCACACAGCCTCAGGCTAGTAGACCACTGTCCCCACCCACTTACCTGTGCTGGCATGGTCACTTCACCAACAATGCCTCTGGTTATGGGCTTTGCCCACTGCTCCAAATCTGGTGAATTCCCTACAATCCTGGCAGAGAAGCTGCCAGTATTCTTGACCTGCCCAGGCCTGGCAAACTTCACATCAGCTAAGTTGGGGAGAGGAGCAGCCCCAGGCTAAGACGTTACAGATTGCCACTGTCCATACCCGAAGTTTAGCAGTTTTTCAAGCATAAAAGCTTCTCAGGTGGTCTGCCTTTGATCAGTTTCCAAAGTACTGAAAAGGTTATTTTTATCAATTTTGTCTGGCTTCATAGTTGGTTTTATGGGAAGAGAGGTTGCCAGTTTCCTCATTAGGCCATAGCCAGAAGTCCTGCATGAATGTTTGTTAAAGAATAATTGGAGAGAGAGAAATGTATTAATAAAGTTAGTCTATTAGCAATATTATCATAGATGTGTGAAGGACAGATCATTTGCAATGAACGTACATAAAGATGCCAATCTTGCTTGGGACGAAGACAGAATTTGTTAACTTAAATAAGCATATTAAAAATGTAAGAGCAATTGCTTAAAAAATAGAAATAGAATATACAATTTCAAACTAGTCAAGGAAACCAAGGAAGAATAAAGAAAACTCAATGGATCCATTAGAGGACTAAAAAGATGGAAAGGAAAAGAAAGAAGTATGGTAAATTAAAAATGCAAAATTATATATCAGGACAAAAGTCCCACTATGTCGGTAATCACAGTGAAAGTAATGAATTAAGCTTTCTTTTTATGATAAATAGAGTATTCAGATGGATAAAAAGCCAAAATCTAGATACACATTGATTACGAGATGTAAATCTAAAAAATAAAGACACAAAAAGATTAAAATTAAGGAATGGAAGAACTACATACTATGCAAATATTAACCAAAAAAGAACTGGTATAGCAATATTAATAAGAATTACTTAACTCTAAAGAAAGCAATCCTGTGAGAAAGCATAGCTATTATATTGCTTTCAAGGGATTATAAATTGCCACAAACTCTGGGAAGTAATTTGTTAATATGCACCAAAGACCTTAAAATAGGGTTTTTTAAATTATGAAATTCCATTTCTTGGAATTTATCCTAAAGAAATAGGCATATGATGAGCAAAAATACATATAAAATGATGTGCCATAAATAGTAATTGTTAAAGCAAGGGGTTCTGGAGTCTAGGCTTAAATCTCTGCACCACAGTTTTCTGATTGATAACATTGGCATAATAGTTATACCTATTTCATAGGGGTATTATAAATATTAGATGAGGAAATACACATAACACATGTAAAAGAGTAGCTGGCACATAATGATAAAAGCCAATGCTTACACGATGTTTAATATATTCAAGTTCTAAGGCATTGTTCTAAGAGAGCGAGACTTTTATACTCATTTAACTTAATGAGTGTAATATATGAGTGTAATGATTTAATTGGGATAGAATCACTTCTGAGATTGTACTAGTAGGTGCTATTGTTATTATCTTCATTTTAGGGATTACGAAACTGAGGCACCAAGAGCTTAGTTAACTTGCCCAAGGTTATACATCTAGTTAGTGCTTGGGTCAGGATTTGAATCCAGGGAGTTTAGCTCCTAAGTCTGTGCTTTTAACACTGTGCTACTATTAATAAGCTGCAACACTGAAAAGAATACAATTGGGGATTTGGATAAATATTCGATTCATAAAATGGAACACTGTACATCCATCTTAAATTCCAGTATAGAAGTAGAGAAAAATAGCTAAATTGTATTGGATACTTTACTATGTGACAGACACTATTGTAAGCATTTTACATAGATTATCTCCATTGATCCTTATAAAAACTTAGAAACGAACTATTATTATTTCCTTCCAGATGAGGAACCTGGGGCACAGAGTTTGGGTAACCTGCCCATTATCCCACAGTTGCCCTGGCACAGGCAGGACTAGTACCTTGCTGTCTGACTCTCCCCCATTCTTAACACCACACCAATGTTATGTAGACAATGGTCACAAACTCCCCAGCCTGCATTCCTCAGCCTGCCCCACCCTCACTTCGCATCCCAGTGATGCCCAGATTGCAATTCTTCCGAGGGAAAAGCCTGGGAATAACTCTTATAGTTTCCCTCTTTTTCTCATCTCCCACCTTGGATCCATAATTGAGTTTTGTCTGCCTCCAAATTTATCTCAAATCTACCCACACTTTTCCATGTTTCCGAGCACCAACCCCAGTTCCAGCCATGTCATCTCAGTGACAGTAGCAGTAACCTCTCTACACATCTGATTTACCCGCTTGTCTGCTCAAATCTACTATTAACCAGCTGCCCGGAAGATCTTTAAAAATGTAAAGAAGTTTAAAAAAGAAATCATTTTATTCCCCTGCTCAAAGTCATTGAAAGTTTTTGCGTCGCAGTTTGCATGCGTTCTACACATGCCTTCACACATCCTGCAAGGACCCCCACAACCTGCTGCCTTTGTCCAAGGCTTCTTTCTGGGCTCACTTCACCTACAACTCTCTTCTAGTTCTAAAGCCCTCCATGCCCTCCTCTACCTGGGTGGCTCCTCCCAATACAGTTCACAGAGCTGATTCCTTCTGATCCTCAAAAACCCATCAAGATGTCACCTCCTCAGAAAAACTCTCTGTGACCACCCAGTCTAAAGCAGTCATCCACTAGCTCCAATATTCTCCCTTAGACATTCCCCCATTCTTTTTCCTCCTAACACATCATTCTTTCAGCCAACAAGTATTTCCTGAGCATCTACTGTGTGTCAGGCATTATTCTAGGTGCAGAGAATACAGCAGTCAACAAAACAAGGCTTACCAGAGCTTGTCATTTTATTTTTATTTATTCCTTTATGCAGTGGGATCAATCACTTAGATATTAATTTTTGCTTTATTCCCATGGATACAGAAACCCCAGGAAGGAAAATGTGATTTCCCCTCTCCCAATTCTCAAAGCAGCTGAACCTGTGTGGTCTAACCAGTCTAGGCTCTTTGGGAGGGTCATAGCTCCCAGCTATTGGTGAGTTTCTAGGGAAGGGGCTAGCACTGGGCAAGGGAAGGAAGGAGTGGAAGCTGGTGTTTTTAAAAAGAATACTGCACCAGGAAACTGAGTATAAACTCCTGGGTGCAGAATTCAGTGGGAGCAGGGATTTCCTCTGAGGGTGCAAAGCAGATGTCTCCATGGTGGGAACCCACCTGGGGGTTGATAGAACAGAGGAGGGCTTTGAGCAAGCACTCTCCAGCCCCCCAGGGAGCAGGTCCCCCAAGGACAACCCCAGAAACTGTGACAGCAGTGGGCTGAGGATGTGAGAGCTGCCTTCAATTTTCTGGCCACAAAAACCCCAGGATTTTGGTACAATCCATGGGAAAGGAAATGACCCTGGCCGCTAATATGGAATTTGGTGCAGACTTTGGCAAGGGTAGAGCTGAGATCCAGATTTGATGGGATTTAGGGAGAAAATTTCACACCCGAGTGACGTGGAGCAACTCATAACAGTTTCTCTCGTCTACTGGGTGCCTCTTCCTCCGTTCTAGAAGCCAGCTTTGTGCTATGCTATTGTGTTCAGGGCCTACTAGAACACATAGCCCCTCGGGACTTGGTATATGTTTGTTAAATGAGTGTTTCTGGAAAATTATACATTAAAATGTTAGTATGACTAACACTGAAGAAGGGGTTACAGGTGATTTTAAAATGAAAGTGTAGGCCAGGTGCAGTGGCTCACGCCTGTAACCCCAGCACTTTGGGAGGCCAGGGCAGCGGATTGCTTGAGCCCAGGAATTTAAGACTAGCCTGGGCAACATGGCAAAACCCCATCTCTACAAAAAACACAAAAATTAGCCAGGTATGGGGATGCATGCCTGTAATCCCAGCTACTCAGGAGGCTGGGTGGGAGGATCGCTTGAACCTGGGAAGCGGAGTTTGCAGTGAGCCGAGATCACGCCACTGCACTCCAGCCTGGGTGACAGAGCAGGACTCTGTCCAAAAAAAAAAATGAAATAAAATAAAATAAAATGAAAGTCTAATTCATCATCACTGTTACAAATGCTCCTATCTTTGACTCTAAACTTTTTTTTTTTTTTTTTGAGACAGAGTTTCACTCTTGTTGCCCAGGCTAGAGTGCAATGGTGTGATCTCAGCTCACTGCAGCCTCCGCCTCCAAGGTTCAAGAGATTCTTTTGCCTCAGCCTTCTGAGTAGCTGGGATTACAGGCATGCGCCAACACATCCGGCTAATTTTGTAGACTCTAAACTTCTGTTTCAAGGAATTTCTTGTAAGGCTATCCGAGCATATGTAAGGATATGCATATACAAGGTACTTCGGAAGCCTTTTGGTAATCGCAACAGATTGGGAACAACCCAAATAGCTATCAGTAGGGGACTTACTAAATAAATTGCAACAAAATATTATATAGCTGAAAAGAAAACTCTTCATATAATGAAAGAGAATTACCCCAGGATATATTGCTAAATGAAAAAAACAACAGATAGCTTGTGTGATGTAATAGGTAAAAGGAGAAAATAATGGGCAGGAATGTGTGTTTGCTTATGCATCACATACCTCTGGAAGGGTAAAGACACTGATTGCCTCTGGGGAGGGGAACTTTGTGTCTGTGGAGTGGGGCGGAAGGGGGAGTTTTTGCTGATTATCTTTCTGACTTTTTTGAGCTTTTAATCATATTAGTATGTTTTCTATTTTTAAAAAATAGTTAAATATCCAAATAAAATCCTTGTTTTCTTTTCTGTTTCTTTTTTTTATTTTCTCATAAGTGAAAAACTACTTGCTTTTCTTAATTTTGAAAAAGGAAAAAGAGGGTGGTGATTCCTCAAGGATCTAGAACCAGAAGTACCATTTGACCCAGCAATCCTATTACTGGTATATACCCAAAGGATTTTAAATCATTCTACTATAAAGACACATGCACACGTATGTCTATTGCAGCACTATTTACAATAGCAAAGACTTGGCCCAACCCAAATGCCCATCAATGGTAGACTGGATAAAGAAAATGTGGCACATATACACTATGGAATACTATGCAGCTATAAAAAAGAAAGAGTTCATGTTTCATGTCCTTTGCAGGGACATGAGTGAAGCTGGAAACCATCATTCTCAGCAAACTAACACAGGAACAGAAAACCAAACACCGCGTGTTCTCACTCATAAGTGGGAGTTGAACAATGAGAACACCTGGACACAGGGAGGGAAACATCACATACCAGGGCCTGTCAGGGAGTGGGGTCAAGGGGAGGGAGAGCATTAGGACAAATATCTAATGCATGTGGGGCTTAAAACCCGGAGGATGGGTTAATAGGTGCAGCAAACCACCATGGCACGTGTATACCTATGTAACAAACCTGCATGTTCTGCAAATGTATCCCAGAACTTAAAGTAAAATAAAATTTTAAAAAAGGAAAAAGAGGTAACAAGGGAACCCCATTGATAGAAAGTAAGGTCTAATTGAAAAGGACAAGAAATCTACACCATTTTTGGCCTGGAAATGTGTTTTGAGGTGCCCCTTTGTATTAAGGATGTTAAGCCAAATGTAGGTGAGCCTTTTCATCAATGAAACTAGTAATATAATAACATGGGAGGGTGTATTTTCTTAAAACATATCCTGTGGATTCCTCTAAATGGAAGTGATTTTAAAATTCCGTTACATTGCAGTCTTCTCTTTAGACCTTATTGTCATCAACATCTGCTTTTTAAAAGAAAACAGCTTCTACCCAAGGAATACCGCTGAGCTCTGTCAAAGCTACTTACAGGAACCAAAACTGTCTAAGTCTGGGGCCTGAACGTATGCACGTGTGCAGCTGTGGGGCTGATGCAGAACCGAATGAAGAGCTGGGTACAGAGCACATGGGAAATAAAATCAGTGTTGGCAGCGGGTGGGAAACCAGGCGCTTTAAAAGCTCAGGGTTTTAAGCTGTCTTTAGTTTCCTAGCCTAACAAATGAACACCCTAGATGAGATAAGAACCCAAACATCCTCGAAATGTATCTCCCTGTACTTTTATTATGCCACCTGCCCTCGTGGGGCTTCCAGAATTCAGAGGCACATCATGATGGTCTCCACTGTTTGGGAGCTGTACACTGTAGATGTCCTCACTGGATAATCAACAGGTAATACCTTCTTTAATTAAGTCCCCGCCACACAATGTTTTTGAGCTGGAAGGGCTATCTCCAGCTTTTCTATTTCCCAAATAAAGAAGCCAAGTCCTAAGGAGTATAAGTAGTTTGTCTAAGATCACCCAACAAGTTAACGGCGAGACTTGAGCTCTTGATACAGCACTCCTTCTATTGTTTGTTGCTGTTGTAGTTATTGTAGCATGGATGCATCTGTAAGAAGCAGATCAGGGTTGGGGACTCCTTTCAAATGCTGGTGGCTGGTGGCGCTGCTAATTTGCTGGGAGACGGTAGACAAGTTCCTTATACTTGCTGAGTCTCAGTTTCCTTGTCCCAAAACTAAAATAAAACAAGAACAATCTCACAGTTTGATGAAATGGCCTGGAAAAGATAAGATTTGGAGTAAGTACAAGTATCCCATCCCTACTTTTGGTCTCTTCGCAGATGGACTCTGTTTCTTTATTTGCAAAATGGAGAAAATGGAGATGGCCCTACGGTCCCCTCCAGCTCAGACATGCTGTGAAAGTCCTTTGTATACAGAAGGTGCAGGAAAATGTTTATTAATTTTAATTGATTGCAGTACTATTTACCCAAATTGACTTCCAGGCATTTTGTTAGCTCAGAGACTAGAGTTGCTTCCAGTTTTACCCCTAAGCTTTCGTTGGGACTTTGCGGCTGTCAGCTGTGCATTTTTCCTTCCCTGCTGCTCTGGGGTGTGGGCCTGGATTCAACTCATGGACTGGGAGCAGTCAAGGGTTTTCATTTGCCACAGGAAGATCATGGGCAAGTGAGCAGAACCCTGTCTCACATGAAGGACCATAGGTATTTTTAATTCAGGGCTTGAGCATGTAGATGGCAACCAGGGAAGAATACCCTTTCTCCCTCCTTCCCAGTCCTCCTCCCCAGCCCACCAGCTTTGCTGGTTAGTCCGTAGCTATGAACCAGGAAGTGGGGGGGGCACCAGAAGCCCATCAATCACTACTACACTCTGGCCCCTTGGCTCTCTGGCCTGTTCCCATCCATCTGGTACTTGTCTTAAAGGCAAGAGTAAAGTCCTGAATATCCCCGGTTCCTTTCTCCCTAAGGAGAGGACAAAACAGTAAGCTCAGAGAAGAGAAGGGAGGTAGAAAAAGATACACTGAGAGGCAAATGATTTAAAGCCCACCAACCATTTCAGAAATGACTAAGCCTGTGATGAACAGCTGGATTCTACTTCCCAGGCTTATACTGAGGAATAAGTGAAATTAAATATGGCAGTATATGTAAAATACCTGGAACAGTGCCTGGAATATGGCATAAGCTCAATAAAGGGCAACTGTTATTGTTATTGAAGTCCTGGATTTAAAGCCAGAGACTTAAAGCTGGAAGAATGTGGTGAGAAATTTTAAAAGCCATGCACATACATCAGAAAAACTAAAATATAAAATAGTGACAACACCACATGTGGGCACGGATGCAAATCACTCATCCATTGTGGGTAGGATTATAAAATGGTACAGCCATTCTGGAAAAGTTTGATAATTTCTTATAAAACTAAACATGCAATTACCATATAAGCCAGCGACTGTTCCCTTGGGTGTTTATCCCAGGAAAATGAAATGTTTTATGTTTACACAAAAACCTCTACATAAATGTTCATAACAACTTTATTCCTAAGAGCCAACAACTGAAAGAACCCCAGATATCCTTCGATGAGTGAATGGTTAAAAAAACTGTGGTATATCTGTATCATGAAATACTACGAAGCAATAAAAAGGAGCAAACTATTGATACATGCAACAATCTAGATGAATCTCAAGGGGATTATGCTGATTTTTAAAAATCAAATTCCAGGAGGTATCATATACTGTATGATATGATTCCATTTACATAAGATTCTTGAAAAGACAAAAGTACAGAGAATTAGGACACATTGCCAAAGTTCCAAGGTTACCAAAGGTTAGGGACGGGGTAGGGGTGGAGTGGAGGCAGTAGCCAGGGGGGAAGGTGGATGTGGTTACAAAAGGCCAGGAAAAGGGATCCTTGTGATGATGGAACTGTTCTCTCTTGACTGTGGTGATGGATACTACAGCCTCTGTAGGTGATAAAACTGTGTAGAACTTAATACACACATGGAAAACTGGTAAAACCTGAATGAGTTTAGTGGGTTATATCAACATTAATTTCCTGGTTGCGCTATTATTATACATAGTTTTGCACCCAGTTAGGGAAACCTGGGTAAAGGGTATTATTTCATAAAACTGCATGTGAATCTATAATTATCTCAAAATAAAATGTTTAATTAAAAAACAAAACTGTAAAGAATTGTGCGTGCGTGTGAAATACTATTTCTTTTTTTGTTTGTTCGTTTCTTCTTCTTTTTTTTTTAAATTTTACTTTAAGTACTGGGATTCATGTGCAGAATGTGCAGGTTTGTTACATAGGTATACATGTGGCCTGGTGGTTTGCTGCACCTATCAACCCATCATCTAGGTATTAAACCCTGCATGCATTAGGTATTTGTCCTAATGCTCTCCCTCCCCTTGCCGCCTAACCCCCAACTGGCCCTGGTGTGTGATGTTCCCCTCCCTGTGTGCCTGTGTTCTCATTGTTCAACTCCCACTTATGAGTGAGAACACACGGTGTTTGGTTTTCTGGTCATGTGTTAGTTTGCTGAGAATTATGGTTTCAGCTTCATCCATGTCCCTGCAAAGGGCATGATCTCATTCCTTTTTATGGCTGCATAGTATTCCATGGTGTATATGTACCATATTTTCTTTATCCAGTCTATCATTGATGGGCATTTGGGTTAGGTCCAAGTCTTTGCTATTGTAAATAGCGCTGCAATAATCATACGTGTGCATGTGTCTTTATAGTAGCATGATTTATAATCCTTTGGGTATATACCCAGTAATAGGATTACTGGGTTAAATGGTATTTCTGGTTCTAGATCCTTGGGGAATCACCACACTGTTTTCCACAATGATTGAACTAATTTACACTCCCACCAACAGTGTAAAAGTGTTCCTATTTCTCCACATCCTCACCTGCATCTGTTGTTTCCTGACTTTTTAATGATCACTGTTCTAACTGGCGTGAGATGGTATCTCATCGTAGTTTTGATTTGCATGTGAAATGCTATTTCTACAGTAAGAATTCTAGAAGCACATTTACAGTTGCTTAAATATCAGATAATTCATTATTGCACTGCTTGTAATAGCAAAAGACTGGGAGCAACTTAAACATGTCTATCAATAGGGAACCAGTTAAATATAGTACAACCATGAAATGGAATGCTATGTAAATTTTAAATAAAATGAAAAAGCGTGGCTCACGCCTGTAATCCCAACACTTTGGGAGACCGAGGCCGGCGGATCAGAAGGTCAGGAGATTGAGACCATCCTGGCTAACACGGTGAAACCCTGTCTCTACTAAAAATTCAAAAAATTAGCCAGGCGTGGTGGCAGGCGCCTGTAGTCCCAGCTACTCGGGAGGCTGAGGCAGGAGAATGGCGTAAACCTGGGAGGCGGAGCTTGCAGTGAGCCGAGATTGCGCCACTGCACTCCAGCCTGGGCGACAGAGGGAAACTCCGTCTCCAAAAAAATAAATAAATACATAAATAAGTAAATAAAATGAAAAATCTCTTTATGTACTAATATAGAAAGAGTCCAAGGATATATTGTGGGTGGTGGGGGGAAAAAGCAAAATGAAGAACAACGGATATGGAATGATAAAATTCGTATTTTTAAAAAATTACTTGGATTTATATATATTTTTAAATTTCTAGAAGTATATACAAGAAACTAATAACAGTGGCTACCTGTTTTGTTCTGTTGTTTTTGAGGGGAGGGGCACAAATTACAAAATTAAATGAAGAGAGGTTAAGGTTGGAGCGGGGTGGTGAAGAGGGCCTCACTGTATGTCTTTTTCCAGTAGGCAATCAAGAAGCACTTGTTTAGATGAACTTCCTCTCAACCGATGCCACCCCAAAAGAAGAACACTTGTGTCTTTCACATTCATTTGACAGTTACCACCCTCTAGGACACGCACTTCTGCTATTTCCCTGAATTTTTAATGAACATTGTGTCTGTGGAGCTGGGGCTTGGCTCCTTCACCACCTCACCATGGCTGTCTGTCCATCTGCCTCCTTTCACCACCCTGCCTGTGCCTAAGGGCCCCAGGGACAGTCCTCTTCATCTCTCCCTCAGGTGTCCATCCCAGGCCCTTAGGTGAACTGGGCCCTGCTTAGCCTTCAGTTCCCGTCCTGTCCCAGCAGGAGCATTCACCTGTATTAGAGCATTGTTTTCATGGTTTAGAATAGGCTCAACCAACTTATACCTCCAGTGGGCCATGCTGTCCCCCTCCACCTTGTGCCTTTGCACACATGGCCCTCTCACCCTAGAACCACAATGTAGAGCTCCCTCTCCATTTATTTACTAGATATTTATTAAGCACCTACTATGTGTCAGGTACTGTGTGAGAAAGGGTATGTACTGGTGAACAAAACAGATGAAAACACCTGTTCTCATTGAGTTTTTAATGGTTTTAGGTGAAATGTCTGTTTCAGAAAAACTTGACCTCCTGAGCAGTATGGATGCCCCTCCTCTGTAACTACTGTGGCCCTGTTCTTCCGCATCTGCCTATGGGACAGGACTCCCTGGGTGGATCTAACCGGGTGACCCTTTCACATCATGGAGGGACCTTCCTTCCACATACTGGCCCAGCTGGCAGCCCCGCCTAGGCCCTGCCCTGGCCAGGAGATTAGCTCATTTCATAGAATTATTTGGAAGATTAAGTGAGATAATTGGTTGCAAAATGACCAGCACAGCACCTGAGGCAAAGAAGAATAAATTTGTATTCACTGTAGTGTAGTATAGGGATTACACACAAGGATTTGGAGGTCAGGCAGGGTTCAAATCTTAGCGTATCACTTACTGTGACTTTGGGCAAGCTGCTGAATTATTCTAATTCAGCTTCCTCATCTATCAAATGGGGACTCATTATAACAGCTAAAATGTTGTTAAAATGTAGTATGCACATTTTTAAGCTCATGCATCATTGTCTCTTCAATTCTCAAAAATATCCTGTGACTTGCATCCCTATTTTACAGCTCTGCGAAGGCACGCACTGAAAATCACACAGCTGGAAATGGTGAATCCAAGCTGCCCAGTACCAGAGGGTGGGCACTTAACCCTCCACACACCCCAGTCTTTCCAGTAGAAACTACCTCAACAGGCTGTGGTAGGAGTTAGATGAGATGACACATATGAATCACTTGGACACCATGTTCAGCAAGTGGTAAGTGATCCATACATATTCACTGTGCTCAATACTATTATTGCTGTTAATTTGCTTAGTGGTGAAATAGTTTCGCCATCTGTTTGGATAAAGATAGACTGATAAAGATTTAATTGAGGGAGTAAAGCCTTTTGTCTTATCCAGTCAGAGCAGAAGAAAGAGCAGCCCAGTGTCAGAGAGCTCAGTCAAGGTTGGGTCCAAGGTAATTATTTCCCCACAGATGTTTCCACAGTGGCCTGCACTATGTAAGGCACAAAAGTGGACACAGCAGAACCTTGGTGGATACTTTATGACCTGGGCAGAATGGGATCAACCTGGAACTTTATAAAGCAAGCTGACCTCCTGCATAGGTCATCAGTCCACCCAAACGCAGGCATTTCCTGAGACCCTCCTATGTGTCCATGCTGCAGGGAGAAGGGAGAGGAGGGTGGCATGGGTGCTGTTGTAAGTCTCACAGAAGCGTGAGTGATAGACGGGCCAGCTCTCAGAAGCACTCCAGACAACACACGGGCGTGAGATGTTAAATAATACCATCTGCCATGCATGCACCTCCAAACCAACCACCAGCCCTGGGACCTAGCAGGCAGATCCATTTTATCTTTGCTCTCTCTATTCAACCCCACCCTCCACCATGGCCCAACATCCCCCCAAACATGATGGTGGATGATGTTCAGTGTGGCTTCAATTCCCGTGACCTCGGGGGAATGGTCTGTGTTTCTGAATTGCTCTCCTTAGTCTAACCACCTAGAAGGAGCTTTTGCCTGATGTGGTGAAGTTTGGCCAAACTCCTTGCTCTAGTCTCCTTCATCACCCAGTTAGTCTTTGCCACTCCCCGAGGTTTACCCAGAAGCAGACAAAGCCAACAGGCAGGCTCAGACAGACAAGGTGTCCTGGGCAGGCTCACATTGGGCATTACTTGAAACTGGTGGCTTAAAAATTCATTAAACATCTGGAGGAAACAGCAAGAGCAGTGGGTGAAGGGCAGGGAACACTGCTCAGTCTCACCCCCCAACCATTCAGCAAAGCAACAGATCTGCAGTGAACAGACACTGCCACCACTGTTCGTAGCCACCATCACCACCCAGAGACAGGTTAGCAACCACCAGTTGCAACTGAAGCACGTGCCTTTTGTGGCTTGTCAAACTATTCCTTCTAACTGGTTACAAAGCCCTCCTTGAGAGCACATCCTTCATTACACAAATATTTATTGATCACTTGCCAGGGGCTGGGGATACTGCAGTGAATCAAATAGTCAGTAGCCGCTTTGAAAATTTTTATTTATTTAACAAACATATGTGACAAGCACCATACTAAATACTCTTCAAGATTCACTTATTTTAGCCTCATTTACAGCCCTTTGAAATCGGTACTATTATTACCCCCATTTTCCAGATGGAACAACTGAGGGACAAAGTTAAATAGCTTAAATGGCAAAGCAGGATTTAGACCTGGGCGATTTGGCTCCTTAGTCTATATGCCAAACCCCAAAAGGCAAATATCCTTTTCCCTAGTCCATACCATTTGTTGCCTCTTGTGAACTGGCACCTCTTAACCTAGAAATGCCCTTAGGGCAGGGCTGGGCTGTCAGTTTTCCTCAAATGAACAGACAACAGGGCTGGAACTCCCTCCCCAACCCCTTCCATGCTGGTTGGGCAAAGACGGAGCAGGGCTTCCCTTCCCAATCTTGTGGGCTCAGTTCTTTCTGGGGAAACTTTGAATTTGGGGCTAGCATGAAGTGGAAATTCTGGGTACCTACCTGAGTCAGGCTCCATTCCTAGAAATCTGACATGACTGGGTCCCTTGTCCATACCCTGGCAGGCTCCAGCCCTCCTCAGATGGCAGAGGGCCCCCCAGGACCTGAGAGGAAGGGGCTTCCCCTCCCCCTGCTCTTAAGGGTGGTCTTCTTCTCCCCCTCTTCTCAGCCTCTACTTCCAGGTCCTTCCAGCTCCTCTGAGCTCACTGCAGGCCTGGGTGAGCTGACCAGAGCTGGGTTTGGAGAACCTGGCAGCGAGGGGTGTCCTTGGGGTTTCAACTTCATCTCCTCAAACTGCTCAGAGACATTTCCCCAGATCTTTACCCTAAAAGTCTCCATGCTGCAGCTCAACCCCATCCCATTCCTGCAGCCACTGCTGACCTCGTATCCATAAGTGGCCCATCCTTTCATGCTCTAACACCCCTTCCACACTCTGCACAGTTCTCATGTTCCCTCCTTCCACAATGCTCAGTTCCTGAACAAAACAGATCTTTCTTGTTCCCCAAACCCCATCTTTGGTTTAGTCTATAAAATTTGTCAATTTTTTCCCTAATAAAAAAATCCCTCAAGAGCATCAAACGAAATAACAGAGATGCTTTAATTTATTAATAAGATATTAAACTAATACCACATTGTGCCCGAGCAACACATTTGACCACTTTGAAGCAACGTGGCAGAGCAGGGTATGTGTTTACTAATAAGATATTTAAATAATATTGCGTGTGCATAACTTTTTATGGTGCTTTTTGTATCTCATTGGCTCATCATAACAGGCTTTTGCAATGTCTGCTATAAATAACATCATTCTCTTTTGATGGATAAATAAACAGAGGCTTATAAAGGTAGGTTGACTTGCCTCGAGTCACATAGTCTCTTTTTCTTTTTTTTTTTTTGGTGTAATGGATTTCTTTTTTCTTTTTTTTTTATTTTTATTTTTTTATTATACTTTAAGTTTTAGGGTACATGTGCACATTATGCAGGTTAGTTACATATGTATACATGTGCCATGCTGGTGCGCTGCACCCACTAACTCGTCATCTAGCATTAGGTATATCTCCCAATGCTATCCCTCCCCCTTCCCCCCACCCCACCACAGTCCCCAGAGTGTGATATTCCCCTTCCTGTGTCCATGTGATCTCATTGTTCAATTCCCACCTATGAGTGAGAATATGCGGTGTTTGGTTTTTTGTTCTTGTGATAGTTTACTGAGAATGATGATTTCCAATTTCATCCATGTCCCTACAAAGGACATGAACTCACCATTTTTTATGGCTGCATAGTATTCCATGGTGTATATGTGCCACATTTTCTTAATCCAGTCTATCATTGTTGGACATTTGGGTTGGTTCCAAGTCTTTGCTATTGTGAATAATGCCGCAATAAACATACGTGTGCATGTGTCTTTATAGCAGCAAGATTTATAGTCCTTTGGGTATATACCCAGTAATGGGATGGCTGGATCAAATGGTATTTCTAGTTCGAGATCCCTGAGGAATCGCCACACTGACTTCCACAATGGTTGAACTAGCTTACAGTCCCACCAACAGTGTAAAAGTGTTCCTATTTCTCCACATCCTCTCCAGCACCTGTTGTTTCCTGACTTTTTAATGATTGCCATTCTAACTGGTGTGAGATGGTATCTCATTGTGGTTTTGATTTGCATTTCTCTGATGGCCAGTGATGATGAGCATTTTTTCATGTGTTTTTTGGCTGCATAAATGTCTTCTCTTGAGAAGTGTCTGTTCATGTCCTTCGCCCACTTTTTGATGGGGTTGTTTTTTTCTTGTAAATTTGTTTGAGTTCATTGTAGATTCTGGATATTAGCCCTTTGTCAGATGAGTAGGTTGCAAAAATTTTCTCCCATTTTGTAGGTTGCCTGTTCACTCTGATGGTAGTTTCTTTTGCTGTGCAGAAGCTCTTTAGTTTAATTAGATCCCATTTGTCAATTTTGGCTTTTGTTGCCATTGCTTTTGGTGTTTTGGACATGAAGTCCTTGCCCATGCCTATGTCCTGAATGGTGATGCCTAGGTTTTCTTCTAGGGTTTTTATGGTTTTAGGTCTAACGTTTAAGTCTTTAATCCATCTTGAATTGATTTTTGTATAAGGTGTAAGGAAGGGATCCAGTTTCAGCTTTCTACATATGGCTAGCCAGTTTTCCCAGCACCATTTATTAAATAGGGAATCCTTTCCCCATTGCTTGTTTTTCTCAGGTTTGTCAAAGATCAGATAGTTGCAGATATGCGGCGTTATTTCTGAGGGCTCTGTTCTGTTCCATTGATCTATATCTCTGTTTTGGTACCAGTACCATGCTGTTTTGGTTACTGTAGCCTTGTAGTATAGTTTGAAGTCAGGTAGTGTGATGCCTCCAACTTTGTTCTTTTGGCTTAGGGTTGCCTTGGCGATGCGGGCTCTTTTTTGGTTCCATATGAACTTTAAAGTAGTTTTTTCCAATTCTGTGAAGAAAGTCATTGGTAGCTTGATGGGGATGGCATTGAATCTGTAAATTACCTTGGGCAATATGGCCATTTTCACGATATTGATTCTTCCTACCCATGAGCATGGAATGTTCTTCCATTTGTTTGTATCCTCTTTTATTTCCTTGAGCAGTGGTTTGTAGTTCTCCTTGAAGAGGTCCTTCACATCCCTTGTAAGTTGGATTCCTAGGTATTTTATTGTCTTTGAAGCAATTGTGAATGGGAGTTCACTCATGATTTGGCTCTCTGTTTGTCTGTTATTGGTGTGTAAGAATGCTTGTGATTTTTGTACATTGATTTTGTATCCTGAGACTTTGCTGAAGTTGCTTATCAACTTAAGGAGATTTTGGGCTGAGACAATGGGGTTTTCTGGCTATACAATCATGTCATCTGCAAACAGGGACAATTTGACTTCCTCTTTTCCTAATTGAATACCCTTTATTTCCTTCTCCTGCCTAATTGCCCTGGCCAGAACTTCCAACACTATGTTGAATAGGAGTGGTGAGAGAGGGCATCCCTGTCTTGTGCCAGTTTTCAAAGGGAATGCTTCCAGTTTTTGCCCATTCAGTATGATATTGGCTGTGGGTTTGTCATAGATAGCTCTTATTATTTTGAAATACGTCCCATCAATACCTAATTTATTGAGAGTTTTTAGCATGAAGGGTTGTTGAATTTTGTCAAAGGCTTTTTCTGCATCTATTGAGCTAATCATGTGGTTTTTGTCTTTGGCTCTGTTTATATGCTGGATTACATTTATTGATTTGCATATATTGAACCAGCCTTGCATCCCAGGGATGAAGCCTACTTGACCATGGTGGATAAGCTTTTTGATGTGCTGCTGGATTCGTTTTGCCAGTATTTTATTGAGGATTTTTGCATCAATGTTCATCAAGGATATTGGTCTAAAATTCTTTTTTGGTTGTGTCTCTGCCTGGCTTTGGTATCAGAATGATGCTGGCCTCATAAAATGAGTTAGGGAGGATTCCCTCTTTTTCTATTGATTGGAATAGTTTCAGAAGGAATGGTACCAGTTCCTCCTTGTACCTCTGATAGAATTCGGCTGTCAATCCATCTGGTCCTGGACTCTTTTTGGTTGGTAAACTATTGATTATTGCCACAATTTCAGCTCCTGTTATTGGTCTATTCAGAGATTCAAGTTCTTCCTGGTTTAGTCTTGGGAGAGTGTATGTGTCGAGGAATTTATCCATTTCTTCTAGATTTTCTAGTTTATTTGCATAGAGGTGTTTGTAGTATTCTCTGATGGTAGTTTGTATTTCTGTGGGATCGGTGGTGATATCCCCTTTATCATTTTTTATTGCGTCTATTTGATTCTTCTTTTTTTCTTTATTAGTCTTGCTAGTGGTCTATCAATTTTGTTGATCCTTTCAAAAAACCAGCTCCTGGATTCATTAATTTTTTGAAGGGTTTTTTGTGTCTCTATTTCCTTCAGTTCTGCTCTGATTTTAGTTATTTCTTGCCTTTTGCTAGCTTTTGAATGTGTTTGCTCTTGCTTTTCTAGTTCTTTTAATTGTGATGTTAGGGTGTCAATTTTGGATCTTTCCTGCTTTCTCTTGTGGGCATTTAGTGCTATAAATTTCCCTCTACACACTGCTTTGAATGCATCCCAGAGATTCTGGTATGTTGTGTCTTTGTTCTCGTTGGTTTCAAAGAACATCTTTATTTCTGCCTTCATTTCGTTATGTATCCAGTAGTCATTCAGGAGCAGGTTGTTCAGTTTCCATGTAGTTGAGCAGTTTTGAGTGAGACTCTTAATCCTGAGTTCTAGTTTGATTGCACTGTGGTCTGAGAGATAGTTCGTTATAATTTCTGTTCTTTTACATTTGCTGAGGAGAGCTTTACCTCCAAGTATGTGGTCAATTTTGGAATAGGTGTGGTGTGGTGCTGAAAAAAATGTATATTCTGTTGATTTGGGGTGGAGAGTTCTGTAGATGTTTATTAGGTCCGCTTGGTGCAGAGCTGAGTTCAATTCCTGGGTATCCTTGTTGACTTTCTGTCTCGTTGATCTGTCTAATGTTGACAGTGGGGTGTTAAAGTCTCCCATTATTAATGTGTGGGAGTCTAAGTCTCTTTGTAGGTCACTCAGGACTTGCTTTATGAATCTGGGTGCTCCTGTATTGGGTGCATATATATTTAGGATAGTTAGCTCTTCTTGTTGAATTGATCCCTTTACCATTATGTAATGGCCTTCTTTGTCTCTTTTGATCTTTGTTGGTTGAAAGTCTGTTTTATCAGAGACTAGGATTGCAACCCCTGCCTTTTTTTGTTTTCCATTTGCTTGGTAGATCTTCCTCCATCCTTTTATTTTGAGCCTATATGTGTCTCTGCACGTGAGATGGGTTTCCTGAATACAGCACACTGATGGATCTTGACTCTTTATCCAATTTGCCAGTCTGTGTCTTTTAATTGGAGCATTTAGTCCATTTATATTTAAAGTTAATATTGTTATGTGTGAATTTGACCCTGTCATTATGATGTTAGCTGGTTATTTTGCACGTTAGCTGATGCAGTTTCTTCCTAGTCTCGATGGTCTTTACATTTTGGCATGATTTTGCAGCGGCTGGTACCGGTTGTTCCTTTCCATGTTTAGCGCTTCCTTCAGGAGCTCTTTCAGGGCAGGCCTGGTGGTGACAAAATCTCTCAGCATTTGCTTGTCTGTAAAGTATTTTATTTCTCCTTCACTTATGAAGCTTAGTTTGGCTGGATATGAAATTCTGGATTGAAAATTCTTTTCTTTAAGAATGTTGAATATTGGCCCCCACTCTCTTCTGGCTTGTAGGGTTTCTGCCAAGAGATCCGCTGTTAGTCTGATGGGCTTCCCTTTGAGGGTAACCCGAACTTTCTCTCTGACTGCCCTTAACATTTTTTCCTTCATTTCAACTTTGGTGAATCTGACAATTATGTGTCTTGGAGTTGCTCTTCTCGAGGAGTATCTTTGTGGCATTCTCTGTATTTCCTGAATCTGAACGTTGGCCTGCCTTGTTAGATTGGGGAAGTTCTCCTGGATAATATCCTGCAGAGTGTTTTCCAACTTGGTTCCATTCTCCCCATCACTTTCAGGTACACCAATCAGACGTAGATTTGGTCTTTTCACATAGTCCCATATTTCTTGGAGGCTTTGCTCATGTCTTTTTATTCTTTTTTCTCTAAACTTCCCTTCTCGCTTCATTTCATTCATTTCATCTTCCATCGCTGATACACTTTCTTCCAGTTGATCGCATCGGCTCCTGAGGCTTCTGCATTCTTCACGTAGTTCTCGAGCCTTGGTTTTCAGCTCCATCAGCTCCTTTAAGCACTTCTCTGTATTGGTTATTCTAGTTATACATTCTTCTAAATTTTTTTCAAAGTTTTCAACTTCTTTGCCTTTGGTTTTAATGTCCTCCCGTAGCTCAGAGTAATTTGATCGTCTGAAGCCTTCTTCTCTCAGCTAGTCAAAGTCATTCTCCATCCAGCTTTGTTCCATTGCTGGTGAGGAACTGCGTTCCTTTCTGCGTTTTAGAGTTTCCAGTTTTTCTGTTCTGTTTTTCCCCATCTCTGTGGTTTTATCTACTTTTGGTCTTTGATGATGGTGATGTACAGATGGGTTTTTGGTGTGGATGTCCTTTCTGTTTGTTAGTTTTCCTTCTAACAGACAGGACCCTCAGCTGCAGGTCTGTTGGAATACCCTGCCGTGTGAGGTGTCAGTGTGCCCCTGCTGGGGGGTGCCTCCCAGTTAGGCTGCTCGGGGGTCAGGGGTCAGGGACCCACTTGAGGAGGCAGTCTGCCCGTTTTCAGATCTCCAGCTGCGTGCTGGGAGAACCACTGCTCTCTTCAAAGCTGTCAGACAGGGACATTTAAGTCTGCAGAGGTTGCTGCTGTCTTTTTGTTTGTCTGTGCCCTGCCCCCAGAGGTGGAGCCTACAGAGGCAGGCAGGCCTCCTTGAGCTGTGGTGGGCTCCACCCAGTTCGAGCTTCCTGGCTTGGGCAGTATGGCCATTTGCACGATATTGATTCTTCCTACCCATGAGCATGGAATGTTCTTCCATTTGTTTGTATCCTCTTTTATTTCCTAAGCAAGCCTGGGCAATGGAGGGCACCCCTCCCCCAGCCTCGCTGCTGCCTTGCAGTTTGATCTCAGACTGCAGTGCTAGCAATCAGCAAGACTCCATGGGCGTAGGACCCTCCGAGCCAGGTGCGGGATATAATCTCGTGGTGCGCCGTTTTTTAAGCCGGTCCGAAAAGCGCAATATTCGGGTGGGAGTGACCCGATTTTCCAGGTGCGTCCGTCACCCCTTTCTTTGACTCAGAAAGGGAACTCCCTGACCCCTTGTGCTTCCCAAGTGAGGCAATGCCTTGCCCTGCTTCGGCTCGCGCACGGTGCGCGCACCCACTGACCTGCGCCCACTGTCTGGCACTCCCTAGTGAGATGAACCCGGTACCTCAGATGGAAATGCAGAAATCACCTGTCTTCTGCGTCGCTCATGCTGGGAGCTGTAGACCGGAGCTGTTCCTATTTGGCCATCTTGGCTCCTCCCCTCACATAGTCTCTTTGGGATGCTGTGTTCACCAAGTCAGCACATGGGCTCTGTGGCCTCTTCTCGAATTAAGTCCCAGGTCAAAGAGGGAACAAGAGAAACCTTTGTTGTCTAGACTCTGTTAGGAGGAAAGGACAGGCCTAATATAAGTAGGGAAATCAGAGCCAGACATCTTGAAAGCAGAGGGACAGTGGTCTTGCCTGGCTTGGAGATCACTGCCCAGCCAGTAGGATGTGTGGAGGGTCACCAGTTAGAGAACTTCAGTGATCTGCTTAGGTTCGTTAGATGAAGAGCTTGGGGTGATCCTCTGTTTCCTTCACCCACTTATTCTGCAAACACCCTGTGCTGTGCTGATGAGGTCCTGTGGTGGAGATATGATTACCACCTTGTGCCAAATCCCTCTTATCCCTGCCCCAGCACAACACTGAGTAAGCAAAGGCTGCCCCCTAAACAGCCATGCCCAAAAGGTACAGCTCTCCAGAATGCACCTGGAGGCAGCAGGGAGGGGAAGGGAGACCAGAAGCACTTCTGCAGGGGCACCTTGAGGAGCCCTACTTGTTCATTTTTCCTTCAGTTTTTATTCTCTGTGTCTCCAGTTATAACTCTTTCACCATAGGAACAAATTGAGGCAGGAACCAGACCTTGTGTACCCCAAAAGGCCCTAGATGAAGGGAACATCATGGATGGGAGGCCTCCACTGCCCAGCTGAAGTCGTTTGCCTCCCCAGAGACCACTCCCACCACCATGGTTACAAATCATGCAACAGGAGGCCCCACACATGACAGCCTTTCAGACTTTGTCCAGAGTGAAGACAGCAAGTCACAGAGCCTGCACCTGGGTTCAGAAGCCCTGCACTTTGCCCTTTGTTCCTCCCCACACATGCTATGGGCAAGTCACTTAACGTCCTGAGCCCTCCCTGAGTCTCAGCTGCTGTGAAGATCCAAAAGAGATGGTGGCCAGGAAGGCTTCTCATAACAGACAAATGCCAACGGCTGGTATTATTGTCTTTCCATCAATATCTCCAGTAAATACTTGGATTTGTCTGGTCCCTTTTCTCCCTGCTAACTCACACTGCATCCCTGGCACCCAGGGCAGCAGCTGGTAGACAGTGAATAGTGGTATGCATTTGTTCTTGAAGGAACAAGCAATTCTCTTTACACCCCTGTCCCCACACCACCCTACCTGCCTCCCACCATAATAGAAACAAGCTGAGGATGTTGCCAGAGTCTCTGTTCTTGTAAGTTCCTTGTGCCTGAGATTCCTACAGCCAGACACCATTCTCCATGCTAAGTCCTCCCCATAGCAACCTCTAGACCTGCACTGTTCAATACAGTAGCCACATGTAGCCCCTGAGCACTTGAAATGTGGCTGGTGCACCTGAAGAACTAGAATTTCATTTCATTTTAACTAATTTTACTTTAAAAACTGATACTGGTTTCAGTTACTGGGAAGTTGTATGGAACAACTTGGGTATGTGGATCTACTTGTTTAATTGTCAATTTGATGAAATCTAAATATAATGAAGTATTTCAGATGATGATCTAGTGCCTGAATTTAAATGTGCTATAAGTAAAATATAGACAGGATTTCAAAGATTAGTAAACAAAAAAAAGCAAAGTATCTCTTTCACAAATCTTTGTATTGATTACATATTGGAAGGATAATGTTTTAGAAATATTGAATTAAGTGGAATATGTAATTGAAATTGATGTTACCTGTTTCTCTTTATTTTTTAATGTGGCTTCTAGGAATTTTTAATTTCATATGTGTTTTGCGTATTTCTATTGGACAGTGCTGATCTAGACCATCTATCTCAGTCCTCTTGGGCTGCTGTAACAAATTACCATGGGCTGGGTGGCTTAAAAGACAAATACTTATTTCTCACAGTTCTGGAGACTGGACTTTCAAGATCAGGACGCCAGCATGGCCGGGTTTTGGCGAGGGCCTTCTTCCAGGTTGCAGACTGCTAACTTCTCTGTGTCCTCACATGGCAGAGGGAGAACTAGAGAGCTCTCTGGGGTCCCTTTGATAAGGGCACTAATCCCGTGCATGAAGGCTCCACCCTCATGACCCAATCACCTCCCAAATGCTCCACCTCCTAATACTGTCACTTTGGGGGTTAGGATTTCAATGTATGAATTTTGTGGGGGACACGAACTTTCAGTCCACAGCCCATGGCACACTTCTTTCCTCCAAAACAAATAAAAGGGTGGAAGGGGGATTTGGAAAGCAGCAAAAGGCACTCTAGATGAAAGAAAGATCCCAACAGACCTAAGACAGGATCTTTATTCTGTTATAACGCAACAAGTATGTGCTTACCATGTGCCAAGCACTGTTGCAAGAAGTCACTTAATCCTCACAACGGTCCCGTAGAGGAAGTCTATTAAGGTAAAGTAGAGATTACTTTACATATGAGGGAGCTGAGGCACAGACAGGTTGATCAATTTGCCCAAGGTTACTGGGCTAGTAAGTGGCCAATTCAGAGTTTTTCACCCAGCCTGTCTCCAGAGCCTGAACTCTGAACTCCCCCATAGACCTCTTCTAATTTTAGGCTATTGCTATCAATCCAATCCTCCTGTGTATCAGTGTCAGGTTGAATTCCACTCTCCCTCTGTCTAAATATTCATGGCTTCACTTCCCTCTCAGTGTCTCCTGCAAGTCTCACTTTCCTCCCCGCAGCGGCTGACTCAGTCCCCACGTTGTCTGAGGTCACCCACCAGTCCACTCGCCACGCCAGGCCTGGGCAGAGCACTCTTCGGGTCCCTGAAAGAGCCTTCTGGATGGAGGATAGGGGCTTTTTGGAGCCCTTCAGAATAAAATGCAATCTGAAAAAATGAATAGCCATGACAGGTTGCATTTAGGGCAGAAAGGGGGTTGACAAGGGGAGATGAAGGGGAACAGGGGAGAGAGATTCTTTACCACACACAAAGTGTTACAGATGCAGGGGCTGCAAGCTTGTCCTTCAGAAAAATGAAGAAGCAGTGGCCAGGACAGTGAGTAAGGGGCCTTCTCTGAGCTGCAGCATGGGGTGACTCCAGATGAGCAGGATGGGGCGAGGTCTATAATTTGGCAAAGTGGACCCTATGCTGGGGACGTAACCCTCCCCACCAGGTTTACCTGCCAGGACAGACAGTCACCCTGTGTTAACATACTCTTCCCTTCTACTCTGCTCACCCAAATATCTGTTTCTAGGCATCTCAACACCACTCCTTCCCTGCCAGGGCCCCACACCCAAGTTTTACCACCTGTGTCTTCAGGGAGCAGAGCAGGCACACATGATATCCACTTCCACAGGGGACTCAGATAAGGCAAAGCGATCCCTCACCAGGAAGTGGCTTGCAAAAACGTCTAAGTGGATGGGTGAGAGACTGGCTTAGGCCTGTTCCCACTCAGGTTCTCCTCCTGCCAAGGGCAGAGGGAGGGCCATGCCCGACAGGTGTGGCCCAGCCCCGGCTGCCGGCAGCCAACCATGCTGCCATAGAGGGGCCAGGATGGGAGGCAGGGCTTGGCCAGACCCTCTGAACACCATTGAGCCCTGGTTTAGACCATTCAGGCCTTCAACAGGGAAGGTTTCAATTTGCAGAAACTTAGGCCTGATGAGCTCCAGCTTGGTGGGAAGAGAGGCTTAGAGCTGAGTGGAGCGGTTCCTGGTTGCCTTCCCAGAAGCATCCCTCACTGTTTTCTGAGCCACAAAGTCCTGAAGCCTTTGTTCACTCAGGGACAGCAAGCAGTGACCATCATGGGGATAACAGATAGTGTGGCCAGATGACCCTACCAGCTAGAAGTAAGGTTGGAAATAGAAATTCAAGTTGGCAAACACAGATTGAGTACGTGCTATGTGCCGAGCTCTGTGACCAAGAACAAGATTTCCCATCATGCAAGGCAGAGTCAGGGGTACTGTTTATTATAAAAGATACCACAGTGGGGAAGAGAGGCAGGGAAGAGACCCTGTGCCTGAGAAGCTGAGATGCCTGTTGTGGAGATGGCATCAGAGCTGGAACTTGGGGAAAAGGAGCATTCCAACAGATGGAGATGGGGAAGGCATTGCAGACAGAGGGAACAGTGCAAGCAAAGGCAGAGAACTGGCAAGTCATGGACATAGGTCAGGCAGTGAACAGTCAGTCAGCAGAGATGAGTGGGAGACGAAGCTGGGATGGAAGGTGGGCAGAACCTCGTAGGTACCTGCATGTGTCTTACAAAAGTCTGGAATTTCTTCTATGGGAAATACAAGGCATCACAGGTTGATGTGCAGGGGGACTGAGTGTTGAAGGAAGTAGCTAGAGATCAAATGAAGAAAGGTAGGTGAGCAGGAGGGAAGAAAGCAGGAAAGGATGCCCCCATGAACTCCCATACTCACCATCCCTCGGTCAATAGCAATTGGACGAGGCGTCAGATTTCAAATGTTCACATTTGTCCTTTGGTGGTCCCTGTATGAGACCTCTCTAAAGGTTCCGTATTTTGTGGCACTTGGGCACCTGGCAGGGTTTGGAGGCTCTGCTGAGAAAGCTAGGATCAAGTCCATCCTGAAGCAGGACCCAACTGTCCTGCCAGGTGGATGGCAGCAGGTAACCCTTGGCACAAACTCTTCACATCCATTGCTTCTCCACCAGCTGCATGTAATTCCCCCCAAGTTCTGCTCAGCTGGCCTCTGACAGTTCTGACAGCAAAGTTTTGCTGCATGAAGCCCAAATTCAGCCTGTTTTAAATAAGGAGGGGAAACAAATAAAACCACATAGAACCAGAGAGTGCACAGGTCATGCGAAATACTCAGCAGCTCTTGTCATGTTCATAGTAGACAAAACCATTCATTATTCTAAAGAAGGAATCAAAGATTTTATGGTTTTGTTTTATTTAAGTTACTCACATATTTATTTTAGGAAACCAAATGTGAATTAAATACTAACTTCCCTCAATTCTTCTTTGGTCATTTGCTTTAGGAATACTTTGGGAGAATAAAATAATTCTGCAGTTTTGTTGAGTTAAAACTTCCCTAGGAGCGCCATTTTCTTCCTCTCCCCTCACTGCAATTTCTGAACCCACAGCAGCAGGCCTGGGGGAGGAGTTAAGGCATTTGGGCATCTTCTCTTCAAGACCAGCACCAGCAGCCAGGGTCCCCCTGTTCCCCCCTTTCCGTTCCATTCACCGTGAATGGCAGATTCCTCTGTCCGGGTCGGGTTTCCAGTCACCATAGAAACAAACTCGAGGCAGTTTCATTAATCATTTAGAGCACAAGAAGTCTAGGTCAGTCTGATTGCAGCATATAGGGTATCATCTCCGGGCCACATGGGACTCAGTCGATTTGAATTAAAAAAGATTAAGCTGCCCTGGGCTGCCTGGCCCCATCAGTTTAAGTTCTCATGTAACAGTGGTCTCTGGAGCCATATGGATTAGTGAGTGAAGCTATGCATTTATGTGGCAGGATTCGGTGAAACATTAGACGGCTGCAGGTGTCTGAGGGGAAGAGGACAGGGATCACATACAGGTTTTTTTTTTTATACTTGTTGCTGTTCTTTGGAAACTGGAAACAATAACTCAGTTTTATTTCTCCAGTGACAGTTACCGCTCTTGCTGACCATGAAATGGTACATTTGTTACCTGGGTGGGGTTTATGGTTCACAACGAAATGGTCTGTGAGGAGCCAGGGATGGCTATGTTCCATACCTTCTCCAGGGTGGCGGATGAGAATGCTGACTTTATTTTTTTTTCTGTGGAGTGACAAGAAATGCATCAAATAAATATTGATGGCATTTTAGTTTTGCTCGAATCAAGATTTATGAGCCCCAGGAAATTGACTTAGAGGCAGCTACAAATCAATGTGGCTCTGAAAGAGTTGTGTAGGGACCCCTCAAAATGAGAGCCCCCCCTTCCAAAGTACCTACCTTATTTATGGGCCTCTCTGGGACTTCAAAGAAGCTCAGTAACTTAGGCCAGACTGTTTTATTGCTTCATGGAGCTAAGATGTTTTAGGAGGAAGATGCAGGTTACAGTGTATTAGGAAGCCTCTCTTGGGCGGTAGGCAAGAGCTTTCTGCATATTGAACTGTCGATCTAAAGATTATCACACTCTGGCTTCCTATAGAATCATTCCTAAATCTTCTCTGCAGACTCGCCATGGTCGGAAGTCCTAGGTGATAAGCCCAAAAATAGAACATTTTTACTCTTCCCCCCCATCCCCCTTTGTTGGAGCAATTGCCTTGGACTAACAAGGAGGCAGCTGGGCCTGGTAGAAATCAGTTACAGAGTTCTGTGGAGTGTTTCCACAGGCCATCTAGTTACAATTCGGTGTTTTGTTTCTTTCTTCATTGTGACAGTGATGATCCTGAGTGCTTTGCTGAGAATGCCTGAAAGCAGGGACCAGCCTGGAGTCTGTGTCCAGCCCATCTGAATGGTCCTTGTTCAGCAGGGGCAGCTCATGGTGGTGGAGAAGCTGGGAGTTGGGAAACCCAGGTTCTCAAGCCAGCCATGCTACTGCCACCTGGCTGTGTTCCCTTGGGCAAGTCATGCTGCTTTCTGGGCCTCTATTTTCCTATCTCTCAGTTAAGAAACTTGACCATCTTCTTCCAGTTCTAAGGTTCTAAAATCCCTTCCCACTTATTGAGCACTTGATGGGTTCTGAAAGAGGAGAAATATGGCTCCAGCCTCTGGAGTCTGTGTGGTGGGAGCGGGGGTGGAGCTGGCATGAGCACAAATCTTCTCATCCAGCCTCGGGGAACCTTTCCTTCCTCTGAACCCCACGGCACATCCAGACATGACTCACAAGGCAGTACCCAGTACTCCTCTGTCTGCCGCAATCGCCAACATTGCAGTGGGTGATAACCTCGGCTCACCAAGTGGCCTGCAACCCTGCTGGGGCAGGATCATGTCCTCAGAACTCCATTCCACCTGGTAGAGGGCTGAGCCCCTAGGAGACCAGAGCTCTATTAACTGCCAGACCTTGTTTAGAGAGAAGAAAGAAGATGCAACACAGGAAACAGGGGAGATTTCCCATGAGAAAGTACCAACAGAGACTCTAGGGAGACGATATAGTAAACTGATTTAGAACCCACAGGAGGGTGCTGGGATTATGGATTTGACTTGCTAGCGGTGACTTTCAGCAAGCTGTTTAACTGCCGCAAGCCTCAGCACAGCAGGAAGATCCCAACTGCTGGGGTCAGATGTCCTGGGTACTAGTCCCAGCTCTGTCACCTGCTACTTAGTGCAAGCCTAGTCAAATGGCTTCATGTGGGGGGGCTCTCTGATCCCTACAGGATTTTGTGTCAAGAAGGAAGGACTTAAATTTGTAGCCATCAGGAGAGCTGCCTGCAGAAAGTCCTCAGCTGTCAGCCTCCTAGAAGGATTGCCTCAGCCCGAGAGAGTGATTTGCCCAGGGTCAGGCTCCCTTCCAGGACAGCTTGTGTCCAATGAGTGATCAGCAGAGGGATCCCTCTAGTGCCTTGGAACAACTCTGCAAGGCAATCCTAGCTCCAGAGGTCCCTGGGGAGTCAGCTGAGACCCTTACTTGAAATGAACGGAAACTCAACTTTTCCCTCTGCCCTATCCTGTTTCCATGCCCTCCTCCTTTTTGCAGGTATTAATCCCCCAAAGCACTCTCTAATACACATCCTGCCTACTCATTGCTAATTTCCATCTCAGAGTTGCTTCACAGGAAACCTAAGCAGTGACATTTTACAACTCTGAGCCATAGGTCCTCATCTAGAACACTGAGACAATGATGGTGCCTAGCCCACAGGTCCGGGCTGCAGGTTAAATGAGATCATCCATGTAAAGCATTTCACTCATTTACTAGCATAATGAAACCGTACTATGGACGAGCTCTTTATTTGCCTAATACAAACTATTTTGCAGATAAACTGAATTTGATTTTGAAGTATGATTATGAATTAGAACCCTGATTTTTAGCTGGGCACATGACCACTCCGAATAAAAACCATTTTTGCCAGTTTCTCCAGAACTTAGATGTGTTCACATGATGAAGTTCTGACCAATGAGATATATTTTTAAATGGCATATGTAACTCCCAGAGAATGTCCTTAAAGACAGGAAGCCTGCCATCTGTCTTTCCTTTCTCCTTGCTAAAATACGGCTGTAATGGCTGCAGCTCCAGCAGCTATCTTGGGCCATAAGGTGACCTTGGAAATGGCAACCACGCACACCAGAACATCAAGATAGAAGAATCCTGGGTCACCCTTACCAGCCCTGGAGTGCATCTAGACTAGCATATGGAAGAGAAACACACCACTGTCATTTTGAGTTTTTTGTTAACTGTATCTAAACCTAATCCTAACTTTACACAGAGAGACTTCCAAGTGCGTAAAGAGACCACGAGCAAAGGCTCAAATGGTTATGGGGCATTCACAGAGCAGTAAAGAGACTGGCCAATGGATAACAACAACAACAATAATAATCCTTTATGTTCACATTGTGCTTTGCAGTTAATGTTCATATTATGCTTTGAACTTTCAAATTCTTTGCCATTTCATCTCCACAATTCCACAAAGAAAAAGAAAGTTATTATCTCCACTTTGCAAATGAGGTCCCAAGGTCACACAAATAGGAGCCAACAGAGTCAAAGCCAGAACTCAGATTTCTGAGGCCAGAACCTCGGTTTCCCCAATGCATCAGATGTATACCTTTGACAATTCACTCAAACCAATTTAGGTAACAATGCTCTTGCCTAAAACTTGTATCCAGCAAATGTACAGCAGTTCATAAGCAATAGGATGGTTTACACTGCTTTTAAGGCATCTTGCACTCTTTAACGTTCTGTTACTGGCATTAATTGTGCATCTACAATGTGATAGGCACCATGCTTTATCATGCCAAGTGCTTTGACACACACTGTTCTCCCATCTTCCTCAAATTAGCTCTTTATCCTACATTTCCAAGTTCTGTTTTCTGCCATGCTTCTGCCTCCATGAGTCTTTTCTGGTGGCCTCAAGAATAGGTCATTTCTTTATCCACTGTCCTCTCTTGCCTCATGAGGCAGCTCCCAGATGGATTCATACAATACCCCCTTAACCAAATCCAGGTGGGTCCCAGAGAGAAGAAACCAGTGGATTTCTGAAGGAGTCCCCTGTTTAGGCCAGGAAAAAGAAACATTCTTCATACAATAAATTGAGTGTGATGGTTAATAATACTGAGAGTCAACTTGATTGGATTGAAGGATGCAAAGTATTGATCCTGGGTGTGTCTGTGAGGGCAATGCCTCAGGAGATTAACATTTGAGTCACTGGGTTGGGAAAGGCAGACCCACCCTTAATCTGGTGGGCACAATCTAATCAGCTGCCAGTGAATATAAAGCAGACAGAAAGAAGTGAAAAGGCGAGACTGGCCTAGCCTCCCAGCCTACATCTTTCTCCCATGCTGGATGCCTCCCACCTTCAAACATCAGACTTCAAGTGCTTCAGTTTTGAGACTTGGACTGGCTCTCCTTGCTCCTCAAGCTTGCAGATAGCCTATTGTGGGACCTTGTGATTGTGTAAGCTAATACTTAACAAACTCCATATATATATATGGAGTTTGTTAAGTATTTTTATATATATATATATATATGGAGTTTATTAAGTATTAGTCAGGGTATATGTATATATATGTACATGTATATGTATATATACCCTGATTATATGTATATATACCCTGACTAATACAGTGAGGGATAGGAAACTGTATTATTTTCCCAGGGCTGCCATAACAAATTACCACAAACCGGGTGGGTTATAACAACAGGAATTTATTCTCTCACAGTTCTAGAGGCAAGAAGTCCAAAATAAAGCTGTTGGTTGGGGCAGTTCCATCTGGGTGCTCAGAAAGAGCATCCGTCCCATGCCTCTCCCCCAGTATCTGGTGGCTGCCAGCAATCCTAGGCATTTCTCAGCTTGTAGAGGCATCGCACCAATCTCTGCCTCTATTTTCGCACAGTATTCTCCCTGTGCCTCTGGCTCTGTGTCTAAACTTTCTCTTCTTATAAGGACATCAGTGATAGGATTAGGGCTTACCCTTAATCCAGTATGACTGCATGGTAACTTGATTACATCTGCAAAGACCCTAATTCTGATGAAGGTCACTTTCATAGGTACTAGGGTTAAGACTTCAACATTTCTTTTTGGGAGATAGAGTTCAACCCATAACAAAAACCAAGCAGAGTGGGGAGGAGCCAAGATGGCCGAATAGGAACAGCTCTGGTCTACAGCTCCCAGCGTGAGCGACGCAAAAGACGGGTGATTTCTGCATTTCCATCTGAGGTACCGGGTTCATCTCACTAGGGAGTGCCAGACAGTGGGCGCAGGTCAGTGGGTGCGCGCACCATGCGCGAGCCGAAGCAGGGCGAGGCATTGCCTCACTTGGGAAGTGCAAGGGGTCAGGGAGTTCCCTTTCTGAGTCAAAGAAAGGGGTGACAGACGCACCTGGAAAATCGGGTCACTCCCACCCAAATATTTCGCTTTTCAGACCGGCTTAAAAAACAGCGCACCACGAGATTATATCCCGCACCTGGCTCAGAGGGTCCTACGCCAACGGAGTCTTGCTGATTGCTAGCACAGCAGTCTGAGATCAAACTGCAAGGCGGCAGCCAGGCTGAGGGAGGGGCGCCCTCCATTGCCCAGGCTTGCTTAGGTAAACAAAGCAGCTGGGAAGCTCGAACTGGGTGGAGCCCACCACAGCTCAAGGAGGCCTGCCTGCCTCTGTAGGCTCCACCTCTGGGGGCAGGGCACAGACAAACAAAAAGACAGCAGCAACCTCTGCAGACTTAAATGTCCCTGTCTGACAGCTTTGAAGAGAGCAGTGGTTCTCCCAGCATGCAGCTGGAGATCTGAGAACGGGCAGACTGCCTCCTCAAGTGGGTCCCTGACCCCTGACCCCCGAGCAGCCTAACTGGGAGGCACCCCCCAGCAGGGGCACACTGACACCTCACACGGCAGGGTATTCCAACAGACCTGCAGCTGAGGGTCCTGTCTGTTAGAAGGAAAACTAACAAACAGAAAGGACATCCACACCAAAAACCCATCTGTACATCACCATCATCAAAGACCAAAAGTAGATAAAACCACAGAGATGGGGAAAAACAGAACAGAAAAACTGGAAACTCTAAAACGCAGAGCGCCTCTCCTCCTCCAAAGGAACGCAGTTCCTCACCAGCAACGGAACAAAGCTGGATGGAGAATGACTTTGACTAGCTGAGAGAAGAAGGCTTCAGATGATCAAATTACTCTGAGCTACGGGAGGACATTAGAACCAAAGGCAAAGAAGTTGAAAACTTTGAAAAAAATTTAGAAGAATGTATAACTAGAATAACCAATACAGAGAAGTGCTTAAAGGAGCTGATGGAGCTGAAAACCAAGGCTCGAGAACTACGTGAAGAATGCAGAAGCCTCAGGAGCCGATGCGATCAACTGGAAGAAAGTGTATCAGCGATGGAAGATGAAATGAATGAAATGAAGCGAGAAGGGAAGTTTAGAGAAAAAAGAATAAAAAGACATGAGCAAAGCCTCCAAGAAATATGGGACTATGTGAAAAGACCAAATCTACGTCTGATTGGTGTACCTGAAAGTGATGGGGAGAATGGAACCAAGTTGGAAAACACTCTGCAGGATATTATCCAGGAGAACTTCCCCAATCTAACAAGGCAGGCCAACGTTCAGATTCAGGAAATACAGAGAATGCCACAAAGATACTCCTCGAGAAGAGCAACTCCAAGACACATAATTGTCAGATTCACCAAAGTTGAAATGAAGGAAAAAATGTTAAGGGCAGTCAGAGAGAAAGGTCGGGTTACCCTCAAAGGGAAGCCCATCAGACTAACAGCGGATCTCTTGGCAGAAACCCTACAAGCCAGAAGAGAGTGGGAGCCAATATTCAACATTCTTAAAGAAAAGAATTGTCAACCCAGAATTTCATATCCAGCCAAACTAAGCTTCATAAGTGAAGGAGAAATAAAATACTTTACAGACAAGCAAATGCTGAGAGATTTTGTCACCACCAGGCCTGCCCTGAAAGAGCTCCTGAAGGAAGCGCTAAACATGGAAAGGAACAACCGGTACCAGCCGCTGCAAAATCATGCCAAAATGTAAAGACCATCGAGACTAGGAAGAAACTGCATCAGCTAACGTGCAAAATAACCAGCTAACATCATAATGACAGGGTCAAATTCACACATAACAATATTAACTTTAAATATAAATGGACTAAATGCTCCAATTAAAAGACACAGACTGGCAAATTGGATAAAGAGTCAAGATCCATCAGTGTGCTGTATTCAGGAAACCCATCTCACGTGCAGAGACACATATAGGCTCAAAATAAAAGGATGGAGGAAGATCTACCAAGCAAATGGAAAACAAAAAAAGGCAGGGGTTGCAATCCTAGTCTCTGATAAAACAGACTTTCAACCAACAAAGATCAAAAGAGACAAAGAAGGCCATTACATAATGGTAAAGGGATCAATTCAACAAGAAGAGCTAACTATCCTAAATATATATGCACCCAATACAGGAGCACCCAGATTCATAAAGCAAGTCCTGAGTGACCTACAAAGAGACTTAGACTCCCACACATTAATAATGGGAGACTTTAACACCCCACTGTCAACATTAGACAGATCAACGAGACAGAAAGTCAACAAGGATACCCAGGAATTGAACTCAGCTCTGCACCAAGCGGACCTAATAGACATCTACAGAACTCTCCACCCCAAATCAACAGAATATACATTTTTTTCAGCACCACACCACACCTATTCCAAAATTGACCACATACTTGGAGGTAAAGCTCTCCTCAGGAAATGTAAAAGAACAGAAATTATAACAAACTATCTCTCAGACCACAGTGCAATCAAACTAGAACTCAGGATTAAGAATCTCACTCAAAACCGCTCAACTACATGGAAACTGAACAACCTGCTCCTGAATGACTACTGGATACATAACGAAATGAAGGCAGAAATAAAGATGTTCTTTGAAACCAACGAGAACAAAGACACAACATACCAGAATCTCTGGGATGCATTCAAAGCAGTGTGTAGAGGGAAATTTATAGCACTAAATGCCCACAAGAGAAAGCAGGAAAGATCCAAAATTGACACCCTAACGTCACAATTAAAAGAACTAGAAAAGCAAGAGCAAACACATTCAAAAGCTAGCAAAAGGCAAGAAATAACTAAAATCAGAGCAGAACTGAAGGAAATAGAGACACAAAAAACCCTTCAAAAAATTAATGAATCCAGGAGCTGGTTTTTTGAAAGGATCAACAAAATTGATAGACCACTAGCAAGACTAATAAAGAAAAAAGGAGAGAAAAATCAAATAGACACAATAAAAAATGATAAAGGGGATATCACCACCGATCTCACAGAAATACAAATTACCATCAGAGAATACTACAAACACCTCTACGCAAATAAACTAGAAAATCTAGAAGAAATGGATGAATTCCTCAACACATACACTCTCCCAAGACTAAACCAGGAAGAACTTGAATCTCTGAATAGATCAATAACAGGAGCTGAAATTGTGGCAATAATCAATAGTTTACCAACCAAAAAGAGTCCAGGACCAGATGGATTCACAGCTGAATTCTATCAGAGGTACAAGGAGGAACTGGTACCATTCCTTCTGAAACTATTCCAATCAATAGAAAAAGAGGGAATCCTCCCTAACTCATTTTATGAGGCCAGCATCATTCTGATACCAAAGCCAGGCAGAGACACAACCAAAAAAGAGAATTTTAGACCAATCTCCTTGATGAACATTGATGCAAAAATCCTCAATAAAATACTGGCAAAACGAATCCAGCAGCACATCAAAAAGCTTATCCACCATGATCAAGTGGGCTTCATCCCTGGGATGCAAGGCTGGTTCAATATACACAAATCAGCAAATGTAATCCAGCATATAAACAGAGCCAAAGACAAAAACCACATGATTAGCTCAATAGATGCAGAAAAAGCCTTTGACAAAATTCAACAACCCTTCATGCTAAAAACTCTCAATAAATTAGGTATTGATGGGACGTATTTCAAAATAATAAGAGCTATCTATGACAAACCCACAGCCAATATCATACTGAATGGGCAAAAACTGGAAGCATTCCCTTTGAAAACTGGCACAAGACAGGGATGCCCTCTCTCACCACTCCTATTCAACATAGTGTTGGAAGTTCTGGCCAGGGCAATTAGGCAGGAGAAGGAAATAAAGGGTATTCAATTAGGAAAGAGGAAGTCAAATTGTCCCTGTTTGCAGATGACATGATTGTATATCTAGAAAACCCCATTGTCTCAGCCCAAAATCTCCTTAAGCTGATAAGCAACTTCAGCAAAGTCTCAGGATACAAAATCAATGTACAAAAATCACAAGCATTCTTACACACCAATAACAGACAAACAGAGAGCCAAATCATGAGTGAACTCCCATTCACAATTGCTTCAAAGAGAATAAAATACCTAGGAATCCAACTTACAAGGGATGTGAAGGACCTCTTCAAGGAGAACTACAAACCACTGCTCAAGGAAATAAAAGAGGATACAAACAAATGGAAGAACATTCCATGCTCATGGGTAGGAAGAATCAATATCGTGAAAATGGCCATATTGCCCAAGGTAATTTACAGATTCAATGCCATCCCCATCAAGCTACCAATGACTTTCTTCACAGAATTGGAAAAAACTACTTTAAAGTTCATATGGAACCAAAAAAGAGCCCGCATCGCCAAGGCAACCCTAAGCCAAAAGAACAAAGTTGGAGGCATCACACTACCTGACTTCAAACTATACTACAAGGCTACAGTAACCAAAACAGCATGGTACTGGTACCAAAACAGAGATATAGATCAATGGAACAGAACAGAGCCCTCAGAAATAACGCCGCATATCTGCAACTATCTGATCTTTGACAAACCTGAGAAAAACAAGCAATGGGGAAAGGATTCCCTATTTAATAAATGGTGCTGGGAAAACTGGCTAGCCATATGTAGAAAGCTGAAACTGGATCCCTTCCTTACACCTTATACAAAAATCAATTCAAGATGGATTAAAGACTTAAATGTTAGACCTAAAACCATAAAAACTCTGGAAGAAAACCTAGGCATCACCATTCAGGACATAGGCATGGGCAAGGACTTCATGTCCAAAATACCAACAGCAATGGCAACAAAAGCCAAAATTGACAAATGGGAGCTAATTAAACTAAAGAGCTTCTGCACAGCAAAAGAAACTACCATCAGAGTGAACAGGCAACCTACAAAATGGGAGAAAATTTTCGCAACCTACTCATCTGACAAAGGGCTAATATCCAGAATCTACAATGAACTCAAACAAATTTACAAGAAAAAAACAAACAACCCCATCAAAAAGTGGGCAAAGGACATGAACAGACACTTCTCAAGAGAAGACATTTATGCAGCCAAAAAACACATGAAAAAATGCTCATCATCACTGGCCATCAGAGAAATGCAAATCAAAACCACAATGAGATACCATCTCACACCAGTTAGAATGGCAATCATTAAAAAGTCAGGAAACAACAGGTGCTGGAGAGGACGTGGAGAAATAGGAACACTTTTACACTGTTGGTGGGACTGTAAACTAGTTCAACCATTGTGGAAGTCAGTGTGGCGATTCCTCAGGGATCTCGAACTAGAAATACCATTTGACCCAGCCATCCCATTACTGGGTATATACCCAAAGGACTATAAATCTTGCTGCTATAAAGACACATGCACACGTATGTTTATTATTCACAATAGCAAAGACTTGGAACCAACCCAAATGTCCAACAATGATAGACTGGATTAAGAAAATGTGGCACATATACACCATGGAATACTATGCAGCCATAAAAAATGATGAATTCATGTCCTTTGTAGGGACATGGATGAAATTGGAAATCATCATTCTCAGTAAACTATCGCAAGAATAAAAAACCAAACACCACATATTCTCACTCATAGGTGGGAATTGAACAATGAGATCACATGGACACAGGAAGGGGAATATCACACTCTGGGGACTGTGGTGGGGTGGGGGGAGGGGGGAGGGATAGCATTGGGAGATATACCTAATGCTAGATGACGAGTTAGTGGGTGCAGCACACCAGCATGGCACATGTATACATATGTAACTAACCTGCACAATGTGCACATGTACCCTAAAACTTTAAGTATAATAAAAAAAAAAAAAACAAGCAGAAACTCTGGAGCCAGAGAGATGTGTTTCTAATCCTGCTTGGTCTCACCACCCTTAAGATCCTGGGAAACTGAGATAACCTGTCTGAAACTCAGATTCCTTCTCTATGTGAAAAAGCATAACAATACATAGGAGAGATATTGAGAGGCTTAAATGAGAAAAAAAAAAAGATCAAACACCCAGCTCATTGTCTAACATATATTGAGTGTTTTTCCCTCCTTTCTCCAGATGGGTACCAAGAAAGAGCTGGGAGAGGGAGAGAAAAGGGCTAAAGAGACTTTGTGTAATGGGGAACTGGCACCTTGGTCAACAAGGTTAGAGTCATGCCAAAAATTAGAATCATCCCAGTAAAGCAATGTAAGGGGACCACTTAACAGAGGGGGGACTATGCTGCCTGAAGGAGAGTATGGAAACTGGAAGTGACTGGTTTTCTGCAGCTGAAACAGGCTGGAGAATTCAGAGAAGCTATCATCAAAGTTTGTATACAAAGTCCATGGGGCCTACTCCAGAAATAAACTAATTCTTCCTGGGCGCAAGATTTCTGAGGAAAGGAGGAAGGCAATGTCAGGACGAGGGGAAAAAACCCAGGATCCAGAAGGGCAGGCCATGTCAGAGGACATGAGGAAGTGGGCACTACTCAGCACTGGGCCACATCAAATGGGCCCAAGGGGCCATCAAAATCAGACCTGTTTAGGCTGAGCCATCCCATGTTCATTTTCCTCACACCCAGGGGGCAACTCCTCAGTGGAGAAGAGCAAAGACCACTGCTAGGTCAGTCCACAGAGCCTCCCGCTGCTCTCAGCACCCCACCTGGGTGGGCATCCTGGGTGTGCTGGCATTCTGGATGCTTCCCACAGGGCCCCATGGTAAATAACTGAAGAATTCCAGGGTAGACGGTCAGATATCAGGGAAGGATGGGGCAGGGGAAGCAGAGGATTAGTTATTAATAGATGTCAGACTGCATCCTTACCTGGCCAGACCATACCAGGGTCCATGAGAAACATTAAGCATTCCAGGGGCTTGGATAGAAGTTTTTATTGCCATCTTGCTTTGCCTAACCATGGGTGATGCTTGCTCACCCTCAAAAGTCAGCCTAGGCAAACCCTGACCCACTTTCCCCAAAATCATCATCTTATCCTCATCCTTGTCCCCCATCCACCAAACTCCCTACCCCTGCTCAGGCACTCAGTCCCCAGGCGTGGGGCCTTATTGCCATCTCTGAGTCCTCCCCACACCTACCCACAAGCCCTACACTCCATCACCTTAAGCCTTGTGGTTCTGCTGTGCCACTCATGAGCTCCATGAAGACAAGGACCATGTCTTATTCACCTTCTGTCCCCCACAGGCATGCCTAACACAAAGGCCTGCCCATAGTAGGTGTTCAATACAAGCAAATGCCACCTCCCAGTTTCCCTAGCCCCTCCCTGAGGCCTCCTCCAAAAGAAAAACAACGCCATGTACAGGGCAGAATAAGAGGACTGCTTCCCCATAGGTTGAAGTTGAGGGAAGAGGGAAATAAAAAAGAAGAGAGGAGGTGGGGAGAGGTGGAAGGCGAGTAACTCAGTGGAAGGAGTTGGCCAATTTGCCCAGGATTCAAACTTATGTCAGTCTTCACAACATATCCTTCTACATCTGAGGGCACATGTCTTAGTCTGTTTTGTGTTGCTCTAAGAAAAAAATTCAAGACAGGGTAATTTATAATGAACAGAAACTTATTGGCTCACAGTTCTGGAGTCTGGGAAGTCCAAGATCAAGCCACCAGCAGGGTTGGCAATTCTGACTCTAAGATGGTGCCTCAAACACTGCAACCTCGCATGGTGGAAGGCAGAAGAGCAAAGAGGAAAAAGGGGGCTGAACTTGCCCTTTTATAAAGACATTAATCCCACCCAAGAGGTCAGATCCCTCATGACTTAATCACATCTTAAATGTTCCACCTCTTAACACTGTTACTACAGCAATTAAATTTCAACATGAGTTTAGGCAGATAAGCAGCTCTTGTCTCCCTTGCTTGTAACAGAGTGTGGCATCCAGCCTTTCAAGTTTACTGTGAACAGTTCCCTCCTGGATCAGTCTTATTCCCAGAGTGGAGTCATGCCTTCTCTTCATGCCTCAAACACACACACACAAACATGTGCCCACACACAGGTACACACACACACACACACACACCAGATACTCAATTAGTAGGCAATCAAGACAGGCTGATTCATATAGTTGTCCCTCAGTATGTGTGGGGGATGGGTTCCAGGACTCCCACATATAACAAAATTCACACATACTCAAGACCTGCAGTCAGCCCTGTGGAACCCAAGTGTACAGAAAGTCAGCCCTTCATATACACAGGTTTCACATCCCTTGAATACAATGTTTTCCATTCATGTTTGGTTAAAAAAATTGCATATGATTGGACCCATGCAGTTCAAACCCTGATGTTCAAGGATCCACTGTGCTACCAAACCCCACCATCAGCAGCAGCAGGCACTGTGAGTGCAGGGATACTGTAGCTTTATTTTTCATCCCAATGTCCCTCTTCAAAGTCAAAGAGCTGCCTGGAAAACTGTAAGTGGACTCTCTGACCCTCTCCCTCAGATGACACTTCCCCACCCTCACCACCCCACCCCTGTCCCACCTCCCAGTCCCAGGATGGCCAGATTTATGCAACATCTCAGGAGGCCATGGAAGGCCAGAACACAGAACAGACTCCATCTCCCTGCCCCAATCTCCCTACCCCCAGTCAATAACACTGTTTAACCCCAGGATAACACTGTTTGGGGTAAGCATGCCCTTTCTCCAGGAGGTTGTTTCACTGCTCGAGCTCTCCCTGGTAACCCTTGGTGGGAAATGTTGAAAAATGTGGTCTTGGGCTCCAGGGCCCTCAGCGCACAGAGCAGGTGCACATGCCATCTGGCTACTCTCCCTACCACATGGTTTTGACACCGTTTTGACCTGATTCCTCTTGCCTAAGGGACCTCCTGACAGCATAAGAAGTTCAGAGCTCAAAGACTTTAACCTGTCCAAACTTCAGCACTAAGGGAGACCGATTATGCTGTATGACCTTGGGAAAATCACCTCACTTCTGGGCCTCAGTTTCCACGCATGTAAAATGGGGATAAAGAAACAACCCAGCTCCTGGGGTTGATATGAAGACTGCATGAGATGATACGCAGGACACCCGTGGCACAATGCAGGGCTTGCAGTAAGAGCTCAATAAATACCACCTGCTATTTTTCTATAAGTGTGTTTAGCAACATCTTTGAATGGAATCATATTGTGCATTACTTTTTGTAACTTTTTTTCACTCATTTAGTGTGATCATTAAATATCCTTCGAGACATTTTTAATGGCTGTAATATTTCATCTCAGGAGTTATGGTAATTTATTTAACCACTCTCAGAGGGATTATTCTATAAACTATTTTTTTTAAACTCAGGCTCCCAGGTCAGAGTCACAAGGGTAGGGTGGGGGTGGGTCCTTCGGAGCTCCTGACCCACCTGCCCCCACCCCCAGTCATCATTACCCTCTGCCTGCCCCTGCCTCCCCATTTTCAGCTGGAATCAATCGCACTCCCTTCCGGCCCTTCCCTCCTGCCTCATAACATCAATCAACCAACAGCCACCACTGTGTGCCCAGCCCAGTGTCAGCAATACAAGGAGCATCTGGAAGAAGAGAGGTTGCCCTGCCTTCAAGGACCCTGTTCTCTGTCTGGAGAGGCAAACTATACGCCTATCAGAGAATCAGAGAACAGAGAGGTAGCCAGAGAGGAGGGTGTGGTGGGAACTGGTGTTCCTGGGAGCCCTGGCAACAGAGAGGGCACTCCAGAGGAGAGAGTCGGTGGGGGCAAGGTGCACAATGACCAGCTGGACACTGAGTTGGGAGAGCGTAGGGAGGGGGCTGGTTAGAGGTTACAGTTAGACAGGAGCACAGCTGTGAGCCCTTGTGGGGTTACAATCCTGCTGGGGTCTGGGCTGATGGAGCATGCCGGATTGCAGGGCCCCAGCTCGGAACTAATGCCCCCAGTGGCTAGGAGCAATCATTTCGAAATGAAGGTAATGATCCAATTAGTGGTTATCCATCAAGTTCAGTTATCTCTCCTTGGGCTGGGGAGCAGAGAAGCTGAGTAAACACGTGCCTTGGACTGTGACATAAAACCAGACTCTCTCATGCTGGAAAATGAGTTCAAGATGTGGGCTGAGCCACCACTGGGGCCTACAGGTTAGCATCTCTGTGGCCGAAAGAGGCAGGGAAGCCATTGGCACTCATGAAGGGTGGGGTCTCTGAGCAGGCAGCTCCCTCTCTCAACTCCCCCATCACCCAACCTGGGCCCCTCGCCCAACTGTGAGAAGCGGGAGAGGCCACCGGTGGCTGTGGGCCTGGGGAAGAGCTCACAAGCACAGTCAGAGTCTGACCTGGCTCCCAATCAGAGGCTTCTGTGCGATTTGGCCTGAGCCCTGAGCCCCTAGCCCCCAGCTCACCGGCCTCCCCAGCTCACCGCCGCCCCCCACCCACCCCACCCTGACATTCAATGTCTGTGCAACACATTTACAGACTAGTATGTTCTGTCTTGAGCTTCTTTAGTCAGATTCCAGGTTCCCTAAAGACAAGGGCTTTCTGTGGCTTCTCACAGGACCAACTCTGTAGTGGGAAGGAACGCAGGGGAGTTACCTATTCCATGTGTCATTTTAAAATGAGGCCCAGGGAGGGGAACTGATTGGCCCAATAACACATCGTTAGTTAATGCCTTATTCAGGATGACAGCCGAAGTCTCCAGCTCAACAACTAGTTATACAGCTCAACAACTGTTGTACTGAACGAAAACAGGCAATAATCTCTGCCCTCATGTGGCTCACATCTAGTGGCATGATGCAGGCAATCAGCAAATTAAGTAAGCAAAAATATATAGCACATCACATACTGAAAAGTGCTACAGAGAAAACTAAAGCAGGGAAGGGGGTGTTAGAAGGAAGGAAGCAGGTGTTAGAAGAAAAGGGGTTTTGGGGGAGACCTTTTGACAACAGTGCCTGGGAAGTTCTTCTAGGAAGGCGGCATATGAGCAAAGGCCTTGAGGAGGTGAAAGGATGAGCGATGTGGCTCAGGTGCAAAGGCCCTTAGGCAGGGAAGTGCCTGGCAAGTTGCAGAAACACTGAGAAGGCCAGTGTGGCCTGAGCAGAGTGAGGAGACACTGTGGGGAGGTCGGGGAGGCTATGCAGGGCAGGAGTGATCACAGAGTGCAAAGCTTCGCAGGCGCCTAAGGACTCTGGCTTTTGCTCTGCATGAGATGATTGCAGGGGTGGGGGAATTTGGGAGTCGGGGGGGCAGAATGGCTTGATCTGACTCAAGTTTTAAAGCAATCACTCTGGCTGTTCTTCCCCCTGTGTCACACGAGGGTGCCCACACGACATGCCTGCCTGATGGAACACAGAAGACATGCTCGATAAATCCCAAATAAATGAGCAAAGAGACAGGAATTCTATGCAGAGTGAACACAAAGCAACCTTCAGAGTGGCTAGACCTGCAGGCGTGTCTACCTGGAGAGCGCTGGCCAGCAAGGAGGGCCTGGACACAGGAATAACGGGAAGGGCATGGGTGGGTGGGGTGGGAAAGAGAAATGGACCCGAGGTCTGCCACATCTCCAAGTCAAGAGGGACTTGGGGCTGAGGTCCTTCGAGAGGCCTGAAATCTACCTGGAAAAAAAAAAGTCCATGCTTGTGTTCTACTCAAGGGATGGGGGCGTGCAGCCCCTCAGAAACTCGAGCCAGGGTGGGGAGTCCTCAGGGAACAAGGCTTCTCACCCTCAGGATACCTCTCAAATCTCTTTCACTGGAACATAAGCCATTTATTCTCATCTTCCCCAGAGGAGGGTACCAGCCATCATCTCAGACAACCACTGGCCAGTCATCCACACTGGTCAGCCATTCATGAGCCATTTTCTGACTCTGCCCCTCATGCAGAAGACCCTAAAATGCTCTTAGCGACATGTTTGGAAGCAGCCTCCAATTTCTTTACCCTCTGCTCATGGGACCACTCACCCCTGCCCCCCCACCCCTGTCCTCTTAGGCATTTGGAAGAGAACACTATGGGGTCATCCTGCTCAGTCATTTCCCAATGGAATTTCACACTGTCCTTTATCCCTCAGCCCCTGCCCACAATGTTCAGAGTTGCCTCAGGAAATTACTTTGCACAACAGGCTCTACCTCCCACTAACTTGGCTCAGCCTGACCTGGTCACACCAACTCATCTCTTAATAGCTGGACTTTATGGGGCCATTGAATGAGACACCCCTCTCAGCTTCTGACCTGGAGAGATCAGAGAATGACATTACTAAAGCTAGCACATCCCTGGTTCCATCAGAACACCACCAACCTCTCTGCATTCTATTCTCTACTCTGACCACAAAGAGGCAGGACCTTTCTTCGCATCCTGAAATGGTGGGCCTTTTTTCCATCCTGGAACCTGCCAATCTGGACATTGCTGGTCCTCAAACCCATCTAGCAGAGGCAGCACACGAGCCCTGAATTGAGGCCTGCCCCCTTCTGTAGCAAGAATGCAGAAGTTGAGGCACTGGGCTTCCAGTCTACAGAAGTTTCCTTGTGGATTCCTTTCTTCTTCTTCATGGCCTAGGTGAGTACTCAATGACCTTAGGTGGCTCTCTCTGCTCTGGGATACACACGTCTACTTTCAAATGGGCCAGTTATCCTGTGTGCTCATCTCATTATGCATGGACCAACGGCATATTAATTACAGTATGTTTTAAACAGTTACCTAGTTCTACCAAAAGACACATTCACTTGCAACAGCATTCACAATAGCAAAGACATGGAATCAACCCAGATGCCCATCAGTGATGTACTGGATAAAGATAGTGCATGTGTGTGTGTGTGTGTGTGTGTGTGTGTGTGTGTGTGTGTGTGTGTGTATGTGTGATTAAAAAAAACAAAATCATGTCCCTTGCAGGAACATGAATACAGCTAGAGGCCATTATCCTAAGTGAATTAACACAGGACCAGAAAACCAAATGCCACATGTTCTCACTTACAAGTGGGAGCTAAACACTGAGCACACATGGACATAAGGTTGGGAGCAATAGACACTGGGAACTCCCAGAGAGGAGAGGATGGGAGGGGGCAAGGGTTGAAAAACCACCTATCGGGCGCTATGCTCACTCCCTGGGTGATAGGATCATTCATACATCAAGCCTCAGTGGCACACAATATAGCCATATAACAAACCTGCACATATACCCACTGAACCTAAAATAAAAATTGAAAGAGAAATAAATTAACAGTTAAATACTTTCCTTTTTCTATGTCCTCTTCTGCCCTTCCCTCTACTTCTACGTTGAAAATCCACCATGGGCTTCAAAGATGGGTCCCAGCTCTGACGCTCACATGCTGTGTGACCCCGAGCAAGTGATTTTTTTTTGAGATGGAGTCTCGCTTCTATCACCCAGGCTGGAGTGCAGTGGCATGATCTCAGTTCACTGCAACCTCTGCCTTCTGGGCTCAAGCAGTTCTCCTAGCTCAGCCTCCCAAATGGCTGGGACTACAGGCACATACCACCACGCCTGGCTAATTTTTGTATTTTTAGTAGAGACGGAGTTTCACCATATTGGCCAGGCTGGTCTCGAACTCTTAATCTCTGGTGATCCTCCTGCCTTGGCCTCCCAAAGTGCTGGGATTACAGGCATGAGCCACTGTGCCTGGCCTGTGCAAGTGATTTAACTCCTCCAAGTCTCAGCTTCTTTATCTGTAAGATAGAAAAAATAACAAGTACTGTACCTGAAAGTGTTGTCAGCCTTGGTAAGTTCAAGGGCAGACTCAATACCTGGCATGGGGCAGGCCCTCTGCTACATGGAAGTGGTTATTAGTATTGTTTAAATAATCATATTTCAAGAGCCACCTTTTCCATAATGCCATTCCTCATTCTTCATCCCAAAATATTTTTATCCACTGAACTTTGTATTTTTCTTATGGAACCTCCCTCAGGGTAATGGTCATGGGGAAACTAAGGAAATAGGGGAGACGGAAAAATGAATTGTTTAAAGAAGAAAAAACGAAGGTTATTAAACAATAGCTTGATGACTGAATGAGTATACCTGGGTGGCAAATGGGCTTCATCTCCTGTGGTAATATGATTTGGGAAGGGATTGTTTGAAGCAGAGGAGAACAGTGCCGTGGTTAATTAGTGGTGTCCAGGGCCTGTCGTGAGGTGGGAGGCAAAGGGAGGGAGAGCATTAGGACAAATACCTAATGCACGTGGGGCTTAAAACCTAGATGACGGGTTGATAGGTGCAGCAAACCACCATGGCCCATGTATTCCTATGTAACAAACCTGCACGTTCTGCACATGTATCCCAGAATTAAAGTACAATAAAAAAAAATTAATGGTGTCTGCTACAGATAGTGGACCCTATATAACATATTTGCCTATGATAGAATACACTACAGATCTAAAGAATATTATCCTGTCAGAGTCATTTGGTCAAAACTTCTCATTTCATAGGTGAAGAAAGTGCTGTGTATGCTAAGGTGGACAGTTGTGTAATCTTTATTTACTTGTTTATTTTTCATTTGACTATTTCTTTAAATAGCCACAGCCCATAGTAATTAGGATGTAGTAGGTTTTCTAACTGTCAGCGTACAGTTCTTACTGCACTTCATTATTTCTTCCTCCAGTGAGACCTCAGAATATTCTAGAAACTTGGAGCCTAAAAAGAAGTGTTTCTCCAAGACATAATGAGTGTTTTCAGTGCACTCAAGAAAGACAAATTAAGGTATGAAACCACGAAATAAATAAAACGTGTGCTACTTCTACGTTTTATTGGAAGAGGGGTGGAAGGAGAGGTTACAAAGGAGGAGAGAACCCTGGCCCATAAAGAATCTAAGGTCCCCCTGCATTGTAGCCGGGAGAAGTCCAGTGTCAGGACTCAGTCAGTCCCCATGATGATTGTGGGTTCAGGGGCGAGGGATGCAGGGTAGCAGTAGGGGACTTCGTTGTCTTGAGTTTGGGTTTCCTTGGGAGTTCAGGAGCTTCCAGAGGTGAGATTGTGTTACAAGGAGGTCATTCACACTTGCCTCCCTAGGCTGAAGCTACCGTCTGTCTATGCAGCACTCAGAGATGACCAACACTTTACTACATTGTTATCTGGACATCCCAACAACCTTCTGCAGTAGATAATATTATTTTCATTTTACCCACAAGGACTGAGGTTTAGTGGAGTGAGTTGCACAGGACAACACAGTGGCAAAATCAAGACTTGCACCCAGGACTCCTGACTCCAAATTCTTACACTATTCCACAGCACTTCTTGCTCTAGGGTCCTCTTTTCAGGTGTGGAATAGTTTGAACAAAGACCTGCTTCAACCGTGAACCTGGAGTCATCCTCTTGAAGTTTGACCCTCTTTGATCCCGCCGGGGGTTGGTTTCCAAGAGGTGCCCTGGCCAGGTCTCTGTGAAGAACGCCGCCACTGCGACTGCTGCTCATTATCGCACGGGAGAGCTCCCTGCTCCCTGAGGGAGATGAGAAGAAAACCCCTGCTTCTGGCAGACCCGCCACAGCCCTGGGCAGCAGGCTGTCTACAAGGCGGGGGTGCTGTGGTGCCCCCAGCAAGCCAGCTCTCACTTGTTGAGTTTCTGTCGGTATGCATCCTCTGTGGGATCGAACCATATTAAATTGCTTCAAGCAGCCTATAAAATAAAGACAATTGCAATGCCATAAGGAATAGCGTATCCCCAACCATAAATAAATTAGGGCTCTAATTCCATCAAGGCATGTGGGTGACATCACACACCGTGAGAGCCGGGCTTGGAAGGGCTGTTCACATCACTGCAAATCTGAGATGGAATTACCACCTTAATTTATTTACATCTTCTGGTGGCCGGGGTGCTGTGACAGATGATTTCTGAAACGTCTGATTCCTCCAGATTATGACCTCGGGTTCTGTTCTTGTCCTCCCCTTCCCCACCCCCCTTCCTTTCCCCCCCCCCTTTCTCACACCCCTGGGCCCACATTTCCCTCATCATATTTTGTTTTCTTTGTGTTCCTGGTAAAGAATGCAAGGAGGCAAGGCCTGGTACTGAGAAGAAATGGTGAATTCCAGATGCCGAGGACAGACCTAGGAGAAGTGGGGGAGGCACGGGGAAGGAGGAGCCCCTCCTGCGCCATGATGTGTTGCCTTGCCCAGGGCCATTCATCCCGGGCCTCTCTGGAGACATATAGCTTTTCCTTGCTGGAAATTTCAGCTTAATTAAATCTACTAGGTGTGTTCTTGAATGTCAACCATGTCCTAGGCAACGTGTAGCAGTCAGAACCATATGGAACCAAGGAATTTTAGAGGCAGACAGACCTTCAGAGGTCTCAAGTTAGTTTGACTCATTTTACAAATGAAGGACCCAAGAGAAGGGAAGTGATTTTTCTAAGATAGTGTGGCAAATAAATGGCAGGGCCACGTCTAGACTGCAGAAAAAGTGGGAAACATTAACACTGTCCACCAGGGCCTCACACCTTAGTCAGAGAAATAAGACAGATATCTTCAAAAAGGTTATCTAAAACCAGGACGGAGTGTATAATCAGAACCAAACTGAGGGTTACAAATACTGAATTCAGGGAAGGACGGGAGCAATACTGGCTGCAAGTTTGGGGCAAATTTCATAGAGGAAGCAGTAGAGTTGGATACTGAAGGGTAGATGGGATCTCACTTGGCAGAGATTAGAAGGGAGAGGCATTCATTACAGGCAGAGAAATGGCCGGAGCAAAGGCCTGGGAGCTGGAATAAGCATGCTGACACAGAAGATCAGTGAGACCCCAGTGGAAAGACGGGTCAGTATCTAAGTGCCATTATCTAATGGGGCCAGAGGACTCTGCTTAACCATCAGGTCAGCTGAAAGTACTGACATTCTTGAATAAAAGCAGTAAATGAAAGCATGTTTTTGAACTTGGCTAAACAAACTGTGGTCTGGAGACTACCAGTATCAGCTTTACCTCACCTGATACTTACTGAATCCAAATCTGCATTTTAACTTGACCCCCAGGTGGTGACTCATGGGCACGTATTAGTATTTGAGAAGCCCTGCTTTAAGAAACCTGGCATAGTTTGAATATCATTTCTTCATTATTCCAGAAGTTGTTCCCTGGTGCTGCTTTTCTTTTTTCCTGACCAAGAATGACCCCTTAGCCAACATTATTATACTCAGAAATTCTTGCAAAGTGAGATAAACCAGCAAATTGTTTTCAAATAGAATGATGTTTTCAAGAATATTAAGTTTAACAATTAATGAAGATGACAGTATTAGATTTCGTAAACACAATTAAGCATGTGTTTATTTCCATTTTGCAGTTCTCTTTTTAAATTTTGAAGCCCATGGACTTTCTTCCAATGATCACATATTTTCTAAGCCGTTGCAAAGCTCTTGGGCTTTAGTATCTAATGGATAAAACAGGCCATGGTGTGTCTTGCAGGAGCAGGGTCTCCCACATAGCTCAGGGCAGCTTCCTAGGGAGGTGGTAAGCCCTCAGCAGGGAAAACTGAGAGAGTCCCTGCCCCATCCAAGACCCCTGCCCCATGCCGTGAGATTTCAAGGGAACACTCATGCCTGGAGTTTGATTCACTAAGGGGTGGAGGCACTTCCTTTTCTCCAGACACCACATAAACTTCCTAGATCCTAGTGCTGCCCAAGGCCAGGTGGTAGGTGGAGCCCATAATGGATTTCCCACCAGCCCACAGGATGAGGGTTTAGAGTTGGAATTAAGCTGATTTAAAGAAAATATATAAAGTGATTTCTGTGTGTGTGTGTACCTGAGTTCACAGATCAAGATGAATACTTGCTATATTTTCTTTTAAAAAAAATGCAAAAATTATCCTCCCAAGACCTCCACTAAAGGGAGGAGAGGGTGTGCATGTGCTGGAGGTAAAGCCACAAGCAAAGCTGCAAAGCATCCAGGCAGCCTTTCAAGACCTCCATGCTAGACTGGAGTTGACACGAGCACAGTGCCCTTCCTCCCACCAAACCACAAGCTATGTGCCCAGTCTGGGTCATGGTTTCCTCTTCCAATGACCATCTTAAAGTGCTTGGGGTGGACTTTCAGAGGCAGGAATTCCCCCCACCCCGTGTGCCCTCTGCCACACTGACATCACTTTGGTCTTCTGGGGACTGTTGCTCAGGGAGGAGCTGACCTCAGGCCTATCTTCCTCTCTTCCCACGGGCCATCTGTGCCAGGGACCTGTCTGTGAATCCCCCTCAGAGTTGCCCCCATCATACCCTGCAGAGGGTTACCTTCTTTGAAGCTCTGGGACCCTGTGGTGTCCCCTCCACTCAGAGGGACATCCACAATAAGGAAATCTCCCACAACAATAGGAACCTTGCTGGGGGCCTCCTCTCTTAACTTTTATAAAATTGTGATTTAATTTATATACCATAAAATTCATCTTTTTACAGACCCTATGTTCAATCCTTTTTAGTATATTCACAAGGTTGTGCAACCATCACCACAATCGCATTCCAGAATATTTTCATCACTCCAAAAAGAAACCCCATACCCACAGCAATCACTCCGTCTCTCCCCCGGCTTCTGGTAACCACAAATTAGTTTTCTGTCTCTATGGATTTGCCTATTCTGTGTAAATGGAATTATAGAATATGTGGTCCTTTGTGACTGTCTTCCCTTCTCTTTTATCTTGCCACAAGCAGGCTTGCCTCACTAATTTCTTAAGAAGGCCTAGAAGTCACTAGTCTGGGAAAAATGGTAACAGTCCTGGAGCAAATTCTCCTGAGGAAGCCCAGGCTTCCTCCAGTGGCTGGTCCAGGCCCCATGACCTATGGGGACTTAGCTTTATCAAAGGGAACAGGTCGACACAAGTAGACACAGTATGGTTGAGGACTGTGGTCCAGGCCTGTGCTTACAGTGCAGACCAAGAAGAGCTGGCCACTGCTACAGACATCAGTTTTGCTCAAATCATGTCTCACCTGGCTATGGCCATTTCAAATGAAATATCCAAATGGCTTTTCACAGTATACAAGATGCCTCCTCAAATGGTCTACACAACTGTGGAAAGACAGGATAAAAGACTTGCCCAAGGATATTCAGGTGGGAAGTAGTAAAGACAGGACTCAAGTTCAGGGCTTGAACCTAACAGCCTCCACATTCCTTAATGGCCTGTGCTTGTGGTAGACTATTCTCCTGTACCCTCCTCCTGAAACTTCTCCCTCCAGAAAGTAATTCTGGGTCAGCTGTGAGCAGACATGCAGGCTCTTCCTCCTCTTTCTCCTTTCCCCTGAGCTCCTCTCCTTCTACATCCCACAATGGCCTGAGTGGTCCACTCACACTGCTTGTGGTTCTACTAACATTGAAGCTGATTACTTTTTTTCCACTTTTCTGACTGTATGATTGTTAGAGACTTAATGTTGGTGTCCTCCCTCCCAAATTTATATGCTGAAGTCCTAACCTCCATTGTGACAGCATTGAAGATGAGGCCTTTGGGAGGTAATTAGGATTAAATTAAGTCATGAGGGTGGGGCAGTCAATATGGGATTAGTTGCCTTGTAAGTAGAGAGAGAGAGATCACTCGCTGAGGAAAGTTTATGTAAACATGGCGTTAGAAGGCAGCTGTCTGCAAACCAGGAAGGGAGCCCTTACCAGGAACCGAATCAGCTACACTTGATCTTGGACTCCTCAGCTTCCAGAACTGTCAGAAATAAATGCCTGTGGTTTAAGCCACATAGTCTATGGTATTTTGTTATGGTAGCTCTATCAGATTAAGACAATGATCTTGAGAACGTCATTGATCCACTTACTCCTTTTTCTTTTTCTTTTTTCTTTTTTTTTTTTTTTTTTACAAGAGAGGATAATATTAGTACCCACATTTAAGGCCACTGAGAGGATTAACTGATATATGTAAGGAGCTTAGAATAGCACCTAGGACACAGAAAGCCTTTAATAAATGTTGGATTTGTTGTACTACTGTATATATTTATATTTCTTATGCTGTTGAATAAAAATTCTATTTATGCATACTACGACTTACACAAAAAGGATGTTCACAAATATTGGAGGAAGGAAAGAAGTAATGAAGAAAGGAAAAAGAATAAGGGAGGAGAGGAAGAAGGAAGGAAGAATGGAAGGAAGGACTTTGCAGTTGCTTCTAAATACAGAATAAAGGTTGATCTATAACTGTTGGCTTTTTTCTTTTAAAGTATCTCCGTATACATATCCAGAGAAAATTCAGGCATTGCAAAAAGGAGAAATTCATTGGTAATTTATGAAATTCACTTGAAGCTGCAAATGGAAAGGCTAGGATGGTGTCCCTTCTGTTGGTCAACACTGTACTAGTGTTGGAAAATCAGTACTCAGCCTTTTAAAATTCATTCTCACATCTAAAGCTGTAGTTACTCTTGATTACATCAATTGCCATTTTATTAGATTCTCCTGTCAGCATCCTGAGGGCCTGGCTTCTCTCACCCTCTGAATTGGCAGGGTATTAAGTTCATCGCTCAGTCTATCTTCTTTTTCTCTCCTTGTGATCTTCCTAGTGGAGACTGATGTTCTCACTTTTAAAATTCACAGCGCTTCCTCACATTAATATTAAGACTGCTTGGTTTGCTGATTTTCTTCCATCTTGCCCCTCTTTACACATCTCATGTCAGGAAACACTCTGGTGAGGGTGTGTATTGGGGAAAGGAAGATGTGACGTTGTGAGATGATGGAGATTCCGGACAACTAGAAGATTGTTTCTCTTGACCATTCCTGCATTTACTTGTGCTCTGGTTCCCAACATAGCAGCAAAAGACAGCCCTGGAGGATATCCCCAAACTGGACAGACCCAGCCTCAGAATGCCTGCCACACCTTCAATGCTGTTCTGACAGAAGTTACTTGTGTTATGCATAATCTTTAAGGAGCTATGGTTTTGCAATGAATGACCTGCTCTTTCTACATCTTGAGCCCTGGAATTGCTGATTGGACCAGGGGCAGACACCTAGATCAAGGGCAGTCAATCCCAAAGATGAGCTGTGCCCATCCTAGTCTCTTTCCAAGGCATTTGAACCAAGGTATGCCAAGTGAAGGATGTAATCAGCAATGAGGCTAAAACAGAACATTTGTAATGGATGAAGAAACCAGAGAAGCCATGATAATTTAGTAAAAGCCAAAGTTACATGGGAACAGAAATTATAAGTAAACAGAAGCTAGACTCAAAGAGTTACCAGAAGGAGAATGGAAAAAACACACAAAAAGCGGCAGAAACATGGGGATACAAATAGACCAGGCCACCTATGGGAGAAAACTCTATGCCAGCTTCCTTGGTTCTACATCACTTTCTGGTCTGGGCCATCCTCCCTTCTCCTGTAGTTACTTGAGTGAGTCTCTGTTTCTTACAACCAACAGAACCTAAGGTTCATCTTCCTGTTCCTCAGGCCTCTCCAGAGATTGGAAGCCAGGTCTAATGGGGACCCCCAAACCAGAAGCAGTGGCAGGGACCAGTTCAGCTCATCTCAATGCATTGCACTTGGAGTCTGGTATCCAAGTTAATCCAACAAGTGTGCAATTTGAGCACTTATCACTGTGAGACCCTGTGCGAGATTTGCAGAGGTAAAAAGTAAAGAAAGAGTAAGAAAGCCCTTGACTTCAAGGAGCGTATTATCTAAATAGGATGTAAGAAACACAACTAAGTCAGTACAAAGCTGAACAGATGTGTGTGTCAAAGAGGAGCAAACACAATGCTTTGAAGTTTCAGGGAAGTTGTGGTCGTGTTGGGATATGAGGTTCAGAAAAGACTGGTCAGATTTGCTGTGGATGCAAAGGAAAAATGTAGGAAATACTGAGGTTGAAGCTGGGTGTGGTGGTGCATGCCTATAGTCCCAGCTACTCAGCAGGCTGAAGCAGTAGGAGAATGTGAGCCCAGCCTCAGCAAATGGAAAGGAAAGGAAAGAGAAAGGAAAGGAAGAAGAGAGAGTAAGGAAGGAAACAAAGAAAGAAGAGACAGTAAGGAAGGAAGAAAGCAGAGAGGGAGGGACGGAGGGAGGGAGGGAGGGACGGAGGGACGGAGGGACGGAGGGACGGAGGGACGGAGGGACGGAGGGACGGAGGGAGGAAGGGAGGGAGGGAGGGAGGGAGGGAGGGAGGAAGGAAGGAAGGAAGGAAGGAAGGAAGGAAGGAAGGAAGGAAGGAAGGAAGGAAGATGCACAATTGCTTCTTTTCCTCCTACTGGTTTTATGAGACCAGAGGTAATTCCCTGCTGCTGTTCAGCGTTGCTGTGGCTAACAGTTCCATCCTTCTGAAGTGCCGGCTGGTTGGGGCTGTCTCTCTGGCAACTGATTAGCCCATAAGCCCTGCCTTGCTGGTCCTGCAGCGTTCTCCAGTGCAAGTGACTGAAAGCATGCCTTTCCCAAAAAGGAAAATATGTAAGATTTAGTTCCCAAGTTATGTTTCATGTTTACAACGGTCTTCTCATCATCGTTAGTTGGATTAAATTTAGTGATTACAAAGATTTTTGTTTTTATCAATAATACCCTTGATCTTGAAAAACAAGAGCAATTTAAACAGACCCAGATGCTCTAAACTCCACCACATGTTTGTTGTATTTCTTTTAATCGTATTGTATTTGAGGCTGTCATTTAAATCAATTAAATATGAATGTTATTCCTATGGCCATGATTCCCTGGCTTCTCATACTAAAGCTTTGCTGGTTTTTGTTACTCAATTGCAGAACCTTCAAAGAAAAATGTTTAATATTAATTATTATGTTATCCTCCACTCTTGTGAAATAGGTATGTCCCCTTACCAAAAGCACTGTGGAAGCCAGAATGTAACGCCATGAAAAATTACCCTGGGACCACAGAGTCATCAGATTTTAAATCACTGCTGTCTATTCCTTTTCAGAAAGACTTTTTCCCCTTTAAAATGGATCATTTAGTTGCATTATTATCTCTACGATTATCAACAACTCTTTCTGTCAATGTCATTCAACCGAGACTTATTGAGTGTCCACTGAGTTTCTGTAAATGTTTCCTTCATCTGTAAATCAAAATAGCTCCAAGGACTTTGGTCATGGGACAGTGAATTCTGGGGGAGGAGAGGAGAGAGAAGTGGGGAAGGCAGGCATGAAACAATACAATCTCAGGGTGTGTGTATAAGGTAAAGAGAACAAGGCTTGCCATCAGGGGACATGAATTGAACCGTAATTTCAGCATCAATCAGTGACCTTGGGCATGTCATTTAACCACATTTGAATTTTAGTTTTCCAATGAAAGAAACATGTACCTAAAACCTCTGTGAGAGAACAGCCCTCTGGACTTGGTGGGTAACACTTAGATAGTTGCTGCCTCAACAGCAGACCTGCATGAAGCCGGCATTGCTTCCAGTCTGTGGCAGACAAAGCCTCCTCTGAAGAGCTGAGGTTTTTCCTGGGGTCCTTCCAGCCTTGCATATTAAGGGAGAACTAAGGAGGGCTAAGCTGTTTAAGAGAGGCTGCCTGGGTAGGGATGGTGATTTAGCGCCCACTCCCTGGAGAAAGCCCAGAGGAAGCTAAGAAGGAAAGCCAGCAAGTGCCTGCAGAGGTGGCCCAACCCTTTGGGACAAGAAGGGAGAAATAAATCTCTTCTTGGGACCCTCTGGGAATAAAACAGGTGGGCAGGAGGTCTCTGTTCTCTTGAAGCCAGCCTGGCTTTTACTCTTCTTCTACTGTTATTTTCTGGGTCCTCCCTTAAGATTTCCAGATTTTGAGAAATTCCAGCTTCCACATCTGAGCTAAAGGGAGATAAGACAAAGGATTTGTGCCCAGTTGGACTGGGGCATTGAAAGCGCAGTCACAGGCTGGGTGCGGTGGGGCATGCCTGTAATCCCAGCACATTGGGAGGCCAAAGTGGGAGGATTGCTTGAGCCCAGGAGTTTGAGATCAGCCTGAGCAGCATAGTAAGATCCTGTCTCTACTCAAAAAAAAAAAAAAAAAGCCAGGCGCAGTAGCACACACCTGTAGTCCCAGCTACTCAGGAGGCTGCCATGGGAACATCATTTGAGGCCCAGAGTTCCAAGCTGCAATGAGCCATGATCGTGTCACTGCACTCCAGCCTGAGCAACAGAGCAAGACCCTGTCCCAGAAAAAGAGGAAAAAAAAGAATAAAATAGCAACCTCAGCTACTGGGCCTAAGAAGGTAGTGGGAGCCAAGGGGTGGCAGCGGGGTGGGTAGTGGCAAGCCCCAAGAATGACTAGCATTGACACACAAGGGCCATTTGGTCCCAATTGTTTTTCCCACATCAAGAAAGCCCTTCCAGAGCTAAATCTACTTGGAGTTTTATTTTATTACCAGCAGCAAAATTATCTGACACTATCTCCTAGTCTCATACCCCAGACACCTCAGTACCTGAAACCCCAGTGGACTAACAACCCCTGCAAAACACTCAGCTAGGAGCAAACATTCTGGACTCTTTCCAGCAGTGGCAAGGGGTTCCATGGAGCCAACCACACTCTCCCCCAGGTGAGAAATACTTTTCCAGGCCACTGACTGCATCCTCACTGCACATACTGGATGGCTAAAAAGGGGATGCAGTCTGTGGCCTGGGAAGTACTTCTTCAGCTTGTATGCTCAAACGTTGACCTCATCAGTTCAGACTCTGCTCCAATCCACAGAGCTGGCCAGCCCACATGACTCCCCTTTGTGATGTAAATAGCTGGATAATCCAGAATGGACACCAAGCCTGGGACTCTGTTCTAGAAATTAATCTGCTGTCAGAGGTCAAGTGCCTTCCACTGCATGTCAAAAGGCCACTTAAAAAATCAGTCTAGCCCCCTTTATCGTCTGTGTTTGTTATCAATGTGCTACACCAAGCATGGTAAATGGGAGCTCCCAGTTCCAGGGAGCCTGCTTGCAACCCTTTAAACTCAAATAATAATATAACAGCAGCTAATAGTTTTGTTTTGTTTTGTTTTTTTCAGAATGTAATGCATGCCAAGCATAGATTATCTCAGAAAATCCACACAATTAATCTACGCAATGGGGCTTATTTTCCTCATTTTGATAAGGAGACCGGGACTCAGAGAAAAAGTGATGTGCCCAAAGTCACACAGCTGGTGAGTGTGATGGCAAGATTCAAGTGCAGGCTTGGCCTCTTCAGCACTAAGCCATGCTTCAGTTGTGGCTGGTATTGGTTAAGGTGACTGTAGTCACTAGTACTGGACACCAACAGCTGCTGGCTAAATAAATAAGAAACAATCCAGAAGGCAAGGAGAATGTTTTATATTTACTAGAAGATTTCTAGAAGAACTATCAGAATGCAATAAAAAGCTGCACCCCAGGTGAAAAGGAAGCAGGGCAGTGAGGCCTGAGCAGCAGGATTTGTGGACTTTCCAGGGCACCTGGTGCCAACTTATGGCTTCAGTGAATCAAAGTTACAAAACTCCTGGGGAAAAAAAGACTATTCCAGCTTGATTTGGTGTACTCCCAAGGTCAGTGAGCTTGGCCAGCAGGTCAGGGGCACGGGTAGAGACAAAGATTGTCAGGCCTCTGAGCCCAAGCCAAGCCATCGCATCCCCTGTGACTTGCACGTATACATCCAGATGGCCTGAAGTAACTGAAGATCCGCAGAAGAAGTAAAAATAGCCTTAACTGATGACACTCCACCATTGTGATTTGTTCCTGCCCCACCCTAACTGATTAATGTACTTTGTAATCTCCCCCACCCTTGAGAATGTACTGAGATCCACCCCTGCCTGCAAAACATTGCTCTTAACTTCACCACCTATCCCAAAACCTATAAGAACTAATGATAATCCACCACCCTTTGCTAACTCTCTTTTCGGACTCGGCCCACCTGCACCCAGGTGAAATAAACAGCTATGTTGCTCACACAAAGCCTGTTTGGTGGTCTCTTCACACGGATGCGCATGATATTTGGTGCCATGACTCGGATCGGGGGACCTCCCTTAGGAGATCAATCCCCTGTCCTCCTGCTCTTTGCTCCGTGAGAAAGATCCACGTACGACCTCAGGTCCTCAGACCGACCAGCCCAAGAAACATCTCACCAATTTCAAATCCGGTAAGCGGCCTCTTTTTACTCTCTTCTCCAACTTCCCTCACTATCCCTCAACCTCTTCCTCCTTTCAATCTTGGCGCCACACTTCAATCTCTCCCTTCTCTTAATTTCAATTCCTTTCATTTTCTGGTAGAGACAAAGGAGACACGTTTTATCCTTGGACCCAAAACTCCGGCGCCGGTCACAGACTGGGAAGGCAGCCTTCCCTTGGTGTTTAATCATTGCAGGGACACCTCTCTAATTATTCAACCACGTTTCAAAGGTGTCAGACCATGCAGGGACACCTGCCTTGGTCCTTCACCCTTAGCGGCAAGTCCTGCTTTTCTGGAGGAGGGGCAAGTACCCCAACCCCTTCTCTCCGTGTCTCTACCCCTTCTATGCTTTTCTGCGGGAGGAGCAAGTACCCCTCAACCCCTTCTCCTTCACCCTTAGCGACAAGTCCCACTTTTCTAGGGGGCAAGAACCCCCAATCCCTTATTTCCACACCCCGACCTCTTATCTCTGTGCCCCAATCCCTTATTTCCACACCCCAACCTCTTATCTCTGTGCCCCAATCCCTTATTTCCACACCCCAACCTCTTATCTCTGTGCCTCAATCCCTTATTTCTGTGCCCCAACCCCCCTTCCCACTTTTCTGGAGGGTAAGAACCCTGAACCCCTTCCCTCCGTGTCTCTACACTCTTTTTTCTCTGGGTTTGCCTCCTTCACTATAGGCAACCTTCCACCCTCCATTCCTCCTTCTTCTCCCTTAGCCTGTGTTCTCAAGAACTTAAAACCTCTTCAACTCACACCTGACCTAAAACCTAAACACCTTATTTTCTTCTGCAACACCGCTTGGCCCCAATACAAACCTGACAATGGCTCTAAATGGCCAGAAAACAGCACTTTCGATTTCTCCATCCTACAAGACCTAAATAATTTTTGTCAAAAAATGGGCAAATGCTCTGAGGTGCCTTACGTCCAGGCATTTTTCACACTTCATTCCCTCCCTAGCCTTGTTCCCAATGCGATTCCTCCCAGATCCTCCTTCTTTCCCTCCCACCTGTCCCCTCAGTCCCAACCCCAAGCGTCGCTGAGTCTTTCCAGTCTTCCTTTTCTACAGACCCATCTGACCTTTCCCCTTCTCCCCAGGCTGCTCGTCGCCAGGCTAAGTCCCAATTCTTCCTCAGCCTCCACTCCTCCACCCTATAATCCTTCTATCACCTCCCCTCCTCACACCCGGTCCGGCTTACAGTTTAGTTCCACGACCAGCTCTTCCCCACCTGCCCAGCAATTTACTCTTAAAAAGGTGGCTAGAGCTAAAGGCATAGTCAAGGTTAATGCTCCTTTTTCTTTATCCCAAGTCAGATAGCATTTAGGCTCTTATTCATCAAATATAAAAATCCAGCCCAGTTCATGGCTCGTTTGGCAGCAACCCTGAGACGCTTTACAGCCCTAGACCCTAAAAGGTCAAAAGGCCGTCTTATTCTCAATATACATTTTATTACCCAATCTGCTCCCGACATTAAATAAAACTCCAAAAATTAGAATCTGGCCCTCAAACCCCACAACAGGACTTAATTAACCTCACCTTCAAGGTGTACAATAATAGAAAAAAGTTGCAATTCCTTGCCTCCACTGTGAGACAAACCCCAGCCACATCTCCAGCACACAAGAACTTCCAAACGCCTGAACCGCAGCGGCCAGGCGTTCCTCCAGAACCTCCTCCCCCAGGAGCTTGCTACAAGTGCCAGAAATCTGGCCACCAAGCCAAGGAATGCCCGCAGCCCAGGATTCCTCCTAAGCCGTGTCCCATCTGTGCGGGACCCCACTGAAAATCGGATTGTTCAACTCACCTGGTAGCCACTTCCAGAGCCCCTGGAACTCTGGCCCAAGGCTGACTCCTTCCCAGATCTTCTCAGCTTAGTGGCTGAAGACTGACGCTGCCCGATCGCCTCGGAAGCCCCCTAGACCATCATGGTTGCTGAGCTTCAGGTAACTTTCACAGTGGAAGGTAAGTCCGTCCTCTTCTTAATCAATATGGAGGCTACCCATCCACATTACCTTCTTTTCAAGGGCCTGTTTCCCTTGCCTCCATAACTGTTGTGGGTATTGACGGCCAGGCTTCTAAACCTCTTAAAACTCCCCAACTCTGGTGCCAACTCGGACAACACTATTTTATGCACTTTTTTAGTTATCCCCACCTGCCCAGTTCCCTTATTAGGCCGAGATATTTTAACCAAATTATCTGCTTCCTTGACTATTCCTGGACTACAGCCGCATCTCATTGCCACCCTTCTCCCCAACCCAAAGCCTCCTTCGCGTCTTCCTCTCATATCCCCCCACCTTAACCCACAAGTATGGGACATCTCTACTCCTTCCCTGGCAACCAATCACATGCCTGTTACCATCCCATTAAAACCTAATCATCCTTACCCCTCTCAATGCCAATATCCCATCCCACAGCATGCTTTAAAAGGATTAAAGCCTGTTATCACTCGCCTAGCTACAGCATAGGCTTCTAAAACCTATAAACTCTCCTTACCATTCCCTGTTTTCACCTGTCCTAAAACCAGACAAGGCTTACAAGTTAGTTCAGAATCTGCGCCTTATCAACCAAATTGTTTTGCCTATCCACCCCGTGGTGCCAAACCCATATACTCTCCTATTCTCAATACCTCTCTCTACTACCCATTATTCTGTTCTGGATCTCAAACATGCTTTCTTTACTATTCCTTTGCACCCTTCATCCCAGTCTCTCTTTGCTTTCACTTAGACTGACCCTGACACCCATTAGGCTCAGCAAATCACCTGGGCTGTGCTGCTGCAAGGCTTCACAGACAGCCCCCATTACTTCAGTCAAGCCCAAATTTCAACCTCATCTGTTACCTATCTTGGCATAATTCTCATAAAAACACACGTGCTCTCCCTGCTGATCGTGTCCGATTAATCTCCCAAACCTCAATCCCTTACAAAACAACAACTCCTTTCCTTCCTAGGCATGGTTAGTTAGGTCAGAATTCTTACACAAGAGCCAGGACCGCACCCTGCAGGCTTTCTGTCCAAACAACTTGACCTTACTGTTTTAGCCTAGCCCTCAAGTCTGCGTGCAGTGGCTGCCGCTGCTTTAATACTTTTAGAGGCCCTCAAAATCACAAACAATGCTCAACTCACTCTCTACATTTCTTATAACTTCCAAAATCTATTTTCTTCCTCATACCTGACGCATATACTTTCTGCTCCCTGGCTCCTTCAGCTGTACTCACTCTTTGTTAAATCCCACAATTACCATTGTTCCTGGCCCGGACTTCAATCCGGCCTCCCACATTATTCCTGATACCACACCTGACCCCCATGACTGTATCTCTCTGATCCACCTGATATTCACCCCATTTCCCCGTATTTCCTTCTTTCCTGTTCCTCACCTGATCACACTTGATTTATTGATGGCAGTTCCACCAGGCGTAATCACCACACACCAGCAAAGGCAGGCTATGCTATAGTACAAGCCACTAGCCCGCCTCTCAGAACCTCTCATTTCCTTTCCATCATGGAAATCTATCCTCAAGGAAATAACTTCTCAGTGCTCCATCTGCTATTCTACTACTCCTCAGGGATTATTCAGGCCCCCTCCCTTCCCTACACATCAAGCTCGAGGATTTGCCCCCACCCAGGACTGGCAAATTAGCTTTACTCAACATGCCCTGAGTCAGGAAACTAAAATACCTCTTAGTCTAAATAGACACTTTCACTGAATAAGCAAAGGGCTTTCCTACAGGGTCTGAGAAGGCCACCGCAGTCATTTCTTCCCTTCTGTCAGACCTAATTCCTCAGTTTAGCCTTCCCACCTCTATATAGTCCGATAACAGACCAGCCTTTATTAGTCAAATCAGCCAAGCAGTTTTTCAGGCTCTTAGTATTCAGTGAAACCTTTATATCCCTTACGGTCCTCCGTCTTCAAGAAAAGTAGAATGGACTAAAGGTCTTTTAAAAACACACCTCACCAAGCTCAGCCACCAACTTAAAAAGGACTGGACAATACTTTTACCACTTTCGCTTCTCAGAATTCAGGCCTGTCCTCAGACTGCTGCAAGGTACAGCCCATTTGAGCTCCTTTTTATTAGGCCCCAGTCTCATTCCAGACACCGGACCAACTTAGACTGTGCCCCAAAAAAAACTTGTCATCCCTACTATTTTCTGTCTAGTCATACTCCTATTCACCGTTCTCAACTACTCATACATGCCCTGCTCTTGTTTACACTGCCGGTTTACACTGTTTCTCCAAGCCATCACAGCTGATATCTCCTCATGCTATCCCCAAACTGCCCCTCTTAACTCTTGAAGTAAATAAATAATCTTTGCTGGCAGGACTATACTGAATCTCCTTAGGCACTCTCTAATGAGATGTCCTAGGTCCTCCCAATTCTTAGACCTTTTATACCTGTTTTTCTCCTTATTCCATTTAGTTTTTCAATTCATACAAAACCATATCCAGGCCATCACCAATAATTCTACACAACAAATGTTTCTTCTAACAACCCCACAATATCACCCCTTACCACAAAATCTTCCTTCAGCTTAGTCTCTCCCACTTTAGGTTCCCACGCCACCCCTAATCCTGCTTGAAGCAGCCCTGAGAAACATCGCCCATTCTCTCTCCATACCACCCCCCAAAAATTTTCACCGCCCCAAGACTTCAACACTATTTTGTTTTTTTTTTTTATTAATATAAGAAGGCAGGAATGTCAGGCCTCCGAGCCCAAGCCAAGCCATCGCATCCCCTGTGACTTGCACGTATACATCCAGATGGCCTGAAGTAACCGAAGATCCACAAAAGAAGTAAAAATAGCCTTAACTAATGACACCCCACCATTGTGATTTGTTCCTGCCCCACCCTAACTGATCAATGTACTTTGTAATCTCCCCCACCCTTAAGAAGGTTTTTTGTAATTCTCCCCACCCTTGAGAATGTACTTTGTGAGATCCACCCCTGCCCGCAAAACATTGCTCTTAACTGCACCACCGTCCCAAAACCTATAAGAACTAATGATAATCCACCACTCTTTGCTGACTCTCTTTTCAGACTCGGCCCACCTGCACCCAGGTGAACTAAACAGCCATGTTGCTCACACAAAGCCTGTTTGGTGGTCTCTTCACACGGAAGCGCATGAAAAAGATACCAAGAAGGGGCAAGGGAATAAGTTTCTAGAGAAGGGGATCATTGAGCCGGGAGGCTGCTTCCCTGCCTCTGAGAAAAGGTCCACAGTTATATCAGGAAGGGCCAGCCAGAGGAGCCGTGAAATCCTCCCCACGTGGATTCAGAAAACACATGGAAAGCTTCCCTGACTCCCGGCTGGCATTGGGGACCTCATCCACGCTTAACAGGTAGGTTCCCTCAGCCTGCAGCCCTCTCTTCACCTTGACAAGCCTGCCTTGTCTGTGCCTTTACTCAACTGGTTTCCCAAGGCCTCTCCCTCTCCCCAACTTCCTCTCAAGCAACCTAAATCTTCCCCATCCTTCAAGGTGCACACATCCTCCAAGGAGCGTTTCTTGGTCCATCCCCTTTTTCCTCCTACTAACAACTAGAGCACTTAATCTGCACCTCACACCTGGTCCTTTTAGCCGTATTCTGTACTATTTGCTGTAATTTTCTGTTTCTTGGTCTTCTCTTTTCCAACTAGAATAGATTCTTTGAGAGCAAAGACCTTATCTCCTCTGTTTTTTATATTCTTCTTATATAACCTAATGCAGGACTAAACCTGATTATAAAAATAGCCACAAAAATAATAATTATCTTTATATCACCTTTTCAAAGGCTTTTTTGTATATAGTTGCCTTTGTACCTCACAGCAACCCAGCACATTTGGAAATGAAGTTATTATACTCCTGAGTCTGCTGCATGACCTCTGGGTCCTCAGCTAAAAGATGGAGTCCTCTACCGGTTGGTGCCCACTGTCAGCTGAGAACTTGGCTGGGCACATTGGCCAGAACACCTACACATGGCCTCTTCCTGTGGTTTGGGCTTCCCCACAGCATGCTGGCCTCAGGGTATTTGAACTTCTTCTCTGGTGAAGCTCCAAAGGTGAGTGTCCCAGAAGAACCAGGGAAAAGCTCTGTGACCTTTTCTAATTTTAGTCTCTGAGGTCATGCAGTGTCACTTTCAACTGCCCTCTATTGGCTTCAAGTGAGTCACTAAGGTTGGCCCACATTCAAGGATGAGGGACATTAACTTTCACCTCTCAATGACAAGAGTGCCCAAGAATGTACACAACATATTTTAAAATTGCCACGATTCCCCATTGGACAGATAGAAAAATTGAGGCTTAGAAAGGGTAAGTGGACTTGCCCAAGGTCACGCAGTTGCCAAGCAAACAGCAAGTCAGAAGTAATCCCAATTTCCTGTACAGGATTTACTCTCCTATGTGGCAACTGCAGGGTGATACCTTGATGATTGTCTACAGAAAGGTGGCAGCAGGGCCAAGAAGGAGGGAGGTGAGAAGGAGAAGGGACCCTTCCTGGTCCATGTCATCTCTGCTCTGGTGGGCTCCTTGGACCCCTCTGACCATTTTGGGCTCTAAAGATAGTTTGAGAGGTACCTACCTTCTCAGCACTGAGAAATAACTCTCTGTGATAGCTAGGAAGTGAATAAAATGAGGAGATCAGTGTCAGATATGTGTGTTGTGTATTAATCAAAACATAGAGAGCAGGTCTATCTGTGGCCTATTTCAAGGGGCCAGCCATCCAATCATACAAAGGGGCTAGGGGCTGGAGCTGATGCTGGGGCCTAGGACTGGGGGCTGGAGGCAGGGGCCCAGGAGTGGAAGTCTCTGCCCCACTTTCCATTATGATCTGTACTCAACCCAAAGCCTGCACGCCTATTCACACATCTGTTCAGCACTTGCCTGCAATCATTTAGGTTTTATTATTGGACTTGTCACCATATTAATGTAGCTGTACATTTAAATTGATTTCAATTGTACATTTCCTGAAAAACCTTGGGTTTTTTGCAAGTATTAATTAACTGATGCATTTAAATTAAAAACAATTATGTAGCCACAGTTGTGCCTTCTTTGCTCTGCATGCCAAAAACGAAGGTTTCATGTAATGCATAAAATAAGTGGATTAATATTTCACAATTAAGGTCAATTTCCAATTGGAAAGGAAAGATAATGAACCAACTCTCACCTGTAATCCCCTGACATGTTTCCATAAGAATTCTAGTCTTCATGAATTTTGTAATCTGGATGTTCAGAGAATATGTTCATAAAGCTGCTGATAAATGGAATCATTAACAGAATAAATCAGGACCCCTGGCTGCAAAGCTCAGGTGGCATCTGTTTTCATGTTAAGCTAATGAGGCTAGAATTTAGGAAAGCTCTTGCAAAGTCACAGCAGAGTCATTCAGTAGCAAAGAAAAAGAAACGTGGAATTCTTGTCCTGCCCTGAGATGAGGCCCTCCCACAAGAGTAGAGTCAGGTGCAAGGGCTTTTCTGTGTGACTCTGGGTAAGGGACTTGATCTCTCTAAGTCTCTGTTTCCTTGTTTATTAGGTGGGAATAGGAAGTAGTATCAGCCTCACAATACTGTTGGAATTATACATAAACTAATATGTGTAATGCACTTAGCACTATAGCTGGTGTCTGCCAGGACTCAGTAAAAGGGAGATGCTGATTTTTTTCATTTGTTTTGGTTTTGGGGTTTTGTTTGTTTGTTTTGTTTTGAGACAGGATATTGCCCCAGCCTGCAGTGCAGTGGCACGATCATGGCTCACTGCAGCCTCGACCTCCTGGGCTCAAGCAATCCTCCCACCTCAGCCTCCTGAGTAGCTGGGACTACAGGCATGTGCCATCATACCTGGCTAATTTTTTTTTAAATTTTTTGCAGGGACAAGGTCTCATTATTTTGCCCAGGCTGGCCTCAAACTCCTGGCATCAAGCGATCCTCTAGCTCTGGCCTTCCAAAATGCCAGGATTACGGATGTGAGCCACCACACCAGGCCTTGTTGTTATTTTTATTGAGTCCAAGAGAGGAGGCTAAGAGAAGGGAATGGGGAACCTCCTCGGACTGAGAAGCAACAGGCCCCACACGCTGGTTCCCCACCCTGTGAGGTGTGCTCTCATAAAGGTTCACCTCGCAGTGAGTTCAATGGGGTAGGCGGCAAGGCAGTACCGGGAACTATGTCCGGTCCCACTGGAGGCTGGTGAGGATGGCAGAAGGGGTTCAGCCCTCCCCATGTGAGATTTCCAGGCCAGCAGTGACTCCCAAGCATGAGAAGTAAGAGAAAATTCCCCATCAACTCTTTCCAGCTCTAGTCCAGACCTCTTTCCAAGACACATTTGCCTCTCTACTCTCAGTAGACAGCAGCGCTGTGAGGAGAAGCAACTGCAGTTGGCTGAGTTCTCATTGCCACAGAGAGAGCTCCTCCTCCACACACTCCTCCCTTCTTTCTGCCCTCCTGGGAGTCATCTACTCACTCTCCTGCCTGCCCCAGAGCAGCTGGGGCACCAAGAAGGACGGCAGGAGGGGTTGGGATTTAAGGGCAAACTCCAAGGGCGGCCCTTCCTCACTCCACCCCAAAACTCATCTTCACACTGTCCCCAAGGAAGCTGTTGCAAACAATTCCCTCTACACAAGGCAGATTTGGGCAGTGAAGAGATGATGGGGAAAACCGAGGGCTGCAAGGAGAAGAGCTCCCGCGGTGAGCTGAGCCCCGGATTCTTTCATTCCTCCTTCAACAAATATGTACTTCAAGCCAACACAGGGCCAGGCCCTATTCTTGGCATTATGGACACAGATGTGAACAAGTAAGATGACTCCCATCATAGAGATTATACTCTAGAGAGGGAGAGAGAGAGAGAGAGAGAGGAAGAAGGAGATGGAGAAGAAGAGAGGAAAGAAACAAGAAAGAGAAACAAAGAAGGAAAGAAAGAAAGAGAAGGAAGGAAGGAAAGAGAGAGAGACAGAAAGAAAAAGAAAGAAAGAAAGAAAATACGGAGAAAATAAAACAGGGAAGGTTCTCAGGGATGGGAGATATGCAATTTTAAATTGAGGAGATCAGAGGTACCCTGATTGAGAAGGTGACATTGGAGCAAAGACTAGAAACAGAGCAGCTTCCAGCTCCAACTTACACTGGCTCCCTGGGTAAGCTTGGGAAAGTCACTTCCCTTCTCTGAGTTTTCCTGGAAAATAATAAAGTAACTGGGTTGACCTTGATTTAGGTTACTGATTTGTAACTTTCAACTGTCTTTTCACTCTGCACGATCCCTTTAGTCAAATGAAGAATTATGCAGAACCCTATAGGTTAGACTTCCCAGATAAAATGAAGATACCCAATTCAATTTGAATTTCAAGTAAACCAATGAATAATTTTTTTGAACATAGGTATATCCCAAACATTGCATGGGACATACTTATACTAAAAATATTTGTTTATCTGAATTCAAGTTGAACTGGGTGACCTGTGTTTTTATTTGCCAAATCTGCCACCCTCCTATAGGTGACAAAGGAACGGGAGCAGGGGAAGCAGCCCTCAGAGCTCAGGAGCCCTACAACTAGCCTGTCTGAGCCTTGGTGTCCCCAGGGGCAGGGCTGGAAGGCATCTCCGAGAGACTGTGATGGATCCTGTTGGGAGAATGAGTGATCACAGCATTCCAAAGTTCAGCCTGAGGTCAATCCAGGGCCAGGTGCCCCTGATCTCAGGGAGCCTTCAATTAAATACCTAAGGAGAAGGCATTCAGTTCAGCACCTGGCAGTAATGGGCGCCCAGAAACTGTTGTCTCTCACTGTCCAGGCTTTTCAGAGGTAAACTCCTGTTCCATTTAGCTCAGATGGTCCCTCCACCCTGTAGGGCCAGGAAGAGGTTGACAGAGCATGGTACTGAGTCTGGGCAAAGGGCCCAGGAGGTTTGGTGGTTTTCTCTCCGCAGGTTCATTCATTCCTGGGTTGGAAGCTGAGCTTGGCTCAGAAGCTCTTTCACCCTCATTTGTCTCAGAAGTGCTGGCCCTAGGCTCTCCCACCCAGTAAGAGTTTAATTGGAGAAAACGGTGACTTTTTTAAATGAAAAGAAAAAACAACCTTCAAAACTAGATAAAGAGCAGAAATGCAAATGGCAAAATATCTGAAAGCTCCTGGCAGGTGGTGGAAGAAGTCTCTTACCAGCATGAAGTAGAAGCAAAGCCGTCAGCCTCTCCGGAGCCCACAGTTTCAGAGCATGCTGTGAGCAGCTGGGACTTCTCAGCTGGCCACAAGCACTTGTATTCTCCCTGGGGTAAAATCAGTAGCCAAGGCAGTCTGCTCTCAATTTTCTGTCTTGTGGCCTATCTGAGCTGGGATAACTCCGGGATGAGGGAGAGGGGGACTGGGTACAGAAGGAAAGGGAAAAGGGGGTCCTGACTAGAGGCAGGACAGAGCAGAGAAACCATGGCATGCGTTCGTGCCAGTTCCAGTGTCTGTTGCTGTGTAACAATCACCCCCAAAACAGTGGCTTAAAGCAATTTATTTAAATTTCTTAGCCTGGTGCAGCGGCTCATGTGTCTAAACCCAACACTTTGGGAGGCTGAGGCGGGAGGATAGCTTGAGGCCAGGAGTTCAAGACCAGCCTGGGCAACATAGCAAGATCTTGTCTCTACAAAAAAAAAAAATTTTTTTAATTAGCTGGGTGTGGTGACACATGCCTTTGGTCCTAGCTACTCAGGAGGCTGAGGCAAGAGGATTGCTTGAGCCCAGGAGTTTGAGTGATGCAGTGAGCTATGACTGTGCCACTGCCCTCCAACCTGGGTAGCAGAATTTTAAGAGACCCTGTCTCTTAAAATTTTTTTTACTTTTTTAATTTAAAAATAAAATGAAATAAATAAATTTCACATGGTTCTGGGGGTTGAACAGGATCAGCTGGGCAGTTCTCACTTTGGGTCTCTTCTGATGTCAGCAGGAGCTAAAGACATCTGAAGCCTCAACTAGGCTGTGTCCCAAAAGGCTTCTTTACACACATGTCTGGCACCTGGGCAGGGATAGTGGGAACACTGGATGATGGCCCCCACACATCCCACACATTCTTGCCACATGGCTAGTTTGAGCTCCTTCACAATATGGCAGTCTGGAGTATCAGACTTCTTACACAGTAGTGGCTTTTCCCTGAACTTGTGTTTCCAGAGTCCAAGGAAGAAGCTGCAAGGCTTTCTATGACTCAGCCTCAGAAGTCACAAAGTGTTACTTACCTCTGCTGCATTCTGGTGATTAAAAGGGCCAGCCCAGATTTAGTGTAGGAGGGACTGGTGTGAATTCTGGGAGGGTTGCCCCATAGTGGGAGGCTTTTGGGGAGACTAGCTACTACAGTGCCTTTGCTGTGTGGCTGGGGCTGTGCCCATCAGCCCAGTTGCCAGGCAAAGCAAAAGCTGAAGTGACAAGGACAGTCACTTTGCTGACTGGTGCAAATGATGCCCTCTAAACCTTGGTGGGTAGGGAATGTGGTATAAAGAACCAAAAAACCTGGGGCCTGGCACTGGCTCTGGCTTTCTCGGGCTATGCACTAGTGGGCACTGGTGTCTTCATCTTAAAATTGAGGCAGTTGGATTAAATCACTTAAGTTTCTTCTCCCCTCCGAGTTAGGAAATATATGGCTGGGTGCGGTGGCTCACGCCTGTAATCCCAGCACTTTGGGAGGCCAAGGAGGGTGGATCACTTGAGGTCAGGACTTTGAGACCAGCCTGGCCAACATGGTGAAACCCTGTCTCTACTAAAAATACAAAAATTAGCCAGGTGTGGTGGCGCATGCCTGTAATCCCAGCTACTCAGGAAGCTGAGGTAGGAGAGTTGCTTGAACCCAGGAAGCAGAGGTTGCAGTGAGCCAAGATCGCGCCACTGCCCTCCATCCTGGGCGACAGAGTGAGACTCAGTCTCAAAAAATCATAAAAATAAAAATAAGAAATATAACATGCTATATGAGTTCATCACAGAACCCAAGTCTCTCAAGAGGCAAGGGGACCAAGTCCCAGGGCCATTCTCAGAAGCAAGCATGAAAATTAGAAGTGCCAAGTTATCAGTCACCAATCTTTGCCTCTTCTGAGCAACAAAATCCATATGGCCAAATGGATATGTCCAATTCAGGGGATCCTGCACTTCCCTTCCTGACTGTGTGTGTGTGTGCACTTGCACATGTGTGTGCACTTGTGCATGCGTATGCATGTGGGGAGGTGTAAACGTCAGGCAAGTGTCCCACTGCACACTGTGTTTCTGCTCCAGAAAAAACTGCCAAATGAGTAGCTTATACTGGAAGAAACAGCCCAAATACCTCAATTTATGTAACTATGTGTCGTACGGCCTTTTAATTTAGCCCTCGTTCCAAATGCATGACACATCCTTTTGACACCTTGAAGAAATGCTTCTCAGATGGCAGGCTGGGCATTGCAGCTCGAGGCTGCAAAAGGAAAGCACACAGCCCTGAAAATTAAAAGGGATTTAGGTCCTCCTTGGAAATGTCCAGCCTCAGGCTACTTGATGTGGTCATTTATTAAGTGACTTAATCAGGAAAAGGAACTCAGTCTCAGAGCAATTAAGTTGCTTTCTGGGCACTGCTGGATTCTCCTAATTATGAGTGGGGTATTGCATTCATACTTGGACTACCAGAAGATAATTCTATTCCAGGGCTGAAAAACACTTAGCTACTCAGCTATGGAGACTCCATGTTGCTGAGAAACCTATTAAATTGCTGAATTTGGGGAAACTTTCCTTTGATTGAATCCAAGCAGGTTTGCTGTTTTTTGCTTTGTTTTGTTTCTTGTTTCTGAGACAGAGTCCTGCTCTGTCACCCAGGCTGGAGTGCAGTGGCATGACCATGGCTCACTGCAGCCTCGACCTCCCTGGCTCAGGTGATCCTCCTGCCTCTTCCTCCTGTCTAGCTGGGACCACGGGTGCACGCCATCACACCCAGATAATTTTTTATTTTTGGTAGAGACAGGGTCTCACTTTGTTGCCGAGGCTGGTCTGGAACTTCTGGCCTCAAACATTCCTCCTGCCTCAGCCTCCCAAAGTGCTGAGATTACAGGTGTGAGCCACCTCGCCTGATTTCCAACAGTTTTTTAACATAGTTTTATTTGCCCTATAATGAGAAGGATTAGGGTTATAGAATTATAACCTGTCAGAGTCTGATGACTCTCAAAGCTCTCTTATCCCAAGCTTATTCATTTCTCTGCCAAAGAAACAAAGGGAAAATGTTAGTGCTCAAGGCCGCATACTTTGCAAAACTGGGACTAGCCTTCAGGTCTCCTCTAAAAGCTCAAGGCTCTTGTCTAAACTAGTGGGGAAAGGATCTCTCTAGGACTTTGTTGGGATACTGAAGAACCATTCTAGGACCCCCTCAAATAACCAGCTATGGCTCCCCCAAAGAGTAGAGCAGAATGGACTCAATATCCTGTGCAAAGTGTACATGTGTGAGTGAATGCTCAGCGAGAGAATTTGCTCAAAAATATTTATTGAGGGCCTACTATGTACCAGGAACGATGCTAGAAACCAGGAATATGGCAGAGAACAGTGTCTCTGGCCTAGAGAAGGATCTTACACTAAAGGCCAGTGAGGAGGAAAATAAGGGAATGAGTGAATGAATAAATAGATGGATGGGTAATTAATAGATGGATAGATAGATTGATAATAAATGAATGGATAGATGGATGGTTGCTACATTTAGAAAGCCAGGAGAGCAATAACTCAGGATTAAGTTAGGGCTTAGACTCAGAAACCTGGGGACCTACACACTCCTGCATGCCTGCTATGCAGCCAAAATCAACTCTATTCAGATATTCTCCTGCTCAAAAGTCTTCGGTGGATAGCCAGTCCTCCATAATCCATACCCTACACTGCTCCAATGTTTGCCATTTACTTCAATTCTGGTTAATCTCATCACAGTGTCCTTAACACCACTACTAATCAAAACCATTCCTACTCATTTGCTCAGACTGACAGCTTTTCCTGGAATGCCCTCCGCTGTGCCCTCTGCCTCTTCTCCAAGTCCCTTTCCCTTCATCCAGCTCTCCCCACCTTCTCCGGGCCTGCCTGTAACACACACCAGGCACTGAGCACATACTCTTTGGGAGATGCACTGTATCTGGTGAGCTACACTTGTCTCCCCCACCCTCAGCTAAATGATCAGGTCATCTAGGTTAGGAACTGTATTCCCTTTCAGGGTCCCCAAAGACAAGCACATGGCTGGGCACACAATAGATGATCAATAAAGACTTTAAGAATAACATAGAATCTGAAGAAAGTAAGTATACGTGGTCCCCCAGGGCACATGCCTGGCTTGGGTTCACCCCTAGGAAACTCTGAAACCCTGGTTTTCCTCCCAGAATCTACTTCATCCAGCCCCGCCCTCTCCATCTGCTGTCATGCTTTCCTGGAGGCATCCCCTCAGAATTAACATTGGGGCGAGGCCTAGAATGCTGGGCAAGGATGCGGGGAGGGGCCTTTTGGATTGTTTTACAACCAAATCGCCTCTTCTGAGCTGGTGAATGACTCAGCATCTTGGATTCCAAATGAAGAAAAAAAAAAAAAAAGCCACTTTCATTCTGTCATGCAGGAAGCACAGAGGGTCCAGCTGACTTTGTGATGTCACTGTGCCAGGCTCGGAGCCCAGCCATGTCAAATCTGGGCACCTGAAGTGTGAGCTGCTCTGCCAACCTTCTAACCAGTCAGGGATGGAGAAAGAGCACCTCCTGTTGATGGACTTGGCAACCCCATTTTATAGATGAGAAAGTTGAGACCAGATAAATCAAAACCTCTTAGGGTTCCCCAAATTGTCACTCTTTCTCCCTGATGTCTGCCCAGGACCTCTCTGAGCTGGTGAAAGATGCAAATTAATCCTTCCTCAAAACAGCTGCAGCCCTGTATTAAAGGAAGAATCTGTAAATACACAGCTTCTCTCGAGCCCCCACACCACAGGTGGCTGGTGGGGAGCCACCGTGCCTGCTCCCACTCTTGCATCCCGCTGGTTCCTGAGAGCCAGGGACTCTTCAGAGAGGGGCCTTCTTCTCATTTGAATATGTTGGGAAGCAAAGGGAGGTGTAGATAACAGGCCCTGTGACTGCTAGAGGGAGACCTGGGCCAGCAGCTGCAGGAAACATTCAAAAACAGTTCATCCTTACAAAAATATCCTCCTTCTGACACCAACCAGCTCCGGAGATGCAGGAGGGGACACTGGGAAATCAATCTCCATTCCAGAATGAGCCAGCTCTGCCAGTGAGGCGGTTTCCCTCCTGCCCTGGCTACCACTGATATAGAATACCAGCAAGCGTCATAGCATCCACCCGTCGCTGCATCCCAGATCAGGTGGCCCGGGCTCCAGGACCATGCCAGGAGGAGGGGAGAAGCATCCTGGCCTGGCAGCCTGGCTTGGTCATGTGGGCATCGACTAGCCCACCTGGCCACCAAGCAGCACCTGGCTTCTCCCTTCCTCCCTTCTGCTCCTGCCGAATCCAAAGCATGGTCAGTGCATTCAACATGAACTCAACAGTCCTGCTGCTCAGGGTAGCAATACAGGACAGTGGCCACATGCCCAGACTCTGCAAGCAGACCTTGCTTCAACTCCCTTCTCTGTCCCTAGTTTAACCTCCCTGCACCCCAAGTACCCACTTTCCATTACGTAAAATGGGCCTAATGGCAGTCTCCACCTTAGAGTCACAAATCCTTCTTCTCAAGCCCCTTGTTCAGTGTCATAGTGAGCACTCAATAAAAGACAGCTACTATTTATAAATTAACAAAAAGACTTTTTAAAAAGCTTCTGCGGGGTACAAGTTGCCATGCTAGATGCTGGACCATTTCTGTGTTCATTATGGCTGGGCAAGGGAAGGGAGGGAGAAATTATTTAATCCAGTAAATTATGAACAGTTATGAGAAAGGAAAAGTATTTGATGTCTGAGGAAACCGACAGTATTGACTAAAGGCTAAGAATGGCCTCTGCCCTAGATGAGATGGGAGACCCCTGGTGCAGTAGGATGGGGTGAGGGAGTGTGAAGATTATTTCCCATTCTCATGCCTGTCATACTAGTGGCTATGAAGGGACACAAACGCCCTGTTCTAGACCCAAAGGGGTGCTAGGACTCCCGAGGAAGAAGCAGGAGGCCTTCTACTGGTGGATCTAGAAGCTCTGTCAGCCTGCCCCCACCATGGATCCAGGGATGAGCTCAGGGCTGGTGGAGGGATGCTGGGGTCTGTGAGTCCCTGCATTGAAGGCTGCCTTTCATGTCTATGTGCATGTGAGAATTTTCTTGGGAAGACACATTTTCTTCATGTTTTCAATGGGGTCCCTGACCTCAAAAGGTTTAGAACCACTGCTCTATGGATTAACTTCATCCTGTCCAGCATGATTCTCAGATGATATTGTTAGCACCAGTCCTCTCTCTTCAACCAGACTGTATTTGCCATCCATCACCATCATCTGATATGGCCAGAGTAAATGTGTATTGGTTGACTCTGTATATTTCTATGTATTTCAGCTTTTCCCAGAAATCTCTCACTTTGGACACCTGGAGGGAGATAGGCAACAAACACAAAGCCTAGCAGGCTTTCTCAGGTACGGCTAAGGTAGGTCAGGAAGGCAGCAGTCCCTCCTCACCTGACCCAGTTAGGGACTGGAACTGAAGCCTGCAGTCATTTACAAGTCATTGTGCACCATAATACTGCTAGTCATTCCTTTCTTCAACAAACATTTATTGAGGACCTACTGTGTGCCATGCACTGTTCCAGATGTTGGAGATATAGCCATGAGTCCATCAGGCAAAGTCCCTTTTGCCATGCAGTTTATACTCTAAGAATGAAACAGTCAACGATAATCAGACAAGCATGATACTTTCAGATGGTGGTAAGTGTGAAGATAAAACATAATTATATAGTGGAGAGAGCAGGAGACACTCAAGGTAAAAGCCTAGAGGTGGGAACAAGTTTGGCACGTTTGAAGAATAGGAAGGAAGCTAGGGCAGCAGAAGCATAATAAGCAAAGAGACAGAGAAAGAGCATCAGAAGCAGTGAGAAAGAGAAGCAGGGGCTGGATCACCTTCGCCCTTGGAGATCTCCGTAGGGAGTTTGTGCTGGGGGCAGTGGGGAACTATCAGATAATTTTAAACATCAAAGTAATGTGACACATTTTGAAAGTCACTAGGACTGCGGTGGAGAATTGTTGGGAAGAGAAGAAGCAAGGAAGCCACATACCAGGTGCCAAGCCAGACCCAGGGGACCCCATGACGAACAAGACAGCCACACACCCTGACCTCACGGAGCTCATAGTCTTAAATAGGAGACTCTGGGGTTCCCTGCTTCCTTTGATCCAAAGTCAGAAGCAAACACAAGGCCAAGATGTGGCTGGTCTCTGAGCCAAGAAAGGAAATAGCATGGTTTCCTCCTGTTCGCCCAGGCCCGTTCAGCCTCAGGGGCACACCTCCCTTATCCTAATTCTCCTTCTTCAAACCCCAGACCAAGACCACCTTCCCCATCGGAGAAGCCTTCCTTGCCCACCTAGGCACACCTGTGTCCCAATCATGGTGGTGAGGAGTGGTGGGTGGTCTTGCTCTCTTCTGCTTCACACAGGTGAGTTTTGTTGACCAGCTAGCCTTCCCCCCGTGACAGCCTAACACAGAGCTGGGTATAGAGTAAAGGCAGCGTAAATACTCCTCAGATTTATACTGTGGGAAAAGAAGTATATATTTGTCCATTGACTGGAATGGAATGAGATTAGATTGGATTGAATTGCTGGTGGGCATTGTAAGTACTGATGTAGGTGACATATGACCTCCTAGAAACTTCTCAGATTAAATATAGGCTAGAAAAAAGGTAGTAGAAATTACAGATTCCTTGTGAATGACCACAGCCCCAGCCGTGTGCTACATGACCACAGTCCCAGCTACAAAGATGATAACAGATTGAGCTTACAAATTTTCCCAATGAAGAATGCTAGCTATTGAGAAGGGGGAAAGTTCAGTAACTGAGTTTGTTTACTTTTTGTTTTTTTTTTTTTTTGAGACGGAGTCTCGCTCTGTCACTAGGCTGGAGTGCATTGGTGTGATCTCGGCTCACTGCAACCTCCACCTCCTGGGTTCAAGCGATTCTCGTGCCTCAGCCTCTTGAGTAGCTGGGATTACAGGCACGTGCCACCACACCCAGCTAATTTTTGTATTTTTAGTAGAGACGGGATTTCACCATGTTGGCCAGGATGGTCTCGATCTCCTGACCTCGCGATCCACCCGCCTCGACCTCCCAAAGTGCTGGGATTACAGGTGTGAGCCACAGTGCCTGGCCGTTTGTTTACATTTTCTAGTTTCAGGTTCTACTGTTCTTACCAACCAAGTCTCCCTCCCCCAAAACCATCACTAGAAACTGTGACTAAAGTCCCTTATAAAGAACTGGTTTGGGAGTGACCCAGAAACACGTGGTACATTGAAGGCAAACCAGTCCCCATGGCTTCAGAAATTATATCTGCATGTGACTATGAATATGCATATCCATCATTCCTACTAATTATAAGTATAATGTATTTTTATATGTATGTGTTGAGACAGATACTTGCCTATATGTATGTTTACTTACATGTGTGCATGTACATTCGTATTTGATTCTATGTGTGTGTTTATGTGTGTGAGTCCCTTTTTATATCCTTTCAGCAAGAACTCTAAATTAGCCCCAGCTGTTTAGGAGGCTGAAGCAGGAGGATTGCTTGAACCCAGGAGTTTGAGGCTGCAATGAGCTATGATTGCATTACTGCACTCCAGCCTGGGCAACAGGGTGAGACCCTGTCTCAAAAAAAAGGAAGAAAAGTTTAAAAAGAATTCTAAATAGTCTTGCTAGGGCTGCAAAAGACATCACTTAATAACCTTGTAGGCTTAATGTAAGCCTTTCCCATGAGGAAATCTCACCCTATGAAGGGCTCATGGCCTTCCCAGTCTGAATCTGTTCTCTGCCTATGCTCGTTTCCCTGTGATACCTTTGCACTGGGTCTGCCCCTAGTGTAGGGAACAGACACTGGGGAACGTATTACCTGAAGCCAGATAGGGGGCAGCCACAGAGTTCCAGAGGCTAAGATCCATCTGAGAGTTATCCCAGCTAGTGGCTAGGGGTGTGAGCATAATATTTGATCCCCAGGGGATACAGTTCTTAAGGCCCAAGGCAGGGGTCTGGAGTTCAGGACAGGTATTCAGATCCACGAGAAAATTGGATTACTAAGAGGAAAGCCAAAAGTTCTGATTATGTATTGCTGTGTAGCAATCACTCCAAAACCTAGTGGCTTAAAACAAGGGCAATTGTTTATTTTATTTATGAATAAAATGTGGCCAGGGCTTGACAGGAATGGCTTCTCTATGTTCCTTGTGGCATCAGTGGGACACTGTGACTGGAGGTGGAGGATCCTCTTTCAAGATGGCTCACTGACATGCCTGGCAAATTGGTGCTGGTGCTTGCTTGAGAGTTCAAGCCTAAGGAGCCTTAATTCTTTTGCACATGGGCCCCTTCACAGGCTATTTGGGCTTCCTTACAGCATGGTGGCTGGTTCCAAGAACAAGTGTCCCAAGAGAACTAGGCGGACACGGTACTGCCTTTCATGACCTAGCCTCAGAAGTCACATTCTGTTACTTCTGCCATATTTACAAGCCCACCCAGATTTAAGAGAAACACACACACACACACCCCTCAACTAGAGCAATGTCAAAGTCACATTAAAAGAAAAGCATGTGGAGCCAGGTGCGGTGGCTCACACCTGTAATCCCAGCACTTTGGGAGGCCGAGGCAGGCCAATCACTTGAGGCTAGGAGTTTGAGACCTGCCTGGCCAACATGGTAAAACACCATCTCTACTAAAAAGATATAAAAGTTAGACTGGTGTAGTGGTGTGTGCCTATAATCCCAGCTACTTGGGAAGCTGAGGCATGAGAATCGCTTGAACCCAGGAAGTGAAGGTTGTAGTAAGCCAAGATTGCACCACTGCACTCCAACTTGGGTGACAGAGCTAGACTGTCTCAAAAAAAAAAAAAAAAAAAAGAACGAAAGAAAAGAAAAGAAAAGCACATGGGATGGGAGATGTTGTAGTCATCTTTAGAAAATAAAATCTACCACACAGGTAGAAGATTACTCATACAACTAAATTCATTCCTTTTTCAACAAATCTTTTTTGAGGACTTAAAAGGTGAGGACTGGGGAACCAGAAGGATATAGTCCCTGCCTTCAAGGAGCTCCCAGTCATGGTGCCATCAGGTGTGAAATCAAGGGGTGAGAGCACTGTGACATAAGTGCAATGCTGGGAGTGAGGACAGGAAGGTCATATGGGAACTGGAGTAGGGCCATGGCCTGACCTGGGGAAGAAGAATGTCAGGAAAGTTTTCCAGGGAAAGTAACATCTAATCTGAGTCCTGAAAGATTAAGAGATTGGGAAAGGAGGGAGACATTTCTAGGGAGATTTGAGGTGAGAGAGGGAAATACATTACTCAGCTTTGCCATAGTAACCAACAACCCCCAAACCTCAGAGGTTTACAATCATACACATTATTCCTCGCTCATATTGAACGTAGGCTGCAGGGCATCTGTGACTTTGCTTCAGGATGGAGCTCTGCGCCACCTTCCTTTTCATTCTGTGACACAGGCTGGAGCAGCACCTATCTGGGGTATGCAGGACAAAGAAGGAAGCGTCATGGTGGCAACTTGCAATGTCTCTAAAAGCTTCTGCTCATCCACTCACATTTCATTGATCAAAGCCTGTCACACAACTGAACCCAGAGTCAATGAGGCTGGGGCTTCTGCTTCTCTACAGGAGCACGGGTCATGGTGATGCACAGCTGCAGAAGGGGTGGAAGAGTCCAAGAGCTGCAAATTATTCAGGCTGGCTGAAGCCTTGAGGAAGAAGTGGGCAGTGGGGAGAGGTAGGCTGCTCATATGTGCAAAGTCCAATAGCAAAGGGCCCCATTAGCCATGGTAAGGAGGCTAAATACCATCCTGAGGTTAATAGGTGCCATTAGAGGAATGTAAAGACAGAGTGGCACAATCTTATCTGTGTTCTAAACTGGTTGTTCTGGCTGATTTGTGATGGGCAACTTGGAAAAGGACTGACATTGGGGAGCGAGGAGGAAGGGGAAAGAAAGGAAATCAATATTTATTTAATACGTCTTATGTACCAAGCACTAGACTCTCACATTGATAGCAGACATGAATCGCAGTGGTACAGTCACTTCATTCTTCCAAGTCTGGGCTCACAGTCCCTGTTGATTGGGCAGTGGGCCACAGAATCCCTCCCACCCACCAACCTGAATATCACTGATCAGAGTGGGAATCACTGACCTAAGAGGAGTCTATAAGATTCTCTCTCTCTCCACCCCCATATCCTCCCTCAGGAATTTGGAACAGGGGCAGAGATTTCTGAGTGCCTCTGGAGTGCCTGAACTAGGAGGACACACAAAGACTAGGGAAGCACCCAGGGCAAGTTGTGCAAGTTGCTCTTCAGAGAGAGAAGAACAAAGACGCTTGGAAGGGAACACAGAAAAGAGACCATTCTCCCATTCAGAGTGGGGGAAAGTGTGCCTGCCTTGATTTCCAACTATTTCCCAGGTTCTATTCCACTTCTCTTAAGGACAACGGTGTTCCTTACCCTTGAATGCATGTGCTACCCCTGAATCCTTAAAATAAATTTATTTTTGTGTCTTCTGTTTGTCTCAGTGGATTTCTATGACTTGTGCTTCAAAGTACCTTGACTAAGACATTCAAATTCTCTGAGTCCCCCAGGCTCACCCCAGGCATAATGGATACCAACTCAATGGGGCCATGAGCATGTCCAGACTTTCCCAGCTGTGGGGCTTAGGATGCTGCGGGATTGTTTGCCCTGGTCACAGTGGGCTCCTTCTCACCAGGCGAAAACAGGGACTGAAGGTCACCAATCTCAGAAAATCTCAGGGCCTGGGGGGCTGAGACTTGAGGAGGACAAGGGATGGCTTTTCCTAGAAGCTAGACCTATCTTCCTGATACCTGGAAGGAACTCTCAACCATTGGAAGCTGGAAGTATCTGGGAACCCAAGCTCAGAGAGAGGAATAGCTTTGTGAGTGAAGGAGAACTTGGTAGAAAACCAGGCCCCAGTGTAGTGGGTCAGAGCATGCACTCTGCAGCCAAATGGCCTCGGTTCGAGAACCCAGCTCTAGCATAGCTGCCAGACTTACACCTTACCTCTACGAGCCCCAGCGTCATCACCTGTAAGATGGAGATGCTAATCACATCCAGTTCATACCGGTATTTGAGATTATGTGAAATAGCACAATGCCTAGCACATAATAAGCATTCAGTAACTTCTTCCTATCATTACTTTTGCTATTACAGAGGAACTAAGGGCAGCAAGGCTTATGGTTTATACTACGGGTTCTGGCGTCAAAGACTGAAATTCCAGAGGCTCCTTATGAGCTGTATGACTTTGGGCAAGTTGCTTAACCTCTCTGAACCTGTCTCCTCGCCTGTAAATGCTGATAATACCCACATTACAGGATTATTGTACCCACTCTACCTTAATATACCATTTTGTGCATAGAAGATACTCTATTAGTGGAAGCTATTTTTTATTTCAACAGATACACCTGGCTCTCTCTCAAGGCTCAGAGGGCTCAGGATGGAGTTAGGGAAGGGAAGAGGAGTCACTTTATTTTATCTTGGTCGCAATCACAGTCCACACACACCTACAGAGCCTTCAGTATGAGTTCTGCTTTGTATTCAGTCCTGAGAACAAACACAATAGAAACAGAAAACTTCATCTCAACCCCATCGAAATATGCAATGCCACATTTGTATGCAGCTGCCTTTTGCTTTCTGAGAATTATTCTAATGTGACCAAAATCCTGGAAATACTATCAGATAATGTAAAACATGATGGCAGCTGAAGTTCTCCAGTTTGTCTCCACACAGGGAATCCAGCCTTGTCATATACATTAGCTTATTTCCTCTTCTTAAACCCCTGGAAGCAAGGTGATGGTTACGCCTTATTTATTTTATTTTATTTTATTTTGAGACAGAATCTCGCTTTGTCACCCAGGCTGGAGTGTAGTGGCGTGATCTCAGCCCACTGCAACCTCCAACTCCTGGGTTTGAGCAATTCTCAGCCCCCCGAGTAGCTGGGATTACAGGCTTGTGCCACCACACCCAGCTAATTTTTGTATTTTTACCAGAGATGGGGTTTCTCCATATTAGCCAGGCTGGTCTTGAACTCCTGGCCTCAAGTGATCCGCCTGCTTCTGCCTCCGAAAGTGCTGGGATTAGAGGGGTGAGCCACTGCACCCAGCCAGTTACACCTACTTTTATTCCCTCTGCCATCTACCAAGACCAGGAAACTGACTCCATAAGATAAAGTTGCTTACCTTTGGTCACACTGTTATTAAGTGGCAGGGGCAGTATTTAACCCAGATAGCCTGACTCCAAAGCCCACAGTCCACAGTTGCTGTGGATAGTGAACCGCAGACGCCAAGGTGGTCTCCTGTTGTACCCATTCCTGTCTTTCCAACTGCCCCCGAGGACCTCCAGTCACGTATCTCAGCATTTCCCAGGGTGCTTAGTCCAGGTCTGGGCATATAATAGTCTTGATAATAATTGTCACCTGGAAAGTCAATCCATTTTTTGATATTGAAGTCAGGTGCTTTCTGAAATAACATTAATTGTATGCAACTGTAAACACACTATCATGATCACAGCCCTAGTGACAATAGGGTCAATTACTAAGCATCTGCTATGTACCAGATGTTTCATAAACTTTCTCTCTAATCCCCAAAGTGGTTGTATTCAATTCAACAATTTATTTGTTGAATGCTTACTACGTGCCAAACACTGGGCTCTAAAATCCCCATTTTACGAATGCACAAAATAAGGCTCCAAGATTGAGTAACTTACTAAAGGGGTGGGTCTGGGTCAAGAACCCAGGCCTGTCTGACACCAAAGCCCACATTCTCCACTCTACTCACCGTACCTTTCTCTGTGTGTGTGAGCATTTATAATAGTGTGACTACATTACAAGAGTTGGAACAAAGAGCTGACCCTACCTGTCACCACAAACCAGAATACCACAGCGCTACCGGAAAGACACCTCTTTGCAGCTAACTCTGACCAGGTCCCACTGCTGCAGGCTCATGCACAGGTTTCCCTGAGCGATCTGCCCTACCCAGCAGGGCTGTATCTTGTTTCTACCTGCTTCATTAGAGTGTTCTCACAGCACTGTGCATAAATTAATTAGCACATATTCTTCTACAAGAAACAGCCCCTGGGTTTTAGCCTTAATTCAGAGACAACAAAGTAAAGTATTGGATTTCCAAGTTAAGAACAATGCTGGCTTTTTCTAGGTTCCCTTTAAAAATGTAGAACTCGGTAGAAACCCTTATGTGGCTGCCTCCAATGGCCGGGTGGGAGTTGCCTCTTGCCCAGGCGCTACCCAAATGGGTAAAGCCAACAGTAGTCACCAGCCAGGCAGGAGGGGGTATCACTGATGAGTCGGGCTGATGCATTGTAATTAATGGTAATAAAAATAGATACCACATGAGAGAGAAGTGCCAAGCCAGGAATCTCTACGACAGGATAGAGTTTCTTTCAGGTAATGGAAAGAAGAAGAAAAAAAGTCACTTCTAACAGGAAACCTGATCTACTCATTGCCTACAGAGGATTTTTTGTAAAGTAAGGAAATGCAACTGAAGACGGCAGCCCCAGAAAAATTGGAGTAACTCTACTTAGAAAACTTTCTTTCCTGCAGAAAGTGGTGGGTCTGGGCCAAGAACCATGGGAACCTGGTGATGCTATAGGCAGTTAGACCTGGAATTTCTAAGGGCAGTGAGTTCAGTCTGTAGCTCCTCGGGCCCTGGGGAGACTCCAGCACCCAGGGCTCCTGGTTGAAGGAAAGCGTCCACTCTCTGAGACTTCCCCTCCAAGGAACAGGAGAGTAAGAGGGGGGCTGGGAGAGAAGAGCGGGAGGAAAGAGGAGGAAGAGGGCCATTCTCCTACTGGCCTGGTCACTTCCCAGCTGTTGCTGTCAGTCAAACCCGATTGGTCATTCAGGCATCCATTCAAACATTTCCTGGGCACCCAGACGTTGCAGGGAAAACGTGTGATGGAGAAAAGCCAGCGTCTATCCCCCCAAGAATCCTGTGATCAGACCGTCTGGCAACCTAGTGCACCTCTGGGTTGTGTGTCTGTCTCCGAGGTCTCGCTCTTCGCGGACGCGCCCCGATTTTCGAGCCCTCCGTGCCAGCGCACAGGCGGGTCAGTGCTGGGGTGAGGAGAGAAGAACCAGCGGGCCCTCTCCGCGTCCTCTCCCTCCTCTCCCTCCTGGGCTACAGGCCTGCGGGGAGCCGAGCGCGCAGCCCCGCCGGCGTGAACTCTGGGCCCGCCGCGTGGGGGCGCTGGCGTGCAGACCCGGCGGAGCCATGGGGCCCGGGACGCGCAGCCCCTCCAAAGCCCCACTGCAAAACAACCCGGCGGTGGAGCTCCGCGGCTCTCTGAACCCAAAGCCGCAAGCCCGTCCCCTCGCCCCGTGGCCCTGCCCGCCGCGCCCGCGCCCCTCCGCACCCAGGCGAAGGGGCCCAGGAAGGGACTCCAGGACTAAGGCGGGACCGCGGGCGGGGACGCAGGGCCGGGGGTCGCAGGGAGGCTGCCAGCGCCCGGGCCCGGATACCCGCCCCAAATCCTGCCTGGTCCCGGCGCCACCCGGGCCGACTCGCCTCTTTGCCGGCCTCCAGGCTGGCCCCGAGCCCCTGTGCTCGTTCTTTTCGTTTGAACAAGATCCCTCGTGAGCCCGCGGCCTCTAAACCGTTTGCTCTTGTGGGCCCTCCAGGCTGCCGCGTGGGTCTCAAGGTAAAGGCCCGGAGGGCAGAGGGGTGGCGGTGACCCCGGGGACCCCGTTGCTCCAGCTCTCGGGGCCTGTGACTGCCCCAGCCACGTGCGGCGCGGGCGACGCCGCGGTTCGCGCGGTTCCAGGAGTGCGGCCGCCCGGAGCCCAGCGCCTCTCAACCCTGCCCGGGCTCGGAACGTCGCGGGGCGCGTTCTCCGACACGGAGAATTCGTGTGAGCCGTCTGGCCTCGCCCTGACCTGCCCCTCTTAGGACAACACGGAAAACCGCTGGTGCAGGGTTTGCGAGTAGCTGGTTGCGTCCGCCGGGACCTGACAGACCGGCAGGTACGAGGGGCAGGTGGGGAGGCACCGGAGCCTCAGCGCAGCCCCGCCCGGAACCACCTGCCCGCTTTCAACGAAACACGTCGTCCAGGCCCAGAGAACTCCGGGACTGTCTGGGGAACGCGCCAGGCCCATCTCGGCTGGGGCGCTCGGAGCTGGGAGAGGGCGGAGAGCCTCCACCCAGGCCAGAGCATCCCAGAGCCCGAGGTGCGGAGCAGCATGGAGCGCCCGAGGCGGGCGGCGCCAGGGTCAGAGTCTACCCAGGGGATTTCTGCCGCCTTTATAGGCTGGAAAAATAAAGATCAAAAACAAACCGAAAAAAAAAAAAGCTCTGGTCCCCTGACTTGGCACCGGGCACCCGCCCCCTTCTCTTTTTCCCTCTGTCACAAACAAGGTTTCTGATTTGCCCAGAACAGGCCTACCCATCCGCTGGCCTTGGAAATAGCCAGAGAGCAGCTCCTTCTTCCTAGATTACCCTATTCTTTCCAAAACGGCCCCATCCCAAAACCAGGGAAGCCCTCGGGAGGCCAGTGGGCTGACTTCTTCCTTTTCCCAGAAGTGCACCCGGTGGGCGCGGTGTGCCAGCCCTGGGCTGCCCAATGGGCGCCGGACAGTAGGTGCCTTCTGGCTCTGTCCTGGGCGCTTCCTGCCCAACTCCAGGCACAAAGACCCCAAACTGTCCCTGACAATTCGTCTGGGACAAAGCTATTCCATCAGCCTGAGATCACTGGGGAGCACCCACCCACCCCTGCTGCTGCTTTCCAGAAAGTCTCATCCTCCCAGGGACTTCAGGGAAGCTTGGAGGTGAAAGGAGGTGTTTCAGTAAAGCTCAAATTTCCATGGTTCCGGAAAGGTTTCTCCCCCTAGCCATGGAGTTTCTCCCGTTTTTGCTGGATAAAAAGCAAGCGCAAGCCTCTTGGGAATGGGTCTTTGGACAGGAAGGAGGACAGGGATTCCGGAGATTGGAGTGAGGTAGACCCAAAAGTTTCAGCACCCCGTAGGCCTCTCAGCAATTGCTCTGGGCACTGCAACTAGGGGGCTGAGATTGTCATTGGCTCAGGCTGGCTATTAAATCCTCATCCAGACACCTCCCAAGTATTCTGTTCTGTGGCAAAGACTATCGGGGAATGGGCCAGGCAGGGAAGGGGCTGAGGAGTGTGAGGAGACCCTCATTCAGCATGTAACCCAGCTACTGCTGCTACCAAGAGGTTCTGGCCCAGACCTGCTGGAACCAGTTTTCTACATACATGGGGGAGGAGGAGAATGAAGGGCATATTGACACACACCCATTCATCGGGTAATGGTGCTCCAGGTTTTCAGTGCTTCCTCTGTAATGACTTTTCATATGGCACACGCTATGTTATCCACGGTGGCAGGCCCCATGTCTGTTCTGTTCTCTCTGTGCTGCTTAGTGTTGCCTGGAGCCTCCTGGCAGGTCTGACTCATGGGCTTAGGGCCCAGGGGCTGCAAAGAGGGCAGCACTTGGAGGAACAGTGAGTCTGAAGCTCCAGAAAAATCTGAATGTAGGCGGGGACCCAGTCCTGGGGGAAGTTTAATCTTAAAGCTTCATGGGTCAGAGGAGTGGCACATTCATGGTGAAGGCTGTGGCTGAGGTTGCAGAGATTGTATGCTTTTTCAAGGTTAGTGTTCTTAGACCCACCCCATCCCAGAACCAGCAGGAACTTGAGAGATTACCCAGGCTTCAATCTAATAGTGGAAGAGAATGAAGAGCAGACTGGGGACTGGCCCAGGGTCTCATACCAGGAAGTGACTGCCTGGTCTCACTCACCCACACGAGGCCAGGGTGCTCCTCTACAGCCCCAGCCTAAGCACGCTAAGATGTAAGATGGCCATTGCCAGGGCTGGGACCAGCCAGCCAGCTGAATCCTTTTAACCACGTAGCTGAAGGAGACGTGCTGAAAAGAGTATGTTGCACTTTTGTTGGAGGTCAGCAAATTGGGCTTTGAACCTCATCACAGTCTGCGGTAAATTCTTCTCCATGTCTCCCAGAGTCCTTAGATCCAACTCTGGGGCAGCCCCTGTGCAGCAGTGCATAGGACTCTGGATAGGGTGGCCTGGACACAGCAGGCCTCCTCCCAGCCCACAGATACAGACTCTAAAGATGCCACCTGGATTTCTGCAGAAAGCTTCCCCTTTCTGCACCTGCACTGGCTTGGGACCTACTTTGTCAGCCCTGTGGCCTCATTCAACATGCCAGAGTAGGCCCCTGGAAGCTAAAGTCTTAAGAGGAGTCCCAGGGTTCCACTCTCTCATGCCTACAACACTCCCAAAGGACTTCCGGAATGCTGCAGCAGAGGGAAAATTTTTGAAATCTTGCAGAGAAGGAAATAAACACAAAGGAATAAATATATGCCTTACACCAAGCAAAGCCAAAAGTTGAACCCAGGGTTCTAGACTCCCATTCCGTGCTCCTAGCACAAACTCCATAGAAAGCATTAAAGGGTGGGAAAGAAGGAACTGGCCTAGACTCGGGTTCCATAGCCCTAGACTGGCTGAGGGCAGAGCCCAGGATTTGTGCTGGCTTGGGTCAGGCACTGAGTATGGCCCTAGGAGCTCCTGGCCTGCAGCAGCTGAGGGGGGAAGAGGAGGAAACTGAAGGAAGTGGAAAGGACATGTCCGGGAAGGAGCTAAGCCCTGGGCTTTTCAAAACGTAGAGCAAGAACACACCCATCCTCAGTTCTCCCACCTTTGTGCGAGCCCTTCTCCCACAGGACCAGCACCACGTTTCCATTGGCACCCTGACAAGCAAAAAACAGGACCCCCTTTTAAAGCACCTCATCCAGGAGCTCGGCGAGCCGGTTCCCAGGCTGGAGTGGGAGGACTGGGAATCTTGCCTCGGTTCTCCTCCCCGACCACCCACCGGGGAAGCCCCACCACCGTCCTAGAGTCCCTGCCGTCGCCCCTCTCCCCCGCCCCGGTGGGCAGACTGCGGGTCTGCGCCGTCCGGGGTTCTGCGTCGCAGCTGCCGGCCGGAGTCAGCTTCCATAGCGGCCACACGGAACTGCCTGGCGCTCCTCGGGCTGTGGGACCCGTGGAGTTAAGTCTGAGTCCCCGCCCGGCGAGGAGCAGAGAGCGCAGAGTTGGGGCGGTACAGGCCGCCAGGCAGCCGGCGGGGCTAGGAGAGGGAGGAAAGGCGGGATCCTCCGGGAAGTCGATTCTCCGGCGTCCGCCTGCGGCCACTGCCAAATCTTCCCCATTTCTTTCGTCTACTCCCTCCCCTTTTCCCTCGAGGACCGCTAAGTCCAGAGTTTCTAGGATGGGGGTGGGGCGCTGTCAGCAGAAAAAGCCAAGTCTTTGGGCGGCACCCGAGCACGTCCAAACTCTCCCATCCCACTGGCCTGCGCCGGGGTAGAATGTGCCCGGTGAACAGAGAGCCTGGGAGGGACGTGGTGACCTGGGGAGAAGGGGAACCCTGTAGGGTCTGGGTGAGGCTGCAGAGCCCTCTCCTAGCCAAAGCTGCCCAAACTTTCTTCCCCTGGAGGCTCCTTCCACCCCTCTCCCTCCCCTTCCTCCTGGACACCCCCTTAAACGGTCTCCGCCTTCCCTTCTCTCCTCTTCTCTCCCCACCTCGATCCACCCCTTTTCGTCTTCGCCCGCTCCCCCGGCTCTCCTGTCCTCCTCCTCCCTCCCTCTTTGGGCATCCGCCCCGTCAATCTCCGCCGCCGCCGGCCCCAACCCGGCCCCTCTCCGCCTCCCAGGCTCTCAGAGCGCCCCAGGCTCCAGTCGAGCCGCCCTCCGTTCTGCGCGGAGCGGGGCGATCTGTCAGCGGAGCCGGCCGGGGGGAGCCGCCCGGCCCGCCGAGGCTCGGGTTACCAGTGACTGACAGCGTCTCCATGGCGAATAATTTGACTCCGACTATTGTCTGGCGCTGGCAGGCCCCGGGTCAGATAACCGGACCAATCAGGGCGCGGGCCGCCGCGCCTCATGCCCGCTTAGAATAATATTATTAAGAAAGCTGAGAGCTAGCTAGACGGGAGGGAGAACGAGTGAGAAGCGAGCGAGGGAACGGCGGGCGGGCGCGGAGCATGCGGAGCGGCGCCCCGGGCGGCCCCCGGGCTTGGGCGAGGGCTTGGGCCAGGCGCGCGGGCCGTTGGGGTTCGGAGCTTCGTGGGACCCGCGGCCGGCGCGGGGACGTACGGCAGTGACTCGGGGCTCACCGGGGGCCAGTGCCGGGCCAGGGGGCCAGCCCCGCCCGCGTCTCGGCCCGCACGGCCCGGCGGGGAAGCTCCCATGCGGGACCGCGCGGCCCGGTGAGGGCGCGCGCGGGCGGGCGGGGACGCAGCCGGCACCATGTCCATGCTGCCCACCTTCGGCTTCACGCAGGAGCAAGTGGCGTGCGTGTGCGAGGTGCTGCAGCAGGGCGGCAACATCGAGCGGCTGGGCCGCTTCCTGTGGTCGCTGCCCGCCTGCGAGCACCTTCACAAGAATGAAAGCGTGCTCAAGGCCAAGGCCGTGGTGGCCTTCCACCGCGGCAACTTCCGCGAGCTCTACAAGATCCTGGAGAGCCACCAGTTCTCGCCGCACAACCACGCCAAGCTGCAGCAGCTGTGGCTCAAGGCACACTACATCGAGGCGGAGAAGCTGCGCGGCCGACCCCTGGGCGCCGTGGGCAAATACCGCGTGCGCCGCAAATTCCCGCTGCCGCGCTCCATCTGGGACGGCGAGGAGACCAGCTACTGCTTCAAGGAAAAGAGTCGCAGCGTGCTGCGCGAGTGGTACGCGCACAACCCCTACCCTTCACCCCGCGAGAAGCGTGAGCTGGCGGAGGCCACGGGCCTCACCACCACACAGGTCAGCAACTGGTTCAAGAACCGGCGGCAGCGCGACCGGGCGGCCGAGGCCAAGGAAAGGTACGAGTAAGTAGACCTTCTTCGGCGCCAGCTCCCCGGGGCCCAAGGGAGGGGTTCGCAGGGCTTCTGCCGGTCCCCCGGAGAGGCCTAAACTGGGCCCCCAGGCCCGGCCACATCCCAGCTGCAGCCCGGCCTGACTTGGACGATGCTTAGGCCTTTCTATGCCGGAGACCCGGCGAGCAGGGATTTGTCTAAAGCGGGCAGAGCAATTCAGGAAGTTGTCAACTAACTACTCGGTCGCTAGAGGAAAAGGGTGGAGAAGCAGAGAGCTTCGGGGCAGCGCAGGACTGTGGGCCTGTATCCCCTGTGAGGCAGGCACAGTAGGTCTGGTCATCCTCAGGACAGAGGGGTTTGAGCCCAGATGAAAGGGGATTTGCAGATTTCTTGCTGGTGGTGCTTGCAGATTTCTTGCTGGTGGTGCTTCCCGGCATTTCCCCCCAGCCTTAGCTCCAGGCCAAAGTGTGATGGGGTCGGGACTGGGGCTGGAACTTCCCTAGAATGACCTGGATGGGAAAAAGCCAGGCCATGAATTTTCGTTGTCACATGGAGTTGAGAGCGGGTCCTTCATCTCCTTAGAAAGGATCCAGAGGTGAAAGGGAGGAAGTGTCAGTTCTGGGAGAGAAGAGACGCATGCCCTGTTTTCTGCCTTGCTAGAGATAGCCGCCCTTCCCTGGCACTCCAGGCCCTTGATGCCTCTCTCCTTGGGCCCTACCTCTGATGGGTAGGTCGGAATGTCTGCGGTGAGCTGAGAGGCACAGAGGGGCTGGGAGTTGGATGTCCTCAGGTAAACCAGGACTTCCTGAACCAGCCTAAAGGTTGATCATTAGGCCCTTGCCACTGCCTGCCCTATAACCCCTCAGGACCTCAAACCTGGAGAGAAACTTATTATGGGAACAGAATCCAGCCCGGGGTAAGAGCAAAACAGGACACCTGGGGTTGGTGATATGGGGTGTGTTCCACCCTGAGTTTGAACGATCAGGGTCAGAGGTGAGGGTGCTGAACCAGAAACATCTTAGGGGGAGTGCTGCAGGCTCAGATACTTCCAGGTATCTGAGACCCTGAGGTTGGAGTTTCCACAGTGGTGAGGTCTCAGCTGCCAGCCCTGTGGGAAGCTCCCTCCCAGGAAAGCAGAAAGAAAAACCCTCCGGAAGCTGGTGACAAGAGATCCTACCCAGGATTTTAAATATCCAAATCTGGGGAGGAGCTGTCAGTCAAAGGCATAGAAGGAGGTGGGTTCTCTCTGCTGGGTCCCCCTCCACCCAAACCGGCATGTGATCAGACTCCTGAAAACCTGGGTTCTCAGACCAGGCCCCAGATGAGAGCTGCAGATACCCGGAGTGGCTGGTTACAATGGAAAAGCCTCGGCCTTCTCCCAGGGGCTGCCCTTTATCCCCCAAGCTTCTGGTCTCCCAGCTGACGTTTTCACTGTACCACCACAGAAAGGGAGTCCTCCATCCTTGGACCCTTGTCTCTAGGCCCAGCAAGGAGAGCCCTCACAGGGCTGCCCAGTTTGGAGCTACAGGGAAAGGACGCTTAGCCCCAGGAGCCTGTCTCCCAGCCAGGGGTCTCCCTCGGGCAGAAAAAGCAAAGGGAAATGAAGGCTTGTGAGAGGCCCTAAATCCCTTGACCTGGGATCCGGGGTTCCTTAACCTCCTAGCCCCACATCTACCCAGCAAACCTGGCTTGTGGAGCCTAGAGTGATCTGAAAATCCAGGCATCGTCTCTTCCTCCCTGCTCACCCCACAACTTCAGGGAACCCTGTTCTCCTGCACCTCTGTTCCTGAAAAGAAATATTGGGGAAGGGGGGAAAGAGGAAATATAGCAAAGATATTGATGAGATTGACAGCATGAGAGGTGGGGACGATAAGGGCAGAGGGGCAAGAGAAATTGGGTGTTGAGAGATGGAGAGAACGGGCAGAAAGGAGAACCCAGACCAGGTCGAGGAAATGGTAGAAACCGAAAACACCCGCAGGCCACAAGCCCGGGATCTGTCTCCAGAGGCTGGTGGCTGGCTCTGACTGTGACTGAGATGGCGCTAGGTGGTCTCGATGTCCCTGCTGACCCCGCTGCTTTGCTCCCGCACTTGCAGGGAGAACAACGAGAACTCCAATTCTAACAGCCACAACCCGCTGAATGGCAGCGGCAAGTCGGTGTTAGGCAGCTCGGAGGATGAGAAGACTCCATCGGGGACGCCAGACCACTCATCATCCAGCCCCGCACTGCTCCTCAGCCCGCCGCCCCCTGGGCTGCCGTCCCTGCACAGCCTGGGCCACCCTCCGGGCCCCAGCGCAGTGCCAGTGCCGGTGCCAGGCGGAGGTGGAGCGGACCCACTGCAACACCACCATGGCCTGCAGGACTCCATCCTCAACCCCATGTCAGCCAACCTCGTGGACCTGGGCTCCTAGAACCCGTTTGCCTTGATGAGCTTGCCTTTTGTGACTTGACACTGGGGACCTGAGAGTGGCGGTGTCCAGGGGCGCCCCGCCCCTGCGGCCCCACCAGGTACTGAAAGACCCGCAGGCTGAGCGGGTAGAACAGCCGGGTAGGGCAGATAGCTGTCTATGTTGGTTCTTGTTTGGGATTTATTTTCAACAAGTTACTTTTAGGATCCTTTTGGGGCTGGAGACTGAGTCTTGAACCACAGAAGGGAATAAATTATACACCACTGTCATTCTCTCTCTCCCTCTGTCTCTTCCTTTTACCCTCTCTTGCCTTGCCTTTTCCCCCTTTCCTCTTCCTTTCCCTTCCTTCTCTTTTCTTTTTTCTGCTTTCTGTCTGTCTTTCTCCCTCTCCTTGTATTGCTTTCCTTCTAGATTTCTAGCTTGCCACCGTTCATTCTCTCCTCCTGTCTCTCCCTTTCTCTCTCCTTCTCTGTTTCTCCTCTCTTCTCTCCTGCCAGTCTCTTGTACTCTGTGTCCTGGTCCCTCCGTATGTACCCCTGTCTTTCTCCTCCTGACTGGTGGTCTATCTGCCCCTACCTCTGGCCCTCGTTTTACCGGAGTAGGGGATGGGAGAGGGAAGAGGAGAGAAAAGACAGGGACTTTGAACCTAGGCCATCTCCTGAGGCCCTTTCCCTCGCCCATGTGAGTCAGTGGGAGCTGCAGGTGTCAGCTTTTCGTCTAGTAACTTAAGTGAGAGAGAAAGGGCAGCGCCACAGAAGCCCCTAAACGCCGCCTCGTCATACGCCCCTCCTCCTTCTCTCTTGGCGAGGCCCCGCCACACCGCGCTCTTCCTCCCGGGACTGTGACTACAGCGCTCCCGGCTGAGCGCGCCCCCCGAGCCGCCGACTTGCCGTCTCCCCGTAATGCCCTCATGTGAATGTTCTTCGGGAAATATTTCTGCTTTTATTTTATAATAAAATTAGAAATCATAAATATATAAATGGTTATATGCCACAAGGCCCGCGGGCCGGGAGTGCAGCAGTGTCTGATTTCCCTACCAAGACTCGACACCCCGGGTGGGCCGTTCTGGTTGGCGATGCTCTCTGGTGAGTCCCGAAACAGCGAGACGCCTTCCTATGCACACAACGTGTGTCAGTCGCTAGGTGAAGGCACTGAAATTCCTGAAACACCCCCCTCCCTTTTCCTGGCTGGGAAAACTCGCTGCAGAAGCGGGGAGGGGCAGCCTGCTGCCCTCCCCACACCAGCGACGCGCACAGCCCTTGCCAGCCTCTTTCTTCACCTCGAGGTCGAAGTGGAAGACGAGAAAGCTTGTGCCGAGGGCGGGTACGTGCCTTCGGAGATGCCAAAGCTGGGGAAGAAATTGGGCCGCAGAAGTTTCCTGCCGCGCGTACTCCTTGGCGGTGGTTGCAGTCTCCGAGACTGGGCGCGATGCGCTGCGCGGATTTGCCGGTCCCAGGCTCAGACCCCCAGACTTAAGCTCCAGACGCGCAGTCCCCGTGCTGCGTGTGGCAGTGGAGCAAAGGTATTCGAGCTCGCAAACCTGCTTCTGTGGATTTGCAGTGAAACTGAAGGGTCAGGGAAGGAGGGAAATCGGACTCAGGGCGGCCGGGCCGGCGGCCGCCTCTGCTCTCCTGTTTCTCCCTTTCTCTCTCCCTCTCTGTTTCTCCCTTCTTCTCACCTGCCAGTTTTTTGCATTCTGTGTCCTGGTCCCTCCATCTGTACTCCTGTCCTTCTCCTCCTGTCTGGTGGTCTATCTGCCCCTACCTCGGCCCTCGCTTTCCCGGAGTGAGGGGTGGGAGAGGGAAGAGGAGAGAAAAGACAGGGGTCAGACTGAGCTGGCGGCTCCGGCTCCGCGCATGGGGCGCCTAGGTGCTTCCGTGGCTATCAATTAACCTGCAGCGCCCCCTCCTCTCTGGAGTGCCAGCCCCCTCTTTAAACGACGCATCTGAACCAGTCCAGGCAGATCCGTAGTGGGCAGGACTCCGAGAGGAAGAAGTTGAGGCTTTCCCTTCTCGGGTCGCAGTGGCGGTAGGTACTGACCGCGTCCCTCAGCGACCAGGGCACCGCGGCTGGGCGGAAGGGAGGGGATGAGGCGCTCGTGGCGCCCCGAGTTCCTAGAGCACTGTGTCCTCTCGGGGCTTTTCCTTTCAGCGTTTTCTGGTAAAACCGGGATAAAATCAGAATACCCTTTCGCTTGGACTTTCTAAGCAGCAAGGATTCCTTCCTAGTTGAGATTAGAGCAGCTGCAGGCTGCTAAGCCAGCTAATTTGGCGCTGGAGCCTGGACCTCGGCCTGGGATCTGGGCAGGCCTGGAGGTCAAGGGGCTACCCCAGAGGCTGGGACTGCACGGAGTGGCTGCAGTCCTCTGCCTGGGGTCGCACCATGCGTCCCTCCACCTTTGCACCCCAAGAGGAATTCCGGTCAAGGCAGTTCCTGCGGCCTCTCCTGGAAGCTCTGCTCTCAGGGACAGCTCAGGTCCTCCCGGGAACTGGTCTGTGTTTCTATGGCCTGTGTGGGCCCAACTTCTGCTGACTGACAGGGTGAATGGCAGGCTACTGCCTGAAGGTCTCAAAAGACTCAAGTGATGCCTGAAGCCACCTTGGGACAGCCTAGCCAGCCACACAGGACTTGGTGATGTCCCGTGAGGTGCCAGAGCCCACTCTTCTATGTACTTACTTCTAGGGAGGAAGAAAACAGTAGCCTCTGTATCCTGTCTCGCCCCTGCCCGTCCCCCATTTTCCAGTCTCACACTCACAGGAAAACAGGCTCTATACCAACTTCCACAAGGATGGGAACATACACATTTAACATTAATTAGATTCAAGATTATTAAGAGCCTGCTATGTGCCAGGCATGGTAGACAACACCAAATCCCCTCACCCTCTCACGCAGCCACCACTCAGGGAAACACACAGACTGTCACACACATGTTCACCCCTGCACACATTAGCACAACAGACCCTCCGCCCATTTTCAGACACACAAACACATCCTCAGGCACTCTCCCACACTGATATACATGGGAGATACCTGCACAAATGAACCCTTCCTCATGCCTGTGCCCACACACACACACATACACATCATGCTTCTCCACAGAAGCACACAAACCCACAGCCACACACTGGTGCCCTGGCTAAGCAACCAGTCCCTGCCCATCGACCTGCTAGAACAAGACCCAGCCATGCAGCATGGATTGCTGGGAAGGCCTTGACACCTGGCTACTTGATGCCAGAGAAAGAGATGGTCCCAGGGCCCAGGTGGCAGCTGCTGAGGGATGCACCCCAGGCACTCTCTCAGCCAGCCCAGGTGGGATCTCAGGAGTTTGCCTGGAGTTTTCACCTGCCGGTAGGGGTCAGGGTGCCAGTCCCAGGCTTTACTCTGGAAAATGAATCCCAGAATAGGGGCACTACTTGTTGCAACTCCCCTCTTTTCCTCCCTCTTGGAAAGCCAACCAAGAAAATATTTAAATAAATAAAATTTTAAAAAATATTTAAACGGAGAGGCGGGTACTACGTGGAAGTTCTGAAAATAAATTTGGAAGCTACTCACCTACTGCACAAATCTATACAGGCCAGTCCTCAGTTCCTCACCTGGGAAGACCGAGCTGCTGTCCTGACCTGCGAATAACATTCACACAGATGTTGCTCAGTTGATTACAGCCACTCCCTGTCGGCATCCCCACTGAATAGGATTCCCAGTGGCTTGTCACCTCTCTGCCACCCTCCACCCCCCTCACCCTGTAGCAGTCATGAAAGTCACCAGTTTTGCTCCAGCCACCTAAAGTAACCAAGTGACTGGAAGTGCCCAATCTTCTTTTCTGCTCCCCTGAAAGCATTTGCTACAAGACACCCTTCATTTGTTCCCAACCAGGTCCCATGACCAGGGGGCCCTTTAGGGTGAAACCCCGTGAAGAAATAAAATCCAGCCCTAGGGGCAGCTGGCTAGACCAGAGACAGGAAATCTGCTTGGGGTCATTAAAGCCCCGGGCTACAGGGGGCAGAGGAGAGTATGCGGAGCTCGCTGTGTGTCCCTGTCAGTCTCCTTCCCACCCCCACCCTGGCGCCCCGCTGACCCTCTCCAGGACTCAAATCCCTACCCCAAATGGTATCTTGAGGGAGTGGTGCCTGCCTGGGGAACTGGTGGTGCCATCGCATTGCACCACGAAAAGTTAAACAGAGCCAGGGAGATCTGGTGAGAGAACAGGGTCTACTCAGTTCTTGGTTATCTTTAGTCGTTGTAGGAAATACAGTTTTGGCCAATGAAAAAGGCAGGACCAGCATCCTGGGAATTTGGCCTCCACAACCCTCTAGGGCCCATCTGCCGAAATCCGCGAGGGCGCTGGAACAGAAGTAAATGTTTTTGTGAGGGACAGTTGAAGAAAAACCGAAGAGGAGAGGACTTTTGACTGGGCCCCTTCCTTTTTCAACGTGTTCCCATCCTAGCAGTAAGACTTCAGTCGTCTGGGCCCTCAAAGCTGCCTAGGAAAGGCTGGAGGGGCAGGGAGACCCAGTGGCTGTGTACTGAAAGATGTGAGCTGACGTGAGAGAAAAAGCGTGCACCGCGAGAGGGTGAAAAAACACCCCGATGAGCGCCGAGGGGGCGGACGTACACCTCGGGAGGGTAGCAGCCCTTTAGTACACAGGTGTAAGGGTGAGCCCAGAAGCCCAGGAGCCCACCAAGTGCCCGGCGGAGTCGGGAAAGTCAGGCTGAACCTCAGGGCTCCCGCACCTAAGTGAATGCGCCGGGGCTAGAGGAGGATCAGCCTCTCCATTCCTGCCGCCTGAACACCCCCCCAGCGCGGGTTGGTGCTCCTTCCTGGAGCCGCTGCCGGCGGCCGGCTGGTGAGCAGGAAGGGAAGAAGGAACTCCTGGTCGCGGCGGTCGGGGACCAGGCTACGGAGCCGAGACTGGTCCTGAAAGACCTCGCGTCCAGGTGTCAGGGTCAAGGTTCCGAGCGACCTCGCGGGAGTCTCTTTTGGAAACTCCGCGGGTGCCTCTGCGGCTGGAACTCGGAAATGGTTTCTCCTGGGTTGCAGGATGGAATCGGAGTGCAGAGGCAGATTGGGTGCCCTCCGATGGGGTGTCTTCCACGCCGTTTCCCCACACTCTCGGCGGCAGGGCAGCTCCCTCGCCTGGCAGATGCCCGCCCCAGGCCGCCCTGCAGTGGAGAAAGTCTCCGTTACACCTCTGGGGATAGGTCCGAAGAAGGCCTGCCGCCTCGCCAGACCCAAGAGACGACCCTAGCTGCCCCAGAGGACTCTTTCTTGGAAGGACCCACAAATCGGAGAGGCCGGCACAAAGGCGGACATGAGACTAAATCAAGAGCTAGCAGCGGCCCAGCCTACCCTGAGCACCAAGCGCGTCCTCCCTCCCTAAGTACCGGGTACCGACCTCACCGCAGGCCGGCTCCAGGAGGGATACAGGGCTCCGCCTACTCTGGGCGACCTAGGCCTCCAAAGACCGCAGTGCAGCAACTCCCACTTGCCCCGGCGGGGGCGGCTTTCCAGGGAGAGTAACCAACGCACTGCTCGGGGTAATGCGAGGCTCTGGGCCCTGAGGTCAGGTGAGCGTGGGACCTTAGGACTGGTCAGCCCGATTCCCTTCGGCCCGTTGAGCCGGCGGCCTGGCCGTAGGACAGAGGCCTGGGACCCAGGATGCTTGAGCCGCCCCGCGGGCGACAAAGCCATCTGCAACTCTGTCATTCCTAGTAGCTGTTAGGCTCAGAAGACTCCACCACTGCCAATCCAGGGCCCCCAGGCCGACACCCAGGATTCTGTAGTCCCGCGGGGGAGCGCTGTCTCGGCTGCTCCAGCCCCAGAGTCAGACTTAAGCTACCTGAGATCGTCTAAAGAGTAACCGGTCTGTGGGGCAGGAGGGTAAGAGCAGCCGCAGGGTGCAGGCGCAGTGGTGCGATCATAGCTCACTCGAACTTCTGGGCTCAAATGATCCTCCCTGCCTCAGTCTCCCCAGTAGCTAGGACTACTGGCGCGTGACCATGCTTGGCTAATTTTTTTAGTTTTTTTAGAGATGGGGTCTCCTTACATTGCCTACCCTGGTCTTGAACTCCTGGGCTCAAATAATCCTCCCACCTCAGCCTCCCAAAGTGCTGGGATTATGAGGGTGAGCCACTGCACCTGGCGTATAACTACCATTTATTGAACATATACTATGTGCATAGAGCACTTTAGACACTTGGTATCTGTTTAATTCTCACAGAGCCCATACCAAGAAATTATTATTACCAGTATAAGAAACGAAGGTGCCAGGATCAGGAACTTGCTGGAGTTACACATTAATTACAGCAGCAGGACGAGCATTTGAACTCAGTCTCAGAGTTTGCAGCCACTTTCTTCCCAGGATGCCGACTGCCTGTGAGTGAGCTCAGTGCTTGAGATTGGAGCCCCACATGGTCCAGGAGCTCTGGATAGCAGGGGCGGGTGTGGTGACTCCCACGGTGCGGGGTCGGTGGGGGGATCTGGACAGCTCTTAGGTGTGGGGAGAGAACACCGTGCTACTCAATCCTCAGTTAGTCCTTGTAGGAAATAAAATTTTGGCCATGAAAAAGGCAGGGATCAGCAGCTCTGGGGCTATGTGAAACGTAGACCAAGGGGTGGTAACAGAACTCACAGCCTCAGTGATCACCTTAAATAGCTTAAATCCTGTGAAAGAGTTTATATCCTCAACAATTCACAAAATTACTCTTTCCTCACTTGCTCTCTACTGTGTAGACATGACTCACGGTCCAGCAGCCCAGAAGGGGTTTCTACCAGTGCTGGCTATTCCAGAGTAAAGATGGAACCGTGGAACCCCAAGGTCATCCTGCTGCTATCTCCCTCTTTCCCCTCCTTCTGCAACCTCCACCTGGTCTCAGCCACTCAGCTCAGGAAGATGAGACTGAGGATGATAGAAGGACCCTGAGGGCTGAGACATTAGTCCTTGTGGGATGTCCTCCTCTCCCCACCCCACCCTACCCCATTAATCCCACACTGGTGGGTTGGGGGCAAAGTTCTCTGTCTGGGAGCCAGTATATTAAAGCATCATTCCAGTCACTCTGGTTTACCACTGCAGAGCAAGGAGGCCAGGGAGGGAGGGGGAACCCAGACCCTGCTCTCTAAAGACCAGAACGGAGCTGGCCATCTCTGCTCCCCCAGCCTCACACAGGCCCCACTGGAAGCCCTCATCCCCTTCTCCACCTGCGGAGATATTGGTGGTACAAGCTCTCTGATTTCACCAGAGCTAGATGATTCTATCAGTTTTAAGATAAAGTGTATGAAATAGGCTATTGTCCTGAGGCAAAGCTTTTGGTGACACGGGAAAGCTACCATGAACTGATGAAGGAGGTCACCCATCCAAGCCTAGCGAAGTGAGCTAAACTTAAGGGTGATGCTAAACTTAAGGAGATAAACCCAGAAGTGTGAGTACTCCTCCCATTTCCTTCCCAGGGAAGAGCCCTGGCACTGATGGGGTGGGGAAGGTGGCCAGAGGGAATTAGAAAAGCAGAGAAGGTGAAGCTGAATCGTTTCAAAAAGCAAAGTAATATGAATAGTTCCTAGCATTCTTTATGTGGTACTTTGCAGAATTTCAATGGTTTCACAAAATTCTCATTGCTTAATATTCACAATTATATAGGTAGGCAGGAAAGTAATTCTGGTCCATGTTTGGCAGATGAGAAACTGAGGCTCAAGATGTTATGTGTGGCTCTCCTGAGGTCCCAGAGCTAATGGAGGCTCTTTCTTCTACACTCTACTTTTGAGGTGACTTGTTAAGTTTTGGGGAAAGAGCAGATACCAAACCAGCCCAAAGAATAAAGATTGCTCTTCTGGGATTGGGGGAAGGATGTGGAGAGATGGCAGCCATCATGGAGGTCTAGATGATGCCACAGAGACTTAAAGTAAAAGTATCTCAAAATCAGAACAATCTGCCTCTGAAATAACTAAAAGGAATGCCTGAGGCCACTTCCATACAAGAGAAGCCTGGGGAAGTGGATAGAACTGAGAACCAGAGCTTTGTTCTGTCACTGGACTCGAGACCTGTCAGTTAAAGCTTTCAGCCAATGAGCTTGGAGCCAGAGATTTTCTTAGAAGGTCAAGGTTTTGTAGTTGATGCCCAAAGAGCTGCAGATTTTGTAACTGGAGAAAATGAGAAGGGACTCAAGGCTTTTGTTTAATCTGAAAGCCTAGACCCTGGTTAGACCCTGATGTTGGTCTGGAGCCTTAAGTGTAGACGTCAAGAATCACTTTTTTTTTTGGTTTTTTTTTTTTTGTTTTTTAAGACGGAGTCTCACTCTGTCGCCCAGGCTGGAGTGCAGTGGTGCGATCTCGGCTCACTGCAACCTCCACCACCTCCCGGGTTCAAACGATTCTCCTGCCTCAGCCCCCTGAGTAGCTGGGATTACAGGCATGCACCACGATGCTCAAGTAATTTTTATGTTTTTAGTAGAGACGGGATTTCACCATGTTGGCCAGGCTGGTCTCGAACTCGTGACCTCAGGTGATCCGCCCATCTCCACCTCCCAAAGTGCTGGGATAACAGGCGTGAGCCACAGTGCCCGGCTGAGAATCACTTTATAATTTATTTATTATACCTTAAAGGAGTAGGTAAATCAAGTGCCCTGAAGGCGAATACTATTCAATGGCAAGAAATGGGAAGGGAATTAGGGGCAAGGAATGAGTGAAGACAAGAGTGATGACAAAGGGTGATGGAGGTGAGAGTCCAGGATATCTGGAGCCAAGACGCAAACTTGGAGTCAGGCAGGCGTCAGCCAGCAGCACCTTCCTCCCTAGAGACCAGGAAGGAGCCAAGGAAGGCACAAACGTGTAGCACCACATCACCTAGAGACAACTAAGATGTGTTGGGCACCAAGCCAGAGACCAGGAAAGACTAAAATCCCACCATACCTGGTAGCATGTCAACAAAAACCTACCTCAAACTCAAAATCTGCCCAACACAGGTCAGCTTCCAACCCAGATGGAGTTGAGGTAAAGGACAGGAAAAAAGACTACATAAGGTGTCACTGTAACAAATAAATTCCAAAACATAAGCTTATTTTTCACCTACCCAAAAGTTCAATAGGAGCGCTTCCGGTGAGCAGGTGGTTTCCCACAGGGAGATTCAAGGACCCAGGCTCTTTTATCAAATGGTTCCATCCTCACCTAGGACCTTAGAATCCTTTGCACTTAGTTGCTGGATAAGTAACGAGTGTGGAGGACAGGCATGGGAGGTGTGAGGTGGGGGCCGGTTTAGAAGTGGTACACTTTTACTCTTTTTTTTTTTTTAAACAAAGAATCAACTTTATTGAACATTCAAGGTCAATTTCTCTTCTTGCTCTTGCCTGTGACCTTGGCAAGAGCCAAGGTCCTGTGAGGACTGCAGCTGCTGCCTGATACAGAGTGGAGATCTTGTTGATGTAGCACAGACCAATCACGGAGAAGATGAAGCAGGTGGTGACACAGACTCGGTGGATGAGGCCAGATGCAAAGAGAGCCAACAGGAGGCACAGGAGAATCTCAGGGAAGGTATTTGCTTGGGATCCTTTGCCAAACACAAGATTCTCCAGAATCTTGAAGGCAGTGAGGGAGAGCACGAAGAGACCTGAGCCATGCAGGCCACCGTGGATGGTAAGCCACTAGGTGGAGGCCAGCTGATGGATCTACATCTGCATCCCAGTGAAGAGCAGCAGGGACAGGAGGGAGGAGATCGCCAGTGAGGTGTCTGTACCCACCACCATCATGCCCTGCCTGTGAGTCAAATTGGCGCCTCTGACCAAGGAAACGGCACTTTTACTCTTATTCAATTGGCTGGAGCTTTGTCACATGACCAACCAACTGCAAGGGAAGCTGGAAAATGGAGCTACCTGTGTGGCCAGGGGAAAAAAATCCCAGGAAAAGGATTTACTGAGTGTGTATGAAATGTTAGTCAGTTCTCAGTGATTTTAGAACAGAAGCAACAGTGCTCTGTAAATTTCCTTTTTCTATGCATGTGTAGTTATTAGTGTTGCTGTTTTTACTATCATGGTGTTTGCATAGTGTTTTGGGGATTGTATTTTGTTTGTTTTGTTTTGGGGTGGGTTTTTTTTTCTTATCTTGTTTTTTCTGTAGTGAGGAATGCACGTAGAGGTACTGCATGAGATCCAATTCCTACAAGCGACCACAAGTCATTTCATTTCCTCATTGTTGCATAGAGTAATAATTTGGGCAAGTTGCAGCTGGAAGTAATTTTTTTAAAAAGCCAAATGAGAGGTCTCAAGCAAAATAGAAGATTATTTCTCCCACACATTAAAGTCTAGGTAGGCAGTCTAGGTTTGGTGCAAAGTCAAGCTCCTCCTACTTAGTTGCTCCACTGTATATAATCTCAATCTCATGTCCCAAGATGACACCAGGAAGACTGAAGAAAAAGGTAAAGTCACATGCATTCTGTCTCTTAAGTAATATTCCTAGAAGCTGCTACACAACATCCCATTGTCCAGAACCTAGCCTCAGGATCACACTGCACTTATAGGAAGACTGTGAAATATGGGCTTTATTTGGGACAACCATGTATTAATACAGCTAAAATCCTATTGCTGAAGAAGGAAAGAACATTGTATCTGAACTCATTGGGAATTGAACTTGTTTATCTCCAAGGACCTTTATTGTTGTTCTGAGTTTCTATAAAACCAATAACACAAACACAAAAACAATAGCAAATTGTATATTTTAAAAAGTTGCTTAAAAAACAGCACTACATCAATTTGTTAACAATAACCCGTGGCTAATTCATTTGTAAAGTTTAAAATCACATCAATAAGAATATCTCCAAATATATATAATGTAGTTTCAGAATTCTATCCACTGAATTTCCTTAGAGTGGGACAATTGTTATTTTCCCATGCGTTCATGTGACAATGTTTTCTGCAAATGTGGAGAAATATTGGGGGGATCTGTAACCTTTTTCACTGCTAATAAAAATAGTAAAGTCTGCAGAAAAATTTCTGTAACTAGCTGTACAACCAAGGAAGAATCACCCCACTCCTTCATTCATTTATTCAACATTTCCCTTGTTCATCTATCCCATAACTTAATATTTTCTAAGTACCTGTCTGCTCAGTACCAGATATGAGGATATAAACATCATTTTTCCATCTTCATTGGAAACAACTATAGCCTGGCATATGGCTGACCAACTACATGACCTTTCCCAGCCTATTTTGCTGTTAAGTGTGGCCCTAAGACCATGTTTTTTCTAAAGAAATGTGAGTGGACACATTGTGAGCCACTTCAAGACCCAGCCCATAAGATCTCCCACCTGTGCTTCCCCATGCTGTTTTTCCATTTCCATTTCCTTGTTGAATGGCAAAAACCAGAGTCACCTTGGAAGTCATGCTTTGAAAATGGCAGCGCTATCGTTAGCCTGGGTCCCTAAATTACTACATGGAGTGGAGCACTGAGTAACTTCCCTCCTGCAAACTGGGATAGCTGTCCCAGAAAAAGGAAGAGATAAACTGCTTTTGTGTTTGAGCCAACATGTTTTGGGATCTATTTCCTACAGTAATTTAGTCTAATTCAATTCCAGAGTATCACCAACCCCAATAGGCACCATTCACACTGTGCTTTATCTGCCCCTGGAGCACAACAGCCAAATTAAGAAACTAGATAAATGTGATGTGCATTCTAGGCAGAGAATCTCCAATGTAGATAGATGACTGGATCTGTGTCCTCATTTATAAAGTGGAAAGGCATCCTTTCCAACTCTAACATGTGTGATTCTCTGGGATAGACCACAGCAGGCAGCAGAGAACTCTAAAAGAGTAAACTCTTCTGGAATCAATGCTTTCAATAAGAATGTTCTTTCCCTGAAAGCCAGAGAGGGTAGCAGCCTGTCAAAGAGTCCAAGGAATTCTTTTCTTCATGATCGATGGAAATGGGGGGGTGGGGTAAAGAGGAAGTGGGTATAGGGAGAGATCAACTGAGGCCAACACTTAAGGCTAATGGAAAAGATGAAATTCTGATTTACTCACACAGAGCAACCTGCACACATCTCCCATCTTTATCTCACGGAGACAGCACTAGATGGGGAATCAGGAGGACTGGAATTTTACCTCCATCTTCACCTTCCTGTGAAACCTTGAGCAAGTCAGCAAACTCTGTGAACTTCAGTTCCGTGATAATAATGGGAAAGAGGACTGTCCATAGCCTCTTATTTCATAGATGTGACAGAGGAAATATGATCAGCACGGAAAGCAACCTAAAATCTTTGGAAGAAAGACCTTCAGAATGATCACATGGATAAAAGCATTGGTCCTTTAGAAGTCACATAAAGTAGAGCAGTACTCACACTAACACACTAAGTACTGGGTTGGAAGATAATTAGTTAAACCTACTGTCTTTGAACTGCTGTGCTGGGATTTTAAAATGAGTTTCTTGGGGAAAACCCTCCAGTTTAATGGCAGTGAAAATGGCAGAATAAGGAATTCCAAAAGCCCACACTTCCATAAAGGCAATTTTTTTAATTAGCAAAAACTGTCAAAATCAACCTTTCTAAAACTCTGGAAACTAGATAAAAGCTTGCAGCAATCCAGGGAGCACTTATTCAAGAAGCCAGCTGAATCTCAGTAAGAACAAAGAGCTTTGTGACATTTTGACTTACCCCTAGTTGCATCCCACGCTCACCATCTCAGCAGTAGTCTTGAAAGTAATAGCCCACATCAGAACTAATACAGGAGGGAGCAGATGGACCTCATTTACAAATTATCCTTAGTTGATGGTGGTGGCTCCCAGAAGTCCTGTTGAAAAGATTTGACTTTATCTTGCCAGCCTGACTAAAAGTTGTCTTATGCCAAAGTCACTACCAAAAGGCATTTATCAATAACAGTTATAGGCAAATGTTTTAGCTTCTGCTGCCTAAGGCAATGGATAATGGTTGGGCACACAATAGGCTAACCCAAAAGCTTGGGAGGAAAGGCTGGGGAGTGAGATGCTTTGAGAAATAAGAGCTTTGTAAAGATTCAATATATTCTTGGGAATCTAGAAGGCCATGTGCATACCCAAGGTTGTGTGTGTGCCCAGGTAAGACCTGAGGAGGCTCTAATAGGGTTCTTATCTCTGGTTGACCTTGAGGCTGTGCACAAGCAGAATGTAAAGCAGTGTTGTAAAATTCCTAGCTGAGTGTTGAAGACATGCCCAACATACACACTTACTCCTTCTGCAAAGACCGGGTGTTTTTGTTGTTGCCATTGTTCCAAGTGTTTAAGGAAATCTCTGTCTAAGTAGCTGACTACTAAGCTAATGGAACAGAGATTTCAGTGGCCACATATGAAAAAGAATACAGAATTTACTAAATTAGTTTAGAAAAGTCACTAAGCAAACAGCAATAGTAGCAAATGCTAGAGACAGGGTAATATCTGATTTCCAGAGTTGCCACATAATATTGAAAATATACAGCTTTAATAAAAGATTACGAGGCATGCAAAGAAATAAGAAAAATTTCCCACATGCAGAAAAAAATGGAATCAATAGAAACTGACCCTGAAGAAGCCCATACATTGGACTTACTAGATAAGGACTTTGAGATCAGTTCAAAGAACTATAGGAAACTCTGTTTAAAGAACTAAAGGAGGCCAGGGACAGTGGCTCATGCCTGTAATCCCAGCACTTTGGAAGCATTGCTTGAACCCAGGAGTTTGAGACCAGTCTGGGCAACATAGTGAGGCCTCATCTCTATAAAAATAAACAAATGAATAAATAAAAAATGTTTAAAAGAAGAACTAAAGGAAAGCATGAGAATGATGTATCACCAAAATAGAAAATAGCAATAAAGAAATAGAAACTATAAAAAGGAACCAAATCGAAATTCTGGAGTTGAAAAGTACAGTAACTGAAAAATTTTACTAGAGGAATACAGCAGAAGATTTTATCTGGCAGACAAAGGAATGAGCAAACTTGAAGATAGGTCAGTTGAGATTATTTAGTCTAAGCAACAGAAAGAAAAAAGAATGAAGAAAAATGAACAGAACTTATGAGATCTGTGGGACATCATCAAGCATACCAACATAAGCATAATGATAGTCCCAGAAGGAGAGAAGAGAAAGAAAGGGACAGACAGAAAAGAACATTTGATAAAATAATGAACAAAAACTTCCCAAATTTGATGAAAAGCATAAATGTACATATCCAAGAAACTCAATGAATTCCAGGCAGGAAAACCTCAAAGAGATCCATGATGATACACATTATAATCAAAGTGTTGCAAGATAAAGAGAGAATCTTGAAAACATCAACAAAGAAGCAACTCATCATGTACAAGGGACCCTCAATCAGATTAACAGCTGATTTCTGATCAGAAACCGTGGAAGCCAAAAGACAGTAGGATGACATATTCAAAGTGCTGAAAAAAAGAAAAATAAACACTTCTCAACTGAGATTCTACATCTGACAAAACCATCCTTCAGAAATGAAGGAGAAATTAGACATTCCCAGATAAAGTGAGTTTTGTTGTCTGACAATATTCTCAAGTGCTACGAAATGAGCCTCCAGTTTACACTGAATACTATTTTACAAAACCATGACTCTCCTACCAGGATGGGAAAAGGCCATGGTCCTCAGTTTGGTCATTGTCCTGAACTGCCAATTAGCAGTCACTAATCTTCACCCCCACCATTAGAGATGCCACTTTTGCCCCCACTCACCCCAAATAAAAACAAACCCAGGGCTAGATTCAGAGGGACTGGCCCCTAGCCTCCTTTTCCAGATGTCCTAAAGGGCAGTACAAGGGCCCTGGGGAAAAAAAAAACATATAATCCACCTCTCAATTTTTCAGTTGAGAAAGCTAAGATTCAGAGAGATGAAGTGACTTTCCTGAACCTACCCAGGTGGCTGGTTGTCCTGGCTCCACAGGTATTGTTGACTCCTCCTTCCTCCACCCTCTATAATCATTTTTCAAATCAAGCTCAAATCTATATAGAAGAGATAATTTAGTCAGACATCTGTGAGATATCAGAAGAAAGAAAAAAGGAGATGGAGAGAAGAGAACATGAAGACAGAGAAGGAAAAAACAGAATGAAGAGAAATGAAGAGACTGGACAAAAAAAGGAAAAGAGAAAAGAAAAAGCTTACAGGAAAAAGAAGACAGAAGAGGAATCAAGAGGAATATAAGGTAAGAAGGAAAGGAAGATATAGGAGGAGTCAAAGTGAGGAGTCAGGAAGCTCAGGGATACCTGGATTTATCCATAATCAACTCACAGTTTTCCTAGAATGGGAGGTGCCACATTCCCATACCTCAGAGAAGTTGCAAAGCAATGTCATCTTCTTTTGCACCATGAAATATAGAAGTCAACATGAGAGGTAGAATCTCTTGGTGGCATAGGGTCTTGGCCCACAGAACCCTGGCCACATCCCTCTATACTTTCTTTTGCTGATTAACACTATCATGGTAGCTCCAAGGGCCAGTTCAGGGCTTGACACTGGCCCAGCAATAAACGCTATCTTTGTTTTGTTTTTTGTTTTTGTTTCTGTTTTATTGAGACAGAGTCTTGCCTGGGCTGGAGCGCAGTGGCACCAGCACAGATCACTGCAGCTTCCATCTCCAGGGCTTGAACGGTCCTGCCATCTCAGCCTTCTAAGTAGCCACGACTACAGGCACACATCACCATGCCCAGCTAATTTTTTGGTATGTTTTTGTAGAGATGAAGTTTTGCCATGTTGCCCAGGCTGGTTTCAAACTCAAGGCAATCCACCTGCCTTGGCCTCCCAAAGTGCTGGGATTACAGACATTGAGTCACCATGCCCAGCCTTACCCTCGTTCTTATAACACAGCTAAAATTTTGCCAGAACTTCAAAAAGGATTTTACTAAAAATGGTTCCTTCCAATATTTCCTGCTACCTTCTTGGTTCTGTGCCCACCTGGCTTCATCCTCCAATCTAGAGCCCTACAGCTGCCTCAGGCCACTAACCTGGTTTAGTTGCTCATCTGGACTTCTTCCCTTCCCTCTTGACAGTCCTTTGATTTCGGTAGAACCCAGAAATAAGATACCCTGGTAGGGTCACTTATACCAGATACCATTCCTTGACTCCTATCTCTTCCTAACAGCCCATAGATTTTCCTTTGGCTACTCATCTCTCCCCCTTGCATAGCAGCCGTGTAGGTTTGGCTCATACTGACCCCAGCCCCAGCTTCAGGGGAGGATCCTGATTGTCTTAATACCAACAATATAACTCCACCCCTCTTGCCACAGTAATTGCTTAAAAGGATGGTCATGTAACCCAGGCCTAGATCAACATGGCAGTCTGCATGCAGTCATGATTGGTTTAGATTTGTTAAATCACAGAGAAGTGCAGAACTTAAGGACCTAAGTCCATTAAAGGAAGAGAAGATTGCTTTCTCTCTCTGTTTTGACTGAGTGATATGAGGTTTGTGATCTGGAACTGCTGCAGTCATTTTGCTACCAAGAGGGAAGATAGCCTGAGGGCAAGGCCACCACACTGAGGACGGCTGACTTTTGAGAATTCTGGAGAAAGTAAGCCAGAGCCTTGATCCAATTATACTTGAAGGTTGCCCTACCTCTAGATATTTCATTTATGTGAACCAAAAACATTTTCCCATCATTGGATATTCTGTTTCTTGGGACCAAAAGCATCTTACTGACACCACATTCCACGGGCTTCAATCCTGTCAGAAATCACAGGCCCTTATCCCATATTTCCTTTCATCAAGGAAACCCAGGCTGACCTTCTGCAGAGTGCTAGGGGTGACACTTCAAACAAATACCAACGGCAAACAGGGAATTTTATCCTAGAACAAGATCTCTTGAATTCTTAGCTCTGATGCCTCCCAGCCAGTTTCCTAAGACTGGAATCCCCCTAGGCAATGCTTCTGCCCCCATACCCATTATTTATAAATATCCTACCCACTTCTGGAATGTGCTATAGTCAGATAACATATGATGTGTAATGAGGGCATTGCTTACCAATGAGAACTTGGAAAATCCACATGTGGGATATTTAGTTTCTCAATAATTGAGCAGGGAGAATTACTTTATCTCCGAATCAGGAAAACAGGAGATCTTTGATGAGATAGAAAAAAAGTGACAGAAGCTGGGCACGGTGGTTCACGCCTGTAATCCCAGCACTTTGGGAGGCCGAGGTGAGTAGATCACTTGAGGTCAGGAGTTTGAGCCCAGCCTAGCCAACATGGTGAAACCCCATCTCTACTAAAAATACAAAAATCAGCTTGTGTGGTGGTGGGCACCTGTAATCCCAGCTACTCGTGAGGCTGAGACAGGAGAATTGCTTGAACCCAGGAGGTGGAGGTTGCAGTGAGCCAAGATCATGCCAATGGACTCCAGCCTGGGTGACAAGAGCAAAAGTCCATTTCAAAAAAACAAAAAAGAAAAGAAAAAATAAAAAAGTGATAGAGGCTCAGTTATCATAGTGTGCTCTAAGAAGCAATCAGTATTAGCAACATAGGGGTCTGTTTTGCTGCTGTATTCTGTGAAGCTGGCCTGGGAAGGGCTATCTTCCTGCATTTTCTATGCCAGAGTGATGACTGACAGCTGGAGCTAGAGGCTAAGAGGAGGAAGAATTAAGACTTTGAGGGAAAATCAGAGTGTGAAAAGATGGGGGGGAGTGGCAATGAGGAGGGAAGAAAATAAAAGATCAGAGAGAAGAAACTTCCTGATGCTCCTCTAAGGTGAATCCAGTATAGACCCATTAGGTGACCAAAGGTGATAGGGTTTGGATCTGTGGCTCTGCCCAAATCTCATGTTGAATTGTAATCCCCAGTGTTGGAGGTGGGGTCTGGTGGGAGGTGACTGGATCATGGGGGTGGATTTCTCATGAATGCTTTAGCACCATCTCCTTGGTGGTGTTCTCATGATACTGAATGAATGAGTTCTTATGAAATCTTGTTGTTTAAAAGTGTGTAGAACCCCCACCCCTCACTCCTGATCCTGCCATGTGAGACACCTTACTCCCACTTTGCCTTCTGCCATGATTAGAAGCTTCCTGGGGCCTCTTCAGAAGTAGAAGCCACTATACTTCCTGTGCAGCCTGCAGAACCGTGAGCCAATGAAACCTCTTGTCTCTATACATTACCCAGTCTCAGGTATTTCCTTACAGCACTGCAAAAATGCATTAATACACAAGGAGGTCCCCCCTTGTGTATTAAAATAAAATAAGCAATAATTTTCATATTACTTAGTACTTTGTGTATGTGCTTGATAGGCTATTAGTATAATTTTCTTTCTGGCAATGATCTGCACATTCCTACTTCATGCACTGCTATTAGTCTCCTTTATTTAGTCTCCACTTCTTTCCTGATAATAAAACTTGCAATTTGTAGCTGGGTACATGGTGCTCAAAATAAAACTACATTGTCCAGCCTCCCTTGCAGCTAGATGTACTATGTAACTAAGTTTCAGCTAATAAATATAATTGGAAGTGTTGTATGCAAATTTCTAGAAGTGTTCTTCAAGGAAGAAGATTCCTTTCTTCTCCATTCCTCCTTCCTGATGACAGGAATACGGATATGATGACTGGAGCTTGCACAACCACCGTGGACCAAGAGGCAGTATGCTAAAGTTGGTGGAGCAGCCAGACAGGAGCCTGAAACTTACATGATTTTGAGTAGCTATCTAGCCCTAGACTTCTGACTCCAGACTTCATTTAAGTAAAAGAGAGATAAACTCTGATCTTATTTTAGTTATCAATTTCTTGGGTTTTCTGGCACATGTGCTTGCATCTAATTCTAACTTCAAAACTACCTTTCCATATTCAAAAAGCATAATCTTTCTCCTGGAACCCTACAGTCCTTTTGTTTCTGTAATTTGCATTCATTCTCTTAATATTTCCTTGGGGTATAGTATTAAGTCTGACCATTCTTACTTAATGGACAGAAAAATTATATGACTCAGTTGAAAGTACAGCCTAAGGCAATGAATGGGCTTAGCCAAGAAGGTGCAGCGCCTCATTTCCCATTGCATGCTGTTCCCACCAGAGGGTATTATGGACAGGTAAGTTGCAGTACAGCTAGGCACTGGATGCAGGAAGTGTTCAGCCACATAGATCCCTAGATGAATTTGTGTGGACTCAGGTGACTTCCAGAGATGTTCTCACTTTTAGTTCAGATTTTTATCAGGCTACCTCTCTCAGGAAAAGCCCAGAAGTAGAAGAGGTCTGTTTAAAACTCATAGCTGTTTTTTTTTTTTTTCATAGCTAAGGAGGAGATAAGCTATTGAAAAACAGAGAGAGTTTAATTTTTCCACTTTCCAGCCTATTGAATCAGTACCAGAAATATTTTTACCTAATTTTTATGAATAATCTGGAAGAATATGATAAAATCTCCAGATTTTCAGAAGACACTATGCTTTTGAGGGAGTGAAGGACCAAGAGGATGTGAACAAATTCAGGAAGATCTCATGAAGGCTCCTGAGAAAAAGACCAGTAAACTGAGGTAAGTGATGGCCAGACTGGAGATGGATAATAACCCACCTAAATGTGTGAGTTGGGAGCTGAAGGTGAAGGCACACAGATTATTCTTAGCTACTCTCCAAAGACATTAACTAATGAACTGATGTAGTCAAGAAGTCCAATGCAATTCAATTGCACAACATTAATCATGTTGATGTGCCAGGCATCATACCCAGTGCCAGTTTGCAAATATGTGCATAACGTGGACCCTGACATCATGGAGTACATAGCCTATTTCCAAATGTCAACAGGAAGAGGTTTGGAAATACTCTTCTTCCCTGTTCTTTGGAATACTGTGTGCAAAATGGATCACTATGCTCAAAGGAAGCCATAACAGAGCTGGAGAAGGTCCAAAGAAGAGAAAGAACAAGAAGGCAAGTGTCTGCCACCATGCACTTGTTACATATGTCACCTCCTCTGTGAAGTCCTCCATGGTTGATTCCCCTAGGTAGAATTGACTTACTTTTTTTTTTTTGAGATGGAGTCTTGCTCTGTTGCCCAGGCTGGAGTGCAGTGGTGTGGTCTCGGCTCATTGCAAGCTCCACCTCCCGGGTTCATGCCATTCTCCTGCCTCAGCCTCTTGAGAAGCTGGGACTACAGGCACCCGCCACCGTGCCTGGCTAATTTTTTGTATTGTTAGTAGAGACGGGGTTTAATCGTGTTAGCCAGGATGGTCTCAATCTCCTGACCTTGTGATCCACCCGCCTCAGCCTCCCAAAGTGCTGGGATTACAGGCATGAGCCACCGCGCCCATCCTGAATTGATGTACTTTTACTCGAGTGTTTCACAGTACTTTGTGAACAATTCTATCATGACACTTTATTTCAAATAATTTTATTATTTTATTTTATTTTATTATTTTTGAGACAGAGTCTCACTCTATTGCCCAAGCTGGAGTGCAGTGGCACAGTCTCAGCTCACTGAAGCCTCTGCCTCCTGGGTTCCAGCGATTCTCCTGCCTCAGTCTCCAGGGTAGCTGGGATTACAGGTGCGTGCCACCATGTCCGGCTAATTTTTGTATTTTTAGTAGAAACGGGGTTTCACCATGTTGGCCAGGCTGGTCTCGAGCTCCTGACCTCAGGCGATCCACCCGCCTTGGCCTCCCAAAGTGCTGGGATTACAGGTGTGAACCACCACGTCCAGCTGTAATTTTGAAAAAAACATATCTTCCAAAATACCTGAAGGCAAAGACCTTACTCATTTTTGTATATTTAATATTTAGTATATTATGTACATTTGTATAGTACATGCTTAATAAATATTTGCTAAATTAATGGAAAGATGGAAATAGATTCCATTGGTCTCCAAAGTTTTTGTTCATATGCTGAATCAGAAAAAAAATTTGAGCATGACCCATATGTGTATTTTAAATATATAGTATACGATATTATGTACATTATAAACCACATAAAAATTATTAAAATTGAATAAGGTATAAAATTAGCTCTAACATTTTAATATCTTATTTTTAACAGCAATACCAATAGTAGATGCAAATTTAACAGCAATACCAATAGTAGATGCAAATTCATATTTCAAATAACCTCCATAATTTTTATTTTTTTTTTGGTCTGGCCTTGTCTGATCTGACCAGGGTATTATTGTTTTCACCTCATAACATGACAGATGAAGTGTCCAAGCCAGGAGCTGAAATGCCTACTCTGTCATTTTTTTCCCATTGTTTGATTGTATTAATTGTCTAGTTTTTCAATCTAAAGATTGTTTACAAAAATCTTTGAAAGTTTCTTAACCATTTGGGGATGGGTAATTTTACTGAAGCTAGATCCCATTGTCTTGGCACCCATAAACTCAAGCATTTCTGTAACACAAGGCACACAAATGGCTCAAGTCCCCACTTGCAATCCTGTTGGGGAACACCCCCTCTTCCCTTGGCATAGCTTGTGTATAGCAGGTAACAAATACCCACCTGAAACACAGCCTGAAGGTGGGTGTCAGTGTGAAATCTTATATAAAACATTAGTAAAGGCTCACTTTACATTCTTTAGGTAAAATTAAAATACGAATGAGAGTTCTGTTATTTTGGTGTCTCACCCCAAGGCATCATTTTGTGGACTGAGTCATCGACCTTAGGTATCTAGAGAGGCTGCCTTGAACCTTGACAAAAAGATTTTAAATAGAGAATAAAGACTAGATTTAGAAAGTGTACAGCTAGAGGCAGATACAGAAAAGCAAACTTCAATTAAATAACGTGGTTTCAAAGCATGGTGGCAAAAGTTTTTATACTTGTCCTATCAAGAGGCAGAATTTATCTCCCTTCTCTTCCAACCTGGGCAGGCCTCTGACAATGAGGATGTGGTGGAAGTGGTGTTATGTAACTTCCAAGTCTAGGTCATAAAAGGGTATGCAGGTTCCACCTCATTTACTGGAACTCTCACTCGCTCACTTGGGGAGCTCTGAGCCTCCCTGAGAGAAGCCCAACTGCCCTGAGGCCCATGATGTGCTCTAGTTGATAGGTCCAGACCAGCCCAGCCTTCCAGCCCTCCCTGCCAAGGCACCAGATGTGCAAGAGAAGCTGTCTTGGACCCTCCAGACCAGCTCACTGGCCAACTAAATGCCCCACGGAACAGAAGAATCATCCAAGCGAGTGCTCTCTGAATTCCTCGTGCACAAAATCATGAGATATAAGAACGTGGTTGTTGTTTTGGTTTGGTTTTGGTTTTTGGGGGTTTTGGTTGTGGTTGGTTTTGTTTTGAGACAGGGTCTCACTCTGTTGCCCAAGCTGGAGTGCAGTGGCACAAACACAGCTCACCGAACCTTCAACCTCCTGGACTGAAGCCATTCTCCTACCTTGGCTTTCCAAGTAACTACAGGTGTGTGCCACCACACCTGGCTATTTTTTTTACTTTTTGTGGAGATAGAGTCTCGCCATGTTGGCCAGGCTGGTCTCAAACTCCTGGACTCAAGCGATCCTCCCGCATCACCCTTCCAAAGAGCTGGGATTACAGGTGTAAGACACTATGCCCAGCCTGTTGTTTTAAATCACTAAGTTTTGGGGTAAAGTGGTTATGCAGCAGAGGATTACCAGACAATAAGGAAAGTGTTTTTCAAAACCCAAGGTCTCAAACAGTGGGACTCACCACCTTAGGAGGGAGTAATTGTGGCCATTGTATCAGTATTCACTAAGAATTGGATGGGCCGGGCGCAGTGGCTCATGCCTGTAATCCCAGCACTTTGGGAGGCTGAGGCAGGCAGATCACCTGAGGTCAGGAGTTCGTGACCAGCCTGGCCAACATGGTGAAACTTCATCTCTACTAAAAATACAAAAATTAGCCGGGGGTGATGGCGCATGCCTGTAATCCCAGCTACTCAAGAGGCTGAGGCAGGAAAATCGCTTGAACCCAGGAGGTGGAGGTTGCAGTGAGCTGAGATGGCACCACTGCACTCCAGCCTGGGCGACAGAGTGAGACTCTGTTTCAAAAAAAAAAAAAAAAAAAGGAAAGAAAAGAAGTGGAGAAACATTTACCAAGCATGATGGGGAGGTAGCTGTGTTGCACAGAGTGCTGACCTTGAAGTCAGATGACACTAATAAATCCTGCCACTTAGTAGCTAGGAGTCCTTGGGTGAGTCACTTCACCAGTGTTCCTCACAGGGTTGCAGTGAGCATTAAAGAGCTATGAACATCATCTGCAAACTGGAAGGGACCCTGCTGCTATCAAGTTGTCAAATTGCAGGAAGGATGCCTGCATTGGGTGAGCAATTGAATTAGGTAAGTGAACTCTGAGATTCTGTAAAACCAGGATCAGTCCTAACTCATGTAGTAAGGTGTAAACATGTGTAAAAATATATGCTCTTGGTCCAGCGCAGTGGCCCATGCCTGTAATCCTGGCACTTCGGGAGGCCGAGGCAGGCAGATCACTTGAGGTCAGGAGTTCGAGACCAGCCTGGCCAACATGGTCAAACCCCATCTCTACTAAAAATACAAAAATCAGGCAGTTATGGTGGCCTGTACCTGTAATCCCAGGTACTCGGGAGGCTGAGGCAGGAGAATTGCTTGAACCTGGGAGGTGGAGGTTGCAGTGAGCTGAGATGGCACCACTGCACTCCAGCCTGGGCGACAGAGTGAGACTCTGTTTCAAAAAAAAAAAAAAAAAAAGGAAAGAAAAGAAGTGGAGAAACATTTACCAAGCATGATGGGGAGGTAGCTGTGTTGCACAGAGTGCTGACCTTGAAGTCAGATGACACTAATAAATCCTGCCACTTAGTAGCTAGGAGTCCTTGGGTGAGTCACTTCACCAGTGTTCCTCACAGGGTTGCAGTGAGCATTAAAGAGCTATGAACATCATCTGCAAACTGGAAGGGACCCTGCTGCTATCAAGTTGTCAAATTGCAGGAAGGATGCCTGCATTGGGTGAGCAATTGAATTAGGTAAGTGAACTCTGAGATTCTGTAAAACCAGGATCAGTCCTAACTCATGTAGTAAGGTGTAAACATGTGTAAAAATATATGCTCTTGGTCCAGCGCAGTGGCCCATGCCTGTAATCCTGGCACTTCGGGAGGCCGAGGCAGGCAGATCACTTGAGGTCAGGAGTTCGAGACCAGCCTGGCCAACATGGTCAAACCCCATCTCTACTAAAAATACAAAAATCAGGCAGTTATGGTGGCCTGTACCTGTAATCCCAGGTACTCGGGAGGCTGAGGCAGGAGAATTGCTTGAACCTGGGAGGTGGAGGTTGCAGTGAGCTGAGATGGTACCACTGCACTCCAGCCTGGGTGACTGAGAGAGACTCTTCCTCAAAAAAAAAAAAAAAAAAGTATATATATATATATATATATATATACACACACACACACACACACACACACACACACATATGTATGTATGCTCCAACCTTATCGGTCCAGAGTCCATCTTTCCAAACACTGTTCAGAGTGAAATCCAGATGATCATCTGCCTTGTGGCTTTACCTAACCCCTGAGAGATGTTTAAAAACCCTATTAATCTCTTGGTGAAGGGAAGGGGGTGTCTGTGGACTCCCAGTTAAAAGGATTTGTTTTAGAACAGTATTTCTCGCAGTGTGGTTCCAGCACCAGCAATATTAGCATTATCTGGGAAACTATCAGAAATGTAAATTCTTGCCCCCCATCCCAGCAGATTTACTGAATCAGAAACTCTGGGGTTGGGCCCAGCAATCTGTGCTTGAATAAGCCTCCAGGTGAGTCTGCTATGAGCTCAAGTTACCTTATGATTAGGCTGACAAAGTAAGCAAATCATAGATGCTGCAGATCCTGATGGCAGACCTCTGAGAAGAGACGGAGGGTCTGCGGACAGTCGCAGAATGTGGGAGTGATCGAGAGCATCACTTATGACTTGCCCAAACTCTTCCACAGTGTTCCAGGTCTGGAAGGACCGTCAGTATTTCTGACATGTTTATGAAGGGTTGTTCACGATGCTCAGATAAAGAATCAGAAATATCGAGGGTTTGGGGATGAGAGTGGCTTGGAGAAGGTCAGTTGGAGAGAAGATGATGTGGGTTTCTATGAGATATTAAAGCCCTAAATACAGAGGAGAGGATTCCCAGACAGCTGCCTCACATCACTGCCTGCAAATTCAGCTTCCATCGCAGGCCACGGAGACGCGGAAGGTAAAGTTATGGCGCCACCTGCTGGAGAAACGTAGGCTTGGATTCCCTCCACTTGGAGATTCCGTTCCTCCCTAACACTCAGCCCTAAAGCTCAATCCTCCAGAGACCCCAAACCTGCAAGGGTGCCATGTACCAACCAGGTGGAAAACCAGTGTCCTGCTTACCAATACGACTTCAGTTTTTCAAAGCTTGTGCTTTGGGGTCTGAGAATTGCAATGTTACAAGCCTAGCAATCTTTCCCAAAGGAGACTGGGATAGAATAAACATGCTCCAAGTTCCTTAAAAAGATAGGACCAGAGTAGGTTCACCTATCCATAAATAATCAGCTCCCCTTGTCAGCCCACCATAGTGAGGGTCCTCTTCCCAGACCAGGGACAGATGCTGCCAAGGCTCCGGAAAGAGTCATGGGCCCATGAGAGATACGCCTTTCCAGGCACGTGAGCCATCAGAGATCCAAAGCCAGTACCGGGCACTGATGAATGTGCAAGCACTCCACTCTGTGTAGACCAGGTCTGAAGGGCTCCATAATGACCCAATCATGGCAGCAGATGCCCTGAAAATGGCTCCCTCCTCTAGGGATCATTAGAAAGCTATTAAGGATGTCTAATTATTTCCTAGTGCTAATAAAGATGCCAATAAGCCAGGCAAGTTTTCTCACTTTTATGGAGATAATTAGAAGGCCAATTATTTTTTATGTCCATAAAAGAGTGAAACTTTAACCGCTGTCCCTGCAGCTGTATTTTATACCACCCTTGTGACAGAAGCTGCTTTGTAGCACTTCATTACGCATTAACAAGGATCTCGGGTTTTTAAACTCCAAACCACAGTCTACCCCAGATTCAGAGTTAGTCTGAAGGAAGTGGAGCAGGAAAATAGGCAATAGATCATTCTCTAAGACTTTGGGGGGAAGGAGTCATCTTGGCCATGCATTCTGCTTCGGAGATTGTATCCTACCCAACTCAAAGGCAGTGGTTCTCAAACTTGAGCTCATAGCAGACTCACCTGGAGGCTTATTCAAGCACAGATTGCTGGGCCCCACCCCAGAGTTTCTGATTCAGTAAATCTGCTGGGGTTGGGGGCAAGAATTTACATTTCTGATAGTTTCCCAGATAATGCTAATATTGCTGGTGCTGGAACCATACTGCAAGAAACACTGTTCTAAAACAAATCCTTTTAACTGGGAGTCCACAGACACCCCCTTCCCTTCACCAAGAGATTAATAGGTAGAATTCAAAGGGGTCCATGACTTTGGTTGGGAAAAGGCTTACGTCTTTATCTTCACTAACTTCCAACTGAAATTTAGCTTTTTAAAAAATGATGAATGTAGGTAACAGACCACAGTAGTATTAGCGGTGATAACAGATATTTTCCAATCCCATTACAGTAGTGGCAGGTTTCTGCAAATATCATCTATGCTTATCCGTGTTTTAAAACTCCAATGGTTACTAGTCCTGCCAGTAGATTTTATTCTTTAATCCATTAATGGAGAAGCACATATTACTATATCACTGCTTTAAAAATATTGTGATAACTGTATTTCAAAATGACTGGTTTCCTTTGATGTCCTATGTATTATCTTTTGTGCGTTTGAAAGTGTTATTCAGACTGCCCGGGGAGGAGGGGGGAAGGGAGGAGGGGGGAAGGGAGGAGGGGGGAAGGGAGGAGGGGCTCTGGCACACAAAAAAGTGTAAGAATATTGCTCTAAAGGTATGAAATTAATCCTCAAGAATAACTCAGAACTTCCTTCAAGGAAAAGTTTAAAAGAAGTGATAATGCTTGGATAAATGAGGAGAGGAGGGACAGGGAGGTAGCTGAGAGGCAGGGGGATGGATGAGATGGCCAGGTTGTTTTACCTCAGTGATGAATGGAGACCAAGAAAAGTCCACTTGGTCTTCCCTGTGCTCTTCACAAGAGGTTAGGTCAGGCCTCTTAAAACACTATCCCTCGGCCAGGCGCGGCGGCTCATGCCTGTAATCCCAGCACTTTGAGAGGCTGAGCGGGGTGGATCACCTGAGGTCAAGAGTTCGAGACCAGTCTGACTAACATGGTGAAGACCGTCTCTACTAAAAATACAAAAATTAGGACAGGGCATGGTGGCTCACGACTACAAACCCAGCACTTTGGGAGGCTGAGGCGAGTGGATCACCTGAGGTCAGGAGTTCGAGACCAGCCTGGCCAACACAGTGAAACCCCATCTCTACTAAAAATACAAAAAATTAGCTGGGTGTGGTGGTGAGCACCTGTAATCCCAGCTATTCCGGAGGGAGGCTGAGGCAGGAGAAACACTTGAACCCAGGAGGCAGAGGTTGCAGTGAGCCAAGATCACACCATTGCACTCCAGCCTGGGCAACGAGAACAAAACTCCGTCTAAAAAAAAAAAAAAAAAGCCGGGTGTGGTGGCAAATGCCTGTAATCCCAGCTACTCGGGAGGATGAGGCAGGAGAATCGCTTGAACCCAGGAGGCAGAGGTTGCCGTGAGCTAAGATCGCACCATTGCGCTCCAGCCTGGGCCAGAGTGAGACTCTGTCTCAAGGGAAAAAAAAAAAAAAAAAACACCCCTCAATTCTCAACGTGGCGTGAGCAGTGGCAATAGCAACTATATAGCATTAATATTTTAAATATTATGAACTTCTATCAGGAACCATATGGTTATTAAGGACTTAGGTGTATCATATATTCTCTGGGAGATCCGATGTTTTTTTGTTTGTTTGTTTGTTTGTTTTGTGAAACAAGGCATCACTCTGTCACCTGGGCTGGAGTGAAGTGCTGCTGTCACAGCTCACTGCAGCCTTGACCTCCTGTGCTCAAGCGATCCTCCCACCGCAGCCCCCAGAGTAGCTAGGACTACAGGCGCATGCCACCATACCAGGCCAATTTCTGTATTTTTTGTAAAGTTAGGGTTTCGCTATGTTGCCCATGCTGGTACCAAACTCCTGGGCTGAAGTGATCCACTTGCCTCAGCCTCCCACGGTGCTGAGATTACAGGCATGAGCCACTGCGCCTGGCCTGACAGTGGTCATGATTTTATGAAGTGCAGAGATAGAAAGGCTATCCACTCAATAATTCAGAGATGAACCTGATCTCTAACTCCAAATCCTGCACTTTCCAGCCAGTTGAAGGAATGGGCATGTGTGTGTGGTGTGTGTGTGTGTGTGTGTGTGTGTGTCTGGAGGAGAGAGTTGGGAGAGATGGCCCCTCTCATGAAGTCCTTCTTTACCCCTTCAGGCAAACAAGCCCTGGCCCTGTGGTCCCTAGACCCAACCCCAAAGTTCTCCTTTATGTGAACAAAGGAAAGAGCCTGGGATCTGGAGTCAGAGATTTGAGTTCCAATGCTGATTCTGCCATTGTAATTCCAGGTGATTTACTCAACCTCCCCTAACCTTAGTCTCTACCTCCGTAAAATGAGTTTACCATCCCCCTGGCGTGGCTGTGGTGCCCAGTGGATGCTTAGTAAATGCCAGTGGCCATCACTCTTACACCTTCCCCTGCTCCAGTGGCCCCATACCAGCACTGTCTCTCTACTTCCCTGTCAATCTCTGTCATTTTGGCCTGGCCACACTTCTCCTCCCTCCTTTTCCAACTCACCCCAATCTTGCTTACACCTAAATCTCCTAACTCTCCCAGAACTGGGCATCTGAAAATAGCTCACTCAGTATCTCCAGCTATGCAAAAGAGGGCCTGATTATGTCTTCCATAAAGATTGCTACTGGCTGTTGCCTGAACAGAGGAGTGGGTGCCTAGTCAGAAAAGAGAGATGGTTTCTTCCAGCAAGCCTTCCCTAGAACAGTTCAAATCTTTCTGGCATATTTCTTTGCCACAAAAAGTCTGGAACTTGTTTTGACTTTGTCCTTCCCCTCTCCTGTGTGTGTTGAGACAAGTCCCCCAAACCTGTGGCTTTGAGTGCAACCCCCATACTTCTACATCTTCCCGCTTCTCAACCCACCCACCCTTTGTGGATGGTGCCAGGGAAGCACACTGATGCTTTGTTTAAGAAGTGGGAGGAACTGGCAGTGTCAACTCCTCAATGTCTTGCATTCAGATGTGTTAATCCTTTTATTTGCTCTGTGTCCTTAGGCAAGTCGCCTAACCTTTCTGGGCTTAGGATCAACATATCCTGGTGGAGGGAGGAAATGGTTGCTTCATTTTCCTGAGTGTCTAGAAGGAGCGAGAGCAGATTCAGTTTAATCACCGCAAAGAGGGGTCATTAAAGTTTAGAGAGAATGATAGCGATGTCACTAGACCCAAGGTTCACAATGCTTCCCTGCACCCTCTTTCCTATCCAGCCATCCTTGATACCTGCCTCATAAAAGAAACAGAAGACGTAACCCTTAGGCATTCTGTACAGGGAAGATAGGCTTAAAAACAAAAATGACAGCATATGTGACAAGCACTACTCTGGCCTTATGGAAAAGCACTCCAGGTGCAGGTGAGTGAGTGACCAACTCCTCCTGGAGTGGGGTAGCTGGGCCCAGATGTGATTTGCACACTGGCTGAGCACAGCGGGCTGAGGGAAGGGAAGGATACGGAAGGGACGCCATGCATTAAGGGATAGTGTGCCATTCACCAAACTGGGGCATTCAGGAGAAGAAGCAGGTTTCCCACAAAGGATGAGGAGAAAAAAATAGTCAGTGTGAATGTAAACATGCTAGGTCATAGAAATGGGAGGCTACAGCTGGAAGACCACAGCCCAAGAGCATCTGAACCCAATGAACTCAGTGCATTCTTTTTTTTTTTTTTTTTTTTTTTTTTTTTTTGAGACGGAGTCTCACTCTGTCACCCAGACTGGAGTTCAGCAGCGCTATCTCAGCTCACTGCAACCTCCACCTCCTGGCTTCAAGCAATTCTCCTGCCTCAGCCTCCCATGTGGCTGGGACTACAGGTATGTGCCACCACACCTGGCTAATTAGTTTTGTATTTTTAGCAGAGATGGAGTTTTGCCATGTTGGCCAGGCTGGTCTCAAACTCCTGACCTCAGGAGATCTGCCTGCCTCAGCCTCCCAAAGTGCTAGGATTACAGGCGTGAGCCACCGCACCCAGCTTCCAATGCATTCTTGAGAGAAGTATGTGCCCAAAGGACAAGCAAGAATAATAACCATAATCTTTGTAATAATGATGATGATAACTACAATAGTAACCTGCATTGACTGAGCACTTACTAAGTGCCAGGCAGTTGCTTCGTGTCTTGATTTGTTGTTTAATCTTCATAACAAACCCATAAGGTGGATATTGTTGCCTTCATTTTACAGATAGGAAAACTGAAGTACCAAGGGAATGTGTAACAAAGCTCATTATCACATACCACTATGTGCCCAAACCCTGACATGGTGCCCTCGTGGGCCAAGTGGGACAGACTCCGTTTACTCCCGGCTAATGACCACAGCACCACGAGCCACCATGGGCCAAACAGTCACTATGCCTGTCCCCTCCCAAATTGGTTGTGAGCTTCAGTAGCTCCAGTGGTGAGAAACAGGTCATCTAGTAAGAAACAATCAAGGTCCACAGCTGAGCAGGCCCAGGCTGCAGGCCCACGCCCGCCTCACCTGGCCAAGGGTGTGTGAGCCGCCAACAAGCAGGGAGGCTGAGGAGGCAGCCGAAGGAGCAGGAGGCGGCCTCTCCCCCACCAGAACTGGCCCGGCTCCTCCCACCCCAATTCCGCTTATTTAGACCCCTCTTCCTACTTCATTAGGGAATTCCATGTCTAGGCCAGGATCCTGACCCACTACTGAAGGGGATTGGAGAAGGGGTGGAGAGGCGGGAACAGAGAGGAGCCTCAACATCCTCCCGCCCCCGGCTTCTGCTCTTTCTCCTGTTAACTCACCGGGTTGAATAGACAAGTCCGGGAGCCTGACATCACCGCTACTTCCACCTCCAGGGAGGAGTCTTGCTGCGCACGTGTGTGCGTGTGTGTGCGTAGGGTTGGGGAGGTCCTCACCACACCTTACCTCTGATTTTCCCTGAGCTCTGGCCCCAGATCAGTTCACAGATATGCTGGACACACGGCTGAAAGTTAGGCAGCAACCAGGACAGCTGGATCCAGAATCCCGGAGGGGCCAGGCTGAGGAGCTTTCTGCCTCCAGGGCCTGAGAGGCGGGGCTTAGCCAGGGCTGGGGGCTGCATAGTTCCACACCAGCCAGGGTCTTGCCCACAGCCCAACAGCTCCTCTCTGAAGCACTGGAATCCCGCTCACCCCCTCCCAGCCCAGGAAGTCCCTTAGGTAACTCTAAATATAAAGACCATCTTCTCCCTCTGCTTTTACCTCCCAGTTTGAGCAAATAGGAAGCTGCTGCTGCTGCTGCTGCTATTAGAAAAGTGATTTTGTAGCGACTCTTGTTTACACAAAACTTTTGTCAAGAGTCCTAGAATCTTAACTTCTTTCAGCCTCAGTTTCCTCACCTGTAAAGTGGGACTAATCGCTTAAATGGGATAATACATGCAAAAAGTTATCTTAGTCCCCTCAGGCTGCTATAACAAAATGCCAACCTTACGAACAACAGAAATTTATTTCTCAGGGACCTGAAACTGGCAAGTCCAAGATCAAAGCACTGGCAGATTCGACGTCTTGTGAAGGATCCCTTTCTGGTTCATCACATGGTGGAAAGGGCAGGAGATCTCTCTGGGGTCTCTTTTATAAAAGCACTAATCCCATTTATGAGGGTTCTGTCCTTGTGACCTAATCACCTCCCAGAGGCCCCACTTCTTAGTACAATCACACTGGTGATTAGGTTTCAACAGATGAAATTGGGAAGGTCAGCCGGGCACCGAGGCTCAAGCCTGTAATCCCAGCACTTTGGGAGGCCAAGGCGGGTGGATCACCTGACGTCAGGAGTTCAAGTACAGGCTGGCCAACATGGTGAAACCCTATCTCTACTAAAAATACAAAAAAATAGCTAGGTGTGGTGGCACGCACCTGTAGTCCCATCTACTCAGGAGGCTGAGGCAGGAGAATCGTTTGAACTGGGAGGCAGAGGTTACAGTGAGCCAAGATCGCACCACTGCACTCCAGCCTGGGTGACAGAGCAAGTCTCCGTCTCAAAAAAAAAAAAAAAGAAAGAAAGAAAGAAAGAAAAAGAAAAAGAAACTGGGGAGGTCACAAACATTGAGACCATAGCAAAAGCCTAGCACAGAACATAACTCCACAACTGCCGGCACTCAACAGAGGCTGGTGTTTCTCCCTTCCTCCTCCACACCCTTCTCAGCACTGGGACTAGGAGAGGAGAAGGACCAAGCCACCTCCGGCAAAACAGGCCCCTGTGGCTGTAGCTGGACTGAGATTCTGTGGTCAGGTCTAGGCAAGGGACACCTTAGACCAAAACGGGGTTCTAGAACGAAGAGTTTCCAAAGCTCAGGATGTTACACGAAAACAGAATGCCTCAGAGTGACTGAATGCTGGTCTTCAATTCAAGGGGTACCTCACTACTTATAGGAATGGGATGGGATTCATCCTGAGGAAGCCCCAGGGGTAGATAAGGGACCCATAGAGGGCGCTATAGGAACAGACTTTGAGTCAGGAAGAAAGAACTCTTCAGAGGTGAGTCCAGAGATGGCTGGGCTGGTTTGGAAGTGACAAGTTCTCAGTCACTGGAGGTGATCAGGCAGAGGCTGGGTGAGCTCAAGAGGATTTGGGACTGGAAGAGGTACTAGAGTAAATGACTTTCACCTTCCCTAATCTGGGGCTTCTGAGTCTATCAAAATAGGTAACTGCCAAGAGGTATGATTTGAGGACCCTTCACCCCAAATCTCTCTTTTGTCCATTACCGGTGCCTGACATTCCCCGGTTATAGATGCATTGCTTTGGGTTAAGACACTGTCTCTTGCAAAATACCAGGCTTCCTGGTTGGTGTCACCCTGGTTCATCAGAGACCTGATCTTGGACTTTCCAGCTACCAGAACTGTGAGTGAGCCAAATATACTACTTTTCTTTATCACCCAGGCTCAAGTATTCTGATATGGCAGCAGAAAATGGACTGAGATAGACGTCAAATTTTTTGTTACATATATTTCACAATAAAAAATTACACCCTCCAGCGTTGGGGATTCAGAGAGGATCAGTGAGGGAGGCTACAGATTCTGTTTCCACAGATACAGCCCGCTGGCCCTTTGCCATGGATACCTGTGCACTGCCCACCCCCTTCCTCCGTGCCTGCAGTGGTGGCTGGGCCCCGGGACCTATATGCATGGGGGAAGGGTGCTAGTAGGGCTTAAGGGAAGGAGCTCCAAGGCTTGCTGAGTGAGAGGCTCAAATATCCAGTAGCTCCACTTAGGACTGAACACAGGGGCATGGAGATATAGAAAGCTAGTTGGAGTGATGGCTGAGTGAAGCAGTGGAGTTGCCAGGAGCCTGAGGGCACACCGGGGGCAACCGGAAGGGGAGGAGTAGGAAGCTCACTAGGGGCAACAATCCTGAAAGTATCCTCCCATTAGAAAGGGGCTTCATTGTCCAAACGAGCATCCTGTGGTCAGCGGCAGCTGCAGAGTTCTCGTGGAGAAGGAGTTTAGAGCAAGCACTCTTTGGGTACGTAAACAATAGGACATTTCGTGCCCCCACTGCTCCTGGAAAAAGCAGCAGGCTTTGCTCCGTGATGCAAGGAGGAAACAGCAGGGAGACTGCTTCTGAGTCGGTAGAAGGAAGAACTTTCTAGCACAGATGCAGATGGACTGGGCTTCCTTGAAAGGTGATCAGTTTCCCATCCCAAAGGTGTTCCAAGATAAGCTGTCCTCTGCAGATTCAGAGCTCCCTGTATGGGAGAGTGGGAGGAGATCCCCTGAAGAGGAGGTATTGTGTAAAGGAGTGGCCGCTGCTTTTCAAAGATGCCACTAATCCTCACAGGAGACTATCTGGCCCAGGGCACTAGATAATCCCAAACTGTCATTCTGGAGTTTCCTTTCATCCTGAAGCCTGGCGTGAGGGGCCAGGCAGCAGAGCCCACTCCCTGACACTTCCTGGAGAGAGTGTCAGGTGGGGGCACAGACTGGCTTTCTGTTCCTTTGCCTGAAATGCTAGGGTGGAGAGAAGACTGGCAGGAGGATGGGAACAGAGAGACATGGCATGTCACCCTCACCCTCTCAAAGGGCTACTTCAGAACCTAAGAGCTGGTGGCCCTGGACTGGGCTGGGCTGAAGTGGGAGGACTCTGGGCTCCCAGTATGTGGCAGGTATGAGGTCAGCCCACCCCACAGGCAGGATGTGTCCTGGGCCAGATGACGTGGGCAGTTTTTGCAGCCTCTATCCTTGGGGCAGAAGAATGGACTCTCATGAGAGAGCTGCATTTTTTTTTTTTTTTTTTTGAGACAGAGTCTAGCTCGGTCCCCAGACCAGGCTGGAGTGCAGTGCAGTGGCACCATCTTGGCTCACTGCAACCTCTGCCTTCCAGGTTCAAGTGATTCTCCTGCCTCAGCCTCCCGAGTAGCTGGGACTACAGGTGTGTACCACCAATCCCAGATAATTTTTGTATTTTTAGTAGAGACGGGGTTTCACCATGTTGGCCGGGATGGTCTTGATCTCTTTTTTTTTTTTTTTTTTTTTTTGACACGGAGTCTGGCTCTGTCAACCCAGGCTGGAGTGCAGTGGCGCTATCTCAGCTTACTGCAAGCTCCGCCTCCTGGGTTCATGCCATTCTCCTGCCTCAGCCTCCCAAGTAGCTGGGACTACGAACAGCTGGGACCACAGGCGCCTGCCAACACGCCCGGCTAATTTTTTTTTTTTTTTTGTATTTTTAGTAGAGATGGGGTTTCACTGTTAGCCAGGATGGTCTCGATCTCCTGACCTCGTGATCCACCCGCCTTGGCCTCCCAAAGTGCTGGGATTACAGGCATGAGCCACTGTGCCCAGCCGGTCTTGATCTCTCGACTTCGTGATCCGCCCACCTCAGCCTCCCAAAGTGCTGGGATTACAGATGTGAGCCACAACGCCCGGCCGAGAGCTGCATTTCTAAGAGGTTCTAGAGAGGACAGCACTCAGCCCCACAGGCTTGAGTGATCCTCCATGGTGGGATTGAAGGTGGGATTGGCAGGTTAGATGAGGGCATCTTTGGGGACAGAGGGGTTTTCTGGCACTTTTTCACCCCATCTCGCTCCCTGTCCCACCTGGGGACTCATTTAGCCTACAGAACAATCACTGGTACTGCCAGTCAGCACTTCCCCAGGCAGGAAGGTCTGGGTATACTTGAAGATCCCAGATCGGCTGCACATGAGAATCACCTCCAACGCATGTTAAAAACACAGACCCTTAACTGTGAAGCTCCCTTGCTTCAAGGAGCATCTCAGTAAAAGCACAGAATCCTATAGCAAGTGAATACATCTAGGAACTAGAGCTGAGATGGGAGAGTGCCATCCCTGCTGGAGATCTTGCCTAGGAGGGTTAAGGATCGGGTGGCAGTGAGAGGGTCGTGCATTCCGGGCTTCATGGGCATCCCACATTGAGCACTTACGGGCATGTGCAAGCTGCCGAGGACACACGGACGGATGGCAGAGCTACACGTGCAGCCTCATGAGACAGCCAGCAAACCGTCTGATGATCTCTCCAGTTGTCTGGGCTCCAAAAATGGCCCATGAGTCACCACTGCAGGGCCCCCAGAGCCTAGCAGACAACCACACTCAAGCCAAGCTCCAGAGATGGCCTTGGGGAGAATCTGACTTTCTGGGGGCCCTTCCCCAGGCTCTGCTGGAACCTTCGCCACACCTTGCTTCAGCCGTTCCTCAGTGTCTATGGCTGGGTCACCGCCCAAGCTGATGCGTGTTTAGAAAACCCAACAGGGGGTGTTTTCTCCTGGTGACAGGCAGAGACAAGGGGGAGCTCAAGTGAGCTGTCACCTCAGAGGATGCGCAGACCTGCCTCCAGTCACACATCACCTGATCCCCAGGTCAAAGGCAGAGGTCAAAAGGGGTCCAGGGAATCATCTGACAGCTCAAGCCAGGGAACAATACCGAGCACCAGCAAAACAGTGTCCTGCCTGCAGATTCCCCACCGTGGGGAATGCAGGGGGCCGGAAGGAGCAGAAAGGCCCTGTCTCTAAACCTGGGACCTTTTCCTCAGGGCAGAATTGCTTTAATCTGCAAGTAGCTAAGCAAAGATGCCCCTCCATCAGACTCTGGTTGACTGTAGATTCTTAGCCATGATAATCTGATTAGCAAAGAGCTCGTTTCTCTGCCAGGCCTTCCACCTTCCTCCGCTCACGCAGTGCTCACGTAACACTACTCATACAGTAATTCAAATAACAATGATGGCTGGGCACAGTGGCTCACACCTGTAATCCCAGCACTTTGGGAGGCCAAAGTGGGAGGATTGAGACCAGCCTGGGCAGCAAAAAAAAATTTAAAAATTTAATTTTTTTGTACAACTACAAAAAAATTAAAAAATTAGCTGGTTGTATTGGCACATGCCTGTGGTCTCAGCTACTTGGGAGGCTGAAGCAGGAGGATTGCTTGAGCCCAGGAGGTAAAGACTGCAGTGAATCATGATTGCACCACTGCACTCCAGCTTGGGTGACAGAGCAAGACACTGTCTCAAAAAAAAAAAAAAAAATAGCTATCACTTGCTGAGTTGTTCATATGTCCAAGCCCTGTTCAGACCTGCACTTGCATTCCTGTATGTTCATCATGGCAGCCCTCTGCCTTCCTGTGCTGCGTTGACTTCCTGGACAACACTCTCTTGGTTTTCCTCCTGTGTCCCCGGTCACGCATCAGCTTGTTTTGCTGGTTCTTCCTCGTCTCTCTTCTCCCCAGCCCATAACAGTCGGAGTGCCCAGGGTTCTGGCCTTTTTCCTTTTCTTTTCTCCTTCTCCACTCTCCCTTAGTGAGGTCATCCCACTCTGTGGCCTTAAACATCATCTCTATAAAATCTGCCAAAAACTCGAACCTGTCCACCTCTCCCGAGCTCCTACTCATAGGCCCAACTGCCCACTTAACCTCTCTATCTGAATGTTTCACAGATGCTCAGACTCAACATGTCCAGCCTGAAATCCTGATTGCTCCTGTTCCTACCCCAAACATGCCTCACTCTCACCCTCAACTCTCCCAGTTCCTGCCAATGGCAGCTCCCACCTTCCACTTGCTCAGAACTTCCTAGGGTCCCCAATTTCCTTGAGTGTGAAGCAATTCCCTGTGATGACCTGTAGGGCCTGGCGGACCTGCACCCTGACCCAACATTGTTTCTGTGCCTCCCACTTCAAGTTACACTGGCCCCCTTGCTGTTCCTCAAGCACAGCAGGCATATCTTAGGCCTTTACTGTAGCTGTTCGCCCTTCTTGGAACACATTCCTTCCAGATATTTCCTTGGCTCACCTTCTTCAAGTCCTTCTCACATCTCACTTTTTAACAGAGGCCTAAACTGACAACTCCATTTCTTGCCACTGCTTTCCCCCACCCCACCCCACCCCACCCCTCCTGGTCCCCTTACCTGGCCTCACTTTTTATTATTCCTTGTTACCTTCAAACACACTACATGTTTTACTTATTGATTTTGCTTCCTTTTCACTGTTTCTCTTTAGAGATGAGGACACATCTTTTTTGGGTCCATCAATGTCACTCAAGTTTCTGGAACAATGCCTAGTACATAGTAGGTGCTTAATAAACAATGTTGAATTGACTCACATAAAGTGCTGAATCTCCTCCAGGCCAATTTGAAGAGCTTCAGAGGCTGCACATCAAACACACTAAAATGTTACCATGCTCACATTAAGTTTCCTGCTTACAATTTCCTGTCTATAGAATCTTGACACATTTCATTTATGATTGGCTTTGATGTCTCAATCATTGGGCATATTTGGGAAATATGAGATCCTAACTTACAATTTGATTTCAAATATTTTACAAATATTAAATATTTATTTATTTATTAGTGACAGCGTTTTGCTCTGTTGCCCAGGCTGTAGGGCAGTGAAGGGATCATGGCTCATTGCACTTGAAACTCCTGGGCTCAAGCGATCCTCCCACTTCCGCCTCCCGAGTAGGTGGGACAACAGGCAAACACAACTGTGCCCAGCTAATTTTTATCTTTATTTTTTGTAGAGATGTGGGGTCTCCCTGAGTCGCCCAGGCAGGTCTCAAACTCCTGGCTTCAAGCAGTCCTCCAACCTTGGCCTCCCAAAGCACCGAGATTACAGGTGTAAAGCCACCACACCCAGCACAAATATTAAATTAATGAACTTTGGGTATACTAATAAAATGTGTATCAATGGGATTTTTATAGTTCTTGTTTCATATTTTGGACTCATAATGTATTTTCAAGATCTGAAACATTGTCATAGGCCCCGTGACTCTGGTGCCTACAGGAAAAAGTCTGACAATGTCAGCGGTGGAGCTGAAGAGTGGACAAAACCCACCTGCTAAGAGGACAGCCTTAAAACCTGGTTCCGGAGATGTCCTCAGTCTTGAATGACCTTCTGATTTTTAAACATTCACTCTCCATGAGGCATGGCTGGGCAGCTTTCCTCAGGTTCCTGGAGGCCCAGCCTTATAATCGAGACTCTTCTTGTGTTCATGTCCATATGCATGTGTCCTGTGAACCTTGCTTTCTGGGAAACCATGTGACTCTGTACTCTGAGAAGTCAGAAGAACCCCACCTACCCTCTCTCCAGACTCTAGGTCCTGTTTTCTTTGTCATTTCTGCACATTTGGTTGCTAGATGGAGCCTAGTCTCCCTCATTACCTTCCTACCTGGGATCCCTACAGTCGTGAGTGTCTACAGTGGGCAAAGCATACAAGAAAAAGGGCTCCTGTATATAGCTGGTATAAGCCTCTGCAGAGTCACAGTTCAGTCTCCTGATTGTAAATAGCTGGGCATGCAAACAACATTAGCCTGTCTCATGAAGCCAGGACGTGGCCTGCCCCCACCCTCACTGTATGTTGTCACCCCCTGTCCATGCTGCCTGCACTCACACTGAGCCCCAGGAATGCTGGTGGCCCACCAGTCCCCCATCTGTATGGTGGCCTTTGGGTTTGGGCTCTGAGCTTGCACCTTCACACCTTCAGTTTCAGGGTAACCTGGACTTGCTCTGCAGCTGTCTTGGTCCTCTTAGGGATCCCTCTGGTTTCTGGCTCCTGTTTAAAAAAACAGAACAAAACAACAAAAAAAAGCCATTTCTTCAACACTTCCAGATTCACCAGGCTGTGTACAGACATATCTCAGCAACCTTGCAGGCACAATATTCCTACACCAGGATGTTCCTTCCCTCAGACCTCCAGGGAGTCTCATCCTGCCTTCTGTCTGCTCTTTTTCCCCACCCCTAGCCCTTGACATTGGGGCTACACATGGCATGTGGCATAAAAGGAACATGAGCCTGGGAGGTATTACAGATTTAGTTTCTGATTCTGAATATGCCACTCTCTATCTCGGTGACCTCAAGTATGTCATTTAGTGCATTATTTAACCTCTCTGACCCTCAGGTTTCCATTAGTCAAATGGGTTTTATAATAATATTTATATCTCAGAAGCTCTTTAAGAATTCATGTAAAGTACCTTGGATAGTGCCCGGTGCAGGGTACGTACTCACTTAACCTTAGGCTTCCTCTGACTTTGCCTTTCTGCCCTCTAACATCTATAAATGCTGTTTTTGAGGGAGGGGGTCTTGGCTTCAGTCTTAATTCATGCCATCTTCCAACTCAGGCTCACATATGTCAGCACAGCCAATGTGCTGAGTCCCCGGGTCTTCTCTCTTTCACCAGCCCTTCTTAGAGTTCTGCCTAGTTCCTTAGTGCGATAATGTGTATGAGGACACCAGGGTGGGGGTGGACCTCTGCTATACCAGGGCTCTCTGTGACCCTGTCTGTGCTTGCTTCACAATTCTTCTAAAGTGCCCCCTTTGCTCTCCCCCTACTAGACCCACATTCTATGGTCAAGAGAAAGAAAGGTGAAAGGCTGGGTCTTTTCATACAGTTTGACATTAATCCTGAGTCTTTCAGAAACGGTGAATTTAAAAAGCACTCCACCTTGATAGTAATGAACACATTACATTTTTCTATTGATGTAATAGGTCTGCATTTGTACATCACCCAGGCAGCCCCCTAGATTTCTGCAGAGCCCAGCACTTTGCTGGCTCCCCACCACCCTCACTGAGGCACAAATGCTTGCAAAGAATGTTCATCCCCAGGAGCGTCAGCAATGGCTCTGGCCTCTAAGTCGTCGGATGTCAGATTTCTTTTCGGAGATGATTATTTGCGTTGTCTTTTATCCCGTGTATGTGGCTCAAATTTTACGATATATGTTACAATATACCCCTCTGTCCTCTGTCCTGACTACCAAGGCCAACTGAAGAAGAGGGGCCCATCTCTGAAGACTGGAAGCTGCTTCTCCAGCTGGCTTGGGATGTAGGTGGCCTTGTCAGCAAAAAGAGAGAGGGATGAAATCAGTGGGTTCTCAGGCTTTTGCAGCCCTCAATCTCCTGTGACAGACAAGAGCCTCTCTGCTGCTGCTACACTTGTCACAGTGGAAACCCCTTCCCCGAAAGGCAAGTTGTCACCAGCCTAGCTGCCTGCATGGGGGCCTGGGTGACGAATGTCTTGCAATTATTCTTCAGTTGATGCCAGAAACAAAAAGTATATACCCCACACCAGTCCCCAGGACCCCTCTTAGCAGGGTGAGTCTTGGGGAATGCAGGCTCTGGGCCCATCTCTTACCACATGCCCTTCACCCACCCCACCCCTATTTCCCTGCAGATGAACCAAATTAAACTGAACAGCCTCAAAGGGAGAGGTTGCCAAAAGACAGTCTGAGGGGAAATGGGAAGAAGCAATCCCCCATTCTGCTTTAGGGCTGGGGACAAAAGGGTTCCTTCTTCCTTGAATACTGTGAATCACAGGCCTTTTGGGGGCCCTGCTGGAGGAGACATCCCATGGGCTCTCCCCTAAATCACATGAGATGACTCATCTCCACCCACATCAGCCACCCTGCTTTCCACACTGTAGAAACTTCTCTGTTCTTCCCAGACAACTGAATGCCAATATTTCTTAAGTTTCTTTCCTGCCAATAAATTCTGTTTTGTTCCAGGGGAAACAGGGTTCTACCATAAATGCTTTATTTGTATGTGGTATTTACGGTGTTCGTCCACCTGTATATGGTCAGTGCTTTCCTTTTCACATCCAGCCAGCCATCCTGGGTCTTCCTGCAGGACGGACAGTCCAGAGACACTGAAACAGGCCCGTGCAGGGGATGGAGAGGATGTCCCCTGGCACTAAGACAGACGGCATTTGACCCCACTGTTCTCTGTCAGTCAATGGGGAAGGCACGTTTTAACAAGAGCGGGGGTCCCTCTCAGGTTCTTTGAGGTGCCACCACTCCTGCTCTACCCACAAACCTAACACCTGCTCAATATCATGCCCGTAAGCTATGAACACTGGGGACTAATCGAGAAGAGAGGTGAAGGGGAAACTGAGGCAAGGGCCAAGGCCAGGCCAGTGGGTATTGCTGCCTCCAAGGCAGCTGGGGAGGAGAGATTCCATTTCCTGAGCTAAGCTTGTTCCATTTCAGTTTGAACAGATGGAAATATAGTTCAATGTTTCAACATCATTTGCCTTTCTCGTGCTAAAATATTGATAAGTGCTGCCCGGGCTGATGCCCCCGCAGTTCCGAGCAGTAACTGGAGCATGATGTGTACTGAAGTGAGACATGGCAAAGCCTTTAACGAGTGTTTAAAATTCCTGGAATAATGCTCAACACTGGCTCAGCTCATTCGGCTCCTGAAAACTGCCCCCCCCCACCGCCCCCCTGTCGCCCCCTAATCGGCAGGAGGAGTGCGAGCACAGCCCGGCCCCCCTGCTGGTGGCAATTAGTGCGGCAGCTGCTCGTCTTCAGGACAGGAAACAATGCAGGGGGTGCCTGCATCTGCCGAGGCGGCTGAGCCAGGCAGGGAAGCTGGCGCACCGGGGAGGCAAGGACACGGGGAGCTGGCTCCTCCACCTGCAGGGGGCTGTCACACGGAACACAGACCCCAGGGAGAGGGAACACTGGGCGGGGCTGTCCAGAAAGGCAGATGAGGGAAGGGCAAGAAAAGGGGGAAGAACACCAGATTTGGTGGCTCATGCCTGTAATCCCAACACTTTGGGAGGCCGACGTGGGTGGATCTCCTGAGGTCAGGAGTTTGAGACCAGCCTGGCCAACATGGTGAAATCCCATCTCTACTAAAAAAAAAAAAAAAAAAAAAAAAAAAAAAAAATTAACTGGGCATGGTGGTGTGTGCCCATAATCCCAGCTACTCAGGAGACTGAGGCAGGAAAATCATTCAAACCCAGGAGGTGGAGGTTGCAGTGAGCCGAGATCATGCCACTGCACTCCAGCCTGGGCGACAGAGCGAGACTCCATCTCAAAAAAAGAAAGAAAAGAAAAGGGAGAAGAAGGGAAAAGAGGAAGATGAAGAGGGTGGGGACTTAAGAAGGAAGGGGAGAGGAGGAAGAGAGGAAGTAGCCAGGAACAGCAAATCCCCTGGGAAGAGCTTGCCAAGCTCCGATAAGAGAATCCAATATGTGGCTGTAGAAAGGGAAGAAGGACCCTCAAGAGGGCCTCAGCCAGCGGCATCCCAGTCCTAAGACACCTCTCTGCAAGTTGCAGCCATGACAAAGGCCCCCAGACCCAGAGCTGAGAGGAAACCTACAGTGTGGACCTGGGATGTCACTTCCAAGCTTTAGAACAATCCAGACTTCCCGGGCAAGGCTCTCCCGGGATCACAGTATCCCCCGTGTGGAGATCAGGGGGTCTAATTGTGGAATGTTAAACTTCTCACATACTTTAAGGTGCTGGGTGTTTGGTTCACAATTTTTGAAAACTCTTGGCTGGGTGCGGTGGCTCATGCCTGTAATTCCAGCACTTTGGGAGGCTGAAGCGGGTGAATTACTTGAGGCCAGGAGTTCAAGACTAGTCTGGCCAACATGATGAAACCCCATCTCTACTAAAAATACAGAAATTAGCCAGGCATGGTGGTGGGCACACTAGTCCCAGCTACTTGGGAGGCTGAGGCAGGAGGATCACTTTAACCCGGGAAGTGGAGGTTGCAGTAAGCCGAGATCATGCCACTGCACTCCAGCCTGGGTGACAGAAAGATAATCCAACTCAGAAAAAAAAGAAAGAAAGAAAGAAAGAAAGAAAGAAAGAAAGAAAGAAAGAAAGAAAGAAAGAAAGAAAGAAAGAAAGAGAAAGAAGGAAAGAAAAAGAAAGAAAGAAAACTCTTTATAGATCTTTGTGAGATTGTTCAGAATAATGTTTTCCAGAAGGCCTATTTGAATCAAGAAGATAATGTCAGCTTTTTTCAACAGTGACCAGACTGTGAGAGAAAGCAAGGCTGTGCCCCAGAAAGCTGTGGGGTAGCCCCACTGGAAGGAATTCCAGGCTGGTGGGTGTATGGGACTTAAGTCAGTAGAACTCAGAGCCACTAACCGAAAGTATAAGCGTTATTATTATACATGATTGTAGACTGATTGATTAACATTTACAACAGGAAAGAAAAAAATAGGAAATCTACAATGGGTTGGAAAGCAAGACACAACAAACTCATTACTTACGCTCTCCCTCTGCCTTCCACAAAATAAAACTCAATGAAGTAATGTAAATATAACAATCTTATTTTCTGAGACCAAAAAAAGGGGGACATGTGATCTGACACACAGGATGACATTTATGGAAGCAAACAAGATGCAGTATAAAATTGAGGGTGTCAGGCCAGGAAGGTCCAGGATGTGAATACAGAGAGGCTGGGGCAGCCTGTGGCTGCTCTGATTGGACAAATCTTCATAGAGGAGGAACTGTCTGAGGCCAGGAAGTGCTGCGTGGTCTGGGGGTCTGGGGAAGCTGGCAGCAGCAGCATCTTGTCCTCCATCCATAAGTCAGGTCAGCTGGGTGGGGAATGCCTGGCCCGGTGGCACAATGATACTCCTATCTATACACATTAGCTCCAGGCACCTTTCCTCTCCACCGCGATGTTTTACCAGCTGGCCCCCGTCCAGCCACCCTTACAAGGCCAGCCAATTGTCCAAACCATTGCTATGTGGGCTGTTTCTGGGACCAGCACAGTCCCTCTGGGCTGAGGCCTTGGCAATGGGTCTGTCCCTCTGGGAAGGGGGCTCTGTCTGTGATTATTCTCCAAGTTCTTCAGCATCTGTCCATTGAGTGACTGGGGCGTCTGGTTTCCATGACCAGAGGTGGGGGTAGGAAGGAGGGGCTGTGGTTGTGGCCAAGGCGGATACCCCCCCAGAGGCTGGCCATCTTCTCAAGAGTTTATCTGCAAGAGTCGAAGAGCCCCACTGCGGCCGGGGCTGGCAGGGAGGGCAGCACCTGTGAGAAGACAGATGGGATAGGGAGTCCTGGGGTGGCCACAGTGAAATGAGCAGCTGCCAAGGACAAGGGCCAGACACCAGGGGCAGACCACATTTCTAAACTTGGTGAAATGTTTCCAGCCCCACATCCAATCTGGTCATCACAACCAATGCTCAGCTGTTATTACCACCAGTTCACAGAGGAGCAAGACCAGAGCTCCAGATTGCTGAAATGACAGGACCAAGGTTACAAGGCCTGCATTTCTCCCTGACACAAGGTGTCACCTTGAAGAATTTCCAACCCAGAGACACCCCTGTGCTACAAATCACCTGGGATCTTGTTAAAATGCATTTTTCTTTTTCTTTTTTCTTTTTCTTTTTTTTGAGATGGAGTCATCACCCAGGCTGGAGTGCAGTGGCACAATCTTGGCTCACTGCAGCCTCTGCTTCCCAGGTTCAAGCAATTCTCCTGCCTCAGTCTCCCAAGTAGCTGGGACTACAGGCCAGCACCACCATGCTGGTAATTTTTGTATTTTTAGTAGAGACAGAGTTTCACCACGTTGGCCAGGCTGGTCTCAAACTCTAAAATGCGTTTCTAACGAGTCCCCAAGAGATACTAGCGCTGCTAGGACCCCTCCCTCACCCTTGCACTGAGGAACAAGGCCATCAGGCAGTATTTTCCCATCCTGCCTATTCATAAGAATCACCTCCAGCACCTGGGGATTCCAATGCAATAAGGACTCAGAACTGTGACCATTTGACAAGAGCCTCAGGTGCCCCTCATGGTCAGGTAAGTTTGGGAAACACTGCCCTAGAAGTGTGGGAGACATGTGGCCCCCACTGGGAAGCTTTAGCAGGGCCCCAGGGATGGGAACCTTCTTCATGGGCATCCTGGGTCTCCCAGGGGCCCTTCGCTCCAGCAGGAGAATGCCTGCCTTGGCCCTGAGGGTGCTTCAGTGTTCAGCCTTGGCCGGCTTCTTCCCCTCTCTCTGCCTCCACCTTCTCATCTGCATTATGGGAACCAACATCCAAAGGCCAGGACATGACGGAAAGGGCCACCTACAGAAGGGGGGCATTTGGAGAAGGGGGCTGCTGGAGCTGCTAGGGACAAGGCAGTGTCCATCCTGTGAGCAGGAGGTAGATGGGTAAAAAGGCAAGGCAGCAGGAAGGAGGAAGGAGGGGAAGCCAGGGTCATGCTGAGATGTAAAAAAGTGAAGATATCATAAGTTGCCCCTACCCCTTGGCATTAGGAAAAATGCAACCAAACAACCAAGGAGGAGACTAATGAGCAGGGATGAAAGGGGGACTCCAAGGTGAAGTCTGCAGAGCCCATCACTGTAGTCTTCTATGCCACAGAGCAGCAGAGAATCAATGTCTGGGAGGCTTGGTGCTGGGCTGGCAACCAGAGAGAGTGGCCAGGAATCCTGAAATGAAATGGAGGCAAGGAGGGCAGAACTGGCCAGGAGCAAGGGCTCATCTACCATGTGGCCAGATAGGAAAAGCCCATGGGCAGGAGATAGACCCCCGGCTTCCCACTCCCTAGCTCCACCCCCATCCCAGCCACCGTGTCCCCACTCCACAGCTGCCACCACCAGGCCTGCTTCCTCTCTAGAGGCAGTTGTTGAGCACATGTCTATGTGGAGAGAATGGGAAAGTCAACGTGATCCCATCAGTTATTCCTATTTTTTTTTTTTTTGAGATGGAGTCTCACTCTGTTGCCCAGGCTATAGTGCAGTGGCCCGATCTTGGCTCACTGCAACCTCCGCCTCCCAGGTTCAAGCAATTCTCCTGCCTCAGCCTCCTAAGTAGCTGGGATTACAGGTGCCGGCCACTAAACCTGGCTAATTTTTTGTATTTTTATTGGAGATGGGGTTTCGCCATATTGGCCAGGCTGGTCTCGAATTCCTGACCTCATGTGATCCACCCGCCTCGGCCTCCCAAAGTGCTGGGATTACAGGTGTAAGGCACTGCGCCCAGCCTGTTTTTTAATTAAATGCTAGTTCCCTCCACAAAGTTTCCACTCAGAAAAACACCAGCTGCTTCCACAGAGAAATCTTCCTGGCAACTGTCACAACTCCCTTTTCTTTCTACCCAGGGTAGGCCTGGGTTTGCAGTCAGGCAACTGACTATATCAAGTACCAAGAGAGGGCATGAGCCACCACGCCCAGCCCAGTTGTTCCTCTTTACACTGAGATAAATGGACATGAAGACTTGTGTTCAAATGCTTGATGTTTAAATTCAAAAAGAAGCAGGGAGAGATGGAAGGGTTACTCTAAAGTTTGTCAAAATATGATGAGTACAGATAGCACCAGGGAATAACTTTCAGTATGAGGGTACAAACTGACCCCAAGTGAGAATGTTCTGTCTCAATTCCAAGTGCTTCATGGTGACATCATCGCCAAGGCCACCCTCCTTCCTCAGCAGCATGCAGTGTTCCTCCAGGGCACCGCCTGTTATTCTCCTGCCCTTGCCCGAGTGGTACTCCCCCCTTGCAAGTTCCCTGACTGCTTCCCTTTCAGCTGACCCCAGAGAGTCCTCCTGTTGCTCCAGGCAACAGACAGTCTGCTCAGATGCTCTCCTGTCCCCTCCTTTTAGGTGGTCCCCTCCTTTTAGGTGATTTCCACGGCTCTGGGTTCTGCATGCCCCATCAGGGTCACCTGTAGATTTCTCTAGGCATATTCTGTGGCAGGCTGGTAATGCCTGTTTTTTTGTTTTGTTTTGTTTTGTTTTGTTTTTGAGATGGAGTCTCACTCTGTCGCCCAGGCTGGAGTGCAGTGGCACGATCTTGGCTCACTGCAACCTCCAACTCCTGAGTTCAAGCGACTCTCCTGCCTCAACTTCCCAAGTAGCTGGGACTATAGGCACATGCCACCACGCCCGGCTAATTTTTTTGTATTTTTAGGAGAGACAGGGTTTCACCATTTTAGCCAGGATGGTCTCCATCTCCTGACCTCGTGATCCGCCCACCTCGGCCTCCCGAAGTGCTGGGATTACAGGCGTGAGCCACCGCACCCGGCACTGCCTGGTTTTTAAGCCTATGGTACTTATTCATTCACTCACCCATCCAATCAACAGAGTCTGGCTTTGTGTTAGGTGCTGTGGGCAATACAAAAGGTGCATTTAACACAGCCCCATCCCCAGTCTAGCAGGAGAAATAAGCCATGCACTGCAATCACAGTAAAGCCAGGCAGAATGTGGTCTGGGGCTCTCTGCTGGCCAGGATAGCTCCATGAGGGCACCATTTTCTGCACTGTCACTTCCCCCACCACCTGAGGTGCATCCTTTCTCCTGCTACTTGAAAAATCCCAGCTCCTTCTGGCCCATCTGCAGGGTCGCTGTTTCCTCTGCTTCTGGACAGGTCATGATGACTCTGGTATCTCTGAGTCACTCTTCCCAGCTTAGCTTACTGTCCCCACCCTGTCTCTAAGCTGTTCTCCAGTGACTCAGGAGCCCAGATGTTCCTGGGGCATGCAGTTCCAAACTCGCATCATTGCAAGTTTTTAGTTTTAAATAAACATAGAAAACAATACAGCCGGCCGGGCACGGTGGCTCATGCCTGTAATCCCAGCACTTTGGGAGGCCAAGGCAGGCAGATCACTTGAGGTCAGGAGTTCAAGACCAGCCTGGCCAATATGCTGAAACCCTGTTTCTACTAAAAATAAAAAAAAGAAAAATAAGCTGGGCGTGGTGGTGTGCACCTGTAGTCCCAGCTATTGAAGAGGCTGAGGAAGGAGAATCACTTGAACCCAGGAGGCAGAGGTTGCAGTGAGCTGAGATGGAGCCACTGCACTCCAGCCTGGGTGACGGAAGGAGACTCCATTGGAGGGAGACTCCATCTCAACAACAACAAGAAGAACAACAACAATACAACCGAAGTTCTCACAAAGAGACAAGGGGGGAGTGTTGACACAGAAGGAAGAGCTAAACAGCTGCAGACGGAGGTGACACCCACTGAGGAGGGAGCAGCCTTCCCTGGAGGGACAAGGGGATATGTCACAATTCTATTTGTCTCTGATGGAGCTTTGGGAAAGGAGCACCACAGGGTTGGCCTGGATTATCCCCCAGAGCTCAGGGCCCCCAGCCACTCCCTTCCAAGGGACCCACATTCTCCCCTCCAACACACACTACCAGGGCTCCAGTCTCTCCGCTTTCCTGGAAGATGGAAGAGAGGAAAGCTTGGACTAGAACTTCTTACCCTATGCAGGGGGACTTCAGGGGGAGAAGGAGGACTAGCAAGAATCCTATAACCTCAGGCCCTCAATTCCCTCAACTATAAAAATGAGGATGAAAATACTGATCTCCCAGGATGCTGCAAGGATGAAAAAAAAAATTAAGCTGGTGTAAGAACCTAGGACATGGCTGGATGCCTAGAAAGCATTCAGTCATAAATTTTCACTTTCTTCCTCCTTCGCAGCTGTCTCTCTCATGTAAAGTTTTCACATTTTAGGCACTTACTATGGCTTTATGATAGAGATGGATTTTCCCCCAGGACATCCAGGGGATAGGGTGAGCATCTGGCTGCCCCTACCTGACTGACCCAGAGAGGTGGAGTTAGGTGTTCCCTGGGTCTGGAGAAAGGGAGAATTCTGGCATCAAGGGGAGAGTCTGACTCTGGGAGAGAACGGCCATGAAAAAAATGCCTGGAGCCAGGATCTTATCTACCTTCTCCAGCTTGTGTAGAAATCTAAGGGCTGGGTGTGGTGGCTTACGTCTGTAATCCCAGCACTTTGGAAGGCCAAGGTGGGAGGACTACTTGAGCCCAGGAGTTTGAGACCAGCTTGGGCAACATAGTGAAACCCTGTCTCTTAAAAAAATACAAAAATTAGCTGGGCATGGTGGTGTGCACCTTTTGTCCCAGCTACTCAGGAGGCTGAGGTGGGAGGACTGCTTGAGCCCTGAAGGGTGAGGCTGCAGTGAGCCATGATAATGCAACTGCACTGCAGCCTGGGTGACAGAGCGAGGCCCTGTCTCAAAGGCAAAAAAGAAATTTAAGACCCTAGCCCCTGAGGCCCTCCAGGATGCCAGCAGCTTTGCTGGGCTGGCCCTGTGACCCTGTCCCACAGCCAACTTGACCTACTCTTCCTGCAAACTACCAATCATGGTTTATCTCATTACGTTGTTTAAATTCCCAGTCTCTCCTGACTTCCTCTCCCACCATGAACCTCTTTATCATAAGACAATCCAGGCTCAATCCCAAAGGACCACAAAACCTTTCCAAAAACCTTGGGAAATTCATAGTTTTGGAGATTTCAGAAAGGTACATATAATGGTCCGTATATTCTGTATTACATAACACCACCCAAGGGGGTCCAGAGCAGTACCTGTAATCCAACACATCAGCATTTCTGCAGTGAAACATCTGATATCTATGCCAAGCAGGATAAATAAAGACTATAAATAGCTTCATACTGTTTAGGTCAGGTTTGGCTGCCAAATAGTTTTGGCAGCAAACATACCAAACAAACAAAAAACCCCAAAGCTTTTAGAATGATTGCATCTGTAGAGAAGAGAGTAAGGGTTAGTATTTATGCTGCCTGAGAGAGAAGCAGGCAAGCAAAACTGTAGCTGAGAAAAGGAAAAGAGCCTGTGATGGCTCCTCTTAACCACTCCCCACCACCACCACCACCCTCCTCTTTCCAGACCGCCTGGCACTGGAATGCAGCCTCCCTTAGGCACCATGGTGGACTCTATAGAGCAATCGGCCACCTAACTAGCTTTGTACTTAAGGACAGAGACTTAGCTAGAATCTCGGTTTCCTTGTCTATTTAAATGGAAAAAGAAGCAATTCCAAATATTCCTTTCACTGCTGACACTTGATACTCTTATCAATACATTTGCCCAAGCTGGCTGGCTATGCTGTCCAGAGCAAAGCAATGTCTTCACCATCAGACTGTGGCGCACCCCAGGAAACAGCTGTCCCTCTCAGCACCCAATGCTCTTTTGTACTCAGGTGTCTTTAGACACACACTTCCCAGTCCCTTGACTGTCCTTCCCTCCTCACTGGCCTGGAAAACTCATGCTCATCCATCAAGATCTGTTTCAAAGGCCCTCCTCGGGCTCCCACTTTGTCCATACCTCCATATGGCAGCTTCAATGGTAATTTGTGTATTGTGTTTCTCTGCTTGCACTAAACTATAATCGCAGGGCCAGGGTCTAGGCTGTCATTGGCTGTCTCCAAGGTGTGGCAGCGTCAGGCATATGGAAGGCCTTCAGCAAGCCCTTGTGGAGAGGAGGAGAGGGTACTAGCTCGGCATGGCTTCCCACCAGACAGCCTATCACCGTGGAAGACAGCCCCACACTCCCGCTGTAGGAGACCTAGAGGCATCTATCTGCAAGACAAGAAGTTAATAGTGCCGAAGAAGGGAAATATTAGCATGAGACCTATTGCAAGTCCAGGTGGGCAGCCACGGGATCAAGCAGTAAAGCAACAGAAAGGAGCTAGAAAGGTGACTCCAAATCCCACAGGCCAGGTTGGAGGGTCCTACCCACGCAAAATGGTGGACTTTGGTATAAGACAGCGCGCAGTCCCTCAAGAGGAGAAGCAGGCTATCCCGGTGGAAGAGGTGTTGCGAAAACTCGAGCAGAAAAGGACAGCGCGGCAGGGCAAGGCCCCCCACACCACCCACATGCACTACCAAGGCCCGCGGTGCGGAGGGTTCGCATGCTACGCACCATCGCCGCGAGGTGGCAGCAAAAACCCGCCAGTGGCCCCAGAGCGCGCTGCTTTCCGCCTCCAACCTGTAGTGCTTTGCGCCAGGGCGCGCACAGCCAGCGCCGAGGGGCGTCCGGCCGCGGAACCGCGGGGTCCGAGGCTGAGCACTGCTGCCAGGCTTCGGGGTCCTCGGAGGCCAAAGAGGGGACTTCCCTGGGTCTCTGGCTCTTGAGAGCTCCCAGACTGGAGTCTGGCAACTTCTTGAGGGCATCATGGAATCTAGCTGTCCGACCTGCAGCCTTCCTCAGCTCTCCCATCCCCGGGGGAACGGGTCCATACTCCTGCCTCCCCGCTGGCCCGGCGTGAGGGGTTGCGTCCTGGACTCTTTTGCGGGCACAGAGCCCTAGTCCGCCTGCATCCTTCACCACATACCTCCTGCTCCTACCCACCGCTTCCGCCAGCACGCGAGAGCGGGTCTGGAAGCTGAGGCTTCCCTCCCTGTCCTGCTCCTGGGTACCTGCCACACACGCGCCCACACACTCGGAGACAGTTGCGGGCGTGGAGTCACCCAAAGGCCACGCACGCAGACACGCACTGGCACAGATGCGCCCTGGTCGCACCTACACTCCAAGCTCGCTAGGAGCAGATGTGAAAGGCCCAGGGGTGCAATGTGCAATGGAAGAATCGCAGGACTAGGGGCCGAGAAACTTGAGTTTGACTTTGACTCACTCCATTTCTCTGGGTCTCTAAACTCTCGCGTGTCCAATAACAAGATCGCCAAGCTGCCTGGAAGCCGACGCCTCCTCTGCGTGGAAGCGCCGCGGCAGCCCGGAAAAGCCTCCCTGAATGTCCCAAAAGGGCAAATGGAACATTCCCCTGCTGGGTTGGCTTGACCCCTGGAGACCGAGGCAAGGAGGTCGCGCGAAAACGGTGTGCAGGAGGCTGCGCGCACTGAAGTTTCGCAGAGCCTGCGAAGACTCAGGGGTTCGGAGGCGCGCGAGTCCTGGGTCCCTTGCGACACTTCTGACCCTCGGTACCCTTCTCACGGGCCACGCTTCCACTCACCCAGTGCGCTGCTCTCCTCGGGTCACCCCAGTTACTCCTGGAGGATTTGGAGCCTGGGACTCGAGCTTTCACCGTCCTCCCGCACCCCAGTGCCAGCTGTTATTGTGCAGTAGAACAAAGGCCGAAATGGGTGGGTATGGGAGGAGACCTGGCCCTACAGGACTCCCATTCTGGTAGGGAATGGGTTTTGGGACAAAGTGCAAGGGTTTGATTGGTTCGCGGCGTCCACCGACAGACCCCTCTAAGGAGCACGTGTGAGCACGTGAATTGTGAGCGCACATGAAGCTGAAGGTCGGAGGGCAGCCTATAAGGTCTGCAGCTGGTCATCAAGTCCTCACCATTCCTCCTTGGAAATGCCTTTAACCCATTCTGGCGTCTTAGCTCAGTCCTGCCTATTGGAATAGTTTCCTAGGGGCCTTCCTGTCTACAGCCTCACTGCCCCCGACTACAGTCCTTAAGCAGGACACTGGATATTACCACTTAAGCTTTCATACAGTTTTTTTGTTTGTCTGTTTGTTTGTTTGACTGTTTTGAGACGGAGTCGCCCTCTGTCTCCAGGCTGGAGTGCAGTGCGGCAATCTCAGCTCACTGCAACCTCCGCCTCCTGGGTGCAAGTGCTTCTTGTGCCTCGGCCTCCCGAGTGGCTGGGATTACAGGCATGTGCCACCACACCCAGCTAATTTTTGTATTTTTATTAGAGACGGGGTTTCACCATGTTGGCCAGGATGGGCTCGATCTCCTGACCACGTAATCCGCCCGCCTCGGCCTCCCAAAGTCCTGGGATTACAGGCGTGAGCCACCGCGCCCAGCCACTTTCATACAGTTTTATTTGGCTCCCCAGTACCCATGGGATCAAGGCCACACAACTTGCCTGATCTTGTAATTAATCCCTACTCCCTCTTCCCTCAGAATCAATTACCAACCTCTCAAAAACTCATGGGCCCCACACTACAGTACTCCCGGCGGGCCAGCCACACTGCACTGCTCCCCACTGGACCTGACACCTCCTCCATGCCTTCCCGCCTGCCATTCCTGCCTAGAATCTCCTCCACCCAATCCGATTCATCCTTCTGGGTCAGTGCCATCTGCTCAGAGAACTCAGAGAAGCCCTCTCTATCCCCACCGCCAACGTTGTAGTAATTAATTGCGAAGTTGACACTCCGGGAAACACTGTGTGCAACTCCACGGGGTTGGTTTGTTTTTAAGTGGTGACCTCAACTGTCCCTCCGACTGGATCGTGAGAAACTTGAGGACGGGGCTCAGTTGTGCTTGTCCCTCTCCCCTCCATTCTTCGAGAACTTAGTTGATATTTCTGCATCATGCTCACAAGCACTGGACAAGCCCCCGGGCTCATCTGCAGGTAGACTTGTCACCCGCACAAGGTAAATATTTCTCTTGCAATTCATGAGAATCTGCACAACAGTCTCACTGCACACTCAACAACGTTCACATGTATCCACACACTTCACATCCTCGATTCCCAGCCCACTGGGAAGTGCTGGTGGTTTAAGCGGAGGCCGGTCCGCTGTGGGAGCGGAGGCCCCTGAAATCCCCGCTCTTTCTCCGGGCTTGGTAGGGCTGCCTGCACGTAGCTGCTTGCTGAGCGCTTGTCTCGGGTCTGGTCCTCCTAGGCAGCGCGTAGGAGGCGCGTTCCTGCAAAGTCCTAGCGCAGGTGGCGGGAGCGATGGCGCGCCCAGAAGGGCAGAGCCTAGGGCCGCCCGCTCCCGGTCCTATCCCACTCCCTTCTCCCGCTTTTGCCTCATCTTGCGTGCCCAGAGAGGCGTCTCAGAAAAGTATTTCCCCCGCTATCGGGAGCGCACGGCGAGGAAGACAGAGAGGGTCATCGAGTGTGTTGGTGTAGCCCGGTGAAGGTGGAGGTTGGCTGTGTGACAGTGGCCAAATTATGGCCCTCTCTGAGCTTCCGTTTCACCTCCCGGTATAAGCGTAGCCGCTTCAGCTCAGACACACAGGGGAAAGGCAGCGGTGGCCGGGGCCTGGGTTCCGTGCGCCCGCACATGTACACGTGTCCGTCGGTCCTCTGTCCTTCCTCCCAGTCGGGCCTGGCCAGGCGGCGCCAGTGTGTCCCGGGCGAGGTAGGGGCAGGCATAAGGCGGCTGCGCCTGTCCCGGGCTGCAGAGGGAGAGGCGCATACGCAGGGAATTAGCAGCGCTTCCAGTCGTTAAGGGGCCTTGCTAAGATATTCTGTTGAATGGCGGCAAATTAATTATTATGGTAAATATCGCAAAATCCAACAAACCAAAGCCAGTGCGGGCCTGGAAGGGCTCCAGGCCGCCCCCAGCCACAGGCCGGGCCATCGCCTGAGGCAGCCCAGCCCCGCGGGAACCGGGTTCGGAGAAATACGGCGCGGCTGGAGGACCAGGGCATCAGGCTGGGAGAGGCCGGGGCTTCGGCCACAGCGCCTCCCAGCGGCCTGAAAGAAGAAAGACGGAGTCCGAGCCTGAGAGGTGGGGACAAAGGCCCAGCGAGAGAGCGCCGCGAAGGCCGGAGGGCGGAGCGGGGACCAAGGGGCGCGCTCCCCACCGGGCCACGTCCGCAGATCCCGGACCCCTGCCCCGGGGGCCGCGTCCCCCACGCCCCGCCGCGCTCCCCCTCACGTCTGGACCCTGCCTCGGTCCCTCGGACCTCCTGTTTCGGTTCCTGGGCCCCGCACACTCTTCCTGCCTTCAGGGATCCGAGAAGTCCCCAGGGAACTCGCCCCTCCTGCCAAGCCTCATCTTTTCAGAAAAAAATAAAAATAAAAAATAAAAGAGAACAGCCAGTGCCTGGCTGGTCTGTAGCTCCTCCAGCCACACAGCCATTTCCATCCTCAGGCAGAGAGGGGCTCCACCCTGACTGAGCCTGCCGTGAGCAGCCTGGCGGGGCTGGAGTGTAGGCAGAGCCTGGCACATGCATTTGTGTGTGACTTGCCTGTGCTCTCCTTTCTTGCCAGCACATTCTGTAAGGTCCTCGACGTCTTGACGGGTTAGACTCCTGCAGGTTAAAGCCCTTTTCTTTTCCAAAAAGAGTGTGTGTAGAAACCAGTTAGAGTCGTGGTTTTATTTGTAAAAAGTGGGGAGTCGTTACTAGGAGTGGAGATATGCTTCTGTCCCTTGCCGCATCCCTGAGCAGAAGTGGGTGGTTGCCTATGCCCACTGTAGAAGGCAGAGGGGTGTGTGTGTGTGTGTGTGTGTGTGTGTGCAGAGCAGTGACTATGTGTGTCTTACGAATGGAATCATATTGGGGGCATCTCTAAGAGTGTGTAGTGTGAGGGGAGAAGCTGCCCCTGAGTCCAGGGAAGGGAGGCATGGGAAGGTGGGTGCTTCCCTGGGTGGGCCTCTTCTGGGCAGAGGAAGCTGCATGACCTCCCCAGCCCACAAGGGGAATGGATGCTGTTGGGCCCCAAGCTGCTGTGCACCCCCAGTATTCGTCTCACTTCCCAAGTCCAGCCGGCCACAAGTCAACGTGCTCCCCTAGGCGCTTTCTTGGAGAAGGAATTGCTCTCCTGCTGCAATGACACCCTCTCCCCAACCAGCCTTGGCCCTCCCCCAGCTTAAGCCTGGGAAGCTGCTCCCCATCTTCCCTCAGACCCTTCCAGCTCCCGCCCCTTCCCTGTTCTCTCCTCTCCTCACTTTTTGTTTCAACTCCCTCTCCTTTCTCTCCCTTTTCCTTTTGCCTTTATCCTCACTCTATAATTTATCTCCCTCTTCTTCACTCTCCCTTCTTGCTCTGCAGAACAGCATACCATGGGCGTTTAGGGGTGGACTGTAACACAGAGGCCTCTGTTTACCTGCTCACTCCCAACAGCAGGCATGCTTCTCTCAAGGTGCTTATCTAGTTCCCTACCTATCTTCTTTGGGCCCTAGCCTAGTGTGTGTGTGTGTGTGTGTGTGTGTGTGTGTGTGTGTGTGTGTGTGCAATGAATGGGTGGTCTGTGAGTCCCTAGAGTCAAGCTCTGTGGTTTGGAGGTTGGCATGCCTCTGGGTGGCATGTCTTATGTCTTTGGGTTGGCTCACAGGTATGTGTGTGCGCCCGAAGGTTTCCTCTGTGTGTTTGTCATGGTGACTGTGTAGTGGCTGTGTTCTCTGACTGGATTTATTGTTCATTTTCTCCCTTTCTTGTGTTTAAACTTTTGGTTAGCCCCAGCACACTGTGTACTTACAACAGGCTGTGCACTAAATGTCTATTGGTGCTAATGCCATTTTATGCAGATGTGTATTTCTATTGTGTGAATCTGGGTAGCTCTGTAGGACGGTGCGATTGTGAGCCTGGGCATTTTGTGCGTGCGTCTGTACAGATTTGGAGTGCATGCATCCTGGAGAGTGTGCCTGCAGGAAAGGCAGATGGAGGATTCTTGTGTTTGTATCTGAGGACCGGTGTAGAATCCATAAGGGGAAAATCAGAAAGGCAGGCCTTATATTGTGTAGAGAAGCAGGTCTATGGGTGCTGGGAAACTGCTCTGAGGGCAGGTAGGTGCCTGAGGGAAGGGGCTCGGCAGTGTTTATGATGGCACGGCTGGAGGTGAGGTGTGATATAACATAGAGGGCATGTTTATGTAGATGAGATGAATTGCACATACGTGTGTGTGTGTGTGTGTGTGTGTGTGTGTGTGTGTGTGTGTGTGTGTGTGTAGCCTCTGTCAGCCTGGCTGTTCCTGCCCGCTCCCGCCGAGCCCCGCCCGGCACAGTGGAGCTCAATCAGCCGCTGCATGAATACACTCGAATGGAAAGTTGTGCTCAGCTGACCGGAGAAATTGGAGCCGGGCTAGTACTGCTCCCCTCCTCCATGGCTCCCTCTCGCCTGCCCCCGCCCTCCCTCGGGCCAGACGGCCACCGGGGCCCGCACACTGGGGCCAGGGAGCTTCAGCTCAGCTGGGGCCGGAAAGGGCCTGAGCGGTGGGAAGCCGTGGGGGCCTCAGCGCGCGTACCAGGGGGTCGAGCGTCCCGCGAGCCGGGCATCTCAGCTCCAGCGCTGGGGGACAGAGAGGACAAGGGGAAGGCCCGGGAAAGTCCCTGAGGCACAGCCGGTGCTCCAGGTGACGGCCACACAAAGGCTTAGGCGGGACTGACAGGGCCACAGAGGCAGAGGAAGAAGAGAGGGAGAAGAGACTGCTCAAGACGCCGAGTGCATCCAGTGCGCCACAGGCCTGGGAATGGACTTCGAGCTCCGGGGTCCCGGGTGATGCGCTGGGTCGAGAATGTACCAGGCTGTCCTATTCTCCTTGCAGAAGAACCTGGGGGCCACTCCACCATCACAGCCCCCTCGGCAAGCCCAGGCACGGGCCTTCCCGCTGCCTCACTGAACCGTCTCCCCGCCCAAAGTCTCAGGCACCCCCAGGCTGGGACCTTCGTCTTCAACCCCATTCCCAGCCGGCACTGGCCAGACTCATGTGCCTCCAGCCCCACTATTGATCGGCATCTCCGCCCCGCGCCGTGGCAGCTTCCGGGTCATTTCATTTTAATCAGTTGTGTGTCTCGCCGGGGATAATCAACTGCACTGGCACTGGGCAGTCGATTCCGCAGGATTCATGGAGGGCAAGAAGAGAGGCCAGGTGGGGGGCTCAGAGCCAGGGCTAGGGGCAGGGACGGAAGAGGGCTGGGTGCGGAGAGAGTGAGCAGGCCAGAAGGGGTAGACGGGCCTCTTCCCTCAGGCAGGCACATCTAGGGGTCAAAGACTTTGATACAGATTTGCCCAGTTTCACACCCCATTCTGCCTGTTCAGGTTTCCAATGCAAATCTTGGATTGTCATTATTTTTCTTTGAGAAAATAGCCAAGTTGGCTATTATTCCTCAAGCCTCTGGAAACTTACGGTAAGTGACTGAGGTACACAGGAGGTCTAAGCACACAGGGAAGGCTCCGAGCCAGAACACTCCGCTGGGATGCCAGGCGGAAGTGTGCTGCGTGCAGGGTAGTGGGTGCCGACTCACTGGAACGCCAGAAGCAGAGGAGCCAGCCTACTGGCTGCTGCATGGCCCAGACATAGGGGACAGATGGTTAGCACTTAGGCCTGCATATTGGGCCTGACCCAGGCTCACAAGACCCACGAGAGAGCACACACCAATGCACACATTCTCCTGGCCGAGGCACAACCTGCAGCATTCCCAGGAGGTGGGGGCTGTGCAGTGACTGAGATGGCTTTCTGCAGGTGGAACTTCAGCCTGGCCTTGCCCTCAAGCTCTGTCTGAGTGGCCCGTAGGGTGTGGACTGCTTTGGCCAGGGCTTTGAGGGGCCCAGAAAGAGACTAGGCCAGCAGCTGGTAAAAGGCAAGATCTGGCCAGAAAGGGGCCTCTATTCTCTCACTCTGATGTTTAAAGGGGCAAAGGCCAAATCAACCATAATATCCCCAGTAAATCAAACAGAATAAAGGATGGACTGGGATAGCCAAAGAGCCCAATCCCCCTCTGCCCTCCAGCCAATGAATACCCATTGAGATCCCTTAAGTCTTAAAGGGACAGGAAGACCTGTTAGAGGTGGGCAGCCTGGCAGTCATATCTAGGGAGTGCCTAGAACAAGGGAACCCACACATGTCTACACTAGACCCAAGACCCACAAGACACATGCCCAAGTACCTTGTAGGTGTATTGGAGCCCCCCAATATGCACTCCTTGCAGAACTAAGGACAGAGAAACTGCCTAAGCCATACACAAATACCTGTGCTATGCAGTATACATGAAAACATACTGGACACACCCCAATGCACTGTACACACATTTATACCAAACATCACACACACACATCCTTTTGTATGCCCTCAGACCTTGACTGAGGGTTGAAAGCCCAGCATCCAGAATTGCACACATCTACACACCCACAACAAACACACATGTCCTTCCTGCAGGGAACCTATATGTAAGGTCAGAAAGTACAAAGCATAGAGTATTGGTATTCATGCAGACCTGGATGGAAACACAGGAGATGAGAGAGTGATACATGATAGATAGCAGGATAGACAGACAGACAACAGGCTGCTGACACCCAGTAAGACCCAGGCCCTCCAAAGCTAAAGGCTGCTGTGGAGTCTGATGGACAGTTTTCTGTAATACAGAAGGAGTGGGCACTGGATGCCCCAAATCTGCTTTCTCTGCACCGTGTGTTGAGATAGGAAATCATTTTAACTTCCAGGTTTGTCTCCTGTCCCCTAGACAAAAAGGCACCTGCTCCTTGATATCCTCTATCTAGGCAGGCCCTTCCAGGAGTCACCCTCCAGCAGAGCAACTTCTTGCCTTTCATCCGTCAATTCTGGTCAGTTGGCTGAGCAGTGTCCATCCAGACTCTCCACACTGAGGCAGGCACTTCTTTGGGTTTCCAGGCCCAAGCTCTGTGTCAAGTATGTGACTGATTATCTAAAAGCAAAGGTGGGTGACAGAGCTCCTCATCCCAGAACAGAGGCTCAAGTTGGGTAGAATCCAGGCAGTCCTTTTCCCAAATTCCTACCACCTGGTCAATATTGCCTGAAATGTGGCAGGACAAGGAATATTTTCCCGAGCAGTGAACACACACAGAGATTCTGACACCATGTGCCAGGCCACAGAACTTGGGAGCTCTGGAGGTCAGCTGGATGCTCTGGTTCTAAGTAGGGGCGCACTCAGGAACCTTCCCTGCCTGGCAAATGCACGCCCTGGACATGCAAGGTCCCACTGGAACACTCAGGGCACCTCTGGGCCAGACAGCCTCTCTGCCCAGCCTGGCCCTCCTAAACCCCCTGGTGCTGCTGGGGATGGGGACAAAAGGAAATCGGAAGTCAAAATTAGTTTGGAAACGGATACAAAATTCCAGGCACGTTTCCCCCAATCCTCCTTGCTTTGGAAATTGGACTTTCAAGTAAAAGCAAGTTTTCTGAAATTACCCCTTTTGCTCCTCCTTGGGTGCAGGCCACCCTGGCCCAGAGCGGCAGATGCACGGCCAGCCAAGCCATCCCAGGGAATTGTGGGGGCCCCAGCCAGGGCATGGAGGCCTTGGGGCCAGTAGGAACATGGTTAGTAAGAGGTGGTGACTTTTTTGTTTTCATTTTAAAGTGTAAACCAACTCTGAAATGTCTTAGGGGCTCGAGAGACTCCAGCTGAACCCCAAAGATGGGAAGAAATTTCAGGGAGACAGATCGAGAGCCATAAGGCAAATCACACTGTCACATAGACACACACTCAGGAGGTGAGGAGGGGAGTCCATCCTGATTCTAGACCCTAAACTCTGCAAGCGACCTCCTCCCTCACTCCTCCTGCCTTCCCCACTCAGGCTACTGTCCCCCCCACCACCCCACCCCCCAAAAAGAAGACAAAACCTGTCAGATCTACTCGGGATGGATGCTGGGGTTTGGCGGCCTTGTATGTTTTTCCTTTTAAAAAACAAAGCAACAACAACTGAAAGACGCCCAGCACACCCCCAAGGACCCACAGGGTCTTGGCAGGCTACAATTCCGGCTGAATGCATACTGTGGTGAAGTGGGCCTAGCTTCTGACTCTGAAGAAACTGGCGGTAGCCTCCCACTCCCAACCCTTGAACCCTCTTTGCCTTTTTGCTCAGGATCCAGCTTTGGCTCTTTTCCGGAGGGCCTGTTCTGGTCTTCCCAATGCCCTCAGGGGGGAAAAAAAATGCTGAGATCCAGCCTTGAAATTCTGCCCCGGCTCAGGTGAGCAGGAGTGGAAGTGAAGGCCGAGCACCCCGCGGCTGCGGGCCAGGGGCAGACAAAAACACCAGTCTCTGGGAGTGATAAGAAAATGGAGAATACTGTATTTGCTTTAGAAAGTTTTTACATATAGATAAACACGCAGTTTAAGATAACAGTAAAAGCGCCCTACAGGGAGTGAGAGATACCTCTGAAGCTGCTAAGAAATACTGGAAATAGCTTTTGCATAAGAATACTACAATCTCACTCTCCACTTTTGCTAGCGACGGGGTCTCTCTTCCTAACCCAGGCCACCATGCCCCTCCTTGACTGCCAAGTCGACACCAGGAGCACCGAGTGGGAGGAGAACCCCAAAAAGAAAAGAGACAGGTGAGCAGGGAGGAAGATAGAGAGAGGGAGAGGAGAGAAAGAGAAAGGGAGAGGAGAAAAAGCAATATCATATACAGGCAATTTCTACACATATATTACAAACTGGGAAAATGACTGATCATTAAGATATACATAATTCATATAAAATTTTGAAATAAAAATAAAAATCTGTTACAGTCATAACTATTCTTTTTCCACATTTATAACCAGTACCCACACAGGCAGTGACAGAGTGGAGAGAAAAAGGTGCTTACGAAGAAAATGATTGTCTGCTGAACAAAAAACAGAAGATTGCATTTTTTTGACCAATACTTGACTTAAAAACAGAGAGAAGAAGAGAAAGAAAGAGAGCGAGAGAAAAAAAAAGAGAGAGAGCAACAAAAGGCAAGACACATTTGCTATTTCCCTCTCCAGGAGTTCTTTTTTTTTTTTCCCCCTGTCTTTTTTTTTTTTTTTTTTTTTTTTAACAAATTCGGAACGGAGACGGCGATTTTTTTTCTTTTTGTCTGTTTTGCTTTTGTCCTCTTGTCCTCGTGGTGGTGATTGATTTTTGTATAGTTGACTCTTTAAATCATTTTTAACTAGAGAGAATATTTTCCCAGATACAAATAAATCGTCATGCAGGTGGGGTGCCGGGTCCATGGGAACCGAAAGGAGAAGCCGTGCTTGTCCTAGAAAGTATACAATTGTCACCTCTTTTATGTTTTCTGCCCGCAACATCAGCGTTTGACTGTCTGTTGGCGTCGGGGTCCTTTGGGGTGGCCGTAGTGGTAGATGGTGGTTGGGGGTTGTTGATAGTTTGCGGTTAATTTGTTATTTTCTTGTTTTTTATATATTTTTGGCTGGGGTGGGAGTGTGTGTGGACTTGTATGTGTGTATGGTTGGGTATCCTGATTTCGGTTTGTTCTGGGGATGGAGGAGGAGAAGGAAGAGGAGGAAGAGGAGGAGGGCTAGGAGGCGGAGGGGAAGGAGTGGGGGAGGAGGGGAAGGAGGGGGAGGAGGGCGGCCTTGGCTATCATACATCACATTCCGAGTCGCTGGAGGTTACCGAGAGGATGGAGGTGCCGGTGTCCGCGCGCTCCGTCAGGCTGGACACGCTGGTGGTCGGGCTGGCCGCCGTGGACGGCGACTCTGCCGAGCCGTGCGTGGGGCAGCCGGGCTCGGCCAGCGAGCGCATGCCGCTCGGTCCAATGGCCTGGTGCTGGAGCCTGCGGGAGAAAGAGAGCCGCGCCCGCCCTGACACAGAGGCCCGCCACCCGGCTCCCCCGCGCCGCCGCTCCCCACTCCGCTTTCGGGAGCGTCCCAAGTCTTCTCAGATAGAGGCTGGCCTCGGAGGAGAGGCAGAACCCGAGCCCGGCCGCTTGGGGAGGCCTGGGTGCAAGCGACAAAGTACGCCAAGCCCTGGAGAAGCAGAAGTCGGAGAGGAGCCGGGCGCTTCTTCCCTTCGCAGTCCCTGGGGCTCTTCAAACTGAGCCGGCTGCCCCGCGACCGGTCGAGTTCCCCTAGTAACCCCGTCCCTGCTCCTTCAAACACACACCGGGAGCTGCGGGTTCCTCACCGCCCGGCCAGTCTCCGGGTAGAACCGCATACTTTGCTCTCTGGATGCCAGCGCAGAGCGCAGGACCGAGGGTAGAGAAAATAGGAAAGCTGGCGGTGGAAAAGTGGGGAAAGAGCAGGGAGACAGAAAAGGGGCAAAGGAGAAGGCAAGAGAGGCGCACAGAGCAGTCTCCAGCTGCCCTTTCCCCCACCGGGAACCTTCTGCCTGGACCTGGTGTCTGGAATTCTCTCCACAGGGAGGCCTTGGCTTGACCCTGGGCGCTCCCCTCATCAGACGAAAAGTGGGCTCCACGGCAGGGGTGAGAGGGCCATGGGCTCAGGTCCCGGCCGCCTAAACTCGAACACACCTCCAGAAACTCACACCCAGCCCCCACCCACGGGCAGCTGTCAGCAGCTGGGGGTCCTGCTCCCTGAGGTACACCAGGCCCTGGGCCTTCCTGGCTGGAAAGAGAGAGACACAGGCTCCACATCAGGGCTTTCACCCAACTTCCTCTCTTCTTTCTCCCTTCTCTCCCCACTCCTTTCGCCTATCCACTTCTTTCCCTCTGGTTCTTTTTCTCCTTCCCCCAGGCCCAGCTCCTGTGATGTTGGTCAAGCCCTATACAATTTTGTGACTTTGTGGCCAACTTGCCGGCAACGAGGCTGCTCGTGCCCGCTTCCCAGCTTAGAGGACCAAAGGGATTCTCCTCGGCTGAAACAGGAGGGCGAGTACATGCACACGCGCGTGCACACACACACGCACACGCACACGCTAGGCCTCTCCACTCCCAGCCCGGCTCTCCTGCTCCCAGTCAGGCAACGTGCAGCGTTGCGGGGAAACAGGCCCGCTGCGCAGTGGCCTCCGGCCTTTTCCCCTTGTGATAGGGACCCAGGTTCACTTTCCTCTCTCTGACGCTAGTGGATTTCTCTCGGGGTTTTGCAATGCACAGAAATAAGAACCAGACGGCAAAGAGTGCTTTCCTTCCCTCCCTGTCTCTAGGCTCCAGAGGATCGCCGAGCTGGCGGCAGGGCTGAGGAGGCAGGCACGGGTGCAGCGCAGGGCTAAGTCTCCCAGGGGCTGCGGGTACAAGGGTCGCAAGCAGACACTCTCTGCCCTGACGAAAGCCCCTCTTGGTCAAAGCAATCAATACACCCACAGCCAGTCCGCCCCCTCTTCCGCGCGCCCCGGACAAGCGGAAACTTTCTCCGACTGGCCAGGAGTCACGGCTTCCCTGGCTCTCAGCGGCCGCTCCGCTAGCCCCATCTCAACCCCTCTCCCCTTCCCAGGCCTCTGAGGCTGTAGCCAGGCCGCGGGCCCCGCCACTAACCTGTTCTTGGCCGCCGCGGCGCGGTCGCGCTGCCGCCGGTTCTTAAACCAGTTGCCTACTTGTGTGGGAGTGAGGCCGGTGGCCTGCGCCAGTTCGCGTTTCTTGCTGGGGTTGGGGTAGGGGTCCTGCAGGTACCACTCCCGCAACAGGCTCCGAGTCCGCTCCTTGAAGCAGTGCGTCTTCTGCTCGCCGTCCCAGATGGTGCGTGGCAGCGGGAACTTCTTGCGCACGCGGTACTTGTCCACCGGGCCGAGTGGGCGGCCGCGCAGCTTCTCGGCCTCCTGGTAGTGCGCCTCGAGCCACATGGCCTGCAGCTTGCCGTGAGACTCCTTGGTGAACTTGTGGTTCTCAAGGATGTGGTAGAGGTCGCGGAAGTTGCCCGTGTGGAAGGCGACCACGGCGCGCGCGCGCAGGATCGACTCGTGTTTGTTGATGGCCTCGCACGCCCCGGGGGCCACGGGCAGCGACCAGAGGAAGCGGCCCAGCCGCTCGATGTCGCCCGTCTCCTCCAGCGTCTCACAGACGCTGGCCACCTGCTCCGGCGAGAAGTTGAGGGTGGGCAGCTGGAACATGGACAACTCTTCCGGGGGGGCCCTGGAGCCGCCGCCGCCGCCACCTGCTCCGCCAGCACCGCCGCCTCCCGCACCGTTCCCGCCGCCGCTGCCGCCTCCCGCGTCGCCGCCGCCTCCCGCACCGTTCCCGCCGCCGCTACTCGCCAGAAGTATGGAGCGGTGGTGAGAATCGGCGAAGTTTGGCAACAAGAAGTGGGAGGAATAGAGGTCTAGGGGGGAGCGGAATACCATGGACTGACCTGAGAGGAGAGGAGAAAATTCAGGGAGAGGAAGAGAGAGGGGAGGAAGAGGAGGAGAGGGGCGATGAGGACCAGGAGGAGGGAGAGGAGAGGGGGGAGGAGGAGAAGGAAAGGAGGGGGGAGCAGGAGGAGGAGGGGGAGGAGGAAGGGCGTAAGGGACACCCACACCCCACACACATCCACACACACACACACCCGCGCAGCCACATAGAGAGGGAGGTAGGAGAGCGGCCCGGTGCGCGCGCGCAGAGAGAGAACCCGAGACAGAGAGGGAGAGGGAGAGAGGAGAGCGAGAGCCAACCACCGCCGAGTCAAGATTCAGCGATTCCACCGCAATCGCCCTAATGACAACAGCCTCATAATATCTCCCCTAAATCCACAGTGAGTGCAGCATTGAAACATTTTGTTTCGCTTTTCTATTGGTCTGTGGCCTGTCGTTGTGGCGTTGCCACGGCAACCACTGCCAATCACTGTCAGCCCTGCCAATCAATACCGAGAACGTAAGGACGGTTTTACCACTTAGCCAGAGGGCGGGGGGAGGGGGAGAGCAGGGAAGGAGGGAGAAGTGGGGGAATAAAGAGAATTTTTTTTATCTTTGCAACTCTTAATCTCGCTACTTCCCCCTCCTCTCTTCTCTCTTCTCCCTCTCTCTCCTCTTTTCTCTACCGCTGTCTCTGAGCCTTCTTCTTCCCTTTTTCCTAAAGAAGTTGATCCAGAAATTCGAAAAGCCCTGGGCAGAGTTGTTGAATGGGATGTGCAATTAGAGCGGGGATTTTGTTGGGAGGCAAGAGGGTCCCCCAGGCTCCACATAGTCCAGGTCGGCAGGCAAGGAAAGACGGCTGACCAGCCCAGCGGGCGCGGTTTGCACATGGTGTGCACGTCGGGCCGCCTCTTTCTGCCTATGTAAGCACTAATAGTGGCAAGGAAGAAAGGAGGGATGAGATCATGGGGCCCACCAAGCACCGACCTTGGCCCAGCGGGCCGTGGCGCCAGCCAGGGATCCCGGATTCCGAGGGTATCTGGCGCCAGGGAGCCTGAGCCCAATTCCCAGGGTGCTGGAGGCCGCTCTTGCCTCCCCCATCGGTGCCCATGGACCACATTCACCTCAACTCCCTCTTCATCAATTAGGCTTCTCTTTACTCCCCCCCCCCCCGCCAAGGAGCCTCGATTTCCCCCACCACCCTGTATTTTAAAATAACAGTCCGAACAGTACACTTCTTTCCATCTTAAGAAGCAACTCAACTCTTTGTTTCTTCCCAGAATTCAGCTGCCTCTCTGAGGAGTGGTGGAGGAGCTGCGAGAGCCGAGAAGCCCAAGAGCCCTCTGGACCCAGAAAATTCCCACAGATGCCCACTCCTCACCACGCAACAGAAGGAGCTCTGGTCCTGCCTGCCAGCCCCAGAGGGCACTCAAACTTTGGAGGCCAGCCACCCGGATGAAGTGAATAAGGCCTGAAAATTGCTTGTTTGCTCGTATTGTAAAATAATAATAATTACCATTATTATTTTTAAACTGTCTAATTTCTCTAGGGAAAGTAACATTGAAAGCCTAAAACAGACGCCAAAAGGCCCATAGAACACAGAGGGCCCTCTCTGCCTCTGGCCACCACAGCCCCTAGGCCAGGCATGGGTATTTATTCTTAGGTATGTTGCTTTTAAGAAGATGTAATCAGCATCTTGAGCCGGGCCTCCCTTTGTGAGGCTTCTGTAACTATGGAAGTGTGATTTACGCAGATTTGTTGGGGTCAGAGACGTCTTTCCCTGAGCACTGTGTATATTTAGACAGGACTCGGTTTGGTGTTAAAAAGTGTATATGTTGAATGGATTCACACACAGTAGCCAACAATGACCACATTGTCGGCCCGTGTACAACGCGTATTGAAACGCAGCGCCCAGACTTCAACTAATCTGCCCTCAATAAAGCTGAAATAATTATCCTAAGCTGCCTTTCCAGAAGAAAAATCATTGAGGAATTCAAAACTTTTTTTTTTTTTTTAAAGATCTTTTCTGCATTCCGATGCAGATCTGGGGGCAAGGCGCCGTGTCCACACCACTTTGGTGATCTCAATGAGGGAAGAGAGAAAGAGAGGTTGAGAGAGAATTTAAATGGGAAACCTAACGTGACTGGGGCTGTGAGTGTCCCAGCCCCTAAACCCCGAGCTGAAGCCCTGCTTAGGCCTTGACTCCCGCAGTGCCAGGCCTCTGAGGGCCGGGGAGAAGAGCAAGCTGACAAGTGCAAGCCTCCTTGGAGGATTCCGGGCGGCAGGGAGGCCCTGGGTCCGGCGAGGGGCCAATACTGGCTCACTTAGCCAGAGGCAGCCGTGGGGTAGCAGGTCTTAAACACGACGACTGGGGCAGAAAAATATTCCTCCAAAGGGAAGACCTGCCAAGCCGCATTTCAGTGCTCTCTCCACTGCATATATATTTCCTCTCCTCCTGGCCATGAGTCCTTCTCCACGCAGCTGAGAAGCTCTGGGCGGTCATTCACTGAGGGCCCAGAAAGAGCCCAAAGGTTGGGACACAAAAACAGACACTTCATGTTTTCTTCCCGATTCCTTTCTCTTGTAGGGGAAGGATTATAGGCTGAAGGGTGGGAGGGGGAAGGGGCAGGAGGAGGAAGCGGGGGAGGAAGGAATGAAAAAGGGGAGGGGAGTGGGTATTGTGCCGCGTGTGGGGGGAGAATTCCTACGGGTGGGTTTCCGAATATTGTGTTCAACTTTTTGAAAGCAGCTCGTGACCCCGAAACTGCATCCCCCGGAGCCGGGGACCCAGGCGCCGGGCGGGCGGGTGAACCCGGTCAGTCCCCTCCCCGTCCCCGAAACCCCCGCCTCCGGGTGGGGGCGACCTGGCCTCTCCCTGCCACTGCCGGGCCAGCCCCGGAGGGAGGCTGGGCAGGTGCTGCGGGCTCTGCCGAAAGCGCTGAAATAAAAAACCATCGCCACTCAGGGAGAACTGAAGCAAGTGGGGCTGAGACTCTGGCGACACTCCCGCCCTCCAGCCTCTGCCCCAGCGCCTGCCGCCCTGCCGCCCTGACGCACCCCGCCTGCTTGGGTGGCGACCGCGGCTCCGGAACGCGAAGCAGGGCAGAGGGCTGCAGAGAGGCGTGTAGCTTTGTGCGCCGGGACCCGGTGGGGCAGGTGGCAGCCCCAGGCTGTCCGCGCCTCCCAGCAGAGCCGAGCTCGGCGCCGCCCACCGAGCCCACCTCGCGGTCCAGCCGCCGCCAGCGCCTCTCGGCTCTGGCCTGAAGCAGTACTCCCGCCGCCTGGAGCGGGTAAGTTGAGAGTCCGGAGAGCAGGGCAGGGAGGCGGGGCGGCTAGTCCCAGAGCTGAGGGCTGGACTGGCTCCCCGCCGGGCTGGGGGCGCAGGCTCCAAAGGATCTCAGTCGAGGGGTTCTGAGTGTGTGTTTGGGTGGGAAGCAGGGCTGTGGAGCGCCAGAGCTTCCCCTCCCAAATTCCCAGGCGCTGGGCACTGGGGAGTGGAGCAGAAGCAGAGGGACCTTGGGTTCCGGGGCCCAGCGGCCTTCCACGCTGGTGTGGGAACCAAGCAAGCCCTAAGGCAGTGCGAGGACTGGGAAGGGACCCTGGGGGACCGCTAGAGGAGGTGGCGCGTGGAGGGCGCCTGCACCCTGGGGTCGCTCAGAGCGGAGAGTCTCGGGTGGATAGGTCAGCTTGCAGATCCTCTAGGTCTCTTCTCTGCTCTCTGGCCGCTCTGATTGCGGGACCTGGGACTTGGCGCCCGTACAGGCCGGGTCACCTGTGCAGAACAAATTTGCTGCCATCATCCCCGCTTCAATCCTGGCCCCAGCGAACGAAAATATAGCCTTCAGGTGGGGCAGGGAGAAAAGATGTCTTTGGGGTTTAAATAGTGTTCTCCTTGTACCCGGACCAACTGGCATTTATTTACAAATGTCACCCGCAACCCCAGCACTGGGAAAGTCTCAACCACATCTGGAGAACGCCCGAGAGACCTCCCACTCTCTCCTTGTTTTGGGCTACAAGGAAAGCCAACGGGTCTGCAGGCCTCCGGGAGACGAGGATCCGGAGGGTTGGGGCAGCTGCACCCACTTGGCCTTGCTCAGCTCTAAACAGCCGACCAGGAGGCCGGGGGAAGGTTTGCCCTGTGGGGGCAACGCCCCTTCCGGCTCCCAGGATGTCGGGAGGCGGAGGCTGGCCGGGTGGCCCGTAGTCTGGGCCTCCCCGCAAGCTGCAAACTGAGGCGCTTGGCGCGGGCGGCCAGGGAGGGCGCAGGGGAGCGCAGCACGCAGGCGGGGAGGCCGCGAAGCCCTTCAAGGACCCCGATTACTTTCCTTTGAAAAACAACAACAACAACTGCTCCCTCCCCGCACCCCCGCCCCCCGCCTTAGCCTCCGGGGACTGGCGCTCCAAGCAATTGTCGCCCCGGACAGTAAACACAGCTCAGTTGCCTCAACTTTCTCCATGCATAAAAGTTCCTGGCGTGCGGGGAAATTTGAATATTTGATCAGCCCCTTTGAGTGACCCTCATTAGTCCGGCGCCCTGCTAAGGCCGGGCATTGCAAGAAAGCTGCTGGGCTCGGCATTTGTACGCCTTGTTAGCGCAGCTTAATGAAGCCGCCCCGACGGCTCAAAGGCGGCCTCAGGGGCCGGCGACGCGCACCTCTCGGCACCCTGCTCTGCCTAATGAGCCCCGCCGCCCTCTAAAGGACCCTCCACCCCCCACATTCTGAAACAGGGGAAGTTTGGCTCTGTCTTGAACCACGGCACCTCCCACTGCCAGGCCCAGGAGGGTGGGCACAAACCCAGCCTAGCTGCCTGCAGTTACCCATTCCCAAGAGAGAGGGGCTGGAGAGTTGGGAGGTGTGAGCCATACTGGTTGGGGGCAGTGCAGGGAGGGGGGCAGGTGGCGGGAGAGGCTTTTGCTGTCTCAGGATCCAGCCCAGGGAGTGCACTGCCAGCCTCTCCCAAGTGGACCAATTGCAAATCAATTAGTCACTCCAGTTCCTTAAAGGTGCATCTGGACTAATGCTGGGGTGGCTGAGGGTCAGCCTTCCATCCTCCTATCACCTTAGGTTCTCTTGGCTTCCACTGCCCAGAGGCCACACACTTCTTCCCAAGGTTCCCCTTCTGAACAGCCAGACCTGGTGTGCCAGGACTTGGATTTGAGAAAGGGTGGGCAGCTCCCCTCCCTAACCCATCATTGCCTCCACCATTCACAGAGCCCAGTCACATGTTATGACAAGTGGCAGTAGGGAAGGCAGGGGACCACAGCCCGTCCTGCACTCCCCCTCAACAGAGGTATCCCTTCTTTGGCTTCTAGTCCCAGGGAGGCCTGGCAAAAAAAAGTGCTATAGGCAAGACCACCCTGCAAGACTGGCCTGGCAGCCTGGCAGAGAGGCAGAGAGCCAGAGCTCTGGAAGGAAGGGAAACCAAAGCAGTCATCTACTTCACCTTTTCTTGGTGGGGCAGCTGACATGGCTGGCCAGTAAATATAAGACACGCTCTTAAAAACTGTGCTTCAGTCCTCAGGAAGAGTAGCCTTCCTTCCCTTTCTGTCTCCCCTCTCCTCTGATACCCTTTTCCCTGGACAGTCGGATCTCAAGGTCCTTCACTCCCTCCTTGCATACACAGCTCTTGGGCCCTTAAGGGTTACTTTTGGGGGGAATTAATGCTCTGGGCTTGGGAAGCAGGCTGCTCCAAATCCACACTCAGGACTTTCTGGACCCCACCCCCCAACACACAAACACAAACATGCCCAGGATCCCTCAGACACACAGTGGGCCTGGTCAGGTTGGTAACCTCAGGACCCTGTGCCCGCGTGAGCGTCTCTGGGAGGTCGTGGGAAGGAACCAAAAGGCCAGGTAGGCCCTGGGATACAGAGAGCCCTCCAAGTCCGTCTGGTTTGCTTCTCTTCCTTTCTCTTTCCCTAGCTCCACTAGCATGCCCTGCCCCATTTCCCATCACATAACCCCCTAACTTAACCCTAAACTGGCAATCTTTAGGCATCACCTCTGAGCTGGGCAAAGGCGGTGCCCGGGCCTTGATCGACCCAGAGGGCTAAAGTAGGGGCAGGGAAGGGAGGGGTGGGCGCTGCTGGTGAGAAAGGGGACCTGAGGCGAGGGTAGAACTCAGCCCTGTGGCCTCGAGGCCAGGCCCACCGGCTGCTCAGGGGAGGAGGCGAGGGGAGGGGGCTGGGAGTCCGCAGGCATCGGTCGGGGCAGCAGGGACCTCAGGCGTCGGCGTGGGGGGCTAGATCCGGAGGAGAGGGGAGGGGAGGCGGGGGTCGGGGGATCGCGCAGGGCGGAGGAGGGGTGCAGCTCTTTAAGAGCCACACGGCTGGCAGGAGAGGCGCGCGGCCCGGTGCTGGTAGAGCACTGACCCCGAAGGGGATTTAGCGGGAAGAGAGTGGCCGGGCTCTGGGGGTTTTGTCCGAGGGGGCCGGGAGAGGCCGAGACACAAGAATAAGGAGCGGCCGCGGCATGAAAGGCGGCGAGGAGAGGCAGCACTGCTGCTCTTGACTTCTGAGCAGGGCTTAGAGAGCCTGCCCCGGCTTAAGCCGAGCTGCTGGTGCTGACCCTGAGCGCCGAGTCCGCGAGCTCTGAGTCCGGAGCCTCCCAGCCGTGGAGCCGTGGGATGAGGGGGGCGTTGGGGGACAGGGCAAAGTCGATCTTGGTTGTACAGCCGCCCGATCCTAGCGCGGAGCTGCGAGCCTGACCGGCCGCGTCTGGCATGGTCAGAGAAAGAATTTTCTTTTCCCAACTCCGGCTTTTGGTTTTGTGCGTCCACCTTGCGCAACTCCGGAGCCAGCCGACCCCACATGGATTCTCAACAGGTGGCCGGGTAAGTCCGTTTCAAGAATTCTGGTTATATGGTCAGCCCCTCCCCGACCTTCTTCCTTTTCCCCTCCCTCTTTCCCCTTTGGCTGGGCCGGGTTCCCCGTGCTCCTCCCGCAGGCGACGGCTGGGGTGGTGGTGGGGGAAGAGGCGCCCTTCCCCTGGGGGTCTCTGGGCTCCGAGTTGCAGCCCAGGAAGCCTGGCGGGCGGCCGCCAAGGAGTTCCACCCGGTACCCCCAAGTCCCGATCACTCTTAGCTCCTTGGTCTGGGCCCTGGCGCCCTGAGAGGGGGAGGGAGAAAGAACGCGCCGCGGCACCTCAAAAGCCGAAGTCCCCGGGAAGGGGGACAGGGGACCCGGTGGCCGGGCAGCCTTTGTGTGGGGGTTTACGGCGGAAACAGAACTATTTTTCTTGTATGAGAGGCCCGGGATGTGGCCAGGGGGAGCCCGCGCCAGCCGTACAATAGCCGGCAGAAGAGCGCCTCAGCAGCCGGGGTAGGAGTGGGGTAGGGTGGGGAAGACCTGGGTGGGGGAGGGGAGGGCGAGAGAAGAGGGAGGGGAAGCAGAGAAAGGCAAAGGCGAGAAATCCAGGGCGTCCGAGTGAAAAGTCGGAAAATGTTTCCAGAGCGCGCCACAAACAGGCGCGCGCGCGCGCTTGCGGGCGCATAGTCTGTCTCTCTCTCGCACACACACAAACACACTCTTACATGCTCACACTCATTCCACACATGGAGCCCACGCACGCCGTTCCTAGTCGTGCAGGGTCGCATGCCCGGGCACCCAAAGTGAACGCAGAGTAGAGCCGCCCTCCCACCCCCACCAACGGAGAGCCCTCCCGCCCAGCCACAGGCTCCCCGACTGGGGAGCTAGGAGGGCCCCCGGGGCTGGGGCACAGGGAGGATCTTACCTGCCGAAAGGTAAGGGAAGCCGGGAGCACGGAGCAGCGGCGGATAAATATTCATTAGTAAGTCTCTCCTTTTAAGCCGCGCGGTGCGCTCTCTGGCTCCTATCTCTCTTTCCCTCCCTCCCTCTGTCCTCTTGTGAGGCTCTCTCCCCCTCTCGCTCTGTCTTCCCCCCACCCCTTCCTGCGAAATGCCGGGTGGATCCCAGTATAGCTAACCTGTTGGGAAGCCTGAGCCGCGGGCAGCGCCTCCACAGCTGTTTGCTTTTGCTCTTGGGGCGCGCGTTTCCCCATCCTCTCCCCTCTCTCCTTTTGCCCAGCCCCTCTCCCCCTCCTAAATTACTACATCATTAGCTTTATTTGGTGGGGGGACAGCTCAGCCAAACGTACCTCCCTATAGCAGGGTGAAAAGCCGCTGCTCCCCGAGGCAGCCGCAACTCCACCCCTACCCCAGCCTCACCCATCTCCATGTCCCTACCCAGTTTTGTTTATTTTTCTTCTCTCTTTCCATCTTCACTTCCGTCCTGTACCGACCCAACTCCCTTACCATTCCTCCCTTCCTCGTCGCTGCCAATACGGATCCCAGACGGGGTCGGGGCAGGGAGATGCCAAGTGAGTGGGTCCAATATGCCAAGGTCGGGACTCCACCCTGCCATGGGCGTGGGGGTAGTTCTCCAGGTCCCCCTTTCCCACGTAGGCTTCCCACCCTGACCCTAAGTGGGTACCGGGGCAGCTTGGGCCTTGGGATCAGAGCACCAGGGCGCACAGCAAGGGCCTCAGCCCTCCAGGCCTCAGCGACCTGGAGCCTGGTTCCTTTGACCCGGTCTGGGAGACTGCATGGCGGAGGGGAGGTGGCTTCACTTTGTACGAATGCTCAGGAGAGACACAACCACCGACCATCGGACTGACGTTCTCCCTTTTCAAACAAACTGACCTTAAGTCAGCAGTAAGTCTGCATCATTCTCACGAGAAAAAACATCTACAAGATTCTAGAAATGCACAAGGAACCGCTTCTAGTCGCGCGTGAACACGTGCACACACACCACACCCCTCACCCCCACACACCCGAGGCCACGGTTCCCGCTAGCCTCTGAAACCTGTAGGCGCGCAGGCCCGAAAGGCTAATTCTAGCGGAGGAATACATCGCAAAACCGCCCCAGGAGAGCCCTGGCCACTCTTGTTGGCCCCCATTCTTCCAGATCCAGGCCTCTAGGATGCCCCAGGGACCCTGAAGGATGGTGAGGCCCCAGGGTGCTTGGGGGTGGTCCGGGAAGCTCACTCTGGCAGCCCGCTGAGCGCTGCGTGTTGAGGTAGGAGCTGGAGGAGGAGCCAAGGGAGGCGGGCCCAGGCCAATTCCAAGTTACAAATACAGCTGCTCCTGCGAGGCCTAGGAGAGTTTTGCCCCAAAACGTGCATATCTTTCGCCCCGAGACGCCATGACCTCCCCAGACATAGCCCCAGGGCGCACTCGACCTCGAGGTGGCTTGGGTGATGGGAGCAATCGAGAGCCAGGAGACGACCTCGAGACCTCCGCCCGCCCATTCCGCCCGGCCCAGCCACAGTCCACCGAGAGACGCCCTAGATGATGGTCCTATCCTTCGCAAAGGGTGGCAAGGCGCAGGATCCCTGAGGGTCTCCCTCCTTGTCCTGAAAGGTTAAGAAATTGGGCAGATGAAGGTATTTAAAAGAGGCCTAGAGGGCCCTGGGGCCGAAAGCCCTATCAACCTCACACTCCACCCAAAGTCCCGCGTTTGCACGTGCACACCTCCTTCTCCCCATGCAGACCCAGGGGATCGCGCACGTTTGAGCTCAGACTCAAGCTGAGTCACCTGACTATGCCTGGAACATACAGGCAATCGTACCGAATACACATGGGAGAATTAAAGGAGCACTAACAGGAATTTGAGGAATAAAGAAGTGCCCACAGGCATAATTATTTGAATAAACGGGTGCACACCCTGTTGTCCAGATGCAGACAAAAGCCACAGTGCCTGCGAGGAGTGACCCCAACCACAAGGGCAGATGTACAGGAAGCCGTGAACGGGAGAGTTCGCCGAATGAGGACGCAGGCCGCAAGGCCAAGGGGGCTTCCTGCTAGAGGGACGTTGGCTCGGAGGGAGAAACTTTGTTGAGCCGACTGGGTGAAAGGTTTCAGGTCAAGTCCTGGCCAGTAGAAAGAACCAATGCCTCATCCACTCAGAGCCAACCTTTTAGCCTTCCTCTCAGCTCTGTTGGAGATACCCAGAAAAGGACAATCCAGGAAAGATTCATTTTGACCGAGATTGTTTTTATTGTTTATTTCTTATTATTTTTGACCTAGGGGTTTGCATTCTGAAAAAGGATTTGGGTGGAGTGTATGCAAGTTCTCACTCACTGCTGGGAGATTCATAATTCTTAATAGGAACATTTAGCTCTAACCATGGCCTGAGAAGCTGGAGGGCCCTTATTTTGCCCCTTTCACCCTTCTTATCCTAAACTTGATCATTCAAAAGGATCCACACCCTCCTGCCCCCATCTCCACCCCAATACCCTGTATGTCAGATACGTTTGCAGAAGAACACACTTCAAAGTAAACCAAATTACATAGTTTATTTTAAAAAAATTTTTTGTGATATATTGGGAAATCCTCACCCCCTGCTCCCCTGTCTCTGGCTGAGCACGGTGTCCGGGCGGAGTTGGGGGGTTGCAGAGAGGAGTTTCCAGAGTGGCTCTTGGGCAAGGCCTGAGAAACTACTCTACATAGGCTTGTTTTTAGTGTGAGCTCCCTTTGCCTAACCAGTTCTAGTGGCTACCTCCGGGTTTCCTGCAGAAGAGGCAGGCTCCCTGGGAGCAGGGGCGCCCTCGCTTCCAGTTCACTTCCTTTCCCAACTTTCTCTCTTTTGAGCACATCTTCTGAGCCTCGTTCTCTCATCTGAAAGTGGAGTGTAAGTCCAAGAAGATTCATTTAGACAAAGAAGGTGGAAAAAAAGGACTTTCTGGGCCAGCAAGTCGGATGACCACCCTCCAAGGGGCAGAGGAGGGCCCATTTTGTGAAGAAGAAATCAACTACCCGGAAAACGCCACAGGAGGACATGTTTCTGCAGATGTAGTTGCCCTAGAAACAGAAGAGTATGGGGGTGTGAATGTCTTCTCTTTTGGGGGCAAACACTATGTCCTTTTCTTTTTCTAGATACAGTTAACTCCTGGAAATTTTAGCGAGTTTGTTCTTGTGGATGTTTTGAACAATAAAGAGTGAAAATCACTTTGGAGTCACTTAATCTTCGTTGGAAGGGCAGTTTCTTCCAGGGCCATTTTCTTTCACCAGATTTGTTTTTCCTCGTTCCCAAATGAGATAGTTTTAAAAATCAAAGTCCACTTGCTAACTCACCTGGGAAAGAGACTGCGACAGAAGGAAGAGAAATAAATAGACATCACTCTCAAAGTGTAACTTTCATTCCTGGCAGCTGAGATTCAGAACACAAAGAAACGAACTCGTTTACCTTTGAGTATTTCCCCCGTTTGGGTAATTTATCTAGAGCTTTCCCAACAATTAATCACAGCATCTTGAAGTTGGAAATGTATGCTATTATTTTCAGCCTTACAAGGTTCGTCAAACTCTGCTTCTCTGGTTTTAAAAACTGTTTGCTTCTACATAGCTATGCCCGTTGCAACATTTATCACTCAAGCAGAAAAGCAACTCGTTTTCTCATAGCCTCAAATGCCCCGTGTACAGTCACTGGAGCGAATTTATTTTTCTCTGTCTTTCCCAAATGCCCTTGTCACCTCTGCCAGGGCCACAAGACTCGGGGCAAAACTTCGGAGGTTTGAGACCTCTTGAGTGTGTGGATCGCTATTATTGTTAGTTTTTTTTGTTGGGAGAAATCGTGCTCGGTGATTGCGTGCGGTTCTCTCTCTCTAAGCCGACCAGGGTTGCCTGCGCCTTCCTCAGCAGAAACTCCTAGATGAAGCTAACCATTTCCGCTGCCCGGGGCAAAGGACTGAACCGTGTTGTCGGGTCTAGGGTTGGGGTGGGAAAGTGAGGACGGTATGCGGGTGGGGGAGGGGGCAGTCATCATCTTCAACAATAAATTAAAATAACCTGATACCCCTTTAATCCCTTCCATCAACAGTGTCAACGCGCTAGAGAGGCCGTCTCACCTCCAAAGGTATCTTCACTCCCGGAGGGCCCGGGCTCCTAGCCGCAGTCCCACACTGGGCCCGCGCGCCGGATAGGAGGTGCTCCGACGGCAAAAATCCCATACATTTTTAACTACAGTGATTACTAAATTAATAGCAGGCACTAAGACAGATGTCAAAACGTCTTGAAAATGTTTATCTGTGAATAATTGAGAAGGTGGTGGGACGCATTATCTGATTGTGTAATGAAATATGTATGAGGAACAGCTGTTTGCAACAGTCCCCTCCCGCCGCCTCCTCAGCCAAGGCCCTTCTCTAGGAAGCAGGAGTCGCGGCGAAGTTGGTCGCCTACTTCCGTCCACTTGGGAGTCCTCGCGGCCCCTCCCCGGCTGCTGGCAGAATGGTGGCTCCAGCGCGCCCCATAGTAGTCTGGTTTCCCGACGGACAACAGCATGGAGTCCTCCTCAGCCTCGCTCTGTGGGCTCCGTGGCAGAGTGAGGCTCCACCGCCGGCCGCGCTGTCCCTCGCGCCTTCGGGGCCGGCCGCGGGCTCGGTCTGCGGGGACCGAGGGGAGCACTGGCCCGGGCAGCCGCGGAGGCCTGACGTGCGCCCACCGAGCGGTGCGGCCTGCTCGGAGGCGAGGCCCGGGAGCCCCGCGGCTCAGCGGGGCGGGCCTGGGGTCACCGAGGGGTGACGGGGCTCCGGAGAGGTCTTTGTTCGCGCTCTCGCCACACTGCGCACTTCCTTCCAGCCCCCTGCGGCCCCCACCCCAAACCTCCGCGCCCCCGCCCTGTTTGTTTTTCCAGCCCCGCGCCCTCCACCCCAACACGCAAACAGCCCTCGGGGCTGCGTCAGCGGCCTGAGGCCGTGGCCCAGGTCAGGCCTGAGTCCAAATGGGGCCAGCACGGCGAGCCCTGGCCCCGCAGGAAGCGGTGTGAGGGGGAGAGGGAGCTCCAGGGCCTTCCTGGCGCGAGAGGGGCAGGCGAAGGCCGGCAGGAAGGTGGTCCAATAGGGCGCACGGCCTGGGCGGGCGGCGAAGGCCCGAGGCCTGGGCTCGGAAGGGTGCGGGCGGCCTGCGCGGCTGCCCAGCCCCTGCCGCTGTCCCCAGCCCCAGCTGGACAGGGGAGGCGCGGCGGAGTGGGGGTGAGGAGGACGCCAGGAAGGGCCCCATCGGGCCTGGGCCTTGAAGGCAGTGTCACCCACATGGAAAAACCCGGTGCCCCGTGCGGGTGTGGGGACTCCCTCGCCGCCTTCCCTGCGCTTCGCCCCGCCCGGAGACCGCGTCCCGGGCGCGGCGCTTCCCGAAGCTCCCAGCCGGGCCGTGGCTTGCCCGCGTCCTCCGCCTCCACGGCCTCTCGGTCCCTCATCTTCCCCAGCTCCGGGGACCCGTCCCTAGCCCCTGACGCCCGGGAAGCCTGGCTCCGAAACCTTCGGCCGCGTTGGCCCTTCCGGCGCCGCTGTCCCGACTGCTCTGGGGCCGGGGCCAGGGCAGGGAGCGGAGGAACCGAGTCCGGCTTTGCGGCCCCGTGGCGCCCCGACACCCTGCGCCTTCGCAGTCTCCCTAGGCTGACTCAGTCGAGATGCTCTCGGGCGTTATGTCTGGAGCGTCGCCCTTTTACCTAATCCCTTATGCTTTTATTCTAATCCTACACATTACAGTTAATCTGTAATGATACCGCTTTGGAGGAACCTGTTGCATACGAGGCTCGGCAATTTGTAACCTTGGAAACAGTTTTAAATAAAGATTATAAGAGTGATGTCAACTGTGTTTATTCTCCACGCGGGGGGTGGGTTGGGGGCAAGGCAGCCCCTCGGCGGAGAGGACAGAGTTTCGGGAGAAGGGGTCGAGGCGCGAGGGGCAGGGCGGAGCGGCGGCCGGGGGTCGGGGAGGCGGAGGAGCAGCCAGAGCTGGCTCTAAGTGACTCCAGCCCGGCGCCTGGCATCTTTTGAGTTTTTCTTTTTGGGAAATCGCGTGGTCTTAAACCGCGAGGCATGGGGAGAGGGAAAAGGATTTGCAAAACTGCGGAAAACTCGGTGAACTTGCGCTCCTGTGTATCCCAAATTAGCATTCAGCCGGGCCCTGCGCGCCTGGATCGCTGAAGCTGCGGAGAGAGAAAGGGCGGCTTGCAGGACCCTTGGGCTGCAAGAAGGCAGAGCTGCCTCGGTCCGGTTGCTTTGCGCTTCGAGCTTCCTTACTCTGCTAAGCGCACTGGCAACAGCAGCAACAACCAAAAATTGCCGGCACACCAAAAGCAAAATTAAACATAATTGCTTTTATTTATCTATTGCTTTTATATCATTAAAATATTTTTAGTTACATTGTGTAAAATGGCATCCACTCTGATTATTACCTGCCATATCTGTTGATCTGCTCCTTGTGTATGCAGCATAGCAATATTAACAATTAAGAAAAAAGCACATCTTATATATTGTATCTGTCAAGATATGTTACAATTTCCATTAACAAAAAAACATTATTCTTGTTGAAGAAGCTATGAAGCATATCTTTCACAAGCACTTTATTAATAATCATAGTTGTCAAAAAGAATTAGATATGCATAGATTGTAGATGCAAAGGAAATATTAGATGCACAGAATAAAATATACAGTGGGATTGAGGCATAACTATTTTTCTTTTTTAAAGTAAATTTTACCGAGGTGAAAAAAACCTGTGCTATTAAGCTTACTTAAAAGATGGCTTTGTTGGTTTAATTATACTGTAGTTATTTTATAAATATGTTTCAAAGGAAGCTTGCCATATTGCATGTCAATGAGGACTGTAAAGAAAAGCTCACAAAAGCTAATGCATACCAAATACCAAATTTTACTCATTAGCATTCCTATTTATTACAAACTAAAGGAACCTATTAACAGACAAGAATTTCTATTTAGCTAGCATTACATGTTTGGCTATTAAAATAAAAAGGGCAAAGTATATATGTATTTTTTCCCCCCTTGGAACTATATGTTCTTTTTTCCCCCCCTAAAAGCTTACGGAAAGATTGGGAGATGTTTCTGATTGGGGAAACTCGATTCTATTGTGGGAATGGGCCAGAGGGCCCAGAACACCTCGCTTTAGTGGTGCAGCTTAATGCTATTCATTCGGAAGCTAGAACCGTTCGGCGCTGGGACTCTGCAGCCTGCGGAGGGCTATGTAGTGCCCACAGCCTGTGAGTGGCCCTTTGTCTTTAATTTGTGTCATGAGCATATGCAAATTATTAATTGTTTTTCCTCGAAGGGAGGGAGTGGGTAGTGATGGTAATACTGCTTTTGTTTGGATATTAAAATTTCCTTAAATGCTCCCAAGGCGGGGATACTGCTCCCAAGGCGGGGATACTTCTCCCAATGCGGATTCCCCTAGTAGAAAATCCCACCGCTACAGTGAACATATGGGTATTAATTCTAGAAACATGCACATGTAGATTTGTATCATTTCAAAAACTTTCTTTGAACAAAGGTGGCATTTCTGCTCTCACAACAGAAGTAAATGAATATAGAAATTTATTTTTTCTGAATCTCAATTTAAGAGGGGAAAAAACTTCTCAGCTATCCTTACTTTTAGAAACTTTATATTTTTCTTCTTAAAATTGAAGCAGATTTTCCGCCCTAATTGGGCAGGGAAACAAATACATTTTAAGGAACTGAAATGAAATATTTGAAATAAGAAAGTGTTACTATGAATTATGTTAAGTGAGTTTTGTGTATTTTTAAGGGAAAAAATAGAGCTTGTTAAACTCTGCGCATTTGCCAAGTGACTCGAAGCACAGGTTCTTCTGGCCTGACATTTGGCTCTGACAGGATGTATTCTGCCTGCTTGGGGGACTCTGCTTTAAAAGATTGAAAATTTTAAAGATTCTTCCCTGAAAGGCCCACATGAAAATAATAGGCATCACGAGGAAGGAAGGGAATTTCTGAATCCCTGATTTAAAAAAGAAAATCTCTTCATCAAAAGTCATTAACATGTGTGGATCTCATGCAAAATCTTAGATTTCAATAGCAAAATTGGCTGTGTGGGGTTGGTGGGGCTATGTATTCTCTCCCCTGTGACCACCTGGGCAGAAACAAGAGAGGGAAGATAGAATGATTCCTACACCAAACTCTTCCCACTGGGAAATAGTATAAGTTACTGTAGTAGGAAAGAAGCTTGGATGCCTCAAGTCTGGCAACTGTAGAGCAAAATGTGAATGTTCTCCATTTCTCTCCCATTATATCTGGATGCGGTGTCAACTCCCAAATCTCTAAAGCATATTTGATACAGAGGTGGGGAAAATGGCTCTGCCAGCAGAGGCTGCATCTACACAATTGTTTGGATAATTCAGCTCCTATTCCTCCAAATTAACCAGTCTGATGTTGCCTGCATGGCACCCAGATTATCCGGATGGACTCATCCACTTCCTCCCCAACCTACATCGTTGGTACAACCTTCATTGAATGCTGAATCCAGACACTATCAGTAGCCAAGGAGGAGAAGGCTGCTTCCCATGTATTCACACCAAAGTCGTTTAGATCTCTATGTGAATGAGAGATAACCCAGTTTTCAGTGCCTTAAATCTCATTTTAAAGAGCAGACTAGGAAAGACTATCTCAGTGATGCAGAGATAAGATAGAGACCCTTTTTTCAAGGAACTAACACTTGTTGTGGAGAAAGATGTACCCAGTTCAGGACAGCACAGAACAATGCTGCTTTATGGGTGTCTTGGTTGGAAGCACACAGGGAAGCATGGGAGAAACCTTAGAAGGAAGAGATGGGGTTTGAGCTGAGCCATAAAGGGTGTGATTCTAGATGGCAAAGAGTGTGACTTCTAAGCAAACTTGCTATCTAGGTAAGATATTATGTCAGGTCTGACATAAGGTAGGCATTTAAAAGTGCCTACTTGAATGAATGAATACGTGAGTGAAGTTATGTGGAAGTCTGATAATAAATTCCTCTAAACATTTCTCCTTAGGATGGCCTGCCTGCAGTGTTAACCTGAAATTTGCTTATTTATCTCCCACTTTAATGTATCTTTCCACTCCTTCAAGGGCAGGGGAGCTCAGTTTGAAATTGGGAATGTCTAGAGCTGATTAAATGATGCCCATTGCTCCCATGCAGTGGGTGAAGTTTCTTGCTCAGAGGAGACTTTTCCATGGGCAAATGTTCCCTAAACTGATGTCCTGTTTACATTCTTGCAAGAATGAGGGGATTACTGCAATTCTAAGCAGTTTTGTATTTTAAACAAATCTTCTTCTTGTGGTAGCAATTTAACATTTTGTTTGAAACATCCCAGAAGCAAAATGGTTAAAGGGGCCTTGTTAGATTTTTAAATAGAGCAGAGAAGAATCCACTGTAAACAGCTTCTGGATTAAAAACAAGGAAACCTGCTACTGCCACTAATTAGTGGGTAAAGTAGCTCACCCAAATCAGCTTTGCTTTTTCTCACTGAAAGAGACAATATTGGCTACCCTTGTCTATACGACACAGTTTTTGTTTTTGTTCTTTAAAGACAAAACAATGGGAAGGTAGGTTTTTACATAGCTCTAGCCTCAAGCAATTACAGGATTCGTGTGATATTAATCAATTATGAACAGTTTCTTTTCACACCAGGGAACAGATGCTTATTAGCTTGAGCTTTAAGATACAAATTTTAAAATTACAGCAACTAAGAAAATAAAGAATACTGGCACAATGAGAAATCTGCACCCATATTGTCTTTTCTTTAGAATGTGTTTTTATGCTTTAGTAGCTTTTTGGGTCTGGGACATACATTCCACGCTGGGACGCAGCAGAGATTTGCTCTTCAGAAAGTGCCTTAACTGAGTAAAGTGCTGCCAGGCTGTATTATGGGTCCTGCCTCAAGCGGAACATTTCACATCTCATTCTCTCTGGAGGATGTCTTCCACTTTTCCCTCACCTCCACCTCTGATCCAGAGATCTGGCTTTCATCTTCTCCTTTTCTCTCTCCTAAACATGCCACTGTTTCTTCCTAAACTAAACTTGTTGACATGAAAGTCAACAAGTTGAGGGCAATTCAATTTCAATAATAAGCAGGTGGCTTGTGAGTTCCCGAGACCCAAGTAAAGGCCCTTCCATGGGAAGCACCTAATTCAAAAGGAGGAAACACTAAGAATTAAGAACTCTGCAAGGAGTGTGGCTGAAGAGGAGCTAGCTTCCAACCCCTCCTTGCTGCACCATCCCTCCGAGTTCATCTGAGGGAAGCTCACTTTCCCAAGAGCCCATCTTTTCCTGGTTGTAAAATGTGTTCATTTCCAATGTACACAGGCTAAACATATGGCAGAACAGTGTGAAGAGGGAAGTGTGTCCATTAGCACATTCAGGGACAGAGTCTGAGATGTACATTCAACAAAGGGCTTCTTGTATCTGAGCCCTATACCACAGCATTGCACCAATGAAAGCCTAACTGACCTCAGTTTGTATGGGCAATGTGCGCGCGTGCGTGCGTGTGTGTGGGGTATATTTCACAAGGCCAGGAAAATTCAGGCTACTCTGTTAAAGTCTCTTGGTATAAAGGAGGAAAAAAGTATTGGATGACCTCGTATGTGTTAAAGAGGAGGAGGAGCCCCCAGAGATTAGAAAATGAAGAGGGGCTGGAATTTTATTTTAATTAATCTCACATTCCATGGAGAGCTTTTCTGAGAATATGATCTGTTTTCCCATTTACTTCTCTGCAGGAAAGTCTGGAGACTCACCAAGCTGAGGAGGAAGAAGGGAACATCTCAACCCAAGCGGAATTCTGAAGAACACTTGGCCCCACCTTCCAGAAATCCTAAATCACACAGAGGGAAAGTTTTGGCCAGGGCACCAAGAATGAACCAGAAGCTGAGTCCATTACTCCAATTTTCACATTAACCAGGAGACACACTGAAAATTGTTTTCTTGAGTGAGAGACTGAAATTTTGGCTCAAGGGCGTTTCTTTTGGGTCTTCTCTTTATATGGCATGTGAGGACTGCATCCCACGTCACATCTGCAGCCACTCCCAAATTACACTGCAAGGGAGGGTAGATTAGGAGTGGGTAGGGAGTAGAGGGGTCTCTAGACACAGCAAAAGCAGCAAGCTGGTGTAGGAAAACCCAGAAAATATGTCTCAGAGACAGCCAGTGGCTGCACATACAAAAGGAAGGCACCTACCTGGAAGAGAAGGGGTTGTGAAGTTCTGCCCAGAGTCACAGCGTTGACGTCCTCAGAAGGTCTCCAGCCCTCTGTAGCAATCTATAGTATGCATCAGTATGGTTGGAAAAGCTTCTTCTATCAAGTTTAACAACTTTCTGGTGTAACTTCTGAGAGGGCTGATTGCTTATTCATGCGGAAGCAAGACGCCCAGTTCATTTTGCCCGTTTTTGCTACTCTTTGTTGGGTTTGGGAGGCTGTTATGGTAGCTGCAAATGGCTTCTCAAGTGACATTTGCTGACATTCAGTGAAGTACATTTATCAGTATCCGCCAGCTCACCTCTACACATGCAATCCATTTTGTTTTGTTCTTCATAGCAAACTCCTTTCCGACACCCGTGCCCTGAAAATGATAAATGGCAAGGTGGCATATTTCTGAAGCTGCACTCAAATGTCACTGTGAAAAATCTTTAATGGACTAAGTGTAGCTTTTCACGTTACAACTTGTCAGGTACTGAGAAATTCTAGAGTTTGTCTTTAATCCTCAAGTCTTTGGAACCACACTTCTGCAAGCAGAGACTAATTATAAGCTGCACCACTCAGACCTGGGCAAGCAGAAACCAAGGAGAAAACATTTGATATCAGCAAATTCTTTATTATTATTATTATTATCATTATTATTATTCTCATTCCATTTTTGCTCCTTCCTTTCCTACTCAGGATATTTGAGGTATGAGCAATCTGTAACTCTAATTAAGGGGGTGACAGCCCCAAGCAGGCCTCCATGCAGGCTTATAATCCACTCATACACCCAGCTTTCTCCATAATGGCTTTATTCTTTTCCTCCAAGGTTCAAAATCACCATGACTTCTCCCTCGCAAAAAAAAAAAAAAAAAAAAGAAAAAGAAAACTGACTCTGAATCATAAATCCTGGCTCCCAAATATTGGCCATAATTGGGTAGGTGAGATGTATCTTGTATGTCTGGGTGGAAGAGGCTCCTTTCTCCCTGGTGATTCGTTTTCAGAACACATGGCCATCCTTCCAATGGCTTTGAGTTTCACGTCACCACCGGAAAGACCTGCCAGTTTCTTCCTGTTTGTGTGCCTGTCCACTGCCATCATGCTACTCCCAGGACTGTGGCTTCTGGGCACTCACTCACCCTTCAACATGGCTTGTTCACTCCAGTTCTCCCTTTCCAAATGTTCTCAATCCCCTGGGCTGTGCGCCAAGGGGGATTCAGCCGTTGCCCACCAGCTATGGTCTGAATGTTTGTGTCTTCCCCAAATTAATATGTTGAAATTTAATCACAAATGTGATGGTGTAATAAGGTGGGGACTTTGGGACTTTATTAGGTCATGGAGGGGGAGCCTCATAAAAAAGGCTGCCTTGCCCCCTCCATCATGTAAATCACCATCTGTGAACCAGGAAATGGGCCCTCACCAGACACCGAATCTGCCGGTTCCTTGATCTCGGACTTCCCAGTCTCCAGAACTGTGGGAAACACATTTCTGTTGTTTATGAGCCACCCAGTTTAAGGTATTTTGTTATAGCAGCCCAGATGGACTAGGCCACCACCATAGTCAGGGAAGAGCTGGCTGATTTGTGCGTGTCTGCGCTGTGTCCCAATGAAAGCACAATAATCAATGAACATTGATTCTGCAATTGATGTTTGAAGGTCAAAGGAGTTGGGAAAGGGGGTCTCCTGAAGCCAAGGAAAAGCATTGTACCCCACAAAACTGTGCCAGCCAGGTTAACCTTTTGCGAGATGCTACAGATTGAGATGCTTTAGTTTTACTTCTGGCTCTTTAAGCCCCACTCAAGCTCTAATTTTGATATCTCGTTCTAGACGCCTTAGTTTGGGCCCCTCCCAGGCTCCCTTCTGTTTTTGTTCTTTTTTTCTAACATCATCTTTGGCTTTTCTTCTCCTTTAGGTTTGACCTCCTGTCTCTTGGGTTGAGAAACCATCCCCTCTGACTCCTGGCCCCCTGTGACCCCTCCAAAGCCCCCTGTACAGGTCTTTGGCCACACAGAGATTCAACAGTCTAATAATCTAAAATTGTAAATGCCACAATTTGTGTGTGTGTTTATTGTGTCTCAGTTTTGAGTTCTTTTTGAAATCTTTTAGTTATTCCAGAAGGGATAGGATAAAGAAAAGAAATCAGTTATACTCCCAGTGGCCAGGCATGGTAAGGCAGAAAGAGTGTTGACACTCACGACCCCTGCAGGGGGAGAGGGCAGAGGACCCAGGTTAACTACCCAGAGATGAGATGGATCCTGGTCTAACTCAGGCCCTGGGATACCTGCACCAATTGCTCTCAGCAGTTCGAGACATCACAGAAGAAGAGAAGACATGTCAACTCTCTACAATAGTGTCTTAGCCCTGGAGATACTATTGGAGAGTGACAACAGGCAGCAAACAGGGTTCTATTCATAGTGGCCGTGGTTTCCCCAAGCAGAGAACATATCCAACCAAAGGGACTTCAGCAAAGCTTTTCCTAAACTGTGCTCTGAAATGGCTAAGTAGAAGAGAGCTATCTAGAGTGTATGAGGATGTCTTTAAAGGCAACCTTGCAATAACTATTGCATGCAGACTGTAACTGTGGGCTAAAAGTGAAGGCTGTTTTGTTAGGCGAGACCCTTCCAGAGCACCTCCTGCATATGTACACACATTCTCTCTCTCTCTGTCACACACACACACACACCTCCCCCAACACACACACACACACACACACACACCTCCCCCCACAACCCACACACACAAAACCAACCCCATCCCAGGGAACCCAACAGTCATAGATCTCATCTGGAGTCCAACTCCTAATCCAGGTGTCGTGATCATCACGTGAGAGATAGCAGAATCTCCAACAATTTTGGAAAGAACTACTCAAGTGTTTTCTAAAAGAAATAATGGAAAAAATTAAACAGCCAATTGAATTGCCAATAATAAAAATAGGATGTGGCTATCTCCTATATTTTGCCGTTTATATCCAAAATAACTTATGGACATGCACAAAACATCCATGAAAATAAAAACATAACCATTACCTTCAAAAATCACCCTGGACCCTGTACATTCTCACCTCTCTCCCTGCCAGCTATCTGGCTCACTGAAGTCTTGACCTCCGGGGCTCAAGTGATCCTCCCACCTCAGTCTCCTGACTAGCTGGGACCACAGGCACACGCCACCACGACTGGCTAATTTTTTTTATTGTCTGTGGAGGCATGGTCTCACTATGTTGCCCAGGTTGGTCTCAAAGTCCTGGGCTCAAGCAATCTGCCACCTTGGCCTCCCAAAGTGCTGGGATTACAGGCGTGAGCCACCGCACCTAGCCTCTATCATAATTTTATTGACAGAGCACATGGTTGTTTAACCCAGTAAGAGTCTATATACTATCCTTGATTAGGCAAACTTTGGCTCATGGAACAAATTCATTCTCATGCTACCTGTTTTGTGAATAAAATCTTATTGGATCAGAGCCATGGCCATTCATTTATACACATTATACATAGCTGCTTTCCTGCTACAACCACAAGGCCAATCGACAGAGACCATGTGGCCCATCAAGCTTGAAATGTTTACTATCTGGCCTTTTACAGAGTTTGCTAATCCCTGTTTTAGATTATAGAGGATGTTTGACTGGTCAAGTAGAGATGACAAACTGATGATTCTAGCACTAGAGGGGCGAGGCGAGGACTGCAGAAACAAAAGCCACAGGGAGGAAGCAGGCAACAGGTTCCAGAACACAAGTGAAGGAATGGGTCTTCATGAGTGAGGACACTTCATCCACTGTAACAAGCAGCAAAGCAGAAAATGAGAACAAATGCAGACAGGAAAAGGATGGCATTTCTACCTCCTACCCGTTTTTGTTTTTGTTTTTGTTTTTTTTTAAGACTAAGTCTCACTCTGTCACCCAGGCTGGAGTGCAATGACACCATCTCAGCTCACTGCAACCTCTGCTTCCCAGGTTCAAGCGATTCTTCTGCCTCAGCCCCCCGAGTAGCTGGGATTCAGGCATGTGCCACCACACCCAGCTAATTTTTGTATTTTTAGTAGAGATGGGGCTTCACCATGTTGGCCAGGCTGGTCTCGAACTCCTGACCTCAGGTGATACGCCCACCTCGGCCTCCCAAAGTGCTGGGATTACAGACATGAGCCACTGCGCCTGGCCTCCTACCCATTGTTTCTATTAGCTCTGTCTTAATGAAGTGTGAAACAAGCTAAAAGTTTGGGCAGGGATTAACGGAGGTTTAAGGACCAAGGGGAAATTGTAGAGAGTGGGGAAATGAGCAAATGAGGACATTTTGTTAGGATGCTTAGGCAGTGCTGTGGTCATGAATTTAACCTGCACGCAGTGAGCAGCACCATGGTGTGATATTCTTTATCAATGTTTGTGGGCTCTGGTGCAAGCATAGAGTGAGTCAGAGGTTGGGTTTAATCATTGTTGGGGTTTTGCCAGGCAAGTACAATAAAGGGAGAGAGGGGCAGTGGACTTAAATGGGCAAGGGGTGACTAATTATAAAGGTGAGTCATGGAATCTAAGCTGGTGAGAAGGGTAATAACGAAAGAGGAAGGTGAAGGACAGTGGAGAATGCGGTGGGGTGAATGAATGGGTTGGAGGTCTCCCTGAGAACAAAGCATTTTTGGAGAATAAGAGAGCTCGAAAGATAGGAGCTCAGAGAGTGAGGTGCCTGCCGTCCAGATTCCAGAGGTGGGGCAGTTTCTGGTAATGGCAGGGTCTGGGGGTATGACTGTGGGAGAGGAAGGCTGAGATAAGTGAGGGAGTCAAGGGAGCTAAGACACTGGGAGGCCACCCAGATTGTGGCAGTCTATATTGTGGAGAGGAAGTGAGTCAGGTCTAGGTCCTCAATAGCTAAGGACTCTGAAGGAGAGAGGAGATTGGTCTGGAAGTAGTAATGGGAACAAGACAGCCCCATCTCACCTCCAGACCCACTGGTTTAGGAGATATGGGAGATAAAATAACCTCCACGTGACAGGGTGGCAAGTCCTCAGAGAGAATGGGCTTCAGTTATGTGAGAAGAGGAGAAAAGCATGCAGGAAAGTTACTGAAGCAATAGGAGCTGTGTTGATTTCCAGTGTGCCTAGTGGAAGGGTTTTGAGGATTGGAAGACATGGGTAGAACCTAAGCCAGGTTAGGATGTACAAGGCTGTCTTGGGTGAGATCTGGCAAAGGGACTGGGTGGCTTGAGCTCCTGGGATTGACCAGGTTGATAAGGACATGTAGACATAATAAGATTCAGCTGGGAAAGTCTCTGCAAGGACTGGGGCTCCAAGGTGACCCCAATATCTACTGCAGCTCAAGATGGTGTGCAGTCAGCACAAATAGAGGGTTGAGAGTCTTCTCTGAGTGTCTGCCGGTGTAGGCAGCATGCAGGGATGAAGGAGCAGTAGGTGGGGGTCTTTGTCAGTTGCCTGGCCCTTCCGCAGAGGGTAGGAGGGTCAGGGTTGGGAGTTCTCACATAGGAACGTGTGTTGATCATCCCTATCAACATCCAACCCTCTTCCATAAAAACACACAAACCTGGCCAGCTGTGGTGGCTCACGCGTGTAATCCCAGCACTTTGGGAGGCTGAGGTGGGTGGATCACCTGAGGTCAGGAGTTCGAGACCAGCCTGACCAACATGGTGAAACCCGTCTCAACTAAAAATACAAAATTAGCTGGGTGTGGTGATGCATACCTGTAATCCCAGCTACTCGGGAGGCTGAGGCAGAAGAATCACTTGAACCTGGGAGGCGGTAATTGTGGTGAGCTGAGATTGTGCCTTTGCACTCCAGCCTGGGCAATAAGAGCAAAACTCTGTCTCAAAAACAAAAAACAAAGCACACACACAGACACACAAACCAGATCACCACAACAGATTCCTCCCTTGAACTTGATTACCTCCTCCAGTTTCCAGCCCATTTACCTGCTTCCTTTCATCATAAAACAATTCCAAAGAACTAAGGATGTTGTCACAGTCTGCCACCTGCCCCCAACCCTCCCCTAAGATTGTTCTTCTCAAGGACATGCACATCTAGCCACACAGGCCTCTGTTTCTGAACACACTAAGTTCACCCCCAACTCCAGACCTTTACCCAGGCCCTTCTCTCAGACGGAATGCTCTTCCCTCACATTCCAGAGCTGGCTCCTTCCTGTTCAGTTAGCTCAAATGGCACCTCCTTAGAGAGGCTTTCCCTGAGGAACACATCTAACTTGGCTCCTAAAGTCACTCTGCTTCAATAAAGCAGTCACTCTGCTTTATTGTTTTCACAGCATTTCTTGCCTTTGGAAGTTATGTTCCTCACTTATTTGTTAACTTGTTTATTTTCCATTTCCTTGATCTAGAATGTAAACCCATGGATGCAGGAAACTCATCTGTCTTTTTTCACCGTCAGCATCTAGAACATTGCCTTGCCCCAGTAGGTGCCCAATAATTATCTGTTAGTAAAGTTACCCTTTACAATAGAGCTCTTTAACTCAAGAACACATAAAGTTAAGAATCTGTCTGCAACTAGGAATCTCTTTATCCCTCTACTGGGAGCCCCAAAGAGCATGAAAAAATACAAAATATGCAGGGCCCAGAGAAGAAGTTGTGGGTTAGTCAACCACAAGTTAGGAATTAATAGCTAGCACTAAGGTATGAAATCATCAGCTTAAATCTTCCATGGGGATGGAAATGGCAGCTCTTACTGGTTGCTACCACCTGTAAGTGAATGAGTTTATCAAGTTCTTTCCTAAGGCTAGGTCTCAGGGAAGTGTGGCAATAATTATGAAGGCATTGAGTATCCAAAGAGTTTTCTTTCAGCATTGGAAAGATCACTCTGCTCTTCTGTGGGGACTACAGGCATGTAGACAATCAAAGATAAGGGACTTGGGTAGCTGTATGGCATGAGAGCCATTTGAACTTGAGGTTCGAAGAACATAAGCTCTTTGAGTGGTTGGATCCATGTGGATTGATACTTTCAGTTGCTTAGTTAGTTCATAGAATGTAACAGGATCAGGGACCCAGGAACCTTCTCAGAAGCCTGTTACTCATGCCCTGGGAGATCTCCTTTTTTGTTTAAAAACTCTTGAACCCTGTTGGCCTTCCCCTTCTTCTCATTTCAGAGAGGGTCAGCAGGCCAGGGCTGGGGGACCAAGGCAGCCAGGGGTACGTCACCCAGATCCAGGCAACATGGCTCTACATGTCTGCAACTAAAAACTTTGAGGACTGACTCTCTCTCTCTCTTTCTCTCTCTCTCTCTCTCTTTCTCTCTCTCTCTCTCTGTCTCTCTCTCCTCTCTTCCTCTCCCTCTCTCCCTCCCTCTCCCCACCCCCTCCTCCTTGGCTTCACAGGACCCAGTAACTGAACCTGAAGACACACCTTCCTAGGAACCTTGCCTTAGAAATCTCTTTTTTCATGAATTGGATCTCACTTTAATTCTCCCCATTCACTCTCTGAGCTGAGCTTATTGGTCAGGGAATCTAAGGCCTAGGCAGGGGGCCTGATTATGCCTCAGACAGTGACAGGATCTATGAAAGCAACAGACACAATTCCTAGTGGGGCATGGGCTTGGTCAAACTACTGGTGCAGGGACAGTGAACAAGACTGGCCCATGGCTGGGGAGCAAGACCTTGGGGGTAGAGCTGCCATCCTCCTACAGGACAGGCCACAGATACAATGCTTCAAGCCTCTCACAAAGCAAGAACCAAGAAGCAGTTCTTCCCCCATGCCTCCATCCTTCCCTGGGGCAAGAGAAAGCTCTGGTGGAGTGAGTTAGGACTCAGAGATGTTGTTTCTAGTTCTGGCTTATTCATTCCCTTATTCATCTATTCAGCAAAGATTTACTGAGTGCTTACCACGAGCCAGGCCCTGTGTGTTGGGGGATGCACAGTGAGTGAAACAGGCACAGTCCCTGCTGTGACCAGAAGCATAGACTCTTTCCAGGCCCCAGTTTCCTCATTTGTAAAATGAAATGCTTGAACTAGATCAGTGGTTCTCAAGTTCAGCCTCCATCCGAACCACCTGGAGGGTTTGTTAAAACACAGCTTGCTGGGCCCTACCCCCAGAGCTTCTGATTCAGTAGGCCTGAGAATATGCATTTCTAACAAGTTCCCAGGTGTGGCCAGTGCTTCCGGCTCAGGAATACACTTGGAGAACTACTGAACTAGATGATCTCTCAGGCACCTTTCGGCTGTGACAATTTGTGATGCAGACTGATGCGCAGTTGCTGGACTAGCCCACGCAGAAAGGGATTGTGGGGAGCCAGGCTGGACGCGTAAAAGTCCCGTGAGTTTCCCAAGCTTAGGGGCAAATGGATCAGAGATAAAACCCAACAGAGTCAGTAAAGCATTTGTCTCATTATTTTTTTAAAAAATGATTAAAAAGTAATTCCCCAACATGAAAGTTCAATCAGATGCTGGAGAAATTACTTCAACTTTCCATAGGGGAAAAAAAGGCTCCACTAAAAAGCTACAAGGGTATTGATGTCTATTAAATATTTGCTTTTCTCCCTAGCCCACACTAGACTGAGTAATTTGTATTTGGCAGAAACCAGCTGCAATTACATTAGTCAATCCAAAAGCCCAACTTGCTCATACAAAATGCAAACAAATTAGTTAAAATGGCCTAATTAGTGGACTGTAAAAATACAAACTGAGGCTGGCAGCCTGATGTGTATTAGACAAGGGGACTGTCTCCCCACACAGGGAGGCCTGGAGCTGAGCAGGCCATGGGACCCAGCTCACACCTGACTGTGGGGCTTCGGACCTTTAATAGCCAGCGACGCAGCTGAACCCAATGGTTTTGCCTTAGGTAACGCTGTCTTCTCCTGGCCCAAGTCATGGCCCTAGCTTTGGCAAAGTGGGTATAATGGAAAGAACGTGGGGTTTGGATCCAGAACCTGAGCTTGAATCTCAGCCTTAGTTCACCAGCTACTGCTCTATTAAAGTTGCTTAACCCTCCTGAGCCCCTTGTTTCCTTTGTAGAATGAAAATAATATAACCTGTCTTGGAAGGTGGTTGTAAGGATTAGCAATTATAGATGTATGTGCCTGGTACATAGCAGTTGTTCAGTTATTAGTTTAGGTTTGGTTTTCCTGTGCCTTAAAACACCGGAGTGGCCTTATAAGTCAGGATTCTGACTCTGACTAGGGGCACCAGAGGGCAATTTTGTAGAGATTGAGGGGGTCTGGGATAATGACTCTCAGAATGTTGACCAAGGTGAGTGCATTGTGTTCAGGGCATATGTGGTATGACTCACACAACTCATCTGTGCTGCATCCCAATGGGCTACAGGCTGCAGCCTTCTAGATAGGTGGGTCACAGAATCAGAGAACTGGAAAGGACTGCAGACATCCCCCAGGCTGGGGCTTTGAGCCCTCGCCATGCATCAGAATCCACTGGGGAGCTTATAAAAAATACCAGAGCCAGGGCCCCTCACCCAGAGATTCTGATTCCACCAGCCTGGAATGGGCCCAGGCGACAGCGCATTTGAATGTCTCTCAGGTGATTGTAAATGAAGTGGAATTTAAGAATTATTCCTCTGATCCAAACGCTTTATTTTTATGGAGAAAGGGGATAAAAATAAACAACAACAAAACAAACAAGCAAAACAACTGCAAATGAGAGATTCAGAGGGATGTGAATTCTTTCAGGGCACAAAGAATTACATTTTCCTAACTTCACTCCTTTTTCAAATTGTTGGATCAGACCATTGGGTCTGACAGGAAGGAATGTTTGCGGGATGCCAGGAGAGAGCTGGGGCTTTCTGCCAGGCTCCCAAAGGAGGCTAGGCTTTGGTGACAAACAGCATCTTGGTTTTTGTTTGTTTTTTGTTTTCTGTCTTTTGGTTTTGTTTTGCGATAGAGTCTCTCTTTGCTGCCCAGGCTGGAGTGCAGTGGCGTGATCTCGGCTCACTGCAACCTCCGCCACCTCCCGGGTTCAATTGATTCTCATGTCTCAGCCTCCCAAGTAGCGGGGACTACAGGTGCACACCACCACGCCCAGCTAATTTTTTTGAATTTTTAGTACAGACAGGGTTTTGCATGTTGCTCAGGCTGGTCTCGAACTCCTGAACTCAGGCAATCTGCCTGCCTTGGCCTACCAAAGTGCTAAGATTACAGGCATGAGCCACGGAGCCTGGACAGCATCCTGTGTTTCATAAACCTTCCCAGCAAAGCACATTTCTAGCTCAATTACAGTTACAACATCAGCCAGACTGAGACTGGGAGTCCCAGGGAAGTGTTGCAATTTGTTTCAAGATCACATAGCCAATCAGTGTCAGACACAAGACTTAGGTGCCCAGGGGAACGGGTGTTAAACAAATAGCCTCCACCAACTCTGGCCACCAGACGCTGTGAATCACGTCAGGATGATTCCCACCCACTTGTGGATTCCCTCCAAAGGCAGACAGTAAAGTCACATCCTTCTTTAGAAAGGACCAGAGACAGATGTTTTCCTGAGTGTAGTGAAGAGATGTTTAGTTTCCTTACGTGCAATCCTTACCTCAGAAAGGGAATCTCACCCTTTAAGGACAGTGCCTCATTTATATTTGTACTCTGCATTTAGTGAGTGTTCTGAATCATTCTGCCTCCACTCTCATGGGCCTCTGCTGGCTCCTGCAGAGCAGGATACCTGGGCTCAGAGAGGCCAGGACACAGGAAGAATATAAGAGCCCCTCACCCTGAGGGAAGAGCAAGAGGGCTCTACTTCTGCCCCCATTTTTCAAGTTCAGGTTCTCCTTATGTCCATCCTTGCCACTCCAATTCCCAGAACCAAAATCTTTGGGAACATGAAAATACAGTGTCATCTCTTACTGTGTGGGCTTCCATCAGTTCATCGCTACTTATGCTCCAACCCCTCTAAGTGCTCTTAGATGCAATTCACTCTCAGATATAATTACCTCAGATTGTGGCAAGGACTCAGGCTGAGGTCAGATCCCTGGCTTTGCCCACCTCCTTGAGTCAGATGCTTAGCTCATTTCTAATATGATCACGTCAGGTTAGAATTTTCCTCCTAAGAACTGCCTTGGCTGTGTCCCACAATTTTTGAGATGTAGAAGTTTATCTTTCAGGATTTTCTAATTTTCCTTAGTGAGAGTCTGTTGAAATAAAAATTTGTTTGTCTGGAAATGCATTGAAATATACTTTTTCTAAGTATAGACTTTCAGGTTGCCAGTCGTTTTCTTTCAGCACATTGAAGATACTATTTTTTCCATTATCTTCTGGCTTCCATTGTTGCTGCTGGGAAGGCAGTCACTACTCTAATTATCATTCCTTTGAAAATAATACTTTTTTCTCTCTGGCTGCTTTTTTTTTTTTTGAGACAGAGTCTTGCTTTGTTGCCCACGCTGGAGTACAGTGATGCAATCTCGGCTCACTGCAACCTCCACCTCCTGGGTTCAAGCAATTCTCCTGTCTCAGCCTACCAAGTAGCTGGGATTACAGGTGTGCACCACCACGGCCAGCTAATTTTTGTATTTTTAGTAGAGATAGGGTTTCACCATTTTGGCCAGGCTGTTCTCAAACTCTTGACCCGAGGTGATCTGCCCTCTTTGGCCTCCCAAAGTGCTGGGATTACAGGCATTAGCCACTGCACCAAGCCTTCTCTGGCTGTCTTTGAGATTTTCTCTTTGTCTTTTGTGTTCTGCAATTGCACTGTGATGTGTATGGGCATGTGCATGGCCCCTGAATTGAAAACATCAGCAGTAGGTTCAAATTGGTAGAAAAACCAGACACGTACATCACACAGATAATTCAGATGAGGTTTGCTTATCTATATGATACAGATAGGAGTCAGCATAGTGAGTACACAGCAGAGAAAGACAGAGGTGTAAGCTTCTGTGATGTGGCTGGGCTCTGTGTCCCCACCCAAATCTCAGGTTGAATTGTAATTCCCTGTGTTGCGGGAGGGACCTGGTAGGAGGTGATTGGATCATGTGGGCAGATTTCCCCCATGCTGTTCTTATGATAGGGAGTGAGTTCTCACAAGATCTGATGGTTTAAAAGTGTGTGGCACTTCCCCTGCCCCTCCTGCCACCATGTGAAGACACTGCTTCCTCTCCCTTTGCCCTTCCACCATGATTGTAAGTTTCCTGAGGCCTCCCAGTCATGCTTCCTGTTAAACCTGTGGAACTGTGCGTCAATTAAACCTCTTTTCTACATAAATTATGCAGTCTCAGGTAGTTCTTTATAGCAGTGTGAGAATGGACTAATACATTCTGGAACCAAATTTTCACAAAGGAGTACACTGTTGTAGATGACAATTTCTAAGTGAGCAAAGGTCATATCAGACTTTCTAGAAAAACACCTTCCCCTTCTAAGACCAATTTTGTGTACAATCTTGGTGCTATACAATATGTAATATGACCACAAAGTTCAGTACAGTATAATATAGTCTTCTTGTGCATGAACACAATTCTTATTCATCACTCTCGGTTTGGTCTTAAACTTGTGATGTAAGACTAGAACAAGGTCAGAACCCAAATATCTCTGTAAGTCATACTAACTTGTAGGGCCTACTCTGCCATCTAATTTTATCTTTCATTTATCCCTCTTGGCATTCTGGAGGCTTTCAGAATCTGTGAAAAATTCTTATTTTTAAAACATTACCTCTGCCCTATTCTTCCTCTCCTCTCCTCTGTAATCTTCTTGAGATGCATGTAAGATATGTTCACTCTATCCTACATGCTTCTTAACATTTCTTTCACATTTTCCCTCTCTTTGTCTTTCTGAGAGCTGCATTCTGGATTTTCTTTTTCAGATCTATATTCTAGTTCATTCTCCTTTCAGTTATGTCCAATCTCCTGTTGAAGCCATGTATTGAATTTTTAATTTCAATGATTATATATTTTTTAATAATGAAAGCTCCATTTGAATCATTTTCCAATCTCCTTGGGCATTTCTATAGACTCTTCTTACACTTATCACTATTTTTTTTGTCTTTTTTCCCCCCTTTTTGTGGAGAACGGGGTCTCGCTATATTGCCCAGGCAGGTCTCCAACTCCTGGGCTCAAGCTATCCTCCCACCTCTGCCTCCCTAACAGCTGGGATTACAGGCATGAGCCACCGTGCCTAGCTCAATAGACTTTCCTTAGTCATAGTTTTAATCCTTTTATTTCTTTAAATTTATTTTAAACATATTATTTTATATTTATACCTGATACTTTCAATATCTAACATTATTGTGGATCCAATTCTGCTGTCTGCTGGCTCTTGCTCATGGTGCTTTGCTTCCTTGAGTCCTTTAGGATATTTGACTATGAGTTATATCTTTGAAATTTTATCTGTGGGAACTCTTTGAGGTTTGGATTAAAGTTCCTTCAGAGAGATAGCACCTTATCCCCTAGATGCCTGGGGCAACTATCAACTTAGAGATTCTTTCTCAAATTCTTAATTTGAGGCCTCTTAGACCCAGGGAGTATGAATTGAGTGCAAACCCAAGGAAGGCCTGGTTTATGGTTATAAATTCTCAGAATAATTATCTTCCTCTATTTAGGGTCAAAGTCAGAGAGGCATGATTTTTTTTATAGTCCCTGTTGTGAGAGTACAGTCTGGTTTATTTCTCCTCCATCTTTACACTGATGGTGCAATAACTTTGGATATCAGCTTTATTTTTATTATTTATTTTTATTTTATTTATTTTTTTTGAGACAGGGTTTTGTTTTGTTTTGTTTTTTGAGACAGAGTTTTGCTCTTGTTGTCCAGGCTGGCATGCAATGGTGCAATCTCGGCTCACTGCAACCTCCGCCTCCTGGGTTCAAGCAATTCTCCTGCCTCAGCCTCCCTAGTAGCTGGGATTATAGGTGACTGCCACCACACCCAGCTAATTGTTTGCATTTTAAGTAGAGACGGGGTTTCACTATGTTGGCCAGGCTGGTCTCAAACTCCTGACCTCAGGCGATCCACCCGCCTCAGCCTCCCAAAGTGCTAGGATTACAGGCATGAGCCACTGCGCCTGGCCAACAGGGTCTTGTCTTACCCCTCATGCTGGAGTGCAGTGACACTAACATGGCTCACTGCAGCCTCAACCTCCCAGGCTCAAGTGATCCTCCCACTTCAGCCTCCCAAGTAGCTGGAACTACAGGTGCATGCCACCAAGTCTGTCTAATTTTTGTATTTTTTGTAGAGAGAGTAGTCTCCCTATATTGCCCAGGCTGGTCTCAAACTCCTGAGCTCAAGCTATCCTCCCACCTCTGCCTCCCAACGTGCTGGGATTATAGGTATGAGCCACCATGCCCGGCCAGTGTCAGCTTTATGGATAGGGAATATCAGCTATACTCCCCCGCTTGGGTACATAGTAGGCTTTTTCTCCTTTCCCTCTGGCCTTGTGAACTTGTGAAAACTAAAAACTAAAGTTTACCTGATTTGGCAAATATCCTCAAGACCAAAGCAAACTTTAGTGCTCCACTTATTTCTGTGGATTTTCACTTTCATCTGGTTTCTGGATTCTGAGTATTTCTTAGTTTCTTTCCAATTTATTAGCACATTTAAAAATGTTCTTTTGCCTACTATGTTTCTGACCCTGGGCAAACAATTGATCTCTCCAAACCTCAGTCTTCTCACCTATAAAATTGTCTATTTTGGAGGGTCATTTGAGGATCAACTGAGATGCTCCACATGAAAGTTTTTTTTTTTTTTTTTTTTTGAGACGGAGTCTTTCTCTGTCTCCCAGGCTGGAGTGCAGTGGCGTGATCTTGGCTCACTACAATCTCCGACTCCCAGGTTCGAACGATTCTCCTGACTCAGCCTCCTGAGTAGCTGGGATTACAAGTGCCCGCCACCACGTCTGGCTAATTTTTGTATTTTTAGTAGAGATGGGGTTTCACCATATTGGTCAGTCTGGTCTTGAACTCCTGACCTCATGATCTGCCCACCTCAGCCTCCCAAAGGAAAGATCTCTTAAACTAAAAAGTATAGCAGTATACCAATATTAGAGTGTTTTGTGAAACTGTATCACGTTAAAATATATTTTCTTCTTCATTAAGATGAGTGAAAAAAGCCAGCAAAGGAGATTTATAATTCAGGTCAATATTCAGCCATTCTCTCAACAAGGATTTGCCAAGCACGTTCTACATAGCACTTCCCTAGCCTGGGGTTACTTGGTTCAATTGTTTCCAGAGGTGTTGAATTCAATACAAAATTATGGTTTATTTAAACTTATAAAAATAAATCTTGTGCTGTTTGCTCATACAGCCTTTTTCTTTCTTCTACAGGATTGACATAAAACTAACATATATTTTCTAGCACATCCTCATTTCCCTCGCTGGTTAAAAAAGTCTTAGTTCCTTTAGCATTTTTAAACAGTGTAGACTGAGAGGAAACCTGCATTCTAATTCCCCTCTCCACTTGGATATTTGAACTTGGGAAAGTCACACCCCTCAGCTCCAAAGACCACACATCCCATTCCTACAAAGCGGGAATATTAATCACAGGAGTATTGTGAGGGTCAGGTGAGGTAATGCAGATGAGAATACCGTGGAAATTTGGAAACTTTCTACAATTTGAGGGCAGGGAATTATTATTGCCCAGTATTAGAAATGATTTATTCTCGGCCGGGCATGGTGGCTCACACCTGTAATTCAGGCACTTTGAGAGGCCAAAGCAGGCAGCTCACCTGAGGTCAGGAGTTCAAGTCCAGCCTGGCCAACATAATGAAACCCCATCTCTACTAAAAATACAAAAAATAAAAAAATTAGCCAGGCGTGGTGGTGCACACCTGTAATCCCAGCTACTCAGGAGGTTGAGGCAGGAGAATCAATTGAATCCAGGAGGCGGAGGCTGCAGTGAGCCGAGATCACGCCCCTGCACTCCAGCCTAGGCAAAAGAGCGAAACTCCGTCTCAAAAAGAAAGGAAAAAGAAATGACTTATTCTCAACCTCTCCCCCACTCATGATATCCCAGGCCAGAAAAAAATGTGCAGGGATTATTATCTTGGAAGCCACGGTCTGAGAATGCTCAAAACCGTGTGTCATCACAGGACACATCCCTGTCTGGCCGCAGGCTCTGGCTCCAGGGAAGAATCGCATTCCTGCCGTCTCTGGCTGCAGCAGCACCTGTGTCCTTGCATCTCCTTAGCTGGGCTGTCCGCCTTTCTGGGGTTTCAGCTCCCTGGAGAGGAGAGCAGCCCTCCCACGGTGCCGAGGAGATCTGCCCCTCTGTGCTGGGTGCAAAGTGCCAGGGCTGGCTGCTCTGCAAAGGGCTGAGGCATCAGGGGTCAGTGTCAGGACGTGCTGACTGCAGAGGACACAGTGACAGGCTGAGCTGGGGCAGTAATTAGACAGTGAGAGCTTCCTTCAGCAAGCTACAATCAATAGGTCCGCTTACAGAGGAAAAAAGATTAAAGTAAAGCAGATAGCGGAAGATAATAACATCTCCCACTTAACTTGCATTTTCACTTGTCAAAGTACTTTCACCACCATTTTCTCATTTGGTCCTCAGAACCTCTTTTCTCAGATCCTCTGCTGGGTCCGATTTTACAGGCAAGAAAGCTGAGGCACAGACTGGCTGCAGACTTCCTCGCTGTAGTGGCTGGGACAAACACTTCCCTTCTCTTTTCGCTGACCTTCCTGACATCGGCATCTCAGAGAGTATGAACATACTAAATAATTTAACAAATTTTTAATGGGCATGTACTATGTACCAGCCATTTGTGGATACAGCAGTGAATGAGACAAAGTCCTAATCTTGTAGTGGTTCCCTTTTCTTTTTTTCCTTTTCTTTTCTCTTCTTTCCTTCTTTCTTTCATTGTTGTTATTTGTTTGTTTGTTTGTTTGTTTGTTTTTGAGACAGGGTCTCACTCTGTCGCCCAGGTTGGAGTGCAGTGGTGTAGTCTCAGCTCAGTGCAGCCTTTACCTCCTGGGCTCAAGCAATCCTCTCACCTCAGCCTCCTGAGTAGCTGGAACTACAGGCATGCACCACCACATCCAATTAATCTTTGCATTTTTTTTAAAGATGGGATTTCACTATGTTGCACAGGCTGGTCTCAAACTCCTGAGCTCAAGTGATCCACCAGCCTCTGCCTCCCAAAATGCTGGGATTATGGATGTGAGCCACCATGCCCAGCCATGAGGTTCCATTTTCTTAGGAGAAGAAGACAATACACAAGTAAATGGACAAGATAACTTCAGACAATAGTGTGTGCTCTGGAAACAATAAAACAGAATGATTTGATAGAGAGAAACCAGGAAGGCTACTTGAGCCTGGAAACAGGTGAGCAGGTGATATCTGAGCTAAGCTAAGACCTGACTATCAAGAAATTGCTTGAATGTCAAGAAGAGGCAGAAAAATGAAGGAAGAGCGAGGTACAAATGTGAAACGACAGCAAGTTAATAGTGCTATGGGTCTTTCTGGTCTCTGGGGATTGAAAAGAAGGAGCTAAGGAAGAAGATGTTTTCTTGTGAAGCACGGGGATATTGGCCTGAAAAGCTAGAACTTATTTCTGGAGCTCTTTTCCCAGGCTACCACCTTTTCTTTACTCCTGGTTCAGTGTGCCCATCTATGAAATTGACACAATGGTTGTCAGTCACTGTTACAGATACTTTTTTTTTTTTTTGAGACGGAGTCTTGCTCTGTTGCCCAGGCTGTAGTGCAGCAGTGCAATCTCGGCTCACTGTAACCTCCGCCTCCTGGGTTCAAGCGATTCTCCTGCCTCAGCCTCCCAAGTAGCTGGGACTACAGGCACCCACCACCATGCCTGGCTAATTTTTGTATTTCTAGTAGAGATGGGGTTTCACCATGTTGGTTGGGCTGGTATTGAACTCCTGACCTCAGGTGATCCACCCACCTCAGCCTCCCAAAGTGCTCGGATTACAGGTGTGAACCACCTCACCCGGCCTATAGACACTTTTGACTGTGGGCCCCCTGAAGAGTTGCAAAGTGCTAGAGATATGCTATCCAACCATATCAGCAAGGGGTTACAGGTTCTTTAGGCACTTAGTGAATATTAAATATTTCCTATTTTAAACGATACTACCAAGATAGCAAAAGGGTAAGCCAATCTAATCTATTCATCTGGATTAAACTCAATTGTTCTAGTTGCTACATGAGCTTCCTAAGGTCTCCTTTCAAGGACACCACTATCTCAACTTAATATGGCACATTCCACTGTGCCAAGTACTTTTATAGCTCTTACTAGACATTTACTAGATTGTAAGACTCTTGAAGGCAGGGACAATTTCTTACTCATGTTTATTTACATACTAAAGGTGCAATGCATGTTTGTGGAATTCACATGTGAAAGACAGCTTTATCTCCATCACAACCCTTCTCCTCAAACTCTGCTTCCAAGTGGGCACCTTCATTACTAGCATCCTAACATATATCAGGTGAGAAAACTGAGGCACAGAGAATTTAACAGACTTACAGTCTCTACCCAGACTCACTTGATTTAATTGGGAAAGTCTCTTGGTACCTATATCCACAGCAGCAGCAGAAGCATCAATCAAATTTTCAGAAACAGACACAAAAGTAGACATTTCTCTCTGCTTAAAAAGTCTTAGTCAGGGATTTCCAGTCTTAGGATCTAACTAGGATTTCCTAAAGAGAATTTACAGACCCCAGACCTCAGAAGTTCTGCACAGGAAGAGACTGACAAGACTTTGGCCTTGGTTTGAGAGCTACCTGGGCTTGTCAAGGTCATCCAGGTAGCTAGGTAATTATTTTTAGGGCGGCCATCACCTATCTCTCCTTACAAAAGGTCCCCTGTGGCAGGGCCTCAGGGTTTCATGTCATTTGCATTTGGATTGCCTAAGATGTCAATCAGTTCTAGCCACCTACCAAGAAAGTTAGAAGCCGAAGACTTTTTTTTTTTTCTTTAAGGAGGGGGAAAGGGAGCAATAAAACGAGTCTGGTTATCTTAATGAGGCCTTGAAAATGCAGTCAGTAGATTCAGTTAGAAACACAGCACATTTTTGGCCGGGCACGGTGGCTCACGCTTGTAATCCCAGCACTTTGGGAGGCCGAGGTGGGTGGATCACGAGGTCGAGATTGAGATCATCCTGGCTAACATGGTGAAACCCCGTGTCTACTAAAAATACAATAAAAAATTAGCCGGGCATGGTGGCAGGTGCCTGTAGTCCCAGCTACTGGGGAGGCTGAAGCAGAAGAATGGCGTGAACCCGGGAGGTGGAGCTTGCGGTGAGCTGAGATCATGCCACTGCACTCCAGCCTGGGCGACAGAGAGACTCCATCTCAAAAAGAAAAAAGAAACAGCACATTTTTACATCATTCATTTTACCAAAACACAGACTTCTTTTGAAGCACCCAAGATAGCTCAGGCTGCTGAACAGACACACCCAAAAGGAGACCAACCTTAAGAGCTCCTTGAAATCCCTTCTCCAATGCATTGGTCCTCAACCCCGGGAACACATTGGAATCACCTTGAGAAATTTATAAAGCACTGCTGCTTAGTTCCTGCCTCCACAGAGCCTGATTCAATTGTTCCAGGATGAGTACCGGACATTGAGATGATTTAAATCTTCACAGATGATTCTAAGGTGCAGCTAAGGTTGAGAGCAATGATTTCTAAAGGACTCTCCCAGGTGAGCAAGGGAGGAAGACGCTGATATTACATGGGGGAGACAACATCATCTCTTTGATAACTTGCACTATCTGTGCTGGGATAGTCACCTCTCAGGTGACCCCAATCCAGTTTGTTGTCCCAGTTTTAGCATGGAAAATCCTATGCCGCAGGAAACTTCTCAGTCCCAGCCAAATAAGGAAGGTTGGTCACCCTATTATTGCCCACCCACATTGGTTCAGTTCTTCTGCATAATGGAAGGAGGGAGGAGCTTCCAGGCATTTCAGGAAAGAGAACAGGAAGGAGCTAAGGGAGTGAAGAGACAAAACAGTAGAGGATGGGGCCTGTGGTCCCGCCATAGAAGTGTACAATTTAATGACCCTCCTAATTTTACGGAAGTTCATTAATTCAAAAATACTTGATACGAATAACTTTTTTCCTTTGGAAAACTGGACAGGTTTCATTCCAGGGTTGAAATAGTGTGGGATACTAGCAAATCTCTAGAGGCTGAAGGCTCCTTGAGATGATAAGCTCCCCACGAATTTGCAGATATCTTGTAAGAGGGCTTTGGAGTTGGCGGAACTGGTGTGGTTTGATGCCATGATTATCTTAGACCTTGCAGCAAGGCAGCTCCAGGTGACAGCTGAGCCCTACTGAGGAAGGAGAAAAAGGTCTGGAGGAAGGGAACCTAAGGCTGATTCATGCTGACTAGATATCAGAGGCTCTCCACTTTTCAGCACCTTCTTTTTCTGCAGGGCTGTTGCTGCTGGCAGTTGCAACCCCTCCTTTTTCTGTGTGGTAGTTGAAAAATGAAAGTACCTCTGATTGGTCCCCTCCCACAACCAATAAAACTGGTCGTGGGCCAATGGGAAACCTCTAGAAGATATTTAAATCCCAGAAAATTCTGTAACCAAGGCTCTTGAGTGGTTTGCTCCAGCCTGCTCCCACCCTGTGGAGTGCACTTTCCTTTAAAATAAATGTCTGCTTTCACTGTCTTGTTTTGTTTTGTGTGTTTTGTCCAATTCTTTGTTTAAAACGCCAAGAATCTGCACAGCTACCCTCAATTGGTAACACTACTGACATCCATCACACACTCAGCCTTTTATTGGACACCTGCTATTTGTCAGACTTTGTGCCCACCCTCATTTCCTATGGGGATGAAGATTGTGGGGGTGGTGGGGAGTACAAAGTTACTGCAGAGAAGGTACTCTTAAGCACTTCACTGGGGTAGGGGCAGGACTGGTGGTGGCTAGGCTTGCACAGATGGGGCCTCCGGAGAAGGGAAACAGGCTTAGCTAGCTTCACAGAGGGCAGGACCCCATTTTATATCACACTATAAATCATAAATCACGCCAGCTTGAAAAGTGGCTATTGGCCAGGAATCTGACATAATTAATTGTGCAGAAATCACTTACAAAATGAACTCAAAGGCCCCCAAGCATCCCCAAAGTTGACAAGATTTGTGGTTGGAAGCAGTTTCATTTTCTTTTATTTTTTACATAAGCCTCCATTTCCACATTGCCCTTGCCTTCCCCAAGGAACCGAATTTGAAAAGTTCCTGATTGGCCTTTGGTGCTCTGATTTTTGAGAGGGAAGGAAAACACCTATTAAAAATGTTTGTTCCGGGCGGATGGTTGCTTCCAGCAGCCTCTGGTGCCAGAGTAATGAATCTAGAATCCCCATTCCTTGCCCAAATCTCAATGGCTAGTAATTAAATTTCCACTAACAGTTTGTTTTATCACCTCAGTTAGCTTGTTGACATATAATAGGTGCTGCTGAGAGGTACATCCAGTTAATGATTTTCTTTTACATATTGATATTAGTACCTGGAGTGGGAACATCTCCTCTTCAGAATATGATTACTATTTTGAAATCTTAAGCACAGGAGGAAAATCCGTTTCTATAAATTAAACAAGAAGTTCTGAGAACTTCTATCTTCAGTTCCCATCCAGACACTAATGCATCTCATTTACTTTGTGCTGTTCCCCCGAGTTATCTATGTCACACAGATGACTCTTCCATGTCAAGTTAACTATCTACTGAAAAAAGCTCGAAGTGTGCTTGTAACAGTGCCCTGAGCCAGGATGCAAGGTAGGGAGCAGAACATGAAAAATTCATCACTGTTACATTTCAAGTTGCTTGGATATTTTAATTTGAAGAGGAAAGAACCCATGTCAGCTAAAGATGGAGCTATAATTAAACTGATATGGCATTCACAATTGCCTCCAAACCCGTTCCAGTTGTCATTTGTTTCTTTTCCCCATCTTTAAACTACATGAAATCAATTATCTCCACAAACCAGTGGCAAGGATTGTATGCCAACCACTTACTCCTGACGTGAATAAATTATTCAAAGTTCATTATTGATGTGAATAACTCTTCAGAGAGAAAGCCCGTCCTACTATCTGGGTGTGTGGACTCAGGAAGGTACAACCCCTGGTCTCTGTCTTGGATGCCCAGGGCAAGGTCTTTCTGTCACAAATGCCTGGGCAGGGGGGAGGGCAGTACAAAGCAGCCTTCACCTACAGAGTGGCCACCCCTTAATGTGTGTGGCTTTACACATAGTGACAAACAGGTTCCCAGCATACCGGTGAGTGACAGCTATAGGGTAATGGGGGACAGACATCCTGGTATGAAAATACCTCTTGTGCATCAAAGATGCCAGCCACCTGGAGCGGTGATAGGCACTGGTGTGTACAGGATCTGAAATGGAGTTGAGGCGATGTCATTTTGGCTCTCTTATAATCTGGTTATCTCTTGCCAAGACTTCACGTCTGATTAGTCTACTTGGAGGGGACAGCAGACTTTATCAGCCTCACTTCCCGACACTCCCGTCAACTTCAGAAACGTGGTGAAGAAATTTAAGATGAGGTGTCACATCTTCCTATCAAATTCCTCTGTGAGCCACCCCTGAGTCAGGAGCCTTCTTTGGAAAACGTTAATAAAGGGGGAAATGAAGTTTTAGCTGGCTTCACTCAGGCAGTGTTGTCTGCAGTTACATCTTCCTGAGGCAGCATCTACCGGTTGGCAGTGGGCTGGCCCCCGTGAGTTCTCTTTGTCAGCCAGGATAGTAGGAGGTGACCACAGGCACTGCTGCTTTGCAGGTTGCCAGAAAGGAGAGGCCTGCTGGAGATGGACGAGGCTGCTCCCAAGGACACCTGGTCTGAGGATGGGGAAATCTTCCAACAAACTGCTGACAAGTCGATCCTCCCCAGCCGTTGCCTCTTTACCTAGTCTGGTAATTTTGCTGTTTCTAGCTCCAGGGTCCCTGGCAAGTCCTTGACCACACAGGGTTTTCTAGGGGCCTAATTCTGCCAAGCTTCCTGGCAAAGGAAGGTGCCAGGCTCCTGTGCCAGTTCACACTCTCACATCCACCCCTGAGTCCTCTACCCCAGCTGCCGTAACTGTCCCTCCAGCAGATCCATGACATTCTCCATCCTGAAGAAGGGAGATGAATGACAGCAGGATTTGCCCTTAGAAAAGTTATCAAGAGTGTCCAAGAAATATGGCATAGAAATTTCTCAGCAAGAGTCTTCTCAAACTCACCCCACCCCTACTCTGTAGGCATTGAGTGCTTCTATGATGCCACAGCCCTTTTATCAAGGACAAGATCATAAACTCATTTATAGTGGCCTATTAGGAACTCAATGTATGGCCCTTGAACCTAGAAAATTGGTTTTAGAAGAACCTGTAGAGATCCGTGCTTAAGCCAGAGGAATGAGCCTCTAATGGTGGAATTGGTAGACACTGAAAGATCTGACGTTTTGGAGTCTGGTGAGATATTTGTCAGGTTCCCTTGGATCATACTCTCTGAAGACTGGTGTCTTAATTGGTAAAATAGGGATTGTAACAACAGGCTTGTGTCTTAACTTCTGTCAGAGTTACAGAATATGATGATTGACTGAGGACATGCAGATGAAATGCCACACAAATGGTAAAGTGCATAAAATCATGTCACTATTGTCTGTAAGGGGATGCTGATTTTAGTAAACAAAGTCCAGACCTTCCATGGATGTGGTCTAGGAAGGAAAATCTGCCAGCTGATCTCACAACACTAATTCTCTCCCGCTGAATTCGTTGTAGGCTCTGAGGAATGCTTCTGTCCTTTGATGCTGTCTTCAGCAGAAACATTATGTTCACCTTTACTTCCTCTATCATGCAGAGTTGAGTTACCCAAGAAATAAGACATTTTATATATTTTAAGCACAGTACTTGACACAAAGCACTTGCGAAACCACGAGAAGGGCTACAGGAGCTGGTACTACCCTGGACTCCAGGATCAATTCCCAGAACACCATCACAGAACTGATCCACCAAGGAGCTGCTGCTTCTGCACATCAGCAGGGGGGAGGATCTGGCAGCCAGCACCAGAATCAGCACAGAACATGTCACCAAGGTGTGATCCAGGAATCAGGGAGCACCCTCCGACCCAGCTGCCTCTCACTCTCCTGCTAGTGCCAGGAGGAGGGAAGATGCCCCTCTGCCACTTCATCTTCTGTGTCTCACGACAGTGCACATAACTGGCAGAAACAAATTGGCACCTAGAACCCCAAGTGCAAAGAAATCTGTTGTTTTTGGTTTTCCAGCCTCTCCAGTTTGTGAAGAAAGAAATAGGAATGGATGCGGTGCAATTCACCATATATCTTCATGTTCTATGCCTCAGCATATCTGAGTCAGGGAAGCACCCTAAAGACTTTAGTAAATTTGAAGAGGACCAAATGAAAATTAACATAGAAAGTGTAAGGAACTAAAACAGCCAATATAGCTTTCTTTTTTTCTTTCTTTTATTTATTTATTTATTTTTTTTGAGATGGAGTCTCTCTCTGTCGCCAGGCTGGAGTGCAGTGGCGCAATCTTGGCTCACTGCAACCTCCACCTCCCAGGTTCAAGGGACTCTCCTGCCTTAGCCTCCCGAGTAGCTGGGACTATAGGTGCATGTCACCATGCCCAGCTAATTTTTATATTTTTAGTAGAGATGGGGTTTCACCATGTTGGCTGGGCTGGCCTCAAACTCCTGACCTCAGGTGATCCACCCGCCTCAGCCTCCCAAAGTGCTAAACGGCCAACATAGCTTTCTCATTCACATTTCCAAGTAGGGCCCATCTCTTCATTTTTCCATAGGATAGCTATGCTTCTTCCTCAGGTGTTGCCCACCAGAAATGACCCATCCTTCAGATGAAACCCAGAAGTAAGTGCATAGGAAGCTGGGGTATATCAGCTAGGATGCTTTTGGTTGCAAGTGGAAAAAATAAGCCAATAGAACTAGCTTAAAAATGACTTGGATTTATTGTCTAATGTAAAGCTTAGAGCGGGTGAGCTTTAGATGTTCTTTGATTTCTATGTTTGTTTGCTTTTTGGTTTTTTTGTTTGTTTGTTTGTTTTGAGACGGAGTCTAGCTCTGTTACCTAGGCTGGAGTGCAGTGGTGTGATCTCGGCTCACTGCAACGTCTGCCTCCCAGGTTCAAGTGATTCTCCTGCCTCAGCCTCCCAAGAAGCTGGGATTACAGGCACCTGCCACCAAGTCTGGCTAATTCTTTTTGTATTTTTAGTAGAGATGGGGTTCCTCCATGTTGGCCAGGCTGGTCTCAAACTCCTGACCTCAGGTGATCCGCCACCTTGGTCTCCCAAAGTGCTGGGATTACAGGTGTAAGGCACTGCACCCGGCCTAGATATTCTTTGATTAGGGCTTCAATCCCATTTCTCTGCATTTCTCAGGGCTTTATCCTTCTCTGTGTGTGGGTGTGGTATACAGGCTGGCTACCCTGATAGCCACAAGATGTCTGCAGAAACAAAGAAGGCAATATACTCTTCATTCACTCCAGGGAAAGGAAAGGGTAGCTTTTACCACTCAAAGGTTCTGAATTTCTCTCTGATTGAATCACTTCCTAACCAACTGTTGAGGTCTGACCTAGGCCTGCTGTCCTCTGAACTCCTTGTGCTGCGGATGCAGTCATCTTCACCCAATCTGTTTGTTTGCTACTCATTGGGGAGGGGTGGAATTTGGATGTGAATGCAACTCAGTGCATTGCACTTGCAGGGACAATGGCTGGGTTTAACCTTGCAGGCCTGGGAACCAAGCTGCACATTAACCGCACATTGAGCCTAACATGAACAACTACAGACGTGTGCATGGGCATCAGGGGCAGGACTGCCATCTACTGTTCATGGATAAAGCTGGTTTTGGGAGGCAGAGTCAAAAGTTAAGTTCATGGGGTTCCTAGACAGTTTGTCTCCTGGCCACCATCTGCCAGAAACACATACGACATCAGGGCACAGGAGCACAGGTTTCGATTTATGTGCAGCACCCCAATGTTAAACTTGAGATTCCTTCCCTTTTCACCCAGGATCACCTGCAAGAAACAGCATAGAGAAGGTATGTGTTTGTAGCAAGGTAGACTGAGGTTAAGTCTTCAATCTCTTAAGTGACACAGCCACTTAAGGCTTGAATCCTTGTTGATGTATCTACCCTCATAGCCTAATTACAAAATAACAAGTTTCCTAAGCCTCAGTTTCCTTATCTACAAAGGGGGATCATGGTACCTAGCTCATAAGATTGCTGTGAGAAATAAACAAATAATGGTCACAATGACCTGGAACAGTGTTTGGCATATTGGTTGTTTCTTAACCATCTCTCCTCCTCAACTCTCCAAGGGATCCAGATGGGTGCCAACCTAGTTGACATTATTTGGCTGCCTTTAATGCACCAGTTACCCTCCCTTAGAAATACAGGACACCTGCTCTTATTTGGAGGAATATGGTAAATATTGGACACTGAGCAACTGGTAAATATTGAACACTATTATATCTATTTAAGGTGCTGTAGGGATGGCAGAAGAATGAGAAATCAATGGTCTTTGCTTTGAAGGAACTCAGCTTGGTTGGCATAATAAGATTTATGTCAGTGAGGCTCCAGGGAATCCTGTCTTTGGGTCTCCCTGGCCTCCATAATCTTCTGGGTCAATGTCAAGGTTAGAATTGTACTGTCCTTGTAACTCTGCAGAGGATAGTTATATGTGAAATCGATAACAGTATATCCTTTGAATACTTCCTTCACACTGGACAGAACTGTAAAGCTGGCCAAGTTTGACCGCATGGCTTTTGTTTGAGATCCCCTGCCCTCAGATCTCTGCCTCCTGGGGGCTTCTCTTTCATCTGTTTTCCTCCAGCCTAGTTCCCAGTGAGCTGCTAACTAGGAAAATTATTTGAGCATCAAATTCTTGGACTGAAGTATCAGAAGTTGCCGGGCACAGTGGCTCACGACTGTAATCCCAGCACTTTGGGAGGCCGAGGCGGGTGGATCACGAGGTCAGGAGATCGAGACCATCCCGGCTAACACGGCGCAACCCGGTCTCTACTAAAAATATAAAAATTAGTCGGGCATGGTTGTGGGCGCCTGTAGTCCCAGCTACTCAGGAGGCTGAGGCAGGAGAATGGCGTGAACCCAGGAGGCAGAGCTTGCAGTGAGCTGAGATCGCACCTCTGCACTCCAGCCTGGGTGACAGAGTGAGACTCCATCTCAGAAAAAAATAAAATAAAGTATCAGAAGTCAAATACTTAAGGTGTTCTTTGCCTGTGATTTTTGGTTGAAAGATTTGAATCCTTGTTGATATATCTACCCTCATAGCCTCTGAGTTGAGAGACACTCTTGTACCTACAACCCAGATCTAGCCAATAAAATGAGAATGGTGACAATGTTATTAAAATAATAGCTGACACGTATTGTATATGTGCTATATACCAGGCACTGTTCTAAGACCTTTATGTATATTGACCCTTTAATTCTCATGGCAAACTTAGAGATAGGCACTATTATTTTGACATTTTTTTGGGTGCAGAGAACTTGCTCAGGTTCACACAGGTGATAAGTGTAAGAACCTGGATATGAGTCTGACCTCAGAACTTCTGTCCTCTCCCCTGTCTCTAGATGTGGAGGAAAATCTACGGGGGCTTCTGGGAAAATATTCCCTCCCTGGCAAAAGAACAGCACAAGGAAGAAACCTTTTTGCCCCCTTCTTTCCTTTCCTTGCACGTCTTAAGAAGCAGTGGCAGCCATCTTGTAACGATGAGGCAATAACTTGAGGACAAAAACCAAGATATTCAAGACAATGAAATAAGGGATGCCAAAAGCCTGGTCCCTGATGACAGTACTGGGTTGTTAAACCAACCCCTAGACCACCAACCTCTGGACTTATTTTAAATAAACAATAAACATTGTTATCATTAAACTACTGCTAGATCTTCTGTTACTTGAAGTTGAAAGCTTACTAATGGATATGAAGGTCTCCCATGTTACACCTTAAAAACTCTCCATATGGGCCTCCACATACACTGTACGTTGCCAATAAAACCTGCCAACCGTGTTTGGTCATTAGGTTACTAATGCCAGTAAAGGTCCATTACTTTAGCAAGCTTGGCAACAATAATATTATCTTCAGGAGTAAGATAACTTTCTTGCTAATGTTTTCTCTAAGCTTCTGAGTCATTACCCAAGAGAGCAAGGCCAGAAAGAATTCTAAAGAACCCTGGCAAACTGGCTCTTCTTCAAATTTCAAGATTCTTATCTAAAGATTCACACTCTTTGGTTGAAAATGGGAATATTCACCTGCTTTACACCCACATAGAGTACAATCTCAAATTCAGCACAGTTCAATGAAATCCAACCAAACCCACACAATTCAATGCAACACAGTGTAACACAATACAACGGACCCAACAATAAAAACTAGAGCAGGTGAGCATGTATGTGTGTGTGTGTGCACAAATAAACCTTGTCATGGCTGCATGCTCCTTATTACCTGGGTGATTTTTTTTTCTTTTTGATGAAGTTTAGCTCTTGTCACCCAGGCTGGAGTGCAATGGTGTGATCTCAGCTCACTGCAACCTCCACCTCCCAGGTTCAAGCAATTCTCCTGCTTCAGCCTCCTGAGTATCTGGGATTACAGGTGCCTGCCACCATGCCTGGTTAATTCTTTTTTTTTTTTTTTTTTTTTTAAGTAGTGATGGGGTTTCACCATGTTGGCCAGGCTGGCCTCAAACTCCTGACCTCAGGTTATCCACCCACCTCGGCCTCCCAAAGTGCAAGGATTACACATGTGAGCCACTGAGCCCGGGCCCTAGGTGATTTTTATTATCAGAAGATGACCACCTTCCCCATGGTTTTCTTCCCCCAAGGTACTAGAAAGAAGTTGCAGCTAACAGAAGAAGGGCAAGTTCTCTCCCAGTGGGCCCTTCCCAGGCTGGATTCCAGGACCTTCTCAGCCTGGATGTCACTCTGTTATAAGCTGATCACTCATCTTTCTATATAGACATTTTTAAAACATTTGACTTTTTACAATATAACACATCATTCAACCCCCTTTTTTTCCCATTAAGACTTTATTCTGGGAACGTCTCTTTGCTATTTTTAGGACCATTGATTTCTTTTTGATTCATTCTGCCTGCGTTATTCGTGATGTCCTCAGACAATACTTTCAGTCTGACTCTTCTATCGACACCTAGCAGAGGCATCCTGCCGATCAGTCAGCAGACGCGGCAGGAGGGAGGGCTCTGGGGAAAGAACCTCAGCTCCCCTGGCTCCTCCTCTTCTTCCCCTGCAGAAATAATCACGATAACAATAAAGACACCACTGCCCTGCATTTATGTGGAACACTGCACTTTTCAAAGAGCAAGCACCTTTCAATGAGCAACACATAATATCTTTCAAAGAATGAGAACACAACAGTGTGTCAGAGGAATAATTTTTGATTGGGGTAAGGAGACTGGGTAGCAGTACGTGCATCCTGGGCTTTCTTTCTTACCAGTTCAACATCTCTCTTGAGGAAGGGAAATCTATTCTGTTGATCACCTCATTTACTTCCAGGCCTGGTCCTTTTGATTATGCCAGTACTCTGTTTTCCCTGACCTCAGTGAAGATATTCACCCACCAACCCTCAACACAGCTGCGAGCCTAAAATTTTCTTAAGGCGCCATACTCTTAAAGCAATAAATTTCTGTCCTTACTTTCTAGGTAACTTGGATTGTCATCAAATCCAGTGTGTTGAAACGATACTTGTTTTAGGAACTTTGGAAGAAGGTTTTTTTGGGAAGGTAGTTGTGGTATAGTAGAAAAGGAGCGGGATTTGGTGCCAGGCAACCTGGGTTCAAATCTTGACTCTGCCACCTACCAGCTGTGTGACACTATTAAGTGTTTGTAATGAAAATTAAAATGACACAATATCTTTTATAATGAAAATTAAATGACACAAATGTCTAAAAAAGTGCTTGGCAAATTGGAAAGTAACACATAAATGCAGCTTGAGGTAGAGAGAGCTTGGGTTTTTTAGGAGGCACTTTGGGCCTGAATCCCGGGGTGGCAGATTACTAACTGATATGGTTTGGTTTTGTCCCCACCCAAATTTCATCTTGAATTGTAGTTCCCACACTCTCCACATGTTGTGGCAGGGACCCAGTGGGAGGTAATTGAATCATGGGAGTGGTTACCCCCATGCTTTTCTCATGACAGTGAGTGAGTTCTCATGAGAGCTGATGGTTTTATAAGGGGCTTTTCCCCCTTTGCTTGGAACTTCTCTCTCCTGCTGCCATGTGAAGAAGGACGTGTTTGCTTCCCCTTCTCTCATGATTGTAAGTTTCCTGAGGCCTCCCCAGCCATGCAGAACTGTGAGTCAATTAAGCTTCTTTCCTTCATAAATTACCCAATCTCGGTTATGTCCTTATGGCAGCATAAGAATGGACTAATACAGTAAATTAGTACCACAGAGAGTGGGGTGTAGCTATAAAGATACCCAAAAATGTGGAAGCAACTTTGGAACTAGGTAGCAGGCAGAGGTTGGAATAGTTTGGAGTGCTCAGAAGAAGAGAAGATGTGGGACAGTTTGGAACTTCCTAGAGACTTGTTGAATGGCTTTGACCAAAATGCTGATGGTAATATGGACAATGAAGTCCAGACTGAAGTGGTCTCAGGTAGAGATGAGGAACTTCTTGGGAACTGGAATAAAGGTGATGCTTGGTATGCTTTAGCAAAAAGATGCAGCATTTTGCCCCTGCCCTAGAGATCTGTGAAACTTTGAACTTGAGAAAGATGATATAGGGTATCTGGCAGAAGAAATTTCTAAGCAGCAAAGCATTCTGCCCTTAGAAAACTGCTTAGGACAGTGATCACAATGACTTGAGTGCTATTAAAGGCTTTCAGTTTTATGCATTCACAAAATATAGTTTGGGATTGGAACTTAGTTTAAAAGGAAAGCAGAGCATAAAAGTTGGAAAAATTTGCAGCCTGACGATGTGACAGAAAATAAAAACCCATTTTCTGAGGAGAAATTCAAGCCAGCTACAGAAATTTGCATAAGTAATGAGCAGTCAAATGTTAATCACAAAGACTATGTGGAAAATGTCTCCAGGGCATGTCATAGACCTTCACGGCAGCCCCTCCCATCACAGGCATGGAGGCCTAGAAGGAAAAAATGGTTTTGTGGGCCAGGCCCAGGGCCTTGCTGCTGTGTGCAGTCTTGGGACTTGGTGCCCTCTGTCCCAGCCATGACTAAAAGGAGCAACATACAGCTCAGGGTCAATGTATGGCTCAGACCATGGCTTTAGAGGGTGCAAGCCCCAAGCCTTGGTGGTTTACACATGGTATTGGGCCTGAGGATGCACAGAAGTCAAGAATTGAGGTTGGGGAACCTCAACCTAGATTTTCAGAGGATGTACGGAAATTCCTGGATGTCCAGGCAGAAGTTTACTGCAGGGCAGAGCCCTCATGGAGAACCTCTGCTAGGGCAGTACAGAAGGGAAATGTGGTGTTGGAGCCTCAACAGAGTGGAGCTGTGAGAAGAGGGCCACTATCCTCCAGACCCCAGAATGGTAGATCCATTGACAGCTTGCACTGTGTTCCTGGAAAAGCCACAGACACTCAACACCACCTCATGAAAGCAGCTGGGGCAGGGAGGGGGCTGTACCCTGCAAAGCCACAGGGGTGGGGGCTGCTCAAGGCCATGGGAGCCCACCTCTTGCATCAGTGTGACCTGGACGTGAGACATGGAGTCAAAGGAGATCATTTTGTAACTTTAAGGTTTAATGGCTGCCGTATTGGATTTTGGACTTGCATGGGCCCTGTAGACCCCTTTGTTTTGGCCAATTTCTCCCATTTAGAATGGATGTGTTTACCCAATGCCTGTACCTCCATTATATCTAGGAAGTAATTAACTTGCTTTTGATTTTACAGGCTCATAGGTGGAAGGGACTTGCCTTATCTCAGATGAGACTTTGGACTTGGACTTTTGGGTTAATGCTGGAATTAGTTAAGACTTTTGGGGACTGTTGGGAAGACATGATTGTGTTTTGAAATGTGAGGACATGAGATTTGGGAGAGGCCAGGGACAGAATTATATTGTTTGGCTGTGTCCCCACCCAAATCTCATCTCAAACTGTAGTTCCCATAATCCTCATGTGTCATGGGAGGGACCTGGTGGAAGGTAATTGAATCATGGGGGCAGTTACCCCATGCTCTTCTCATGATAGTGAGTGAGCTCTCATGAGATCTGATGTCTCCTCAGCCATGTGGAACTGTGAGTCAGTTAAACCCTCTTTCCTTTATAAATTACCCAGTCTCAAGTAAGTGCTTATAGCAGTGTGAGAACAGACTAACACACTAACAGTTTGGCCCTTGGCAAGTTACTTAGCCTTTCTGAGCCTGAGTTTCCACATTTGTGAGAATGGAGCTACAAGACTGCAGGTAAGCAATGTGAGATGCTTTACATAGTGACCATGCTTAGTAAGAGATGGTGCTTTCATACTACTGTTACTCATCTCTCAAACTCTGGTCCAAATTCCCTCTTCTCACTAGCAGAGAAGAAAAATGACAATGACATGTCTATAATTAATAATTAAAGATTTTTCATATCAACTAATGTTAGGTACTACAGACCAGATAATACAGGAGCATTAGGCTGTTCATGAGGCATCTGCCCTTGGATACTACAGACCAGAAAATACAGGGGCATTAGGCTGTTCATGAGGCCTCTGCCTAGGAAAATTGCTTAGGACAGTGACCACAATGAGTTCACTAATAATGATAAAACATAAAAGAGGGCCTTGCTCCAGGGGGTAGAAGGTCGACCAATACTTTCACCTCGCTCTCCACCTACATCAACTTAGTGAGGGTTTGTTCAGCTTTGACCTCCTTTTATCCACTCAGGATTTTGTGGGTCACATTCAAAAGTTGGTTTTAGCAGGCCAGTTAAATCTCAGTGTGAAAAATGACTTTCTGCCCTGATTTTTAAATGGCTCTGAGTCTGATACAGCACAGAGACTCAGAATCCTGAATGTGACTGTGTGAGGGAGGCTATACATTTCCTGAGTATATGCTGGGCACTATTATGCCTAAGAAAAATTGGTTGTGGTTTCAGATATATGGAATAGAATAGAAGAAACATGGGAAGTCTTTGAGTAGAACGGCTGCTCAGGTACTAGATTGTAAAACTTGTGGAATCCAAAGGTATTTGCCTTCACCTGGGAATATAGGCATTGCTTGAATTAAGTGGCCACAAAGGCCCATTTCAGATTGATAAAGTTAACATTGAGTGAGTATACACCTGACATAAATGAGTTCTTATGTGAACAGGAAGACATGCATGAGAATATTTATAGCAACTGTATTCATAGTGGTCTCAAATTGGAAACAACCCACATGCCCATTAACAGTAGAAAGGGTAAATAAAAGGTGATGTATTCACACAATGGAGTATTACACAGCAATAAAAAAGAACTACTGATATATCCAATGACAAAGTGTTAAGTGAAAGTAAGCAGACACAAAAAGAGTACATACTGTGCAATTCTATTTATGTGAATCTCAAGAACAGAAAAAATGAATTCTTGGTGATAGAGGTCACCTTTTGGTGGTGAGGGGCATTATCGATTGGAAGGGTACATGAGGGAAGCTTTCGTGGGACTGAATTATAAATACGATTGCCTTTCTGAAAAGTAATTTGGAAATGGAATAAATTTAAAGTAGCCAAACAGTCCCTCTAGTTCTGTGATTCCATATTTAAAGAAACATTTCACTGTAGCCACATGAGCATAGGCTGTGAGAGAAGTCCAGTATTCTTATTAATATCCATTCAATCATTAGCCTCTAAAATTCTATGACCTTTATTGGCAGATAGTTGTTGAAAGAACAAATGAATGAATGCTTTTTAATTATTCATATAACTTTATAGTGAGACAAGTCATTTGCTGACCAGCCACTACTTTGATTGACACTTGAGTCAATCAAAATATTAGTGGTTCAGATTAAACAGCTTCTCAGAAGCTAAGGTGTCTGGGAAGACCCAGAGGCCTAGGGCTAGACTATTCAAGCATTCCAGGCCTTGGCTCCTGACTCCAGCTGAACTTACTCTGCTCTTTGGACTTGAGGCCTTTGAACTAAAGCGTGCCCTTGCAAGATTTCCCAGCTTCCTTGTTTGGACTGGAGAGGAATGAGAAACACCATTCTTATGGTATTTCAGGATCTTGTCTTCCTGTCCAGTCCCTAAAGGAGGAAGTTCAGAGAGGGGCAAAGGTTCAATCCAGTCTCAACATTTACAGACCATCCGGCCACCCCCTTGTGCCCCAAGCACGTCTCCTCTGAGAGTTCATTCCCTCCACCCACCTGAGCCCCCTTTGTAGTGTTTTTCCATGACAGTCAAGGCCTCTATCCCCCATCTACCCACCCCCAAAAAAAGCTCTTCAAAAAGATTGTTCTATCCTGGCTCGAAATTTTAGCATCTTTTTGAGAACAGATCATTATTACAATAATAAAAATCTTGGGCATTGAGTGAATCCTGCTATTTTCAAAATCTTTGTGATCCTATGAAGTAGGCTACAGCAGGCATTATTTCCTCCATTTACAAAAGGGCAAACCAAGTGAGGCTCAGAGAGGTTAACAGATTCTCTCAAGGTCTCATGGTAGTATCAGGGAGGTGCTGGGGCTGGAATCGGGGCGTTCTGATTGTGAGCCTCTTTCCCTCCTTCTCCTGGGCTCTCCTCTGTCTGACAGTCAGTTCACAGCTTCTGACCCTCACCTTCCACTTTGGAGGTGAAGACTTATCCTGAGAATGAGAAGGCCCAATGTCACCAGGGAGATGGAAGCTAAGAATGGGCTTCAGGACCTGCCAAGGGTCCAAAGTGGTCCCTGGTGCCTTTCCTGTATCCCCAGGGCCCATGATGGAACTTGACACCAAAGGGTCCTCAATAAAAGGTGCTGATATGAGCTAGCCACTGGTGCTGCAAGCTTAGTGCTCCAGGGATCCTAGCCAAAGCATGGCTAGGAGGTCAAACCATAAAGCAGGGAGGATTGACTAGAGGCACTCCTGCCCACCTGGCATTTTCCAATAATAGCAATTATTATTATTCATTGTGAGCTTACTGTGTGCCAATAACTTAAGAATTTTGACATGGATTATCTCGATAATACAATGATTTTATAAAATAGGCAATTTTCATCACAGTTTGATCGGAGGGAAAACCAAGGCTCAGATAAGTGGCTTGACCAGCATTACTCAGGCAGTATGTGGGGGTGTCAGGATTCATACTCAGGTATCTAAGTACAGACCCTCTAAGCAGGTCCCTCCAGAGAGAACTGGTCCCAAGGCCAAGGAGATTCTCAGTCTGCTGGAAGCTTCTGGTTGCCTGTTCCCTGGGCTGGTATGTCACCTTCATCAACAGATTTGCCTGCCTTAGGCATTTGGTAATTTTCCTTCTATTCCTTTCCCCTCTTCTCATTTATTTAATTTTCTCATCCTTCTTGTTTCCCGTATTTTAAAAGGTGGTCCCCTCTTTTTCTTCCTTTCCTTCCTCTCTGTCTCTAGCTTTCTTTTCTCACTTCTACAGATTGTTCCCCCTCTTCCTCCTCCTCCTCCCCACTACCTCATTTCTTTCCCTACCATCTTGTGGGGAAAGATCTTGAGATCTTTCTCTTGCAGCAATGTTAGCACAATCTTAAGTTAGAATAGAGAATCATCTTGAGGAAGGCTTAGGGTGCCCCCAGAAGCCATCAGTTATTTCTCCCTTGCTGGATGAGTCAACCAGCCCAGGAGACCATCCATTCATTCAACACATATTTACTGGACACTGCTTGGTGCCAGGCACTGGCCATACAATGATGACTAGAAGCAGACATTAACCAATACTCACACTACAAATGTAAAAATACCACTGGGTTAGTACAATCAAGGGGAGAGAACTCTGCCAACAGGACAACAGTGGCCCCTGGGCTAGCCTGGAAGTAATACTAGCTAGGTACATCTTAAGGAGGGCCTACCTCTGTGTCTGACTATTGTAGGTGACATTAATCAATGTCTCGACGTGTTTAATATTCACAATAGTCCCATGAAGTGGTGCTATTTTTGGTCCCATTTTGCAGATAAGGAAACTGCTGCACAAAGAAGTGAAATGTTTTCCTCAAGGTCAGAAAGCCAGTGGGTAGCAGGGTCAAAATTCAAGCCTTGATGGTGGACCCTGATCCTGTGCTCTCAAAACCCAGGCTATGTTGCTGAGAAGTCAGGGAAGGCCTTCCCGAGCAGGTGACCATTGAGGTGAGATTTAAGGATAAGCAGAGCTGCATTCTCAATATATTGCTGTTCCCTCATGCCCCTTTCCATAGCAGAAATCCCTAACTGATTATGGCACCCCTTTTCTCCAATCAGGACTCAACTTCAGATTCCTCAAGAAGAGTACTCCAAGAAGTCCCTCCTGATTGATCCAAACTGGTCCAAGATTTAAAACCTACTTGCCACCCTGCGATTTGCTCATCTGAAATCAGCAGGCAACTTAAAACCACTTTGATGTAGCTTTGAAGTCCCTTCCCTGTGACAATGAGGCAGCAACCACTGATCAGGCACTTACTGTATGGAGCAGTGTGGCTTTCCCAACATGGTAGTGACTTATCTAGACTGGGGCTTCATTTTCTGGGAACAGAGTGACAGAGAAGGGCAGGAGAACTGGACGTTGTGTGACCTTCGATGGGGATTGTTTGGGGAATGAAAATCAGCTATGGACCATGCATCAAGCGGACGACTCACAGCCAGATAGAAATGATGCCAAGAACGGCAGTCATGGCCAGTCCCAAACATCAGCTTCCACGCAGAGAATTCAAAACCTCTGCTCAAGTGCTGACCTCCACACTGCATTCCTCATATTCCCGCCCTGCCCAGCTGTCTGTCGGCAGGCAGAGACCAGCTCCCTGTGAAAACCTAGAACAGAGGGCAAAGTGAGATGGGGCGAGGGTTGGGGGAAAGGAGGGCACTGTCGCTGAAACAAGGCTCCTAAAATCACTTACACCTTAGACTAGTTCCTCCATTTTACTTAGGTCCCACCATTGTTTCAAGCACTCACATTACATATTGTCTTTTCAAAAAATATACATTTAATGTGGTTATACTTGTATGAATAGATCAGTGTGATATAAGTGATATTTAGTAACCAATAATTACTACATGTTAGCCATCTGCTATTCCTGAGGGTTTCACCAGACCCTTTCATAAAAGCAAAATGATACTCCACAGCCAAATTATATAACATTAACAGAATATTTTATATGCGAAATGCTGTATTTCTTTACTTTTCATTCAACCAAAAATGTACACAGTTAGTAACAAGCCATTTCAGCTGCATATTTATCCCAAACATTTCACAGGCAAAAAAAGTCAAGTGAGAAAAATAACAGTTCAGCCACATAAGGGCTAGGAAAACACATTAGAAAAGGGATCCTCATTACAATAATAAACGAGGGTCCAATTAAGGCTGCCACATGCAGGGCGGGTCCGTACTTGGCAGGGAAAGCCACGCTGAGAAGGTTTTGCCCTTGACTTGGAGAGTGTCCCCAGCACCCTCACCAGCATTCCCAGGCTGGGGCTGCTACAGCTGCTTCTGCCACCGAGACAACAGCCACAGCTCCAGCCATTTTTCAGTCTCACATTTTGGAAACTGCTTCTTCCGTGTGAGCAGACATCACTTTCCAGGCATGTTTGGGCTGCCACTTTATCGTACAATAAGCCTAACTACCCCAGAACTTGCAGCAGGCAAGTAAGCAAGGAGTAGGGGGGAGGGATGCCCAGGTGCCGAGTTCCCCAACACGGCCATGAAAGACACATCTCAATATTCATGAACTTGGGCTTGGAGGCCCCAGGACTGGAAGCCGGGGATGGGGACCCTGACTCCCAGTTGGTGGCACTTGCAAAATGAGTGTGATGTGCACAGTCCAGGGTCAAAGGCAAGTGAAGAAAGCTGGGACAAAGGTGTAGTGTCAGGCTCAGACATTTATTTACCTTCTCTAAACTTCCGTTTCCTCATCTGTAAAATGAGAGCATCATCTTTACCTTCTGAATTGTCTGAGAATTAAATAATATTTGCCAAGTGCTAAGCACAGTGGGTGGTTCGTAAGAGTCACTTAATAAATGTTTGTTCTTCTTATTCTTAAGCTCATGGTCTAGTTGGGTAAGTAAATGAAATACAACCACATGAAAGAGGAGGGAATAATCACAGAACAACATGGCAGCAAATGCAAAACAGTCAGGTGCGGATTAAATGCAAGGCATTAAAACATTCGTATGCGAGGAGGTTCACAGAGAGAAAGTGGGGCTGAGCAACAAACGCTGCCTGGAAGAGGCAGGTTTCACATAAGAATTTATGTTTCAGGCCGGGCGCGGTGGCTCACGCCTGTAATCCCAGCACTTCGGGAGGCCGAGGCGGGCGGATCACGAGGTCAGGAGATCGAGACCATCCTGGCTAACACGGTGAAACCCCGTCTCTACTAAAAATACAAAAAATTAGCCGGGCGTGGTAGCGGGCGCCTGTAGTCCCAGCTACTCGGGAGGCTGAGGCAGGAGAATGGCGTGAACCCGGGAGGCGGAGCTTGCAGTGAGCCGAGATCGCGCCACTGCACTCCAGCCTGGGCGACAGAGCGAGACTCCGTCTCAAAAAAAAAAAAAAAAAAAAAAGAATTTCTGTTTCAGATCCTAAAGGGTGCTGGTCATTTCCAGGCACTGGCAAAGGTTGGGGTTCCTCTGGGGCAGATTTATTCCCTGTGGCTCCAACAATCAGGTCAACAGTGGGGACTATTTATGGTAACTTCGGCCCAATAGAATAGGCTTTCTCCCAGGGTGGATGATTGAGAAGGGTAGGAAATTCACAGAGGCACTGAATATCCCTGTGTCAGCAGTTTACTTCTAATTAATTTTCTCAGAATTGCCCTATCTGTGCTTGCAAGAGCTTCCATTATTTACCTACTGACTTCTTAAAGGAGCCAGGGCCTTTAAAATACATATATGAACATTTAAAAACCGCCCAACTAATAGAAAATCTATGTTAAGCACTGTTACATGGTTATTTCCCATCTCCCATACATAGTCACAGAGAGAGGGTGATGGAGAGGAGGGTACAAGGGAGAGGGAAAAGAAAAGAGAACAGAGCCTGGGAATAGAGAGAGGAGGACACCAGGAAAGACCAGGATAGGCAAGAGACAGGCAAGGAAAGAAGAGGGGAGCGTGTTCAGCCGGAGCCTCCCTTGAGGAGGCAATCCTGTTGCTGCAATGCTTGAGCAAGTGTGTGAGCAGTACCCCAGCTGAGCAGGGCCCCATTCTGACCCAGCTGCCTCCCACCTTTTTATCTGGAGACCCAGCTCCCCAGCGTTCAGGTCCACATCCCTGCCTCTAGCTGCCCATGCTTCTGGCCAGCCTGGGTTTGATGATGACTCTTCAAGTACGGTTCAGATTCAGAGACAAATCTGTTGGCCTCTGAGCTCCTAAAAGGATCCATTTTGTTTGCAAGGCAAGTGAGGTACAAGAGCACCCTATTCTCTACAGTTTCATAATGTGGCCGAAAAGTTCAATTTACATTCAAAGTGTTCAAATCCAATCTTATCATAACTATAGGAGCTATTTAAAGGAGCTCAGCTTTTAAAATGAATAATTCATGTTAGTTCATCTGGTTTAGGAAGCTAGCATATTAGAGTTTCTTAAAGTGGAATTTCTCTTATGTTGTGTTTATTGTTAATACGGTCAATTAAAATGAGTTCTTGACAAAAGCTTGTATCACAGATTTCATAGTAAATTATGGAGGAGGGCTGGATCCAAACAGATGGGCTCGGTATTTATTGAGCATTTACTAAGTACCCATCCTATGCAGGAAGTCACAGGGGATACAAAAGAAAACATATTCCACCTGGACTGCCTTTGGTGTCCTCATCTACAAAATGAGGTGTTGGATGAATCATGCCTGACAAGACTGCTAGCCCTAGTGGTCTATGATTCCACAGTTGATCTGTGCTCAAGGGGGCCTCAAAATCTTGCAGGAACAAAAGCACAACACATACCTCTCAATGAAATAACAATGTCACAGTGACCTGAGGTCAGGGAGGGAGACACCATGGTGATTGAAGAAGGTCTAAAATGCTTTTCTCCAGTCCATGGGACATGGTGGGGTCTTCAAAGACGGAGAAAAATCTCCGGAGAGGACGAGTGGAAGGCTGAGTTATGATGGACATGCTCGATGAGGGTTGGGGGCATGGTGAGGACAGCGGGGCAGTGAGGCCAGCAGGTACTGGGGGAGGAGTGAGATGTCACATAGAGAGGCACCAAGCCAGGCTGAGGAGTGAGACTTTTAAAGGACAGCAAAGGAACCATGTAGGTTCCCATCGAAGGGGTAGACAAGATGATTCCCAGCCTGGCAGCAGCATGGAGACAGGGCTGCCATGAGGGCGGCGGCTTCCCCCTTGACAGAGGGCACCCCTAAGAGGTTCCCACAATGCTGCTAAGGTCTTCCTTGTGGGACTTTCTCATGGCCTGGGTGACCTGAGGACATTTTCCTTGAAAATTAATTCGTTAAGCAAGCTTTTGCATCTTTGAGTGCAGTGTTCTGGTAAGATGTCACCTTGAAAGTATATAATGTTATCTCTTTAAGTTTTCCTGTTTGTTTGCTTTAATCTTTTTCCTTTTTTACCCCTCAAATAGAGGCTCCGTCTTTGCTGCAGTAAACTGGTTTTGAACTTGCTTGTCAGTACTAGCCCCGTAACCTTGGGCAAATTACTTAATCTTCCTAAGTCTCAGTTTTCTTATCAGTAAAATGGGATAATATAACGGTACCTGCCTAACAGGGTTGTTGGATGATTGAATGAGGTGAACAGTCTAGCATATGTGAAGAGTCTAGCATAGTGCCTGGGATAGAGAGAGCACTTATTACACATCCCAACAGGACTGCTAGTGAGTGACTGACACATTGGATTATCTCCTGCTTAAACCTTGTTGGTGCAAGGAGAGGAGGAAGGAATCTCAGAGGAGCAGCTGGAAAGGGCTTTGGAAGTGGAAACACAAGAGCAACTGGTCTGTAGGATGAGTGTCCCAGGAAGATGAGGAAGGGGGCAGGTCTGGCACTATGATTCATCTCTATTTAGTTGTTTTTGCACAACAACTGCTTGAGAGGTGCGTGTAAGCAGCAGCTTCAAGACCCTGGAGAGTTTTGTAGATAAGCTTTGGGTTAAACTGACTTCCCGGAACGCTTAGGAAGAACTTCATTTCAAAAAACAAATTTTGTACCTTTTTTGTCTTTATTATTATCAGCTGAGGCACAAAGTTGTTTATTGAACTGTCTGTGTTCTTCATGCTGTTCCCGAGAGGTGAGTGGGTCCAGAAAACACCAAGCTTCTGAAGATGTTTCCAAACTAAAATGCCAAGAGGCGTCTTTAAACAACTAGCCTAGTCTTCTATGATCAGCTCTCACAGATGCTCTTTCACTATGGATAGATTCCCAACCAAGGATATTCACACGGATATCTCTCTTCTCTGAGTTTCAATTAACAGCTTTGTTAACATAGCTATCATTTATTGAGCCTTTACTATGATCAGGTATATAGACAGATTATTAAATCATCTCATAAAATACTTTACATTGGTCCAATGAAATAGATCCCATTATTATGTCCATTTTTGCAGATAAGGAAACAGACTCAGAGAGGTTAAGTAACTTGATCAAAGTCACACAGCAGTCAAGTGGCAGAGTTAGGACTAAAATTCAAGTTTGTCTGATTCTGATTCTTAATAACTACACCCTCCTGCCCCCTAGATAATGAGGCAATTGGGTACCGGGAATAAAAAAGGCATATAAGTCAGATGGATAAGGAAAGAATGGAAGGGTTTTTACTGGTACCTTGTGAAAGATAAAGGAAGATAAGGGGAATAAACACAGCTGCAGAAACACACATCCTTAGCTTGTAAGGCAAGGGCAGGGGGCACACGCGTCAAAGGAGCTGGTGCCATGTGCTTTGGCAAGATGATACCACGAAGAGTCCACATTTGATAGTTCTGAGTATTTAGGAGCCAAGTGGAGTTAAGAAATGCTTAAACACAGGGCACACCCCCCCACTCCCTGCCTTTCCTGTTTCAAGCATCTGGATCCACTGGGGTCTTGGGGGAGGGAGAAGAACTCCTGCCTCAGGGGAGTCAAGGCCCCGGAGATAGGAGGCAGCTGCCAAGGACTGGAGAGTCCTCAAATAGGAAAGCGCTGGACATTTGGAAGGAGGACAGATGCAGAAAATAAAACCCCTCCTAGGTGTGCATTATCTGCAACAAAGTCAAGTAAATTTACAAGCATATTATGGAAACTGCAGGAGAGGGAAATCATAGAAAGTTTCTAGTGAACAAGGAAATTGGAAATGGAAATTGGAATCTCCCGGTACAGTGCTGATGATTATTAATTTGAACTGTGTAAAATGTTATTGATAGTGTCTTTGTTACTGTCTTCTTTCTGCTTTGTCTTAGTGATTACACAAATATTCAAAAGGCTTCCAAGGGTTCATTGTCAATCTCCTTGTCCCGATCCTATTCTTCCTATAACATCTTAAATTCCTTAAACCTCAGTCCTCCTCCATTGGAAGTTCTCTTCACGCCTGGAGCGAACCTATATGTGATGTGGTCCTGGCCAGCCACAACTGTGCTTTCCATCTCTGGAATCCCTACCAGGCTAAGGCTGGTCAAATAAATACGTGCTGTGTGCTGAACACTTCTCAGCTTTCCCTGCCCTGGTTGTGTGACAATTCTGCAATTCACATTGAAAGGCAGCAGGAGAAGGCAGTTGCTCCTGGTTTCTGCCAAGATGGGGCGCCGAGCAAAAGCCCGTCTCTGTGTGTGTGGGGGTCTACAGTGAGCAAAAGCCTGTCCCAGTGTGTGTGGGGGGGCCTACAGGGTGGGGGAAGAGCCTGCCAGGATTTGCCTTAAATCTCTGCATTTTCCCTGGGCGGCAAGAGTTGGAGGTGGATGTAGGTGGGGGTTATAGGAAGCCCACCATGTCCAGGACAATGAAAATAAAGAGAAGCATGCACATCCTGGACCAAGATGACCCCCTGCAAGATACAAAGATGGCTCAGGGCCTGCCTGGGAACAATTCCCTTGGTGTGGACCCCAAACTTGGGAGGAAAATTGAAGAGCAGAACAATTTCCATTCATGAAGAAAATGAGGAGGCTGAGTATCTTTTCAATGAGTCAGCTGTAGGCAAAGGGATTTATTTATAATATTATTATTTGGTAGAAAAGAACTTACTATGGCCAAATGTAAAAAGTATTTTTTTTGATAAGTTAAAGAGATTAAGAAAAATCGGGCCGATTTTGACAGAGAATGGTGTGTAAACGAGAGGTGTTATCAGTGAGAATCTGGCACCAGCTCCATTTTGTTATGGTGAAAAATATCAGTATTATTTACTAAGAAGATTAGGGTTGAATTGGAAGAGAGGCTGGTTGTTGTGTGCAGATGGAGATAAGATAAGGATTTTACCTTCTCTGCAAAGCCAAATGCAGCACACACAGCGCTGTTATCTCGGGGCTGGCAAGCAGGGGGATATTAAGATGTACGTTGTAATTACCAATGGCAGGAGCAAATTTCATAGCGACTATTTCAAACCCTAATAAAATGCCGGCCTTTAATTATACAGCTTTGAAATATTTTTTTCAGTTAATTGCAACCGGGGAAAATAAAATCAACCTCATATTTGAAACTGATTCTCACAGGGAAAGCCCTCGGCCTGGCGCTCCAGCTGCCTCTGAGCGCGGCGCTGCTGAGCGAGGGGCTGCCTTGGTTCTGAGTATGTAGGTTGTTTCATCGATCCTCTCCCTCCCTTAGTCTCGAGTGGGGAGAAGGAGTTAGAAAGGGTGAAGCCTTTCCGGGTAGAATTCGATTTCCCCAGGAAGACACATGCTTATCCCACAGGGAACGAAGCCTGATTTCTAAAAGCAGGAGGCAGGTGGGATGTGGGAGGGAGGAAAGGAGGGCTTGAGACCAGGGAGGGGCTTCTGCTCTGCAGAGGAGCCCCCAAGGGCTCTGGCCTGGGGAATATTCAACCCCACCACACCTCCCCACAGGGCACACTGAGGCTGTCCATCTCTGCCCCAGCCACCATCCTGTCTATGAATCTCCTATTTCTCAGGCTCACAGATCCTTAGTCTCATGTCATTAACCTCTGTCTGTCCTCACATTAACAAAAATAATAATAACAATAGCAGTGGTACTGGCAATAGTCATAATAGCTGCAACAGGCCAGGCACTGTCCTAAGCATTCAGTATGCTTTATCCCACGTAAGTGTCACAGCAGCCCTCTGAGGCAGGTATGTACCTGGTTCAGAGTGTAACTTGCCTGGGATCACGCCTAGGGTAAAGTAACTTGCCCAGGATCACACCTGGGGTTGCCACTTGGGTCTATCTCTTGATTACCAAGCATAAACTCACCTCTCCTTTACTTCCACTGTACCACGGCTCTTGCTTGGCCAGGGCCTCGTCAACTCCTTCCTCTGACATCATTTCACACCTGGCCTCTGTGCTGCCATCACCTTCTGAGTCCTCCTCCTACTCCACTCTCATGTTGGCAAACATCAAGACCCTCTCTATTACTTCCATAGTCTGGCCCCAACTACCTTTCCTCACTCATCATCCACTTCTTCCTCACAGGACCCTTCTGGTCCCAGAAGGTGGACCCGTGGCTCACCACACCTGCTTATCTTCTTCCCGTCTGGAACCCCAGAAGGCCTCTTTCCACTCAGCTGTTAGTCCAAGCCCAGTTCAAACTGTGCTGTCTCCTGACTCCCCCAGCCCCTGCAAGCCCTGTCTGTGCCCTGTCCTGTCCACCATCTAACCCTCTTTTCACACTTGCCTGCGGCCTTCTTTGGATAATTTAGAACATAAGCTCCCGAGGGCAGAGGAGTGGCACCTTGTTGTATCCCCAGCGACACATCATTCATGTGAGACTCCAATAATTTACTGAGTAATAATTGGTCAGCTACCTTTTAACATATGTGTGTTTTATTTCACCTGGGGACTGCAAACTGCCTGATAGCAGGAACTACATGTGAATTCATTTTACAATCCCAGCCCAGACTGCCTGTGATGGGAAAGGGTCTGGATGCATATCTTGGTCCAAGTGGTGGGAAAACCCCTAGCCAAGAAGCTGAGAGATTGCATAACCTTAACTAGTTTGTGTCACCTTATATCCCGTAACCCTAACCTCCTATGTAAAATGAGGCCAATAACCCCTACCCGCAAAGTGTGGGATGTAGGGATTCAGTGGTAACAAAGGATGAGAAAGACTTCCGGCTTGATGGTAAATCACTACCTCCTCCCAGGGGCTGCTGGATTCTAAAGTCTGTTTCGTTGGCTGGCACAAAAAAGAAAATCTCTCACCCTACACCACTGGCCCCTGAGCTCTGGTCACACAGTGAGCTGCAGGCAGGCAAGAGAGCACTACCTCAGGCAACCATGGTTGGGCTCTGAATGAATTGGGAGGGTTCTTCCAGAATCTTCCCTGGGGCTAGAAGGAGGCAGGGAGAGAGGAACACTGAAGATTTCCCCCATGGAAATGAAACAACTCAATCAGATATTCCTCTACTTGAATCACTTTTATTCGGGGCATCAGGTCTTCATTTAATCTTTACAAGACCCTCAGAGGTGAGCAGTATTATTATCCCTATTTTACTGATGAGAAAACGGGCTTCGAGAAGTTAAGGAACTGTCAGCTGACTGTTGAAACCACTCTCACCCTAAAGCTGCGCTCTTAGCCACTATGCCTTACAGCTTCACGTGAGGCCAGCCTGCACAAAGTGTGTATCCACAAAAGAGATATTTGATTATGCAGATTTAGCGCACACTGGTATGGTATATGGGTATCTTTGCAGCAATCCCACGTGTCTGTCCCACTCCATTTCCAGCCTTCCTGACAGTTAGCAATGACCAGGGCTTTGTGAGTCTCCAGCTTTGAGGAGTTGGGTCCCACTCAGCCGCAGTGCCTGGCAGTAGCCTTTTAGTCAAATATCAGGAGTCAGTCAGCACGTGCTCATGGTCACAGAGCTCTGAGATTGTCATGGATGGCTGCAGCTGGCCCTGGGGTTGCAGTCTTTGTGGGTGCTGGCTGGTGTTGGGGCTCTCACTGTCCCAGAAATGATTAATACCCTGATACTATCTTGATGGCTTTAGGAGACACCCCTCCGTGGACGGGGATGCTACTGTTTGATACAAAATGATATATTTTTTCAATCTATTTCACGGTGGCAGTAATTCAGACAAGGAAACATCTTTGCCTTCTACTGGAGCTTTATGCTGCATTTTAAAAATCGCAGAAAATGATGAAGGGAATTTTTCAGAGAATTTAATACATTAGTAACGAGGAGCTCAGAAAATGAAACACTTTCTAAATTTCTGATATTGAACAAATAGCTTTCCCTCCCTCCTGAACAACAATGATTATCTCCCCCTCTTCCCCAAGCCACGCCATCCAAGGGAACTACAGAAAGACAGAACACAGCTAGAGGAAGGTTTGACAATATGACACAGTTTTCCTGATTTTTCGCCCAGTAGCAGCTATTTATTTGTTTCCTTGAGCAATTACCCATTATTTTTGCAGCCTGTTTTGAAGGGATAGGATGCATAATTTTATGCCACGGACTAAAATTAATTTATAGAATGTGTTATATCTTTGTTCCTCCCACATTTACAATGTTTTTAAGATGCTTTGTCCCCAGCTAAGGTATATAATGACCCAAGCGGCTCTTTAAAAGAAAAACATCTGTTACTACTGTGGGCTTGCTTTCTTCATGCCATTTTTTGTCGTCCCTTGGCTGCACGCAACAAGCTAAGGTCACTGGTAATAGTCATGTTTTAAGAGATTCCTGAAGCTTCTGATTTTGCAGCAAATACAGAATTCAACGAAGTTTGAGCTACCCATTTGCCAGCGGGAGGCTGTGGTTTGATAGAAATGGCCAGCAAGTAGCTGGTAGCTAGTAGATAGACGGGTCTCGGGACTCGCAGGGATTGGTGACAGGAAAACTGTGATTGGAGAATTAAGCTTGAGCATTTACTGTAAACCTTTGCAAAACATTATTTTTTATCAAAGTTAAACAGTACATAGTTTAAAAAGTTTTTTTTAAATGTGATTCTAGAAGGATTTACCCAACTCTCTTTTCACATTTTCCAGAGGCCACCATTTCACATTTTTAGCAGCTTCTTCTATTATTTACTTCCATATTGCTAAATGACATGCTTGTGCTGTTATTTCTAGAATTTCCTATTTTAGACACTGTCTACTAGCTTCCTACTCAGGAAGATGAGGAGCTGGCTTTCTTACATCCCCTTACCACCCCATTCACCTCTGCTCCCTCTCTACCAACACCCTCTCTGGCCTGGTGCTTACAACATAGTTGTATCCTAATTTCCCATAGAGTCAATATTTATCATTTATATTGCTATGATTATGAAAATATCATTTCCTGTGGAGCTGTGTGTAGTCTATGATTATATTTCCTTTCTCGTATTTCCTTTCTTTGTTTCCAGTAGAGTTAATAATTCTCTCCCTTTTGCTCAGTTTTCTGACATACTTAACACTAATTCAACCCTAAACGTTGTAAATCTTCTCTCAGTATGTTCAAAATATTTTATCCATTTTATTTTTTTTTTCCTAGAGACTTGCATCTCATAGCTCTCTCTGTTCCTGCTTCAATCTGGACAGGTTATTTCCTAACCTATTGTAGAGTTATTGTCCTGGAATTGTTCCTGGGATTATTCTGGTGATTCTATCAGCTTTTCTCTTGTATTAGATTCCCTGTTTTTGGCAACCTATGTCTTCTTTTTTCTTGGTTTATTTTTTCAGAAGCATCATGGTAAAAAGATATGTAAGATAAGGGGGAGGTGAATTTTTTTTGAGCTCTCATATGAATGAAAATGTCATTATTCTGCCTATATACTTGATTGATAGTTTGGCTAGGTATAGAATTCTAGGGTAGAAATCATTATCCTCTAGCTTTTTCAAGCATTTCTCTATTTCTCAGGATTGCATACTAATTCTAAATATATTACACCAGTAAACTCAATATATTCATCCAGGAAACTCATATCAGTGATTATCATAGTAGTAACTTACTGATAGATTTAAAGAACTAGAGAAATGTTGAACGGTAGAGATCACCACTTAATAGGTATAGACTGATTAAGATAATAGGAATGGTAGCATTAACTTACAGTCTTCAAACTCCCATGCTTAATGAACTTCAATGTCTCCTCCACTCCCCTGCCTAGAAGATCAAGTTCAGTCTCCCCTAAAGAGTCCTCTCGGTTCCCAAACACCTCATGCCTTCCCAGCATGCCCACTCCAGTCCAGTTCAGCTAAGCTATTCTTATTATCTCTATTTAATTTTCCTCTCTACCCACCAGGAATTCTCTTCCCTAAAAGAGTCCCTCTTAAAACAAATCCTACACATTTTGGAGGCCTATTTCAAAGCCCATCTTCTTCATATGACTGGGGTACACTAATGTGCCATACACTCTGGAATGGCTCACTCAGCCTTCCCTCCAGCCTCCTTGTAGTTTGAGAGACTCAAAAGCTAAAAAATTGATTTCTGAATTTTCTTGCTAGTAGAGTTCTGGATTTGTTTTTGTTTTTGTTTTGAGACAGGGTCTTACGCTGTTGCCCAAGCTGGAATGTAGTGGTACCATCATGGCTCACTGCAGCCTTTGAATTCCTGGGTTCAGGTAATCCTCCCACCTCAGACTCCCCAGTAGCTGGGACTATAGGTGTGTGCCTTCACGCCTGGCTACTTTTTTGTATTTTTTTTTTTGTAGGGATGGGGTTTCACTATGTTGCCCAGGCTAGTCTCAAACTCCTGGGCTCAAGTAATCTGCCCACCTTGGCCTCCCAAAATGTTGGGATTACAGGATGAGCCACTGTGCCTGGCCCAGTTCTGGATTTGAATTAGGTTCTGCCTAACTAGATACACTCACACAAGATTTGGAATTGAATTGGACCAACTTGGAATTTGGAACTGATGTATTCACCATAGTACCTGAAGAAAAAAAAAGTCAATAAGGTTAAAAGTAGAAGAAAAGAGTTTCCCTGCAACCCATCAGGGAATCAGTTTGTCACCCTCAAGGCTGACTACTTGGGTGAACCAGGATCTGTCTGTTTCATACAGTTACTCAATACATGTTTGTTGAATGAAGAATTATTGATCCCTAGAAAGCTATTAGAGATCTCAAGGACTGAGGTACTTATGACTCCCACCCCTAAATTATACCAAAAAGAGAGAAAAAAAGAAGTAAAAAAGACAAGGAAAAGAAAATAAGTTCCCAGTAAACTAACCTTGCCCTCAGGAGTTCAGAGTAATCATCTACAGTGGTGGCCAAGGTGGCAGTGGCAGAAGTTGGGGGTGGATGGTTAATTAATTTGCACACCCCATCTATAGAATTCTCTGCCCAGTTCTGCCTGGCTGCAGGCCTTTTCATTTTGTTCACTTTGGAGGAAAGTTTCTCTCCCCCCAAATTCCCTCACTTCATCTGGTATCCAGTTCATTTTCTACTTGCAAGTGTGATGAGATTATCACTCTATGACAACACTTGTGTATTCTCCCAAATTGAGCTCTGTGAAGTCCCTCTTTGTTCTCCAGAGAACTCATGCATATCTGCCATTATGTTACTTCTGACACAGAGAAGAAAGGGAGGACTCCGTTGAGAGCAATTGACAAGGCAAAAACAACATGTTCCCGAGTCAGACAAGTTAATTTTACAGCTTGTTCATAAGGAGTTCTTTGGAAGATGGCATAAATCTAAATAACACCTCTAATTCTATCACTAAAGAGGCAACAAATAGATAAATAAATATTTCAAAACTATGTGCAGCAGTTAATGAAATGACCAGGGACTACCAGTGTGTTCAGCAAGAATCATGCAGAACCAGAAGGGACTGACGAAAGCAGAAGAACAAGAAACAGAAGCAATAACTAAGTTACATTAAGAGATACAACCATGGGCCGGACGCGGTGGCTCACACCTGTAATCCCAGCACTTTGGGAGGCCAAGGCGGGTGGGTCATCTGAGGTCAGGAGTTCGAGACCAGCCTGACCAACATGGAGAAACCCTGTCTCTACTAAACATACAAAATTAGCCGGGCATGGTGGCGCATGCCCATAATCCCAGCTACTCAGGAAGGCTGAGGCAGGAGAATCACTTGAACCCAGGAGGCAGAGGTTGCGGTGAGCCGAGATCGCACCATTGCACTCCAGCCCGGGCAACAAGAGTGAAACTCCATCTCAAAAAAAAAAAAAAAAAGAAATACAACCATGATTGAGCATCTACTGTGTGCCAAGTGATTTCAAGTACATTATCTCACTTAATCCATAAGTTGTGAGTTATATTACCAATCCCAGGTGGCAAAGGAGGAAACTGAAGGTCAGAGAAGTTAAGTAACTTGTCCAAGGTCACACAGCTAGTGCCTGAGCTAGATTTTGACTCTAGGTACTTGATGCTGAGTCATGAGTTCAGTTCAGTCTTTATCTGTGCATTTATGCAGGTCCCAGAATGCAAACAGATGGTGAGAACCAGGGAAGGAGTTAGGAGAGGGACAATGTCTGTTAATGGTTTTAAGATGAACATCAAGGGGAAAGGTAAATGAATGGGAATTACTTGTCCTAGGAGAGGGAGTGTCTTATGATTTGTGGTCATCTCTTTACTATAGGGACATAGATGGAAGTTAGACAAGCAGAAGTTCCCGGTAGCCAGGGAGAGTCCTGTGAATTTCTTAGCGGGGGGTTGGATCCTAGAAGACATGCTCCAATCTGGAATGATTTAGGGAGGCTTCCAGAAACTTAGAGGCAGAGGTGGTATCAGTTTCTCCATCCTGGATCATCCTGGTTCAGAGCTTCTCCATTGTAATCAGTTAGATACATTGGCTTTTCCCTTACGAAACAGAGTTTGAAAACCAGTGGGGCACCGCACAGCCTTGAATCAAGTGTGTCATCAAATTTCTGTCATTTATTCACATATTCATTCACTCAGTTGGTATTTTTTGAATTCCATTTAAGTACTCAGTTCTGTTCTTAACCCTATAACTCATGAAAGAAAGAAGCCACTTACTCTACCTTGAAAAGCTTACCATCTTAGAGGAAAGACTAGAAACACCCGTTACAGAACAACCTAGAACAGGAATGATCAAATGCCCAAAAGAATGATACAGGCAACATAAATACTATTTTGTATTTATTTAAAAAGTAAATGAAATGGCTAAAATTACACATTTTATCTTACATATGTTTTACACACACACACACACACACACACACACACACACACACAAAGTAAATGGAAACATTAAGTCTTTCATTGGAACCAAGACAGCAATTTTTCATAGAGACCAAGCTGGCACCATCAGTCACCCTAAAACCATCATAGACAAAAGACAATTTTAATTTGGAGTCCCACCACACATCATATCCAGCATATTAAAATGCAGTTTTACTCACATTACACGTGTGTTTTGTGTATGAAACATTTTTCACAAATCTTTTTTTATACTTTTAAACTTTTGCCTTTAAAATTATCTGGCTAAGAATAACTCAATTAAGTCATAAATGACAATTAATATGTCAGTTATGTCTGGCAATATGGTGTCTACTCAGGAATTCTGGAAAAGGGCAAATCTATTTTATGAATTATTTTCAAATATAATATTTTATGAATAGCAAATTTAACAATGACAAATAAGAAATATGACATAGATATTTAATCTAGCAAATATTTATTTTGATTTTGTGGGGTTTTTTTCTTTCTCTCTCTCTTTTTTTTTTTTTTTGAGACAGGGTCTTATTCTGTCACCCAGGCTGGAGTGCAGTGGCACAATCACAGCTCACTGCAGACTCAACTTCCTGGGCTCAAGAGATCCTCAGCCTCAGCCTCCCAAGTAGCTGGGACAAAAGGTGGGTGCCCCCATGCCCAGCTAATTTTTTAAAATATTTTATAGCGATGGGGTTTCACTGTATTGCCCAGGCTGGTCTTGAACTCCTGGGCTCAAATAATCCTCCCACCTCAGCTTCCAAAAGTGCTGGGATTACAGGCATGAGCCCACCACACGTGGCTTTGGCATTCTTTTAGAATCAAGAGCTAATAAGTATGTTTTGCATTTGATTGTTGAAAAGAAAACATGTAGACCTATCCAGATGCGCATGGATAAAAATGAACTGGATTTGGTATAGAGAACAAAAATAAGAGGAATTCTCTCATATACTCATACACACACACACACACACACACAGAGAGAGAGAGAGAGAGACAGAGAGAGACACACACACATATAATACATATGCAATATGAAATGAAAGCTTCCTCTACTCGTTTTTTATTCCTCCACTGAGAATCACACAAAAAGTTAGAAGCACAAAAAGTATGATGGGTACTGATTTGCTCCACCTCATGTTCTTGGAACTAAGTTTAGGTGTAGCATCAGGGGGATGGATTTTGTGGCCACTGAGGAGATTGGGTGGTGCCCATACGAGTAAGGATACTAATAAAAATGGACACGCTGTGCATTGCTTGGTCATTACCAACGAGCCTCTAGTTTCCAACAAGAAGATTGGGCTCTCTTCTCCTCACACTTGTCCATCAACTCTCCAACAGTTTTGATCCCCACTGTAATCAAACTAGTATCTTCTAAACACAAAATCTTCACTGTACCTCAGTAGCGCTTGGCAGCTGAAATCTTTTCTATTTAGAATATCCCACCTTTCTATCTGGGAATTTTGTCCAAGCTAAATGCCTCCTACTAATCTCTGCGTACCTGCGGGAAGACAATGTGGCTACCACATTGGCTACCAGGGCTGCAGGGAGGATTGTCTCAAAATCCTCTCCATTTATCACAGAAAGGGAGGTGGGAAGAGGAAGAAAGTAGGTTATGCCCTGAGGCTCAAGGCTACTGGATGGCCAATCTGTGCTAGGTTTGCTGGTCGGAAAGTAGGATGATATGTGCTGATATAGGAGAGAAATATAGGGTACAGTTTCTACCCTGAGGGGCTGTATTTTAGTTGGGGAGATACATGCAATGATTGGACACCACCACCAAGGATAAGGAAGTCCTGGATTGTGTGAAAGCCACAGCAGTTCAGAGAGGAGAAGGAAAAAGACTCCGTGGAAATGATGGGAATTGAATCAGGCCGGGGTTTTCCCCCTGTCAGGCACACTGGAGGCTGTTTGCCTACCCTGTTGCATCTCTTGGCTTTTCCAAGTTTCTGTCTTGTTACAGACTCTTTCCTCTCTTCCTCCTCCTAGAAATATTGGCAAGCTTCTTTAGTCATTTGTGTTTCTTTACATTATAGGCCAGAGGTATATCTTCTCTGATAGATAATGGCCCTCAGTTAAGACTAGCGAAAGCTATTTTGCTTGCTGTATTAGCGCCCTATTTTAGAATAATCCTATTCCCTTGATTCTTCAGTATTTACAGTTTTTCTAAGTACCGATTATATTTTCTAAGTCAAAGTGGGGTAAAATTAGTGCATTGTATCCTGTTGTTGCCGCTTTCTGGAGTAGTCAGTCTTACATATTTGAACAATACCACCCTGGTGTAATTTTAAAAAGTAAGAGCTTGATTCTTTAAAAAACACTTAGCTGGGCAGTGTGAGCTCTCTCTGAGGATCCTCACATTAGGAGTGTTTTACATTCTCACACAAAAGGAAAATGCGTTCTGAGGGGATCGGGGCTCCTCCGAGCTAAGAGCTGGACCTGATGAATTGTGACAAATGGGCCTGTTTCTGCTGGCTGCACGTTCTCAGTCAGGTGATGTCTGAGACTGCCTTCCAGTAATGGTTTGTGGTTTGGGGAGCCAGAGGGAGGCCCTGGACATACTCACTGGTGGGGAACAGGAAAAAGTCAGGCCCAATCAGAAATAGTAACTCTCCTCAGTGTTCCCCAGCTAAGTAAGACTATGCATTTACCATGCAGTCCCCATCCTAAAACTCATGAAATGAAGAATTAGTGACATACTAGGGGAGTAGTGGCTCGAGGGGTTCTGATAGTTCAGTAGAGGGAGAGGTGACTGTGAGCTGGAATAGTCCAGGTAGGCTTCCTTGAGGAGTGGGACTTCAGCAGAGCCTGAAAAGATAACCAGGATTTAGATAGGCAGAGCAGAGGGCACAACTTCTTGGCTGCCAGCTGCTTGCTTGTTGTGCCAGACTAATCACTTTGCTGAATTTTTTCCCATGGGTCATAGGCTCTGTCCAACTTGCCCATAAAATACACAGCAAAGCATAGAGGATAATATAACAAATGCTCTGTCATTCATTGCAATGATGGTACATGTCACCCCAAACAGTAAAATATTTTGTATTTTTTCCATATTAGATCTTTTTTAATAAGATGAATTTTTTACAGATAACATTGATTCTCCTATGTCCTTCTCCAGTTTCGTCCTCCCCATAGGCAACTACTATAATGAATTTGGTTTGTATCCAGTTAATGTTTTTATAATTTGTGTGTGTGTATGTGTGTGTGTTTTATTGGCCTATGCCAAAATAATTTCCCTTTTTTTAAATTAGGAAGTGGGTGCTGCAAGTATCAGACTCTAAAACATGGAATTGGCTGAGTGGAGGTGGTAGGAAAGAGGAGGCTGGGAAGTTGGGGACCCTTGATTCATAACAAGTGTCCCTCCCTGTTCCTTGGGATTTAGGCCACATACGTATAGGGGCTGTAGTATTAGGAAAAAATTCAGAATCGTGGTATGTGTGTTGCTACTGCTTACTGCTTTTGGTAAAGTCCTCCAGGATATAGATGGCCACAGGCATCCCTGTAGCAGAGAAAAGAGGAAGACTCAGCAAGAGTCAGAAAGCTCCCAGTCCTCTCCTGACACACTGGGTCTTGGCACTCAGGACTGTTTAGAATTGCCTTAAGACAATTAAGACAGAGGCCAATAGATCGAAGGACAGGGGTTGGACATGGCTAGGAGAAGGTATTATCAGGACCAAAGATTGTATCCAGACAAGATTTTGGCTTAAGATTATTAGCCCATATAACTCCCTGAAGCAAAAACATGAGAAACCTGCTAAAAGAACTGTATTGCCAAAGAAATGCCAAGACTACTCACAGCAACCCATGACAGTTCAGCCTCTAAGGCAATCTCTCAGCTCCTGATCTGGCACCAAAAGTAATGTGTTCTTAAAACTGTGCGGCCCCAATAAAGAGATACTCTCCCTAATGCCCATCTCAGATGTGGCCATAAGGATGAAGAACAAGAGAGATTCTCCAAGGGAGCAGAACTGAGGGCTGCCAGACTAGCTGACAAAGGATCTTACAACATTTACAGGACGTAGAGCCCAGCAGACCATGATGATATATGCTGTGGAACATGGATCAGTGATTACTGTGTGTGTGCATGTGTGTCTGTCTACCTTTTCCCCTCCTTTTCTGATTGGGAGTTTTTATTCTATTTTGGGTATTTTGAACATGGCTATCACTGGACCATAGTCACAACTGTTTGGAAGGTAGATATAATTCAGATGCAACCTACTTTGCAAATGTTTTCCAATCTCCTCTCCCCCAGTACCATCTGGTCCCACCATACTGGGACTTGATGGACAAGAATTTACCCCACTCAGAGATCCTGGACCTGGATCTGGATGCCGTAACTGAAGGAGATTTTGAGTCATCTCTTTCTTGTGAGGGGGATGAATGTATTTTATGTCGGCATGAGCATTTTTTATGCTGAATGTGAGGGTAGGCAAAGGGATGGACTGTAGTAGACATTATTTCTTGCCGTGAAGGACTAATCAATTGACACACAGCATCCATCCTCACCTCTTCCCACATGCCATCCTCTACTGCAAAGGCTGGAAAGTTAAAACTAAATCTCCAGGACTGTTTTGCAGTTAGGGTTCTGCATGAAAATTAAGTTCTACCAATTAAATGCACTTAACGTGATATTTAGAAAATAATCCTGCAACAGCACCCATTTTCCAAGCTGTTTTGGCTCTTTTCTCATGGCAAGCAAGGTTGTAGAGATCCCAAGGTCCAGTATCCAATGTGTGTGTGTGTGTGTGTGTGTGTGTGTGTGGTGGGGGGGGGCAGTACTGAAAGATATTTGCAAAGTTGGTGACAACTGGCAGTTGTGACTATGGCAGTGTTTCTGGATACAAGCTTCCCAAATCCTGGATCATAGCTATGGCTGTGTATTCTTGAATCAAGAGCTCCCCGGTGGCTGCCTGATGCCCTGCTTTTCTTTTTATGCCAGAGGTAGTAGCAACTGGACTATGATGTTCTAGAAGTCATTAGAGGCTCAACCCATAGCCTGCTCCCTCAACCCTCCAGAGATTTCATAAGCACCTATTTCTCTACAATAGATTTTGTTTCCTAATCTTTGGCCCATATCATTGCCTATGCATCCAAATTTCCCCCTTCTTCTATGAGGAGCCCCAATTTTGTTCTGCTGACCTTTCCCCAATGTAACCCAATGATCTAAGCCAGTCCTGGTGATCCTATTTCCCTTGTAATTGGTTTGGGAGACACAGTTCTGGCCAATGGAGATGTCTGGAGGGGAAGTTTACTGGGTGGTCTGGTTAAGAGATCTTTGCTTTATGATAGAGATGTACAGCAAAGATGTGCTCTTTTCTCTTTCATTGGATCTTGTTGTTTCCACATGTGGTGCCTGGGATTATGGTAGCCATATGGTGTCCAAAAGAAGGGTTAGGCTGAGGAGAACACATTTTAAATTGCTGAATGAAAATATGGACAATCCTAAGTCCTTGGTAAGATGTTTAAACTGCTGGATTAAATACCTTGGAACTGTCCTACTTCTGGATCTCTTGTTATGTCAAGATAATAAATCTCTTGATTATTGAAGCCATCTTGAGCTGGGGATTCTTTTACTTGTATTTAAAAGATCCTAACTGACAGGATATCCACAATAATTGTATGTTTTATTACACACATGTAAAGTCATAACCAGTATCATATTGATTTATATTTTTAAAAATTTACTTAAATGAAAGCATACGGTTTGTAGTGTTCTGCAAGATTCTTTTCTCCTCTATATTTTTTTCTATCCATGTTGATACCTTTAAATACAGTCAATGAATTTTGGCCCCATTATACATAGTAGTTTAAACATAGTACAATTTATTTATTCCTTTTTCTATTAATGGACATTTGGATTGTTTCTGGTTTTTTGCTATTACAAACAATGCTGAAATGAACATTCTTATAACATCTTGAACACCTGTGCTTGTGACATCTTCTTGAATGCATGTGCGAGTGTTTTTCTAGGGTTTTTGACTAGAGATAGATCTGCTGGGGCATAGGATATGCATATTATGCATTTTGCTAGATATTGCCTAGTTGATCTCCAAAGTGGTTATGCCAATTTGCATTCCCACCAGCATTGTGCAAGACTTCTGTTTCCCAATATCCTTTTCAACAATCAGAATTTATTTTCTGCTAATCTTATGTGTGTGAAATGATCTCTCATTGTGAATTTAATTAGTGCTGCCTTGATTCTAGGGAAACCAAGCTTTTTAAAATGTGTTTTTAGGCTATCCAAGTTTCTTCTTACATGAATCACACATTTTCCTGTTTGGTTGTTAGTAATGCTTCATTCTGAATGGTAATCTTTTGATTGTTACATATGATGTAAATACCTTCCCCCAGTCTACCGCTTGGCTATTAATTTTGTTTATGGTGTCTTTTATTCCACAGAGCTTTCAATTTTGATGGGTTTTTTTTGCAATCTCTCTTTTATGATTTCTTTTATGATTTCTCCATTCATGGTGTGTGTGTGTGTGTGTCTTTGAAAATAATCACTCCTGCCTACCTTCATACCACCCTGAATGCACCAGATCTTGTCTGAAAATAATCACTCCTTATTTGGGAATAATAAATGTATTTTTCTATATTTTCTTTAAATAATTAAAAATGTATTCTATTTTATTTTTTATTAATAAACTATTTTTTAGATCAGCTTTAGGTCTATGGCAAAATTGAACAAAATGTACGAAGTTCTCATAACTCCCTTGTCCCCACACACCCACGACCTCATTTAGGATTAACATCCTGCACCAGAATGGTACATATATCGCAATCAAACCTATATTGACACATTATTATCACCCAGTGTCCATAGACTACATTAGGGTTCACTGTTGTTGTTGTGCATTCTATGGGTTATGACAAATGTGTGGCACGTACCCACCATTGTAGTTTCATATAGAATAATTTCACTGCTCTAAAAATCCTCTATGCTATGTCTATTCATCCCTCCCTCCTCCTAACTCTTGGAAACCACTGATCTTTTTTACAGTCTCCATAGTTCTGCCTTTTATGGAATGTCATGTTTTTGGAATCACAGTGTGTAGCCTTTTCAAGCTGGCTTATTTCACTTAGTAATATGCATTTAGTTTCTTCAATGTCTTTTCATGGCTTGATAGCTCATTTCTTTTTAGTGCTGAGTAATATTTCATAGTCTGGACATATTACAATTTATCCGTTCACCTGCTGAAGGACATCTTGATTGCTTCCGAGTTTTGACAATTATGAATAAAGCTGCTATAAACATCTACATGCAGGTTTTTGTGTGGACATAAGTTTTCAGTTCATTTGGGTAAACACCAAAAAGTATGATTGCTGGATTATATGCTAAGAGTATGTTAGTTATGTAAGACAGCCAAGCTGTCTTCCAAAATGGCTATACCATCTGGCATTCCCATCAGCAATGAATGAGAGTTCCCATTGCTCCACATCCTCACCTGCATTTGGTATTGTCAGTGTTTGGGATTTTGGCCATTCTAATAGGTGTGTAGTGGTACCTTTTTGCTGTTTGAATTTTTAATTCCCTAATGAAAAATAATGCTGAGTATCTTTTAATATACTTAACATCTGTATATCTTCTTTGCTGAGGTATCTGTTTAGGTATCTGTTCATTTTTTAATTAGGTTATTTATTTTCCTATTTTTGAGTTTTAATAGTTCTTGGTACATTTTGAATAACAGTTCTATATCAGATATTTTTTACAAAATATTTTCTCCCATTCTGTGGCTTGTCTTATTCTCTTGACATTGCCATTCACAGAGCAGAAGGTTTTAATTTTAATGAAGTTCAGCTTATTTAATGAAGTTCAGGATTATTTCTTTCATGGATTGTGCTTTTGGTGTTATATCCAAAAAGTCACCACCATACCCAAGGTCATCTAGATTTTCTCTTATATTATCTTCTAAAAGTTTTATAGTTTTGTATTTTACATTTAGGTCTGTGATTCATCTTGAGATAAATTTTATAAGGTCTGTGTCTAGATTCCTTATTATTATTATTATTATTATTATTAATTTTGCCTGTGGATGTTCAGTTATTCCAGTATCATTGGTTGAAAAAGACAGTCTTTTTTCCATTGTATTTCCTTTGCTCTTTTGTCAAAGATCAGTAGACTATGTTCACATGGGTCTGTTTCTGGGCTATTAGGCCCCATTAATCTATTAGTCTATTTCTTTTCACCACACTGTCTTGATTACTGTAGCTTTATAGTAACTCCTGAAGTCAAGTAGTGTCAGTCCTCCAACTTCGTTCTTTTCCTTCAATATTGTGTTGGCTGTTCTGGGTCTTTTCCCTCTCTATATAAACTTTAGAATCAGTTCATCAATATCTACAAAATAGCTTGCTGGGATTTTGATTGGGGTTGTGCTGAATCTATAGATCAAATTGGGAAAAACTGAAATTTTAACAATATTGAGTCTTCCTATCCATGATCATGGAATATCTCTCCCATGTATTCTGTTGTTCTTTGATATCTTTAATTAGAGTTTTCCTCATATAGATCTTGTTCATATTTTATTAGATTTATATGTAAGTATGTCATTTTGAGGGATGCTAATATAAATCGTAATGCATTTTTAATTTCAAATTCCACTTGTTTATTGCTGGTATATAGGAAAGTGATTGACTTTCATATATTAATTTTGCACCCTGAAACCTTGCTATCATCTCTTATTAGTTGTAGGAGTTTTAAAAATTGATTCTTTCAGATTTTCTACAGAGACAATCAATCATACCATCTGTTCCCAGTCTGTATACCTTCTATTTCCTTCTTTTTTTGTCTTGTTGCACTAGCTAGAACTTCTAGTATAATGTTGAAAAGTAGCGGTGAGAGGGAACATCCTTTTCTTGTTCCTGATCTTAGCAGGAAAGCTTCAAGTTTCTCACTGTTAAGTGTGATTTTAACTGTAGGGTTTTTGTACATGTTCTTCATAAAATTGAGCAAGTTCTCCTCCATTCTTAGTTTTCTGAGAGTTTTAAAAATCACCTGTGGGTGTTGGATTTTTGTCAAATGCTTTTTATGTATCTATTGATGAGATCATGAGACTTTTCTTCTTTTATCTGCTAATGTGGTGAATTACATTAATTGATTTTTGAATGTTGAACCAGCCCTGCACACCTGGGATAAATCCCAATTGGTTGTGGTATATAATTCTTTTTATATGTCACTGGATTCAGTTTGCTAATATTTTATTCAGGATTTTTACATTTATGTTCATGAGAGATATTGATCTGTAGTTTTCCGTTCTTATAATGTCTTGGCTCACAGAATGAGTTAGGGAGTACTCCCTCTGATTCTATCTTCTGGAAGTGATTGTAGAGAACTGGTATAATTTCTCCTTTAAATTTTTGGTAGAATACACCACTGAACACATGTAGGCATGATGCTTTCTGTTTTACAAAGTTATTAGTTATTGATTCAATTTATTTAATAGAAATAGGCCTATTCAGATTGTCTATGTCCTCTTGTGTGCATTTTTGGCAGACGGTGTGTTTTAAGGAATTGTTCCATTTTATTAAGTTACGAAATTTGTGAGTATAGAGTTGTTCATAATATTCCTTTATTATCCTTTTAATGTCCATGGGATCTATAGTGATGTCTCCTCTTTCATTTCTGATAGGAATAATTCATGTCTTTTTTTTCTTTATTTTTGGAGACAGGATCTCACTCTGTCATCCAGGCTGGAGTGCAGTGGCGTCCTTCAATTTTTTTTCTTATGCTGGTATAGTCTTACCAGTTTCGTTGATCTTTTTGAAGAAACAGCTTTTGGTTTTGTTGATTTTCTCTAATGATTTCCTGTTTCCAATTGTATAAATTTCTAATCTAATTATTATTTTTCTTCTGCTCACTTTGCATTTAATTCTTTTTCTAGTTTCCTATGGTAGAAGTTTAGATCATTGATTTTAGATCTTTCTTCTTTTCTAATACATGTTTTCAATGCCATAAATTTCCCTCTATGCACTGCTTTCACTGCATCTCACAAACTTTGATAAGTTTTATTTTCATTTCTATTTAGTTCAAATATTTAAAAATTTCTCTTGGGATTTCTTCTTTGACCCATATGTTGATTAGCAGTGTGCTATTTTATCTCCAACTATATGGTGATTTTCCAGCTTTCTTTCTGTTATTGATTTCTAGTTGAATTCCACTGTGTTCTAAGAGCAGACATTGTATGATTTCTATTATTTCAAATGTGTTAAGATGTTTTATCACGCAAAATGTGGTTTATCTGGGTAAATGTTCCAGGTGAACTTAAGAAGAATGTGTGTTCTGCTATTATTGGATAAAGTAATCAATAGATGTCAATTATATCCAGTTGATTGGCGGTGGTGTTGAGTTCAATTATGTCCTTACTGATGATCTGTCAGCTAGATCTGTCTATTTCTGATAGAGGAATGTTTTAAGTCTCCAGTTATAATAGTGAATTCATTTACTTCTTGCAATTCTGTCAAGTTTTTGCCTCATGTATTTTGATGCTCTGTTGTTAGATGTATACACATTAAGGATTATTATGTCTTCATGGAGTACTGACTCCTTTATTATTACATATTGTTCCTCTTTATCCCTGATAAATTTCCTTGCTCTGAAATCCTCTGTCTGAAATTCATATACCTACACCTACTTTCTTTTCATTGATGTTAGAGTGGTATATCTTTCTCCATTCATTTATTTTTAATCTATATGTGTCTTTACATTTAAAGTGGATTTCTTATAGACAACATACAGTTGGGTCTTGATTTTGATCCACTGACAGTCTCTGCCTTTTAATTGGTATATTTAGACCCTTGACATTTAAGGGCATTATTAATATAGTTGAATTAATATCTACCAGATTTGTTACTGTTTTGTATTGGTTCTGCTTGTTCTTATTTTTGTCTTTTACACTTTTTCTGCCTTTTGTGGTTTTAATTGAGCATTTTATATGATTCTTTTTTATCTCCTTTCTTAGCATATCAATTGTATTTCCTTTTTCACTTTCTAATTCATTGTCCTAGAATTTGCAACATACATTTACAACTAAGTTCACTTTCAAATAACACTAAGCTGTTTTCAGGTAGTGCAAGTACCTTATAATAACAAAATAATTCTAATTCTTTCCTCCCCTCTTTTGTTATCATTGCCATCAATCATTTCACTTATACATAAGCATACATAAGTATATATGTATACATGAGTATAATCAAAGACACTGTTATCGTTATTTTGAACAAACTGTTATATGTTAGATTAAGAATGACAAAATATTTGTATTATACCTTCACTTATTCATTCTCTGATGCTCTTCCTTTCTTTATGTAGATCTGAGTTTCTGACCTATATCATGTTCCTTCTCTGTGAAGAACTTACTTTAACATTTCTTGCAAGGCAGGTCTACTGGCAACAAATTTCCTCAACTTTTGCTTGTATGAGAGTCTTTTATTTTTCCTTCACTTTTAAAGGATGATTTTGCTGGGTACAGAATTCTAGGCTGGTGGTTTTTTAATCTCAATACTTTAACTATTTCACCCTGCTCTATTCTTGTTTACCTGGTTTCTGAGGAGAAGTTGAATTTAATTATTTTCTCTCCTATAAGTAAGGTGCTTTTTTACTTCTTTCAAGATTGTTTATCTTTGATTTTCTTAAGTTTGAATATTGTCGTGCATTGCTATAAAGAAATACCCGAGACTGGGTAATTTATAAAGAAAAGAGGTTTAATTGGCTTATGGTTCTGCAGGCTTTACAGGAAGTATGGTACTGGCATCTGCTTGTCTTCTGGGGAGGCTTCAGGAAGCTTATAATCATGGTGGAAGGCAAAGGGAGAGCAGGCATCTCACATGGTAAGAATGGGAGCAAGAAAGAGAGTGGGAAAGGAGGTGCCACACTTTACAACAACCAGATCTCACAAGAACTCACTCACTATCATGAGGACAGCACCAAGGGGATCGTGTTAATCATTCATGAGAAATCCACCCCTTGATCTAATTACCTCCCACCAGGCCCCACCTCCAACATTGGGGATTACAATTCAACCTGAGATTTAGAGGGAACACATATCCAAACCATATGAAATACGATATGCCTATGTGTAGTTTTTGGTTTTGTTTGTTGGTTTCTTTGCATTTACTCTACTTGGTGTTCTCTGAGCTTCCTGAATTTGTGGTTTGATGTCTGACAGTAGTTGGAGAAACTCTCAATCATTATTGCTTGGAATATTGCTTTTGTTCCTTTCTCTCTTTCTCCTTCTTCTGAGATTCTCATCATGCATACATTACACCTGTTGTAGTTTTCCCACAGTTCTTGGATAGCCTTTTCTGTTTTCATTCAGTCATCGTTCTCTTAGCTTTTCAGTTTTGGGAGTTTCTATTGTCATATCATCAACTCTATCCAATCGACTAATAAGCCCATCAAAGCCTTTCTTCATTTCTGTTACAGTGTTTGGGATTTCTAGCATTTCTCTTTAATCTTTCTTAGAATTTCCATTTCTCTGCTTACATTATCCATCTCTTTGCATGTTGCCTATTTTTTCCAGTAGAGCCCTTAACATAGTAATCATAAATTGCTATAATTCCTGGTCTGAAAAATCCAACATTGCTGCCATATCTGACTCATGCTTGTTAAGTCTCTTCAAGCTGTGTTTTTGCCTTTTAATATGCCTTGTAATCTTTTCTTGAAAGGCAGACAGGATGTACTAGGAAAAAAAAATTAGTAAGCAGGCTTTTAGTAATGAAATGGTAAGGTGTTAGGGAAGAAAAAGTGTTTTATATGCATATAATTGGGTCCCAGTCTTTTGGTGAGCCTATGCCCCTGGACTGCCAACTTCACTAATGCTCCTCAGTACTCCCTACATAGCTGAGACAGATAGCAGAAGGGGACTAGAGTTGTGTACTCTCCTCCCCTACGTGGAAGCCTAGAGGGAGCTACAGCTGGGGCTTTCTCTTGCACCATGTGGAAGGTTAGAGTCACCTGGATTTGAATATCTTCCTTTCCCAGCAGGTTAGGCTCTGTTAAAATAATTTCTCTTGAGGGCAGGTCTTGTTACAAAGAACAGAATGTGCTGGCATATTTCAAAATGATTCCTTTTCCTCTCCCCGCTGCCAGAAGCACAAAGAGATTTTTCTCTATTTACTATAAGGAGCTGGGAGAGCTCTTGCAAGCAAAACTCAATAGTGCGCAGCTCCCCCTGTGACTGGGTCCACCTGGAGTTTTTCTCTCTTAAGCTTGTCCACACTGAGCCTCCAGCAATTTGTCAATTACGATTAATGTGTTTCTATCCCAGTACTGGTTCCCACAGAAGTTCCCACTCATAAATTTTGGCTCAAGTAAGTTGTGATTTTCTGTATCCACCTGTCTGTCTTTCCAATTTTGGGAGCAGTGGTTGCCCTGTGACCTCACTTCTCTGACAGATCTAAAAAGAGTTGTTGATATTTCATTAAGTTTTTACTGTATGTTAGGATAAAGTAAAGACTTCCAGCCACATTATATACTAGGCTATAAACTGGAAGTCTAGTTTTATTTTTAACATTTAGCTTTTTAATAAATCTAGAGCTTAATTTTGTGTCTAATGAAATAAAGATATAAAATTTTATTTTATTTTTATATGGTTAGCCAAGTGGTACAATACCAATTATTGAATAGTCTATTCTTTCCCCACTTATTGTTTAATGCTATCTCGTTAATAGATCAAGATCCTACACACACTTGAGTCTGTTTCTGAGCTTTCTATTCTACCCTATTGTTCTTTTCATCTACTCCTGTACAAACATCACACTGTCTTAATTACTATATTTTTGTAATAATAGTCCTAGGTTAATATGCTGGCAATCAATTTACTGAAAGCCAATTTTTCCCTTCTTAACAGCTTTATTGAGTTATAATTTACACACCATAAAATTCATCCATTGCACATGTGCAATTCAATGATTTTAGTAAATTTATAGAGTTTTGCAATTGCTACAATTCAGTTTTAGAGCATTTCCATCACCCCATAAAGTTCCTCCATGCCCTTTTGCAGTTAATCTCCACTCCTCTCACCCCTCCCCCAGCCCTAAGCAACAACTGATCTGCTTTTCATCTCTATAAATTGGCCTTTTTTAGACAAATCGTATAAATGGAATCGCACACTATGTGGTCTTTTGCGTCTGTAAAAGCCAGTTTTAAGTCACTCTATCTAATGTTCAATTTGCTAAAGTTATTAAATTTACTAACATATCAAAAATTTTAAGACACAGCCTTCTCAAATATGTTAGAAGTATGACAATATTCTTAAGCCTATATTCACAAATAGGTTATATATATTCTAACTTGCATTTTTCTTAGCAGCACTGAACAAATCATTTATCAAAGGTTGAGTTATGAAAAGTATGTTTCAGAATATATTTAATGTAGTCTCGAATATATTCATGTATATATTTGATCTTTTCTCATGTATATTGCTTATAAGAATATGTTAATAAAGACTGTCTTATTATGAAGTCATTGGTTATACAGTCATGTGTTGCTTAATGATGAGGATAAGTTCTGAGAAATGAATCATTAGTCAATTTCATCCTTGTGCAAACCCATAGAGTGTACGTACCCAAACCTAGGTGGTATAGCCTACTACATACCTGGGCTATGGGCAATACCAAACTGTTCCTAGGCTACAAACCAGTACAGCATGCTACTGCTCTGCATACTGTAAGCAATTGTAAAACAATGCTAAGTATTTCTGTATCTAACATATCTAAACAATAAAAGGTACAGTAAAAATATGGTATTGTGATTTTATGTGGTCCATCATTGACTGAAACGTCATTATATGGCACATTACTATATTCATGAAGAATATATTTTGAAGTATATAGTCTTGAATAGATCCTTGGCTATCTATCAGGTCGAATATATTCTTTCTTAGAATTTTGACTAAAGAAAAACTAGAAGTCAATATTTCTTAAAACACATTTATAGCTATTCAGTACATCTTGTAAATTCTGTGAATCAGTCATTTGTGAAGTTAATTCATTAGCAAACTGACTTTTGGGAAATTGGCCTTTGTCAAACTGGCCATTCATGGAATTGGCCATTTGACAAATTGGTGTTTGGTGAATTGGTCAACTTCATGATATGTCTTGATAGTTTATAGAGTAAATTGTTTATCTTTCCTCTTTTTCAGATTTATCTTGGTTACTTATGCCCTTATACTTTTATGTTTTAATCAGATTAAGTTCTGTAAAAAATCCTCTTGAACTTTGTTTGAAATTACATTGAATATCAAGTATTGGCTAATAGGTTATTATTTGTGTCTAGAATTTTTGTATATTGGTACTGTACCCAGCAGCCTTGCCAAATGCTCTGATCAGTTTTAAGAGTTTGGTTTTTCGATTTTCCTTCTTTCTTTTTTTTTTTTTTTTTGTGGGGAAAGGGGTCTTTATTCACACGGAAGGCTGTATGTGATGCCTGGGAAAAGCTCTCAGTGTGGTGTGTGCTTCTGGGTGGCTTGGGCTCCAAACTCTGCTTTCCAGTTTGTCATGGGTTCTCAGTTGTATACACCCTGTGCCCTGCTGGATGCCACCTTCTTTTTTTTTTTTTGAGATGGAGTCTCACTCTATCACCCAGGTTGGAGTGCAGTGGCGCCATCTTGGCTCACTGCAACCTCTGCCGTCCAGGTTCAAGCGATTCTCCTGCCTCAGCCTCCTGAGTAGCTGGTATTACAGGCACATGCCACCATGCCTGGCTATGTTTTTGGATTTTCTATGTAGATAATTATGTTTTCTGCAAATAATATTTTTTTCTTTCCTTCCTTCTATCTACTTTTTCCTTGTGTTATTGCATACTCTAGGACCTCCAGTATAATCTTGTGTAAGAGGAGTAATAATGGGCATTCGTATCTTGTTCTTGACTTCAAAGGAAATCTTGCTAAAATTTAAACATTAACGGCCAGGCACGGTGGCTCACGCTTGTAATCTCAGCACTTTGGGAGGCCAAGGTGGGCAGATCACTTGAGGCCAGGAGTTCCAGACCATGCTGGCCAACATGGTGAAACCCCGTTTCTACTAAAAATACAAAAAATCAGCTGGGCATGCGTGGTGGTGGGCGCCTGTATTCCAAGCTGCTCGGGAGGCTGAAACAGGAGAATTGCTTGAACTTGGAAGGCGGAGGGTGCAATGAGCAGAGATTGCACCACTGTACTCCAGCCTGGGTGACAGAGTAAGACTCTGTTTCAAAAAAAAAAAAAAAAAAAATACCATTAAGAAAGACATTATTGTAGATTTTTAGATCCTACTCTTTATGAAATCAAAAAGTCCCTTCTACTTCTAGTTAAATAAGCATTTTTCTTTCTTTCCTTTTAGTTATGAAAGACTAGTGTATTTTATCAAATATTTTCTGCATCTACTGAGATGAGCATATGTTTTTTCTCCTTTAATCTGATAAGTGGTCAATTACATTGATTTATTTTCTGCTAATGAGTGATACTTAGATTCCTGGGAAGAATTCTACTTGGTCAGGACATATTATTAGCTTTAAACAACTCTGAGCTTAATTTAATTTAGTGTTTTACATCTACGTTCATAAGTAACATTATCATATAATTTTTCTATTAACCTACTATCCTTTCCCAGGTTTAGCACCAAGGTGAAACTAACTTTCTTCAATGAGTTAGCTTTTCCTAATTTTCTGTTTTCTCGTACAGTTTGTTTTGATAATGGACTTAGGTACTGCTTTAATTTATTTAACAATGATTATGATTACAAGGCCCTGAAAATGATCAATTTTTCCTAAGTCAGTTTTGATTTTTTTTTTTTTTTTTAAGACGGAGTCTTGCTCTGTCACCCAGGCTGCAGTGCAAGTGGCGCATTCTCGGCTCACTGCAACCTCCACCTCCTGGGTTCAAGCAATTCTCCTACCTCAGCTCCTGAGTAGCTGGGACTACAGGCAAGTGCCACCATGCCCGGCTAATTTTTTTGTGTTTTTAGTAGAGACAGGGTTTTACCATGCTGGCCAGGCTGGTCTCGAACTCCTGACCTCAGATGACCCACCCACCTCAGCCTCCCAAAGTGCTGGGATTACAGGTGTGAGCCACCATGCTTAGTCCAGTTTCGATAATTTTTTATTTATCTAAGTTTTCTAATTTAATGGCATAAATTGCCAATAGATTATGATTTTAACATTTCCACTACATCTGTAGTTACGTCCTCTTTTACCACCCTATATTATTATTTAAATACTCTATTTTCTGCTTAATCTATTCATCTGATAGAGGCGTACTAAAATTTCCCACTGCAATTTTGGATTTATTTTTCATTGTAACTATGTCTGACTTTTTTTACTTTATATATTTTGAGGCTTTTTTCTCTTTTATTGATATATAATAATTTACATATTTATATGAGGCTATCTTATTATGCACATTCAATTCTATGATAAACGTTATCTTATTTGTGAATTGTTCTTTCCATTATGCAATGTCCCACTTCATCACATTTATGCTTCTTGTCTTAAATTAATATTTTGTCTGATATGGTTATTTTGATTAGTATTTGTCTTGTATACCTTTTGCCATCCACTTGGTTTCAATATTTCTATCATTTTGGTTTGGGTTGTACTTGTAGGGGGCACATATTTGGATTTTTAAAATGTAGCAGTCTCATGTTTTTTATAGTTCGAGTTTAGACTGCTTATATTTATGATTATAACTGACATGTGGAATTATTTCTATGTACTTTTTATTTTCCTTTTTTCCATGTTTTCCCTTGGGTTATTTTTCTATGCCTTTTCTGTCCACTATTTGATTGATGACATTTCCTTCATCCCAACTATTTTTGTTTTCTCTGCTAATTTGGAAATGACATGTTTTCAGTGTTGTAATGATTACTCATAAATTTATATTTTTTATTATGAAATATTTAAAATATTTAAAATGCATGGACAGTTGTACATATACTCAATAATACACTCATCAATGTAATTATTTAGTTTTATCGAATGTAACATTTGGCCATGTTTGCCTCAGATATTTTATAATGAAATAAAGTATTACTGAGTGGCTAAAAACTCTATGTACCCAACTCTGGTCCCACATCTCTCTTTCTCTCCAGAGGCAAGAACTAATCTGAATCTGGCATTTATGATTTCCATCCATGTGACATATGTATGTTGCCATGACTCATATATAATGTTGCTTTGTGGTTTTAGAACTTTTATATAAATGATATATGTGTAATTCTACAAAATTGTTTTCAATATCATTATGTTGAGATTTATTTATTTTAGCCTGTATGGCTCTAGATCCTATCTTTAATTGCTGTATAGTATCCATTGAGTAAATGTGCCACAATCCATTCTCTTGTTGATGCATATTTGGTTGTTTCCAATGTTTTACTGTCACAAATACCATTGGAATACATTTTCTTATATGTAGATCCTTGGGCAAATGTGTATGAGTTTCTTTAGAATATTTACTTTGGCTGGGCACAGTGGCTCACACCAGTGATCCTAGCATTTTGGGAGGTCAAGGCGGGCAGATTGCTTGAGCTCAGGAGTTTGAGACCAGCCTGGCCAATGTGGTGAAACCTCATCTCTACAAGAAATACAAAAAGTTAGTCCCAGCTACTCAGGAGGCTAAGGAAGGAGAATCACTTGAGACTGGGAGGTGGAGGTTGCAGTGAACCAAGATTGTGCCATTGTTCCCCAACCTGGCTGATGGGAGTGAAACCCTATCTCAAAAAAAAAAAAAAAAAAAAAAAAAGAATATTTACTTTGAAGTAGTATTTCCTTGTCTTAAGGTAGGCACAATTTCAACTTTATTAGATATTACAAAATTGGTATACCTAGTGCTGGTACAACTTACATATATTTGGTGTAGTTTTCAGCTTTTCTTGCATCTAGGGTTCCAGATATGATCTGATTCTGCCAATAAGATGCACTTATGTGAAATCTGGAAGGGGAAGTAAGGCAGAGGCCATGGGTCTGTTGCACCTGCTAGCTAGCAGCATTACAACAAATGGAGGCATTTGTTTTCTGCAGCAGCATTATCAGGGGTCCCAGGGTCTGGTCCCTTGTCTTCAGGGTACAGGGCATCCATTTGGCTGGTGTAAACCAAAGGGGCAGCTTCCTGATCATGGTGGCTTCAGATCATGTAAGAGGCAGCAGCTATCTTGGTGGCCCAATTTAGGGTGACTTTGGGGACTGTTTCTGAAAGCTCAACCTCGAGTCTGTTTCTTTAGTGCAATGATTCTGTGAGCTATTTAATACCCTCCAAGAAACTCCTTTCTATTGAACTTGCTACAGTGAATTCCGTTCCCTACAATGCCCTAACCAATAGATGAAATTGTTTTTATGGCTATTTCCCTAGAATCAGGGTACATTATGTTTTTAGTTTCCTTTCTGTAAAAGCCCACTTAAAAATGTTTACCTATCTTTAGTATGGATCATCTTAAAGTTTATTCAGTGCTTTTAAAACTGTTTTTGAAAAGGTAATAGATGCACCTGTCAAGCATTCAAAAGGCACTAACAGGTACACAATGGAAAGTAGATTTCCCTGCTTTCTATAGAAAGATCTCTGTCCTCAAGTAGCTCAGTTCCCCAGAAGCAAATTCTGCTATCAGTTGTGTGTCTGTCTTTCGGGGTTATTTTATGCATAGGCAAGCAAATATGTATATCTTATTTTAGAAAATGAATGATATAATACAATATACATAGTTCTGCACCTACTTTTTGTGACAAAAGTTATTGGGGAAAATAATGCGCATGTAAAATGCAAAAAAAAATGTATGTAGAGTTTAGTTAATAACTAAAAACTGTACATCTATGTAGCTAGCACCCAGATCAAGAAGCAGAACATTGTCAGCACTCCACAAGCTTCCTGTTTGCTCTTCCTTCATCATCGGTTCCTTCCTTGCAGAGACAGCCTTATCTTGACTTTTGTGATATTAATTTCCTTGCTTTTCCCTACAGCTTTGCCTCCTCTAAATGTATCTCTAAACAATAAAGTTTAGCCGTATCTGGTTTAGAAGCTTATATTAATGGAATCATATTTGTGTATTCTTTTTGGTCTTACTTTTTAAATTTTTGCAGAATATTATAGTTTTAGGATTCATTTACGTTGAATAGAATGCACTTCACTCTTTTTCACTTACAAATATAGTTTGGAGATTGTTTCATAGCACTGCATGAAAGAACAATAATTTATTCAATCAATGTCAGGGATGAGCATTTAGGTTATTTCCCATTTTGGCTATTACAAATATGCTTCAATAAATATTCTTATATGTACTTGTGCAAAGAAATCAATAGAATAAATTCCTAGATACTAAATTCCTCAGTCAAAGAGAATGTTCAATTTTTACTCTTTATAGACATTTCCAACTTGCTCTTCATAAGGATTATATTAATTTTTACTCCCATCAGCAGAGTTTCTATTTCCTTAAACTTTTTCCAATACATTTTCAACTTTTTTCCTATTTGATAAGTGAAAAATGGTAATTTATGGTCGTTTTATTTCATATCTCTTCTATTATGAGAGCCATTAGGCCTCTTTTCACTTTAAAAAATTATTTATGTTTTATTTTTTGTTAGTTGGTCTTCTGCTCTCTGACTTATGGAAACTTTTCATATTAAGGTAATTAGCTGGTGGAACCTGGTGGCACATGCCTGTTATCCCAGCACTTTGAAAGGCCAAGGTGGGAGGATCACTTGAAGCCAGGAGTTCAAGACCAGACTGGGCAACATAGCAAGACCCCATCTCTAAAAGCAAATAACAGTAAGAACAAAAAAGGTAATTTGTCCTTTGTTTAGAAGATATGAATTGCAAAATTTTTTTCCAGCTTTCTGTTTGTTTTTGACATTGTTTATGGTGTTTCTTCCCATGCATAAACTTCAATTTTTATACAATTACATTTATCAATTTTTTTCTTTTTATAGTGTCTGGGTCTTATGGCATACCTAGAGATGCTTTTCTCACTCCAGGGTCATTAAAAAACTTTTCTTGTTTCCTTCTTGCTCCTTTAAATTTCATTTGTAAGATCTTTGACCTATCTGGGTATCTGGATCTTTAAGCATAAGATACAAGATAGGAGTACAAATTGATTTTTATACATAGTTTCATTGGTCTGTCTATGTGCCAGTACTTGACTGCTTTAATTTTGCAGCTTTATAATATATTTTAATATCTGGCTGGGCCAGTTCCCCTCATCACTTTTATAATTTTTTATGGCTATTTTCACTTGATTATTTTTCCATGTGAAATTTAGTGTCTGCTTCTCTGATACTCTCCTTGCCCTAGCCAAAAAAAAAAAAAAAGTGATTGGGATTTACAGATTAATTTAGGGAATATCAACATCTTTATGATGTTGAATCTTTCCTTACAAGAATATGGGGTTTGTCTGTTCACATCTTTTTTGATTTATGTTGCCATTCATTAGCATTTTAAATGATCCATCTCTTGAACCTTCCTTCGTTTGTTCATAGTATCATTTCTTGCATTATCTCTAACTTTTATTTAGAAATACCATAAATTTCTTTACATTAACTTTATACCCGGCCATGTTACTGAATTGTAGCAGTTTTTTAGTTGATTCTCTTATTGGTTTATTCCCTCTTGTAAAAAAAAGTAACATCATAAGTAAAACAAATGATAATTTCATTTATTTCTTGTCTCATTGTGCTGGACGGTTCTTCCAGGACAGTATTAACTAATAGCAATCAAAAAGACCATTCCTGACTTGTGTTGGTTTGTTTGTTTGTTTGTGACAGAGTTCTCACACTGTTGCCCAGGCTGGAGTGCAGTGGCACCAGCTTGGCTCACTGCAACCTCCACCTCCCAGGTTCAAGCGATTCTCCTGCCTCAGCCTTGCAAGTAGCTAGGACTACAGGTGCGCACCACCATGCCCAGTTAATTTTTGTATTTTTAGTAGAGACGGGATTTCACCACGTTGACCAAGCTGGTCTCAAACTCCTGACCTCAAGTGATCCACCCTCCTTGGCCTCCCAAAGTGCTGGGATTATAGGCATGAGATGTCACACCCGGCCCCTGATTCATTTTTGACTTTAATGAGGTTGTTCCTACTGCTTCATCCAACCACTTGAGGTTTTGCTCCAATAAGTTGGAAGAAACTAAGGCTAAGAGGAAAAGATGGTGGCAAAGTCCGTGACGCTCATTAACACTCCATAAGTTTGTCCCATTGGCCAGGTTGGGTTGCAGGCATGCCTCTGCTTTGCTCTGTTGCCCATCTTAGCCCTTCCTCCAGACAGAGGCAGAGAGAATCCTGGGACAGATGGAGACCAGGTGAGAGGAGCAGTGGATGGAGGACTTCAGAGAATCTGATGACTTCCTCCTAATGGCCAAAGCTGCCCATGGACAGTTCCAGCTGCAGAGGCACTGGCTATTACTCTTTCTTTAGTATCTCATTGGCTGTGTGTCTCCTTTCCACTCAAAGGGTTGGCTGGGAAGCTGCTTAGCTAATGTAGACAGGGAAGAATAAGAGGGGAAGGAACATTCACTTGCCTTTCCTCATAGTGTACTGTAAGTTGAATATTTTTGTTTCTTTGCTGTTAATAACATAACAACCTATTTATATTTATCATCACTTCTCCCACATTACAGAATCTCCAGCCCCTCCCCCAGGTCATCAGGAGAACATTAGAGTAATACTCTTTCCTCTGTTAACCTTTCCTTCCAGGATAGTTTATTTTCGAGAGGAAACATTTGATAAAGCTCAGAGTAATTTTAAATACATGATTTGCCATGTTAACACTTGTCACTTATCATATGCACTTCAGTCTGACCTCCCTGCCATTCTGTTAACCTTCCGAGGCACTGTTAAAGCAAGCCATTTGCAGTTGCCCTGTGAAAACTCGGCATTTAAATTGCTTTTCCTCCCTTCCCCAAAGTTTCCATAACTATAAATAAATTTAATTACCATTCCAAGAAGTGTAAGCAAATCTTCTATTACATTTTTTAAATCTTTTATCTCCTTCTTGTCCCTCCACCAAATATACAGTTTATCAGGCAGCCACCCTGCATCTAGCGGCACTTGCCCCTCTTGGCTTCCCTCCTACTAATAAAATCTGAGTTTGTTTTCCCTTCTGTACAACTGAGTTTCCCAAGAGTTACAGCCCAACCCGGCACTCCAGAGCCTACCCTGCAGACAAGAGTGTTTCTGTAGAGGAGATAGTGAAAAATCAGCATGTAGGTCTCCTAAGATGCCTTTTTGTGCCTCCCTCCACTGGCAGCTAAATGTGGCACAAACAAGGTGGTGTCCTCACCACATCAAAGTGCAGATTTCCTTCTATCATCGTGAGGTTAGGTCCAAATGATGTCTTTTAAATGTTGTTCTTTGCAAAGCACCTTTTTTCTTTCTGATACAGGGCCTTGCTCTGTCACCCAGGCTGGAGTGCAGTGGTGCAATCTCGGCTCACTGCAGCCTCGACCTCCTGGGCTCAAGCAATCCTCCTGCCTCAGCCTCCCGAGTAGCTGGGACCACAGGAATGCATCACCGCACCGGAGTAATTTTTTTTATTTTTAGTAGAGATGAGGTCTCATTATATTGCCCAGGCTGGTCTCAAATTTCTAGATTCAAGTGATCCTCCCACCTCGGCCTCCCAAAGTGCTGGAATTATAGGTGTGAGCCACTGCACCTGGCCTGCAACGTGCTTTCTAATGCATTAATTTGTTCTTGGAAAAATCTTCCTAGTACAAGAAAGGCAGCCATTTTTTTAATCCCCTTGATGCAGACGGGGAAATTGAGACACATTTCTCTCTCTCTCTCTCTCTCCCCACCCCTCCCCCACACACACATCCCTATCTCTACCTCTAGAGTTGCTTCTTTGCCTCCTACCCTCTACTCTTTAAGGCAATTTCCTTATTCTCTCCTCCTTCATTAGTCACATCTCTAGTGCCACTGTGACAACAGTGGGCTGTTTAGACCCTTTACCAGAGCTGCTGGAGGCAAAGCAAGTGTGTCTGGGTCTACACCCCAGTCTGTGGAGCTTTCTGTGCCGCTGATCCTCCCTCAGTTCACCCACCAGATTCTTGCTGCATCTCATCTCCTCAGATTCCCAGACAGAGGGGCAAGGAGCCAGGCTCACTCTGCTCTTTCCCATCCATGCGCCCAGGTCCAACACCATGACTCCAGTACCGCCCTCCTTGAGCCCACCCAGCTTTCTGTCTCCAGCACCAGCCACCTCTAGACTTCTGGGACCTGAGACCTTTGGGTTGGTCCTTCCAGAATTGAATGGGGAACAGGAGGAAGCTGGACATGTTGCTCAGATGGGAGCACAAAGACTCAAGTAAGAGAAAGACTGAGAAGGCCCAGAATCTTCATTCCAGGCAGACCAACAATGGATGGCAGGGGAGGTGAGCCATTCCAGACCCTCCATCTGCTAAAGGTAGGCTGGGTGTAGGACAAACTCATGCAGGACATTCAGGGAAAGCTGCTAAAGTGGCTGCCTGCTCATAGCAAAGAAGAAGAGAGAAGACAATGGAGAAGAAGGGGGAAAAGGAGAAGGGGAAGAAGAAGGAGAACAGGAAGGAGAAGGAAGAAGAAGAAGAAGGAGGAGGGGAAGAAGAAGCCGAAGAAGAAGGGGAAGGGGAAGAAGAAGAAAGAGGAGGAAGAAGGAAGAGGACGAGGAAAAAGAGGAGGAGAAAAGAAAAGGAGAGGAGGAACTGTGTGCCAGCCCCCACCCCCTTGGTTCTTTATATGTAATAACTCAGTTCTCCAGCAACCCTGTGCCAGAATAAATCTTATTTTTCACATTTTACAGTTAGGAAAGCTGAAGCACAGATAGGTAAGCACATCATCTGAGTTCACACCGCTAGTAAGTGGTAGAGTGAGGATGTAAGCCTAGGGTCTTGGGCTCCAGAGTCCGTGCTCTTAACCATTACACTTGAGAGTCAGTGACGGCAAGACCAAATTTAAACCTTGATTTGATGGGTTTATGACTTGTGAGGCCTTCAATTGCAAGTATCAGAAAACCCATCTCAAAGTGACTTACACATCCTACAATATAGATGAAGCTGGAAGACATGATGCTGAATGAAATAAGCCAGTCAAAGGAACAAATACTGTAAGATTCCTTTTATCCGGGGGACCTAGAGTAGTCAAATTCACAGTGTGAGAAAGTAGAATGGTGGTTGCCAGGAGCTGGGGCGAGGGGGAATAGGAAGTTAGTGTTTAATGGGTACAGAATTACAGTTTTCGAAGGTGGAGGTTCTGAAGATGGATGGTGGTAATGGTTGTAAAACAATGTGAATGTACTTACTAAAGTACTGAACTATACACTTAAAATGGTTTAAATAGTAAAATTTATGTTACGTATATTTTACCACAATTTTTTTAAAACATGACTTACCAAGGAAATTTAAAATAATCACACTTCACACAAGGTCCACAGGTAGGCCAACTGCATAGTTTATGCTTGGTGGCTACATCATCGACAACTCAGGTCATTTCATCTTTCTGCTCTGCCTTTGCTGAGTGTGTATCTTGCTCTTCTTGTGATCATAGGATGGACACTGCATTTGTACACACCACACCCAAACGTGACACATTATAGAGGTAAAAGAGACCCTTTTTTCCTGGGGAAAGAGGATGCTATGGTCTGAATTTTATTCCCCCACCCCCCACATTCTTATGATGAAACCTAACCCCCTAGGCCATGGCTCACACCTGTAATCCCAACACTTTGAGAGGATCACTTAAGCCCATGAGTTCGAGACCAGCCTAGGCAACAGAGTGAGACCCTATCTCTAAAAAAAAATTTTTTTTTTAGATGGAGTCTCGCTCTATTGCCCTTGTTGGAGTGCAGTTGGCCTGACCTCGGCTCATTGCAACCTCTGCCTCCCAGGTTCAAGTGACTCTCCTGCCTCAGCCTCCTGAGTAGCTGGGACTACAGGTGCACACCACCACGCCTGGCTAATTTTTTTGTATTTTTAGTAGAGACGTGGCATCGGCATGTTGGCCAGGCTACTCTCGAACTCCTGACCTCAGATGATCTGCCGGCCTTGGCCTCCGAAAGTGCTGAGATTACAGGCGTGGGCCACTGCACCCGGCCAAAAATTTTTTTTTAATTTAGCCAGGCATGGTGGCACGCATCTGTATTTCCAGCTCTCAGAAAGCTGAGGCAGGAGGATTGCTTGAGCCTAGGAGTTTGAGGCTTCAGCTAGCTGTGATTGCACCACTGAACTCCAGACTCCATCTCCAAATAAAGAAGGAAAGAAAGAAACCTAAACCCCAACGTGATGTATTAGGGGAGGCCTTGGGGAGGTGATTAGGTCTTGGGGCCGCCTCATGAATAGAATTAGTGCCCTTTTGCCCTTCTACGTGAGGACACATAGAAGGCACCATCTATGAGGAATGGGCTGAATCTGCTGGTAACTTGGTCTTCGACTTCCCAGCCTCCAGAGCTGTGAGCCATACATTTCTATTGTTTATAAGTTACCCAGTCTAAGGTATTTTTTAATAGCTGCTCAAACTGACTGAGACAGAGGGATTTCCTCAGGAGACAGGGAACATTTCCCAGAAGGCTTCCAGCATATCTATCCATGTTTCGTTGACCATTTCATTACATCACCCACCCAGGCCCAGGGGACCATATGACTAGCTTGAACCAATCAAGATTTGCCCTTTGAGGCTAAGACCAGAGCCAGCTTCCCCAGAAGCAGAAGGCCACGCTGAGTCAGGTGGACATCTGAACCAAATCATCTGTTAGGAAGATGGAAAGTAGTAGAGAGGATGCTGAAATGACCTCCTAGCATGTCTGCTATGACTTTGTAAAAACAAATTCAATAGGGTCATTTACAAGTCAAGCTCACCGTGGCAGGGGCACATTCAGCTATTTTAAGTTTCTTTTCTAATATGTTACAACACAATCTCTTCGGTAGCCCATTTGGCAATATCACCTTCTCATAACAGCTTTTAAATATAAAAGTAGCTGGGGTTGCCACTGCAGTTTTGATAACATGCCACCAAACTTCTTTTTCAGTAGTGAAAGTTTAGGGAAAGGGAAGAAAGAAGGAGGCACATGAAAGGGCAGGAGGTCACGGATTAAAGGAGTAATTTTCTGCTCCCCACCCAGCCCCCAAACACACACACACACACACACACACACACACACACACACACGGACAGAAGAGCATAGTGGGCAAGAACTAGCCTTAGCTGCAAAGCCAGAGGCTTCGTTACAAACCTGACTTGGAGAAAAGACAAGTTACTTGACTTTGAGCAATTGACTCAACATTTTTGAACCTCGATTTCTTTATCACAAAAAAAGAGATGAAAGTAGCATCCACTGAATGACACATAAGGGGTTGAGTCATCCTGGACTCCTCCCTTTCCCTCCCCACCACATCCCGTCAGCTGCCAAGCCCTCCTGGCCCCTCTCTAACACATGGGGCCTCCATCGCTGCCTCTCCATCATCATCCTGCTCACAACCTGCAGTGGGACTAGCTGCAATTGCTCCCCAACTGGCTTCTGGTCTCCAATCTTCAGCCCCTCCAATTCATTTGCCCTGCAACTCTCAACCCTTTTAGAAACATGCTTCTGACCATGCTGTCCTTCTGTTGCTGACAGAATGAAGCCAATGGCCCCACGACTGGCTCTGACTACCTCGCTGGATTGCTGGTCACACAACTGCCTATTCGAACCCTCAGTGGTTCCTGCACTTCCTAGGACATGCCTCCAACTCTTACCTACACTCCTCCCTTCACCTCAAATGCTGTCCCTCTTGCACAACAGGCAAACACATTGTCCTTTTTAGTGGAGTTTGGATCCAACTGGATCCAATTCTAATCTTAGCTACACTGCTCACCAGCTTTGACACCTGGAGCAAGTAGCTTTACCCGCCCTGGAGCCTCAGCTTCTTGATTGGTCCAATGCTGCTTGCAGAGTTGTTGTGAGAACCAGGGCCGGGCACGGTGGCTCATGCCTGTAATCCCAGCACTTTGGGAGACTGAGGCGGGTGAATCACAAGGTCGGGAGATCGAGACCATCCAGGCTAACACGGTGAAACCCCGTCTCTACTAAAAATACAAAAAAAAATTAGCCGGGCGTTGGGGCAGGTGGCTGAAGTCCCAGCTACACGGGAGGCTGAGGGAGGAGAATGGCGTGAACCTGGGAGGCAGAGCTTGCAGTGAGCCGAGATCGCGCCGTGCCTAGGACAGTCCCCTGCTCCTAGCAAGTTCTCCAGAAAGATGGTTATTATTATCAACTCAGGCATCCCAGCTCAAGTATCATCTCCTCTAGGGAAATTTTCCAAGCCCCTTGGCTGGAACAATCCTTTCTTCTTTTCTACATGGACCCTTTGGGCAGGCCTCTTCCACCATCTGAAACATGTCTTTTACACTCATTTATGTTCAAGGCTTTCCTCCATCCACCCCCCTGTAGAATCTAAGCTCCTGGGGCACTGGAAGTAGGTTTATTTATTTTTGAGTCCTCAGTACCTGCTCCAGGGTGTTTAAGAGGGCAAACATTTACCTAAATGTGTGCATCTGGGGCCAGTCGCCAAACCAGCAACAGCGTTCAAGGAATATCCCCTTGTGCCCAGCCCCGTGCCAGGCTCTAGCATGAAATTCTTTGGAAAGACCACAGAATCAGGGTTAGATATGGGGTAAAAGCCCATTAGGCACAACAACGCTGACTTCCAAGAGTCCGTGTCCCCTGGGCGGCCTTGCTGGGTCCCCCCAACATGCCTGGGTGACCCCATTGTCCTCCCTCACCACCCACATCCACAACTGGAGGGGGACTTATTTAAACGCACACACAAACACCCAAATTGCTTTCCTCTCTCTCCTTTTCTCTGGTGAACAGAAAGTAGCATTCCAGAGCCATTGTGTGTCCAAGATATCTCCCAAGTCAATTTGTCAGTCTCATTTTCAGATGAGGCAAGTCCTTAAGCACATGACTAGGCCTACAGAAAGGTCTCCAGCAAGGTGGGGTGAGAGGATCCGGCCACAGTGAGCGGGGGTCAGTTTGTTGGATGGGTTTCTGAAAATAGTCTTCATGTCCAGAACTTGTTTTTCTGAGCCTGTGAACAAGGCTAGCCTGAAAGTCTGGCCTACCTCCACACCTCCCCCAAAGCCCACTCCATTTTTATATTGCTCCGAGGTTAATAGCCATGTCGTGTGGGGTCATAGAAGACATCTGTGTCTCAGATAATATGCTTACGGTGATTACCACACATAATTGACTGACCTCCCCTCATTCTTTCCCTGCTGCAGGCCGCGGCTGATAGGATGAAGCAAGCCACAAGAGTTTATTTTCCATCACACACCATTGTGCTGCTGAGCAAATATTTTAGCAAGCTTTGAATGAACCACCTTTTCAAGCTCTAGGTTTTCAGAGTTAAAGTAGGAAGCCATGACCAACCTGAGAGTATTAGATTTTAAATCAGCTTTGGGCCACCCTACTTAGAGCACTATTGTGGGCATCCCAGGGAACCAGGCTTGGGACATGAACATCGTGGGATGTTCCCTTCAACTTCATCTTTCACTTTGTCTTGCAGGGGGTTGGGGGGGGATTCTTGATACTACTCATTGCAGCATCTGGGTGTTTATAGGGAGGGAATAATTAGCCCTTGGTGTCCAGGCAATACCCCAAAGGGTAACTGGAGTCCAGGCTTTTGCAGTCAGCTCATCCCGTCACATCACTGGCCACACGAGATCCAGCTCCTAGCTCCCACATCCACCTGCCCTCACAGGGCCACCTGACCTTCACAAAGGACATACTAAGCTCCCAACAAATGGACCCCTCCTTCTGCAAAGACAACTAACACTCCTGATCCCAGAGAGAATGGAAAGTAGGAGACTGAGTTGAAAAATAATCCCCAAAGCAAACTTCAAAATGTTACATTAAGATTTTAAAACTTTTTAATAATGTTTTACCTTAGCTCTATTCCATCTATCTAGCAATTAATCCATCAGTCTTCACATAATACACACCTACAGGAAACGCAATTACACATCTCTGGGCTGGATTCCACTGTGAATTACTAATGTGTTAACACTAGGGAATTCCAAGCTCCCTTGACTTTCAGCATCCCCTCTCCCCATCCCATTCCTCCCAAATAAGCTCTTGAGTGTCACAGAGGACAAGCTGGGGTTCAGTGACTCCACCGGGGTTTTGGCCTAGCTGCAGAGAACCAACTAGATTCCAACTCAGTGAGATCACCTCACCCAGGTCTAAAATCTCAATGTTTGCACTCTAAAACTCACATCAACTCCCCAAGCTTCTATAGCGCTACATCTCAGGAAGATTAACGACAAGGCAAGTGTCAAGGAGAAAGTTTTCTGCTACAGTTTATCACATGAGTGCTCCTTCAGAATCATTTTAGTTTGTGCAATAACCTAAATTGGGTTCTATTTGTCACTTAGAGAGATCCACCTAGAATTGTCAATTCACCAACATTTCACGTAAGTCATCCATGTCTTCCGTTGCTGGGGGAGGGACCAAGGAAAAAGGGGTGGAGGGGAGGTTGCCACTGCTTAACAGAAAAATTATACATATTCTAAACATATGGGTGATCTTTAGAAAATCTCAGCATCACTTCATAATTATATACTACAAGTTTTAATTAACTAAAGCTCGGCAAATCATAATGCCTTATTAAAATGCAATTAATCCTTTGATTAAAAAACAAAAAGCACAAGTATTTACAACAAAAACACAAGTAGAATAATTACAAATATCATGTACCCATTTCTTTTATTTGGGTGTCACTTATGATGTTGCCTGCTCCCTTCATTAATTCAAACACACACATTATCTCGCATCCACAGCAGCGTGAGTGACAGTGGCCACCAAACACACAGCACTATATCCTATTGATTTCGGCAAATCCTGAACAATGCCATTTGCATGCTTGTTTCTGTAATAATAAAGATATGCCATTCAGAATTAAAGCCCGGCCAGGCTAGTGGCAACTAATTGTGTTGTATGTAATGAGTGCAATTTCAATTTGATATCACCCTCAGCTTTTCTTGCCGCACTCGCTAAGTACTTTCAAGTCTTTGTGGGGAAATAATTGATTTTTTTGTGCTGTGGGCACAAGAAAATTATTATGATCTTTTGAATAATGCCAAAGAAAAGACCATGAATGATTTAAATTGGTATATGAAGAAGGCTTTGCCGTGGACTACGGCTTGACTGACATCCTGCTAATGCAGTATCTAGATTAGCAGTTCTTAAGGAGGTAGCTAATATGAAACTGGTAAAACAGAAAAGGTCGCTACCAGCATTGGGTGGTGGTGGGGTACTGGTGGTGAGGATTGCTGCTCCATTTTATTTGTTATCCAGGGAGGACCAACAATCTGGGGATTTAAGGCATAACACGATTACATAATTGCCTGGCCCTCACCACTGAGGGTATGTTTCAACTGATAAATTACACATTTGAAATGGGCAGATAGGAGAGGGCTGAACCAGGATTGTTAGCATGGCTGCAGCTCAACTGGGTAGACCCACCTGCGGTGGGCATATCCCTATGTCTGGAACATGAAAGTTAGTTAGCGCCTCTCTTCCTGACATTCAACTCCAGGAAGAAATTGGGAGTAAGGGAGCTACTTTATTTATTCCTTAATCTCCCCATTAGCAACAACTGCTCAGTCCCACTGTGAGCATGGTTTGGGTCTTGCGGAAGAGCTAATGTCCCCCTTTTCACCTGGGATGATAACAAGGAAGGAAATCTGAACCCAAGGCAGGTTTCTTTTGTGCCCATAAAACCTTGTGTCTACAAATCCAACCAGGACAACTGGTCTCCCTCTCGTTCTACTTACCTCCCCACTCCCCAGCTGAGCCTTCCATGCCCAGTGTGGCAGCCTGAACTTTAAGGATGAGGAAATAAACACCTTAGAAGGATGGATCACCAATTCAAAACACAATTCCACCTTAAAATGCATCCACCTTCCAAATCTCATTCTTCAGAGAAGGGAGTGTTGTTAATTTAGTTGGTCATAACTAAATAGTTTCTAATCTGGAGCAGGAGGCTGCTGGGAATATTGGACAGTTTAAAGGTTAATCACCATCGCCTGGTTACACAAGTGAGGCAGAACTAATTCCTCCAAAGGCAAATGGCTTGCAGTTTTATCAGCAGTGCAGATTAGAAGTGTTAATATACAGAACAGAATGGACGCTTAAGGGCCGGTTTTCCCCTTATCGGCAAACTTTGCAACAGAACTCAGCTCCTGCACAACCTCTGCACTTCTATAATAAGGCCCCTTATTTTGCCTCTCGAGCAGAACTATCAAACAATCCTGTCCAAACCACTGCCACCAAAATCAGGGTATTACAGACCACGGCTAATTGGAAGATCACTATAATGAAGGAAAAGATAAAATACTCTGGCTGTTGGCCTAAAATGTGGATCAACACAACATAGGAAGCTATCTTGCTATGTCACATTCTGAGAGATTTACATAAACAATAAACTCAATCCAACTGCCCCCCCCAAATACATCTTTGTTTACAGTAAATGCAACCTAAAGCCAGATTCGTGGAGGCGGGAGAGGTTCTTTACATAGGCAATATGATTAGGCCAGCAGTTTTGCAACTGTGCAGGAGAGCAGGACTGTGTGTATTTCCTCTCTTGCAATCAGCAGGGAGAAAATGGTTTTTAATGTTCTCCACGCTTCCTATATCATAGATATTTAAATATTTGGACCACTCAATATGCTAAAACGCTTGCACCAGCCACACACATTGACTTCCACGTTTCTGCTAGGGCTGCAGGTGCCTTTCCAGGGGAGGAGAAAATGGAAGGCATGGAAGAGAAGAGCTAAAAGGCTGCCAGAGGCTGGTACCCAAGCGCCTCAGTGGGTATTTCTTTGGAGACTGGGGGGAGGAAGGCAGTCGCAGGTAGAGAGGGTAGCGTTTTAAGAGAGGAAATTAGAGACAACCAACCTCGTCCGGCAAGGACTGAAATGTTTCTTTGGTGGGACATCTGCTGTTATAACCACAACCAAACATTGCAATCACAGGAGGAAAAGACATTTTAGGGGAATGCGCTAAAAGCAGGCCCATCCAGGTGATGTATTCTGGGGTCAGATTTATTATATTTCCAAGATATACCGGGAAGCCTGATGAGCCCATCTCCCAAGCATTGTTCAATGATTTTTCACTGCAGGCTGCTGGCTCTCCCCAGAGCCCCAAATATCTGTTTTTCCTGAGCCCTGGGATAGGTCAAAAGGTGGAATCCTCACCATCCCCAGCAAACTACCACAGGAACAGAAAACCAAATATCGCATGTTCTCGCTCATAAGTGGGAGCTGAACAATAAGAACACATGGACACATGGAGGGAAACATCACACACCGGGACCTGTCAGGTCAGGGGAAGGAGAGGGAGAGCATCAGGACAAATAGCTAATGCAAGTGAGGCTTAAAACCTAGAAGACGAGTTGATAGGTGCAGCAAACCACCATGGCACACGTATACCTATGTAACAAACCTGCACGTTCTGCACGTGTATCCCAGAACTTCAAGTAAAATTAAAAAAAAAAAAAAAGGCGGGCTCCTATGTGGCAACAATAGGCCTCTGTCATTCTTTATCCAACCTCTCATTCTTTTATTGTGCAAACTCCTACAAGAAATAGCCATGTCTTTTGTTGGAATGGCCCACAGTACCTGGAAGAGTGTACCAATTAGAATATTTCACAATTTATATCAGTGGACGGATGCATTCTGCCATTCCACATGTATTTATTGACTGCTGTCGATGCCGTGGAAGGCACAGGCTGCCTACAAGGCACTAGCGAGCTTTATGCAGGAAGGCTAAGCCCGGCGCCTGCGAGTTAGTACACCATTGGAGATAAACAGCCACGTAGGAATAGGGAAAATGTGACACGGAACTGTGGCTAAGTGTCACCTACCTAGCCAGGGCAAGAAGTGCTCCAGAAGTTCAGAGGAGGGCAAGGCCTGTGTGACCGAAGTGGTCAGACACTTTGAACTGGGCCTGAAATTCATCTATGTGTTTGGTCATGTACTCAGCAGATACTGATTGTGCTCCTACTATGTCTCTGGCAATGTCCTAGATAATGGGCATGCAGAGATGAGCAGAGCAAGGCCCCAGGCAAGGAGTTCATAGCCGGAGGTGAAAAGGACTGACACATAACCAAATGACCCCAATTCATCAGGCCCCTGGCACCCCTAGCTGTAATATGGGAAGCACTGGCTCACATTATGAGTCAGCGTTAAGGCCCATGACACCCAGCTCGCAGCGCTAACCCTGAAGGCCCATAAGCCAGTATGTGGAGAAAGTAGGACCTGGCTAACTGCTAGTTTAGCTCTAAAGGCAAGCAGAGAGATGGAGCAGGAGCTGAGGGGAAAGTGGGACCTAGGATGGATTTTTATTTTTGTTTTTGAGAGTGGCACCTCACTCTGTTGCCCAGGCTGGAGTCCAGTGGCCTGATCATGGCTCACTGCAGCCTCGACCTCCCAGGCTCAGGCAATCCTCCCACCTCATCCTCCTGAGTAGCTGGGACTACAGGTGCACACCACCATGCCCAACTAACTTTTGTAATTTTTGTAGAGTCGGGGTCTCCCTTTGTTGCCCAGGCTGGTCTCGAACTCCTGGACTCAAGTGATTCTCCCAAGATTTCCAAAGATGGGCAAATTCACGGCATGTCTATGTGCTAATGAGACTCATTAAGACAAGAAAGAAAAAATGGTAGTGCAGGAAAGAGAAGACACAATTACAGGAGCAGAGCCCCTGATTACATGATGAGGTGGAATCTAGTGTACAGGGGAAGGTAGGGTGACCAACTCATCCCCATTTGTCCAGGACTTGCCCATTCTTTGTACTGAAAGTCCCACCTCCCAGACAGCCCCTCAGACCCAAGGAAACTGAGATGATTGGTCACCCTAGTGGAGGCTCAGCCTTAGAGACCTGGGCTGCAGGGACAGGGGAGGCCGAGCAGATGACGCAGATGTGGGTGGGTTGGCCGATCAGTGACAGGATGAAAGGTGGTTCCCTTTTGATGCTTCTACTTTTTTCAGTGAAATAAACCATATATTAGCTGAGACTAATGAGCAAGGGGAAAGGATCTAAGGTTTGAGAAGAGCACAGAAGGTAGGGGGCACTCGTTTGGAAGAAGGGAGAGGAACTCACGTGGAGAAATGTGTGAGGACTTCTAGACAGTGCTGAGCGCCCACCTGAGACTCATGGTGAGGAGTTGAAAGTGAGGCCAGTCAGCATGGCTATGTGCTTTGCTCCAACCAGATTCACAGGACCATGGAAGAGGGGACTGCATTTCTCCAGAGCAGACAACCCTTGGTGGAGAAACTGAGGCCCCACAGATAAGTAAATTTCAGAGCTAAAGCAGAGCCTGGGGCCTTGCCTCCCAATTCAGTGCTTTCTGTCTGTCTAGAATCAGCACCCAGGCCTCACTGGCACCTCAGCCAAAGGTGTTTCCATGATCTTCAGAGGCCCAGCCTGGGTGAGCTGACAGGCTACTCTGGGCAGCAGGGAGGAGGTGACAGAGAAGGAGTTCAGGGAACAGGAATGTCCAACTAGCAAGTGTCAACCACAAAGCAGAAGGACCTCAGGAACTTCTCCCTGTGGATAGGAACAGTGGTCTGCCAAGGAATTTCATCTTATGTGCCTATGAAAGCTTTCAAACATATAATTATGTAATTTACTTCTTCGAACTGGTGCAGTGACGATGAGATGGCAGCCTGCTCCATCTCCGCTGTGCCCCACAGCTTTCCTGGAATTCTTTTTCTGAACTCTCTAGCACAGGGTTGGCCATTTCTTGTACATCTTCTCAGCAAAAAGCGCCCAGAGACCCTAGGAACATCACAAGAGGGACCTTAGACAAGAGAATTTTACACTTTACCACAGGGAGCTGTGGGCCACCATTGAAGATGTGATCATTCAATCAACATTGATTGCCACTGTGCAGGGGGCTGTGGAAAATACAGGAAAAACCAAAGTTCACAGCTCACCATGCCAAGGGTAGGGACAGCTGAGGAGGATCGTCTGGATCTATTGAGAACAAAGCACTGGAGAGAGGCTGAAAGTCACCTTACCCGGGCTGGGTGAGTCATGGGCAAAAACCTAAGTCGCATCTTCACTTATCTACACTGCTGTCATGAGCCACTGGCGAATTCAGACGTTGATTTCAGTTTTCCTCAACCTGGGCTGGGTGAGTCATGGGCAAAAACCCAAGTAGCGTCTTCACATATCTCCGCCACCATCATGAACCACTGGCAAATTCAGACATCGATTTCAGTTTTTCTCAACCCAACGTTTCTGAAGAGGTCCATGACACTCTTAGTAATGAGTAACAGGGAAGTTATTTCAATTTTTTTTTTTTTTTGAGACAGGGTCTCACTCTGTTGCCCAGGCTGGAGTGCAGTGGTGCCATCTCAGCTCACTGCAGCCTCTATCACCTGGGCTCAAGCAATCCTCCCACCTCAGCCTCCTGAGTAGCTGAAACTACAGGTGCATGCTGCCACTCCAGAGTAAATTTTTTTTTTTTTTTTTGAGATGAGGTTTCACCACATTACTCAGGCTGGTCTCAAACTCCTGGGCTCAAGCGATCTGCCAGCCTCGACCTCCCAAACTGTATTTCAATATTTTAAAAGCCAGGTAGAAATAATATATTTAACCACCTTAAGGAGAGTAAATAGCAAGCTTCTTTACTTTTGGCTGGAATAGAGCAAATCCAAGTGGTATTTCTTGGTGGTCAGAAGCTTGATTGGCAGTTCTGTATCTCTAATAATAATGGAAAAAGAGTTACTAAAAATGCCACTTCTCTGATGGATGACAGTATCTTTTAAAATATAGAGGTCAGGGGGTAAACTAATAAAAGGAGGGAGACAAAAGTTAGGAAAGCAATGATCTGTACATATGGCTTTTTGTATAACTTATTTATTTGACCCAACATTACAACTAGCAGTTTTAGTAGCTCGGTAATGAAGCAAATTATTTCTCAGTAGTTTTATGTAAGTAAGTGCAATTGCATAACACATGTATCTCTTTTTATTTCCAGCTGCAACATCTCCTTGATCCCTCCACCAATTCAGCCTGATCCTCCGAGGCCTAGAACTTGGCTGCCCATATTGTGAGTGTACATGAGCGCTCCTCCAACTGAAAGTTAATGGTGACCTGTACTCACCTGTCTGCAATGATGAATGCTCCCAGGCCCTACCTGGTGTTGACCCCTCTCTTCTCAGCTGGATCCCTTCCTGCAAGCTCAGCATCTGATAGGACCAAGTCTGATCAGCAGGTAAGCTCGCTGAGAATCAGATACAGTCCCCATTGCTATTAGCCCAGCACAGACTCTGGGCTTCCTTCCTGCCTGGATGATTCTTTCGTCAGATATTTATTGCGCGACTCTTAGGAGCCAGGTACTGTGCTACGCACCATGGCTACAAGAATTAATAATTCATAATGCTCTCTTCCCCAAAAGAATCAGAGTTCTTTACACATTTGTAAAGAATTATACCACCAGCATGGTAAGGGTTCTAGTGCTAACAGAAACAGATCGTGAGGGAGAACCTCTGACACTCTAGATTTTCAGCAAAAGTTTCACTGAGGAGGTAGTGCTGGACCCAAGGCTGAAAAATGAGTAGATGTTCACCAGCTGTCAGGGTATTAGGGGGCAGGGCAAGTTGTAGAAAGAGTCTGTGGGGAGGGAGGATTGCAAAAGACACTTCGAGAAGCAGCAATAACATGTAGCAAGGCCCAGAAGCATAGGAGAGTACAAGAAATTGGCAGGGGTCCTCAATGTTCAGTTGGGCTGTCTAGTGGGGTCTTCTAAAGAAAATACATTTATTAGATGAACTGTTCAGGTATGAGTTATTGCACTGTTGGCTGTGAATTCACTGTTAATGAGGCAACAATATATACTAAAGATGGCATCTTGAAGCAAAACACACACAAAATAAGGTTATGTATTGATCTGTTGGTGAAAATGTGGCCAGAGGCTTGCAGGAACCTAACCCTATATTTCCCCTGGGAGCAATGGCTTAGTGTTTGCTAATTCAGCATTGGAGGCAACTTTATAGAACATAACTACTGCAAATAACAACAATAAACTAGAAGAGGATAGAGTATTTGTGGAGTGAGATAGAGGCCCCAGGCACTTTGGAGTTAGAGTTCAAGTCCTCCAAAGCTTGCAGGAAATGACTTGGCATTAGCTACCACTTTAAATAAAGACACCAACTCTGTGGTGCCTTTGGAGACACTTACAAAAATGGTATTTATTGTTTTTTTAAGAGTTTTTTTCCTATAAAGGTCTTTAAAAGATAACGCCCAAGCTCTTGGCCCCTGGTTCTGCTTATGGCATCCATCTGGGTGAATCCCTACCCAGTATGTCCAGAACTAGAACCCAGCTTTGACTTGACCAGTTCCCTTCTCCCTTCCTGCCCTTTCTTGTCTCTCAGCCCAGGACCCAGCTCTCTGCCAATCTCTTTGCAGATGCCAATTGCTCATCTGCCCAGATTTCCATGTGGAACCTGCCCCTGATTTTGTTTAGTCCCTGCAACTGGCTGTGTCGCTCCAGTGCCTGTTCCACTTGATGGAGCATGTCCAGTGGCAGATTGCAACTCTCTCAAGTTGCCCCATCCTGCTACAATGGCTAAGATCATAGTTTGAGTCAGAGCTCAATGGTTGTGAGAAACAGAAACTTAAAGAAACGGATGATGACTAAAAGGACATGGAATCAGGTTACAGAAATAGAAATAAAGATATGCCTTTCAGAAACTAAAGCTGGTAATGGAGAAGCCACAAGAAGCCAAGAAGATTTCTTTCCCTCCTCCACCACCTCCCATATCTCTGTCTCTTTGCATTTCTCTTTCCTTCTTTCCATCCTCTTTCCCGCTTCTCCCCGCTTCCCATTTTTCCTCAACCTTGGCTTTTCTCGCCTGGTCTGCTTTATTCTCTTTGCAAACCATCTTGTTCCACTTCCTCTGGCCACCCTCTCCCCTCCAATTTTGTCTTGCATGTGGCTTGGGTTTTCCCTGGCATTAACTCTAACTCCCATTCTGTGAGGCCTTTCTCAAATGCCCACCACCAAATACTCTCATTTTGCATATGCAAGGGAGAATCTGATTGGCTGAACTCACCAACTTATATAAGCTTCTCTGAAATCAGGTGACCACCCCTGGTCCAATCAACTGCAGCTGGAGGGGAGGGGAAAATAACCTAAGACAAGTCATGGCCATCTAAACCTGCCCCTGCAGAGGGACTGTGGGCAGAATTTAGTTCCCAGAAAAGGGGCCGGCCCTCCAAATTTGTTATCTATGGCTATTTCATAACTAAGGCCATTTTCTGAAATAGGAGGGAGTCCTCTGGTTGGTTATTAGGGATCCTTATTAAATCATCTATATTGCTTATTGTCTAAAGGAGAGAGTGGGCAGGTCATTTATGAAACTTGATTTTGGGATTAGTTCTGTGTCCTGGGAACAAAATTTCATCCCTCTGGCCCAACCCCTCCTCTCCTCTCCTGTCTGATCTTCTCTTTCTCTCTCTCTCCTTTTTTTTTTTTTTTTTTTTTTTTTGAGAGGAGTTTGGCTCTGTTGCCCAGGCTAGAGTGCAGTGATGTGATCTTGGCTCACTGCAACCTCTGCCTCCTAGGTTCAAGCAATTCTTGTGCCTCAGCCTCCTGAGTAGCTGGGATTACAGGCACGTGCCAGCAAGCCTAACTAATTTTATTATTATTATTATTAGTATTATTATTATTATTATTATTGTTATTATTGACGAGGTTTTGCCATGTTGGCCAGGCTGGTCGTGAGCTCCTGGTCTCAAGTTGCCTGCCTGCCTTGGTCTCCCAAAGTGCTGGGATTACAAGCGTGAGCCACCACGCCTAGGCCCTCACTGTCTTTCATCAGCACTTCAGGAAGTGTGACAAGATTGGCAACCAAGGACGATTGTCTCCTTGAGCAAGTTGAGGGTTTCCCAGGGAGTGGCTACAGAGTCCCTGCTGCACAGACAGGTCAACTAGGGAGATGGAGAGACAAGGCTGAGCAGATCGACAGGCAGGAAGAAGATGTTGGGAAGTTCTCTCCAAGTCAAGGCAGGTCAATCAGAAAAGCAGAGATTAGGGCTGGTCTGGACACAAGGTGGGATGAATGAGGGTGTCTCAAGGCTGACCCTCAGTCCTTTTCTTTCCATCAGCTGTGGCATTGCTGTTGAGAGAGGAAACTTGTCCCTCTCCTCCCACTGTTTCTGCCTCTGTCTGTATGGGGGACAGAACTTCTCTCAGCCCTCTTCCCCCCTGGGGTGAGTGTGGGAAACCATTCATGCTCCCATGTCCGGGCTCTCTCCCTACAGGGGGAGGAAAGACTGCCAGAGATGAACTGTCACTCTACATGAGAGATTCATGACCACTTTGCTCCTTCCTGTTTCACTCCCTGCCTTGCCTCTGCCTGACCATGGGGTTTGGGTAGCCCAGCTGGCTTATCTGCTCCACTTTGGAGGCATAGACAGGTTTACTGTCTTGGCTTGCTCTTTTTTTCTCTAGCAAATGTGCTTCAAATTGGCCTTTCCTAGCACCATATCCTTGGGTTCTGCGGAAAGAATAGGCAGAGATTTGGGGAAAAGGAGTAGCAGCTGCCACTTTGATGGGAAGTCTAAGGCCATGTTCTCCAGCCCTGCTTTTATCAGAGCCCTGTTTTTGGGGAAGCCAGTATTGGCCCAGAGTCTCTTCTTCTCTTATTTTTTATTTTTTTATTTTTTATTTTTATTTTTTGAGATGGAGTCTCGCTCTGTTGCCCAGGCTGACAATCTTGGCTCACTGCAACCTCCACCTCCTGGGTTCAAGCGATCCTTCTGCACGGGCCACCATGCCTGGCTAACTTTTGTATTTTTTGTAGAGATGGGGTTTCACCATGTTGGCCAGGCTCGTCTCGAACTCCTGACGTCGTGATCTTCCGGCCTCAGCCTCCCAAAGTTCTGAGACTACAGGCATGAGCCACCGCACCCGGCCCAGGCCAGTGACTCTTACAGCCACATTTTGTTTCACAATTGGTCACTAGTCCTTGGGCTGCTCTTTAGTCCATCAGAACCTCAGAAAGGAGGCATTTACTCTAATATGCTTGGGAGGCTTAGAATCTAAAGATGCAATATATGTGGAAAGGAACTATACATTTGTTCACCAATGATTTTATCCTGCACGTCCCCTAAATTATCACAAGTGAAAAGGTGAGATGCCTTAAAGACTTCTGTCTTGGTTTTTCCTTGGTGGATGAAAGAAAAGGTTAACAGGCACTGGGATCAAAATGTTTTGTTGTTGTATGCAAAAAATTTTTTTTAATGCTTGTCGGCTTCATCACAAGATTTTCTCTGCTGGAACATCAGACAAATTTAGCTTACGCCATTTATTCTCTATTTCCCTCCTGCTGTTCCCACATTTCCCCTACCCATGACCTGGGCAGCATGGTGAGAGCCTGGGAGGGCTTCCGGGCTTCCTCTGAAGGCAGGGGGACAAGTGATTCAGGGTCCCTGGCCTGGTGGACTTTTTCCATCTCTAGAGGAAAGGGGAGGATGGTTCTGAGCCCCTGAGGATTTTCTGGAATTGGGTTGGTCCCTCTACCAGAGCTGCCTGCACTGTGTAATGAGACTGTGTCTCCTGGTGGTCTTTCGGGAAGGTGGATTAAGCCTTGCCTTCCTGGGCTCAACAATGAGGAACAGCAGAGCTAGGAGCTGACCAGCAATAGACCCAGGTTTTCCCCACCTTACCCTTTAAACACTGCACAAGTAAATATATCCTTATTATATAGAATGGGCATGCAAAAAGAAAAACAACCATCTGAAACCCTAGCATGTTGAATGGCCACGGTCAACATGTCATATGTATCCTTCAGACTGTTTTCATGCATATGTGTGATATTTATTTGTTTAAAACAAGAGGAATTACATCATGCAATGCTGTTTTGTAATTGGCCGTTTAAAATCCAACTTGTTGTAAATATGCGTCCGTGTTGACACATATGGCACCACAGCATCATTCTGAATGGTTATCTACTACTCCAAGGCATGGTTATACCCTCAGTTACTAACCAACGCTATTGGTGGATGTCGAGAGCTTTCCCAGTGTTCTGATGCTGTGATAATCAACAATACAAAAGCACCCTTGTACATTCACTTTCAAATGCTGTTTGATTATTTCCTGTGAATATATTTTTGGAAATGCAGTTGTTGGGTGAAAGCATTGCCTGTTTAAGGCTTTTGTCATGTATTGCCAAATTAACCCCCACCAGAGTTTACCAATTCATACTTTTGCAGCAGTGTAAGAAGGCCTGTATTCTCATACCAGAGGCAATGTTTCACCTCTGCTTCCATGTAACAGTGGCTGAAGAATCACACACATATAAGAGGAGGTGGGTGTGGACGGGGAATCGACTCCAGCCCTAGCAAGTTATGGCTCTCCTCTGGACACGAATCTCCCTTGCAGAAGAATCAGATGCGTCCTATAACAAGTGAGTCCTCCTGCAACTTGGGCCCATGACCGTGGGCCTACCCTAGAGGCCTGGCCCCACTCTGAGGGCTTGGGATCCTACAATGATCAAGGTTGGTCTCACCCAGTTTGCACCCCGTCTCCTTCCCTGACTCTTCTGGCCAAAGTCCCTGTCGCCCTCTGGGGTAAGCCAAGGCTGGCCAGCCTGCAGCAAGAAGCAGTCAGAGAGAGAATTACTAACACCTACATCTCAGCAGCTTCCCCAGAGAGCCAGGTGCTTTTAAAACACCCTTGTGGCTCTCTCCTTGGGTCCCAGCTGGCTTCCTTGGCAGGTTTATTGGAAGTTTGGAGCTTCCTTGTCAGTAAGTCAGAAAAAAAAATCTGTTAAATCACCCAGCAAGACACAGAGCTAATCAGAGACCCCAGAACCTAGAGCAGACGGAACGATGTAGAAAAGCAAATGGCCCCTACTGTTCCGTTGATCTGTTTCTCTCTTCATGCCGCTCTTTCTTATCTAGCTCCACAAAAAAACACTGTCTCTCTCCAGCTTGCAAGGAGGATAGCTTTCCCGCCAGTCTACATATTATTGTCCACACAGCCTTGAGCCTCTGCAGAGAAGGCAGTTGATTTATGGGAAATGGATTTTCAATCAGCCTCATTCCAGCCTTCTGAGGCTCTCCATCCACTCTCATTTGGTTCCTAATTCATTAATCTCCCCCCTCCACTTGCTTGATCCGATTATTCTTGGATATAATGTATTATTTTGCTCCTTTATGTACCACTGACTACTCATTTGATCATAGGTGCTCCTGTACCTTGTACCAGGAGATGTGAAGGGGCCGTTATGGAGCCTTCTCCACTCCTGGGGTCTTGCCTGACTCTCGCGGATGCAGGTATGAAGCAGCAGAAAGAGAAACAACAGTGGTGGAGAGGCATACGGTCTCACCGGGGTAAGGAAGTATCTCGTTTTCTAGCTCTTTTTTCATTACAGAGAAGTTTTCAAGCTTCCCCCAGCCATATCTTCGGAAAGTGCTGTAACCGTTAGCAGTATCTGTGGGGTCTCTGTTCTTCTGTTAGGATCATGCAGTGAAAAATCTGCAGAGGGAAGCTGCTTTGTCTATAGAACATGCAGCAAACACTTCACTTAGGACACGATGACCAAGAACTTTTCCAGAAAACTGGGCCAGCATTCAGCACAAGTTAAATGAGATTTGCTAAACTCCAGAGCTGGAAAGGACTTGAAGATTATTCTTGTCCAACTGTCTCATTTTATATTCCCTCCCTCCCTCCGTTCCTCCTTTTCTTTCTTCCCTTTTTTTTTTTTTTCTTTGAGACAGAGTCTCACTCGGTCACCCAGGCTGAAGTGCAGTGATGTGATCTCCGCTCACTGCAACCTCTGCCTCCCAGACTGAAGCGATCCTCCCACCTCAGCCTTCTGACCACAGACATGTGCCACCATGCCCAGCTAATTTTTGTATATTTTGTAGACATAGGGTTTCACTATGTTGCCCAGGCTTGTCTCCAACTGCTGAGCTCAAGCGACCTGCCCACCTCGGCCACCCAAAGTGCTGGGATTACAGGCATGAGCCAGGCAGTGAAAAAAATACTGGCCTTAAGGTCAGGCACATTGGTTCACGCCTGTAATCCTAGCACTTTGGGAGGCTGGGGCCGACGGATCCTTTGAGGTCAGGAGTTCAAGACCAGCCTGGCCAACATGGTGAAACCCTGTCTCTACTAAAAATACAAAAAACTAGCTGGGTGTGGTGGCACACATCTGTAATCCCAGCTACTCAGGAGGCTGAGGCAGGAGAATCGCTTAAACCCAGGAGGCGGAGGTTGCGGTGAGCCAAGCTTGTGCCACTACTGCACTCCAGCCTGGGCAAAAAAGCAAGACTCCATCTAAAAAAAAAAAAAAAAAAATTGGCCTTGGTGCAGAAACCAGGAGCTTGAGTACTGGCCATGTGAGTTTAGATGGGTCACTTGATCTCTGGTCTCAATTTCAGTATCTATAAAATAATGGTATTGAAACAGATGATCAACAACCCAGGCAAAAAAAGGGCAAAATCAAATTCTAGGAATGGACAGCACAATCATCTCCATTTTATACGTGGGGAAACTGAGTAATGCGGGTTGGTGGATAAGGTGCTAGGACCAGCCAATGTCAGTTTTCACATTGGTCCTGCTACCGATTGGCCCAGGAACTCAGGCAAAACACACATCTTCCAGTCTGGTGCTGTCCTGAGTCTTCTCCCATCATAGTATACGGGGAGGGTCCCAACAAGGCCATCTCTGTGCTTCACTGGAGGTGCTACAGAATCCCAGCCACCACTGGTACTTCTCAGGCTACACAGAGCTGGCACCTGGACAGTGGTTCAAATCTCCTGATTCTCAGCCTTCAGCCTCCCCGTCTGAGATTTTCCAATGGCCCAGCGGTCTAGGATGCAGACCAGGGTTAGAGAAAGAATAAAACGGAAGGAAGCTACAAAGTGAGAAGAAACTTTTGGAATCTTAGAAGGGTGGAAGAGTTATTTCCAGAGTTCACTAGAACAGCAGTTCCCAAAGTGTGGTTTGGAGACCCCTGGGTGGGGGTGGGGGCCTGAGATCAAAATTATTTTCATAGTAATACTAAGATATTGTTTTTTTCACTTTCATTCTCTCAGGAGTATACACTGGTGTTTTCCAGAAGCTACGCAATGTGCAATATGACAAAAGACCGACTACAGAAGCAGGTAGAAGAATCCAGCTGTCTTCTATTAAGCCAGACACTGAAGAGATTTGCAAAAGTGCAAAACAATGCCACTCTTCTCATTGATTTTTTCTTTTTTTTTGCTGTGGAAAATATAGTCATTTTTCATGAATACATGCTATTTGTACTAACACGTAATGGGCTTATTTGGCTATTCTTGGTGTAAATAAATACATATTTTAAATATTCTTAGTTTTACTTTCTAATGCAGTAAATATCAACAGATATAGCCCATAAAAACAAAGTTCTTTATTTTATTTTATTGAGTTCTCAATAATTTTTAAGAGTGAAAACGTGTTCTGAAATCTAAAAGTTTGAGAATATTTTCATGGGAACATAATATTATTTGCTTGCCAGGAGTCAGTGCCCCTTCACCCTACCCACTCAATTTTCATCTCTCTGTTATTCCTGGGGCCTGTGTTTGTGAATTTTGGGATTACTCTTAGCTCCAGATAATCCATAAAGTGTGGCTCCCAGCGGCCCTCAGCACTGGCATGCTAATGCAGGCAGACCAGCTGTGTGCAGAAGGGAGCTTAGCAAGGGTCCCTGGGCATCCTCCCCACAATATCCAGCAGGCCTTTCCTATTTCTTCTTTGTAAAGGCCTGTGAGTCTCTCTTATCACCTCAGAAATTACTTGTTTCATTCCACACAACTTGGCCAATCCAGCAACCAGGACTTCTCAGCTCACAGACCCTTTTTCCAAAGAAAGAGTTGAGGGAAGTTTTCTTCAGGATTAACTGAATCCCAATTTTCACTCTCCCTTGGAGATGGTGGGGAGAGTGGGAGAGAAGGAGTGAGGGAAAAGGGGATGCCCTTCTCAGAAAGCCGCCACTGGGGTGAGGGGCCTGGCGCTGCCAACCCCCACTCCACCTCCGCTCAATGACACAAACCCCAGAACCCCAGAAACCATCTGACCCAGGAAACTGTCTTAAGGCCCAGACTGAAGCATGGTTTGTCTGAGCTGGTGTTGCCATGAAGAGGTGGAATGACTTGCTGCCAGTATCAAATCAAGGAAAGCATTTCAAGGCCTGGAAGGTCGAGTCACAGAGGAATTGAGATTTGTCTGGAGGGCAGAAGGTAGAAGGAAGAACTCGATGGTAGAAATGCTACCACCCACATAAATAATAATAATAGTAAATGTTTATGATTAGCGCAAGCCCACTCACGCACTTCCCACAAGAACCTAGGGAAGCAGGTACATGATTATCTCCCCTTTACAGATAAGGATGCTGAAACTCAGCAAGCTGAAGTAATTTGCCACCTAGGAAGTGGTGGGGCTGGATTCTGGCTCCAGAACCCTCACTCTGCAGAGCAGCTGTTTAGAGAATAAGTGTTCTGGGCGAGGCCTCAATAGGCAGTTGGTTCTCTTTGTTAATTATTGCCACAGGGAAAGGAAATAGAGCAACTCTTCTGAAAGCCACATAAACCGATTGTCAAACGTCAGCTTCACACCTCATGCTGTCACAGTGGAGTTCATTTCCCAAGCAGTGCACCCAGGGGACACACCAGGAAGAGTGGGGCGTCTGGGCAAACATTCTCAAATTCTTTTTTGGCAGAATTGGTGGGGGTGGGGGTGGATATCTGGTTACGTCTGCGTTAAACATTTTTCAGGCTAGACTGTCCTGGAGTAGACCCCAGATGCCTCCATCACCGTGTATTTGTGGGATAGAGCCAACTCCACACGCTTCCCAAAGACAAACCTGGTGGAGCCGTGAGACCCCCTGGGCTCCTCTTGAGAGGGGGTGGGATGGCAGTCTAGAGAGGCAAGCCCCCAATCTCCTGAGCTTCCACAAGGGTGCAGCCATGCCTGCTCCCAACTTGACTGTCTTATCTTACAAGGGGAAGAAGATATTGGTGACCTCCCAGGTGCCTGCCAGGCAGCACACCCTTCAGCTTACCACTCCTCTGCCTTTGTGGCAAGCTCAGCCAAAAGGAGGGATATATTGTTTGTACTTGCTTTAAGGATGCATGTCCTCTTTACTCTTTCAGGGGTTCAAAAGTCCACCCCTGGGCCAGGCTAGCTCAGCAGAGAGCTGGGGGTCTGCCCTACAGGAGTCGGGCTTCAGGGATTGAACCTTGCCGGATACCATTCAAATAAACTGGTCACTGGTCGGTGGCAAGGCTGTCAAGGGGAGGCTGTTCATGACATCACACAGCAGCAGAACCAAAGGTGGTCCCCACCTGAGCCTTTCTTACAAACAAGTTTAGGTGAAGAGATATACAAATGCAGATTCCTAACAAACAGCCCTGTCCTCCATGCACACATACTCCTGAACGCCCAGTGGTTGGCTTATACACCCTCCTGTGTGGACATTCTAGAGCTGCCACTGCTTCTAGGGTTCTTAGTACTAGGGTAGCTGGGTTCCCAAAGCCTGGATCTGTTTCCACACTGAAGACACTCATGACCAGACCTTGGGAATTATACAACTGACCTGGTTCCTTCCTTTATATTGGCTGTTAGAAAGCTTAGAGACAGGGCCAGGCACAGTGGCTCATGCCTGTAATCCTAGCACTTTGGGAGGCTGAAGCGGGCAGATCACTTGAGCCCAGGAGTTCAAGACTAGCCTGGGCAGCATGGCAAAACCCTGTCTCTACCAAAAATACAAAAAATTAGCCAGGCATGATGGCGTGTGACTGTAGTTCCAGGTACTCAGGAGGCTGAGGCAGGAGGATAGCTTGAGCCCAGGAGATGGAGATTGAAGTGAGGTGACATTGCACCATGGCACTCCAGCCTGGGCGACAGAGTGAGACTCTGTCTCAAAAAAGCAAAACAAACAAACAAAAAAACAGCTTAGAGACAAATGAGTGGCTCCCTAGAGCAAAGAAACACAGCTTTGAGATATTTGTTCAAATCTTTTTGTATTTCTTTCCCTTTTTTTTTCAAACTGAAGAAACTTTTCAAATTCCAATATACAAAATAATACTATACTTGATCCCTGCCACACAAAATGGACAACTGTTACTATTTTATTTGCTTCAAACCCATAAAACATTACATGAAGTTGAACGCCATCTGTCTCCCTCTAAAACTGTTCCACCACACCCCTACCACCCCAGCAGCAACCACTATTGAGTTTGCTTCTAATATTTCTTTTTAAAATAACAAATATTTATATGTGCTTATAGAAATCTGTGGTTAGATTTTTTCTATGAGTTGTATACATGATCACAGTATGCATTATTTTGCAATGTGCTTTTTATTAATAACGTAACAATGTGTTTTGTTTTGTTTCTTTCCCACTCTTTATATGTATTCTCTGTTGTATTTTGTGGTTTCTTTTTTTTTTTCTTTTTTCGAGACAGAGTGCCACTCTTGTTGCCCAGGCTGGAGTGCAATGGCACAATCTTGGCTCACTGCAACCTCCACCTCTCCACCTCCCAAGTTCAAGCAATTCTCCTGCCTCAGCCTTCCAAGTAGCTGGGATTACAGGCAAGTGCCCCCACACCCGGCTAACTTTTGCATTTTTAGTAGAGATGGGGGTTTTACCATGTTGGCCAGGCTGGTCTCAAACCCCTGACCTCAGGTGATCCACCCGCCTCAGCCTCCCAAACTGCTGGGATTACAGGCACGAGCCACCACGCCCGGCCTATGGTTTCTTATTAGCCACCCTATATCCTTTTTGGAACAAGGCAGAGTTCAAAAGGAATTAATAAAATAATAGTTTTAGGATGTGATAGTTGTCATAAGAAAGATCTATTAATCTGCTATCCATCTTCATGAAAGCCTAAAACAAACAAACAAAAACAAGTCAATGTTGCAGCAGTAGAGACTTGAGCTAGATTTCAGGAAGCCTCCCCTATAATGGATGGCTTTGCCTCTATTTTACCTGGAGTCAAGGGAATGCATGAAGTCAACTGATTCATTAGATTTTAAATCAAAGAACAAATACTGGCCTGAAGCTGATAGACCAGCTATGAGACTAAATGCTGGGGAAGATACAAGTGGTCTAGAAGGGGCCTTCTGGGGTTCTACCATCTTGTTGGGGAGATAAGGCTGATCATGGGTAAGACAGTGCAGAAGCAGGTGGGCAATGTGCTCGAGAGGTTAAGGGCACAGAGTCCAATTGCCCAGGTTTGAATCTTTAGTCTGCACTTCCCAGCTTTATGAGTTTACTTTGGGCCTCTATTTCTTCATCCATAAAATGGGAATACAAGGTTATGTGAAAATTAAAAGTACTAAAATATATAAAGCTCTGAATAGAATGTCTCGCACTTGGTAAGCACTACATGATGTGTCTTTTAAGTAAAAATAAGTGTTATTTGAATGGCAGATATCATAAGCTGGAATGATCTAGAAATAGCTTTGAGATGGAGATGATTAGAAATGGCTTTACAGAGCAGGTGTCAGAGAGAGCATGATCAAACGCCTGCACAATTTGGATCTCTTGGCAGAGGAGAACTTCACCAACACTTGCCCAAAAAGTTATGTGTGGGGCACAGTGAGGAAACAAGTCAATCAAGACACAAAGAGAACTGCAGAATCTAAGATGAATGGGTGCAGGGAGTAGGGCTTGATATCAAGACCAAGAGTTCAGGATTTATCTTGTAAGAAACAGGGAGCCAATGAAGGTTCTGTGTGGCAGTGACATGTCACAAGGAAATGTATTAATCAGGATAGGTTGTGGAACAAACACTCCTCCCCCATTTCTCAGTACTAAGCCAACAAAATTTATTTCTTGCTCAAGTTACAGGTCCTCTGCCTGTCGGCTGAGCCTTTGCCCCATTTAGTTTCAGTCTGGGGAATCTATCTCGAACAGCATTGTCCAATCTTTTGGCTTCCCTGGGTCACATTGGAAGAAGAAGAATTGTCTTGGGCCACACAAAGTATGCTAACACTAACGAGAGCTGATGAGGGAAAAGAAAAAAAAAAATCACACACACAAAAAAATCTCATAATGTGTTAAGAAAGTTTATGAATTTGTGTTGGGCTGCATTCAAAGCTGGTCACAGGTGGCCAGCCAGCCGCAGGTTGGACAAGTTGGATCTAGAATATCGCTGTGCTATTATTGCAAAGGGACAAAAAGCATATGGCAAACCATGTGCCCCTGGCTCTTAAAGCTTCCGCCTGGAAGGGACACGTACTGCATTGGCCAAAGCAAGTCAGAGAGCCAAGCGGGCTGTCAGTGGGGCTGGGATGTATGTCTTCCCCAGGCAGGGGCAGCAAATATTTGTGAACAATAATGTAACCTACCCTAGGGCATTTTAGGACCCTGCCTAAGATTACCACACAGCTTTCTGCTATGATATCCCCTCAGCCCACTAACATTGTTTATCACTCATTATTACAAATTTTTTCTTTAGACCTTGATGCTTTAGAATTTGCCTTGAAATCAACATGGATCTCACCCCCACCTCAGGAAGTCTCCATTAGCTGATTAAAAGGAAAGAGTTCTTCTAAGACCTGTTTTTTTTCCCCAAGCTTGAGAAATGAATATAATGTTTCTGTTTTTGAGTTACTCAGGCATCTTGGTTGAGGTGAGCCTCTGTGGTTCTCCATTTTGCCTAGTTTTATAATTTTGTAGCCTGCTGCGATTTCTGGCCTATTGATTAATGGGTCTCTCTCTCTCTCCACCACCAGCGACCTTAATCTTTTCTTAATTGCTTTAATGGCTGTTCGGCTTCCCTCTCGTGCCTTCCCCCACAATGTTGTTGTTGCTAAGCTTTTGTGTCTTAACTTCATTCTCCAACCGAGGACTTTGCAGGCGAGTGAAAGGTGAATTCTCTCTTTGTTTACCCTCTTTTCCTTGTTTTTCTCTTTTGCTTTATTTCTTCTTCAGCTGTTTTCACATTTCTTAGCCAGAATGGGGGCATTGTCTGAGGTAATTGGGCAAAAACAGAAAAATAAACAAAAATATAATGAGGGGAGGTCAAGGACAAGGTCTCCCCTCAACCCTCCCAAGTGACCCCTGCACCTACTACATCCGCATCCAGTCTGGTCACTGCGCCTCCCTCTCTCTCTCCTGCCCCTCCAAGGCCAGCTCCTCCCCCAGGCAGAGGGTGTCCAAGGTCTTCCTGGAAGCCAGACTGGGATGGGCTGACTTTCACCTGACCTGGTTTGGGGCTGTCTCCTTCATTAGGAATAACTTCTCAGAGCTTCTTCAAATATGCTTTATTCGTTTCTTCCTTCATCGGTTTATTTGCAAAGACTTATTGAATGCTTACAGTGTGCCCGGCATGCCAAGTACCATGGGAAAGAACAAATGAAGCTCAGGCCTTGAGCTGCAGTCACGCACAGGTCAAACTAGCAGAGGGGAAAGAGTACGGAACCCAGCAATGCATCAGGAGCTTTCGAGAGCTCCGAATAGCAAATACTGTGGGAGTTCTGAGGTGAGAGGCCACTGTGGGCTAAGAATTGGGGCAGGCTTCCTAGAGGAGGTGGGCTTTTAAATAGGCCTTAAAAGATGGATAGAACAAAGGAGACAAAAGAGAAGGCATTTCTGGAAGTGAGAGGCACATGGGTGCCGGGGAGAGTAAGGGCTTAGGGGCAGGAGCACTGACTCCCATCTGCCCTGGGCCTGGCCATCATGGCCTTCGAGGTGGGGTGTGGTGGGAGGAGGGCTTTGTATGCACACCATGCCCAGGGTCTGTGTGCACTGGCAGGAGCCCCCTTTCCCATTTGATTCCCCACTCTTCTGAGAGGACAAGGATGATAGGAATGGTTGGTGGGTGCTATTTTAAGGGGAAGACAAGGAGGAGGAAATACTCTTTCAATGAGGACTCAGAAAACAAAATTTCTGGAAGCTTCCTGGGTGGCTCCACAAAGTCTAAAAGGACCCATATGGAGCCCATGCCTCTGCATGACCCTAGGCCATTGTCTTCACACCAGGCCTGTTGAGATGTCAAGGTTACGTTTAGGCATCTTGTCATATTCTGTTTGCCAGCATCTTATGTTGCCTTTTTTTTTTTTTTCAAGACAGAGTTTCACTCTTGTCACCCAGACTGTAATACAGTGGCACAATCTCAGCTCACTGCAACCTCCACCTCCTGGATTCAAGCAATTCTCCTGCTTCAGCCTCCCAAGTAGCTGGGATTACAGGCGCCCACCACCATGCCCAGCTAATTTTTGTATTTTCAGTAGAGATGGGTTTTCACCATGTTGGCCAGGCTGGTCTCGAACTCCTGACCTCAGGTGATCCACTTGCCTCGGCCTCTGAAAGTGCTGGAATTACAGGCATGAGCCACCGCACCTGGCTGTTGCATTGTCTTCTGATGGACCCTATGGTGTCAGTGAACCCTGGGGGCAGGCCTGAGTCTTCTTCTGTACATGAATGGACAGAACCCAGGAAACTGCTGAGGACTGGCTGAGCAAAACTGCTTGACACCAGCAGGGCCTGTGGGGAACACTGGGTCCCAGGGACTCACTTCTACTCTTGTTTATAAACTCTCAGATGAGACACAAAGAGAAAGACCATTAATTGAATACTTATGTCAATAAATTAAGGGAGACATAAGGTGTGTGGTTATGAGTTTATCTCTGGGGTCTGATGGACTTGAGTTCAAATCTAACCCTTGAAATCTGCCTCTTCCCAGCTGGGTGATCTTAAGAGGTTATTTAATCTCTTTTTTCTTAAAATGTCTCAGTTTATTGACAAAATATTTCAGAGAACTATGTAACAAGTATTTATATATAATCTTTACATTTATATATGAGGTACTCATGTATTTTCCACTAGCATTAAAGACATAAACATTGCATTATAGTTACTTCCTATCACCCTTTTTTGAAAGAAGAAATGAAAGGTTAACAATTAGCTAAAACAATCCTCTTCTCTTCCCCTTCCTTCCTCTCCAAAGGTAACCAGTTTCTTGAAGTTGGTGTTTATTATTCCAGTGCATTTTGAAAAACATTTACTGAATATGTGAGTATCTATAATAAAACCAGGGGTCCCCAACTCCCAGGCCACGGACCAGTACCAGTCCATGGCCTATTAGGAACTGGAGTACACAGTTCATACATGAGTATCATACATGCAAGAGGTAAGTGGCGGGTGAGTAAGTGAGGCTTCATCTGTATTTATAGCCACTCCCCATTGCCCACATTACCACCTGAGCTCTGCCTCCTGTCAAATCAGTGTCGGCATTAAATTCTCATAGGAGCTCAAACCCTATTGTGAACTGTGCATTCGAGGGATCTAGGTTGCACACTCCTTAGGAGAATCTAATGCCAGACGATCTGTCACTGTCTCCCACCACCCCCAGATGGGACCGTCTAGTTGCAGGAAAACAAGCTCAGGGCTCCCACTGATTCTACATCATGGTGAGTTGTATAGTTATTTCATTATATATTACAATGTCATAATAATAGAAATAAAGTGCAAAATAAATGTAATGTGCTTGAATCATCCCCCCACCCCCTGGTCCATGGAAAAATTGTCTTCCACGAAACCAGTCCCTGGTGCCAAAAAGGTTGGGGGAACCTCTGTATAAAAATATATGCTGCTTTCACAGGCTTAAAGTTTTATATGATGGGTACCATATTTTATAGATCCTTTTGAAAATTCCTTTTCTATTGGATTGTAGATCATTTCCTTGTGGATTTGTAGGGGTTCTTTTAAGCCCCAGTTTCCTCATCTGTGAATGGGAGTACTAACAATCCCTGCATCACAGAGTTGCTGTAAGGATTAATGTAAATGAGTATCCTACATGCAAGTGTTTTGGGCCCTATCATACAGAGTAAGGATAAGCAGAAAATCAAGTTCCACAGAATTCCTCTCGGTGAGAGCCTTGTGCCTGCTTGGAGGAAATCTGCTAGATGACATCAAAAGGCTAGATGACATCAAAAGGCTAGATGACATCAAGAGGAGGGTGAGGCAGGAAAGGAAAACTCAAGAGCAAAAGCTGGCTGCTAACTGGCTGCAGAGTGTGAAGTGCCAGATTTGCATCACCACTGCGAGGGAGCAGGAGAGAGAGGCTGCCCACCACATGCAGAAGGGGGAAGAGTTAATAAAGAGAGAAAAAGCAATAAAGAAACCTCAGAGTGACAATGGAGGAAACATAAGTCTCCTAGAGTTTTGAGGTTGGTTGCAAAGTAAGTGGTATCACTGTTTCTCGTAATGCAGTCTCTACTACTCACAAATGGTGCTAGGAAAAGCCTCTTTGGGGACTGCGAGAGGTGCCAGGGTGTGCACTTGGGTTGGGATGAAAACAGACAGCACCTGTGCACATAAATCCCTGAGTTGGAGTGGAGAGCTGTCAGCTCAAAAGCTGTTTGCAGGTTTAATGACATCAACCCCATAGTTGGCCTTTTCTTTTTCTATTACTTCACTTAATCCTAGCAGTGGCCTCATGAGGCCTTACTATCATTTCCATATTACTTAAGGGACATGAAGCTCAAATAAGTAAAGTTACTTTTCTAGGATCATGCAGGCAGTAAATAGGGAGGCAAAGATTGTGTCTGGGTGTGTCAGACTCTAAAACTTCTGTTCTTGGAGAGAGAGATTGGGGGAAGGGAAACAAAGGAAGAAAAAGACAGGAGGCAGGGAAAGGAGCAGGAGATGGTGGGGGTGAGGGGCAAGGATAGAAACTATTGCTGATCTTCACGGAAGCCTCATGTTGAAGGAAAGGAAGGCCAAGCAGGGCCCTGGAATTCCAAGTTACTCACAGCTAGACTTGCCAAATTCAGCAAATGACAATACAGGATACCCACTTAAATGCAAATTTTTGATAAACAGTAATAATTATGTTCTACGCAATATGTGGGACATACTTATACTAGAAATTCACTTGCTGTTGATCTGAGATTCAAGTTTAATGGCGCCTCCTGCATTTAATCTAGCAAATCTACTCACAGGGCATCCCAGGCCAAGCGCAGGAAGAGACGAGCAGCAGCATCTGGAATAAGGCACCAGAGCAGATCCTTCCTAATGCTTGGATATCACAGCTCACAGCTCACACATCCTGGGTAGCGACTGCCTCCTTTCAGAGCAGCCTCCCCTCAACCTCCTGAGCGAACTAGCCAAGCATGGCAGAAAAGAGAAGTGTCTGGAAACTGTAGGCAATGCCGTGCACACAGCATCTCTGCAACCCACCAGGGCCTTGAGGGACAGATGGACAAATTGGGAGAATGGAAAAGTTTACCTCTGGAAAGTTTCACTTCCTATTTCTTCATCCTTCTCCCTTCTTCCAGCACGCACTCTGCAAGCCAGGTTCCCTGAGAGTCCAGGCTGCTCTGGTCCTGCCAAAGTATTTGATAAAATAGTCCACAAGAGGTTGCAGTGATTCAATGTGGGGCTCCTCCTGGAGAGCCTGCAATGGAGAGGAAGAGCCCCAGGAGGGATATGTTTCAGCCAAAGGCATAAAACTCAGATGGTAACATTGATGAGTGCTGGAGGGAAATTGGGAACAGAAGGGCTCTTTTGGTACCCCCCTCCCCTCAAATATCAACTATGAACCACCTACAGTCCATCTGCCCTATAATGCCAGCCCTGCCTGAATGAATCAATAAATCAACACAGTGATGTAGCATCAACTCAACACGCTATTCCAGGCTGATTCAAACCTACTGGGGTTGTCCTGCTTCGGGCTGCTTCCTCCTGCCCTGGGGGGCTCTTGAAGGGCTGAAAAGCTCTCTTTGTACAGACATCACCAGCACTGAACACCTGAGAGGGTCCCTAGCCCCTCTGGTTCTCACTTCTGTTCTCTTCCTGTCCTTAAGTGGCTTCCCACACTAAGAGCAGACTCAGAGGCCAGCTCCCAGAGAAGGGGGCTCCAGACCAGCGTCTCCACATTTACCCCGTCCTTGGCTTGCTGTGGCTACCCCAGAGTGTCAGGCCGGCCCCCCAACTGTCCCACATCTCAACAACCTCCGTGTGCAGTTTCCATGACAACCGAAGGCATCGCTGTCCTTCTACATCTATAACACAAATCCCCACACACAATGTTTTATCCCCACGCCCAGGATTCTCACTAAGACCCTCTTATGGTCCCGTGGAGCATATGCACGCTCTGCCTAACGGACCCCCTTCCTGTCAGCTTCTAAGAATTTTATTGCCAGGAGTGATGGCTCACACCCGTGATCCCATCACTTAGGGAGGCTGAGGTGGGTGGATCACCTGAGGTCAGGAATTTGAGACCAACCTGGCCAACATGGTGAAACCCCATCTCTACTAATAATAAAAAATTAGCTGGGCATGGTGGTGCACACCTGTAATCCCAGCTACTCAGGAGGCTGAAGCAGGAGAATCACTGGAACCCGGGAGGCAGACGTTGCAGTGAGCCAAGATCATGCCACTGCACTCCAGCCTGGGTGACAGAACGTGACTCCATCTCAAAAAAAAAAAAAAAAGAATTTTATTAATACTCCCATATTTACTCAAAGACATCCATGGAAGGCCTTCTCTTTAAAGATTATTTCTTTAAAAATGTGTGGTAAAAGTTAAAAATGAACAGGGTGTGGGCAATTACAAAAATCCTGGGTAGCACTGAAGCTGTGATAGGAGCTTCAGAGATGTGAGGGAGAACTTGGCCCAAAGGCCTGTATGTGGAGATGTGATTATTCTTCAAGCAGGAGTTAATGGGGAGGCAGATCTCCAAATATTTCGTACACAGATTATGGCCAATTATCAGATTATACAAGAGGCCAGCACACTGGCTCCCCTCTGGCCATCCTCACATCATCAATGCACAAGTGGCAAGGAATAAGGGGACCTGGGAGAGAGGCCCGGGCTGAGGGGAATGAGGAGTGGAGACCTCAGGGAGTGATCTGCTCCCTTCCTCAGCCCCCTGCCTCCTCTCCAGTTCCACTCACAGCAGCATCCTGAGGGGCCACACTCCACCTCACCCAGGTGGCCCCCCAGTCACAGACGTGGCTTGCTCACAGCCCCCCTCCATACCAGCCAGACCTTCTGTCCCATAGGCCACCAGCAAAGCCACTCCTGATACTAATTTGGAATCAACATAACATTCCACAAAGGGAAGAGGATGGAGAAGTTGGGATTATAAAACCTCATCATCTGATTTCTTAGACCTTTGCAAAATAACCACATTTTGTTGATCCGGTCAGAGAGGGTCCTGGCTGGGAAGGGACCCTGAAGTCCAGGAAGAGGACAGGGGTTGTCTTTTGGATTCAGGCTTCTGGAGGACTGAGACCTGGTCCATTCTTTGGCCCTTCCTGAGGGTTCAGAAGTCTCTCGATGATTCCTGTGTGTCTACCAGGAGGCCCCTCCTAATGGGGCAAGGGCTGTGGGGCTTAACAGTCCCCACAGAACCTACCCTGCCTTCTCCCCTCTTAGTGATCTTCCCTCTTCCTCTCTGCCCCTTCCTTGTTGACTAGGTAACTAGGGGGCAGCTCACATGTCAGGTCTTCTATATAATCCGATAAGTGGTTGTAATCAGAGGGTGAAATCTCCATGGACGTCCTTTTTGTGTCTCTCGTGATAGCAAAATTAGTTTTTTCGGTCACAGATTCTAAAACCCAACCTAGGGCTACTTTACCCCAGATGACTCTCCCCTCCAGAGATGGGATGGAATGGGATATCGGGTGATGAGTTCCCCATTGAGTGCTCTGTTTCAGCCTCAGCCCTGGTGTTTGGGACATTTAGGGATTTTGTGACAAGTCCCACAGGGCAGGCTGATTTCTCTGGACTGCCTTGCCCCACATCAGTCAGGTCCCACCAGGTCCCCTCAAATGAGTGACAGCCCAAGTATAGCTGGGATTTTAAGTTATAAGGCAAATTCCATTTCCTGGTTCCAGAGGGGAGCAGAGCTCTCACAGAATAACTCAACCTTCACGGCACCACTGTACATCCTGGCCTTCCCCCACCCCGTGCATGACTCTGGAAGGGCATTCTCCACCTTGTTCACTTTGTACCTATTCCAACTCTACTTTGGATGATACCTGTCTTCCTAAATATGCAAAATGCCAGACCCTCGGGCAGTTCCTGCCGTGCCCCCTCACCCTGGCCAGATGACAGTGGGAGATTGTCCTCTACACTTGGAGCACAAGGGAAACTGAGGCCCTGGAAGAATGCAGACTTCTCAGTCCCTTAGCCCAGGAACTTTCTAAGATCAAGATACCAAGTTTGGATGTTAAATAACAGGGACATCCCCAGGTTGTGTGATCTCTCTGCCCTTTCCCCACCCCACCACTCTCTGGGTGGGACCCCAAACTTCTGAAAGTGCTCTGAGTTGCAGAGCAGCTGCAGTATCTGCTGGATCCATGCTCTTGGCCACTCCATTCGCCTGGCTGCTGTTCACAAGGCCCTGGGTGAGCCACCGCCACCTTCTTTCCACCACTCCCTGACCCCAAATGTGTGACTTTTCACTAGCCCAGCTGCTTCTAAGTCTGAAAAGCTAATGTTTAAAAAATAAAGTCCCCAAATCAGCAGACGCATAAGTAATTGCATCCTGGCAATATTAAATTAGACGAGTTAGAAAAGCAGCAGGGAAGGGTGATCATTCACTACTTAGGAGGATACTCCCTGAGTAAACACCAATGCAAGAGTCTTATTTCCTCCCTTGGGTCATCCTGACAACCCTTTCTGCCACCACCCTGAGTCTCAGCCCCCTAGATCCCCAGCCCCCAAAGACACCAACCTGGTCAAAGCAACAGTGACTGTACACCTCACCTAGATTCCTTCACCTCCTTCCTTCCCAGATGTCTGAGACATATGCGGTGAGAAGAACTGATCCCAGGGGTCTCGGGTGAACTTGAGAGGACCCTCAGGGAGATTAGGCAGCGTCTCTAGCCAGTGCCACAATTTAAAACAGGCTTATGGGGGAACCGAGTCAGGATTCTAATCAAGTCTTGGTCAGGAAGTTCTGGATTATAGAACAGACAAGCCCAAAAGATCTTGCAGAAATTGGAGTGTAATAAATTCCACATGTCAGAATAGTAGTGAGTGGAGGGGGATCCATGTGTGTCAGCCTTCAGGGAATGTCCCAGATAGCCACAAGCAGGCACCTTCCCAGCGTGAATGGCTTGGGTGCCAGAATTAGCCAAAGGCATGGCAGACACTATTTTGACACCAGAGCAGAGCTATCTGGGAGGCAGCAGAAACTGCAATTTCAAATGGGAATTAAATCACTGCAGGTGTAGGATTATTTTCCATTTAGGAGAAAATGCCCCCCCATTTGCATTTTGTAAATTAAAAAGTAGTTAGCAATTCAGCTTTGGAAAGCCAGTTTCCTATTCCTCCTCAGCAGTTCTGAGGATTTTGGTGACGTGACAGTAAGTAATACGTACCTAGTGATTAGGGCTGCCAGTTTAGCAAATAAAAATACAGGATGCCCAGTTAAATTTGAATTTCAGATAAACAATGTATAAGTTTTTCATATAAGCATGTATTATACTAAAGAAAATTATTCATCAGTTATCTGAAATTCAAGTTTAACTGGGAGTCCTGTATTCTCTCTGATAACCTTCCCACTGATGGTGGAGGTCACTGCCAATGCAAAGACATCAGCTCCACCTCTGTGTCTGGGGCAGAACAGAAAGGTGCCATGAAGCCCTCTGGGGCATTCCTCCCTCTTTTCACCTCCCTCTCCATCAAGAACCCACTCATTCACTTATTCATTCAACTGACATTTATTGCGAGCCTATTATGTATCAGCCCTTGCACAGTATGGGAGAGACAATCATGACATAGCCCCTGTCCTTGAGGTTGGCAGCCTGGCGAGGGAGTCAAGACACATTCATAATCATGGTGACTTAAGGGTTACTCTAGCATTGGGATAAAGCAATGAGGGAACACTATACGGTAGCATGCAGCCTTGGAAAACTTATGGTAGCACAGTTACACAATTTTACTTTGAGGTAAAGTCCCCATCAATGTGTTCTGTGACTCATAAAGTCACTGAACCTCTCTGAGCCTCACTTGCTTCACCTGAGTAAAGATGATGTTAATGACAGTACTTGTCAAATAGGCTTGTTCTGAGAAGCCAATGGACCAGCCAGCACTTGGTAAACCATAAGGTGCCATGTGAATGTGAACTATCGTTCACTCTCAAAATGATTATTGTTTGGAAGCTCCTCAAAAAGTTAAATATAGAATTACCATATGATGGAGCAATTCCACTCCTAGGTATATACCCAAAAGAACAGAAAACAGGGATTCAAATTTGTATACCAATGTTAATAGTAGCATTTCTCACAACAGCCAAAAGGTGGAAACAACCCAAATGTCCAGCACATATGAATGAATATACAATATGTAGTACATACACACAAAGGAATATTATTCAGCCTTAAAAAAGAATGAAACTCTGACATATGCTACATGATAAACCTTGAAGACATTATGCTAAGTGAAATACAAGGCCAGATGTTGTGGCTTACATCTGTAATTCCAGCACTTAGGGATGCCAAGGTGGAAGGATTGCTTGAGCCCAGGAGTTTGAGACAAGCCCAGGCAACACAGTGAGGCCCCATCTCTACAAAATATTTAAAAATTAGCTGGGCATGATGGTGCGAGCCTGCAGTCTCAGCCACTCAGGAGGCTGAGGTGGGAGGATCACTTGAGCCTGGAAGGTCGAGGCTGCAGTGAGCCATTAGCACACCACTATACTCCAGCCTGTGCAATAGAGTGAGACCCTATCTCAATTTTTTAAAAAAGAATATGCTAGACACAAAAGGACAAATATTTTGATTCCACTTATATAAGATCCCTAGAATAGGCAAATTTATAGAGACAGAGAGCAGATTAGAGGGGACTAGGGGCTTGGGGGAGTGGACGTAAGTGTTTAATGGGAACAAGGTTTCTGAAGGGTAGATTTTGTGTTATGTATTTTTACCGCAATTTCGGAAAAATGATTGTTATCCAGAGAAGGCTGGAAAGGTCAAGTAAGGCATCACGGAGGAGGTATGACTTGAGTAGGATTTGGCTGGGGGAGATGGAGGAAGAACTTTAAGCAGAACAGGCTAACAGCGGGAAGGGCAGGGCTCCAGGAGCCTCACAGGCACAGTAGCTCCGCAGGGGACGCAGGGGACGTGTGGGCCTGAGGCTGACCGGCTGCACCGCCACCTGCTGTGGAGCTGTCCTGCAGGCCAGGAAGAAAGTGCCCACGCTGCACAGAGTAGCATGGGACAAAGGCTTGAGTGGGAAGTGGGTGGCGGGTGTCCTATCACGGAGCCACCACCCCAAGAAGCAATGGGCTGGGAGGGGAACTGCAAATCACAGGAGGAAGTGAGTCCAGTGAAGTCAGAGGAGCAGCCCACCTGGGGGCGGGAGGGGGCGCTGCATTAACCAAGGTGTGGAGGGAGTGTGGCCATCTGGAGAGGGAGGGAAGGCGCAGTGTAGTGGAGACATCCTCCAAGTTCTGGAAGAGTCACACGGGAAGGGTACTTGTACAGAGTAACCCAGGCAGAACGGACTACATCCAATCTAAGATGGCAGCCACACCAAGCAGGGACCCTTGTAATTATTCCAAATCTCTTCCCACATCTCTTTCCGGATCTCTTCTTGTACCTCAAGGGAGACTGCTCCTGTACCCAGCCATCCCCTGGGCCAGAAAGTAGACATAATATCAGTTCCCTAAGGGCAAAATTTCGTCTGGGTGCGGTGGCTCACGCCTGTAATCCCAGCACTTTGGGAGGCCGAGGCGGGTGGATAACCTGAGGTCGGGAGTTCAAGACCAGCCTGACCAACATGGAGAAACCACGTCTCTACTAAAAATACAAAATTAGCTGGGCGTGGTGGTGCATGCCTGTAATCCCAGCTACTCGGGTGGCTGAGGCAGGAGAATCGCTTGAACCTGGAAGGCGAAGGTTGCGGTGAGGCAAGATCTTACCATTGCATTCCAGCCTGAGCAACAAGAGCGAAACTCCGTCTCAAAAAAAAAAAAAGGGGGGGGGGCACAAAGTTTCAGTGCCCCTTGCTCCTCACTCACCCACCTTCCCACCAACACACACAGAGGAAATCTAGTTTTCCTCGGAGTCAGGTCAATTTCAGCCAATTATAAATTCTGCAGATAGACTTCTTCCCATTTTGTAACCCTCAAACCTCTCAACCTCATTCCCAGAAAAGGGGTTGGTATTGGGCATCTTACATCCTTTTGCAAATTCAAACTTTGGTGTTCCTTTTTCCAAAAATATTTGCATTTCAGTCAACTCTACCATTAAAAGATCTTGAACATAAGGGAGCAGAGGCTGTGGAGGATTTGAGAGCCAGGGTGGTCTTTCTGGCTCCCACGCAGCAGTCACTCCTCCTCCAACCTATACGAGACACTCTCCTGATGAAGGGGTCACCTCTCCCCACTCCTGGAAGATTGTCACCTCTTCCTTAAGTTAGTGTCAGGCATTGGCTAAACAGCAAGGTTTACGTTTAATAATAAAACATCTTAACAGCAAACAGAAAATTCTCTGTAAATAGAGATCATTTAAGATGACAGTGGATTAACATTTTAATTAAACATGGCAATTCCAATCATTTTTATCATTATAGAAATACCCAACATTTTGACACATTTCAGGCATAAATTGATGGTTCCAGTCTGATGGCAAATTGATGTAATTTTTCAGGTAGTATTTGTAAGCTTTCAGTGGCAGCAAGAGATGGTATTCAACAGAGGTATAGATTCTAACATTCCCATTCAAAATACTAATTCTGAAGCCTCCATGCCTCCATTCATAGTCATACACACTATGAGAAATTAATTTGATGTTTTATGGTTTGCAAAACTCACACCAAAAGGTGCTTTGCTTGTCCCGGTGGAATGTTCTACTTTGTTCTGTCATTGAAAGGCATGGCAAGCAGACCTGGTATGTGTATTTGTCTCAGCAATTACTGATTTATTGAGAATGGAGGATGTACTTAGCATCATACTAGTGCCGATCCTCACAGGGGACCATGCAAGGCAGCTATTACTGTCCCTCCAGATGAAGAAATTGAGGCTCAGAGCAGACAAGTAATTTGCCAAAAAGTACCCAACTAGAAAGTGGCAGAACTAGGACTGGAACTCCCAACCATTGAGCTCTTTTCACTACTGCGCTTATTCCCCCAAATGAAGCTACGCAAAGCCTTTCCTGAAAGGCGACTCAATATTTGTCCATTTGTTATTTTCTTCCTATATTGGAGGCCAAAGAAGACCCTTCACTAACTGATCACACAAAGTTGTATCAACTAGCCTTAATGAGACGAGGTCTTTGTCACGTTTCCTTTGTGCCAACTCCCTTACCTCAGGACCAGCACCACCACCATCATCAACATCATCATCATCATCATCATCAAAATTCAGATTCTACTTGAAGGACAGATACCTTCAAGGAAAAGATAAACGCTTTAACAGAGCATTTTTTTTAACATTAAACAATTTCAATCTTTAAAAACTAGTTGCGGCTAAAAATATTCTTGGGTTCATTACCTATATTACTACTCTTCTAGTGTGCTGAACCATTTGCCTTAGAGTCCCTTGAGAAACATGCATGGCTTTTCCAGCAAAGTTAAGTGACTTCTATCGTCTTGGAGCCTCCTGCTACCCTCTTTCAGCCATATAAGCTGGAGTTTGACAAAAAACTACACAGAAATTTTCACTTTGAAATAACAGACCTACCCAAACAAAGTCAATGCCCATCAAAGCAAACATACTGAACCAAGTCCAACTTACGTATTATAAGTTTTGAAAACTCTGGAATGTGTCAGAGAAAATAAAATCACTCTGAGAAATATAGTACAGTAAATATTCTCAACTCTTTGTAGGTAGTTTAATTATATTGGCTATTGTTGCTGAGAAATGTTTAGCAATATTGTGATGTTTTAGAACGATAAGACTCTGTGGGGTCAAATAATGTTTATTAATAAATTCAATAAATATTTCCAGACTAAAGTTGTTGATGCCTTTAGCACAACCTCTCGTACATTAAAAAAAAAATTGAGGATATGATAGTCCTTTTTCATTTTTATAAACCCCATAGGGCTTAGCCTAGTGCCATTCTTGTAACAATTTGCTCAATAAATATTTGTTGAATGAATATTAATATTTAATAACAATTCTACAAATACTTGTTGGTTATTCTGTAACTAAAATTATAACTAGAAAGTAAACTACAGATAAACATTGTGAATGTACTAAATAACACTGAATTGTACATTTTAAAATGTTTAATTTGATGTTATGTAAATTTCACCCCCATTTTTAAAAGAACTGCACAGACCAGGAAATAGCAACCTTTCATTAAATTCAACAAGGTATATTCTCATTTTTTCATATCCACTGTAAAGTACAAAACAGCCCATAAACATTTTTATGTTTTTTATTTAAAAAATTTTAAAAACATAAAGTAGGAAGTTTTTTATTTAAAAACAAAAATCAGTATTTAATAGATAAAATTTAAAAGTTACAACAGAATTTCCAGAAATTGTGATGCAAATAATAGCCTGAAATATGTGAAGCACTCATGGCTTAGTGAGAGGTGTTTACAGGGCTTTGCAGACCCCTCCCTGGCTGCTCCAGTTTGCGCCCCCCACCATGTCCCCATCACACTGTAAAGGGAAGGAAGAGAAAGAAGTCTCCGGGTTTCTTCCCCATCCGAGAAATGTTCCAAGTGCCAGAAGACAGACGTGCAGTCTCTCCACTCCCATCCTTTCACCAACTTTAATCACAGTTCCAGATTCAAGGTGGTATTTCTAAGGACGTCAAACTTGTAAATAATTTCCAAAACGAGACTTCCCTCCTTTTATGACAATGTGATGACAGGCTATTTTTTTTAACGCAGTAAAGAAAAAGCCTCTTAACAATCTCAATTCAGTAGTTCAGTAGGGTTGAAAATATAAATGTCGTTTCTTCCAGTTTAGGCAGCAATCTTTTCGTTTCTGATTATTGGCAAAACAGTTTTTCTTTTCCGTTAAAGGGCTGTTTATGGAGATAAATGTTTCCTTGCACACAAACATTCTGAGGACATTGTACAAGGTTTTCAAACTTCATTTTTAGTCGTTAAAGGCCAGTGATTACACACTTGTTCTCAAAAAGTTAATACATTCCGAGTAACCTGCAGCCTGGAATCTGGTGTGTATGAAATTTTCCTTTCTGCTTTCTGGTAAATCACAATGTGACAGCCGAGGAGCCTGCCTCCCTCCTTAGGTCTTTAAAAGAAAATGCAAATCCTCATCTCTTCATTAACCCATCTTAGAAAATAACTCAGATGTTCCTAATTTCTCATCTGATTTATCAGACTGGCCTCTGATAACTTTTGTAAGAAGTCTATTCAACATTCTCAAGGACAAAGGACGCTTTATAGAAATAAATAAAAAGAACTCCTGACATCAACACAAGAGGAGAAAAACATTGGTAAATGTTGCTTGCTTGCTTGAGAATTACTTCAAGTTCTACTCAAACCCACAGATACATAATACTGAAAATGCTTCATTCAAAAACTTCTCTGATATAATCTATGAAAATAACCAAAGGACTCTCCGCATCACTCTACAATATGGATGCTTGGTGAGCTAAAGGAAATCAACAATCTTTCCGTTCAGAGAAAATAACAGCAGCAACAAGTAGGGAGAGATCATAGAATCTGAATGAATCAAAATACGTTTATTCTTAACTCCTGAAACTCTTCTCACCATGTGATTGTATCTACATATATTTTTTAAAAACCTCTCTGAAATTAGTCTTTTTTTTTTACACATCAGCACTGACTAAATCCTAGGGTCTTCTCAGAATGTCTCCCCGTGATCAGATGGCTTTAAAAAGAATTCTATTTACCAAAATCATTATGCCACTGTTCATTTTCCTCCCTGGGGGAGTGGAGGGAGGGCAGGAGGGGAAAGAGAGGACGGCAGGTGAGTTTTTGTGTAAGAGGTGACCCTATCACGCAAATAAACAAGTGAATTTCTTTCGGGATATCTATTATCAAAGACATCTCCAACCCTTAACTGTGTTTCTCAGTTCCTCACCAGAAATAGAAAAAATAGGTGCAGGCACCAGAGATGATGAACTAGTGACCCCAACAAAAGTAAATGCGGATCTTTCTCCTCCTGCCCAAGACATAGCAAAAATAAGGGTGCTTGTGAAGAAATAATTTTCTTGAACACTGCACCGGGCACATTCTCAGCCACTTGGGCACAGTCTGGGCACATCTCTCTCCACCTTCTCCCTCCCTTCGGACAGATCGCAAGGACGGACCCCCATGCTCCCCAAAATTCCACCATCCATCTCATACTTTTTTTTGTTTGTTTTTCTAAAGTTCTCAGTATTTATAGGTCTCCAAGTTGGGAAGGGGGCAGGGTGGAGCTCTTCCCAACAAAGCCAAACTCCAGTTTTCAATAACAAAGCAGGGTGGGTCTGTGCGTGTGGGACAGATAGGGCAGGGAAAGGGAATGATGTTTGGTTTGTTTTTCTTAGAAGAATGAAATGGAAGGTAGGCAGCCCAGATTCCCGAAGTCAGATTCTGAGGAGGTCAGTAACACTGGGGAAGGAAGCGTTTGAGAAGCTCCCTGATGGAAAATCAGGGTATCTCCCTCCTATCAGAGGGAGAAAAGAGAGCGTGAGGTCTTCTTTAAGAAGGGCATCCAAAGGGCGCTTCTGCACAAATGTTTCCTGTCAGCATCCAGAAAGATTTAAAGACATCCCTCAGGTGGGAGAGCACTGTCTCCTCTCCTTAGCTGGAGGGGCGTTGGTCCTCTCGGGTAGCAGGGTAACAGGACATTGGAGGGAGGAGAAAGGCCAGTCTTCCCCAAGGGCCCACAGGACTGTATCTTTGCTCGCTGGAGACTGTTTTGCCTTCACTTCCACCTGGTTCCCGGCAGGGAGTCCTGGCCCTCCTTTGGGGGGGCCGTTGACTAATGCAACAGTGAAAGCATAGGTCAGCCATCAGGCAAATAATAAACATATTTGCCTCGCACGTCTGTTAAGCCTGTTTAATGGGTCGTCCCTACATGTAAATGGGCTTCCTACCCCAGCCCCCATCACTCCACCTGTATCAACAACAATGCCTCCGCACAATTATCTTACCTTAATGAACTTAATCTTTAATTTCCCAGCTTGGCCCTGGTACTCAGCCTCCTAACAAAGGAAGTGGAACTGTTTGAGTCCCAGTGAGCCGCCTTCCTCCAACAGCTAGGGAAACTTTAGCCACGACAAGGATTTTTGCCCCTTGTGGAACTGTCAAAAGCAATAAATATTTTTCTTTTTATTCCATCATTAGACCCTCCTAAGAATGCCTCCCCATTGTCCACTGTAATTCCCAGAGCTCTCTGGGCAGGGGCGTTATTGTGGAAAATGAATCCTGAAGTGTTAACAATCCTGCCAAAGCAGCTACACTTTTTTTCTCCCCCCCGAGGGCGTAACCGTTAGGAATGTGTCGCCTCACCATAGCCTGCTCGGCGAAAAGAGCACTTGTGTTTTTTAACACTGGTCTTTGAGAAGGATGCTCAAGTTAAAGCATTGTGGCCACTGTAAATAGATGCACTCAGCAGAATAGAGCTTCTTCATTCCTAATTAGGGAAGTAACTCTAGAAAGACAGAATGTCACTTGCTGGGCTGTGCATATTGTTGAGTTTGTGCTCGCCTCCACAATGTGAGGTAATTGGAGTTGTACCTTTTAGAAAGCTGCTAATTTCACATAGGAAGTGCTAACAAGACCTTTCTGGGCCATGTTTTCCTTCTTCCTTTTTAAGGAAGTTACAGACCTTCAGTAGTGGGAATGGCTGAGCCCTGGCCTGGCGGAGGAAACAGCAGTAATGAACCACTTCAGCCCACAGTTAGAAAAAGGAGGCCTCATTTTGGAGTCCTGAGAATACTAGGCACAACAAAAGGTTCTGTTTAAGCTTGTTATCCAGGACATTCTTACAGGCTACACAGCTCTCCCTGCAATGACCCTCTTCAAACAAGTGCATCAAGTTTGAGCAAATAGAAACACGCAACTTTCAAGGTTTGGAGTTATAGTTTTCTTTACAAAGCCATTTATATAATGTAAGCTGCAATTAGCATGGGACAGAGCGAGGAGATTTAGGCTGGAAAGTTCTTTTAACAAAAGATAGAAATTAGTGGAATAAGTAACAGTTAAATATCAGCTTCAGATAACTAGCTGAAAAGACCTTTTAAATCATTTACTAATAAAAAAATGATTTTGCCTCAGACCTTGTTCCAACCAAAGTGTGGTCTTTTAAATCACTGAACTGATTAATCTTTCTAATTTTAAATTATCCAGCAAGAATGGACCCGAGCAAAAAAAAAAAAAAAAAAAAAAAAAAAGTCCACATATCCCCAAATGAAAAGCACTACAGCTTTTAAGCCTGACAATTTCATCAGAATGTCCATAGGAATTACATAAAAAATTCAGACCATAATGAAATAAATTGCTACTTACATTATGAAAAGTCTGCAAAAGCTTTTTATAGACTTGAAATGCAGAAGTTATATAAACTGCACAGTAAAAAGAATTAGAAATTGACCTTTACAGATCAAGGGCTAAAATTAACAGTCTTCAGGGGAAAAAAATTCCCAGTTCACAATGGCTTTTAATGCCATTTTTTCCCCTACACTCATTTATCTAATAACCATGGCAAGGTTAGGATAAACAATGAACAGTATGTTTTCACATTTTCCACCTTTTGTGTCCTCCCTATGAATTTCTAAAACACTTAAGAGAATAGATACATAAACCTGTGACCTTCAAATGAGCTTTTTGATACTCTCAACATTTTGAATAAAAAGATCAGAAAATGGAGCCACTTTTACACAGTAATGAATTCCATTCTGTTGGGTAAACAAAGCTAAATTTTAAAACAGAGACCTGACATTTGTACAGCTCAAGAAGCTATTCTGTTCTTTTGGGGGTGGGCAGACGGAGGGAGGGGACATTGTCAGTACTTTATGTGGGCTAGATAATGACCAAATCTACAATCCACGTCAGGAAGAGACAATCCATTTGGCTGCGTTCAGCAGAGAGCCACCGTTTCCAAGACAAGGACAACAAAAATGCCCAATTTTTACAACAATTTCCCCCCACCCCATGAACAATTGGTCCATCTCACAAAAAAAAAAAAAAAAGCGTTGGGGGGGAATTGGTGGCGGAGGCGCAGCCGCCATTATGGGGCTGACGCTTATTGACGGCAGCTACAAGGGCCTCCAAAAGTTACTCCAATTTCCGTCGAGCTTTTGTGCATCCGTTGTCCTGTCTGAAAGGCTCAGTTAGGTATTGTTGCAAAAAAAGTCTGCATCCACATTTGTTCCCCTCTAATTCATACTCGGCATTGTGAAGTTTTCCTATTCAGGGGCTGATTGGACAACAGCCCTGACAATGGCCCAGCGATTAGTCTCTCAGCATGGGCTGAGGTTGCGGGTATAAACCTAGGGATGGGGCTGGAATGCACTGGGGCATTCAGCTTCCTCTCGGGGCCTTCCTGAGAGGCCGCGCCTCCTTTGCTGCAGGTAATGCATTCCTTCAGAGCGGGGAAACCGAATCCCTGTAATTAGCGGGTCCCGGACGGGGCAGCCGCCCCCTCCCCGCAAGGCGGCCCTCGGGGGCCCCCGAAGCTTTCTAAGGAGCTCAGCCCCTGAGACGCTGCAGCCCCATCGAATTGAAAACTTTCTCGGGCGGCTCGGTGGGCCTGAAAATCAACACGCAGGGGAGGGGAGCCGGGAGGGCCGCGAGCCGCGCCGCTTAACCCTTGGTACGCCGCGGCGCCGCAGCAGGGCCTCCCCCGGCCCGCGAGTCTGCGGAGGGACCGCGCGGGCCCCGCCACCGCGGCTGAGCGAGTAGCTAAGTGTACAGATGTCAGTCTGGCGTTTTACATGTCAGTAACTTGAATTCATTTACATTTATTTTCCTATTGTTTTATATCACTTTATGACAATGTGCTGCATAATATAATTTAAATCTTTAATGTACAACTAATTCTCTACCATTAATTTGTCAACATGATTACTGGATACGCCACCCGGAAAAGCAGTCTGACTTGAAGTCTATGTATAGACGTTCCTGTGTTGTTTCCTGAAGGTTTACAGAGGAAATGACAAAGACGTACCGAGCTGTTTTTCTTGGACTGTCTGTAATCTTAGGAAAACTACAATTTCAGTGGGAGTCCCACTTACACTGTGAAATTCCAGACATCAGTTGGGAAGGAGACGCACGCACAGCCCCCTTAGAGGAGAAATTAGGCAGCGCCTGTCCTCGCAGCAGTGGCCGGAGACCGGCGGTGGCCCAGCCCTTGGGCCCCGAGGGATCTATCCCCCCAGGACTGGGCCCGGGCGGCGCGGGCCCTCGCAGGGAGAAGAGGAGGAGAGTCGGCGCCGGGTCGCACCGACGGCTTTGGGGAAACTCACAAAGGAAAGGGCGGTGGCTGTGGGCAAAGCGTTTCTGGGCCGTCCCGACTTCGGGGTCCCCCTAAACTGCCCCCAGACCTTGGCCTCGCTCTCGCGCCGGCGGCCAGAGCCCGGCTTGGAAACGCTGGTCCTTCCCTCCGCGCCCCTGGAGGACGGGCCCCCTGCAGCCCCAGCCAAGGGATCACGCCCAAGCGGCCGCACCGTCACAATTAAAAGGAAGCTGCTGCACCCCAAACCTTATTAAACATTCAAATAGAAAAATTAAGATATTCTGGGCAAGAGAAGTGTTTAGACAAAGGCTGTCTGCTTCAATTTCCCCGTTAAGCGGGGAGCTGGCTGCTCGGAGAGAGTGTGACGGTGGATTCCATAAATTAACTGAAAATCCCTCTTCTCCGGAGCCTAAGTTATCTCTCCTTTGCCTGCAGCTCTGATTTAGAATGGGAGCCGGCTTGTTTACCGGTTTAATTAATGCTCCTTTTCAAGCAGGGAGGAGGGGAAGGGAAATGAAGCGACTTGGTGATAAACAGGTGTAACCGGGCCTAGAGCGGGCTCACGAGGGCCGCGGCCGCCTCCTCAGGCTTGACTGGGCCTGACCCGGCGGAAAAGGTAGATGGCCCAGTTGGAAGCGCAGTAGGTGAGCATTATTTTAACTGCGAGACTGTGATTGAAATGGCTTAAAGGGACAATCAGCGCTTGTTTTTTTTTTTTTTTTTTTTTCCTTCTTCCTCCAGAATGCATTCTCATTCTTTCACGTTGCTGAGCGGAGAAGAAACAGATCTTGGCGATATAGGGCACAGGCCTTTTTCCTTCTCTGTCACCTCTTCTTCCTCAGCCTTCACCTCCAAATGTAAGGGAAGAGTCACTTGAGGAGGCAACCTGGCTTCCGCGTCACGCTGGGGACCGGCTTTCTGCTCTGAAAAAATCCCTGGGCGTTCTCTCTTTATTTACTTATTTCAGCTTTTAATTCCGGGAGCCTAATATCAGGGATTGGACTGTCCGCGGCCTATGTGTTTCTGTGACCTTACAGATAACAGGGAAGCTTGGATGGAAAATGAAATCCAAGCGCCAGCTAATTTTAAAAACATAACGAAAAACTCATTCCCGAGGGGGGAAATGGCAGTTTCTGTAAGCACAGGCTGAAGATGTTTTTAAATTAATAACTAGCCCTGGTATTTGCTAAATGATGGCTGTATCAGGGGGAAAAAATTAGTCATTAAAAACCGCAGGTACCCAAGGTGAGAATATATGTTTCAGGACTGAAAGTCACCTGTCTGCGTTGCCTGCTGCCTTTCTGGGCGCCAGCATCTCCAAGGGCAGAAGTGAGGCCAGAGGCTGGTCTGTCAGCCATACTGGCCTTCTGGAGAAAGGAGTTTTGTTGTTGTTTTGTTTTGTTTTTAAACTACCATTTATTGAACGCCTCCTTGATGCCTACGACGTGTCATTGCTAATGCTTTCAGCTTCCCGACAAAGTGGTTGTGCCCGTCCACATTTCTCAGAGAGTTTAGACAGCTCTCATGATTTGCCTAAGACCACAAAGCTTATCAAGGGCCAGCGCAGGGATGAGAACAGGGGTGTCTCTGAGCCCAGGGCCTTTTCCCCTCTTTTTTCCACCCTTTGTGAGGTAACAGGGACCCTAGGTACCTACAATCTCTAGAAAAGGGGATTCCATTCTAGATAAAGACTGGTTAAGTCCGTGGTTACAAGAGAGGAGCTCTTTTTGCCAGGGGTGAATTCTACCCACATTCTGGTTCAGGTCTGCGGGGACCCAACACACATATAAGCACAAAGTACCTTGCAGAACAGAGAGAGATTTCTTTCTGGAGAGATTTCTAGACTGGAAATTAGGATCTTTCAGCATCAAGGCTGGTTCAGTTGCCCATTAATGTGTGACCTCAAGCAAGTCACCTACTACATCTGACTGAAGGCTTCCTTGTCCCTGAGTGGCCACATTGCCTATCCTACCTGCCTCATAGTGTGGGGTGGGGCCAAAGTGAATGGAAGTGGGTTCAAATGCATCAGTCACTGTGAAGAGCTGCACAAATGTAGTTTTATTGCTGACTTACCAGAATTATGAGGTCCTAATGTAAGATTATATGTGCATGTGTTTTGAAGGGAGTGACTTACTGTAGAAGTGTGAGGATTTTTCTTATTAAAGACGAGGCTTTAACTCCTGATTTCTAAACATGAAAACTCTGGCTACATTAAGAATGGTGCTAAAAGTTTGAATGCAGGCCGGGTGTGGTGGCTCATGCTTGTAATCCCAGCACTTTGGGAGGTCGAGGCAGGCGGATCACCAAGGTCAGGAGTTCGAGACCAGCCTGGCCAACACAGTGAAACCCCATCTCTATTAAAAATACAAAAATTAGCTGGGCATGGTGGCAGGCATCTGTAATCCCAGCTACTTGGGAGGCTGAGGCAGGAGAATCGCTTGAACCCAGGAGGAGGAGGTTGCAGTGAGCTGAGATCACACCACTGCACTCCAGCCTGGGTGACACAGCAGGACTCCGTCTCAAAAAAAAAAAAAAATTTGAATGCATCCTAAAATAATAGAATTTTGATGGAAGAGACCATTCGTTATAATAATAATAATGATATTAATGGTGGCTATATGCCAGGCACTGCTCTACCAGATATGCACCAATTAGTTCTCACCATAATGCTATGCCATAGGTACTGTTATCATCATACCCATTTCACAGATGAGGAAACTGAGACACAAGGCAATTTGGTCACATAATTCATGAATAGAACTACCATTTGAACCCAGACAACCTAGCACTGGAATCCACATGCTTAATCATTGTGTTACACTGCATCCCACGAGAGAGTGTCTGTTAGCCCTGCTTCTCCAATGCACATTTTGAAGATGAAAAAAGTGACGCTCAGAATGATTAAATAATTTGCCCACATCTGTTTCATGGCAGAGGTGAGAGTAGAGTTTGGATCTCCTTATGTCCATGGGTGGTTCTATTTATGATGTAATTGTTACCCACTTTATTCAGCCTTCAAGCCCTCTCTGGAGATGAACTGCCTGGGTTTAAACCTTGGTTCTGCAAGCTCCTTACCCTCTCTAAGCCTAAGATAATAGTATCTTCAGATGTCTTAGAGGAAATTTAATTTAAAAACCTCATTGTTTGGCAGATTACACGAAATAATGTACAAAAGTATTTAGCACATTTCCTAGCATATAGTAAATGCCCAATAAATCCACCTCAAATTTAAAATCCTGGCTCCAGGAAAAGAAACATGAACAGTGGGAAGGTCTTGAATTGGATGTGACTGTCCCTACTCAGTGAGCTGGCTCAAGCTAAGTTGAAGGAAGAGACAAAGGACAGGCCAACAAGCTGGTACATGGCGGGAAGAGGGCCAGAGCCCACCACTTGTGGAGAACTCGCAGGCCAGCCCCCTCAGCTATGAGAGGGTCTTCCAGAGTGATCCCTGAGGAGATGGGACAGTGAAGTCTTTGGCCAGCCTGTGGGACAGAAGGTAGGTACTGACTGAGGAAGACAGAGGGAAGGGAAGGGGAACAGTATGCGGGGCTGGAGGAAAGCAGGCTAGGGAAGCCAGAGGAGGAACAATGGCTGTCTAAGCACCACCCATCATGGGGTCTCTTCATGAGATGCTCCCTGGAGACGTCAGCCATGGCTGTTTCAGCCCCATGGGGAGGAGGAGGACGGTGGCACAGTGCTGAGTGCTGAGGAGGAACCACAAAATGCCTGGCTGACGGAGGCTGTCCAAGGAAGAGAGACAGCTGGAGTCTCTCTTTTACGGGGTGTTTATGGGGTGGAGGAGGGGCAACCTAGCTGAGGTAAGAAACCCTCCAGCAACCCAGGGAAGTGGGAGCTGGGGCCATTGCAGTGGCGAGGTGGCTGCCTGTCAGGTGCCTAGGGGCCAGGTCCTAGAATGTTTGTTGCCCTTGGGCAATTGGGTATTGCCACATGGAAGACAGCAGCAGACCAAGGGGGTGCTCAAGTTCTGCTTTGGGGGCCTCCAGTGAAGGTCATGGGGAAGATGTTCTTGTCCCAAGCATAGGTTCCCTGCCCTGCTGAGTCTTTCCCCAGAGGGAAGGACAGGAATTGCAGGAGTCAGAATCAATGGGGCCTGCCCTGTGATTTGGTATCTAGGAATGAGCTAAGGCTCCTGGGTATGGGCAGGGGCTAGGGCTGTGGTTTTTTCCTCTCTAGGGAGTTTCTAGTTAAAGGGTCTTCAGATTTGGGGCAAAATATCCCATCTGATTTTGGAAAAATATCTGAAGAACTGGAAGTAGGAAAAATGTCTGGTATCTCTATCTCTGCCACCCTGGAAAGTATGACAAACAGCAGATGCTCAACAGCTATATGTTGAATAAAGAAACAAAGTGGTGCCAGGAGTACTTCTTATTGAGCACTCAGAAAGGTAAAATATTTTGTAAGCCATGAAGGTATTTCCTGCCACCTTTAGGTGTCCTGAGAGAGGGGGGAGAACCTCTCTCCAAGTCAGCCCTTCGTGTGCCTTTGTCTTTCTGTTTCCTCATCAGTAAAAATTTCCTAACTGCCCAACTGGAGTATTCCAGGGATCACGAGGGTAATTTGATATAAATGTAACCCATACATGCTAAGCAAGTCTAAGGGACTGTTATCTATAGAGAGAGCAAGGAATATTAAGTGAGGAATTTTATTATTGACAATTTTAAACACATACTAAAGTACAAGAATTTATAGCCAATAGTTTTAACACACAACCCCCTGCGGCAAGACCACATTGGATTATACTAAATTAATTCTCAAATATGTAGATATAAGTATTTCCGAATATTTAAAGTCTCCTTTAAAAGCACAACCATAGTTCATTACTTTAAAAAATTGACGGTAGTTTCTCAATCCTACCAATATTGAGGCAATGTTCAAATTTCCTCATTTGGCTTAGAAATGAACTTTGGCAGATGGTGTTTCAAATCAGGATTCAAACAAGGTTAACACCTCGCACTGAGTTGATCAGGGAAGGGACTTTTCCCTAGGGGTTAGGCTCATCCTCTCGGCCCGCCAGGCCTGGGAGACCTCTAGCCAGGGTTTGCTTAGACCCAGCCAAAGCAGTGGTTCCCCATCACCTCTTGACCATTGATTCATCACTTTGGAAGGGCTCTTGGACATTTATCCACTGGTTGAGTAGCCTTTTGAAGGTTTGGAGACCCACAAAAAGTGGGTGCTCGTTGGGGTGCATTTGGGAGAGGTTGGGGGCAGGCAGACAGCTAATGCTTTGCTAAGGTGTGGTTTTTTTTTTTATTTTTTGAGATGGAGTCTCACTCTGTCACCCAGTCTGGAGTGCAGTGGCATGATCTTGACTCACTGCAAACTCTGCCTCCTGGCCTCAAGCAATTCTCCTGCCTTAGCCTCCCAGGTAGCTGGGATTACAGGCGAGCATCACCATGTCTGGCTAATTTTTTATATTTTAGTAGAGACAGGGTTTCACCATGTTGCCCAGGGTGGTCTTGAACTCCTGAGCTCAGGCAATCCACCTGCCTCGACCTCCCAGAGTGCTGGGATTACCGTCGTGAGCCAACACGCCCAGCCCTAAGGTGTGGTTAAATCAGGGTCTTTAAAAGCAGGCGCTAGAATCGCTGCCTCTTCCTTTTCCAAACCCTCCTCCTCTTCCTCTAAGCCTCATCTTCATCACCAACCCTGTTCTGCTTTTCACCTGCTCCCTCAGCTCAGCCCCTGTAGCACTTAGCAGTCACCACCTTTACCACCATTTTCCCGCAATCATCTGACTTCAATAGAAGCCAACCTCCCTTAAAGAGTTAGCTGTTCTGTACACAATATATATCTTGTCTCTTCGCCAGTTCCTAGACTCAGCAACCTCCCACAGCATCTGGCACATACTTGACCAAAGCACCTAAGTCCTGTTGGTGCCTGACAGGCTTACAAATGGAATCCTTGCAAACTAATATTCTTTAAATACTTGCTTAAAATGTATTAAGTGGGACAGGGCAAGGCTGATTTAATAAATATGCCTCTTCCTATATATATTCAAAATAAGGGATTGATTTCCTAAATGCACTGAACACATCTGAAATTTTTTATTCTTATCAAAATAATGCAAACCTACAGTTACAGATCAAGTAGTATATACTTTTTTTTTTTTGAGACAGAGTTTCGCTCTTGTTGCCCAGGCTGGAGTACAATGGTATGATCTTGGCTCACTGCAGACTCCACCTCCCAGGTTCAAGTGATTCTCCTGCCTCAGCCTCCCTAGTAGCTGGGATTACAGGCATGTGCCACCATGCCCAGCTAATTTTGTATTTTTAGTAGAGACGGGGTTTCTCCATGTTGGTCAGTCTGGTCTCGAACTCCCGACCTCAGGTGATCCACCCTCCTTGGCCTGCCAAAGTGCTGGGATTACAGGCATGAGCCACCGTGCCCAGCCTGCACACTTTTGATTTTTAGTTCCTCTAGTGGATCTAGGGTTGCCAGACTTAGGAGAAAAAAAAAATACAGGATGCCCTGTCAAATTCAAATGTCAGATAAACAATGAATAGATACGTCCCAAATACTGCATAATATTATATTTTATCTGGCCCTAGGTGGATTTCCCCATATAACATATACACATTATACTTGTAATATACTTTTATTTCTACGTTTTCATTTACCAATTTTTCAGGTATCTGTGGAATTCTGAGTGTGAATTTCAATGTTCAGTATTTAGATATTCCTGTCTTCTATGGTTTGCCTTTGTAACTTTGATAAAATGTTTAAACCTATATTTATGGATCTGTCAACTTTCCCCAGTGCCTCTTGACTATCTGCTTTGCAAGTTGAGGATATTATTACAAATATCCTCTCCTCTAACCTTTCTTTTCCTTTCTACATCCCACCTTCTGCCACTACAGTTGTACTTTTACATTATTAAGGTTAAAGTTTCTATTCTGTCCTGCCACACACCCTAGTTTTTAAATTTTTTTATTATACTTTAAGTTCTATGGTACATATACACAACATGCAGGTTTGTTACATATGTATACATGGGCCGTGTTGGTGTGCTGCACCTGTTAACTCGTCATTTACATTAGCTATATCTCCTAATGCTATCCCTCCCCCCTCCCCCCACCCCACGACAGGCCCCGGTGTGTGATGTTCCCCTTCCTGTGTCCAAGTGTTCTCATTGTTCAATTCCCACCTATGAGTGAGAACATGTGGTGTTTGGTTTTCTGTCCTTGTGATAGTTTGCTCAGAATGATGGATTCCAGCTTCATCTATGTCCCTACAAAGGACATGAACTCATCCTTTTTTATGGCTGCATAGTATTCCATGGTGTATATGTGCCACAATTTCTTAATCTAGTCTATCATTGATGGACATTTGGGTTGGTTCCAAGTCTCTGCTATTGTGAATAGTGCTGCAGTAAACATACGTGTGCATGTGTCTTTATAGCAGCATGATTTATAATCCTTTGGGTATATACCCAATAATGGGATGGCTGGGTCAAATGGTATTTCTAGTTCTAGATCCTTGAGGAGTTGCCACACTGTCTTCCACAATGGTTGAACTAGTTTATAGTCCCACCAACAGTGTAAAAGCGTTCCTATTTCTCCACATCCTCTCCAGCACCTGTTGTTTCCTGACTTTTTAATGATCGTCATTCTAACTGGTGTGAGATAGTATCTCATTGTGGTTTTGATTTGCATTTCTCTGATGGCCAGTGATGATGAGCATTTTTTCATGTGTCTATTGGCTGCATAAGTGTCTTCTTTTGAGAAGTGTCTGTTCATATCCTTTGCCCACTTTTTGATGGGGTTAATTTTTTCTTGTAAATTTGTTTAAGTTCTTTGTAGATTCTGGATATTAGCCCTTTGTCAGATGCACACACCCTAGTTTTCTAAGCTTTGTTTAAAGGTTGAGTCTTAAAATGGGAAACTGATCACATTGGCTTCATTGTATTATTATGTAATTCTTATTTACTAATAGTAATGTTAGGATTATACTTCCTGCTCTTCAAGTTCAGTGTCATGATCACTGGACCTCTAAAAAGAGTGTATTTCCAGCACCAAGTCAAAAGGATTCTCATTCCTTATACTTCGTCAGTTGCTTCATATCATGTCTCCTAGTTTGCTTCATATTCAGAGCTTGACTTTTTTTTAACCCAATTTTTCTCCATAGGGTTTCCAGATGCCTTTATTCTTGCTTGCATTATTTGCTATTATGTTAATTTTCTTTTCATTTTTGTTTTTTTTGTGGTTTTTTTTTTTTTTAGAGACAGGGTCTTGCTATGTTGCCCAGGCTGAGCTTGAACTCCTGGGCTCAAACTGTCATCCCACCTTAGCCTCCTGAGTAGCTGAGACTACAGGCACATGCCACCATGCTCGGCTCTGTGTTATTTTAAATCTGAATTTTAAATGAATTATGTTCTCTAATCTACTGATAATTGCCTTTCCCCTGTTCCTCTTAAGTCTTCTGTGATCCCACAGCAGTATGGCTGGCTGCTCTCCAAGGTGCTGCACAGCTGTCCCCTTGAGACTCTTTATGGCTTTCCTAAGTTCAATCTCAGATTTTCTTCTCTCTCCCATCTTATGTCCTGCTTTTGCAGGAGTAACTTGCTCCAGCAACTTCCTAAGAAAGGGCCTGTTGGAGGTAAACTTTCTGTACCTGTTTGTTTGAAAACTCTCCTGTTGTCCTCTTCTTGGTGGATAGTTTGTGTATAGGATTCTAGACTGAAAACCGTTTTCCCTCAGCACCCATTATTTTCCAGCATCTAGTGTTGCTGAGAAGTCTGATGCCATTCTGACTGCTGCTTATTTGTAGGTGTCCTGCTCTTTTGCTTTGGAGACTTTTACAATCTATTGTTTTTACTTCATGTTTTGAAATTTTACCTGGATTATGTCTAGTTGTGGATCTTTTTCATAGGACTATTCTTATTCAGCCCTAGGAAATGTTCTTCTGTGCTTTGAGAATTCTCTCCCCTTTACTTCTTTTTTCTTTCTAGGATGCCTTTTAGATCTTGGATTATTACATATGTCTTTTATTATTTTCCCCCTCATATTTTCTCATTTTGTCTTTCTGCTCTATGCTTTGTGATATTTCAACTTTTTAGTCCTTCTACTATTTTATTTCACCAATTGCATTTTTAATTTCCAAGAGCTCATTTTGTTCTCAAGATCCCATTTTTAGAATGTATTATCTTCCCAATTCTGTTGGAGAATTCTAAAAAAATTTTTTGAGTAATCTGTTCTTTAAGTTCTGTTTCCCCAGAAGTGATATTTTTCTGTTTTTTTTTTTAAGAGATAGGGTCTTGCTACATTGTCCAAACTGTCCTCAAACTTCCAGGCTCAAGTGATTCTCCTGCCTCAGCCTCCAGAATAGCTAGGACTACAGGTACATGCCACTGCACTGGGTAACTGCTTGTTTATTTTCATATATTTCATTCATGCAAATGGTTCTCCTCATTTCTCCATTTATGCCTCCTCAGTCATCACAGTAAACCCAAATTTTGGAAAATAAAAGCACTATAGATGGTGTGGATTTACTGTGCAATTGTGTACATACCTTTCCTGAATCTTTCTGAGGTTTCCTGGGTGAACCGGCTTCCATCTTCTCTGTTGCCCCTCCATGGAGCATTTTATGTGGCCGTCATCAGCTGTTTCCTCTAATAATGTCTCCCATACACTTCACATATTCCAGAAATCTGCTTACATCTCTTATCTGTGGGTGACCTCCTCCTTCTCTCCTTAGTATTATGGGTTTATGTCTTTTTGGAATTCTAAAACTATTTCAGCAAGATGTCTGGAAAGATGGGAGGCAAATGTGTGTACTGGGTTTCCATCTTGAACAATAAGGAGATTCAGAAAACTATCTTTTTGAACATTGTTTTTTCATTTTTAATTGCTTCATCTTTCAGCAGCTTGGTGCCCAGGTCCAGGAGGTTCACCTGAGGTTTAGGGTTTCCTCAGGAATTGTTTACAGATTCTCGGCATCCCGTGGCCCTCTTACAAATGATACACATAAACTAGGAACACTTCCCGGGTTCAAGTGATTCTCCTGCCTCAGCCTCCTGAATAGATGGGATTACAGGCACAAGCCACCATGCTCACCTAATTTTTGTATTTTTAGTTTTTCCCAGATTCCCTGCTTTTCCCACATTTCTTCTTGTGCAGGCTTGTGATCCCCAGGAGTCAGAATGAAGGAGGCCAGCTTCCTTGTATACAACTTGTACACATCTTGTTGAGACACTCTACCACACTGGTGGGCTTCCCTTCACCCTGCATTCCCTTCTGCTCCCATCATCAGCCTGGCTTAGCCCTTTGGTACCCTTCAGATCTCTGCTGTGGCTCATTTCCTTAGAAAAGTCCTCCCTGTTCCCCTTGACTCAGTGAAGTCCCTGTATTGTATGGGCTCATGGGACAATTATTCTCTCCTTTGCAGCACTTAGCTCAGTTTGTGGTCCTTGTGAAGCAAGATCATGTCTATTTTCTGTTTCACCTTAATGTCCTGAGCATTTGAACACAGTGCCTGGCACATAGCAGGTAGTTGATAAATAGCTGCTCAATGAAGAATGATCATTGATATGGTTTGGCTGTGTCCCCACCCAAATCTCATCTTGAATTGTAGCTCCCATAATTCCCATGTGTTGTGGAAGGGACCCAGTGGGAGACAATTGAATCATGGTGGCGGTTCCCCCATGCTGTTCTCGTGGTAGTTAATAAGTCTCATGAGATCTGATGGTTTTATAAGGGGTTTCACTTTTGCTTGGCTCCCATTCTCTCTTGCCACCGCCATGTAAGAAGTGCCTTTTGCCTTCCACCATGATTGTGAGGCCTCCTCAGCCACATGGGATTGTGAGTCCATTAAACCTCTTTTTCTTTATAAATTACCCAGTCTTGGGTATGTTTTCATCGGCAGTGTGAAAATGGACTAATACAATCAGGAAGATGGCCACAGAGAAACATTCCTTCAGCTCATTATAATTTCAGAAATAACTCACACCTACCCCACATACCCCCCACCTTAGAGGCCTGAAATTCAACAGGGCACAAACATCTGGGCCCTCAGCAGCTTTGACCAAGGCTGGATCACAGACTTCCCAGGACTCTTTCGTGAAGCCTCAGCTCCATCCATGATGAGCCCACAGGTCAGGGAGGCGGATTCTGGTGCAGCCCACAGGGCTGGAAGCTCATATGGCCTTCTGACCACCCAAGCCTTCTGCAGGGGCTTTGTTCAGGCAAAGTTGTGACTTGACTCTGGACAAGGCCGGTGAAGCTTGGCAGGAAGGAAAACAACAGACTCCCCCCAAAGGGCCAGGAGGAATTTTCTTAGCTGAGGCCACAGACCCCCAGGGGGGTGGGCCCAGAGGCTGCTCAGACAACCAATGGCGACATCCCTGGCTGGGAACAATAGAGCCCCACACCTCAGCTACCTTTTGGGCTCTGGCTTCCCAGTGGTGAAGCCTTATTAAATTTGGGATTACCATGTGTAAAGCACAGTCTGAATTTTGTTTGCTCTGCCATGTAACTTGCCTTTCTAAACACTCAGTCAGAGCTGCAGTTAATCTACTGACCATGGGCTTAACCGGCAGGTGGCCAGGAGGCCCCCACCAAATTCCTCCTGACCCTTTGTTACCTGGCCTGGAAGGGAGAGACTTCTTGTTTGGGAAGTGTTTCTCCTCCCCCCGAACATTTTCAGTATTAAGAGTCTTTTGTCACCATAAATCTGGAGCGGGGATTATGACGGGCAGGCTGTCACCCAGATTGTTTCCTCCAGAGGATAATGGGAAAAGTTTGCGGGCTGGCCTAATGAAACCTTTCTTCCAGGGACAATGCCATTTCCATTAAATTAAAGCTCAAGCCTTAACAATGCCCCAGAACAAACCCAATTTGAATATTTAATTTGGGATGGAAGGAGCTGGGTAAACACCTCACTCCCATCAGCCCCTTTCTGGAGACCCCTTGCAGCAAACTCAAGGGAAGAGTCCTGGGTTGTTGATGTCAGGTTAGCACCTGTCGTTGCCAGTATCAAAGGTGGAAAATTCCACATCATTAATATTCAATTGACAATAAAGAATGTTAGTCCTAACTGAAAAAAAAAATCTAGGAAGTGAATACTGATCAGATAAGCAATGAACTAAAATCTGTTTGTTCTGAGCCTTGCAAGCTACAAAGCCTTTAGGATGGGAGCTCTCTCCCCCAGCCCACTGCTCACGACGCACAGGCAGCCCAGAGGTCCTCTGAGAATTGTATGCTGCCTCACACCGCACCCAAATTCCTCCCTCTTTGATCCTTCAAAGAGAATGTCTAAAAGGAAGAAATGTCTAAATGTGCTTGATTTAAAAAAAAATTACTGTAGTGACGTCAAGTGCACTGTAAGGGAACAGAATTTTTTGTATCTTCCTTCTCTACTTGGCAACCAGGCAGCCAGGCAACCAGCACCTGTGAGACAGAGTTCTGTGTGGGCTCCTCTGCATCAAGAGTCAGAATTACCCAGGAATAATTTATCCGCAGATTCTCTGTGCAGTTTTCTTGTCCCTACTCACAGCACATCAGCTGATTGTTGGGCTTCTTTTTGTCCCTTGCTTCCTGGTGAAGACCCATCTTTTGTTCTGTCCTCCCGAAGATGGAAATCAGTCCTAACATGTTGATGTGCTGGCTCTATTTCCTTAACACTTCTGTTTTCCTGAATTTTCGTAGTCTTTACATCTAGCACAGATGATCAAAAGCAGCTTAATCACACTGTAAGGGGGTGAATCACTGACACATCTAATTTCTCTGTCAAAAATTTGGTTTCTACCTTGCCAATGAAGAATGGAAGGGAATATGGGAAAGAAATATCTTTTGGCATTGCTGTCCCGGAGATTCTAGAGCCTCACTTTGGTCCTACTGTGCAGGCCGCAAGTGACCCCACGATGTGGGTGGGTGCAGCTGCTGGAGCAGTGCTGATGTCACAGGAGAAATTCTAACCACGCTCCCAACACCTATTTCAGGGGTTGGCAATCAAGTCCCAAGGCAAAAGTGACATCTAAGGTGATTTTAGAGATGGCCACCAGGATCACCCAACCATTGGCTACTGGTTGAGGTCTTGGGAGGCCAGAGCCTAAAGCCCAGGGAAAGCTTCTTTTCAGGCAGGGTGTGGGTGTGGGTGTGGGTGTGTGCATGAGCACCATGTGTGAGGCAGGGAATGAAGGCTTGGCATGCCACTTTAGATGGTGGCTGAGAATCAGATGTGCCTGCATCTGGTGGGATAGACTGTCTCACATCTGCCCAACTCATACACATCACAGCCCCAGCTCTAAGAGCTCATTGCTCAGAAACAGTTTTCAACTCTTCGTTTGCTTTAACAGTGCTAACAGGCTGAGAACCAAGCATGGGTGATGCCACCCTTCTCTTCCTTTGCATTTGAATTCACCTGGAAGCCTTCTTTTTAGGTGAGCCTTTCCTCTGGGCAAGAAGGTCACAGGCAGAGTGGCCAGGATTCATCTGGGCAGAGGTGGCCAGGCAGCCAACTGGCCTCTCCTTGGGTAGGTTGCCTCACCTCTCTGAGCCTCATTTTCCTGATTATTTTAATACAGTTAGGTGCCCAATGAATCTGAGCTCCTATTTCCCTTGGGGTCCTTCCAATCCTCAGCCAGTGTTTTCTGTCCTTTAAATAGTTCCATGATTATAAAATATGTGACCTCCAAAGACAATTTTTAGAGTTGCTCTTAGGAGGCTTGTGACATTTCACCAACTCCAGAATGCAGCTCAGAAAAGAGGGTAGAGATGGAGCCAGAGATATGTCTTGAGTGGGCACTTGTCCAGCCTCCTCCCTCTGGCCTTCCCGTCAATCAGCCATGCTGTACCGACTACTCACCAGGTGCCAGTTGCTGCCACACCTCAGCGAGTGAGGCACTGACCCCACCTCCGGGCAGCACATCGGCCCTGGGCTCCAAGGTCTAACAGAGAGCCCTAGGAAAGTCCTGCACTCCTGCACTTGGCACACACACCAAAGACAGACCTAGGACTGTGCTTCCACATCTGCACCCACCAGTGCAGGAGCATCATCACTCCAGGTCCTTGGATGGGTGACATGAGGTTAGCAGCCCCCAGGGCCCCCACTGCTCCCAAATAAATTCCAGCGTTCTCACTCTCCTTTCTCACTCCCCAGCCCTCAGCTGGCTCTGTGTGTCCTCCTGTCCCCGCCACTACCTGCCAGAGTGGCTGGAACAGCCTCTCACTGGGCCTTCTTCCTCACCCATTCTCCTCACAGCAGCCAGAGTAAGTTTCTAAGAATCAGGCCGGGCGTGGTGGCTCAGGCCTATAATCCCAGCACTTTGGGAGGTTGAGGTGGGTGGACTGCCTGAGCTCAGGAGTTAGAGACCAGCCTGGGCAATATGGTGAAATCCCATCTCTTCTAAAAATACAAAATTAGCCGGGCGTGGTGGCATGTGCCTGTAATCTCAGCTGCTCAGGAGGCTGAGGCAGGAGAACCACTTGAACAAAGAGGTGGGGGGTGCAATGAGCCAAGATCACACCACTGCACTCTAGCCTGGGCAACAGAGTGAGACTCTGTCTCAAAAAAATAAAAAATAGTCCAGGCGCGGTGGCTCATGCCTGTAATCCTAGCACTTTGAGAGGCCAAGGTGGATGGATCACGAGGTCAGGAGTTCGAGACCAGCCTGGCCAAGATGGCGAAACCCTCTACTAAAAATACAAAATTAGCCGGGTACAGTGGCGGGTGCCTGTAATCCCAGCTACTCAGAAGGCTGACGCAGGAGAATCACTTGAACCCAGGAGGCGGAGTTTGCAGTGTGCCGAGATCATGCCACTGCACTCTAGCCTGGGTGACAGAGCAAGACTCCATCTCAAAATATAAAATAAAATAAAAAATAAACATAAGAATCAGACCATGCCACTCCCCTTCTTAGGATCCTCCAGTGGCTTCCCATTGAAATGAAGTCCAGCTTCCCCTCCATGGCCTACAAGGTCCTGCACTGCACAACTGGGCCTGCACACTCCCTGGCGGATGCCACTCCCTGGCGGATGCCTTGCTCTGCTCCCTGCGCGTCTGCAGGTTTGCTCCTGCCTCAGGACCTTTGCACTTGCCACTGCCTCTGCCTGGAATGGCCTTCCCCTCAATCTTGAAAGGTTGACTTCATTGTCATTTAGGTTTCAACTAAAATGCTGCTGCCTTAGAGACAGCTTTCTTGACCTCGGATCCAAAGGAAGCCCAGTCACTTTCTAAAACATCACCTCGTTTTATTGTCCTCACTGCCTCTATCCCAATTTGAACCAGTCTTATTTGTCTAAATTTCTGTTGCCTTTCTCCCCCTACTGAAGTGTTGGCTCCTTGAGATCAGGGACTTTGTCCATCTTGTTCGCTGCTCTCCCCGGACTGTCTGACACCTCTTAGGCATTCAGGGAGTATCTATGAGATGAGTGAATGGATAATCTTTACCCCATTGAACTCCACATTCCTGCCAAGTCAAACATTTCCTGAAATCTTCCTGTGGGCCTCAGCTCATAAGCTTCAAGCCCCTGGTATGCCCTTTCTTTCCACTTCCACAACTTTCGAAGGCTAATACCAATTCTGCCTCCTCTCCCATAAGGTAGTTGCTCCTTCTTCTGATCTCTAACAACCCTCAGCCAGTCCCCTCCTCTTCCATTGATCTGGCATATTTGAGGACATGCTCTGTCTCCCCTACTAGATTATAAGCACCACATGGGCAGGGCCTTCCACCTGCTTTGTTCTCACATTCCTGTGTGCAGGAAGGACTTGCAGAAGGTGTGTACCAGGTTGAATGAGGACAGCCCTCCTGGCCCCAGATCACTCTGTGAAGCTGATGAATGTTTGTTTTGTTTTGTTTTGTTTTTGAGATAGAGTTTCACTTTTGTTGCCCAGGCTGGAGTGCAGTGGCACAATCTCGGGTCACCGCAACCTCAGCTTTCTGGGTTCAAGCACTTCTCTTGCCTCAGCCCTCCCGAGTAGCTGAGATTACAGGCATGCACCGCCATGCCCGGCTAATTTTGTATTTTTAGTAGAGACAGGGTTTCTCCATGTTGGTCAGGCTGGTCTTGAACTCCCAACCTTAGGTGATCCACCTGCCTCAGCCTCCCAAAGTGCTGGGATTACAGGTATGAGTCACATGCTCGGCCAGGAGTGGTTTCTTCACACTAAAATTCTCCCATTTCTGTTCCTTTGCCAGTTATTGGGGTCCCTTTACTTCATCTGGGTTCCCAGTGTCCTCTGCTCCCCTCCCCCACAGTGAGGCCTATTCTCAGCTCGTGTACACAAAGGACCATGAGAGTATTACCTCTCCTGAGGACAGCCTAGCTCACAGCAATCCCTCACTAGAGCTAAGGGGCAGATGTTCTCTTGGTGGAATTTTCACATCAATGACACATTTTTCCCACCCAAGAGCTTTCCTGTGCTCCTGAAATCTTGCCACATCAGCAAGTACTTGCTTTGCATCTCTCCAGCAATGTGGGGTGCCACGACCTGGACAGAGGCCAGCCCTGGCCTCCATGGGTCTTTCCTTGAGAAACCCCAAGAGCAGACATTTCCACTGCAGTGCTGGATGCCCAGAAAAACAATGTGAATCAAAGCCTAGGGTTTCTATCTATGGAAAGAGCAGAAATGGACTTCTTATTCTGTGGCCCCAACCTATTTAGCCACTGCCACCTCCCTCTCCGAGAGTATAAGAGGATGTTAGACAGGGCCCATCTCGGGGGCCAAGAAGGCAATGGGATACAAAGACCCCCCACCCTCCATGTTCCCAAGTGCTATGAACTTGCAGCCTGTGCAGCAGAAAGTGGAAGCATGTGGAGGGTCCATCCCCTCTCCAGGGCCCGTCCTCTCACGTCTCTGCCTATCCCAGGCCTTAAGGTGGGGTGGGGTCGGCTGAGGCAGATCACAGGCAAAGGGACTTGAATTCCTACAGCATTAGGTGCAGATAAGGCTGACCAACCTTATCTTCACCTGAAACTTTGAGGAACCGCCAGCAACTCCTCTTTCTTTGGGGTCAAACACACTTAGAAGTGGTTTGCTCCCCTTTCCCCATTGTCACTCACGTCGCCAGTCCAAGCTGCTATTTTCTCTCACCAAGACTACGTTATAGGAGTCTCCTAACTGGACTCTCCACTTCTAGCCCACTTTCCATCCAGCATTCAGAGTGACCTCTAAAAAATGTGCACCTCGTTATGTCATTCTCATGACTATGAACCCTTCAGTGGCTGCTCGGCCTCCAAATAAAATCCAAACTCACTAAATCCTGCACATTCTGGCCCTTGCCCAGCTCAAGTCCCTCTGCATGGGGCCCCCACCACCCTGGCCAGCTTCCCATGCCTCAGAGGCAGTAGACTCAGCTCCCCCAGGGCCTCCACCACCCACTCCCTCTGTCTGGGCTCCTCGCCCCACCACCATCTCTTCACGGGACTGGCTCCTTCTCACCAGTTGAGACCCTCGTCAGGGAGGCTTTCTCTGACCATCCTGTCTGAAGTAGGGCCCCACTATTATTCTCTCCCAATAGGACCTTATCTGTTTTTCATAGAATTTATCATACCATTTACTAATAATTATGATTTTTTGAGATAGAGTCTCACTCTGCCACTCAGGCTGGAGTACGGTGGCTCAATCTCGGCTCATTGCAATCTCTGCCTCCTGGGTTCAAGCGATTCTCCCAGTTCAGTCTCTGGAGTAGCTAGGACTACAGGCGCACGCCACCACAACCAGAAAATTTTTTTACTTTTCATAAATACAGAGTTTTGCCATGTTGCGCAGGCTGGTCTCAAATACCTGGGCTCAAGTGATCCACCTGTCTTGGCCTCCTAAAGTGCTGGGATTATAGGCGTGAGCCACCACACCTGGCTGGTAATTTATAATTATTTTATAAATGCACTGGCACATTTCAAATGCAAGCTATGTGTGGGCGGTCATTTTGTCTTTCTCACTTGGCTTCAACATGTAATAGGGTTTTTCGTGTTCAGTATTAGATTCCCCAGGGTGCCTAGCACACAACAGATAGAGGCATACCTCAGAGACATTGTGAGCTTGATTCCAGATCACCACAGTAAAGCCAATGTCACAATAAAGTGAGTCACATGAATGTTTTGGTTTCCCAGCACACAGAAAACTTATGTTTACACTATACGGTAGTCTATTAGGTTTACAATAGTATTGTCTTCAAAATGTACACTGTAATTAAAAATAGTTTATTGCTCAAAAATGCTAACATTCATCTGAGCCTTCAGTGAGTCACAGTCTTTGCTGGTGGAGGGTCTTGCCTCGATGTCGATGGCTGCTGACAGATCAGGGTGGTGGTTGCTGAAGGTTCGGGAGGTTGTGGCAACTTCTTAAAATAAGACGATAAAGTTTGCTGTATCAGTTGACTCTTACTTTCAGGAAAGATTTCTCTGTAGCATGCAATGCTGACTGATAGCATTTTACCCACAGTAAAATTTCTTTCAAAATTGGAGACAATCCTTTGAGACCCTGCCCCTGCTTTATCAACTCAGTTTCTGTAATATTCTTCATTCTTTGTCATTATTTCAACAGCATCTTCACCCCGAAGTACATTCCATCTCAAGAAATGACTTTTGTTCATCTCTAAGAAGTGACTCCTCATCCACTCAAGTTTCATCATGTGATTATAGCAATTCAGTCGCGTCTTCAAGCTCCACTTTTTATTTATTTATTTATTTATTTATTTATTTATTTATTTTTTGAGACAGAGTCTCGCTCTGTCGCCCACGCTGGAGTGCAGTGGCACAATCTCGGCTCACTGCAAGCTCCGCCTCCCGGGTTCATGCCATTCTCCTGCCTTAGCCTCTGGAGTAGCTGGGACTACAGGCGCCCACCACAACACCCGGCTAATTTTTATATTTTTTAGTAGAGACGGGGTTTCACCATGTTAGCCAGGATGGTTTCAATCTCCTGACCTCATGATCTGCCCGCCTCGGCCTCCCAAAGTGCTGGGATTACAGGTGTGAGCCACCGCACCCGGCCCAGGCTCCACTTCTAATTCTAGTTTTCTTGCTATTTCCACTACATCTGCAGTGACTTCCTCCACTGAAGTCTTGCATCCCTCAAAATCATCCACAAATGCTAAGATCAATTTGTTCCAAATTCCTCTTAACTTTTATATTTTTACCTCCTCTCATGACTCAAAAACGTTCTTAATGGCATCTAGAATAATGAATCCTTTCCAAAAAGTTATCAATTGACTTTGCCCAGATCCATAAGAGGAATCACTATCTATGGCAGCTATAGCCTTGCTTAAGGTATTTCTGAAATAAGACTTGAAAGTCAGAATTACTCCTTGATCCATGGGCTACCAAATGGATGTTGTGTTAGCAGGCATGAAAACAACATTAATCTCCATCAGAGCCCTCAGGTGACCAGGTGCATTGTCAATGAATATTTTGTCAATGAGTATTTTGAAAGGGATGTTTATTTTGAGCAGTAGGTCTCAACAGTGGGCTTAAAATATTTAGTAAACCATGCTGTAAACAGATGTGCTGTCATCCAGGCTTTATTGTTCCATTGACAGAACACTGGTGGAATAGATATAACATAATTCCTAAGGGCCATAGGGTTTGCAGAATGGTAAATGAGCACTGGCTTTGGCTTAAAGTCACCAAAAGCTGCATTAGCCCCTAAAAAAAGAGTCAGCTTGTCCTCTGAAGCCAGGCATTGGCTTCTTCTCTCTAGCTATGAAAATCCTAGGTGGTATCTTCTTTCAATAGAAGGCTGTTTCATCTACATGGAAAGTCTGTTGTTTAGTGTAGCCACCTTCATCAGTGATCTTAGCTAGATCTTCTGGATAACTTGCTGCTTTGCCTTGCACTTTTATGTTCTGGAAATGACTTCTTTCCTTAAACCTCATGAATCAACCTCCACTAGCTTCAAACATTTCTTCTGAAGATTCCACACCTGTCAGCCTTCATAGAACTGAAGAGAGTTGGGGACTTGCTCTGGATTAGGCTTTGGCTTAAGGGAATGTTGTGGCTGGTTTGATATTCTATCCAGACCACTCAAACTTTCTCCCTATCAGCAATAAGGCTGTTTTGTTTTCTTATCATTCCTGTGTTCACTGGAGTATCACTTTTAATTTCCTTCAAGAACTTTTCCTTTGCATTCACACCTTGGCTAACTGGTATAAGAGGCCTAGCTTTCAGCCTGTCTCAACATTTGACACGTCTTCCTCATGAAGCTTCACCATTTCCAGCTTTTGATTTGAAGTGAGAGACATGCAACTCTTCCTTTCACTTGAACAGTTAAACGCCATTGCAGGGTTATTAACTGGGCTAATTTCAATATTGTTGTGTCTCAGAGAATAGGGAGGCCCAGAAGAGGGAGAGAGACAGGGAACAGCCTTTCATTGGAGCAGTTAGAGCACCCAGAACATTTATTAAGTTCGCCATCTTATCTGGCTACAGTTTGTGGTGCCCTAAAACAATTACAATAGTATCATCAAAGATTACTGATCACAGATCACCATAACAATTTAATAGTGAAAAAGTAAATATTGTGAGAATTACAAAAATGTGACAGAGACATGAAGTGAGCACATGCTGTTGGAAAAATGGAGCCAATAGACTTGCTCAAAGAATTGTCACAGACCTTCAATTTGGAAAAAAAAAAAAATGCAATTATCTCCTAAGTGTGATAAAAGTATGTCTGTATTGATTAGATCAGTGAATAAAAATGGAGGAGTTTGGGCCCCCACCGCTCCTCCCTTCCCCCGCAGTGGTACCTGAGGTAGCCCTGCAATGTTCAGCCTGGGGCAGAGGAAGGTGAAACATTGGGATCCACCCCAGAACCTCATGGGAGAAAGTCCCCTGCAATGTATTACATATTCTCTAGGGCCAAGCTAATGTCTGACAACTCTCTGACAGTACCAGAGAATTCTAACTCCCTGAGGTGGCCAATATCTCTGGTCCTCCTAATAGAATGTTTTTTATCTCAAATACTTCAGAAGTTAGCATGAACTGGGAAATCAAATTATGTCGTTCAGCTCTCCTATGTTACAGAAGAGGAAACTGATGTCCACAGAGACTAAGCAGCTTGCCTACAATCACCAGCTTGGTACTGGTAGAGTCCAGGCTGGACTAGGTATTCTGATTCAAGGTTCATTGTTCTTTCTCCTGTAGCCCACTTTCTCTGGTGTCCTCTCTCAGTAGCCTGAGAGTGATGTGCCTCTGTAATAGGTTGAATTTCTGAAGGGTAAATGAGGCCTGTGGTACTTGCATCCTATTTTTGTGTTTTTGAAATGTTAGTCACTATGTAACTCACCACATTTTAGGCAAAACACTGTATCAAAAGTTAAACGTAAGGACGCAGAAAAGTACCCCCAGAGAATAGATCTGGAACTGCATGAGTTATCGGTTGCTCATCACTTAGTTAACAGACTGCCCCAAATGTAGTTGCTTTAAAACACCACCATTTTTAGCTCATGTTCTGTGAGCAGGCAATTTGGGTTGAGCTCAGCTGGGCAGTTCTTCTGCTGGCTCACCTGGCCCACTCACACAGCTGCAGCCAGAGCTGCATCTCCCAGGGGCTGTTTGGTCCTGGTTTTCTGTTCACTCCCAGGAAAAAAGAGTTGAGCCTGCAATACTTTATCTGGTAAGACAAGTCTGTGACTGAGACTACCAAGCAGGCCAACCCTCGCTGTTCCTGGGAGAGCCACTGCCGTTCAGTGGCTCATGGCTGAATAATGGGGGTGACTAGGCCACATGTCTCCACTGTCTAGCAGCACAGCCTGGGTTTTTTCACATGGTAGCTGGGTTCCAAAAACATCAAGATAGGACAAACCTCAATGCACAAGTGATTTCCAAACCTCCGCTTGTACTCATGTTTACTAATGTCTCCTTGGCCAAAGCAAGCCAAGCCAAGTTCAGAATCAAGGAGTGAAGAAAGAGTCCATTTCTTGATGGAAGGCGCTGGAAAGTACTGTTGCTATTCCCCCACCCCACCAATCTACCACAAGGGTAGAGCTGGATAAATACCTACAGTATCATATTCATATTGAGATTATTGTAACCACTGATGGTTTATCTAGTCTCTTGGGGGTGAGGGTGTGTGAGAGGACCCAGAAGCAGCACCTGGCTGTGAGGTGAGGGAAAACCACTAACAGCTGGCAGAAATGCAAGCTGGAGACTCAAAACCTCTGTCACCCAGCCCAGAGCCGAGGTTCTCATCTTATGGGGCAGAAGGTGGGCCAACCAGGAGTATCCCTGGAGAGAGGAAAGATCTCTGGACACTCAGAAGCTGTGAGCGGCTTCATTCTCCTCCAAGCTGCTTCATACTTGCTCTCGCTTGGCATCATGAGATGCTGCTTGAGAGAGAGACAGAGGGACAGTGAGAGATCCACTCAAAATGTAGGCTGGATCAGGGATGTGGCCTCTGCTCCTAAAAATAAAGCCTGTGGAGGAAAATGAAGGCTAATGTACCTGGAGGTGGAACCATAGGTCAGGTGGGCAAAGCTTTTAAATGTACTGCCTTCTGGGTTGGGAACAGCATGGTGACATTCCCTCAAGCTCAAGGAGAGCTCGGCCATCAGAAGGCAGACTGCAGATCAAGACAGTGATGGCCTGAGCTCACTTTCCGACCTAGTCTGACAGTCACGTCGTGTTCAGCTTCTACCTTTCTCACATTGGTAGGCTGCAAACCATCAAAAAGTAGAATTTCATATACAAAGCCGAGTCCTTATTCTAGATTGCACAGGTGATGCCCAGACAACAAGCCAACATTTTCAGATCCCACCGCCCAGCTTTCACCATGGACCTGGCCTGGGATGGTGCGGCCTCGGTGCCCACCGGGAAGGCAGAGTGGCCCAGCGTGGGCGGCAGAGGTGAGGGAGGGAACGCTGCTCTGAGGCCTTTTTCTTGTAGCTCCAGACAAATTAAAAACCTCCTTACCAGCCATTCATTCTGAGGAGGCCTCTTCCTTCCTCCACAGGGGGGCTGCTGTGTTGGAAGCCGATGGGATTCAGGGAGGCTGGGCCTCCCGGAGCTCTCAAGGAGGGGGAGCGGCAAGAATGGAAAGAGAGAGGCCCTAACCCTGAAGAGATTGGCAGGCAGGGAGTGGGGGCAAAGTGCAGCCCAGGTCACTGGGAAAAAAGAAATCTCAAAGTAAGGGAGTGGGGGAAAGTTCCACTTTCAGCCTAATTATGAAAGAGGCCTCGGTAGAGAGGGGCGGGGGAGCCCAAAGAAGAGAGAAAAGGGAAGTGAGATGTTGCAGAGAGCAGAAAGAGATTCTCAGGGGGCACAGGCTATTGAAGGAACGCAGGCAGGGAAAGGTGCCGCCTCTTCAAACGTGGGTCTGTTATAACTGATTTTGAGAGACCTGGAAGCATGTTCGCCTGGGACTCCCAAAGAGGGAGGGCAAAATGCCCTATTAAGGGTGGGACGAATTGATTTCCCAAAGAAGCACAGCACCATTTCCTCCAAATGCCCTCTGCAGTCCTCCTTAATCTGCCCTGGAGGCAGCAGGTGACCTCTGCACAGGCCCCTGGAGGCGCCTTTGTTCGGGGGCATTCTGCGGCCCGCCCCGCCCCCTCCCCTTGCACCTGGGCAGCAGCCTCAAAATGCACTTGTCCACCCTTGGCCGGCTCCCGTGGTGGGATGGCGGATGCCTTTGTATGTGAAAAACCACGAGCCCTCCAACTCCTGTTTTCCCTTCGGCTTGACACATTCACTAATGTATTTCCTGTTCACTCCCAGGAGAAAAAAAGAGTGCCTGCAATACTTTATCTGGTAAGACAAGTCTGTGACTGAGACTACCAAGCGGGCCAACCCTTGCTGTTCCTGGGAGAGCCACTGCCATTCAGAAAGCTTGGCTCTGCCCTCGAATCCCCAAGTGTTCCCTGCCGGGTTCTAATCCAAGCCCTCTGAGGTTTGCTAATTTAATTGTGTAATGGTCCACACCTGAGACATTCCCTGAACTATCTTTAGGACACTACTTAGCCTAAAAGAAAGACAAATAAGAGTATTAAGACAGGGACTTAGACATTGAAAGCTTTTACCATCTCCAAAACATCTGAGTCAAGCAGAAGAAAACGGGGTGGGAGGATGAGGGGTGGCCTCAAAGTCAGAACAAGCAACAAGAAGTAAATAAAGTTCTTGCTAAGTGAGTCTGAAATATGTATTTAGCCCTTGTAAATTAAGTAACACTGGTTTTTAAAGAGTGATTCTCCGAACATCTATTATTCACATCAGTAGGACAGACGATAAGCCACTGTAAGATTTATAGAAACTAAAAGACTTCCCATGCTAAAGGTTAATGAAAGTGTAATTTGAATCATGAAATCTTTATGTGTCGGCTCAATTTACACCGAGGGCTTATTAAGGATGCGTTTGGTACAGCGGGCGGCAGGTGACGTCACATTAGTATTTAAATGGGCGGGGCCAGGCTGCTCTGCATGTAATCCTTTAAAAATATAACAGCCTCTCTCTTTCCTTCTCTGTCTCTCCAGCTGTAACAACTTCACCAACTGTCTGGGTTCCACCCCGAGGATTTCACTGAGAGAACACGTTAGAGGGAATCAGGAAGCAGAAAAAAGGTCACAAATAAGCACCTCAGGAACAATGAAAGCTTTTCTCTATGCAGCAGTGGGAGAGTTGCTAGAAAAACTGGAAAGGTATTAATCAGAAGTGGCTATAAATCCTCTGGAGTTTTGCTCTTATAAAACTCCTCAGAGAAAGTCTTGAAGGAAATGCAGGTCAAAGCCCAAAAAAGCTCTTGATCAGAGATTGCTGGAGGAAAATCTTCCCAGACGCCGTTTAATAGGCAGCAATCACCCCAGGAGTGGGGAAGCCAAGTACGCTTGAAACATGGTTGCAATTCCTAATAGGTCTTGTCACACTTAAGGCACTGCAAGCTCCATCCAACGAACAGCTGAAGCTAGCTGGCGATTCATAAAGCCAACAGTTTAAAGTTTATTATGATGAAAGCACTTAATGACAGCCATCGCTAGGGGCCCATCATTTATAAAGCTGTGCTGAGTATTAGACATGTAGCATGACCACCAATTTTATGTCACAATTGCTACCATAAAATGACCTTTGGTGATTTTTGCTGCATGTGGTGGACAGCTCTTCCTTCACATTAGTGCTCTGTGGCTTTCTTTGCAGACTATTATGCTGTCTAAAGCTTATTTGGCACTGTCATGAGCCTCAACCCTTGTTATTACCCCGAAGGCCTGTCTAAAAAAAAAAATCTCATGCTCTATTACGCCACTCCAATAATTTACAGTTCTTACCAGCCTTGGTTAGCGTAATATTTTAATGCAAATATGCTTTACCATTGGATTTTATTTTAAGCACACACACACACACACACACACAATTTCCCATGCTTCTGGCTAGCAAAATATCCATTTTATGGGAGTTCACTGAAATCGGCCTCTTATTCTCTGGTCAGGTCTCACTGATTGAGCACTGTTTCCTCTGGGTCAGTTAAAACATCACCAGAAAAAAAAAAAAAAAAAAAAAAAAAAGGGTTACTTAAACTTCTGTTGAGATTTTTTTTTTTTAAGATCCTATACATGATAAACCCACTTAAGGCAGAAACACCAATTCTTATTTCCCTGCATCCAGTCGCAATGCAAATTTACATTTGAGTAACATTATTTAATTAGGCTTCCATTTTTCCACCTTCTTTGTGTAGTTAGGAAATGTTTGAATACATGCCACTTTACTGCTCCAATGTAAACTGCTGCTAAGAAAGTGGTCTGTCCACGCTACACCACCTTTAAATTGTGTATATAATTTTATAAATGATATAAAATCTGCTTCTAGCCCTGAGGAAAAAAAAAACCATAAGCATGGCACACTGCAATTTTGGAAGGATTTAAAATATGTGATTTCTGCTGGTACCTACTGTATTGGGTTTTATATAAAGCTTTTTTCAATAAGGTAAATTGTTACATGACAAACTCATCTTCCACCATTATCATCTGCTGTTTGTGTTTAACAACAGGAGTCCCGCTCTAACAAAACTGTTGTAATGGCTGTACAAATTACTCAGCTGAAAGCTTTTCACCAAACAAAACAGTATTAATCAGCAGTTCTTATGAAGGTGCTAATTAAAAACAATTTTCTTCCTCAGTTTGCAATACTAAAGCCATCTTCACTTGCACAGTTTCCAATATACAGCTACTGTATTTGCTCACACTTCAGGCCCTCTATTAACTATTGAATCTCCTATTAGCCATTTTATTACATTTCTGTTTACAAGCTTGTTGACATTTTAAAAGTCACGGTATGATCTGTTTTATCTGTTAAAAAATGTATTAATTGAAAAGTCAGGGGGACAAAAAAGGCAAAATACAGACTCCAAATGCACAGACTTCCAGGGCAGAGAACACTGTGAGCATTTAGCCACAGCCTGGAAGGTAAGCTCTCTGGGTAAAATGAAATGTGAGAATTAAAAGTGGCATTTCAGGCTTAATGGTTTGATAAACACTAACAGGATCCTTCCTAATTTGGAAATAGTCCACTCAGGAAAACATATTTACCCTGCCTAAAATCAGCCTGACTTTCAAATCCATTTTTTCTTTATGGTATACAATCAACAAAATTATGATGTTTCATACAGCCTGAACTCAGGGGATTTTGATCTAGGGTGGGGATGTACCTGGAATCTGGCGGCTGGAGCCCAGATCTCGGGTCTAAATAGCTTAATCTTTCCTGTGAGTGTGTGTGTGTATATGCTTGTACATATACTTTGACTCTCTCCCCTGTGTGGGCATTCTGCCCCACCCCCAGAGTCCAGTGAGAGGTTCTTGCCAGACAATGCTAATGAATTGTCTGGCATAGATTGGAAACAAGTCAAATGCTGACTAAGCACAAAGAAAATCCATGGAAGCTGGGTTCCTATTAAAAAACAAAAACCACCTAACCCTCATGAGAAGGTTGCCCCACTTTGGTAGCAGAGAGATGGAAAAAAACACCACTACCTCCTGCCTCTGGTATTAAAACCAGGTTCTTCAGCTGTCAAAAGCAGTTAACTAGTTTAGGACAGACACCTGGCTGTTGAAATAGGGCTCCAGAGGGCAACTAATCCTTCCATTCACTCAGTTAACTGCTGGATCCCCCAAATTGATTCAACAGGTATGCAGTGGTAAATTCAGCCCATACTGAAGCCAAAGGGAAAATCAGCAAGGGGCGGGCAGCTCTTCTCTGAAAACACCCGAGGAACTAGCCAGAAAAGCTTTCATGGCCCTGACAAGTTTTCTGCTGAATACTGAGCACCTAAATTACCCTTCCCTAATGGAAGTTACATTTTCATGCTCAGTCAAAAAGCCAACAAAATACACAATTTATACAAAATAGCATCAACCTCTTAGGTAGTCTTTTCTAGCACTTTTATCCCAATTCATGGCATATGTCTTGCTATAAAGTAAAATATATTTCTTATAACCAACTTGTATGTAGCTATTCATCTCACAGCATTAGAACTGACCACGGGCAATATTAGAAACATTCTTTCATCCAACCAAATCTACTTACTATGACAAAGGAAAATCATGAGTTTTATCAGAAGATAAAGGTACACAAAGAAAAGAAATATTATTCTTAGGATTTCCTAAGCAGACAGGCTTCCTTTCTGAAACAAACACATGCATAATTACATAGGCAATTATGGAATGGGCCATTTCAGTTGCAATTGACGCATAGAAATAATCATAAAGTTCAAAAGAAATGCAAATGGACAAACTTTCAAAGCTGCTCTATTTCACTTTTCAGTATCGGCATTCCATTAAACTTTGGGAAAATAAAAACTGTAAAAGTATTCAATAATATAGAACATTTCTTACAAACTTTCAAAGAACCTGGACTAGAGAGATTTCCAGGTGAGGATCCCATGAAGAGCAGATCTAGGAAACCCTTAACATTGTATAGGAGATTCTCTAGGTTTTAATTACATAATAAGTGAATTTCCTTACTACGTATCTCTTGGTAGCAACAGTTCAATTCTGAAACACTGTTCTCAGATATTTAAAAAAATACATTCCTAGTTTACTTTTTAAAATATAGTATCTCCCAGAGACATAAACACTGGATTTCTCCACCCACAACACACAAATGCAAACTGAATTCTTGCCAATTCACGTATTTTCTTGAGAGAAAAAAGAAAATATTCTCATAGTCCTGCTGTTCCATATTTAAAAAGAAAAAAGAATAGACCATCTTAGGTGCTACTACAGGGATGCGTTTTCTTTGTCTGGCAGAGTTAGTTGCAGGTTTTACAGAGGAAATAATTTTGCCGTATTTTCACCAGTATAAATGGAATGGCTTGTGTTGCCTTTTAAAACATGCCAAATTCTAATTTTTAAACAAGAAAATATGAAGCCAGTGTGCAACCTATACAGTCACCAAAGGAGAGCTGCCACTAGCTGAACTACTCAGCTAAATGGCTGGTTTGCATTGCCCTGGTCTTTATCTAGCACTGAGAATAGACTGCTGTTTTATCCAAAGAGGAATAAATTGCTGTTATTGTGATGTTAGCCCATCACTTGGCATTGCAATTCAAGTTTTTGTGAGAAAGAAATGTATGATCTAACTGCGACTTGACCTATGCCTTCTGAGATCCATCTAGGTGCTCTAATGGAGCAGAAAAAGTGGTGAATACAAGGACATGCAAACTGATGGTGAAAAATTTGTTTGATGATAGAAGTGAGCAGAGAAGACATTTGAGAGTCGCTGCTTTTATGACAGCTAAGTTTGTTTAACATGCAAAAGGATGCACCCCCAGTCTCTCACCTATCACTTTAATTGTATCACACTGAATACATGTTTTTGCCTCTACTAAAGACATGAGGATATATAGCTAACCTACTAATGACATTACTGCTAAAGTGGGCACAGATGATTCCTTACAGATAAACATCTGAATTTCTACAAAAGGCATTAGAGCATCTCATGGATGCACTAGGCAAGGATAAGCTTGGGTTCCCTGCAGAAAAGTCATTCTCTCTTAATCCTAGGTAGCACCTATTAAATGTTTACCATACACTTGAATCACAGCATATAACAATATATACTTATTTTAAATAAGATAATTGTGTGATTGAGTTTTTTAAAAAACTCCCCCTGGTTGCAATCTGGTTTATCAACCATTTACTCAAAATTTCTCTGGGAAGGACCTATTTTGAAAGAGGCCTGGAGAACAGCAGCAGTTAGATTTAAGCCCTGATAAAGGCTCACTTTTCATTCATAGTCAGAGCCTAAATGTGCTCTTCTTGTACCTAAACAGATAATAAGCACTCAGCACACTCCCCCTCCTTGACACAGCACACTGAGACTAATCACACATAATTGGGGAGGAGGAGCAGAGGGCTGGCCACGCTATTGTGTCCAGAGGACAAACGGTCAGTTTATGAGGCTTTGGGCTGATGTAGTCATTTCTTATACATCTATAGGGAAAAAAACATACTGTTTAAAAGGAAAAAAAGAAGGAGAGAGAGGGACAGAGAAAGGGATGGCGGATTTAATACAATTAATTGGAGGGAGATAAAAAGATACGCTTTATTTATTTTTTTAACCAGGAAAGAATCATGATATTTGCTGGGTTTACTGATTAAAAACTACCACCACCAAAACAGAACAAAGACCAAAAAAAAAAAAAAAAAAAAAAAAAAAAAATGAAGGAGGGATGGGTATCATCAAAAGAAATTCTGTCTCAATTACAGGGAAAAATATTTAGTTTGTTCACCAAATTCAAGTCACAGACAGGCAGCTTATACATATTTAAAGACAAACAAAGGTTTAGGGCAGGACGAGCAACAAGCAGAGTGTAAAAAGAGGCGGGGAGGGAGCTGGAGAGGGCAGCTGGGGAATAACGTGGGTGAGGACAGGTGGAGTCCATAGCCCACATGTCAAATGCTGCAAAGGGCGCAGGCAGGCGATTATACCCCTTACAGATTTCCGTTTTTGTAAAAATATTCCCTGTGCACTTGATATTTTTCTTCGTCTTTGAGAAGCTTAATCTTCTATCCATGTTTGGTTAAAATAAGCAGAAGCGGGTAATGAAGGTTTTCTTCATATATGTCCGGGTTTTCCTTTTTCAACTGAAAACAATAATAGAAAGAAAAAGGTAAGGGGACTCCAATTAGGGATCTTTACCAGTCAATATTAATGTTGAGTACCATGATGACTTTTACACCAAAATATATAGTTCTGGAAAAATAAATCACAGAAAAGCAACTCAAAGTAGTTCTCAGTGGCACTAATGTGACAATTCTATACATTAACATGGGGATTGTTTTTGGTGGGGGTGGGTACGGTTTTTTTCATAAATACCCAAACTGCACTTTGACCTCTATAAACTGTGAGGTACTTGACAGAAGGCAGAGCTGGGGCTCATTCATCATCACCTGACTGGGCATTTGACATAGAAGTTTCTGCTCTCTGTACCCTCTGCCTCTGACCAATGCCACACTATTCAGGCAGGCGGGCATTTCAGATCACTGCTTGGAGTCCGTGGCAACATCTGGGCACAGGGAAAGGCTTGTGGGGCCCAAGACACTGCAAAGGCTCTCCAGGTGCCTCTTAGGGGTTTTAACATTAATAATAAGTCACTCAAAAATTCTTTTCTCTGAGGAGGAGAACATACTGCAACAATTAGACTAGCACCATTCCTGTTCACACTGTGCAGGGAAGTTCTGAGGATCTTTCTGTGATAAGATTTTAAAATCCAGTTAGGTTTCTCACATATGAAGTACACTTTTTCTTCATTCAGCTGGAATAGTTTTAAAGTTATATTTATTCTAGCAAATAAAAATTTGCCATTTATAAAGACAAAATTAATATTTTTGAAGGTGGAATTTATGAGCCAATTGTTAATTTCTTTTTAGATTATAAGAATAAAAAAATAAATATTTCTTTAAATTATACAGGGAGTCAATTCCTTTATTGTTTAAATTAGTCCAACACCACCCACTCCACCCACCCTAAAACAAAATGAATGGCCTCAACATCACACTCTCCCAGGTTGGTCCCTCTGGGGCATGTTAACTTGAATCTTTTCGAAGTGCATGTTCCTTCTAAATCATATTCCCAAACCATGACATGGACATGCTGTCACTATTAAGGACAGGAGTCATGAGCCCAATTCCCCTTTTCCGCTGGGGAACATAAAGCTAATTCAGCCTTTAATTTCTAATCCACTTTCCAATCCACTTTCCCAAGAACTGATGGTGGTACAGTCACTGAGGTGACTTCATTCTGTTTTCTTAGACAGAGTTTGTTCTGTGTACAGATGATTTGTTATCTATTTAGGAAGATCCTTGTGGATTTTTGCTGCTACCAAAGTAGCGAGAGTGTTAAGCCTAAACACAGGTCCTCCAACCTTACTATTTAGTCTAATTTTAGAAAATGCTGAGAAAATGGCTTCACCAACTTCCCAGTCCATACCCACTGACCGGGACTTACCACTGTAAATACTTTTGTTGCCAGTTGCCCTAGTGATAGAGGGAGCTCACTGAAGTATTTTATAGAGGGAAGAGAGGACCAAGCTAGCTCAATTCTTTCCTTGGGGATTGGGGATAAGGGAAAGTTGATTACTCAGTGGCAGTCAGCTGACCTACTCACTCACAATGCACTAATATACAGAGACTCAAATGAGCTCTTTATCAAGTCCCTGAGGTAATATGTGGGATAAATAATTCTTCTGTAAATATGGGTTAGAAATCACTTTTAACTTGGATTCTATGCTGACCTCTGGAGGCCAAAGTGGAGGCTTCGTTGCTGAAAGGGGCCAGGGGCCAGCCCCATCTTGCCTGTGAGACCTTTCCACAATGGGGAAGAGCTGACAACCCTCAAAGGCAACACTATAACCCAGCCCTGGATCATTTCTGAATCAAGCAAGTCTGTTATGTGAGGGTACTTGAACACATACAAAGCTCTTAGCCAATACTTGCTTCGATGGGGGAATGTTATGAGTTTTAAGAATAATTCCATTTACCCAGGCTGTACTTCCTTGCCCAATTAATAATTACAATTTTAACAAATATCAAAAGGCACCTTGAAAGAAAATGAAGAAAAAGCAAATCATGAATAAAACAATTTTCCAATTTCATAGGTTAAAACAGGGTCTTTGAGGACTAAACTAAATTATATAGCTGCTATTAGTAGCATTATGCTTTACTTCATAATTGGATGTAACACGCTCAGCCTTACTACGGCGTGAACAGCAGCAGCAGGAGTGGAGTTCAGACTGTTTACCCTTTACAGTATCCACAATTATCAACAGCACACCACACAGATTATAAGCACCAGCCACTTGTAATGTGGCATTTTGAATAGATAAGCAGAAGTGCAATATGGCCGTGTTTTTAACACAATGTACTGACTTCCCAGCCCAGCCCAAGCCTATTTTCAGAGCTATGTACAAAAATACAGAAAAATAAACACTTCAGGGTGGTTTTGCGAAAGTTTATTAAAAAAACCCACGGCATGTAAAATTATATTTCAAAGAACATTTGCATGAATGAGAGTATTTTTACCAACTAGCATCAAGCCAGCTGTAATCTCGAAGTCACATCTCTACCTTACAAAACGATTTGCTATCTTACTATCCGAAAGGTTTTGAACCACACTATGAGGGCAATGAATTTGATTCTCAACCTTGAGGAGACCAAAAGGCTGGGGAGGAGAGGGAAGTGTTTTATTTTTCTTCCCTTGCAAGGATGGACTGAAAAGCAATATTTTTAAAACATACTACACCTTTGGCTGCCTGGTTCCTGAGCACACTGGCTGCATGGTGTGGGCACAGTTTAACAAAAGCACTGGCAGAAAAGTGCGGAATGGCACCGTTTTGATTACAGGCTTGCTTTTTAACGGAAATAAAATTTCACAGTTAACAATGAGAGGTGAAAAGTTTAAGAGGCAAAGCTGTTCCTCCTGATCACTGACTGTTAATCAGCTTCATGGGTGGTTGCCTAAATCTGTAGATTTTTTTTTTTTTTTTTTTTTACCTTGCACTACTGCCAAGTAACTAATTTTTTCCCCTGTTGTAAGAGGAGGGGTGAAAAACTCGGCTTCGAAGGCAGCTGTGTATGAGTGACGCGAGGCACTAATGCAGAGGGCAAAATTAAAATTCATGAATCTCTTCACGACCATTTGTGTAACAAGATTAAGACGGGACAGCGGAAAAGAGCGGCATTATCAGGCGTCTTACAGTCCTCCAGCTGGTTACGCTCTATTCCAACACAGTAGGGCTAAGAGGATAACACGCAGCCTGAAGGAAAACGCCGCTCCTCCATTGGGGAGCAGCGCGTCCCAGGGACGAGGGGGCTTTGGCCAGAGATGGAGAGGAAGAAAGCTGATTGCCGCTCAAGATGGAAAACTTTTAAGCCCTGGCTATTAGCACGCGGCCAACAAAAGCCGCCAGGGTGGAGGCTCCCGGCGGCCGCGTCCCGGAGCCCCGGGCGGGCGGGCAGGGCTGGAGGGGCAGGGGTGCTGCCTTGGGCCTCCGCCTTCGCGCCCTGCTGCAGGGCATGGGGATGGGCGAGGAGCAGCGGCGCTGCCCGCTCCCTCCAGCGTGGCCCCCGGCTCACTGCTCCGGCCTCTGGGCGAGCTCCTTCTCCTGCAAAGGAGCACAACTGCACGTGCCAGCCCGGTCAGCACACAGTATCCCCGCTGCTGGGGCAGGTACAGGAGGGACCAGAGGCATTCTTTTGCTAGAAGCAGAACCCCACACCAGCTGAAATAGCTCTCAGTATTTAAAAAAAAAAAAAAAAAAAAAAAAAAAAATATATATATATATATATATATATATATATCTCATGGGCGCCCGTTTATACCTTTTATCCAGGATGTGCCAACTCTGCAGAATATTCTCCTAGGGTTCTACACTCTCCCCACCCCCAACAACGAAGACAACTATTTCTTAGTCCAATGTACCAATGTCAGCAAACTGTGAATTTGACTTTTCAGCAATTATGACCAGAGAAAAAATAAGGCCACTTATTTATGTGCTTCACTTAGCAGGGTAGTGTACAACGTTGGAAATAAAAAGAGGAGGTGTGCTGGCCACCAGGCGCTAACACTCTAAAGTTCCAGACAAAGGAGAGGTGGACGTGCCTGGCATGTCCCAACACTCCTCAGATCTTTCAGGGAGGAGACAGAGGGTATCAGGCACAATGCTGAACATCTTTGCTGGTGGAGAAACCCAAGCCTTTGCTCTCCTGAGCTGTCACTGGGAAACTAAAAGCATTTGTTGTTCTAGGGGGAAAGTGAATGGCACGACATTGAAGCAGCTGTCAGCTGATCCTTGTAGTTCCAGCCCGACCCTGGAGAGAAAGCCACATTATTCCTTTGGGTGGAAGAGTCCAGGGAGCCAGGAGGGACCCTTTTCCTACCAGGTAAAGACCCGCTTTTTTTTAGGGGGAGGGATTGAAAAGGGGAAAACATCATTCTAGAGAGGCTGGTAAGATCTGAATCACATACCATCCTGTTTTTATTGTCTGATCGTGAGCAATGGGCCTGACTCCACCAGTGAGAGGATGTAATTTAACTCTTTCAGTTCACAAAGCACCATTTTTCCCCCAGAGGCTAAATGGAACCTTAAAGATTCAAATAAATAAATTCATTTTCAGAAAGTGAGAATTTCTTTCTCTTGCTTGGAAGATCAGATTAATTTTGCATATATTTTTCCAAAAGCCAACACACTTCTACATTATATTATAGTCCTGGGTAATAAAGGATGCTGTTCACATTGTCCCAGGAGAAAATTAAGCTCGGGCCTTTATTTTTCTGCAGTTACAACTTGTGAAATCATGACAAGTTAAAGTCTCTTGCCAAGGTCAGACTAGCTCAGTGAAGGGAGATTTCTGTAAGGCACAAAATTACTGAAATAATACATGTTATACTAGTCACTGTGACATGTACTACTAGCAAACACGAGAATCCTAAAAAGTTTTCAGTGAAACACTCGCCTCTCAGTGTCCTATATTGGTCTATACCTATAAATAATAAAAAGGCTGATAACATTGCTTTATGTAAGCAGGCTTAGAAATCACTCTCAGATAAGTGCTTTTGACCTAAATCTTGTAGTGCCTCCATCTGACATATAACCCCACAACTGTGAAATTCTGTATGAGATTTAACAGTCTCAAACTGCCAACTGACCCAGCTATAAAGCAAGCAGAGATAAAGATTTACAGTCCAACATGATACAATTAGACATTCACCTTCTATTTATTTCAGTGTGGCTAAGCATTTAACCTACTTAAAAGCTGAAGGTTTTTCATTAAAATATAAATGCATGTTATTCATTCTATGCCACCTCCCCTTACATCCTACAAATTAGTCTATTATGAATGAAAAGATTAGTTTGTTTCAGAGAAAAGAGTAAACAGGAATGGTTTCTGTAAAATCCTTCTAGACATGCAAAGATAGAAGATGGCTTTACCACACAAAATAATCAGATACAAATAGCTGTTCAGAAGCAACACACCTAAGGAGTACTTTAATCAAATATTTAGGTTACCTGCCAAAAAGACCATGATCTCTTCAAAATGCAATGCGGATTAAAGTGTTATCTAACACAAGCAGAAAACTAACCTTGGAGTGGAAGTTTGAAATGTGTTCATCATAATTTTCATGTCTTTGGATACAGAAACCAGCTTTTTCAGCTAGATTGCAAAACTGGTTTAAAGTATTCCCTCGGCGTGGGGCAAATACCATTGCTTTCCCCTAGAACAGTAAAAAGGAAATTCACACATTTTAAAACTGGAAGGTAACCAAACATAACAGACATTGGTCAAAGCATTTAATGTACTGCTCTCAAGTAGAAAAACTCAATTGTTCTTGAGATGTCTATGCAGGATGGACATTCACAGTGAGAATAATTTCCAGGAGAGATGTATATCATATAAGAATCGATTTCACATCCAAATGGCCAGTTGCTGTGTTTTATCTTTTTCAAATAATACTTATAAAAAACAAAATGTGGTTGAAAGCCGGTGTTCCGAACAATATGCATTGTCTCAGGTCCAGTGGGTTAAGCCATTGACTAGATTTTAGAGTAATTGGTCCAGGGCAGTGCCATTCACCTTGTGACTCCTTAGCACCTGCCAACGCTTCCCCAACACAGTCCTGAGGCATGTGACAACAGACGCTTACATCTGTTAGTTTTTTGCGCCCTGAAAATTCAGTACCAAGAAATCCTTCATAGAGACAAGTAACCACAATTCCTCTTGGAGAGTTTTCATATTTCAGTCCTGCCCTAGCCTTTTCTGTGACCACGCTGTCAGATACAGGCTCCAGGATCTTGGTTTCCAACTTTATTGAATCCCTCATGATGGTCATCACTATAGCAAAGCAGTTCCTCATAGTATTCACATGATTGCTTTTCAAAGAAAGTGGTATAATGAGAGTAAACAGGCTTTTCTAAATAATCCACACAATCTTATGTGATTGTTGCAGTGGGGAGAATGGGAGGAAATGAATAAAGTATGTACTGGATTTCAGAAGACCATCTGACATGAAACTTCACAATGACCATTTGCTAACTATTGGATGCATGCGGATTTTTCCTCCCTCTCAGATGTGTACAGAATGGCCAAACTTCAGAATCTTCTTTTTTTTTTTTTTTAAATAAAGATGGCTATATGCTTCTGTTACTCTCAAGGTTACACTTCACCTCTGTGAAATGCCTCTTTAGGTTTTGAGGGAATCATGAAAATATATCTGAGTTTCTTATGAAGGGTGGTTTATCATTCACACCAGCCAGCCATTTCTTGAGCACCTGGTAGTCAGACACTGTGCTAGGCATTCATATGAATATCCTCTCCTTTAGTCTTTAAGCCACTCTATGTTGTAGGTATAGTGTAGTCAGACACTGGGCTAGGCATTCATATAAATATCATCTCCTTTAGACATTTTTTTTTGAGACAGAGTCCCACTCTGTCACCCAGGCTGGAGTGCAGTGGTGCGATCTCGGTTCACTGGAACCTCTGCCTCCTGGGTTCAAGCAATTCTCTTGCCTCAGCCTCCTGAGTAGCTGGAATTACAGGCACAGTCCACCACGCCTGGCTAATTTTTTTTTTGTATTTTTAGTCGAGATGGGGTTTCGCCATGTTGACCAGGTTGGTCTCAAACTCCTGACCTCAGGTGGTCCTCCCACCTTGGCCTCCCAAAGTGCTGGGATTACAGGCATGAGCCACCGTGCCCAACCCTCCTTTAGTCTTTAAACCACCCTATGTTGTAGGTATTATCAACTCTGTCAGTGAATGATCAGAAGCCCCAGCACTGATGCTCTCTCCACTACACTACATGTCTCCTTATTAGTAACAGTGATGACAATGATAATGATAGCTACCACTGTGCTAGGTGCTTCACAAATCCTCCTTTAATCCCCTCAGCGATCTTCTCAACAACCTGTACAGTAGACATTGCATTTTACAGATGATTAAACATACAGTGAAGGATTTGAAGAATATAAGGAGGAACTGTGGCAGAAAGGACTGGACTTAAGGGGAGTCTCCACCATTAAACAGCTGTGTCACCTCAGGACAATCAGAAAATAATCATAGAACTTTTGAGTTAGAGGGAAGCTTGGAAATAATGTAGTCCAATCTCTCCATTTTGTCGATAAGAACCTTAACCCATCCTCGCTGATCCACTGAGTTTTCTCATCCATTAAATGGGAAGAACAAAGCCTGCCCTGCCTTTTCCCCCCCAACAAACTGTGAGGATCAAATGCAGAATGTGAAAATAATTAGAAAGATTATACTGATGTAAGATTAGAAAGATCTACACCACCTAACAGTACTCTAAAAATGCTATCAATTCTCTCTCCCTCTCCCCTTCGCCCTCACTTACCCGTAAGAAAATACGTGGCTACACTGTCCTGAGCATCAAGTGTGTTTTCATACTGTGTTTACATCAGCCTGTACACACTCAGGCACATAATTATAGCAGCACCAATCATGCCACTACACTTAAGGTTCTGTCAGCTTTTTCAATATTAATTGCTATTTTCAGGCAGTTTTCAAACTTAGCAGCAAAAATTCATTTTTATGTGAAACTAGATATAATACATGGTCTCAGCAGGACAGCAAAAGTCTCCATTAGAAAAAAAAAACAACAGGGAATGCTGGTAGGTCATTTTAGTCATTTCTAAGAGCTGGTTGCCATTCTGGATTTTTGAATAATGGAAGCTGTTTTATTTAAAAGTCACCTGCAAAAAATTGTCTCACAGTAACACTTGAAGAGTCGGTTTTTAACAGCTATTATCTAAGCTGCATATCATCATGTTCACAAGGCTACAGGTTTCTAGGTTGGGCTGATCCTTGCATTGACAAAGCAATGCATCTCCACATGCCCTGGTTGGGGTAAGCTGTAAGGGATAGCAGCTAAGCATGTGACAGCACTCTCTGCCTAAACATCCCTTTCCTCCTTCAGCTCTCAGTTTACCTGTCCTTCCCTAGCCACCCTGTTCAGAACGCAGCCCCTGCCCCATCACTCTCCAGTCCCTCGCCGGGCTTATTTTTGTTCTTAGCACTTACCACCAGGGACACACATTGTATCCTTGTTTGTTATTGCCCTGTCTTCTCTGGCTGGAATGCATACTCCGTGACAACAGGATCTTCTAATGTTTTATTCACTACGTTTTCTCAGTGCCTAGCACATAGTAAGCACTCAGTCAATATTTGATGAGACAATAAACTAAATCCAGAAGTTGAGTAATCTAAAGAATTTGAGTCTTTGGGAATTCAAAAGCCACGTTCTATTGCTTATTGCTTTGAAAAGATTTTCCCGAGAAGCTTTTACAGAGTCAGCTGCCATGATGGGGTTTTAGAGAGCAGCATTCTGTGCACAACACTATACCCACGAGAAAGAGAAAGACTGGGCAGTAGTTTTAATCTCTAACTACTTAGGAGTTTTGTTTTCTTTTTCAGTTCATTGAATACAGACACCTTTGAGGTGTGGATTAATAGTTAGGATGGAAAATAGCCCATCATCCATTCATTCACTGAGCCCTACTGAGTGCCAGCATCTCCCCCTCCCCATAATGAATGGGTTCAGAAGACCCCAGTATCCCCAGGGGAGAGAACACGTCACAGGTGGAACAGTACCATCAGAGGGATATGCTTTACAATTTCAGCTGCACAAATCAAAACCAGAAAAGGAATATGGATTTCAAATTAGCCCATCACTTTAGAAAAATTATTTTCAATTTGCCAAAGCACAACTTTCTAAGCATTCCGTTGCAGAATTATTTTAAACTCAGAATGAATACTCAATTGAATGTAACACTTCGACTGATGAGCAGAAATTTAAGAGAATTCATTTATTCCTGGAGAGGAGAGGGAGAAGTTCCACTAAACCACAGAGATACTGCTTACCTTGTGAGCTCAGTTGTTGTTATTTTGCTAGACTAATCTATACTTACACATTAAAGGGAGTGTACTTCTGGAAAAAATTGGTATGCTTCAGATTTATTTTTATTTGATTTTATTTTTTATTATACTTTAAGTTTTAGAGTACATGTGCATAACGTGCAGGTTTGTTACATATGTATACATGTGCCATGTTGGTGTGCTGCACCCACTAACTTGTCATTTAACATTAGGTATATCTCCTAATGCTATCCCTCCCCCCTCCCCCCAGCTTCAGATTTATTTTAAAAGGAATATGCTATGCCAATAAAATGCATTAGGGGAGGAAGACCAAGACAGAGGAAGCACTATTCTCACATTTAGTTTGTTCCTTTTTCACTTCCTAGCAACCAAACTATTAAATACCAATTCTATGTTTAAGCTTATGCTGATTTTCTATTTCTTTGTTGTCATTTATAAAGACGAGGTCTTGTTATGCTGCCCAGGCTGCTCTTGAACTCTTGGCCTCAAGCGATCCTCCCACGTTGGTCTCCCAAAGTGTTGGGATTACAGATGTGAGCCACTGTGTCCAGCCTATTTTCTTTACCTGGTTTCTGAAATGCAGCTTTCACTTGCTTCCTCTCCTGGCATCTCTCTCAGTCTCTCTGTCTCCTTTTGTAGCTTCTCTTCTCTGACCTGTCTTTTAATTGTCAGTGGTCCTCAGGGCTCTGCCTACTTTTTCATCACGTTCCATCTAATTCTTGGCAATTGTACTGATGTCCATGGCTTCAGCTATCACTTATAGACCAATAACTCCAAAGTCTATAACTATAGCTTTCACCATTGCCCAGGGCTCACACCTACATTTTCAAGTGCCTACTACATCTCTGCATGTGGGTATTCTGAAAATACCTTTAATCCATTTTGTCCAAAATAAAACTCAATATTCTTGACTGCTAACCCCTACCCTTCCCAGGGAAGGAGCCATCAAATGCAGCACACACACACACATACACTCAGATATGCAAGCTGAGTACCTCTTAGGTACCAAGCACTTCCGTATCTGTCACTTTCGAAATAAAGCTGGAAACTTGGGAACCATGGCATTGCCCTTCAAGACCTCTCAGTGCCACATCCCTCTACCTGCATCACTGTCACTTACTGCAGGTGGTTCTCAGACTGTGTTCTGAATTGCTTCAGGGGTGGCCTGGAGGGATAAGAGGAAGACCAAGACAGAGGAAGTACCAGTCTCACATTTAGTTTAACTAAAGCTGCATCATTTTTATCTGTTTTGTAATTGGGGTGCTGGCTAAAAAATTTTGACCAAAGCATTCTGCCATTTAAACAGGGTTTGAAAACCTTGACTTAGGTCCCACCTTCTTGGGATGGCAGGCAAAGCCCCACGTGACCGGCCCCATGCCTTTATCGCAGACTGGTCTCCTGCCACTCCCTCATACACATCTTGGGCTCTAGTCAGGCCAACCTCATCACATCCCCCATCTGTTCTTTTATGTATCCTGTGTGTTCAAACATGCACATGCTCCCCTTGAGTGGAATGCCTCTCTCACCTCCAGTTCTCTGTCTGCCTGGTTACTCTTACTCATCCCTCAGCACCCAGGTTAGACTCCCTGCCCTTGTGACGCCTTTGCTGACTTCTCTGGCCTCCCTACTGTGCCTCCTCCCCAGTTGGCCACCTCCACTCCCTGCCCCCAAGGGTTGCCCACACCTCTGCTGTGCCAATCACACACCACCAGGTGATCGTCCCTTGCTTGTCTCTAGACTGTAAGCCCCTCCAGTGTAGGGTTAGGTCATATCTAACTGTATCCCCGGGGCCTGGCACAGTGACTGGCATCTGAGAGGCACTCAATAAATGTTTGCTGAGTGGAACGCTCAGTGAATATCCATTCATTGTCCTCTTCTCCATTTTCAGGTCTTCACTAGCTCCTAAATGGATGATTCCAGGTGGATATTGGTCCACACTGGACCTCTGAGGAGCTTCATTGCTTTCAAGCTCTCCCTTACTCCAATCTACCCTTTATGCTATGGGCAGAGTGATCTTTCTAGAAGGTACACCTGACCACACCACTGCTCAAAAACGTTCAATGGCTCTCCGTTACCCATACAGTAGAGCCTGGTCTCTTCATCACAATGTTCTTGGCCATTCCTAACTCTATTTTTTTTTTTTTTTGAGATGGAATCTCGCTCTGTTGCCCAGTCTGGAGTGCAGTGGTGCAATCTCCGCTCACTGCAAGCTCCACCTCCCGGGTTCACACCATTCTCCTGCCTCAGCCTCCTGAGTAGCTGAGACTACAGGCGCCCGCCATAACGCCTGGCTAATTTTTTGTATTTTTTAGTAGAGACGGGGTTTCACTGTGTTAGCCAGGATGGTCTCGATGGCCATTCATAACTCTTCAACTTCATCTTCCTGCCCTTCCCCAACCCTAACCTCAAATCCACAGACACTCTCACACTCCAGCCAGAGCAAACTTCTTGTTGATCCCAAAACACACCATGATTTTTCTTACTCCACACACTCAAAGTGCCCTTCTTACTATTTAAGACCAAAGTCAGACACCACTGCCTCTAGGGAAACCTTCCTCAGGCAGTCACTCTTGGTGCTTTCTCCTGGTACCTCTTTTCTGGCACCCACCATATTGCACTGTAATTCCTGGGAGTTCATGTGTTCATCTGTCCTGCTAAACTATGAGATTCCCACAGTGCTCCTAGTGCATATTCATTCTCCTAGCCCACATTCCTCAGCGCATAGGAATGGCGTCAGTGCCAAGCAGATAGCAGTTGCTCAACAAATGTTTGTTGAATCAGGACAGAGTCCAATACTAAGGCGTAAATTCGAAAGATTCACAAAACAAATAAAAATAGCACTGGACTGTATTTTACATTGTCTGCTATAGTTCTACCTGTGTGTATGTTATATCTCCACAACCAGACTGCAACGTCTTTGGGGGCAGAGATTCTACCTCATGTCTTGGTATTCTCTGCTAAGCACACATTACTGTATGTGCTGAACAGCATCTGGGTAGATATTAGAAAAGGACTTCTCAGGGCTGGGCCCCTGCACTGAGGGTCTTAAAACCATCTGAGGACTCTCTATAAGCTACAACCCTTGTGTCAAGGGCAATCCTACAACTGTAGGAGCTAACTTCTCACCAAGCACTGGTGAGGAGTCGCTGGGTCTCTGACTCAGTAAGCAGATAAGAACCCAAGTGTCTCAGCACCATTTCAGTTCATGGTACTGATCCCACATACACAAGGCAATTTCCCTGAAACAAGCAAACAAAAAGGTTTGTACAGAAGTGGGCAGAGATGTTAGACTTTAAAAAAAAAAAAAAGATGAGAAAGTATCTGAGCAAAAAGAACTTGGCTGGGCATAGTGGCTCATGCCTGTCATCCCAGCACTTTGGGAGGCCAAGGAGGAGGATTGCTTGAGCCCAGGAGTTCAAGACCAGCCTGGGCAACATGGCAAAAGCCCATCTCTAAAAATACAAAAATTAGCCAGGCATGGTGGTGCATGCCTGTAGTCCTAGCTATTTGAGAGGCTGAGGCAGGAGGATCACCTGAGTCCAGGAGTTTGTGGCCTCAGTGAGCAGTGATGGTGCCACTGTACTCCAGCCTGGTGCCCAAGTGAGACCCTGTCCTCCCCCCAAAAAAATTGCTTTTATAATATGAGAGTTTATGATTTACATTTATAGCACACCTTGGAGATAGGCAGGACTCTGGGAATCTGGTGATCGGGTAGGGCCAATTTCTGAAGAAGGTTAAGTGAATTCCACAGTGATATTTCTGAATTCTTGACAGTTGGTTAGCAGTGGTAACAAGCTGGATTACTGTCAATATTCTATCCTCTGGTCCTGAGTAAACTCATGCTGTCTGGTTGGCTTGGCTCCCCTCCCTGTACCCAAAGTCATTTCAGAGGAATATTAGTAGATACCATTTGTTGGTTGTCATTTCTGGATGAAAGTTCAACTTGCAGGCTGCTGCGCCTATATTTTAAATTACGTTTGGGTCCTCTGATACTGGACACTGCTGTTGTCATGGACTTTTAAGGAATACAATGACAGTGAGTCACCCTATCAATCATCAGCAACAAGAAGCCACTCACCAGAGGGAAAAGTGAGTGGGGGGTTGAGGGGGACATTGCTTCTTGGAATGGGTAAAATGTGCTGATTTCATTCCTTTTTCATGCCTATTCTATTGTTTTCATCTATTAAGTTTGCTGGAGAGTCCCTTGTAGTGTTATGACAGGAGTTAACTATCTTTACAGTTTCTTTAGACTAGCAGGTTGAGGAAAGCCTGCATTTCAGGTGGTAACAAATATTCCCTGCTAAAATTTGGGGCCTCCTGTAAAGACTTTTCAGGCACAGGTGCCTGTTTGGTTGAGAATCTAAGCTCAGCCTGGGATCTGACATCACCCCTGGGCCAAGCAAGGAGCCCACCCTGGTGGCTAAGGTCTCTCTGGGGACCTCTCTTCATTCATAGCTCCAGTATAGAAAATGAAAGGCAGGGAAACTCCCCCTCTCCATCTACTTTCTTTGCTTCTGGACCCTCTGACTCCAGAAAACTGATTTGCTCAAGGTAGAAATCAACCATACTCCCCTAGATGGCAGAATTCATTTGTTCCCACAGCTTGACACTTGAACCTTCATTTTGCAGTTACTTCTGTCTTGCCAATGTAGAGTACTCTCCCCCACTCCGTGGGGACCGTCTATAGTAAAGTGTCATCTTCGTCCAGGTAGGCAATCCTCCCAGAACCAGTACAGGGCCTGCTACAGGTGTTCAGGATACATGTGCAGGGGAGATGCAGTGTGCCAATTATGTGCAGAAATTCTCAAAGTCCAGGTCAAGAAAATCATGTCTTCCCCTCCCACCAGCATTTCTCCAGGAAAATGCTTGGGAAAAGGCCCCCATAAGGCCGGGCGTGGTGGCTTATGCCTGTAATCCCAGCACTTTGGTAGGCCAAGGGGTCGGGGCGGGGGGTGGATCACGAGGTCAGGAGTTCGAGACCAGCCTGATCAACATAGGTGAAACCCCATCTCTACCAAAAATAGAAAAATTAGCTAGCATGGTGGTGCGTGTCTGTAATCCCAGCTACTCAGGAGGCCCAGGCAGGAGAATTGCTTGAACCTGGGAGGCAGAAGTTGCAATAAGCTGAGATTGCACCACTGCACTCCAGCCTGGGCGACAGAGCGAGACTCCATCTCAAAAAAAAAAAAAAGCCCCCATAGTCTGTATTTACCAAAGTAACCAGAGCTAGCCTCGAATAGATACTCAGAGCCAATCATGTGCATTACAGTGCATCAGCTTTTTCACTCCCCATTTTACAGATGAGAAACTGAGGCTTCCAGACATTAATTCAGTCAGTGGCAGAGATCAGATTTGGGCCTAAGCTTTCTGCCTCCACAGCCCATGTATACCTTCTCTCTGCGAGGAGAATGCAGGATTTCAGAGCTGATAGAACTCTATGAGAGCACAGGTGAACTCCCTCATTTTCCCTCTTTGGAGAGAATGGAGCAAGAGGCGGTTCCAGAGCCTGTTAGGGCCACACTAGGCCTGGAACTCAGGCATCCCATCAGCCAAGCCAGCATCCCCCTGGATAAACATCTCATGTGGATTAACCTTGATAAGTTCTACAGCAATAAAAGAGAAGCAGCTCCCCTTAAGGAGCACCTCCTGTAAGCCAGGCACAGATCAAGGATTTATACATATGTAAATATTTCACACCAATCCACAAGGTGGGCACTAGCCTTGCCTTTTGACACGTGAGGAAATGCAGGCTCAGAGAGACAAGGTAGTTAATGTAGACTTGGTGTTTGTATGCAGATTTTTCTGACTCTTTCCACCCACTACACTAGACCTTCAGAAACCGGGGCCACACTATGAACTTGAAGCATTTGCTGGAAGTGCAGTGTTTGCATTTGCTGGAAGTGCACGGAAAACTTGCTGTATCTTGCACTGAATCATCAAGAACTCAGGATCCACCATGTAGCCCCTGTGTTGTTTCTTTGTGGGCTTCTTTTTTTTTTTTTTTTTTTTTTTGAGACAGAGTCTTGCTCTGTCGCCCAGGCCAGAATGCAGTGACGTGATCTCGGCTCACTGCAAGCTCCGCCTCCAGGGTTCACGCCATTCTCCTGCCTCAGCCTCCCGAGTAGCTGGGACTACAGGCACCCGCCACCACGCCTGGCTAATTTTTTTGTATTTTCAGTAGAGACGGGGTTTCACCATATTAGCCAGGATGGTCTCGATCTCCTGACCTTGTGATCCGCCCGCCTCGGCCTCCCAAAGTGCTGGGATTACAAGTGTGAGCCACTGTGCCCAGCCATCTTTGTGGACTTCTTGTGACACCTTCAGCCTCTGGGCCACAAAACCATGGAGTTGTTGTCTGGGCTCAAGAGAACACTAAAACCAGCTCTAATTGTAATGAAATAAAACCTTGACCATTTTCTTAGTCTTGGACTGTATACTCAGAGGGGGAGGTCCTCCAGAAGCCAAACAGCCAGCCCTGAGAGCTAAGAAGAAAAGTCCGGTTTTCTACTGGTTGCTCCCATGCTCTGGACAGCCTCCTAGCCCATCAACACAGGATGTGGGACTGGGCTCTTCACTGGCAAGCCCACATGGTCCTTCTGTGGTCCATTTGGGTGGAGGCTCAGGGAGGACAACTGCCCACTACCCCAGACCTGTTGATGGGGATGAGGTTCCTGGGTGGTAATTTCAGTAAGTCCATGTGCCATCCACAACTGGGATTTCCCCTCTGATGGTGGGCTCCTTACACTTTAGGCTAGAATACCTGGCAGCCTTGAGTATCAGCCATTCCAAGAGGGGCCTAAGTGAGGCCCCCCCCACTGCCATTCTAATGCTACAGGTTAGTGTGAGCCCCTCTGACTTGGCCTCCCTGTTCCTCTCATAGGAGGAGTAAGTGCCACCTCCCCTAGGGCCCTGCCTCACCCTTCTCTAGGCTAAGGGTGAGTATCAGCTGTTAGCAGGAGGACTACTGTCCTTGCTCAGAGGGGGCTGCTGCGTGTGGCCACGATTCAGATGGAGGGAGTGTGTTCAGGGTTTATTAGAGGGTACAGAAGAGCTGCTGGATTCCAGTCTAATCTGCGTTTAGGTCTATTCATAGCTTGGGCACTTTTCTATTGTAAATCATGCGAATGATTTACAATAGATCCTAGGTAAATCATGCAAATCTGCTGCAAAATGGAGTATTTGCCACAAATGGGCTTTGAAGGGGTATTGGTGACGAGTGAAGTACTATTTGTACAGTGTGAGATTCAGGAGTCCTTGAAAGCATTATATTTATGTATGATACATTTTCATAGAGGCCTTCATATTCAAGAATCTTGAGCCGCCCCTGAAAATCCTAGTCTTGCAAATGCCCACAAGAATCACCCAAGGCCGACAGGGGTGGGGGGATGCTGAAACCCAAAATTCCTTCTTCTGTCCTCAACTTGGGTGGCCTATTCAACCATGCAGTGGCCGTCAATAGCTTGGAACATGCCCCTTCCTTGCCTCAAGATCTGATGCCCATTTCACAGGGGAACTGAGGAGGCCAATTGAATTGGACTGACTACCACTTACGAAGCTATGGCTACTCCTCCAAGACACCTGTTTTAAGTTTCTGAGCTACATAGAGATAGCAAAATAAAAAGCAACAGTGTATGGCAAAGGATGATTATCAGATTGCTCTGGGAACCACTGAAGGTTATGAAAAAGATATAAAAGAAAGGTTGAAAGGTATTGGTCTGTAAGTCTCACTGAGTCAGAAGACTAGAGTGGATCTTTTTAAAAAAATACTTTAGAAACACACACACACTTCAGTGTTCTCAGATAAATATGCGTTCCTATCTTCGACTGTATTAATACTGTTAACCTATTTTAAACTCCTATGGCACAGCAAGAGTCTTACATAGTTATAAGGTTTTTTTTTTTTTTAATGCATGAGCTTTAAACTCATTTTCTTACTTTAAATAGAGTATATTAACTCTCTGTTTAGGCTGCAGGACCTCCTAGCTTAGTTTAACAGTCCAACAAAATAAGAGTGGATACAAACTCTGTAATTTACTCACAGGCATAAATGGATATATAAATGTAAAAATGTGCACAATATTTTATGCCATGCTTGGCTTCATTGTGACCTAATGTTTATAATATGTAAATAATGGCTTCCTTTTAAAGCAAAGAACTATTAATATACAGATTCATCTGAAGTCCTTTTTCTTTAATATAAACAGAAATAAAAAGAAAAAAGTATTCTTTTGCAATAAATAAATAACCAATGAGAAAGGTTGCCATTGAAGGAATTGAAAATGACAGAAGTCAACAGAAAACTTTCAATATCATACTTCAACTTTAATATGAAGATATTGTTATCAAGGGAAAAGACTCAAGAAATTCTTTGATAAAAATAACCTCACACTATCTTTGAAGCGGCTGCATTTATTTCACTACCCACTGTGTTTCTTATCAGAAGGCCAAGGGTAAGAAGTTTCCTAGTTATGATTAGGAAAGAATCTAATAGATCAGAAGACCCAATTGAAGTTGGACATAATAAGTATTAAAGTATTACATGACATTAATCCTGCCATTCCATTACTCTCTCCATCTTTGTGCACAGACTAATTATTCTGTAGCCAGTGTTCAGGAGAAAATAGAAACATACTTACCCTGGGCTGGAGTAATCTCTTTATTGCATCAACAAGGCTGGCTCTGTACTGGTCCAGAAACAGGCTGACATTGAGAAGAGAGCAGAATCCAGATTAAACTGGGTTTTCAAGTCTAATGATACTAATGGAGATAAGTACAAGGCTAATTACACATGTTTACCCAACACTAAAAAAGAGAAATTGTTTCCTACCATTCAAGTGTCTCACTGGAGGGGGTGGGAGGGGAGAAGATATTGTGGTCAGTGTTATCCAACTAAAGCCAAGTTGTCAACATGCAATGGGCCAGGATTCACACGTGACTGGGCCATGTGTTAATGTTACAGGGACAATTTCCAAACTGCTGTTTGGGGTAGCCATCTGGTTGAGATGAAGCACTCTGGCAACTTCCTGTCATTAGAGCCTAGTCTCCCTTAGACCTGGGCCCTCTGCCCACCAAGGGTGCTGTGTGGCTGCCCTCAGACCACAAACCACCAGCCCTATGACACCCAAACCATGAAATATATCTCAGGAGGTAATAGAGTTTAGTGACTAGAAACAGCACTGAGGTTAGATTCAACGTCTGACTTAGGAGTGAACAGCTACAAAAACAAAGAACAAGCTCAGACAATATATCACAGAGACCATGGCAACTTTGGATTTTCCTCTCTGGGCCTCTACATTGATTTTTTGTTTTTTTTCTTTTCTTTGTTTTCTTTCTTTCTTTTTTTTTTTTCTTTCTGAGACAGGATTTTGCACTGTCATCCAGTTACTGCAGCCTCAAATGCCAGGGCTCAAGCAATCCTCCCACCCCAGCCTCCCAAGTAGCTGGGACTACAGTTGTGCACCACCATACCCAGCTAGTTCTTTTTTTTTTTTTTTTTTTTTTTTTGTAGAGACAGGGTCTCACTCTGTTGCCAGGGCTGGTCTTGAACTACTGGGCTCAAGCAGTCTTCCTGCCTCAACCTCCCAAAGTGCTGGGATTACAGGCACATGCCACTGTACCCAACCCAGGTTCATGTTTTTATAGTTCATTTTGATTTTTCATTTTCCATCCCTGATCTTTAGAGAATTTCTGTTCATGAAGCTCTGTCACCCCTTTGCTTGGGTCAGTCTGACTCTGTCTTCACCAGTTATTATCTTGGAAGCTTGAGACAGTTTCCTTATCTGAACTTGCAGGTCCCAGACCTTTGAGTTTGGGTTGCTTGGCAGTAGGTGGCAAGTTACTTAACTTGGCCATGCCTGATGCTATGGTCTGAATGTTTCTCCCAAATTCATGTGTTGGAGACTTAATCCCCAATGCAACAGTATTGAGAGGTGGGGAGTTTGGCTCCTTTTTGCCTTCCTGCCTTGTGCCATGTGAGGACACGTGTTCTTCTTCTCCAGAGGATGCAGCATTCTAGGTGTCATCTTGGCAGAAGAGACCAGATGCTCACCAGACACCAACCTGCCCGTGCCTTGATCTTGGATTTACCAGCCTCTGGAACTGTGAGAATTACATTTCTGTTCTTTATCAATGACCCAATCTGTGGTATTCTGTTATAGCAGCAGAAAATGGACAAAGACAGCTGGATGTTTATTAAAACCAAGGAAAGGATTCTGTGGGTGGGGTTAGGGTGGGGACAGGTGAAAGCATATTGTGCCGAAGGCATGCAGAACAGAGCTGGCTGCCAAACACGAGGGGAGTTGTCCAGCCTCTGCAGAAGGGCTCCTGGGCATTGCTAGAGCACTCTGCCAAGAGAAAGCAAAGCTGCTAGAGGCTGCCAATGATACCTATTGATAGGGACTTTTTTTCTGAACCCCATATTGGGATACGTGATCTGATATTATGTTGGTGCAAAAGTAATTGCGGTTTTTGCCATACCTTTAATGGCAAAAACTGCAATTACTTTTGCACCAACATAGTAACTATGAACTGAGGTCATAATAACCGAGCTTAGAAAGTACAGCTGAATCTTTGAAATCTGAACAGTACTGGAATATCCAGGATGCCAAAACCATGGGGCCCAAATTGTATATACAGCACCGAAAAGCAGTGATACTGTTTGGATGTTTCTCCCCTCCAAATCTTGTGTTGAAATGTGATCCCCAATGTTGGAGGTGGGGCCTAGTGGGAGGTATTGGGTCATAGGGGCGGATCCTTCATCCTTGTCTTGGTGAACTCCCCGTGGTAATGAGCTCATGTGAGATCTGGTTGGTTGAAAGAACCTCCTGTTTCTCTCTATTGCTCCTTCTCTCTCACCATGTGACTGCCTGCTTCCCCTGTGCCTTCTGCCATAAGGCAACTTCCTGAGGTCTTCACCAGAAGCAGATGCCAGCAATATGCTTCCTGCACAGCCTGCAGAACCATAAGCCAATTAAATCTCATGTCTTTATAAATTACCTAGCTTCAGATGTACCTCTGTAGCAGCGCAAGATGGACTAATACAAGTAGTAAAGAGATAAGGAAGAAGGGGGCACTATGCCTGTCCTTACGGAGGTTACAGTATAATAGGGAGGTAAGCCAGGCACAAGGACACATGTTTAATACAAATGGCAGAGACACACACGTTTTAATAACAAAACAGTTAATACTCACTGAGCTGAGTACTAGGTAACAGGTACCTTCTAAGAGGTTTTCATAGCTCATTTAATCCTCACATCAATCCTATGAGGTAGTTTTTACTGTTAGCATTATTATTATTGTCCACATTTTACAGCTAAGGAAACGGAGGCACAGAGAGGTTTGGAGTCACACAGCTACTAATTGGCAGGGCTGGGATTCACCTCTGTACCATATTGGCTTCAGAGTCTGTGCTCTGAGCCACTGCTCGGTACTGCCTCTCACATCTAATTGTAATTACTCCTGAGCATGAAATAATGTACGGAAGAGAGCACTGACTGGTTTAGGCAAAAGAGGGAGGTCATCAGATGACTAGAGTTAGGCGGGGTTGGTCGAGAAAGCCATCCCTGTTTACTTGCATCCATAGTGATCTCTCCCTTTTCCAAGCTCAGTACAAGAAGTAGAGAATTTGGAGGTTCTCCCAGGTCCCTGCATTTCATTGTTGTCCTCTCATTCAGCTGTCCTCTCATTCAGCTGCTATGCTTCTTGAAGGCAGAGAGCATCTGCATTTCTTTTTTTTTTTTTGAGACTGAGTCTCACTCTGTTGCCCAGGCTGGAGTGCAGTGGCACAATCTTGACTCACTGCAACCTCCACCTCCTGGGTTCAAGCGATTCTCCTGCCTCAGCCTCCCAAGTAGCTGGGATTACAGACATGCGCCATCATGCCCAGCTAATTTTTGTATTTTAGTAGAGGCAGGGTTTCACCATGTTGGCCAGGTTGGTCTCAAACTCCTGACCTCAGGTGATCTGCCCACCTCAGTCTCCCAAATTGTTGGGATTATAGGCGTGAACCACCGTGCCCGGCCTCATCTTTGCATTTCTTTGCCTCTCTCACAACATTTGGAAAACAGCTGAGGACATAGTAGACGAAAACGTTGATTCCTGGGGAAGAACAGCCGTGCTGTAGAGGTAGTCACTATAGTGATAGTGTATGGCTTGAGGAGTGTATGAGACATACATCTTCAGCTTTAGAGCCATCAGTTCTAGGCTGTGTCTGTTGCAAAGCAATAAATAAATAAAAGGGCTGTCTTCTACTTAATAAAAATTGACAACGATGTCTTTTTAAAAAGCAGGGACAGCAGACAGGGCACGGTGGCTCAAACCTGTAATCCCAGCACTTTGGGAGACCAAGGTGTGTGGATCATCTGAGGTCAGGAGTTCAAGGCCAGCCTGACCAACATAGTGAAATCTCAACTCTACTAAAAATACAAAAATTAGCCAGGCGTGGTGGTGTGTGCCTGTAATCCCAGCTACTTGGGAGGCTGAGGCAGGAGGGTCGCTTGAACCTTGGAGGCAGAGGCGGAGGCTGCAGTGGGCTGAGATCGTGACATTGCATTCTGGCCTGGGTGACAGAGTGAGACTTTGTCTCGAGAGAGAGAGAGAAAAAAAGCAGTGACAGCAAAACTACTTTTGAAACCTCTTAACCCATAACAGCATTTCAAATGCATTTGTTTGGAAAGTAATATGGAAAACTGTTCCATTCACAACTTGAATTTCTTCTCTAACGGTGAGTCCCTTACCTTAAGCTAGAACACTCAGCAACCTTGTGCATCAGCCATCTCCATGAGGGGCCTAAGTAAGGCCCCCTACTCCCATTTCTAATGCTGCAGGTCAGACCCCTCTGATTTGGCCTCCTGTCTCTTCACACAGCAAGAGTAAGCACCACCTACTCTAGGGCCCTGCATCATTCTTTTTAGCTAAGGGTGAGTATCAGCTGTCAGTGGGAGGGCTGCTGTCCTCGCTCAGAGGGGGCTGTTGCGTGGAGCTGTACTTCAGACAAGGGAGGAACTTGGTTCAGGGTTTTAAAGAGCTCCGGCTTTGATGTTGCTGCTGTGTGACTTTGGGCAGGTCACTTCATGTGAAGCCTCAGGTTCCTTGTCAATAAACACCCACCTATATGACTATGTGGACATCAAATTAATAAGATATGTTAGTTGATAAAGGTTTGTTGAGCATCTACTATATACTAAGGGCAAATTTAGGCACTGGGGATGAGCTATGAATAAGACAAAGTTCCCATTCTCAAGGAGCTTCCATTCTGTCTTCATTTCGCTTTACTATTAATAGTTCCAGCACAGCCTACACACAGACTGGCAGTTACTTGTGGACAGACTGGCAGATCATCACAGTCCTTGGAATTGAGGAGCTTATGTAGGGTGTTAGTTTCAATGTCCCTAAAGTGGGTAGTACACACTCCTTTACTGATACTGTCAAGGATGAATCAACTTTCAGGTAGGATATTTCAACAGACTAGGTTCTCTTCCAATCTGATGATTTTCTCCTCTGAGGAGAGCAGCTTATAAGAAGTTTCCAAAAAGTCATTGCTTGAGTGTCTTTGGTCACCACAGGTTCCATGGAAGGTTCTTCTATGGAAGGTCACTTTGAGCAATGGGAAAAGAATCCTCAGATGAGCTAGAAACCACGTCCAGAATGGAACCTCATCCCATTCCATCCATCACTCATGATGACCTGATTATTACCCATGGAAAGACTTTATCTTTCCCAAAACTACATTCTCAAATCTTGGAGCACAGAATGTATGTAAATTAAGTGCTACACAAATTTGCCATTAAGTCATATTAAACAGTAATTAATAACCATTAAGAATTAATGAGAAAGGAATCAAACTATGTCTTTAAAATATTCGCTCTTCAGGACTCTCTATTTTATTCCTTAGTGAGGTAATAATATCTTGAGCGATCTCGGCTCACTGCAAGCTCCGCCTCCTGGGTTCATGCCATTCTCCTGCCTCAGTCTCCCGAGTAGCTGGGACTACAGGTGCCCACCACCATGCCCATCTAATTTTTTATTATTTTTAGTAGAGATGGGGTTTCACCGTGTTAGCCAGGATGGTCTCGATCTCCTGACCTCATGATCTGCCCGCCTCGGCCTCCCAAAGTGCTGGGACTACAGGCATGAGCCACTGCGTCTGGCCCAATATCTTGAGCTTTAATAATTAAGCATTCTGGATTTTTAAAAGAAGATTATGATTGTAGGAAAATATCTCTGTCAGTTACCCAGGCCTACGGGAAACCTGGCTGGTTGGGACATGCAGCATTTAAGCAAAGGACCACATTCAGTTTATATCTGTGCATCCTAAAACTGGTAAGATTGTTAGAAAAAAAAAATGAACAGCACCTTAAGAACTGAGCTTCAAACATGCCCTTATAAAGTGCTATTTCTCCTTAAAGTTGGTCAGGATTACAAAGATGTTAACATCACAGCTTAACACACGGCACACATTCCAAACAGACTTATTTGAAAGGTAATGCTGTCTACTCCATCTCTCCAAATCAAATTTCCCAAAATTAATTCTTTGTAGTTCTCTAATAGATCTTTATTCCAAGTAAGCTCACTTGCTACTTAGCTCTGATGCAGAATTTATAACACTTTGTAGAGTATGTCATCTGAGCAATTTCAATGTGTTTTAGAGGGAATGATATATAATCTCCTGAAAATTCACCCCTTAAATAAGTCTTAATGGGCTGAGAGAACAGCAGTAGCTTAAGTGGATCTATTAAAAAAGGCTGAGTGGGTCAGTGATGGGGACAGAGATACCATTTTAACTCTCACTTCAGTTGCTGATCAAAATACATTGGCAGTCTAGTTTGACCATTAAAGGGCACCCACGCACACACACACACGGACACACAGACCTCTATATAATTCACTTGTGGATCAACACTTGCTTTCTTCCATTGATCTGAATCACAGATTTTCCAACAAAGGAAAGGTGCCAGACCATTTTCATCACCTCCCTTAGAATCAGTTTCATGCAGACTGCAGAGCATCTGTAATTCCTCTCATAGGGAAGTTAATTAGTGCAGAGAACAAGGAGACATTTTTCTCTGTCAGTAGCCACAGAAAGGAAGACCCCTATGTAATTTTCAATGTGAAATGTGCTGAGTTAAAGTCACTGTTTTAGATTTAACTTCAGCAAAGGAATGACTTCTTTCAGTATTTACCAACTGATTTTTATGAGAGCTCAGAATAATGCTGTATTCTAATTTTACTTGGCTCTACCCCTTTAGTTGAGTAATCTTGGGTGATTCATGTATTTTCTCTGGGACTGAGTCTTCTCAGGTGTCAGGTGAAAGGGCTGACTATATTTGGGCGAAAGATATTTTCAGGTGTAAACTTCCGTGAGTTGTGATTTGGAGCTGTCCATGATCACAGCATCTGAAAGAAAACAAATTCTAGAGCCTACAGTATTTCCATTTTGAGGGAAAAAAATTTTCACAAAATCAGCTTAAAAATCAAACATTTTTCATCATTTAGAGTAAAGTAAAAAGGACTAAAAAAAAAATGAAACAATTTAGAGTATATAGCAAGTGCAAAAACGCTGAGAGAGCAATCGGGGTGGGTTGCTACAGGCCAATGTACTTTCCCCTATTTCTTTCCAAAGTCTCGGGCTGCAGGCGCACAGATGTGCTGATTGTCCTGCATACCCAGCTCAATGGGCCGGTCAGGGTATGGGTGGCATTTCAGATATGCTTTCTAAGCCTTTTGAGAATTCAAATGCACAGAGTCATTTCTATTTTTGCAGAGCTACAATAAACTGGAGGGCCGTCAAACACTGAATGAAAGCGTTCATTGGATAAAAAACATCTTACTTCCAGACCCTTAGATTATATTGTGATTGAACAGGAGTCTGGAAAGGCAGGCTTAAAATTAACAATCACTCACTATTCTAACTCAGCAAGGACCAGGCTGGACTGCATTCCAGCAGAAAGGAATCCTTATATTAAACTCAACATTAAACAAGTCAACTGAGGAAATTAATAGGCAGGTTTTTTTCTACACCTGTGGTTAAATATTCTAATATTTTGATGTTTGTCAATAGCATCCTTTTGCAGGTATGGCTGCACCTCAATTTTTCCTTCTGTTTATTTCAAAGTTGACATTTTACAAGTTATTTAGGAACTGCTGAACCATGAAACTATTTTTCATTGTCAAAAATGCTGAATGGTGAAATAATGACTAGCTTTCACAGTTTGCCTCTTTATTTTATAATCTAGTTGAGCTACTAAATTTAGTTGTGAACTAACAGACTGTCTCTTCTGGGAAATAAGTTATTTCCCCCACTGCCTACAGGTTTTTGAATGTTTGAATGTAAATATCTGAATATATGAATGATTTAAGAACATAAACATATCACCGTTTGTTGTAATCATGTGCATTTTACTTGAACCACAATGTGGGTTTGGAATAGGTTTGTGAATAGAGCTTGTTTTCATGTAAATGGGATCAAGCAGTACCACTGGTTAGCTATTCAGGGAATCAGACAATGCCACCCTTGCTGGAAACGCTTCAATAAGATTTTAATCCATGTACCTAATATTTGAACTCCAACTCTTGCTTCATATTCCTGTGGCCTAATCCAGATCTCATTGCTGACAATGACTGAAGGATGGTGTGAGACTTAATGTGATCTATTTATGTGTGGCACCTCTTCCTGACACTGAGGATTTCAGGTTTCGTCTTGGAGGTAGTGTCTAAAGAGAGCTTTCTTTTCCTCCCCAGTGACATTCTTAAAAATATGTAGCACGGTTTGCCTGCCTGCCTGCCTGCCCCTAGAAGCAGCATCCATGCAATAACTCTTACAGAGAAACACCACACCAACAGGACATAAAGAACTCGTGGAATCCTGTGCTTCACTGCTACATGCACAACGTGCATATTAGAAATATTACTGTACTTTCTAAGTTTCTAAGCAGCTTACCCATCCCCGCGAATATGAAGAGAGACCATTACCAAAGCATTTCTTTTGGAAATACTATCAGCATCACAGTGAGAGTAGCTTAATGTTTCACATTTACAAATGGGAAACTATAAACAGGCTGACATTCTGGCATTTACAACACCCAGGGGAAAAAAAAAACAATTCATGCATGGAAAAGCCATTTATAAAATGAAGCTTGGTGTATTTAGTTCATTTGAAGCCATAAATTCTCACACAGCTACCAGATGTGTATCTATGTGTGTGTGTATACATATAATATTATGTTATGTGTGTGTAATGTAAGTCTTAAATTGAATATGCATTATGTATATCAGTGTACGTGACCCTGTTGTCGGCTAGGGAAAAAAGAATGTTTTCCAAACATGTTGTGTGGCTATTTTTAACCTGAGAACATTAATCAGAAAAGAGCTTAAATCTTACTTCCTCTGCTTTTCCCTCTGGTACAAATAGGATGACATGGTGAGAGTGTCCATAACACAAGGTATGACAAAGCCAGGCTGTTTTGATATTTGTGTAAGGGACAAATTTAACTCTAAATCTCTTGGCCAGACCTGCCTTCCCCATATAATCAGAGCCCATCCACGTGTGACCCTTGTCTAAAGCTTCAGGAAGATGCTGCCCCTTCCCTCTTGCCGCTGCTCTCTGATCTGACTTTCATGCTTAATCTGATCTAATCCTGCCAGCATTATCTTCATCTGTGCAATGAAACCTGGAGGATTCTTTCTCATATTTGGTGAGGAAAGGCATTTACTAAATTACTTGCTCGAATCATACGGTGAGGTTTTAGCTCCTTATTTTTGATTAGATGAGGGCTGCAGCATTGAGGCACATTATCATTGATTAGTCAGAAATCCAGGTTTCTCCTATTTTTGGAACAAGATTTCCTGAAATTGGGTGCAAAAAGACTAAAAGGGCTATGAAAAACTAGAAACTCTCAGCTAAGAATAGACAAAATATTTATTTTTCATGGAGAAGTATTTTTTTTTCCGAAGAAAAAAAGCAAACCTAATTCCAATGACTTTTGTAGAAAAGTTATCCATTGAAAATCTTATTAAAATAATAATAATAACAAAACCCACTTCCTGAAAATTTCATTCAACTCTCCTCTAGGGAAAGTCTTCCCTGAGTTCTGGATCTTATGATTGGCCTTATCAATATAACAGAACTTCTTCAGAATCTGAACTTAATGTGTTTTCAAATCTAAAGTGTCCTAATAAACATCATGATAAAACCTCAAACAAGATCTTACTCTTAACAGGGAAAATACTTGTGAATTGTCAATGTTTCCCATAAGCTGAAATAATTATTATTCAAACTGCATGAAGAAATACATAAGATTAGTTGAAATAATTATTAAGGTCTGATGCATATTTATCCTGTAACTTACGATCAGACTTTCATTAACAAATAAGTAGATTGGGCTAAAATAGAGGGCAAAATACCGAATGTAAATTATTTTTAAAAGGCAGACACCTGACAGAGATTGTCATGTTATTATTTGCATAAGAATAAAATGTAATTTTATAATTTTTGTTTTAGGTATAATTAAATATTATAATTGAATACACTGAAAACATTAGATAGCAAACATATATTTTAAGAAAAGCGATTTCCCCAAAGATATTCCACAGATATGTTTATTTGCTAGAGAGTATGTGTGTGTACACACACACATATATTTTCCCTTATATCAATAGTCAGATCTCTCCTAAGAAGTAAGCTAATTGAGCTGTTTGTGTTGATAAACTCCTTTTTCTCCAGACTATTCCTCTCCGAGCCATAATTATTTGCAATTTGCCTAAGTCGTCCATTTACTGATACGTCAAGCATGAAACAGAGGCAATTCCAGAAAATGGAAATGCTTCTCAAAATCAATCTTTGGGAAATAATGTGGTAGAAGTTACTGTGTGATAGAAGACTACCTTATAACTGTCACATGGAGATGAATATTAATTTGTTGAGGTTAAGGTGGCTTTGTGCTTCATTTGTTGACTTTGCTTAGCCGTCAGCTAAGCAACACAGCCCAATTACTCCAGCAAAGCTATTTTTTTCTAACAGGAGTTTTGTGATTTTTATGTACTTACCAGTCAGCACACATAACAATGTCAAAATGTCCTTCCAGTTGAGAGACATCTGTCTCATTATCCCATCGTAAAACGCTTGAGGAGAAAAAGATTTTAAAAATTATACATAGGGTTTTTTTTTAATTTTGATTTTGAGCTATTAACATTATTTTTTGTGGCACTTGAAATTATTTAAAAGGTATATACAAATTATTTCAAAAGGTATAATAAAAATAGGATGTAACTGTCTTCTGTGTTTTATTTAGTATTTATTTATTTATTTAGTATTTAGTTTTATTTAGTATTTAGTATTCAAATCTAGAAGAAGAATTCTCTACTTAAATAAAATAGTTAACCTTTTTGCTAGTTTTTATAGGTTTTTGTAGACAAACTAGAGAAAAATATCTTATCTTTACCGTAGTCATTATAATGATTCTAGACCCTTAACATCAATAAGGTACATATTGAAACCAAAGTATTCCACATTTGACTGGAATACAAATTTATAAAAATAAATGATGTGAGACAGCTTATATCTATACTGCCTGGCATATCAGTTGCTTTTCATATTGATGAAATGAGCAATTTGGTAAGATGGAAGAAAAGAAGAGTCAAATTTCATTTGGTAGTTCTTGGTTTTTAGGCATAGTGAAAAATTCACCCACACTGACACTTAGTCTCCCAAAGGGGATCAGGTTTAAAACTTCACATTAATAACAATAATTAGTAACATGCATTTGAAAACTTTACTAATGCTTATGAGGCCAACCAGAGGTTTTTAGTTACTCTCAATTAATAACTGTGATGATTAGCATTTTACCATATTCAAGTATTTTAATGATTCGTCTTACCACAGCATCAAAACTGTGATTTACAGTACTATTTTTCAAAGTAAAATTCTGTTCCTATTTTCTATTTTGATTCTTTAAACCTAACCGGATTGAACATGTCCTACCCTGCCCAGTTATATTTGCTTATTTTGGTGGATTCATTTCTTCTATATCTTCCCTAGGTGAAAAGTCATGTGTCTGAATATAATAATAAGTCTTATACTAGTCAGCCCAAAAGTTCTTTTCATATACAATACATTAATATATATTAATGCCAGTAAATTTCTCAAGGTAGAAAAGATTAAAGACATCACCACAAAAATACCTACACAGGCTGGGCAGCAGTTGTTCATTGACTTGTCCAACTCGTTCCTACTAAGCCACTCCTCACTGTGTGTCAGGTCCTGTGCTGTGCCATAGACCATGCCTTCACAGGGGCAGCTTGATGGGCCATATGGACACAGAAACCCCCAATTCCTACGCTGTATCCTATGCATTGGGTGAATATACAGACTTGGAGCATGGGAGGGCTTTCCAGAAGCAGTGGGTTACCTCAGGGTTCACAAGTCCAGTAACACCCAGATAAGCTTTACAAATTAACTTTAGTGTTGCTGTACTTGCTGAGGCCTACTGGATAGGCAAGAAATGAAGGAAATTAGGAAATCCTAAGAGATCAATGCTTACGTTGTTTACGGATTTCTCAGAAACTCCATGCACCTGGGGAGAGCAGGAAGCAACAAACACCAACTTTTCTGGAAATGCTGAGGCTCCCAGTGTATCTGGGACTCAGGCTCAGTGAGAGATGGGGCCTTCCCAGCCCTCATCACAGCCCTGAGTTTTAGAATCTAAGACTTGAACCATGAGCAAGATGGTTTAAAGTATACATCTATACTAGACATTCTCTGATCAGAAAAGTAATGTATCTATCCATCATATGAATTTTGAAAAAAAAAGATTAAAGTATTAAAATTACTCATAATCTTACCATTCCATAAATGTCTCTTTAGAATTTGCTTTTAATACATATGCAATTACTAAAGCACAAGAACAGACTGCAGGAAATCCTGTGGTGATAGTGGATGCTGTATTCCTGAGATGCTTCAGCCCCTTGGTTCAACAAAGACAAACTGGAGAGATAGGGGTCTAAGCAGCGACTGGGTATGGATTCCCACAGCAGCTGTAATGAGTCGTGACTCTAAAATAAATTGAAATGCCTGGCTTGGTCACATGGACCATAACACATTCCCAAAAGGTATTTTTCCCCAGTTCTCATGAGGCTTATGGCTGTGCTACATGCATGTGACAGAGAAAGAGAGTGGTATTGTGGACAGAGTTCAGCTTTAGCACAGCAGACAGACCTAGGTTCAAATCTTGGCTCCTCCCCTTAGTAGCTGTATGAGTTTAGGCAATTATTTAACCTTACTGAGCTTGTTTTCTGATCTGTAAGATGGGGATAACACTAGCTATCTCCTTGAACATTCTAAGAGCACCATTCATACAGTACCTGGACTTGTATTGTTCATGTAACATACAATGAGAATGGTGCTTCCTGGAGCTGTGCAGTCAGGCAGCCTGCTATCTTGGAAGACTAGAGATGATGGTGAGTTCACTGTTCACTCCTCTCCTCCAGTGACCTTGTCCTCCACCTTTGGAGATACACTCCCATGCATGCTCGTGAGAGCATGTGCTTCCACTGTGGGGGAGGACCAGACTGTGTTTGTATCTAATCTGTTGCAGACCAATACTTTTGTAAAATATAGTCACAAAAATGAGATTAAAAACACAAAGACATTCCAAATACAAGTCCACTGATCATATGCTTGGATGTCGCAGCAGTGTTTCTAAACATTTATTTTCAATTTCTGAACTTATCTCCTTGCAGATCAGTAACATACAGTTCACAGACTGGCACCAGTCCATGGCCTACTCATTGAGTGGCACTCCTCCAAACCTATCTTTACCAGTTACTGCAACTCTAGCCAATCTCTGACCAACCCCTCCTATCTTTCACAGCTCATTCTTTCTAGAAGGTACTCTTCAGTCCCACTGGCCCACACTGATCTTATCACCATGTCACTATCCCACTTCCCTAATATTTATCTTTCTTTCTTGCTCAGCTTAAATTTCATGACTTATCATTGTAATTACTCCCTTGCATACACCCTCAACTTCCTTGTCCCTCTCTTACTTCCTCGTATTTGTTAAATCCAGCTCTCTACCTGGTCCATGACTGCACCTGTGCACCTGAATGTGGCTAGAGACAGCACACAAGCATCCTCACTGGCTTTGCTTTAAATTCATGACTATGAACCTCAAGTGGACCCTTAATGACATCTGGCAGTTATACTTACATTTCCTTTGTCCATTTAGTTTCCCACTATCCTAGGTCATTATTTTGCACTTTCTACTCTCCCTTCAAAATTCTGACACTATTCCCCTCCTCCTCACTTTCAGCTGATGACCCTGCTTCTTGCTTTACTGTCAAAATTGCAGCAATCAAGCCGGGCACGGTGGCTCATGCCTGTAATCCTAGCACTTTGGGAGACCGAAGCGGGTGGATTGCTTAAGCCTAGGAGCTCGAGACTAGCCTGGGCAACATGGCGATACCCCCTCGCTGCTAAAAATACAAAAAATTAGCTGGGTGTGGTGGCACACACCTGTGGTCTCAGCCACTCCGGAGGCTAAGGTGGGAGGATCATCTGAGCCCAGGAAGTCAAGGCTGCAGTGAGCCATGATCTAGCCACTGCACTCCAGCCTGGGTGACAAAAATGAGACCCTTTCTCAAAAAAAAAAAAAAAAAAAAATGCAGCAATCAGTTAAGAACTTCCATAAACTCCTACCACCACACTTATGCTCCTAATAGCATCTGCATCTACACATTCTGCCTTCCTGCCCATTACCATAGATGAACTATCTATACTCCTATCTACAGCCAGTACCTTCTCTTATGCCACCTAGATCCATCCCCTTTGATCTATTCTAGGACGTGCTCTAGCAATTTCCCTTCTGTTTCCTATATCAGTTCTTTTCTCTCTCTGGATTACTTCCATCAGTATTCAAACATGGAGTTATTTCCCCCTTTGTAAAATATCCTCTCCTGACAGTTATTGCACCATTTCTCTATTCCTCCTTCGCAGCAAAACTCTTTGAGAAAATTGTTTGACACTCTGTTGCCAATTCCTCTCCTCTCATTCTCTTAAAATTCACTCCAGCCAGGCTTTTGTCCCCACCGTTCCACCAAAAATGCTGCTGTCAAACTCACCAAAGATCTCCACATTGCTAAATTTAGGTCAGTTCTTAGTCTTTATCTTACTTGACCTATCAGCCTGAACCTCTCCCATGAACTCTAGATTCATATATCCAACTTCCTATTTTAATATTTCCACTTGGGTATCTACTAGACATCTCAAACCTAACATGTCCAAATTTGAATTCCCAATCATTTTCCCTAAAACTCACTTCATTCAGTCTTTTTTAAATCTCGTTATTGGTAATTCCATCTTTCCAGTTGCTCAGGCCAAAGACCTTGAATATATCTTTGACTCTTTCTCTTACAGTCCACATTGAATATGCCACAAGTGCAGGTCATTCTACCTTTGAAATATATCAAAATCTAACCACTTCTCTCTATCTTTACTGCTCTCCCCAGTCTAAACTACTATCATCTCTCATCTGAATTATTTCATAGCCCCCTAATTGGTCTCCCTGCTTCCATCTGTCATCCAACAATCTCTGCTCAAGAGAGCAGCCAGAGTGATTCTTTTAAAACATGTATCAGATCATGAGCCTTTTCTCTCTTCACTCAGAGCAAAAGCCAAAGTCTTTACAATGACCTGAAAACCCTTACACAATTGGGCCTGGTTACCACTCTGTCCTCATCTACTATTACTCTCCTCCTTGGCCTCTTTGCTCTAGTAACACTGGCCTCCTTATGCTTTCCTGAATACACTAGCATGGTTCTGTTCTAGGGTCTTAATACTGGCTGCTTGAGCAGCCAAAATGCTCTTCCTCCAGATATCTCTATAGCTACAGCTCACTCCGTCACCTCCTTCAGGTCTTTGTGTATATGTCTTACCTTCTCAGGGAGGCCTCCCCTGACCATCCTCTTTAAAACTGCAATCATTTATTTTCAGTCCAGCACTTCTAAAACCCCCTTATCTTGCTCTTTATTTTTCTGTAGCAGCTATTACCCTTTAATGTGCAATATAACTAAATTATTGATTTTGTTTCTTCTCTCTTTCCCCACTAGAATATAAGCACCACCGGGATACAGATTTTTAAAATCTGTTTTGTACAGTGATGTATTTCCAATGTCTAGAATAGTCCCTAGCACCTAATAGCTGTTCAATAAATATGCCATATGGATGAATTGTGTGTGAATGTACCTAGCACAGTGCCTGGCACGCAGAAGGCCCTCAAGAAATAGAGGTTTCTATTGTTAAATTGCTCTTTGAATAGAATGTGTGGATTAGCTAGATATGAAGTCCACTTAAAATGCTTTCTAAAGATTTCTGCTTCCAGCAAAGATGGCGTAACAAGGCCCTCATTTAGCTTTTTGTCTAAAACAACAACAGAAAACCTACACAAAACATATAAAACAATAGTTTTCAAGACACTGAACATCAGCAACACAGGACAGTAATCCTTAAGAAGACAGAAATAAATGAAATGAGCCCTACCTTTACCCCAGCTTACTGCCTTGAGAGTTTCCAGGCCATAGCATAGATGGAGGAAATGAGAAAGAAGCAGGTGGACTGCCTGAGTTAAGAAGATGGGGCCAGGCATGGTGGCTCATGCCTGTAATCCCAGCACTTTGGGAGGCTGAGGCGGGTGGATCATGAGGTCAGGAGTTTGAGACTGGGCTAGCCAAGATGGTGAAACCCCGTCTCTACTAAAAATAAAAAAATTAGCTGGGCACGATGTTGGGCACCTGTAATCCCAGCTACTTGGGAGGCTGAGGCAGGAGAATCGCTTGAACCTGGGAGGCAGAGGTTGTAGTGAGCCTAGATCACACCACTGCACTCCAGCCTGGGTAACAGAGCGAGACTCCATCTCAAGAAAAAAGAAAAAAGAAAAAAAAGAAGATGGAACTGAGAGTCTAAGAAACTTGAGTTCCCAGGATAAAATACTGAATAGGAGAGCACTGGAGAGAGAGAGAGAGAGAGAGAGAGAGAGAGAGAGAAAGAGAGAGAGAACTCTGGAGATCTGTGGATGGTCCCCCTAGAATATTCTGTGGATGACTGATCATGCATGTATGTGAGAAAACTATCTGAAGTTGGGGAAAGATCATGTCAAAAAATTGAAGGGGAGTAGGTCAGTGCTCACACAGGGCCAGGAATAGTGCGTGTTCCACCAGCCAGATTAGAAAACCTCATAATTTACAAGCATTGTGTAGAGTCCTCAGAAGGGTCTTGTCTCAATAGTAGGGAATAATTAGCCCTAGACTAAATGCTGCTCTGGTTCTGCCTAACAAATCTTAAAAGCAAGACCCAAACATATCAAACTATTTCAAAGTAATTTAACTGTATCCCAGAACAAAACTCAAAAACACACTTTGGGCGGTCAAGGTGGGAGGACTGCTTGAGGTCAGGCGTTCAAAAACAGCATGGGCAACATGGCAAGATCCCATCTCTACAAAAAATACAAAAATTAGATGAGCATGGTGGTGCATGCTTGTGGTCCCAGCTACCTGGGGGGCTGAGAAGGGAGGACCACTTGAGCCTGGGAAGTTGAAGCTGTAGTAAGCTGTGATTGTGCCACTCCACTCCAGCCTGCATGACTGAGTGAGACTCTGTCTCTAAAACAAACACAAAATCTCAAAAACATTTACAGAAATATAAAAACATTCAGATCCCAACAAAGTAAAATTCAAAATACCTAGTATATAATCCAAGATGGCCAGACATATAAAAAATTGAAAAAATAGAAACCATAATGACAAGACAAATCAAACGACTGAACTCAATCGAAAACTGACAGAGATGTCAGAATTAGCAGACATGGGCATTACAATAGTTATCATAATGGTCTTTAATATATTCTAAGAATCAGGTAGAGACATGGGAGATACCTTTTAAAGCCCCAAATCAAACTTCTAGAGATGAAAACTACAATGCCTGAGAAGAACAATACATTGGATAAGATTAACAGCAGATTAGACACCGCAAAAGAGAAGACTAGTGAACTTGAAAACATAGCGATAGAAACTATCCAAAATGAAATATATGGAGAAAAAAAGGAATAAAATAAAGAGTGAGCTGTGGGACAATTTTAAGTGGTCAATACATGTGAAACTGGACTTCTCAAAAAATAGGAGAAAGGAGACAACAGAAAAAATATTTGAAGAAATAATGGCTGAAAAATGTCCTAATTTAATGAAAACTGTTAACTCAGCAAGAAATTTCAACAAGCCCAAACACAAGAAACATGAAGAAAACTAGCAGGCACATAATAATAATCGAATTGCCTAAAAGTAGTGATAAAGAGAAAATCTGAAAAGCACCCAGAGGAAAAAGATGTTTTATATAAAAACAAAGATAAGGATGACAGCATATTTTTTTGTGTGAGGAATACGCAAGTTAGAAGACAGTGGAGCAGCATCTTTAAAGTACTGAAAGGAATAAAAAACAACTGTCAACCTAGAATTGTATAGCCAGTGAAAATATATTTCAAAACAAGGTGAAACAGATGTTTTCAGACATACAAAAAGCTGAAGGAATTAATCACCAGCAGACCTACGCTGCAAGAAATGTTAAAGGAAATCCTTAAGGCAGAAGAAAAATGATATCAGATGGAAATGTACATGAAGGAATCAGAAATACTAACTATATAGGTAAATATATATATGACTGTTTCTTATTACTTAAACCTCTTTAAATATAATTGGTTAAACAAGCAAGTATTGTGGGGTGATAATATATGTATAGATAAAAAGTAGGACAATAGTAGCATAAAGACTGGCAGGGGACCAATGGCAGTATACTACTGTAAGGTTTTGTTTTGTTTTGTTTTGTTTTGTTTGAGACAGAGCAGGCTCGAGTACAGTAGCATGATCTCAGCTCACTGCAGCCTCCGCCTCCCAGGTTGAAGCTATTCTCCTGTCTCAGCCTCCCGAGTAGCTGGAATTACAGGCACCAATGACCACGCCTGGCTAATTTTTGTTTTTGTTTTTTTTTTCAGTAGAGATGGGGTTTCATCATGATGGCCAGGCTGGTTTCAAACTCTTGGCCTTAAGTGATCCACCCACTTTGGCCTCCCAAAGTGCTGGGATTATAGGCATGAGCCACCATGCCCAGCCACAGGTTTTAATAATATACATGAAATGGTATATCATTTGAGGATAGTCTGTGATAAGTTAAAGATACATACTATAAAATCTAAAGCAACCACTAAAATAAAAAACAAAGAGTTACAGCTAATAAGCCAACAAAGGAGATAAAATAGAATAAGAAAATAAACTCATTTAATCCAAAAGCAAGCAGAACAAGATGAAAGGGGGAACAAAGAATAGATGAAACACAAAACAAATAGTAAAATGACAGATTTAAATCTAACCCCATTAGTAACTGTACTAAACAAAAATGGTCTGAACACTCCAATTAAAAGGCAGAGTGTGTCAGACTGGACAAAACAGCTAGACCGAAGTACATGTGGCTTACAATAAATGCATTTTAAATATACAGACACAACTAGGTTAAAAGTAAAAAGATGGACAAAGATATACCAAGCAACACTAGTCAAAAGAAAGCTGGAGTGTCTATATTCATATCAGACATAGTAGATTTCAGAGCAAAGAATGTACTAGGAATAAGGAAGATCACTTTACAATGTTAAAGGGTCAAGAAGCAGACATAACAATTCTAAATATTCACGCACTGAATAACAGAGCTTCAAATTTATGAAGCTGAAATGGATAGAAGTACAACTACAAAAAACCACAGACGAAACCAAATTACTGTCAGAGATTTCAATACTCCCCTCTCAGTAATTGATGGAACAAGTAGACAGAAAATAAGCAAAGCTACAGATGACTTAAACAACACTATCAATAACTTGACTTAATTGATATTTATAGAATACACTCAACAATAGCAGAACAGATGTTCTTTTCAAATAGACCATTTACCAATATATACCTATTCTGGGTCATAGTGTAAGTCTCAATAAATTTAAAATGATTCTAGTCATACAAAAAATATGTTCCCTGGCTGGGCATGGTGGCTCATGCCTGTAATCCAGCACTTTGGGAGGCTGAGGGGGTGGATCACTTGAGGTCAGAAGTTGAGACCAGCCTGGCCAATATGGTGAAACACCATCTATACTAAAAATACAAAAATTAGCCTGGCATGGTGGTGCATGCCTGTAGTCCCGGCCACTCAGGAGGCTGGAGCAGGAGAATAGCTTGAACCCAGGAGGCAGAGGTTGCAGTGAGCTGAGATTGCACCATTGCACTCCAGCCTGGGCATCACAGCGAGAACCTGTCTCAAAAAAAAAAATTAAAAAAAAGAATGTTTCCTGACCACAATGGAATTAAACTAGAAATCAATAATCTCTGTAAAATTCTCAAATATTTGGAAAATGAATAATATACTTCTAAATAACCTGGGGTCCAAAGAATAAATGAAAACACAAACTGACAATTATTTTGCGTTGAATGAAAATACAACACATCAAAATTTATGGGATGCCACGAATGAAGTACTTAGAGGAAATTAATAGCACTAAATGCCTATATTAGGAAAGGTCTCAATTAGTGAACTCAGTTTCTAGCTAAATATTCAAGAAAAAGAAGAGTAAGTTAAACTTAACCAGAAAAAAAAAGAAGTAATAAAGATTAGAGCAGAAGTGAATAAAAAGGAAAACAGAAAAATAATAGAGAAAAATCAATGAAACCAAACACTGATTCTTTGAGATCAATAAAATTGATAAACCTCTAGCCTGACTTATCAGGAAAAAAGGGAGAAGATATAAATCACCAATATCATGAATATGAGAGGTGCCATCAATACAGAGTCCATAAATATTAAGAGGATAATATTTATGCAATGTTAATACAACATATCCAAAGTTGTCCATAATATACATATGAACATACATATGGCAATGCATCATGATCAAGTGGGGCTTATCTTAAGAATATAAGACGGTTGGTTTAACATTTGAAAATTGATCAATATAATCTAGTATATTAGCAAGCCAAAAAAGAAAAAACATATGATCATCTCAATAAAGGCAGAAAATGCTTCTGACAAAGATTAATGTCTGTTCCTGCTAAAAACTTCCAGCAACCTAAAAATAGAAAGGAAATTCTTTGGCCTGAAAAAGGTCATCTATGAAAAACCTATAGTTAACACCATACTTAATGGTGAAAGACCTGATGCTTTCTTCCTAACATCAGGCATAAGAAAAGTATGTTTTCTTTCATTCTTCAACACTGCACTGGAGATTACAGTCCCTTTCTGTATAAAGAGATATACAAAAATAAGCTTCTAGAACTAATAAGTGACTTTAGTAGGATTGTGGGATACAAGATCAATGTACAAGAATCAGTTGTATTTCTTCATAAAATCAACAAATAATTGGAAGTTGGAATTTCCAATTTTATACTGTTTACAACAGCATTAAAAAACCATTCTGTTTATAATAGCATAAAAATATGAAACACTTAAAGATAATTCTGACAATGGATGAGAGAAATTAAATAAGACCTAAGTAAATGGAGGCAATTTGGTGAGCAAAGGATGAAATGATGTTTTAACAACTGAGTCTCCATTTTTTAAAAACAGAACTTCAATCTATATCTCACACCATATGCAAATATTGATGCAAAATGAATCATAAATCTAAATGTAAAACCCAAAACTATAAAACTTGTAGATGAAAATGCAGGAGAAAATCTTTGTAACCTTGAGTTAGGTAAAGATTTCTTAGACACACACAAGAGTCTTGATCCTTAAAAGAACAAATTGGTAAATCAGACTTTATTAAAATTAAAAACATTTGCACTTTGAAAGATCCTGTGAGGAGAATGAAGACGAGCTACAGGCTGGAAGAAAATGGCAAACCATATATAGTATCTGATATAAGCTTATATCCAGAATATATAAAGAACTCCCAGAGTATGTCAATGATAAGAAAAACAAGCAACCCAATTTTTTTAAAAATGGGCAAAGCATTTGAACAGACACTTCACCAGAGAAGATACGTGAATGGCAAATAAGTACGTGAAAATATATTCAACATCATTAGTCCCTAGGGAAATTCAAATTAGAACTCCAAGCTGGGTATGGTGACATGTGCCTATAGTCCCAGCTACAAAACTGTTTTTTAAACAAACTGAACAGAAAATGCTTTCTGAAAAAGAGCAAGGCGCATACAAGTAGGACCCTTACCTATATAAGTTTTACCATCTAAAGCATAACATTCATGTGCGAAGACATGTAAAGGATGGTTCTACCAGACATCAAATCATGTCAACATGTTGCTTGTAATTACACTGACACCAAAGTAAAATTTATATTCTCTCCATTTTATTTCATCACAATATTAAAATCTTATTTCCATTCAAAATTCATTACAAAGTAAAATACAATTTTGTAAGCAGAAATATTACAAAATCAATAATCATTATAGAATTCTCCATGTTTTAGAAAAATCTTGGCTGGGCACTATGGCTCATGCCTGTAATCCCAGCACTTTGAAAGGCCAAGGTGGGAGGATTGCTTGAGGCCAAGAGTTTGAGACCAGCCTAAGCAACATAGTGAGACCCCTGTCTCTACAAAAAAAATAAAAAATTAGCCAGTTGTGGTGGTATGTACCTGTTGTCCTAGCTACTCAGGAGTCTGAGACAGGAGGATCACTTGAGTCCAGGAATTTGAGGTTACAGTGAGCTATGATCTTGCCACTGTACGCCAGCCTGGATGACAAGGTAAGATCCTGTCTCTAATTTTAAAAATAAAGAAAAATCATAACAGCTATGGACATGCCAAACCTATGAAGTTTAACAGGTATAGTATAGCAGAAAGAATGCATGGGCTTTGTAGCTAGATAGCTCTGAGTTCAAACGCAAGCCAGTGAAGATGAGAGATGCTGAGTATCAATGCCCTCATCTGTAAAAAATGACACAGTAAGAGTTGCATCACAGGACTCATTAAGAATTGAAAGAGATGGAGTAAATGAAACCACATTATAGGTGCTTAAGAAATATTAGTTTCCCTTCCCTTATTCTTGTACTAACTTATGTCCTTTCATTCTGGCTTTGAGTTTGGGGTTTCAATCTGAAAAACAAAACCAAGTCAATTTCTGATAGGATTTTTACCTTGTGATGCAAAACTCACACTGAAAGAATTTCTCAAACAGAGAGTCTCTGTTTCAAGTTTGTAATAAAACCTAATGTCAAATGGGTTCACCCTAATTTGTATTTCATTGCAGTGATCACAGATAACTCTCCCTATAGAGATTTAAAGAATTTATTTTCTCATATTCTCATGTTTAGTATTTCTTTGTTTACCTTTATATTTTCAGACTCCTGGCTGTAGGGGAGTGAGTCCTGTTGTTTGTTTGTTTGTTTGTTTTCTGAGACAGAGTCTTGCTCTGTCACCCAGGGTGGAGTGCAGTGGCGCAATCTCAGCTCACTGCAACCTCTGCCCCCTGGGTTCAAGCAATTCTGCCTCAGCCTCCCTAGTGGCTGGAATTACAGGCATGTGCTACCATGCCCAGCTAATTTTTGTACTTTTAGTAGAGACGGGGTTTCGCCATGTTGGCCAGGCTGGTCTCAAACTTCTGGCCTCAAGTGATCAACCCCCTTCAGCCTCCCAAAGTGCTGGGATTACAGGCGTGGGCCACTGTGCCGGCTGAGTCTTGGTTTTAAACTCTGCTGTTAAAAAGGTAGTTTCTTGTGTATTTGTGAAAGTAGTGCACTGATAGAATTCTTGATCATGCTTGCTAAATGTAATGAACTTCGAAAACAAGCTATCTTACCAGCAGTAGGGAAGGCAGCCATGTTCTTTGTATGGCTATTATAGGCATTCTTTACAGAGGATTCCAGTATCCTTTCCCACAGTTTCTTTTATGTCACTTCTCAAAGTCTATGTTGGCACAGCTCACTCTTGTAGAGGGCCATTTACAGTGTTTACAGTGTTCAAGTCATTTACGGTGTTTACCCAAACCAGTGAATCACTTCTCTTCTTTCAATTGATTTCCTATTTGCCACTTTCTCCTCCACTTTTCCTTATCTTTTATAGAGTTTTAAACTTCCATATCATAGAAGCCTCTCTAAGAAAGTGTTTTAAACACTTAGAGAAAAGGACACCATCTAAATCTGGAATTGAAAACTCAGAATGAAAGGGGATATTGATCTGTTGACTTCCTAATTTGGGAGTCGTCTGTCTATAAATGTTATTGAAACCTCAGTGGATGCTGTGAGCAGCAGTATAATGAGGACATGTTCCTCAAGTAACAAAATCATAATCGTCAAAAGGAACATACAGTCATATTCGGAAGACAAGACATTCAAATGAAGCAAAAGAATTACAGATGGCCCTATGTAAGTAAGGTACTACCAAGGGAGTAATCACTGTGGACTGGACAAGTTGGGGAAGGTATCCTGAAGAAGGTGGAACTGCATGTGATCTTACACACAGGATCTGGATGGGGAATGAAGAAGCAAGAGGACATATCAGACAAAGCCTAAAGAAGAGGCCAGGGTTTGGAGGCTGGAATGAACACACTCATGCTTTAAGCTCCCCAAATATCCCAAGTCTTTGTTCTCAGCAGGTGACCTTACAGAAAGCCTGAGGCTATCTATCTGATACCATCTTTCTCCTCTTCTTCTTTTTCTCCTTTCCTCTTGTCTATAAGGAAGTAGGGTCACTCTTCTCATTAAGGAGAACTTCTCCATCTGTGTGCTGGATAAAGCCACCCCTTCCTCTTCCCTAGTGGTTTTCAAACTTCGGCATACATCATAATTCTTAGACAGTCTGTTGAAATACACATTCCTGAGCTTCAACTCCAGAGTTTCCAATTCAGTAGGTCTGAGGTGGGGCCTTGGAATATGCATTTCCAACAAGTATACAACTGATGCTGATGGTGCTGGTCAGGGGGCCACACTTTGAGAAGCCCTGATCTAGATCTTTGCCTCATCAAACATCTCCCTTTCTTGTCTCCACTTCTTTCTTCTTTCTTGGCTGTAGTGGCTTGCCTGATCACATGCTCAACTCTTCCACCTCAGCTTCCCCTTAGCACACACACAACTTCTCTCCCTTTGCCACCAACATTCTTATGGGAGTGGACACTCCCATTGCTTCACCTGCCCTGATGATATGACCTTTCTTCCAACAGTCACAGAACTACTTTGCAATCTGCCTGACCTACCTTCAGTAATCTGCAGCAGCCAACCACACTCTCCTTGAAATGCTTTCTTGGACTTCTTCCATTAAGAAGTGGTATTATACCGTACCACCCTGAGCCATCAACCTTGCTCTCCAGTCCCTTCTTAGTATCCCTTTCTGGCTCTTTTTACTACTCCTGACACACAGACATTTTCTAAGATTCTGTCCTTGGCCATCTTCTCTTCTGACTTTCCAATTCCCGTAGTTATGTTCTGATCACTTGATTTTGATCTCCAAATCTTCTAGCACAATATTTTTCTGAGATCTGAACTTTTATTTCTAACCTCTTGTAGTTACTGTCACATATCTGTTCTACTGCCATCTCAAATGTAAATTTCCAAATGGCTATCTCTTACTCTGCCTCTATTTTACATTCTACATACAGTCACTTCTCTGGAATGACCCCATATTTGCTCACCATTTTCCACTCTCATTCAGGCCGGGGCTCCCTCTTTTTCTGTCTCTGGTACTACTGAAATGGCTTTTTTTAAAAAAACAAAAGACATGCTGTTTTGTGAAATAAGACACAGTAAACCACATGGAATAAATACATGCCTTAACTATTATCAGGCAAACACCCTTCTAACCACCACCCAGATTAAGAAATAGAAAATCCATACAAAAGATCAATGAAACCAAGAGCTGGTTCTCCAAAAAAAAAAAAAAAAAAAAAAGGATAGACCCCCCTAGCTATCTTAACAAAGAAAAAGGAATAAAAGATACAAATAAGCACAATCAGAAACAACAAAGGTGACATTACAACTGATGCCACAGAAATATAAGAGATCCTCAGAGACTACTATGAACAACTCTATGCATACAAATTAGAAAATCTAGAGGAAATGGATACATTCCTGGAAGCACACAGTCTCCCAAGATCGAATCAGGAAGAGATGGAAACCTTGCATAGACCAACATCAACTTCTGAAATTAAGTCAGTCATAACCTACAACAAAAAAAAGCCCTGGACCAGATGGATTCACAGCTGAATTCTGCCAGACATATGAAGAAGAACTGATACCAATCCTACTGAAACTATTCCAAAAAACTGAGGAGGAGGGGCTCCTCCCTAACTCATTCTATGAAGCCAGCATCAGCCTGATACCAATCTCTGGCAAAGACACAATGATAAAAGGAAACTTCAGACCAATATCCCTCATGACCACAGACACAGAAATCCTCAACAAAATACTAGCAAATTGAATCTAGCAGCAGATCAAAAAGTTAATACCCCATGATCAAGTAGGCTTTATTCCTGGGATGCAAGGCTGGCGCAACATACACAAAACAGCCAGGTGCACTGGATCACGCCTGTAATCCCAGCAATTTGGGAGGCCGAGGCAGGAGGATTTCTTGAGTCCATGAGTTCAAGACCAGGCTGGGCAGCAAAATTAGACCCCGTCTCTACAAAAAATAAAAATAAAAATACCCTGGTGTGGTGGCACACACCTATAGTCCCATCTACTTGGGAGGCTGAGGAAGGAGGAATGCTTGACCCCGGGAGGTTGAGGCTGCCGTGAGCCATGGTCACACCACTGCACTCCAGCTTGGGTGACAGAGTAAAACCCTGTCTCTAAAAACAAACAAGCATATGTAAATCAATAAATGTGGTTCACCACATAAACAGAATCAAAAGCAAAAACCATATGATCATCTCAATAGATGCAGAAAAAGTTTCTGATAAACTCCAACATCCCTTCATGATAAAAAAACCTCAACAGACTAAGCATAGAAGGAACATACCTCAAAATAATAAGAGCCATCTATGACAAACCCACAGCCAATATCATCCTGAATGGGCAAAAGCTCAAACCATTTCCCTTGAGAACTGGAACAAGACAAGTATTCCCAGTCTCACCACTCCTATTCAATATAGTACTAGAAGTCCTAGGCAGAACAATTAGCAAAGAGAAAGAAATAAAAGGTATCCAAATAAAAAGTCAAACTATCTCTCTTTGCTGTTGATACGATTCTATACTTAGAAAATCCTAAAGACTCTGCCAAAAGGCTCCTAGAATTGATAAATGACTTTAGTAAAGTTTCAGGATACAAAATCAATGTACAACAATCAGTAGCATTTCTTTACACAATGTCCAGGCTGAGAGTGAAATCAGGAACACAATCCCACTTAAATAAGCCACAAAGAAAATGAAATACCTAGAAATACAGCTAACCAAGGAGGTAAAAGATCTCTGCAAGGAGAACTATAAAACACTGCTGAAAGAAATCAAAGACAACACAAATAAATGGAAAAACATTCCAGCCTCATGGATGAGAAGAATCAAGGTTGTAAAAATGGCCATACTGCCCAAAGCAATTGACAGGTTCAAGGCCATTCCTATCAAACTACCAATGTCATTCTTCGCAGAATTAGAAAAAGGTTATTTTAAAATTCATATGGAACCAAAAAAGAGTCCGAATAGCCAAAACAATCCTGAGCAAAAAGAACAAAGCCAGAGGCACCACACTATTGACTTCAAGCTATACTATAAAGCCATAGTCACCAAAACAGCTTGGTACTGGTATAAAAATAGACACATAGACCAATGGAACAGAATAGAAAGCTCAGAAATAAAGCCGCACACTTACAACCATCTGATCTTCAACAAAGCTGACAAAAACAAGCAAGGGGGAAAGGACACCCTGTTCAATAAATGGTGCTGAGATAACTGGCTAACCATATGCAGAAGAATAAAATTGGACCCCTACCTATCGCCATATACAAAAATTAAATCAAAATGGATTACAGTTTTAAATGTAAGACCTCAAACTACAAAAATCCTGGAAGACAACCTAGGAAATACTCTCTTGACATTGGCCTTGGCAAATAATTTTTGGCTAAGTCTCCAACAGCAACTGCAACAAAAACAAAAATAGACACGTGTGACCTGATTACACGAAAGAGCTTCTGTATATCAAAAGAAACTACCAACAGGGTAAATGGACAATACACAGAATGGGAAAACATATTTGTAAACTATGCATCCAACAAAGGCATAATATCTAGAATCTCTAGGGAACTTAATAAGCAAAAAACAATAACCTCATTTAAAAAGGGCAAAGGACATGAACAGACACTTCTCAAAAGAAGATACACCAAGTGGCCAACAAACATATAAAAAATGCCAGCATCACTAATTACCAGAGAAATGCAAATCAATACCACAGTGAGATAGCACCTCACACCAGTCAGAATGGCTATTCTTAAAAGGTCAAGATACAATAGATGCTGGCGAGGCTGTGGAGAAAAGGGAACGCTTACACACTGTTGATAGGAATGTAAATTAGTCCAACCACCATGGAAAGCTGTCTGAAAATTTCTCAAAGAACTTAAAACAGAGCAACCATTCAACCCAGCAATCCCATTACTGGGTATATACCCCAAGGAAAACAAATCATTCTACCAAAAAGGCACAGGAAACCAAATACCACGTATTCTCACTTATAAGCGGGAGCTAAACATTGAGCACACATGGATATAAATATGTGTGAACAATAGACACAGCGGACTATTAGAAGGTGGGGGGCAGTTTTAAAAAACTACCTATCAGATACTATGCTCACTACCTGGGTGATGGGATCTGTACTCCAAATCCCAGCATCATGCAATATTCCCATCTAACAAATCTGCACATGTACTCCTTGTATCTTAAATAAAAGTTGAAAAAAAAAAGAAATAGAACTTCTCTTGGAACCTTAGAAGTCCCTTCATGTGCTCTGTCTCATTCATCTCCCCTTTCACCCCAGTGTGATGATTTCTTAACTGGTCTTTCTGCCTCTAGCCTCTCTCTATTTATCACAAATAGCTAAACCTTCCTGGACACATCTTTTCTACTTCTACGTCTTATTTCCTCCCTGCCTTTTATACCAGGAATGCCCACTTCAACTTCTTTCCTTTCGTTATCTTTAATTTGCTAGATCACAGCTCAAGGTCCACCTCCTTCATGAAGCTTTCTCAGATCCTTCCACCTTGAATTGGCAGATCTCTTTATACTCACATAGCATGGTTAACTCAATTAGAGCAGACTCTGTCTTGTAACTTGGTAGCTGGGGAAATCTCCATCTCTTGTCTGGACATCTTGAGCTTACTAAAGGCAGAAACCTCACCTTAATCTTTATAACCCATAAAAAGCCCAGCATAGTACCTTACACATAGCAGACACTAAATTATATTTCATTGCACTGAACTGAATAATACAAGTTGGACTAGAATAGCAACTTAGTAAAATATTTTAGGCAAAAAACTTTTATTCATTAGAAAAATCAATTCCATGCCCTTATTTAAAGAAGAATGTATGTAAGACCGATATAGCACTCACATGCATACAGGTACACACACACACACACACACACACACACACACACACACACACACACCCAGAAAGCAAGACAATGCTATAAAAGAGATCCAGGCAATATTTTTGGATCTCCATTTCTCATCTAGTCTGGAACTAATATTTCTCAGCTGGGATAGTCTTGAGGAACAGGACAATTCTTCATTGTGGTGAACTGTCCCTTGCATTGCAGAATATTTACAGTTGCTGCTCTTCCCAGTACTATAATAGCACTTAGCTATTGTGACAATAAAACAAAAATGTCCCATATGATTACAAATAGTGCAGAAGTGGACACACAGTCCACTTCTGGTTGAGAACTGTGGTTGGACTATCCCCTCAGGCCTGTCCACCTCCGATATGTGCTTCTTGTTGAATCCCAACAACTAAAAGCTGTGATGTAGACAAGAAACGAATCAGAATTACTTTCTTATCTATACAACTTTCCCCTTTCCACTGAGGTCACATCTTCACTAAGATGATACCATAGAAATTCAGAGTCCAACGTGGGGAGTAAAGCTCTCACATGAGAGTAAAAAAATGCCTCTTCTAATGACAAACAGAGGCTATCCATGGATTCACTCTCACGCTTTCAGTTTATTCATCTGAGCAACAATCCAGGGATATAAAATGGGCTTCTCGAAGCATGCTCTGTGCTTCAGATATATTAGAATCACCTGAGAAGGTGATTCAACTGTCAGATTGTTCAAATGTCGGGTTGTTCAAATGAACCTCAACTCTATGGAGTTTGCTTCAGCAAGGTTTATGTGATGTCTGGAAACCTGTTTTTAAAATTAGCACTACAGGTGATGATGGGTCATGAACCACTTTGAAAATCTTGTTTCAGAAGATCTCTACCTGTATGAATTTACATTTAGAATATTCTTTTTAAAAAAATTTTAAGAGAGGGGATCTTGCCGTGTTGCCCAGGCTGGAGTACTGTGGCTATTCACAGGCAGGATGATGACACACTACAGCTTTGAACTCCTGGCCTCAAGCAATCCTCCTGCTTCAGTGTCCCTAGTAGCTGGGACTACAGGCACACGCCACTGCACCTGGCTAGAACATTCTTTAGCCACAGGCCTAGGCTTTTTAGTCCCAAGCATTTAAAGAAAGTGCCATTCCAGAGAAGTGACAGTTCCCCTAAAGACAGACTTGATTAAGAACACTTCCCTTATCTCAGAGAAGGAAGCAACATCACAGATTAACCAAAACAGGATTTCACATATGTAAATTCCTTGAAACAGATTATCTGATCAACTTGATTGATTTTATCATGAAACAAAATTATTTTACATTTCTGGACTAGGAATAAGGCTGGGAGAAAGGCGAGGGGGAAGTAAAATTAGGTCTCAATGAAATGTTTACCTCAGAAGACCTATAAGATTAATTAATTCCAAACAAATGAGAGCTGACTGTAAGTCAGGTCCTTTCCTTTCTTGTAAGTGCATAACATCTACGAAATAAGCAAGAAAATACAGTGGATGGAAGTGGCTTCAATGAATGGAAATCTGAACAACTTTATTATTTTATTTATTTATTTATTTATTTATTTATTTTGAGACGGAGTCTTGCTCTGTCTCCTGGGCTGGAGTGCAGTGGTGTGATCTCTGCTCACTGCAACCTCTGCCTCCCAGGTTCAAGCAATTCTCCTGCCTCAGCCTCCCAAGTAGCTGGGATTACAGGTGCCCGCTGACACGCCTGGCTAATTTTTCTGTTTTTAGTAGAGGTGGGGTTTCACCATGTTGGCCACGCAGGTCTCGAACTCCCAACTTCGTGATCCACCCACCCTGGCCTCCCAAAGTGCTGGGACTACAGGCATGAGCTACAACTCCCGGCAAGAAAATTTGAACAATTTTAAAGCAATGGAACACTGCAGAATTGAATGAGAAGCTCTCAGCAAGAACTCTAGTTTGGTGGTCCCCACGTGAGGGCTCCAGACCAGGCGTCAGAGTTACCTGTTAGAATGCAAAACCCCAGGCCTGCCTCAGTCTCTCAGGGTGTGGGGATCAAGAATGCGTCATAACAAGCTCTACAAATGATTCTGAGAAGAAAGTTTGAGAACTGTTGTTCCAGCTTATCACTTACATTTTTCTGGACTGACTTTAAAACTGATCCCAGCTCTGTGTTTTTGTTTGGAATTTAGCAGAAATGAACTTATTTCAGAGTCCAAAAGAGGGATATTTTCCTAACATTCAGACCCCCCTCATGCTGGGGACCAGTATATTCTGCACTGGTTAAAGAGGACTAGAAAGGGTTTCAAGACCTTGAAATGAAAGGTACTAATTATTTTACTAATTATATTTTCCATTTCAAGTATCTCTGATCCTATGACAGCTGATTAACTTACATAGTAGCAAAACAAAGTGACAACAAAATATTAGAATGAATGGACTAGAAAGTACAATTATATACCATCTCAGATGAAATCACAACATTATTTATTGCTTTTTGGTGTTTTCATTTATTTTTCTTCCTTTTTTAATGTTTCAAACTTACATACTTTCAAGTGCAGTGCATTTTTTAATGTAATTTTGTTCTTTCTTGCCACTATATCTCCAAATATCACGTACAAAATAATGGGGTAAAAATTGTTCTGATCTAGAATTATGGTAGCAGTGTAGGGCAACCCACTAAGAGGTGGTTCAAAAGATAAGACAAACTTCCAAATTCTTTTAAATAGCTATTATGTCAGTGCTATTTAAAATCAGACGAAGATTGCACAATAAAGAAAATTCTGGACCAATTTTACTGATGAATATCTAAGCAAGCAGCTCAGAAAACATCACATACTTTTTGGTAGAAAATTCAAAGTGGTTCAGCCACTTTCAAAAACAGTCTGGCAGGTCCTCAAAAGGTTAAATATAGTTACCATGTGACCATATAAACCCAAGAGAAATGAAACTTGTCACAAAAATGTGTACACAAATGTTCATAGCAGCATTATCCAGAATAGAAAAAAAAAAAAAAGAAAAAAGAAAAAGGAAACATCTCAAATATCCATCAGCTGATGAGTGGATAAAGTGTGGTCTATCCATACAATGGAATAGTACCAAAAATGACAAATGCCCTGATATATGCTACACATGAATAACCTTAAAAACACTATTTTAAGCAATAGATTCCAGATGTGAAAGACCACATATTATACACTTCCATTTATGTGAAATGTCCAGAATAAGCAAAGGCATAGCAACAGAACATAGATTAGTGGTTGCCTAGCCCTGGAAGGGAGGAGGGAGGAGTGAGGAAGGGGCATGAGTATGAGGGCCTCCCCTTCCCTCCCCTCCCCTCCCCTCTCCTCTCCTCTTCTTTTCTTTTCAATAGATGGGGTTTCACTATGTTGCCCAGGCTGATTTCAAACTCCCAGGCTGATTTCAAACTCCTAGGCTCAAGCAACCCTCCCACCTCGGCACCCCAAAGTGCTGGGATTATAGGTGTGAACCAGCACATCTGGCCAAGTATGAGCTTTCTTTTGGGGGTGATGAAAATACTCTAAAATGATTGTGATGCTTGCACAACTCTGTGAATACACTAAAAGCCATTTAATTATATATGCTTTCAGTGGGTGACTTGTAAGTAAATTATATCTCAATAAAGTTGTAATTTTCAAAAATCTCAGATAATTTGTTATTAGAACACAGAAGCATATTAAAAGAAGAATTAAGACACTGTGAACAAGTAACTACTAGAAATGCAGGGATGTTTCAATATTAGGAAACCTTTTGATATGATTTGTCATAGTTACAAATAAAATAGGGAAAGCAATTTGACCATCTCCATAGATGCTGAAGAGATATCTGCTAAAGTTCCATATTTACTTGTGATAACATCTCTTAAGAAATTTTAAGAAGATAAAAAATATCATATTTATCTCAACTCAAAAGCTAATGCATACTTAATGGTGAAAAATTAGTAGATTCCCAACAAAGTCAGACTCAATGATGCCTATTATTTAATAATCATGGTGGAAATTTTTATCCAATAAAATTATACAAGAGAGAAAAAGGAGGTATGAGAATTAGAAAGAAGTTACAATTGTCATCATCTGCAGATGATGTGATTGTTTGTTTGGAAAACTCAAGAGGATAAACCTGCAAAATATTCAAAACAATAACCCACTGAGGTGACTAAACGTTTACTATATCAAACCCCATAGTAAAACATAATGGAAGTAGAAAATATAATAGAAGAAAAAACCCTATTTGTAAGACCAACAAAAAGTTTCTAAAAATAAACTTAAGAGAAATAAAAATGCTAGTGAAACACCTTTAAAAACTTAAAAAGAGAATACCTGTTCTTGCATAGAAAGATTCCCAGTTTTTAAAATGTCAAGTCTTAGTAAATATGAAATATGAAAATATATTACAAAGTTACAGTGACAAAAATTATGCAGTTTGGTAGGGTTGTACAAATAGACACAATCCACTTCTGAAAATTTGTTGTGTAGACACACTTGCAAATGTATAATTTATGTAAAGATGTGTCTCACTGCAGCAGTTTATAATAACAAAATATTGAAAACAAACTAATGTCCATTATTAAGGTAAAAAATAAATGATTGTTTAACAATGATTTATCATGTGGCCATTCTCTAAAATAATTTTTTAAGATGGCTCTATTTTTAAGTGAAGAACTCCTTTGAAAATAAAAATATTTTTATTGATATGTAACTTCTGCGATATAAAATTCTGTGAAGGGAGAAGGATTTCTCTCTTAAAACCAGAAGACATTTTCACAGAGAATACAGTAGTCTGACTTGCATACCTAGCTATCAATACAGCACCTGGCCTATTTTTGGTAGTGAGATTTTGACCTTGGTAAAAAGTAGAAGTGGGCAAATCCAAAGAATCAATACAATGTTATTCTAAAATAAAAGGCCTTAATTTTTAATTGACTGTAGTTTAAGAGGGTCCCTAAAAATACAGCATCCTCCTATTTTAAAGTCTGGCTCATTTTAATACAAAAAGGATAACTCTATCAAAAATAGCTGAACCGGCTAACGTTCTTATGGGAGTTGGTGTCTTCAGTGCAAAACACTAAATAGTAGGGATATGAGCCCATCTATAAACTTGTTAAGCAAATCAACAGTGTTATGTTAGTAACAGAAAGTACACATGAGAATTTCATTTTGTCATAGCCAAGATAGCAACAGAAGGAAACAGGAGTGTGGCATCTCTAGAATTCTCAGCGGTCTTCAGGATTCTGTTACTATAATTCTAGCAAAACTCATTAACAGGTATATTTTATCAGAAAATTTCTTAAAGAGAGCCTTCAGCTTCCTTATCTCAGTTACCTTCTACTAACCTTCCTCTTCAACCTGACAAAGAACGGATAAATGCCTACTCACACTGTCAGTTTGTCTACAGACACTACCTGCGCATGCCTGAGAAGAGGCCAACACTGAAATGAAAGTCAGCTATCTGATGTAGAAATGGATGTCTGATTCTCTAGAGCTTGACTTTCCTCTACTAAAAATGGTTTGGTTCCATAAGCCTTATGGATTCATGTCTTTCAAAATGTTCTCTAAATACCAATTTTAAAAGCTTTCATATACCAAGGATAAAGTGTACTAATTGCTTCAGGGAGTACAAAAACATATTAAGCAGAATTCTTGCCTTCAAGAAAATGATCTGTTTCCCTCCCTAGGACATAAACTCCAAGAAGGCACGGCCTTTTCCATCTTGTTTACCACTCCATCTCTAGCATCTAGAATAGGACTTGGCAAACAGAAGGTGGTCAAAATATTTGTCAACAAGTAGATAAACCAGTGAACATGCAAACAAAGCCAACATGCTTTGAACAAAAAGAAACTATGCCATGTTCAACTGTGGTACTATTCTAAGGGCAGCAGAAATTAAAAAGATTAGGGTAGGCTGAGAAGGCAAGGGGAAAATGGCAGTGGAGCCATCCTAGAAGGAAGGATTTAGATGGAGAAGAGGAGAGAAACAAGAATGGCAAAGACTAGAGATGGAGAGATCATATCTGTCGGAGGCAAGTGAGGGGTCCTGGGTAACCAAAAGAGGAGGCAGCAGCTAGATGAGATGTGGATATAAAGGCAGACTGCAGAAGGCCCACGAAAATCAGGCACTGGATTCCACTTGGTTGGAACGTACCTTTCAAAAATCATTTTCCACATCCCCATTTTAACCTGTAAAGGAAACTGAGTCTCAGAGGAGGCATAAATCTTTAAAAAGCAATAGGGCAATGGGACCAATAACCAATCTTGGGGGCCCACATAAAGGTAAAGTTTGGGTTATAAAAAAAGTCTTAACACAAGTTCCATAGTTTACTAAAATTCATGGTTTATCAAAGAATAATAAAGGTCATAAGCCTGAATTCACTAGCAACTTTCACACAAAGATACATACACTCTTAAGTGAAACTTACTTACATCATCACAGCAGGGTAAATTTAATAGATTTTTTAGTAACTCTCAACTAATATTAACCAGAGAATGACGCTATTCACTAATTCTGGAAGACCTAGAAATACGTAGACGTCGAAAGCTCCAAATGGTTCTTTGTTAAACAGTCACAATTTTGAAGACAGCTTTAGATAAACCCAACAATTGAGATACTGTAAATATCCTTGCTCTTTCATCAATCTCTAGCTATATTTAGTAGCATGGTTTCCTTTGTTCAAGAATTATTTTTGATAACTGCATATTTATATTCTCAAAAGCAGAGTACTTTGGACATACTTGTTAAGTGAATGGATGGATGCATGGATGGACAACAAATAAACCAAATGACTGCATTAAGCTGAGATGTAATGAATATAATGCTTCATATATGTGGATCTTAGATTCAGCCAGGGCTAAGGCTTCCAGACTTTCACCAGCATGTCTTTCACATTTAGCTACAATCAGACTATGATTAAAATGGATAGAGGGAGCAGGAAAGTTTGGTAGCTAAGAGAAGAGTTACTTTAGGCAAGGATGGTGGTGCTTATGACAGCAGAGGTGGATTGACTGTGAAGCTAATGAAGGTTCAGCGTCAGAGCCTCTTGCAACGCCCCTTCCAAGGCCCTTGGACAAGCCCTAGTAATGTGTTCACATGGTCATATATTTCTGTAAAATTTATCAAAGTAAGGTATAATAGAATTCATTCTTCCTAAGTGGGCCCTCAAAATAAGTTTCAGGCCCCACACAACCTGGGTCTGCCCCTGTGTAAGAGGTAGGAAGAGGTTGGTAGCAGGAGAAATGCTGATAGTTACTGAGAACATCATCGGAGTAGTGGGAATAGGAGCTTGGGTGCCAGTCAAATTTCTGGGCAGCTTGTTTTTTTTTTTTTTTAAATACCATTTCTTAGGCTTATAGTTCTCATACCACGACTTTCCTTTCAGCTTATACATCTTCTTTGCAAATGAAGTCACAAGAGACATTCAGCTGTTACAAACTTCATGTCAAGCTTTGAAGTGCTATTTAATAGCAGAAGTATTTGGCTCACATGTGGGCTTTATAGCTATGGTAAATACCTCTTAGTTATCTGTCGCTACTCTTATTCCACACCTCCAATTTGGAGGAGAAATTCTGCATATGCATTGAGGCACTAAAAAAGAATATTGAACTCTATCTTAGCTCTTTTGTGAATGGCTTCCTTTTATTTCTTCTCTCATGGAACTAATACTTTCATCACATTGTACTGGTTATGGGTGGGAAAGCAGTGGATGGAGGGAGAATACTGATTATTACATCAGTGGTTGGCCATTTCTCTTAGCTTCTTGACAGTTAAGTGATCAAGTCACTCCTTAATATAAGATCAAGGCATTTCAAGGACTAACTCATCTACCTGTTCACTAGAAAGTGCTTTAGTAGACTTTGAACAAAATGCTTGCGGGGTCAAAAGAAAAGAAACTGACCACAATTAGTATGAGATAAAGATGACAAAAAAAGCCCACCCTCATCTTGGAGGTTTCTATATGACTATTATTGACATATAGTCTATATGTCCAGGTACATATCAGAGCAATATATCTAGAAATAGCATTTTTGAGAACAGAAAAATAGAAACAAAGGCCATGTATTAAGCATTTGGTATATGTCCTTTGTTGAATAATGACATTTTGCTTGTTTATGTAACTTAATTATTTTATGAAGAGATGACAGAAAATACCATTGCACTCCATAAGTTAAACACTTGACATTTTTATTCCTCAAAATGCAACATTTTAGAAGTCTAGATATGTTTATTAATTAGTGATTATTAACACCCAGTAAACAACATTATGTCTTGTAAAAACACAATCTCTCTTCACAGCATGAAGCTGAAATCTATTATTCCCTGATTCCATATGCTGAAATACACTCAAATGGTCACAAATGACCTTAAACATTAAATAAATGTAAATGAGGACAACATAGAAAATGCACTTTTGATTGATAACTAAAAGACCAGGTTGAAAATCATGTCCAAAAAGGAAGTCCTCTCCAGAAGGGTAAGGCTGTCTGCACTGTGAAGGAAAGGCTGTCCTAACAATGAGGACCCCACAGGTAACGGCCGACCCTTTCTCTTTCTCTCAACCTACCCCAGGTTTCTGGGAAACAGAAGTGGTTTGTTCATTTATATGAGAAACACAGAATATGCTGTCCCCTGTGCCACCAGCTTACTCCCAACATTTTAAACAGGATTTAAAAATACACATATGGGCACTTCATTACATTCACCAATTAATATAAGAGAAAAAAATTATTGCTATTCCATAGCCTCACACCAATATGTGTCATCACTTTGGTTTTTAAGCATTGTAGCTATTTTCATGTCCGAAGCCAGCACACCAAGATCACGGGCCGCCGGGGCTGTATCGTGGGTGTGTCCAAGAGAAATCAGTCTGTAGGCTTTGTCTGTTAATGAGTAGTTTATATAACTAATAAAAAAAATCAAACTGGGAAGTTGGGGTGGGAAAGTATCTTCACCATAGGGAAAATTCAAAATACCAAATGATGACAGCTTCACAGTAATAAAGAAAACAATTAATTTAACAGAGAGTTATTCTAATAAAGTCTGTGGTTAAATGAATGACAAAAAATGCACAAATACAGCTATTTCATCTGAAAACTATGAAATGATTACTCACTTCTCTAGATCCATTACCAACAGGGCAAAAATAAAATGTAGCATCACAGACACACCATTGTTGTGGCTAAGAGCAAGCATTCCTCCTAGTTTGTATAAGAATTAACAGAATCTAAAAGCGAATGGACACCTAGACTATTTTAAAATCATGAAACAGAGCAGGGTTTCTCAGTGTTGGCACTATTGACATTCTGGGCCAGATGTTTCTTTGTTATATGGGGGTGTCCTAAGCAACATAGGATGTTCAGTGGAATCCCTGGTCTCTACCACTAGATGCCAGTAGCAACATTCCCCGCTCTCCTACCAAGTCATGACAACAAAAAAAAAGTCTCCAGGGAATGCCAAAAGTCCCCTTGGGGGCAAAACTGCTCCTAGGCTGAGACTCACTGGAAGAGAGCCATTTAAGGAGTTCCCAGGCCTGGCTTCTCCCAACCTCATACTGTATAATCATAAATCATCTGCAACCCAGTGTTTAATATACTTGTTTTCTCATCTATTAATTGGAGCTAATGAGAGTGTCTGTCTGCCTCATAGTATTCCAATGAGCATTAAATGAGATAATACTTGTAAAGTGCTTAAAACAGTGCCTGACACACAGCAGGTGCTCAATAAATGTTAGCCATTATTATTTTTAATAACCATCCATAGTATCAAGAAAAGCAATTTCAATGGGAATTTTTAATGCAGAAAGGTATCTTACCAGCTTGATATTTTCTGGGTCTTAAACACACCAGTCTTCTGATTCCTTGTGATGATGTCTTGCACATCTACAGGACACAGTTAAGAAAACATCTGCAGTGATTGTGAACTGACCAAAAAAAAAGGTCCAGAAACAGTTATCTTTTTTTTTTTTTTTTTTTTGAGACAGGGTCTGGCTCTGTTGCCCAGGCTGGAGTGCAGTGGCGTGATCTCAGCTCACTGCACCCTCTACCTCCTGGGTTCAAGTGATCCTCCCACCTCAGCCTCCCTAGTAGCTGGGACTAAAGGCATGAGCCACCACACCCAGCTAATTTTTGTATCTTTAGTAGAGATGGGCTTCACCATGTTGGCCAGGCTGGTCTCGAACTCCTGACCTCAGGTAATCCACCTGTCTCAGTTTCCCAAAATACTGGGATTACAGGCGTGAGCCACTGCGCCTGGCCGATCTTTTTATCATACACGGGATAAGCACAGCGAAAAGAGAAGAGCTGTATGTGAGGTGTGAAGCAGGATGCTGACTTGCCACAGGCAAGCTCTTTTACTTCCCTGGGCTGCATTTTATCACCTGAGATGGATCATCATGGCAAGCCCCAGAGTTATGAGTGCTGGTGGGAAATGACTGTCCCATAGGTGCCATGTCCTACTTGCCTAAAAGGGCAAGGAGTCCAAAGGCAAGCCTCTCTGTCAGCAGGGAGAGCAATGTCAGTCTCCTGAGACTTTCCAGTGTGAAGTATTTCCAATCTCCTAAATGCTGCTAGGGAGGGGTGGAGAGGAGCAGCAGGATGAGACTTGGGAGGAAGTGAGAAGAAAAAGATGAAGAAAATCTTGGAGAATCTTTGAGAGAAAATGAATTACTGAAGAAAGTCAGTTGAGTGAAAAGTCCCCTGAAGAACTGTCTTTACAGACTTACGCTATGGCCTTTGGCATGGAAGGACTTGTACAAAAGAGCCACATTTATGGAAGCCATGTTTTCAGGAGCTGGTTCATTACATCACCCAGCGCCATATTTACAAGGGCCCGTTGGAAAAAATAGTCAGGTTTCAGCACCAGGAAAGGCTGGTCTGCAGATCACGGGATGTTGCTTCCACTTCCTGGCACTGTAACTCTTAGAGTTGATCCTCTTTTTCTTTGCTCCAGCACCTGTGCAACTCAGAGCCAAATGTGTGGCCTAACTCTAACAACCACAAAAGACCCTGTTGCATATGTTTTCTCTACTGACCTCTATTCCTGGCTTCATCATATTTTCCTGGCTTTCCAATTTCCAACTGCCCTCACTTTCCCATTCATTTTATATGGTATATTCTATGTGTCACGGTAAGAAGCCTCAAAATCCCTCTTTTGGAATAAGGCAGGTTTAAATAAACAAGAAATAAAATAATTCCAGTGAAGGCTGCAAGTTGAACTAAATTGGGCCCATGGGGAGGACACCAAGCAGACAAGCGATGTTCTCCTATTGCTCAGAAAAACAAATTTCCTGAATGCTCAAAGCAAGCATTGACCAAGATCTCCCTGCAAAAACAGAGCCACAGGACTTTTTAACCCAAATCTCTGCTTGAACCACCAGGCACACCCATTTCTTCTCTGAGTGAATAAGCAGGTACTGTGATAGCTTTCTTCCCCCAGGGGTGGGTAGGAAAAATCAATTAGGTCTGCTAATGAAGGGCTTTGTTGAGGTTTACAAAAGTGCTATAATGCAGACTTTTTTTTTCCTGGGTGAACTTTCCTGTATGCAAATTAAATACCGTTAAATTACATTCATTAAAAAAATAAAAGAGACTAATTTGCCTACTTGTTTTGATTAACTAAAATGACACATCGGCCTACAGTTCTGTCTATTTCAGGAAGAAATTATTTCAGGAAAGTCTTCTAAATGAAATGTCTTGCAGAAAAGGACAGCTGACATCTTTATTCTGAGAAGAACAAAATTAGTAAAGAGTCAACTGACAACTGTTTTTGATTAAGTTCCCCCACACTCTGGCCACACCCTCCTTAGAGTTTCCATGGCATCCAACCGCATGCCATAATGTGCCCAGTACACCTGTAGAGTCGTATGAGTACATGACTAATCTATCAAGCAAAACATATTATTTTGTTAGTGGAGGTAATACTTTTTATAAAATAGTCTCAGGGAAGTTAAATTATATAACTCAGAAAACCTATTAATAATTTTTAGTAAACATCTTAACACTATATACTTTTATACAATTTATAAACCTGTGACTCCAGGTGGTCAGGCTGAAGCAAACATATGTATTTATATTCTAGAAGCAATTTTTTAAATAAAAAAATTCGACAGCAGTATTTAGGCTGCTTTATTTTTAGAACTGGACAGGAAATAAGTTTTGTGGTTTAAGAGGTTTTTTTAAATATTAAAATGAGCATGAGAAGAAAAAATGTCAACAGTATATTAAAATATTACCTTAAGAGATAAATTCAGATATCCTGCTTCCCACCCCTTACTTTAGGTCAGATTTTGATGGTTCTTCTGGATGGCACTGTGTTGTCCAATAATAGATTTTATCATTCTTCTGTGTCACCTCAGGGTAATAAAGGAAATCCAATCACATTGAGTCAATATGTCCAGGATAGCGTTCAACACAACGGGCCAAATCGTGTTCTCTGAACCGCACCCACCTTCTGGAGGACTTCAGTGGGAGGGACTGGGTGCAAAGAAAGCCTTAATGTGATTTCTGATTAAATGAATACAGAGTAATTGCCTCCAATCCCCTTGTCTAGGCAACTGGACTTCCAGAGCTACAGGATATATGTTTGTGGCTAAAAAGAAACCGGAATTCTATCTCTAGGTTTTCTTCTCAAATAAAGCCCCGTTCAGAGGTAGGGCTCCATTTCAATTTTGTTTCAGTTGATTTTTATTCTTAAAAAATATTTTTATATAATAGTAATTTAAACAAATTATATACATGTTATATGTATGCGTCATATTGTTAAAAATATCAGCCTCCTCCTGCAATTAGCAATTATTTATCAGTAGTTATATATATATTTTGAGAGTTGGCATGTTGTTTAAGCAAGAAAATATTTCAAAAATAATAACACTGTGATTCACAAAGCACCACTTTCTTGGTTTATGTTATCTTTATTTTCGCTGGAATACCAAAAATGAGGGTAGGAAACTATGAGATTATAATATAAACCCTATTCATTTTGATCTCTCAAGTTTTTTTTTTAATGCTTAATGTGGCAATATTTGCTAATTTAAGGCTGCAAAATATTCTTAAATGTGCTTATTACTCATATGAATTGAGAAGATACCATAGAGGTACTATAAACTCTGTTAGCAATGCCAATTGTTATGTTCATGGATGAGAGGCCTTTATTTCCAGAGCATGTAAGGAAATGCAAGATGACGTTCACCAAATCATTTTAGTTTTTGGTGACCCAGAATGGTTTAAATCGAAAAAACATAAGCTTTGAAGTCAAATGAACCTGGCTTCTAGGGCTGGTTCTAATATTTGGGGGCTGTGTGTCCTGGGGTAAATTAATCTCTCTGAGCTCCATCTCTAAAACAGAAGTAATGATACCTATTTGTTAGGCTTCATGGAGTATCACGTGTGATGGGCCTGGCACACGGTAGGTGCCCAATTCATGTCAATTCATTATCTTAGTGTATAATTCAGGCAGAAGCTTTGGTAGGGTGAAGAGGTGGGTAAAGTAACTAACATGAGGTTTGGCAGTTACACTTTATTTTCTTTTCCTGCTGCTTAGAATTAATTACCTGAACCGGGCACAGTGGCTCACGCCTGTAATCCCAACACTTAGGGAGGTGGAGGCAGGAGGATAGCTTGAGCCCAGAAGTTCAAGACTGCCTGGGCAACATAGCAAGACCTCATTCTCCACAAAAAGGAGAAGAAAAAAAGTTAGAATTAATTATGTGAACATTTATACTGTAGAATTTAAATAACCAAAGTTATCAAAGAACTTCTGCCCTTCATGTATATAAATGTATTCTAGCCAAGGCAAAATCTGTGCCCCACAAGGATAGGTACTAGACCTATCTTGTCCACTATTGTATCTTTAGCACCTGTAATGACATGCCATTAATATTGGTTGAATTAATTTTAATTTAATTCCAAAAAATACATATTTGTTGTGCTGCTACCCAATGTGAGGCACATATAGTTTACTTATGACTCATCAGTAGATGGAAGTACAGCCGGCATTGGAAGAAGAAGCCTGGACACAGGAAGATGGCCCGGGATTTCCGTGTTGTTAACCATCTATGGTACAGGCTGCACAGCCCACACGAAGCTTCACTTATTAGTTACTCAAGTCAGGGATTGTATTAAATAAAAATAATGTTAAACCAGGGCTGTCTCCTTTAAAAAGCACAGGGGATTTACCCATTTTTGGAGAATCCTAAGTTCAAGATCATGATCCACACTGTGCATACTATGGGGATAAGATGCTTACAGAGAAATGGGTCACCAAACATTGGAATTTTCTGCATAGAACTGCTAGATGTTTACTAAGGCAGGGTGCTTGTGCTGGGCACATTAGTGATTGTAGCCAGAGAGGGTTGCTCACCTTCAGGAGTTCTACTTTTATTCATTATAATTTAGAAGAGGCTTAGCATCAATAATAACTCAGTATACCATGTCTCTCTCCTATTCCTAGGTCATTGTTATCACAAGTTACAAACCTTATGGAGTAATTATTATATGTGGGCAGTTGAAGATTTCTTTCTTGACACTAAAGGGGCATTGCCAAAAAAAAAAGAAAAGGAACATGTTTCACACTATTTTAGAATAAATTTGAGAACTGGACAAACCAAATGATCCCATTTCTAATTTATCCTTTGTTCTCTTGGGATACAGATAAAATGGCATCTGTAGGGAAGAGCAGCTCTCAGGTGTGGGGGCTTTGAGTTCGTAGACCCAGCAATGCAGTTTAAGGATCAAGGAGACCTTAGGGAAAACTACCCATGAATCTAAGAAAATATTTGTGACTTAAAAATTTTTACCTCAAGTCTTAATATCTTTCCAGACATCTCTGTTTAATAAATCTCAGATCAACATCTAGCTTTTCAGAGTCAAGTTGGAAAACTCAAGAAGACATAGGCAATCCATCTGATACATTTTAGGGAGATAATAAATAAACTCAAAACTGGTTGACATGCTTCTGTGATATAAAGATTCAGAACCAATCCATTCATTGCCTCACATACTAAAACAAATAGAAATAATATAAAATTAAAAGGAAATATCAGGAAATACTGTTTTTTTTTTTAAAAAAGGTAAAAATCAGAATCTTAGAAGCTTAAGAGACTAAGAAGATTCAGTTGGATTCATTAAATTCAGAAGCCAAGAACAACAAAAATAATTTTTAAAATGATAAGAATAATATACAGGCCAGTACTCAGATGCGATATGCCATTGCCAGGCCAATTTTCAATTACACTTCACTGATGTATTCATTTGTTTCTTAATGTGCTCATCTTGCCCATTAAGAATAATTAGCAGCTTTACTAACAGATTTTCTGGCTTCTGGCAATGTTTCTCCCCCTTTTTTTGTTGACATCCACTTTTACTTTTTAGAAAGTAATTTTTGAATAATATCCTACAACTGCTATATAATTTAGACTTCCTAAAATTTTAAAGGAAAGATGTAAACAGTAATTTTTAAATAAGTTTGTTTCAATCTATATGCATCAATAGTATGTGATTCAGTGAATTAGTTATTCTTACAGAAAGTGGGCATGCAAATAGAAAAAAAAATCATTCATATTAACCTCAGTCAGTAAAACAGATGACAACGAATGCCAGTTGTAAGCTCTGTTAGCAAATCAAGAATAACATTAGTATTAAAAGCAGGAAAAACACATTGCCAATTTTAAGGCTTTATGCATGCTTTTTCTCTTAATTAAAAAAAATTAGATCTGGTTACAACAGAAAAAGGCATACAAACACAGAACAACTGCATGGTAAAAACGGAACTCCATCAGGAAAGTCCTAAGAGATGAAATAAAACACACTACCAGTTTTGGTCTGCATCCTGAAAAGACCTACTTTATCTACTTTGTAAAGTTCTTCCCCTCCTGCCCTTTGGCACCCCGCTATATTAAACCCATTGTAAAACCCAGCACAATAAAGCACTCTCAGGGCTGAGCTTCTGAGGACCAAATGTTAAAAATCCATTTTCTTGGGAGGGGGCTGTACCAATCATTTCTTTGAAAGGCCGGCAGAATGAATACAGAATCTGAGATTTCCTCTCTGATTTCAAAAGCTGGCATGGCATCTTTGTTGTTTAAAGCAAAGGTGTGTTAATTAATGACATTAGCATTGCTTCCCTTCTTTGGAAGCTCTGTAGTTTAGCTCAATAATAATTTTAGAACAATTAGATTTACATACTGACTACAGATGTTTCCCATAGTTTGATAAAAGTTCTAATTGGTTTCTGATGCTATTAAATAAGACACCTGCTGACTTGAAAAAAACCTTAGGTTACCGGGCCCAAGCTGAAAGTTTCTGTGGCTAAAATAATCTTCTCTTGTCCAATAATCCTGCTCCCCCCACCCTCTAAAAATCCTCTGGGGCTGAGCTGGCATACCTGAGCTTCCTCTTGCTCTGTATTCCCTGACATAAGGAGGAGGAGCACAGTGAAATGATACATGGATACATGCACGAAATAACTCAGAATAAAGCAGAGTGAATGAAACAACATCCGCTCATCTTCAGGAATATTTTGAAAAACTTGAGACAGTCTCAAGAATGTGATTAAAATCCTGCATTTAAAAAAAGGAAGCACCTTTTGTGATCTCCTTCCCTTGTGTGAAAGGCCAAGATTGTGATTGGCTGTTTTTCCTTCCTGAATTTTTTTTAAGTCTGTCAGGCAATTAGCTGGGTGGGGCTCTGTAGAGCATACAAGTGTTACTGAACAATATTAGCTACTGTGCTTCTCGTTCCTCCTTTCTCCTGTTTGAGCAGCTTGATGAAGCTGCTGCATATTTTGAAAAAATCATATGGCAGAAGTCGAAAAGGAAAATCAGAAATAGATTGTATGTAAGATGCCACAGAAATCAAAACTGCTTTGGCAGTTTAGGAGCTTAAAATTCAAATAAGTAGATTGTCTCCCTCATAATGTAAATGTAAGGCACACCAAAAAAAAAAAAAAAAATCCAAAGCAAACATATCTTCCACTTTTCCTCTCAGTTTCTAACAGCTGTTAACTGCCCCTGAACAAATCAGCTCGACTGCTAAAGTAGCTACATTTATGCTTGCTTTCTTAGTTAAAGTACAGTTCAATTTTCATGAACTCTGTGTACATATTAGTAAAGCATAATCTAATGGAGTTTGAACTGTAATAGCATAGCAGAAAAATAGAGATAGCTTGTATAATCCTAAATAAAATCCTAAATAAAAGGAAATAATGAAGAACTGACAGCTGTTCCAGTGGGGGAATATAGGTACCCTCAGCAATTAGAGCAGGCACAATATTACACAGTACATACAATATCAAGTGCATAAATGTAATAACAAACATGAAGCTGGAAGTTAATATTTGCCAGCAATATCCAAATACAATAAATACCAAAGAATTTATTTTACACTGGCAAATTCCAATGGAAATAAAAGAACAAGAATGCTTGAAAATTATTATGAAACAAATTTTCTAGGGTCCTTTCATGAGAGATGTCTATAAAAATCTATGGAAAGAAAAAAACCCACGGAGTTGTATGCAAGGAATTCATATATTTCTACTTTTTCTTAATTACTTATCATGTATGTAGGGGGGAAACTCTCTTTTAATACCCCATGCTGTCTTTCTTTATATCAATTGTTACTCAGCCGGGAAAAAGGAATGAGCACAACAAACCCGTTTTCTATCTGAATAAGGATACTTCTGATGGCCTTTTCATTCCCATCAGTTAACAGAACTTCTTTGACATCTGCAGAAATAGCAACCTGAAAAAAAAAAGGGAGCACAGCAAACAATGAGCAAATATGCTTGTCTGTGTGGAAGTGAAGACAGGAGTGACAAGCCTTCAGTATCATGCTTCCTCACCTATTTCTCTGTAACAATCTTCAATCTTTTTTCATTTTATGTCTGCATTATTTTAATCATTCAATCAAATCAGTCAATACTTTTATCATTCCATTTGCGGGAGCCTCTATCTTGCTATCATTCTGTTCGGTAATTGCATTGTGACAGCGGATGATGGTATTCTGAGAGGCTTTCATTTGTGGGCTTCTGTTTATCTAGTAGAGCCATCATACAAGGCTGTCACTCTGCCTTTCAGCTTGCTTCTGTCTGACTGCCTGATGCCCTTCATATAACTTTGCATTGCAGGCAGATGGCTTTGTGAGGGTAATTTTTTTGTGAGCTTTGACATGCTCGCACATTGGGCTGTAACCTCGACACATTGTATAAGAGCGACAGGTTTGTCAAATGCCAATCAGTGTAACAATATGCTTTTATTTGTAGAGACATAAAAACTTGTCTAATGCACTGTGCTGCTACATAATATCTCCTGAATACATGACTCAGAACCCAGAGAATGGGGAACGACGTTCCTGAATGGCCAATCTAATTCAAAAGAATCTAATTACTGAGCGCTCTGGATCATGTTTGTTGGTGTAATAATGCAGGCAAAACATTAGCAGCTATATCATGGTGCTCCAACTGTGATTCGCCGGGCTATTCCTGTATCTTAGCAAATGGGACTATAATCTGAAAAAAAAAAAAAAAATGCTTTCGCTATGGCAAAGAAAGACTGTGCGAGGCCTGGAATGTCACAACAAGCAATATTGACTACACTGAGGTAAAATGTTTCTGCTCATCGAGGCAACCATAAAATCAATATGATCCGAAAGTTAAGTCAATCTAGAAGGTCTCTCAAGACCCGGCAGCTTGACCGCAGCTGATGCTGTTGACGGTTCTCTGACCCAGCAGTTGGAGGCCCTGGAACATTTTTCCTTTTGTTCCTCCCTCTGAATGGGATTGGAATGGAGAAAAGACCTACCATGAGCCCAGCCAAGCATGTCATGCCACCCCCTAGCTCACACACAGCAAGGGCCCTGAAAGAGAGAAAAGAAATGGTAGAACCCATACAAATTAGATGAAAATGGTCAGAGAGAGATATATGTTACAAGAACAAATTGCCATCTGCAGTAAGAACGGCGCTACCAGGAAGTTGTAGAGACATGACTAGGCTACCTCATGTCGTTTTGCGTTTTAAAAATAATTATGAAATAGAAAAGTCACAAAGCAGGCAAATCAGTGGGGGTTCCCTCATTAGTGTTCACTGCAACATTACCACCGCTGAGCTGAAAAATCTGAGAAGGTTCCCTTTTTTTCCCTTGTCAATGGCGCTGTCTTTTAGAACTAAACTAGCTAGAGTAGCGAAAGAGAATTGTTAGGAAAGGATAACACTGTTAATCCACATTCATTCCTTCAAAAACAGTTAGACAAGTAAATGAAGAATATATATGAGTGTGTATATACCTATATTATAGTTACATACAAACAACACACACAAAATAAATAGATGCAATCCTGAATTTAAAAAAAAAAATTCTTAAACAAACTGAAACATTTTGGAAAGCTGAACAGTCCCCATAAAGAACAATTACACAAAGAGCATTTAGCAATTAACACTTAAATCACAATTGACCCCAACACAACACAGTGAATAAACAATGCAGGGACATAATATGGTTAAGCCAGCAAACCCAGGCTAAAGTAATGACTGGGCTCTGACTTCACAGCTCAAAAGTAAAGCGGCTCAGAGTTAAAGCTGACAGTCTAGGGTGGCACTCTGCACTTACCTTCCCCTTTGTGCCTAAATATCAGCCCTTAACATGTGACATTCTCGCCCTGGCCCACTGCTCGCTGATTGGAGCTCCAGTCAAGCTTAAGCACAGCGAGATGAGCAAATGCCAGACTTCCAGGGCAGCTCTGCAGCCCACATTCAAAATTGCCCTGTTCTTATTTATATGCTTAGACTCTTAGGATTGTTTCCTCTTCCCAGTTTGGGAAGTTTATTACCTCAAGAGGAGAAAAAAAGCAAAATTAAAAGGGAGGGAGAGGTGGGAAGAGGGGGAAAGGGAGGAGAAGAAGCCAAGCAAGGACATTAATATTTCAAAACACACTTAATGAGTGTTTGGTTGTTTAAAGCAATTAAAGACTGGTTGGTAAATATGGACCCATAGAGCTTAAAAAAATACATATTATTGACCCAATCTTGTAAGTACATACGGTTAAAACACACGCTATGATCACTAGTGGCTTATCTGCTATCATAATGAGCTATTCAGGAAGTATATATTGAATGACTTTTATAAAATGAGAATTAAAATGAAAAACCTATATTTTCTGGGTCTACCAAACATCTTTAGAATTTTCAAATAAAGTTTTTTTTTTTTTTTCCTAAATTCCATCCATGGGTTCGATCTGTAATGCACACTAACAGTTGAAAACACTTATTTCCATAGCATGAATCCGTAATGGTAATTTATAGTTCACAAATACATATTGTTAGATATATAAAAATACCTTTAAAACCAGGGGTGGGATGGCATCTTTAAATAATAGCTGTGAGGTATTTATTTATCAGACATTCTGTAGTGACTTCCCCAGCAGAAGTTTAAAGAATGTCTTTATTGGTTTTTTTTTTTTTTTTTTTTTGACCTTCACAATCAGTAAGGATTGATTGGAGCTTCACTTTTGTTTCCCCCAAATCAAAGTGAAATAAAATGCCTTGAGTGGAAATCAAAAGCCTTTGACATATAGCAAAAATCTTGCTGTGCAATATTAGTACCCAAGGCAATTCAGATTTCACTTGAGAAGCAACATGTGTTCACTGTGAACTTTTTCCCCTCTTTCTGTTTTCCTTTTCTTCCTGTTTTTCTTTTTTTATATTTTTTTCTAACAATTTAATTTGAAGAATATAATCATGGCAATTTTTAATATGTTGATTCAATATCCATGATGGGCTAAAAAATATCTTAAGTGCAGCTCTGTACCTGAATATATTATTGTGCTTGAGGCAGTAGTAAGCCAAAACCTCTTCAGATGGCCAGATGCCTAGAAAACACAAGAGGATAAACCTTTTGATTATAGAAATCATTCTTTTAAGAAATGGCTTTTAAAAATAATGTTCAGTACAAGCTATTTCAACTTCAATCAAACAACACTGTTATTACTTATAATACGTCATGTCACGAGTGTCTTTTATTGTTGTTATTTTTATAGTGGTGAGATTTATAACTCTTTCCCAAGGATAATAGAAAAATATCCTAAATCAATTATACTAAATTTTGATCACAAGATAGCCAAAACAGTAACAACCAAAATCACAAATATCAAGTTAAATTTTGATGGTACTTCACATAGATCTTCATCTTGTGCACATAAAATTAATTAGTATCAGTTGAAGACTTACTTATATATGCAGCCCATATTAGGCAAAAATAAATGGGACGATCACACACAGGAGCAAACAAAACCACTGACGTCACTACACTTTTTTGTTTGATTCCATGCTAATATTTTTAAACATGCACAATTCTGTCTTTTTTTTTTTTTTTAGAATCTTGCTCTGTCGCCAGGCTGGAGTGCAGTGGCGAGATCTCAGCTCACTGTAAAGTCTGCCTCCTGGATTCAAGTGATTCTCCTGCCTCAGCCTCCTGAGTAGCTGAGATTACAGATGCACACCACCACGCCCAGCTAATTTTTGTATTTTCAGTAGAGACTGGGTTTCACCATGTTGGTCAAGCTGGTCTCGAACTCCTGACCTCGTGATCTGCCTGCCTCGGCCTCCCAAAGTGCTGGGATTACTGGTGTGAGCTACTGTGCCTGGCCACAATTATGTCTTTCTTCAGTTAAATAAAATCAAACTGCTGTGTAAGATTAAGAAATTTTAATTTCACCAACTTTGGTACATCTTTAAATTTAACAATAATTCTACCTGCTAAATTGCATGGATGGACATTTTCTAAAATTGTCATCCATAAATCACTGATTTCAAATACTTAGTCTTCATGAATGGATATGAATTGCTTAAAGAGAAGACAAACATGCTTGGAAATTGTAGTTTCTAGTTGTTATCACAGGATGGTAGGATTATAAGTGTTTTTAATTTTTTTCTTTATGCTTTTTTGTATTTTCCAAAATTTTTACAATAAGCATATATTACCCTTATAATTAGAATAAATTATAACCTTATAAAAATTATGTTTTCCCCCAATTAATCAAACTCAAAGATCAGGCAGAGCACCAGGCATCTTGCACTTCCTAAGGCTGAGAGCACCATGCAGTCCTGGGAACGGGTGGCAAATGTTCTCTAACTCAACACCAAGCACTCTGCTGATGGTCTTAATGCAAGGTTGAAACATCTACAAAAGGCTTAATTTTTTTCCCCTAGATGAACCTCCAACTTTGAGGAGTAAGAAATCCAAACATTTCAGAGAAGAGGGTGTTAAAGAAATGTTAAGTAAACTCCTAAGAGATTCAGGGGGTAAATATATAAACAGCAAAGAGGTGTCTCCATAGAGCATTTGTTGCAGGGAAGCCCAGTCAGGTGTACACACTACCTCAGCCTCTCTGGCATTTCTGGTAGGAATGACAGCTTGAGGGAGAAACAAGGAAAACCAGCAAGAAGTGTTTGGAGTCATATTTAGGAGGAAAGTAAGAGAGGCAGTGGAATGTGGCAGTTAAGATCACAGATATTTTGGAACCAGACTTATTGGGCTCCAGTGCCAGCTCTGCCATTCCCCTGTGGAGTGACCTTGGACAGGTTACTTAACCTGCCTATCCCTCACGCTCCTCATTTGTAAAATATCATTGCAGTATTGTCAACCTCACAGGACTGGCCTGAGAGATGAGTAAAATACATGCCTATGTTTAGAATGGTTCCTAACACATAATAAGATCAAAGAAAAAGAAAGCATTGTTAATGTTATTCTCCAGCAAAGAGGGATGGAAGAGTGGAAGAGAGAATATGTGAATCCAAAATTAGTATCCCAATAACCAGAAAAATGGAAAACCATTTTGACCTGTTACCGCAAATCCTAATACCTGTCATATCTCCACATAAAAATAACTCTATTAAGACCAAAGTATAAATAAAAGTCTCTGAAGGAAGAGCATAAGACAATGCTGTATACCAAGTGAATATAATCACCACTATAATGAATTTCTTTATGCCTTTAGCTTGAGGTTTTAAAAAAATGATAGACAAAGAGTATCTAACTAAAATTTAAGCCTTGATTAAGTACAAAAATGCGACTTCTAAAATGCAGTATTTTGTAATAGTTTTATAATTGTCTCAAAAAATTATAGAGGTTGATTTTTAACAAAATTACATACAAAGAACAAAGTAAAAAAAAAAAATCACGTAAAATGTGACCACTAGGATATAATCACTGTTAACATTTTGGACGTCATCTCAAAAGATCTTTCTAGGCAAACAGATATTTTACACCAATGGGATCTTTTCATGAAGATATTCAATAACCTGATTTTCCCTCATTCAATATGTGGTAGATAGCTTTACTAGAAAATAAAAATGTACTTTACCTGCATCATTATTTATAATGATTGCTTAGACATTCTATGTGTGCATCAGAATTCATTTAACCAGTTTCCTCTTGATAGACATTTAAGTTAGTTTCAAAGTTGTTGATATGATGAGATTATTGTGTTGATGCAAAAGTAATTGTGGTTTTTGCCATTAACATCAACAGTAGTACAATATGACAACCCATCTTTTCCCAACCTATGGTTTTCTCCTTAGGTCAAATACTAGGAAATGGGATATCTGGTCAGAGGTTACATATATTTTGCATTTAAATATATCAAACTGACCTCCATAAAATGTGTACCAAGTTACACTCCTAATCAGAGTGTTTGTTGCCTCAAAGCCTTGCCCAGATAGGATTTTTTCAACATAACTAATTTTTGCTAATCAAAGTTTTTAAAAGTTATCTCAGTGAAAATCAAAACCTAAATGAGATACCACTTCACACCCACTAGGATGGCTACAATCAAATAGTCAGGTTATAACGAACGTTGGGCTGGTGAGGATGTGGAGAAATTGGAACCCTGATGCACTGCTGGTGGGAATGTAAAATCATGCAGCTACTTTGGAAAATTGTGTAGCAGTTCCTTAAAAGGTTAAATGTAGATTATAATATGACCCAGCAATTCCACTGCTACCCAAGATAAATCAAAATATGTCCAACAAAAACTTGTACACGAATGCTCATAGCAGCATTGTTCTTAGTAGCCCAAAAGTGGAAACAACCCCAATGTCCATCAACTGACTAACGGATAAATAAAATGTGGTACGTCCATACAATGGATTATTATTTGACAATAAAAAAAGAACTGATACATGCTACAACATAGATGGGACTTGAAAATGTTATACAGGCAATACTCCATTTTATTGCAGCTTTCTTTATTGTGCTTTGTAGATGCTGCATATCTTCAGTTTTACAAATTGAAGGTTTGTGGCAGCCCTGCACTGAGCAAGTCCATTGGTGCCATTTTTCCAACAGCATGTGCTCAACTAGTGTCTCTGTGACAGATTTTGGTCATTCTCACAATATTTCAAAATTTTTCATTATTATTATATCTGATATGGTGATCTGTGATCAATGACCTTTGATGTTACTATGGTAATTGTTTTGGGGCGGCATGAATTGCGTCCATATAAGATAGCTAGCAAACTTAATCAATAAATCTTGTGTGTGTTCTGACTTCTTCACCAGTCGGCATTCCCCCATCTCTCTCCCTCTCCCCAGGCCTCCCTATTATTAGGCTAATTAATAAACTTACAATGGTCTCTAAGTGTTCAAGTGAAAGGAATAGTTGCATGTCTCTCACTTTAAATCAAAAGCTAGAAATGATTCCACTTATGGAGAATGCATGTTGAAAGCTGAGATAGGCTGAAAGCTAGGCCTCTTGCACTAAACGGACAAGTTGCGAATGTAAAAGAAAAGTTCTTGAAGGAATTTAAAAGTGTTACTCCAGTGAACACACGAATGATAAGAAGACGAAACAGCCTTATTGCTGATATGGAGAAAGTTTTAGTGGTCTGGATAGATCAAACCAGCCACAACGTTCTCTTAAGCCAAAGCCCAGTCCAGAGCAAGGCCCTAACTCTTCAATTCTACGAAGGCTGAAGGTGAGGAATCTGCAGAAGAAAAGTTTGAAGCTAGTGGAGGTTAGTTCAAGAAGTTTAAATAAAGAAGCCATTTCTGTAACATAAAAGTGCAAGGCAAAGCAGTAAGTGCTGATGTAGAAGCTGTAGCAAGTTATCCAGAAGATGTAGCTAAGATCACTGATGAAGGTGACTACACTAACCAACAGATTTTCAATGCAGACAAACATTGGAAGCCTTCCATTGGAAGCAGATGCCATCTAGGACTTTGGTAGCTAGAGAGAATTCACTGCCTGGCTTCAAAGATCCAAAGGACAGGCTGAGTCTCTTGTTAGGGGCTAGTGCGGCTGGTGACTAAGTTGATGCCAATGCTCTGCACCATTCTAAAAATCATAGCGCCTTTAAGAATTATGCTAAATCTAGCCTGGCTCAGTGGCAGGTGCCTATCGGGCTACTCAGGAGGGTGAGGAAGGAGGATTGCTTGAGTAAGCCCAGGAGCTGGAGGCTGTAGTGGGCTAGGATTGAATATGTGAATAGCCACTGCACTCCACCCTGGACAACATAGTGAAACCCTGTCTCTTAAAAAAAAAAAAATAAGAGAAAAGGAATTATGCGAAATCTACTCTGCTTATGCTCTATAAATGGAACAGTAAAGCCTGGATGATAGTACATCTGTTTATAGCATGGTTTACTGAATATTTTAAGCTCACTGCTAAGACCTACTGCTCCGAAAAAAGCACTTCCCTTCAAAATATTATATACTGCTCATTGACAATGCACCTGGTCACCAAAGGGCACTGATGGAGATATGCAAGGAGATTAATGTTGTTTCCATGCCTGCTAACACAGCATCCATTCTGTAGTCCATGGATCAAGGAGTAATTTTGACTTTCAAATCTTATTATTTCAGAAATACATTTCATAAGGATATAGCTGCCAAATACAGTGATTCTTCTGATGCATCTGAGCAAAGTCAGTTGAAAATCTTCTGGAAAGGACTCACTATTCTGGATGCCATTAAGAACATTTGTGAGTCATGGGAGGAGGTCAAAATATCAGTGTTAACAGGAGTTGGAAGAAGTTGATTTCAGCATTCGTGGATGATTTTGAGAGGTGGAAATAGCAAGAGTACTAGAATGAGAAATGGAGCCTGAAGACGTGACTGAATTGCTGCAATCTCATGATCAAACCTGAAAGGATGAGGAGTTCCTTCTTACGCATGGGTAAAGAAGGTAGTTTCTTAAGATGGAATCAATTCCTGGTGAAGATGCTGTGAACACTGTAGAAATTACAACAAAGGATTTAGAATATTACATAAACTGAGTTGATAAAGCAGTGGCAGGGTTTGAGAGGATTGACTCCAATTCTGAAAGAAGTTCTACTGTGGGTAAAATGCTGTCAAATAGCATTGCATGCTACACAGAAATCTTTCCTGAAAGGAAGAGTCAACCAATGCGGCAAACTGCATTGTCTTATTTTAAGAAATTGCCACAGCCACCCTAACTTTCAGCAACCATCACCCTGCTAACCATCAGTTAGCAGCCATCATCAAGGCAAGACCCTCTACCAGCAAAAAGATGACAACTCACAGAAAGCTCAGATGATCATTAGTATTTTTTAGCAATAAAGTATTTTTAGTAAGGTATGTGCATCTTTTTAGACATAATGCTATTGCACACTTAAGCTACAGTATAGTGCAAACTTTTATATGCACCAGGAAAGCAAAGAATTTGTGTGACTTACTTTATTGTGATATTCACTTAATTGCAGTGGTCTGGAACCAAACCCTCAATATCTCCAAGGTATGCCTGTACTGAGTGAAAGAAACCAGTTACAAAGGACCACATGTTGTATGTTTTTATTTATATGAAATATCCAGAATAGGTATATTCATAAAGATGGAGTGTGGCATGGTAACTGCCCAGGGCAACAATGGTTAGGTGTAAATGGAGCATGACTGCCAATGAGTATAAGGTTTCTTTTGGAGGTGACAAAATATTCTAAAATTGTGGTGACAGTTGCACAAGTGTGTGAATACACTAAATACCACTGGATGAATTGTATGGTATGTGAATTATATCTCAATAAAGCTGCTACTTTTTAAAGTTTTCTCATTCTTATTTGTGGGAATAAAATGGCCTTTCAAAAAGATTTTCTTTTCAAATTAGTTATAGAGACACATAGTTTAAAGAGCCATTGGGATCTATTAGAATGGCTAAGACAAACAGTAGCACCAAGCCCCTTTCCCCAGTATTTCTGCTTCCCCAGAAACTATTACTTTCAACTCTTTTAGCTAACTCTTCTGGTAATTGTGTCTATATTTCTACATAATAAGTTTGTATTGTTGCTTCTTGATTTTTCAGTTTCAAGCAAAATCTACTGACCCCTCACTGTGCAAAATTAGCATTTTTTGCTTTTAAATCTATTCCTCTTCCCACATCACATATGTGCGCCCCTTATCCACCCCACGCCATCTGCTTAATATTATATTTTAATATTACAATAATAGTTATAATGCTAAAATTTTGGTAAGATCACTCCCCAGGTGATTTTATTATGACTAGGAAATAAAACAGCTATGTAGTAAACTATGATTGTTTTTTCTTTCATGCACACATTTTTGTTTTCTCTGGAGTTTATAAAGGTCTTTTCCCCCCTCATTTGCTAAGATTTTTAGGCAACCTCAAACTTCAGTTGTCAATTTCTCCTCTCAATACATTCATTCACAATGGGTGTTCTATCAACCTTATGAGGAAATCTCTCCTGGTATCTTCTAACCTGCCTTAGTCTGGACTGAATGCCCTCTATGCTTGGTACACAGCTGACAGCCTAATCTTCACTATCATCCCAGGCTCCTTTTGCCTTTCTTGTGTCAATCTCTTGTTTCCTCTACCCATTGTCTTCCTCTTTCTTGGTTTATTCCCTCATTTTAGTGTAACACATCCTCCAGTAGTTTCTTGAAAAAGGGGGTATGAGAGGTAAATGTTTAAGAACTTGCATGATTCAGTGGGTAATTTCAATCCAGAAACTCCATGTTCTTCAGTTCTTGGAAAGTTTCTTACAAAGTATCATCGATTATTTCCTTATCTCCATATTTCTCTGTTCTCTTCTTCTGCAACTGTTATTATTTGGATGTTGAATCTCCTGAACTCATCCTTTTATTTTAAAAAATCTTTTCTTTCTTGCTTTGCATCTCTTATTGTTTTCTACTTTCTTGGAAATGTCCTCAACTTTATCTTCTAACCTTTTTATTGTTCTTTTAATATATGCTATTGTTATTGATGGTCATTCTCTGAATGTTTCTTTTATAAGCATCCTACTCCTGTTTCATGAATGCAATGTCTTAATTATTTGAAAGTATTAATTATAGTTTCTTTTAAGTTTTCTCATCTTTATAAAGTCTGTTTTCTTCAAGTTGTTTTTTTCTGTTTCTTGGTTTTGTTGTCTGTCACATTAAAAGCTTCCCTCAGGTATCTGGTAATTCTGGAAGTAAAGAAGGCTGAGTGTAGGTGAGTGGGGTGAGGGTGTGGGGCTCAGCATTCAGTCTGCATATGTTCACTTAGTCACTCCACCTGGCTTTTCGTATTCTCTGCTTTCGACTGTACCTGGTGTCTCCCAAGCCCAAAATCCCCAGTTTAACCCTCTCCAAAGAATAAACCTCCAGTTTTTTGTTGGAGTAGAGGGAGAATAGTTGCCCAGTCGCCTGAAATGGGGATATAACTACATCTTAAACAACTTTCAATCAATTCTCCTTAGTTTCATCCCCTTCAACTCCTTCTTTTAGAAGTACAACTGCCCCTCAATATTTCTGGGGGATTAGTTCTAGGACTCCTCCACTCCATACCAAAATTTGCAGATATTAAAGTCCCTTATATAACATGATGTAATATTTCCATGCATATCCAATATAAGTGCTATGTAAATATTTGCTATAATGTTTTTAAACATTTTTGGCTGGGCACAGTGGCTCACGCCTGTAATCCCAGCACTTTGGGAGGCTGAGGCGGGCAGATCACTTAAGGTCAGGAGTTCAAGACCACCCTGGCCAACATAGTGAAACCCCGTTTCTACTAAAAATACAAAAATTAGCCAGGCATGGTGGTGTACGCCTATAATTCCAGTTACTCGGGAGGCTGAGGCAGGAAAATCGCCTGAACCTGGGAGTTGGAGGTTTCAGTGAGCCGAGATCACGCCACTCCACTCCAGCCTGGGTGACAGAGTGAGACCCTGTCTCAAAAAATAAAATAAAATTTTTTGTGTTATTTTTAGTCTTTTTTTTTTTTTTTTGAATATTTTGGATCAGAGGTTGGCTGAATCCTCAGATGCAGAATCCATGGATACGGAGAACCAGCTACATCTGATGCCACCAATTTTCGATCCTTTCAAGGCTCCAGAAGTTTAAATTGGGTTGATTCTCAGCTTTGCCAACTGCTGGCTTTCTCATATCTGCTAAGTCAATGCATTTGCCTTCCAGCTTCCGAAATTTTATTGCTATTGCATGCTGCCCCTTAAAATGGCCATTGTGTCATTCACGTGGGTTTATGCCTTAAAAAACATCCCTATGTAGAGGTTTAGTGAGGTTTTTTAAAGGAGTGCATTGTTCAGTCTCCAAGTTTACCTGAAACCTAGAAATGCATGGTCTTTTGAATACAGCTTTGTAGGACAGTTCTGGAATCCAAGACATATTCTTATCTCTTCCAGAGTACATTTTAGCATCAATGCTTTAAGCTCAGAATGGTGGGGTTTCATTAACTCATTCTGGAAGAATAGCGAGTAGGGGGACTTCATAGACTAGAGAGAAATTCATTGGAAAGGTGGTGAGAATAATTTTTAGGAGAAGGACGTACAAGACAAGAACACTAATGATGAGATCCCAAGGTTCTTATGTTCCCTTAATAATATTATAGTACTATGGTTATTAACTGGGTGATGAAATAATCTGTACACCAGACCCCCGTGACATGCAATTTATCTGTATAACAAACCCAAACATGTACCCCTGAACTTAAAATAAAAGTTTAAAAAAATAGATTATAATGCTTATCTGAAAATTATAGCACTTCTGCTACATTATTGACGTCACTCAATGAAGTGTTGCAGAATGCCCAAAGTGGCATTTATAGTAGCTAAAGTGTTAATCGAAAAAAGCATCCCCAAACTTTAAATTAATAGTTTATTCTAGATAAAGTATTCTCTAAACACGTTACAAATGTTATTAAGAAGCATATCATTTCCTATTCTTTAGTGCTTTCTGTATAAATCAAATGAGTTTATTTCATAGGAGGAAAGGCCTCCTTCATCCTTTGGGCCTCCATAAAAGCATTGGCTAAACAAGAGTTCTGTCTGGAAAAGGAAGAGTACTACACTATACTTGCATATCGATGGTCATTTTGTTTTATCACATTTCTTTTGAACAAAGGCTTGGTTCCCTGCAGTTGCTTCTGTCAGAACTGGGCCTGTTGAACTTGTCAGACTTTAGAAAGCCTATAGCCAGCCAACACTAAAACAGCTGTCTGTGTAGCAAGAGTGAGGTGGAAAACTGGCAATGTGATCTACTTAATATAAGCAACCACTTTGTTGTTGTTATTGTTAGTGAAGTAGCTAGTTTCGAATTATTTTATTTTATTTTTGGAGACAGGATCTCACTCTGTCAGCCAGGCTGGAGTGCAGTGGCACCGTCATGGCTCACTGCAGCCTTGACTTCCTAGGCTTAGGTGATTCTCTCCCAAGTAGCTGGGACTACAGGTGTGCACCACCACACCCAGCTAATTTTTCTATTTTTGGTAGAGATAGGGTTTCACCATGTTACTCAGGCTGGTCTCGAACTCCTGGGCTCAAGTGATCCTCCTGCCTCAGCCTCCCAAAGTGCTGGGATTACAGGCATGAGCCACCACACCTGGCCTAGAATTATTTTAAATGTCAAGTTTCATAGTCAATCTGGAAACAAACAGCACAACTATGATTAACCTGATGACTGAGCAAATCCTAAAATTCAGTAACCTGAGGATCCAGCTAAGCTTGGGGCCTTCTAGATCAGTTCCATTTGCGAGCTTTTCACTTCTCATAGTTCGTCCTGGAGGACAGTCCTAAGGCTTTGATCGACAGCATCCAACAAGCAGCACTGCTGGCTCCCTCCTACCCACCAACTGCTTGTACTTGCTCCATGATGACAACACATCTAGCTCTCACAGCAGACATACAGCTTTTCTGTGATCAGCTGATGTCCATCGAAGCAGCACCTTTCTCTCTAGCTCCCTCAAGGGAAGTGATCAAGCCTATCACACAGAGTCAGTAAAAAAAGGCCTCTCTCAAATCTGAGACTCAAGTGGAGAGGCCAACACACACTTAGCTAAGCCATCAAACCTTCTGGAAGAATAAATGCACTGGTAGATGTTACTAAAAAGAAAAGCTGCTCATGTTGGAATGAGTATGGAAGCTTCCTGGGCTCATTTCAGTGTTTGTACTCTGTCTCCTTTTCTTTTAATCCAACTCACATTTCTGCTTTGTCACTGATGTGTCAACCCAGTGCAGAAATCCACAAGAGGACTACAGAATGCTCCTCAAATATTTATTGGGCATCTACAATGTTTCGGGCCCTGTGGATCAACAGGGATGGAGACAGCATGGTCACTGGGGCTTCAGTCTATTTTGAGACCCAGAGGGGGAAGAACCCAATAAAGAAGGAAGAGGAGGACAAAGTGGAAGAAGTGGTCCACAGAAGGGGAGCTCCATGAAACAAAGTCTTAAGAAGAGGGCTTAATGTTGTAGGAATGGAAATAAGGTCAGTGGAGCTCTAGAATAAATGAAAAAGGAAGAGAGTAATACAAGATAAGACTGGAGGAGGGGTGGTTAGGGGCCAGACCCCTCAGGCCCAGAGGCCATGGTAAGAATTTTAAGTCACACCTTAGAATAAATGATATGTTTTAGGCAGCATCGTGGTATGACCAGATTTATAATACTGTTTAGAAGATAATTCTGGCTACTCTAAGAAATTAGATGAAAGGGGGCAAGAGGAGGCAGGGAGAAACTAGGCAGGAGGCCACTACTAATATCCAGATGAGAGCTGGTGGTGGCTTGGGTGATGGTTAGCAGAGATGAAGAAAAGTGGAAAGATGTGAGATATATTTAGAAGGTACACTGACAAGACTTACTAGTTAATTAGATGAAGGGGGTGGTAACGGAGAGGGAAGTGTCAAGTATGACTTAGGTTTATGGCATGAATAAGTGGGCGGATGATGTACAGCAGACGCATATAGGATTTTCCTTCAATTTTATATGAAATGAGGAGGCTGAATTCATGGTGCAAAAAAACACTACCTAGGGATCTGGGGTCTGATTCTGGCTCTGCCACTAACAAACTGTGAGATATTAGAAAGTAATTTATCCTTTCTGAGCTTCAGTAACCTCATCTGCAAAATGATAGCCTTGGGTTAGATTATGTCTGGGGGGTCTTCAACTATAAAAAGCTACAGTAGAAAGTCAGCTCTCATCTTCCTGAGTTACAGTGCAGCTTGAATACTGGCTCTTATGGTTCTGTGATCTTGGGCAAGGTATTTAAACTTTTTAAGCCTCATTTATTCATGCAACATACAATTATCAAGGCAGCCAGGCCTGTTCTAGAAGCTGAGGATACAGCAGTGATTAAAACAAGGCCTTTGCCTAAATAACTTTCATAGGGAAAATAGACACAAGTAAGATCATTTCAGACAGTGAATAGTGCTGTGAAGGAAATAAAACATGTTAACGAAATAGAGAATAATTATGGGAGTGGGACAGGTGGCTACTTTGGCCAGATTGTTGGGTAATGCCTCACTTCTCTCATTTGTTAAGTACAAGCAATAAAAGTACCTTCTCATGGGGTGCTGTGGGGATTAAATGAGATAATGCATGTAAGACATTTAGAAGTGTGCCTAACAGAGTAATTTTTTTTTTACTATTAAAAACAGAAATGATGCTGCTGCTATTACTGTTGTGACAAGTTTCTATTCAGGGAATTTTATCAACCAGAATTACATTTTTATGGTACTTTCAGGGATATTATTATTCCTCATAGATAACCCACAAAATCAAAACAAACTGAACTTTGGATAAATGTGCCCTTGTTATGGGAGCTTTGAAAATGGATCCAAAACAATCATTACATGTATATGGACAATACATGTTCTATACTTGTCCTCCCGCTTTGACCCATTAGCAGACTCACTCTGTACAATATATGATTAAGTGCAGGCCTCCCTATATTTGTGGAGCCAGGTCACAAAGAACATCTGAGTAGGAGAGAATGTCTGAATAGTCCAGAATGGTGGGCAGGTGGGCAGGTGGAGGCCTTCCTTGTGACACTCTACAATTTATGGAACGTTGATGTTGCCCAGGGACTATGAGGCAGAGGAAGAAATCAAGGCACAGGGAGGTTTGGAAACCTCCCCAGTCATACAGATACTGGGTCACAGAGCTGGAATTTGAGCCCAGGCAATCTGATTATAGACCTGTTATTCTTAACCTCTGGGATCTGCTGCCTCTCACTAGATTACAAAAACAAGGGTCCAATCTGATTGCCAACTGACCTGAGCTGACAGAAGGGCAGATAAGGAGCATGTGGAAGCAGGAGAAATGAAGGGGCATAAAAAATTACTCAAGTATTTCAGCAATAAATTCTTCTAGGACTATAGGATGGCCTGTTTATTATGGGTGTGATTTGATTAAAAATGCATTAAAATTTAAAATGTCCATTTTAACTCAGACTATTAATGTGACGATTAGGAGGTAAAGAAAAGATGGACAAGGTGCCAGCCACGTCCTGACACTGAAGCAGGGAGGGGAAGACAGCCTTCAGGCAACATTCCCCGAGGCCCTGGTCGTAGGGCTGATAGTCAGTTTTCCAGCAGATGCTGAGAAAGCAGCTGAGTGACAGATGAGAAATGGAGACAGGACCAGAGGATACGGAAGCACTGCTGAGAAAAAGAAATGCACGGCAGCCATAGCCATCGCCGCAGTGGCTTAGAGCGTGAAGACATGAACTTGGAAGGCACCTCTCACACTTAATATCTTTGTGACCTCAGCAAGTCATTTAACTTCTCCTTCCCCGATTCCTTATCTGAAAGTAATAATACTACGTACTCCATACTATAGACTGGGGATTAATCAGAATAGGAGCTAGTAAGTGCTCAGTTAGTGTTTGCTAGTATTATTATTATCATTGTTATTTTTTTTTTTGAGATGGAGTCTCACTTTGTTGCCCAGGCTGGAGTGCAGTGGGGCGATCTCGGCTCGCTGCAACCTCTGCCTTCTGGGTTCAAGTGATTCTCGTGCCCCAGCCTCCCGAACAGCTGGGATTACAGGCACACACCACCACACCCAGCTGATTTTTATATTTTTAGTAGAGACGGGGTTTCGCCATGTTAGTCAGTCTGGTCTCGAACTCCTGACCTCAGGTGATCCACCCACCTCAGCCTCCCAAAGTGCTGGTATTACAGGCGTGAGCCACCACACCCAGCTATTATTATTGGCAGTGGCAGCATCACTTGTTGAACACTTACTACTTGGCAAACACTGGGCTGTGTACTTTACATGGATGATCACATTTAATCCTTAAAACAACCCCTATAAGATATGCATTATCCTTATGACCAGCTAAAAGGCACAGTGAAATATAGCATAAACAGAACAGCAAGCTGAAGCGGCACAGCCAGGGTTTAGGCCCACATACTCTAACTCTAGAGCCCAGTCTCTCATCACTGCATTCTGTGCCCCAACCCTGATGGCTGGTCCTAGAATCAAGAGAACTAGTTGCTAGTTCTCATAGCTCTGTCAATAACTAATTTGGGGACTTTGGACAAATCATATTTGGGCTCTCACTTCAAAAATAAAAATGGAAGAGTTGAGTTGATTTCTGAGGCCTCCTCCAACTCTAAATCCAATGACTAGAGATCATTATATGTGTACACTTCCAAATGAAAACTATAAAATTACCAGTGGGCTCTAGCCTGTGACATTTTAAAGAAATTAGATTGGTTAAAATATTTTATTTTCACTATAATCTCAAATTTAAACCTCTACCAAGAAATATTTTAGATGGGTTTCGAAATGGTCCTAGAAGTTAAATCTTCATTACATGTCTATTTCAATGGAATTAGAACTACCTTTGTTAATTAAATCTCAGAGCTTCAGAAAATAACTGCCCTACACCTATATACACTAGATGTGAATGCTTATTTAGTTAATCAAGCATATTAATAACAGAAAACATCTTCAAGTATGATTTTCCCTCTCCAATACTGAGCACAGCTCTCTGCTGTATTTTTTTCCTCAGAAGAATTTCCTTCTCCTCAGTGTAACAAAACTACCTAAGGGCAGAAGAGATTTTCCTGAGGTCTCAAATCACAGGTACAAGAACATCTCCTGATGTGAGCTATCTGGGCCTATGTGAGAAAATGCTCCATCTCCATTGGTCAGAGAGGATGTCAGAAAGTGAGAAGAAGCATGTCTAGGACAGGTGGACCCAGAAAATCAGACCACAGAGTTCCTAGCAGGAGGGAAAACATGACATGGATTTCCCCAGAAACACCACATGTCCTTCCCACAGTGGAAAAACGAAAAAGAGAAGAAGAAAAAGGAAGACTTTCATTGTCAGTTTTATTCCTTTACGTGGGGGAAGTAATGCCTTCCCCCAAGGCCCTGCTGTGCTTGAGTGTCCTCAGGGTGGGATGAACAGGCCATCATTCTGATGAGATCACCCTTTTCCCTTTTAAAACTGTGCCGTGTTACAGGGAGGCTGAGGCAGGAGAATCGCTTGAACCGGGGAGGCGGAGGTTGCAGTGAGCCAAGATCATGCCACTGCACTCCAGCCTGGGCAACAGAGCGAGACTCTCCCTGTCTCAAAATAAATAAATAAATAAATAAATAAATAAATAAATAAATAAAAATAGTGCTGGGTCATGTCTTGAAAAGTCATGTAAGAGCAGCAATGTGCCAATGGAGTGGAGGAAATAAAGTATTAGGAATAATTGTTATTGTTCCCTGTCTTAGGTGTTCAGCCACATCCCGAACACAGACACATACTTGTTACAGGGCATACCAAAATAGCAAAAGTGAGCTTCTTCCCTGGAGTTACCTGTGATTCATGAATTTGATTTCTAAAGCATTTTCCTGCCTCGGGGTCCAGCTTTATCTCATTTGCAGGTAAACACTATGGCTAAATTCCAAACAAATTGAAAGCCATGTGTTCCATGTGGAATGCATGCTCTACACATTTATGCAAGCTTTCCTGGAGAGTAAATAGTATTTAGGAGGTGCATGTTCCAGATGCAAGAACAGAACACATTCATTAAACAGTCCTGGTATCAGGCTGTTAGGCAGCATAACTTATTTTAGCAATGTTGTTTGGAAGGTGCATGTCCCAGCATATCACACTGCATTTATTCCAAGTTTCCTCTCTTAGGTCTTGAGGAAAGAATCATTTCTGTGTGGGGAAGGGGGAAGGAGGAGAACTGCCTCCCCTTCTAACAGCAGGAATTGCCATTAGCAAGTTCCAAAAGGTAAAACACTACTCAGCAAATTGACATGGTAAGTAGGGCAACATCTCATTGGGGTTTAGTCTAAACCTACTTTAAACAAACCTCACTTTGCCATGCCATCTGAAATTAAATATATGACATTCAGATTGCTAAAATATATATATATGTATATATATGTATGTGTATATATACACATATATATGTATCAGAGCTGGCTGAGAATCTCAGCTGTGCAAAATGGCCAGGACTCTGTCCTTCCTGTATCTCCACTCATCATTATTCATTGATATGAAGGAAATGTGACAGTCTGCTCTCCAAAAATTTCTGCTGCTGCACTAACTTGGGCAGCTCACTGCAACTAATGTGGAAATGTAGTGCTAAGCACGTCCTGGCTGTAAACACAGCGGTCTTGCTCTGTTGGGGCCATCTACAAATGTCTCCAACCAACTTGTATGATTGTCTTTAACACCTTTTTTTTTTTGTTAAAGAAATGAATTTGATTTCATTTTCCTTCCCCAGTTTTCAAATAGTCATTAAAAATTAAACAACACTGGGAAAAGCCTTTTGTGATTATAGCCTTCATTCTCCTGCAACAAACTGGATCTATAAATTTACGTACCATTGTAGATGTAAATTACAAAATTTATATTCAACTATATTAAAACATCTATTCCAAAAATGATTACCAGTTGTGAAAAGCAGACAGGCTTATCACTTGCTGTCAGTTGTTCATGTCTAGTTAAGCAATAATGTGCTAAAACTGCTCTTTTGTTTTGTGTAAGAATTTTGGCAATAGAAGAAATGAACACTCGGTTAATAAAAACTCAGGCTGCTTTTTGCTTTGATGGAGGAAGCAGCTGCCTGTTTTCATTTGCTGCAGAGCAGCAAAACCCATCAATATAATAAGCAGCTTAGATGCATCCATCCACAGCATCTGTAAGGATATAGGGCTATTCGCTCAAAACCAATCCCTGGTTTAATTTTAACAAAGATGTGTCTGACATATTTGAAGATGCATTATAATAGGTTTTGAAACATGAACAATTTCTCTTTCTTTTAAATACTTTTTGCAGATTTGAAAGGTTAGTATATGTAGCTGAATGATAGCAATGATAAAAACCAGGCCAAACTGTGAGGCCACCCTAAAACAAGGGCAGTGAAGAGAGCAAATTGACTGGCAGCTATTTGGTTCCCTTCAAAGGAGAAATAATGCATTTGAATGTGATTTCATTCATTTATTCATCCAAACAAATATTTACTGAATCCTTACTATATGTTGCACTGGGAGAGATACTAACACCACAGCCCCTTCTCTCAAGGAGTTCACTCTTTAAGGGAAAAGATGAACACAAAAACATCAGTAAAACAATATGGTAAGCACAGTGATACAGATACACATTTTTATATTTGTCTTTTATTGTAAAAACTCAAATGGGCATACAACAGTGGAAACCATTTAACATAAAAATTAAAAATCAAATACTGTCTCCTCTATTATACAGTCACACACTTCATTAGACATACCTTTAAGAAAAGACGATCTGATAAAAAAATTGAATTATGTTTAAACACATGTCAAACTGTTTACTAGTGTAGCCAAGAATTATCATACATTGGAGAGAAAGTTTCATTATTTTAAGTTTTGTTTGGACAGCCTCTAATTTTACAGTAACCATTAGACACTTTTACATGATCACCATGCAGCAAGCTTAATAGAAAATACAAACTTTAAAGCAACTTACAATGTGATACAGTACGTTTTGGCTAGTAAACATGCTAAGGGATTATTTTATTTTAGTGCTAGGTGCCAGTCCAAGAAGTCAGCTAATTTTAAATTCTCCTCTCTTTCTGACTCAACATTGGATAAGTGAGCATTTCAGCCTGATCAGCTAGTGACCTGTCTGGTGGTATACACGAGCATAGGGTTAGTCATCAGCTTCTCAGGATATCAAGCTCCAATAAGCGTTCATTTCCAGAAAGATTAAGAAAATGCTCCCATAAATGTAGCACTGAGGGCTTTCTTATTCAAACGTGTTCATGGCAAAGCCCATATACATGGTTGCATTTTTTTTCCTTAAATAAGCTTTTTATTCTGGAATAATTTTAGATTTACAGAAAAGTTGCAAAGATAGTAGAGTTCCTAGCATTCGCTCAGTTTCTCCCATTGTTAACATCTTATACTTCTCGAAATTAAGAAACGGACATTGGTTCATTACTATGAACTAAACGAGGGTTTGTTTTTTTGTTTGTTTGTTTTTTGTTTTTTGTTTTTTTTTTGAGGCAGAGTCTCGCTCTGTTGCCCAGGCTGGAGTGCAGTGGCATGATCTCAGCTCACTGCAAGCTTTGCCTCCCAGGTTCACGCCATTCTCCTGACTCAGCCTCCCGAGTAGCTGGGACTACAGGCGCCCGCCACCATGCCCGGCTAATTTTTTGTATTTTTAGTAGATACGGTGTTTCATCATGTTAGCCAGGATGGTCTCGATCTCCTGACCTCATGATCCGCCCACCTCAGCCTCCCAAAGTGCTGGGATTACAGGCGTGAGCCACTGGGCCTGGCCAAGGGTTCGCTTTTAATAGAAGAGTCACTATTCAGATGAGAGCTGATGAAGGTGTCTGTCAGAAAGTCATAATTTGAACTTAAAGGACAATACTATCATCTATCATATATTGCCTTCCCTTAATTTTATTCCATCTTCTTAAGTTACTCTAAAGAAATGCGTATCAGATTGAAGTGTTAAAACAGGACACAAAATATATATACCTCAGAGTTAAAAAAAAATCTGACCTCATCAAAAGAACTGTGTAGCCAGGTGAAGCCTTGGTTTCCTGTTCCATTGTTGAAATGGGCAGAATATTATTTCTAAGTCATTATTCACAAAGAAATGCTGATTGCTCCTATTCAATTAATACTTTCATATCACAGTGTGATATGGACCTTATAACCAATCTTGTGGCAGCATGAGTTGAGAACCACAAAGAAGTCAGAGGTCATTATTTCCCCCCATTTAGAGTGTTTATAAAGCATTCACTATGTTCCCTCTCCTCTCTGTGCCTGCTTTCTTCCCTTGTCTGCTGCACTGTTTTAATGGCTGAGCATAATGCTTCTAGAATCCTGCAGAGATTCATAGGCTTTGTACTGGTTAATGGTGGTCTCTCCAAGAGCAAGTTGGAAAGGACACCTTTGGGGAGATTCTCTCTAGCTATAACTGGTGGTCAAACCTTGGTGCCTGATGTTTGGGTGCATACTCCCTCTCCAGCCCAAATGTATTCTAAGCTGAAAGAACTCCCTCCCTTCACTTTGCCCATTGCTTTCTCCCTCCCTTGATTCCCTCAGTTTTCCCTCTGTCCATCTCATTCTCTCTCCTTCTTTTCACTTTCATCCTCATGTCTGTTTTAGTGCCCACTTTTTCTATTTGAGAGAATTCATAACATAAGAGCAAACCTTTCTTTTAAAAAGCAAAAATCAATCATACTTTGATAAAGAAAATTTGCTGATCCCACCTTCAAGGTTTCATTAAAATACTTTGATCTCTTTCTTTATGTTGTCTTTGAACATAAACTGCTTGAGGACAGGGACCTCATTGTTTTCTTCTCGGGGGCATATTTACACGATGCACATGAAGTTATGCTGTATTCATGGAGAATAGCAACAAATTGTTCTAAACCTAGAACTCAGCAATAAAAAATGAATCCCTCTTCTTTTGCAAGATCTATTTGCTGAGCTTTAAATGCTGTCTCTCTACTCCAGACCTGATTCTACCTACAAATGCAATCACAGGTCAATTCTTGTGTGGGTAAATTTCTAATTGCACTCAGTCCACTTTCACTGACTTTCTTATCTATATCCACAATCTGTAGACCTTGCAGGACAATTATCACCAGTAGACAGGATAGATCCTCTGGGGAGGAGGACTGCCCTGGGCCTGAAAGGTGCATGCTTACCAGTTTCCAGGCCAGCAACATGGAAGAATCCACATTCAATAGGCCATCTTTCTCTAAATCAATCCTTTTGCTTTGTTCAGCAGAGCCCATGTCATGGGTGCTCATATCTGGGGCTTATCTGGGGATATCTACAAACATGCAGGTCTCTAATCATAGGAGCCTGGAATGAGTCGTAGAATGGGCCCTTTAAGTGACTTGAGAGAGAGAAAATGATTCTGTCTGGGTTTTTTTTTTTTTGTCCCCTTCTCTTTGCTATGATAAAATTCGTAACCTTAACCCATATAGAAAATTGTTTTCTCTTAGAATCACAACTCCTCGAGAAAGGTTTTCAAAATACACTATTTAAACCGAACTCTTGCTCTGAACTTGACACCACAATTATCCTTCTGTTGGGAAAAATACAAAAATTCTAGAGCTGTTATATTGTTATCAGCCCTTTCACACCAGGACACACGAGTGTTCTTAAGTTGAGATCAAAGTGCACAGGCTGAGTTGTTGAGAACGGAGAAGTCATCACGGTCTCTATGGACTCATGCTGGACTTCTCAGGACGGAAAACAGATTTCCTTCTCTCTCCAGCAGTAAAGAGTTCATGTTATTGTGAACTCCATCATTTCTCCTCCTTGGCCCCACCCTCAACAAATGATTGAAACAATGGCTTCAAACCCAGAACGTTGTATTTAGGCTAGAATATGTTTCTCATTTGTTTATGCTGCCCAACAGCATTGAAGAGATTTTGGCTGAGCAAATACTATGGTGGAAGTCTACATTCATACCATTAGTGACATGAAAAACAATAACCTTTTGGAAGAATATAAAATCGTGTTTACTTATCAGGAGAGTAATTCATTACTATTTTTCTTTTCTTTTTCTTTTTTTTTTTTTTTGAGACAGAGTCTCGCTCTGTCGCCCAGGCTGGTGTGCAGTGGCATGATCTCGGCTCACTGCAAGCTCTGCCTCCCGGGTTCACGCCCTTCTCTTGCCTCAGCCTCCAGAGTAGCTGGGACTACAGGCGCCCGCCACCATGCCCGCTAATTTTTTTGTATTTTTTTAGTAGAGAGGGGGTTTCACTGTGTTAGCCAGGATGGTCTCGATCTCCTGACCTTGTGATCTGTCCGCCTCGGCCTCCCAAAGTGCTGGGATTATAGGCGTGAGCCACCGCGCCCTGCCTCGTTACTGTTTTTCATAGGTGCTTTAGAGACATTGCAATTTATGAAGTAAGGTCTAAAGGATCCAGGGGCTTGCTTAGCACACAGAGGCTAGCTAGTTAATGACCAAGTTTGGGCTAGAACCTCAGTCCCCTAATACCTCACTATGGTTCTCTTTTCAGAGTATGAGACTTTAACTATAGTGTGGGAAAGACATGATTTGAGTTTGCATCTTGTGGAGAGATTTTACCTTCCAGGTGGATATCAGTGTTTGAAGAAATGAATCGTACTCATCCCAATTTCAACATATTCACAGATGCTTAGCAATTAAATTTAAATCATTTTTTTTTGGTTTCTATTTCTCAATAAACAGTTTTATAGAAACCCTGCCTCCTTTCCATGCTCCAATACACTGGCTGGTGGAAGAGGCTAGAGATACATTCAGCTGCAGCTTACCTAATATCAGAATCTCTGAATAGAGGCCAGGAAGCAATATAAAATCTTTAGAAATAGTGACCTCCTTCTCCAGAATTATAATGATTGTGTGCCTTGCTTTATATAATTGGGCTTCTGTTTGTTTTCAGGAAATTTATCATCTACACGGTCATTAGTCTTACTTATTCAGATGTCTACATGTAATTTGTCTTGCAATTAAGAGTTTGTAGCAGATTCCAACAATTCTTTTGATTACCAGCATTCCAATCATAATAAAAGAGTAATTTTATTTTACATTGTTGTGTCTAGGGAGGGACAATCATGTAATATATACAATTTTCACAAACAACAGTGTTGAGAAATGTAATTTTCTGTGTATTCTCTTCTAAGAATATTTTCAACGTTTCTCGATTGTCTCTGCACTCAGGAATAGGATTGAAATCTCCACTTTGGTATTTATCTGAGGCTGTGATAGCTCGGTCGTCTGCCGCCAAATGCCAAGATAGGGGGAATCTCATCATCCAGAGACCAGCTGCATGATGGGCAGTTAATAGATATATCAAACCTTAGGATATATGCTAAGCTGAAGAGATGATTGGTTGGTTGATACACTGATTGATTAGCATAGGGAGAATGGGTTTCTTCTTGACAACCTAAGATTATGCTTCAGCTAAGCTCAAATTGCTTACACCTCTTCTATTGGGTTTAAAATTACAGTCCTGTCATCTAAAATCTCTCTTCAATGAAATTTTTACCATATATAAAAATTAAAGGGAAAAAGAAAGTAGGAGCACTGGATAAGAGTAAACGGAGTAGATACATTTCATGCTACTGTTGTTGATTCCACTAGGAAAAGTTGATATGTAAATCCCCTTGAAAAATGTTACACATTTCATAAACGATTACTGAATATTATACAATAATTCAGGGGAAAAAGTTCAGTGTATTTGTCAGTGAACACATATTTTCAAATACATTACAGTTAGAGCTCTTCTACGTAAAAAACGGAATTAAAGGAAAGCCCTCTATTAATCAGGTTTACACTCTAAGGCACATCGACCCCATCTTTGGACTTTTAATATTTTTAACTGCTGGCATGCCTTTCAGGGGCAGAGAAAAAAAGGGCAGACTTATCGAGACTGAGGATTAGCTTTGTATTTGAAGCTGCTTAACACAAGTAGTAACTTCTTTAATTAGCAGTAACGATTCTAAAGACAGTCACATGTATATCTTGAAATATTTTAATATTGTGTCCGTTTCCCACGTATGCAGAATCAGATATGCTTTAAAATGAAACAAAAACCAGATGAATGAAGGAAACATAACCCTGTTCTATCAAACTCTAAACTGATATTTAAGTGGTATTAAATAAAATCATCAAGACTTTGCACAAAGGGCCAACATTTAGGGCTCTGCAAACATCTGATCATCTTAGTTTACAACAAATTCATTAAACATAAGCTTGGTTTATGATGTCCTGTTTAAAGATTCGATCTCATTGTACTCCAAATTATCAGAGACTGGCTGAAGAAAGGACCTTGCTCTTGCTTCTTCTTCCCCATTCCCCTCCCCCTCCAAAAAAAAAAGCTGGTAAGAGCTTTAATTCAGCACTTTAAGAACACCCCCTCCTCTGCCTGAGCAAATAAGGATTTGGTTGCCGAATCACACTGGATAAGTGGTTCATTGAGAATGTTAAAATCTGCATTAATAAATAGGACTGGGCTTCTCGGATTTTCCCCCTTCCTATCAGCTATGAGCGGTAGGGGATCAGCTGCGACTAAAATCCCCAGCTGAACAACCCACATACAACTCAGTGAGCAGACTTAAAACAAGGCCATTTATTGGTGACTGTTATGCAAACAAAGCGTCCAAGTCTTAGAAACAGATGTCAACTGAAGCATATGCTTACTGTAAACTGGAATTTGATTCTCTTTATAAAAATAGACATAAATGGGCCTTCAGAAAGTAGACTGCCTCTTGTTGTCTACCACTGCCTAACTTGATTCAGCCTAAAGCTTTTAAAGAGATGAATAGACTGATATGTGAGGGCAAAAGAATAAGAGTTTAAAAAAAATTAAATTGGAAATAAATGATAACATGTTGGAGCAGTTCCCAGAAGCAATTTTACAGATTTTTCTCTAAAAACACAAGACAGGAAGTTAAAAGCTTAGCGCAGGTCACCCATGGCATGTCGAGTTATCATTTCCTACCACTTAGGGTGGAAAAGAAACTGCACATTCGGGTGGCAAGTTTAGTCGCGCATACTTTTTACCCTCCTCTCTCTTTCTTTCTCTCTCCCTTACCTCTTCTCACATCTTGATGTCTTTTAAATGTCACTTATTTTACATGAGGCAGTTGGTGGAGACATGAGTCAACAGCAATCAGAACCATTATCCCCTGCAGCGAGTCCTGGTCTTAATGCATTGTGACACCTTTGCTGGCCAGCCACCGATTTACCTTTCTGCTTCTTAGGGAATTAAGTGGCATCATGTGAAAATGGTTGTGATATGAACAGCATGGGCATAACTGGTATTAAATTTACCTCTCAGCCTAAGTGAATTTTCCTCACATGTGACTAATCAAAATGAAAGCCTGTGGACCCAGGCTGCGCTGGCCGGCACTTCCCCACCCCTGGGACCAGGGCTATTTTGTTTTATCTCTTTGTACAAGCTGGCAGAAGTTTAAAGTGAAGGGGATAATCCAGTGCTGGTGTCCTTATGAAATAACATCCTTACATGAAGAGGCTTTTAACTGTCTGTCGCTGTCCTCTCAAAAAAAGAGTGTGACAATCTCATTTTGCTGAGCACACTCCCATGAAAAGGGAAAATAATAGCCATGGCCGCCATGGCTAGCACTGACCTTACATGATCTATTATCCACTAAACACTTTAAAAGTCAGTTTTGCATACACTGCAGGAGGAAATGAGGGAAGTATCACAATCATTTTCACTTTAGTGAATTTGCCATCTATTTGAAGTCCGTCACTTGATATCCCAACACATCCAGCCAGTGTCACAGTATCATGAAAAAGAAAACACCGCTGATTAAAAGATGCCAAGCACAGACACACTGGCACCCTGCTATTTCAGACATTTGCTAGGAGTAATGGCAGCCGTGGAATGGCTTGGTGTGAACTTTCTTCAAACTTAAACATAAGAAAAAGAACAATCAAAGATGAAGTCCTTCAAATTTTTAGAAGTGCTTGACATTCCTTCAAAAATATGTTTTACTAACCACTTAGCGGAGATCAGTAGGTGCCAAAGGAAGTGCAGGCAGAGCAATTATCATCCTGCACAGTCAGCCTGATGCTTATTCACAGACAAGAGTGGCTTGCATTCTGCCATGAACCAACTGTGCATGTTGCTGATAATAGAGCAGAGGTATTGCTAAATTGGTACTGAAATAGCACACCTCGTTTACTTCCAGCAACTTATTTGTGGAAGGCAATGAAGGCTGGAATATTTTCTCATAACTATAAGAATACTCAACTCATTGTTAACGTTAAAATTAGTTTTCTGACATGGCGCAGGCTATGCATTTACTTTTCCTTAAATAGGAACTTTCGTGCCAAGGGTATAACATTAATGGCATTTCTTTCCCCTCGTGGAGAATGCACTGCTTCATTAATAAACCATCTAGAAGCCTGACTAGTAATCAAATTCTTGGTCACTTTACAGTTCTCCACTCAGAAGTTCAAAGACTGTTTCCCTTCATTTTGGTAATGCATTTATTCTTGAACCCTTTACTCAGAGGCAAGTACTCAGAGTGGAAAAAAATGAGGGCAGAGATCCCTGAGAGGATGGCTGCAGTCCAGTATCAAATATAATAGTTGTCAAGTTTTGAGCCACATTTATAAAATTTAATATCACTATGTTGAGGTGCTGGGCAGGGACAAAAGAGAATAGGCAAATAAATGGTCACAATATTCTTCAAGCATTGATTCACCCACAGGCCCCAAAACACTGGAGTTTGACTTTCTGAGTTAATACTTCCACCCTGAACTCCACGACCCAACTCTAACCATCAGCTTAGAGGAAACCAGGATGGTTTATTCAAAAGAGTTTGGGGAATTCGATTCATAAGAGTAGAAAGAGGATTTTGTTAAGGTTCTTTTGGGACAAAATCAACTTAACAACCAGTCTGCTATTGGGTTCCTGGGGATTTTCAACTCAATGTAGAGAGAAGAGAAGCAAATTTCTCACTTAGAATGGGAGAAAAATAGGATTTGGGCCAAGATAGTTAATTATGAATAAAGGAAAGTGAGTAGCAGAGTCTGCCATTTTCACAAAACATGTACATGGAATACCAGGGGCTCCTACTTTCAGGACTCATAAGAGACAGACTGAGAAAAGATGAGAAGGAAGGCTATCAGGAGAAAAGAACACTCAGAAGACAATATACAAACATTCACAATTACAGTCTTACTCATGAGATAAAAAATACAAGCACAAAACATAACATGGCTTCTGAACTGCTAAGTTATCCATTGAGTAGTATTGTCCGTTTTTTGCTGAGTAAAACCTGCTGTAGGAAAAAAAATATGAATATCAAGCAATCGGTCTTTAGAATTTGATTATGCACTTCAGGAATGAGGCAGGAGTAATGAATTCAGCCCAAGTGTTTGGAGAGATTGGCCATTTTAGATATGCCTGAACCATTAGCTCGAAGCTGGAGTGTGTACCAAGGGTGGTCATGCTGTTCACTGATGAGTAAGCAGCCTCATGATCTCAGGTAGGCTCAGCAGCAATCTCAGTGAATACGCAGTCACGTTTAGAGAAGTACAGACATGGCTAGACCTGGATGTCTAACACAAGATGAAGAACTAGCACCATCCCCATTTCACTACCTATTTACTTAACATTTCAAAATGTTAACGGAAAGAATTAATCTGAAGTGCACCATCACAAGTCTACTTTTTTCACGCATTTAAAAAATTTTTTTCCAAGCTACTCATAAAGATTGTTTGGGGTTTTGTTGGTGTTTTTGTTGCTAATGGGTCTTCGGAAACGCAGCAACCCAGCTAGGTAAGGAACACACTTACTTTAGGATTCATACATGGAATTCCTTTTTTTTTCTTATTGAAAAAACTGTATTGTAAAGAGTTATTTCCCATTGTAAAATTTTCGTAGTACAGAAAAGTTTGTCAGTTCTCTCTTCTTTATACATCCTCTAATTGTACTCCTTAGTGACACCATTAACTGGGTGTTATGCATGAGTCCAGCTGTGAAATACACATACACGTTGACTCTCACACACACTTGTGTTTTATGCCAGACGTTTTACACACACACACACACACACACACACACATACCCCAAGAGCAAGGAGATTGGAATGGAGTATGCCAGGTGCGGGCAATAAGGAGGTGCATTGTTATAAGAGAATTGTAAAAAATAACACAACCTTCTGAAAGTAAATACGCTTTTTTTTTTTAGACGGAGTCTCAATTCTGTTGCCCAGTCTGGAGTGCAGTGGTGCGATCTCGGCTCACTGCAACATCCACCTCCCTGGTTCAAGTGATTCTCCTGCCTCAGCCTCCTGAGTAGCTGGGATTACAGGTGCCCGCCACCATGCCCAGCTAATTTTTGTATTTTTAGTAGAGATAGGGTTTCGCCATATACATGGAATTCCTATCTCCAGTGTGGCTGGATGTGGCCTGGCTACTCTGGACAGCTCTCCTGAGTACAGATTGCTGATGAGGAAGTTGGGATTTAATTGCTTGCATGCCCTTACTCCACAAACTGAATGCAATCTTCTACCCAGATATCCCTTCTGCTGAAAAATGCACAAGTTTGCCTATGTTCTTGCAAAATAATACAAGGGACAGGGAAGAGATGTTTGGTGACTCCTCTTATCCCCGTTAAGACTCCTGGCACACTCAAAGTTAGGAATAAGCTCATGCTGCCTCTCCATTAATCCCTCCGACTGCTCTTAATCATGAAAATGCTATTCCACTGACTTTATAGCAGTCCTTTAAAAAATGAGGTTGGGCTCAATAAATTTTGTAGGTCACAATTGTTTATAAAACAATATTGATAAAGCAGTTCAGGAGATGAAAATTCCCTTCAGGATTGTTGAAACACAAATGTAAAGGGTCAACACAGTCACTGTCCTCTGATTGGTATAAAGAATCAAGGGCATTGTAATATAAAACATAATGCTAAAATACAGTGGTTTGTTTCCTGCAGAGAATTCTGAGAGAGAGAAAAAAAATCCTTATGAGGGAAGAAGGCTAGTGAATTAGAAGCAGAATTTTTTAAAAAAGAAGAAAAAATAACCATTTACTTAGCATCTACTAAATGCTGGGCATTGTGCTGAACTATTCATAAATACTATTTCATTTAATGATCAACATACCTTGCTCATTAGGTTCTCTCTCTCAGATGAGGAAGCTGAGGCTCAGTGAGGTCAGGTGACTAGCCAAACACCTTCCATCCTCTCCATGCCAGTGAGTGGCTGGGCTGGGACTTAAGCCCAAACCAAGCTCTTAGACCCACCAGACTGTAGGACCCCTTCTGCAGGCACAGCAAGGCTAGAATGGGCATGAAGATGATTAGGGAGACCCAACTGACAAGACTGACTTTAGGATTTACGGAATTTGGGAGATGTGGAGAAAGAGGCTTAAGGATGACTCAGAGGTTTAGGGTCCAGATGACTGGGAAATTTGTGGTGCCATTAACAACAATAGGAGTGTGAGAAAGTCAAGCCTGTTTTGAGGATCAGATGATAACGCACTTGGATTTTATACATAGTGAATTGAAAGCAATATGGGAATATTCTGGTTGGATCTACTGGAAATATGGAACTAGATTCAGTACCAAGGATAAATTTGGGATATACATTTAAGAAACACCCACATGGATGGAGATTAAAATTAAAAATATGGGAGTAGATCAGCAAAGAGAGGGAAGAGAGAGCGAGTGAGAGAGGGAAAGAGGAAATAAGACTAAGGATAGAATTTAGAAGAATGCTTCCCCAGAGGGAAAAGCTGTGCAACCTCAATGAGTTTACTGCACTAGTCTGAGCCACAGTTTCACCATTTATATGTGGATGATTGAAAGTTGGGTGGATAAACAAAATATGGTATGTATATGCAATGGAATATTATTCGGCTTTAAAAAGGAAAGAAATTCTGGCACATGTTACAACATGGATGAACCTTGGGGGACATCATGCTAAGTAAAACAAGCTAGCCACAAAAAGACAAATACTGTACAATTTTACTTATTTGCGGTACCCAGAGTGGTCAAATTCACAAAGAAAGAAAGTAGAATGATGGTTGCCAAGGGCTGGGGGAGGGGAGAATGGAGAGCTATTGTTTAATGGTGACAGAGTTTGAGTTTGGGAAAATGAAAAGAGCTCTGGAAATTGATGGTGGTAATGTTTGCACAATGATGTGAATATAATTAATACCACTGAACTGTACACTTAAAATGATGCAAATGGTAAATTTTACATTATGTGTATTTTACCACAATTAAAAATAAATAATTTTTAAAATGGAGATAAGAATATCTATATCCTAGGGTTGATGTGACAATAAAAGACGTTTGAAAACTTGGCACAACATCTGACATATAATTTGTCTTGTATATCAATAAATATTAGTTTCTTTTCCTCTCTTACCAGAAAGGAAGAAGGAAAAGAAAGAAGGAGAACAGGGAGGGTGAGGAGAGTAATAAGAGAAGGAAGAAGAAAACCAGAAAGGTAAGAATGTCATGGAAGTCATAAAAGCCCCTTTAATAGTTCTACCAAAGGGGCAGGTCAACCATGTGAAAGATTGCAGAGATGAAGAAAATAAAGATTCCGGAATCTGACAATTAAGAATTATTTATAGCTTTTGAAAGAGCCTCATTAGAGTGCTGAAACCAGGAGAAGTGTTTAAGGGAATAAAAAGCAATCAGCCGTCAAGTTGAGGAGGCAAGGAACACAGATTCCTTTTCCAAGAGGTTAGGGGATACAGAGGAGAAAGATGGGAGAGAATTAAGGGAATGTAGAGTAAGGGAAGATTCTCCTACTATCATTTGCTGGCTTGCCTTTTTTTTTTTTTCCCTTAAGGTTGGTAAATCCCGAGCATGTTTGCAAACAGAAAAGAAGAAATTCATGGAGAGTGAGAGGTAAAAGATGCAATAGAGAGAAGGATCAAGACCACAGGGAGAGGATTTAGCTTAAGAAAGGAGGGAGTCACACCTTTTTCAGGATGGGAGACAGGAGGAGAAGACTGATAGTTTCGTGTGTTTTTTTTTTTTTCCTTGTGGGGAAGAAATCATTACATGCCAAGAATGAGAGGCTATTAGCAGGGTAGAGAAACAACAAAGCTGTATAATCAACTCTTAATTATCAGCATTTTGGTTTATCAGCTTCAAATCTTGCTTGCAAGCAAGTTAGCACTTACTCAGCTTAATTACTTGCTTTGTTAGCATTTCAAACTCAATGTAATATAACTTTGTATGTGGCCTGCAGCCCAGCAGGGTAGCATTTTGACACCTGAACACTTAACCACTTCCGTTATTCTGGGAAAAGATTTACAGTAGGGCACTTTGGTTGAGGTTGGGGGCTTCGCAGCAGTCTGAGAGACAAGCAGTTAAGCTTTCCAGGTGTTACTGAGTGTTTTCATTGTGTGGAGGCATTACTTTGTTTGCAGTGATTTCTCAGATCAGATACATCTTTTTCTTCATTTATTTAACATTTTTCGAACCCCAGCTATGTGCCAGAGACTGTGCTCTAGGTTTTGGATACTAAGATGGTCCCTGCAGTCAAGATGCTGATAGTCTAGTGGAGGAGACAGATGGGTTAACAGATTGTTACAATACAAAGGGGCAAGTTTATAATATCAAAATACAAATGCAAATAACCAAGTATAAATCACAGGGGGTTGCATACCCTTTTGGATTATCAACCTTTCCTTCTTACATCATTCAAACAATAATGAGTTGACTATATTCTAGTTGACTCTTACATATAGCATGATGAAGTAATGAGGTATCCTGATAAATCCAGGACAGGAACGTCAAATTTAGTGAGCCCTGTCAGACAATAAGTGATTCCACACAGACTTTCATTACAGGGGAAATTAAGCAAACTTTTTTTCTTTAGGTAATTTTGAAGGTTTTGGTGCATGAAAATAGCAAACATGATTCAAACTTTTCTTCAGCAAGAAGGAGATTTGCTATGAAGAGCAGTTACTGGGCTAAACTGGTATGAAGTGAGGTGTCTGGAGCTCTGAGGGCTGGGTGTCCTAAAAGACTGCTCCATTATGCTCGGCTGTTTGTTCCCACCCTGAAGAAGTATTTAATCTTTCCCAAATTCTTTGTAACTTATGCTGTCACTTTCTCACATCAGTGTTGAAATCTTCACTTCTCTTTCCAATCATCTCTCTTCTTTGTCCTGCAGTCTTCGTATTTTCTTCTTCCCCCTTTCCTTAATGCTCATTTTGCTTGGCTCCTTTATTTGTCATTTTCCCATGTTCCTAGGTTTTGCAGCAAGTGCCTTGGTTTAGATAGCTACCGCCACCAAATGAGAACCCCTCTTTGCCTTTTGATAAGCAAGCTGGTCACACTCGTCAGGGATGATGTTTAGGTTTTTGGGTGTATAGATTTCTTCCTTCCTTCCTTCCTTCCTTCCTTCCTTCCTTCCTCTCTTTCTTTCTCTTTCTTTTTTTTTTTTTTAAACAGGGTCTCATTCTGTCCCCCAGGCTGGAGTGCAGTGGCGTGCAATCATGGCTTACTGCAGCCTTGACCTCTGAAGCTCAAATGATCCTCCCACCTCAGCCTCCCAAGTAGCTGGACCCACAGGTACATGCCACCATACCCTGCTGACTTTTTGAAATTTTTGTAGAGATGGGGTCTCCTTGTATTGACCAGGGTGATTGCAAACTCCTGGCCTCCAGCAATCCTCCCATCTCAGCCTCCCAAAATGCTGGGATTACAGGCATGAGCCACGTCATCCAGCCTATGTTTTTAAAACCATTCATTGCCCCAAAGTTTCTTCCTTTGCCCGTAGTGCCAATTAAAAAAATCAAACAAAATCATATATATGGAGGAATTCTGTCATTTACCAAGAAATACACAATTAAGATCATTACTCCCTATTTCAGTGCTATTCCAGTGTCTAAAGTTGTTGTAAGAGAAAATTACAGATAACCAAGGCATTGACTTATTTTGATTAGTGGTTATGAAATGTCTGTTTATTAGAACTGCTACCTAGAAAAATATAGCTAAAAATAGAATTCATCTAACCCTCAAACTAATATAAAACATTGTTATTGCTTAGGCTTTTTTTTTTTTTGGATGATTAATAAGGTACTTGTACATCTTACAGTACTTCAGGGTAGTTGGTATTTATCTCAGCTAAGACAAAACTAGAAATGTACAAAAGTGCCTGGTACCCAGAGCTTGGTTGATATCTGGTAAATAAGCAACTCTGAGTTTCTGAAACTGGGAAGCAGACACAAAGCTCCTTACACTCCCGAGGCATAGTCTCTGGCTGTGTCACGGTGTTCCCTTTGAATGAATAGGTGCTCTGCTCATGTAGAAAGAGACTGAATTGGAGAAGGTCCCTAAATGCAACTAAAAAGGAGCAGTGGCCTAATGGTACAAACAGTTGGGGTACAAATGGTCTTGTTCTGCAAAAGTAAATTCAAGAGGGGCTCAGCAAATGTCAAATGAAGAGCAGCTGAAAAAAAACCCCACAAAATTATTTACTATTTTAGCCACAAAAACTAGAAAAGTGGCATTTCAAATTGAAATTGTAAAAAGCTCTGCCCACTCCACTTGTGAGCCGCATTCAGTTTGGGCAGGTTGTTCTGAGAGTGGAATGCACTCTTCCCGAGTAAGTATGTATTGCTGCCATTCACCAGACCTCCTTGCTAGTCTGCAAGCAGCTATCTCCCCATTATACATCCAAAGAGTAATCAGGGTGAAAAGGACAGTCAGTGTAAGAGGAAATAATTGCAGCTTAAACTACTCTTACTCATTAAGAAGCAAGACTATTTGGGGAGTGAGGCGGGTGGGGAGGGTCAGGGAGAATGGTATTGAGTTTTCATCATCCTGTCAGGGCAGGTCAAGTTTTAGCTCTAGCAATTTTGGCATGATTTGCTATAATCGCATTACAGTTAAAAGTATATTAATCACAGTAACTACCACCATCCTATGGTGAGAGTAATACTTGCAGGAAGGGCAGGAAAAGAATCTGAAGTGTGTCCTAGGGTCTGCTTCAGTGTGTTTGGTGGGAACTGCCCTTTGTCTTGGAGAAATGTGGTTGAGAATCTGTTTTTAAAAAATCATGAAAATACAATGCCCTCTTTTAGCCAGAAACAAAGAGAAATATATGATAAAAAAGAAATGGAGAAGATTAAAAGGGCTTGGGGAGTTGAAATTTTAAAAGGCCCAAACCAGCTGACAATATTTCACACCAAAAAAATCCCTGAAAATTCAAATAAGGCATGAGATGTCTCTAAATCAGTGGTTCTCAACCAGAGGAGGTTTTTGCCCTCAAAGGACATTTGGGGTGGCCACACGGGGTGAGGGTGGAGTGCCACTGGCACGGTGAGTGGAGGCCACTGCTGCTGCTGAACACCCTCAGTGCACCGGGCAGGCCCAGACAACAAAGAGTCATCCGCCCAGAGGGCCAACAGTGTCACTGCTGGGAAACCTGGCTCTAAATAAAATACAAGGAAGGCTTAAATATTGTAATTTAATTTTTACAGTGTATTCCTGTTACCCATCTGAGGCTTTATTATTAAGATGTTTGAGGTTGTTATTCATGTCCCAGAAAAATACATGGGTATCACAAATAGGACTGCGGATTTAGGGGACTAACTGATGACAGGAAAGGATGCAGATCTGAAGTGCAATTTTGAAGGAAAAAATGGGGTAGGATTTTGGGGAAGGAGACTAGGTACTGGAGCATGGAAGGACAATGAGTTTGATTCATGACTTAACGTTGTATCAGAATAACTTCAGCACACTTATACTCCTAAAGGAGACTACAAAGTCAGCTAATCAATAATACTAGGCCATTCTAAAAGCTACCTGTTAACTTTGAACAAAAAGGCAGCATTTATTAATATTGCAAGCATTCCTTAGGCAACTAGCTATCTGTACCCAGGATTGAGAAGGCCTGGTAAAAAGTCAATTAAGGTGACCCAGGGCCCAAAAATTGATAGGTCAAGAGCAGAAGAGATGGATTATATTTTAGGCAATAGAGTGTAATCTCTAAGGAACCATGGAGAGAGGATTGGCGAAAGATGTTCAGAAGACAGACCTGGCTGAGGCAGGGTTTCTTAAAGTGTAGTTCCTGGATCAGCAGCATAACCTAGGGACTTTCTAGAAATGCAAATTTTAAGGCTCCATCCCAGACCTACCGAATCAGAAACTCTGGAGGTGGGGTCCAGCAATCTGTGTTTTTTAATTTTTATTATTTATTTATTTATTTTTTAGAGACAGGGTCTCACTGACACCCAGGCTGCAGTGCAATGGCATTATCGTAGCATGATCATAGCTCTCTGCAGCCTTGAACACTGGGGCTCAACTGATCCTCCCACCTCAGCCTCCTGAGTGGCTAGGACCATAGGTATGCACCAGCATGCCCAACTAATTTTTATTATTATTTTTAGAGAGAAGGTCTCACTCTGCTGCCCAGTCTGGAGTGCAGTGGTGCAATCACTGCACTCCAATGATTTTTGTAGAGATGGGGTCTCCCTATGTTGACCAGGCTGGTCTTGAACTCCTGGTGTCAAGTGATCCTCCTGCCTCAGCCTCCAAAAGTATTGAGATTATAGGTGGAGCCACCACACCCAGCCCAGTCTGTGTTTTAATGAGCTCTCCAGGAACCACATGGAATAGTTTGTGTAAGTGAAAATCATCACATATAAGAAATTTCTTATAGTTCAAGAAATTTCTGTTCATTAAGGCACCATAACAACAGTAAACAGAAAAGCTAAAAACTGGGAGAAGATAATTGTAACACATAACTGATCAAGGATTAGTATTCAGAATATATAAGACATTCTTACAAATCAATAAGGGAAAGACAATTAACCCAGTAGAAAAATGGGCCAAAAATACAAATAGGCATTTCACAAGAGAGAAAACATGAAAGCCTATAATCATTGAAAAGTAGCTGATTAGTAAATAGGGAAATACAGATTAAAACCATAATGAGCCAGGCACAGGGACTCACACCTGTAATCCTGGCACTTTGGGAGGCTGAGGTGAGCAGATCACTTGAGCCCAGGAGTTCGAGACCAGCCTGGGCAACATGGTGAAACTTCGTCTCTACAAAAAATACAAAAATTAGCCAGATGTGGTGGCACACACCTGTAGTCCCAGCTACTTGGAAGGCTGAGGTGGGAGGATCACCTAAGCCCAGGAGGCTGAGGCTGCAATGAGCCGGGATTGTGCCACTGCACTCCAGCCTGGGTGACAGAGCGAGACCCTGTCTGAAGAAAAAGAAAGAAAAAAAAAAAAAACATAATGGGATGCCATTAGTTAACGAATGGACTAGCAAAATTTTTAAAAGTCAGATAGCACCAAGTTTTGACAAACATATGGTGGATGGGAACTTTCATCCAGTGCTTATATTAGTATAAATTGATACAACACTTCAGAGGATAATCAGGTAACGTCAAGTAAAGGCAACCCACTAATTCCACTCCTCAGTATATGCCCTACAGAAATTTTTGCACACATGTGCTAGGAGCCAAGTACGAGGATGTCCATAGTAGCTTTGTCTGTAATGGCAAAAAATCCAGAAGTGACCCAAGTGTCCATCAACAATACACTGGAAAAATTAATATCATACAGTAGAATATTATATTGCAGTGAAAATGAATTATACACCATATGAAGTTTTAAAAAATCTAAAGGTGAGCAACATAAGCAATTCATAGAAGAATATATAATAAGATTCCATATACATAAGTCCAAAACATGCAAAACAAAAATGTATTATTTAGGGATACATACGTATATTGTAAAATTATTAAAAACAAAAACAAACAAACAAAAAACAAGTGGGGGTCAGGTGCAGTGGCTCACTCCTGTAATTCCAGCACTGTGGGAGGCCGAAGTGGGTGGATTGCCTGAGCTCTGGAGTTCAAGACCAGCCTGGCCAACATGGTGAAACCCTGCCTCTACTAAAACACAAAAAAATTAGCCAGGCGTTGTGGCAGGCACCTGTAGTCCCAGCTACTTGGGAGGCTGAGGCATAACAATTGCTTCAACCTGGGAGGCAGAGGTTGTAGTGAGCCAAGATTGCACCACTGTACTCTAGCCTGGGCATCAGAGTGAGACTCTGTCTCAAAAAAAAAAAAAAAAAAAAAGAAAAAGAAAAAAGAAAAGAAAAGAAAAGCAAGTAAATGATGGCAAAAATTCGAGAGAGTGGTTACTTAAGCAGTGGAGGTAAGGGCACACTATTTGGAAAGGATGCACAAAGTGTTAAAAACATTGGTAATATTCTACGAATTATATATGCTGTCTTGTATGTGTATTTCAAAAAAAGTAAAGAAAAATAAGAGTGAACTGGAGGTGAGGCAATAGAACACTATAGACAACTCAGGGTACTTTGCTGTGAAAAAGAGCAGAGAAACAAGATAGCTAGAGGACACTGTGGAGTCAAGAGGGGTCTTGTCTTTCCTTTTCTGAAGATGAGTGATACTGCCACATGATTTTATGGTGATAGGAGTCAATCAGCAGAGAGAGGAATGTGGTAATGAAGGAAATGGAATAATTTTAGGAGCAAAATACTTAAGCTGGCGAGGAGAGCTGGGGTCTGAAGCATAAGAAGAATGCCTAGCCTTAGAGAGGAGCAAGCGTGGTCCATTCATTCACTGTTACCAAAGGAAAAGGAGGACACGACACAGACACAGGTGGACAGGTGGCTCTAGTGATGGGAAATGAAGTAGTTCTGGTGTAGTTGCTTCTGTTTCCTCAATGCAATATCAGCAAGGTCATCAGCTGAGAATAATAGGAGAGGAGATATTGGAGGGGTTTGAAGAACAAATTTACCAGGGAAATGTGGCAGGATTTCTCAAATGCTGATTTGAGATCAGTGGTCATTATTCAAACCAAAGCCATTCAGCATGGTTGATTGCCACAGTCAGCTGCTCAGGGACAGGCTCAGAGTTTAATTAGAGCTGGATTGTTGAAGTGAGAGAGGAAGGGGCATAGAGGCTGAGTGTCGAGGATGAAATACCTAGTCATGGGCATGGAACCTAAATAGGGAAGAAGAGAAATGAGAACCTGAGGCAGGCAGGGAGGAGGGAGTGATGGGCAATGAAAAACGTAAAGGGTGTTGGAGTGGAGGTCCAAAATTAAACACTGTTGGAGTGGAGCTATCACAGTACCTGAGCTGTAGAAAAAGAAGTTGGGGATCAGAGAATGGGACGCTTGACCTGGAGATTTCAGAGGTGGTGTGGTTATTGGTGATGACAAGGTCTGGGGTATGACTGTGGGGGTAGGTAGCTAAGAGGGTGTGCAGGGAAAGAACTATGGAGATAAAGGGGAGGAATAACAAACTACAGATAGATGATCTATCTATGTGGATGTTGAAGACTTTGAGAATAATGACAAAGAGGAAGATAGTGAGCCAAGTTCTAAAATCTTCAGCAAATAAGAGGGAGTGTCTTAAACATTAGCGGATAATAGCAACTTGTGCTTTAAAGGGTCTACAGTTCTTGAGACAGGAGAAATGTGTGAAGGTGGCAATGTGGAGCCACAGTAGGAAGGATGAAAGAAACCTCTTCAGCTGCTGAGAGGGCTGCAAGGGAAGCAGGGTCCTCAGGAGAGAGCTGGATGGGAATATTCTGCTGGTGATAGAGGTAAATAGGGGGTGGATGGAATGAGTCAACATAGTCCCTTATGGGAAGATAGGAAATCAATCCATTTAGTCAGGAGACTTTAGCTAGAAGCTAAGGCCCTTAGGGAACTGTTGGATCCTAAAGCTCCCAGCGATGGGTGGTCTGAATTGGAGGCTCTCTTTCCAAGAACACAAGCTGATACAAAGGTCTCTCGGGTTTTGCCTCCCTGCAGCTAAAATGTCCATTTCAGAACATTTTATCAAATCCCTAGATGAGTATGGCTATATCTTTAGATTCAATATATGACCAGACTGCTGTACAAAGATTTAAGGTTTATAAGTGCAGAAGGTTTGGGGGTAGGCAAATTGGTTACTTCTCCTTCTGTATGGATTCTTAACAAATTAAGAACATGGCTGGGCGTGGTAGCTCACACCTGTAATCCCAGCACTTTGGGAGGCCGAGGCGGGCGGATCACGAGGTCAGGAGATCAAGACCATCCTGGCCAACATGGAGAAATCCCATCTTTACTAAAAATACAAAAATTAGCCGGGCATGGTGGCTCGCGCCTGTACTCCCAGCTACTCAGAGGCTGAGGCAGGAGAATCCCTTGAACCCAGGAGGCGGAGGCTCAGTGAGCCAAGACTGTGCCACTGCATTCCAGCTTGGGTGACAGAGCCAGACTATGTCTCAAAAAAAAAAAAAAAGATTCCAGGAGCCAAAAGGAGATCAAAATACAAGTTCAGTTTTATTACTAATAAAATTGGACTGGAGAACGTGGTGGCTTCTCCTTCCTGAACTTAGATCTTGGTGTCTATCTGTTCACCCTGTTTGCAGGAGGGGAAGTTAAGGACACCAGGCCGGGCTTAGGCTGCTTATCGCATTCTGGAGGCCAAAGGGCTCGGGGGGGTCCTGGACTTTTTCATCAAGCTGTGAATAGATAGTGCAGTGGGAAAATGTTGATAAAGAAAAAGCAGAATTTAGTTATGTTTCAGGTAAAGAACAGAAAGCCCCAAATTATAACAGTATTTATTTTTTAGAAAATCAATGACTTGATGAAACTGTCTGAAGTTTTGCTCAGAACCACTACTTTCCATCTGCCTATTCAGGTCGAACAATTTTTTCCCTCACATTTCATTTTTTCCTTATCTATGCTTAAGTTATAAATGTAAATCTCTTAACCTCTTTCCAAAGATCAAACCTACATTTCCATCTGCCTGAGAAACAGCTCAATCTGGATGTATCTCTGAAGTTTCAATGCAAACTATTTAAAATCTATCTTCTCCTAAATTCACTGGCTTGCTTATTTCTTTCATTATCTCCATGTTTTTCCTAGTCCGCTTTAACTCTGAGTCAGTTTGACGGGTGAGTGATTTGGCCACCTTTAAAGGACAAAATAGAACCACTTCTTCTGCAGCAGGTATTATGGGTGTCTTCTCTCCATCCCTGCTGCCAGTGTTCTTACCCAGGTGCTCATATTGCAGCAGTCTACTGATTTGATGTATGGACCCCAAATCGAATTGCAGCTCTGATCCTTGACTAATTCATTCACTCATTCAACAAACACTTACAGGGAATATAAATGTAAGACAATATTAGGTACTGAAGAAGACGGAAAGATGAGTACAACCCCCTTTTCACCTTTGGTATGCTTATAGGGCATATAAGAAATGTACCCAAATCACAGTAATACAATGAAGACAGGAGCATTGAGGGACAAATGCCTTAAAAATCTGATCAACCATCCAGGAAGTTCAGAAGTGGTCCAGCTATCATTGCCTGGTTCAAGGGCAATGATTTCCTAAATTAAAATCAAACTCCTTAATCTGAAACAAGGCCTCTACAATATGGCCTCAATATATGGTTCTTGGTTGATCTTAAACCTTTCCCCTACAATATACTCCGGGCTGAGGTCTCAGCCCATGGCTGCACGTTAAAACCTCTCTGAGGCCGGGCATGGTGGCTCACGCCTGTAATCCCAGCACTTTGGGAGGCAGAGGCGGGAGGATCACCTGAGGTCAGGAGTTCAAGACCAACATGGCCAACATGGTGAAACCCCGTCTCTACCAAAAATACAAAAATTAGCCGGGCATGATGGCGGGTGCCTGTAATCCCAGCTACTCAGGAGGATGAGGCAGGAGAATTGCTTGAACCCGGGAGGCAGAGGTTGCAGTGAGCCGAGATCGCACCACTGCACTCCAGCCTGGGCAACAAAGCAAGACTCAGTCTCAAAAACAAAAAAACCTCTTTGAGAACTTCTTCTTCTTTTTTTAAAATTGACAATGTTTAAGTCCCATCCTAGACCAACTATATCAGAATTCCTGGGGGGTAGTAATGAATAGCAGTATCTTTTATAGGGCCCTTCCAGTATCTACTCTACAGCCAGAGCTGAGAATCACTGTGACCCACACTGAACCACCTGCCAGTTTCTTGCATTCTGAAGGCTATTTTCCATCCACTAGTTTCTGCTCATTTTCTGTCTGCTCTTTTTTTTTGAAATCTCCTTTAAAACCCTTTCAGAAATTTAGGACACAGTTCCAATGTCACCTCTTCTTAAAACTTTCTCTCCACTGAGGAGGCAATCTCATGTGAATACCAGTATCAATTTGTGCCTGCCTCTCTTATGGTATTTGTCTTTACTTTTATCTTTACATTCTAGCTTAATTTATGTATTTGTTTTATTTCCTCTATTAAATTATAAACACCTTAGGGTTGTATTAATATTCATAGCACCTTATATACAGAGAGTGCTAGTAAATATCATGTGACTAAATTAATGAAATAAAAGCTGAGCCAATAATAGGACACTGATTACCGAACATGTCTATTACACATCTATTCTATACCCAGCACTGCGCTTAGCTCCTGTGGGTGACACCAAGAGGAGACAATAGGATTCCACATAGAGGAGACAATAGGATTTCTAACATTTGTTAAATTTAACATTTGTGAAATTTCTAACATTTGTTCCAAGCAATGTTAGATGCTACATCTTTGCTATTTCATTTAATCCTCTTAACAAACCTATAAGGCATCATTAGCCTCATTTTATAGATCATAAAAGTATAGTCTTAGAGAGGTTACATATTTTATCCAAGTTTACATGGCAACTAAATGTATATTCAGACTTATGTCTAATTTCAGAACCCAAGTGCTTTCCACTCTGCTGCTTTTAATAAACAGATTATCATGAAACAATTATAACCCAATTGTTTAATTGAGATTAACTACTTACAGACTGAAGAATTCAGAGAAAGCAGAGTTCCGAGGCTTTGCTGCAGTAATGACTTAGCAACCTTCCCTGGCCACCCTACTTAAACTGTACCTCCCCCATCACTCCTTATCTCCTTTGATTATTTTTTTTTCTCCTTAGACTTATTACCATCTCACTTACCATAAATTTTATTTATCTTATTTATCTTCCCCCACAAGAATGTAAGTGTTAAAAGGCAAGACTATTTGTGGTTTGCTCACTGCTGTACTCCCAGCACCTAAGAACAATGTTACCACATAGAAGGTGACCATTTGTTATATGAATGAATGGAAAGATTCATGAACAAGATGGTAACTTGAGAAATAAATAGAGTTTAGGAGGCTGAAGAGGGTGAACAATAAAATGTTATAGGCAATTGAAACCCCATGAGAATAGGCATCAGGGCATAACTGACATGGGAGCCTCAGGGCAAAAGGACAATCTAACAGCCATGCCACATCTGCAGGAAGGAGAAGAAAGGCTCACTGAATGCAAAGCTTCTGAAAATGAACTTGAGTGGAGAATAATGAACCTTTTAAAAGTTATTGCTCTCTGATGTCCACATTGAAATGTCCATAGTCAAGATACTAAACAAGATTTCGCAGAAGGGGAAGCTCAAAGATGAACAGACTGATTTATTTGTTTTGGTTTTGCTTGAAGATGGTAGTGGAATGTTTGCGAATCAATGATGTAGAAGCTATGGACAAAGGAGTGGGTAATCCACACAGCTACTATCCAATTTTTGAAGGATAAGAACATCTCTTCTCAGGTGGAGAAATTAGCAGGTATATGAATGAAATGCATGATCCTAGATTGGATTCTGGACCTGGAAACCCTCCCACTTCCAAAAACACTATAAAGGACCTTAGTGGGATAACTGGTGAGACTTGAGTGTGGATCATGGATTAGATAATGGTATTATACCAATGTTAAATTTCCTGATTTTATAATTATACCATGGCTGTTTAAGAAAATATTCTTATTCTTGGTAAAAATAAACTGAAATATTTAAAGAGGCATGATAATCTGCAATTTACTCTCAAATTGTCCAGAAAAAACTTATATGTAATTATTTATATGTGTATCTAATCTATATTTATTCATTTAGAGAATGATAAAGCAAATGACATATAGGAATCTTTTGAACTATTCTTGAAACCTTCCTGTAAATTTAAAATTACAGCAAAATAAAAAGTTAGGCCAGGAACAATAGATCACACCTGTAATCCCAGCACTTTGGGAGGCTGAGGTAGGAAAGTCGCTTGAGCCCAGGAGTTCAAGACCAGCCTGGGCAATATGGCAAAATCCCATCTCTACAAAAAAATTAAAATTTAACCTGGCATGGTGATGCATACCTGTAGTCCCAGCTACTCAGGATGCTGAGGTGAGAGGATTACCTGAGCAGTGAGCTATGATGGCACCACTGCACTCCATCTTGGGTGACAAAGTGAGACCCCCATATATCTAAAAAAATTAAATAAAATGTTATTTCCACTGACAAAAACAGAAAACAAAAAAGAACACTTTCTTGTGAAACTTCAATGGATTCAGTTTTGAATGTGCACGTACAATTGCACAAATGCAGGATGAGGAAAATATAGCTTAATAGTTTGATGTGACTAAGACACAATTTCCATTGACAGTAAACACAGTACAAGTTCCTGTGATACAAATGCCAAAGAAGCCAGATCTTCAGCTTCATTAGCAGACAATGGCAGTAACAAAGCAGTTGGCCCCACTCTCCTCTATTATAGTCGTTCAATATCAGAAGCACTGATTGTCATTCTAGGCATCACACTTTTAAGACGGACACTGAAAACTGGAACAGGACAACAGGAGAGAGAACAAGGGTAGGAAAGGGACTGGCAACATTTTCATATGAAGAACAGAGCTGAGGCTGGAGATGAGAAGGCTCATGCAGATCCAAGAGTAAAACATGGGAACTGTCTTCAAACGCTTGAGGTACTATAGTGTGGACAACAGTATCTGTTAGTCTCTGATTAAGTTGGGAAAAAAGCTTTCCCAATAATTACAGCTGTCCCAAATCATGAGGGTTGCATACAGTGATAGATATAGACTCATATGGGCAAGCTATTTTTTAGGTGAAGGCATAATCTAATCTTCCATGAAAAGTCTGATGTGATATAAAGGAGATTCACAGGGCCCAGCAAGGACTCATGTAGTCACTAGGGATAGTAGTTGACACTTCTTGACCTTGTCTATTTTACCACCACCTGTCTGAAACCCAAAGAAATTTAGTTGGGTTGTGTCTACTAAGACTACTTAATACCTCTGCCACTTCAAAATATCCTAAACCTAACTCTAATGCCACTGTTGGGCAAGTGATCCATTTTCTCCTGGGGAAGTGCTTGATATTTAAGATTGTTCTTTCATGGAAAGAGAAACAAAACACAAGTAATTAATGAAACTAGCAAAATCACACTGTAATGGAGATTCTATCACACTGAAAGTGCAGCTGCCATCCTTAGTCTTATAGCAATACCAAGGCTTAAAGTCTGCTCACCTGAGGTCAGGAGTTCAAGACCAGCCTGGCCAACATGGTGAAACCCTTTCTCTACTAAAAATACAGAAATTAGCTGGGCATAATGACGAGTGCCTGTAATCCCAGCTGCTAAGGAGGCTGAGATGGGAGAATCGCTTGAACCCAGGAAACAGTGGTAGCAGTAAGCTGAGATCATGCCACTGCACTCCAGCCTGGGCAGCTGAGCGAGACTCCATCTCAAAAAAAAAAAAAAAAAAAAAGGCTGCTCACAACCATTATTGTTATTACCTAAATAAAGAAAAATAAAATAGAGCAAAATAAAATGTGTTATTCTTCTGTACTAACTCATTCTGAACCTAATGCCACTCTGTAAATTAGGCAAGCCATCTACCTTTCATTATGAACCATCTCACAGCAGGAATAAGAGAAATCAATTTGTTCTACTCTCATTCTTGAATGGTATAAAGATGATATAACAAGCAACACACACAAATAAAAATAATGGTTTAATAAAGCTAGCTTTACCACTATAGATTGGAAGGGTAAAAAAGCTAAGTTTTCTTATATACCACAAGTAAAAGGATCATCCCTGTTCAATACATATATTTAAAAAAAAACTATTCCCAAAAACATAACATTGATGCCATATATTGCTAGTACCTTTCAAAATACACTGGCCTGGCCAGGTGTGGGAGGCCAAGATGGGAGGATCACTTGAACCCAGGAGTTCAAGACCAGCCTGGGCAACATAGTGAGACCCTGTCTCTACAAAATACACAAAACATTTGCCAGGCATGGTAGTGTGTGCCCATAGTCCCAGCTACTCAGGAAGCTGAGGTGAGAGGATCACCTGAGCTGACGCTGCAGTGAGCCATGATTGTGCCACTGTACTCCAGCCTAGGCATCAGCATGAGACCCTGTCTCAAAACAAACAAAAAAACAAAATACATTGGCCAGATCTTCAAGGAAAAAATCTAAACTTTCCTGTCAACCATAGTTTGACCTTAATGTTTCTGTAGACTTTGGAAGAAGGATTAAGAGGCATATTTTTTAAAACTTTGTAGCTCTTTGAAACCACTAAAAATTGAAATGTGAGCAAAATATTATTTCCATTTCTTATGTTGCAATACGCATTGGCTATCTTCTATACAGCAGCAGTTCTCAAAGTGTAGTCCAGACCCTGGAGCATCCCCTTGACACTACCAGGAGATCTATAAGGTCCAAGCTATTTTAACGATAATAATAGTAATGATACATATTTGCCCTTTTCACTCTCATTCTCACATGAGGCCACATAACATACGTTATGGCAACAGACTAAATGCAGAAGCAGATAAGACAGTCCAGCTGTCTTCCACTAAGACAGACATTAAAGAGGTTTGTAAAAATAATGACACTCTTCTATAAGAATGTTTTGCCCATTATTGTTGTTTTGGAAAATATAATTACTTTTCATAAAAATATGTTATTTATGTTAAGATATAATGAGTTTAATGTTATTTTGAATGAGTTTGTAAATATTTTTAAAATTTCTCAGTTTTAATTTCTAATACAATAAATATTGATAGATATAACTCATATAAACAAAAGTTCTTTGGGTCTTCAATAATTTTTAAAAGTGCAAAGAGGTGTCCAGGGATCAAAAATCTTAAGAATTACTGTTCTATAATAATATGATGAGAGACAGCAATGTGTGCTATTCTTCAGATTTTTGCTAAGAAAACAGAAATAGTTTATGTTGAAATAACTCTATAGATGAGTATTTTAGGTAAAATATCATCTTAGTGTTATTGTCATATTTCCCCAAGTAAGTGATACAGTAAAGATCTAATACTACCATGAATAGACAGTATAAATTAAGGAAAAAAAGTAACTTTGCCACCTACAGAAATAAATACTATAAAGTACCATAAAGAGAATGGAGCTTTATTATTTCGTTCTTATTTTACTTATTTAATTTCCATCTAATTTTTCTTTTTTTCTTTTCTTTTTTTTTTTTTTTGTAGAGATGGGGTTTCCCTAAGTTGCCCAGGCTGGTCTAGAACTCCTGAGCTCAGAGGATCCTCCCACCTCAGCCTCCCAAAGGGCTGGGATTATAGGCATGACCCACTGAACTCCGCCCTCCGCCACTTTTTCTTTCTTGAAACTGGTTCTTGTTCTGTTGCCCAGGCTGGAGTGCAGTGTTATAATCACAGCTCACTGCAGCCTCAACCTCCTGGGCTCAAGCTGTCCTTCCACTTCGGCCTCCCAAGTAGCTGGGCCTACAGGCATGTAGCCACCAAACCTGGCTAATTTTTTTATTTTTTATTTTGTAGAGATAAGGTCTCACTATGTTGCCTAAGCTGATCTTGAACTCCTGGGCTCAAGCAATCCTCCTGCCTTGGCCTTGAAAATGTTGGGGTTACAGGTGTGAGTCACTGTGCCCAGCCTCACCTACTTTTTCTAAATGATTCAAGATAATCATTTTACCAAAAAAAAAAAAAAAAAAAAAACCACACACACACACAAAAGTGGTTTTATAATAAAAACCACAGGATCACTAGGACCAACAGCTAACAACATGGGATGAAAGACCAAAATTTAGCAGTAAGGGGGAATTGGAGGAGGGAATGGAGTGAGGGCAAACTACAGTATTGAAACCCTATTGGAGGAAAGCCACAGCAATTAAGCATGAGTACTTAGCTCCATGTTTGCTAGCAGTCCAAGTAAAGAGTAGAGCGGCATGAATCAAATGGCTCCCACTGGAAGGAAACAGACTAGTTTTAGAAGGCATAATCTTTCTTGGGGACCTGAACTCTGAAGACAATTGGAGTTATCTGTTACAAGACTCTCTTCATTAAGAGTGGTGAGGAGAATAAATGCAATAGTAACCTTGTGGAAAGCATTTCACAAGTTATCCTATCTTATAATTGAGGAAATGGAGTCGGCCAGAGGGTAAATAGATTGTCTACGGTCATACAGCTGTAAGTATAAAAGCCAAGATGTGAACTGGAGTCTGTCTGACTCCAAAGTATGCATCTCAACCGCTTTGCTAATTCTGTCAAGGTCTTCACGTGACGTCACGTTTTTGTAAAAAATTCTTCAGAGGGTCAGCATGCAACTGTGCAGAGTCAGCTCTACTCTCCAGCCAATTAGCCCACTGTGTAGGGCGGTGGTGAGCCACTCTAGCACACCCAGTGCCCCACCCCTTTTCATTACAACTATCTTGTATTTTCCTTTGCTCTCCTGAAATAAAATTCATAAGTAATATCAACTACCTACAAAGATATTTTTAGTGCTCTAAATGGACATTGAAACAGGAAAGTAATTGATAATAAATAATGTGTATCTTAATACGTAAATTCTCAGCCGCACTAGAAGACATGGAAGCAGTCAAATGCTCACTCCTACGTTTAGAATCACCCTGAATACAGTGATGACAACTACAGAATGACGTCGTTGCTTTACACAGGAGGCTCAATGACCACAAGTGGCTTTGCTGTCAATTGACATGATTTTCTGGAATAGAAAAGTTCTGAACAAAACAAAATACAAACTTTCTTTGATTTAAAAGTATCTACATTTCTGGAAAATTCAGGAGAGTAAATCTGTGTGAAAAATAATTTGAGGAGAGAGATACCATTATTTTATATAAAAACAGAGTATGGAGGAAAATGAGACATTTATATGAATTTTGAAACGAACACCTAAGATGTTAGATAAACGTTAAGTATGCCATACTATTTTGGACTCCAGCTCTAAAGGGGTACAATCTCATTTTCCTTCTTTGGTTAGCAGAAATGTTTGAGAATCCATCATTGTCAGTTATTCGGTTACCAAAATAAGCTTTTTTTGGTCCTAAAAATCTACAAAGTAGTAAGCATGTACCTGGCAAAGATGTATTTTGAACAACAGAATGCCTTGCTTTTGCTGTATTAGTGAAGTGATAAGCTGCTTTCAGAAGTGGCCCCAGGAACACTTGTAGTCAGGGACACGAATTGTTCAGAAAAAAGTTCTATGTCCATCTATTCATGAACTTGAAGACTTAGTTTAATTCCAGACTTACATACCATAAAGCATGGAAGGCATGACCTTGGCCAGAAATATCTTGATGGCACATGTAACCAAATTTCTGATCTGCCAATCCTTTCATAGGGAGGGTGGAAGAGTCATTCTGAACTTCAGGTTCACAATATTCATGGGGATCCTCAATGCTAAGACTTTTAAAGCCCTCTCCAAATGAGTCAGGTTAGACATTGATATGTTATATGTAACCACTGAAAATCAATTAACTTGTGCAACACTCTTCTGGCATTTCTTTATTCTTTAATGTACCAGGAACCTCAAATTGAAGAAGTTATCTGAATCTTCTAAAATTCAACTCTGAGAGGTCCTGACCTCTCCACGGGATGGCCTTCATATGGCTCTCATACAAATTGGATTTCAGGTGGGGCTGCACTCTGACCAGCACATTAGAACAAATTAGCAACTGCCTGTATCCTCAGATATCTGAAGGATATCTGAAACAACCTGTTAAACACATTAATTTGACCCAGTCTGGATTCAGAATGTCCCTGTCAAAAATCAATCATTTTAGTTTTGTGGTTCTTTCTGATAGTAGGTGCTTCTTGAGAGCACTTGTGGCCCTGGTGTATAAGGAGATGCTTATCTTCCTGCTTGCAGTGTCAGAAAAATATTTATCCAGTGTATTTGAGAGGGATCACATTGTTCGAATATAAGTTTAAGTGTGCTACGTCATTTAAAATAGGAACTTCTTTTCTGTCAGAAGGTCATCTCTGCCCACTTTGACTCTTGCCATAAGTTTTTTTTCTTAATTTGGGAATAATAATGAGGGATTTGTTAGTGACCAATAAAAAAAAGGTGGGGTGGGGGGGACCTTTTCCAGAGGCCTTTAGCATCATAATTAGAGGGCACAATGGGTTTCAGCGTGCTCAGTGAAACAGAGCGACTGTCATAGTGGAGTGGAGAAGGGAGAAATAACTCACCTAGAATGTCAACAGCTATTTGTATTTCTATAATGTGTTTCATTACAGTCATGTAGCCATGGCCCAGAATTTACATTTATTATCCACACTCTTATAATTAAATTCTTTTTGAGAAAAGCTGTAATGTACCTGAGTTTACATTCCTTATCCACTCTTATTGAGAAGCCAGGGCCTTCTAAACATACTTTCAGAAGCAGCATTATTTTTGTTCATTTTTTTTTTAAAAAAAGAAAAAAAATTCCTTTTGAGAAAAGTTTCTCGTAGGATTTAAATGTACTGTCTTATGAATGAAGAAATGATTTGGTAAAACACACATTCACCTCTTCCATCACAGCCTTACATAAAGACAATTAAAATATTTCCAATAAATAACATTCCCTTACTTTCTTCAAGCCAAAACTACTTGTAGATAACTTGAAATCATTTTGGGAATTATGCTTCTCTGATGCTTCAGAAAGAGCTCTTTTCACAAAACATAATCTTTACTTTTCTCATAGTGCTATAATCTCTTTTCACTCATTAATAGATTATTTTCTCCATAATATCACTTAAAAGAAACTAATGTTTTGCCTACCCTCCCCACTGCCCCACTTAAATCAACAGAACTGGAACAGAAAGCCTTCTGACCTATTTTTAATTTCATGTCTCTTTTAGTTAGCACAAAATATTGTACCAGAAGAGGCTGATGTTTGCTACATGGTAAATGAGGTCCTACTGGCTTCTCCAGATTCCAAGGCCATTAACTTGAATGCAAAAAGATAAAGGTTATTGCAGACTTTATCATGAAAACCATAATGTCATCAAGCTGAACAAGCTCGGTAAGCATGGCCTCATTCCCCGCCTCCCCTGTCTCCTTTTCTAATTGGATAGCTCTGCTCTTACATCCTATCGCGTGCAAAACTGGAGAAGACTCTCTGCTCCTTGCTTTAAATGCTTTTCTAGAGTGGTCTTGCCTGGATAATCATATTCTCATTTGCGTATAGATAATGCAAGGCCTATTTAGGAGATAAGTTCAGATGGTTGAAAAGCACCTGTAATGAGTCACTTTCACTTAATTAAAAAGACAACACATTATTGTTTATATAATCAGCCTAGAAGTGGGTAAAATGGGGAGGGGGAAGGGAGATTAGTTCATGGTCCAATGACATTTTGCCTCCAGCAAGAAACTGCCTCATGTCAACTAGCCAAACAAAGCATCCAGGCTTTGAAAATAATGAGGAAACTGATAGGCATAATGTATCATTATTATTACTAGAAGAATACCAGCATTTAAAGCATTTAAATGTTTGAAAATCATCTAAAACAATGCATTTGGGAGCTTATCATTTATCAAATACAATTGTATTAATACATAATAAAAATGTGTTTATTATTGCCATGAAGAGCCAAAATTAAGTACTAAGTCTCTAAAAGCCAGCATTTCAAAGTCTACATGAAAGTGATCTCTGACACCTAAAAATTCCTATTTTCCACTCTTAAAACTGGATATATTTTAAATTCAGCAATTGTACTCTTCAGAATGCATTCTAAGAATATCACTGAACACGTGAGTCAAGATATATAAATAAGAAAGTTCATCACAGCATCATTTATAATGGCAAAAAAATGGAAAATAACCTAAATATCCAAACGCAAGGGGTTAGTTAGACAAATTATGGTACATGTACATAACAGGATACTCTGCAACCATTAAGAATGGTTCCTAGAAATATTTATTGACACTGAGAAATATTCCTAAGACATGAAAAAAGTTGTTTTAAAATGGCGTGTAGGCCGGGCGCAGTGGCTCACGCCTATAATCCCAGCACTTTGGGAGGCCGAAGCAGGTGGATCACTCGAGGCCGGGAGTTTGAGACCAATCTGGCCAACATGGCGAAACCCTGTCTCTACCAAAAAATACAAAAAATTCACCAGGCATGGTGGCACACGTCTGTAGTCCCAGCTACTCGGGAGGCCAAGACACAAGAACTGCTTGAACCCAGGAGGTGGAGGTTGCAGTGAGCCAAGATCATGCCATTGTACTCCAGCCTGGGTGACAGAGTGAGACTCTGTTTCACAAAAAAACAAAAACGAAAAATGGTTTGTAGCATATGACTCCATGAATATGTGTAAAAAGGTCTAAAGGGTATACAACTAATTGTTAACAGTTAATCTTTGGCTTCTAGGATTAAGAGTAGTTTTTTTCTTCTTCATGATTACCTATATTTTCTAATTTTTCTCTACCATGAATATGTATTATTTGAGTAATGTAAAAAACTTAAAGAAAACAATAGAATTCAATTTTGCCTTCATGTAAAGGTTCATAAATTATATAATTCTAAACCTAAATTATATGTAAATTACATAGAATTACATTCCCCCACAACTGGATTTGGAAATGTTATCTGATGTTTGAGATTCACCTTGGATATTTACAGGAATCCTATTTGAAATGTTTAGGCTAAGATCATAAAATGTTCAATGGACATTTCATTGGTAAGTGACAGGGCACTAGCTTTCTCTGGTAATTTACAGCATCCAAAAACAGGTATTTATAAGTTCATTGTAATTCATGGCTGAATTATTTGTCCAGAGTCAATTAAAATACACGGCAAACTAAGAAAATTTTAATTCAAAGAAAGACTCTAACAATTTTCATAAATAGGTTTGATTATACTGGAACTGAAAAATACTCCTAGTCCTTAGGCTAAAATGTGACAGTTTTGGTTTCATTCTTTCACTCAACAAATATTAATTGATGTCTACTATGTGTCAGTTTTGTTCTAGGCACTCGATGAGATCTTTTCAATTCTTGTTTTAGATCAGTCATTAAAATGAATAAAAATAACTCCAAATTATTGCTATTATATCTATAATCCCAAAAGATTAATTCACTTAAAAGGGGGATAAAATTTTTCATTAATCTTGGTTAGTCACCTGTCACTAATATAGACTCCTCCTCCTGGGAACCTAACCTAAGCCACTCCTTTTCTGCATACCTTCTGCATAACTCCATTCCTTTATAATCCTTGGATGACTGGAGTATAAGAGAAATGGGCTCTAAGGAGGTGAAGTCTAGTCCTAGCTCTGCTACAAATGCTCTGGGTGACCAAGGACAAGTTACTTCACTCCTAAGGGCCCATGTTTCTCTATCAATGAGATAAAACTATATCTAATGTTCCTTCCAATTCTAAAAGTCTGCGATTCTCTTTTGGTTGATTTTTACAGCAAATGGCACTTCAGCTTACTTCTCCTCTCTGTTGTGACTTTCTTATTACTTATCTGGTTGAAATGACAATGAACAGTACTTAGCCAACAACACTTGTCCCACACCTGCCTTGTGAAGAGGAGCTCTCTGGGCCAGTTGAAGAGGATATTAAAAGCAGAGGAGATGTCCCTTGCTTTAAAGGAGCTCACGAGCCAGTGAAGTGAGAAACAATAAAAAAAAGACTCTTATGAAGCCAGGATCAACAAGCACAAGACTGTACGTTAGAAACTAGCCAATGTGTCCTGGGAGGAATCAGAATATGCCAAGTGACCAGATTTGACCAGGATGTGCACAGAATAAGCTTAAAGGGAGGGTTGATAGAGGTAATAGAAAAGGTTTGGCAGAAATGGACTGAGGTATTTTGACTATTTTCCATGTGAATAAGAAGGGAAGCAGGCAACCGGCCAGATGGCAAAGGAGGAGAAGCATATGGCCTGGATAATCCACACTTTAGATGCTCGGTCTCTGAATAACTGAGGGCAGGCTGCATTTCACTAGGGAGTCAGTGGATGTCAATTGTCCAGCACTGCTTTGCAGGGCTCCTCATTGTCTAGTCTTTATTTCGGAGACATGGATTAACTCCTTTCCATCATCACTCCCACTCCCACACTCCTCCCACTAGACCCCGCCTTTTCTCTTAAAGGATATGTTGATTGTTTCACATTAAACCAGTGTGCAAGAGTGTGTGTCTGTACACACGTGTGCGCATGCGCTTGTTACTTTGGAGAGGGGGAGGCAGTGGTGGTGAGATGCACTACCACCCAACCTTAATATTCAGGTAGTAAATTCAGACCAGTGAATTCAAAGCCTAGTCAACCATAGAGGCATAATCAAGCTTTACCTGTGGAGACCCCAGAGGGGTTGTCATCCCTGGTTACTTCTCACACCCCCAAAGAGAGTCAGCACCTGTGTTCCCTTGGGGACGCTGAGCAGTTCAGCAAGCCTAGGAAACATGCTAGGGGTGCCCCACCAGGAACAAGGAACAGGGCTAATGATCATGTTTTTACAGTTCTCATAAACTCTGACTCTGAGAAGCGAGGGGCAAGGCCTCTTTATAAGAACACAAGTAAAAGGGATTGCTAAAATAGTATCAACTACATTGATCACCTGCCATTAAATCCACACTATTAAGTCATAACTAGAAAGTCAGAAGAGATCATTTGTCATGGTGAAAGTAAAACTATTTCTCTCCAGCCTGTGGGTAGAGTTATTTTATTTATAAACATAGCTTTAAAATCTCAGCCACAAAACAAAACTACAGTGAATGATGAGACAGGATTAAAATAATTACTTCACCAGTCAAAAACATCACGATTAATCATATAATGCACATATACTGTATTAAAAAGCTTTCTTCAAATGTCACTTTTTCACATTAGAATAATCCCACTACTTAGTACAGACTTTTCTATGACAGAAAAACATCTGGTGTGATTTACAATACTACTGTGAGCAAAATTATTTTTTCTCCCAGAAAGCTCATTAAATTCTTCTTTCCTTCTAATGGTTTCATTAACATGCAAAAAGTACAGGAGGATTTTAAACTCATTGTAAGTTGAATACATTTAAATATTTTTTAAATTATATGAAAGTTGGGAAAAGGATTCGTAATCATTCACCTTAACACAACTCCAGGCTCCCTAATACCTTCTACACACTTCACTATCTCACTGTTGCTGACTTTTTCCACATGCATACTTTTAAATTTACCATAACTGCAATCATAGATGCCACTTTCTAAAAACATGCAACTTTACTTATTTATTTAAGACAAAGTTTTACTCTGTCACCCAGACTAGAGTGCCTTTTTTTGTATCTTTAGTAGAGACAGGGTTTCACCACGTTGGCCAGGCTGGTCTTAAACTCCTGACCTCAGGTGATCCACCCGCCTCGGCCTAGCAAAGTGCTGGGATTACAGGCCTATGCCACGGCATCTGGCTAAAAAACATGCAACTTTAAAACACAGGTATTTCTTCATGTTGCCACAGGACCTTTTGATGTCTGCATATTCCAAAAAAAGGATGCGTAAGTCAGTTGACTATTCTGCTTTCAGATAACTAGATTGCTCCCAAGTTTTCACTTTATTACAAATGGTTCTGCAATTAACAGCTTCATAAACACAGCTTTTTTCTTCTTTAGCCTATTTAGTTAGGGTAAGTTCCCAGAAACATCAATTGAATGAACATTTTATAGCTCTGGATGTATTTGCCAAATGCTTTTCAGAAGGATTATATCAATTTATATCACCATCAGCAATAGAGTAATTTATCAGTCACACTTCACTTTAAACTGCACTTTTAAACTATTACTGAACATTTTCCCATATGCTTGCTTAACAAACATGGTGTTTTTAGATTGGCCACATCCTTTGACCAGCTAGCTATTGGGGTCTTAATAGTTGTATGAATTGTTCATGTCTATTGTCTGAATTATTCGTCGTAATGTTTCCAGTCTGTCATTTCCCACTATTTTTTTTTTCTTGTGCAATAAGTTTTACAACTTTATACAGTTAGGACTTATGAATCTTTTATAATCTTTACTGATTCTTATAACCACACAAATATTCAAAAGACCAGTTCCTGCAATTCTATAAAATATTTAACTCTTTAACACATGTGTACATTTTTTTGGCATACAGTATAGTCTGGATTTTTAAACTTTCTTCTAAATTTGTAACCAGTTATTTGAAAATGGTTTATCAAGTAATCTTTCATATTGCCACAGTTTTGTAGTTAAAGTAATTGTTTCTCAAACTAGGAATAAAAATAAGGCTTTTAAAAGTTCATTACTAATCCTAGGTATAAAGAAACGTCACTTGGAAATAGAGCATTTCTTATTTATATACTAAGCACAAAGCAGTGATATTATGGATTGATCTCCTTCCCTCCACCTAACCCACAATACCTCAAAATATGACCTTATTTGGAAACAGGGTCACTGCAGATATTGTTAGTTAGGTTAAGATGAGGTGACACTGGAGTACAGTGGGCCCCTCGTCCAATATGACTGGCCATGTGAAGACAGAGAGACACCCAGGGAGAGCACCAGGTGACGACAAAGGTGGAGACTGGAGTGATGCAGCTGCAAGCCCAGGGACGCCAAAGATTGACAGCAGAAGCTACAAGGAGGCAGTGACGGACTCCCCTAGGGGTTTCAGATGGAGCATGGCTCTGCACCTTGATTTTGGACTTCTAGCCTCCAGAACTGTGAAAGAAGAGTTTTGTTGTTTTAGGTAACTTAGTGTGTGGTACTTTGTTACAGAAACCCCAGAGAACTAAAACAAATGGCTACAACTATAAAAATAAGACCAAACCAGCTAGGAATGATGGAGAAGTTGTATTTCTTGCTCCGGCAGGCACTGTAGTTTGCTAGATTAATTTTCAGCCTCCTTCACAACTTATGGTGGCTGCGTGATACCATTTTGTCTAATAAGACATAAGTGGAAGATTTAGGGGAAAGACTTTCCTTCCTGATAAAATTACAAAGCTTCACAGGGAGAAGGCCTTGGCTAAAGGTACAGTGACCTGCTTGATACTAAGAATGAAAGCCACAGGGTAAGGACAGGAGAGCAGGAATGGGTGAGTTTGTTCTACCACATCTCTAACATATTTGAATAATTACTTGTTTGGTTTTCCATCACTACAGCCAAATGTTGGGAAAAAGAGAAGCCAAAATTTACTGTCATTTCAGCTTTATGAACAGTCATGGAAAATTTCACAACCCACATCAAGCAGCGTCTGCATACATCCTATGAAGAGGATTTCTACCCAGCAGATGCCTGTCTTCCCTTCAAGCTCCAGTTCAGACGTTTCTCCCTTTAGGATGCTTTCTCTGGCTCCCTCAGACTGACCTCAGTATGTTTTTCTGCTTGCTCCATTAATGTCATTTACAGACCTTTATTTTTAATCCAGATCACATCATATTGCAATTATCCAACTTCCTTCTCTTTCTGACTAGAGCCGTCTGAGCACAGAGTCCCTGTTTTTTCATCTTAGTATGGCCAGCACCTAGGACTGAACCTGGAACTCAGTAGGTACTCAATAAATGGTGGCCGAATTAACAAAAGAATGAGAAAAGTCACTGAACCTCAAGGGCAGGAAAACTGAAAGGAAACAGGATCCAAGAGCAACAAGAGTGTGCTAGGCTTTTAATTATCAAACCATTTTCCCCCACTCACTGAAGGGAAAACCTGTTCAATGTACCCCCAGTTAAAATGTCATCTCACTTATAACATGATTTAGTGGGATATGTGTATGTGTGATTTTTGTTTCATTAGTATTTACTATGTGCTAGGCATCACGCTAGAAGTCTTATATTAAATATCTCATTTAATCCCTTCAACACCTTCTGAGGCAGTGGCAGCTCTAGATGACTTTTTATAAAGGAAGGGTTTATAGTAGTAATTTGGTAAGAAGTGGATGACTGTAGTACTTGCCTGGAAGCTGTGTTCACCTAGCTGGCTCATGTTTTTGTTTTTACTTAGATTGTATATTTATTTGGGGTAGTCTAGGGGAGAAAGCTGATGGAGATTATAGAAGGGTTATGAAGCAACGCTAACTTCACCTTGAAGATATCACTGCTCTCAAAGGTAGCATTAGTCTGATTACTCATTTCACAGATATAAAAGCTGAGACCTAGAAAGGTTAAGAAATACACCCAAGGTTAGTAAGTGATGGTGAAGGAGTTAAGACTCAGGCATTCTGACTGAAAGCCCTGTGTATGGTCTTTATAAGGATTTTACATTTCTTATAGTTTAAGAAATGATTTTATTGCATCCATTGGTCCCATATCAGCTGTTCAATATCTTTCAGAACAAATGTAATCTTTCTTCCAGTGACGGCCCTTCAAATGTTTGAAGAATGCCATCATGTTCTCCATGACAGGCAAAATATCTTAAATGGTTCCTCATATGAGATTTTAAATTTTTGTACTTTTTTTGAAAATTTAACAAATAATCATGCATTTATTGGGGAAAAAATTATTAAAAAGTGTGAGAATACAATTTGAAAGTCTGCCCACCACCAAACTCCAGTCCTCAATTTCTCCTCTGCAGGAGTAATTGTTGCTGACAATTAGGTGGGCCTTCCAGAGCTTTTTCTATCAAACCTAAATATAAAAATAAACAAATATACATAAATATTTCTTTTTTATATACATGGCATTATACTATACATAATGTTCTACAACAAGCTTTTTTTTCATGACATGTCATTGGACACCCTTCCCTGTCAATACATATAAGATTGACCTCATTCTTTTTAACAATTGCATAGTGTAGATGTGCTAACTTTTACTTAACTGTTTCTTCATTCAGGTTTTTAATCTCCACTTTTTCCTAATACAGATAATGGTGTAGTGAACATCCTTATACAGGCAATCGTTGCTGTTCATAGTTTCTTTTTTTTTTTTTTTTTTTTTTGAGACGGAGTCTCACTCTGTTGCCCAGGCTGGAGTGTAGTGGTGGGATCTCGGCTCACTGCAAGCTCCACCTCCTGGGTTCACACCATTCTCCTGCCTCAGCCTCCCGAGTAGCTGGGACTACAGGCGCCCACTACCACGCCTGGCTAATTTTTTTGTATTTTTTTAGTAGAGACGGGGTTTCACCGTGTTAGCCAGGATGGTCTTGATCTCCTGACCTCGTGATCCACCCGCCTCGGCCTCCCGAAGTGCTAGGATTACAGGTGTGAGCCACTGCACCCGGCCCATAGTTTCAATATTCACAAATTTCAGTTATCACAGTTGTCCCCCGAGCAACACAGTTCAAGTTTCAGTTACCACAGTATGTTAACTATGAGTAACTGCATGAAGTACAAACTTCACTGCTTGATCTCCACAAATTGCTATGTAAATAACACATGCGCATCATGATCAGTGACCAATCACATCACTTCTTTTAAAGTCTGTTGGTGATTGTTCACTGCACTTCATTATTCAGTCCATGCACAGACAGCAAAGAATGTAGTTGTGCTTTTCCGTGTCTCCCAGTGATAAACCAACGTGACACTTGACAAAAAGGGGTAACTGAGATAGGAAAACTGACCAACAAAAAGGAAGGTACAACAAAGAAACTAAAAGTGATAACAGTAGAATTAAAATTTGAATTGAATGTCAATGGAGTTATTGTAGTTGACCACAGGAATGTTGACAATTGCTGCCACTGGGGAGACTCTAGCTAGCTACGTAGCTAGAGGAACTTAGTAAAGGCAAACTTATTAATATAAATGAGGAAAGTGGTGGTGATAGAGAGGATGAAGAGGTCCCAGAGGAATTAACACCAGCAAAAAACTTCACATTAAAAGAATTCTTGAAGATTCAACATCAAAAGTGCAAAGGGTAAAATGTTAGAAACTGATAGAAATTTAGACAGGAGTATGACAATTCATTAAGGCACAGAAAAGATGCTTCCTTTATATGGTAAGCTATATGATGAGACTATAAAGGCAAGCATTGCTCAAACTACTCTTTTCTAATTTTTAGATTTTTTTTGTATTCTTTATTGATCTATCAGAGTTTTAAATATTTTGGGGGTACATGTGATATTTTGATATATGTATACAATATATAATGATTAAAACAGGGTAATTGGGATATTATCACCTCAAACATTCATCTTTGTGTTAGGATCATTACCAGTCTTGTCTTCTGGCTATTTTGAAACATATAATAAATTATTGTCAACTGTAATTTCCCTACTGTACTCTCAAATACTAGAATTTATTCCATCTAATTATTTTTGTACCCATTAGCCAACTTGTCTTCACCCTTCTGCTTTCCCTTTCCCTTGCTGTTCAAACTGCTCTTGATAACTTTTTTGCAAAGAGATAAAATACTTTAATTTTCAATGTTTCTAACATTTTAAATTTCAGTGAACTAAATATTAGTTTTACTATTTTCCCCACTTTCCTATACATTTATAACCAACAGTAAGAAAGTTTTTAAGTGTTTTTGACAAAAATTTTTAAAGATCATAAAACAATCATAATTTTTTCCACTGATTATTAAGATTGCTTTGCACAGTTTCAATTGGCAGTGTCGTTTTTACAGTCCCATACTACTGTGGAAAATGAGGATGGCCTGTACTTACATTCATGGACATTTAATGTGAACATTTCTGTTGGATAGATTCTTAGAAGTGGAATGTTAAGTGAAAGGGTGTGTGCATTTTTAATTTTGATAGGTACTGTCAGATTGTCCTCTAAGTGGTATTCTCATCCAGGGGTGTATTAGTCCATTCTCACACTGCTATAGAGTAATACTTGAGACTGGGTAATTTATAAAGAAAAGAGGCTTGGCTGGGTGTGGTGGCTGACACCTGTAATCCTAGCACTTTGGGAGGCTGAGGTGGGTGGATCACTTGAGGTCAGGAGTTCAAGCCTAGACAACATGGTGAAACCCTGTCTCTACTAAAAATACAAAAATTAGCCAAGAGTGGTGGCATATGCCTGTAGTCCCAGCTACTCAGGAGGCTGAGGCAGGAGAATTGCTTCAACTCAGGAGGCAGAGGCTATAGTAAGCCAAGATAACGCCACTGCACTCTAGCCTGGGTGACAGAGTGAGACTCCATCTCAAAACCAAAAAAAAAAAAGAAAAAAGAAAAGAGGCTTAATTGGCTCACAGTTCTGCAGGCTGTAAGGAAGTATAGTGGCTTCTGCTTCTAGGGAGGCCTCAGGAAGCTTCCAATCATAGTGGAAGGCAGAGGGGAAGCAAGGGACTTCACATGGCTGGAACAGGAGGAAGAGCGAGAGTTGGGAGGTGCCACAGACTTTTAAACAACCAGATCTCATGAGAACTCACTGTTGCAATGACAACACCAAAGAAGACGGTGTTAAACCATGAGAAACCACTTCCATGATCCAATCATCTCCCATCAGGCCCCACCTCCAACACTAGGGATTACAATTCTCCATGAGATTTGGGAAGGCACACAGATCCAAACTATATAAAGGGGGTATCATAGTCTCCTTTTGTCCATATCATTAAAAACTGTAGCTCAAGGAATTTAATATTGCTTGCCAAATGACATGGAATTGCGTCCTTTTACTGCCCTAGTCAAGAAACTTTGAAAGTGGTTATCTATATCTCTTGCAAGGTGTGGCCCTCGGAACTGAAGACGATACCCTTAAGTATGAGCTAACTAGGACAAAATAGCAAAGAAATATTCTGAGGTTAATACTTTGATTAATATAGCTACAATGGTGTTATCTTTTGACATGTTACCTCAAACCCTTCAATATTTTACCCATGCTGTTATAAAACACATATTTGTCATGTACTAAGTCAGCTCTAGGGGCCCTAGTTTCAGGCCTCACATTTATGGCTTTTAAAATTTAATCTTATTATGTTTAGTCCTTTGCTCCACTGTCTAATCTAGGATTCAGGTTCTGCCCACCAATGCGTTTTCTCATTATCTGTATATTAGATGAGAAGACCTGTATATTTTCAAATCATAATTAATAAAATTTTAAATTAGAACAGGATGGAAGATATAGTAAAACACAATGCAAGAATCCTCTCTTCAGCACCCCCAGGTACAGTAATTACTTGATAATACAAAAATAACTAATAATGTAATATTCATGTGGGTACCATTTCCCAACACTTAAAATGTATGCCAAGTATTGTGCTAATGGTTTTCAGGTTATATATGATTTAATCTTTACAACAATTCTATGAAACAGATACTTTTACTATTTCTGTTTTACAAATGAGAAAACTAAAGCTCACAGAGATTAAGTGACTTTCATTAAAATCCTACAACAGCCAGTCCCAGTGGCTCACACCTGTAATATCAGCACTTTGGGAAGCTGAGGTTGGGGAATTGCTTGAGGCCAGGAGTTCAAGACCAACTGGGCAACACAGCGAGACCCGGTCTCTTAAAAAAAAAAAAAAATTTAGCCGAACATGATGGTAAGTGCCTATAGCCCTAGTTACCAGGGAGGTTGAGGCAGAAAGATTGTTTGAGCCCAGGAGTTAGAAGTTACATTGAGCCACTGCACTCCAGCCTGGATGATAGAATGAGACCCTGTCTCAATCAATGAATCAAATAAAAATCCTAGAACAAGAAAGAGGTTGAATTTAGATTTGAACCGAGGTCTACTTTTGGGACTGCATCTTTGAGCCACAGTACTAAGCAGTTATGGATCTAATTCTCTCAGATAGAGACTAGACTCTTCGTGAAGCTCTTGAGGCTTAAGCTTCATGGATCTTCACATGCATGGGCCCCTTCTAAGAGCCTGGGAGAGGCGATGAAGCTTAAGCTTTCCATTAGCTGTCAAAAATTGAGAAGACATTTGCTCATTTTTAGTGTTGGGGCACCTCTTCCATTCTCAGTGATTTCGTAAAGATTTTGTAAAAGACGAGTCACGTGGGCTCAGTTATCACATTGCTGCCTGCACTTCCTAGTTCACTCAAAGGAATGCTTTCTACCTTCACCTCTGCATTAAACACTAAGATCATCAATGATGTCCCAAAGAGCAAATCTAATGGCCGTTTTTCAGTCTTCTTTCTACTTTGAATTATTTGCAGCACCTGATGTTGTTCTATACACTTTGTAGCTTAAAATTCTCTCCCTCCTTTATTTCTGAGAGAATTTTCCTGCTTCTCCTCTTCACATGGTTGTTACCATGTTCAGTCTTCTTATTCTCTCTTCTCTCTATCTCTCTTTTCTGTCTTGGCCAGGTAGTCTTTTTGTGCTCTACTGGCTTCCAGCTGGGAAGTGTGCTTCCCAGGACCCCGTCTTTCTCACTTTGTAGGTGTTCCCTGAATAAAGACATCCTTTCCAAATATTTCACTATGATTTTTTTTTTTAATTTTATGGGCATATAGGTGTACATATTTATGGAGTACATGAAATATTTTGATATAGCCATGTAGTGTGTAATAAGCACATCTGACTATGATTTATTTACCAGTGAGGGCCAAAGCTTTATCTCTAGTCCAGAACAAAAGCTTCCAAGTGCTTACAAGACATCTCCACCAAAGTATCCTAAACTCCTCAAATTTAACTAGTCCAGAACGAATGCATCTTACCTTCATAGTCTCCCATATCCTCTTTATAAACAAATGGTATCACTATCCACCAAGCTGCTGTCATCTGTTACTGCCATCCCCTTCTAACCAGCCACCAAGCTCTAGAAGCTCTGCCTCTGAGACCCTCTCATCTCATTCCCTTTGCCCTGCCTCAGGTCAGGCCTCAGCCTCTGCTCTGGGCTGGGGAGAGAGCCTCCTCACCAGACTCCTTCCTGCTAGGCTTCCTTGTCATTTGTCCTCCATATGTCCAGTGGAAGGAGATTTCCAAGTCCGGATTTGATGAAGTCCTTTCACTGTTTGAAAATCCATGGCATCCCAGGACCAAACATCACTTCTCAGACTTCTCTTCTGCTACTCCTCTACCCAAACTGTATGCTTTAACTCCTACTGAACTGGCCCTTTCTAAGTCTATGTCTTTGCCTGGAATGCCTTTCTAACTTTTCCCACCTACTCACCCCTTTAAACCCACAGCTTGAGTGTCACCTCTTTATAGCATCTCCCAGTTTTCCCAGGCCAAGGAAACTGCGTCCTCCTTTGTGCGCTCACATGGCCTTTTGGATACCACTCAGTTGTAGCGCTTTTCACACTTTGAGTTCCTAAGGGGCTGGAATATGTGCTCCTTCCCATGTGTGGTATCCAGTACAGTGTCCAGTGCTAAGTAGATGCTTAATAATATCCATGAAATTAATGAAAAAAAAGAAAAAATAATACTATCGAGTCAGGCACTGTGTTAGGTGTATACATATATAACATTTAGTTTTAAACTCTAAACATTTTAAGTTAGTATTACTTTCTCCTTTTGATGGATAAGGAATGTAAGGCTCTAAGGGATTAGGTGCTCAAGGTCAGATTTTGCTTACAAAATGCACTCTAAGACTCAAACTCAGGTCTATCTGACCCTAATGCTCAGGTTCGTTCTATCAAGGCAAAAGCTCTGATAATCCTTCTCAACCAAAATCCAATGGTGGATATCATTTACTTTCACAGTAAGAGGCATGAAGCAGTAATATGATATGTATAGATGAACTATTCATTGCAATTAAGTATAAGATAACTTGAGGAATACTTTTTTTGTTTTGTTTTTTTGTTTTTTTTGTTTTGAGACGGAGTCTCGCTGTCTCCCGGGCTGGAGTGCAGTGGTGCAATCTCGGCTCACTGCAAGCTCTGCCTCCCGGGTTCACACCATTCCCCTGCCTCAGCCTCCCAAGTAGCTGGGACTACAGGTGCCCGCCACCTCGCCCAGCTAGTTTTTTGTATTTTTAGTAGAGACGGGGTTTCACCATGTTAGCCAGGATGGTCTCGATCTCCTGACCTCGTGTTCTGCCCGCCTCGGCCTCCCAAAGTGCTGGAATTACAGGCGTGAGCCACTGCGCCCGGCCAAGGAATACTTTTAAAATATACCATTGATAAGAAAAGTAAGCAGAAAAATATACTTTCCCTAATAGCCTTTTCATATCACTTTCACCTTCCAACTGGAGAAGAGCACAGACCCATTGGCTCTCATCCTTCTTTCATCTAAGACATGAACCATCGTTTACTAACCAGAGACAACATGCAGCTCTTTAAAAAGCACTAATATACCTTCCTGGAGAATCTAGTGTCTCTAAAGTCTTTGGCTTCTCACTAAGGAAACTTGGGGGCCTGGTGGTGGTTTTCTTTGAAGCAATTTGAATAAAGTGTTTCCAAATTATAATCAATGTAAGATTATTGAGATTCATGGTTTTGGGGAAAAAGGGTAGAAAGTTTCTTGTGGGAAGATTTTCTAGGCTAGCTTAAAGAACGGGCTGGGCAAATGTTCACCTTAGTATAAAGTGCACAGATTTGGTGAAGAGATTCTGACAGGACTTCGCACATCTAAGCAGTGAAGATTTGAAATAATCTACTAGGTTTTATTGCAGTCAGTACTAATTCAGCTTCAGAATCACTGGATGGAATTGTAAGAAGTTTGTTGAACTTTCTCTTTCCCTCAGGCTCATATTTTTCTGTAACGTTATGAGACAGGTAAACTAGCCCTCCTATTAAGGTGACCTTCAGAACCAGTATAGAATTCAATATTATTTTTGAAAAAAAAAAACAAACAAAAAAAACAAAAACAAAACAAGATTTCTAGCAATGCCTAACAGCCAATCTGAGTTGAAGTATTCTTCTGGTAGCTGGAATCCATATTCTCACACAAACTAGAAATGCTAAACTGTTAATAGCTTCCCCTTGATTTGTTTTTTTGCCTTGATGCCTCCAGTGATTTCATCATAATTTTGGCAGACTATTATAGCTCTATTAATGTTCACCAGCACGAAGCTCTCTGACTGTTCTACAATCAGTTTTCTTCTCAATCTAGTTCTCAATTTTTTTAAAGTAGAGAAATTATTAAACATGCAATGGGAACACATGTAGGGTTATAATGGTCATAAGTGTTGCTATAATGTTCACAATGCTTTATAACAGAATAGTTCAACACTGAGCAAAGATAATTTCTTTTTCTGGCCCTTCAGTAGGACACTGTCAGTCTTCCTACCCTTTGGAAGAGAGTATTTGGGAATGATTATCTTAGACTTAGATTTTGACTCCTCTTAGATTCCTTTTGAGATGCAGTCTTGCTCTGTTGCCCAGGCTGGAGTGCAGTGGCATGATCTCAGCTCACTGCAGCCTCCACCTCCCTGGTTTAAGCGATTCTCCTGCCTCAGCCTCCCGAGTAGCTTGGATTACAGGCACCTGCCACCATGACTGGCTAATATTTGTATTTTTAGTAGAGATGGGGTTTCACCATGTTGGCCAGGCTGGTCTTGAACTCCTGACCTCAAGTGATCTGCCTGCCTCGGCCTCCCAAAGTGCTGGGATTATAGGTGTGAGCCATTGTGCCCGGTCTAGATTCTTTTTGCTAATTGATTTTAATAAGGACCTTTTGGTTTTGTTTGACACTACTTTTCATCCTGCCATTCTAAAACCTCTCCAGAACTTCCTAGAGCCCAGGGCTATGCTACTTTCCCCTTCTCCTTGGGCTCACCCTCACACTAATCCTTGCCCTAGCCTCTCCACTGTGGTTTGTATGTGGCCTGAATGTGCTGCTGGGTGGCATTCTGAGAAAAGATGAAGCTAGAACAAATATGCCATCTTAAAACTCTCCATGTTATGTGATGCTACGAAGGCAGGAGCAGGGGTAAAAGTTCATGTTTAGCTAATGGTTACATTATTCTTGTTTCCTTCTGCTTTTACCCCGGCCTCCTACTCATCACAACCTTCCATCTACCTTTCCCAGCCTTCTAGTTTCTCCCAAATCAAATCTGGACTAAGCTTGGGTTATCTGTTTGTACTCCTACTAGAACAATGTAATGCTGGGATTGTACAAGATGTAAAAATAACATAGACATGAACCACTTTTATCGATGGGGAAATAATGTTAGAATAAAGCAAGCTTTTTTATATCTTTCAATACAAGTCTGTTTGAGAGAACGACAGAACTCTTGCTTCTCCAACTCAGGGTGAGTTGGTAATTATATATTTCAGAAGAATACCACATACAATTAAAAAAATCATAAGAAACCACTAGCATAAAAATGTGACATGACATGAAGCTCAATATAAAGTTGTTCAGTGCACATACAGTAATTGCACCAATTACATTTAAAATATTTATTTGCTTACCAAAAACCCCAAGCTATAAAAGGCTAATTATAAAAAATGACACCAGTGAACAGTTTTTACCCAAGCTAACCAAAAACAGAATAATATTAACAGTGCAAAGAAATGAAAAGAAACTTCAGTTTACATTTTGAATTAAGATGTCAACGAAATAAAACAGCAAATTCATCAGCCTTGTTGTTCACATACATGGCTTTAACATTTGAAGAAAATACAAAAAGCCTTTTCAGCTTTGATAATCACTTTTGACTCTTTGGAGTTGATTGAGAAAGGAAACTACATCAAAACTTCCATATGTCAATACAGGTTAAATGCATAACTTGAAAACGTGATAATTTTTTAGAGAACACACAAGCCAAGTTGTTACCATTCCATCTGAGTAACATCTATAAGTTGATAAAACAACTTATAGACTTACTTGTTGTAGGGTCCATTTTCATTTCCAAGCATGGCATAAAATGTTTTAAATGGGACAGTTCTTTTGGTACATTTTACACAAAATTCCTTTCATAGTTTTTTGGGCCTAAAATTAAAGAATTATACAGGATGACCCTAAGGGGGCAATTTACTGAAATGACTGACATTCTCCACTGACAGCTCAAGACTGGATTCAGATTCCTCGGCACTTGTACAATTTGATTTCTGTGAGCAATTAGATAATGGCACATAGATGATCATAGTCATGTTAGTTAAAAACATCTCTGCCTACATTTATGCTTTGACTTAAAATGAAGAAATATGAAGATATTGTCTTTTGTCACAAGGTGTAATCACTATATGAGTGGATTGCTGCAACTCTCCTGCAATGGACAGAGATATTTCATCAATACCACCATCTCAACAGTTTGTCGCTAACTCTAATTAGTCTGTTTTATTATAATGTATTAATATCAATCATATCGACACACTATAAAAATGTTAATTGATCTCAGGTATGATACCAGCATCTTGTCTTTCCAGGCTCACAGGGAAAAGATATAACTAAAGTTGCAATGATATTTAAATACAGAAACATTTCTGAGTCACACCAGAAAGGCTAATGGTCACTTTTAAATACAATATTTAATTTTTTTCTGAGAAAAATACAGAATATTTCTACAATTTTTTCAAACACCCAAATTCCTTTGGAAATATTTTATTCTTTCCCAACAAGTAATAAGTAAGAATGAGTATGGCTTTTACTATTAAAATTTTAAAAACAATTTTATAGGTTAGTTATTTCCTTTAGCTAGAAAACTCATCTCATCTTTACCAATCTAGCTCCTACCTGTCTTTTAAGAACTGTTCAAGCTCTTTGTCCTCCATCTAGACCTCTCTCACTTTTCCAACCTATCACAATATTCCATTCATTTGGATAACTTCAATATAGTCCATTCATTATACTTGCAAAGAATTATGTATCTTTTCATGTTATTTGTTAGTAGTTCCATACAGTTTCTTTAATGTTTCAATAAATTAATTTGAGTTCCCTCATCTCTCACCCTCTCCATGCCTTACACAGTGCTCCTGAATTTACTTGACTAATTGGAAAATCTTATTTTCATTAATGTTTCTGAAGGAATATTAAGTAGCCAAACTTTTACAAATAAAATAGAAGAGCTTTCAATATACTCATAGACAATAATTTAATTGGGAGTTTTTAAAAAAGTATAATGAATGCTAAAGAGACATGTCACTGACTGATAAAATAATACTGATTTATAGGGTTCTATGTATGTGTTTCCTGTCAGTCTGCCTACCCCTCCCCTATTTTACTGTCTTTGCCTTTAGAGTGAGGATTAGGTGTTCTTAATTATCCATTAGGCTTACAACCATGCCATAAACACAGCGGACACTCAATATGAGCCTTTACCTGAGAATCATCCATGAGTAATTGTATGTTCTATCTTTATTCAGACAAAGAAAAATTAACCATTTCATACCTTGGATGAAGTCATTTACCAAGCCCTCCCTGAGCCTCAGAGTGGCTGGGTCCCAGGGTGTCACTTCTTTTTATGCTCTGGGAAGGCTGGACCCAAGGGCACCCCCTCCCCACCCTCACAATTCTCTCCCCCAGAGTAGTTTAGACATGTTCACCGGGCTTGCCAACACCCCAGCCAGGGCACACCTTATCTCACAAGCAGGAGGAATTGTGTAGAGAGAAGGTCAGATACTTCTCATAAAGTCACACACATAATCACAGACACACAATGCAGAGAAGCAGAAGGAATGCTTCCTGACAACCAGTCTTCTTTTCAAATACCTGGACCATGTTCACTCCCTAAATTACAATAAATGTGTATGAAAGACCTGTGCCCCGTTCAGCCGCAGGAAGCAGTGGAGATCAGGAAGATACTCAGCTTAGACTCAACACAGCTGCCTTATGGCACCAGTGCCACTAGGAAGCACTTGAGACACTTTCAGAGGGCACTTTATTTCTTTCTACCAGATGAGCCTCTGTTTTCTCTGCTCCCTTATCTTCTCTCCACCCATTCTTTGCTTATCTTTTAGGTTTGTTCCCATCTATGCCCCAGGCCTGCCTATACCATCCATGGCACTATTCAGACTGGCAATCAAGATAACAAATAGTTTCCACTAATTATTTTTATATAGGAGGCAGAAAAAATATAAAATAGCATATTCATTACCATTTTACTATGTCTGTATGATAAAATACAAACAAATAAGGTAAGAGGTCTGGAAACAACACAAGCCTTTCAGAATAGTAAGCCAGAGAAGACTTTCACCCAAATTTCAGGATGTCAGGTGGCAAGATGGGTGAAGACAGCTCAGTAGATGCTGGGAAATGTGATAGTTAATATTGGCGCAAGGATGGCATTTCTCTTCTAAAGTCCTGGTTCATGTTGAGGATCAGATAAAAATACATCAGAGCTGGGTGTGGTGGCTCACGCCTATAATCCCAGCACTTTGGGAGGCTAAGCCGGGCAGATCACTTGAGCCTTGGAGTTCAAGACCAGCCTGGGCAACAAGGCAAAACCCCATCTCTACAAAAAATACAAAAGTTATTTTGGTTTGGTGACATGCACCTGTAGTCCCAGCTACTCAGAAGGCTGAGGTGGGAGGATTGCTTGAGGCCAAGAGATGGAGGTTACAGTGAGCCAAGTTTATACCACTGCACTCCAGCCTGGGTGACAGAGTGAGACCCTGTCTCAAAATTATATATATATATATAAAATATCATAAAAATTCTGAACAATGGAACTTGGCTCTATAACAGCAACAAAAAATGATTGTCACATGCATGTGTTTGAGTCTACTGCCTTAGGTCTGGGGTTGGGTTTTTGCAAGACTAGGATTGTTATCATCTCAGCTGGGAAAACTGCTGTTCCTAATACATAGAAGGGATGTTTGCCCAAGTCAGGAAGACTGAATGGGTGCATAGGACCGTCTTTCTCTATAATTCTTTGAAAGGAGCTTAAAAAGATGTACATTAGAAAAAGAATAGGCAACCGTAGGTCATCTACGCTAGAATCTAGAAAAATTAGAAATGATGATAGAGAAACAACCACTGCCTTACTCTTGAATGTCATTTTACTGGGGGAAAAGCTGCCATTTAAGAAGATATTATATATCTATACCATTACTTGAAAGATTCTTTAGGCTTAGAAGATAATGTGTGAGATAAAAGGGGGGCAACAGGGATTTATAAAAAATCACTCTGTGTGTTTGAAAGAGATCAAAAGTGATATGTTCACCAAGTCTGTAACATAAAAAGGAGGGAGGCACCACTTCATGACGCTGGAACCAAGTGGCCTTGGTCACTCTATGTCAGTTTCTATATAGCCCAGGAAGATCATGGAACTCATGACTTCAAGAGGCAGCACTAGCTGGACATGTTTAGATGTTCGAAAAGGCTTTGGGAAAATTCATGGCTGGTGGATTAATATTGAGATATTAAAGAAGCTTGAGAATATCTCTAATCTTTTCAATAGCAACATTACAGAGGGCATGCTCTCCACACAGTACTTTTTGGTGATTTTGTTTGTTAGGGAAAGAAACTTGGTTGAATAATGACATTATTAGTAGTAGTACTAATAATAGCAAAGCACCAATAATAGTAATAGTAAGTAGCAGTAGCAGCAACTAATTTTTACTAACAATTGGGCAGTGTGTGGTGTGCTTCATTTATATTGTTAATTCATTTCATTCTCACAACACTGTTATGTATGAGGAAACTGAGGACTACAGAGGTTAGGTAACTTGGACAAACCATACAGCCAGAGAGTGGCAAAGCCAGGATATGAGGACAGGCAGCATAATTCCAAAGCCCATGTGGTTAAATTATGTGCAACCCAGTGTGTATTCACAGACATTCCTATGTTTTGCACCTGGAGATTATCCAGGCAGAGGAGCTCAGTCTCTCAAATACTCAAAATGCGACCTTTCAAAATAAAACTCTACATAAAAGGGGAACAAAATCATAGGTGATATTTCTTTATATTGTATTGTTAAAACCAGTGTTTTTTAAGTATTAAGAACTAGTGTTCATTTTTCTAATGATGCCTCTATTTAAAGTACTCCTTCTATTCCATTTTACCAAAAGTCATATTATTGATAGTCATCTTCCTATTTGATGACACATCAATAGTAAAATAACTCAAATTATCTGTTGTTTAATGTGAATATTCAGAAACCAGGTATTAAGTGCAAGGATATGTGTTCCACAAGAAAAGCTCAGTTTTCAAGCAGGAGGGAAATGGGTATTTGCTGGGTACTTGATAGATGCTTCCTGCCGGGCAAAAACCCAAGACTGCTATAAATTCACATGCATTCACTGGGTCAACCAAGTTGGGGTCAAGGGTAGCTGTTCTGACAATCCAAAACATAAACCAATCCCAAATATTTACAAATGCATTATGTGCTTTTAAGTTACCCTGATGTCCTTATATAATTCATAAAATTAGCTTGTATTTCCAAAGCAACAAATCAACTTTTATTAAATAAGGCACCCTGAAAAATAGGTTGAATAGAATAAAAGAAACCAGGCTTGACATACTCCCCAAATGTCCTCAAAATATCCAGCATCCAACCACAAAAGATAGGAGCTGGTGCTGAAAGTTGTTCCAATGACATGTATGTCATATATAAACCACCCACTGCTACTGCTACACTTGTATAGTGCTTTCCCAATATCAGGCACTAAGCTAAAGTGCTTTCATACCTAGCAAGTCACTGATTATAACTCATTACAACCTTATGAAGTAGGTACCATAATTATCCCCATTTTAAAGATAAGGAAACTGAAGCGCATAGATTAATTTGCCCAAATTTACTAGAAAGTGGCAGAGTTGCGATTGAATCCCATGCAGTCTGACTCCAGCATCTGTGCTCTTAACTGCTATGCTAAGCTGTCCATAAGAACTGAATATAATCCCCCAGGAAATCTGAAAGATGGCATTTGCTGTTTGTGCAACAGGCAAACCATAATCTGGTCATATTCATTACCTTGATATAAGCTCATTGGAAGTTCAGATGAACACAATAAATTAATTCCTTGCCCACTAACTAGTTATTTCTGTCAGATATCCTGACCTGAATTAACTTTGTTAATATTCCAAGCTAGCTTTGTCAATATACCCAGACTATTTCGTTTTGACTGGAATAGTTCTTAAATACTAAAGAACTGGTCTTGGTTCATTTTCTTATGTCTTGTTTTCTCCATGTCAAAAAGCCAAAGGAAATCGATGTAACTCAGGATGCAATGAAAAGATCAAACCTGCTGTGGCACAAACCATTTGGGGAGCTAACTTGGCAGTTCAGACAACCCAGAAATAATCTTTTTCCCCACTTGAAGGCTTAGTCTTGCCAGTGGCTACAAAAGTGTCGGTTCTGCCCCTCTGCCAGCAAAGATAGCAAAACTGGCAGTCCAAGGCCTCTGTCACTGACAACACGTGCTGGAGCAGACAAAGGTCAGGGAATGTCAGAGGCAATTAATCAGATGGTATCTGAAAGAATGGTGCATGCCTCCTACTTGTCTATTTTTCTTCTGGACCCAACAATATTCCTCATGGGAGGACCTACACAGTTATAAACAGGTGGCCAAAATACCATGTAATTTTACTCATAAAAGAAAACAAATCACAAATTATGTTGCACCCTACAATTTTATTTTAGAGTATTTCCTTTCCCTTGAGAAGCCTTGGCCCCATTTGAAAGACAATAGATACTCTGAGGAAGTATTATAGAAGAAACACACAGTTTTTGCCTTGGGTTCTCACTAGGAGAGTTTTCACGTAAAGCAGATGGCAGGATTTTAGACTTCTTGGTAATTTTTTATGACACTCTAAGGTAACTTCAGTTTCTTTCCTTTTGTTTTTAACCTGCAATAATGCCTGCAGTAAAGGGAAGGTTGCTTTTAGATCTTACGAGGGGGAATCTCTGTGTATTCTCTTCAGATCTTGGGAAAAAAACACCCTATTTCAAATAGAAACTGAGAAATATTAACTGATAGTCTAACTTTCTTAACACTCCCCTGAATGTTGAAAGAAACAAGAGAAATAGTTGCCAAAGATACAGTTTCTCCCTTCCAGAAGATGAAACCATAGTTGAAAAGAAAGTATATATAGTTTCATAGGCAAAACATAAATATTCATGTAAATTTAAGAACACTTTAATTTGGTGGCTTTTCTTTTTTCTTTTTCTTTTTCTTTTTTTTTTTTGAGATGGAGTCTCGCTCGGTCGCCCAGGCTGGCATGATCTCGGCTCACTGCAACCTCTGCCTCCCGGGTTCAAGCGATTCTCCTGCCTCAGCCTCCCAAGTAGCCGGGACTACAGGCACGTGCCACCATGCCCAGCTAATTTTTGTATTTGTAGTGGAGATGGGGTTTCACCATGTTGGCCAGGATGGTCTCAATCATTTGACCTTGTGATCTGCCCGCCTCAACCTCCCAAAGTGTTGGGATTACAGGCGTGAGCCCACGTGCCTGGCTGGTGGCTTTTCAAATACCTAGGAAACTCTGCAAACACATGGGAAACTTACTATTATTTTAAACGACCACTGTCATACTGGGTTTAGGATTACTAATAGGCTTCTTAACAATGCAATCACACCTGACATAGGAAGAGGTTCACCTTTTCTAATACAGCTTGTAGTAGAGAAGCCATTGGGTAGCCCAGAAAAAAAAAATTAAAATTATACATATTTTTAAAATTTTGAAGGGAAATTTGCTATTTTAGGCTGAAGTTAATGGTGGCAGGGACGTGAAGTAAAGATTAGTTTCCTAGTAAAAATGTAGACTGATGAATTTATTTAAAACTAAACTAACATTGGGGAAAAGTCTGACTTTAGAAAATGGATAATAAAAAAACTAAAAAGCATTCAGTGCAAAAAATTCTTCTGACAGACTAATAAGAACTTTAATATGATAATCTGGTGTTTATCTGCACTTTGCTTGTGCAATTGCAGTTTTCTCAGCTATTATTCAAGAGCTGTAAAATGAAGAATACCTAATTGCCTCCTGTAGAAAAGCATTACTACTGAAATGACTTAAGCAAACATGTTCTGAACTAACAAAGTATTCTAAAATAATTTGAACTGAAAAATGAATGAAAGCTAAATGACTGTCATTAACTATTCTACAGGTGCCTCTAGCCATGGCCCATTTTGGTTTTAGCGAACACCCACTAGCCTTAGGACAGCTTTCAACAGCAGTATGTCAAATCAGTAACCCATTTTTTTTCCCCTCTTACCTGCTATAATGCTTGTCAAGTTGGAGTACTGTTCTATCTACTGCCAAGTGAACTCAGAATGAGAATGTTCTTGGCTTGTGATGTGATGTTACCTCAGTTGTTTGAGAGAGGTGAGGTAAAGTGGGGCAAGAGAAAGGTGCATTTGCTACAAAGCAATTACAGTATTTAGACAGGGAACAAAATCAAAGTTGGGGGGAAACCGACAAAAACAAACCGAACCGTCTCCTACCTAAGTTTTCTTGTCATAGTTTTCCAATTGGTAAAATGAGTTTATGTATTGTTGCTCTTAAACTGCAAAGGAAATGTATACATAAAGACACAGTTAATACATTCTCATGTAATTTAGGAAGAACACTTCCCTTTATTCTATGAGAGAATATTTTTAAAACCATAAAAGAACCGTTGAAAGTTCAGAAATAAGTAATATAAATGTTTCATTAGGAAGATGAATTTGGGGCACACTGACTTCTTGCAAACCATCTTTCTTTCAGCCTTTTTGTGTCCCATTCCAGTCAGGTTCTCAGCTGCACCTAAGTTACCCTGGTAACCGCCTTAGTGTTTGCACAGAGACCTGCTGAGCTGAAGCAAGCCGCCTCTTCAGTCATTGAGGTTTTCCTCGGGACTGGTTCTTTACATGCATTCTCCAAACTCTTGCACATCTGGGTCCTAACTCTGGTAATTGTGTCTTCCTGATTTGGAATAACTCGTCCTAATTCTGTCTTCCCAGTTACTAGCCTTCTAAACAACCTGGCATCTCATCTGCCTTATGTCTCTGCTATCCTGTACCACTGATTTCTGGGACCTCTAAAACTGCCCAGTTCTGCTCCCTTAGTCCAGCTTTTTGGATAGTGTGCCCCACCTTTATTTCTCTACTTCCAGGTATAATATGGATGAATCAAAAAGTAATTTGCCAAAGTTTATTGAGGAAAAAAATATTCCTGTCAGATTTATTACTTTCATTTAAGAAGCACTGCCTTATACAAATCAACTTCTTTGGTTTTGTGTTTTTCTAATATAAAAAAGCATGGCCTATCTATGAAAACTGACACCTAGCCCACTGAAATATCTATATAGGAAACCAGTTGGATTGTTTGCTGTGACTCATTTATTTATAAAGTGGTGACTTGCAAGTAACAAAGTCAGTTTCACTGCAGGGAATACCAACTCCATATTGGATAGTCTATTTTAAGTCACTTGGTTAGTCTTGTGTATTGTATCTTAATAACACAACTAATCAACAACACTAGGTTAGATTGCTAACCTCTTCTAAGGAGCACCCCCAGCTATAAAACCCTGGAACTGGAAGGAATCATATGAGCCCAGCTTCTCCTATGCTTTTAAAAACATTATTCAGCACAACTAAAATAAAAGTCATATTCAGAATCTTTATGAATCAGAATTCTGATCAAATCTTTTTGCTGCAAAAGAAGCTTGAATGCTTCCCATTTCCTGCTAGTTTACAAAGTAAGGTGCGTGAACCCAAGATATGCAAGATGGAGCATGGAATGCAGGAAGAGAATACTAGCTTGTCTATTTATATTTAAATTATCCCATTTATATTTTTTGGTGTATTTTACAGTGTATATATCAGTACAATAATATACATTATAGAGTTTATTAATAAATGTATACATATGTTGGGGTAAATATGTGAAATTTTTATAGGCTGGATATATAGTCAGAAAACTTTGGAGGCCAGTAGCTTTCATAACAATAACTAGCCCCTTAGGGTACCATTTAAGGTAGCTTACAATCTGCCTTCTACTGGCCATTCCTGCTACCTTGTCCATAAATAATATCCTTATCTAGACACCTTATGCTCCATTCACACTAAACAGTAGACTGTATGCTCTATGAAGGCAGAAGTCATGAACATCTTACTCACCCTTTGGATGCTCAACACTTAACACCTTGCATAGCATCTAATATTTCTTCTTTTATTTATTGTTTTTGAAATAGTGTCCCACTCTGTCATCCAAACTGGAATGCAATGGTGCAAGTATAGTTCATTGTAACCTCAAACTCCCAGGCTCAAGCGATCCTCCACCTTGGCCTCCCAAAGCACTGCGATTACAGGTATGAGCCACTGCACCCAGCCCTACAGACACATTTATTAAATGAATGATTAATTAATGAAACTAGCTTTATAAACACACTGTGCTATTTTATAACTCTGTACCTTTCCATTTATTGCTCTGTCTGACTAGAATGCTTTTTTTTTTTTTTTTTTTTTTTTTGGCTAGCCCTCAACCTGGAGAATACCTATAAAACCAGACTAGTTGCTTCATAAATACTTCTACCCCACACCATATAGTTACTTATGACCTCATTTAAGCTCCCAAACACCTTTCTAACTATTTATATTACATGTTTGTCCTCTCTAATAGACTGTGAGATTCCTTGAAGATAGAAAGAGTTATTCCTTTGTATCCCCAAATCCTGGCATGGTACCTAGCACATCGTAGGTACTCAATAAATCACTGTGGTATGATGTATAAGTAAATTTCTAAACAATAAACTATTATATTTAAAAGGCATTAAAATGCTTCTGCTTCTAGTGATGACTGAAAGCTGGTACTAGAGTGGACCTCCAATTATAAACAATTGGAAAACTGGACAAAATATATGGAACCATTGTTTTCAGCTATTGGACAACAGGCAGCAAAGGACTGCGATCTCTGAGAAAAGGGAAACAAGTGAAGTGAGCCTTAAGATCACTACAAGCAGAAAGTGGATGACTCATTAAGTTGAGGAGGTAGAGATGAAATTAGGGGAGGCTGAGGTGGCTGGAATTTTCAGGGCACAATACCAGAGAAGAGGGAGCTATGCATAAGTAGAGTTTCAGAAACCGATGCAGAGTCCTCCTTGAATCTTTGCCTGAGCACTAAGCTGTGTGTTGCAGTGTGAGACTCCATGAGGCTAGGCAAAAAAACAATAGTCTGTAAGATGTTCCAGTTACTTCTAGCCATAGTAGAGAGATATTATTAAATAACAGAGGCATTCAGTGAAAACACCAAAAGGTAAGGCTTTAATAGTAGGGTTAAACTAGCATAAAGTAAAGGTCACACTAGACATGTCCTCCAAAAGCTTAAAAAAACCCCAAAAACCAAAACCAAAAATAAGTGTTGAAAGAATCAAACTGATCCACAAGTAGCTTAACTGACTACCAAAACAAAAAATAAATTCAGACCCTCAACAATGTAATGTTCACAGTATCCTGCATCCTCAAAAACTTACTAGATGTTTAAAGAAGAAAAAAAGTATGATAAAGAAACTCAAGAAAATTTAACCATAGAAGTGGACTCAGAGTGACAAAGATGATGGATTTAGCAAAACAACAAGTATATAAAAGGATAATACAAACATATTCAAAGATTAAAGGAAAATAGAAACATAATGAAAAGAGAAATAGAAACCAAAAAGAAAGAAAACAAATGAACTCTTAGAGTAAAAAATATATAATATCTGAAATTAAAATTTTGTCAGATAGGCTTAACATCAGATTAGTCAGTGCAGATGTAAACATTGGTAAGAGTGATAGAAACTAACCAAACTGAAAGAGAAAGAGAAAGGGGTAAAAAACGAAAAACAACAGAGCCTCAGTGACATATTGAATAACATCTGCCTAACATATACATAATTGATGCCCCACAGGAATGGGGAAAGAAATGGCACAGAAATATATTCAAAGGAATAAGCCCAAAACTTGATGAAAATCATAAAACCAAAGATACATAAGGCCAGCAAACCCAAAGCAGAGTAAATACAAAGAAAATAACATTAAGGCACATCATAATCAAATTACTGAAAACCAGTGATAAAGAGAAAATTTTATAATCACCACTCCCCAAAGACAGTACATTCAAAATAACAAAAATGAGTGTACTTTTGACTTCTCGTCAGAAATAATAGAAGCCAGGGGACAATGGAATGAAAATTTTCAAGTATTAAAGAAAAAAATCCAAGTAAATTCTTTACGCAGTTAATAAAATTGTACTTGTGTTAGTCAGGGTTCTCTAGAGGGAAAGAACTAATAGGATAGATATATATATAGAAAGGGGAGTTTATTAAGTATTAACTCACATGATCACAAGGTTCCACAATAGGCCATCTGCAAGATGAGGAGCAAGGAGAGCCAGCCTGAGACCCAAAACTAAAGAACTTTGAGTCTGATGTTCGAGGGCAGGAAGCATTCAGCATAGGAGAAAGATGTAGGCTGGGAGGCTAGGCCAGTCTAGTCTTTGTATGTTTTTCTGCCTGCCTTATATTCTAGCCACACTGGGAGCTGATTAGATGCTGCCGACCCAGATTAAAGGGAGTCTGCCTTTCCCAGCCCACTGACTCAAATGTTAATCTCCTTTGGCAACACCCTCACAGACACACCCAGGATCAATACTTTGCATCTTTCAATCCAACCAAGTTGATACTCAGTATTAACCATCACTGTACTATATTAGGGATTTTTGTTAGATATGTAGGATTTTAGTTGCTCTTGTGACACAAAAAAAGTGACTGTGAAATTATAGACATGTTAATCTGTTTCACTGTTGTCACAACTTTACTATCTATGTGTATCTATAACATCATGTTGTAAACCTCAAATACATACGATGAAATTTATTTTGAAAAATAAACTAACGCCTCAAAAAATAAAAAATAATTTATCCAGAGAAAAGTGTTTAAAAAATGACATCAACTCAGTATTCTATGTTCATTGAAAAGTTACTACAATGATAAAGGAAAAAATAAAAATTTTCCTGACAAACAAAAGATGATATTACTAGCAGACTTGCACAGTGAGAAATAATTAAAGAAGGTCTTCAAGTGAAAGGAAAATGATATTAATACTACATAGAAACTCAGGTATATATAAAAATCAGTGAAGAGTGCTGAAAATGGTAAGTACATGGGTAAATACAAACATTTTTCTTTTTTAAAGTTGCTTTCAAGGAAAATTAACCATTTAAAGAAAAAATAATGCCAGTGTATTGTGAGGTTTATGACATCTGTAGAAGTAAAATGTATGATAACAGCATAAAGGAGAGGGTGGGGAAGTGGAAGTATATTCTTAAAGCTTCTAACATTATATGTGAAATAGTATAATATTATGTGAAGGTGAATATAAATTAAAGTTATATAGTTTAAACCTTAGGGAACACCTAAATTCTAAACAAAGAGGTATAGCCACCAAACCAAGAGTAGAGAAAACTGAAATAATAAAAAATAATACAAAAGAAGACAGGAAAGAGGTAAAAAGAATAATGAACAAATAAGACAAACAGAAAACAAATAGCAAGATAGTAAACTTAAACATAACCATATCAATAATTAAATTCAGTTCAATTAAACAGTACAATTAAAAAGAAAAACTTGTCAGATGGGCTCAAAATCCAAGACCCAACTATACAACTGTCCGCAAGAAATGCATACACAGCTGGGAGCAGTGGCTCATGCTACTAATCACACTTCGGGAGGCTGAGGCAGGAGGATTGCTTGAGTCCAGGAGGTCAAGACCAACCTGGGCAATAAAGTGAGACATCATCTGTACAAAAAAAATAAAAAATTGTTTTTTTTTCTTATTTAAACTCTTTGATTTGTATTTCCTTTCTTTATTATTATTATTGTTATTATTATTATACTTTAAGTTTTAGGGTACATGTGCACAACGTGCAGGTTAGTTACATATGTATACATGTGACGTGCTGGTGCACTGCACCCACTAACTCGTCATCTAGCATTAGGTATATCTCTCAGTGCTATCCCTCCTCCCTACCCCCACCCCACAACAGTCCCCAGAGTGTGATGTTCCCCTTCCTGTGTCCATGAGGTCTCACTGTTCAGTTCCCACCTATGAGTGAGAATATACGGTGTTTGGTTTTTTTTTCTTGCGATAGTTTACTGAGAATGATGATTTCCAACTTTATCCATGTTCCTACAAAGGACATGAACTCATCATTTTTTATGGCTGCATAGTATTCCATGGTGTATATGTGCCACATTTTCTTAATCCAGTCTATCATTGTTGGACATTTGGGTTGGTTCCAAGTCTTTGCTATTGTGAATAGTGCCGCAATAAACATACATGTGCATGTGTCTTTATAGCAGCATGATTTATAGTCCTTTGGGTATATACCCAGTAATGGGATGGCTGGGTCAAATGGTATTTCTAGTTCTAGATCCCTGAGGAATCGCCACACTGACTTCCCCAATGGATGAACTAGTTTACAGTCCCACCAACAGTGTAAAAGTGTTCCTATTTCTCCACATCCTCTCCAGCACCTGTTGTTTCCTGACTTTTTAATGATTGCCATTCTAACTGATGTGAGATGATATCTCATTGTGGTTTTGATTTGCATTTCTCTGATAGCCAGTGATGGTGAGCATTTTTTCATGTGTTTTTTGGCTGCATAAATGTCTTCTTTTGAGAAGTGTCTGTTCATGTCCTTCGCCCACTTTTTGATGGGGTTGTTTGTTTTTTCCTTGTAAATTTGTTTGAGTTCATTGTAGATTCTGGATATTAGCCCTTTGTCAGATGAGTAGGTTGCAAAAATTTTCTCCCATTTTGTGGGTTGCCTGTTCACTCTGATGGTAGTTTCTTTTGCTGTGCAGAAGCTCTTTAGTTTAATGAGATCTCATTTGTCAATTTTGGCTTTTGTTGCCATTGCTTTTTGTGTTTTAGACATGAAGTCCTTCCCCGTGCCTATGTCCTGAATGGTAATGCCTAGGTTTTCTTCTAGGGTTTTTATGGTTTTAGGTCTAACGTTTAAGTCTTTAATCCATCTTGAATTGATTTTTGTATAAGGTGTAAGGAAGGGATCCAGTTTCAGCTTTCTACATATGGCTAGCCAGTTTTCCCAGCACCATTTATTAAATAGGGAATCCTTTCCCCATTGCTTATTTTTCTCAGGTTTGTCAAAGATCAAATAGTTGTAGATATGTGGTGTTATTTCTGAGGGCTCTGTTCTGTTCCATTGATCTACATCTCTGTTTTGGTACCAGTACCATGCTGTTTTGGTTACTGTAGCCTTGTAGTATAGTTTGAAGTCAGGTAGCGTGATGCCTCTGGCTTTGTTCTTTTGGCTTAGGATTGACTTGGTGATGTGGGCTCTTTTTTGGTTCCATATGAACTTTAAAGTAGTTTTTTCCAATTCTGTGAAGAAAGTCATTGGTAGCTTGATGGGGATGGCATTGAATCTATAAATTACCTTGGGCAGTATGGCCATTTTCACGATATTGATTCTTCCTACCCATGAGCATAGAATGTTCTTCCATTTGTTTGTATCCTCTTTTATTTCATTGAGCAGTGGTCTGTAGTTCTCCTTGAAGAGGTCCTTCATGTCCTTTGTAAGGTGGATTCCTAGGTATTTTATTCTCTTTGAAGCAATTGTGAATGGGAGTTCACTCATGATTTGGCTCTCTGTTAATTAGCCGGGCATGGTGGTGTGCACCTGTAGTCCCCGCTACCTGGGAGGTCAAGGTGGGAGGATTGCTTGAGCCATTGTGGAGGTGGACGTTGCAGTGAGCCAAGATTAGGCCACTGCACTACAATCTGGGTGACAGAGTGAGACCCTGTCTCAAAAAAAAAAAAAGAAAAAAAGAAAGAAAGAAAGAAATGCATACACAATGAGATAGGTAGGTAAAACATAAATGAACGGTAAGAGATATGCCATGTGCACACTAATCATGAGGTTAGTGTAGCTGTATTGATATCAGACACAGCGGACTTCAAAGAACAAATATTACCGAGGATAAAGAAAGACATTTCATAAAGACGTAGGAGTCAAATCATCAAAAAGACAACATAACAATCATAAATATGTATGCAACAAATATGAGCTTCAAAATACATGAAGCAGAAGCTGATAGAAATAAACAGAAATATAGACACATACGTATATATTATATAGGAGATTTCACTACTCTCCTCTCAGTAATTGGCAGAGCAAGTAGACATAAAATGAGTAAGGATGTAGAATATGACAATAACACTATTAACCAACTTGTTTTACCTGATATTTACAAAACAGGACCTCAAACAAGGGCAGAATATATGTTTTTTCAAGTGTACATGAAACATTTACCCAGATAAACCATTTGATGGGCTATATAACAATTCTTCAATAACTTCAAGATTGAAATTATCCAGACTCTATTCTCTGACCAAACTAAAATTAAGTTGAAAATCAATAACAAAAAAGATGTCTTGAAAACTCTCAAATATTTGGCAATTAAACAATATACTGTTTAAAAAATGTATAGGTCAAAGAATAAATCATAAGAAACATTAAAAATATGTTGAACCAAATGAAAATATAGCATATCAAAATTTGTTGGAAGAGTAGGGCTTACAGGGTCAATTTGCAGCTTTGAATGCTTACATAAGAAAAAAGATTTGACTGAGGCAGGTGGATCACTTGAACCTAGGAGCTCAAGACCAGCCTGGACAACATAGTGAGACCTTGTATCTAAAAAAAAAAAAAAAAAACTTAGAAAAAAAGGTTTGAAATCAATGACCTAAGATTTCACTTTCAGAAGCTAGAAAAATTTACGTTAAGCCCCAAATAATTAGCTTTTGGAAGCTAGAAAAGTCTATATTAAACCCCAAGTAATTAGAAATAAGGAATTGAAAAGATAAAAGGAGAAAGAAAAGATATAGAAAACAGACAAACAATAGAGAAAAACAATGAAACAAAAAGCCAGTTCTCTGAAGAAATTAATAAAATTGATAAACCTTAAGCTAGAAGCTAGACTGCTCAAGAAGAAAAAGAGAGATGAAATACAAATTAATGATGGGCACGGTGGCTCATGCCTGTAATCTCAGCATTTTGGGACCCCAAGGTGGGAGGATTGCTCGAGCTCAAGAGTTTGAGACTAGCCTGGGTGACATAGTGAGATGCCATCTCTACAAAAAAATTTAAAAATTAGCCATGCACGGTGGAATGTGTCTGTAGTCCCAGCTACTTGCACTGTTGGGACTGAAATAGGGAACATTGATTGCTACAGTTCCTATAGACATTAAAAGAATAAAAAGGGGCTAGGCATGGTGGCTCATGCCTATAATCCCAGCACTCTGGGAGGCCGAGAAGGTGGGTGGATCACCTGAGGTCAGGAGTTAGAGACCAGCCTGGCCAACATGGTGAAATTCTGTCTCTACTAAAAATACAAAAATTAGCCAGGTGTGGTGGCACGCATCTGTAGTCCCAGCTACTTGGGAGGCTGAGGAATGAGAATCGCTTGAATCCGGGAGGCAGAGTCTGAGATTGCACCACTGCACTCCAGCCTAGGTGACAGAGTGAGACTCCATCTCAAAAAAAAAAAAAAAAAAAAAAAAAGGATAAAACGGGACCATTATAAATAAGTTTATGCTAATAAGTTTGGAAAATTACATGAAATAGACAAATTCCTTGAAAGATATAAATTGTCAAAACTGACACAAGAAGAAGTAAAAAATCTGAAGAGGCCTATGTCTATTTAATTGAATCTGTCAATGCAACTTTTTTTCCCAAACACACTCCAGGTTCAGATGGATTCACTGATTAATTCTATCAAGCATTAAGGGAAGAATTACTAGCAATCTTCTGTAAATTTTTTCAGAAAACATAAGAAGGAAGAACATTTGCCAGTGTATTTTATGAGTCCAGCAATACCCTGATACCAAAACCAGACAAAAAGAAACTATAATAAAACTTATTTAAAAAGACTGTAACTAGTATGAACATAGATGACATCATCCTTAATAAAATCATATAATCCTAAACAAAATAGCAAATCAAATCCATTAATATCTATAAAGGATAATACCTTATGATAAAACAGTATTTAATCCCTATTCTGTAAGGTTGAATTAACATTAGAAAATCATGTAATTTACCACATTAACAAAGTAAAGGAGAAAAGCTATACAATCATCTCAAAAGAGGCAGGAAAATAATTTCACAAAATTTAACATACATTTATGAAAAAATTTCTCAACAAACTAGAAATAGAAGGACATTCTCTCATAAAGGACATTCACCAAAAAAATCTATACTTAACATCTTAATTAATGGTGAAACACTAAATCCCTATCCTAAGATCAGAAACGAGGCAAGGATATCCACTGTAAACACTTCTCTTCAGTGCTGCACTGGATCTCCCAGCCAGTGCACTAGAGCAAGAAAAGGAAATCAAGACATATAGACTAGAAAGGGTGAAGTAAAATTGTCTTTATTCATACAGGACATGGTCTCGTGCAATGTTCTGAATGTTGTGTCCCCCCAAAATTCATATGTTGAAATCCTAACCCCCAAAATGATGAGTTTAGGAGGTATGGCCTTTAGGAGGTGATTAAGTCATTAGGGTGAAGCTCTCATGAATGGAATTAGTGCACTTATAAAGAAGACCCCAAAGAGCTAGCTAGCCCCTTCTACCGTGTGAGGATACAGTCGAGAAGGAATGGGCCCTCATCAGACACCTAATCTGCTGGTGCCTTGAGGACTTCCCAGCTTCCAAAACTGAGAAATAAATTTCTGTTTTTTATAAGCTACCCAGTTTATGGTATGTTGACATAATAGCCCAAATGGACTAAATCACTGTTATACATAAAATATTCTATAAAATCCTTTAAAAAGCTAACAGAATTAATAAGTGAATTTAGCAATGTCACAGCATTAAAGGTCAGTATAAAAATCAATTGTATTTCTATATGCTAGCACTAAACAACTGGAAAATGAAATAAAAATACAATACCATTAACAATAGCATTTAAAAAGAAAACAAAATAATAGGAATAATTACGCACATCAGAGTGGGTGTACAAGATCTGTTCACTGAAAACTACAAAACACTACTAATAGAAATTAAAGAAGACCTAAATAAATGGAGTGAGATATCATTATTATGGATCAAAAGACTCAATATTATTAAGATGTGAATTATCTTCTCTTTAAATTCATCTATGAATTCAATGCAATCCCAATTAAAATCACAACAGCCTTCTTCTTTTGATTTTTTAGAGATTGCCAACCTGATTCTAACATTTATATGAAATACAAAGGACCTAAAATATCCAAAACCAATGTGGAAAAAGTAGAACAAAATTAGATGACTTACAGTACCTGATTTAAAGACTTGTAAATCTACAGTAATCAAAACAGTATGGTATTGGCATAATGGTAGACATACAGATTAAGGGAATAGAAAAGACAGTCCAGTAAGAGATCTGGACATTTACATCAATTAATTTTCAACAATATGTAAAAGTAATTCAATGGGGGAAAAGATGATCTTTTCACCAAGTAATGCTAGAACAACTGGATATCGGTACGGAAAAAATGAACCTTGACCCTTACCTCACACTGTATTAAAAATAATATTCAAATATATCACATTCCTAAACATAAATGCTAAAGCTTTAAAATATCCAAATTAAAACATAGGAGAAAAATCTTCATGATGTTTGTGTGAGCAAAAATTTTTAGAACACAAAATGCACTAGCCATAAAAGAAAAAAAAGATAACTTAGATTTTATAAAAACTAAAATCTTCTGCTCTTAAAAAGACAGTATTAATAAAATAAAAAGGCAAGCCAAAGACTGGGAAAAAATCTGCAATACTTACATTTAACAACTGATTTGTTAAATATATGTATTTATTAAATGTATTTGTATAGGTTATATACAGAATTATTGCAATTTAATAAAAAGAAGGCATCCAATTCAACTAAAAACTGTACAAAAGATTTGAACATGTCCCAAAAAATATATACAAATGGTCAATAAACACATGAAAAAAATTCAACATCAGCAATCATTAGGGAAATGCAAATTAAAATCACAATAAGATACTATTACATAGCCATTGGAATGGCTAAATTTAAAAAGACTAATCATACCAAGCGTTAGTAAGGATGTGAAGCAACTGAAACTCTCATACACTGCTGGGGGATGTAAAATGGTACAATCACTTTAGAGAACAGTCTGGCAGTTTCTTACAAAGTTAAACATATACCATACATACCATAAAACCCAGCCATTCCGGCAATCATTAGAAACAACAGGTGCTGGAGAGGATGTGGAGAAATAGGAACACTTTTACACTGTTGGTGGGACTGTAAACTAGTTCAACCATGGTGGAAGTCAGTGTGGTGATTCCTCAGGGATCTAGAACTAGAAATACTATTTGACCCAGCCATCCCATTATTGGGTATATACCCAAAGGACTATAAATCATGCTGCTATAAAGACACATGCACACGTATGTTTATTGTGGCACTATTCACAATAGCAAAGACTTGGAACCAACCCAAATGTCCAACAATGATAGACTGGATTAAGAAAATGTGGCACATATACACCATGGAATACCATGCAGCCATGAAAAATGATGAGTTCATGTCCTTTGTAGGAACATGGATGAAGCTGGAAACCATCATTCTCAGCAAACTACTGCAAGGACAAAAAACCAAACACCGCATGTTCTCACTCATAGGTAGGAACTGAACAATGAGAACACATGGACACAGGAAGGGGAACATCACACACTGGGGACTGTTGTGGGGTGGGGGCACAGGGGAGGGACAGCATTAGGAGATATACCTAATGCTAAATGACGAGTTAATAGGTGCAGCACACCAACATGGCACATGTATACATATGTAACAAACCTGCACATTGTGCACATGTACCCTAAAACTTAAAGTATAATAATAAAAAAGACAAATAAAATTTTAAATAGAAAAAAGAAAAAAAAAACCCAGCCATTCCATTCCTAGATATTTACCCAAGAATAATGAAAATTTATATTCACAAAAAATCTTGTGCACAAATGTCCCTAACAGCTTGATTCACAATAGCTTCCAGCTGGAAACAACCCAACTCTTTATCAACAGTATTCATTTTTCTCCCATTCTGTAGGCTGCTTACTCTGCTGATGGTGTTTACTTAGCTCTTTAGTTTACTTAGGTCCCACTTGCCAATTTTTGTTTTATCAACAGTTGGGTGGAATGGATGAACAAATCTGTGGTAGTAAATTCATACAGTGGAATACTACTCCAAAATTCAAAAAGACTAAACTACTAATAGAAAACAAACAACATGAATGAATCTCAAAAAATAATGATTTGAGGGAAAAAAGGCATCCATAAAATATTACATACTGTATAATTCCATTTATATATAATTCTACAACAGTCTAAACTATAGTGACAATACATGGATCTGTAGCTTCCTGGGGGTGGAGTAGGGGATTGCCTGAAAAGGGACATGTGGGAATTTTCAGAGTAATACAGCAGAAACAATAACTTGATTGGAGTAGTGTTTACACTGGTATATACATTCATTAAAACTCATTAAAATGCACACTTGAGACTAATGGAACAGAATAAAGAACACAGAGATAAAGCCACACATCTACAACCATCTGATTTTCAACAAAGTTGACAAAAACAAGCAAGGAGGAAAAGACTCCCTATTCAATAAATGGTGCTGGGGTAACAGGCTAATCATATGCTGAAGAATGAAACTGGCCCCCTAGCTATCACCATATAAAAAAATTAACTCAAGATGGATTAAAGACTTAAACAGAAGACCTCAACCTATAAAAATCTCAGAAGAAAAGCTAGGAAATACCCTCCTCTGCATCAGCCTTGGCAAATAATTTATGGCTAAGTTCTCAAAAGCAATTGCACCAAAACCAAAAATTGGCAAATGGGACCTAAGTAAACCAAAGAGCTTCTGCACAGCAAGAGAAACACCATCAACAGAGTAAACAGACAGCCTACGGAATGGAGAAAAATATCTGTAAACTATACCAACAAAGGCCTAATATCTAGAATCTATAAGGAGCTTAATTCAACAAGCAAAAAACAAATAATCCCATTAAGAAGTAGGCAAAGGACATGAACAGACACTTCTCAAAAGAAGACATACAAATGGCCAATAAACACATGAAAAAATGCTCATCACCACAAATCATCAGAGAAATGCAAATCACCGACATACCATCTCACACTGGTCAGAACAGCTTTTGTTAAAAAGTCAAGAAATAACAGATGTTGGTGAGGGCTGCAGAGAAAAGGGAATGCTTATACACTGTTGGTGGGAATGCATATTAGTTCAACCATCATGGACAGAAGTTTGGAGATTTCTGAAAAGAACTGAAAATTGAACTACCATTTGACCCAGCAATCCCATTACTGGATATATACTCAAAGGAATATAATCATTCTACCAATAAGACACATGTACTTCTATGTTCATCACAGCACTATTCACAGTGGCAAAGACATGGAATCAAACCAGCCCATCAACAGTGGACTGGATAAAGAAAATATGTTACATATATACCACGGAATACTATGCAACCATAAAAAATAAATCATATTCTTTGCAGCAATTAGGATGTGGCTGGAGGCCATTATCCTAAGCAAATTAATGCAGGAACAGACAACCAAATACTGCATGTTCTCACTTATAAGTGGGAGCCAAACATTAAGTACACACAGATTCAAAGATGGGAACAGACATTGGGGAATATAAGAGGAAGGAGGGAAGGAGGATGACGGGTTGAAAAACTGCCTATTAGGTACTATGCTCACTTTCTGGGTGATGGGTTCAAGTGTACTTCAAACCTCAGCATCATGCAATATGTCTTTGTAACAAACCTGCACATATACTCCCCAGAATCTAAAATAAATGTTTTTAAAAAGAAAAAGTAAATAAAAAATAAAATGGGTGCATTGATTATATGCAAATTTTACCTCTATGGAGTTGATTTTTTAAAAGCTAAAAAGACACCAGACATAAATAAGTGGAAGTTTTCCTCAAGATTTACCAATCTATGAGGAATGAGAAGCCAAGGCCATTTTTGAAACCAAAATGAGTAACTTTGTAGTTGACCTTGTATCATTCCTTACCACTACCTTTGGGTGCCTGGAGATTGTTGACTCTCCTAGAGAATGATTTATGTAAATTAAACCACTATCTGCCTTATTGTTCAAGCCAATAATTTAGAAGTTATACTTGATTCTTATCTTTCCTTCAACATCCCTCACATCTAATCCATCACCTTTTACCTCCAAATTACATCTTGAATTCATGTATTTCAATCCATTACTATCGCCACCACCACAATCCAAATGACTATCATCTCTAACTTAGAATAATGCAATAGTCTTTTATCAACTTTTCCCCGTTTTACTCTTGTCCTAAAAATCTATTCTCCATGGAGCAAAAAGAATAATCTTCACAAGATACCAATTAGATCATGCTATTCCTTTGGTTAAAACCCCCAATAGCTTTCCACTGAACTAAGAATATAATCCACACACTTTACTCTGCCCTACAAGGCCATATATGATCTGGACCCAGCTTATTTCCCCAACTTCATCTTGAACCATTCTCACCCTTCCTGCTACACTTCAGCCATAATTAGTTTTCTTTCATTTCCTCAAACATACTAAACACATTCCTTCTTTCAGGTCCTTTGTATTTGTTTCCTCTGCCTAGAATATGTTCTCCCAGCTTTCCCCTTGACTGGTCTATTCTCCTCCTTTAGATCTCAGTTCAAATGTCGCTTCCTCAGAGAAGCCTGCCAGGCCATCCAATGTAAAGCAGCCTCCCCCATTCCTTTCTTGTATCCTACTTTTCACAATCAGGAACACAGGTAGAGCCTTGGAAAGACCCTGAGTCAGGAACATGAGTAGAGTTTTGGAAATATAACTGTAACAACAACTGTTACATGGGTTGTGCTTTCTTATGCTTTTTTTTTTTTTTTTTTTTTTGAGATGGGGTCTCGCTCTGTCGCCCAGGCTGGAGTGCAGTGGTGCGATCTCGTCTCACTGCAAGCTCCGCCTCCCGGGTTCGCGCCATTCTCCTGCCTCAGCCTCCCGAATAGCTGGGACTACAAGCGCCCATCACCACGCCCAGCTAATTTTTTGTATTTTTAGTAGAGACGGGGTTTCACCGTTTTAGCCAGGATGGTCTCAATCTCCTGACCTCGTGATCCGCCCGCCTCGGCCTCCCAAAGTGCTGGGATTATAGGCGTGAGCCACCGCACCCGGCCTGCTCCAGGCTCTGTTCTAAGAATTTTACATATATTGTCACTTTATTTTCTTAGCAATCCTAAAGACAAGAACTGTAATAACTATAATTTTACAGATGAGAAAACTGAAGCACAAAGGAGTTGAATAACTTGCCCAATGACACATAGCTAAGAAGGGGTGAAGCCTGAATTCTAAACAGGCAATCTGGCACCAGAATCCATGGTATTAAACATTAACTTTTTTGGAAGAAAGAATCTGTTTGTTTTGAAACAGAGGGTAGGAATTAAAGATAAATAAATATAGAGTAAGGAAGAAGTTTGAAATAACTCACAACTATTGTCCTTTCTCACAGAATAGATGTTCAAGTCATCTATGATGCCTGATGAAATTGGCTAGAGGCCAAGTTGAGGAATTAAAGAGGTATGGATTTGAAATAGTTCCTGTTTCAATGGGGAATGGGTAAAATGACCACCAGGTGGTACAAAGGGGCCACCTGAGGCTGAAAATCATAAATGTGTAATGGTGCCATCAACAGTTATGCATTTTTCTTCAATAGCTTTTGACAGCCCAGGCACAGAGAAAACCAATTTTAGCTTTATGTAGGGTTAATGATAGGATGAGTAAGCATAAAAGAGGGTCAACGGGTGAAAGAATTAAAGGTAGTGATAAGAGTGTGGTTGAAATGTCCAACAGTAGGGTCCTGGCTGGGCAAGACGAAAAGGAGTTTAAAAAAAAAAAGTATCAAAGGACAATAGGATAACAGATTTGGGAAGAAAAATAGGTGTGTTTAGAAAAAATCTATCACAATCTTAATCACTGGTAATTCTGAATAACAATAAATGACATCTCAATACTAATTCTATCTTAATTATATTAAGAAATTATTGCTAAGTCTTTTTAGATGTGTTAATGGTATTGTGGTTATCTTTTAGAGATAGACACTGAAATATTTATGGAAAAAATTATATGATTATCTTGGGTTTGCTTCAAAATAATACAAAAGAAGTACTGAATGGGATTTTCAGTGGGCAAGACTGGGCATGGGTTGTCACTTACTGGGACTGGGTGATGATTACATGGGGTTCTGGCCAAATGTGGCTATCTTAAAAAGCATCTAGAAGAATCCACTTTGAAAACATGAGTCTAATGTTGAAATATTTATTTCCTACATATCATCATTGCTATCCACAGCATTGTATAGGTATGAAACCATAGCGTCAGAATTCTAAATCCAATGTTAAGTGCATACACCAAGAATGCCCTGTTTATAAATCAAGCTCTTCAAAAAGGACGTAACCACTGTAGGTTGCCAAGGAGCTAGCTATAAAATTTCAAGTCTAGCTTAGCAAAAATTACTCTCCAGTAGCCTGAAAGAATTTATACTGTAAAATATTTTCATTTTCATGCCTTTTGGAGGGTCAGCAATTGCCAAGTGATAGCACCAGCATGTAACTGTAGAAAATGTAGAACTTTGTTACAAAACGTGAGTTATTTATATATACACACACATATGTGTTTGCAGATGCATATATATATATATACACACATAATCAGCTAAAATTATTCTCAAAAATGTACAAGAGTAGGTGCAATGAATTACAAATTATTATATTTAAGTTATTTGCCAGGTAACCCTACTAAATACCAAAAACTTTAAATTTGAGAATTTAAAATCTCAATTATCTATATAACACAGAAGTACACTCACAACAATTTTCTGATATTAGTAGATGTTAAGACTATTCAGTAATCTTTAAGTTCAAATGCAGACTTGAGTAATGGTGTTTTCAATACCTCAAATAAGTATCCTGTAGAACTTTTTCAAGGTCAAAAATGAAGCTTCTCAAAGATATCCTGTTTCCATCGTTTAAGACAATCTTACGTGTATTAGGACTACATCTATGTTTCCATCCTTCTGTTTATATCCCTTCCATGAAAATCTGCCTCAGTCTTCTTGGACCAAAGGTCACAGAATAAAAACAATAGTGCCCTTCCTAATCCCCAGTGATTTCCAAACTATTTATGAGTAGATCTGAATTTACAGTAGTCTGGGAGAAATGCATGATGTCAGAAAGGCTTTTTAAGTTTATCATAAATGAAGTTATCAATAATTACATGAAACACTGTCATCAATTATACATGAAATAGAATAAAAGGTAGTTGTACAAAATAACTGCTTAGAGAAGCAAAAAATAAAAATAAAAAGTAGGTAGAAGCACTGAGAGCCTTACTGCTGAACTCTGCAGAAGGCGCCTTCAAATAAATATTTCAAACCTTCATATGAATATTTTAAGCATGACAACTACACATAAACACACAGCCAAAGTGCTCAAATCCACTCAAGAAAGACTATTAAGTCATCAACTTGCTCCTGACAGGATCCACTGAATATGGCAACAGTGAGAAGTCAGGAGACAGTTGGAATCATTTCAAGACTGCTAATTTAACTTGTCTTAAAACCAACCAATGCTCAACGTGTCATCATCAATGTCATCTCATCGCAGTCTGAAAAGCCTTCGACCTAAAGCAAAAAGGTCCCCAAGTGCCACCCTTCTTGTCTACTGGTTGAAAATCTAATTGGTTCTGCTGACAGGCTTGGGAATTGGTAGGAAGGCTGTTCAGTTAATCTCCAAGGGCCAGCAAAGAGCTCAGTATCCATCTCTGAGCTTTGCTCCCTGGCTGTCGTAAAATGACTCTGATGGCAGTGCAAGCTCTTATGCTTCAGCTGTCTTCTGAATTCTGTTAAGTCAAATTCAATAAAGTTTGTCACTCAATAATCTGAGAGCTACCCAACAAAACCTCTTTGATCAATAACAGCTTGCCTGCTTGCACTTGGGAAGGTGACCTATTAAAGATTAAAAACACACCTGCTGCTTGAAGCAGAGAACATCATTTTTTACTTTTAAATGAAAATTCATCCATTAAAATCAGTTTAACTACTAGAAGTGTATACAAAGAAACAGGAAGGAGATGAAAAGAATAGCTCATATATGATGCTTTCTTGATGTCTGAATAAAGTTTGATAGTTGTATGCTTCTGCTATATTTGGCTCTTACATAAGCCATCTATATCCTATTTTTTTCATTTCAGTATCACACACTCATTTATTTGTTGCCTGCGAACAGACAAAGCATTGGTATTGTAATATTAATTCAATCTTCAATCAAAACAAGGTAATCTGTTGTCCAATATCATCTACCTTCCTGCAGAAGTCATGAATGCTCACTCAGAGAAAATGCACTATATTCTTTAAAGCCACACTCTTCATTTAAGTGGTTTTCCTTCCTCACTCACATACATCAGGCAAGCCTGTGACCAGGTGGAACTCCAGGTAACTTCAAAGTGAGGAAATATGGCTCAGTGAGCCCATCGTGCAGTATAAACTATTGGATAAAATTAGATAAACATCTGTGCTTACATTCCCACATTCAAGCCTCCCATCTTGAAGATTAGAGCTTTTATAGTTTGAATTATTCCAAAATAATTTACAATTGAATCAGTATCATCAAGATGTTGTGACTGTTTTTAAGAAAAAGATTACTGGATAACTCTTTTTTAACTTGTTTCCAATAGCAGAGGACAGCATACATGGGGTCTCTTCCCTTACCTAAGGAGTGTGTGTTTAGGATGCATTTTGTTGGCAATTCAACAATAATAATTTTGAAATGTGTTATCATATTACAAAAGACACTACATAAATACAATGAGATTAAAAACTCCTGCAGAGCCACAGTTATGGGTCAATATTAATAAAAGTTTCTGCTAGAATGTGACTTTGAGTTTCCTGATTATCAGCTGCTCTCACCACATAGCAGATGAATTTCCCTGTAGAGACAAATGTGTCCACCTCTGAATGTATGTGTATCAGTCTCTTGTGTGGGTATTTTTCACAAAGTTTAAACATGTTTATTTTGTAAGGCACTAATTTTATCCCATGACATTCACAGCACTATCACATAGGACACATGTGACAAGGAGATATGGATTACATCTCCAACAGCCCCTAATAATTTCATCATAGTCTCTTTGAACTCTGCAGCTTTTTTTCCTGATCTGAATTAATCACTTCTCCCCTTCATTGGCTGTTATCTCCTCAGTTTTGTGCTTTTGGTTTTCTGGTTTCTATTTGAAATGTCTTCATCAAAGCAGCTGCATATAGAAACATGAGTTCATTTCTGCTTTCGTTTTCTCCTGATTTGTGTGATATGTGTAGATCAAGGTTTTTAACTCCTGTATGTAGCAACACATAAAGTTCAGAAAGGCCAACCTAATCTAATTAAGGCTTTCTGACTAAAATAAGGTAATTCCCCATGTCAGTTGAACCCTGAGATGAGGTGACTCAGTTCAGAGGATATCTTAGTTTGTTCAAATATATAGTTACAATGAGGTTGAGCTGAGGACAAGAAACCTTACTGCTTGTGATCAAGAAATGATCACCTTTTCTGGTGAATCAAAAAAAAAAATATTGTTAAAGGTTGTTCTATTAGTATATATATGGCTTGTAATAAAAAGCTTTTAAGTCGTCTAAATCAAATGACAATTGTAAAAAAAAATGTGGGTTTTGGAATATTAAAATTAGAGACAACAAAGGAACAAAGTAGTCACTAGAGCTCTTCTTCCATGGGGAACAATTGCTTGGCAGATAAATGCAATTTTTAAAGGTCTAAAAGTTGATACGTGACTAACTATCTTAGGATGTGTTTGTAAAAATACATTGCAACAGGGAATGACAGGAGCAAACTTGTGTTTTTCAAAGATCACTCAGCTGAATATGGAGATTGGGTTGGAAGAGCACAAGAATGAAAGCAGGGCACCAGCAGGGGGCTGCTGCACAGTTCAAGAGACAGAAGATGGCAGCTAGGACAGAAGGGAGGCAGAGTGACAGTCAGATTTCAAGGACAATCCACAGGACTTATGACTGGAGGTCGGGGGAGAAGAGGTGTCCAGGCTGACCTCTGGGTTTTTGAAGTGCACAGTTGGCTGGATGGACAGTTTCCACCCTGATCTAGGGAAACTAGAGGGAGAGCAAGGGACAGAGAATAGGCTGTAATTCAGTTTTCAGCATTTGCTGAAAACATACTGGATGTTTTGGTGACATGGGATGAATGCCTGCATGTCTGCTGTGCCTCTGCCTGGAGTCTTCCCTAACTGCACAGTTGGCATCTCTCATCTTTCAGATCCCACTAAAAGGCTACTGCCTTTGAGAGGCCATCTCTCTATGGGTCCCCCTATTATTCTCATTCTGGAGATCCTATTGTTACTTAAATTATAGGGTGTGGTTAAAAAAACACATTACAATACTTTAAAAATATTGACAAGAAATTAATCTGTATGGTATACCAACTCAAATCATGCCCAATGCCCCTCAAATGTAATATTCCCCAAACCACATCCATCATCTCACCTAAATGCCTCCAAAACTGTACCCTCCTCAGTGAACTGCATCATCATCCTGCCAGCTACCCAAGGCAGAAACCTGGGAATTATCTTGCGTCTCCATTCTCCTTTGGTTACCATATCCAAGCAGTCACCAAGTTCTAGTAATTTTTTTCCTTCTAAATCTCTCTCAATCTGTCTACTTTTCTTGATTCCCCTGGCCATAGCCGTAATTCAGTTGCTAATCATCTTTAACCTTGATTATTGCTCTTCCCCGACCCCAAATGGTTTCTCTGACTTTGGACTTACATCTTTCTAATTCATTCTCTATATACCAGCCAAATGCAAACCCCCTGATGTGAAAGTCATCTGGCATGTTAATGGAATAGCAAGGAAACCAGGCAGGGCATAGTAATTCAACCTGTAATCCCAATGCTTTGGGAGGCTGAGGTCGGGGGATCATTTGAGGCCAGAAGTTTGCCACCAGCCTGGGCAACATAGCAAGACCCTATCTCTAAAATAATTTTTAAAAATTAGCCGGGTGTGGTGGTGCACCTGTAGTCCCAACTACTCAGGTGGCTGAGATGGCAGGATTGCTTGAGCCCAGGTGAGCTATGATCTCACCACTGCACTCTAGCCTGGGCAACAGAGCAATACCCTGTCTCAAAAAAAAAAAAAAAAAAAAAAAGCAAGGAGACCAAAGAGCTGGTTAGAGTGAATAAGGGTCAGTAGTAGCAGACCGGGTGGTGCACGGGACAGTAGTAGCAGACTGATGATGCAAAAGAAAAAGAAGCAAATTGCTGGTGTGTGTGAAGCATACTGAGACAAGACTCTGGAGGGGACACAGCTTTCTGCTTGGAACATCTTTCACTCTAGAGTCACAGGACTTGCTACCTCTTTGTGGCTTTCAGCATTTTATTCAAATGTTTCCTCAATGAGGCTTTTCTTGACCTCTGTATTTAAAATTGCAACTCATTTCTCTCAACTCCAGCAGATTTCATCCCCTTCCTTGCCTTGTTTTTCTCCAATGCACTTATCACCATCTGTTATACTCTATATTTTATTTATTTATGTTCTGCTTATCTTGCTCATAAGAGTATAGCCTTCATGAAGGCAGAGATTTTGGTCCATTTTGCTCTCTGGTGTATCTCCAGCATCTTCCATGTGCCTGGAAAACAGACACATTCAATAAATATGTGCCTTCGACAAATATGAAGAATGCAATGCAACTGTTCCCCAGTCACAGTATCATTACTGTTGGTTTACTTCTCCGTCATTCTCACCAGACAGGAACTGTATTTCAGTCAGTTTTGTGTTCCTTGCACTTAACACAGTCCCTGGCACAGGGAAGACACTCAAGTTTCCATAAACCCATCTCTCTCTTCCCCTGTGAAACACTTACTGGTTCATGCTATCCTCTTTGCCCAAAATGCCCTCTCTTCTGTTTTTCACTTTCAATATCTAGTCCAAATACAACCTTTTAAAAGAAACTATATGTGATTTTTTTTCTAAGAATTATTTTAATTGAAAAGGAGAAATGGGAGAAAAAAAAGCATTATAGGTTTTCTGGAAACAAATTATGTATAGCCCCTTCTACATTTGTATTTATCTATTTTATAGGGCTTTTCATATTCTGCCTTGAGTTATGCTTATGATTTCTGCCTTTAATTAATATTTGTCTTATCACTGTTATGGAATAACAGGTTTTTAAGACTGTTAGACATCATGTAATTGAACCTCTTCATTCCATAGAGACGGACGTGAAAACCAAGGGGATCACATGACTAGTGACAAATTAGAACTCCACGTGCTTCCTCCAATACTCTTTAAGGAGTCAGACTGGCTGATATGGACTTAATCTCCCTATACCTAAGATTTCTCCTCTGTAAAAGAGAAAATAAACTCCTAAGGATATCATGAGGGTTAATGAGATGATATATGAGAAGTGCTTAGAACAATGCTGCTAGTAAGTGCTCAGTAAATGTCAGCCGTTGGTATAATTATTACTACTGATTCATCTGTGAGCTCCTTGAGAGCAGGGGATGTGACTTATTCACCCTTTTATTTCCTGATGAGTTAAACACAGTGCTTTGCATATAGCCAAAGGTAATATTAAATATTAAATATTTTAACAACTGGCACAGCATACAGTCCTGACCAATCAGAATGATGTTGCCCTGGCACTAGATGAGGGTCCTGAAGTCCTGCTGCTGTGCTATTCATTTTCCTTTCATTTTCTGGGTCACAGGGAGATCTGGAGGTTTCTGGAGGAGGATCTAGGACTTCCAGAGCCTGAGAGGTGGGGTATGGCATTCAAGAAAGTGCCATTTCTCTACCAGTATAGAAATATTTCAGCATTTTAACAACTGGTATCCTTGTTCTGCTGTATACCAGCTGACTGCTGCATATAGTAGACAGGCAAATGCTAATTACATAAATAAAAAACAAACATAAGAGTTAAAATTTTCTGTCAGTGACATTTCCATGTTACCAAAATAATGTCAAATACAGAAATCTTTTACTGCTCCCCAAAAGAATCATTGAAATCTCATGTAAATTTAAGAGAATACCATAGATTCCTATATTCTTCTACCCATTCATCTTTTCCTTTCACCATTACCCATATTGCCAGACAATGTATCTGGAAGAAATGTGTATGCAGACAACAGAAATTGTAGACTGGCAAAGACCTATGCAAGTCTAGAGAAAATCTTGACTTAGGCTTTAAAAGTCAATGACGTTAATGAGTGAGAGAGAAAAAGAGGAAGGAAAGGAGGGGGATTGAAAAGTAAGCTTAACAATAATTAAAATAGTCTTACTAGTTATCAGTTCAATGAGTTTTTATATCACTTTTGAGTCCCTGTTATAATTTAATAAACATGTTACTTAATAAACTCTGCATTTAAACTCCAGAATCAACCTTTCATCTGCATTTGGCCAATGTTGATTTTTTGGTGGGCTGGTCCAAATGCAAGTAAGCCATTTTCTATTCATGGACCTTTTAATGATAGGAACTAATAAAGTATTGTGCTGTATTTCCAAAGTTATATAACTACTAAATAAGTATTTAGTCCTAAGAATAGGGAAATATCCATAACTGTAATATTATTCAGAGTGAGAGGAAATTACTACTACTGAAATTCTGTAATCACTACTTCCTCAAAGTTAACTCTCCTTTTTGCCTTTTCAAAGTGCTGCATTTAGACAATAAATACACCATTTCTGACAACTAAAGCTATGGTGATGAGTGTGATGCTATCTTTATTGATTGGCAGGGAGATACTGAAAATTTTCTGGAAACCTTTAACTATTAGTAACACATGTTGACAGCTACTCCCCTTTAAGACAGCAATATATGCTGGTTATTCTATTGCCTGAATGATTATTCCCATAAATTAACTTTCTCTTTTGTTTACTATTATCAGGTGTTGATCATTCTAATGATAACGGCTTCCTGTTAGGTTTAAAACACAATTCCAGTGCATAAAAGTTAAGTAAAAGGCTTTTAAAATTTAAAATTACATATGGTAATTACATTTGACATCACATACATAGTTTATTAGAAAGTTACCGAGATGATATAGTTTGGATGTTTCCCCACTGAAATCTCATGTTGAGATCCACAATACTGGAGGTGGGGCCTGGTGGGAGGTGTTTGAATCATGGGGGCAGAGCCCTCACAAATGGCGTGGACCATCTCTTTGGTGATAAGTGAGCTCTTGCTCTGAGTTCACACAAGAGCTGGTCATTTAAAAGTGTGTGGCACCTCCCCCAACCTCATTTGCTCCTGCTTTCGCCATGTGATGTGCCTGCTCCCCTTCACCTTCCACCATGATTGGAAGCTTCCTGAGGCCTCTCTAGAAGCCAAGCAGATGCCGGCACCATGCTTCCTGTAAAGCCTGCACAACCATGAGCCAATTAAACCTCTTTTCTTTATAAATTACCCACTCTTAGGTATTTCTTTATAGAAGTGCAAAAATGGCCTAATACACCATGCTTAAAGGGCTGAAGAAAATATTATTTAAACTCCCTTTTGTGGGTGTTCCAGAACACGAGTTCTTAAATTAAAACTGCTAGGAATCATGTGACTTACTTTGTAATTTCTTCATTTTTTCACTATCAATTGTAGTCAAAATTGTTCTGTATTCTCCTAAAAGTATCTGGGTAGATACTTTTTTTTTTTTTTTTTTTTGGGACAAAGTCTTGTTCTTGTCCCCCAGTCTGGAGTGCAATGGCACGATCTCGGCTCACTGCCACCTCCGCCTCCCAGGTTCAAGTGATTCTCCTGCCTCACCCTCCCGAGTAGCTGGGATTACAGGTGTGTACCACCACACCCAGCTAATTTTTTCTATTTTAAGTAGAGATGGGGTTTCACCATGTTGGCCAGGTTGGTCTCGAACTCCTGACCTCGGGTGATCCACCCACCTCAGCCTCCCAAAGTGCTGGGATTACAGGCATGAGCCACCATGCCCAGCCCTGAGTAGATACTCTTTAAATGGACTCAGCCTAACCATAGAATATGCCTTCAGGAACATATTGGGAATAAGAAAACCCAATCTCAGATACTATCTTGAGACTATTATCCTCCCTGGACCACTCCTGCTTTTGCTCTGATAAGCCCTTCTCTATCTACTTCTCTTTATTCTGCCCACTAACACTGTTTCTTGGGCCCAATTTGTGAAATGTCTATAGCTTTAAGCCCTTCCATTCTCATGACTTGAGGGAGATTAGAAAGTTTGATTCTGTTTTATTCTTATATGTCAAAATTCTCAAAAATTGAGTCTATGGATCCGTTTTAAAGGGTCCATGAATCCCTGAAATATGTACAATATTCTGTATGTAAATATAAGTATTTTTCAGGAGAAGAGTTCTATATCTTTCATCAGTTCTCTACAGACTCAACACAAAAAGTTTAAGAACTCTTATATATTTTTAACTTCATTTAAACAATGACACAATTGGGGCTTACTGCTGATACGTATTTTTACTTTGAGATATTTCATTTATTTTTGGCAAATATCTCGCAAATGTAGCTTGTCAGTTTAATTGAAAGGGTTACATTATTTTGGTCATACTGACAGTTTTTGTCCATCGAAACTTTAGATTTTGATAATATTCTAGCATGAATCACAAATATGGAGGAAACTTAGAGGTTTTGGAGAGGGTCATCCATTCCACTTCACATGATAAAAGTGCCACCTCCCAAATAGGAGAGACCCCAGACTTCTTCAGAAATCCTATTTGGTCCTTATTCTTCCCTTTATTCTGCTTCCTTAAGACTTTATCATTCCAAATTCTAATGCTTAATCTAATAGTATCTTTCATTTTTATTTAACTCTTTTAACCCTATATGCCTTTCTCTTCAACTATTAATAGACTATAAGCTCTCATGGAACCAAGAGACACTTTACACTTTTATTTCCTTTTTTCCTCAGAGACTTACACAATGCAGTTAAATAGATGCTCAATAAATCTCTTCTCAATGAACACATTTCTATATTCAGAAATGTAGCCTCTTCACTAATAATCAAGGTATATAATATAAACCTGCTTCCTTAGTGGGGAAAAAGAGGTCATTATGTTCTGTGACCTTTTTATTTTCTTGACAGTCAATGCCTTAGGCTAAGATGCCTTTGAAAGTCAACTAGGTATATTACAACTTTATACAGCAACTTTCTCATGAAAGTCTTACAGAGACTCTTGACAATGGTTTTCAACTGTTTTTCCACCCCAGCACATCTGAAAGATGTTTTGTAATTCCATCAGTAGCAGTGGGTCACTGCAACAGTAATCATCAATTCAGCAGGAGGCGTTAAGAGCCCTATGAGTGATTCCAATCCACCCTTCTGGAAATGAGCCATTTCTCCTCCATCCCTCCATAGCAAGCAGAAAAACACTAAATTAGAACAGTTATGAAGAGGAGAGAATGAGTTCATCAGAACAAAGTTTGTAATTTCAGAAATCAAATCCTATAAAATTGCAATGGTCAAGAAGCACTTAGTAATGAAGAATTTATGACCACATTAGGAGTCACTTTTGAAGACTTTTACCCACAGGGATTAAAATGGCCTTTATATTCCTTGTAGCAGTCTATGCCACTCACATGTCGCATAACTTAATAAACTAAATTTTTTATTGATTAAGCTCCTATTTTTTCTGTTAAAAAGTGTTTTATTTAAAAATTGACAGGAAATTGTGTACATACACCTATGGAATAGTTAGCTAATTAACAAACGGATTACCTCACATGGTTATCATTTTTGTGATAACAGCACTTAACATCCACTCTGCATTTTTCAAAAATACAATATATCACCATTAACTATGGTAACCACACTGTACAGTATGTCTCTTGAACTTATTCCTCCTATTTAACTGTAATTATGTGTTCTTTGACCAACATCTTCCCATTCTCCCTCCACATTAACCACCCCAGTCTCTGGCAATCGCCATTCTACCCTCTACTTCGGTGAGATCAACTTTCTTAGGATACGAGCTACAGTATATGTCTTTCAATTAATCTCTCTTTGAGGTCTAGGAACAAGTGGAAAAGCAATCTTTTCATGTGCAATCTTCTTTTAAAATACTGCAAATGTGATTGACTGGTATGGCAAGAAAAAGGTAGATTTTGGATTGGACTTGAATAGAGATTTAAATTACTTGAATAGAAAAATGACATGTTGAGATTTACATTCAAAATAAAAACTGGAAAATAATCTTAAAATACTGAAACTAACAGCTTAGAGGCACCTATTAGCAATACCCACAAGGGAATATAATCAGCAAAATCCAGAATATGGGAATTTTACAGGACAAATGACCCTGTTTTCTTCAAAAATGACTGGTAAGAAAATAAAAGAGGGAGGAGGAGGAAACCTAAGTTTAAGGATTCAGGAGAAATATCAGCCAAATACAGTGGATTCTGATTGAATCCAGATTCAAACAAATTGTCAAAAAGAGAAAGAGAGAGAGATAATCAAGAGGGAGGAAAACTTAACTCTTTGAATATTTGACGGTATGAAGAAAATATATTTTATAATACATTATATAGTTTCAAATAGCTAGAAAGGGATACTGAATGTTCCCAACACAAGAAAACGATAAATGTTTGAGATGATGGATATGCTAATACCTGATCTGATTACTATACATTACATGTATTGAAATGTCAATAGGTGCCCCATAAATAAGTACAATTATTATTTGTCAATTTTTAAAAAATAAAACTTAAAAGTACAAAAAAGGAAAATAGGCTGGGTGCGGTGGCTCATGCCTGTAATCCCAGCACTTTGGGAGGCCGAGGTGGGCGGATCACGAGGTCAGGAGATCGAGACCATCTTGGCTAACACGGTGAAACCCCGTCTCTACTAAAAATACAAAAAATTAGCCAGGCGCGGTGGTGGGTGCCTGTAGTCCCAGCTACTTGGGAGGCTGAGGCAGGAGAATGGCGTGAACCCGGGAGGCGGAGCTTGCAGTGACCTGAGATGCTGCCACTGCACTCCAGCCTGGGCAACGGAGCGAGACTCCGCCTCAAAAAAAAAAAAAAAAAAAAAAAAGGAAAATATATTTTAAATATCTATTGGTATACAGTTTACATATGAAAGTATTTAAGGATAAAATGATACCTGGTATGTGATTTTACATAATCTAGTGGTGGGAGAAGGGTGGTGAATGGAGATATAAGTGGAATAAGATCAGTCATGCTAATGGGTATATTGGGTAATGGGTATATTGCTCTCACTATACTATTTTCTTTACTTTTTTGAATCGTTTACATTTCATAATAAAAAGTTTTTTAAAAATAAAGTACTGAGCATATATAACACTATAACTTGGAAAAAAGTAGAGGACAAAAAATCAGAATATATTCAAATTATAATCACATATGCAGAAATACAGACTTCATTTAAAATGCCAATGAAGCACCTAATTGCATCAATTACACATTTCTGCACTTAAATCACTGTAACCAAGTGTTTACCTATTTTGGTTTTCATTATGGTACATAAAACACCATATTTCACTAAAAAACATATCAATAATTCATAGTATTTCCTAGTCTTTCAATATAGTATAGGTAGAATTGAAAATAAACAGAAAATATCTTTTTTTGAGTAAATCACTGGTGCTTTTATGTTCACTACTAGAAACCATCGTATATGCAAATGCGACACATGCAAGAGCAATTTAGTGTTCAGTTAAATAATAAACACTGGTACTGATAATTAAAAAAATACTTTTTAGACATTCATATACCAACCTTTCTTCCCCAAATTAGCTTCCTAAAGAGAAAAACAGAGATTTCTCTACCATTTCCACTGTGATAAACATTTTAATGTTATTGGAGATGATAGAAAACATGAGGAAAATGTTCTTAAGAGTTAGAATGATCTCATCAGCATTACTGGGGCATTCTGAATGTAATCAAAGAGGTAAATGGGAATAAAAAATATTCTTTGACAGATGAGCCTGCCCTGTCATGGGAATTTGCAGCCTGTCTGCACAGAATGCATTTCCTATTGTAGCAAAATGTTCCTTCTGATCATAAAGGAACTGCTACCAAAATAACTTCTTGAAACCACAGAATAGTGCAGTTAGAGGTGCTATGTGACAAATCACAATGTTAATTATGAGCTACTAATACTGACAAAACAATTCAGACTCTACCTAAGCAGCCTGAGCTTCAATGAAAGGTTCAAGACGGTCATGAAAATGGAAGGCGGGGGTAGGGAATCACTGCTTAGAACCAGCTGCAGTAAACTTTTAATGATAAACTATAGATAAACTGAACTCTCACAGTAATCTTGGTGGGGGGGGTCACATTAAGAAATTTCTAAGTCATTTATTCTACTTTTATAAAATAACTCAAATTCTATAGCAGGCACTTTGTTTATATTCTGAAAGGGTAGAACATTGAATTGGATGACTTTTTAAGTTTGGGGATTCACCTTTGCTAAGGTAAGAACATGATAAAAACAAACAACAAAAAATATCTATTATCACTACCATTTCAAAAATGATATTTAAATAATAAAAAGCTGGATATATTTAGTTTTCTAATAAGCTCACCATATCATCTTCTTTTTCCTCATTTCACTACTGATAGGCTAAAATGCTGTCACAGACTCCTTGTCATAGGCTAGTACCAGTCTGTGGATCTGGTGTTTGAATGCCATCACTCCAGCCTCTTCCAACATTGAGTGGGAATCATAAGGTCTAAAAGAACTTTGACTCTCTAAATGTTAGATTGACTAGGTTATTTAAATGGAAAAAGATATTTGTCATTTTGAGAGGTAATCATTTCAGCCAATCCATTTCTCTGAATGATCATATATTATCACTTAATTTCCTCATGAGCTGTTTTCTTTTCCAAACAAAATAGGTATTTCAGATACATAGTTTGTGACAGCAATGGGGATCACTTTTGGCTAATACTTTAGTGGCTATTTTAGAAGTCCAGATTGGGGAAAGTAGTAGACAGCTGATTTTGTAAAAGAAACATGCTTGAAAACATAGCCACAAACACTCACAAAACACAAAAACATTTAAATGACGTTCCTGGAGTAGTTCATTTTGAACAATACTCAGGAATTATTAGGTGCAGGCTCAAATTATTCAAATGGTTCATGAACTATATAGAATTCTTACTTTCTTTAGTATTTTTCTGATTGAAAGGAAATTTTGCCTATAGATTATTATAATTCTATCAATAGAATTTGGAGCTTTTAAAATATTTTAAAGAAGCTCTATGTATGAGTGGTTTTTTTCCTTCTATGCCAACATAATAATTTCTTAGGAATCTCTACATGCCAAGACTCTAATCTGTATTCCCTCAGCACTCACTCTCAAAGGAATTAGGACAAGCAAGATATGTGATCATCAACAAAGAAACTGAAATCTAAGGAGTTCTCAATCACTGCCCATGAGACTTTGACAAGTCATTTTCTTGTTCTGTGTCTTAGTTTCCTTGAGGTATTGAAATAAATGACCTCCAAGGCTCTTTCAGTTCTTTTTGATTCTTAAAAATAAAAAATGTTGTCCCCAAACACTTAGGAAACTACACTTTTTCAATGATATACAAACTCTGAGTTATTCTCATTACTTTATGTATGTGTGATGATATACCTGTGTGTATATGAACGTGTATATGTGTAGACATATTATGCAGTGTGATTCCATCTGCCAAAATCACCAATTTTGATTGTAGATAACTTGTTTACAAAACAAAACTCACCCTCAAGAAAGACATGCCACCACCAAGTATGTTCAAAAAAATGTGCTACAGTTTGTAAAGGCCATAACAAAAACATACTTTGAGCAACAGCAGCACAGTTGAGCTAAGATAAAAAATGTGAAGAGGGCAACACTCATCTGTATGGATAAGTGCCACTATATAATAATAATTTCTCAACCTTGATTTCCCCTTAAGTGAAATTCACTTTTATTTACGGCTTCTTCATCCTCAAGAGTTTTTGTCTCCCTATTACACAAATAATTAAGAAAAAGAGCAGGCAAATAAAGGAGAAGAGAACAGAATTATTACCATGAATTTTTGGAAGACAGACAGAAGGTGAGAAAAAGTATATGAGGGCCTTGTAATTGCATGTCCTCAACTTTTTAGCTCAGTTCATCAGGGACTGATGGCACTCCATTTGGAACTAAGGGAAAATAACACGTTGAAATAGGCAGAAAGAAATACTTGTTCAGGTTGGTTAATGAAAGTGAGCCACAAACAGCTTATTTGTTCAGTTTTCTTTGACTCTGAGACCATAGTGGGAATCAGATAATGGAAGTCAACAACTCTGTGTCATAAAATTTCCTGGAGGACTGACAATTACATTCAGGAAAAAAGCAAAAACCTTTAGTATAAGCACCCTCAGCAACAAAGCAATCTGAACTTCTAAGCATAGAGTGGAAATCAAGGAAGATGGAGATCCTGAAAGTTTACAGTGAAAAAATAGTAAATGTATATTAATGGTTCAGAATCTCATTGTAACTATTTTACTATGTGTATTTAGGGTGCCCAAATTGATATTTTACTTTAAAAATGTAAAAAAAAAAAAAAAAAAAAAAAAAAAAAAAAAAAAAACCAGATTGGCTTTCATAGGTTTGCTTATACCCACAACCCTCCCTTAACTATTTCCTCCAATATGTTGAAAATCTTCCTACTCTGAATTACCCTACTACATGGGGTTTTCAGATAAGGGTTTCTGAATTTGTTTGAGAAAATTGGTTGTTTCCCTTCTAGTCACACCTTGTATGATAAAGGATGGTCAGAAATTAAAATATGGTAGTGAAACAAGCACTTTGGCAATCTTAGTTATGAACTCAGTAGGGAAATATTTAGCAGATAGTCTTGTGTTTATAGTAAACAAACAAGAAAAGTAATTTCTAGCCATACATACAAAATAAAACAGATTTTAAGAAAATGATTACTAAATCTGTATTCCTTTCCTTGTTCTAATTCTAAATTGTACCTCTAATTCAAGGGCCATATCAAGGCCCACCTCTTTAACAAAACCCCTCATCTAGAGGACTTTAACTCAGAGCTTCTCTTAAATTCAGTGATAAACACTAAAAAATTATTTACTGAATACTTATTAGATGTCAAGTAGTTAACATATCCTGTCCTGTGAGAAGAGGAGAAAGAGGTAAGCAATTTGACAACTGTACCAGGTCTTATAATTCAGTTTGACCATCTTATTAGTGTTGGTGTTATCTACACAACTAGATTATAAATTCCTGAAGAACAGACAATATCTTGTATTTCTTTCTCTTGTATCCTTCTCAATACCTAGCCAAGAGATACTCAATATATTCATTAAAATGAATCCAGCCAGCATCTCAAAAAATTACTGACTTTGAATTGAAAGAATGCAAATAGAATCTGGGGCAGGGGAATACATTTTAAATAATTAAAGAGGGCAATTTGACTATGTGTATGTATACCTTTTTATTAAGTAACTCCAATTCCAGGAATTTATCAAGTGAGACCATCTTTCTCCATCCAGCCTTGGTGGAATGGCCAGATGACTATTATTGCATGAAAAACTCTAGTGAAGTAAGCAGAAAAATCACTCAGCTGACCTTAGCCTATGTTGCTGACCCACAAATCAAAAGCAAATAAAGTATTTGTTTGTTTTCAGCCACTAAATTTTGGGGTATTTTGTTGTGTGGCAATATATAGCTGATCCAGTTATATTAATAAATACATATAATTAACAAATGTAAAAGAATCCTTTAAAATATAGGTTGGGGGTCCAGTTGGTGGCTCATGCCTGTAATCTCAGCACTTTGGGAGGCTAAGGTGGGTGGATCACTTGAGGCCAGGAGTTCAAGACCAGCCTGGCCAACATGGTGAAACCCTGTCTCTACTAAAAAAATACAAAATATTAGCCAGGTGTGGTGGCACATGTCGTAATCCCAGCTACTCAGGAGGCTGAGGCACGAGAATTGCTTGAAGCCAGGAGGCAGAGGCTGCAGTGAGCCAAGATCATGCTGCTGCACTCCAGCCTGGGTGACAAAGCAAGTCTCTGTCTCAAAAAACAAAGATATATATAAACACATATATATATGTGTGTGTATCTATATATATAAACACATATATATGTGTGTGTATATATATATGTGTGTGTGTATATATAGGTTGGGTACATAAGCACATACTGAACTCTGGTTAATGATGCTTAAATACTTGGGTGAGGGGAATATACTAATGACTACAACTTACTTGGCAATACACAAAAAATAATGGAGAGATAGCTAGTTTGAATGGTATGTGATAAAACAGATGATACGATTTGTCTCTGTGTCCCCACCCAAATCTCATGTTGAATCGTAAACCCCAGGTGTCAGGGGAGGGACCTGGTGGGAGGTCACTGGATCGTGGAGGCGAATTTTCCTCATGCTATTCTCATGTTAGTGAGGGAGTTCTCATGAGATCTGATAGTTTAAAGTGTGGCACTTCCTCCCTTGTTCTCTCTCTCTCCAGCTCTGCCGTAGTAAGACGTGCTTGTTTCCCCTTCACTTTCCGCCATGATTGTAAGTTTCCTGAAGCCTCCCAGTCATACTTCCTGTTAAGCTTGTGGAACTGTGAGTCAATTAAATCTCTTTTCTTCATAAATTACCCAGTCTCAGGTAGTTCTTTAGAGCAGTGTGAGAACAGACTAATAGCAAGTATAATAAGATGTTAGTTGTAAAATCTAAATGGTGGATATATGTGTGTTTACTATAAAATTATTTTAACATTTTTGTTGTTCTCTTAATAAAAATGTTGGAAAACAGGTTGAGTAAATTATGGTGCATTCACACTATAGAATACTAGGTAGTCATTAAAAATAATAGGTGGAGGAATGTTTATTATCAAAATTGGCTAATAAATTTTCTAAAAGCAGGGCCAGGCATGGTGGCTCACGCTTGTAATACCAGCACTTCGGGAGGCTGGGGCAGGCAGATCACTAGAGCTCAGGAGTTCGAGACTGGGCAACATGGTGAAACCCCATCTCTACAAAAAACACAAAAATCAGCCAGGTGTGGGGGTGTGCACCTGTAGTCCCAGCTACTAGAGAGGCTGAGGTGGGAGGATCGCTTGAGCCTGAAAGGTGGAGGTTGCAGTGAACTGAGATGGCACCACTACACTCCAGCCTGGGTGACAGAGTGAGACCCTGTCTTAAATAAATAAATAAATAAATAAATATATTTTTAAAAAGCAAACTACAATATAGTATATGCAATATGGTATCATTTTTGTAAAACACAACTTAAAAAGTACAGATATAGAGAAAAAAGAATCAAAGGACATATGCTAAGCTATTACCTCTAGACATGGAATCATGATTACTTTTCCTTTTAGCTTTGTGTCTTCCAAACTGTCCTTCTTAGTAGGAAAAATTAAAAAGTAATTAAGAGAATTGAGAGGAAATGTTTAATATTAAGTTTAAATCTTCTGGTTTTAAAAATAACTTAAAAAAACAAAGGTATTCAATGCCTTAGAGCAAGAAAAAAATAAAATAATGAATGGAATTTAGAGAATAGTAAGAAAGAGTTTATTTACCTATATGGAATTATTTGATAACAAAAGTCACTACATGTTAGAACAGAGGCTATAGCTTTCCTCTTTCCAGAAACATAGTATCTCCAAGAAAATAAATTATACTAGCGACCTCTTTAGGTTTCTTCCAATTTTATGATTTTTTAAAATTTTGTTATTTATTATTTATTTATTAATTATCATTATTTTTTTGAGACAGAGTTTCACTCTTGTTGCCCAGGCTGGAGTGCAATGGCACAATCTTGGCTCACCGCAACCTCCGCCTCCAGGGTTCAAGCAATTCTCCTGCCTCAGCCTCCCGAGTAGCTGGAATTAGAGGCATGTACCACCATGCCTGGCTAATTTTGTATTTTTAGTAGAGATGGGGTTTCTCCATGTTGGTCAGGCTGGTCTCAAACTCCTCACCTCAGGTGATCTGCCCATCTTGGCCTCCCAAAGTGCTGGGATTACAGGCGTGAGCCACCATATGACTTTTTCTAAAAAAGTAATGGCATACCTTTATATATATTAAGTAAAACATCTGGCTATATTTTGGTACTTTTTAAATGATATTGGTTATATTATATGTATCAACTAAAAAGTATCAAAATATAGCTAGATGTTATACTTAATTTGGAGATGAATATTATTCCCTCCCTAAATTTAGGATATGACAGAAACCTGGTAATTAGAAGAAGAAAAGACAATATCAAAGAAGCCTCATTGTCTTGACACACTCTAATGTACAGTTATCAAAATTGTTAGCCACATCTTACATAAATTCCCGAGTCTACTCAACATTGTAATATAATTGTAGTAGTTTTAATCTCCATCTGATAGAAAAGAAAGGGAAAACATTTTCTAAAAGTCACCATAAAACTCTCTAAAGAAATTTTAAACATTAATTTTGATACCAAAAAACTATGGGAATAACAAACCAATTTCATCTAACAACCTAGGAACAGTTTGTGTGCACAGACACATATGCGTGTGTGTCTGTATCTGTATATGTTAACTGAACAACCTTGCCCAAGTTGAGGTACCTAAATATGAAAGTGCAAAACATTTACAGAGAAAAGGTTTCTGTCAAAAACTTGATCTTGGCCAGGCACCATGGCTTACATCTGTAATCCCAATGCTTGGGAGGCTGAGGTCGAAGGATGGCTTGAGCCCAGGAGTTTGAGACCAGCCTTAGCAACATGGCAAAACCCTGTCTCTCTACCAAAAATACAAAAATTAGCTGGGTGTGCTGGTGTGCACCTGTAGTCCCAGCTACTTGGAAGGCTGAGGTGGGAGGATCACCTGAGCCCAGGAGTTTGAGGGTGTAGTGAGCTATGATGGTGCCACTGGACTCCAGACTGGGCAACAGAGCGACACTCTGTCTCAAAAATCAAAAATAAAAAAAAAAATCTTGGTCTCATGATAGTGGTGGTATATAATGGAATGGTGAAGCTGAGAAGAATCTCTTTTATCATCTGTTATTATGAGCAGAGTTTTAAACTCTGAATCTGAAAAAAAGATCAATATCTTTTCCCATTTCAATTCAATGATAAATGTAAATTTCAGAATACAGAAATAACTAACAGCCTTTCTAAGAAAATTATTCAACCAACATGGGTTTTTATGAAGTAAAGATAGGTTAGAATGAGAACATTGGAAAGTTTCCACAACTTTTATTCATAAACTGCAAAATAAAGTACTTTAAAATCATTAGTTATTCAAAGTCCATAGAGTACCAAATCGTTTTGAAGAAAAATTCATAAAAATTCCCACATTGGAATGAATTGCTTCCTAGTTTCTTAAAGCAAACAACAAGAGAAACATACAATTTTTTTTTTTTTTAAACCTTGCCAAGGTGTCAACTCCACTGTTAACATAAAATCCTCTCAGAAATAGCCCAATCCAGGCTTGGTTATTAGACTAAACATGTTAGAACCCAGATTAGAAAATAATAGCTAAAAATGTTTGTGGAATCTAAGCCCTAAGTTCTCATTTCTGAGACTCTTAACGATTATGTTTGAGGTTCTTTTTTAAAAAAGCTGTGGTTTCTTTTATTTAAGAAAAATTTACATAGATTGATCTTTAAATTTAAAAAAATGCTTCTGACAAATTACTTTTCATTCTCACAGAAGATAATGGCCCTATCAAACAAAATAATAACAGGGCATGTATTAAATGGGCTCTAAAGGAATACGATATTGATGTATCTACATTTTTTCCAGCTCATTCATTGAAAGGATTAGCTGTAACCAGTGAAGTAGCTATAAAATGTTGACAGAGGTTGGTTCCTAAGAACTGCCAGATGGTCAGAAGAAAATATTGTACAATAGTGTTACTGGAGCCCTTCAGGCAAAGACAGATATAATCTAGTTTTGAAAGCTGCCAGGTATTATGAAGTGTCACTTTCCATTTATAAATAAACTATGAGTTATGGTCACAGTATTTGAGAAATGGAAAACAGAAATTTCTAACAAAGTTCTAAGGCTTCTCATCCCTAGGCAATTCACATTAGGTTTAAATGTTTTTCCCATTCCATCTTACATGTTAAAGCTAATTGTTTAGTAAATAATGATCAGGAACTTACATGTGTCAAGATCCACAGAAAATATAGGATTTTACTCTCTACCTTGCTAACAGATTTATAATTGGTCAAAGTTTTAAAGACATACAAAATAGGTGAGCCCTGCACAGACAAAAATGCTATGCTTTTCTTAGGTAATTACAGCTTTTTACCGACACGTGTGATTACTCAAGCTAATCATGCAATTCCAGTTAGCAACTTGTAAATATGAGGTTTGGTATATGTACTGAACACCTGTGATGGTATATAGCCTTTTTGAACTTCACATTGTGAAACCATGACTTTATTTATTCCTTCCTTTCATTTTCTTATATCGCCTTACAACCACCTCCCCACCCAGAGCCTTTAACAAGTAAGTTGCTAAGACAAGACCCAAAGGACTTCTGATTTTAAAGGTCCTAAGCTTGCTGCAAATTAGGTTCTTCTGAGCTAAGATTTCATTATAGTATATAAGTTTCTCCTTTAATCATTATATTTCTACTTTGTGCTAACATTCTAAGTAGGTTTCATAGATTAAAAGTGCTGTATGATTAAGTCATACTTGTCAGGCTGTTCATTAGTGACTCATTGAAGAGGACAATGCTAATTCCAGCAGGAAGTAACGGAAAGTAAAAAAAATGCACAGTGTATATATCTTAATGTTGAATAAAGCCTTTCAACCAATTCCACGAGAAAACTGGAACTTCATTTCTTTTCTCCCATATTCCCTCATAATCTATTTTTGCATAACTTGGTTTTTGTGACTAAAATCTAAATTTTCATTAAAAATTAACAGAAGGAAGGCAGAGGTTCTTAGGATTCATAGAAAGAATTCAGGGGGTCCATGAACTTGCAAGGAAAAAATATTCTTATTTTTACTAAACTAACCAAATTTAGCATTTCCTTATATTACAAGTGTAGGCTATGAACAGTAATATTTTCATCTAACATTATAATTTTTGTCATTGTTTGTTTGGAAATGATATTTAGTAGCTCATTCTTAATGAAAAATTATAATCATTATTAGAGCTACAACTAGATCTTATTATTTTATGGCATTAATAAGGAAGCATAGGCTGGGTGCGGTGGCTCACACCTGTAATCCCAGCAATTTGGGAGGCCGAGGCAGGTGGATCAAAAGGTGAGGAGTTCGAGACCAGCCTGACCAACACGGTGAAACCCCGTCTCTACTAAAAACACAAAAATTAGCCCAGCGTGGTGGTGCATGCCTGTAATCCCAGCTACTCAGGAGGCTGAGGCAGGAGAATCGCTTGAACCAGGGAGGTGAAGGTTGCAGTGAGCTGAGATCGCACCACTGCACTCCAGCCCAGGTGAAGAGCAAGACTCCATCTCAAAACAGACAAACAAACAAACAAACAAAAAATAATAAGGAAGCATATATGTTACTATACCACAATTGTATTTTAAACATATTTTGATAACTGTATTTCAATGTAATTGCTTTTTGGATTTTATTTAATACACTTGTAACATTATTTTGAGAAGGGATCCATAAGCAGAATCACAAGATACCAAAGGGGCTCATGACACAGCAAGGGTTAAGAACCTCTGAGCTAAAGGGATTATAATATGCATACTTACACACCATCTACCACATTTTTACTGGAATGTAAATTAGGATTAACAAAGAGTTCAGAATGTGACATCCTCCCTATGTAAGTTGGTATATCACTGGCTGATGTTATTATTAATTGTGGATTCACTGCAGATAATTATGGACAGATTTCTTAAATGATTCTATATTTAGTAAACCAAAATGGAGGTATGGAGGTAGCTAAGGGAAATTCATTATTCACAAATTAATCCATCTGCCAAGGACGGAACTTAGTTATATATAGAGTTAACTAGTCTATGTGGAAGTTGGACCTGTATAAAAGCAGTCATATCACAGTTTATCAAATCTTTTGTGGCTACATCAACCCAACAGCCAACATGCACTTAGGGGATTGCCACTACTGACACCCCCAGACAGAAAGCCGTCCCCAAGAAGACAACATGACGAACTTGAAACTACACTGCATAATCAACTTCTAGGGTGACTTTATCAAAGCAAATTTTGCAATTATTGAAAAGGATTTTAATCATTCCAAAATTTAACAGCTAAGATCTAATTAGTAACATGGAATAACTCATTTTCCTTATAAAAAGATCGTTTTACTCTAAGTTTTGATTTCATGAAGGTTGAAGCAAACGTTTAATTTTCTATTGGCAATGAAAATAGAAAGGAATCTATTATATATGCATAATTTTAATGACTGAGTAAACCTTAGAATTTTTACAACCAGTAGTCTCCTGACAGAGTTTTTTGCCTGGGATTTTCTCGGGGTGAGATTTCCACGATTCACTGGTGTAGGTCTGTGATGATGCAAGCACAATTCAAAGTTGAAACTGAGAAACTGATCATGACCTCATTGTCTCTTGAGAGATGCCACTGCCTTGGCTGCTTGATGAATTGGACTGGACTTTAAGAGATTACATTTGATCAAATCAGTGGTTCTAAAATGTGTGTACTACAGAATCAGATGGGGGGCTTGTTAGAGATTTCTGGATTCATCCACAGACTGGGTTTCAGTAGGTCTGTGATGGATATAAGAATTTGTCTTTTTCTTACTTTTCTTTTTTTTCTTTTTTCTTTTTTTGAGACAGAGTCTCGCTCTGTTACCCAGCCTGGAGTGCAGTGGCACATGTTTAGTTCATTGCAACCTCCGCCTCCAGGGTTTAAGCAATTCTCCCATCTCAGCCTCCCAAGTAGCTGGGACTACAGGCACATACCACCGCGCCAGCTAATTTTTGTATTTTTTGGTAGAGACAGGGTTTCACCATGTTGGCCAGGCTGGTCTCGAACTCCTGACCTGAAGTGATCCACCTACCTCGTCCTCCCAAAGTGCTTGGATTACAGGTGTGAGCCACTGTGTCCAGCCAAGAATTCGTCTTTTTCTTTCTTTTTTTTTTTTTAAATTATAAGTTCTGGGGTACATGTGCAGAACATGCAGGTTTGTTACATAGGTATATACGTGCCATGGTGGTTTGCTGCACCCATCAACCCATCATCTACATTAGGTATTTCTCCTAATGCTACCCCTCCCCCAGTCCCCCAACTCCCATCAGGCCCCAGTGTGTGATGCCCCTCCAGCCCCATGTCCATGTGTTCTCACTGTTCAGCTCCCACTTACGAGTGAGAACATGCAGTGTTTGGTTTTCTCTTCTTGTGTTAGTTTGCTGAGAATGATGGTTTCCAGCTTCATCCATGTCCCTGCAAAGGACATGAATTCATCCTTTTTTACGGCTGCATACTGTTCCATGGTGTATATGTGCCACATTTTCTTTATCCAGTCTATGATTCATGGGCATTTAGGTTGGTTCCAAGTCTTTGCTATTGTGAACAGTGCTGCAATAAACATACATGTGCATGTGTCTTTATAGTAGTTTTTTAAACTTTAAAGTAGCTTTTTCCAATTCTGTGAAGAAAGTCAATGGTAGCTTCATGGGGATAGCACTGAATCTATAAATTACTTTGGGCAGTATGGTCATTTTCACAATATTGATTCTTCCTATCCATGAGCATGCAATGTTTTTCCATTTGTTTGTGTCCTCTTTTATTTCCTTGAGCAGTGGTTTGTAGCTCTCCTTGAAGAGGTCCTTATAAGTTGTATTCCTAGGTATTTTATTCTCTTTGTAGCAATTGCCAGGCATGGTGGCTCACGCCTGTAATCCCAGCACTTTGGACGCTGAGGCAGGCAGATCACCTGTGGTCGGGAGTTCATTTATAATCCTTTGGGTATATACCCAGTAACGGGATGGCTGGGTCAAATGGTATTTCTAGTACCAGATCCTTGGTGAATTGCCACACTGTCTTCCACAATGGTTGAACTAATTTACCCTCCCACCAACAGTGTAAAAGTGTTCCTATTTCTCCACATCCTCTCCAGCATCTGTTGTTTCCTGACTTTTTAATGATCACCATTCTAACTGGCATGAGATGGTATCTCATTGTGGTTTTGATTTGCATTTCTCTAATGAACAGTGATGATGAGCTTTTTTCATGTTTGCTGGCTGCATAAACGTCTTCTTTTGACAAGCGTCCGTTCATATCCTTCACCCACTTTTTGATGGGGTTGTTTTTTTCTTGTAAATTTAAGTTCTTTGTAGATTCTGGATATCACCCCTTTGTCAGATGGATAGATTGCAAAAGTTTTCTCCCATTTTGTAGGTTGCCTGTTCACTCTGATGATAGTTTCTTTTGCTGTGCAGAAGCTCTTTCATTTAATTAGATCCCACTTGTCAATTTTGGATTTTGTTGCCATTGCTTTTGGTGTTTTAGTCACAAAGTCTTTGCCCATGCCTATGTCCTGAATGGTATTGCCTAGGTTTTCTTCTAGGGTTTTTATGGTTTTAGGTCTTACGCTTAAGTCTTTAATCCATCTTGAGTTAATTTTTGTATAAGGTGTAAGGAAGGGATCCAGTTTCAGCTTCCTGCATATGGCTAGCCAGTTTTCCCAGCACCATTTATTAAATAGGGAATCCTTTCCCCATTGCTTGTTTCTGTCAGTTTTGCCAAAGATCAGATGGTTTTAGATGTGTGGTGTTATTTCTGAGGCCTCTGTTTTGTTCCATTGGTCTATATATCTGTTTTGGTACCAGTACCATGCTGTTTTGGTTACTGCAGCCTTGTAGCGTAGTTTGAAGTCAGGTAGCATGATGCTTCCAGCTTTGTTCTTTTTGCTCAGGATTGTCTTGGCTATACGGGCTCTTTTTTGGTTCCATATGAAATTTAAAGTAGTTTTTTCCAATTCTGTGAAGAAAGTCAATGGTAGCTTGATGGAGATAGCATTGAATTTATAAATTACTTTGGGCAGTATGGCCATTTTCACAATATTGACTCTTCCTATCCATGAGCATGGAATGTTTTTCCATTTGTTTGTGTCCTCTCATTTCCTTGAGCAGTGATTTGTAGTTCTCCTTGCAGAGGTCCTTCACAACCCTTGTAAGTTGTATTCCTAGGTATTTTATTCTCTTTGTAGCAATTGCCAGGCATGGTGGCTCACGCCTGTAATCCCAGCACTTTTGGAGGCTGAGGCGGGCAGATCACCTGAGGTGGGGAGTTCGAGACCAGCCTGACCAACACAGAGAAACCCCATCTCTACTAAAAATACCAAATTAGTCAGGCGTGGTGGTACATGCCTGTAATCCCAGCTACTTGGGAGGCTGAGGCAGGAGAATCGCTTGAACCCGGGAGGCAGAGGTTGTGGTGAGCTGAGATCACGCCATTGCACTCCAGCCTGGGCAACAAGATCAAAATTCCGCCTCAAAAAAAAAAAAAAAAAAAGGAAGTTGTCTTTTTCAAAAGTTCCCCAGGGAGACTTCTGCTTTTATTCAAGTTGGAGCAACAGTGACCAGATTTACTCCCTCACCTAAAACAACTACAAATCAAATATAATAAATGAAACTATGGTATTCAAGACAGTGGGCAGCAGACAGGAAGGGCAGTTATCCCTGGGAGACAGAATACAAATGAGGTGAGTGAGTCCAACAATTATCTCAAGTTTAAGAGAGATTCCGGGCTGTGGCACTGGGACAGGGAACCCAAGTGGAGCCCTGCAGAGTACCAGAGTTGAAAGTCTGGAAAAAACAATGTGGCTAGAGTTCAAAGGACAGAGTATCAGAGAGTAGAGAGCTGCAAAGAGATAGAACCCAGCATATCTGAAAAATGCCTCCCTTTGAGTATTCATCAGAGTATTGATAAGCACATGTATCTGAGAAAACTACAGGAGGCCAGGGAAAGACCTATCAGAAAGGATTAAAGGAAATAGTATCCAGTGTTCACAAAGAACTGGAAATTGTGCATGTTTCTGCCAGTCTGACAAGAAAAACTTCTTAATGCATTGAACATTGAGTTGAGTACACAAAAGAGTTTTGCCTCAGTGGTGTGGAAAAATTTGCCCTACATAAATATTGCTGGTCCCACCTAACAAATCTTAAAAGCAAGATCTGAAAGGATCAAGCTGTTTCCCAGTAACACATCTGCTTCACAAAACAAAACTCAAGAATATTTATTATAAATACTTATCATTATAGTCAGAGATTTTAACATGTTATAATTGATATAACAAGTATACAGAAACCAGTAAGGACATAGAAGGCTTGAATAACATTACCAACCAACTTAATTGACATTTATAGAACACACCACCCAATAGAGCTGAATACAGTATTCTGAAATGCCAGTGGAAGCTTTACCAAGCTAGACCATATTCTAGGCCACAAAACAATACACTTAAAAAGATTTAAGCCATGCAAAATATGTTCTCTGATCACAAAGTACAGTAGTCCTCCCTTATCCTTGGGAGATACATGCCAAGGTCCTAGTGGATGCCTGAAATCGCGATAGGACTGAACCCTGTATATACTATGTTTTTTCCTATACTTACATACCTATGATAAAGTTTACTTTAAAAATTAGGCATAGTAAGAGATTAACAATAATAACATAATAAAACAGAACAATTATAACAATATGCCAGCATCGTTGGTCTTGCACTTTGGGGCCATTATTAGTAAAATAAGGGTTACTTGAACCCAAGCACTGAGGACCATTAATCTGATAACCAAGACAGCTATAGAAAAGACAAAAATGACCAATATAAGGAATAAGAAAGATGGCATCACTATAGATTCTATAGATGGTAAAAAGATAATAAAGGAAAATTATAAATAACATTATGCCAGTAAGTTTGACAACTTAGATGAAATGGAAGGCACAAGTTCTTTGAAAGACACCAACTATCAAAGATTATTCAAGAAGAAATAACCTGAATATTGCAGTACCCATAAAAAAATGAATTCGTAGTTTATTTATTTATTTATTTATTATTATACTTTAAGTTTTAGGGTACATGTGCACAATATTCAGGTTAGTTACATATGTATACATGTGCCATGCTGGTGTGCTGCACCCATTAACTCGTCATTTAGCATTAGGTGTATCTCCTAATGCTATCCCTCCCCCTTCCCCCCACCCCACAACAGGCCCCAGAGTGTGATGTTCCCCTTCCTGTGTCCATGTGTTCTCATTGCTCAATTCCCACCTATGAGTGAGAATATTCGGTGTTTGGTTTTTTGTTCTTGCGATACTTTACTGAGAATGATGATTTCCAATTTCATCCATGTTCCTACAAAGGACATGAACTCATCATTTTTTATGGCTGCATAGTATTCCATGGTGTATATGTGCCACATTTTCTTAATCCAGTCTATCATTGTTGGACATTTGGGTTGGTTCCAAGTCTTTACTATTGTGAATAGTGCTGCAATAAACATACGTGTGCATGTGTCTTTATAGCAGCATGATTTATAGTCCTTTGGGTATAAAGGGGATGGCTGGGTCAAATGGTATTTCTAGTTCTAGATCCCTGAGGAATCGCCACACTGACTTCCACAATGGTTGAACTAGTTTACAGTCCCACTAACAGTGTAAAAGTGTTCCTATTTCTCCACATCCTCTCCAGCACCAATAACAGACAAACAGAGAGCCAAATCATGAGTGAACTCCCATTCACAATTGCTTCAAAGAGAATAAAATACCTAGGAATCCAACTTACAAGGGACGTGAAGGACCTCTTCAAGGAGAACTACAAACCACTGCTCAATGAAATAAAAGAGGATACAAACAAATGGAAGAACATTCCATGCTCATGGGTAGGAAGAATCAATATCGTGAAAATGGTCATACTGCCCAAGGTAATTTATAGATTCAATGCCATCCCCATCAAGCTACCAATGACTTTCTTCACAGAATTGGAAAAAACTACTTTAAAGTTCATATGGAACCAAAAAAGAGCCCACATGGCCAAGTCAATCCTAAGCCAAAAGAACAAAGCTGGAGGCATCACACTACCTGACTTCAAACTATACTACAAGGCTACAGTAACCAAAACAGCATGGTACTGGTACCAAAACAGAGATATAGATCAATGGAACAGAACAGAGCCCTCAGAAATAACGCCACATATCTACAACTATCTGATCTTTGACAAACCTGAGAAAAATAAGCAACGGGGAAAGGATTCCCTATTTAATAAATGGTGCTGGGAAAACTGGCTAGCCATATGTAGAAAGCTGAAACTGGATCCCTTCCTTACACCTTATACAAAAATCAATTCAAGATGGATTAAAGACTTAAACGTTAGACCTAAAACCATAAAAACCCTAGAAGAAAACCTAGGCATTACCATTCAGGACATAGGCATGGGCAAGGACTTCATGTCTAAAACACCAAAAGCAATGGCAACAAAAGCCAAAATTGACAAATGGGATCTCATTAAACTAAAGAGCTTCTGCACAGCAAAAGAAACTACCATCAGAGTGAACAGGCAACCCATAAAATGGGAGAAAATTTTCACAACCTACTCATCTGACAAAGGGCTAATATCCAGAATCTACAATGAACTCAAATTTGCAAGAAAAAAACAAACAACCCCATCAAAAAGTGGGTGAAGGACATGAACAGACACTTCTCAAAGGAAGACATTTATGCAGCCAAAAAACACATGAAAAAATGCTCACCATCACTGGCCATCAGAGAAATGCAAATCAAAACCACAATGAGATACCATCTCATGCCAGTTAGAATGGCAATCATTAAAAAGTCAGAAATTTGTAGTATAAAAACTTTCCCACAAAGAAAATTCTAGGCCTAGCTGGCTTCACTGGTGAATTCTACCAAATATTGAAGGAGAAATAACACCAATTCTTTCTCAAACTCTTTGAGAAAATTGAAAAGGAAGAATATTTTCTGACTTACTTAATGAAGAAAGCATTACTCCAATACAAAAACCAGACAAAGACAAAGAGAAAACTACAGACCAATATCCCCCATAGACATAGATATTCTCTGTTGCTGCTTCTATTAAACACTATACTAGAGGTTCTAGCCAATGCAGTATGGGAAGAAAAGAAATAAAAGGCATCTAGATGGGAAAGGAATGTCAATATTAGCAGACAACATGACCGTCCATGTGGAAAATTTGATGGAATGTACAGAAAACTGACTAGAACTAACAAGTATGTTGAGTGAGGTTGCAGGACACAAGGTCAATACACAAATAACAGTTGTATTTCTATATACCAGCAACAAACTATTGGAAATTAAAATTTTTTTTAATAAAATTTACAATAGCATTAAAAAATACACAATTCTTAGGGGTAAATCTGACAAAAGATATGTAAAACCTGTACTTTGAAAATTGCAAAATATTGCTGAAAGAAGTTTAAGATTTAAAATAACAGCAAAATCTGCCATGTCCATTGATTAGAAGACTCAGTATTGTTAAGAAGTCACTTCTTCCCAAATTAAGCTATTGATTCAATGCAGTTCTCATCAGAATCTGCTAAAGGACTTGTATTCAGAATAAAGAATTCTCAAAATTCAATAACAAGAAAACAAATTATCAAATTTAACAGTGGGCAAAAAAAATCCTGAATACACACTCAACCAAAGAAGATACATAGATGACAAATAAGCAATGAAAAGATGATCATTTGAGAAGTTTAAATTAAAACCACAATGAGATTCTAATACATCTACTAGAATGACTAAAATGGAAAGGACTCACCAACCAAGTGTTGACAGACCTTTCCCATGCTGCTGCTGGCAATGTAAAATAGAACCACCCCTCTGGAAAACAGTTTGGCAGTTTCTTTAAAAGTTAAACATATACCTACCACATGATCTAAGCATTTCTACTCCTATGTATTTACTCTAGAAAAATAAGAGCATATGTCTAAATAAAAGATTCTACATAAACGTCACAACAGCTTTATATATAATAACCCAAAGCTGGAAACAACCCAAATGTCCATCAATGGATAAATGGATAAATATACTGCATGTACCTGCACACAACAGAATACTACTCAGCAATAAAAAAGGAATGGAAGACTCAAACACACTACAATATGCAAGAATTAAATATAAATAATTATGCTGAGTGAAAGCATGCTCAAAACAGTTATGCTGAGTGAAAGAAGCCTGATGAAAAAGAATACAATTTGTTTGCTTCTATTTACATAAATGCTAGAAAATGAAAATGAATCTATAGTGAGAGAAAGCAGATAATATTTGCCTAGGGAAGGGTAGGAAGGACTACAAAAGAGCAGGGGAAAACTTTTGGGGGTGATAAATATGTTCATTATTTTGATTGTGGTAATAGTTTCATTAAATAGGGAATCCTTTTAACATATATATATACATATGTTAAAACTTATCAAATTGTACACTTGAGATACGTGCAATGTATAGTAAATCAATTATACTTCAATAAAGCTGTGTTTCAAAAAATTCTATCCAAGTGATCCTGAAACCCTATCAGATTTTGGAACCCTTAAACTAAACCAAGCCTTTAACACCTATGCCACCTTGGGCAGAAGGCTGCCTATTCTGTTTCCAAACAGCTTTCAAGAAAAAGCATTTCAGGGCTGGGTACAGTGTCTCACACCTGTAATCTCAGCACTTTGGGAGGCTGAGGCTGGTGAATCACCTAAGGTCAGGAGTTCAACACCAGCCTGGCCAACATGGTGAAACCCTGTCTCTACTAAAACAAAAAAGAAAAGAAAAGAAAAAGCATTTCAGAAACTCTTTGATGACATGTTTTGGTGCTTAATGACTTCAAAAGTAAGAGTTCCTCCTTTACCTAACTAAAGTCTTGCTACATTTAAGCTTGTTTGCTCTATATTCTTTGCTATGAAAATTAAAACAACAAAAAACAATTGCTCCATAAACTTATCATGACAAGCTGAGATACAGCTGGCTGCACAATAAATGACTATGAAATGAAATGATACCTCTGTACGATTTGAAGAGTGGTCTCTCTTCTCTAGTCTGAACTTTAAAGAAACATTTATTTATCTTCTTGTATATTTAGAATGTTTTTCTCTGGACCCTATAGCTTCCCTGTAGTGTAAAATTAGAACAGTCTGAGAGTTGTGATTAAAATTGACTATTGCAGAGTAACGACCTTTGGGCTCCATATGCTTCCAAATCATATTCCCCTTTACACACTCTAAAATTATGCATTGTTTATACATAATAACACAGAATTGATCAGCAATATATGGATTGAATTCCACTATGACTCCTAAGTCTCTTGTCTTATTTATGGCCTAGCTGGTCCCATCTTGCATCTATCTTTGGTAAAGCGTAGGATCACCATAGCATGTTACTTGAACTTGATCTTACAGCCCTTCATAAAGTACACAATTGTCACTTTTATGGTTTAAGATCATTTCATTTAATCTATAACAATCTTCCAGAGTACTCATATCAAGGTTTTCCTTTGCCAACATATGAGTTTATTTTCAATTATTTATGCATGACACAGAAATTCAGAATAACTCCAGCATTTGGATATATATTTATAAAACAAGATTCATGGTTGACACTAAGCCCTTCATAACACTTTTCAAATATAACCCCTCAGAGAAGCAGGCCACTTCCTACAGGAATATGGTCTGGCCTACACCACATCCTTTGAGTTAGTGCTAAAATGTCATGTGTGGCTGAATCAAAATCCTTTCTGAAGTTCAGCTGAATTACATATCCTGCTTCCTAAATGTATGTATAAACTGTCAATCTCTTCATGAAGGAAATTAAATCGATCTGGTACAATTTGCTCTTTGCAAAGCCAAGACAGTGACTACCCAGTGCTTCATGCTCTCCTATGTGGTGACTAATTGATTGTTCAATGATTTCATCTAGTGCAGAATCTTTAAAGGTATCAAAATTAAGTTGACTGGCTTATAGGAGGTATAATTTACTCCCCTTTTAAAAAGCTGGGCACTAAAACTACTTTGGTTTAATCAACAAGCCTTTTTACATTTTTTTTTTTTCAGACGGAGTCTCACTCTGTCACCCAGGCTGGAGTGCAGTGGTGCGATCTCGGCTCACTGCAACCTCTACCTCGTGGGTTCATATCATTCTCCTGCCTCAGCCTCCCAAGTAGCTGGGACTACAGGCGCCCACCACCACGCCCGGATAATTTTTTTGTATTTTTAGTAGAGACAGGGTTTCACCATGTTAGCCAGGATGGTCTTGATCTCCTGACCTCGTGATCCACCCGCTTCAGCCTCCCAAAGTGCTGGGATTACAGGTGTGAGCCACCGCACCCGGCCTACTATTTTTTTTAATTATTTCATGCAGACACCCAATTTCCCACTTTAGGCCACTAGACCTCCAAGGAAGGAACTCCATCTTGCTTATCTTCTATTGCCTTATAGAACTGAATACCATGCTTTATGTATAGCAGACATTCATAAATATTTTTTGACTTGAATTTGAATTCCAAAAATAATTGTTGCATTCTGTAAGTAGCCCACAATACACAGAATCAGATTAATTTTAGTGTTTTACCTGTTAGTTCAGCATTCTACTCAACAACTTAGGAAGCATTTAATATTATCCATAAATTATCAATGAAACTGTTTTTTCAGGTGGGACATGTCTTTATAACAGGCTCATTTGGGGATAAAAATTACTTCAGTGAGGGCCAACACTATTCATATGTGGTGAATATAAGGTAATATCCCAGGTCCTCTAGTACATTTTCACAGCTCATAAATAAAAATGTACCACTTCTTTCATCTTACCTTATGAGCAATAAATTAAGGTTTATTTTTGTCAATCAGTGGATAAATGAATAAACAAATTGCGGTGTATCTATAAAATAAAATGCTAATCAGTAATAATAAGGAAAACACCAGTGATACACATAAGAACATGGATGGATCTCAGAAACATCAGGCTGAGCAAAAGAAGTCAGACACAGAGTACATACTATGTGATTTCATTTATCTGAAACTCGAAAAACAGTCTAGGAGCCTGGGGAAAATGATGAGTTGTACTCAAGGAAAGAGCACAAAGGAAGCTTTCTGGGGTCATGTAAATATCCTGTATGTTGAATGAGGGGATGTGTGGGTATGTATACAGTTATATATGTATATGCTTATACATACATATATACTCATCTCTACCTATATAATATATTCACTCACATATGGATATTTGTATACACTTGTCTAAATTCATTGAAATGTACACTTGCAATGTGTGCATTTTATTTTTTGTCTCCTTCCTTCCTTCTTTTTTCTTTCTTTCTTCTTTTCAGAGACAGGGTCTTGATCTGTTGCCCAGGATGCGGTGCTGTGGCTCAAACATAGCTCACTGCAGCCTTGAACTTCTGGGCTCGAGCCATCCTTCCCCCTCACCCTCCCAAGTAGCTAGGACTACAGGCGTGTGCCACCATGCCCAGCTAATTTTTTATTTTTTGTAGAGACAGAATCTCCCTATGAGACCAGCCTAAGCTGGTCTCAAACTCCTGGTCTTAAGAAACCTTCTTGTCTCAGCCTCCCAAAGTGCTGGGATTATAGGGTGAGCCATGGTCCTCAGCCTCATTTTATTTTTAAGTGCAAAAAATTGAGTTTTAAGTGTTGATTTTTAAAGGTCCCTGTCCTGGAGAAGCATAAACTTGATCTGATTTCTTATTGAAGAATCCTCTAACATCCTGAATTTTATTTAAGCACATAATATTAAGGTAAAACTTGCATTAAAAATTATGTAATTGGTCACTTAATGCCTGTCTTACATCTTTCTCATCATGAGCTCTTTGAGAGCAGGGACTGTGTGTGTGTCTTGCTCATTGATTACTGTATCTGATGGCTCCCACTGTGCCTCATATCTAGTAGGCATCCAATAGATACTTGCTGAATGAATATCCAGTCCATTTTAATCAATAAAGCTCCTTCTATACACAAAGCATAGTAGTGAGCAATGCAGGAAATACTAAAATAGGTCAGATGTGAAGAGCTAACAGTATAATAGGATCAGTACCCAAATAATGACTATTATGTATTATATGTATTTTAAGGGTTTTTTGTGGGGAGTATCAGAACAATTTGAATTTCCAAAAAAGATCATCATTTTTGTTGAAATACTATGCTGATAGTATGTATTTCAGCAGCCAAAAGATAAAGGAAAGGAATATACACACAAATTTAGGCTTCTCTCGAAAACCTTACAATGCTAGAAACTGGGAGTCACTTTCTTAGTTATTTCCCCTGCTTAGGTAAGCAATGTTAAGGAAGTACTCAAACAGCTGTGTTTTCTGGTATTCACAGAGAGGGAAACCACTAAATATCTCAACTCTAAGCCACCTCTGCATGTACTCCACCCATTATCTCCTCCAACATTTTGGGTAAGAGATCAGTCACTTAGTCTTTTAAAAGTAAGAACATAAAGTAGTTAACTAGGAGGAAAAAAAATCATTGCCCAATCATGATTCAACGGCTGCAGAATTTAAGACCAAAGAGGAATGTGGTATTGCTGGACTTGCTTATTGGACTATGTGCTGTGAGTGTGCTTTTAAAATACAATGAGCAGGTAACCACTGACCTTTATAAAACAATGGCCCAGAAGTTGGCACAAAGAATGAGACAGCTTACCAGGCACAACTGAGTGCATTTAGAAATGGAGAATTATGTTTAAGTATCGCTTCATCTATTTTACTATTTGGGAATTTGAATGATCAGCACCAAAACATTAATACTTTTATGGCATTGCACTGTTAGTGAGGTACATCCTTTTTATGCTCTTTTCTTTTCAGAGAGAAAGAGCAAAAATGCCACTGTGAACACTGTCAAGTTCACATATATGTATTTGTGAAGCAATCTAAATGTCATAATAGACTAAAGACATTCTTTCTGTTCTTCCATGTAGTTTCAGAAAGGCCCGGTTTAGGTATTAGGATGTGATGCCATCCTGTACTTACCTACGATGGACAGAATGATCCTAAAGTACAAGCAAAATAGGACATGGTAACATAAATAACGTTTGAGAATTTTTTCATATAAACAAAACATTCTGTTAAAACCATCTAGTTTTTGTTTTTGTTTTTGAGATGGAGTCTCGCTTTGTTGCCCAGCCTGGAGTGCAGCGGCATGATCTTGGCTCACTGCAACCTCTGCCTCCATGGTTCAAGCGATTCATCTGCCTCAGCCTCCCGAATAGCTGGGACTACAGGCGCGCGGCACCACGCCTGGCTAATTTGTGTACTTTTAGTAGAGATGGGGTTTCACCATATTGGCCAGGCTGGTCTCGAACTCCTGATTTTGTGATCCACCCACCTCAGCCTCCCAAAGTGCTGGGATTACAGGTGTGAGCCACCACGCCCGGCCAAAACCATCTAGATTTTTTAAAAACAGCCACCAGCTATAAAATTTACAGTGCTGTTTATATAAAATGATTTTGTCTATAAAAGTAATCCCATGTTAGACCTTGGGCTTTGGAATGTTATAATTATTTAATAGCTCAAATAGTCTCAAAAATTACCCAATGCAATAATTTATTTAAGTAACATTGAGGTCTTTATTTTTTAATCCAGTTGGATGAAACCTTAGATCTGTCAGTATACACATATTTAATGGTCAGCCTGGATAACCTAATAAGACAGAGCAGTAGAATATAACAAACTTGACTTGTATTCAGAAGAAACAGATTTAATTCCAAGCTCTACTGCTCATTGACATGTGATCTTAGCCCATTTGCTTAGCTTAATGTAGCCTTCAGTGTTCTTACTGGTAAAACAAAATATTAAGTGATTTGTCACAATCCTTAGCACATGATAAAGAGCTATATACATAAAGGTTTCATTATTATCATCAGCTAGATACACATAGGCTTTTTGTTATTACATTCTTACAAAGAGACAAATTCAGAAAAGGTAGTCTTTGAAAATTTCTCCTTTTGATCTCATCGGAAACATACTTGCACTGCCTAGTTTGCAGACTAGCTATATTCTGACATTTGTGTAGTCAACCACAACCACAGCAAGCAGGATGGCATTTATCTTTTATAATAATACAGAGTGCTCTGTCATAAAGTAGGGTCACTGAAATGAGTAATAATCCCACCAGCATCTAAGGTACAACCAGCAGGGTCCAGGTCAACAGGCAAGCAGCCGATAATTTGCCCAACAACACTGAATTTCATCTGCCCACAGCCTCTATCTACTGATTATACAATCAATACACCTCAGATGAGAAGAGCTAACAACTGACCGGGGCAGATCAATGCTAGCAAATAAGCGCTTCATGACAAAAAGTTTGATAATTACCATTCTGAAGCCGTGTAAATGTTGTTTCTATTGTAACAACATTCATGATGATACTGCTATGATTGCACTGTTATTATAGGTTTAATGTTAGGCAATCAAGCTACAGTGGTCTAGATATCAACAAACAGCATCAAAAGAAAACATCAAATTGTCCCTATTCTTTTGACACTGTAGCTGAGAAATTTTTCTATGTTAGTGGCCCTAAATGAACAATAATAAGTGACAATTTATTTTCACATCTTACAAAAGTCATGCAATATAGATTGATACAAGTATGATTATTTCTAGGACCACTTGAACCAGGGGATTAAAATAAATTCAGTCCTGTGACCATGGTTTTTCCTTCTTTCTTTTTTTTCACATACATCATTTAAAGAGGATTTATGTAAATTTTCTCTGTACTCATAATTTTTCAAGCATTAGTGCAGTCATAAGTATAGGGCACCTTGGCTTGATTTAATTATTATCGTTTCTAATTCAGCACACTTTATTTTATTTTATTTTATTTTATTTTTGAGCCCTGATTGCTAGTTCATTCTCAATCATTAGCATTTAGAAGAACTAGTCATTACTGGTTTTCAATAGCTGCTTGGGTTCCTATAAGCACTTAGAGTCTTAAAACACAGAAATGGAAAACAGACATTTCAAAGGTAGAACAAATCATGACTCCTAGAGGTAGGGTACAAGAATCCCTGGGTGCGTGGGCACTGAAGCACACAAATTCTTAACTTTCCCATTTGCTTTTTAAAAACCACAGGAATTGGGCCTAAAAAAAACTAGGACACCTCATTTCTGTAAGATGCTTGCTCATATAGAAAACTGGGAACTGATTCCAAATGAAAGGCTTTCCAAAAGAATGGCAGTCACTTTGGACCACAATAATCATTTCTACAAGGGTATGTCTGACTTTCGATTTGTGCAACACACACTTTTAATTGTCACGTCCATAAATACATCCCCCAGCTGCACCCAGGCAGCAATAAAGTTACCTGTCTAAAACTTGGTCTCCACATCCCTGAGTGGCCAAATCTCTCACTGTCTGGAGTAAATCAGCTGCCTTTCCATGTAGATAAGAGACACAGAGCCGGGGAGGGCAGCAAGGCTCAAGAGTTTGTCAATAGCTCAGGAGAGAAAGGGCAAACCAAAAACCTTTTGTGGGCAGTAGTGCGAGTGAGATTTTCAGCATGCTCAGAGGTTGCTGTTAAATGTCTTTTTCAACAGCATTCTCTTTCTTTCCATGCAGCTTCTACCTCGCAATAGAGTCAAAGAATGTGATGTATATTAAAATGCTTTGCCTCTCAGATGGGGTTCATTTTTATTCAGGGACAATTTTGCTGACTGACAGGTAAGCGTTTGGTGCTGAAATTGGACCTGTACAAGAGCTTTGCATTTCATTTGCTCCATTACACCAGCGCATGAATTACTGGGCTTCCACGCTGGCATCTTTCCATTACTTTTAAATACCTGACATGAGCAAAATGACTCATCTGACATTTCATGTAACAAATTTGTTCCAAAAAAAAATAGAACATTATTATACTATTTTATATATGTGGGTACCACAACCTTCTGCCCTAATCTGACCAGAAATTGTTAAGTGTATAAATGGTAGCTGATATCAGTTTAAGAAAACACACTGCCAATGACAGCTATAAAATCTCATGGCAAAGAAATATGTCTGCTTTTCCTATTACCCACTGTCACTTCAACCTACTTCTTGAAATGTTAGCAAACTTCAGTCACAAATGGAGCTTTGTATTTTGGTTTCACTTCCACCACTGCGTAAACTTTGAGACATTATTTATTCCAATACACAATGAATCAACTTTTTCACTTTTAATCAGTGCTAACAGAGCTGAGGAGTTAAGATGCCTGTACCAAATAGTCATTTGTAGTCATAATACTACTATTTACTGACTAGTACAAAATTATTTGGTCTTCAACTTCTTCTAACTCTCACTTTCCCTTTGATTGCTTTTTGTTGCTTTTTTATTTTTAAGCAACAACTTAAAAATAATATGGACCATGACTCACAACCCTAAGATATCTCCTCGTTCCAAACTTAACACCACATCCCATTACCCAATACCACATCCCATTACCCAATTTGCCTTGTAGAACTAGGAAAGTGTTTCAGTTCTTTGCTAAAGGCCAGTGTTAGCCTAGACAGCTTTGCTCCAGGCAGATTAGGAAAGAAAGAATCCTCAGCTTTATGACTCAGCCAGGAGTTTTTCCCACCTCTTCACTTAAAAGTACCTCAGTAACACATTACAACCTGCCATCTGAGGCTGAAGATCGCAGATCTACACTCAAATAAGGGTTTTTCTAGGTGACAGTATAACATTTCATAAAGCAGCAGCATAATTATGTGACAGCAAAATTTAAAATATCATGTTCACTGTTAGTATGAATACATCGAATTAATACAGTATTATTTCCATATGAAATTATTAGCCTCATTATTATATAATGGTATTTTCTTTAATAAATGGTCTCATATTATAAATGTTAAAGTACTTTATGTTACGGTGTATTCTTTTTAACAATGTTAATTTACCCTCAAGCATTATTCCTATGCTGAATTTATATAACGTGTAGGTAATGAGAGATCACCTCCAACCCGCCTGAGCTCTCATGTGGGCCCTTCAGCTGGATCTAGAAACCAAATTGACACAAGGCAGATTTACAAGAGAAAAGCATACACATTTTATTAGTTTTACATGTACATGGGGATCTTCACAAGAGTGAAGTCTGAAGAAGTGGCCAAAGCAAGATGCTTTTATACTTTTTGGATGAAGAATAATAAACTTAAGAAGAAATGATAGGACAAAGGCGATCTGTCTATGGGCAATAAATTCCTAGGGGAGTCACTAGGAGATACAAGCGGGGTGTAAAACTAGTAGAAGATAAGGGTTACTTTGGAAAATATATTTAACTGGGTCCACTGCAGCCCCCAGTTCCCAGCCTCTGGTTGATAAGAGCTATTTCCTGGCTCTAGTAAAGGGAAGATCTCGTCCAAAGGAATATTCTCCCTCTCCATCTCCCTCTCCCTCTCCGTCTCCCTCTCCCTCTCCGTCTCCCTCTCCCTCTCCCTCTCTGTCTTCCTCTCCCTCTCCCTCTCTGTCTCCCTCTCCCTCTCCCTCTCCCTCTCTGTCTCCCTCTCCCTCTCCCTCTCTGTCTCCCTCTCCCTCTCCCTCTCTGTCTCCCTCTCCCTCTCCCTCTCCGTCTCCCTCTCCCTCTCTGTCTCCCTCTCCCTCTCCCTCTCTCTCCCACTCCCCCTCCTTTCTTTCTTTCATTTTTTTTGAGACAGGGTCTCACTCTGTCTCTCAGGCTGGAGTGCAGTGGTGTGATCATAGATCACTGCAGCCTGGACCTCTCAGACTCAGATGATCCTCCCATCTCAGCCTCCCAGGTAGCTGCCACTATAGGCATGTACTACCACACCTGGCTAATTTCCATATTTTTTGTAGAGATGGGGTCTCATCATGTTGCCTAGGCTGGTCTCTAATGCCTAAACTTAAACGATCTTCCTGCCTTGGCCTCCCGAAGTGCTGAGATTACAGGCGTGAGCCACAGAAGAAGCTTTATGGCTTGCTGCATGCAGGTCAGCTACCCCTTTCTGAAACTACAATTTCTCCAATGTTTTCAAAATAATTAATATGCCAGTTTGACATATTTTGGGATGGCAAGTCCTTCACTCCTTTGAAAGTTATAATTTAAAAATGAGACATTCAACAAGTTGCATCACCTTTGTCTTTATAACCCACCTGTATTTTAAAAGCATCTGGGAATTCATGGCATTTCCCTTGTACAACCAGCATCAAAGTGACTTTCCTATCCTGGGGAATTATTTAACCAGAATGCTTACAGAAGATAGTGCAGATTTGAAAAACACACATCTTTGAAGAAACGGCATTTCTTCTTTGGATAAATGGTCCAAGAAAGTAAATTTTTTAGAAATGAGCTCCTTGAAAACAGTTCCAGCATCTAACACAGGTATTCTTTCCACAAAAATGGAATGAATGAACATTCCTTGCAGTATTTTTGTTTTGTTATGATTAGTGTTGAAGCCATGGGGCTATTTAATTGTCAATAATTATCTTTTGAGTTGCATTTTTAAAACTGTGCAAGTGAGGCTATTTCTGAGCAAATGGTAGCACTCTAGCCTCCACAGTGCACTTACTTTTATTTTTGACCTTTCTCTCACTAATCCTAACATGCCACTCCTCAGACCTGAATAATCTCACCAACCACACTGTCCTCACCTACTCCTGTGGTTGCTGAATGCTATCAGTGTAAGTCACAAAATCACATTGACTTTGACCACTGATCACATTCACGCTGGACCCTCATGTAATCTAACAAGCTGCTTTTATTACAACAAATTATTCTCCATCAGGAAGACTTGTCCCTGCCCTCTCATTTTTAGCAGATGACTGCTTCCCAAGTTATTGAAACATATTGAGGCTACTGAACACTATGTCTCACAACTTCTATACTCTACTTCAGATTCCCTGTGTCTTCCTTTGCTTCTGTTTCTCCTTTCTCCCACCTGTGTTCTTTCTTTTTCTCTTTTTTTTTTTTTTAGACAGAGTTTCACTCTTGTTGCCCAAGCTGAAGTGCCATGACGCAATCTCGGCTCACTGCAACCTCTGCTTCCGGGGTTCAAGCAATTCTCCTGCCTCAGCCTCCTGAGTAGCTGGGATTACAGGCATGTGCCACCATGCCTGGCTAATTTATTGAATTTTTAATAGAAATGGGGTTTCACCATGTTAGCCAGGCTGGTCTCGAACTCCTGACCTCAGGTGATCTGCCGACCTCGGCCTCCCAAAGTGCTGCGATTGCAGGCGTGAGCCACTGCACCCAGCCTCCCACCTGCGTTCTTGAACCCATGTTTTCTCAACTTCTCTGAGACCAGTTTCACCACCTGTGCCCTCTCTATGTTCAACATTTCCCAGATCAGGATATAATAAGTCACTAGGAAGGGGACTGCCTAGTGGCTACCTTAGAGTCTCACTCATACTTTACAAGCACTTAACAATTTTTTAAATTTTTTTGAGACAGGGTCTCACCGTCACCGAGACTGGAGTGTAGTGGTGCAGTTACATGGCTGACTGCAGTCTTGACCTCCGAAGCTCAAGCAATCCTCCCACCTCAGCCTCCTGAATAGCTGGTACTAATGCCAAGCTAATTTTTGCATTATTAGTAGAGAGATGGGGTTTCGCCATGTTGCCAAGGCTGGTATCGAACTCCTGAGCTCAAGAGATCCACCTACCTCAGTCTCCCATAGTGCTGAGATTACAGGCGTGAGCCAATGCACCTGGCAACAAATATTTTCTGGGAAAATAAATGAATGATTGAATATTGAACAAGATCTGTAAGGGTGTCATGTTTGGTAAAGCCATACAGAAAAAAAAGAATAGCAATAAAAATCTTAGGAATATTTATAAGAATAACAACAATGGGCAAGACCTATGTGAAGAAAAATATGCAATGTTACTGAAAATATAAAAGAATATCTAAATAAATGGAGAAGGGCTGGGCGTGGTGGCTCATGCCTGTAATCTCAGCATTTTGGGATACCGAGGTGGGAGGATGACTTGAGGTCAGGAGTTCAAGATCAGCCTGGCCAACATGACAAAACCCCATCTCTACTAAAAATATAAAAATTAGCCGAGAGTGGTGGTATGTGCCTGTAATTCCAGGAGACCGAGGCAGGAGAATCACTTGAAACCGGGAGACGGAGGTTGCAGTGAGCCGAGATTGCGCCACTGCACCCCAGCCTGGGTGACAGAGTGAGACTCTGTCTCAAAAAGTAAAATAAAATAAAAAATAAATAAAAGGAGAAACATGGCCAGGCGTGGTGGCTCACAATGTAATCCCAGCACTTTGGGAGGCTAAGGTGGGTGGATCATTTGAGGTCAGGAGTTCGAGACCAGTGTGGCCAACAGGGTAAAACCTGGTCTCTACTAAAAATACAAAAACGAAAAAATAGCCAGTTAGCTGGGCGTGGTGGCTCATGCCTGTAGTCCCAGCTACTTGGAAGGCTGAGGCAGGAGAATTGCTTGAACCTGGGAGATGGAGGTTGCTGTGAGCCGAGACCGCGCCACTGCACTCTAGCCTGGCAGACAGAGCTAGACTCCATCTCAATTAATTAATTAATTAATAAGACATATCATTTTCCTAGATGGGAGCACTCTGTAGTAATGATGTCATTTCATTATCAAATTACTCTATAAGTCAATGCAACCTCAGTCAAAAAAAAAATCATAGCTTGTTTTGACTTTTTTTTCCCCCTGTATTCTTGATACTCTGGCATTTTGGAGTCTTCATCTTAGATTGCCCCTCTCAGGGCTAGCTAATTCCTAGAGAAGACAAAGGATTTCTTTGCAAGTGCACCTTTGATATTTAAGTCAACCAATCCAGAGCACACATCCCCAACCATCTCCTGTATCTAACTCTCACACACCAAGCCAATATTCCTGCCAGCCTAAATCTGCCTAGGGCTAGATATCAGATAATTAGGGGCTGCAGCTATAACCCAGAGCCCACCAAAATTACTCAAACTCTCCAATCCTAAACTTATTCAACATACCTACCCTACCTCACCCATTCGATCCTGTGAAAACCCCAATAAAGGCACTGGGCCATGCTCCCTGGTTCTGCCTCTTGCCCAATCTTGGTCTTCCCCATGTGGCTCTGAGTGGCATTGTATAATAGCCGTTTCTAGGGATATATAAGTCTAAACATTTCCTTCATGATAATTATGTCCATGTCTGCATGTCTTACCAAACCTGATTAAAACAAATCCTGGGTAAACTGTAATATACTACTGTATTTCTAAAAATCCAATATGTAGATTCAAATGTTCATCTGGAAGAATAAATAAAAACACTCAAGAAAAAATTTACAGAGAATAATCAGAAGGGACCTGCCCTATCAGAAATCAAAACATAACTATAAAATAATTAAAGCAGAAACTGACAAATCAGTGAGACATAATAGAGTATTCAGAAATAGACATACTTACATATGTGGATACAGTATATGGTAAAGGTTGTATTTCAGAACAGTGAAGAAAAAATAAACTAATACATTTGGTTTGAACAAATGAATATCCATATAGAAAAAATAAATTTGGAATTTTACCTCACATCATACACAAAACTAAATTCCAGATGAGATTATAGAACCAAATGTTTAAAAAAATTACAATAGTATTTGAAGAAAATTTCAGAGAATATTTTTATAATCTTATGATGTAGATGGCCTCCCTAACAAAACACAAAAGCCAGAAGACTTAAAGGAAACTACAAAATGAAAAAGATATATGACACCAAAAGCACACGCAGTAAGAAAATTAAAAAATCAAACTTCATCAAAATTAAAAACTTTTGTCCATCAGAAGACATTATCAACAGAATGAATGGAATCCACACAAAGAAATAATGAGCACTGATTAAAGTCATTACATAGGTAAATAAAAGATAATATACACTAAAAAAAAAACAGTGAAAAAGCAACCTATAGGAAGGGAGAAAATATTTGCAAATCATATATCTAACAAGACATTACTACTCATAATATTATAAAGAACTCCTACAACTCAACAACAAAAAACCTGATTGAAAACTGGACAAAGAACTTGGATAGACATTTCTCCAAAGAAAATATACAGATGGCCAAACAGCACATGAAAAGATTACTATTACTAATAGCAGCATATGAAGATTATTATTACTAACAGTAATAGCAGCACATGAAAAGATTACTATTACTAAGATATAGACGGCCAAATAGCACATGAAAAGATTACTTTTACTAATAGCAGCACATGAAAAGATTACTATTACTAACAGTAATAGCAGCACACGAAAAGATTACTATTACTAAGATATAGATGGCCAAACAGCACATGAAAAGATTAACATTCCTAATCATTAGGGAAATGCAAATCAAAAACCACAAGAGATACTATTGGAACCCTTGTGCTCTGCTGGTGGGAATGTAAAACGATGTAGCCACCGTGGAAAACACTATGGTGGTTCCTAAAAATAATGAAACATAAAATTACCATATGATCCAGCAATTCCACTTCCAGAGATAGACCCCCAAAAATTAAAGCAGGGACTCCAGTAGACATGTGTACACCTGTGTCCATAGCAGCGTTACTCATAAAAGCCAACATAGCAGCATTACTCATAACAGCCAATTCCACTTCCAGAGATAGACCCCAAAAAATTAAAGCAGGGACTCCAACAGACATGTGTACACCTGTGTCCACAGCAGCATTACTCATAACAGCCAACAGATGGAAATAACCTAAATGTCCATCAATGAATAAATGGACTGACAAAATATAGTATTAATATATACATGCAATAGAATAATATTCAGCCTCAAAAAGGAATGAAATTCTGACACGTTACAACACAGATGAATCTTGATGCCATTATCTCAAGTGAATTAAGTCATTCACTAAAGGACAAACCCTGTATGATTCGTCTTATATGAAATTCATAGAGCCTAGGCATGGCAGCTCACGCCTGTAATCCCAGCACTTTGGGAGGCCATGATGGGAAGATTGCTTGAGCCCAGGAGTTTAAGACCAGCCTGGGCAACACAGGGAGAACCTGTCTCTACAAAAGAATTAAATTTTTAAAAAAAGAAATTCACAGAGACAAAAGTAGAATGGTGGTTGCCAGGGACTGAGAGAAGGGGAGATTGTAGAATTACTGCTTAATGGGTACAGTCTCAGTCTGGGGAGATGAAAAAGTTCTAGAGATGGATGGTGGTGATGGTTGCACAACAATATAAATATACTTAGTGCCACTGAATTGTATACTTAAGATACGTAAAAGATTATATATGTTTTACCATGATAAAAAATATTTTAAAATAGGATTTTTGGCAATAATTCATGAAGGTAGTTCACAAACGAGTGATGTGTCAGTGTTCGAATTTGTTATTTCATGTTAATATCATCTCAAGTATAAGCTCTGCAAGTAATAACTGTTATTTGTTTTGTCTCTTTTTTAGTTTTTAATTTTTATTTTTTAGAGACAGGGTCTCACTATGTTGCCACCAGGCTGGTCTCGAACTCCCTAGTTCATGCAATCCTCCTGCCTCAGTCTCCAGGGCACCCGGGACTACAAACATAGGCCACCTCACCCGGCTTGTTTTTGTTTCTTTATACCCAAGATCCGATCAAAGAAGGCCTTAGAACAATGCTATGTACATAATATTGGTCATGAATAACGTGCAAACAACTGAAACCCACTACATATGTGGATTTATAAAGTCTTTGTTATTAAGTCTGAGAAATAAGAGAATATACAGGATTGCTATTTATCAATATTACATTAATTTAAAAAAGTATGATGTCCAGCTACTAACACTGTAAATAGCAGACTAGATTTAAACTAAGAAGATTCTAGTTCAATTTGCATAATTATTTACTTCAACACATATTAAAACCTTAATAAAACCTGTTTTCAAATATTGCTACAATGGGACAAATTCTTTCCTTCTCTCAAGTTTTAAGGAGACCCCTTCTCTTTTACCTCACCCTCACAAATTCTTCATTCTTTTATGTGGAAAACAAACACAACAAAACCCTCTGTTAAAGGTCACATCTTTGTAATCACTATACAAATCTTACCTTTTTATTCAAATTTTATCTCTTAAATTCCCTTACATTGGTAAAAACGACTAGATTTAAAATATCAGCTCTAGTTCCCCCAGAACAAAAAGACTGCATTAAACATGGTTTGTGTCTTGATCCTAATAAAATTTCTTTTAACCTTGCCATGCTCTGAATCTAAGTTCTCATGAATTCAGACTATCTAACCTTTAAATCAAAATGTTTCTTGTGGTTTGGGTTTTCCTTTTTACTTTCTGTGGTGTTTTTTGGTATCAATAAGTGCCTGTCTAAAAGAACGACAGCACTAAAATACAGTCGACTGTCTTTTGAAGCTAAAATATGTAACAATACCCTGAAATACTACCAATCCCCAATGATCTTCTTAAAACATGGTCCCCAAATTTGTGCCTTCATAACCTACATGTAACCACATTATGAAGTAACACAGATTGCTTTCAAAATAGCCTATAACCTGTTTTTTATTCGTTTGCTTTTCATCTTTTAAAAAGTAAAATTATTCAAACAAAAAAACTGTCTAAAAATTAGGCAATTTTGATCAAGTTTGAAGAAACAGAAGCAGATAAGAATAGCTAACCACATTAGTAGTTTCTGTCCTATATTGTTTCTGTTTTGGTTAGCATCAAAAATAATAAACACTAATTTAGCTCTGACGGCACAGAAGGAATTCTTCCCCATGTAAATGAACAGATATCTCTGTTATGATAAGATTCAGATAATAGTATTTTTGTAAAGTTCCTGGAATGTAATTGTTTGAAAGAAGATGATAAATCTATTCCTCTAACAGATTTAGTATTGCCACTGGGATTTCATCATAGTTCAGTCATAAATTAATTGCACAGTAGATTTATTCATCTATCATTCTCCCATAACACGTCTGATCATGATTGCTTTGTATGTCTCCATTTGGCACACTGGGGTTTTATTCATTTAACAGGATTATTTATTAATCAGGCATTTATTGACTAGAGTTTAAAGAAACTCAATGGGTCTGATACAAAGTGCATTAGATCTATCATTAGGATTATTTTTATTTCAGACATTCATTTAAATGGACCTCATTGTATTTGGGGGAAACATTACTTATAAGATGGATATTTTCTGTTAAATACATTTATCCTGGCTTTATGAAATACCTGATATGGGGATAATCTAGTTAAAAAGAAAAAAATTAACTATGTAGCATCTCTATGAATTTGGTATTTAGAGAAAAAAGGCTAAGTTAATATCCGATAAAGGAATAATCCTAGTTAAGAAATAAAATCCTCCTTGATCCAAATGGCAACTTAAAAAAAAGGTAACCAACAACTATAAAAACTCCTTACACAAATAAAATCTGCCGGTTGCTATAAAATCCACATCATCAGACTGATATGCCATTTTGCCTTATACTAGAAAAAAATTGTCATCGCAACAAAGAGCATTTTATTTGAGGACTAAATGAGTAATGACTGCACTTGAAGCTAATGCACAGAGGAAATTGAGGAAAGAGGATTGGCGATGACTAGGGCCCAAGCTTCCCTTGATAACTACCCTTCCTCAGCATTCTAACTTCCATCTATCATGCCAGCTACTACCTCCACAAAGAGAGAAAGACAGGACACTGAGAGAAGAGATGCAATGAAAGATAATAAGAGAGGCAGGGACAAAGGAAAATCATGGAATCTGAGAGTTGGAAGAGATTTCACAGCACTACTGAAGGAGAATGACAATAGTAACAGTACACAGATTGGGAATGTAAGGTTATTAAACAAAAACTCATTTTTAAAATAAAAAAAGAAAATGATTTTCAGAATCATTTGCAATGAATATATTCCATTGGATTACATATGCAAATTTAGTGAAATAACTCCTAGAAAATCGCCATTCGTATAATACCCTGTAAGAAGCCGATGATATTTGCATCTTGATTTATAGACCTTTACCATGTAAGCAGAAATATTGCAAGTAACTGAACTTAGAACTTTTGAAAATGAAAAACATTTATTTTGAAGAAGTGAGATGATATTATCACCAGTTATTAATAGTTTTCCTATTGAGTTGTCTCTAGGTACAATTGTTCCATGAATAAAAATCACAGGACAGCATGATTTTTATTCATGAGGCAGAGTCTCTCAGAGCACATACTTAGTTTGGGGCTCTACCTGTCTAGCATTAACCCGAACAATCCAGAAACTGAGATGTGATGGCCAGAGCCATCAGGTGGAATTCTGACACTGCCCTAGAGACTGACATTTCAATCACCACCATTGCTTCTAAGCCAAGACTGGACCCTTGTAACTTGGAAATGTAGCTTGCATGCTTCCACTTCTCTTCCACTGCCATCTCCCTCGTTCCTGTTCTGTGGTCTGGGCTTCTGCACTAGCCTCCACAGGGCCTCTCAGAACCCACACCCTATTCTAACCTTAGTCTTTTGTGCCCTCTGTAAGCAGGGGCTGCACATGTCACTTCCCCAGCTTTGTACTTTCAATGTCTTCCTATTGGTTTTAGGATAAAGGCAAAAACCCCTGCCATGTCCATGAGGTGCTGCACAGTCTGGCCCCTTCTCCTTCCTCTCCTGTTATGCTGACCTGCTTCAGCCAGGGTGGCCTTTTTAGACCTTCAGTTCCTCTAAAACCAATCTCCTTGCTACCTGTCAGGCTTATGTGACATATCCAATCCAGCCATCAGTCAGTGGCATATTAAAATGCTCTCCACAGGACCACAGAGCTGTGGGTGACCTCTGCATGGACATGATGTTTGCTGAGCAGGAATACTCATATTTCTGCCCTAAGCTCAGAGCAACAGCTACCAACTGTGATTGAAAAATTATGTTCATTCAGGAGGGTCTGGAAACATCTTGCTTCTCTCCTATGTAAGTTCTTGTAATAGACTAAGGCAAAAGACACAACACACATATACTTTTGAGTAACAGTTTCCAAGCAAATGTACTGATGAAAGTAGGGTCCCATTTGGAGGAAGCTCAATTCAGGCTCACCTTGTTTTGCTCGTTTTGCTCATTTCAGGACTTTGCCTATGCTCTTCCCATTGTTTAGAACACTTTGCCCTACTCCTTCATCTCGCTCTCCAGTGCATCCTTCAGATTTATGCTCAACTGTTACTTCCTCAAGGTTGCATGCTTTGATCACCCACACCCACCCTGGCCCCTGGCAAAGTTAGAGCTCCTTATTATAAGCTCTAAGAGCGACCCTTATCATAACTGCAAGTAAACAATTAACCTTGGTCCCCAGTACTTACTTGTAAATAAGAACAGGAGTAGCATTTTATCTCATTCACCAGTTTCCCCAGTGCTAAGTAAGCACTCGATAAATACCTGCTGAATGAATGAATGACTCTCGATCCAAAGAGAGCAGTTACTGTTAACTTTGAAATCAGCTTCTATGGCTGAGCTGTTGAAGAAACATTGTTAATGTCTAGTTTGGCTCCCAAATTTTGGATTCTGCCAAAAGTTGTGCTAGCAGGACGTGACAGGACAAGACATAACTGCAGAAGAAACCTGACAAGGAAAATCCTCTCTTTTTATCTTATTTCAATTCTCACTCTTCCCATGTCTGTCTCTGTCTAATAGCAGTCTTTTGCTTCCAGAAAACAAGCTGAGCCCTGAACTGAGCTTCCTCCAAATGGGACCCTACTTTCATCAGTGCATTTGCATGGAAACTGTTACTCAAAAGTGTATGTGCTTTTCCCTTACTCTATTACAAAGGATTGACATGGGAGAGAAGTAAGATGTTTCAGGAGTCTCCTGAATGAACATAATTTTTCTATCCCAGTTGATAGCTGGTTGCTCTGTGCTTAGGGCAGAAATATGAGTATTCCTGCTCAGCAAAGATCATGTCCATGCAGAGGTCACCCACTGCTCTGTGGTTCTGTGGAGAGCATTTTAATACGCCACTGACTGATGGTCGGGTTGCATATGTCACATAAGCCCAACAGAGGGGATGAATTAATGTTAATTAGGACAATCTGAGCATTATTTGGATAACCCAACACCGAACCAATACTACTGAAAGAGCTGCAGAAAAATTCCTGTTCCTCCATTGCATCATGCCAGTAATTCCATACTGAGAATGCCAGATCTGACACTCTTTACAAACCTACACAGGAATCCCTTGGTCAACTGATAACTCTCACAAGCAGAACTTGCTTCTGAAATACTGGTTCCTATGGTAGCTATTCTTTTCCCCCAAGCTTCTGAATTTGGCTATACAATGACACCCGAATTCTGCTACTACTACTACGACTGTTTAACCATAGACTCTTATCTCCCTGAGAAATATTTACAGATCAGAGCCCAACTCCGCAAAAACACATTAACAGTAATCCTTGTTATAAGCATAAGAGACTGTGTCAACTGAAATGTTTTTACAGGTATGTTTTCAGGTTATCTTAATTTTTTAAATTAAAAGCATCCTTTAACTTACTATTCTTACGTAATTCCTCAAACGCATCCACTCATAAATGTCAAGCAGGGTTCTCAGCTTGTCAGTTGAGAGGCCTAGATTTGTTTCAATTCTGCCACAACTTCTTAACCTCCTTCCTATGGCTAATTTTTTTTTTAAATGATGTCAACATCATGTTTTGCTGCTGTGGCAAAGAGGGCTGCTTGATCCTTCCACCATCAACTAGAAGCCTCCACGGTGGCCTTATGGCTCATAGGCCTTTAGGACAGCCCCTGTGTGAGTCAAACAATAGTTCACATACGATCCAGCAGCCTGACTGAAAAGAAATTCCAAATTCTGCCCCAAAGGACTAATTGAACTTAGCAATTTATTCTTTTTCATAAAAAAATACTTGTAGTACCTTTTTGTAATACAACAATAAGCTACCATGTGGATTTCTGCAGAATTCTGGAACAAAGCCAAAGCAACAATAGCTCTTTTTCCTTAGGAATAAGACCCATATGTCAAAATTTATCTAGAAACTCAATTTGGCTTGCTGCTTCATCATGCTAGGAGAATAACTACAAAATTATATTACTGTTCATTATGTCCAGGGGGATCCCAATTTATTATGATTCATGCCAGAGTAGTACAGTAGCCTTAGCAATGGCTCTTGCTGTATGGAGATGTGCCAGTCTTGTAATAGTTATGAGTAGATCATAATACTATACTTGGTTTTTACAAATGTTTAATTGACATAAAATATTCAACAGCCGGTAGAGATAATTTGTAATCCTCAATTACTTTTTAGCGCCATCTAATTTACCCCACAGATTTACAAGCCACGTACACATGCATGTGCGGTTACACAAACACACGTTGTGGCATGACAAAACAATATTGTAGGGCAAGTGACATCTGTGTGAAAAGATCTGAAATAGCATCATCAACTTTAGAGCAGTCAGCCTTCCTATTTATTTTTAGGGTCAAAATAGTAATACCTGTGCCAAGACCAGTAATTGATCACTTGTGAATAAGACAATGGGGAAAACTTTTAAAACAGTGGTTTTGGCTCTACATAAAATCACCTGGGGAGTTTTGTTTTTTTTGTTTGTTTGTTTTTTTAATTCCAGACTCAGACCACTCTCCAGGTTACTTAGATCTGATTCTCCGAGTAGGATCCAGGCATCGTTTTTTTGTTTTGCTTTGTTTTGTAGCTCACTATGTGCTTCCAATGTGTAGCCAAATTTTAGAAGAACTGCTTTAGAATCTGTTTATTCCTGAAGTTTTTTCTTGCTTTTTGTAAAGTAAGCACAAACTCTGGCAATATTAAATTATGTAATCCTCACACATCACTAATTGGAAGGATCTAAAAAAGTATCTCATCTCTCCTTCATTTTTCAAAAGGAGAGATGGAGAACCAGAGAAGTCAAGTGACTTTACCAAGTTCTCTCCAGAAGTTAGTGCCAAAGCTTTACAGCTACATCTTCTTGCTGCAATTCAGTGTTCTTTCCAGGACACCACATTGCCTACTTTATTAATTTTTTAATTTTTATTTCTTTTTCTGAGCATTCTTGATCCAATTTATAGATCAAATGTATATGGATAAAAATGTTTGAAGGTGTTGCCATCAAGCCACCCTTGCCATAGTTAAGTGAATATAAAGTTAAACCACTTGGGGGGTCCCCTTGGCCAGCACTATGCTAGGAAATGTGAGAGACAAAGATGAGAAAGATGCCTTCTCTGAAGAACCCTCAACCCAGTAGAAAAAAATTAAGACACGAATACACATGACAGCAACGCCAGGCAGACCAAGTGAGGAAACAGTGGATAGCCCTGGAAATCTCTTTGGACTATGGTTTCATCTTGCACAACCCTAACAGGGTGGCTTAGTTCATGAAATTCACTTACAGACAAGAGTGGATACCTGCATATATGTAATGACACTACCAAGTCCAACCAAGATTTAAAGTGTTATCACCTTGGGCCGGGTGTGGTAGCTCACGCCTGTAATCCCAGTTCTTTGGGGGGCCAAAGCAGGTGGATCACCTGAGGTCAGAAGTTCAAGACCAGCCTGGCCAACATGGTAAAACCCCATCTCTATTAAAAATATAAAATTAGCTGGGCATGGTGGCACATGCCTGTAATCTCAGCTACTCGGGAGGCTGAGGCAGGAGAGAATCGCTTGAACCTGGGAGACTGAGGTGAGATCTTGCCACACTGCACTCCAGCTTCCTGGGTGACAAGAGCGAAAATCTGCCTAAAAACAAACAAACAAACAAACAAACAAACAAACAAAATGTGTTATCAGTTTGGTAAATAATAGCAATGCAGGCCTTTATTCACTCTGAGAAAAGTTCTAGGCCATGTGTGGTGGCTCACGCCTGTAATAACAGCACTTTGGGAGGCCGAGGCAGGTGGATCAGTTGAAGTCAGGAGTTTGAGACTAACCTGGCCAAGGTGGTGAAACCCCGTTTCTATTAAAAATACAAAAATTAGCCGGGCATAGTGGCGCGCTCCTGTAATCCAGCTACTTGGGAGGCTGAGGCAGGAGAATCGCTTGAACCCGGGAGGCGGAGGTTGCAGTGAACCGAAATTGAGCCACTGCACTCCAGCTTGGGCAAGAGAGTGAGATTCCATCTCAAAAAAAAAAAAAAAAAAAAAAAGTTCTGATCAACTAGTATGCTTTGAACCCCAACTGTATAAATAATATGAAACTAATGACTCTAAATAGGAACACTTTTACACTATTGGTAGGACTGTAAACTAGTTCAATCATTGTGAAAGACAGTGTGGCGATTCCTCAAGGATCTAGAACTAGAAATACCATTTGACCCAGCCATCCCATTACTGGGTATATACCCAAAGGATTATAAATCATGCGGCTATAAGACATACGCACATGTATGTTTATTGCGGCACTATTCACAATAGCAAAGCCTTGGAACCAACCCAAATGTCCAACAATGATAGACTGGATTAAGAAAATGTGGCACATATACACCATGGAATACTATGCAGCCATAAAAAAAGGATGAGTTCGTGTCCTTTGTAGGGACATGGATGAAGCTGGAAACCATCATTCTGAGCAAACTATCGCCAAAGACAGAAAACCAAACACCGCATGTTCTCACTCATAGGTGGGAACTGAACAATGAGAACACTTGGACACAGGGTGGGGAACATCACACACCGGGGCCTGTCATGGGGTTGGGGGAAGGGGGAGGGATAGCATTAGGAGATATACCTAACGTAAATGATGAGTTAATGGGTGCAGCAAACCAACATGGCACATGTATACATATGTAACAAACCTGCACGTTGTGCACATGTACCCTAGAACTTAAAGTATGGGTGATAATAATAAAAAAAAAGAAACTAATGACTATACTCTCCCTTGATATTATCATCTTTACTGTTTTACTGTGTCAGGAGCACAAATGGTAATATCTACATAATGCAACACAATAATACTATTAAAATAATATTGTAGAAGAAAATTTAATCACACTGAAAATACTCATAGTACATTTTGAAGTAAAAAAAGTCAGGTTATAAAACAGTACAGGTAGTATAATCCTTTTTTTAAGAAAGAAACAAAAATTTGTATATACACCTATGGGAAATACATCCCGAAGAGATAAGAGTAGATACCTCTAAGTTGTGGGATTGTAGGATTATTTTTATAAAAATAATTTAAAAATTAATTCAATAAAAGTAAACCTTGTAAGTTTTAATTTAATCTCTCGGCCTTATTTTTCTCTTCCATAAAATAGGAATAACACTAGTTATGGCATAGGAGTTGGTTAGATCAAATAATGTAATGTCTGTTAAAAAAGAAAAAACCTTTACATATTGTGAAATACATACTTAAGTTATCATTTTCTCCATATCTTACCACAAATACCACCAGTACTGAGAGAGTAGGGTCCTCTTGAGCAGGGGAGGCAGATGGGAATATGATATTAAGAGCACTGCTTTGGGCCGGGCACTGTGGATCACGCCTGTAATCCCAGCACCTTGGAAGACCCAGGCGGGCAGATTACTTGAGGTCAGGAGTTTGAGACCAGCCTGGCCAACATGTTGAAACCCCGTCTCTACTAAAAATACAAGAATTAGCTGGGTGTGGTGGCGGGCATCTGTAATCCTAGCTACTCGGGAGGCTGAGGCAGAAGAATTGCTTGAACCCAGGAGATGGATGTTGCAGTGAACTGAGATTGTGTCATTGCACTCCAGCCTAGGTGACAGAGTGAGATTCCGTCTCAAAAAAAAGAGAGCAGGGCTTTGAAGACACGGCTTACTAGCTGTGTGACCTTAGGCAAGTTACCCAACCTCTCTAAGCCTTGGTTTCATCATTTGTGAAATAGAAATAATAATACTCACCTCCCAGAGATGTTGTGTGAATTAAATGAGTTAATACTTATATTCGGCATATAATGAAAGCTCATAAAGTGCTAGCTATTATTGTTGTTAATGGTTATGCTTCTGTTGTAATAATAATTATAATAAGCAAATGGATTAGAAAAGAAAGAAGGGTAAACAGAGACTGTGGATAGTGCCAAGAAAAATAGAATTCGTTTGTTGTAAAAACTGCTCTGGACCTGAAATTCTGATGTAGAACACAGAGTGGAATGGGAAGGGGGGCAGGGCTCTTAGCCCCTCTCACTGGCTCACCACTAGAGGACTTTCTACTCAAAGACAGCAGCTGGGTGGCAAGTTACAAAGCCCTTGGCAGAATACCCCAATAAACCTCCTACCCAGTTTCCAAGCATCAGCTTGATCTTCTGTTTTCATTTTATACAAGTTCACCACCTGTCACAAGCAAGTCCACCACCACAACTGCTTCACACTATCACCATCACTTGGAATGGAGGCTCACTTTTTTCTCCCTCTTATATTCTCCAGCCCTGTCCATGACTCACTTCCCTACCTGGCCATCGCCTAGTGATTTCCTTGACTTTTCCTGACCCATCCATGTCCTCAAAGACTCTTACAGATAATTCCACTTCCTTGTTCATTTAGCAGTATCAGATCTACTTTATTTTCTTTATCAGAAATGAGTGAGGGGATCCAATGTGACCAGATCTTAAGGTCCCTCATCAATGTCTTAAGTGCCACTTGCTCTAAACCCCATAATATTGTTGTCTATCTATAGCTTAAGCTGGCAGATTGAAAAACTCCTAATAAGAGATAGCATTCACCTCCTGAAAAGGGAGCAGAACATGTTTGACAAAAAACTAGCTGAATTGATTGAGAGTAAATGGGAATATTAATAAAAAGGCCTACAGGTATGACTTAGAAGAATTATATTGGGAAATGTCACCACGTTATCCCAAGTGAAAGCAACGAGGAAAAGAAAGTCACATGCTTATATATCAATTCATAGTGATGAATAATAAGTAAACTGTATGTTCAGAATATATTTATCTATGTAAAAATCAAACACAAAGAAGGAAAGAAAAAGTGGAGATTAAGAAAGGAAAACAGTAATGGTAGTCTTGTGGAAGTATGCATACTATAAACCACCAGCTAGATGGAGAATTCAGATAATCTATTTCTAAGTCTAGATACAAAACCATGATTTTGGTAAGATGTAGTAATGTTGAGGAGCTTCACCTCACCAGGCGTATGCTGCCAAGTTGGTAGGAACTTACAAAACACAGTATCAGAAAGGCTAAATTCCAGAATGCTGAGGCATGCAAGAAGAAAGAAAAAAAAATGATAAAGATTATAAGAAGGTTGTTTGGAATAAGAAGACAAACAAGAATGTTACAAAACCAGTGGTCAGGCCATATGACATAATAATAAAGGGTGACAGGAAGGCAGCTGTACTTATCAATTCCTGTTTTGCTTAGATTTAATTTTCTCTCTGAAAATGGTAGAACAAGAACCAAAAAGAAAGACTCAAAGCCCCCATCTAAGGTGTAAGATAGTAGGAAAACAGCATGAAGTCACTTCAAGTGAATTCAAGTTTTCAAGCTTAGACAAATTACACTCCAGGGTACTGAAAGAACTTGAGGGCAAGTGTGCAAAATCAATATTAGTAACTTTGAGACATCCCAAAGAATGGGGGAGCTGCCAGGGAAATGCAGATGGGCATAGGTAGGCTTTGCTCAGATGATTTTGAAGGATAAAATTAGATTAGGTTAACTATTGTCCAAAGAGCTTAAATATACCACCTCAAACTATATAATATTAGATATTAATAAATGAGAGCATGCTTTTTTCTTTTTAGACTGGTCAGTCTATCATTAGAAGGATGCCACCTGCTGGGCACCGTGGCTCACGCCTATAATCCCAGCACTTTGGAAGGCCAAGGCAGGAAGATTGTTTGAGGCCAGAAGTTCGAGACCTGCCTGGGCAATATAGCAAGACACTGTCTCCAGAAAAAAAAAATTAAAAAATAAGCTGGGCATAGTGGTATGCTCCTGTAGTCCTAGCTACTTAGGTGGCTGAGTGGGAGGATCGCTTGAGCCCAGGAGTGAGCTATGATCATGCCACTGTACTCCAGCCTGAGCAACAGAGTGAGACCTTATCTCTAAAAGAAAATAAATTTTAAAAAACAAGTATGTTAGAGTATCTCTTAGTTCCAAGAAGACATTTAACTAAGCCTCAGATAGATTCTTATGGACAAGACTAAGAAAAACTGGCCAAGTCAGTTGATGGATGTCAATTTTTCCTAACAGAAACTCCCAGTGTGTTGTGTTTAGCTCTAGCCTATTCAAATATTTTATTGACAACTTGAAAAGCGACTTCAAAGGCAAACTTACACATTTCCCAATAGCCAAAGCAAGAGGGCTAGTTAACAATACAGATGATGAATAAAAACTTGAATTGACTTTGATTGGCATAAAATGAGTTTAAAAACCAATATTATTCAAAGTCAATATAAAAATGAGTTTAAAAACCAATATTATTCAAAGTCAAATGAAATTTTGCAGGCGAAAACATAGAGAAGCTTTTTTATCTTAAACAAAAAATTAGGTCCCATGTACAAATTGGACAAGACCTAGTTTGCTAGCAGTTCAAATAAAAAACTTGATTTTGAATAGTCATAAAATGCTTTATCATGAACCATTTATGTAAATTTAAATCAATAACTGTTTCAGGCATTGAGCTAGACTCTTTCCCCTCCTCCATAATTATCCTTCAGTAAGTAGATAGAGGGTTCAGCTCTACAGACATACTAGTCTGCTCAACTAGACCCTGTGTAAGACACATCTTTCAAAGGGATAACAGATTTGGTAGAGAAGAAGGTGAAAAATCTGAAGACCACATTAAAAAAAAAGTGGTTATGTAAAATAGAAATTCTTAGTTTGAAGAAATAAAGGTTTACAAAAGCCATGAGAGTTGTCATGAAATACTTGAAGGACTGTCATGAAAATAAGGTGGTGCTCTAGAGAGCAGAGCAAAGAATGTACATTATCACAGAGAGGAACACATAGGCTCTTGATGAAGAACATTTCTTCACACCTGCAACAGTTTAACTGTGTACCACCTCAAAAGGAATGCACTTCCTATTAGTGAAGATGCTCACAAGTCTGTGACAGATGCTCTCGGAGGAGTTCCTCAACTGAAGGGGAAGCTGCAATAGAGGACTATACAGTCACTTCCAACACCATCATTTCATGATTCTGCAAATAGTGTGCCCTAATTAAAACAGCACCACCACTAAGTTGCATCCCTAATCCAAAAGTGTTCAAGTTGGATAGCTTTAGTGGATCTAAGCCTTTGAAGAACCATCTGTTGTAGAAACTGAGAATTAATTTTATTTTGGATTCTAGATAGATGATAGACAGATAGTTAGATAGACAGATAATGTCTGTCTGTTTATCTATCTATCTATCTATCCATACATACACACACACACACACACACAGAGACACATTTTCCAGACTTTTATTTTAGGTTCAGGGGGTATGTATTCAAGTTTGTTACATGAGTAATTCAAGTGTCACTAAGGTTTGGTGTACGAATAATCCCATCACCAAGGTAGTGAACATAATACCCAATAGTTAGTTTTTGAACCCTCACCTCTCTTCCACATCCCACCCCAGGAGTCCCAAGTGTCTATTGTTCTCATCTTTGAGTCTGTGTGTACTCAACGTTTAGCTCCCAGCTATACGTGAGAACATGTGACATTTGATTTTCTGTTCTGGCATTAATTTGCTTAGGATAATGGCCTCCCACTGCATCCATGTTGCTGTAAAGTACATGATTTCCTTCTTTTTTATGCCTGTGTAGTAGTCCATGGGGCATATGTACCACAATTTCCTTATCCAATCCACCTCTGAGAATTAATTAATGTGTCTCTCTGAACTCTATCTATTGAAGATAGACTTCTGCCTTAGGAACTATCTTTTGAGGCTCCAACAGATGATAAAAGCATTTCCTGCATATTCCCATATATGTAAATTGGTCCACCCGAGGTCTAAACTTAGCAAGTACCAAGGAAACTGGGGCAATGCAATAGAGCTCTTAGAAAACCGACAATTATCCAGGCACAGTGGCTCACTCTCGTAATCTTAGAACTTTGGGAGGCCAAGGCGGGAGGCTCACTTGAGCTCAGGAGTTCAAGATCAGCCTGGGCAACATAGCAAGATGCCATCTCTACAAAAAATTTTAAAAATTAGCTGAGTGTGGTGGTGGGTACTCAGGAGGCTGAGGCAGAAGGATCACTTGAGCCCAGGAGTTCGAGGCTGCAGTGAGCTATATTGACATCACTGCACTCCAGCCTGGATGACAGAGCAAGATCTCATCGAATGAATGAATGAATGAATGAATGAATAAATAAATAAATAAATAAAACTCACAATAGTATTGCAGTTGATCATCCCTGGGTGAAACTCATTATGTAAGTTTTCCTTTAATGCCAATCAGGGTCCTGATAACAGATATTTTAAACTGACTGACATGGGCAGTGGGGAGTGGAGACCAACCTAAATTGATACAGAGCAGAGAGCAATGGTTAATCTTAAACTTCCTTCTTTGTCTATTCCTTATATTTTAAAAACAGCAACATGAAATTAGAAAAATGTAGAAAATAATAAAAAGTGCCTTAAAAATACTTTCTCCACAAAAAGTGATCACCTCCCGGTAACAAGAAAATGGACAAGGACTCAGAAATATGGTGCTAACCATTCTTCTATTTATTTAGAAACCTTTTTTTTCTCAAGCTTCTCTAAAGAGATTATTACTGCTGTTACTGTTTCTATTTTACACATAGAAGAAGGGAGGAAGGAAAGAAGGGAAGGAGGGAGGAAAGAAGGAAGAAATAAGTTAATTGACTTGTTCAAGACATTCCCTCAGGTCAAGATGAGGAGCAACATCACCAGACCATTCCACTAATATTCCCCTTCCTCAAAAAAGGACTGCCCTCTAAACAAAGAAACCAACCAATGGCCTGCCCTTATTGTACCATAAAATTAACTACCTTCTTAAGCACTGTTTATTTTTGCTTCCTATTTGTTTCATGTGTTAGTTTTATTTCCTCAAATAAGAGAATGTACTAACACTTTTAAATAGGAAAAAAAAAGCCAGAAACAAAACTAGAAAATGTACCAAAGGTTTATCTTTCAGCTCCATCCTCCCACAGAGATATGAGTAAGATTAAAGTGATGGCAGAAAGAGGACACAGTTAGTACCATTATCATTTCTAGTGGACATTTCTTTGACAAATAATACTTGGAAACCACATTATCATTAATTATGAATGAATCCTATGTCTAGAAAAGTTAATAAACAAGGCATTTCCTCAGTGAAAAGAGTTAAAGCAAACCACATAGGTGAAAGTAAAAAAGATAAAACTTTTGCATGCTGTTGCATTCCAGCAGGGAGTGGGTAGTTCCTGTGCATTTTCTCCCTGAAATAAACTTACATCATCCTCACTTGTATCATTTTGTAAATTTTTTTTGTAGAGACGGGGTCTCATTATCTTGCCAGGCTGGTCTCAAATTTCTGGGTTCAAGGGATCCTCCTGCTTCGGCCTCCCAAAGTGCTAGGATTACAGGCGTGAGCCACTGTGCCTAGCGGATTAGTACTTTAAAAAAAAAAGAAAAAGAAAAATTGGCTGGGCACGGTGGCTCATGCCTGTAATCCCAGCACTTTGAGAGGCCGAGGCAGGTGGATCACCAGAGGTCAGGAGTTCAAGAACAGCCTGGACAACATGGTGAAACCCTGTCTCTACTAAAAATACAAAAATTAGCCAGGCGTGGTGGCAGCCACCTGTAATCCCAGCTACTTGGGAGGCTGAGGCAGGAGAATCACTTGAACCTGGGAGGCGGAGGTTGCAGTGAGCTGAGATGGCGCCACTGCACTCCAGCCTGGGTGACAGAGCAAGACTCCATCTCAAAATAAGTAAATAAATAAAAATAAAAAAATATTGTAGGTATTTTTAAATAGCCTTTCACTTTGCAATGAAGATGCTACCTATAACACAGACAGGTATAACACTGCATTCCCCTTTCTGCTGCCCCATGTCTTGATTTTCCTTTAGACAAGCTATACTTCTGCTCCTCCCATTCACTCACCCCTTAGCCCACTGCAATCTGGCTGCCACTCCTTCTTCCCTGCTGGAAGCCTCTCTGGCCAAAATCAATAATGACCTCATTGTTGCTAAATTCAATGGACACTTTTCTGTCCCCATCCTAACCAAAAGCTCTGCAGGATTTGACATGGTTGGCCACTCTTTTGCCCTTGAGAGTTTCTCCTCCCTTGGTTTCTATGACAACTTCTGGTTTTCCTCCTCTCTGGGCATTACCTTTCAGTCTGTTTCAGTCCATATACCCAGTCCTCAAATTAGTGATCACCAGGAATCTATCCTAAATTCTATTATATTCTTTTTTTATTCCTTTTCTTAATCTCACCCACTCTCATGGCTTCAACCCACATTCATTTGAAGACGACTCCCAAATCAATTTCTACAGATGAGACCACTCTCCTGATGCCTAGACCTTCTCAACAGCCAAAGGCCTATTGGGAAAGCTCTTCTAACTGTCCCACAGGCTCCACTCACTCAAAAATATCTAACATGGAACCCATCCTCCCTCCCCATCCTCACCCTAATCTGTTCTTCCTGTAGTCCCTGCTTCAGCAATATGTCAAACAAGCCAGAAACCGTCAGATGTGTCTGACTCCCACCTGTCCCTTGTCCCTTATCCCACACTTTCAACAGCTTTCTAATCAATTCACTTCTTCTCTATCCCTACCACCAATACCCCTAGTTTAAGGTCTCAATCGGTTTTTATCTGAACCATGTCAACAGCCTCTGACTGGTTTCCCTGCTCCAATCTATCCTCCATGAAAATATGGTAAAAATATGAACCTGAATGAATAATGTAAATTATTGCCATGTTTTCAGACACGACGGTGTAATATGGTTTCTGCTTACTTCTCCAGTTTATTCTTTTGCTGCTGCCCCCTTTCCACCCTTTTCAACAGTTCCGAGATCCCTCTTGCCAAGGCCTTCCATACATGCAGTTTCCTCAAAACCATCCTATCTTCCCTACTCCCACCCCAACCAAAACGCCCTTCATCTGGTTAATTCCTATTCATCCATTCTGCTTTAAATATCTTATTTAACAGATCCTAATGCAGTATTTATTGTGTTTTCATTTCATTTTATTTTGAGGACAGTCTCACTCTGTCACTCGGGCCGGAGTGCAGGGTATGATCATGGTTCACTGCAGCCTTGACCTCCTGGGCTCAAGCGATTCTCGCACCTCAGCCTCCCAAATAGCTGGGCCTACAGGCATATGCCACCACACCTGGGTAAATTTTATTTTTTATTTTATAGAGACAAGATCTAACTATGCTGCCAAGGCTGATCTTGACTTCCTGGGCTCAAGTGATCCTCCCACCTCAGACTCCCAGGTAACTGGGACTATAGGCATGTACCACTATGCTCAACTAATTTTTTAAATTTTTGTAGGAACAGGGTCTCACTATGCTGCCCAGGCTGGTCTTGAACTCCTGGTTTCACATAATCCTTCTGTCTTGGCCTCCTGAACTGTCAGGATTACAGGCATGAGCCACTGTGCCCGGCGAATATTTATGGTGTATCAAGTACTGTTCTAAGGGCTGTATGAAAAATGAGGCACAGAAAGATCAAGTAACTTGTCCAAGACCCATAGTCAACAAGTGGCAAAGCCAGGATTTGAACCTAGGCAATCTGGGTTACTAGGAAGATTTTTGTGCTCACACACCATCCAGTGCATACCTCTATCATAATGTTTAACTAACTACTGGATTTTCCTCCTCCCTTGTCTATCTCCCTCACAAAACAGTCAGCTTCTCAAAGGTATAGACTCTATCTTAGTTGTCTTTGAATGTCTAATTCTTACCCCAGGAACTCCGACTGAACATACAAACACTAAATGTCTACTGAATGAATGAATGAGTTAGCAAAAGGTCATAATGGATAAAGCAAACATTTCTAAAACTGTGTTCTTTAAAGAGATAAACAGGCACCCACCTCCTAAGATTCTCCATACTTCTTTATTTGCAAGTCACTTAATGTTAATGCCTACAACCTCTTTTTTAAATGTTGTGTTTTATAGAACCAGAATACTCAACAAAACAATAAAAGTAACCAAGCAAAGCTACCTTATGAGAGGGATGTCATACATTTTAAATTCACTAAAATAGCTTCATTTGATAAATTATTCTTTTTATTTTAGTATAAAATTATAGTTAGAAATTCTACCAGAGCCATGACAATAATTAGAATAGAAAAAGAATGCAACAGTTGACTATCTTCCCATCTAATGTTGATTAGTCACAGAGAGGAAATGCCAGTCTCAGAGCACATTTCTAACAACAACAACAAAAACATGGCCAAGTACGGTGTCTCACAACTGTAATTCTAGCACTTTGGGAGGCTGAGTTGGGTAGATGGCTTGAGGCCAGGAATTCGAGATCAGCCTGGCCAATAAGGCAAAACCCCATCTCTATTAAAAGCACAAAAATTAGTGGGGCGTGGTGGCCCATGCCTATAGTTGCAGCTACTCAGGAGTCTTAGACACAAGAATCACCTGAACCCAGGAGGTGGAGGTTACAGTAAGCCAAGATTGCGCTACTGCACTCCAGCCTGGGTGACAGAGCGAGACTGTCCCCCCCCCCCCCAAAAAAAGTGTCTCACTCTGAATGAAAAGATGTCATATCCTCTTAATGGATAAAACTATACATAACAGAGATTAAAAGTCAATTTAGAGCACTTGTATGAGAGAACAGAGTATAAAATGAAGATGGTTCATATGCTATCTACACATGTGGCCTTCTGGGTCAACAGTGAACAGAACACCAGTAGTATAGTATCGTATTGGTCAATTACAGGTACTTAAATAGTGTCTACTACTTGCTGAAGATGTTACAGGTTTTTCAACAAAAGACTTTAATGTGCCATGAAAATTTAAATCATAGCACACATCTAGTACTTAATTTCTGTGACAAGGGAGCATTCTGACTTTGAACTCTTTGGCTAAGCCTCCTTTCGCCTTATGTATACTTTCACAGCACCCTCTTACTTTCTTTCCAATTATCCTATTCCCTTCCTCTAAAATATTTGTCTCTTTCTTTTAAAATTATTGCTGATTTGTCCAATGATTATCAGGGGAAAGGGTCCTGACTAAATGACATAAACTTATCCTGTCCCTAAGGCTGAATAAATAAATAAAGTAAATAGCCCAATGGTAAGAGGCTACCTTGATGGTCAAACAGGCTGGTTTTCACATCTCAGCTCTACCATCACATACCATATGACTTTGGACAAATTACTTAAGCCTCTCTGTATCTCAGTTTCCTCATATGTAAAATGGAAATAATATTAGCAGAACAGTTGTAAGAATTAAATGAGATGATGTATGTAAATCGCTTAGCATGGTTCCTGAAACGTAAGTGCTCAATAAATGGAAAATATGGAGGTGAGTGGTTGCCTCAGACCTCACACCAGATTCTGAGCACTGCCACAGTATTTTGTATGAAAGGACTCTATCTGCATAAGATTCCAGGATTTTGGAGTTGTTATTGACTGTAAAGATCACCAAGTAAAATCTTCCATTTTAGAAATCTTTTCTAGGATTTCTTAAATCCTCCATGTCAAGCACTAGATAGGTAAGTGAATTCGTTCAGTTTGCCTGTCTTGTTAATGAGAAAGCCACAGTCTTTTAAATAAAATTCTCTTCTGAATTTTATTTAAAAGACTCAAAAGTAATAATGAGTACAATCGAAATATCATTGTGTATCACTGTGAACATACATTCAAACTGTAGGTTAGTGTTCTCACTCACAAATGGGAGCTAAATAATGCATACCTATGGGCATAGAGTGGAATAATAGACACTGGAGACTCGGGGGGGAGGATGAGAGATGAGAAATCACCTAATGGGTAAAACAATGTACACTATTCAAGTGATGCTTACATTCAACGCCCAGACTTCACTACTACACAATATGTCCATGTAACAAAACTGCACTTGTCCCCCTCTAAATCTATTAAAAAATGAAAACTAAAAAAAAATCTATATGTTAGAAACCCATATTACACTTCACCCTGAGTAAGCTAAACTGTTTCTGGTATAATATTGCCAACAAAGGAAAGCTCTCCATAGGTATACAAGGTACGTCATATATAGGACTCAGTTTTCTCTTGTGTAAAATGAGAATAATAATTATGTGATTCTCAGGACTATTATGAAGATGAAGTGAAGTGACATGTACAAAAGCACTTAGTACAGTGCTTCACTCTGATGTCTCAAAATTTACTGGGCTGATAATGATCTCTATTCTTCAGAGCGAATTCATCTATAGTGACATGAGTTTTCGACAAATCTTTTCCACTGCTGCCATTTAAAAAGCATACTTTGGTTTAGAGCCCAGGATGTTTTGAAGAAGGCATGGCCTCAATGCTAATGGACTGGCTGTGTTCCAGCATCTTTTTGTTGGGAACTCTCCCTTGCAACCAAATGTTAAATACAGATCATAGGTGACCTTGATAAAACTACTCAAGAAGGCAAATTTGACATCTTTCTTTCTTATGCATAAAACTCCAGGGAGTTTCAAGGCCCAGTGGTAATGGCCTATGGAACACAAAGGGCAACACGCACAATTCCCTTTAGAACTTCCAATCCTTCCAATCTTATGCATAAGCCATCTGCTTAGAGTCACCTGAACAATGAGAATTTAGAGTCTTCATGCTCAGGTTTCTGGAGTAAATTTATAAATACAATTAATGTGACATATAAGGCATGCCCACGCACTGCATGACACTGTGTAAAGCCCCGTATCCAGTTCTTTGTCTCAGCAATCTGAGAGAATAAAGATCTTGCAGATGTGGGTTTCTGCCCCATTAAACAGGACTACATAATCTTGTGACTACATTACTGCCACGTACTCTACCCTGAACCCTAGAACACCACCTGGAATTATGTGGCTAGGTAGAATAGATGAGACTTTTTACAATAAAACACTGAAGAAAACGATTTTAAAAACATCTGGTTTTCAGGTCTTGCAAGTTGTCATATATTGTGTACAGAAGTTTAGGTAGATGGACATTCATGAATGAGTTGTTTAAAACTTTAGTCTCAAGCCCCATCCTTGGCAGTCTCTATGAAGATATACAGAGAATATACAGAACACCCACAGTTCCTTTGATAACTTGCAACAGTTCTCACTTTAAGTATTAAATGCCTCCTCAATCAATGTATGATACAATGTATCACTGGTTTAATCATTACAAAACAACTTGTAAAGAGGAAGTGACAGAATTTGACTCATCCAGTCACTGCAAGCTTTTAGAGTATGCCTTTGGTTCAGAAAAGAGTGGATAGATGGTCAATAGATCTTGGTAACTGACTTCTCTCATACCACATGGAATAGAAAAAAGATAGACGGAGCCTATAAATTCCTTGGGTTCAGTGTCTCCCTAAGAGCTCAGCTTAGTGATAACTTTATAGTAGACATTTAATTCTATACTAGTAGAAATTAAATTGATTTAATTCCTTTACTATTCATCTTCATATAAGAAATATTGCATATATGCATTTTATATGTAAATGTGATCTTACATGACTGTCAGTCTTTTTTCTTTCTTTCTTTTTTCTTTTTTTGAGACAGAGTCTCACTCTGTCACCCAGGCTGGAGTGCAGTGGCACTACCATAGGTCACTGAATCCTCAACCTCTCAGGCTTAAGCCTCAGCCTCTAGAGTAGCTGGGACTACAGTCATGTGTCACCAGACCTGCCTAATTTTTTTAATGATTTGTAGAAACGGAGTCTCCCTATGTTGCCCTGGTTGGTCTCAAACTCCTGGGCTCAAGCAATCCACCCACCTCAGCCTCCCAGAGTGATGGGATTATAAATGTGAATCACCACGCCCAGCGGCTGTCAGTCTTAAAAACATATATGCTGATGTTCTTTGTGCTGGTATTGGCTCTTTATCAAGGTATTTTTGTGAATATGACTACACACACATTCCCTTTCTCCACATTTCCCTTCCCCATTCCCTGCCCACATTTTAATATGACTTTCAATTCAGGCAGGTCAGAATGAATCTATCCTATTTCAAAAATCCTAGAACTCTACACTGAATGACGGAAGGATGGAACAAGACACTCTTCACATAACGCCATGACTTTTAACACAATGAAGCTGGGTCTGGGACAAAAATGTATGGCCACAGTTGAAGAAGCCCCCTATGTCTTTGCTCTAGGATGTAAGTCTAAGAGGGAGTGGAGTTTACAGACATCATGTAGGACATAGGCTTACTTACTGAAGTCTGAGACTTTGGGGATCCTTAAGCCAATAAATAAGCAAGAGTATCATAATCTTCTGCCAAGAAGTGTTTCTTAAATATATGAGCAATTCAGGAGTTTGAGGCTGCACTGAGTTATGATCACCACTGTACTCCAGCCTGGGCAACAGAGTGAGACCCTGTGTCTAAGAAAAAAAGAAAAAAAATTATATATACATTTTAGTTTGGTGCAAAAGTAATTGCGGTTTTTAGTTCAAGAGATTGTGGCAAGTGACTGGACAGGAAAAACTGAGTCTTCCTGCTGTGTGAGAGAGGTTCTTCTCTTCCCTTGGGGTGAATTATGTTTGTCACTCTGTACATTTTCAGGTCTTTTTTTTTAGAATTATAAAACTATAATCATAGTAATCTGGCAGAGAATTCCCACAGGGGTTGGGAAGGAGGATGCTTGAGTGATTAGTCACCAAAGAGAGCCCAAAGAAGTGGACAGAGCTGGTAAACTGGTGAGAGAGCCTCAGGCATTCACCAGATTCAGAAGATTGCAATCATCTCTTTTGGCAAATGAATATAGAACATTTTTCTCCAACAGAAAGAAGAGCTTAGCCGATGTACCAGAAAGAGACATAAGATTTGAAAACAGAAAAAGGGGATCATGTTTCCATCTGATCTCAGAGGAAACATATGTGGAACAGGCAAGATGTAAACAAGATGTATTAGTTTTTTATCGGTGCATAACAAATCACCAGAAATTTAGCAGCTTAAACCATCACTCATTTATCAGTTCACAACTCTTTAGGTCAGAAGTCTGGTATGGCATGGTTGAGTTTTCTGCTCAGGGAATCACAAGGCTGAAATAACAGTGGCAACCAGATTGAGTTCTCATCTGGAGGCTCTAAAAAAGTTCTGCTTCCAACCTCATTCTTCCTGGCAAAATTCAGCTCCTTGTAGCTGTAGAATTGAGGTCCCCATTTCCTCTCTGGCTGGCAAACAAGGGCCACTCTCAGCTAAAAAAATTCCTTGCTACGTAGCTGCCTCCATCTTCAAGCCAGCAAATCCTTCTCCTGCTTCGTCTCTGACTTCCTGTCTCTGACCTCTAGACCCAGATTTAAAGGGGTTATGTCATTAGGTCAGATCCACTCAGATAATGTCACTGCTTTATGGTCAACTGATTTGGGACCTTAACTACATCTGCAAAATCTTTCCACAGCAGTATCTAGATAACGTATGGCTAAATACCTGGGAGAGGGTGTGTGTACAGCAGGGCCGGGAATCTTGGGGGCCATTTTAGAATTCTGCCTACCACAGGAGACACCTGTTATCAGGGCTTGTGGTTTCATGTGAGACCATGGCTTTCTAGCTTAGAAAGATAAAGAACCAGTACAAACCAAAGCACTTAGAGGTAAGTGGGTCTTGGACAATGCCAGAGCTTTTAAGGCTCTGGATTCACAGAGAAATATAGAAGGGGTATGTCTTTGTCTAATGTTCATCCTATGATACCCAACAGAGTCAGGAATGAGGCAGGAGGGGACTTCGAGCTGGTTGTTCCCATAAATTTTGCCAGCACATAGAAAGCACATAGTAGGATGCTAAGTAAATACTTGTTGAATAAAAGAACTAAGCCCATTTGAAGGCAAGCATTAATTAACATTAGAATCACAAATCTGAACTCAGCATATTCTGTGCTTTTTTCTTTCTTCTGTCTCCCTAAATCTGCAGGAAGATGTCCAGGGCCAAGTTTTTCCCCACTCTCTACCAGGATATTTAGAGTGATTAGTGTGCCTCTGATGGGCAAGCAGCCAATGACAGACAGTACTGCAGGAGGGACAGTCAAGGACAGCTGTCTTGATGATCCCTTTCCACTGCAGCTTCAGCTCAAAACTTGCCCTCCCTTTTGCATTATAATTAACCAAATTTAGGCCGTTAGAGATAAGGAAAGAGAGAAGTAATATTATTTGAACTTCTCCTATGTGTCAGATATATTACATAAGCTCGTATTTAATTCTCATAGTAACCCTATGAAATGGGTATTATTTCAAATGAGGAAATGATAGTACAGAGATGGCATTTGAACCTGGGTATTCCAGACCCCAAGACCTAAACATTGTACTAATCTTGTTCCATGCATTGCTAACTTTTACACCTGTGATGATTTTTTTCACTGCCTTTTAAGTTTAGGGTCATCTTTCACCTATCATATCTTTCTTGTTTTTTAGAGATGAGGTCTTACTATGTTGCCCAGGCAGGAGTGCAGTGACTATTCACAGACACGATCACGGTGCACTACAGCCTCAAGTTCCCGGTCTCAGGTGATCCTCCTGCCTCGGCCTTCGGAGTAGCCCCACAGGCATGCACCACCACGTCAGCATCATCTAACATTTTTTAGAGCCACTCCTCTTACTTGAACCCTGAATTCCCAGCTTGACCAATCCCTGCTGAGGTACTGTCTTTCCAACTATCAGCATAGAACAGTTTTTACTCTTACTTCTGCTGAGCTTATTTCTAAGTGACTGCTAGAGGACCCAATAAGACTACTGATATTGTTAAACTAGGTTTGTGTACCTGGAAAATGTCCTCTGAATCCTAGCACATTAACATTTTCTTTGAGGATACAGAAAATAACAATAACAAAAAACCTAAGCTTGACATTTTTCTGCTCAATCAAGTTCTTCCCCACCCTCAAGACCCCTCAACACATTTTGGACACATTTTGCAGAGCCAAGCAAGACAACCCAAGGGATTTATACTCACTTACCCTTAGGATTTGTGGTCTATGTTGTGAAGTAAAAAACCCCACTAAAAAGGCAACTTTACTGAGGGAGAAATGAAACCAACACCAACTCATATGTCATTTTGTTGTATGGTCAGTCTCTCAGTGTGCACTACACTGTATCAGCATTAGGGAAAATTAAGTGAGAAAAACATTACAACAGCCCAGGGACACTTCTACCTAAATTTTGTGATTACATTTTAAGTGCTCTCTGTCACAGATATCATAAACTGATTAAATCATTTCATGCCTGACCCCTACTGACTATGCTAAGTGAAAAGAGAGGGCTATTAATAACTACCCATTTCTGACAGCTGCCCAGGGGCAACGCAGCCTTTTGCAGCAGTGAAATGACTCCCCAGCTCACTTACTGAATGCTGAATATTGATTCATATTATGAGTGTTGTCAAACACAGAGTGCAGTGCTGCAGATCCGTAGTGGCAGGTCATCAGGAATAGCATTAGCAAATGTCAGGTCAGGAATCAAAGGCCTGCTGGACTCTTTAGGGATGAGATTTATCGATTCCATAAAACGTGAAACAGATCAAGTACTTGTGATGATGGAAATGGTCGTGGCAGAATGAGGCTGAGCCTGTTCTGATGTAGACCTCAGGAGAGATGCATCACACAAGTGACCACTGAAGAAAATGCTAAAAGTTGGAATTTCCAGGACAAGGCCAACAGAAGCTTTGGGCTAAGAAGGAGATTTTAGGGCTAAATGTCAGAACTTAGATGTGAAATTGGTCATAGGTATAGGGGTATGTGCATGTATGTGTGTGTGTGTGTGTGTGTGTTTGTGTGTGTGTGTGTGTCCTAGCAGTCTAAGATAGCCAGATCCAAAAGAATATGATCAGATACTGATGAATGTTATAGACAAAAGATAACTCTCTATATAAAAGATGCAATTTGCTAATCTTACCTCTTACATAAAATTTTTAAGAGAAATTTACTTACAGTTTATTTTTTCTATTCTTTAGTCTTATTTAAAGTCTAAATTTTCCTCTGATAAGAGAAGGCAAAAAATATTAGAATCTTATAGCCTGTTCATCAAAGGATCACTCTAGACTTGTTTTAAATGAGTTGATGATCCCTCCTTTTGAAGATACTTAAATTATATCTGGCTTCTAGATTTTCATCATTAGAATTAATTTTTTAATCAAAGGCTCCCTTACTGTCACTCCACTCTTGTATTATTCTACAAGGTGTCCATTAAAACTGTGCCTTCATAATCCCCTTCTCCCCTCCAGTATCTTCATCTTGATACAGTTAAAAAAAAAAAAAAAAAGACCGAGTCTAGAAGTTAGAACACTGGATTCTTCTAATCCTTACTCTGCCACTTATCTTGTGACCATAGACAAGTCACAACCTCCCTGTATCTCAACTTCCTCACCAGCAAAAAAAACAAAAACAAAAACAAAACAAAACAAAACAAAAACTGCATGTGTACTAGCTCTGAGAAAGGTTTTATACAGAGGATCAATAATAGACCATAAGTTCCACGAGGAAGAGCAGGGTACATGTATTATGACTCATTTTGATGTTCTCAATGCCTAGTAAAGAGACAGGCTCAGAGTAGTAACTGACTTTTTAATTTAAATAAAAGATGGATATACTTGGGGACTGTAAAGGTTTACTAAGTTTTATGTTTCTCTTATTATATGTTTATTTGCTAAGTGTAGTACTTGGTCTAGCATCACTGGGAATGTTTTGGAACTCGCATTGCTAATGGTGGTTTGCAGAAGCAATCCTTTCACCTCTCCTAAGAGCAGGACACAATGTTTTCTTTAATTTTGCCCCCTACCGTGACAGAGCCTTGAGGTCTATGTAAGGGAAAGCTAGCAGCTGCTAAGTTCTAATTCTGTTTATTATATCTGAATAGGTAAATGTAAGTTGGTTGTCATCTAAAGCTTGAAAGAGTTTCTGCTCTCTATGGAAAATTTGCTGTTTGGACCAGTGTATTATGTCCTCAGTGATTAGCTTTTATCTAAAAAGTAAATTTCAGAAAATTAAACAAAATTATTCTTTAAAAAATTATTTATAATAACCTAGTCATCATTGGATTACATCAGATAATTCTACCTCTTAAATAAAATTTTTAAAAGAAATGTACTTACAGTTTATTTTTTCTATTCTTTAGTCTTAAAGTCTAAGTTTTCCTCTGATAAGAAAAGGCAAAAAATATTAGAATCTTATAGCCTGCCCATCAAAGAATCACTCTAGTCTTGTTTTAAATGGGTTGATGAGAGAAAATGAACAGGTGCTACAGATTACTTAGCTGATCTAAAATTAAAGATTGATATTTTTCCTCTTGTTCTATTAGCAGACCTTTAGTGACATGTTAGCACTGGATAATGGTTGCAGCAGTTTAAGCCTCATGCTGTGATTTTTAACAGAAAGCCTAGCTACAGCAGCAAACAATGACATCTCCCCAAAGCTAGTAACCTAATAAGGAAGCAGTCGCAGCCTTAGGCAGTTTGACTAAACAGCAAGAGAAATCTGACTTCCAATGTACTGACTCCATTTTAAAGACAATGGCCTGGCTTAATTAACACTGTATTCATTTGTAACTCAATCAATTGTAGAATTTTTGTCCTTTAACCATTGACTCTACCAGCTCAAAAAGAAAAAGAAGGCTCAAGTTGCTGGAAGTCTTGATTTGTATAAACAGGCATTTCTGAACCAGTGACAAAATAAATAACCCTTGGCATTAATTGCTAACTTTCCCAAATGTCCAGGTAATCACTGAAATAATCGTTGACACAGGAAAAGAATTTCATTGACTATTTTAGGTATAAACATGGGATGTATTTAACATAATACCAAAATTTAAATGTTTTTCTCATACTCCTCTTTTGGGGAGCACTAAATTAAGAACATTAAGCCTACTCAAAAACGTCTTTTTCAAATTATTTTTCCAAGAGTAGTATAGTAGATTTTTGTCCAGAAAGTGTATGGAATCTCATAAACTTCATTTGACCTATCTTAGCCCCTGACCTTTGGTTAAACCAATATTTGCTACCTTCTGAACAGAAACTAAAATAAATGCTAACTCGACCAGGTTATCCTACATTAACTTTGATTTTCTAAATACATCTGTCAACAGACAATGAAAGTTAAATAGATAAATGCTACTAAAATAGTATTCTGGCTTTCATAAGTGAGGATACAATTTTCAGAGAAATAAAATACATGATTACTACATTACATCAACTATGTTGTGTAAAAATTTGGTATTTTCTTATTTTATATCTTGTAAAACCAACCACCTAGCTTTCCTGAAAATCCTTGCATTCTCAAAAATTATGCACCAAAAAATAATAATATGGCTTATAAGAAAAACAGGGTTGGGTTGGACCACTCAAAACTCTACCCAGAATATAAAGAAAAATAATAACAATACTAATAAAAATACTAGCATAGTTAATCTCAGCTGTTGTTTACATTGAGCACCACAGTCAGTTCTTTGTAGCCTTAATCCTGGGGGCTCATTCTTCCTCCTTCTAGATATAGGTCCCACAGGGCATTTGATTCTAAAGAGACTATTTTATATTAAAATTAAAAGCATAACTAATCCAGAACAGAGCTCTCTTTATTAATTCATTGTTTTAATACAGGGAAATGTCTTTGCATCCTTTTCATTTGTGCTGGTGGCTACACTTACACGGCAGAAATCATACTGGAAGAAATAGAGGCTCTAAAAGGCACTAAATGAGCCACTATTTACACTAAAAGAAGGCACTTCTGTAGATTCTCAGCTTTTCTCTTAAGGTCTTCAGTAAGTAATGAGATTTCTCTTTAATTGGGAGAAAGTTTGCCCCAGTTGCTTCAAAGCATTAATTTAAAAAGCAGGAAAATCACATATAAATGAACATAATTTCCAGGTTATTCCTACTTTATTCCCCTAGTTAAAGATACTAGTAAAAGATAATTTGCATCTAAGAAGCTATATGATACTTAAACTCGGTTCTCTATTTTAATAAGTAAGTATAACTGTTAAAAGCTTAATAATAGTGAGGAATGGAGGATGAAGGGAAGTAAAGTCTAAGCTCTCTAACCTGACACCCAGGATCTCCCGCCATCTGACCTAAATTAGTCTAGGTTTCCAGTTTTATCTCCCACACACAGCTCACCAGACGAAGCCATGCTGGGATGATCTTTTATCTGGTCCCTGTCTTAAGTACCCCATAACTGCTATCCTGAGACCCCAGTTTCTCGGAATACTGTCCCTGCTTCTAGGCCTGACAGTGATTCTGCCTCTTCCAGGAAACCTCCCCTCTCCCTCTTCCTTCTTCCTCTGACCTCTTCTTATCTTGCAACTAACTCATTTAGATCTTTCTATATAATGCCTTGAATTGCCAGCCAAGTTTCTTTACACATGTATAGAAATATATACATACATGGAGAGAGAGAGAGAGAGAGAGAGTGTGTGTGTGTGTGTGTGTGTGTGTGTGTGTGTGTGTGTATGTGTATGTGTCTTACCTCCTGAGTTAGACTCTAAGCAACTTGAGTGGAGGTCTTTGCTGTCAGCATCTTCTATTTTTTTTGTTGCAACACCGAAATGCCTAGCAGTGTTTATGCATGGAAATATCTCAGTAAGTATTGGTTTGAGAATTTTCCAGTTGATTTTTGGGGGCCCTATATGGAAAACATATATTTGTACAATGACAACTCTAGGCTTGCTGAATAAACTCCAAATGACTTGAAAGAAATTATGTGCCTCCTTAAGCACCAAACAGTATCTGAAAATAATTTATGTTCACAGGGGAAGACTTAGATTTGAGCTGACTATACTGTTAGAGACAAAGATATGGCTTTTTTTTTTTTTTTTTTTTCTTTTTTTTTGAGACAGAGTTTCACTCTTGTTGCCCAGGCTGGAGTGCAATGGCACGATCTCGGCTCGCCGCAACCTCCGCCTCCCGGGTTCAAGCGATTCTCCTGCCTCAGCCTCCCAAGTAGCTGGGATTTACAGGCGTGCGCCACCATGCCCGATTTATTTTGTATTTTTAGTAGAGACAGGGTTTCTCCATGTTGGTCAGGTTGGTCTCAAACTCCTGACTGCAGGTGATCTGCCCGCCTCAGCCTCCCAAATGCTGAGATTATAGGCGTGAGCCATCGTGCCCGGCCGATATGGCTATTTTTATAGCTTTTCTGAAGTAATAGTCTTAGTAAAAATATATATGTATCTTTTTTTTTTTTTTTTTTGAGACAGAGTTTCACTCTGCCACCCAAGCTGGTGTTCAGCGGCACACTGATGGCTCACTGCAGCCTCAACCTCCTGGGATCCAGTGATCCTCTTACCTCAGCCTCCCAAGCAGCTGGGACTACAAGGATGCACCACTATGCCCAGCTAATTTTTGTATTTTTTGTCAAGATGGGATTTCACCATGTTACCCAGGCATATATATATATGTATCCTTCAACAGTAAAAATTCAGTGAGGTAGCAGGATATAAAATTATATTCAGAAACTGATAGCCTTCAAATACTGTACACACATAATAACCAGAAAACTTCCTTTTAATAGCAACAAAGATAATAAAATATAGATAAACATAAAAAGAAATGGCAAAACCTAAGTGAGGAAAATTTTTAAAGACTTCTGAAAGCCCCAAGAGTAGACCTGAACAAATGGAAAGACATCTCCTACTATAAGACAGAATGACTCAACAGCATAAAGATGTCTATTCTCTCTAAGCTAATTTATAAATTTAATGCAATCTCAATAAAAATATCACTTTTTTAAAAATGGAACTAAGTTGGTACTAAAGTTCATATGAAACAACAACATGCAAGTTTAGTCAGGAAAATACTGATAATGAAAACCTATGAGATGGGACTAGCCATACTGTCATTAAAACATTAAGCTTCTATAACTAAAACATTGGGATACTGGCACACAAATAGAGTGACCAGTAGAATAGAACAAAAGGTACAGAAATATACCCATGTACATACAGAAATTAGTATATAATAAAATGACATGTCAAATCATTGAGACAAAGATGAACTTTTTAGTAAATGATGCTAGGATAATTGCTGAGCCATTTGGAAAAAATGTAATTAGACACATATCTTACATCATGCATAAGAATAAACTTCAAATGGATCACAGATCCACATATATAAATATAAATTTTTTTAGCTTTGTCCCCTGTGGGGGCCTAAAAGCAATTACATCTCAGTAACAATGAGTATATCTAGAACCCATATCTGAGTTTCTTTTTTGAGATAGGGTCTTGCTGTGTTGCCCAGGCTGGAGTGCAGTGGCACAATGACAGCTCACTGCAGCCTTGCCCTTCCAGGGTCCAGCGTTCCTCCCACCTCAGCCTCCCAAGTAGCTGGGACTACAGGCATGTACCACCATGTCCGGCTAATTTTTGTGTTTTGTTTAGAGATGAGGTTTTGCCATGTTGCCCAGGCTGGTCTTGAATGCCTGAACTCAAGGGATCCGCACACCTCGGTCTCCCGAAGTGCTGGGATTACAGGCATGAGCCACTGGCCTGGCCTCGTATCTGAGTTTTTAAATAACACTTTCCACTAAAAAGAATCAATGTTCCCTGGAGGACTCACTGGTTCCATGGCTATGTCAGAGAAAGCACAAGATGATCCTGGAACACACTGTTGTATTAGAAAGTTAAAAAGTATACAAAGAATGGTAAGATAAAAGGACAAAGGGACCAGCTTGAAGGGGTTCTCACAGACAAAATCTGGGACAATTTGAACATCAGAATAAATAATGAAAGCAAAGATTTTAATCCACTGAATAACACAGGAATCACTTAATCCTTACTAAAACATATGTACATATATATATGTATATACATATATAAGAGAGGGAAAATGGGAAGCTTCTCCTTATAACAGAATGCCAATTAATGAATGTAGAAGGGACAATTTGGCAACAATTATATTAATAATTGATTCGGGCATGATTATTTGTCAATGTATGCTAAAACTGAAAGTTTAATGAGGAACAATATGTTTCAATAGTTTCAAAGTATCGCCTCATGCTTGCTTATTAGTTATAAAAAGAAAAACAGTAACTTTACACTGGAAAACCTGGAAGTCATCACCTTTGTCATCACCAATTGATCACAGTCAAGATCACCAATAATGAGACACATCAATGTCATTCCCTGATATGACATGCCAATAAAGTGCATCATCATTTCTGGTAATATGCTTGCCAAAAGTGCCTAACCCGCATATGGTCATGAGAAAACAGAAGACTAACCCAGAATGAAGGACATTCAACAAAATAACTGGCCTCCTCAAAACTGTCAATGGCAAAAGAGACCAAAGAAAGGCTGAGGAACTGTTCAAGGTTAAAAGAGAGTAAATAGACACAACAAGCAAAGGAAAGGCATGATTGTGAACTGGACACTAGCGTAAGAAAAATAGCTATAAAGACTATCATTGAGGCAATTGATGAAATCTGAATATGGTTTAAGGATTAGATCACAGTTTTGCACCAACATCAAATTTCCTGATTTTGATAATTGTACTGTGGTTACATAAGAGGATATTCTTGTTCTTAGAAAATTCACACTGAAATACTTTTAAGTAAAGGGATATCATGTCTGCAACTTACTTGCAAATGGTTCAGAAAAACAATATAGACAGATTAAAATAGATTTAAAAGATATAAAGAGATATAGAGAAGTTTTTTGGGTTTTTTTTTTTTTTTTTTTGAGACTTCTGGAGTACAGTGGCACAATCTTGGCTCACTGCAAACTCCACCTCCTGGGTTCAAGTGATTCTCCGGCCTCAGCCTCCTGAGTAGCTGGGATTACAGGCATCCGCCACCATGCCAGGCTAAGTTTTTGTATTTTTAGTAGAGATGGGGTTTCACTATGTTGCCCAGGCTGGTTTCGAACTCCTGAGCTCAGGCAATCCACCCACCTCGGCCTCCCAAAGTGCTAGGATTACAGGCGTGAGCCACTGCGCCCAGCCGAGAAGTATTATATACATACACACACACACACACACACACACACACACACACACACACACACACACAGAGAGAGAGAGAGAGAGAAAGAAAAGTGTAGATGCAAATAATTGGTATACCAATTATTTGGTATATAATAAATGGGACAGATGTAATAATGGTATTATTATAAAGGGCATACAAGTATAAGTAAATGGTATGCAACTTTTCCTTAGGTTTGAAGCTTAAAAACTTTTTTTTTAATGATTATTTGAACAGCTTTGGGGGTACAAGTGGTTTTTGGTTACATGGTTGAATTCTACAGTGGTGAACTCTGAGATTTTAGCACACCCATCACCCAAGCAGTATATACTGTGGCCAATATGCAGTCTTGTATCTATCACCCCCACCCCAACCTCTCCTCCTGAGTCCCTGAAGTCCATTATATCAATCTGTATCTTTGCATTCTCATAGTTTAGTTCCCACTTATAAGTGAGAATAAACCATATTTGGTTTTCCATTCCTGAGTTAGTTCACTTAAAAAATGGCCTCCAACTCAATCCAAGTTGCTGCAAAAAACATTATTTCATTCCTTTTTATGGCTGAGTAGTATGCCGTGGTGTATATATACTACATTTTCTTTTTTCTTTTCTTTTCTTTTTTTTTTGTTTTTGAGATGGAGTCTCGCTCTGTCGCCCAGGCTGGAGTGCAGTGGCACAATCTCGGCTCACTGCAACCTCCACCTCCCGGGTTCAAGCAATTCTCTGCCTCAGCTTCCTGAGTAGCTGGGATTACAAGTGCCCACAACCACACCTGGCTAAATTTTTGTATTTTTAGTAGAGACAGGGTTTCACCATCTTGGCCAGGGTGGTCTTGAACACCTGACCTCGTGATCCACCCGCCTCGGTCTCCCAAAGTGCTGGGATTACAGGTGTCAGTGACCACGCCCGGCCACATTTTCTTTATCTGTTCATTGATTGGTGGGCACTTAGATTGGTTCCATATCTTTGCAATTTGGAACTGTGCTGCTATAAACACATGTGTGCATGTGCCTTTTTCATATGATTTCTTTTCCCTTGGGTAGATACCCAGTAGTGGGACTGCTGGATTGAATGGTAGATCTACTTTTAGTTCTTTAAGGAACCTCCATACTGTTTTCCATAGAGGTTGTACTAATTTACACAGCACAGTGGTTCACGCCTGTGATCCCAACACTTTGGGAGGCCAAGGCAGGAGAATCACTGGAGTCCAGCAGTTCAAGAACAGCCAGGACAACATTGCAAGACTCTGTTTCTACAAAATATAAAAAATTAGCTGACCGTGTTGGCACATGCCCGTAGTACCAGCTACTTGGGAGGCTGAGGTGGGAGGATCACTTGAGCCCTGGGGTCGAGGCTGCAGTGAGCCATAATTGCACCATTGCACTCAGCCTGAGTGACAGAAATGAGATCCTGTCTCAGAAAGAAAGAAAGAAAAAAAAAGAGTTCCCTTTTCTCTCCATCCTCACCAGCATCTGTTATTTTTTGTCTTTTTAATAACAGCCATTCTAACTGACATAAGATACAACAATATCTCATTGTGGTTTTCATTTGCATTTCCCTGATGATTAGTCATGTGAAACATTTGTTCATATACCTACTGGCCATTTGCATGTCTTCTATTGATAAATGTATATTCATGTCCCTTCTCACTTTTTAATGGAACTGTTTGTTTGTTTGTTTTACTGTTGAGTTGTTTGAGTTCCTTGTATATTCTGGATATTAGTCCCTTGTCAGATAAATAGTTTGCAAATATTTTCTCCTATTCAGAAGGTTATGCCTTTATTCTGTTGATTGTTTCCTTTGCTGTGCAGAGGCTTTTTAGTTTAATATTGTCCCATTTGTACATTTTTGTTTTTGTTGTCTATGCTTTGGAGGTCTTAACTATAAAATCTTTGCCTAGACCAGTGTCCTAAACTGTTTCCCCTATGTTTTGATCTAATAGTTCCATAGTTTGGAATCTGATATTTAAGTCCTTAATCCATCTGGAGTTGGCTTTTTGGTACATGGAGAGAGATATGGGTCCAGTTTCATTCTTCTGCATATAAATATCCAGCTTTCCCAGCACCATTTATTGAGGAGACTGTCCTACTAACGTATATTCTTGTTGCCTTTGTCAAAAATCGGTTGGCTGTAAATATGTGCATTTACTTCTGGGTTCTCTATTCTGTTCCATTGGTCTATACGTCAATTTTTATACTGATACCATGCTGTTTGGGTTACTATATCCTTGTAATATACTTTAAAGTCAGGTAGTACGATGCCTCCAGCTTTGTTCTTTTTGCTCAGGATTGGTTTGCCTATTCAGGCTCTTTTTTGGTTCCATACAAATTTGGGGATTATTTTTTCTATTTCTACGAAAAATAATGTTGGAGGCCAGGTGTGGTGGCTCACACCTGTAATCCTAGCACTTTGGGAGGCTGAGGCGGGTGGATCACTTGAGGTCGGGAGTATGAAACCAGCCTGGCCAACATGGTGAAACCCCATCTCTACTAAAAATACAAAAAAATTAGCTGGGCATGGTGGCGGGCACCTATAATCCCAGCTACTTGGGAGGCTGAGGTAGGAGAATCGCTGGAACCCAGGAGGCAGAAGTTGCAATGAGCCAAGATCACACCACTGCACTCCAGCCGGGGCAACAGAGTGAGACTCCACCTTAAAAAAAAAAAAAGTTGGTATTTTAATAGGGACTGCATTGAATCTACAGATTTCTTTGGGTAGTATGGTCATTTTAACAATATTAATTCTTCTGACCCACAAACATGGAATATCTTTCCATTTGTTTGTGTTCTGTTCAATTTCTTTCATCAGTATTTTATACTTTTTCTAATAGAGGTCTTTCACTTCCTTTGTTAAATTTATGTCTAGATATTTTCTTTGCAGCTATTGCAAATGAGATTACTTATTTGATTTCTCTTTCAGCTAGTTCATTATTGGTGTATAGAAATGCTACTGATTTTGTATGTTGATTTTGTATCCTGCAACTTTACTGAATTTAACAGTTTAATGAGTTTTTTGGTGGAGTCTTTTGGTTTTTCTAAATATAAAATTATTTTTGTCTGCAAAGAACAATGTAACTTTGTCTTTTCCAATCTGGATGCTTTTAATTCTTCCTCTTGCCTGATTGTTCCTATGTTGAATAGGAGTGGTGAAAGTAGGCAACCTTGTCTTATTCTAGTTCTTACAGGAAAGGATTTCAGCTTTGCCCCCACTCAGTATGATGTTACATGGGCTTGTCATATATGGCCTTTATTATGTTGATATATGTTGCTTCTAGAGCAAGTTTGCTGAGAGTTTTTATTATGAATGGGTGTTGAATTTTATCTAATGCTTTTTCTGTGCCTATTGAAATGGTCATATGATTTTTGTCCTTCATTCTGTTGGTGTGATGAATCACGTTTGTTGATTTGCATATATTGAGCAATCTTTGCATCCCTGTTTTAAATCCCACTTGATCATGGTGTATTATCATTTTGATGTGCTGTAGAATTCAGTTTGTTAGAATTTTGTTGAGAATCTTTGCACCTATGTTCATCAGAAATATTGGCCTGTAGTTTTTGTTGCTGTTGTTTTGTTCTTGACTGGTTTTGTTATCAGGGTAATGCTGGCCTCATAGAACAAGTTGGGGAGAATTCCCTCCTCTTGCATTTTTTGGAATGGTTTGAGGAGTGAGTCCTTCTTTATACATTTGGTAGAAATAGGCAGTGAAGCCATTAATCCTGGGCTTTTCTTTGTTGGGAGACTTTTTATTACTGATTCAATCTCATTACTTGTTATTGGTCTATTCAGGTTTTCTATTTCTTCCTGATTCAATCTTGGTAGGTTGTATGCCCCAGAATTTATGCATTTCCTTAAGGTTTTAAAGTTTGTTCGAATACAGTTGTTCATAATAGCCTCTGATATCTTTTGTATTTCTGTGGTATCAGTTGTAATATCTCCTTTCTCATTTCTGATTTTATTTGGGTCTCTCTCTCTTCTCTCCCCCTCTCCCCTTTGGTTATAGCAATTTTTGGTTATAGCCATTTATCAACTTTATATGTTAAAAAAGCCAACTTTTCATTTCACTGATCCTTTTTATTGTTTTCTTTGATAATCTCTATATTCTTTAGTTCTGATTTGATCTTTATTGTTTCTTTCCTTTTAGTAATTTTAGGTTCAGTTTGTTCTTGCTTTTCAAGTTCCTTGAGGTGCATTGCTAGATTATTTATTTGAAATCTTTCTACTTTTTTGATGTAGGCATTGAATGCTATAAACTTCTCTTAGCACTGCTTTTGCTGTATCCTGAGGATTTTGTTATGTTGTGTTTCCATTTTCATTTAAGATATTTTTTGATTTTCATGTTAATTTCTTCATTTAGTCAATGGTCCTTCAGGAGCACGTTGTTTAATTTCCATATGTTTGTATAGTTTTCAAATTATTGCTGATTTCTATTGATTTCTAGTTTAATTGTGATCTGAGAAGATACTGATATGATTGCTATTCTTAAAAATTTATTGAGATTTGTTTTCTGGCCTAACATATGTTCTATCCTGCAGAATGTTCAATATAATGATGAGAAGAATGTGCACTCTGGAGCTGTTGGGTAAAATGTTGTATAAACGTCTATAAAGCCCATTTGGTATAAAGTCCAGTTTAAACCCAATGTCTCGTTGTTGATTTTCTGTTTGGATGATCTGTCTAATGCTAGTTGCATTAGACTATGAGTGGAATACTGAATTCCCAACTATTATTGTATAGGAAGTCTATCTCTTTATTTAGGTCTAGTAATATCTGCTTTATAATCTGGGTGCTCCAGTGTTGGGTGCATATATATTTAGAATTGTTATATCCTCTTGCTGAAGTGATTCCTTTGTCATTATATAACTTTTCTTTGTGTCTTTTTACTGTTTTGACTTAAAGTCTGTTTTATGTAAGTATAGCTATTCTTGCTTGCTTTTGGTTTCTGTTTGCACGGAATATATTTTTCCATCCCTTTACTTACAGTCTATACATGTCTTCACAGGTGAAGTGAGTTTCTTGTAGGCAGCATAAAGTTAGGTAATGTTTTGTAATTCATTCAGCTAGCCTCTATGTTTTAAGTGGAAAATTTAATCCACTTACATTTGAGGGTATTATTGATATGCTCCTGTTATATTGTTAATTGTGTTCTGAATGTTTTATATATTCTTTGTTCCTTTCTTCATCTCTTATTGTTTATGATTGTGGTTTGGTGTTTTTCTTTAGCGGTAACATTTGAGTCCTTCCTCTTCCTCATTTGTGTGTTTGCTTTACCAGTGAGCTTTATACTTCCACATGTTTTCACAATGGTAGATATCCTTTCACTTCCAGGTTTAGGACTCCCTTAAGTATTTCTTCTAGGGCCTAGTGGTAATGAATTCTGTCAGCTTTTGCATGCCTGGGAAAGAATTTATTTCTCCTTCATTTATGAAGAATAATTTTGCTAGATATAATATTCATGGCTGGATGCAGTGGCTCATGCCTGTAATCCCAACACTTTGGGAGGCCAAGGCAGATGGATCATCTGAGGTCAGGAGTTCAAGACCAGCCTGGCCAACATGGTGAAACCCTGTCTCTACTAAAAATACAAAAATCAGCTGGGTGTGGTGGTGGGCACCTGTAATCCCAGCTACTTAGGAGGCTGAGGCAGGAGAATTGCTTGAACCAAGGAGGCAGAGGTTGCAGTGAGCCGAGATCACACCATTGCACTCCAGCCTGGGCGACAAAAGCGAAACTCTGTCTCAAAAAAAAAAAAAATCTGTTATTAATTATTTTTTAATGAGATTACTGGATTTGCCCCTCAGAAAAAAGATGCAGTTATCTGCCATCTTAAAGTTGTATTTCTAACACAAATATGTGATCTATTACTCCGTTTAAAAATCTTTAGGTCAGGAGCGGTGGCTCATGCCTGTAATCCCAGCACTTTGGGAGGTGGAAGTGGGTGAATCACCTGAAGTCAGGAGTTCGAGGCCAGCCTGGCCAACATGGTGAAACCCCGTCTCTACTAAAAAATACAAAAATTAGCCGGGTGTGGTGGTGCATGCCTGTAATCCCAGCTACTCAGGAGGCTGAGGCAGGAGAATCGCTTGAACCTGGGAGACAGAGGTTGCAGTGAGCTGTGAACACACCACTGTACTCCAGCCTGGGTGACAGCGAGACTCTGTCTCAAAAAAAAAAAAAAAAAAAAAATCTTTAATGGCATACAATTACCTTCATGATAAAAGTAAAATTGTTTAACATGACCTTATGAAGTCCTCATAAATTTTTTCAGCTTCATTATTTCCATTTTGTGCCTCCCTTACAAATGTGCCTTACTGGTGAAGTCTTTTCTGGCTTCCACATAAAAATTAATTTGCCCCCTTTTGCTTTCCCATTGGAAAGTATGCATCCTATTACAGCTATTATGCATTGTCATTGTTTATTTCCATGCCAGTTTTCCCCAGTATGGTTTAAGCTGTTTGAGGGGAGGCAAATTGTCATACTCATCTAATACACCAAATACAGAAGCTGACTATAGTAGGAACTCAATGTCTGTGACACAGGTCTAAATGTATTCCAAGTGCTATAGCATGCAAGCAGATATTCAAACTTTCCTTAACTTTTGAATTCACTCCAACTGCACAGTTCTTATAATTTTCTGTTTCCAAATTAACAGATCATCAGATTTATTCCCTTTTGAATTCACACACCCATGTATTTTGTCAACATAATCCATATATGGTAATAGTGATTGTGATCTCCTAGACATTTGTACATTCTTTGATCAACAAAAACATGTGATTGTTCCAGCATTTTTGTTGACACTTTAAAAGCAAATAGCCAGCCTCTCTCTACATTGTAAGTAGCATTTTAACAACGACTAGATTAAAATGTTGATTAAAATGACACTATACCAGCAAGTAGCCGTATTCAGAAAATACATGTACATACCTACATATACACATCCTGTACAGAGGTCTATAGGAGAGCACTACAAGGAATGGAATCAAGAGTCCTAATCCTCAATTACTAGGATATAATATTTGTTTTAACTTAGTTGCACAGTTCCTAAAATTGTCCTTTCCTGCCTTTTATTTTGTAATGCTTAACCTCCTCTAGAAGAAGCCTCAGAATTATAGCACTTTAAAACTGTGATAAGACAAAACTTGCAAAAATTATGTTCTTTTTAAATGTATTTTAAAATATTTGCCTTAGTTTTCTTAAAAGGAATCTGTATATAACCAAGGAAATACAAGTGTAATATCATGAGATTCAAAGGTTTATCAAAATTGCAATAACATAGACAATCCTCAAGTAAAACAGATGCAGATTTGTACCACAGAGATTTGCAGTATCACTGTTGATTTACTTAAAAGATAAAATGTTAACAAACAATAATCATAAAGTGGAAAGCCCTATGAAAAAAGGGATACATGACCAGAACAAAGTATTGGCTCCTATGACTAATAACCCTATGGCCACTGATAAAACTATGAATATAATGTCAGCTGTCCTTCTCATTCAAATGAAATTTCTTATATCCACATCAGCACAGCAGTGTCAGTTGTGGTTGTCAGCCAGGATATTTAAAGAACCTTAAAACAGCTGGATTTTACAAAGAAGTCCTTAAAATGGGATTGTACAGACTCAAATTATTCCACAGTATATTAAAGAGGACAATTTTTAAAAGAAAAACCACATAAAACGTGTAAGTAGAGCCATATATTTCCAGGATTTGAACTCTATGTGACCCTGGTGTATTAGACCCATTATTTAAAAGGCAACCTCTTAAGAATTGGGCTTAATTTTTAATCTTAAAAACCGCGCGGAACAAAAACTATTAAAATTCCTTGAAATAATCTTTAAAAGAATAGGTTTATTAACTACATAACAGTATAATCCAGGAAGGGAAGAATTATCCTCAGTTTGTCTTGTGACTAGAAAATGAGATTTTCATAAGCCATATATTTAAAAAATCAGCCTGTGTTCCTCATATTAATTATTAATACATATATATATCAGGCTCCCAGCAAGTTCATATGCACAATGGGGAAGATCTTTGTCATCATATCTTGTTCCTTCTAAGGCTACCACACTATGAAATTATTAATAATAATTGTTTCTAAACCTCTAGATTTAAAAATATTATGAAATTTTCACAGGTTCATAAATAGTGGACATTTTTAATACCTTCTAAAATTAAAATTTCACAATGATATTTTTAAAAATCAGAACGTTAATAATTTCTTAAAATGCATCAGATATCCTCCCTTTTCTTCCCCCTAATATATAAGATAGGGGCAGGGTGGAGGCACATCACCCAAAACCATCAAAAAATACTAAATAATTCATCACATAAAATGTCTCTCATTTTAGTAATAGTGATATTGCACATGCTTTGGCCCTATAAGAACCTTAAAAGTACCCAATTGGGAAAAATGCATTGACTGAACATTGACAAAGTACAGTGCTGTTAGGATCATTCATATCAAACACATCAGTGATTTTCTAGATAAAATGCCAACAATGTAGCTAATCTTTTCAGTTAAACAATGCTTTTAGAAGTGCCTTAAGAGCTAAATGAATATCTAAAAATTCTTTCAAATGCTATAAGGCCATTAGTAGACTAACACATTTGTCAACAATTTAATTAAATATTTTTAAGTCATCTCAAAGTCACATAGTGGTAGAGTTTTTTGTTTTCAAAGCATCACACTTGTTACTGATATGCTGTATAACAGATAATACATTCAGAATTTTTCTTTGTTTATTAACAAGCCCTTGTAATTAACTTGCTTTTAAATCATAAGTATGATACTATTTTAATTTCCCTCACATTCGCTACCCTATCATTTGAAATCACATTAAGCTGACTCTTAGAAGGCCACCTGGTGTAATACTATGACATTGAAGGGAGCTGTTCTAGTATGCAGGAAATACTGACAGTCTTCCATGCTAAAATCCATTTCTCTAACTGATGACAGAACTAGGGGAAATTAATTTTTGCTATTCATAAATACCTGACAGGTTTAATGTAAATGTTTTGAAAAAGACCTCAGCATATGCTGCACATACATTATATATGCGGCACTGCACTGGAACATTGTATTTGAAACCCATTTAATTTCTAGATCACTACTGCTGAAAGTGTTGAAATTTCTCAAATTACTCACAGATTGCAATTTTCTCCATATACATGTAAATAACAACAGAAGTCCGCATGAAACCTTTTAGTTACTGGAAAAATCAGCAATTTGACACTTAGGACAAATTTCTTTGATAGAAATACTATGAAAATGCAGGTAAATCTGACAAATCACTGAGTGTTAGCCCAGCTGGTCTCCTGTGGTCAGAGCTGAAGAATGTGTTCCAAGGAGACTGTGCTGGTTTTTAAGGTACAGAAGGGCTGCTGCAGAATGGCTGCCATCTCAGAAGCAACCCTAGCCCAAAGTACATGACTCCAGATTTCTTGTATAAAGGTGAACATGTATTCATTCCTTAGAGTATCATAGACTGTCTTAGATAACCACACTAACACATTTATTTCAGTGTATATGCATAAATAAACCCCTGTGAAAGTTCAACCCACTTTACATGGTAGGTATACTCCTGAACATTCATGTGTAACTACACAGGGAAGCTTTTCATTTTCATAAATTCTAGGGGGAAATAATTTATAATAAAACCACCCTTAAGTGATACAATTTTTAAATTTTATGTTGATTTTCAAGTTTGAGTATCAGTAGAATAATAACTGTATTTGATTGAAACACATGAAATAGGTTAAAAAATCTATGAGTTCATAATGATATTAAAGAAACAAACCAAACAAAACCTGATTGGTCTCCTTTGGAGGATGCTAGTGAACCAATTCATTATTCTGAAAACTAGCAGTTAAAGGGAAGGAAATCAAGCATTTAATCTGCCTTTTCTATACAAACTATACCTCAGGTTATTGATAAGTTTCTCTTTATAGAAATAGTCCAACTAATAAATGAAGAAAGATAAACACATTAGAATATCACCACTTTGCAAACCCCTAACGAAATAACGGCCACAAACATCATAAAATAGACAAACAGAAACTTAGTAGAAATTAAAATGCAGTGTACCATCAATGAAGTATTCTTAACAAAACAAAACAGAACAAAAAAAACACCCTGGAATCAGATCAAACTTCTTAAGTAAACTGCCAGTTCACAGGAGAAAAATGCATTAAATACCACAGAGATGCAATAAGGAAATCCTGTGTGCAAGAAACAAGATGAATAGTCCACTTTTTTCAACAAAGAAGAAGCAAGGGAGAAGAAGCAAACAAGGGAGGGAAGCTATAGACTGAAAGAGACAAATGCAATGTGTGGATATTGTTTGGATGTGATTCAAACAAACTGACAATAAAGAAAAAGTTATGAAGTATTGGGGGAATTTAAATAATGATTACCTATCTAGTGGTATTAAGGAATTAGCAGTATTACAGTATGATAATGGTTGTGATCATTTTTTTCTCTTAAAGTGTATCTTTTAAAATACATACAAATAAAATGATATATCTATAAATCATTTTGAAATAATGCAGTTAAGGGGGTGGCAATGAGTGGAAGGACAAATGAAAAGAGATTGGCCAAGTGTTGGTAACTGGGGAATGGATAACTATTTTTGTGCTCTCTACTATTTGTATATTTTTAAATTTTTCTAATATAAATAACTTATTTTTCATAAAACAAGAACTAAGGAAATAACTGTTTTCTTGTTAAATTCTAAAATTTGTTGCCTGGCTCATTCTAAGTTAGGAAATGACCCTTTGTGGTAAGAAAGGGGAAACTACAAAAAAAGAAAAAAAATGCTTATATTTATGACAATCAACAAAAGAAAGAAAGGGACAAATTCAGCTGAAGAGACTGAGAATTTTGACTACATCCTTCCCAACTGGTTTGCTGCACCAAATAATCTCTCAATACCTTCCCACGACGAATTTCTGTAATTCTGTAGTCTTTAAAAGAACTACAAGGAACGAATAGGTGAAGCACAGCAGATTTTTAGGACACTGAAACTATTCTCTATGATACAGTCATGGCAAATACATGTCATTTATACATTTGTCAAAACTCAGAATGTCAAAAGAGGAAGAGTAATCCCTAATGTAAACTATAGACTTTGGTTGATAATGTGTCAAGGTAGGTTCATCAATTGTAACAAATGTAACAAACATTGAGTATATTGATAATGGAGGGGGGCTGTACACATGTGGGAGGAGGGGGTCATGAGGATGCTCTGTACTTTGTGTTTAATTTTCCTGTGAACCTAACACTGTTCTAAAAAATGAAGTATTTTAAAAAGAAAAAAAGGAACTGTAAAACACTCATGAACATGTTGCACAAAATCAGAACACTGCTGCTTCTTAAAGATCTATTATTGTCTCAGTGAGTAAATCTTTAAAATATTGTAGGATATTAAAGATTTGACATTAAACAAGAGTGGTAGCTTGTGTCTATAATCCCACTGGGAAGCCAAAGCTGGATGGTTTGAGCCCAGGAGTTCAAGACCAGCCTGGGCAACAGAGAGAGACCTCATCTCTACCAAAAAAAAATATATATATATAAAATATATATATAATATATATAAAATATATATATACACATATATTATATATTATATGTATGTATATATGTATATATGTATATATGTATTATATATGTATATATAACATATGTATATATGTATTATATATGTATATATAATATATGTATATATGTATTATATATGTATATATGTATATATGTATTATATATGTATATATAATATATGTATATATGTATTATATATATGTATATTATATATAATATATATATATATAACATATATATATTGCCAGATATGGTGGCATTCACCTGTAGTCCCAGCTACTATTAGGGAGGCTGAGATGGGAGGATCACTGGAGCCTGGGAGGTCAAGGCTGCAGTCAGCTGTGATCATACCACTGCACTCCAGCTTGGGTGACAGAGCAAGACCCTGTCTTAGAAAGAAAGAAAAAAAAAAAAAACTGGGGGTGGTTGTCAAGGAATAAGGGGGCTGGAGGAAATGGGCAGTGACTGCTAATGGGTATAGGGTTTCTTTTTGGGTGATGAAAATGTTCTATAATTGGTTGTAAAATTGTTTTAAAACTGGTTGCACAACCTTAGGAACATACTAAAAACCACTAAATTATACACCCTAAAGGGATTAATTGTATGGTATGTGTATGAACTATATCTTACTGAAGTCCTTATAAAAAAGAAAATATTTGGGGGCTTTTGTAATGGTTAATTTTATGCATCAACTAAGGGATTCCCCGATAGCTGATAAAATACTATTTTGGGGTGTGCCTGGGAACCCTCCAGAAAAGGTTAGCATTTGAATCAGTAGACTGTAAAAAAAATCGCCCTTGCCAGTGTAGGTGGGCATCGTCCAATCAGTTGAGGGCCCAAACAGAGGGAAAAGACAAAGGATGGGTGAATTTGCTCTCTCTCTACCTGAGCTGGGGCATCCGTCTTCTTGCCCTCAAACAGGACTCCTGGTTCTTGGACCTTCGGACTCAGACCAGGACTTACAGACTTGCACTGCTGGCCACCTGGTTCTTGGTCCCTAGGGCCTGGACTGGAACTATATGACCAGCTTTTCTGGGCCTCCAGCTTGCAGACAACCGATTGTGCCTTCTCTGCCTGCATAACTGCCTGAGCCAAGCCTTCATAATAAATCTCTCTCTGTTTATCTATCTATATATACTCTACTGGTTCTATTTCTCTGGAGAACCCTAATAGAAATTTCATATCTACATGTATAAAAATAGGAAATTACTAGTGAAAGCTCTTAGAATTATACATTTTCTAGGCAGACAATATTAATTTCATAAAATTATTCAGATTATATTCAATTTATTGGGACAAAATTTCACTTTGAAATCTTGGGAAAGAGGCATATTGCTTAAGAAATCTTGGGAAAGAGGTTTTTTGTCCTTGTGATAGTTTACTGAGAATGATGATTTCCAGTTTCATCCATGTCCCTACAAAGGACATGAACTCATCATTTTCTATGGCTGCCTAGTATTCCATGGTGTATATGTGCCACATTTTCTTAATCCAGAGAGGGGAGGGATAGCATTAGGAGATATACCTAATGCTAAATGACGAGTTAATGGGTGCAGCACACCAGCATGGCACATGTATACATATGTAACTAACCTGCACATTGTGCACATGTACCCTAAAACTTAAAGTATAATAATAATAAAAGAAAAGAAAAGAAATCTTGGGAAAGAGGCATATTGCTTAAGAGGCTTTTGGGTCTGATAGATCCGGATTTGAATCTTAGCTCAGCTACTTATTAGCTGTTGACCTCATACAAATGAATTACCCTCTTCCAGCCTCAGTTTCTCATCTATAAAATAAGTACACTAATTCCCACCTAATAAGATGATGATAAGAACTGCATGGCATACGATGGTATAAACCAGCTTATACTCAAAAAACTAGAAACAATTAAAATTTATTCTGTGAAAATGTATAGTAATATTTTCAAAAGAAAAGAATATCTCAGCCCAGCACGGTGGCTCACGCCTGTAATCCCAGCACTTTGGGAGGCCGAGGAGGGTGGATCACGAGGTCAGGAGATCGAGACCATCCTGGCTAATATGGTGAAACTCTGTCTCTACTAAAAATACAAAAAATTATCTGGGTATGGTGGCAAGCACCTGTAGTCCCAGCTACTAGGAGGCTGAGGCAGGAGAATCGCTTGAATCCGGGAGGCAGAGGTTGCAGTGAGCTGAGATCACACCACTGCACTCCAGCCTGGGCAATAGAGCAAGACTCCATCTCAAAAAAAAAATATCTCTTTAGTAATTTTAGGACAATTTTATAATAGTTACTGTTGGATTTCAGTCATCAACAAGCTAAACATGAACAGTTCTAAAATAATAATCTAATTTACTATATATTTTGTGTCATCTAACCTATAAAATTTATATAAATGCCTGAAAAATTTCCAGTATTACTACTACTATAACTACTAACGTGTGCTATCTTAATCTCACTTATCCTCATATAAAATAAAAGGCTTTAAATGAATATTTAATGAAAATAATACAAAAGGGATGATTAACAAGCTAAATTGTTTTTTTTTAATGAAATTTGCACTTATGGAGAGGCTCTTAAACTGCTCAAAGTAAAAACAAAAGATCTTAGGAGGCATAATATCTATTGTATAGAAGATAGGCAGAAAAAAATCATTCAATGATTTAACCATTCCAAAAACATTTGCTGGATTCCAAGTACTGTGCCAAGGCCTGGTGGATTAATGATGAACAGGACATGGCCTTTGCTCATCAGGAGTCCCAGTTATTGTGACATACAGGTAAATACACAAATAATTCCAACAGAATGAGATAAAGGCTAACAGAGGGATATAAAAAGTATTTCTGGAGCATGAAGTAAGGCATAGCTAACTGCAAAACCAAATGAAAACAGATGCTAAGGGATGTCCAGTGTACACTGCTTGATGATGAAGATGAGGGAAGAGGAAGGAAGAAGAATGGTAAAGGAAAGAAGAGGAGGAAGAAAAAAAAGAAAGGAGGAGGAGAAGGAAAAAAGAAGAAAGAGGAAGAAGAGAAGAAAAATAAAAAGGAGAAGACCATTAGCAAAATGGAAAACGATAATAATAATGCACCTTTGAGTAGAAATGTTCCCATTCTTAACAAAATAATTATCACCAAGCATCCAAGGTTAGTCCTGGAAAAAAGCAACTCCTGGTTATGGGATGGGGGGATTGGGGAGTAATGTTACTGGCTATGAAGATGGACTGTATTATCCTTGAATTTTACCACCCCTGTGGTGGTTTTAAAACATGAGCCCCCAATTTTTTTATATTCTATGTCCCCATCCCTTAAATCTAGGCAGACTTGTGACTGCTTTGACCAATAGAGTTCAGTGGAAGTGATGCTCTGTGACTTCTGAGGCTAGGTCAGAAAAGGCTACACAACTTGTACTTGATCTTCTTAGAATACTTGCTCTCTGTGCTCGGCACGGTGGCTCACGCCTGTAATCCCAGCATTTTGGGAGGCCGAGGCGAGCAGATCACCTGAGGTCAGGAGTTTGAGACCAGCCTGGCCAACATGATGAAACCCCATCTCTACTAAAAATACAAAATTAGCTGGGCATGGTGATGCATGCCTGTAATTCCAGCTACTCAGGAGGCTGAGGCAGGAGAATCACTTGAACCGGGGAGGCAAAGGTTGCAGTGAGCCGAGATCACGCCACTGCACTCCAGCCTGGGTGACAGGGCGAGACTCCATCTCAAAAAAAAAAAAAAAAAAAAAAAAAAAAAAATGCTCGCTCTCTGGAGGCTCTTCTCTGAACCCAGCACAATCATGCAAGAAGTCCAAGCCCCATAGAGGTCATATACAGGTACTCTAGTCTATGGTCCCAGTTAAGCCTTTAGGTCATCCTAGCTCAGTTACCAGACATGTGAGCAAAGAAATCATCTTATAAGTGGGTCCCCTTGGACAGGTGTGGTGACTCATGCCTGTAATCCCAACGCTTTGGGAGGCCGAGGTGGGTGGATCACCTGAGGTCAGGAGTTCAAGACCAGCCTGGCCAACATGGTGAAACTCTTTCTCTACAAAAAAATGCAAAAAATTAGCTGGGTGTGGTGGCAGGCACCTGTAATCCCAGCTACTCAGGAGGCTGAGTCAGGAGAATTGCTTGAACCCGGGAGGCGGAGATTGCAGTGAGCCAAGATCGCACCATTGCACTATACCCTGGGCGACAGAGTGAGACTCTGTCTCCAAAAAAAAAAAAGTGGGTCCCCTTGACCCCAGCAGAAGCCCAAGACATCATGTAGCAGAGAAGAGACATGCCTGCTGTGACTATCCCAAATTCTTGACCTACAGAATCTATGAGCAAAGTTAAAAAGTTGTGACTTTACACAATTAATATTGGTAGGCTTTTTTTTTAATGCAGCAAAGCTAACCAGAACAAATTTCATTACTAAAAGTTTGGTGCTGTTGTAACAAAATCTAAAACACATGGCATTAGTTTTGGAACAGTACTCTAGAGGCTAACACTGAAGCATAAATAAAAAATGTAACAAAGATGTTACTGGAACTTAGGAGAAAGAAGATCCCTGTGTAACAGCTTGAAATTTGGTAGTATGAAAAAAGGAAATGTACTTAATAAATTTGTGATCTAGCTAAGGAATTCTGCAGGTGGAACACTGGAAGTGCTACCTGGCTTATTCTTGCTCCCCATAATAAAATGTCAGAGGAGAAAGATGAACTGAAGAATGAACTATTCCATTCTCAAACAAAATTTAGAGGTAATGTAAAGGATCCAGGACTTGCTGCGTTAAAAAACTAAATTTGTTTCTCATTCCCAGACTCTTCAGACAGGAAATACTTCTCAAATTAAGAAATGCCTTCAAGGTAAAAATAAAATCCCAGGTCCTATCAAGAAAGCATCTCAGAGTGTGGCTGTAAAACCCTCAATGACCCCAGAATGATTTAAGGTAATGCATTATAAACCCTTTCAGACAGACAAAAGAACTTCTGAAGATCTTAAGGCTATGTGTAGAAGACCTCCTGTGATAACAATAGGGGTTCTAAGTATCTTAAGGGGATTGCCCCACAGCAGCTTTACAAGGAGCCCAAGAGAGAGAAGTGCATATTAGTGAGTGTGGCTTTTGTCTAATGTGATAGATTGTAACATACACAGTAAACCTACAAAAATTTTAAAGGAATTGTATCAGTTTAGACAGAAAGGGACAGATAGAATATGAAATGAAAAGAGGGGCCAGGCTCGGTGGCTCATGCCTGTAATCCCAGCAATTTGGGAGGCCGAGGCGGGCAGATCACGAGGTCAGGAGATCGAGACCATCCCGGCTAATACAGTGAAACCCCATCTCTACTAAAAAAATACAAAAAATTAGCCAGGAGTGGTGGCATGTGCCTGTAGTCCCAGCTACTCGGGAGGCTGAGGCAGGAGAATTGCTTGAACCTGGGAGGGGCAGGCTGAAGTGAGCTGAGATTGTGCCACTGCACTCCAGCCTGGTGACAGAGTGAGAGTCTGTCAAAAAAAAAAAAAAAAAAAAAGAAAGAAAGAAAAGAAGAGAAAACAGAGGTTGCATAACTGTGAATGTACTTAATAATACTATCGAACTGTACACTTAAAAATGGTTACATTAGTAAATTTTATGTTACATGTATTTTACCACAATTCTATCTTATTTTATTTTTATTTTTAGAGACAGAATCTTGCTCTATTGCCCAGGCTGGAGAGCAATGGTACAACCCTCAAATTCTGCAGCCTCAAATTCCTGAGCTCAAGGGATACTCCTATCTCAGTCTGCCCAGTAGCTGACATTATAACCTGTCTTTATGGAAGGCTGAGAGCATGGGATCTGGAGGGAGATTACTACATTCAAACTGAGTGGCTCTGCCACTTATTAGCTACATAATTCTAGGCAAGTTGCCTAACCTCATTATGCCTCAGTGTTCTCAACTATAAAACTGGGATACTAGATGGGCATGATGGCTCAGGCCTATAATCCCAGCACTTTGGGAGGCCAAGGTGGGTGAATCATGAGGTCAGGGGATTGAGACCATCCTGGCCAACATGGTGAAACCCCATCTCTACTAAAAAATACAAAACATTGGCCAGGTGTGGTGGTGCACACCTGTAGTCCCAGCTACTCGGGAGGCTGAGGCACAGGAATCGCTTGAACCTGGGAGGCAGAGGTTGCAGTGAGTGGAGATTGTGCCACTGCACTCCAGCCTGGCAACAGAGCAAGACTCTGTCTATTAAAAAAAAAATATTGGGATAATAGTGCCTACAATATAAAGTCATTCAAAATAAAAGAGATAAAATGTAAAATGCTGTTGAAAACAGTATTACCATGAGCAGAGCATCTAATAAACGTAAATCCATACCATTTACCACAAGCCATATTCACCTACATTATGTCACTTTCAACTTCAGTATCAACCTTGTGGAGATAGGTTGTGCTGATATTATTCCCATGGTACATGCTGAAGATACCAAGTTTACAGAGTGTATTAGTCTGTTCTCACTCTGCTATGAAGAAATGCCCACGACTGGGTAATTTATAAAGAAAAGAGGTTTAATTGGCTCACAGTTCCACATGGCTGGGGAAGCCTCAGGAAACTTACAGTCATGGCAGAAGCCACCTCTTCACAGAGCGGCAGGAGAAAGAATGAATGCAAGCAAGGGAAATGCCAGACATGTATAAACCCATCAGATCTCATAAGACTCACTCATTATCACGAGAATAGCATGGGGGAACTGCCCCCATGATCCAATTACCTCCACCTGTCCCTACCTTGACACTTGGGGATTATGGGGATTACAATTCAAGGTGAGATTTGAGTGGGGACACAAAGCCAAACCACATCAGAGAGATTAGGTGCATAATTCAGGATAATACAACTAATAACTAATAGAGTCAGTCTTTGAATTCATATTCTCTGACTCTAAGTCCATTGCCTTTTCCATTGTATCATGTTGCATTTGAAATAAGAGGAGCAGGTACCATGACCATCACTTAATAGGGAAAGAAATTACCTCTCTCAAAGCCTAAGTTATTCACTCATGATGATATAACCACTTAATGATAGAAGGTTGATGAGTAGAAGTATTGCATAGTAATTTAAAATGCTTTGAGGGCTGGATGCAGTGGCTCACTCCTGTAATCCTAGCAACTTGGGAGTCCACGGCAGGCGGATCGGGAGGCTGAGATAGATAAGAGGATCTCCCTCGAGGGTAGTAGTTCTAGACTAGTCTAGAACTGGGCAACATAGTCTGGGCAACATAGCGAGACCCCATCTCAACTAAAATAAATTTATTTATTTATTTATTTTTTGAGACGGAGTCTCGCTCTGTCCCCCAGGCTGGAGTGCAGTGGCGTGATCTCAGCTCACTGCAAGCTCCGCCTCCCAGGTTCACGCCATTCTCCTGCCTCAGCCTCCCGAATAGCTGGGACCACAGGTGCCCACCACCACGCCTGGCTAATTTTCTTTTTTTTTTTTTTGTATTTTTAGTTGAGACAGGGTTTCACCGTGTTAGCCAGGATGGTTTCGATCTCCTGACCTCGTGATCCGCCCGCCTCAGCCTCCCAAAGTGCTGGGATTACAGGCATGAGCCACCGCGCCCGGCCATCTCAACTAAAATTTAAAAACTAGCTGGGAATGATGCTGTGCACCTGTAGTCCCAGCTACTCAGGAGGCTGAGGCAGAAGGATCACTTGAGCCCAGGAATTCTCAGCTATGATCATGCCACCATGTACAAAATTAAGATAATACAACTACCTCACTGGGTTGTTGGGACCAAATGAAATAGTGCATGTTGAGTTTGAAGCACAGTGCCTGGCACATAGTAAAACTTTTTAGTAACGTACATCTCCTGTGTCCTAAGTCACACTTTTTTGTTTTGTTTCGTTTTTAAACATACCATGCTAATTCAACTCTTTCCTTTCTGAAGTCTTTCTGATAGAAAGAAGTCACTCAAGGCTTATGTTTAATTATCTTTATGAAATTATCCTTAATCCTTCCTTGCTATGCCTCGTACTAAGGCAGAGAGGGAGAGGTACTTAACAAAAATAAACATAAAATATTTTCACTTATTGCATGGCCTTTCAGTTCAGACAGGAAAATCATAATGAAAATTATACAGGTTCAAAATTATGACCTGGAAACTTGTTTTGGAAAAAAAATATATTTAAATGATATATATGATGCTCTCTACAAACACATATCTCTGCTTCAAAATATGTTCCAATGGAAAAGTTTATGTCACTGTTTGTTTATAAACACATGTATAGAGGGAAAAAGTTCAATTTCCACCAGTAGAAGAAAGCAATCTATTTCACCATGAGTCTGGAACAGCTTTAACAAGTCTGAGATACACAATAGCAGCAATTTCAACTTTGCTAGCACTCTATTATGCTGAAGTATCTCATGGTGCTTTGTGATAGCATTAAGAGTTCATCTATCCTAGAGGTTCAATAGTTAAAAATCAGTTCCGTATCACTTTCATTATATTTGGTCCAAAAGCAGGTTAGTAAAGTAGTGGTACCTGTTTATTTTTTAGACACCATTATAAAATAAGAACCGACAACACGGAAAGAAGTATCATATGGTAGGTATATACTGGACTACCTTTCCTCCAAAAGCTGGAGCCTATCTTCCCCTTTTAATATTCAACCTTCAACACTTCAGCATTGTCTCTTCAGCATGACATGTTCTAAGACATTCTTCCCACTCACATGTGTCATGAATATGCACTCACTTGATTTCATCTGGGTACGTCTACCTAGCTAAGCCCCATCCATCAGAAATATACATCATCATCAGGTAGTTAAGGACACTTGCACTCTGGCGAATACAGAATATCATTTACCTTCATGACCTACAGTTTAGAGTGGGAGAGAAATAGCTTTTCCACATATCTTCGGTTTTTAAAAAACTCTGCAAAGGGAAGCAGCTTAAGGTAGGTATTTAGGGGTTTGTATAGAGGTAATTAGAGTAAATAATTTAATTGAGTTGACTAATTTTTCAAAAGTCTATTTTTATCTGTAAGAATATACAGTAGATTCATGCGTTCTATTGTTACATTGGATTATTCCTCCTACTTTCACAGCAGCTGTTTTAGAAGTGACCTTTAGCAAACATTATGTTTTTTATTTTCAAAAATAGCATTACAGAAATCACATTAATATACAACATATCTTGAAGGTGTACAGAAACCAATAAAGTCAGTAATATATAAAGAATAATGCAAATAGTTATGCCACATGGCAGGCAATGACTACCCATAACGGCCCCTTCCTTGTTGATTCTCGATGACTAGAATAACCAGAGAGACAAGACTTGTATTTTTGTCTAACAATAATGCCAAAAAGTACTAAATTTTCTTGAAAAAAAAAAGTGTTTTTGTTTTCCTTTTCCATACTCCTACATTATCTCTCCCCCAAAATTGAATAGTAGAGGATGATCTGCAGCACTTCCTCAATTTCCCCACACTATCCCCACCCCCTAAGCCCCACAAAACACTGGCTGGCACCAGAGCCAAGATGGGTAGGTAGTTTGTTAAGTGAAAAGGAAAACTAACTGGTTTCCCCAAGAAAAGCAAAATAAAAAAATTCAAGTGTATGGAGACGGCGTGTTGAAAAATCACAGTGTAAAACATCATTCACTTTAGGAAACAAATTAATTAAACTGCTAAATGTCAAACAAGACCCCTTATTATTCATGTCAGTGAAATTTCAACTCAGTATAGGTGTGATAGAGATGTCAACTAATTGTTGATGATCTTTCTAACTAAATTGTTCTCACACGGTAGCATCAGGGCCTTGAGAGATGAAATATTTATGGCTGTCAAAATCTTTCTCTTAGGGTTACCAATTTGGCCTGTAACTTGAGGATACTGCCATTTTCCACTTTGTTCCTATTACACCTTTCAATACTTTCTGATTACTTGGAGATTGCAGAAAGGCTGGACAGTCCTCACTATACTCTTCAAGTTAAAATAAGAAGCACCACTCCCTGTTGAGATAGTGACAGAGGTATTAGAGAGTTCTGTGCAAAAAGGAAACCATCTTTTTGACTTTGGTTTTTGTTCCTTCAGAATAAAATCCCATACTCACAACAGCACACCCCTTGAAAATTAGAAGAGTCTGCTGAACAATTTAGCAATGAAAAATTATTGCTGTATTTTGCTTAACATATTGCATTAATTCTTAATTTGCTCATAAAACATATTAATCAAAATTGAAGACTTCTTTCTAGACACAGATTGTTTCCAGACACAGTGTATCTTCTCTGATACATTTTTGCATTGTCTTCATTCAAAAAAAAATTTTTGAAACAATTAGTTTTGGTCACTTTAACAAATGCTTTTAGTTATTAAAAGAATGTGGTTATAGTTCCTGTTTTTTTAAAAGGAAATATTAATCAGAAATTTCATTAACACTTATGCACATTTATAATAAAATAATCATTTAATTCTCAAAATGATGATTCAAGCTCTTCAAAACCACAAGGCCGGGCAGGGTGGCTCATGCCTGTAATCCCAGCACTTTGGGAGGCTGAGACAGGTGGATCATTTGAGGTCAGGAGTTTGAATCCAGCCTGACCAACATGGTGAAACCCCATCTTCACTAAAAGTACAAAAATTAGCTGGGCGTGGTGGCACATGCCTGTAATCCCAGCTACTCGGGAGGCTGAGGCAGGAGAATCGCTTGAACCCAGGAGGCGGGTGTTGCAATGAGCTGAGATTGTGCCATTGTACTCCAACCTGGGTGACAGAGTGAGACTCCGTTTCAAAAAAAAAAAAAAAAAAAATCTCAAGAAGCATCCTTAATTAGAAAGATTAAACTATATTTAAAATAATCTTATGTTTTTAAGTATTTTAAAAATAGCATATATAATACTTTTATTGAAAGGCCATATAATTAAAATTAAACATACAGAGCTTTTCTAAATATTCAAGGGTAATGAGTTAATAGTATATCTCTTGATAGCTATCCCAAATAGAATTATTTTGATATTTAGAGAGGCAATCCTAAATATATTTAGAGAGGGACAAAATTTTTTAACATTTGGGAAAAAAAAGAAGCTTCCCTTAGTTATATTCACTAGGGAGTAAAGACAAACCTCTCTTTCATCCATGTCCTCTGTCCCCTGAATCACACTATCTGGCTAAGACTCAAGCCCAGATCAAAAGAAACCAACAAAAATTAAACTAGAAAATGCATGCTAAAAATAATTTAACTGCATGGCTTCCCCCTGGCCTAACACTGTGGCATTTACTTCATTAAGTGTTTCTAAAAAACTCGCAGTGGGAAAGGTACTTAATTTATTTACTGCATGAGTCTAACAAGAACTGTGAAAGAAATTTTAAGTAAACTGGCATGGTTTGGAGCAGGATTACTGGAACATTTGGTGTTTCATATGAGGCGCTCTTTTTTGCCCATCAGCACCCCTGGTACATTTCACCGTAAGCAATGAAATAATTTTGTTTGGCTTCTAGTACATATTTCCTGACAGAAGCTTGGTAATAATGAGAAGTTCTCAAAAAATAAAAATAAAAATAAAATGCAAAGAAAATTGCTTCTCCGTGACTCTCATTCTTTAGACTTGTTCTTTCTCATAAATAGATGCAACTGCTTGTGCTCTCCCCATTTGATGTATCCCAGCAATGTCTTAGACTAAAAATAGGTAAAGGGCCTAAAAACTAAGTAGCCACAGACTAAAGCTGGCATCTTTACTTTCTGCTTTCTCAGAGGAGTTGGACAAAGAAGAAAACAGAGCTAACAACCCCTAACTTGTCTTCTCACCTAAGCTTCCATTAGTTCCTCCAAGCTGTCTACTACAAATTTCAACATGTGCTGTAGCTTTAAACTCAGAATTTCTAAAACCGAAATGATAATCCTTCTTCCCAAACCAGTTTCCCCTCCCAAATCACTGAATCACTCACTGGTGCCATGGTTACTCCCATTTTTCAAGGTCATATCTTTGATTCATGTAACAGAGTAAGTCCTCCAATTTCAGATTTTCCCTAGAAGTAAGATCTCTGTGACTGACAGGTGAATGAATTGCCTATTCCATTGATCATGTAACTCCCCTAATCCCATGTGTTCTAAGATATTCCACAGAGATTATAGATATCCCTTACCAGAGCCTGAAGAGCTACCTTTGCCAGATTGTAAGCATTTTGACTGAGTTTTACAAGTCCCTTTATACCCAAATCCAAAGTTCTACCTAACTCCTCCCCGTGCCACTGAAAAGCCTCTACTAGTGACCAGAGCCACTCTCCCAAAAAGCTTTCAGACACCAAAGCCACTACTGATCTGGCAGTATATCAAACCCTCCCTTATGGAAATTCAAAACACAAATGAGGCTCCAGTTACTTCTAGGTAAAATCTCTGTAGCTAATATTGTGATGTTAATCCTAAAACCTCTGTCTTTCCCTAGCCACTGGCTTCTCCCACCCCTTAGAGTTAAAACATAGAGATTAAGACACAAAAGTATATCAGGTCAGCTTTATTTGCCTCTTGGCCTGGTACAAATAAGTGAGTGGTCTACACAGGACTACCCAACTTCTCAGAGGTTATGCAGTTCCCTTTCTTGTAAATATACCAAGTTCTCATTTGTCCCATCCCATAAGTCATAGCAGCCATATCCTATGATTTATGAGTATCCATCATATTCCTTTTATATATACTTATCTTAAAATATTCAGGAAGGATATGGGGAAGAATCTAGGCACGAATATCATTGCTATAGCAACAACCGTTGCATATAATTGACCTTGCATTTTATCTTTCAAAAGTTTCTCCTATTAATGTAGTCATTCAAACTTACTTACTCTATCTGCCATGTGTCAGACCCTAGTCTAGGAGCTGGAAACAGAGCAGTGAACAAAACAGAAAAGGTCCCTGCTCTCAGGGCATTTACAATCTCAATAGTTCTTCCTTGGCCTTTCTTGTCATCTCAGCATCCTTTGTTTTAGAATTGGACATCCTTGATTAATCCATGTAGCATTCCCTCTTTTGCCTTTCTACCTAGTACAAACTAGCCACCATAAACCAATGTCCGCCTGCTCTCAGAGCAAAGAAGCACTAGGCTTGGTTAGTTCTTAGAGAGGAAAAAGCTTGGGCAAACTCGAGACACTCTGGGCCACCTATATCATGCCATACTAAAAATGCTTCATTCAATAGGCTCACCTCTTTAACAGCCTCTCTATCTAGTCAGTCACCAAGGTGTGGCAGAAGGTATTTTTCCTACATCATCTGGCATAAACATTAAGTTTTATGTTACTCCTAAACACATTTGCCCTTCTTGGATATAGGTCCTAGCCCCGGACAATTACTTCAGATTCTTCACCTCCTCTAATGATGCTTTTCCTGCTGGCTTCTAAATAACCATTCACCCTCTGATTTCTCTAAGCACTGAAGGATTTTCTTTTTTTTTTTTTTTTTTTTTTTGAGACAGGGTCTCGCTCTGTCACCTAGGCTAGAGTGTAGTGGCGCAATCTCAACTCATTGCAAACTCCACCTCCCGAACCCAGGTGATTCTCCCACCTCAGACTCCCAAATAGCTGAAACTACAGGCATGCACTACCATGCCTGGCTAAGTTTTACATTTTTTTGTAGAGACGGGGTTTCATCATGTTGCCCAGGCTGGTCTTGAACTCCTGGGCTCAAGCGATCTGCCCACCTCAGCCTTCCAAAGTGCTGTGATTACAGGTGTGAGCCACCATTCCTGGCCAGGATTTTCTTAGTAATTTTTTCTCTTCTATATTGGAAGTTGGGGGAAATGTCTGCCCCAGATTTTACGGCACACTGCTCTGCATTGTCAGAATAAGTCAACATCCATAGTGATTGAAGATGTCCTTTCCAGTGCTCCTACCCAAGAAGGGAAAGAGAAGTAAGTTCTGTGGGCTATGATTAGAAGAAGGCGCATTTGGAACTGGCCTATGGTCCCGAGAGGAGCTCTCCTTTCTTGTGTACCAAGAACTTGAAACATCTTTCTTAAGTTTCATAGTCCAAACATGGGAAGGAGCTTATGATATTAAAGCATCCATAAGCAGGATAATAAAAATTCAAAAACAACTAGGAATAGAGATAAGGTATATCAGACACTATCCTAGTTGATGCAATGGAATAGCAAATTTAGCTCTGACCTTACTAGCAGTCATAGTGTACTAGAAACATAATTTGTTCATTTGTTAATTCATTAATTCAACAACAGTTATCGAGCTACTACTATGTACTAGTCACACTCCTATGTTCCAGTCCCCCTCTCCTTTGGCCCTTGTCGCATTCTGTGTGAAGAATAAGGTATTGGGTGGGTGGGGGTGGGTGCAGGAAGGGGCCTGTCAGTGGGGTAATTTGGCTGTCTGCAGTAGGCCACACAGAAGAGCGGCCTGAGGGCATTTCTCCCTCTAAATGGCTTGGAAATTGTGATCAATAGCTAGCATAGATGTGAAAATAAACACATACAGCAAATTACCAAAGCACTCATCAGAATGTTTTATTACCAAAGCTCTCATCAGAATGTTTTTTAATTCCGTGAAAATGCAGGACTGCTTGTGAAAAGATTAACACCAAATGTAATTAAATAGATATTTTGTTTTTGTTTTCCTGAACTGGCTTCATCCATGCAGATGGGGGACAGCATACATCATATCATTCCAAGCTCTTCAGGAGATCCTAGGAATACTGACATTTATTTTATTTGCTTTGAGAATGGAAGTTGGTTTGCATTTATCTTGAGAAAAAAACATTGAAAATATAAATCAAATAAAAATTTAATTTTAAGCAAGTATAATGAAGCCCATTGTAAGTTGACTACACAACCTGTCTTTCAAAATTTCATACAGATTTAGGTATAGATATTTTGATGTTGTCTTTAACCAGCTGGCCTTCCAATAGAGAAGAAATACTAGCTTTAATTTATTGTAGTTTAGAAACATCATACAGGAATTGAGAAAGCACAAAAAAAGTAGGAGACTCTTGAAAGGCTAGCAATAATGAAAGGGTAGGAAAAACTGTTCTTTAAATTTAGGTACATGTAGGTCAGAAGAAGAGGTATACTGTCAAAATGAGATAAATGAAAGTACAATTTTGTGCCATGTGTAAAATACATCCATAAAAGCTAGATAATAATAATAATGGCTGCCACTCATTTAATGCTTACAACATGCCAGGTGCTATGCTAAGTGCTTTATGTGTTTTCTTATTTCATCCCTACAGCAAACCTATGATTTATTAGCCTCAGTTTATAAAGAAAATGAGAAACAGAAAGGTGAACTTATTTGTCCAAAGTCAAAATGTTGGCTAAGGGGAGGAGCTAGTAACTTTTTGCCCCTTTTTTGTCTTGTGTACAAGACAAAAAGACATGGTCAAGCATCAGCTACTATTGTCCTGCAAGGTAGTGGCAGCCTGGAGTCTGAGTTCCTTGGGAAGTGGTAGCAGCAGTGACTACAAGTGTCATGGCTGACGTAAGGAAGACGCAATCCGAAGAACAATTTCACTGTGCACTCCTTCCTCCACCCACAAGCAGAGAAAGTTCTCAGAACGTTTTCATTCATACCTGTTCTAAAGTCTGAAATTACAAGGAGCTACAAGAAGGACAGCCTAGGTAAGCACAAAGTACAGTACTATTAGAAGATGGGGGGTGGGCAGAGTAAGCAGGTTGGACAGATTGGTTTGCAGTATTATTAAATAGGGTGGTCAAGGAGGTCTCACTAACAAGGTCAAATTTGTGTAAACACTTGAAGTGAGGGACCCAACCAAAAGATAAAATCTGAGGGAAGAACAGTCCAGGAGGAGGGAACAGCTGGAGGGAGCAAGAGCCCCAGATGGTTTTAGGAGGCAGATCTCTCAGCCCTCAGTTGAAGTACCTTTTTACTTTCAGATAATTTACAAAAGTCCAATGTAACGATTAAGAATGTAGGACATGAAATACTAGTCAGCCATAAAAAGGAATGAAATAGGCCAGGCATGATGGCTCATATCTGTAATCCCAACACTTTGGGAGGCTGAGGCAGGCAGATTGCCTGAGGTCAGGAGTTTGAGACCAGCCCGGCTAACATGGTGATACCCTGTCTCCACTAAAAATACAAAAATTAGCCAGGCGTGTTGGTGCACACCTGTAGTCCCAGCTACTCAGGTAGCTGAGGCATGAGAATTGCTTGAACCTAGTAGGCGGAGGTTGCAGTGAGCCGAGATGGCGCCATTGTACGCCAGCCTGCGTGACAGAGCGAGACTCCGTCTTAAAAAATAAAAGGAATGAAATAATGTCCTTTGCAGCAACTTGGATGGAGCTACAGGCCATTATTCTAAGTGAAGTAACTCATGAATGGAAAACTAAATATCGTATGCTGTCACTTAAAAGTGGGAGCTAAGCTATGGGGATGAAAAGGCATAAGATTGATATAATGGGCCAGGCACAGTGGCTCACGCCTGTAATCCCAGCACTTTGGGAGGCTGAGGCGGGCAGATCACTTGAGGTCAGGAGCCCAAGACCAACCTGGCCAATATGGTGAAACCCCGTCTCTACTAAAAATACAAAAATTAGCTGAGCACAGTGGCACATTCCTGTAATCCCAGCTACTTGGGAGGCTGAGGCAGGAGAATCACTTGAACCCAAGAGGTGGAGCATGCAGTGAGCCAAGATCGTGCCACGAAACTCCAGCCTGGGCAACACAGCAAGACTCCACCTCAAAAAAAGAAAGTGATATAATGGACTTTGGAGACTCGAGGAGGAAGGTTGACAGGGAGGTGAGGGATAAAAGACTACATACTGGGTACAGTGTATACCGTTCAGGTGATGGGTGCACTAAAATCTCATAAATCACCACTAAAGAACTTATCCATGTGACCAAAAACCATCTGTACCCCAAAAACTATTGAAATGAAGTTTTTTAAAAAGAATGTAGGTGATGGAATCAGTGGAATGTAAAATCTGAGAGGGAAAGTATAATGAGAAATGGGATATTTGTATAGTCTCAAAGTATGTCTCAATAAGATATTTATTAATATTAATTACAAAGGGGAAAATAGTAGTGTTGTAATGGAGGATCCTAGGATCCACCACTTCAGCCAAGTGATCAAGGTGAACATTACCAGTAATTGAGTCATGTTAGTATCATGTAGCCCCAGTATGATTCACTGAGAAGGAGCACATCACTTCTGTAATATTCTAGTTTAAACTTTAAAATCTCAATGTAATCATGAGAAGACATCAGATGAACTCAAATTAACAGACATTCTACAAAATAATTGACTAGTACTCTTTAAAGTATCAAGGCCGTGAAAGACAGAGAAAGACTAAGGAATTACCACAGATTTAAAGAGACTAAAATAAAATGACAGCTAAATGCAGTATGTGCTCTTGGATTGGATCATGGACCAGAAAAAGGATATTAATAGAAAAACTAAAATTCTGGTGAAATTTGAATAAGCTCTGTAGAGCAGTTAACAGTATCAATGTCAATTTTGAGATTTCAATAATTATTCTATGGTAATGTAAGATGTTAACATTCAGGGAAGCCAGGGGAAAAGTATTTGAGAACTGTCATAGTCCATTTTTTATTGCTATAACAGAATACCTGAGCCTGGGTAATTTACAAAGAAAAAAGGTTTATTCTGATTCACAGTTCTGGAGACCAGGAAGCCCAAGATTGGGCAGCCACAACTCGTTGGTTTCTGGTGAAAGTCTTGTCCCACGTTGTAACATAGCACAGAAGTCAAAAAGGAAGTGGGCAAAACACAAAGGGTAGCCTCACTTTATAACAACTTGCTCTCATGGTACCAATTCAGTTCTACAATAGTGACAACTCACTCACTCCCATGAGAATTACCGAGTCCTGCAAGAGCATCATTAATCCCTCTTAACCACCTTAAGGCCCCACCTCCCAACACTGCCATACCAGGGACCATATTTCCAACACATGAATTCTGGTGACATACTCAAACCACAGCAGGAATTATACTTATTTTAAAACTTTTATTCAGGAGGCCGAGGTGGGAAGAGTGCTTGAGCTCAAGAGATCAAGACCAGCCTGGGCAACATGCTGAAACCCCATCTCTACAAAAAACACAAAAAATTGGCCAGGCATGGTGGCATGTGCTTGTAGTCCCAGCTACTTAGAAGGCTGAGGTGGGAAGATCACTTGAGTCCAGGAGGTGGAGGTTGCAGTGAGCCAAGATGACTGCACTCCAGCCTGGCTGACAAAGAGAGACCCTGACTCAAAACAAAACAAAACAAAAAACAAAAACAAAAAACTTTTTTTTTATAATAGTCTAAAATAACTAAAAGTTAAAAACAAAGAAAAATAATTAGGCTATTGGAGACAGTTCCCTGAGCTCAAACCCTGGCTGAGCTGAAACCCTGGCTCAGTCCCTCATTAGCTCTTGTCACCTTTCTGTGCTTCAGTGTTCTCACATTAAAGCTACAGGAATTTAAGACATATAATTTTTTTTTTTTGAGATGGGGTCTGGGTCTGTCATCCAGCCTGGAGTGTAGTGGCAAGATCTCGGCTCACTGCAACCTCCACCTCCCAGGTTCAAGCAATTCTCCTGTCTCAGCCTCCCGAGTAGCTGGGACTACAGGCACATGCCACCACACCCGGCTAATTTTTGTATTTTTAGTAGAGACAGGGTTTCACCATATTGGTCAGGCTGGTCTCGAACTCATGACCTCAGGTGATCCACCTGCCTTGGCCTCCCGGAGTGCTGGGATTACAGGCGTGAGCCACCACACGCAGCCGAGACATACAATTTAAGACATACAAGTTACATCATATTTTTCCACTGCCTTTAACATAATAATATAGAAATTGATAAGGATATCCTATCCAGATTACTTATATTTATCATAGGATTATTTACCTAAAGGAAAAAAAATCCCATAGAAAGTTATTCAATCTATCCAGGCCAAACTTTCCTTTTACTACACATCCTACATATACACATACATATTCCTTTGGGATAAGGTAAACAGCCACAATACTGGAACCTCTAGGTGGATGTCTACAATGGTCTCTTGTAGGATGTTCACAACCTTTGAGTGTGAGGGAAGGAAAGAAACATGCTTTCATTGTGCATGAAAGCTCAGAATTTTTAAACACTGTAGTGGGGAACTCCCTTCCTGTAACTGATTCTATACCTATAGGTATACTGCCTACTCACTCCCTTGCTGTGACTGGCTATATGCAAACCAGATAAACCTAAGGTGCTGATGCCACAGGATTAATACCTAGATATTTGCTCTGCTATTCCCCACCAATGTGGCTATAGGTTTACATTTACGCAAATTAGGCAACTCTCATGTGTTGATGCTGAATAAGACACTGTGATTCTCCCTAGGATCTAGAATCAATCACAATTGATACACTAATTCACTCTATACAAGTGCTACTCAAAACAGGGTCTACCTATGCCAGTCCTTAAAGTCACTGTTACTTGTTCAAGACAAGGTCATTACATTAAAGTACTTAGAAACTTTTCACATTACCACAACGTTTTTACTTTATGAAAGTGTCAGCCCATAAGTGCTAAACATTTAAACACATGCATAAAAGTCCTTCACCACAGATAGTTTGAGAAACACTGTTCTGGAACAGTGCTACTCAAAGTTTGATGTACAGGCTGACAATGAAGTGTCTGTTGCCAGTTTGTGCCGAGGTAAGTTTCTTGCATCAGAATGCAGATCATTAAGCACATTGTTTAGTTCGGCTGACACTTTTTTCACAGCATGACTTTCTTGATGAAGGAAGCAGTAAGTTGATTTAATTCTGGTACAAGCTGCTAAACTCCTCTCAGTCTAGTGCTTTGAGTAGCACTACTCTACTTCATCAGTAAAATGGGGATAATGAGAGTAACTATCACAAAGGGATGTTAAACATTAAACTTAATGTAACATGTAGAGTGCTTATAAACAGAACTAAATAAATATGAATAATTATTACTTTTACTATTATCACAACAGGACTTCTAAAATGATGAGGAGATCACTGCAAACAGAAAATAGACAAGAAAAAAATGAGATGAAATCAGGGTCATTACAAAAAGGGCATACTACATGGTACAGTACACCAATTAGAAGTAGGCCACCATGAATTTGGTTCAGTGCTTTTTTGCAGTCAACAAAAAGGAGAAAATGTGATGTGTTCCATGATGCATACTATCCATAAGGTTTTTTTTATAAGTGCTCCAAAGAAGTACAACCAATCCTGGTTCTGACTGAAGGTCATTGAAGATTTAAGGTCTGAGTTTCAAAATTGAAATTAAACCTACTTTGCCTTTTGCCTCCAATTTGTAATGACAAAAAGAATTTACTGAAGCAAGGTAGAAGTTCTAACAGACTTGCTATAGAAGAAAATTTAGCCATTAATCTGTCATTTCAGTCAAAGTTAAGCTCATTAATAACTTCTATTCAGCTCCAAACTGCCTTCAATTTTTCTATTCCTTTCTGATAAGGACACACATATTCAAAAAAAAAAAAAGATTGCACAAATTTTATGAATTCCAAAATGAACAGGTAAATAACATTGAAGATAAGAATTTTCTTGTAGGCACTACCTTTCTAAATGCCTTGTGAGCTTTTCGAATTAAAACGTTTTAAAGAGTATGTTTGCCATTCCGTCACATAGTCATTTTTATAAACATTTCAGATTTGAAGATTTTTTGATCAGCATAAATTTGCAAGATAAAAATGATACCTTGATTATTTAAAGTAATATTAGCTAACACATTTTGAAATATGACAAAAAGCAAGAACGGTTTAAACAGAGTTAATTTTGAAAGAAAATTAGTCAGTAAAGCACACTTATTACAGAAATCCAATTTGGTATAAGGAGACGGATTTCTTGAACTATATTTATACCATGTGAAATGTCTCATGTTATTATTCATTATTAGCACTAAAAATCTGGGTTTACCAGTATCTGTATTCACAGAGTCCCCCTACATTGAGAAATGGCGTTTATTTCTGTCTGACCAGAACATAACTAGGATTTTAACATAATATCTATCCCAAAATATAAACAAAGAATAAATTACACAGATATTGACTAAAACCAATCACTATTATCCCCAGATGTTTAAAACAGTATAATCAGAAAGAAATATGAAAAATAACTCACATATTTAAATGAAAATCGCTGAAAACTGTCTCACATGCAAGGAAGAGAATCATCCCTTTATTTACAAAATCCTTAAGGCATGAGAAAAATTCTCCAATAGAAATAAATATATTTTGTAGAAGAGATGAGGTATACAAGTAGTCTTCAACTCATTCTCCTTGAATTTCAACTTTCCTTATTTCATTTTCTCACTTTTATACCCCTACTACTTAGCTTAGGAACATTTACCATTTGCTCCTTCTTTCCTTGAAACAAGCACAGATTTAAACTTTTAGTTTCACAGGATGCGGTGGCTCATGCCCGTAATGCTAGCACTTTGGGAGGCCAAGGTGGAATGAACTGCTTGAGCCCAGGAGTTCGAGACCAGCCTGAGCAACATGGTGAAATCCTGTCTCTATAAAAAAATACAAAAATTAGCCAGGCATGGTGATGCACAGCTACTTGGGAGGCTGAGCTGGGAGGATGCTTGAACCTGAGAGGAGGAGGTTGCAGTAAGCCAAGATCGCGCCACTGCACTTCAGCCTGGGCAACAGAGCCAGACTCTGTCTCAGATAAATAAATAAATAAGTAAAGTAAATAAACTCCTTGTTTCTCCTTAATGTAACAGGAACAAGCTGACATTTTATAAAGGAAGTACAGTTGACTCTTGGACAACACGGATTTGAACTGCACCGGTCCACTTACACATGGATTTTCTTCCGCCTCTGACACCCGTGAGACAGCAAGACAAACTCCTCCTTTTCCGCCTCCTTCACCTCAGCCTATTCAATGGTAAGATGATGAGGATGAAGACCTTTATGATAAAGAATAGAGCAACTGGACATCAGCAAAAAAGTGAATCTTCACCAAAAACTCGCACCTTATACAAAAAATTAACTCAAACTGGACCACAGACTTAATGTAAAACATAAGACTATAAAACTTTCAGATAAAAACAGAAGAAAAGTTTTCAGGACCTAGAGCTACAAAACTAGTTCTTAGAATTGATGCCAAAAGCACAACCCACAAAGAAAAATAAATTGGACTTCATCAAAACTAAAAGCCTTTGCTCAGCAAAAGACCCTATTAAGCAGATGAAAAGAGTAGCTGCAGACTGAGAGAAAACATTTGCAAACTACTGCATATCCAACAAAGAGTAGCATGTAGAATATATTTACAAATTCTCAAAACTCAATTATTAAAAAAAAACAATTAGAAAGTGGGTGCTCTAGTTTCAATATGGTTTGTTTGACCCCTCCAAATCTCATGTTGAAATCTGATCCCCAGTGTTGGAGGTGGGGCCTAACGTGAGGTGTTTGGTTCACAGGGACGGGATCATTCACAAATGGCTTGGTGTCATCCTTGCAGTAATAAGTGAATTCTTGGTCTATTAGATTCAGTGAGAGCTAGTTGTGAAAAAGAGCCTGGCATCTCTCCTCCCACCCCTCACCACATGACCTCTGTGCACACTGGCTCCCCTTTGCCTTCTGTCATGAGTGGAAGCAGCTGGAGGCCATCGCCAGAAGCAGATGCTGGTGCCATGCTTCTTGTACAAGCTGTAGAACCATGAGCCAAATAAACCTCTTTTCTTTATAAATTACCCAGCTTCAGATATTCCTTCATAGGAACAAAAAACCAGACTAACACAATGGGCAAAACACTGAACAGGTATTTCACAAAAAAGGATATACAGATGGAAAATAAGCACATTAAGAGATCTTTGACACCATCAGCCATTAAGGAAATGCAAATTAAAGCCATAATGAGATATCACCATACATCTATTAAAATGGCTAAAATAAAAATAACAGCAACACCAAAGGCTGGCAAGGACGCAGAAAAACTAAAAGGCCCCACCTCAATTCTGCCCTTGTAAGAGGCATAGGAAATTGAACAAACCCCTAGGCCAAAAATCAGAAAGAAGCACATCATAGGCATCCATTAAATGGTTGTTAAATAAACAAATTACACTTGTCTAAAGCCAAATATTCACTTTTATGGAATCATAAGGTAAGCCAATTATGAGCTCTCAAAAAGCTCCTTTTGAATAAAGAATTAAACATAAATTCAAAAATATCTAGAAATACTTGAAATCTGAACTAATACAACATATGACCCTAAAGGGAGTGCCCTAAACTAAGTCCTAAGTCATTTGAGCAGTATGTCTTATCTTCTAGGATTCTGGGGAAAGATAGGGAATTAAGGCAAGGGTGGGACTCACCATAACACAGATGAGTTCTGGGTTGTGTTATGGTCTGAATGTTTGTGTCCCTCAAAATTGATATGTTGAAACCCTAATCCCTAATGTGATGGTATTTGAAGATAGGGCCTTTGGGAAGTAATAAGGCTTAGATGAGGTCATGAAGATGGGGCCTTCATAACAGCATCTGGGCCCTTACAAAAAGAGGAGACAACTCTCTCTCCCCCTTCCCCTTTTGTTCTCTCTCTCTCTGTCTCTCTCTCCCCACCCCCTCTTCCCCTCTCTCCTTTCCTCTTTCTCTCCCTCCACAAGTAAATTCATCAAGGAAAAGCCATGTAAGAACATAAGGATAAGACAGCCCTTCTAGGACAAGCCAGGAGACGAACTCAGCAAGAACAGAATCTGGAGGCACCTTGATCTTAGATTTCCTAGCCTCCAGAAGTGTGAGAAATAGATTTCTGTTGTTTAAGCCAACCAGTCTAAGGTATTTTGTCACAGCAGTCTAAGATCTAATAACAGGGTGCTTGAAACTACAAGTCTGTCACACTGGGTTTGGACAGACTTCGTGTGGACAAATGAAGAAGCCTAGAAGCGATTCTTTTTTCCTCTTTTTCTCAGTCTGCTGCATGTATCATCTCTGGGCTGAAAATTCTGATAGGAATATTTAAAAATTTTCATCTCAAAGGTCCTCTTCCCTTTTATCACCAAAGTTTAGTCTAAAACTTCTATGACATCTCAAGCCTGCTGTAATTTCTCTTTTCTCTCTGAAGACTGATACTATTAACTTTTTCACATATCTTAGAACTTAAAAGTAATCTCGCTTGCTGATAGAGTGTGTCATATGTGGTTATCTGATTTCCCAATAGACCATCAATATCTTAGGACAAAGCAATCTCTTATATTCTATCCTCTTTACTCTTACTTTCCCTCACACTCTTGCAAGCAATGATTTAGATATGCAAAGTTTCTAACAAAGGTAGGTCAGAAGTACTTCCATTGTTTGCTTTTGGGCCAAACCTGAATGACACAAGCAGGGGAGAGGTTAAATTTCTGGAAAAAAAAATTGGTTATTACACTAACAAAAGAAATATGGAATATGGGAAAGAATTTTTTTAAATAATGAAATAAGCTTTTTTTGAATAGACTTTAGTTTTTTGTTGCATTTTTTGGTAAGAAAAATAACATGGAACAGAATAAAAATGCCCTCTTCATAGCCAAGCAAGCACTTGGCTATAATATATGCTAATAAAACTGTGACAAAGAATTATATGTAGCACAGGACAAATCAGTAGTCATCATCACAAAAACTAAAAATAATTAGATGAGTTAAAAAAATGTTTTCTATACCCCCAAATTACATATCCTATTAATACATAGTATTTTCCTTTAATTGGCTAAGAAAAAGGAACTATAATATATTTTATTATGGATCATAATTATTCAATAGTTTTACCTTCTCTCTTCTAAAATCAGCTTTCCTTAAGGGACAGTTGAAATCTCAAATTATTAAATCTTGAAGGTGGATATGCATGCTGGGCTCTCAGTGTTCTTTTTCCTTTAAAATAAATACCTTTATGAACCACCTTGAAATATTATCTAAACCCAGGTTCAACAATCAAGGTGGTATGTCTTGAAATGTTCTTCTCTAAAAAGCTAAGTTAAAATTCTAATTAAGATGGCAAACCAGATCAAGGCAAGACATTATCAAGCATTATCAATTTAATGGTGATTAGTGCATCAGATTAATTTCTAGAGAATGGACACAGTGAAACTGAAATAAAGCACTGGCCATTTTTAAAGACAGTTAAAAGGGTACAAGGGCATGGGAGGTAAGGAAGGCTTGAAGCGCAGAAAGGGAAAAGGAAAAAGAGAGCAGACCTGGAGTGACAGAGACAAGGATACTAATCAGTCACAGGGCACACAAGAGCACAGGGCAGGGTTTAGGGGAGAGATACAACAATTCAAATCTAAGTTGGGAAACACCAAAGATAAATGTATATTTATTCGGTAATTTTTTTTTTTAAAGACAGAGTTTCAACTCTGTTGTCCAGGCTGGAGTGTAGTGGTGCGATCTCGGCTCACTGCAACCTCTGCCTCCTGGGTTCAAGCAATTCTCCTGCCTCAGCCTCCTGAGTAGTTGGGATTACAGGTACCTGCCACCATATCCAGCTAATATTTTGTATTTTTTGTAGAGACAAGTTTCACCATGTTGGCCAGGCTGACATTACATGTGTGAGGCACTGCGCCTGGCCTATTTGATAATTTTTGCCTGAGGCAAGCCTTACATAGCCTTTACATTTTCTCTTTTTGTTGTTTTGCTTTTTTGTTTTTGTTGTATCATTTTATTCTTGTTTCGCCTCCAACCCACCCCGCTACTCTATTGCCCAGGTTGGAATGCAGTGATGTAATTATAGCTCACCGCAACCTTCAACTCCAACTCCTGGGCTCAAGCGAAACTCCTGCCTCAGCCTCCTGCTGGGACTACAAGCACGAGCCACCATGCCCAGCTCCTTTACGTTTTCTAATGTTACATCCTAATTCAAACATTCGAACTGCACCTATAAAAATATTTCCTGAGTAGACCCAGTGTTTCAATTTGTCCGAGCCCTTTATTAATTAATTTTTTAATAGGACAAAAGGCATACAAATTCATTTAACAGGTATACATGAGAGACTTCACAATGAAGACCCAGCCTCCCAATGAGTTAGGAGATAGGAGATAGGCAACTTAAATTCTACAAGTCTCTTTCTTCACTCCTGTTCCAAATTACAGCTCTATATTCTAGTAGAAACATGTAGCATTTAAAATAGACCCTTTCAAAATTGTGATGGGACATTTCTCCATTGTTCCTTTATATTCTCTGGCACACACATAATGTACAGTCAACAACAGTTCTATCTCACCCAGTGAAAGTGTTTAATAGCAATAGAGTGTCAATGCTTTCTCAAAAGAAAGATACCACACATGGTTATAAATAAAGGTAAATAAAATACTGAATTAGTCTTGAATTGAAGAAAAAACCTACCATTGCAGAAAGAAAAAGAACACTGCCATATATGTGTATATAAAAATTAAGATTTGTCATAGGTATGTATATAAAATATTCACATTGAATATATAAATATATATTATGCAAACTGAAGTTAGTACTAAGTACAAGTCTCCAGGAAAAAAAAAAACCAAAATATATAAGGTTAAAAAAAAAGCTAAGAAATTGCTAACAAAATATTCTCTCTATGTATCTTTGATCTTCAATTAATCTGAGGCTGGGCATGATGACTCATGCCTGTAATCACAGCACTTTGGGAGGCCAAAGTGGGAGGATCATTTGAGGTCAGGAGTTCAAGACCAGTCTGGTCAACATGGTGAAACCCCATCTCTACTAAAAATACAAAAATTAGCTGGGTGTGATGGTGCTTGCCTATAATCCCAGCTACTCAGGAGGCTGAGGCAGGAGAATCGTTTGAATCCAGGAGGCAAAGGTTACAGTGAGCTGAGATTGTGCCACTGCACTCCAGCCTGGGCAACAGAGCAAGACTCCAGAAAAAAAAAAAAAAAAGTATCTGAGAAAAGGGCAAAATGCTGGAAATGTTGGAAAATTGAGTCAACTAATATGTGACAAAACAAAGTAATAAATTCATAGAATTTAACATATATAATAACTTGGGTCAAATTTTTATGATCTAATCAACATAAATATATAAATTCTCTTTACATTATCTTATTTAAAAACTTGTTTTTTTCCTACAATAATCCAGGAAAAAATTAATCTTATAAACTAGATGACTACAACAAAAATCTTTTAAATAATTATAAATATCAAGGAATTTAAAAATACAGCACAAAAATGTTTTTCAAAGAACAATGTTTTTGAAGTCTGATAGTTCATACTTCAACATATTTTAAATAAGACAAGCTCAAAAGAGTCCTAAAAAGGGAGGCTAATTCAAAATGTATCACAGATTTAACTGTATGCTTATATTTATAGTCTGATATGGAAGAACTTCAGTAGATAGTGTAAAACCTACTTAGATACTGTAAAACCCTAGTGAGAACTAGATTAATGATACTCTAGAGACATGTAGGGACAGCTTTGAACTTATATTCTGTGGTTCTGTGCTTATATTTTAGTCAACAGTTTCGCAGGATATTATCCTTTTCATGTATTTTAATATTTTCAAGTGAATCTTGTATTTACTTCTTGAAGCTATTTAAAATGAAGAGTGAAATTTCATAAATCTAGGATAATAAATATGTACATGAAATCCAACTCAAGTATTCTTCCAATACATAGTACAAAGCTTTTTATATTCAATTCAACGCAAGGTATAAACCCAATGTCATCTCTATGAATGAAACATGGAAAGACTACTCCTAAGTAAGAACTATAACCATTCAGAAGTATCACAAAACAGATTTTACTCAGTGCTATTGTGCCAAAAGCCTTTCATGTGAGACTCCTACAAAATTTTCATGGTTCTACAACACAGAAATCATAAACAGTCACACTTCAGAACCTCATGTTCACTCAACTGGAAGATCTGGGATACCCCAAGTAATATTAGAAGAATTTCATCAATGCTCACCAGGCTTGTCACAGGACAAGTACCAAAGAACAGTGAATTCCGGTTTTGTTGTAAGGATATGAGATAATAATGTGTGATCTCTATGATTCACTATAAGAATTTAAAAGACATACAATAAAATTATAAAGACAAATTCCCATTTTGTAAGAATTGTACTGATGTTTTAGTATGTCCTTCACACTAGAGAGCAATTACAAAGTATGATATGAATACACTAGAACTTGAGCCTGACTATATTCAAAGCTTCAATTAATTTTCAATGATCAAACAACTGTACTGCCAAGAGACAAGAAACCACAGGTCTTTTACATGATCCTACAAAGTGATAGACAGAAAAGAGGTCACTCTCCAAGGTCAGCATATGCAGTGCTAGAAACATTCAAGTAAAGAACCTCACATAAATGGCTGCAGACGCTTCTGAAGACAGTCCTTGTTAGCATCATTCAAATAATACTTACAAGTTTCTCCGTATATCTGCCTATTCTTGAGGATAAATGATTAGACGTATTATATTTTCTTACAGAAATCAAATAATTCATTTTTTAAAAAAAGATTAAACATAGGTCACTCATCTCAGAACTGCAACTCGTCTTAAGTAATAAGATCTCTTACAATAAAAGAGGTTTTGCAAATATCATCTATATTTTTACCCTCATAAACACAGTGCCCACACTATGCCAATCCAAATGGGAGATATCTGTTTATATACTTGAGAGAAATCCCTCCCCCAACCCCCGCCATTACCACAAAATTCAAGACTTGAAAGTGCTCAGGATAATTTGGTTATTTCCAACAATCAAAAGAGACCAATCTCATTTGGGAATATTGGCCAATAATTAAGGAGATATCAGTTGCCCTAGCAACAGATTCCTTCCCAAACAAGCACTGTTTTCATTCAGCAGCCTTTAGCCAAAAGGGGAATTAAATCACTGAAATCAACAATTCCTTTGTTTAGCAAACAGAACAGCTTTCCAGGTCTCAAGAAAACAGTCCCCTCGCAGTTGGTCCAGTATTGCCCAAGGCAGCAGTTGTTTAGTTGAATAAGCCAACCTCTTGAATTACAGGATTTTATCATCAAAACCACTGCTAACAGAACTGCTAGCTTTTGCCAAAGAAACATGACAAAAGAAAGAGCATCTCCTAAGTAATACTAATGAATATATTTAGCTACATACATCTTAACCTTACGTAGAGAATGTATATGTGTGTTGATGTAGCTCCTCATATTTACTCTAGCAAAGGATTAGTCCACCTACTCTGTTAATAAATAGCTTGTTTTACTTTAATTTCTCAGTGTAAGAGCCTAATCTCATATTAGACAATTTAAAAAATATTTGACATGGGTCATCACCAAACTGAGAAACTGAATAGCTACATTTCTGCATGTTCATATAACCTGTCCAACTCTACAACATGAAGTCATGTCACTGTACTAAAGCTATCTAGAGAGGTTAAGCATTGCTCATTTTCTAATAAATAGTAATAATAAATAAATAAAGGTGCTATGATGGATCTCTCTCAATAGACACATACTTGAACTCCCAAGGGCTCCACAGGGTAAAAATAGAAAGGAAACAAGCATCAAACTCTTGTACAAAATGCTTATATCCTAACTACACTCCATGATCCCTGATGTCTTTATTTCAGACTATCTCCATAATGAATGACCTTACCTTTCCAGTCTTACTCTACCACAACATTCCAATTTACAAACCTACTCCCTACCCCACACAGGTCCCCCGACTTCCCCGCTCCAGATTTCTCTTCTGGTAAGAAGACTCACCCTGCCCCGATGCCTGGCAGGTGTCTGAATTGCTCGCTATGTCAGGATCCGGCTCTGATGCCTGCTTGGTCTTTGCCTTTCTTGCTCTTCTGGGGCTGCCTATAGCCCTTCATATACTATCCCTCTCTCTCTCTCTCTCTCTCTCTTTGCCTGCTTAATTTTTTTAAATTACAGGTATAATACATGCTCCTCAAAATAAAATCAAATAATATGCAGGTATAAAAATTCTTAAAAAGAAAAGGTCCCTGGTTAGAGGTTTATTCCCCCAAAAGAACAGTTAATAATTTGGTATGTAACTTTCAGGTATATCTTTACTACATCTATACAAATATGTTTGTTTTTTTACTAAATGGGATTTTTTTAACTCTCTCTTATCTGTCATCCCTGCATAAAAAATGTTTAGAAAAATTAATATGAAAGAATGAATTTCCTGAATCCATTCCACTACACATACTGAAATGTACACATTCATTTTTATTTCTTATCCCAAGTACTTTCTTCCAACTCTGGCTAGTAAAAGAACAATGTTCTTTTCCATTTATGAAAAATGAACACTGTCCAATCTACACTATTTATTTTTCTGATCATAAAGAATAAACATACACAAAATATTTCTTGTGAAACAGCGATGTGTAGTTATCTGTCAACATTCCCAATATTAATTGAGGTAAAATAATCAGCTAATAAAATTTCTGGAGATGTATGAAATCAGTTTTCTAATTTACTCTGGAGCCTTTAAAACTACATTTGCCTTTAATTTTGTCACATTTTTAACAAAAGAATAATAACTAACATACTGTAGCTATGAATAACAAATGAGGATACCCTCCCACTTCCAATTTAAAAACCCCTAAATGTCCAAGGTCTTTGACTAGCAGATTATTTCGGCCAAAGGTTGACATTTAACTTCTAAGTCCACTGTTACACTAAAAATGCAACAAATGATCCCAACAAAAAACACTGCCAGCAGCTCTAAAGGTTTTTACCTACAAGTAAATCAGTGTATCAGAGTCCCCAGATGCCTACACATTAGACTTAAACACCCAGTAGAACTAAGCATTTCTATTACCATGGATGACCATTATTCATTTAAACTTCATTTCCCAAGCCCAAAACTGGAACACCACATTTGTGACTACACATTTATCTATGATGAAGAGAGAGAATTCAAAGTCATATTCCCTTAGGAACGTAGAAGACCACCAGATATTAATTAACTCTACCTAAAAGGCTTGGTTATCTCATGTTCAGAAGTGAAAAGCAAGGATATTCATCTCTCATCATCAGCTAATATTTATTGTGTGCCTGTAAGGCATACGTACAAGTCACCTACAAGGATGGGCTCTAAAAACTGTATTAGTCAAAAGTGGAAAATGCTTTTGTTACTCTATGAAATATACATTAAATGTGGCAATACTCTGCAGAGCTCTACTTACAAATACATAATAAATAGGGTGCCCGTGTTTCTTTGAATCAGTAGGGAGTGTTTACCTTTAACCTTCACTCTCTAGACAACAGCTGTTCCTCTATTCAAGTATTGACAATATTGTGCAATAGTATCGGAAAAATATGACGCTGAATATGCTTTATTGTTATAAGACAGTAAGGGATCAATTCATTTAAAAAGCCCTGATTTATTCCAGAGGAAAAGTACAATAATGCTGGTTAAATTAATAGTCAAATCTTTAGATTGGTCAATATAAAGGATAGTGTAAAATTGTACTGAGGACTTTTACAATAGAAATCTGAAAAGCTTCAAATGCTTTGGCATTTTACAAATTATTAACGTGGGTATGGCCTAGTGCAACCATGGCCTTACTCTGAATGCAGGAGGGAAAAAAACTAAATACTCTGTATTTAAGGATTATTCACTGTTCTTTACTTTGAGTTACTAGGTATTCATAAGAAAGTAAGAGATTCTGCCAAAGACGTGTGATTATACGTGGAAGAAACTGAATCACTAACAAAAATGAAATTGGATCTACTCAAAAGCAACCCAATAGAAGGAGAATAAAACTTTTAGCTGGTCCTGTTCACTGGTGGCTTTCTTTGTGGGCTCATAATGCGGAACAAGAAAGGTACACACCACTGCTGGAACTACACTGTGACAGCTGCTAAAGAATGGAGCTGACTAGAGATTTCAGGCTGGGTCCAAATCTGCCTTGCTCATGCAACTTGCCAACAACCAGTAGTAAGAATTGCTTCCAACCAACATCCTTGGCCTACAATAAAGGGCAGTATTAACATTAACACTACAAAAGCTTTTAGAAACCCAAAGTTAGATTACCAGAATTGTGATGACATTTTTAACAATATATTTTCATGATTTTTTTCACATATTACAAAACTGCAATGAATTTTCTTTTTAATTTTAAAACTTCTAGTCAGTCCTCAAAATAAATATCAATTCTTGGCTGTGCACGGTGGCTCACATCTTTAATCCCAGCACTTTGGTAGACCAAGGCAGGAGGATTGCTTGAGGCCAGGAGTTCAAGACCAGCCTGGGCACCGTAGCAAGATCCTGACCGCTACCAAAAAAATTTAAAAAATTAGCTGGGCAGGTGGCATGCACCTGTAGTCCAGGCTACTCAGGAGGCTGTGGCAGGAGGATTGCTTAAGCTCAGGAGTTCAAGGCTGCAGTGACCTATGATCACACTACTACCATTCTAGCCTGGGTGACAGAGCAAGAACCTGGCTAAAAATAAAAATCAATTATTTTTAGAAAGATTGCAGAGGCATTTATTTCTTTAAAAAAGTAGTGAGATTATTTTCAAACCTAAATATACTGCTTATTTTATTACATGGATGTGGACATAATTAGGGTCTACCCATCATCACTCTACATCTCACGTTCATTCAACAGATACTTCCTGAGCAACTACTGTGTGAGATGGATGAGAAAACTAAGCCAAAGAAGATACAGTACCTGCCTTGAAAGAGCTCACAGACTAGTGAGGATGTGCTAAGCACAGTGCTCTGATTACTTGAGCTTCACAGAGTGGCAGGCACCTAACCCAACAAGGGCAGGAGGTGAGAGGTCAGAGAAAGCTTCCTGGGGATGTTTTTAAATTTTCTAATTTACTAATAATAATTCTATCTAAACCTTATCTGTCATAATGGAGTCTCTCTTTCCTATACTAATTGGTAGGTTTTAACTAACTCTAACCTGTGTTCTTTAAAAGAATCCATGTTCTCTTGGTACAATTTAAGATCCTAAAGAAAAAGGGCTTTAAAAATACTTTCTCATTAATTTAAAAACAATCCAACACTTTGAATTGCATGTTAGCACTGAAAATGTTTCCATTTTTATGTCCTAGTGTTTTATGTTATTAACATTTCACATTCTGTATGACCATTATCCCTTAGCAACAGTTTTAAAATTTGGATCAAATTCTAGAGAATGAGAGTATCTCATTTTTGTACGTAAACAGAGGGAAGAGGGGGGAAAAAAAGTAAGGTGGTCTCTCTCTTTTGCCCACCTCAAACATAAAAGAAATATATTAAAATACCACTCACAAAATCTCAAGAGGACACAATTCAAAGGATAATAATAAATGCAAGTCAACAAGAGTTGACATTTCCATGACCTAAGCTTGTTGTATACAGTACCTCCCGTTCATGTCTACTGACATCCAAGAGTAAACCCTAAGGGAGTTGTTTTGAGTGAGGGTTTCTGTATGTCTCTTTGAATACGAATACTAAGTGACAGAAAAATAACTCAAAATTGCTATAAAATGAATGGTATTTCCAAATGCGCAGGCAAACAACATGCACTTTAATGTAACACATTTCTTCTTATTTGGCAGTAAGTTAAAACATATGTTGTTTGAAGTTTATATAAAATGGATGAAAAGGTGTTATTTGTGTTAAAAATGAAACCAAATTACTAAGTGGTTTAAAATCCATGGCTTTTATTATCCAAATGTAGCCAGTTAAAAGTAATGTCACTTGAAGAGTAAAAATAAATTAGGGTTAACAGTTACTGGTTTGCTTATTTTTTTGATGAAGGAAATAAACAAAGTAAAACCCTTCAAAAATATGCACTTAGTCATTACAATTTCATAATTTTCTTTAACACAATTCCAAAAAACAAACAACAAAGAAATTTTGTTACCCCTTAAAATCAAGTACAAATATTTTTCCAAGGCTTTTTCTTCTATAAATTACCAAAGAAGGAGCTCTCAAAGTTTAGTCACACTTCAAAAAGGAAAAGTCAATGGCAACAGGCAAAAATCAGGTGGCCAAAAATGTCTTTATCAACTTGCCCTGGGAAAAACACATCTCATGAAGAAGAATAAAAACAAAAAGCAAAATCATTATTATCAAATAATTTTTTAAACCATCAATAGTTTGATTAGCACTTTATAAAACAAATAAAAACAACAGTACATCCTCTGGGGTTGTTTAGACTTGAGAGAGACAGAGAAAGACAGAATGATTTCTAACGGGCTGCAGGAGTAGAAGTCCAGAACTAAAACTTAAAAACAAAAAGTTTTGCTACTTTGTTTTCAAATATACAGTATATAGGCAGATATTTATTTCTGAGGCCTCAGGTACCTGGCACAGGTGACTTTAGTTCTAAAGTCATAACTAATTTAGGATTCAAAGTAAATTCATGTTTTTTTCCTGTTGACCAGTGCTTAATAGAGCAAAATATTAAGGCCAGGTGCAATGGCTCATGCCTGTAATCCCAGCACTTTGGAAGCCTGAGGTGGGTGGATCACGAGGGCAGGAGCTCGAGACCAGCCTGGCCAGCATGGTGAAACCCCGTCTCTACTAAAAAAATTACAAAAATTAGCTGGGCATGGTGGTACATGCCTGTAATCCCAGCTACTCAGGAGGCTGAGGCAGGAGAATCGCTTGAACCCAGGAGGTGGAGGTTGCAGTGAGCTAAGATCATGCCATTGCACTCTAGCCTGGGCGACAGGGCAAGACTCTGTCTCAAAAAAAGAAAAAAAAAAAAAGATACAATATGTCCCCCAAAGATCAGATAACTTAGCTCTAATAAATAAAATCCAAGAAGCATATTCTGCTACAGTAAATCCTTAAAGTAGGAACAAATGCCTTAGGAGAAAGCCTTTACCTTTAGAAAGAACTGTATCCCATTTTGAGTGATGATAAATATTCAACAAAAAATATTTTGTCATGGATTGTATCATTACCACTGATTGACACCAAAGATAAACCAAGCAGTGAAGAAGGCCCAACCCACAAACCAACATCATCGGTGACACTGGGTCCAAGAAAGATTCGTCAAAGATGTCATCACAATAGTGCTTTTGCCCTATTAGTTAAGTTGGGCAAACGCACTCTCAGATGCAAAACACCTTACCTACATTGCTTACTTACAATATTATTTTTTTAACTTTTAAAATATTTTTTACATTTTTTATTCTTACCTGGAAATAAGAGTATTTGAGAAACCTGGAGTACTTCAGAAACTTAACAGTTTAATATTGTCCATGTTGGAAACAAGTATTGACTATCAAAAAATATGAAAATAAAAATATATAATTTGCATTTATGGAAGTTGATAACAATTTTAAGAGGAAATAAACTATTAACCATAGACTAAATTTCATTTTCAAATATGATCTGCTTCTAACATTTTAAATGTTAGAAGACACTGGTGAATATCCTCCTTTATTCTCACATACTGGCATTCTACCAAAAAAAAACTCAAATGTTTTATAAGGGACATAATTTCATTAATCCTCATACAGTCTCTGAGATTTATGTTTAACCCCTGCCTTTTTTTCTCTGTCCTTCAAATGAAGTGAACAATAAAATCATAACTAAGATCTAGATGAGTCTCACATCTGCAGTTCTCAAATTCCTAACCAGTGCTTCACATTTCAAAAAGTTCATCAGCTGGATTCACGATTTAAGGTAAATCAGTAATATTAGTAGAACTAAATCTAATTACTTAATTGATTAAAAAAGAAAGAAAGAAAACATTTCCTGAATTTCATGCTCTACAAACTTTTCTTATAAATTTGTTGATACCTTCAAAGAATGCTATATTCTCAACATACCTTTAAGGCAATTAGTTACCAATTAAAAAGGGCCCATTCTGGTTAAGGGGGTGCAATAGGTAAAAGAACAGCAACAAGAAAAGTGTATGGTCTGCCCTCATAGCCATAAAGAAAATCAAAAAAAGGTCAGATGTATAGTCACAAGTGATAACCTGACAGGGCTGAAAGTCAGGCATTTATCATAGTGCAGTGTAAGTTACATATTTCTATATTATACAACTATTCTATGAATAGCTCAATTAAATTGCCTTTGTACAAAGAGTTACTTTATTAAATTATAACACTTAAAATATTCCAAAATTTTTGTAACCCTGTTTTCGGTATTTTCTTCAGTTTTTAAATATCCTGGAAGCCAATGGTATACCAAAAGGTACGGCATGGTAGGAGTGGTCTACATGAATAAGGATAGGGAGAGGTATTTTACCACTGGCATTTAAAAAAATTTTAGGCACATGTGATAATTAAAAGCAGAACAACTTTCAATTTTATTATTTTTTTTGAAAAATTATCTAACTCACTTCATTGCCCTAGAATGGACCACCTCTTCTATCCCCTCCAGCCACTGGCACAACCTTGCTGGAAATCTCAAAAACATAGAAATAGCTAAGAGTTTGTCACAATCTCTGGAATACTCTGCATTTACCTTTTCTTTTTTTTTGAGACAAGGTCTGGCTCTACTGCTCAGGCTGGAGTGCAGTGGCGTGATCTCAGCTCACTGCAACCTCTGTCTCCTGGGCTCGAGCCATCCTCCCACCTCAGCCTCCCAAGTAGCTGAGACTACAGGCATGCCACCATGCCCAGCTAATTTTTTTTGTATTTTTTGTAGAGACAAGGTTTCACCATTTTGCCCAAGCTGGTGTCAAATTCTTGAGCTCAACTGATTCACCCACCTCGGACTCCCAAAGTGTTGTAATTATAGGTGTGAGCCACCTCACCTGGCCACATTTGCTTATCATTCCTAAATGACTTCATTGCTGTTTTCTTCTCTTCCTTTTTCTCCTCCTGTTTGTTCAATTTTAAGGACTTTACAAACAAAATAGTAAAGCTGAATTTAGATCTTATTGAATTATTAGGCTGGAATGGAGAGAAATACATACTGTTCATCTAGTAAAATACTGCTCTCAGAACATAAGTTATAATACATATAACTTTCAAGTACATGAGTACTTGAAATCCAGAATACTTCAAAATGAAGATAAATATGTGGAGATTTTAGTTTCTAGAAAAACGATAAGGCTGGGTGCAGTGGCTCATGCCTGTAATCCCAGCACTTTGGGAGGCCGAGGCAGGTGGATCACCTGAGGTCGGGAGTTCGAGACCAGCCTGACCAACATGATGAAACCCCATCTCTACTAAAAATACAAAATTAGCCGAGTGTGGTGGCGCATGCCTGTAATCCCAGCTACTGAGGAGGCTGAGGCAGGAGAATCACTTGAACCCAGGAGGCGGAGGTTGCGGTGAGCCAAGATCGCGCCATTGCACTCCAGTCTGGGCAACGAGAGCAAAACTCCATCTCAAAAAAAAAGAAAGAAAGAAAGAAAAAGAAAAGAAAAAGAAAGACGACAAATGAGCTATTATTGAAAATTATATAATTAAACACTTTGGAATGGTCTGATTCAAGAGTACCTAACTATTGTAAAAGTCTATATATTTTTCCTTTTATTTCTAACATATCTGTGTGGAAAAGGATTTTTGCATTTGTCTGCATTAAAAATATATATAATACTATAACTGGATGTTGCATCTGGTATGCAGATCCAACAGTGAAACATTGCCCATATATTTGTGTGTGTGTGTGAGTGTGCGTGTGTGTGTATTAATTTAATATATATATTAGATTCAGCAAGTATATGTGCAGGTTTATTACATGGGTATATTGCATAATACTGAGGTTTGGGCTTCAAGTGAACCCTTCACCCAAATAGTGAACATGGAACCCAATAAGTAGTTCTCCTTATATTAGATGGGTATGGATAAGACATAAAAACACTGTTCTCATTGAAAGTGTTTTTTAATTTCATTTTAAATTAGGTTTTTCTTGTTCTTTTTACAATAATCCAATTTTTCTAATATGTTACCATTATTTTTTCCATTCTGTTAAAGTTTTCAAAGCATAAGAATCACAATTGCCACTTCTCACGGCAATTAGTTTGCAAGGTTTTATTTTCCTGTCAATTGTAATCCAAGTATTGCAATATACTATTATACCTCATTACTTCATTTTGGAGTTCTTCCACCACATCAGAATATAAAAAGTATTCCGGCCAGGCGCAGTGGCTCACACATGTAATCCCGGCACTTTGGGAGGCCAAGGCAGGTGGATCATCTGAGTTCAGGAGTTCGAGACCAGCCTGACCAACATGGTGAAACCCCGTCTTTACTAAAAATACAAAAATTAGCTGGGCATGGTGGCGGGTGCCTGTAATCCCAAATACTCGAGAGGCTGAGGCAGGAGAATTGCTTGAACCTGGGAGGCAGAGATTGCAGTGAGCCAAGATTGCGCCATTGCACTCCAGCCTGGGCGACAGAGCAAGACTCCATCTCAAAAAAAAAAAAAAAATAGTATTCCATGAACAAATAAATACGAAAACCATTAGACTAGAGGAAGAATTTTTAAAATGTCAAAAATTAAAAGTCCAGCGTTGGTGGGTCATGCCTGTAATCCCAGAACTTTGGGAGGCTGAGGCAGGAGGAGGATTGCTTGAGACTAGAAGTTTGAAACCAGCCTGGACAACATGGCTAGACTCCATTTCTAAAACAATGTTTAAAACTTAGCCGGGCATGGTGGTATATACCTGCAGTCCCAGCTCCTCAGGACCCGGGGACAGGAGGATCCCTTGAGCCCACGAGTTCAAGGCTGCAGTGAGCTATGACTGTGCCACTGTACTCCAGTCTGGGCAATGGAAAGGGACTCCATTTCTTAAAACACACACACACACACACACACAAATATCCTAAGGCTTTTCTAATTTTTAATAAGTATCCTTGTGCTTAAAAAAATTATGACTCCATATTTCATAACAATGCAACTGAACACCACTTTACAAATAAGTTTGGGTTTTTTGGGGTGATTTTTTTTTTGTTTGATTTGAGAGAGGATCTCGCTTGTCACCCAGGCTGGAGTGCAGTGGAGCAATCATGGCTCACTGCAACCTTCGCTTCCTGGGCTCAAGTGATCCTCCCACCTCAGCCTCCTGTGTAGCTGGGATCACAGGTGCACACCACCATGCCTGGCTAATTTCTGTATACAAATAAGTTATTAATAACATACTCAAATTTTTTTTAAAAGACAGAGTTTTGCTCTTGTTACTCAGGCTGGAGTGCAACGGCGCAATCTTGGCTTACTACAACCTCTGCCTCCTGGGTTCAAGCAATTCTCCTGCCTCAGTCTCCCAAATAGCTGGGATTACAGGCATGCGCCACCACACTCAGCTAATTTTTTTTGTATTTTTAGTAGAGATGGGGTTTCACCATGTTGGTCAGGCTGGTGTCTCGAACTCCTGACCTCAGGTGATCCACCCGCCTTGGCCTCCCAAAAGGCTGGGATTACAGGTGTGAGCCACCGCGCCCGGCCAACACACTCAAATATTACTGAATTATATACTGGCAAACTTACACATTTCATATCCCTAAAGATAGATAACTGATACATATGGAGACTTTAATGTCATTGATATTGGTATGAGACACATACTTCATGCCGTTCTTTCATAAGTCTAAAATATATCTCATTTAATTACATAAGCCTCAATTTTAGAGTTCTCTTACATACTACAGAAATCTTTACAAAGCTAGTATGAAAATGAGGCAGAAACTACCCAAAAGCCAAGTGTGCTATGACATAAAGAAAATACTAAAGAGCATTTGAAATCTGGCCTGTAGGCCATGAATATGAAAATCTACCTGCTTGAAGCAGAATTACTTCATTGAGGAAGATGTGGTGTCAAGTCTTTCAAAAAGGTGACAACTCAAACTAGTGGAAAGCCACTTTATTGAGAACTGTGGGAATTTCTAAATTAGGGGCCTTATGGGTCTTCTGACTATCCATTTGAATGCATAAAATGATAACATTTGAGGACTTGCATCCATTTCACATATCTCATCCCAGGACACAGGTTGTGTCTATGATTGCCTTCACACAATGACCAGTACAAAAGGAAGAATTTCATTTGTCTTCACTCCGGTTACCTGGTTTAGGCATTGTCATTAAATTAAACAGTTTATATTTGTAGTATGATACAGACATCAGTCCTTATGAATCCAATGTCAAAACTTTATTTTAAAAAAACCTGTTAATTTGACAGAAAGCATGTCAGTGGTAGAAATATAAAATTCAAGTCTGACCTCTCTATTTGATTATAATTATCATGATAGTACATATTTCAACTTTATATAATAAACAAATACTAAAAACTCAAACAAAACATTTGAGAAATCATTACCTATAATGACTTTCCTAGAAAGTTCTTTTTAAGCTGTAGATGATTTAAGAGCAACTTCAAAATATCACTAAGCTCTATGTTATCAGAAAAAAAAAAGCTGATTTCACATTTTTGTAAAGTAACTTAAAGATGAGCACACTGTTACTCTGAGAAAAGTAGTTTGTTCTAAAAGTGAATACCAGGCCTTTTTAAGTTTCTACTTTATCATAAACTTTTTTTTATTTTGACCACTTATCCTCAAGTTTTAGTTTATCGTAAAATTTAACTACAGTAACAAAAGGCTAGTGCCTACAAAAGGGTCCCAAATTCCTCATCCTAATATTCAGTGCTGATAAGAATTACATGTTCCAAAATGATCAAATCTATCTATAAAATAGTTAAACACATAGTTAAGCATATTTCATGTTATGAACGACTGACTTACAAACATTCATTCATGTACTTATTTTATTCAGTACTGGGCACAATGTTAGGCACTGGAATCTAAATTATAAACAACACAGACAATGTCTCTCAGGACAGACAACACAGACAACTTCACTCAGGAAGCTTACAGTTTCTTGGGGGGTACACCAAGGATTTGTGGGAACACAGAAGGAAAGCATTTGGCCCAAACTGATGGGCCTGGGAAGGCTTTCTGGAAGAAGCGGTATCTGTGCTGAGCAACATATATGCTCAATGGCTTTCAGCTCTCTGACTAAAGTTTCTTTAACAACATTCAGGTTCATAAACACTATCCTGTGTAGGTAAAGAACCACAGCCCGAAGAACCTTGCAACATTGAGGCATTCTATGACCAACATCAGTACACACTATTAGTTTGTGCCTAAGTTAAAAATATTTATCTCGTGAACCACCTCTTTCAAATCAGAAAAAGCTTCCAGAGCCTCTTATCCACATTCTAGACTGCTTTTCCTCTGCTCTGTATTGGAAAAGCTAAAAAACAAACAAACAAACAACAAACAAAACACAACTTCTGTTACCTCTCTTTTTTATTAAACTTGTTTACTGAAGTACAATGTACATACAGAAAAGTAAAAAAATAAGATCATGGCTGAAAGAATTATCACAAAGTGAACACACCCAGGCCAGACATGGTGGCTCACACCTGTAATCCCAGCACTTTGGGAGGCCAAGGTGGGTGGATCACTTGAGGCCAGGAGTTCAAGGCCAGCCTGGCCAACATGGTGAAACTCCGTCTCTACTAAAAAAATACAAAGATTAGCCAGGCGTGGTGGCACGGGCCTGTAATCCCAGCTACTCAGGAGGCTGAGGCATGAGAATTGCTTGAACCCAGGGGACAGAGGTTGCAGTGGGCTGAGACCGCACCACTGCACTCAAGCCTGGGCGACAGAGTGAGACTCCATCTCAAAAAATAAAAATAAAAAAAGTGAACACACCCACATAATCATCACCCAGTTTAAGAAATGGAATATTACTAGCACTCCTGAAGCTTCCCTTGTTCCCTTTCTCTCTTCCCCAGAGGTAAGCATTATCCTGATTTCTAACACCACAGATTGGTTTTGCCATCCTTTGGACTTTATACAACTGGAATCATATAGTATAGTCATCTGCTGCATAAGGATGTTTTGGTAAGAGAAGGACCACATATATGGTGGTCCCTTCAGATTATAATATCAGTTTTTTATTGTACCCTTCCTGTGTTTAGATACATAAATACTTACCATTGTGTTACAGTTGCCCACAGTATCCAGTACAGTAACATGCTGGAGAGGTTTGTAGCCTCAGAGCGGTAGGCTATACCACATAGCCTATGTGTGCAGCAGGCTATACCATCTAGGTTTGTGTAAGTACACTCTATGATGTTCGCGCAACAAAATTGCCTAAGGACACATTTCTCAGAACGTATCGCCATTGTTAAGTGATGCATGACTGTATGTATTATTTTGAGTCTGTCATCTTTTGCTCAACATTATGTTTGTGAGATTTGTACAGCATATTGTGTGTGGAAATAGTTGATTCATTTTCTTTGCTTTAAAAATATTCCATTATATGAATAAACCACAATTTATTTGTCTTTTCTAATGTTGTTGGGCATTTGAGTTATTTCCAATGTTTAGCTATTATGAAAAATACTATGAACATTCTTGCATACGTCTTTTGGTGCACACATTTTTGTAGGGTCTACTATACCAGAGAACGAAATTGCCAGGAAACGGGATGCATATACTTTCAGCTTTAACAGACACTGTCAAGCAGTTTTCCAAAATGGTTTTTCCATTAGTAGTGTATATGAGTTTCAATTGCTCAATGTTATTATCAATACTTGGTTTTGCCAGTCTTAGTTTTCACCATTCTGTTGGAAATATGTTGGTATCTTATTTTGGTTTCAACTTGTATTTACCTGGTGTCTATTTCGGTTTAATATCTTTTTCTGTTTATCGGCCATTTGGATATACTGTTTGTGAAGTGCCTGTTCACGTTTTTCACATTTGTGAAATTAGGTTCTTTTTTTTCCTGTTGATTTGTAAGAATTTGTTATATATTCTGAAAATAAGTCCTTAGTTATATGCATTTCAAATACCACCTCCTACTCTGTAACTTACATTTCTACTTTCTAAATAGTGTCCTTCAATAACAGAAATTCCTAATTATAACATAGACCAATTTATCAATCTTTTCTGTATGGTTTTTTTTTTTTGTCCTATTTAAGATATCCTTACCTAACTCAGGGTCATGAAGATATTCTTATGCATTAATGTTAGAAGCTTTACTGCTTTACCCTCTATATTTAGACTTATAGTCTAAATAGAAATCTGAAATTGATATTTGTATATGGTATGAGGTAGAGGACCATGATTTTTTTCCATGAGGTTATCCAGTTGGATCAGAATATTTTATTAAAAATACCATCCATCTTCATTGTTTTGCAGTGCTACCTATGTTATAAAATCAAGTTTCTACATATATGTGGGTATATTTTTGGACTCCTTATCATTTTATTTGACTTTCATCAATCCTTACACCAATACCACGCTATCTTAATTACTGTAGCTTTATAACAAGCCTTGATATCTGGTAGTGTAAATCTTCCAACTTTCTTCCTTTTCTTCCAGATGATTTTGACTATTACTGGTTCTTTACATTTTCATATAAACATTAAAATCGTTTGTCAGTTTCTACCAAAAAAAAAAAAAAAACCCATTGGCTCTATCCACCTATTTTTGTTTCTGCTCTGCTAATAGTATCTCTTCTGTCTCCCTGCCAATGGCTTCAGATCATTTTGGAGTACATTTCTCCCCATTAGGACTTAGGCACTCATTTCTGCAAAGAAGGTATGAGGTACCAATATGAGGTATTTCAGAGTAAAGGCTCATGGTAATGCTTTAAGAGCATGCCTGTGATTCTTAGAAACTTCTTCAGTTCCTTAGAGATTTTGCAAGAAAACATAATTTTTAAAGAGTCAATTATTCAGACTTCTCTAGAAATATATTTTTGTGATAATTGCCAGTATCATATACTTCTAAAATCTCAGGGGATATTCAGAAGCTCCATTCATATCACTCTTTAAAATCAACGGGAATCACAACTTTGCCAGAATTTTACAATGCAAAAGGTCTTCAGGGCTTACTCCTTTTTTGATTAAGCCCAGTTTTACTTGAAGATCAGTTTTCAAAATGAATAATTACTCATATAATTATTTTTGTTTTATATTGAGAACTGAAACAGCATTATTTTCCCTTAGACTTTGAGCTACATGATGGCCTTCATATGTTCTTGTCCTTTAATTTCTTAATACTCAAATTACAAGCAAACTTTAGAAGTACAATGGTCTAAAATTAGAAGTCAAGGATTTAGGATACCAGTTTGGGTTATGCCATCAAGAATTTATGACTACTCATACACACTCTCTGAACAGAGGAGAGCAATTACACTGCCTATGTGTAATATATTGCATTAACTAGATAACATCTTTAAGGCTAATAAAGTCCATTAGACTAAAATGAACTTCAGAACAGGTACTATTGGATCCCTATACCTCAAAAATAGTAAAGTTTAATAACTGTGGTTGAATTCATGAGTAACTAATTTTGATCTCATCATTGTTTTTCTGAAAGCACAGAAGAAAAAAATGAGTTAAATGAAAAGTTGACTTTAAATGTTAAGGAAGCTAAATTTCACATTCAGCTTTATTCTCCCCACACTGACTGAGGGTGACATATCTATTCAGGTAAGAGAGTAGAGAGGGCTGAAGAGTCAGGCCTGAATGGGAAAATGTCAGTTGTAGGAGCCTTTACTGTATTTTTATATAGTGCTAAGCACATGTCTTGCCCACAACATGCATGCTATATGTACTTGTTGATTCGATTGGACAGCACTCAAAGCTACAGCATTGGCATCATGATTCTTTGTAATACAGATGGTGCCTTTATAAGAAATGTTGACTTTAAGCAGAACCTGATTGTACATGCCCATGGCTCAGAAGTCCTCTTTTGTAGGTCACGAAACTAGATGCACATGAAGACAATGGATTCCATGAAGAGAGAGAATAATTTCCCCCATATGCTGAAATATCTGGAGTGTTTATGATACTAATTTACCTTTCTAATCATCATTCTCCCCTCTACAAAAAGAAACATGTTCATTAATAATATCCAACATGGATTCTACAGAGTTTCAGGCCTGTGAAAAAAAGGGCCCTCCTAGGGTGAAGTATAAGGCCATTTCTAGGGTCCAGAAGTCTGAAGAAGGCCACTCAGAGAAAATGGTCCCAGCATTTTAAATTATTTACTCAAAATAGAACTATGTTTAATAACAATATTTTCGTTAAATGTTTATAAGTAAATATATTTACCTAAATGTACAGAAATTAATGTTAACAAACTCTTATTTATGTAGTACCCAGGTAATCAGAAAGCTCAATCATTATCAAATTATTTTTCCCCATAAGCAAGACTCTAAAATAGCAATAGATGCTCACAATGATAATCATTCACACTAAAGATTCCAATAGACCTCCTGAAGAATTTTTGGAAGTAATTGTTTTGGGTGTATGTTTAAGATTAAGTTTATTATATTCTAATGCTTACAAAACTAGTCATATGTACAATACGTACATATGGACACTAGGTTAAACAGAAAAATTCAATTAGTGAAAAATTCCATTTACTACTTGTTACATAGAATCAGACATTTATTGTATCTGCTGCTTTCTCAAATTCAGGCATATCAGTCACTGTGCTCCCTCTCCTGAAAGTCTTTCCCTATCAGTCTATCATGCAATTTTCTAAGCCCTAAAATTCCCCTCAAAATGCATGAGTTAATTATATTCTATCCTTTCAAACATGTCAACAGTTTCTGTGAACATCTTTTAGGTAATATTTTACTAATATTAAAGTTTACTACTGTTAAATATGGGAAAGTTAAATACATATTCATTTTTAAATAGATCAACAGAATTTTTAATTACAAGGAATTGAAATTTCTAAAACCCGGGTTTAAATGAGTCTAAGCTGTTCAAACTTAACTATATATCTCATTTTTTCCCCATATGTATGATACCTAAAAATATGTTTTAGCTTATTTTTTAAACCACCATACATTCAATTTCTGAAAACAACTCCAAGCTTTGATAGTATCTGATTCATCAAAAGCTTTGTCATTCATCGAAATGATTTTACTTACAAAACATAAATATCAACTTTATCATTAGGGAATATTTTGTTGAATAGCAATATGAATTCACTGAAGGACATATATCATTTTACTAAAATACTTTGTAAAAATTTACAAATTAGAACAAAGTGATCATCCTTACATGTTCATAATTTACATAAGAAAATAATATAAACTGAAATTAATTTTAACATAAGCTTCTGAAAGAGAATTGCAAAAATAAAAATGGAATTTATCTTGTCATATCTTGGTGTTCAAAATATTTTTAAAGGATAGACAGAATGTTCACAGATGACCTGAAGAGCCTTGCCTTAAGTGATGATTTTTTCCTATTCAGCTAGCTATTATAAATATGCTAAAAACAACAGCAAGGACAAAAAAATGCACATAATTAAACTGTCATTATGCCATCAAAAATAGATTTTATATGAACATATAATATTACAAGTGTTCAAAAATAAGTTGATTTATACTTTGCTCCTAGTAGTTCCTTTAAAAATAAATAATTTTTTCAGTAGCTGACAATGCACAAAATAATTACTAAGAGCATGTAAGGTTCCCAGCAAACTTTTTTGCTTTTATAATTCTGTTTCCTTTCATATCCACCAAATGGGAAATGGAATCATATGTGACACTAATTCTTCACGAAAAACATCATTCTGAACATACTATTGAATAAATGTATTCATATATACATACACACACACACACACACACACACATAATATGGATGATAGAAGGTATAGGCACGTATCTCCTATTTATATGATCCAAATGTTCTACAACCCTAAAACCTACATTTCCTTCATCTTCAATAAATATATATATGCATCTCTATGTATGATATGTATAATACATATAAATATGTATGTTTTAATTTGAAATAATGTATTCATTTCACAGCTTTAGATTAGTTCCAAAAATATGGTTCAAAAATATAGAGTTTACAAATGTACCTAATTGATACAAAGAGATCAGCTCCAAAAGAGTAACAGTTTAACATATTCCCTTCAAAATACGTTAAGATACTCATACATTGCCATTAGTTTACTTTGTTATCTCAAATGATAAATAAAAAGAATCTAGTCTTTCCTGAATTTAAAACAAAGATAGAATTCTCAGATTTTCATATTAATTTGAGTAAACGATCATAATACAGTTTCTGGATAATTAATTTGAGCAATAAGACAAGGGTTGCTGAATTTCTGAATAAACGTTTCTAGAGATAGGCTTAACTCTATTTTGACTTGAACCAAAAAACTAGTTTTATTTAGCATTTTGTAACTCTCTGAACTAAACACAATAATTAGCAGGGAAAACTTTTTTAATGTTCACTTGACCGTTAAAACTGAATGAATTACAATTGTTATACCTAATATGGAGTTTATTCTGGATGTGTGGAGGGTGTGTATATGTGTGTGCAAGTGACCCACTGAAGTAACAAGCACTTTGCTGCTTGGGAGAGGCAAAAGGTGAGTTGCTCTAAGAGTACAGTACTTACATCCTCAGTTCTGTGTCGCCTAACAGAAACTACAGTATGATTCAAATCTTTTTTCTTAAAGAGAGTTATAAAATCACTCTTTGATAGGTGCTACAATTTGGTTCAAAGCCTCCTAAAACTTGAATGGCAATGTTAAAACCATTAACCACTCAGCTCCTGAACATGGAGAAAATTATGCTTGTATAGCAACTAGGATTTCCTTCTCAAGAATGCAGCAGCAGTCAACATTAACAATGGATTATTCTTGTAATTGGGGTGGAAGGCTAGGGTTGGAGAGGAAAAGAAAAAAAAGTTTACATCATATCTTTCCCTGAGATTACCTAAAAATTTATACTTCATAATTTAACACCATAAAATTACGGCTGTCAATACTTGTTTGGGGACACAATTTCAAATACAAAATGGAACTTAAAAGAAAGATAAGCTACTTAAATCTTAAAAGGGAAACTAAACATTAATGGTAATTTTCTCATGTATCACATTTCAAAGAAGAGCCCTTACAGTATAAAGATCCCATGAGTTCGTGACAGCTTTATTCTTAGACCCACAAATCGAGCCATTGTTATGCTCTGAAACTGTAGGAACTGCTGCCACCTATAGGATCTGAACAACAATGGCAGTGTTTTACTCAGCAGTACCCTCTACTGGGGACAGAAATGTGATGAATGTGTAGGCACTTTTCTTAACAGCAGGTGGCCTCACTTTTGCTACAGATTTACCTCAAAAATGTTGGCTTAAAAGCTTTTTCATGTTTTGTAAAATAAACTCCAACTTCCGCCTGAATCTAAAGTTGCTAGGTGATCTGAGATAGGAAAAAAACCCACAACCTTGAACTCTGAAAATTCACTTCCATAAACAGTTTCACAAAGTTGTTCCCCAGTTGCTAATCTAATGTCACTTAGTGCCATGCCATACCAACCAAGACACAAAAGAGAGGTACTTTGCTGAGACTCCCTGCATAAGAGTGAAATTAAGGAAAGTTTTTATTGAGTATAAAATGTCTGTTACCATAATTAGTCCCATCTTTCTAGAATTTATTACACTCTGTAATATAAAGTAACTATAAAGATGCCAGTTTCTTGTGGCATTCTTAGGTAATTAATATTAAGCAAGGTTATACATTTTTAAAGATATTTACTGTTGAGGATTAGTAAACTCAAACCTTTAAGAATAGCAATATGTACCAAAGATGTCAGCAAAATTTTCTTAGAAAAGAAAAGCAATTGCCGGGCGCGGTGGCTCACGCCTGTAATCCCAGCACCTTGGGAGGCCGAGGCGGGCGGATCACGAGGTCAGGAGATCGAGACCATCCTGGCTAACATGATGAAACCCCGTCTCTACTAAAAATACAAAAAATTAGCCGGCGTGGTGGCGGGCGCCTGTAGTCCCGGCTACTCGGGAGGCTGAGGCAGGAGAATGGGGTGAACCCAGGAGGCGGAGCTTGCAGTGAGCCGAGATCGTGCCACTGCACTCCAGCCTGGGCGACAGAGCGAGACGCCTCTCAAAAAAAAAAAAAGAAAGAAAGAAAGAAAAGAAAAGCAATTAACTTTTATATCTTTTTATTGTAACCGAAAATGACACCTTCCCTTTGGTTTTATTCCATCCATACAAATTAATTAAAATAACTAATGCCTTTATTACTGTTAAAGATTTGAAAGCATTTTAAATGTTAACAAATAAAAGGTGTTATAACCAAGGGCAGAAGGATTTCAGCATATTCAGAAGCCAAGGTAAAGTAGGTCTATAAACCAAAGAAAATCTTGTAACAGAAAATCATTCAGTCAGAGTCAAGTAGCACTCATACTATGAAAATAAAAAATATTATCCACCATATTGCTGTAGACATGCCATCAACTGATGATATTGCAAAGGCTAAACTCTAAACCTATATCTGTAATCACAGCAAATGGTGGCAAGAAAAAAATATATAGACTTAGGACAAAACAAAGAAACAAAATAATACCCAATTCAAAGCCATGAAAAAGCAAATAAAATTATTATTGAAATGCTGACTATTGCAGAAATATTGGGTGAATATTTCAAAATGTAGCCAGCTATCCAGATATTTATCATGTTTCTTTAGAAAAAAATTAGGATTTGTTTTTAAGTATATTCAGATCTTTGGTCACAAAATCACAGATTCCTAGAAAATATTTAATATACATTGCTTTTAATTTTACACATTAAATCTATGGTACATATAGGTATTTTTTAGGGCCACTGAAACAAATTGTCACTGCAGCCTTACATAGGCTGTTTGCCACTGAAATCTTAGAAAGGAATGGACATGGAGGAAGTACCACCCGTCCCTCTGTGTGAAGTAGCTTTGTTAATTCCATGAGTTCTCACACTACTGCCTTTCACCTGTGACCAAGCTTAGCCTATACCTGTACCATTGTGAATATGCTAATAGTCCTGAATTTAGGCCTATCACCTTCCTTCTTTTCTTTAAATATCTTTACATGTCTGGCCTGGCACCATTTTCTTCAAATGACTATTCTTTAGTGCGAACAAAAGCTCTGATGGACTTTTCAATTCCTTTCATAGTTAAGAAATGGCAGCTAGGCAAAATGGAGGAATAGAAAAAGCTAAATGTGCTCAACCAAAAATGTACTATAACCTTATAATTCTAGATAACTGGGCTTTATCTTAAATCTATACTTTTGAGATTTATAATTTTTTCCAGCTACCTACACAACTTATTTTTAAATTGTTTATTGAGTTATTGTAGTTTATGTTTTTCAGCTTTAAACTGTTTTATCAATTTCCAAACCAGGGTGGGGAAATATGGTTTAAAAATAGTTTTAACTTATAATAGGGCTTAGCAAACTTATTTGATACAAAGTTGTATATAAATATCATTGTACTGAAACCAATACACCAGACTTATATAGATCCACTGGTTCTCAGGGTGGGTACACCTGTATACACCAATCCTGGACTTCTCCAAAATTTCTGATAACATCATGGGTTTGCTCTACTCTGAAGTGCATTTTATTAGATCAAATCTCCAAGCTCCTATTAACTCTATAATGAACTATAGCAAACTGAACTTTTGTTGTGTGTTTTCTAAAAGATAGTGATTAAATACATAGGTAGGCAGATATAATTGTATGTGGTAATACATTCCTACAATGTTTTTCAAATTTTGTTTAAATAATTTTTAAAATTTTCCTAAATTCTCTATATCCTCATAGTAATGATGTCTCTGAGACTATAACCCAGAACTACCATTGATATGACTGTATAAAAGCTTTCTTTCATTACTTCAGTAATACGCCATTTGGATAATAATAATAGCTGGGATATAGCACCCACCATGTGTCATGTACTAGGTGCTTTTTATTCATAAGCATTGATCCTTAGACCAATCCTTTGAGTTATTATCCCCATTTTACAGATGAGGAAATTGAAAGACAAGGAAATTACATGGCTTGCCTAAGACCACAAGGTCTGTGGATTACAAATTAAGTGCTCTTTCTGTTAAGCAACTGTAGATATAATTTAATTCAATTCCAGAAAACAATATTGAGCTACATGGAACATATGATTCTAAGTATTTTTTTTTCACAAAGTAATTTAGTTTATAAAATTAGGTAACTCAAAATCTCACAAACATATAAAGTTTTTTTTTACACAGTGTAAAAAAACCTTTACACATTTTTAAGAACCCTAAAACCCTGAACGTGACAAGATTTAATATTTCACTTATATTCTTGATATATGTTAATATCATCACACAATAAAATGAACACATTTCACAGCAAGAAAAGGACTCAGGAGCTAGAAAATTTAAATAGTTGATGCTACAAAGTCACTACGTATCCCATTTTAAGAATATGTTATACTATGCAAAACTGTAGAAGGACCCCATATTGATAATGAGTGGGATCTTTTGAATTTGCAATAATCTTTACCTTTAAGAAATTAATAATCTCCTACTACTTTTTTTTTCCAACTACATGCTTTCACCACTTTAGTAGTGTCTTCATTTTGAAAGCACTTGGAATAAACAGTTTAAAAACTGTAATTTTCTTTGTAGATACAGTATTAAATTGCAGTATCAACTCAAGCACCGAAGAACTACAGTGCTACCCTGAGGACAAAAGGCATTTTAGATGTCGTAAATATATTATGAAGAAGTCTTTTCTTTAAATTGTCAGCAAGATAACCTCATTCTTTCCTTTTTAGTAGTGATTTAGTGTTGTTTCACACAAAAATCAAATGCAATGGTATTTATGGTACCATATATTATAAGAAACAAAAAGGTTTCAAAGGATATCCTAAAGCTTCAGTTTTAAGGGACATAAGTAGGTGAGCAGATGGTTCTCAGAGAATGCAGTCACAGACTTTCCCCTTCAGAATATTCCTAAACGATGCATTTTGATTTGAAGGGTCCTGTTCGTAGGTCCATCATATGCTTCTAGTAAATCAAAACCGAAATGAGATCATGCATAAGATTTCTTTTTTAAATAAAATTTCTCTTTAAAATAGTGAGGTATCCAACAGTCCTCTGCCTTTTGAAGGCCATCCTTGTAATATACACAATATTGCCAGCTCTACTTGCCACACCAGTTATTCCTTTCAAAAATTTCTACCTATAGGCCAGGCGCGGTGGCTCATGCCTGTAATCCCAGCACTTTGGGAGCCAAGACGGGCGGATCACAAGGTGAAGAGATCAAGACCATCCTGGCCAACATGGTGAAACCCCATCTCTACTAAAACTACAAAAATTAGCTGGGTGTGGTGGCACGCACCTGTAATCCTAGCTACTCAGGAAGCTGAGACAGGAGAATCACTTGAACCCAGGAGGCGGAGGTTGCAATGAGCCAAGATGATGCCACTGCACTCCAGCCTGGGTGACAGAGCAAGACTCCATCTCAAAAACAAAAAAAATTTCAACCTATATTCTTACTATTTAAAAGCTTCAACTTTTCAAATAAGGTCCATTCTATATTCCTTTATTCAGAACAAGTCCAACCACTTACTAAAAGTTTCCATTTGTTTTTATTAAAGCCTAATTTATCTACTTTAAAATTTAAATCAGATATTAATAAAATTTATTAAATACTCAAGAGGATACAAAAGAAATAATGGAACATGGATATTAAACTAAGCCACACGCTATAGAAGGATTACATTTTGACTCTTTTCAACTGTATCATTTTGGTAAATATTAGAATCAAGTTTGTTCAAATAATAATACATTCTCGAGTTTCATCTGTCACTATGTCTCAGATCTTTTCTTGTCATTCTTGTGTCTGGCCAGTCTTTCACGATGAATGTCATAAATATTACTCAGTTCTACATACCAGGCACTGAATAAAGAAAAGTTATTAGTATGAGGAGCTTACATTTTAGCAGAATAGAGAGCAAAAACGGAAATAGAGAATTTCAGCATAGAGGGTTTCAATGTATTTACAGTGCTGTTAGTACAATTAATAGAGATATCACGCAATGTTATTTGGAGTACAGGGAGGAGCATTTGTTCTGGCATAGTGAGGAAGGTCAGGAATAACATTTAACACAGTTGTTTGCTGAATTTGAATCTGAAAGGAAGCAGTCACTGCCTTAGAGATTATAGGTCTAGTTGGGTTGATAGACATATAGGAATTAAATAGTAACAGAATGATTTTCATGTTGACTTGGTTATATTTCCTTTGAAAAAAATTAGCATTTCGCTCTCCCTCTTTATCTCTCTCTTACTCACTACTTACCTCTCGATACTTACTACATTTCTTTTTTCTTTTTTTTTTTTTTTTTTTTTTTGAGACGGAGTCTCGCTCTGTCACCCAGGCTGGAGTGCAATGGCACAATCTCAGCCCACTGCAACCTCCATCTCCTGGGTTCAAGCAATTCTCCTGCCTCAGCCTCCCGAGTAGCTGGGATTATAGGCACCTGCCACCACAGCCAGCTAATTTTTTGTATTTTTAGTAGAGATGGGGTTTCACTATGTTTGCCAGGCTAGTCATGAACTCCTAACCTCAGGTGATCCGCCTGCCTCAGCCTCCCAAAGTGCTGGGATTACAGGTGTGAGCCACGACGCCCGGCCCAATGCTTACTAAATTTCTATTAAGTTCAGAGGATATTTCACAATTCCAAAGAAGAACTGTGATGTTTATTATGATGCACATATACCATGTATATGCACACAGGTATATGTGAATGGAGATTATATTCCTTCTTCTTTGCCTTGTGCTGCAAATAGCCAAATAATCTCTGCTATAAATCATGTAATTGCTGCTTAGTAGTATTCAATTTGGATGGTGCCTCATGGGTAATCTCTAAATAGAACAACTGGTCCCAGTTTACTGATTGAAAGGTTTGTAAAAGAAGGGCAGAGATAAATGACGGGTATCCCAGTAATAACCAAAGATCAGGCACAGAAGACAATGATTCTAGAAAGTCCACAAGTCTCTAGATAGTTGAATTCTCACTGCATAAACTGTTTTAACTTTTGTCAATTGGGTTTCTACCATACTTATTCTACATTAAATGTGGAGTTTACTTATTCCACATTAAACTGTAAATTCCCCAAGGAGAGAGGATTGTTTTTGTATTTTGTAACTTCAGGTATCTACTAAAAAATTCCACACAGAGTAAAGTCATGGATGGAAAGGTTTCGTTGTCCAGAGTTGGTTATTACATATTAAACAGAATTTGTCTTCGTTAACTTACCTTCCCAAGATAATTTATCTCTAAATCCACGCTTATAAAACATACCATTTTATGGAATTATTTCTAAAATGTACTAAACATAGCACTGTTTTTAAAAAAAATTCTGGCACTCAATCTACCACAATGATCCTTCTTCAATAATGGGATTATTTCTTTAGCTCTGATTTGTTAGTGGTTGGAGGTTTAATTTTTAAAACATAGATTGTTAAAACATAGATTTTTGGTATATAAAACGTAAAATCTACTAATGAGGTTCCAATTATTATAAACTATTTGATTTTTTAATGCGATACCTATCATTTTTCATAAAATGAAACACAAAGGAAATGCCCACAAAAAAAACATATGTTGGCCAATAATAATCCATGTCTCTGATTTTCTTTTTAGTAGTGTTGATAGCAGGTCATACCATTTGGCAGTTCAGCTACCATTTCACCAATGGAAACATTCCTTCCACCCCTCTCACCCAAACCCAGAAGGAATTGAAAGAAACATCATGGTAGAACTATCCATTTAGACACGTTGTAATGGAAGACAGCTGCTTCACTATCTTTCCTCTCTCCCGGTTTATTCCTCATGCTGGTAACTGAAATGGGCTGGCCGCATATCAATCTCAGGAGAAGTAGGAAGGAAATGCACATAGATTTAAATGCAGCTAGAAAAAATGCAACTTGATAACTTATATAAGAAGACATTAAATGTATCTAAATAAATATATTTCATTATTTGATTTGAACATTTAATCTCATCAACATGTAACTTATGTTTTGCTATCTGCAGAATAGAATTCTGTTCAAAACCACACTCCAGAATGCTATTTTCTGGGATGCATAATTTAGGAAAAGCAATTTCTTCTTTCCTATATCTGCCCGTCCTCTCTACCAACTGTGGGCTCCTAGGTGACAGGCACCAAGTCTTACTTTTTTGTATCCTCAGGTTCTTGCTTACATTGTATCATCCATAAATATTTGTTAAAATGAAAGAGGATATATGGAATATTTGTATTATGAATGTTTTTAGATAGTATATTTTAGTACAAACAGGATTTTGGGGGCTGATGCAAAAGTTCGAACCTTAGACAAGTTATTAGATTGAGCCTCACAGCAACAGTAGTAATAGCTACCATTTATTAGCTGACTACTATGGTATGTACTTTATATACATTATCTCATTTATTCTTCACAATAAAAAATAATCATTCAAATGAAATTCCAAAGCAAATTTCATACACTGATTAAAAAAGAATTGCCCATTTAATATCCTGGCTAACAGAGTGAAACCCCATCTCTACTAAAAACACACAAAAAAATTAGCCAGGTGTGGTGGCGGGCACCTGCAGTCCCAGCTACTCGGGATGCTGAGGCAGAAGAATGGCGTGAACCCAGGGAGCGGAGCTTGCAGTTAGCTGAGATTGTGCCATTGCACTCCAGCCGGGGCAACAGAGCGAGACTCCATCTCAAAGCAAAAAAGAATTGCCCATTTAATTCTTTTAGGAAGAATCATAAATAGTTCTTTTGAAAATCTTTATACCAACCCCTTAAAGTACTATTTGAAAATAGCACTTTAGGCCAGGCATGGTGGCTCACGCCTGTAATCCCAGCACTTTGGGAGCCCCAGGCAGGTGGATCACTTGAGGTCAGTAGTTTGAGACCAGCCTTCTCTACGTGGAGAAACCCCATTTCTACTAAAAATACAAAAATTACCCAGGCGTGGTGGTGCACACCTCTAATCTCAGCTACACGGGAGGCTGAGGCACAAGAATTACTTGAACCAGGAGGTGGAGGCTGCAGACAGTCTGGGCAACAGAGTGAGACTCCATACTTTACATCAAGAATCAGAGAAGAGTGATTTGACTCAACTCACATAGCTAGTAAATGCTTAAGCTATACCATCTAACTACTTGACTCCAAGGTCATGTTCTTTCTTTTGTTAGTTTATTTTTTTTCTGAGACAGGGTCTTGCTCTGTTACTCAGGCTAGAGTGTATTGGCACGATCATGGCTCTCTGCAGCCTCCACCTCCTTGACTCAAGCGATCCACCTACCTCAACCTCCCTAGTAACTGGGACGACAGGCACCCACCACCACCACCAGCTAAATTTTGTATATATTTTTTAGAGACGGGGTTTTGCTATGTTGCCTTGGCTGGTCTCAAACTCCTAGACTCAAGTGATCCACTGTGCCTGGCTATTCCATAAAATTTTATAAAAAAATGTTTTTAAAGCATTAAAAGCAAACAGCTAGAGAAGAAACATTAGAGCCGGGCGCGGTGGCTCACCCCTGTAATGCCAGCACTTTGGGAGGCCAAGGCAGGCAGACCACCTGAGGTCAGGAGTTTGAGACCAGCCTGGCCAACATGGTGAAACCCCGTCTCTACTAAAAATACAAAACTTAGTTAGGTGTGATGGTGGGCGCCTGTAATCCCAGCTACTTGGGAGGCTGAGGCAGGAGAATCGCTTGAAATCGGAAGGCGGAGGTTGCAGTGAGCCAAGATCGCACCACTGCACTCCAGCCTGGGTGAGAGAGCAAAACTGTCTCAAAAAAAAAAAAAAAGAGAGAGAGAGAGAGAAGAAACATTAACAATAGTGAAAAACAAAACATTAATATTCCTAATATTCAAAGAGCTCTCAAAATCCAATAAGAAAAAGATAAACATAGCAGATAAACTGACAAAAGAACAATTAATTTACAATAGAAAAAAATGCAAGTGGACCTCAAATACATGAAAAGTGGTTAATCTCATAAGTAATCAATAAATGTAAATAAGAACTCAATAAGGTATTACTTTTTGCCAACTGACAATTTCAAAAGACAGATAATACGCAAGGTTGTTGCAGAAGGAAAAAACAGACATGCATATATATTAGCAATGACTTTGTCTGGATATCATTTTATTAATGTATAGCAAAATTCAATAATCAGCTTCTTAAATAAAGACAGTAAACGTACTTTTTAAGTAGAAAAACCAAAACCCCCTTGACAATCTACAACACAGCTATAACAAGGTATCTCCAAATTGCAAACTTCTTCCAAGGTATTCCTTGAGAAGCATGGAGGGTCAATTTGAGAACAGCAACTGAAAATGAGAGACACTACTGCCCATTCCAACTCACAGGTGAGAGTACAAAGGGTCTGAAGCTGCCCTCACAAAGGACAAGTGGCTGGTAGTGGAATGCAAATTGGGCAGGATGGGGCAATAGAATTAAAGCAAAGAAATGACCCAGGTAAAAATGGGAGAGGAGAAAACCCAGGAAACTTCACAGTATGAGGCCATAGTTTTAAAAACAGAATTGAGAATTTTAGAACTGGAAAGCTACAAAAGCTATATTGACACAACTCTCCTACCTAAATATTTAGAATAACTACTTTTACATTAAAATGAGACACAGGAAATATTACAGTTGAATCTCATGGAAAGTTCTTATTAGAGAGAAAAAAAAGATAAAGGGAAAAATTATATCTATGGATAGATACAGAAAATATCTATATAGAAAATCTAACTTATTATGTCCAAACAAGCTAGAAGAAATTAAGAAAGCAATAGAAGATATTTAAATATAAAATCAGAATTAGAAAACCCAGAAATAAGGTGATAAAATGCAAAAAAAAATTAGAAATGAAAGAAATTTTTTTTTCAAAAATGAAAACAAAACCAGAAGGAACATGAGAGCAAACAAACGTAACTGATAATACCTTAAAAGTAATAGAAGATGAAAAGGATACAATTAAAGACAAAATAAAAACTGAAAATGTGAGGAGACAGATGCATGGTGATGATAAGCGTACAACATTATGTATGTATTTAATACCACTGAATACTAAAAATGGTTAAGATGGTAAATTTTGTGATAGGTGCATTTTAACACAATAAAAAATTTGGAAAGAAAACAAATTAAGAAAGCAATTATAAACATGAGATAAAGTAACATATAAAGAAACAAAAAGAAGAAGATTTAACATACATGTAAGAGGAGCTCCTGAAAAAGAAAAGTAATGGATTACAACAAATGTGGAATTATCATCCAAGAAAATGTTTCTAAAATTTATAAACAAAGAAATATACTAAAGCTACGCATTGAAAGGGCACACACCAAATACACAATCTTTGGATTTTCAGACAACATGACCAAATTATTTATAACAAAAAAAAATCAGGTTTAATAAGATTCAACAGCCAAATAGATTAAGACACTCAATGAAAAAATTAGCTAATTTTTAAAAAATTATTATTATATTTAACTAACACATAGTAATTGTACACATTTATGGATACAGTATGATACTTTGATATATATGTACAATGTGTAATGATCAAATCAGGGTAATTAGCATATCTTACCTCAAACATATATCATTTCTTTGTTAACGATAGTCACTCTACAGTGCTATAGAACACTAGAACTGATTCCTCTCATCTAGCTTTAATATTGTATACATTAACCAACCTCTCCCAATACCTTCCTTCACCCTACTCTTCCTAGCCTTCCATTCCCTACTTCCATGAGATCAACATTTTTAGCTTCCACACGAGTGAGAACATACATTTTTCTTTCTTTTCCTTTGTTTTTTTGTTGTTGTTTTTGAGACAGGGTCTCACACTCTGTCATCCAGGCTGTAGTACAATGGAGCAATCATGGCTCACCACAGCCTCAACCTCCCAGCTCAAGCAATCCTCCCACCTCAGCCTCCTGAGTACCTAGGATTATAGGCATGTACCACCATACCCAAATAATTTTTGTAATTTTTGTAGAGACTGGGTCTTGCTTTGTTGCTCAGGCTGGTCTCAAACTTCTAGGTTCAAACAATCCTCTCTCCTCAGCCTCCCAAAGTGCTGGGATTACAGGCATAAGCCACCACACCTGGCCTTATATTTTCTTTATCTATCCATCTCTAGATGAACACAGATTGATTCCATATCTTGGCTACTATGAACAGTGCTGCAATAAACATGGGAGTGCAGATAGCTCTTCAACATACTGATTTCAATTACTTTGGATATATACCCAACAGTGATACTGGTGAATCATATGATAGTTTTCTGAGGAAACTCCATACTGTTTTCCATAATGGCTGTATTAATCTACATTCCCACCAGCAGTGTATGAGCTCCCCCTTCTCTGTATCCTCACCAGCATTTGTTATTTTTTGTCTTTTTGTTGACAGCCATTGTACCTGGAGTGAGAGATGATATATCATCATGGTTTTGATTTATACTTTCCTGATGACCAGTGATGTGGAACATTGTTTCATATACTTGTTGGCCTTTAATATGACTTCTGCTGAAAAATATCTATTCAGATTATAGCCTCATTTTTGTTAGATTATTTGCTTTTTTGCTGTTGAATTGTTGAGTTCCTTGTATATTCTGGATATTAAACTCTTGTTGGATAGTTTGCAAATATTTTCTCCCATTCTTCCAGTTGTCTTTTCACTCTGTTGATTGTTTATTCTGTTGTGCAAAAGCTTTTTAGTTTTATATAATACTATTTGTCTATTTTTGCTTTTGTTGCCTATGTTTTTGAGGTCTTAGCCATAAAATCTTTGCCCAGACCAATGCCCTGAAGCATTTCTCCCATGCTTTCTTCTGGTAGTTTCATAGTTTTGGGTCTTATATTTGAGTCCGTAATCCATCTTGAGATGATTTTTGTGCATGGTGAGAACTTGGAGTCTAGTTTCATTCTTCTACATATGGATATCCAGTTTTCCCACCACTATTTACTGAAGAGACTGTCCTTCCCCTCAACATATTTTTGGAATACCTTTCTCAAAAATCAGTTGGCTATAGATACACAAACTTATTTCTTGGTTCTGTATTCTATTGGTCTACATGTTAGTTTTCATGCCAGTACCATATTGTTTTGCTGACTGTCGCTTTGTAGTACATTTTGGTGGTGGTGGTGGTGAGTTTTTGTTTGTTGGTTTGGCTTTGTTTTTTGTTTTTTTTTTTTTTCTGAGACAGAGTTTTGCTCTTATCACCCAGGCTGGAGTGCAGTGGTGCAATCACAGCTCACAGCTCACTACAACCTCTGCCTCCCATGTTCAAGGGATTCTCCTGTCTCATCCTCCCTAGTAGCTGGGATTACAGGCACCCACCACCATGCCTGGCTAATTTTTGTATTTTTAGTAGAGACAGGGTTTCACCATGTTGGCCAGGCTGGTCTCGAACTCCTGATCTCAGGTGGTCTGCCTGCCTTGACCTCCCAAAGTGCTGGGATTACAGGCGTGAGCCACCTGTTTGTTTTTGTTTTTGGAGACAGGGTCTTGCTGAGTACAGTGTCATGATCACAGCTCACTGCTGCAGCCTTGACCTCCCAGGCTCAAGCAATCCTCCCACCTCAGCCTCCTGAGTAGCTGAGACTGCAGGTATGTGCCACCATGCCTGGCTAATTTTGCTTTTATTTTTTGTACAGACAGGGTCTCACTATGTTGCCCAGACTGATCTCAAACTCCTGGACTCAAGCAATCCTCCTGTATTGGCCTCCCAAGGTGCTGGGATTACAGGTGTGAGCCACCATGACTGGCCTATTTTTATTTCTTAGTGATTCAGTCTTGGTAGGTTATATGTTTCTAGAAATTTATCCATTTCTAGGTTATCAAATGTGTTGCTGTGTAATTGTTCATAGTAGTCTCTTATAGTCCTTTTCAGTTCTGTGGCATCCGTTGTTTTGTCTGCTCTTTCATTTCTGATTTTTGTTATTGGAGTCTTGTCTTTTTTTATTTAAGTCTAGCTAATGGCTAGTCAATTTTGTTGATATTTTCTAAAAGCCATCTTAGTTTTGTTAATTTTTTTAAATCATTTTTATTCTCTTTTTATTTATTTCTGTTCAAATCTTTATTATATCCTTCCTTCTACTAGCTTCGGGATTAGTTTGTTCTTTTTCTGGTTCCTTGAGTGTAAAGTGATTTTGTTGATATGAGAGCCTTCTTTTTTAATGTGTCTACCACTATAAACTTTCCTCTGAGTACTGCTTTTGCTGCATTCCATAAGTTTTAATATGTTGTGTATTCGTTTTCATTTGCCTTCAGATGTTTTCTAATTTCTCTGGTGATTTTTTTGACACAGTGGTTGTTCAAGAGTGTGTTGATTAATCACCACGTATTTATGAATTTTCCAGTTTCCCTTTTGATGTTGATTTCTAGTTTCATTTCAGTGTGGTCAGAAAAAATACATAAAGTGATTTCAATCTACTTAAATTTGTTAAGACCGCTTTTGATGGCCTAACGTGATTTATACTGGAAAACGTTCTATATGTGCTTGAGAAAAATGTGTGTTATGCTGCTGTTGAGTGGAGTGTTCTGTATATCTGTTAGGTCCAATTGGACTATAATGTTATCGAAGTCCTTTGTTTCCTTATGATCTTCTGTCTAGTTGATCTATCCCTTATGAAAAGTGAAATATTTAAATATCCTACTGTTATTGTGTTACTATTTCTTCCTTCAATTCTGCTAGTGTTTGCTTTATATATTTGGGTGCTCTATTGTTAGATGCATATATATTTAGACTTGTTTTGAGTTCCTGGAGAACTGATCCTTTTATCATTATATAATGTCCTTCTTTGTCTCTTGTGACAGTTTTTGACTTAAAGTTTATTTTGTCTAAGTAGGGCTAACCTCCTTTTTCCTTTGGTTGCTATTTGCATGGAGTATCTTTTTCCATCCTTTCACTTTCAGCCTAAGTCTTCATATCTACAGTGAGTGCCTTATAAATAGCATTTATTGTTTGAAGTTTTTATAATTAAATCAGCTACTCTCTGTTCTTTGATTAAGGAGTTTAAAGTAAACATTCACATTTGAAGTAACTTCTGATAGAGAAGCTCTCACCGTTCCCATAGAACTTACTATTTCTATGTTTTCCAGTTATTTTGTCTCTCCTTTTCTCTCTTGCTGTCTCCCTTTATGTTTCATTGATTTTTTTTTTTTTTTTTGACAGAGTACAGTGGCACAAACTTGGCTCACTGCAGCCTCTGCCTCCCAGGTTCCAGCAATTCTCGTGCCTCAGCCTCCCGAGTAGCTGGGAGTACAGGCATGCGCCACCACCCAGCTGATTTTTGTATTTTTAGTAGAGACGGGGTTTCACCATATTGGTCAGGCTGGTCTTGAACTCCTAACCTCAAGCGATCTACCTGCCTTGGCCTACCAAAGTGCTGGGATTACAGGAGTGATCTACTGTGTCCAGCCTGTTTCATTGATTTTTTTAGTGATGTGTTTTTATTCTGTTCTCATTTTTTTTGTGCAGCTTCTGTAGGTATTTTCTTTGTGGTTACTATGAGGATTACATAAAACATAGTTATAATGATCTCTTTTAAACTGATAACTTAAATCACATATAAATATTTCATTCCTTTACATCTCTTCCCTCTATGTTACCAGTGTCACAAATTACGTATCTTTTTATATTTTATATTCATTAACATAGTTTTATAGTTAGCTATTTTCAGGGCTTTTATCTTTTAAACTGGAATTTAAAAGATAATCCAATTTAAAAGATAAATATCCAATTTTAAATTGGAATCACTTTGGAATTAAGTGATTTATGCACTTCATAACAGATTATAGGATTCTGTATTTATCTATATATTTTCCTTCACTAGAGAGCTTTATATTTTCATATGTTTTTGTGTTGCTGTCTAGCATCCTTCTGTTTCAACTTGAAAGATTCCTTTTAGCATTTCTTGTAAAGAAGGTCTAGTGATGATAAATGATGAATTCCCTCAGCTTTTGTTTATCCAAGAAGGTCTTTATTTCTCCATCTTTAAATGATAATTTTGCCAGATACAGTATTATTGGCAGTTTTTTTCTTTCAGCACTTTTAGTATATCTTCCAACTCTTTCTGACCTGTAACATTTCTGATAGAAATCCACTGATAACTTATGGGAGCTCCCTTGTATGTGTCAAGTTGCTTTTCTCTTGCTGCTTTGCAGATTCTGTCTTTGACATTCGACAGTTTATAATGTGTCTCAGTGTGGACCTCTTCTGATTCATCATATCTACAGTCTGTTGAGTTTTTTGAATTTGAATGTCCATTTTCTTCCTCAGATTTTGGAAGTTTTTGACCATTATTTCTTCAAATAAGCTCTCTGTCCTATTCTCTCTTCCCCTTCTAGAACTCCCATAATGTATATATTGGTCAGCCAGATGGTACACCGTAAGTCCTTCAGGCTTTCTTTACTTTTCTTCATTCTTGTGTTGTTGTTGTTACTCTGACTCAATAATTTCAAATGACTTGTCTTTGAGTTAGCTGATTCTTTCCTGTTTGATCAAGTCTCTTGTTGGTCTTCCACAGTGAATTTTCCTAACCAGTTGTTTTCTTCAGCTCCAGAATTTCTAGTTTGTTCTTTTTTATAGTTTCTATATCTTTGTTCATATCCTCATTCTGTTCATGCTTTGTTTGCCTGATTTCATTTAGCTGTCTATCTGTATTCTCTTGTAACACATTGAGCTTCTTTAAGATTATCATAAATTCTTTTTCAGGTAACTAATAGATCTCTGTTTCTTTGGAGTCAGTTAATGGAGATTTATTTTGTTTCTTTGACTGATTTCCCTGTTTCTTTGTGTGCCTTGTTATTTTTTGTTGTGATTTTTGAATTTGAAAAACAGCCACCTCTCCCAATCTTTACATACTGGTTTTCTATAGGGGAAGACCTTCACCAAACAGCACAGCCAGAGAATCTGATAGCCTCTCAATCCTTTTATGGGGAGATGTATCTTCTCTCACTCTCTGCATGTAAATTCCCAATTAGAGAAGTTTGTCAGTTTCTTTCTCAGTTTATAGTTTCTTCCTCCCTCTTGCGCCTGTCTGTGGTACTGGCAGGGTTCTTGGTGCTGCAAAAAGCTACTAAGCTCTCTTTTGTTCACTGTAGACCCCAGGTATCCAAGGTATGCTGGTTCAGCTAGCACTCTGAGTCAGGCAAGACTGAAATCAACATTCTGGGCAGCCCAACTCCCACCCAACCCCTTACTTTTTCACCCCCTAAAAAGCTAGTATATTGCATGTACATTTCACTTTTCTATTTTCCTCTCAAGGCAGAAGCCATGAGTTGGGCTTTTCCTCCCTATTATGAGCTATGCTGGCTTAAGAGAGGGGCTGACATCATTCAAATGGAACTACTTTTCTTATCTCTTTCAATAGAACTATTCATGGCTTTGATCCTGCCTAGGGTGCTGTGAATTCACAACTGGCTTCTGGAGCTATCCTAAATGTTTTTGGGTCATATATTGTTAAGTCAGTGTCTTTGCGGGAAAACAAGGTCTAGGGCTTCCTATTCTTGCTGACATTACTGTAAGCCATTAAGTTTTGAAGCGGTTTGTTATGCAAATCCAAACTGGAACAACTTAAAGGACTGCAAAGACATTAACATAGGTATCCATGGCATTGATCAAGAATGGCTGTAAGTACTACAATACTACAATAAGATTGATACTGTGGCCTTCTGGCAGAGAAGAAAAGCTCTCCCTATGAAGTAGCTTTGAATAAATAAGTAAATAAAATCAAACTTGAATTGGCTCAAGCCTCTAGATTTAACTATCAATGTATAGGAAATACAGAAGGTAGCAGTTCATGTTAAATGACAATATGGGGATGCAATCAGCAAAACTCAGACTCTACAGGAAAACCTACAGAACAATAGTTTCTTTAACAAAGTGCAAGGAGAAAAAGCAAAAGGAGATAAAGAAGAAATCTTTAGATTAAGAGAATTAAGAAGCATTTTTTTTCTAAATAGCTGAGACCTGAATTATATTTCTATTCATTCATATAATGTTCCTCTTGCACACAGATACTCCCTAAGCAATGAACACAAGGACTTCAGCACATTTTTGTATAATTTTAAACTGTCAGATTACACATGACCCAAAAAATAAAACCTTTGACCCAGCAACAATTCATATAGATATATGAATACATATTCACTACAGTTTTGTTTGGAACATCAAAAATAAAAGCAAAAAAATGAATTTAGATCTATTATTATAAGGCCAATTAAATAATCATAAATCCAAACAACAGAGTAGGTCATTAAAAACTATAATAATGTTCATTGACATGAAAAAAAATTTCCAAGTTTCATTATTGAGTGAAAAAATGCAGGTTATCCAATCATATGCACATTATAAACTCATTTATTTAAAATCATGTGTAACTGTCTATGTATACATAGAGTTATCTGAAAGGATGATTACCAAAATGTTAACTGAGAATTAATACATGTAAGTGATAACATAAATTATTTTGAGTAATGAGAATATGCTTTATTTTTACTTTATTACCCTTTTCTTTATTATTTGAATTTTCTACATGAGTTTTCCTGTATATCATATTTAGAAAAATTATTTTTCATTTTTATATTCTAAAAACAAACCATGTACAGGAGAAACCCCCATTCATTCAATCATTTAATATCAGTTTGATACTTACAGAATAATGTTATTGTCTTCTCCAAAGATATAAGGAGAAAGGAAACATAATTGGAAGTAGAAATATGTAAGCATTTGCTACTTGACATCACACAAAACATTCTGTGAGTCAAGGGTAGCAGGTATTATACAAGAACACAGTATGAGCTCGATGTGATGTGATCCACTGAGAAATCCCATATACCTAGGGTAGATAGGCTATAGAACTGATGTAGGTCAAGGAATTCTGGCCCTACCCTTACCCCATCCATAGGAATTGATCATATTATCATTCTAACTAGCACTGGATTGTACATATAAGGCACATACTAATTTAGGGCACCAGAAAAACATATGTAGCAAAATAAATTTTGAAAAGAATTTGTATGAAATATTACTTTCAATTTAAACATATAACAGTAGTCATTTACACTCACTTATTCAAGAAATACTTATTGGCCACCCTCTATAGCCCAGGTTCAGTGCTAAGTGCAGAGTTAGAGGTGAACAAGACAGATGAATTCCCTGTCCTCTCAAACCTTGCATTCTAAAGTAGCAATACATTTTCAGCTAAACAAATTTCTTCAGGTTGCCATAGAGTAACAGTGATTAAGAACACTTACTCTGGAGCCAAACTGCCTAGGTTTTAATCCCACCTCACCCACTTACTAGCTATATAACTTTGAGCAAGTTATTTAACATTTATTGTCTCAATTTCCTCATCTGGGAATAATAGTACCTTCTTTAGAGGTTTTTTAAATGAGATATTTAATGAGTAAACTGCTTAGAAGAGAGCCAGCACATATTAAACACTCAGAAAGTCATGCATATAGACTTTTATTAGGGTTTTCACAGAAATGTCAGTCTGGATTACAACGAGGTATACACAAAAGCCCTTAATTTTTCTTCAACACAAATTTATTTATTATTTTCCTTACATTTAGAAAATTTTTAGACCATCTGGAAACCTGTGATTGAAAACAGCATATTTAATGTTTGAGTCTATTTGGCAAAAACTTGGTCAGAGTAGAATCTCTCAGATGGAGAAGGCTCTACTTAAGAATCTATCACTCAGGGCAGGCATGGTGGCTCATGCCTATAATCCCAGCACTTTGGGAGGCTGAGGCGGGTGGATCACTTGAGGCCAGGAGTTCGAGACCAGCCTGGCCAACATGGCAAAAAGCCATCTTTACCAAAAGTACAAAAATTAGCCGGGTGTGGTGGTATGCGCCTGTAATCTCAGCTACTCGGGAGGCTGAGGCTGGAGAATCGTGTGAACCTGGGAAGTGGAGGTTGCAGTAAGTGGAGATCATGCCACTGCACACTCCAGCCTGGGTGACAGAGCAAGACTCTGTCTCAAAAAAAAAAAAAAAAAATCTATCACTCACTGAAACTGTATTATGTCTTTGTTTACTAGTTTATTACCTCCCCTGTAAAGAAAAAAAAGTAAGCTCCAAGAGGACAACCACGTCACCAGTGTCCAATGCAGTGCCTGAAATAAATGGGTGCTCAACAAATGTTTTTAAATGAACAGAAAGTCCTCACGACACAAAAATATGAATTCAACAGAATTTGAACTGTTTTTGATAAGTTTGCAAAGCCAATATCCTCAAGTAAAAGTATAGAACTTTATAAATTATATATGAAAATAATCAATCACTAAAAAGACTCACAATTTTTTAAGACTTTGTTACTTTTCATATCCCCAACACACTTACTACCCAACCCGTGTAACTGTGCCTACAGTTTAATTCCAAAGAAATAACACAGAGAATCTTTCAAATATACTCTTTTATTTTGAAACAAGTTATTTACATTTTTATGAAAATTATTTGCTATGATTCAAGACTAACAACAAAATGAAGGTAGCCATGGCTTTTTTTCCCTCTTCTGTTAACTATAGGTGGGAAAATGAGAAGCTTTGATTATGCAAATTAAAGCAGAATCTATTATCTCCTTTCTGATCTATGTCCTGAACATGGAGGGTTTTTAAGCAATGTTAGTTTCGCATATTAGGAATCACAGTCAGTTAACTATTGCTGCTAACTGATGGGCTGTATTTGCCAACTCTATCAGTTTGACTCAGCTTCCAGAGCTTAATGGTCCTCCAGGCTAAAAGAGAAAGCTGATCCATCAGGCTTGCATTAGCATAGAATCACACTCCAAGCTTATTGATGTGTGCTCAGCATAACTACCATCCCCAGCACCCAGCTCAGTCCATTATTTTCATTTTATCTCAAGTCATTTGTATGGCTGTCTGCCCCAGTTAAAGCTCCAGCAAGACTTAAATGAATTTTTGAGAAAGGAGACAAATGCCCCCTGAACTTTTGGCACTTTGCTATCAAGGCTTGCTAACATAAAATATACTAGTACTATTCTTAGGGCCACTTAGTGAGCATATCGAGAATAGCCTATTGCGGGGGATATGGGGGAGTCACTTACTACTCTATTAGCCATCAAGGAGTGTGATGATTAAATGATTTTTTAACTGTAATTTTAAAGCACTGTTCTGATTTCTGCTGAAAGCTATTTATAAAAATAAATTTCATAACAGTTACATCTTTGCTGCTTAAATACCTTTCTCTTTTAAAATACAGAACACATACTAAAATAAATGTTCTAAATAATAATACATTTCATCACCTAGGGAAATGTTACATTTAATGGTAACAAGAAAAACAACAATCTATAACAACCAGGCATTTAATGTGCACAAAACCCCATAATAAGAAGGGATTTAATGTGTGTATAAACCCTGTAATGGGTTTGTATATAATCAGGCATTTCAGGTATACATAAAATGACTTTAATTGTAAATCTTTAAAATGAAAATAAAGTGCTTGTGTAGCTGTTTTGAATATACAATAACTATTGAAATTCTAAAGCTGGTCTTCAAAACTATGTTCTATGAATTTACATAGTGCTTACAACTATAATTCTGAGAGAATCTGAAAAGGGTACTATTCCTAAATCTTTTTTTTTTTTTTTTCCCACTTAGAAATGTCTACAGAGGGTAGAGCAGCTGGCCCAGATCCCACAATAAGTTAGTGTACCTAAAACTCAAAAAGTTGGTGGTGCATGTTGAATTTGTTTATCTGTCACTTAAAACTTCAGAATGTGATATTTTTGCCTACTTGTCTTATTTTTATACTTGAGAAGTTAAAACCCAATCTGAGAGTCCTTCTATCCCAAGTAGCTTTCCTCTTTATGTACACAGTTACGTATGGCCTTTAGAAACCTCGTATTACTGCAACTAGAAGAGGAAGAAGAAAAAAAACACTTTTAAACAATTTAATGTATCAAGTATTGCTATAGGAGTATTCATTTGTAATCGCCTTTTATCGATTTCTCTCATCTCCCTAGAGAGAATGGAAAGTTAACATTTGTAAACTGTTAAAACACTACAGAAAAGCTGGTTGTTAGATTAAAAATAGATTCTGACACTTGCATCCTTACAAGATGAATAATTATATAAAAACATCTTTCTAAATGCTGTTTTCAATTCTGAGAAGCACAGTAAGATTGAACAGCACAAACCCCTGAAAGTAGACCTTTTCATCTTAAATGTACTGGCAGAATGGCGAATAAAGAAGCTGACATTTATTGAGCACCTACTTTGTGTCCAGACAGTATTCACTTACATGATCTCATTTAACCATGTGAAATATACCACAGGTTTGGTTTGATTACTCTCTATTTACAGAGTTTTCACGAGGCGACTCAGTCATTTGCTAAAAGTCAAAGCTGGCAGGGCGCAGTGGCTCACACCTGTTATCCCAGCACTCTGGGAGGCCGAGGCGGGCGGATCACTTGAGATCAGGAGTTCGAGACTAGCCTAGCCAACATGGTGAAACCCTGCCTCTACTAAAAATACAAAAATTAGCCGGGCATGATGGCACATGCCTGTAATTCCAGCTATGTGGGAGGCTGAGGTGGGAAGATCGTTTGAACCGGGGAGGCAGAGGTTGCAGTGAGCCGAGAATGCACCACTGCACTCAAGCCTGAGCAACAGAGCGAGACTCTGGCAAAAAAAAAAAAAAAAAAAAAAGTCACAAAGCTACAAAGTCCTAATGCTAGATCTGTGTCTCCAAACCCAGATTAATCTGACTCCAAAATGGGGGATGTTCTTTACACTAATGTGCAGGCTGTTCCATGCTTCCAAGAGAATCTGAGGGTTCACTATTCATTTGCAGGGGAATGGCTTATCCATCAGCAAGCAGCCATGGAGGAACTAGCTAATTCAACTTTGTAACATCTGGAATTTCTGTTGAGAATTTCCAAAAGAAGAAAACAAATATTGAGGGTTTCTAATCTATCTTTGCTTTCTCTTCTTATTTCTAGTTTCAAAGACTCTTGTACACTAGGCACTTTTAAGAAATATGACTTAAGGGCCGGGCACGGTGGCTCATGCCTGTAATCCCAGCACTTTTGGGAGGCCGAGGCGGGTGGATCACGAGGTCAGGAGTTTGAGACCAGCCTGGCCAACATGGTGAAACCCCATCTCTACTAAAAATACAAAAATTAGCCGGGTGTGGTGACACGCACCTGTAGTCCTAGCTACTCGGGAGGCTGAGGTGGGAGAATCGCTTGAACCCAGGGGGCGGAGGTTGCAGTGAGCCAAGATCATGCCACTGCACTCCAGCCTGGGTGACAGAGCAAGATTCTGTCTCAAAAAAAAAAAAAAAAGAGAGAAAGAAAATAAAAAGAAAGAAATATGACTTAAGGCAAGTTGGCAAGTTGATACTCTCAGAAGGAATTTATGATCATCTTTTGCCTTCCAGAAAGTGATGTTAACCAAAAAACAAAAGAGTCATCTCCATTTTTTAAGTATACAGAAATATATGCAACCATACATGTTTTTATTTGTATGCAGAAAATAACTCTGGAAGAATACAAAAGAAATTAGTCATTGTGGTTATTTCCAGAGAGGGAAACTGGGTTGATGAAGAACAGATGGAAAGGAGACTTCACAGTTTATTCTCTTGAGGCCATTTTGAATTTTGAATCATATGAGCATAGTACATATTCAAAATAGATATACTTACATACAAATATAAATAAATCATATTCAACTATCTTTACGATGAATGCTAATCAGTGTCACTGCAGCTACACCTAATGCAATAACTGGCTTATGAATACTGTACTTCACTAAGTATTTTAAATAGAATTTATTGTAATGATATAGCCGAGAAGCTTGCTTGAATGAGTTAAGAGTTAGTATCCCAGACACTAGCTTTGTAGAAAACATAATTGGGCTGGAGAAGGAGAAATCGTAAAATAGGAAAATAGGATAGCTGATTAATGATCTCCCAGAAAAGAAGGAAAAGAAAAACATTTAGCATGAGGATTTCTGCTATGATTGTAATGAAGATCATGAAGACAAGCAGACGTAGGCTGCCTTGGCCAAAACATCTTTTCTTGTAAGTCCCATCTCCCCAGGCATATTTACCATTTAAACAAAAAAGGAAGAGTTACTACTGATGGTGATATCTTCATTTTCCCCTGGTTGCTTCCCCTAAAAGAGAAAGGATGACATGTATAGAAAAGGTAAACTTGGCTGTAGTTAAAGCTTTTCATTCCAAGGTCTTTTTGTTTCTTCCTTCACAAGAATGTACATATTTATATAATAATTCTGAGAAATAGAGGGTAAGAGGGCTAAAAGACCTAAATATTCTTCTACAACAAATAAAGACAGTTAAATGTCACCTGATAACCTATTCTTTACAATATATAGATTCTGTTATTTCTCTTAGGAAAGAACTAGGATGTTTACCAACCCTATAGTCAGATTACTTCTATTTATAACCTATAACTCTTTTGTTGTAATTCAAGTCCTTCATCACCAGTGAAAATGAACACTTGTTTTCATACTCACGCACATAAATAAATCCTTTCACTTAAGTTACACATATTAAGTATTTAATATGTACTAGCAATATATTTGGATTCATGTTGACCTGACTTTTACTGAACAAATATTTGAATTACACAAGGCACCATTTAGGTTACAAGACTGGTAGCATACAGCACGTTCCCTATCCTCAAAGAGTTTACTAGTAGGGTAGAAGCTATGATTTCAATATTTTATAAATCCCATCCCATGCTACTTAATATTTATGAATGATAAATATTAACCAAATGGAACTGAATTCTCATTTAGACTTTCCTTTTTCAAAGTTAGGATTCCTGAAAACTTTAACCTTCAATTAAGGACCAACGTTTTTGACACACAGCATTCCAACTACAATGAATTCTGAAACAACAACAATAGATTACACAAATTAAGCTCTTTTTGCATTAAAAAAAATAGCTTTTTAAGAATTTTAAATGTTTAACCCATGTGATCCTTATACTAACCCTGGGAGTTGTGATTTTTGTTGCAAATAAAGAAACAATGGCACAAAGTGGTTAAATAACTTGGTCAAAGTTACACAGCTAGTGATAGGGCTTAAGCCCAGGCAGTCAAGCTCCAGACAGAATGTGTCCTAACCAGCAAACAATTTTGACTCTCAAGACACTAGTTTAAGAACTTTTCAATGGGTATGCTTCATTAGACCATATCCCATTAAATTCTTACAGCTGCAATGAATGACAATTGGGTTGGAAACCTTCTCAATATCTTTCAAACCACTGCCATATCCCATTTTCCTGAAGCCCTTACAGTGTATCATGGCAACGCAATTTCTTCTCTTCTTCCTGCACTGCTCAGACCTCAAAGTTCAAAGGGCAAGCAGAAAGAAAAATGAAGTCACATAACACAGAAAGCATCCACTGGAATCGCTGGTGACTTCTTTCATCTTAACCATCTTCAGAGATAAGCCTCCTTCTAAAAAAAATCTATCTCTAGGCTTCGTTCTGGAATCCCCAGTCCTACTTTCACGTTTCACAGTTTCCTCCTCACAAATAACCAAATGCGACTAATTATTTTGTTAACCCACTATGTGGGTACCATGAATTTCTTCTCAAGTTATTCTGAGATCAAGAAAGTTAAAATACCTTTCAAGTGCTTATCTTAGCATCTCATGATGCCATAGAGAAGCAGGGCTAATGTGATGATGCCCTTCTGCCTCATACAACGTCCTCTATCCACGGGTAAATTAAGATTTCAAGAGGGTCACTTCACAACAAAATCAACAGTTCAAAGACCAGGCTACAAACTGATGGTACTGTTGCTAGAAATAAGCTGGATTCTGTTAGATAAATAATATCCTCTCTAGGTTTAAATAAAATGTTTATAGATGTGTACCAATTCTTTCATGTCAAGAAATTCTTTTGATTCACTGATACAATACAATTCTAAAGAGTACAGTAGTGACCTAACATGAAAGCCTCTCCAAAAATGCTTGACTTCTACACAGATTCATTGCTATATTAGGTTTGGGGCCATCATGCCTTCCAAGAGATAAGTAAAATAGAGAAACAGATCAGAAATGGAAAAAAATCTACTGGCTATTAAAAATGATTTGTTTTACTATCCTACTTCAAGGCATAGTTACTAAGCAAAGCTAACTCTTAAGTTCCCAGTGCCTTGGGAACCCAGAGGAGGTGCCCTGGAAGCATGAAGGGGTAATGAAGACCCATGAACAAAGCTTTCTGGCAATGCATTTAGAGGGGGATTTCTGACAATTTTAAAGTTTTCACCACTGCTATATATTTAGTTTATTTTACTGGTAGAGTCAGAAACATTATTGGATATTGGGTAAAGTACTCAGTTTACTTACTTTGTTCACCCAGATTTCGTTGAGTAATGTATTTTTCAAGCCACATTTAACACAATGCACAACGTTGAACCTGAAGTCTCTATTTTAAAAGCTCTGGCAATTAGCTCAACTTAGAAAAAATAGCAATTAGAATTCTCAAACAATTTCTGCTGTAAACAGAAGAGAATGAAATAACTCACTCTGACTTACCGTATTATTTTTCATAGTATGAGTTAAAAATAAATGTTTTATTTAAGAATTGCAGACGAAGCTTCTCCAACTTATTTTTTAAGAGTTGTCAAAATCAGATGTTACCGTCTCCTTATTCTTAGTGAAAGAATTTCTCTAAAATATAGTCAGGCAGACATTTTCCTTCTCTCTCTCAATGGTATTTTGTCTAATTCTTACTTCCATTAAGACAACACTGCCTCAAGCTTTATATCCATTTCCAAAGACTATCTTATTTCTTAAAACTACTTGTTTTAAACTCTGAAAGACTAAAAAGCAGCATAGAAAAACACCTCTTAATCTTATAGTCGTTTTATTAGACTATTTCACCCATGGCAGGAAAGAAAAATGAGAAATTTCATTTTAAACCTAGGTTCTAGAAATGACGTTTCAGTAATTCATTAAAGTATTCATTAAAAGCTGATTACATATTCTTAACAGTAACATCTGCCCCTCTCCACAAAATGGACAATAAAATTATCTTTTAATAAAAATGTTTGCGCTATAAACTACATGATACAAATTTGCTTAAACCAAACTGAATCCATTCTCTATACTAAAGATGACAAAAATTATCCCACTAGCTGAATTTCATTGCCAAGCTGTCAACCTGAATTTCTTCTGTTTAAAAATAGCTGTTCATTACATTCAGTAATGGGCTGTCAAAGCACTACAGCACTGAACCTGTATCATACACAGAAGCAATTGGGCAATGTGCATTATTATGTTTAGATTACTTGCATTCTTTACAAGACCCCTGGGCTAATTTTAAATGAGATGGTTCACTTGAACTAAATCAAAACCTATTTTATTTTACCTTAGAGCTAATAGATATTTTCCATTTATGACTCACTAGTACAAACATTAATAGCAGGTAAAACAAAAACCTTATTGAACATATATGTGAGTATAAGTAAATATGCACATATGTATGTTTATGGATTTGTATGTGGCTTTGCTCCCTACAGCCACATCTACTTTTAATAATAGATGATTGAATTACAACACAAGGCACACCAAATTAGACAATAGTGCCAATATGTGAGCAAGCATTGTCGTCTCCATGAATACATGATAAGTTGTTAACTGGAAGCATCACTCCTGCAGCATATAGTCTTTGATATTTTAGCATAGTAAATCAATTAGACATCTTTTAAACTAGCTAATGTATAATAATTCACCATATAATTTAGCATGGGATATTGTGAACAACTATAAAAAGACACATAAAACCTGCAGCCGAACCATTCTTCCCCAGCATGATATCATAACCCCAAAGGCATCCAATAATGGCTGCAGGATATCAAAGGGATGGTAACTAAACTGATCACAGATGACTTGTAAATATACCTAATGAATGCAAGAACTAGGTTAATCATTTGTAAAATTTTTTCACTAGTCTTTATTTTCATTAATAAAGAGAGGCTACTTGCAGACTCATGTAAAAACAGATTATAATACAAAGGATAAAGATAAATTTTACTTAAAAATTATCTCTAGGTTTCCAACTTTGGAATATCAAAGGTAAAATGACTTATAAACTCTTATTTCAGCAAAACTAAACCCTGTAAGCCAAGTGTGCCATGAAAGATTTCAGGGAAGAAACAATAGTAATATTTTTTGTGTGTTTAATATCTATTTCTTTAAAAAGGAGGTAGGTGGGGAGCCCACATATATTTAAACATTATTTCTATGATTCAATAATATATCAGGCACACATGTGGCAAACAGTTGAAAGAAAACAGTAAGAAAAGCACCCCCAAAATGCAATGGTTGCATTTATTTAAGGAAAAACTTCTCTCTCAAGTATGAGATAACTGGCACTATGCCTAGTTAGAAGCTTAATAAGCATTATTTATTGATACTTTTCCCATTCCAAAGTCCACTGGAAAGCATATTCATTCTATGTTAAAGAATACACACCCACATTTTATTCCTAAAACTCTCCAAACACTTCATTTCATCATGGCTCCTTTAACAAAATGGAAAATTATTCTGGCTAAGAATCTACTTTTGATGTAATTACCCTAATTCAGTTTAAATAATGTCTAAGTTAGCTTTTTAAACCAGCAGCTAAAATATGAATGGTATATAGTATACATATTTAACAATTAAAAGCCAGTTTTATATTTTCTAACTCACTAAATGTGTGATATTATCAATATATATTATATGGTATTTGCATTGTTATGCTTAGATAAGTAAAAGAAACTTAAAATATCTAGGTTTTTTTTCAAAAATGGAATAAGGTTTTTGGCTATTGGCTATTACAATCAAAATAGAAAGCTTTTTTTCTCTAAAATTGTCTCATGAAAATTTCAAACATACAGCAAATGTGAAAGAGAAGCAAATTTTACAGAGAAGACCATATACCTACCACGTAGATTCTATCCTTAACATTTTACCATGCTTGTTTTATCACATATCTAGCCACGTAAAATAGAAAGTTTTGATAAAAAGGTAAACATATTTCACAAGAATAAATGAAATAAAGAATAGCAAAAAGAGGATAATTCTTTACTGAATAAAGAACTTCTAAGGATAGTAGTTACTGCTTTTGATTACAGCCAGATTCTCATAAATGATCGTCTGCGTTTTTTAAAACTATATCACTTTCTGTTAATAGAGACAACTGAATCTAAATTAATTTATAGTAGATTCTAACTATTATATCTTAATTTGAAAGGCAAGGTTAGGACAGTAAAGGTAGAAGAACACCAGCCTCTTGGAAAGAACAGATCCTCCAAAAAACAAAAACCATTTTAGTTTGTTTTTGAGTTATAAAAAAAGGATTAGGGTAATGATTTTTCTAATCATTAATGTATCAGAAATGAAAACTATTCAACACTTTGTCTACTGTAATACATGTACATGAGAAACAACTATTCTACTTCAAACCTCTAATACAACAAAAGAATACCACCCATGGTATTTTCTTTAGGAACTAAATGTGTTTCTTTTGCTATGATAAAATTATTTTTTAATTAACACACAAGATTCTGGCAGATTTAGGAAGTTTACATCCTTTGTGCTTTTCACTTATTTTATTTACATGGGAAATTAGATTTAAAATTTGAGTTGCAAACAAGAAAACTAGTTTAGCCTCTAACTTTCATTTTCTCAGATGAACACTTCCAAAGAATGTTCAGTACTGCTTCCTCAAATCCTTTGATTGGGCACTTCCTGCAAAACTTCAACAAGTCAGAGAGCACAGAGAGTTGGAAAACAATAGGCAAAGCACATTTTTAATGCTCAAATAATCTTTGATAAATTAAAGATTTAAGTGGGAGAAAATTTCTAAATCTCAAAGCCCACTTTAATAGTGGCTTTTCAATTTTTAAATAGCGTTACTAGAGCTATGACATTGTGATTTTTGTTTTATTGAAATATTTTTCACACCCAAAATTACTCTGGACTCCACAGAGAAATAGTGAATTGTACCTTTTTATTCCTCTTTTTTCAAATACGAAAGAAATGCTAATTAAAGTGAATAAGCATTTCAAAATTTATTAACCAAAACTGAAATTAGCTTTAATTTGAATATTTGGTTTTGAAACTGTATATGAAAATATATGGGTGAAAGTGTACCTAAAAATATATTAGTGTATACAAGATTCTCTTAATCACCATAAACTATGTTTAAGCAAGTTTAGAATGCTTCATAACCCCTTTTAAGGTTTGTATTTGTTGATGAACCAACAATGTTTGGCATAATTAACGCTAAGATCTTCAAAACTCAATGACTGAAAATAATTGCTTCTCTCTTTTCTTTCCTGAGTACTCTGAAGCTGAACCTAAAGATTTAGAGCTGACTGGACAAATACAAAGGATGTCAAAAACAGTGACCACTGACATGCCATTCAAGGCACATGGAAGAGAGCTCAGGCTTGAATGCCTCTAAACTGCTCATTGGTAAGATCAGCTATCAGTGAGACGCAGTGTAAGTCAGCATTATTCACTGAGCCTGCTATGACCTTAAAATCATTGCTCCTGGGGTATGTTCACCCACCAATTAGTTTATATGCTCACTGGAAATCCACTGCTCAGTAAAAGCATCGGTCCCTCATTCCACAGTGTTGATGAAGTGTGTGTGATGGCTTTCTCTTCACAACTTCACCCCTAAAGCTGACCCATCTCAAGTTGAAGCATTCAAGTCACTTGAGCATCTCTGGATTATCATGGATTTCGCTACTTAACTTAAAAATTACTATACTTTAACTTATTTGATAAACACCAATGTTATAGTGATCATAAAAGGACATATGTAAAACAATGTAAAAATTAGAACTGAATTTACCAGTCCTCCAAAGGAAAAAAATTTCTAGTACTAACCCCCTCCAAAGATTTACTAAGGAACGTAAAATATCAGAATCCCTTTTACTTGTGAAAGTGTTATTTCATGTCAGACACTTGTTAATAGTGTTGAAAGAAGAAATTTCCTTGCTGTTTTTAAGCAAGTATTAATTAGCATACATCTGCCAATGCTATTGTTTCTAAAACATTGAAGAAAGAAATTATTTTCTCCTTTTGGGCAGTGTAAAGTCTAAAGAATAAAAAGAAGCATATGTGAAAAATAATTTCAAGATAATATGATATGACATGATAAAAGGTTGATCTAGAAATGAGAAAAAAGAAAGAGATCACCAAGATTTATTGAGATATAAACTACTGAGATATAAAAAACCGAAAGGACAGCAGAAATTGGATAATTGGGAAGAAAATTAGTGGTGGGTTATACAAGTAAAAATATCCTGAAGATAACTAAACAGTTAAACAAATTATCAGGGCTGAGGGTATATCAGCACAGAGATGGTCAGTTGAAATAACATGCATGGGTTTATTTTCAAATAACTTGAGGATAGAGTTTGGGAATAAAACTGTCCCAATTTTTCCCCTTCAGGTTCTCACAAGGGGAGAAAATCTTCCCCCTACATGAAGGGGTCAACATTTAACTCATTTCTAACCTGCTTCTTGGAAAATGATCTGATTGAAGTTTTGTTTTGTCTTTAACAGGTTTATTAAGACATAATTTACATGCCACAAAGTTCACCCAGTTAAATGGTACAACTCAATAGTTTTTTGTGTATTTACACAGGTGTGCAAACATTGTCGCAATCAATTTTTCAACATTTTCATCACCCCCAAAAGAAAGCCCATTCCGTCCATACTCCCTAGTTTCCTGCACGAGGCAACTACTAATCTACTGTCTCTACAGATTTGCCTGTTCTAGACCGTTCATATAAATGCTATCTTAAAATAGTCTTTTGTGACTGGATTCTTATACTTAGCACAATGTTTCTGAGGTTCATCCAGGTTGTATCATTAATTCATTCATTTTTATTGCTGAAAAATATTCCATTGAATAAATATACCACATTTTGTTTATCCACTCACTGATTTACAGAGATACAAAATAATGCCTCAGAATAACAGTTTATAACATATGCATATACATAATCATTAGTGAAAAATCTGTTTACAGAGGTGAATTACATGTCACATTAGTTACACGTGTGTTCTTAGTTGGGTGGACTTTATTTACAGAATTAGTAAGGTTAACTTACAAGATAGAATACACAATTACTAAACTCTCATAATACCAAGGCTTAATAGCTGTGAAGACTTAGTAAAAATAATAAGAAAGCAATACTTAAATAGTTAAATATATGTATGTCCAAAGACCCAGCAATATTATACCTGGGTGTACAGCCCAAAGAAATTCTCACGCAGCACCATTTATTGTAGTACAGAATTGAAGACCCTCTAGGGAAGCGGACAGGTAAAGTGTAGTGGATATTTATCATGCAATACTATAGATAGCTGACCCTTGAACAACACAGGTTTGAAATGTGCAGATACACTTATATGTGGATTTTTTTTCAACTAAAGGCAGATGGAAAATACAACATTCCCCAGATGCAAACCTGTGCGTAAGGAGCAGTGGGTGGTGGGGTGCTTTTCATATATGCAGTTTCTGCAGGGTCAACTTTCAGATGTGACTGTGTGTGGATTTTGGTATAGAACTGGTTAGTTCCCCACATGTACCAAGGGACAACTATATTCACCAGATGCAACAAACTGGATGAATGTGCAGCAATGTGAATAAATCTTATAATAAATGTTAAGTGAAAAAAAATTAAGAAACAGAATACAATCTCTAGCATTATACCACTTATAAATTTAAAATACATATCCCAAACAATAGAATGCATTTTATAAGAATACATTAAAACAGACAGACAAATGAATTAAAAAACAAAGTGGCCAGACAGGGACCAATGATGATAGTATGCCATAAACTGAAAAATACAAGTTGCTCAATGCTCTGTATGTAAGGTCACAGATTTTTTGGGGGGAGTATTATTTTTCAAAAATATTTGCTGCCCCTACCTACAGAAGGATTATACTTTTAAGCCCTACTGACAACAGGCTTCGCCATGTAAATTGCTCTGGCCAATAAGATGTGAAAACATTACTGTTTGAGAAGTAGTACATGGGTTATTGTGCCCTTTTTCTATCCACTACAAGTGTTCAAGAAGTTGCTTATTGATCCCAGGTTGTAGACTGCAGACAACATGAAACATAGCCACAATAAACCCAAGATAAACATGCAACATGAAAGAAATGTTAGTGTTGTAAGCCACTGAGGTTGGGGGGGATGGGCTGTTTATTATTGCAACAAAACCTATCCCACTATGACTGATACATTCACATATATCAACATGGCAATTAAATCTCTTTATCCAAAACTACTGTAGGCACTAATGTTATGAATATTTGGAGGAGGGGTGTGATACAAAATACAGCTCTTACCTTTAGGGATATTATAACAGAATTACATAAAACGAGGAGAATAAAAGGAAATCAACTATTCTAGTGAAAAGCATACTCGACAATGAGTTATAAAATGTGACTTTTAATCCTACTCTCTCTATTTACTAGCCAAATGTCCTATGCCAATCTCTTAACCACTAGGAATCTCAGTTTCCTTATCTGAACATTAACAAAGCACAAAGCAATATACAGATGCATCATATCTCCACTAAATAAAACTCCAACTTTAAACAAAGATAAATTAAAATTGATTATTTACTCTTGTCTTAAATGGTCCAATGTACCAAAATTTTGTGCAGATAAGCTTGTCAGGAATACGAGTTACATTAAATAAAGAGCACCTGGGTAATCAAGTATAGACTACCTTCATAAATGCTAACGTGGAAAAGGAATAAGGAAAAGCCCAAATGTAAATCATAACATGTGTATGTACAACAACAACAAAGGTAATGACACAGGTATGGCCAAATCTTGTGGGTATGATGAGGAATGACAGAAGATAAACTTTAGATAGAAAGACTGTGATGATGAAAGCCCTCAATGCTGGACTGAGATGCCTGCTTTGACACCACAAACCCTGTGGCAGCACAACAAGGTATACAGTGTGGTGGAAGACTGAGATGGAGGCCTCTAGGTCGGAACTTAAGTTATTGAAGTGAATGAGAATATAAGGGAAAAGGCTGGGCATAGTGGCGCGTGCCTGTAATCCCAGCACTTTGGGAGGCAGAGGTGGGTGGATCACTTGAGGCCAGGAGTTCAAGACCAGCCTGGCCAACATGGCAAAACCCCGTCTCTACTAAAAATACAAAAATTAGCTGGACATGGTGGCACACACCTGTAATCCAAGCTACTCGGTTGCTGAGGCATGAGAATTGCTTGAACCCAGGAGGCAGAGGTTGCAGTGAACTGAGATCACAACACTACACTCCAGCCTGGGTGACACAGCGAGACTCTGTTTCAAATAAATAAATAAATAAATAAATAAATAAATAAATAAATAAATAATATAAGGGAAAGACCAAATCTGGGAGGCTCTGAGAGTGAATAATCAACGCAACTGAACCTGACACATAACCGGCATTCAGTAAATATCTGTTGCCAGGCGCAGTGGCTCACACCTGTAATCCCAGCATTTTGGGAGGCCAAGGTGAGCCGATCACCTGAGGTCAAGAATTCGAGACCAGCCTGGCGAACATGGTGAAACTCCATCTCTACTAAAAATACAAAAAATTAGCCGGGTGTGGTAGCACACACCTGTAGTCCCAGAGGTTCTCCAGCGACCCCTTTATACTTGGCTGTCACATTCCCCCCTCTAAAGAAGTATGTCTAACTGACATTAGAATAAGGATAAAGATAAGGATGAAGACAGATCTTAACTGCTTCCTGCTGACAGAGGGTCTTGTTTTGGGGAAAACGGCAGTCAGAGGCCTATCTAAGAGTTCCTGGCAGAAGGGGTCATTGTCCGAGACTTCAAGACTTTGGTTGCATGACCATTTGGAGTTTGATGGTCTGAAAGTAAGAAGAGACAAACTGGGTTATTAGAAAACATGTATTAAAATGAAACAAGAGGAGGGGGCTGAGGACACCTCAAAAATCCTGAGGCCTTTTACCAGTTTGCATGGGGAGAGGAAGACCAAAAGCCCAACTGGTAAAAAAAAAAAAAAAAAAAACTACCCTTTTGCCGACATGTTGGACTTCCCCTGAGCCCAGTCCTAAGCCAACCAGTTTAAGGTTTGGGAAATTAACTTTTCCCAGTATGGAGGGTGCATCTTAGGGGAATGTCCCGTAGTATGGAGACACAATTACCTATCTGTGAAGAGAGAACCAAGGAGGAGAAAAGAAAAAAGACGGCATTTTTCAAGGGAATCCCAGGGGTTCAGGATGCATTTGAAAGGGATACAAACTGAAGATGAATGGCTACTCATCTAGAAAGAGGGGAGCAGGCATCCCTGGTTCCCTTCTCTTCCTAGCAAATACCTGGGGTATGTGAGGGAAAGAAGGAAGTGAGTCTTCTTTCCCTCTTCCATCCTTGCATCCCTGAGTCCTAGAAACCATAACAGGTGCCACTCATGGGTGCCAAAGCAGTTTGTAGCCATGAAGCAGGGAGGGCCTAGAGAATAGGAATTATCTGCTCTCACCTATGTCTCTATCCCTGCTACTGTCAGTAGCCTTGGAGTTCCCGGGACCTCATTTATGCCATGAATATTAGCTTGACCTTTATCCATGAAATGGGAGGCTTGGCTTAATTGGCAGAAACTAGCCATGCTCACCTGCACTGTGCCTTTTAACCTCTATTATCATCTGCCTCTAGATCCCTTAGATCCAGTTTTCTTTCCTAGGGCTTTGACCCAAAGCTTGGAATTGAATTTGGGACAAAAATGTGTCTTGGGGGGTTGCATGGACTCCTTTTCATAAGCCGAATGCTAAGGTGAAACTGTGGAATTGAGTCCTCCTTGGATGTCCTGTGACATGCCCAGATAACTGGTAGCTATAGTTATGCTTGCTGAGATTTGGGTACATGGTGCTTGGTGTTGGTTAGCTCCCATGCTCTTACTTTCCCAAAAAGGAAACCTCTGGGTGATGGGCACCCTATTTATTCCCATCACCTGGCAGGATTTGCAGGATAATTGCTCTGAAAGAACTAGAATATTAATCCAGATTTTTACACATGCATGTATGTGTGTATAACTTGAACAGTAGCTTAACATCCACAATAAAATTTTGTAACAGATTACTAATTTGTGGCTTATACACATTTAGAAAATAACACAGGTTCAAAAGTAGACAAAAAGCATGTGTGAAGAACAAGTATGGGAAGTGTCAGAAGGCTTTTTCTTGCCCCTAACCTAACCATGGCCTTGACTTTTTAACATTTTTATCAGAGACTTAAAAACATAAAAGGTATGCCTATCAAAAGCTCATGTGACACATCTGGGAATGATACATATAATAACAGAATCAAAATTTTACATGATCTTGACAGCTTATAATACTGTCATTCACATATCCGACAATTCTAAGAAATTATTTCATGGATTTCATTTCTGTCGCCTCAAAAAATACTAAATTCCTCAAGGCAGGACTGAATTTAATGCTCTTTCAAAATCTCCTATGGTATCCAACACAGTGCTGGGAACATAGTAGGTATTTTATCAATATTTAAAGAATTGAGTTGTATGTATCAAGTACACGTGTAGAAAAGTTTAGAATAAATCACTCACCTATGCAACATATCTTCTTACCTTTCCTTCAGGCCGTAACACTTATCTCCTTCAAAGACCTCTTCCAAATGGAATTTTTCCAGCATACCCTTCTTGTGTTCTGCCTTAGACCCTTAAAAGACTACTATAAATAAAATTTTACAAGACATTTAAAAGCCTTTGCACTTTTTCTTTATTTGTTTCATTATTATGCCCAATTCTGTGCCATTAGACTTTAAGCCCACTAGGCAGCTTCAGTAGTATTTTAAAGCATTTGCCATACATATGAGGTGAGAACGGATGCACTCCCTTCGCAGAGCTGCACAACATAACATTTTCATGTTACAATTCAGTATCATTGCAGCAAGATAAGCACACCCCATAGTCTAATTTAACAGACATGAAGAAGTCAAGCTCTATTGTTCAATGTCACAGCCAGCCAGCCCTGCATGATCAACCTTTATTCTTCTCTGGCTTCATTATGAGGATGATGCCTTTCAACTGTGGTGACTAAACCTGTTAAACTACAAAGCAAGAAATTTATAGAACCTTTAGAAGAGTAATACTGAACAGCTTAAATGTAAAACCTACAATTAAATTCCAAAACTAAGCACTTCACCCCCAAGAAAATGCTAAGTAGTTCTTCAGCAACATTCCTGATTTACATACCCCAAAGATGACAGGACTTATATACATACATGCTGCAGTGATATTAATAGTAATTTTTTCAAGTAATATTCAATATAAAAAAATGGTAATATTAACCCATGCATTACAAAACTAATAAATTTCCCCATAGCATACCAGGGACAGGAGCTGTGATTTTTCATTTTCAAAAAGCCTCCTTTGTCAGATGAAAAGCCCTGAGAGTAAAATATTTCAGTATAGTTCAGTGTTAACAATGGATATGCCATTAGATTACCATACAAGTGAATAAAGCACCAAATGATACGAACATTTTTTCACACTTTAGATTTTGATGTGAAATGAGTCTAATTATTTATTCATAGACTTTTCCTCTAAGGAGTTCAAAGAACTATATTTTAAATCTTCAAACACGTATTTCCTAAGCTCTAAAATCTACCAGGTAGGACAGAAGAACGTGCTGCCGGGAAGAAGATAAAGAAAAGCAGCACAAAAGAAAAGGCTGGTTGGAAGAATTCAAGTACATTTCAAACATGAGGTGGTATATTTTATTCATTCATTTATTCTTGCAGTCACTCATTTATTGAGCACCTATTATGAAGTCTAGGTCTGTGCTAGATGTTAAGGATATGAAAACAATCCCTGCTCCAGCAGCTCATCAGAGAGAGGGATGACAGACAAATAAAGTGATAATTACAGTAGGTGCCTAGTGCTGCAACAGCAGGATGAACTAAGTACTTCGGGAGCACAAGGGATAGAACCACTGGCCTGAAGGAATTTGGAAAGGCTTTAACAAGAAGGTAGCATTTCAATTGTATTTAGAAACATCAGTAGAAGTCGGTCAGAGAATTAAGAGGAGACCTTGAAGACAGAGGTAACATTATATTGAAATGCAAGGAGTCACCAAAAGGTTTGACCTGAGAATGTGAGGAATACAATATGGCTTAGTAGCAAGAGATAACGTTTAGTGCCTAGAAACCATAGGTTTCAAGTCTGTTCTGTGAAGGACTACAAGGGTGCCATACTCATAGAAACCTTGGCATTAGACTAACAAAGCAAAATGAGCAGATGTAAAATATGTATACGTACATGTATGTATAGAGAGATATATATCATTTTTATGTATATAATTTTGCTTTATATATGTGTGTATATATATACACACAACTCTATGGGAAATGATAACCATTGCTCTTGGGCTTCTGACCTGCTCTCCACTAGAGCCACAGATGGGTTTGCAAGGCAAATGAAAGAACTGAGTCATACATACTTCTCTTTCATTCACCTTATCTAAGCAGTTCTTTTTCTCTCAGACTGGAGTCTTGCTTGGGTAAAAATGAGTATTTGGGCCAGACTCTGCTGCTGCTCTTTATTCCCAAGCTGCTACCAGCACATCTGTTTAGTAGCAAGGGAGCTACCTGCTTCTCAAGGGCCAATTTGAAGACCAGCCTAATAACTTTTCTTTAAAGTGCTATAGGGCAGCCTCTTTTGCTCTCCATCAGCCTTGTATATAGCTGCATACCGCAGGTGCTGAAAGAAAATGAAAAAACAAAAAACAAAGCTTAAGCCTTAGAAGTCTAGATAAAAGAGGATATTTTCCTTGCCATTATATTATTTCAAGTATAAAAGCTACCATGTCAAAATGCACAGAAAACTGTGGTTCCTTATAAATATTAAAAAGGCAAGAATGATTTAAAGCTGTAAGGCTCCAAATCACCTTCTACAGTACAACTAGTTATATAAGGAGAATACATACCTACAGAGTGATATGGCAGAAGACCAAGCACTTTCTAAATTTGAAATTATATCTACAAATATCAATGCACCAATCTGAAAGATATTCGAAGGCACTATATTATTCAGTCTGTGTTGGGTTAAAAAAAAAAAAGAAGTATCAAGAGATAGTTAACCCTACCCTAAGATAGCGCAGTCTTTTTATACAGTTAATCATCTACATCTATTGAGTGCACAAGATGAAATGCTTGGTACTATGCCGTGTGCCATGAGAGAAAGCAGATAGAGTCTTAGTTCTAAAGACTCCTCTATTTGCAAGCTTGATGACACAGGCTAAGGATTAATTCCGAGTCATCACTGTGAACCTGTAACTCACTTGTTATCCTAGATGTTATCACCCAGCAACACTGATTTAGGCAAATTATTAGTTACAATTTAAAGGTCAAAAAACCTTTTAATCCTGAAAACTCATGATGTAGGGAAGGAATAACTATTTTCCAGCAAGTCAAACGAAAAGGCACGAACTTCAAGTATCCAGACACCTCAAACTGAAAAAAAGACTTGGCATATAAACATATATTGAGTCACAGGAAAAGTGTTTTGATATTTAACAGACACCAAATAAGTGAGAAAAAAAATTGTTAAGGAAGAGGAACCAAAGGAATATATTAAGGGGAAGAATATGATTTAATAGGTGAATTCCCCCAGGTACTGGCCAGGTAAGCACAAAGTATGAACTTTCATTTCATGATGTGGAATTCAAATTAGTAGGGGTGGCAAGGCTAATTCCAAACAGGCCATTTTAAGAAAAGAGAAAATGTAAGTTAAGAGGAGGAATGGAGAATTCTGACTACACCAAGTAAAAGAGGGATTCTGTGAAAAATAATGCCATGATATTAAAAATGGATAATAAAAAAAATAAGGGATAAAAGGTTCTACAATTACGATCAATACCAATAGCACAGAATTCTAAGAGTATGTGATACTACTGTGGAAAATTAATGTCTTGGAAAGGAAGTAGCACTGTCTTAATACATCTTTCTGATAGAAATACTCTATATCATTCCTGTCCAATATAGTAGCCACATGTGGTTACTGAGCCATTGAAATGTGCATTGAAATGTGAAATGGGGAGCTGAAATTTTGATTTAATTTATTAAATTAAATTTTATCATAATTTATTAAATTTAGAATTTAAAAAGCCACAGAGTTAGTGGCTACCATATTGGATAGTGCAGCTTAAGACTTAAAGTGTTTGTGTATCTTTTATAGGTGAAAGAATGGGAAGAGCACATGCTATGAAGTAGGATCTGGTTTTCAAATGCCAGCATTGACATTTACTAGTATTTACTAGCATGGTGCCCTGGGGACAATCTGAATGTTGGGTTCTTCATCCAAAAAATAAAATAATACCGCATTTTCTATTACTGCTATCAAGACCCACTCTTTGTGTGATTTCCCTGAGGTCCCGAGGTTACATCAAGAGCCCAAGTTGGCTTTTAGAACCTCAGGAAACTCAAGGAAATCATGGGCTGCACTAGAATCATGGGACTAGAGGATGCAGCATCCCAAGTCCAGCTCAAATGAGTACATTTTTATAAGACCTGTATAAGTAAAAACAAACAACAACAAACAAAACCCTTTCTAATTCAACACTCTTTACCTCTAAGCACTCTCCTTTCTCATTCTGACCTGCGCCATAAGAAGCCATATCCCATGAGATGGAGGCACTGTCAGAAAAGATGAGAGGCTTGAGCCTGCCAATGAGACCTTTGTCTCCAAGTAGAAAATATTTATCTTCAGGGGTTTCATTCAGTAACTCTGTTGGCTCCTGACATTTCCTGACTTATAGCATTCATAAGCCCTGGAAACGTTTTCAGATGGATGTAAGTCCTCCCAGCATATTGGCATTTCTTATTTATTTATTTATTTATTTATTTTATGAGATGGAGTCTTGCTCTCCCGGGTTCACGCCATTCTCCTACCTCAGCCTCCCGAGTAGCTGGGACTACAGGCGGCCGCCACGACGCCCGGCTAATTTTTTGTATTTTTAGTAGAGACGGGGTTTCACCGTGTTAGCCAGGATGGTCTCGATCTCCTGACCTCGTGATCCACCTGCTTCGGCCTCCCAAAGTGCTGGGATTACAGGTGTGAGCCACTGCGCCCGGCCCATATTGGCATTTCTTGAATCCAGTATCAGCAGAAAGAATGTGAGGGGAAGCAACTAGAACTAACTCTACCAAAAAGTTTTTCTATAAAAAGGAATCAAAAGAGGAGGTGGGTGGCAGGGAAGCGGAACAACAACTAGATTGGAAATGGGGTCAAGAGAGAATTATTTTTAAGAAGGGAAGTACTACATGTTTGTTTGCTGATGGAAATGACTCTACAAAGAAGGAGGAATTAAGGATGTAGGAGAGAGAGAGGATTAATTGTAGGATAAAGTCATTGGGGTGGTAAGAGAAGGATCTAATTATACGAGAAAGAATGTAGTATAATAAACTGTGTCCCAATGAGAGTTCTTAATGTTTTAATAACAAGTGATGGTGGTTTCAATTTGGGTTCCAAAAGACAGTGAGAAAAAAAAGATGGTGGCTTCAAGAAAATGAAACTAACTGGCCAGGAAAGTATGGTTACTTTTCACTATAGCTGTTTCTTCTGTACCTGTCCCTTTGCTCAGGTCATCAGTTTAATTAAAACAGGTACAAAAATTATGAAACAATGTGGTGAGTAAAATGAGAGAAGGGTACACAGGACACTATGCGGTTACCAAAAAAAGGCACCAACCAAGCTCAGGCAAGGGGTTAAGGGGATGCCGTGTCCATTTTCCCAGTAGGAGGGGCAGATAAGAGGAGATAGTCCTATGCAAGGGTGAGTTGAAACAAACAAAAAGCACACCTGGTACTCAAGAGGCTGAGGCAGGAGAATCACTTGAACCTGGGAGGCAAAGGCTGCAGCGAGCCGTGATTGTGCCACTGCACTCCAACCTGCACTGCAGAGTGAGACTCCATCTCAAAAAAAACAAAACAAACAAAAAAAAAACACACACCTGAGTAGTTCAGTGTCAAAAAGTATAAAGGTGGAAATGGTGAGAAATCAAACTGAAGACAGGTAGGGATCATATCTTTAAGGAACTCTATACTGCATTAAGAGCCTAACTTTATGTCACAGACTAGTGTTTCCTAAACTTAAGCAATGTTATGTAAATGAATAGGAAAAAATTTATAGTTGTTGAGGACTACTCTTTAACTCTTATTATTTTTGTAATTATAATTATTATGCACAAACACAAGTAAAACTTCCTCAAAGTTATAGCTTTTATATAACCATGAAACCAAAACAAGTTTATAAACTAAACACAAACGAAATTTCAAAACCAATTATATTCAAACTTAACTCATCAATTTAATGTAATGAATAATGTTGTTTTACTGAAACAAATTCACTCATATTGAATTTAATAGTAGGAAGATGCAAGTCTAGTATTATATTTGAGAGAGAGTTTAGAGGAATGGTTAAGAGCATGAACACTGGAGCTAGCCTGCCTGAGTTCAACTCCCAGCTCCCCATTTTACTAGCTGAGTGACCTTGATCTAGTTAAGAAATTACTTAACCTCTTGGTGCCTTAGTTTTCTCATGCGGCTATAAGTACCTTTCTCAAAGAGTTACTGCCAAGATCATGTAAATTAATACATATAAAGAGCTTAGAACATGGAATAAGAAGCTGTCTGTATTTTTTACTTTATTAAAAAACCAGTAGAGGTGGCAGGAAAAAAAAACACACATTACTTGGTGGATCTCTGGAGGAGCTTACATAGAAAAGAAGACTCAGAGAAGGTAGTAGTTCTCTGAATCTGAATCCTGTTTGATCATACTTTTTTTTTTTTTTTTTTTTTTTTTTTTGTAGCAGGGTCTTGCTCTGTTGCCTGAGCCAAAGTACAGTGGCTGAATCACTGCAGCTTCAAACTCCTGGGCTCAAGCAATCCTCCTACCTCAACCTCCCGAGTAGCTGGGTCTACAAGTATGCACCACGCCCAAATGATTTTTGTAATTTTTGTAGAGACGGGGGTTTTACCATGTTGCCCAGACTGGACTTGAACTCCTGAGTGCAAATGATCCAACCACCTCGGCCTCCCAAAGTGCTGGGATTACAGGTGTAAGCCACTGTGATCAGCCAATACTGACTTTTTCAAAAGAACACTACTAACAGCTTATGGCTTGAAGAAAAACAAAGAAATCAGAAAAACATGGACATAAAGGAATTAAATAAAAAACATTTTCAACTACTGGTTTGACGGCCCCAGGTCCCTTGCCATCCCCTATTCCCCAACAGAACAACTATCCCCCCCAGTAACCCTGCTTGGGGCCTCTTTAAGCAAAGGGATTGAAGCAGAAGTCTGATTCACTTTAGCCTGTCAAAAATAGATGGTTAATGAATTAAGGAGTTGGAGAAAGAAACATTCATATGTATATAAACATTAATCTATCAGCAAAAATCTCTGATAACTGATACCTATTGTTATAAAATGCTTTTTTCTTAAGAAGGATAAAGAACCATTTTCTCAGCTACTCCTTTGTATTCTTCAATAAAATGTATACTGTTGGGGGGTGGATAAGGAAGTAACAGTCTGCAATATGAAAAATCTGGACAGAATAGTAAGCACTCAAATATCAAGGAGGTAAGATTTTTAAAAATAAAATTAAACGCTCAGGTATGAAACTAAAATGGTATGTTATAAATTCTGTAACTGTCAAAATCCACTTGTAATAATACCTTTCATTTTATCTGTTATGAAATGAAGTGTTTCAAAAAGTTGAATCTTTCAGGTACCTAAAATATCATTATAAACACCAAAACCTTATTTTTATTTTTTTGATGAAAATCTAAGATGTAATACTTGCAAGCCTTCTTAAATAGGGCATAGAGAACCATAATTTATCCATTTTCTTAGTGTTTAAAAGTCACTATTATGGATATAAGTTATTTTATTGTTGACTGTAATCACATAGTCCTGAGAGAATAGATACCTATAGGGCTTACTGACACAGTCCTAAATCTGAGGTTGGCAAACTAAGGACTTTTGGTCAAATCTGGCCCTCAGAATGTTTTTGTATGGCCCTGGAGTTAAGAGTGGTTTTATATTTTTTAAAGTTTGTAAAAAAAAAAAAAATTAAAAATAAGAATATTTGACAAAGACCCTGTGTGGCCCTCAAAACCTAAAATATTTACTATCTGACCTTTTACAGAAAAAGTTTCCCAATCCCTGTCTGAAATGATCCCAGCCTAGCACGCCTTGGAAATTGGTGTCCCCTTTCTTTATCTGCCCTATCTGAGGAGGCAGAGGCTCTGAAGTGAGAATTGAGTTTGGCCAGACCAGGGGCTCATACCTATAATCCCAGCACTTTGGGAGGCTGAGGTGGGCAGATCATTTGAGGTCAGGAGTTCGAGACCAGCCTGGCCAACATGGTGAAACCCTGTCTCTACTAAAAATACAAAAAAGTTTGCTGGGCATGGTGGCGCACATCTGTAGTCCCAGTTACTCAGGAGGCTGAGGCACGAGAATCGCTTGAACCTGGGAGGTGGAGGTTGCAGTGAGCTGAGATTGCGCCACTGCACTCCAGCCTAAGTGACAGAGGGAGACTCTGTCTCAAAAAACAAGAAAAAAGAAAAAAAGAATTGAGTTTGATTCCTAGATTAAGCACATGCTATCTATAATGACCTTGGGTATCTGCTTAACCTCACAGAGCCTTTGTTTAATCATTTGTAAAATGGGTATAAACATAACCAACTTCACAGGATTTCTAGGCAAAATGAATGAAGTACTATGGGAGACATTCAGTAAATGAAAACCATTATTATGTCGTGCTGCATTAGACAAAGACTACCTCCAAAAGGAAGATATACAACTTGGTAAACTATGAACTAAAAAGGCAGAATTCAAATAATTTTAAGTTTTCTTTAAAAGGTCCTTCTGCTATGTGAATGAGAACATCATGAACTTTCCTTAACCCTAAAATTAAACATTCTCACTTCTTAAGTAGTAAATTTGACTAAAAGCTAAAGACATACCAAATAATAGCCATGACAGTCAAGCAAGTTGTGAATTCAGAAACATAGTGATTAAGTCACTACTGGAAAGCCAGAATCTATTTTTGATTCACTCAGATCACCTTTATTTCATTATACATTTTATAACATCAAAGCAAAACATGGCATAATTTCAGGCACTGAATCATCATCAAACTGAGTTGTAATTAAGGATAAGAACATCATTAAGTTTTAGGTAATGCTTGCAATTGTAAGTAAGCAGTGCCTTTCTATTCTTCTGGAAAATGTCATTTAGGGGGTTTCAACAATTCTCCTAAATCTAGACTGTAAGTGCCATGCTTGAATTTTTTTTTGGATGCGTGCCCAACAATAAATAATCCACAATGATCTGAGGACAGCACTCCCACCCAAGAACTTAATCAGATTAATGATGTATTTGTTTTATAAAAATGAAGTACATTAAGCCTGAGAATACCTAATTTACATACTAAATGGTTGCTAGGGACCAAAAATACTAGTGGTTTTTATAAAATCGAGGTTACAAAATTGTCCATTGTCTTGAAATCTGTTAGTAAATAGCAGTGAAATGCAAAATAATAAACCAATGTTAATTAGTAGTATTTACGTATGTAAATTCATTAGATGGTGTACCGTTGTTCAAAAGAACCTAACGATGCTCATATTTGAAAACATACGTGCCCCAGAGACAATGATGCCATTATATGAAGTTGGAAATAACAGCAAACTTACTTATAATGTTTTCTAATTGACTTGACCTCAAATTGTGATTAACATGCTACTCTGATATTTTCATTTAGGGTCCTAGTTTAATATATGCAAACATAAACAGTAAATTAGCAGTCTAGGTTTCTGCCATTTTTTGTTGGAAACCTATTAGCAACCTTTATCTAAAAATGGGAGGAGAGCTTTCACAAAATAGCTGAATTTCACCAATCCCTAAATCAGAGGAATTTACAGCATCTCTGGATGTTTCTTCTGGATTGTCACAGACACATACACACACACACAAAGCTGCTTCATTCATTCAACATACTTGTGTTAATTGATCTTGGGGAGACAATATTGAATAAGACAAAGTCACTACCTTCTTTGCTAAGGACATTGCCAAGTAAGCAGATAATTACCATACAATAGGACAATATTACAATTAGGGCATAAATGGAGAGCTTAGGTCAGATTGTCAATGAAAGCTTTATTTTAGAATGCAATCAAACATCAGTCCAAATGTCCTAAATGAGTTAATATTGAAAGACAAAAATTTGTTACTTTTAGAAGCAACAAATTCCTACAGAAGAGCAAACCTAATATTAAGCCATCTGTTATTTGCAATACACTTAATAAAGTCAACAGACGGATGCACTTCCTGTGCTTCCGATAAACAGATGGTTTTTTAAAAGTCTAAAATATTCTATCAATGGAAACCTCAACCAACACCAAAAAAAAAAAAAAAAAAAAAATCCCTCACAACTGTACAGCAGCCCACAGTTGAATACTTGGTTTCTTTTCATTCAGCATACACATAATGAAGATGGCACTGCAAACCCTAGACTACCATCCTTCTGTTACCATGAAAGCAGCATCTTTTCTTTGTGAAATACGTGTGGAGACAAAGGAGGACTATTCAGTTGAACTGGTTAAACATCTTTTGTACCTGGAATGTTGATGATACATCTAGTTGGCAGGCAGAAGCAGCACAGTTTACAAACAACTCACCTACTCCATTTGTTTACAAAACACACATTTATTTACAAACCACGGCACACAGACACACCACCAGACAGATGAATGTATTTGGTATGTAAAAGGGCATGGTGAGATCCCACTATAGCAAGATCTTTGATTCTAAAAGATTTCTCTTAAATTGAGGAAAAATAATACTTTGAATAAACATTGATAACTGAATTTTTAAAAAATTCTACTCAAAAGCACTTACTTGCATAAGCTATATGTAAGCATGTTTTCAAAAGTTAATCAAGTATTAGTGGTTCATGCTATACCAAGTCATTCATATGACATTATCATGCTCAGTATAATTATTTTTTAATGAACAGTTTAGGGTCAGCATATAGAACTTATTTTGCATGAAACAAAGGCAAAAATAAAACTTAAGACTTTTTTAAATTTAGACTAAGCAAAAAGTGTTACAAATTCTCATAATGTCAGACACTTCCATTTTTCTTATGAGAAACATTCTGGCTACAAAACATCTTTTCGTATACAAACTTACGAAAACCCTAAGATCACAAAATGCTTATATCATTGACAACTTGGATTTGAAAAAAAAATACACTTAAAGCTTACAAACTCAGTAAAAGTTCCACGATATGTATTACTTACTATGTTAATTAATCTTTCTTCACGTCTATTGCATCAGTCATGAATGTCCAGATCTTGGCTTACCTGAATCAATTACTTGCTTGGATTCAAATAATATTAGACATTCATATATAAAATACACCCTGGAAAAGGATATATATATGTATTTCAAGTCCACTGTATTTAAATACTCCCAACTATTTTAACTTGAACTAAAATTTGTAAAAAGATATAAACCAATAGATAGACCAGCTCTAATGTAACATAACTACACAAGAAAATGAGCTGGGTGTTCAAATTCCTCTCTGCCAAAAGGACCACATTTGAGAGAGAATATAAGGAAATACCTTTCTGAGTTTAATGATTACTATGTCATGTTTTATTATAGCTGCTATTTACTGAGCATTTACCATGTGCCAACTATTAAGCTCTTTTCATTATTTAACTCATTTAATTCTCACAATAGCCACGGAAAATTAACAGTAACATCTTAGTAAAAGAATGAAACACTACTTGGAAAGCATATGATTTTTTTTTTAATTTACATGAAAAGTTAGCTCAAACACAGTCTCTATTAGCAACCAGAAGACCAGTTAGTTTAGGAAATCATCTATTACAAAGAAAGAGTTAACATGTTAAAATTTAAGGCAACTTTGTTATGTTAGTCTAAGTGAAGACTTAGCTCTGCCTCTATCTGAAGTATCAAACAAAGTTTCAGAGAGCCATAAAATAATATGCATCAATTAATCATCATCTGCTGAGTCAAACATTGGAAAATAATGTCAAGAAGTTACCCTGTAATTACTTCGTGGCTCCTTGAAAACCCATTTGACATAATCACTCTTTGACAGCTGCAAGAGGGAAAATGTTCCATTTCTTCTCCCACCAGTATTCTCTTCTGAGACCCAGGGGCATTGCTTTTCAGCACTTCCTGATCTGCCAAATGTTTATGAAGGAAGTGTGTGGGGTGCCTTCGTAATCAGTGCTCCCAAGGCTGGTCAGGGGTTGAGAGTTTCCAATCAAAGCTGTGGATTCAGGAGAGTCACAGGAGAGTCAGGGGATGGGCAATGGGCTTATTATTACCCGTGTGCAGGGAGGAAAATTACTCAAGTACAGGAGTATCTGGTTTTATCTAAAAGACCACTGGAACATTTCTCTCCCTTTTGTCTATGACATTACATTCATTTACAAAGGAAACCCTCAGTAACCACTACATTATAATATTTTAAACATTCTTATTTCTCTGTATGTGGGGCAAGAGTTATTTTAAGATGCGACTAAACCAGCCAAGAAGTTAAATCATCCTGGCCTTGCTGTCAAGAAAGCCTGTAATTTCCATCCAAGATTTTTGGACCCAGGACCACAGTTGGGTTTTCTGCCTATACCTGAGCTGGTAGGAGCTAAACAAAGCTTGCTCTGAAAGTGAAGCACAGCCTTTTTAACAGCTCATTTCCAGGAAGTAAATTGGGTACTTGATTTCTTCTCTGAACACTTACAATTGAGCTAACATCTTAGACTAGTTCCCCATTTCCCAATGGGAGTGTTTTCTAGTTGTCTATTACCACTTGGTTTTCATCAGGGGCATCCACCAGAAGAAAGGCCTAACCCGACAGCACAAGATGATAAGCCTAAAACCCCAGTATCTCAACAATAGAATGTGAGAGGAGCCTAGAAAAAAATTTCTGCAAAACAATCCTATTGTGGGAAACTGAAGCTTCATATTGCACTGGGAATACCTAGGTTCTTATCATGGATTTTTCATTTTTTCCATCAGAAGAGATATGAGTTAGGCCTGTGACACAGCAAGATTTAGAAACTCTGTTGCACTAATGAAAATGTCACTGATGTTACCTCTACAGTAAAAAAGGGAAAAATAAAGATCAGGGAAAGAAGAAAGCAACAAAGGAACTAACCAGGTAGCACTATAATAAATGGCAGCTTCTGGAGGCCATTTTATCCCATTGACAGTAACAAAAAGGGAAAAAAGTCATTTATACAATTTGGTACTTAAAATTGAATTGGGAAGTGCTAATAATATTTTCTCAATTTTCCTAAGTTTCTGAGTTATTCCTCAGAAGTTAATACAAAGTTAATTTACCCCACTTCTCAAATTAAGATTAAAACTTGAAAGGGAAAAAAAAGTATCAGTTTACCAAAAAATGTTATTTATAATATCTTCAGGTAGAAAAAATATATATACTTACTTCAGAGGGAAAATCTCTCTCATTAAAAAGAATAGGTTAATTGTGCTGACCTAATTTAAATCAATATTATTCTCACTTTTATCCTGAATCAATGCCACCTGCATATTTGTAAGAGAATTATGTATGATTACAAAATAAATTGAGTATTTCATAACTGAAATTTTAAAGTAACTTTTTAATAACGTGCTACAAAAATGATAATCTCACTTATTAAAGCTTTGTTTACAGTGTTGATAGCTCTTATAGTACTTTTGCAAATCTTTACTAATTTAACATTACAACTTCCTATCTTTTCCTAATCTCATGTAATTTACCCTACTTAATTCCTTGCTTCTGGATATGCTACATTTGCCACCCCATGAGTTTATTTCACTGGTCATTTACTTTTAACAGTAAAGCCAAACTATTTGAAAGAAATAATCTCCCAACAAATCCAACACAGGAAAAAAAGACTCTTATTTATCCAGCATTTTGTGCCATGAATTGAAGCTTTATTGCAAAGAGTAAGCAATAAACAAAAACACCTCGGGGGCCTGGGAGGAGCAATGTAACCAATTACATTTAATTAAATCAAAGGATGGGAGCCCCAGGGTTGAATGAGCTGAAGAACAAATTCGCATTAACACCTAGCAGCCAAACAAGTAGCTCTGGGTCTAGTATGCAAGTACAATTGTTACCATCTATTCTCTGCACTGAAGGGGGGCCATTAGCTAAATTCTTAGGCATTGTTTGTCCACTGATGAGAGGCTGCCTTCTCAACATTTCACTTCATCACACATGAAAATTGCCTACTAAAATAAACAGCTTCCTCTGAAAGCTCAGAAACAAACATTATTACCTGACTCCAGTTTGCAATTTGGTGAAAACTCTTCAGGGCTGCTAAAGGAGACAAAAAGAAAATGAAAGGTGTGATTCCAGGCCCTAACTTTACAGTTGATGGAGATCATATGTTTGGGCAGATTCTTTTGAAACATCAGAGACTACAAGGCAGGTTATTCTTTAGCTTCCACCAAGAGTACCACTGTTTTAGATGGAATACTTTGACTTAATCCAGCACCGTGAGAATCTCAAACATTCATAGCCGAAAGCCCATTGAAAATATCAAGAAGTCATAATTTCCCCCCAAAATTCTCTCATCTTTATAGAGAGCTTCTCTATAAAGAGTCCTGGATGACTAATTATTTTAATCATTTAGAGATTTTTGTCTCAATACATATATATACACATATATATAATCACTATCACAAACTTTAACAAGATCATATAATGAGACCCTACATAATTACGGGTAAATTAGCACCTGACTCTGATAGGTTTTATTCTTTTGTCTTACACGTTCTTCTTTTGGTCCCATTAAAGTAACACTCTCAAACAACAACAACAAAAACCTTGGAAGAGTCATTAGTAGCTCCATTATGTTAAATGATGATGAAGTAAGTATGATAACATAGAGACCAGGAAAGAAGCAAAGAGATACAGGTCCAGCTAGGGCTATTTCAGATTGAACAAACCGAAACAGTAGTAGGAATATAATATGTATTATCCAGAAATATTAGTTTGAATTAACAGTATAATTCACCATCCATAAGACATACACACACATACACACACACACACACACATACACACACACACACATATATATAAAACCTCCTGAGTCACCAAAGCAAACACATTCCACATTGCTTCAAAGTCAGCTTCATAGCTTGTAGGGTAGGGATGTCAGTTTGAGTCTAACTGAGATTCTGGTATGTCTAGGCTGGTCAGATAAGAAACAATTTCACTGGTGGGGCTCAAGGAGCCCTGTAAGAAGAGTTGGGCTCTTTGACTTTAGCCTTAAGTTCAACATGACTGGAACAAAGATGATTCCAACCTACATTTCAAATATATTTCTTAGACTCAAAGCACTCTTAAAGCCCCCAAATGCATGGAGAAATGGCAGGAAAAGGCAAAATAACTTCTTGCTCTGTTTAGCTGGGTCACTCCAACAAGCAGAGCACATTGCCCAGAAACAAATGCCTTCTGCCCGTGCTTTGAGATCCTTGAAAGTCTTTAACAGTTTTACAAACTCATGGAGTCATCATAAACTTGCATTTGGAGTTGTATCTGGTGGAATTTGAGTTATTATGGTTAACGTGACTGCATAACTCTAAGCTGTGGTATGAAGTCTGAGAAAATTGAAGATATACATACATACATACAGACATACAGACATATAAAATATACATATACACAAACATACAAAAATTCAAGAAAAACCTTGGACTATGTTAACTAAAAGAACTGCCAACATCTATTGATATGGACAGGAGGCAGGGAAATACTGAGTAGAAAAGGGTGGGTTCCCTGGCGAGGGTTCCACCCTCGAGCCTGGACCTGCGGCCCTAAATGAGAACTTCACATCTCTGCTTTCCTACCCTAGTGCTGCCTTTTTGCCCCCCACACTTCCTATCATGTGCCCATAAAAATCACAACCTCCATTGGCAGAGGAGCAGGGCAGCACAACAGAGAAGGAAAGAAGAGAAGATGTGTCTGAACGTTGAGAAGAGAAGAGGCAGCTGAACATCAGAGACTATGGTCAAAGAGGAGTTGGGCTGGGAACGACCGAACTCTAGGGGAAGATTATCTTCTCACTCCATCCCATTTCCAACTCTCCATCCTGCTGACAGCCACTTCCACCACTCAATGAAATCTCCGCATTCACCATCCTTCAAGTCCGTGTGATCTGATTCTTCCTGGACATTGGACAAGAACCTAGGTACCAAGAGGGCAGGGTGTAAAAAGCTGTCACCCTGACCCTCCACTGAGCTGGTTAACACTTAGCCAACAGTAGAAGGCAAATGCTAAAAGAGCATTGTTTGTAACACACACCCTTAGGGGCTCCAGAGGTTGTGGGCAACCCCTAGAGGCTGCTGCAGGTTTGTTCCTGCCAGTGCCCAAAGGCATTCACCCCAGAGACTGCACCCCCTCACCTGTATGCTCCCTTTCCCACAAGGGGTTTGGGCACGGCAGCTGAGCAAACGAGCCACCCCTGTCCAAGTCCCATGAGGGGGTCAAAGGAACTCTCCCATTTCACTATCACATTTTTACCAGGCAGAAAAATATATGGTCTGGTTTAGGCCACAAATTCAATATAATACAAATCTAGTATATTTTGTAGCAGCTGTTTTTTGGCCTCTTGGGCTCCATGTTAATTTACATTTGAAGGCTAAAAAAAAAATACATATACATATTTTAAGATTCAGAGGATACTTGTGGTGGTTTGTGACATGAGTATATTGTATGGTGCTAAGGTTTGGTATCTCATTGTGTTTTCGATGTGCATCCCTCTAGATTCATGAAGTTGAGAATTTTTTCATGTTTGTTGGCCACTTGGATGTCTTCTTTTGAGAAGTATCTGTTCGTGTCCTTTGCCCACTTTTCAATGGCATTTTTTTTCTTGTTGATTTGTTTACATTCCTTATAGATTCTGGATACTAGTCTTTTGTCAAATGTGTAGCTTTCAAATATTTTCTCCCATTCTGTATGTTGTCTGTTTAATCTGTTGATAGTTTATTTTGCTGTGCAGAAGTTCTTTTGTCTAATTAGGACCAATTGTCAATTTTTTTGTTGCATTTGTTTTTGAGGACTTGGTCGTACATTATTTGCCTAGGCCAATGTCCAGAAGAGTATTTCCTAGGTTTTCTACTAGAATTTTTATAGTTCAAGATCTTATATTTAAATCTTTAATCCATCTTAAGTTAGTTTTTGTATATGGTCAGAGGTAGATGTCATTTCATTCTTCGGCATATGGTTAACCAGTTTTCCCAGCACCATTTATTGAATAGGGTATCCTTCCCCCATTGTTGACCTTGTAGAACATCAGTTGGTTGTAGGTATATGGCTTTATTTCAGGATTCTCTATTCTGTTCCATTGGTCTATGTGTCTATTTTTGTACCAGTTCCATGCTGTTTTGGTTACTGCAGCCCTGTAGTTTAGTTTAAAATTGTGTAATGTGATGCCTCTGGTTTTGTTCTTTTTGCTTAGGCTTGCTTTGGCTACTTGGGCTCTTTTTTGGTTCCATATGAATTTTAGATAGTTTTTCTAATACTGTGAAAAGTGACATTGGTAATTTCATAGAAATAGCATTGAATCTGTAAATTACTTTGGGCAGTATGGGCATTTTAATGATATCGATTCTTCCAGTACATGAGCATGGAATGTTTTTCCATTTGTTTGTGTCATCTATAATTTCTTTCAGCAGTGTTTTAAGTTCTCCTCGTAGAGATTTTTCACCTCCTTGGTTACAAGTATTCCTAGGTATGTGTATTGTAAATGGGACTGCATTCTTATTTTGGTTCTCAGCTTGAATGTTATTGGTACATAGAAATGCTACAGATTTTTGTACATTGCTTTTGTATCCTGAGACCTTACTGAAGTCATTTATCAGGTCTAGGAGTCTTTGAGCAGAATCTTCAGGGTTTTCTAGGTACAGAACCACATGGTCAATGAAGAGAGACAATTTAACTTCATTTTTTCCCATCTATATGCCTTTTCTTTCTTTCTCTTGCCTGATTGCTCTGGTTAAGACTTCCAGTACTAAATTGAATAGGAGTGGTAAGAATGGGCATCCTTGTCTTGCTCTAGTTCTTAGGCAGAATGCTTGAAACTTTTGCCAGTTACCAATTATGTTGATTTACCTGCCTTTTCCAATTCTATTTTATAACAACACTAAGTTATTTTCAAAAATATTTAAACTATGTTTTAGTGATAGCATAATTTCTAATTATTTGTATAAAGTAAATTACTTGGTAAAATGATCCTCATGGTATTTTTTTTAACTCATGAACAAAGCTATTAAGTTTTCTGCTTAAAAGATACAATCCTGGCTGGGCAGAGTGGCTCACGCCTGTAATCCTAGCACTTTGGGAGGCCAAGGCGGGTGGATCACCTGAGGTCAGGAGTTCGAGACCAGCCTGACCAACATGGTGAAATCACCTCTCTACTAAAAATACAAAAATTAGCCAGGTATGGTGGCGCATGCATGTAATCCCAGCTACTTGGGAGGCTGAGGCAGGAGAATGGCTTAAACTCGGGAGGTGGAGGTTGCAGTGAGCCAAGATCATGCTATTGCACTCCAGCCTGGGCAACAAGAGTGAAACTCTGTCTCGGAAAAAAAAAAGAAAAGATAGAATCCTACATAGAACCAGAGAGATAATACACTGGTCTCCCTGAAATACTCTCTACCTTATACATACGGCTTTTGATTTAACAATTCTTTTGCCCTTTGAAAAATGTAACATCAATTACTCATTTTATGTTACAAAAAAGAAAAAAATAATTGAAGGATCAATCTTATAAACCTGGAATTTTCTTATAAATATATGAATGTAAAAATGAGTCACAGCCTTTTCTGTAATCAAAACAGTTCATATCAAATGTCATTTTTCTATTGCTCTATTAACTATCAGTCTATAATGACCTTGTCTTTATACTTCTACGATAACTTGCAATTGCTATTTCTCTTCTTTTAGTCATGATATTCTTCTAACAAGGTAGTAAATCTCCACCAAAATGGTTGTTATAATAATGGTTAGTAGACACTAGATAGTCATATCATTAATGTCTTCATAAGTAGATTTGAAATATTGTTGTCTTTTGGTAAGATAATGATAAGATAATGTTTTATTCATTTAAAAACCCAGCCATTAACTATTGTTAGATAGCTTTATTTTTCATTATTCTTTATGTTTATTTTTAATTATTTTATTATTCTGATTCAGAATCTCTAAAGGAGTCCATGCAATTTGAAAATATGCAACATTTTATTCTTTAACTTTGAGTGACAATATTGAATGTGTTCTAATTGTGAATATTACAGGAGGCTATGAAATCTATTTATCAAAACGGGTACTTTTTTGTTTCATGTTCTAGATCATGTATATCCCAAAAACTTTACAGTTTTGTCCCCATTCCACTCTGTGTTCTTTTTCTTTTTAATTTTTTTATTTCTATAAGTTATTGGGGAACAGGTGGTGTTTGGTTACATGAGTAAGTTCTTTAGTGGTGGTTTGTGAGATTTTGGCACACCCATCACCCGAGCAGTATACACTGCACCCAATTTGTAGTCTTTTATCCCTTACTCCCTTCTCACCCTTTCCCCCTAAGTCCCCAAAGTGCACTGTGTCATTCTTTGCATCCTCATAGCTTAGCTCCCACTTATGAGTGGGAACATATGATGTTTGGTTTTCCATTCCTGAGTTGCTTCACTTAGAATAATAGTCTCCAATCTCATCCAGGTTGTTGTGAATGCCATTAATTCGTTCCTTTTTATGGCTGAGAAGTATTCCATCAGGCCTGGTAGTTAAAGATCAACTCCTGACCTAACTGCTTGTGTTATCTATAGATTCCAGATATTGTATGAGGAAACATTGTGAAACCTTCTGTTCTGTTCTGCTAGCCCCCATCACTGATGCATGTAGCCCTCAGTCACATAGCCCCCACTTGCGCAATGTATCACGGCCCTTTCACATGGACCCCTTAGAGTTGTAAGCCCATAAAAGGGACAGGAATCTTTACTTTGGGGAGCTTGGACCTTGAGATGAGAGTCTACCGATGCTCCCAGCTGACTAAAGCCCATTCCTTCCTAAAACCGGTGTCCAAGAGGTTTTGTCTGCGACCGCTCCCACTACAGGAGGGCTTGAAAAAAATTAAGAAATACATACGGTACAGAAACATTAGATAATATATAAGGTATAGAAGTGGTATAAGAAAGGAAATATAATAGCAAATAGTATAAGAGGACGAGAAAAGAAAGCTGTGTAAGATGGAAAATATAATTACAAAACACTACTTGGCTCTGTAATGAATGTAATTTGCATAGTTCAAATAATATACATGCTAATTATTCATAAAAACAAAAACAGCTATATATACTCCCACATACATACATACATATCTCAGGAATGTTGGCGGGTGGTCAATAAATTTTCTAAAATTGATGAATCAAGAAATACCATGATAAACATATTTTTAAAGAAATATGGAAATAACTGCCAGAAGACTACTTAGAAAAGTTAAAAATGTTGGCCTCTAAGAAGCAGGACAGGTTAGAAAAGGAGACTGTTGATTTTCATTATAAAGCCTTCAATATATTTTATTTTAACTGTATGTATATGTTACTTTGATTTTAAAAAACTGAGCCATTACTGTGTCCCAAATGTAGTGTTAAGTGCAGAAAACACAAAGACAAATTAAAACTTCCTGCTCTCCAGCAGCTCATAGTCCATGAGGAAGATGATGTACAAAACAAAATTACAATTCATTGTGATAACTAGGCTCACAGAATTATTTATAAGATGGCATCTCTGCAGCACAGGAAAACAGAAAGGGAGGAGACAGAGAACTGATGCTTGAAGTGCTATTTGAGTTAAGGGTTTTGGCCCAGCGCGATGGCTCATGCCTGTAATCCCAGCATTTCGGGAGGCCAAGGCAGGCAGGTGGATCACTTGAGGTCAGGAGTTCGAGACCAGTGTGGCCAACATGGTAAAACCCCGTCTCTACTACAAATACAAAAATTAGCCAGGAGTGGTGGTGCATGACTGTAATCCCAGCTACTCAGGTGGCTGAGGCAGGAGAATCACTTGAACCCAGGAGGTAGAGGTTGCAGTGAGCCGAGATCGCACCATTGCACTGCAGCCTGGGTGACAGAGGGAGACTCTGTCTCAAAATAAATAAATAAAATAAAATAAAATAGAGTCCTGATGTCTGAATCTGTGCATATGATTACTGCTCACTCCTAGGATAATTCTATTGAAACCAGGATGATCAGTAGAACAAATATTATTCCTCTTGAGGAATTCTAAAAAATAATTGTTTGTGATACCTTTATTGCTGCTGCAGGTGGAAGATACAGAGTGAAGATGAGAAAGAAAATCTGAGACTAAAGATGTAATGGACATTTGGTATATCATACCACATTGATTCTGAACAAGGAGCTCACCTTACAGTGATAAAAATAAAGCCATGAGCTGATAACCCAGGGAATTCACTGGTTCTATGTATCTCTTCATCAAAAAGCAGCTCACCTCTTAGAGAAGCTGAACTGGCAACTCCATTAGAGTGTCAACTGGGAGACAAAACTTTGTGAGAGTAAAACACTGATCTACAAGATAAAATTTATGCTCCATCTGGCTGTTGAGATGTTTGAAAATTAAAAAAAAAAAAAAGAAATTTGTGTTCCAACTAATGACCAATATATTTGGATAGTCCAATTCTGGACTTTGAATCTTGAGGGAGTAAGGCAAAATACAGATGCAGGTGATAAAGTATTTGCAGCAGCAACAGCAGAACTAGCATTAAGAATCCAGTAGTGCTAGCACTGATGTGTGTCTGAGAGGAGCATCCATACAACAAGACTGATCCTGCACGTTGATCTGTGTAGAGGTTCCTGGCTGGGTCCCTCTTTATTTCCCAAGCCCCATTTTCTAGCCTTCCCCAGGTTCTGAGAATTGCCCAATATTCAGCAAATTTATTTCTACATAAGTTAGTCAACATTAATGTGCTAGTCCATTCTTGCATTGCTATAAAGAAATACCTGAGACTGGGTAATTTATAAAGAAAAGAAGTTTAATTGGCTCACAGTTCTACAGGCTGTATAAGTATTGCACCAGCATCTGCTCAGCTTCCGGTGAGGCCTCAGGGAGCTTTTACTCATGAGACAGTGCAAGCGAGGAGCTACACACTTTTAAACAACCAGATTCTGTAAGTACTCACTATTACAAGGACGGCACCAAGCAATGAGGACTCCACCTCCATGACCCAAACACCTCCCACCAGGCCACACCTCCAACACTGGGGATTACATTTCAATGTGAGATTTGACAGGGACATATATCCAAACTGTATCATGCAGGTTGATCTGTGTAGAGGTTCCTGGGCCTAGCCTGCCTTGGTTCCTCTTTATTTCCCAAGTCCCATTTTCCAGCCTTCAAAATAGACTCTGAGAATTGCTTGATATCCAATGAATTTATTTCTACTCAAGTTATTCAACATCAGTTTCTATTACTTTGCAACCAAAAACTCAACACAGAATGGAAATGATGAAACATCACAGAGATTAAAAGATTCCTAAATCTTTAAAACATTCTTATCCATTGTTGTTCTAAAAACCATAATTGATTCGTGTACTCTAAGTTTTCTCTGTTTTTGATTTAGTAAGAAAAAAAGAATGCTTTCAAAACAAAGAAAATTAGGTATTTTACTTAGAACAATTAAGAATTCTATAAGCCTGTTATGAATATTAAACAAATTTTAGTTATAAAAAGCAAGATAATTTTTTTCACCCATCTTTAACATCCTTGATCTATGTTTCAATTATTTTCTTCATTTTGTACTGTTATTGTGAGTAGCGATGTCATCTTTTAATGTGTTTCAGTGACACATTACTGAGAAAATTTGAAGATATGTTTATTTGTTAAAGGATAATTGTATTTATACATTTCTAAAAAGGAATTCTTAGCTGAGAGAGGATCTTTAGTTTATAACTTCAATTTTCATATTGAAGTTTTTTATCTTTAAAAGAGATGTCTGTGGATGTTCTTATCAAACATGTAAATAAAATTTCTTCACATTGCCAAAAAAATTCCAAAGTATTTAACAAAAGACAAAAGTCTTTCTTCAAAACTTTCAAGATCACTGCTCACGAAGAAAGTAAATGAATAGCAGAATATTGTAAACCATTCTGAGGAGACATTAGTCAAGTCTCTTAATGATTTTTTTCTATTTTCCATGGTTTTGAGATTCAATATTTTTCTGACATAAAATCTTTTCCCACAACATTAAAAATCACTTCTCAATAAATATTTAATTTTAACCATTGCTACCCTAACAAATATTCAAAGGAAATATATAGCAGATATAAGCAAAGCTGAGAATCAATTTTCTTTGTAAATAAGGATTTAGCACTTTCTTTGTGATCCTCTTGACTACTGTGATGAACAATAGCGAAAAGCTCTGGAAGTGATTAACAAAGATAATGAGGTGATAGTTAATCCCTTAGACAATTAAAAAAAATTACCCAAGGGGGGAAAAAAAAAAGTAAGCTTCTGCTAGTGGAATATAGGCTATGAAATAAATGATACTCTATCTTGAATGACAGCCCTGGGTACAAACCTATCAACAAATATTTTATAAAAAATATAATTAAATTATTTTAGCTCCAAATTATCCACACTATCTTCTAGGGTTTAGTAATAATGCAGATATTGTCTGGGAGGTGCCTCACTGCTCCCAGGTTTTATACACAGTTGACTCCTGGACAGTTTTCACAAAAAGAAGAGAAAAAAAAATATATATATATATATATATAGTTGACTCTTGAACAACACATGTTTGAACTGCACAGGTCCACATATACCTGGATTTTCATCAATAAAAGTCAACTGTAGGTTTATTAATAGTCAAAAGTTATATGCAAATTTTTGATTAGGGAGGAGTCAGCACTCCTAACCCCTGCATTGTTCAAGAGTCAACTTTATTATTTATCTCTACATATATATTCCCCCTCTAGCAATGTAGAGAAAAGTATTGGTTGGATTCTAAGATTAAAGAAAGATAAAAACAATATGAAAGCAACAGTAAATGTTAATTAGAAAACACTCTGAGACTTGACCATATAATTATGCAGAAATATACAAATTATACACAGATTAACATGTCACCTTTTTATTTCATATGCCTGGATGTGATCCTTAGAAATTTTTCAAATAGAAGCCAGAGATTTAAGCTATATCCTATTATTAAACTCACATTACATTTACACAATTAATAAATCTTTACATATAATTAACTAAAATAATTGTGTAATTTCCTCTCCTGAGTATTCACCTAAACTTGGGCGATCAGCAATCTTGTATGAGTATTTTTCAGATGGCAAAAAGCTCTAAATACTAAAAAAAGAAACAATGGCATTACATCATCTATTGTGTCTAATGACTGTGAGACGACTCTTTGCACTTTAAAAAAGATATTAGCAACCACAGAAGAAAAAAAAATTTTTTTTAAAGAGGGGAGGTCTCACCATATTGCCCAGGCTAGAGTGCAGTGGCTATTCACAGGTGTGATCATTGTGCACAACAGCTTTGAATTCTTGGGCTGAAGTGATCCTCCTACCTCAGCCTCTGCCTCTTGGAAAAATAACATTTTTAGCATGCGCCTGTGTCCTAGCTACCTGGGAGGTTAAGGCAGAAAGATTACTTGAGCCCAGAAGTTCAGGGTTACGGTGATGACTGTGCCACTGCACTCCAGGCTGGGTGACAGAGCGAGACTGTCTTTTAACAACAACAGTGGGTTAAAATCAAGATGTATGCAAATTACTATCTGTTCTAGAGGCCTAGAGGAGAATCTATGTCCTTGCCATTACAAGCTTCTAGAAGCTGCAAACATCCTTTGGCTCACTGCTGCCTTCTTTCCTCTTCCAGATGGGGGAATAGGAGGCCACCACTAGAACTGCTGAGTTCAAGAATACATACCTGAGATTTAGGGATCAGGAAGCTGCCATCGTACCTTCCACTTTCACCCATGAAGCTAATGACCAAACACTGGAATGCTTTTGTAGAAACATTCAACATGTCCATCACTGTGCTTTCCAGCAGAAAGAGCTGGCCAAGGCATCATCTTAGGTCCACATTTCAAATCTCATCTAAGCGCATCTAAGTGGTACAACCTAATTCATATTTAGCACCTTAGCTGCGACGGAACCTGGAAAAGTAGTTTTAGTTTGCCTGCTTCTTCAGATCTCATAAATAGCACATACTTTAAATCAAAAGGGCTTTTTCTAATAATTTAGCTTGAAATATATTTCCTTGTTTCAATAACTGATTTCTAGCAACAAAAACCAGGAAATTAAAATGTTTAAAAGATTATTTAAAATATTATTTTTAAAATGCAACATTTAGGAATAAATTTAACAAAATATATGCAAGACCTGTAAAATGAAAAATACAAAACTTTACTAAGAGAAATTAAGGAATACCTACATAAAGAGAGAACCATATCAGGTTTATAGATTCGATGACCAAATATTGTTAAAATGTCAATTCTCCCCAAATTCAGCTACAAATTTAGTGCCATCCAATCAAAATTGTAGTAGACTTCTTAGTAGACATTGATAAGTTTAGCCTAAAATTTGTATGGAAATGCAAGAACCTAGAATGGACAAAACAATTTTGAAAAAACAAAAACAAATTCAGAGGACTTACAATATCCCATTTCCAGACTCACTATGAAGCTATAATAATCATGACAATGTAGTGCCATTGGCATAAAAGATGGACCAATGAAACAGAATACAGACTCTAGAAAAGACTAATACGTATTTGGGTAAATGATTTTCAAAAAGGATGTGCAACAATAAGTTAATGGAGAAATGACAGTGTTTTCAATCAATAATACCAAAACAACCAAATACCCACGTGAAAAACAACAACAACAACAAAAACAACAACAAAAGAGCCTTAATTTCTACTTCATGCTATATGTATATATTAACTCAAAATGGACCATAGACTAAAAATATAAAAGCCAGAACTATAAAACTTCTAGAAGAACACATAAAAAAAAAAAATTCATAGATTTTTTTAAACAGGATACACAAAGGAGGAAATACTCTTAGTACATGCCTGACAAAAGACTTGTCTTCAGAGTATATAACGAGCTCTTACAATTCTTTTTTTTTTTTTTTTTTTTGAGACAGAGTTCCGCTCTTGTCGTCCAGGCTAGAGTGCAATGGTGCGATCTTGGCTCACTGCAACCTCTGCCTCCCAGGTTCAATCGATTCTCCTGCCTCAGCCTCCAGAGTATTTGGGATTATAGGCACGTGCCACCATGCCCGACTACTTTTTATATTTTTAGTAGAGATGGGGTTTCGCCTTGTTGGTCAGGCTGGTCTCGAATTCCTGACCTCAGGTATCTACCCGCCTCGGCTTCCCAAAGTGCTGGGATTACAGGCATGAGCCACAATGCCCGGCCTACAACTCATTAAGAAGACAATCTGATTTTTTAAATGGGCAAAACATTTGACATACACTTCACAGATGAAGATATATGAATGGCCAATAAGCACATGAAAAGATGTTCAACGTCATCGTCATCAGGAATCTGCATAGAACCGCAATGAGATACACTACACACCTAGCAGAATGGTTAAAGATAATTGACAGTACCAAGCATTAGCAAAAATGTGAAGCAACTGGAACTCTCATACATTATTAGTGGCAATGTAAAATAGTACAACCACTTGGGAAAACAGTTTGGTAATATCTTACAAAGTTAAATGTACACTTACACAATCTAGCAATTCTACTCCTAGGTATTTACCCAAGAGAAAGAAAAACACATGTCCACGCACACAAAAACTTGTATATGAATGTTCACACTAGTTTTATGCAAAACAGCCAAAAACCGGAAACAACCCGAATGTCTGTCAATAGATGAATACATAAATGAATTGTGGGCATATTTATTTTTTATTTTTATTTTTTATTTTTTGAGACAGAGTCTTCCTCTTTCACCCAGGCTGGAATGCAGTGGTGCAATCTCAGCTCACGGCAACCTCTGCCTCCCGGATTCAAGCAATTCTCCTGCCTCAGCCTCCTGAGTAGCTGGGATTACTGGTGTGCACTACCAAGCCCAGCTAATTTTTTTTGTATTTTTAGTAGTGACAGGGTTTCACCATGTTGGTCAGGCTGGTCTTGAACTCCTGACCTCGTGATCCGTGCCTCAGCCTCCCAAAGTGTGGCCATATTTATACAACGCAATACTACTTGGGAATAAAAAGGAAACAAAGCCAGGCATGATGATATATGTCTGTAATCCCAGCAACCCAGGAGGCTAAGGTAGGAGGATCACTTAAGCCCAGGATTTTCAGGTTTCAGTGAGCCATGATCAGGCCACTACACTCCAGCATGGGCAACAGAGGGAGACCCTGTCTCTAAAAAAAGTGAAAAAAATAAAGAAACGAACAACAGATACACACCACAACATGGATGAATCTCAAAAACATCATGCTGGCCAGGCGCGGTGGCTCACACCTGTAATACCAACAATTTGGGAGGCCGAGGCGGGTGGATCACCTGAGGTTAGGAGTTAGAGACCAGCCTGGCCAACATAGTGAAACACTGTCCCTACTAAAAATACAAAAATTAGCCAGGTGTGGTGGCGGGCACCTGTAATCACAGCTACTTAGGAGGCTGAGGCAGGGAGAATCACTTGAACCCAGGAGGCACAGGTTGCAGTGAGCCAAGATCACACCAGTGCACTCCAGCCTAGGCGACAGAGCAAGACTCTATCTCAAAAAAAAAAAAAAAAAAAAAAAAATCATGCTAAGTGAAACATGTTAGGGAAAAAAAAGAGAACATATAAGAATGCATTTATATGAAACACTAGAAGAGTTTAATCTAATCAATAGTGACAGAGAATAGATCAGTTTTTACCCGAGAAGTAGTATTTGACTGGAAGAAAAACAGAAGAAAACATTCTGGGGTGATAGAAATGTTCCATAGGTTACATGAATGTATAAAACTTCCAAAACTCATCAAAATGTACATCAAAATTGGTGCATTTCTGTAAATTATATCTCATTAAAGCTGATATTTTAACAAATTAAATAAGAGTAAACTAAATCATACATTACTTTTAAATTTTTTCAATGATCTATACTTGTTCTGTTAAGATACGAAAATCCCTTTTTCTTCAAACACATGGCACCCAAAAGATATCCATTAACATTGTTATGTAGGTATGTACCTATTGCTTTTTTCTTTAAATAATAAATGCCCTAAACCCAACCATACTTCATAAATTGATATTACTTGATGAAGCATTTAGTTAACTGAAACAATTACTCAGTATCTTAAAAGGATTTTGAATAATGTTAGTTCACATTTAGATTGACATGAGAAGAATCAAACCTACAACCATTTACTAAACTATTATGTGCAGCTTAGCCAACATTAGTAGCAATTTCCCTTTAAAAACAATATTTGAATTTAAAACATAACAGAGTATTATGAATCACAGCATGATTTAGTGTGTAGGGGTTAGAAATGAAGTACTGAATATATGTATAAGGGGATGCAAAATACTTTGAAAAGGAATACTATGATTTCTAGCACACTTCCCACCCAGGGATTTCAATTTCCATTCTATGGCAGCCACTTGAAGAAATGTGGAATCATTGTTTTCATAAAATTGAAGACTTTAAACGTATAATTCCTTCTCTAAACTGTGATTTCATTATAGATTTCACTCATGTGCATACACACACACACAATTTGCTCTCTGTTTACATTAGAAATTTATACAAGTAATGCAAAGTGACCAACTTAAAGGCCAAGAAAAAGACTCAAAGAAATTATTGCCACTAATTTATTCATGTGATTATCTTAATTTGTATCACTATCACCAGAGTCTGGAGACAGTGGAAATAACGAATTAACATAGGACTGGCAAGACTGATTTGTAACCACATACTGTCAAAAAAAACATTTAACCTCTAGTCTGGCTGTCTTGCAAAGCAAACAAAATTATCCTTTGTAGTGAATTAAACCTGGACCTATAAAGAAGGAAAATTTAAAAACAAGTCATTTTCTTTAAGTACTCTTCCTAAATATCAGCTACCTACTTGATGAAATCTTTTAGTAACTCAGTTGTAGATACCAGGCCTAACACCAAGTAATCTGATAATCTGACACGTATCTAATAAGAATAATACCCAGAATTTTTTTTTCTTTTTTTCGAGACGGAGTCTCACTCTATCACCAGGCTGCAGTGCAGTGGCGCCATCTCAGCTCACTGCATTCTCTGCCTCCCGGGTTCAAGTGATTTCCTGCCTCAGCCTCCTGAGTAGCTAGGACTACAGGCGCACCGCCACGCCCAGATAATGTTTGTATTTTTAGTAGAGATGGGGTTTTACCATGTTGGCCAGGATGGTCTCGATCTCTTGACCTCGTGATCCGCCCGCCTCGGCCTCCCAGCATGCTGGGATTACAGGCATAAGCCACCACGCCTGGCCGATTTTTTAAAAATTCAAACTTAGCTCCTCTAGCTGTACTAATCTAAATGCTAGACAGTTCAAGTGTAGCTTTGGAGACTTACAGATAGCCAGCTAGAGAACTACCAATGATGATATCCATCACGAGGAGTTTGGTGGCCAGCCTCCAAGATGGTCCTCAATGATCTTTGCATCTTCATATTTCCACCCTGTGTAGTCCCCTCTCTCAGGGGATTAGGGTTGGTCTGTATGATCACCACATGGCTGCAGTAATGGTATGTCACTTCTGAAATTAGGTTACAAAAGACTATGACTCTCATCTTGGGTGTCCACTCTCTGTCTCTCTGATCTTACACTCTAGTGGAAGCTGCCATATTGTGAACCTCATGGAAGGCCCACAGGGTGAAAAACTGAAGCATCTAATCAACAGTTAGCAAGAAACTGAGGCCTGCCAACAACCATGTGAGTGACCCTGGAAAGATTTCCCAGTCCCAGTCAAGCACTGAGATAACGGCAACCTCAGCTGACAGCTTACCTGCAACCTGATAAAGACACACTGGGCCAGAACCATAGGAACCATTCATACCCAAATTCCTGATCTTCAGGAACTTTGTTAGATAATAAATATTTGTTTTAAGCTGCTAAATTTGGGGCAATGTGCTATATAGCAATAAATAATACATGGAGATAATATTTTCTTTCCTTTGGAACAACCAGAAAATAACCATTATATTCCCCTACAAGCAATCACCTCTGGCTAACTACTCTACAATAGAGTTGCCAGAGATATGAGGATGTGGGACAGGTTTGGGAGAGGGTATCATTCAAGTTATCCTGCCAATGTATAGTCAAAAGGCCTACTAACTGGCATACCAATACAATGCAACCCTGAGCCTGGCTACTAAATATCCTGTCTAGAAAGCTAAAATATTACTATGAATCTTGTATTGAGTTCTCAATCAAGGATAAATCAGGCATGAAAATATATTTAATGAGGTCTAAAATTTATTAATTGTGCAACTCATGACCAAATATTAAATCGAGTCTTCTGGAACAGTATGGTAGTTCCAAATTTCTAACTATAACTCCTTTTAAAGCATCATCTTCATTTTGCCTGCTTTTTAAGTGAACAACACAGTAGATATAAATCAAGTGTAGAAAAATAATTTTCAGTTCAACAAATGTATATATTTCCCATGGATCCATTTCTTATTTATTTATTTTTTTTTTTTTTTGAGACGGAGTCTCACTCTGTCACCCTGACTGAGGTGCAGTGGCGCAATCTCGGCTCACTGCGACCTCTACCGCCCCAGTTCAACCGATTCTCCTGCCTCAGCCTCCCAAGAAGCTAGGATTATAGGCGCATGCCACCCTGCCCAGCTGATTTTTGTATTTTTAGTAGACACGGGGTTTCACTATGTTGTCCAGGCTGGTCTTGAACTCCTGACCTCATGATCCACCCGCCTTGGCCTCCCAAAGTGCTGGGATTACAGGCATGAGCCACCATGCCCAGCCTCTTAATTTCTTTACTAATAGTATGTGATGGTTATATTTAGATTAAAATGCTCTTCTCTAAATATCTACCTACCTCTTTCATTTGACCCTACATTTTGAGATGAGGAGAAATCAAGCAGAGAAACAATGTACACTGTGACTTTAATGTATAGGATCACTCAAGTGAAAAACAACAGAGATTAATACTGCCATTCAGCACTTGTAATCAGCCCCCAGAGAACTGTACAGAATGGATAACACCATTAGTTTATTATTTATTTATTTAATTAATTTATTTATTTTATTTTATTTTTTTTGAGATGGAGTCCTGCTCTGTTGCCCAGGCTGGAGTGTGGTGGCACAATCTCAGCTCCCTGCAACCTCTGCTTCCCGGGTTCAAGCCATTCTCCTGCCTCCGCCCCCCTAATAGCTGGGTTTACAGGCGCACGCCACCACACCTGGCTAATTTTTGTATTTTTAGTGGAGACAGGGTTTCACCATGTTGGTCAAGCTGGTCGCAAACTCCTGACCTCAGGTAATCTGCCCACCTCCGCCTCCCAAAGTGCTGGGATTACAGGCGTGAGCCACTGTGCCCAGCCTCTTTATTTTTAAACTACATTCCAAATTGAATTTTTAGGATATTTTGAGGATGTTTCCTATTGCTTAAGTTACTGCTTATTTACTTATTCAGTGTCAAAATAGTTTTAGAAGGCTTGTAAGTAATTCAATGAAATGTATTGATTCAAAAGACTCACCTGGCTGGGCCCAGTGGCTCACGCCTGTAATCACAGCACTTTGGGATGCCAAGATGGGTGGATCACCTGAGGTCAGGAATTTAAGACCAGCCTGGCCAATATGGCAAAACCTGTCTCTACTAAAAATACAAAAAATTAGCTGGGCGTGGTGGCAGGCACCTGTAATCCCAGCCACTCGGGAAGCCGAGGCAGGAGAATTGCTTGAACCTGGGAGGCAGAGGTTGCAGTGAGCCAAGATTGTGCCATTGTACTTCAGCCTAGGCGACAGAGCCAGACTCTGTCTCAAAAACAAAAACAAACAAACAAACAAAACTTAAACAAACATTATAATGGCCCAAAAACAATTTGTGTCAAAGATATGCTAGCCATTATTTTGGTTATTCACTCATTCATTTAACAGATATTTGAACCCCCATTGTATGTACGGGAGTAGAACAGGCATTGCAGGGGGTGTACAGAATAAATGGACAGACTCTTTGTGGGTTATCACTAGCTAGTCGAGTCAATACATTGAAACATAATGCGTATGACAAGCAGTTCCATCTCCTTGTGGTTACTTTTATATGCTGTGTTTTCTCTGACAATGTCTTTATCCTAGAAGAGTCCTGGCAGAAGAATTACGGAGGATTCAGTGCAAATCTACACTGTCTGCTTAAAAAAAAAAAAAAAAAAAAAAATTGAAGAGAATGTTCATGTTAAATATTAATTGCTTATGTATCCAAAGCCAAAGTTTCTTAATAATGTTAATGATACTTTGGGCAATGAATCAACAATGAAAGAGAGGTTAAAGATTTAGCTGAAATTGAAGCCCCTAGGATGCCAATTTAAAAAAAATTAAAAAGACTATCTTGAATGATGACTTTAAAAAAACTAAGGCAACTGGTGGAAACCATTTAAAAAATAGTTTGATGAATGGAATTTTACAAAAATACTTGAGACAAAACTTGGGGAAAGGATACAATATATAAGAGAAAGACAATAATGTTACATTGTCCAAGGCAGTATTTATTTGCATATTCAATATACTAATGAATAAAATATGAAAAAAAGTTTGGTACTCAGGATTTTTTTCTAAATTTTAACCCTTATTCAGAATCATGAGGCACTGACAGACTATTAAAATCTCTCTGAGAATCTGTAGATTACCTAATCCAGATGCATTCACTTCATAAATGAGGGAGCTAAAATCTAGAGATACCATATGACCAAGGTCAAATTTTCTAATACATGCAATTGAGTATAAAGTATACATTTCCTTGGAGTCTAAATCTTCAGAAACTTTATAAACCAAATGTCACTTTTCTATAAGACGATGTCTTTTTTTTACCTTTGTATCCCCAGTGCTTAGCCTAGTACTTGCCACGCAATAGTCACTCAAATATGTAATGAGTAAACGAATGAATGCTCAGCTAGCCAGAATATTACTCACAAAAATACCTACCCTAACAAATCTGGATGCCCAGGAATATAATGTACAAGGTTTTGTCTATAAAGACTGCAAATTACATTTGTTCAAACAAGAGAAGTATTTTAAAAAACTAAATCAAATTTTCAACTTTTAGAAATTCTACAAGTAGGAACTAATGGGTATGACAGTAAAGGCCATTTCTGATAACACTCAAGATGGGTATTCAAAAGATTACATTTCCTTTATTAAGGTATATAATCCCAATAGGAACATCTTAACCAAAAGTTATTTATTACTTTAGAACTATTAATTACTTTTAAAAATTAATTTTATACATAATGATACATTGCATTTTAGAAAGTAATTGCTTCATTTTTAGATGGGGGGTGGGGAGCTAAAATTCACCAATCCTTAAACAGAATTTGTTTGTTTTTAACCTCTTAAAACTCTTTAATCTCTGGGTATATTGCTATCCCATTAGTATCAGACAATTACTCTTTGCTTCAGCAATCCTTCACTTGTTAATGAAGTTATTTCTCCAAATTACTATATCCATCTTTTAGCATATTAAAGAACAGACAACTGACATATTGCTTTGAATTAATTAGAATATGTTCTCTTTAGGTGAAATGACAGTCATCAGAGTCTACGTTGGGCTTTCAATAGATTTGGAATTTCAGGGTTGATTGTAGCTCTCAATTTTAAGATCTCTCACATTTTACACTGGCATGAAAGTATGCTGATAAATCACAAAAAGCGTCTTGTAAAATATACTTCCTGGCTAACACGGTGAAACCCCATCTTTACTAAAAATACAAAAAAAATTAGCTGGGCAAGGTGGCGGGCACTTGTAGTCCCAGCTACTCGGGAGGCTGAGGCAGGAGAAGGGGGTGAACCCCTGGGGGCAGAGCCTGCAGTGAGCCAAGATCACGCCACTGCACTCCAGCGTGGGCGACAGAGCAAGACTCCGTCTCAAAAAAAAAAATATATATATATATATATATATATATACTGATACCGGACTCGTATTTACTAATCTACTGATGACATTTCAATTTATGGTTTATGCTAAGCTAATTACTTAAGTTTGTCAGGATACACATATTACTACTGGATTACTGGTCTCTTACATTCTCCTTCTTTGGTAGTACATGGTAAGAAACTGCTGAAAAAGACCCCCTACCAGTTTCATACTTTTCTACAGAAATATAAAAACCATGTTACATAAAGAAAACGTACTAAAAACTATACACAGCTCTCAGCTCTTGTCTATACTTCCACAGCAGTTATTTCCTACTTTTATTAAAACATATTATAGTTCATCAAATTATTTGTCTATTTCATTAAACTCTAAACCATTTGAGAACAAGGACCAGATATTATTTCTCTTTATACCCCAGGACCTAACAGATTCTCCAGCATGGTAAATATTGGTTAACTGAATTAATGAATGAACAAACGACACAGTCCTTACATACATCTCCATCATATTGCTTCTCTGCATTTTGACAATTAAAAAAACAGTGATTTTCCATATGAATTATTTTATTAAAGTATCTATAAATTAGAGTATTCCACAATTAAAGATAAAATGTTTTCTATTACCATCTTAAGACATAATGTATGATCTGACATTTTTACAACAATGTCAAGTCTTCTATGTTTTTTAATATTTAGCCATCCAAATCTGCCACTGTAATAGTTGCTAGTCTTACTATAAAATGGCTTTAAGATATGCTTTGAGGCCAAAGAAGTATATAAAAACTTGACAAAATTCCAAATTTACTAATTTGTGATAACACAATAACATCTACTTTTAGAATCAAACCAAGATTCATGTGAAATTTCAAGAGGAGATAAAAAACCAGCCAATACCTAATTTGTAAATCATACAACCCCACATGATATGAAAGTGTAAATGTTTCTGAGTCTGAAGAACATAACAAATGTCATGGTAGATATCACCAGTAAGTCATGATTATCTCTAGGAGTCCAAATGTCAACTAACTATTAAGATAATACATACCTGCAAGAATGCTGGATTCATAACAAAGCACTGGCTGGATACTTCGTTGAATTTTGGCTAGTTGTCTTTATGTAGCAATATATATATATCGGCTGAAATAACAACTAAAAATTAAAAATATAGAAGCAGGCTGGGTGCGGTGGCTCATGCCTGTAATCCTGACTCTTTGGGAGGCCGAGGCAGGCAAATTGCTTGAGCTCAGGAGTTCAAGACCAGCCTGGGCAACGTGGCAAAACACTGTCTCTATAAAAAATACAAATATTAGCCAGGTGTGGTGGTGTGCACCTGTAGTCCCAGCTACCCAGGAGGCTGGGGTGGGAGAATTGCTTGGGCCCAGAAAGTTGAGGCTGCAGTGAGCCATGATCATGCCACTATACTCTGGCCTGGGTGACAGAGCAAGACCCTGTCTCAAAAAAATTAATTAATTAATTAAATTTAACATAGGAGCTTCTTGATTGGATGTTTCTGAATACTAGCTTTCCTTACTAGATATCTGAGTCTTGGGAGGCAGAGTAATAAAACAAAATGAGTTCAGACTTTGAAGTTATACTAACCTTATTCAAAGTCATGCTCTAATTTAAACTAGCTGAGTGGCCTTGAGCAACTCACTTAACTCTTCTGAGATACAGTTTCTTCATCTGAAGATGTAAAGAAATAAATAGGAAATAAGAATTTATGTATTGCAGGGCTTTAATAAAAGAGGTCAATGCCTAGACAAAAACAAACAATAAAAAACAAGAAACCTTTCTATAAACTAGAGCTACTATTATCATTTTACTGTTATTGTCATTATCTTTACTTTACTTACAAGTAACTCTTTATAGCAATCTATAAAGAGTAAAAGACGGCCAGGCGTGGTGGCTCACGCCTGTAATCCCAGAACTTTGGGAGGCCGAGGCGGGTGGATCACAAGGTTAGTAGATCGAGACCAGCCTAGCCAATATGGTGAAACCCCATCTTTATTAAAAATACAAAAATTAGCTGGACGTGGTGGTGTGCACCTGTAGTCCCAGCTACTCGGGAGGCTGAGGCAGGAAAATCGCTTGAACCTGGGAGGTGGAGGTTGCAGTGAGCCGAGATCACGTCACTGCACTCCAGCCTGGGGACAGAGTGAGACTCCATCTCAAAAAAAAAAGACATGCTCTACTGTTGTCTTCTGCCTCTAAACCAACCCAGGCCTCAATTAAGTTTCCCTGATCATTCCCAGTATACTGGGACATCTATTAGTACAACTTACTATTACAGTTGAGCCATATGCTTCTGAAGCCCCAACTTTTAGTAAAGCGCAGCAAGAGACAATGACTAACTGAATGAATGAATGACATCTTGAGGTATAGAATAACTGATTTAAGAAAAAATACTTTCACATCAAATTGCAGCTGCCTATCATTATTTTATCTTAACCTACCCAAGATGCCCTCTTGCCTTCAGTCTGCCCATCTAAGTCCTAATCCTTTTAGCCATGGCTCAACCTATATCTTCTGCATTAAATATTACCTAATTAACAAACATCTGTATAGTACCAAATAAACTAAACTAAATGTTTCACTGCTACATCAGATAGTAGTATCATTTCCATTTTACTGCAGAGGTTCATAAGGTTAACTTGGCCAAGGCAATCTCCACCTCATTCTTACCTTGCCCTGACACTAGGCAAAAGACACCTGCTGCTGTGAAAGGGGAGAAAACCCACTCATGCCAAGGATCCTGCACTAATACAAAGCAAAAGTGTATTGCCGTCTGGGGAGAAGCACAAACATTGAAAACGTCTAACCCCTGAGACTCAGGTGCACAGGGTATGGCCAAGAATGAGCCCTCCAGGCCCTACCATAAGCCTTGAACCAACTTAACAGTCTACTTCTAGAGAGGCTCAGGAGCACAGAGATCTGTCATACAGGGGTGCAAAGTCTGCTGAAAGCTGTGAAGGGAGCAAAATTATTGAGAAAAACTCTCTAAGACCCCAGGCTCTAAACTAAGCACAAGGTAATGATAGCCCACCAGAACAACTGAAGATAACTACAGCAACAACAAAACCAAACTCAGTTTCACTACTGCCTAAATTGACTTAATCTCCTACACTAATGACCTAACAGAAGAGGCATGACCACTTTTGGGCATGAATCTTATTACCTTAGTCCCTGCTGTCCTTTTACACACAATGTCTGGAATCCAATTAAAAAGCACAAGAGACTGTTCCAGTTAAGTAGACAGAAATTATAAAGAATAGCATAGGTATAAAAAAATAATTTGGCTGGGCGCAGTGGCTCACGCCTGTAATCCCAGCACTTTGGGAAGATGTGGTGTGGTGGGCGGATTGCTTGAGCCCAGGAGTTCTAGACCAGCCTGGCTGGGCAACATGGAGAAACCTCGTTTCTACAAAACCATACAAAAAACAAGCAGGGCCTGGTAGTGCGCTTCCATAGTCCCAGCTACTTGGGAGGCTGAGGTGGGAGGATCACCTGGGTGCAGGAAGTTGCGGATGCAGTAGGCCATGATGGTGCCACTGCATTCCAGCCTGGGCAACAGAGTGAGACGTTGTCTCAAAAATAATAATAATTTAATGTTAATAAACATTTTACAATTAATCTCCCCAGAAAACTTACCAAAAAAACAACAACAAAAAAAAAGATAAACAAAACAAATGTGCTAAACACACACACACACAAAGACACTGGGGTGGTATTAAAGAGAAACTCAAGGGTGACAATTCTAAAATAAAATATGTAGGTTGAAACTATCTGTAAGTATCTGAATAGGAATATCTCTTATAATAAATCAAACTTATTATAACTCCAAACTCAACATTTACTAGGGCACAATTTGAACAACAGATGTTACATAAATTCCCCTTTTAAAAAATGGTAATTAAAAAAAAAAGACTTAAGGCAAAATGACAAAGGCGCTTGGTTAGGAACTTTTGGAGCAATGCTATAATTGAAAGCAGAGAATATAATTAGAGGCATACTAAAACACAAAAAGAAATGCCCAACTGTCAGGTGAAACATGAATTCTATTACCTGCTTAGTATCTTTCCAATACATTTCTTTTTGTCTAAGTTGGCTAGACTCAGTTTCTGTTGCTCACAACCAAAGAACCCTAACTGATATAACTAGATACCCCTGGTTCCAAGTTAAATATGGTCTGTTGAAAATGGGACATCTTTAACTATGAAATTGATTGGTTCAGTTACCATAACAAAAAGTCTTAAAGTTTAGGCACAGATTTTAGGAGAATACTGAATTAATATATAAAAGGCCAAAGTCTCCTTTCTAATTATTACCCAGCAATTTCTGTTAGAAGTTTGGGAATAGAATCAGAGTTGAATATACATTTCATAGGCATGAGCTATCAATCCATTTATGTTTCTTTCCAAGGGCAAATTATGATCTAATTCATCATTTAGTTTCTTATGCATATCACATTCTGTGTCTCTTTACAGCTTTAAAAATGAGTTATTATTATCTTGGATGAGTTGACATTCATTTTTTAAATATTTTATTTTTAAATTTTTTTCAAATCTTCATTACATTTTCCCCAAAAGTAACACATACTTGAAACAAATTAAGTACAAAGATTAATAAAGTTAATTTTTCTTTTACCCCATTCCTTCAAGTTCCAATTTCCTAAAATAAGTAACTTTGATAAATTGGTATATATGCCTTCACAGCTTTTTGCAATATTCATAGCTTCTTTTTATTAAAATGAAATTACATTTTATGCATTACTCAACACCTAAAAATACATCTTGGACATCCCTCCAGAATATAGCATATAACTCAATCCATTCTTTTTGATTGCTATATAATATTGTATGGACACACTGTAATTTATCCAACAATTCCATTAGTAATGGAAGTACAGCTGTCAGACTGTTTTCAAGTTATGTTCCTTTCCAATCCAAATAGTGCTATATTTAACATCCTTGCTCATCTGTCTTTATGAGCTAGAGGACTGACACCCAAAAGTGGGATTATTGGGTGAAAAGAAATGAAAAATGATACTTAACCTCTTTTAAACCTTGTATTTAGATAGATTTTAATATACACAAAAACATAGAGATAGAAAATAATGAACTCCCATTTATCTATCATTCATTTTTTACAATTGCCCAATTTCAATGCTCCCTTTTCCCCTTGTCTAAGAAATTTAAACACAACGCATTTTCGTATTTTTGCCTCCATGAAAGACTCTAAAAGTTTATCAAAATCCTTTTTGGAGCACTAGTTATATAGTAACCACCAGCATTTATATTCTCTTTAATATTATACATAACAACTTTTTTTAAAAAGACACTCTTAATATTCACTTCCTCCTTCCACTAAGCTCTCTGCAATGGAGAAACAGCAGAATCAAAGCATCTAAGACAGTAGAAAAAGAAACTAGGAAAGATCATCCTAAAAGCATAAAAAGACCTTGAGAAGGAACAATATCGAGACAGGCACACAGGTATATTAAGTGACAGAGGCAACAAAGAGAAAGAAAAGAGAAACATTAAGTAGATTTTTAAAAGCTAGCATTAGCTGGTAGGAAAAGTACTTAAGCGGATTGCTGGTGGTCTGAGTGGGAAATTTAAGCAAAGAAATAGCAATTCATGAGGAATAGGGCATGCTATTTGAATGTATTTTTGAACTAGTTGCTTAAAATATATTGCACTGATCAAAAAACTAGATGAATAGCAACTTACTGCTCTCCTAGCAAAAGATATCTGGAGGGGAAAATATCGCCAATATGTAACAAAATAACACGTATGTATTTTAAAAGACGAGTAACACCACTACTAAAGAAGAACAATGCAAAATGCATACATATGTACACACATATGCAAAAATGATACTAATATGAACATGTTCCTGGAGGGGAAAACAAGCCATGTAATGAAATTTTAAATGCATTGTAAATTATTTTGTATAGTGAATATTTTCTAAAATAATCATATCCTAATTTATTTACTTAAAGTGTGGTTTGCTTTTTTAAATAATAAGTTCAGTAATCCACAAAGCATATATTGGGTATTCATTATATGCCAGGCACTGTACAAACAAAACATCACTCCTGCCTTCTGGAAGCTTACAGTCTAGTAAGTGATTTAGACATAGTTATAACACAATGTGATATGTTTTAATGGTATATTAAATTAAAAAGTCTATAGGTAAACATAGAAAGGACCAATAAACTATAGCTTAGGAGAGTCAGGAAAAGCTTTATAGGTGACATCTGAGTTGAATCTTGAAGGCTGAAGAATTCAGAAATTAGGGAAGAAAGAATTTCTAAACTTTATGCAAAGCCTTGGTGATTTATCTCAATACATGTAAACTGGAAATGCTGTTCTAGTGTAGATTTGACAAGAACCATATGTAGTCTAATTAAATGAAGTATTAAAAATTTTATTACCTTATTTTTAAGTGATTATAGCATTTATGTGAAATTAATGTATATGAGTGCATATATGTGTGTATGCGTTAAAGATGGCAGCTAAAGATGTTAGAGTGAATCTACCTATTAGCTTCCCTCTCTTCCTGACACCCCACCTAAAATAAAAGTAAGTATATTTAAAAACAAAATGAAGGTTCATAAAGGCACAAAAAGCTGAATCTTAAATCAGCAGTAGTGAGAAGCTAAGAAGCAACCGGAGTTACATGTCTATGAGTAGAGACAAAGATGGACTAAACACAGAAGAATTTGTTGAAAATCTACTTACAAAACAATTAGATCTTGAAATCTCATCTCTTATTCCAAAGATTTGTGCAACTACCCCTGCTCCATCCTGTCAGATGTCTTCGGGTCTAGTCTCTCCAGACTGGAGGGCATTCGTGCAGCTCAAGGAGGGTGGTGGTAAGGAAGGTAAAATACTTTTTAATTGGGGGTGGAGTAACTGAATCGGGGGGTTGAGTAACTGAGGACTCTTCTCATCCATCTTCCAAAATGCTAGCTGCTAAGGTATACACACTGCCCAAAGCAGCAAACTCAAAAGTGTTTTCTCTGATAAACTGGCCAGCTCAAGGGAAACACCATATGGACAGCCAGGGTTCCCTAAGAATCAACCCAACCAGATCATCCCACAGAGGAAACTGTAATATCAGTGTCCCTTCCAATCAGTTTTGTAGTACACAACTCTTAAGGATCATCAGAAATGTAATGAAAGCCTCTACTATAACAGACAGAGACCAAAGAAAAGAAACAGAAAAAGCGATTTAAAGGAAACAAAGACTATAAAGACAGAAAAAAAAAAAAAACTTTCAGTAATATCTTCAAAAAAAGCAAGAAAGGCAATTAAGAAATATGAAAAGAATGCCATGGGGGAAAAATCTAAGAAAAGAGAAAAAGAACTTTTGGACATTAAAAAGCGTAAAAATAGAAATAAAAAACTCAACAGAAAGGTTAAAAGTAAAGAAAAAGTAAAAAAAAAAAAAAAAAAAAAGCAAAACAAAAGATGAAAAGATAATTAGAGAACTGTCCAGGATGTACAACATTCAAAAAATGGAAGTTTCTGAAAGAAACAGAGAAAACAGATGGAAGAAAGTCATTAAAAGAGTAATTCAAAAAAATTTTCCAGACTGAAAAATATGACTTTCTAAACTGAAAAGTGCCCAAGAAATGTCCAACACAATGTTTGAAAATACAGCCACACAAAGATATTTTATCATAAAATATTGGAATAATGGGAGTAACAGAAGATTCAATCAACAGAGAATTAACAAGTTTCATAAAAATGATAAGTTAGAATAGCATTGGACTACTCAAATGCAACTCTAGAAGCTATGACACATTACTGTAAAACTTTGAAGAGGAAATTGTTTTAAATTCTAACTTTTTTTTTTTTTTTTTTAGACAGAGTCTTGCTGTGTCACCCAAGCTGGGGTGCAATGGTGAGATCTTGGCTCACTGCAAGCTCTGCCTCCCGGGTTCAAGCAATTCTTCTGCCTCAGCCTCCCGAGTAGCTATGATTACAGGCACCCGCCACCAGGCCTGGCTAATTTTTTTGTATTTTTAGTAGAGACGGGGTTTCACCATGTTCGCCAGGCTGGTCTCGAACGCCCAACCTCAGGTGATCCACCCGCCTTGGCCTCCCAAAGTGCTGGGACTATAGGCGTGAGCCACCGCGCCCGGCCAATTCTATCATTTTATATCCAACCAAAGTATCACAAGTTCTCAAAAAATTACTTCCCCTTACTTTCTCAGGAAGCTATTGGAGTTTCTAATCCTCCAAAACAACAGACCAGACAAAAAGGAAGCCATGGAATTTAGAACGAGATACAAAACAAAAGAAATGAAATGAATCCTCAAGACGATAGTGAAGGAAGATGTCAAGATGCTTGTTGCCGGTGTAGAGGTCAAACTGGAAGACATCAGAAGGCTTCAGAAAAGACTCCAAAAGCAAGAAATTGATTTACATATAGATAATTTTAACTGAAAATATATTAAACCTTAAAAATGTACAAATAAAATCATGTCCTGAGACAATATGTTCAAGCCATTAAATTCATATTTAATGTAGTTATTCAAGCCATTTTTTTGCCAAAATTCTAAAAATTGTTAGCAGGGTAAATTCTTCATTGGTGAAGCAATGTAGCTATTTTAAATTTTATTATTATTATTTTTTTTGAGACAGAGTCTCTCTCTGTCACCCAGTCTGGAGTGCAGTGACGCAATCTCAGCTCACTGCAACCTCCGCCTCCCGGGTTCAACAGATTCTCCTGCCTCAGCCTCTTGAATAGCTAAGACTACAGGCGTCCGCCACCATGCCTGGCTAATTTTTCTATTTTTAGTAGAGATGGAGTTTCACCATGTTGGCCAGGCTGGTCTCAAACTCCTGACCTCAGGTGATCCACCCACCTCGCCTCCCAAAGTGGTGAGATTACAGGCGTGAGCCACTGTGCCCCGTCTTTGTATTATTTTTAAAACATGTTTGCTGGTGAGAAGTCAGATATAGTTCACAGAAATCATCCAAGTACCTGGATGCATCAGATACTGAGATATTTATCCAAATTTAACTTGCAGTAGTTTCTTCAACATGTGTAGAAAGAATGTTTTACTACTTTGTACTTCAAAGTTGATAAATCATTTGAGAATTGAAAATGCAGGACAGCACATAATAGGAACTTAATAAACACTTGTGGAGATTGCTCTTTCTGTTCCAATCTATAAATAAACAAGAACCAAATGAAGAACAAGTTAACTATGTATTTTATGTACATACATATATATATACACAAAAGTATACATGCACATACACACATACATGTACTCACAAATATTTAAAACTTCTCCAGTAGTTCTACTTTCAATTTCAATTTTTAAATGCATTTCACAATTTTAACTCAAATAAGTATGTTTCAAAAATACGCTTTCTCGAAGATACTGGCTGTTGAAAAATATTTAAAATAGTGTTAGCTTATTTTTTATTAAATAAAATAATATAAATATTTGTTAATAGCTGTTGCCACTCATGGACGGTATGGGAAAAAAATATTTCCCAAAGATTAATGATTAACTTGTTGAATTTTTTTTAAAAGGCTTATCACCAAAAGAATTTTTAAGTATTTCATTTAAATAGCTTTGATAAACAACATGACTAATGAGAACTGGCTCATCTTAAGTAGATAACTAAATATACAAAGTTTAACACCTTAAATGCTTCCAAATATACAATATGCATCAGGGATTGCAAATCTGAATGTCCATGGGTAGAGTGGGGAGTGCCAAGGCAAAATAAAGACCCTGCTCATTCCATATAATAATTACCATGTGAGCTCAGACTGGGGCCATTAGATCATTTTTTTTTTCTCTAAAAGAAACTGAAAAATCGACATTTTTATGTGAATATTTCTGATTTTTAAATCCTGGTTGTAATTTTTTAAAAATTATTGTATTACCTAAATAAAAAATGTATGTGTTCTGAACTCAGTTTCTATTAGTTTATAGGGCTTGTGGTATATGTCCTCTAAAATTGAAACTTAGATTTACCTCTCCATTATATAGAACATATTAACATATCAAATATAAATACACTTGTGTAGAATGAACAGATTTGTTTGGGTATGACTTGGGATTCAAATGAATCAATGCATACTTACTGAATACCACTTGGGTCAGGCTTTGTGAAAGGTACTATGCTGGGATAAAGAGTTATAAATGACTATAAATAATTAAGCTTCCAATCTTTCTCTTTCCTTGTCTTCTAAACATACACATATAATTTATCATCCAAATCAGAGCACTTTTGGGAGTGAAAGTAAGCATTGTTAATAATTATGATAAGAACAACTGCGACCACTGGAGGCAAACGAGGCTGTACAGTCACCCTAACTAAAAGAACCTGGTCTGTTTCTGTCTCTTCTTCTTCCAGTCTACCTACCCCAGGCTCACCTCCTGCAAGAAAAATCCTACATTGACAGCCGTCTTCCTCAGTTCTATCATGACGAAATCAGAAGGAAAGGGGGTAAAATGGAAGACAAGAGTTTTCTTATGATGGATACAAGAGTTAGAATTTTTTCTTAGCTTTTTTTTTTTCTTGATTATTTTGTATTTAAGAGGTGTAGAACCAGTAGCAATGTGAGATGGCAGTAGATGAGAGAGGGAAAAAAAAGGAAATGGTAACAAATCTGTGGGAAACAAGAGAAAGATCAAAGAGGGCAATAAGAATCAATGCCCCCTCCCCCAACAAATTTATTGTTACATTAATTTCTCTTTTAAAGAAATTCAGAGGATAGGCACAAGCAGAGGAGAACTTGTGGTTTTCATCCCACACATATCATTTCTTACTTGTATCTAATGGCAGTGCAGTCAATCCCCACTAAATTCTGATTAAGTCACCAAGTATTAAAATAAAAACAAAGTCCAGGATTAACCAAAATATTATTTGTCTGTGTTTGACTATCACACAATTAAAAACAATACTTTTTTGTAGAAAATCAATCAGAAATTAAGTGATACAGAAGTCTGATCTTCAAAACCCTGGAAGGGCAAAGGCTTAAGATGAACTATGAATTTACCATGTGCAGCAAAGACTACACCTGATCCAGTATACCAGGACAAGCAGATTGTGAGCATGTGGCGTATCTATAATTACACAAAACATGCACCTTTTCAATCTCATACACACAGAATGATTGGAAACTTTTCCTTATTCCTTCCTGCAAACTGTTCCCACCTCCCAGAAAATAATGAAAATATTCAGACTCAGGGCTGAGTGGAGAGTAAAAGTTCAGAGAAGAGAAAATTTTTTTTAACATGGAGTATATACACACAAACACTAAATTCATTCAATCATCAAATATTTTGTTCTTATCAAGCATTAACAAGAGCAGTGCAATATACGCAGTTCATATAAATGTCAAATATAACAATTCTCTGTGGAAAGGCTATCCACAATCCAAACAACTTTGTTAAAATCAAGAACATCCTTTTAGTTGAGCTCTTTGGGTGATTTACGTTTATGTAAGCACTTTTAAAATATATAGCCATAAGCTTGAGAAGTACCTTAGAGAAGGGGCTATGTTAAAACATAACTTGTTATTACTATTGTATTACCGTTACAAAAATCAGCACTTCTCAAAAAAAAAAAAAAGAAAAGAAAAGAAAAAAGAAAGAAACTGAAGTAAAACAAAGCCCGCATTTGGTTTAAGACTATTAAAAGAAAACGCATTCTTTGTCCCTTATCCACACTCCCCAAATCCCCATTCCATTAGATTGTCAACTACCTTGCAGAAACCCTGGAGAGCCCATTTTTCTTGACCTTTAATCAGTCTCCTCTGAGACACAATCTGCTGCACAGAATTCCATTTGCCAAAGTTATTTTCTAGCCCTTCAAGTTACCACTTTCAGTTTCAATTCCCATCACAAACTTTTAAAATTCATTTCTCGCCGTTTTGGAGAAATGTAGGCTTTAAGAAATAAAGTAGAATAGTTAAATTCCTGTGCCACCACCTACTAAATCTTTAAGCAAATTACCTTGTTCTGGACATCAGTTTCCTCACCCCTTGTAAAGACGTTAAGATTATTAAACGGGACAGTACTTACAAAGCTCCTGACAAATACTGTAAAGGATGCAAAAGTAATGGTAGCTATTTAAAAGACAGACAAAGGAAAACTACTCAGTATTTGCTCAGGGGAAAAATAAAAAGACTTTCTTGGCATATCTTGTGCTAAAACTTGGAAGTACCTAAATTAGAAACATCCCTTTAGATATTTAAAAGAGGGAGAAACTAGCAGGTTTATGACAAAGACATGAGCTACCTCTCTATATTATTGTACTGATTAAGGCATATGAATCTACAAAGGATTATAGGGTTTATTTCAGTCAGTTCCCATGATAGCACCAAGTTCTACTGTCAAAGAATCATTCCAATTCTGTGGTTTCTTATTTCAAATAGAAATTTTTTAAATACATTAAAAAGAGACTTCTTTTTCCTTCTCTGGTAATTGATAACAAATGTGTCTTTTTCCTTCTCTGGTAATTGATAACAAATGTGTCTTTTTCCTTCTCTGGTAATTGATAACAAATGTGTAGGGCTCTGTTTATGAATTAGGGGCACGCTTACCTAATTTTGAGCCAAAAGAAAAAACTGTCCTGACAACTGTGGAGCTAAGAAGTTGGAGACACATGGCTAGGGAAATTGCCATCTAGCAACTGAAGCCAACCTTCAAAAATTCTAACACAGACTAAGAATCAAAGACTACATGTACATTACGATGCTAAAGAGGGACTAAGAATCTACTGCCATGCTGCATACCATCAGTGCTCCACTGGCTTTCAGGTCCCCTATACTCTCAGGGCTGCTGATCATTACCCATGCGTTCTAACCACATAATGCATTGATGACCTTAAATATTTATTTTGTAACACAACTTATAAATTTTCTATGCCCAAAGCTCAATATTCTGCCACTGACTGACTTTAACCTCTTTGTACTTTCCCAACCTAAGAAAGGGTTAAAATGATTTGATCTCTGATTCCTTATCTCATACGTGTAATGGGGGACTAATACATTAACATCTAACATGCTGTGAGCTCCTTCAAGAAAAGTATTATTTTAAAACAAAATATTGTATACTTTTTCTTTTTTTTTTTTTTTGAGATGGAGTCTCACTCTGTCGCCCGGGCTGAAGGGCAGTGGCGCAATCTCGGCTCACTGCAACCTTCGCCTCCTGGGTTCAAGCGATTCTACTGCCTCAGCCTCCTGAGTAGCTGAGACTACAGCCTCACGCCACTACGCCCAGCTAATTTTTGTATTTTTAGTAGAGACAGGGTTTCACCATGTTGGCCAGGATGGTCTCGATCTCCTGACCTTGTGATCCGCCCACCTTGGCTTCCCAAAGTGCTGGGATTACAGGTGTGAGCCACAGTTCCCATCCTGGTTCCTTTCTTTCTTTCTTTCTTTCTTTTTTTTTAGAAAGGTAATCATTAGTTGAAAGATATGGATATTTAAAATTATGAAAGATATAATCAGACTGCCTCTGGAAAAGTAGAATTAATTTACCTACCCCCCTCCACCAACAGTGTATGAGAATACCCAGTTCCCCACAATTTACTGATTACTGCTTAACTTCTTTCATCTTTGCCAACCTGATAAGCAAAAATTATCTCACTTTTAAAAATCATTCCTTCAATTCCTAATAAAATAACCATTTGATGTACATACAGAACATTGCTATTTTTCTTGTGAAATACCTCTTCTTAAATTTTTGGCTACGTTTTTCTCTATCTTACAGGTTTTCAGATTGTCTTTTTATTATGCATTTGTAAGAGCTCTTTATAAAGAAAATACATCTTCATCTGAATATATGTCATAAATAATAATTTCCAGTGTGTAATTTGTATTTCAATTTTTTTGATGCTGCTTTTTGAATAAAGGGTCTTTAAATCTTAAATTAGTCAATCTATTAACCTTTAAATTCATGGTGTTTGACTCGCACTTAGAAGGACCTTCTTGATTTCAATATATTAAAATTATTCATCTGAAATATCTAAGTGTTATGTTTTTAATTAAATACTTAACCCATATTAAATTTATTTTGGCATATAGTATATAGGAGGGAGTCAGCTTTATTAGCTTCCTAAATTCCTAGGCAATGGTCCCAATACTATTTATTAAAGAATCCATCCTTTCCTCTCTTACTAAAATCGTATCTTCATCATATGTTAAGTCACATACATTTAGGTCTTTGTGAACACTTTATTCTAAAAATATTGATTTATATGTGTATTTCTGCAATAATGCCACACTATTTTAATTGTGTAGCTTTACATTGTTTTCACATAACAAAATAATGTATGATATTAAAACAGAATGGCACATACCAAAAATATCTTCTATCTTGTATTATTTTGAATAACAAAGGTACTGAAAAAATTCAAGAATGAGGCAGATGATATTACTAACCATAAAAAATACAAATACTATTTACAGTTTACTTGGTACTTTCACATTATCTAATATTATGTTCACCTCACTATAAAGCACTTATTGTTTCCTATTCAATTTTACATACGGAGTTAAGACTTGTACAAAGACTTGTCTACAATTACACAGCTAATAAGCCGCAGAGCTAAAACCTGAACTTCATATCCCATATACCTTCCATAACCACTCTAAATTAAAAACAGAGCAATGACCCATAAAAGCCCAACTTTTTCATTTTTTAATCAAACCACTGTACTGTGTATATGTATATATCTGTATATAAATATAGATATACAATGCATATATGTATATATAATGCATATATATACACATACACTACATAGATGCATTATATATCTGCATATGTACATGTATACACATATACTACATATATGTATATATGCATATGTATACACACATGCTACATATATGCATTATATAGCTACATATACATATATACATACATATGCATTACATATATAGACATCTTTATTTGAATAAGAATAGCATTTTAAAATCCAAGCTGACATTCTTGAAGCTTTGATAATTTCACCAACATTCCAAACCCTAACTTTATAACATAACAACAATGAAACTGAAAAACTAAAAATTTAGACCATATTTCCAAAGAAACTATTACCTTTGGTTTCCTAAATACAAGTAAAAAGTGAAAACATATAATTTTTTTTCCTCTAGAAAAACCAGGAAGATAAATATTTGATTGTCTTGTTTTTACAGGAAAAGTCTTGCTATATTGCCCAGGCTTGCCTCAAATTCTTGGGCTCAAGCAATCATCCAGCCTTAGCCTTCTGAGTAGCTGGAACTACAAGAACATACCTCCACACCTGACTTTTATTTTAATGAGTCTTTCTTTCAATAATAACTGATTACCACCCCAAAAGACATCAGTTTTAGATACATCACAAACAGACAAACAGATTCTGCTATCAGACCACTAGGAAGCAAAGTCTATAACTGTGTGCATTAAAAATCCTGGTCAGGTCAGGCACAGTGGCTCTTGCCTATAATCCCAGCACTTTGGGAGGCTGTGGCGGGTAAATCACCTGAGGTCAGCAGTTCGAGACCAGCCTGGCCAACATGGTGAAACTCCGTCTCTACTAAAAAGACAAAAATTAGCTGGACATAGTAGCAGGCGCCTGTAATCCCAGCTACTCGGGAGGCTGAGGCAGGAGAATCACTTGAACCTGGGAGGCAGAGGTTGCAGTGAGCCAAGATTGCACCATTGCACTCTAGCCTGGGGGACAAGAGTGAAACTCCATTAAAAAAAAAAAATCCTGGTCAGTCTTAGAATTCACTGGGGAAAACAAAAATCACCACTGTCACATGTACAAGTATATATGGCAGAGGGTCTACAAATTCCTCCAGGAGATAATGCGACACCAACTACCACAGGGTCCTGTCATGGAGCTCAACCAAGAAAAAAAATTTTTTTCAAAGAATAGTAGAGAAGTTTTACCAATACATCCCCCAGACTTAAGCTGCAACATTTGCCAGGAATCCTGCTTCACAATGATATTACTGAAATGATATAACTGCTGACCTCCTATCCTTTAAAGGATTATATACATTATATTGTACATAGTTTATAATAAACTATACGAAGTACTAACACTTCTGTTCATACTACTCAACAAAGGATGATGTGCTTAAAATGTTCCAATGAATCTATTACAGACCCAAGCATAAGATGAGATGTTACAAACAACAAATAGTTAAATTAGATACTATGGTATCCAAATTTGGATCAAGTAAGCACTGAGAATTACATTTTTTAAAATTCCTTTCAGTAGTGGAACGAAATGACTTTGGAGAAAAGGAAAATGATTTTGGAAGAGACAGCATGGTGCAGCTTATTTGACCAGAGGTCAGAGGACAAGCTAGAAAGGAGTCCCTGCCCACAGAAAAAGCAGAAGCAAGAAATCTGCTACAATGCTTATAGAGCACTCCCTTGTTACCCAAGGTATCTGAGCGACATATCAAAGGAGACACAGAAGCAGCCAGTACCTCATCTGAGGTGAAAGACGTCATCCTATACTCTTCCCTAGGTAGCTTGTCAGCACGTATTTCTGGGCACAATGAATCAATAGTAGACACAACCTCCTGACCAAGAAGCTTTGATATCTCAAAAGAAAGTAGGTTCTCAAGTAGTAGAAACCAAATAATGAAATATACATACCTATTCCTAGTTAAAGGTAAGCACTTTCAAAATGGTTTGTTTTCCACCATAGTAAATATAAATATATAAAAAGAAGGTTGGGTCGTATATCACACAGCAATAAATCAATACGCAGACGTGATTCATTCTGTACGAGATTCCTCTTAATTTCTTCCCACAACATTCGAAGAAATTCAAGCAATGAAAAGTTACCTCAAAAATATAAAACACTTTGCAGTTCATACATTTAAAACCACAAAACTTCTATACAAAAAAGTAAATACAAAAAAATTATCTTTTCTAAAAGTAAATAAGTTATCTAGAGGTTTATTTTCCAAAATTAAAGAGATTTTTCCAAGTCTTTTCACTTAGAGCATAAACCAATTCAGAAGGTAAGACTGATCCTTTCATCTCTGAAAATTTGCAATGAATATAATCATCCCCTGATATTCAAAATGAACTTAAAATTGAAATTAATGGTTCTACTAAACCATGACCATACCTTTTTTTACTGTATCTACACATATCAGGTTTTTGTGACTAGAAAATGTTTTAGTTAAGCTGTTTTTTCTATTACTAGGAAGCATTATTAACCTAGAAACAAATTCTTAAAATAAATAGATAATTCCATCTCTTGGTTCTCTCATCTATTAGAAACTTTTTTCCTCATTCTAATTGTCCTTTAACGTACTACCATGGTGGTGATTTATGAACTGATACTCTTGTATGGAACTTTCGCTCTGTATCAAAAGTACTTCTTTATTTAAAGCTAGAAGTACAAAAATTAAACTGATATTTTTAAAAATTAAACTAAAAAATCGGCCAGGAAAAATCTATTTTTTTGTATTTTTGAATTACTGAATATATTAAATATATTATAAATGAATCAAATAGAAATGTTTAGACACATCTTTATATGTCTACATGGTAAAAGCTTAGGGTTATTATTTGAGCTATTTATCCTAATTATATTGGGCTATGACAAAGAATTATGATTGTGGCGCCCTCTGCTGGGTTTTCTAGTCACAAACTCAATATCACTATCGGCATAATAAAATCAAATTTTTGAGGCATCAAGTGAAAAATCACTTTTTCAGTCCATGGTTACTTTACGTCCAAGATTATATAAAAGTCATAATCAATATTTACTTCATTGGAACAGGGCTTTACCAATTTATCATTAAATGAAACATCTATATAGATTTTTCTGTTACAATAAAAAGTAAACATAAAAGGTACACAAAACAACATATTTTAAGAGGTCTTATTTTTGTCACCACTTCTATCACTCAGCAATATATCCAGGTTTTTAAGGCAATATTTATAATGAGGCATTTTAATAAACAGCTATTTTGCTAATTTTATCTAATTTTTCTGCCCTGTTAGTTCAATTAAAATAGTATAAGACAGAATAATCCTAATAATATTATCTTCTTTATTAGGAAAAAACCAAAAGAGGTTATATAGGTACTCATCGCCAGTAATAATTAATAACTTTTATTGCATATCAACTCTCAGCCATGCAGTATGTATGTACTTTCTTTATAACACAGCCAGCCCTAAGAGATGAAAACAGTTGAGGTTCATAGAGATGATACAAATTGCTCAAGATGAGTTTCAGAGCCAAAAGTCAAACGCAGGTGAGTATCATTCCAAAGTCTTAAACCTTTCTACCAAACAACAGACAACAGTGAAAAAACACCCTGAATATGCAATATTTCCGTTTGTTCATGCAACAACAACACGGGGTATGGAACAAGTTGATGGGAAAAAATGTTAGAGAAGGCTAAGACAGTTATTCATGCCTAAAATAATAATTGATGCCTTTAGGAAATTATTTTTATTTTACATAATGCTGTCAGCTAGTGGCCCTATTTCATACTGAGCCAACGGGGAACAATACTTGACTTTTACATTACTGAATCAAAAATTCCACATTTAACATTCTAGAATCATTTTCTGAAATTACATATGTTTAAGCCTGACTCAATGATATTTAACATTACCCCAGAACTAAAAGAGTATGTATCCTCAACCATCATTGGTATGCTTTGCCCAGTCCTTGCCTAGACCTAATAAAAATATGAGATACACCTAAGTGGGAAAGAATTCACTAAATGCCAACATGGAGAAACTAAAAGGCATTCGGGTTCAAGTTGGTGTTTGAAAAATTTTTTAAAAAAAGAAAGAAACTAAAAGGCACATCTGTCACTATCCATAAAAAAGAAACCTACATTATTTTAGGTATTTAGGATAATTTAAGGACATTTATAGATTCCTTAGTGAACCACAAATATTTTTCTATAAAATCAAAAGCTTATCATAATGTGGACATAAGAACAAGTGTTGTCTGAGTATTACTGAACACAATTCTATGCAAATCTATTTATTTGATAAAGCTGCATTGTTAAGCCAAAGACACTACCTAAATTCAGCCAAAAGTTAACAGTTCTGAAATTTTCTTTGAGAAAAAGAGTATGAGTACTATTTTTACATTTAAAATGCTCATATTTCATTGACAATTCACTATCTTAAGAGAAATGTCCTATACAAAAAACATAAAAAGTCCATAGCTCCTATGATGGTATGCTGTTTAACTCAGTGACATAAAGGTATTCTTGGCTGATTTCTTTCATCACATGAAATTAATTACAAGAACTATAAGAAATATTTAAGTGATTTTCTCAGTGGACAAATCTATCACCAATTAATCAGAAGCTTTGATGAAAAGGCAATATATTCTGTAATACTGTAATACTGCATCAAACAAAAACACTCTGGTATTAATGTATAGTAGCATCAAGAAAAATATGTTCTGGGTTTATTCTACAGTGAAAGTAAAGAAGCAGGGAATGGCAAAGAAAGCACCCGAAACAAAGCAAAGAAGGAAGACACAGCCCCACTACTGAATTAACTGAGGTCAAAATGGAAACAAAAATAAAAGGGACAGTACTTCAGTGTCCAGTGTTCTTTCTGACCTACTCTCTCCCTCTCCCTCTCTCTCTCCCTCTCTCTCTCCCTCCCCCACCTCCCCCCCACACACACACACCTGCAAAGTGTAGAAACTGCAGTATCCCATTTTGTCGGTGTACCTTATACAAGGCTTATTTTGCAGCTAAAGACAGTAAAACTTTCTATTATATATACATATATGCACACATTTAGTGAGTATAATAAATATTAGTGAGAAGAAAACATCAACTATAAATTCACTTTGTAAAACACTAAATATATTTCTATAGAGTGAATGTATAACTTACAAACATTTCCTGTATTGTCAAAGCTGGTAAGGACATCTTCAACATTCAAGGATCCACTATTATGCCTAGAAAGGAGTAAAGCGTTTGCTTTAGTCATTCTGAAATGTTAACATTTTTAGTTTTCAAAAAAGCTGAGACTGAGACTCTATATTATGGTATACCCAATAGCAATAAATTATTCCATGCTATATTTTAAGAATATTTTCTGCCCACTAGAGGGAGAAGGAAAGAAATAACAGTATGGTCCTCAGAATATTTAACATAATGACTTTTTAAATGATTAATCTACATCTTAAAGTACTAACAAATAATATTTACTTGTTGGGTTTTCATTATGTAAAGGGAAGTTCTTAACCTTTTTAAAGCCAAAAACCCACACAGTATACTTAGAGAATCAAGCTGAAAAATCATCACCTTCCAGAACCACACTCAATACATAAATTTACTCTATAACAGCACAAAAAATTCAGAACTTCAGTCACAAAGAAATAGCCAATCTTCAGGTCTGCTATTCCATCTACAGACAGTCATGAATGTCAGGGAGCAAAGTTTTTGTATCTTTTGCCCACTAATCTTAATTCTAATGCCTTTAATTCTAATCCTGCTTCAGTTAACAACTCTTTTAAATATTTGACTTGACACTGATATTTTATTAATACCTATGAAAAATACTATTTGTTATATACAAATAGACTCAATTGTGCAATAGGTCATAGAGTTTGAGTTTCTCAGGGAAAAAAAAAAATTAGTGCTAATCCATCTACAATCCTCTACATTCTCTCCCATATAATTTACAGCTGAAGTTCTTTACAACGTTATAAAAGTTTGTAATAATCATTGATAATTCATAAAAATTTACTTCAACATTCACTTTGTCATTTAAAACTTGTCATAAGTGATATATAGAATTACGGACTGAAGTGTGCCTCCCACTTTCCCCAAATTCTTATGCTGAAGCCCTAACCCTGGTACCTCGAAAGGTGACTATATTTAGCAATAGGGCTTTTAAAGGTAATTTAGTTAAAATAGGGTCATTAGGGTGGGCCCTAATGCAATGTGACTGGTTTCTTTATAAGAAGAGGAGGTATTGGGAATCTCACCCCCATCCCCCACAGCAGCTACAGCAAGACCCACCCAAGGAGATTCTGAGCTCAGACAGGCCTAGCTCTGCCCCTACATGATGGTCCTTCCCTACCCACCCTGGTAGCTGAAGGCAAAGGGCATATACTCTTGGGAGGTCTAGGGCCCCGCCCACCACCAGTTCCTCCCCGTATTACTACAGTTGATGCTCTCTGGAAAGCACCACCTCCCAGCAGGAGGCCAACCAGCACAAAAATAGAGCATTAAACCACCAAAGCTAAGAACCCTCACGGACTCCATTGTACCCCCCGCCCCGCCACCTCCACCAGAACAGGCACTAGTATCCACAGCTAAGAGACCCATAGACAGTTCACATCACAGGACTCCGTGCAGACAACCTCCAGTACCAGCCCAGGGCCAGTAGACTCACTGGGTAGCTAGAACCCAGGAGAGACATCACAGCAGTTCTGCTCATAGGAAGCCACATGCATAGGAAAACGGGGAGAGTACTACATCAAGGGAACACCCAGTGGGACAAAAGAATCTGAACAACAGCCTTCAGCCCTAGACCTTCCCTCTGACGGAGCCTACCCAAATGAGAAGGAACCAGAAAAACAACCCTGTTAATGTGACTAAACAAGGCTCTTTAGTACCCCCAAAAAAATCACACTAGTTAACCAGCAATGGATCCGGACCAAGAAGAAATCCCTGATTTACCTGAAAAAGAATTCAGGAGGTTAGTTATTAAGCTAATCAGGGAGGCACCAGAGAAAAGCAAAGCCCAATGCAAGCAAATCCAAAAGAACAATATAAGAAGTGAAGGCAGAAACATTCAAGGAAATAGATAGCATAAAGAAAAAACAGTCAAAACGTCAGAAAACTTCAGACACACTTTTAGAAATGTGAAATGCTCTGGAAAGTCTCAACAATAGAATTGAATAAGTAGAAGAAAGAAATTCCGAGCTCAAAAACAAGATCTTCAAATTAACCCAATCCAACAAAGAGAAAAAGAATAAGAAAATATGAACAAAGCCTCCAAGAAGTCTGGGATTATGTTAAATGACCAAACTGAAGAATAATCGGTGTTCCTGAGGAAGAAGCTTGGAAAACATATTTGGGGGAATAATCAAGGAAAATTTTCCCGGCCTCGCTAGAGACCTAGACATCCAACTACAAGAAGCTCTGGGAAATTCATCGCAAAAGGATCATCACCTAGGCACACTGCCATCGATTATCAAAAGTTAAGATGAAGGAAAGAATCTTAAGAGCTGTGAGGCAAAAGCACCAGGTAACCTATAAAGAAAATCCTATCAGATCAACAGCAGATTTCTCAGCAGAAACCCTACAATGCGGAAGGGACTGGGGCCTCTCAAACAAACAAAACAATTGTCAACCAAGAATTTTGTATCCAGCGAAACAAGGCATCATATAAGTAGGCATCATATATGAAGGAAATTACAGTCTTTTTCAGACAAATACTGAGAGAATTCACCATTACCAAGCCACCACCACAAGAACTGCTAAAAAGAGCTCTAAATATTGAAGCAAATCCTGGAAACACATCAAAGTAGAACCTCTTTAAAGCATAAATCACACAGGACCTATAAAACAAAAATACAAGTTAAAAAGCAAAAACAAAAAAAAACAAAGTACTCAGGCAACAAAGAGTACAATTAATGCAAGCGTACCTCACATTTCAATACTAACAATGAATGTAAATAGCCTAAATGCTCCACTTAAAAGACACAGAACCGTAAAATAGATCAGAACTCACCAACCAACTATCTGCGCCTTCAGGAGACTCATCTAACACATAAGGACTCACACTTAACTTAAAGGGGTGGAAAAAGGCATTTCATGCAAATGGATACCAAAAACTAGCAGGCGTAGCTATTCTTATATCAGACAAAACAAACCTTAAAGCAACAGCAGTTAAAAGAGACAAAGAGAGACATTATATAATGGTAAAAGGCCTTGTCCAACAGGAAAATATCACGATCCTAAACATATATGTACCTAACACTGGAGCTCCCAAATTTATAAAACAATTACTAATGCCTAAGAAATGAGATAGACAGCAACACAATAATAGTAGAGGACTTCAATACTCCACTGATAGCACTAGACGGGTCATCAAGACAGAAAGTCAACAAAGAAACAATAGATTTAAACTATACCTTGGAACAAATGGACTTAACAGATACATACAGAACATTTTGTCCAACAACTGCAGAATAAACATTTTATTCAACAGCACATGGAACTTTCTCCAAGACAGACCATATGATAGGCCATAAAACGAGCCTAAATACATTTAAGAAAACTGGAATTATATCAAGCACCCTCTCAGACCATGGTGGAATAAAAGTGGAAATCAACTCCAAAAGGAACCTTCAAAACCATGCAAATATATGAAAATTAAATAACCTGCTACTAAATGAGCACTGGGCCAAAAACGAAATCAAGGTGGAAATTAAAAAATTCTTCGAACTGAATGACAATAATGACACAACCTATCAAAATCTATGGGATACAGCAAAGGTGATGCTAAGAGGAAAGTTCATAGCCCTAAATGCCTACATCAAAATGACTGAAAGAGCACAAACTGACAGTCTAAGGTCACACCTCAAGGAACTAGAGAAACAAGAACAAACCAAACCTAAACACAGCAGAAGAAAGAAAATAACCAAGATCAGGGCAGAACTAAATGAAATTGAAACAACAACAACAAAATACAAAAGACAAATGAAAGAAAAAGCTGGTTCTTTGAAAAGATAAATAAAATTGATAGACCATTAGCAAGATTAACCAAGAAAAGAAGAGAGAAAATCCAAATAACCTCACTAGGAAACAGGAGATACCGCAACTGACACCACTGAAACACAAAAGATCATTCAAGGCTACTATATTTACACACATAAACTAGAAAACCTAGAAGAGATGGATAAATTCCTGGAAAAATATAACCCTCCTAGCTTAAATCAGGAAAAATTAGATACCCTGAGGCACCCAGCTAGCCCAGTCAGTAAAGCATGAGAATTAGATACCCTGAACAGAACAATAACAAGCAGCGAGACTGAAATGGTAATTTTAAAATTACCAACAAAAAAAAGTCCAGGACCAGATGGATTCACAGCAGAATTCTACCAGACATTGAAAGAAGAATTGGTACCAATCCTTTTAACACTATTCCACAAGCTAAAGAAATAAGAAACCCTCCCTAATTCATTCTATGAAGCCAGCATCACTCTAATACCAAAACCAGGGACGGACATAACCAAAAAAGAAAACTACAGACTGATATCCTTGATGAACACAGATGTTAAAATCTTTAACAAAATACCAGTTAACTGAATCCAACAACATATCAAAAAGATAATCCACCATGATCAAGTGGGTTTCATATCAGGGATGCAGGGATGCCTTAACATATGCAAATCAATAAATGTGATACACCACATAAACAGAATTAAAAACAAAAATCACATGATCATCTCAATAGATGCAGAAAAAGCATTCAACAAAATCCAGCTTTGCTTTATGATTAAAACTCTCAGCAAAACTGGCATACAAGGGACATTCCTTAATGTAATAAAAGCCATCTATGATAAACCCACAGCCAACATAATACTGAATGGGCAAAAGCTGAAAGCAGTCCCTCTGAGAACAGGAACAAGACAAGGATGCCCACTCTCACCACTGCTCTTCAACATAGTACTGGAAGTCCTAGCCAGAGCAAACACAAGAGAAAGAAAGAAAGGGCATCCAAATCAGTAAAGAGGAAGTCAAACTGTCACTGTTTGCTGATGATATGATTGTTTACCTCGACAACCCTAAAGACTCCTCCAGAAAGCTCCTAGAACTGATAAAAGAATTCAGCAAAATTTCCAAATACAAGGTTAATGTACACAAATCAATAGTTTTTCTATACACCAACGGCAACCAAGTAGAGAATCAAATCAAGAACTCAACCCTTTTTGCAATGGCTGCAAAAAAAAAAAAAGGGAATACTTAGGAATATACCTAACCAAGAAGTCAAAAGACCTCTACAAGGAAAACTACAAAACACAGCTGAAAGAAATCACAGATGACACAAACAATTGGAAACACATCCCATGCTCATGGATAGGTAGAATCAATATGGTGAAAATGACCATACTGCCAAAAGCAATCTACAAATTCAATTCAATCCCCATCAAAATACCACCATCATTCTTCACAGAATTAGAAAAAACAATTCTAAAATTTATATGGAACCAAAAAAGAACCTGCATAGCCAAAGCAAGACTAAGCAAAAAGAACAAATCTGGAGGCATCACACTACCTGATTTCAACTATACTATAAAGCCACAGTCACTAAAACAGCGTGGTACTGATATAAAAATAAGCACAGAGACCATTGGAACAGAATAGAGAACCCAGAAATAAATCCAAATACTTACAGCCAACTGATCTTTGACAAAGTAAACAAAACAAACAGTGGGGGAAAGGACACCCTTTTCAACAAATGGTGCTGGAATAATTGGCTAGCTATATGCAGAGAATGAAACTGGATACTCATATCACCTTATAAAAAATCAACTTAGGATGGATTGAGGACTTAAATCTAAGACCTGAAACTATCAAAATTCTAGAAGATAACATTGGAAAAACTCTGCTAGACATTGTCTTAGGCAAGGATTTCATGACCAAGAACCCAAAAGCAAATGCAAAAAAAAAAAGATAAATAGCTGAGATCTAATTAAACTAAGGAGCTTTTGTACAGCAAAAGGAACAGTCAGCAGCGTAAACAGACAACCCAGAGAGTGGGAGAAAATCTTCACAATCTAAACATCTGACAAAGGCCTAATATTCAGAATCCACAACGAACTCAAACGAATCAGTAAGAAAAAAACAAACAATCCCATCAAAAAGTGGACTAAGGACATGAATAGACAATTCTCAAAAGAAGATATATAAATGGCCAACAAATATATGAAAAAAATGCTCAACATCACTAGTGATCAGGGAAAAGCAAATCAAAAGCACAATGCAATACCACCTTACTCCTGCAAGAATGGCTATAATCAAAAAGTCAAAAAACAATAGATACTGGCGTGGATGCTGTGATCAGGGAACACCTCTACACTGCTGGTGGGAATGAAAACTAGTACAACCACTATGGAAACAGTGTGGAGATTCCTTAAAGAACTAAAAGTAGAACTACCATTTGATCCAGCAATCCCACTACTTGGTATCTACCCAGAGGAAAATAAGTCATTATTCAAAAAAGACACTTGCACACTCATGTTTATAGCAGCACAATTCACAATTGCAAAATCGTGGAACCAACCCAAATGCCCATCAATCAACGAGTGGATAAAGAAACTGTGGTATATATATATATATATATATACAATGGAATACTACACAAAGGAAGAATTAAGGGCATTTGCAGTGACCTGGATGGCATTGGAGACTATTATTCTAAATGAAGTAACTCGGGAATGGAAAACCAAACATCATATATTCTCACTGATATGTGGGAGCTAAGCTATGAGGATGCAAAGGCATAAGAATGATACAATGGACTTTGGGGACTTGCGGGGAAGAGTGGGAGGGGTACAAGGGATAAACAAATATGGTACACTGTATACTGCTCAGCTGATGGGTGAACCAAAATCTCACAAAACACCACAAAAGAACTTACTTATGCAACCAAATACCACCTATACCCCAATAACTTATGGAAAAAAATGAAAATTAAAATTACAAATTAAAAAAAAGGGGTCAGGTGCAGTGGCTCATGCCTGTAATCCCAGCACTTTGGGAGGCCGAGGCAGGCGGATCACAAGGTCAGGAGTTTGAGACCAGCTTGGCCAGTATGGTGAAACCTCATCTCTAATAAAAATACAAAAATTAGCCAGGTGTGGTGGCATGCGCCTGTAGTCCCAGCCTCTCGGGAGGCTGAGGCAGGAGAATTGCTTGAACCTGGGAGGTGAAGGATGCAGTGAGCAGAGATCACGCCACTGCACTCCAGCCTGGGTGACAGAGTGAGATTCTGCCTCAAAAAATAAAACTAAAATAAAATAAAATAAATTATCAACTGAAAAAAAAAAGAGGAGGTAGGACACAGAGAGACATCAGGGTCATGCATGCACAGAGGAATGGCCTCCGAAAAGGCAGTGTGAGGGCGGCCATCTGCAAGCCAAAGGGAAGAGGCCTCAGAAGAAACCAAACCTGCCAACACCTTGATCTGAGATTTCTAGCTCCCAGAGCTGCAAGAAACTAAATTTCTCTTGTTTAAGCCCCCCAGTATGTGGTGTTTTGGTTTGGCAGCCAAGCAAACTAAAACATAGTAAGAGAATACGTGTAAACTGTATTACCCTTTCCATAAAAATAGAGCTTTTCTTTATTTCTGCCACAGAGGCCCAGTTCTTTGACAGGGTAATTAAATGAGATGAAAAAAGTTGGCCGGGCATGGTGGCTCACGCCTGTAATCCCAGCACTTTGGGAGGCCAAGGCGGGTGGATCACCAGGTCAGGAGATCGAGACCATCCAGGCTAACACAGTGAAACCCCGTATCTACTAAAAATACCAAAAAATTAGCTGAGCATGGTGGCAGGCACCTGTAGTCCCAGCTACTCAGGAAACTGAGGCAGAAGATTGGCATGAACCCGGGAGGCGGAGCTTGCAGTGAGTGGAGATCGCACCACTGTACTCCAGCCTGGGTGACAGAGCGAGACTCTGTCTCAAAAAAAAAAAAAAAGAAAAAGAAAAAGAAAAAAGTTATTTGCAATATGACTGACCAAATAAGCACTAGGCCCCAAAGTATCATAATCTGAAAAAACAAAGTCACCAATCACAAATAAAACAATCATAATAACATAATGATTCTTTGTCTTCTCTGGGCCTATAAGATTCTAGGTAGAGATGAGGTTATTTACACTAATATGGAAAACTACAGTAAATACTAAAAAAAGATGAAAATGAGCAAAATATTTAACCTCCAAAATGCAAGATGACTCACGCCTATAATCCCAGCACTTTAGGAGGTTGAGGCAGGTAGAATCACCTAAGGTCAGGAGTTCAAGACCAGCCTGGCCAACATGGTGAAACCCTGTCTCTACTAAAAATACAAAAATTAGCCAGGTGTAGTGGCAGGCGTCTGTAATCCCAACTACTCAGGAGGCTGAGGCAGGAGAATCGCTTGAACCCGGGAGGCAGAGGCTGCTGTGAGCCGAGATCGTGCCATTGCATTCCAGCCTGGGTGACAAGAGCGAAACTCCATCTCAAAAAAAAAAAAAAAAAAAAAGTGTAAGATAAAACTATTAAAATTATCAACAATACAGTATTGAAATCCAAAAAAAGTTTTAATATAAAAGCAATATACGGTTCCTTCAAGAAAAAACTGCTCATAATCCTAACATGGAGAGATAACATGAGAATTTTGGTACGCAGCCTTCAAATCTTATTCTATGTTCACATATTCCTTTTATTAAAGAACTGAAAGCACTTGTCCATATTGTTTTGCAATTTGTTATTCACCAATTATAACAAATTATGTATTATAAACAGTTTCCCACATCATTAAGTAATATCCCATAACATGATTTTAATGGCTGCCAAGTTCAATGGATGTCTGCACCATAATTTATTGAACCAGAACTTTATGTTGGATTTTAAGATTGTGCCCAATTTTGTACTATTGTGCACACTGCTGCAGTGAACATTCTTGTGGAAAACATCAAATCTATTTCTGATTGTTTACTTAAGATACGTTGCTAAAAGTGGAATTGTTTTATGGCCTAATTTTAATAAGAATATTCTCTTCTTCTTGCATCTGTCTCTCTCTCTCTCTGTCTCTCATATATCAGGATGAAATAAATACTTGTAATTAAATCTGAAACAAGTAGAAATAACATGCACATATTTTGTAATAATGGTAATTTTTTTTAATTTCTAAAAAACAAACCGAGATAATAGAAGTTAAGTACATGTTTTTAAAGTTAAAAACACTATTCAAAATAAAAAATTTGATTTCAACTTATCACTGAAACAAAACTTGTCATTCTTGAAAGCATTATTTCTTTTTTGAGATGGAGTCTTGCACTGTCGCCCAGGGTGGAGTGCAATGGCGCGATCTTAGCTCACTGCAACCTCTGCCTCCCGGGTTCAAGCGATTCTCCTGCCTCAGCCTCCCGAGTAGCTGGGATTACAGGTGTCTGCCACCACTCCCGGCTAATTTTTGTATTTTTAGTACAGATGGGGTTTCACTATGTTGGCCAGGCTGGTCTCAAACTCCTGACCTCGTGACCCGCCCACCTCAGCCTCCCAAAGTGCTGGGATTACAGGTGTGAGCCACCATGCCCAGCCGAAAGCATTATTTCTTAAAGAAACAGAATGCTTACCCTATGACCTTTTTAAGGGGGTAGGCAGTGGAGAAACAGTAAACCTCATCCTATACCTCTAAGATACTAATAAAAATGAAATCAATTATCCATGAAATTATCAGGGTTTAAAAACCCTAAAAGATGGCATCTTATGAAAGAATAATGTTAATAATCACTATTTTCAAAACTATAAGAAGTTAGTTCTAATTATAGGAAAACTGCTATCAATATAATATGACGAAGATTCAGTTTGGTTACTTCAAGTTCCATTTCATTTGTTCCAAACTTAAGGACTGTTCTTTTTCACTGAGTCATCTACTTTATTCAAGCGTCAAGTCTACAAGCTCTTGTCTAGTCTTAGTTTTTCAACTATTTACCTAGGTCCTGTCTGATCTCTGTGGTTCGCTAGTAATGCCTATAACAAAAGAAACTGCTCAAACTTAAATTCTTAAAAACTTCAGTCTTAGCATTATACTTGTAATTAATGTTATGTGACAACTACGATTTTTTGCCAACATATTCAGAGTATAAAAAGTTCATTCCATCTTTGTCCTAAACTTCAAAGCTTTATCCCAAACCATTAACAATGGCCAGATTCTTCTCCCCAGGGCCAACCATTTTTTTGACAAGCACCTAAAGCTATCCTAGAACTGAGGAACTTTGAGTTTCCTCCTAAAAATGGCCTGCTGAGTAAGGACTGAGGAACGAGTCATTGGGGCAGATAATTATTTGAAGAGGGAAAAAGAAAAGCTGCTAGAGGAAAAATCTGAAGCCTAAACATGCCAAGAGGTTGAAACTAGAGGTGAAAAGCAAGCCATGGATAAATATGACATTAAAATTATAGATAACAAATGAAAAAATAGACACGTTAACACCTCATCAAAATTAAAAATTTTGTGCATCAAAAGATACTACATATCAAGAAAGTTAAAAGAAAATGCACAGCCTAGGAGAAAATATTTGCAAATATCACATGTATGATAGGGTCTAATATCCAGAATATATAAAAATAACTCTGACAATAAAAAGAGACAGCTCAATTAAAAACACAAAGACAGGAGTGCAAAAGTCCCATTCGAAAGAAAATAAAACATTAAAAAAAAAAGCAGGCAAAGAACTTGAATAGGCATTTCTCAAAAAAAAGAAAAAAAATACAAATGGCCAATAAGCACATGAAAAGATACTCAACATCATTAGACAATAGAGAAATGCATATCAAAGCCACAGTGAGATATCAGTTCATATCCACTATAAGGGTTATAATATTTTTTAAAAAAGAAGAAAAATTAACAAGTGCTTCACTGATAAGCATGGGGAGAAACTAAAACACTCATACATTCCTAGAATATAAAATGGTACAGCCCTATGAAAAATAGTTGGCTACTCCTCAAAAAGTTCAACATAGAGTTACCACATGACCCAGCAATTCCACTCCTGGGTACATACCCAAGAGAATTAAAAGCATATGTTCACACAAAAACCTGTACATGCATATTCATAGTGGCATTATTCATAATAGCCCAAAATTAGAAACAATCCAAATGTTCATCAACTGATGAAAAAAACAAAATACATTAGCCATACAGTGGGATGCCATAAAAAAAGTATGAGGTACTGTTATGTGGTACAATATGGCTGAATCTTAAATTTAAAAAGATTATGCTCAGTGAAAGAAGATAGACATACAGGGCCACATATTGTAGGATTCCATTTACATAAAGTGTCCAGAACAGACGACACATAGAGACAGAAAGTCAAGTACTGGTTGCCAGGGACTAGAGGAAGGAGGAGAATGGGGAGTTACAGCCAATGTATATGGGGTTTCTTTTCAGGGTAATGAAAAAGTTCTGGAATAGTGGTGAAGGCTGTACAACATTGTAAATATACTTAAAACCACTGAATTGCATACTTTAAAGTGATTAAAATAGCAAATTTTGTTATGTAAATTGTATTGTGAGTGAAAGAAAATTGATCCAAAAATACAAAGTAAGCCAGAGAGTGGAGTGGGTCCTAAAAGGCTGCAGAAGAACAAAGAGGAGAGGTTTTCAGAAGGTTTTAAAAACTTAATTCTAGGCCAGGCGCGGTGGCTCATGCTTATAATACCAGCACTTTGGGAGGCCAAGGTGGGTGGATCATGAGGTCAAGAGATCGAGACCATCCTGGCCAACATGGTGAAATCCCGTCTCTACTAAAAACACAAAAATTAGCTAGGCATGGTGGCACATGCCTGTAGTCCCAGCTAATCAGGAGGCTGAGGCAGGAGAATCGCTTGAACCCGGGAGGCGGAGGTTGCAGTGAGCCAAGACCGCGCCACTGCACTCCAGCCTGGTGACAGAGCAAGACTCTGTCTCAAAACAAACAAACAAACAAACAAACAAACTTAATTCTAGATGCTTTGGAGTTCTTTCAAAAATAAGTGGTTAAAAATTACAAATTTTAAAAATAGCTAAAGAGATGTTTTCCAGTCTTATGAGTTTTAGGAAATTAGTAGATGGTTTCTACATGTACTATATTGGGATTTGGAAAATGTTTAAGGGAACATTTCAATTTACTGAAACAGTATATTTATATGTAAGCACGTTACATAAAAAATTGCAATGAAATTTAAAACAAATTAGAAAACTAAGTTATACTAGCCCATATCTATGATTTAAGATCCATAAAAATGTGACACAATGGAATTCACAGTTTTCTGGAAACTACGGATCATATTTTAAAGGTCCTAAAAAACGTTGTTTTATTGCTATAATCACCTCTGTTGTTAATATCACTACTAACAATAAAACTATGCTTTTAAATATAAATGCAGTATTCGTATTTGTCTTAGATGCCAGCCTTGCCAAGCTCTATATACGTACCTAGGTTATACCACACATACAAAAATAATCTGCCATACATCTAATTTCATAAGCAAACCATCTAATCACTAGTTTTTATTTACTGAACATTCACAAGCTATATAACTAAAATAATGAGGTGAGGGTTTGGTTTGTCTTTTTCTTTCCCTAGAAATGGAAGGTATGATCTCGGTGTAGTGCATTTGTTATAATAGAAAGATGCAACACAGTCAAAGACAAAGTCATTCTTGACTTTTTGCCCATTCTAAGTTCCCAGGACAAGGCAAAAGTCAAGAGTTCTAGCCTTCGAATTCAGCAATTACCATAGTAACAGTAGTCTTATTCAAACAAAGAAGGACAGTTCAGGCCTCTCAGCTTTCTCTATACCTAAGACACGTATACACTTATAAATGAATAACTCAGGCACTTCTATGGTTCCATATATAATGGAAGCAATTTAAAGCTTCCAGAATATGCAAATTCCTGCTGTGCTGGAATTAAGTTGAAATATGGGAGATAGGAACAATTTCTTGTATCTACACAGCAAGCTTTATACAACAATAGATTATAGTTTATGAGATAGGGAAAAGGAAATTTTAATTAAAGAATTTTAGTATAAACATCTCCTGGTGTCTCTTAGCTTATATACTTGCATCTATCTAATAACAAGAGCCTCTTCTACAAAGTTCTAAGAAACAAAGTACCGAAGTCCAGGCATAGTGGCTTACGCCTGTAATCCCAGCACTTTGGGAGGTCAAGGCAGGCAGATCCCTTGACCCCAGCAGTTTGAGACCAGCCTGCGCAACACAGCAAAACCCCATCTCTACAAAATATACAAAAATTAGCTGGGCATGGTGGCATGTAACTGTAGTCCTAGCCACTTGGGAGACTAAGGCGGGCGGATTGCTTAAGCCTGGGAGGTCAAGGCTTCAGTGAGCTATGATCATGCCACTTCATACCAGCCTGGGCAACAGAGTGAGACCGTCTCAAAAAAGAGAAAGAAAGAAAGTACCAGAAAGGCAAGAATAGTTTGTCAAGGAACAAAATCCAGGAGTCATATCCTGGATTTTCATTTCATAACTCTCAACACGTAATTTGAAAGAAAGAGTCAACCATCCACAGGTAGACAAAGACTACAACAAACCTTGGGAATTTTGTAACCTAACTTTTACATTGTTTAAACTTTAGCTTCAGATGAAAAGTCACTAAGGGAAAATTATTCCTTCATTTTAATTATTATCATGTAAGGCTGACAGAAAATAATGGTCAAAGTTTTTAAGGTCACTGCTTATATAAACAAGATACAACTAGGTATTTTGAATTCACAAATACCTAGGCATTAACCCTCTTGTGGGTATTCATTTCAACTCTAATAAAACTTTAAGGAGACAGAAATGAATGGGTAGCAAAAGTTTAAGATAGACAAAACTAATAAGTATTGATAACAAGTGCTGATCACCCTGTGTGTGTTATCTCTGTTAAGCTGTGGCAGGTGATCCTAGGCGATAAGAACTGAGAAAGTGAAAATGGGGTTTACAATTATGATTTGTGAGGAACTTGTAACATCCCCAGTGTCTATTTTTTTTTTTTTTTTTTTTTTTTGATACAGAGTCTCACTTTGTCACCAGGCTGGAGTTCAGTGGCACAATCTCATCTGACTGCAACCTCCACCTCCCACGTTCAAGCAATTCTCATGTGTTAGCCACCGAGTAACTGGGATACTGGGATTACAGGCATGAACCACCATGTCCAGCTAATTTTTTTTGTATTTTTAGTAGAGACAGGATTTCAGCATGTTGGCCAGGCTGGTCTCAAATTCCTATGCTCAAGTGATCCACCCTTCTCAGCCTCCCAAAGTGCTGAAACTACAGGCATGAGCCACTGTGCCCAGCCCAAAATCTCCAATGCTTAGCCCCTTAATAGAACCTGGAGCAGGCTGGGCGTGGTGGCTCACACCTGTAATCCCAGCACTTTGGGAGGCCAAGGCAGGTGGATCACTTGATTTCAGGAGTTCAAAACCAGCCTGCCCAACATGGTGAAACCCTGTCTCTATTAAATATACAAAAAAATTAGCCAGGTGTCATGGCACACACCTGTAATCCCAGCTACTCAGGAGGCTGAGGCAGGAGAGTCACTTGAACCCTGGAGGTAAAGGTTGCAGTAAGCTGAGAATGGGCTACTGCACTCCAGCCTGTGTGACAGATTGAGACTCCTTCTCTAAAAAGAAAAAAAAAACCAAGAACCTGGAGCAGATCCACCATATAATATATATTGATAATCATTCCTCCAGCTAAAGACTGCAATGGCCTCTTCTCAGTAGCCTCTGATGATTCTGTCTTGCTCTTTCTTACCCTGTGTATTTTCTAGTACCTTTGCCATCATCTGGGCATCCCCTTCTCCCAGAACTTTCAAGTACTTCCAGATCCAGTTTTTTAAAAAATCATTTCCAAAACTCACTCCTACCTCTAAACTTCTATTAAGTGTGAGTATTCCACTCATTTTGAAAGTACTTACGCACAGCCTGGTGAGAGTTCTTACGCTGAATAGTTAACTTTCCTTATTTAATTATTTTTATTATTTAACTTTTATCTATTTCAGCTCCTTAAGCATAGTATTGTATATTTATATTTCTTTCTGTTTTTTTATATATATATAGAAGGTGCTATTAAATATTTATTGGTTTGAATTTAACACTATTCATCCCTTTTTTTTCAATCGTCATTACTGCTGATTAAACAAACTTAAAAAATATAGAGGAAGATGAGAGTACTCCACTTCATTGCAAAACTACTTCTAAACCACTGCTTTGGGCTATTCCAAGTAATATTAAAAAACAAAACAAAACAAAAAAACAGAAACCCTGGCCAGGCATGGTGGCTCAAGCCTGTAATCCCTAAAGGGGTCTCGCTCTATCACCCAAACTGGAGTGCAGTGGCATGATCATGGCTCACTGCAGCCTTGAAATCCTGGGCTGTAAGGATTCTCCTGCCTCAGCCTCCTGAGTACATGGGACTACAAGCACATACCACCACCCCTGGCTAATTTTTAAAATTTTTTGTAGAGACAGGGTTTCCCTATGTTGCCAAGGCTAGTCTTGAACTCCTGGCCTCAAGTGATCCTCTTGCTTCGGCCTCCCAAAGTACTGTTATTTTTGCACTAATGTGGACAGATACTAACTAGTTTGAAAAAAAAAATCTTGGCAGCCAATGAAGCCAAAATTTTAGCTCAGTCACGTGTCTTTTTTCCAACTCAATGTCATATTTGTATAGATATACATTTATTCTTTCATATATCACAAGAAGATATATCACAAAGAACAATGCTGTTGGAAAGGAGTCCCAATTTACTCTATAGCTTGGGCTCTGGATAGTACTACATGAGGATCATCTCTACAAGTGGATAACCATGACTTGCTTTGAAAGATCTCAAGAAGAGACTATTTCACATTCTCACTGGCTAACCCTTACCAGGGCCTTGAAGATGTCAGGAAATTATTATTGCTATAATTTATACTTATTGTCTCTTTTCACCAGTGGATGCAGAAGATAAGTTTTAGAACTTTATACCTAAAGACCCCTACTGGATCACTCTGTCCTTTCTTGTCTTTCATTTCCTTCTAAATGTTTAATCATTTCCATTCCTGCTTCACAAAGTTATTGTAAGGATCACTTGAAATGGAATACAACAAAACACCTAGCTCTGTACCTGACACAGAGTAAGCATATACCTTTCTTTCCTTTCTCATCAAGGACAAAACTGATTATCTCCATCAAAAGGCAAAGCAGTTGGGGTATCCTAATGAGAATCTCATAATTAATGTACAGGTACACCCCAAAATCTGTAAGTTTATATATTTTATTTGGCATTTTCTTTACTTTGATTTTTTTTTTTTTTTTTTTTTTTTTTTTTTTTTTTTTTTTGAGGCAGAGTCTTACTCTGTCATCCAGGCTAGAATGTAATGGCACAGCTCACAGCAGCCTCAACCTCCCGGGCTCAATCAATCTTTCCACCTCAGCCTCTGGAGTAGCTAAGACCATAGGCACATGCCACCATGCCCAATTAATTTTTGTATTTTTTGTAAAGGTGGGGTTTTGCCATGTTGCCCAGGCTGGTCTTGAACTCCTAGGGTCAAGTGATCCACCCACCTTGGCCTCCTGAAGTGCTAGGATTACAGGCATGAGCCACTGCGCCCAGCCGGCATTTTCAGTAAAATAATATTATAAAACCAGATTCTAATTGTTCTTTCCTGCCCAACCTAGTCAATTTTTATCCAAATCCCAAATTTTTAGCTATTATGATATATTTTAAAGCTTAGATATTGTAAACTAAAATAGCTCGAGAAACATATACTATAAAAAGATACCCTTTGTGAAAATTTTTTTCTTAAAATTATTCCTAGCCTCACCTAAACCTTATTCAGTCACATTTACACTTAAAATGTTTTTTGCTCTTCTTACAGTTACTGTAAATGTGCTCCTCCCTCCCTTTCAAAATGTGAAATACTGTCAGAAAAGGCAGATTTTATAAAATCAAACACCTACAGTAATATTGCAACATGCTAGAACATAACTGTGAGAGAAAATTAATTCAGTAAAATGGTATCTTGTTATTGCAGTCTGTAACTCTCTTGTCTCTTTTCTAACGATTTTTAAAGTCAGAACAGTCCATACGCTTCTTACAATATCAGTGTTTTCAGTTGAATTTTCTCCTTTAGTCTTAAGATTGATTCTATTCTGAAAGTAATAAAAAAATAAATAAATGGAAAAAATACCAAAGCTTGATTTTTCAGATTACTACTTGAAGGGTAGTTTGGAAAAATTCTGTTTTCACTTTCAGCTCCTTCTTTGCCTCAGAACAAACATGGCTTTTTGTCATAAACAAATGCTATGACAGAATGTTTAAATGAACCCTTTGATTTGCAACCACCTTATCTTCAAATGCCACTATATTTGTGAGAATTTGTTTCCTTTAGTCTGATAATACAGCAAGACCCAGTTAAAATAGCAGGATTTCCTAAAACAAGTTGTAAAACCTAAGTTCTGAAAAAGATTGCCCGTAAACTCAATAGAATAAATAATGATGATTCTTATTAGATTGTTTTTCTTATCCAAGAGAAATCTAGTGTTTACAAAATCTTAACTAGAATAATGGTTACCTTAAGGAGATACTGTATTCAGGACAGAAGATGCTTGTATATTGGACCCATGCACCAACCTCCTCTTCAGTTTCCCTTTCTTTGCCTTCTGTTACTGAAAACAGATTAAATGATTCAAATCTTCTTACAGATACATGTCGCAGGCAATCATCCAGGTGTTTTTGCTTCAGAACCTTTGAAATAAAGCCAAATATTGCAGTCATGTTATCTAAACATATAGTAAGTTTAGTGTTCAAAATGTTCAAAATTTAAGTGGTAAGGGGACTTTCCCTTCTAATAATGGCAGATTAGATAATTCAGATATATCTCCTACTGAAGATAACTATAAAAGATGAACAAAATATTTTAAAGCATTACTTGAAGACATCAGAGAGCAAAGACAGTGAAGATTTACAAGTCTGATATCTTTTTTTTATTTTTTGAGACAGGATCTTACTTTGTCACGCAGCCTCACTGTCACCCAGCCTGTCACCCAGCTGGGTTCAGGCGATCCTCCTACCTCAGGCTCCCTAGCAGCTGGAACTAAAAGTATGCACCACCACGTCTGGTTAATTTTTTAAATTTTTTGTAGAGTTGGGGTCTCCCTATATTACCCAGGCTGGATTCAAACTCCTGGGCTCAACTGATCTTCAACCCTGGCCTCCCAAAGTGCTGGGATTACAGATGTGAGCCACAGCACTTGGCTTGCAGTCTCATATCTTTAAAAGGAGAAAACCTACAAAGGTTACTCTGACTTTTGCAACCACTTTTCTCCTGGGGATATTTGTCAATTCCAAAAGAAAGAACCAAGAAGATAAGCTGCTTCTTTAACAACCTATGGAGCTAGGAGAGAAACGTCGAATTTCAAAGCTTACCTAGGAATGGGGAGGTATATTGAGTATGCAAGGTATGTATGTTTTAGCATAATGAATAATTTTGCTGGTGTTGCTGAAAGCCAGGTTTTTAAGTGTGGGACATATCAACCAATAATAACGCTTGGATTTTATTTGGATCCTCCTCCAAAATAATCAAATTATAAAGAAAAATTATGACAAAATGGGGAAAATTTGAAAACTGATCAGATATTTCATGACATCAATTAATTATTCTGGGTTGATGTGGTATTGTGATTTTTTAATGTCATTTTTATAAGTTCATAATGAAATATTTAAAGAAAAAATGACATCTGAGATTTGCTTCAAAATAATGTTGGTGGGGCAATGGGAGAAGTGAGAATAAACACAGCTGTTCATGAGTTAAAATTGTTGAAGCTTATCAGTACCTGAATGATTATTGTATTCTTCTCTCTAGCTTTATATATGTTTTATATTTCCCATGATAGAAAAATCTTAGATATAAAATAACTTCGGACTCATAAGCAAACAAAAATAAAGAAAAAGATATTTGAAAAGCCAAATATATTTGGAAACTAGGCAATGTACTTATAAATAACCTGTGAAACAGAAAAAGAACACATAATAAAAACTATAGGCCAGGTGCAGTGGCTCATGTCTGTAATCCTAACACTTTGGAAGGCTGAGGCAGGAGGACTGCTTGAGGCCAGGAATTCCAGACCAGCCTGAGCAACATGGCAAGACCCCATATCTACAAAAAATAAAAATAGGCTGGGCACAGTGGCTCATGCCTGTAATCCCAGCACTTTGGGGAGGCTGAGGCGGGTAGATCACCAGAGGTCAGGAGTTTGAGACCAGCCTGGCCAACATGGTGAAACCCCATCCTTACTAAAAATACAAAAATTAGCCAGGTGTGGTGGCGGGGGCCTGTAATCCCAGCTAATGGGGAGGCTGAGGCAGGAGAATCGCTTGAACCCAGGAGGCAGAGGTTGCAGTAAGCCGAGATTGTGCCATTGCACTCCAGCCTGGTTGACAACAGCGAGACTCTGCCTCAAAAAAATTTTAAAATAAAAATAATTAGTAGGATGTGGTGGTGTCTGCCTGTAGTCCTAGCTACTCAGGAAGCTGAGGCAAGAGGATTGCTTGAGCATAGGAGTTTGAGGTTGTAGTGAGCAATGATCAAGCCATTGCACTCCAAATTGGGCAACAGAGTGAGGCTCTATCTCTGAAAAAACAAAGAAAATTATAAAGTATTTTGAATTGAATGACAATAGAAATACATTTCAAAACATATGACATGCAGCTAAATCCAGGCTTACAGAAAAAAATATAGAAAGGCCAAAAGTTAATAAGCATTCATTGCAAAAATTTGAAAAATAAGCAAAATAGATCCCTAAAAGAGTACAGGTTAATGAAGTAGAACACAAACACAGGAGAGAGGATCAATAATACTAAACGTTGTTTCTTTGAAAAGATTAATAAAACTGATAAATCCTTAATAAGACTAATAAGAAAAAAGGAAGAAGTATCAATGTGATACAGGGAGATTACTATAAATCCTGTAGACATTAAAAAATAATAATAAAGGGATATTTATGAAAACTAACTTTAAAAATTTAGATGAAATGGACAAATTCCTAGAAAAACACAACTACTAAAACTGACACAAGAAGAAATGGAAAATCCGAATAGTCTAAACTATTTCAAAAACTGAATTCATAAATATAAAACTTACCACAAAGAAAACTCCAGGCCTAGATTGCTTACAAGAAAATTACATTACATGTCTGAGTAAGAATTAATGCAAGTCTTACCACATTCTTCATTAAATACTCAAACAACACTATGGGATAGATATCTACTACGTGAGAGAAAAAACTAGAACACAGGGCAGTTAAGCAATTTGCCCAACGTCAGAGGGCTCACAAGAGGCAAACCCAAGGTTAAAATCCAGGCTGCCTGACTACAGACCCTAAACTCTTAACACCTCTGCTTGTAGAGAATATGATAAACCGGCATCACCTATCCATTCCAGCTTCCAAGATCCCTTTCTATTTTATAGAGTTGGAAAGCTAGAAGCTGTATTTCCTGGAATCCTTAGCAGCCAAAGTTTCAGATGTGATTTTGGTTTAACTAATTAGATGCACTAACATGAGATTTGAAACAAGGAAAGATGGTGTTAACTATAATTCACAACCAACTTGTGCTGCTTAGAATAGTTGTAAAGATACTTGGTTTTTCTGAAGCAGCTTTAACAGAGGTTCCAGTGTTGACTCTCTAATTTAATGGAGAGTGAGAGGGAGCACAAGTGGCATCACTTCTCCTGGTTGCTTCTAGAATCTATAGTTATGGCATACTTTGCTTCTAGAATCTATAGTTATGGCACAGCAGCTTCCTGTTCACCAAAGATCACAGCTAAAGTGATGTAATCCTGGAGACAGCTTCAGGTTCTTTATTGTGGTAGAGGTAGTATTTCACTTGGCTGGCCAGTTTCAGCTTTATACTGTTCTGGCACTCTGTTGTTCTGGGATTCACTCTTAGACTGTTTCTCCAGTGATTTTGTAAGCACTTAATTCACTATGCTAAACCCCCTTCTGCTTAAAGTAGCTAGAGTGGTTTCTATTTTCAAAAAAGGAACCCTTATTCCAAAGATGCATAAATCTTATGTGTAGAAGGGCAAACTGAGATCAAAACAATCAAGAAAATATATCAGTATGAATATATTTCATAGGAAAAATGTTTAAATTTTATATACTATGTAGAAGTTTTAGAAGGTTAGTTTTTTAAATGGAGGATAGGAAAAGGTAGTCTCTCTCTTTGAAGGTTTTATTTATTTTTAATTGTTTAAAAGACTTAATCAAAAGCAGGGTCTTGTTCAGGCATGGTGGCTCATGCCTGTAATCCCAGCACTTTCAGAGGCAAAGGTGGGTAGATCACTGGAGGCCAGGAGTTCGATACCAGCCTGGCAACATGATGAAACCCCATCTCTACTAAAAATACAAAAATTAGGTGGTGCATGGCATGCACCTGTAATCCCAGGTTCTTGAGAGGCTGAGGCACGAGAACTGCTTGAGCCTGGGAGGCAGAAGGCACAGAAGGCATGAGAATTGTTTGAGCCAGATTGCACTACCGCACTCCAGCACAGGCAACAGAGCAAGATTCTGTTTAAAAATAATAATAATAATACAGGGTCTTATTATAGTCTGTCAACTATGGGCAACAGGAAGAAAAACAAACTACTCAACAGAGCTTACTCTTAGGAAAAAACCAAGTATTAAATTTTTAAAAATATAAAATGTAGACATTATAAATTATCTTCAATCTTGCCCAATTAAACTCCAAACAGTAAATACCTTTTAATAGTCTAAATTACTCTGATGTCAAGGTAATGGCACCAAGGTACTCTGATGTCAAGGTAATGGTACCATAAACCGCTAATGTAAAAAATAATTTAAGTCACCACATGTATAATACTGGAAGGGGCTTACATAGTTTAGTATGATCTGCATGATCTACAGTATGACAACGTGTTCTACATGATCGACAATATGACAACAAGCTAATACTCAATGAAAGTAACAGGCAACATATTTAGAACAAATAAGACATTTATATAATCCATGTTAGGTAAAAGTAATTGCAATAGGAAATCAAGTCAAATTACTTTTGACATTGCTTTAAAAAGAAGATTCAGTTATTTTAAGGCCATCAATAATATTGGTAGTTTAATGAACTGAGGGGATACTCAAATCTCCCATCAAGTTATAACCTTATCATCTACCACTTTTAGAAGACCTCCTTCAAATACCCATGTTATATAATTAAATAATATTCAAATGAAATTATCTGGGGTGAAGGAATAGTCAAGGCATTTTCTCATTCTCCTAAGTAAGTCAATGAGCTATTTAGTCAAATATCAATGCTATACCAAATAAGTTCATGTCAAAAGATTAAGTATCAGAAGAAGAAAAAAAAGACATCAAGTCCTAAGGTCCCTAAACCCATTAGGTAAACAACGTATGCAACTGAACACAATGGAAGTCAAAGACCCATTTATTAACCTGAAATGTTTGTTTACTCCAGAACTAACTAAACTGATCATAACTATACAGAAACACTTATGAAGACCAGATGGGTAGAGGAGTAAGGCTAAACACAAAAGTATTGGTTGAAAATCTTTTAGAAGAGTAGCTAGATGCCCTGATTACATCATCAACACCAGGCAACCACACTTCCCCACAATGGTACTTTGATAGATACATTTCTAGAGAAGATGAGTAACAGTTCTGATCTTAAACATCAAGTACAGCTTAAAGTAGTATAACAGGCTCTTCATTCTGATCAATATCCCTTTCCTTCACTTAGCTTCCAGATAATAGGCAGCTAGTCTTATATCTGCCAGAGAGGAGAGTGCAATATAGAATGAGTACCCCTTATCCAAAATGGAACCAGAAGTGTTTTGGATTTTGAATGTGTTCAGATTTTGGATTTGTTTGGATTTGGGAATATTTGCAAAACATAAAGAGAAGGCTTGGGATGGGACCCAAGTCTAAACATGAAATTCGTTTGTTTTTCATATATACCTTATACACACAGCCTGAAGGCAATTTATATAATTTTTAAAATAATTTTATGCATAAAACAAAGTTCTGACTGTATTTTAATTGCGACTTGTCACATGAGGTCAAGCATGGAATTTTCCATTCGTGGCAACATGTCGGCTCTCAAAAAGTTTCGGATATTGAAGCATTTAAGATCTTTAATTTTTGTATTAGGGATACTTAACCTGGTTTCCTTTCTCGGATATTGGAACAAGAAAAAAAGACCTGTAGATACTGACATTTGGGATCCACTCAACAAAAATGGCCAATTCCAGTTACTCTACAGTTAAGAGGACAGTTAACAGAATTCTGAATCCCTATATTTATATATGAATCTATGCTCACGGATGCAAGTAAAAACCAGAAAACCTTATCCTTTACATGCAGAAGCTATAGTGTTTCCCGTTTTTAAGACACAGCAACAGGCCGGGCATGGTGGCTCACACGTGTAATCCCAGCACTTTGGGAGGCTGAGGTGGGCAGATTGCTTGAGCTCAGGAGTTCGAGACCATCCTGGGCAACATGGCAAAACCCCATCCCTGCCAAAAAAAATACAAAAATTAGCCAGGCGTGGTGGTGTGCACCTGTAGTCCCAGCTACTCAGAAGACTAAGGCACAAGAATCGTTTGAACCCAGGACATGGAGGTTGCAGTGAGCCGAGATCACACTGCTGCACTTCAGCCTGGATGATGGAGTGAGACTTTGTCTCAAATAATAATAATAATAATAACAATAGCTGCTATTTATTTTGAGTCTATGATGTGGCAGATTCCAAGCTAAACATTTTACAAATATTATCTCAAATACTCAAAACAACCCTCCAAAGTATGTGTTATCACTCCCATTAAGTGAAGAGAAAACTGAGGTTAGAAAGTAAAAAGTTGTCCAAATTCCAACAACTTATGGAAGACTTATATGACAACTATTACCAAAAGGATTCAAGATGGCTTAAAAAGATGAACAATACAACAAGATAACATTTACGAAGAAAAAGAGAAAGCAAAAGTAAGCATATAAAACAAAGTCAAGAATAAAGGTGAAACAAAAATACATTCCAAAACAATCTAAATACTTGATATAGATCAGTGAAGAGCATCCAGTACGTGGTAGTAGACCTAGGACTGGATCAAGACTTAGATGCATCTGACGCCAGTGTCAAGTTGTATGCTTGCCAAGTTAACTGTGCTTCTTCACAAACCTTTTTATTCTACTTATTCTTCAAAATAACAAATTAAATTTGTCGTCAATTAAATATTTAACTTGTCATTAATTAAATATTACAAAACTAATAACATAGAGCTGAAAGGGAGTTATCGTTACCCTAAAAGCCAAGTTGAATGTTTGAGAAAGATAAAGGTAAGTTGCTTAAAAGTTTACTATCAGTTTAGGTGTTGGAAGCCAACTATAAACATTTGAAGAATTACAAATATCTAGAAAGATTTGACACTCAGAAAATAACTTCACTTGGAATATGTATCGTTATTACAATTCACCTCTTAACCAACTTTTTCAATTAGCCAATCCAGGAAAAAGCATCCTGCTTTGATATAAACTGAACTGTGAAATATTCCATAATCAGATTCTTCAGCCAAGTATTCATACCTCTAGGCAAGATTTTTCATTCGGTAGGTGGTTTGTAAATACGTGTGTAACAGTCATTGCTACTTTTTCATCTGCCCTACATTGCCTCCTTTTAGGAACTGCCCCTCCCTCACTCTATGTAATTCTAGTGAGGTTGTTACCTTACCTGCCACAGGGTGGGCTGATAACCCAGGTTAGCCAAAGTGCCCCATTCTGGACACAGCAATTGGTCTAAACTTGGCCTATCAGAGTCCTTTGGAGGAAATGATTTGGATGTTGGGGAAAAGAGTTATTTCTTCTGGATTACTAGCTGGATGGATATGAAAGCCCGGAGTTGCCAGTGGCCATCTTTGTCAACATGTAATGAGACTCAACAAAGAGGAAAACAGAACAACATCCATAACCTCTACTGATATTGATTCATCAACTTCCAGACCTCATCTAATTTAAGTACTCGCTTGACTCAAATCTTGGCAACTTACCATGTAACCTGGAACCAAATGATGCACTAGGTCAACCAGGTTTTCTCTCAAAACCTATGTTTTGTTAATTACAAAACACAGAAAATACTGAATAGTTAACATAAAGTAAAAGGCCATGAGACAGCCTTGGAGCTCTATAGGGTAATGGAAAGACAGAATTTTAAAGGAAAAAACAAGTAGACAGAGCAGATGTTCTTCAGATGTCCCACGAGCGAGAAAAGGAGTCACATATCTCTAGCACTGCTTAGATTCCTTATAGTTTTCCAGTACTAGATGCATATAAGATAGGAATGGTTCATTCATTTGAAATACATTTACTAAGAGCTTGTAAATGTTTAATATATGTGATCGATTAAATTGTAATAGAAAAATATTCACTTCCTCTTTGTCACCTCCAAGGAAGGAGTTGTATTTCCCTGCCCCTTGAATTTGGCCTTTGCCAAATATCTTACTTTGGCCAATAGGAAATAAACACATGATGTGAGCAGGGGTTTAAAATGTGTCTCTGTGGTTGGCCTTGCTCTTATACCTCTGCTATCACCATGAGGACTTTAGCCCACTAGTCCAAAGATTAGAGACATATGGACCACATGTGCATCATAGAGATACCCAGATGACTACAGCCTATGTCGGTCAGCTCCCAGGTGGCCCCCAGATGCACCAACAAAATAAATACTAACTGTTGTATGCCACTGTGATGTTGCGGTTCTTACTTAGCAATAGCTTACTGATAAAATACACTAAGGACTAGGTGCTATGCGCCACTTAAAGACTGTCCTTACTCTCAGGCTTTCCACAGACACTTAACAACATCTACTAAAAATCAATTAACCAAGCCCTGCGCTAGGTGCAGAGGATGTAAATTAATAAAACATCACCTTTTCCCAGGGAGAATGCCCATTCTAGTAAGAAAAAGAGACCCTGATCACATGATCATAAAATAATATAAAGGGCTCACTGGTAGAGTGGGCTGAGGGTCTAACTTAGCCCAGAGGCATTAGGGGTGGCTTCACAGAAGAGTAGTTTGAAATGGAAGTGTGAAGAATGAACAATCATTCACCAAGTAGAGAAGATAAAAAGACTCTAAGCAGGCAGATATATACCAAAAGTTTCGATGTCAGAACGTGTGGGGACTTCATGTAACAGCCACAGCTGAAACTTGTCATTGTTTTCATTTAGACCGCAATTTAGAATGAACATAAGTGCTGTAGTTTTTACTATACTGAGAATCACTGAAAGCCAGGTATCATGGCATACCCCTGTAATCCCAACTACTCAGGAGGCTGAGGTGGGAGGATTGCTTGAGCCCAGGAGTTACCTGCCTGGGCAACAAGCAAGACTCTATCTTATTTAAAAAAAAAAAAAAAAAAAAAAAAAAAGGAAGGGTGGGGGCGGTGGGCGTGGCAGGCATGGTGGCTGATACCTGTAATCCCAGCACTTCGGGAGGCCAGGCAAGTGAATCACCTGAGGTCAGGAGTTTCAGACCAGCCTGGCCAACATGGCGAAATTCCGTCTCTACTAAAAACACAAAAATTAGCTGGGCGTAATGGCGAGCACCTGTAATCCCAGCTATTCGGAAGGCTGAGTACGGGAGAATTGCTTGAACCAGGGAGGCGGAGGCTGCAGTGAGCCGAGATTGCGCCACCGCACTCACGTCTGGGCAACACAGTAAGGCTCTGTATCGAAAAAAAAAAAAAAAGAGGGGGGTTGCCGGGCACGGTGGCTCATGCCTGTAATCCCAGTACTTTGGGAAGCCGAGGTGGGTGGATCACCTGAGGTGGGGAGTTCGAGACCAGCTTGACCAACATGGAGAAACCCCGTCTCTACTTAAAAAAAAAAAAATTAGCCAGGCGTGGTGGTGCATGCCTGTATTCCCAGCTACTGGGGAGACTGAGGAAGGAGAATCATTTGAACCCTGGAGGCGGAGGTTGTGGTGAGCGGAGATGGCAGCCATTGCACTCCAGCCTGGGCAACAAGAGGGAAACTTCATTTCAAAAAAAAGGAGGGGGGAAGGGGGGTTGAGTCCACTCTCCCCAGCTCACGCAAGATCTCATTTCAGTGGTCACTATTAAAAAAAAATAGATATTTACTTTATTATAGATACTTCCTATGATGATCTGTGAGGACATGCATTTTCTTATCGTGTAATACCATTTGTAACAATAGCAAAACCAGATCATTACTGGTCTGGAAAGACTGTCAATGTATCAGCAAATAAATCTTAATTAACTCTGATGATCTACTTAACTCATAACTCTAAAAGCACTAAAAGACCACTGTATGAAAAGGTGACTCAAGGCAACTGCAAACAAAGTGATCCCCAAAATACTAAAAGCACAATCTCAAGTAAAGTGGCAATAGCTGGGAAACTCTTTTCCAAACACAACTGTCAGAAATGGAAAAATGTCCTCCTGAGTAAAGTTTTCGGCAGAAAATTTCAGGCAGAGGCATAACACTGGTATGCAAAAACAATAACCAGACTTCACTTCAAGAAGTGAGCGAAGAATGTGAGTGATCATAAATCAGAACTTCCGTCAAGCTTGCAAGAGTGAAGTTGTAAGTAACAGCAGAAACTTTGAAGTACCAGAAGATACCATCATTCAAAAACGAACACACTTTTGACTAGCCCACCTTGGACACGGAGAATCTCGCTGATCACTATAAACTACAAGATAATCATTTAACTTTGAGACCTCAGTGAGAGAGGGTATCAGCTTTTCCTACTCCTTGCACGCTCCGCTGTACGGAAGATGCCGAGGGAACGCATGCCGTGTCTCAGTCCCGGCATAGTCAACCACGCTGGGCAAAAGACGGGGCCAGAGGGTGCAGACGAATATCGGTAACTCGAACCAGGCTGGGAGTTAAGCTAGAAGAAACTGGGGAAGGAGGCAAAACAGAAGCAGGAAAAGAGCAGTGGGGAGCGGCGGGCGCACCAGAGACTGGCGAGAAGGGGAAAAGTCCCCCAGACGCAGAAAAATGTCTAGAAGGGGTTCTTCTACTTCGATCTGAGTTTCCCAGGAGCTCAGCCTTGGCTGTCCCGCTCCCCACCCAACCCCACATGATTCCTCCTCTTGGATGGGACGCTTAGGTGAAGCGAGGGGGAGCTTCGCAGGTGGCTCCCGGCAAACTGAGAAGGGTCTCCCAGAGCTGCCAAGAGGAAAGAGCTGCGAACAGTCGCTCCCCCGGTACGTGAGAGAGGAGTGACCAGAGGCAAAGGTGAGGCGAGCAGATTCTCCCTTACCTGCCGCAGGAGCTTCCACCGGGCGGCTCCCAGGGGCGCCGAGACTACGGGCCCCCGAGTGGTGCAGCCAACTGCCGGACCCCCGCCCGCTGCTCGCGCGGTCTCGCCGGTCCCAGCGTCCGCGACTCGCGACTCCATCTCACTGGAGCCTTCCACACCCGGAGGTGCCACCGCCGCAGCTCGTCCCCTGCCAGGACCTGCCAACTTCTTCCCTGTCAGGACCTGTGACGCCCGGCACCCCCCCTCCACCGGACCAGGCATGCGCGCTCTCCCCGAATTCCGCATTTCCGGTACTCGCATCTCCTTGGCAACCAGGGCCGCGCTGTCACGCCATTGCACCATTTTGCTGGTAGCCATCTTGAGTGAGGGCGGACCAGAGGATGAGAGAGCTGTGGCAGGGCTACTGGAACGCTGTCCCTCATTGTTTTAGCCTTCTGTGCTTCATCTCGAGCTCAGAAGACTAGCGAAGAACGAAAAGTCTTATATATTTCGAGACTAAAGAACCCAGGAACCCAAGAAGACTCCTTGACCACAACAAAGATGGCGAAATCTGCCTGTTGCTGGTGCTAGATTGAGGTTACGTAGATCGGCGTGCTGCAAACCAGCTCTAGGCGGCTCTGGGTAGGTTGTCGTTCTGTGGGCTGCGGAACGCAGACTTCGGCTGGACTTGCCTGCGGTGACACCTGCTCCCCTCTGAGAGCTTCAGGTTCTCCGGCCTGTCTTCACTGGTTTGTGTCCAGAGCCGGACTGATTCTCTCAATTTGCGTATGTTTGGGGGGTGTGCTGGTCTCTTTCCTTCTCCCCTTTCTCCCCCCGCCCAGCCACCCCCCCCTCAGTCCCCAGGTCCTCGCTTTTTGACTAATGTCCCGGCACTGCGTGCGTGTCACCTGGTCCCTCTCCCTGTTGCATTCAGATCGCCTCATCCCTGGCGTGGAGAGTTGCACGGGGAAAACGAATAGGTTCTCCTGAGAACACCCATTTATCTACCCCACCCCCATCCTAGCCTTGCATACTGTCTTCTTGAGGATGAAAGATGGATGGATAAAGGCTGTGGGAACGTGGTGATGTAGGACCTTTGCAGGCCCTTGTTATTCGGGTCTTTTTTCCCCTTTTTTTACTAGTGTCGGCTAGTAAACTAGTGTTGCTCCCCTACCCCCAATCGCCCATTATTTTGTTGCGACATGGAAAGGGATTAAGGGGGGCGGGGGCGTCGTAGCACATCTGATCTATGGTAAATTTGACGTAGCATTCTACCTTTGATACCAGGGGGCATTTTGTGGAAGACTTCCATAATGACATTCAGCGGTGTGCAACATACCTAGATTATTCCTGTCGTAAATAATAGCAACTGCCATTTATTGAGTGGTCACTATGTGCCAGGCACTGTATGGTCTTAACGTTAAGCTGTCTCATTTTGTCTTTACAACAACAACCCTAGAAGGTAAATGGTGTCATTTCATTTTTGCAGATGAAGAAACTGAGGCCCGGAGACACAGTTAAGTGTAGGAGCTAAGACCTCAACCCAGGTCTCTCTGACTCTTAACTACTTATTAGCAATCAAGGTTAATAAAAGCTACCTCCTGACAAACCAGAGATGGCCTTACATTTTATTTGTGCATCTTGCAGGGGTTTTTTGTTGTTTTTAATTAAAGCGCTAAATACCTTTTTAACATTAAAAATCCGAAGTTGAGTATGTCCAGTATTTGGAACCAAACCAAATTGGATTTTTTGCTATACAGGTTACTGTCCAAGTGACCTGGAACAGTTGCTTAGAACCTCCCACAGCCACAGTTTGGCAATCTGTAAAATGTGCATTGTAATATCTACTTTATTAAGTCCATATAAAATTTAAATTAGACAAACAAGATAAAAGCACCTGGCAGTTAGTTAACACTCAACAATAATCTTCCCTCCCCCACCTTTATTAAATAATTAGGCTTTTCCAGTTTATCTTCCACATATATACCAAAGATATGTTCATAATTATGTAAGACCAAAGGGCTTTTTACCTTTTACAGCCCTGAGTTCCTGAGATACCCCATTAAGTCTGTGTACTTATTTGCAAATTTTTATTTTGTTTCTTGTTTTGTTTTTTGTTTTAGTTTAACCCCTATGTGTGCCAGAGTCAGTGCTGCACAGTTTGAGCCTGATAGGATTAACTTTACAAATGAGACATTTAAGTCACATCTGCCAAGAATTATGATTTGAATGAAACTTTAACTTACACAGGTTTTTAGATTTAGTTAGCCTAAGTTATCAGCTGTCTGAAGTTATTCATAACCTAAGTGGGGCATGGCCCTGAAAAGGAGGGATGAGAACTGCTGATCTTAGTTACTCTGAGAACCCACTACTCTGTAATCATACCTATAAAATCATTCGTGTGCTGGCAGCCCCAAAAGGAGCATAAACCAGGGACTTTGATATCATGCAGCAGAAGACCAAATTACTTCTCCAAGCTTTGAAGTATAGTATTCCTCACCTTGGAAAATGCATGCAGAAACAGCATTTGAATCACTATAACTTCGCTGATCATTATTACAATAGAATAAAATTGAAAAAATATCACCTAACCAAGTGTCTTCAGAATAAACCCAAGATATCAGAGTTAGCAAGAAACATCCCAAGTCGGAGCTTCTCATGTAAGGTATGGACTGTTTAAGTTAACCTATTTGTAGGTCATTAAGATTAATTTTAATTTAAAAATAAAGAATGGGTAGAATATCAGAGCTACTAATTTTCTCAGTAATTCTAACTTGATTTTTCTAATTTTCAAGTCTCAATTGTCTCTAGTCAAAAGTAAGTATAAAAGAGTATATATATCGAGGCAGGCAGATCACCTGAGGTCAGGAGTTCGAGACCAGCCTGGCCAACATGGTAAAACCCTGTCTCTACTAAAAATACAAAAGTTAGCTAGGCGTCATGGCACCCACCTGTAATCCCAGCTACTTGGGAGGCTGAGGCAGAGAATCTCTTGAACCCAGGAGGCAGAGGTTGCGGTGAGCTGAGATCGCACCACAGCACTCCAGCCTGGGTGACAGGGAGACTCTGTCTCAAAAAAAAAAAAAAAAAAAAGTGTATACATATATTTATAGGGCTCTAATGTAATATATAAAAATGTAGGTTTATAAAAAATGATTCACCTCAGGACTTCCTTAGTATGCCTGCCAGTGCATTTCAAAGTATAATTCGGCCTTCTAAAATTCCTAGAACACTAAATTATAGCTCTTAATAAAATCTAATGATACCCTAATTGTTTTATGAATCACGAATCAGTAAACTTCAGTAAAGGCCATGAATTGTATTTTATTTCTCTGTAAAAAAATGATAAATAATCTTGCGTTTTTGACCACTTGAGTCATTCAGGAACACACTGTCAGAGTATTGTACTTCTGCCAGACCCCAAGCTGTGGGCGTGAACTCAACGTTAAGGACCTGATTGCCCTTATATAGAGAGTAACCACATAACCACTTTTGCCTGGGACAGCTCCAGCCTACACCTGTTGTCCCTGTGTAATTATTAATAGTGTCCCCTTTCCTTTCAAAAGTGTCCTGGTTAGAATGGTAAATTATATGGTCATCCTACAGTAAGTAGGATTAAATGATCTATTTGTGCTGCTGCTGCTTTGACATCCCTCTCCTACCTTTTACTTCTTATGTTCCTTAGGTTCCTTAATGATATTTGGGGGTGGTATTCTTGCAATAGTTTCACAAATTTATGATTTTAATTTTTTTTTATTTTAATTTCTGGTTTTGTCACATACTGATTTTTCTTTTAGTATGTTTTGGCTTCCTCCTTTCTTCGGGTAAAATATATGTATAACAAAGTTTTCCACTTGATCCATTTTAAAGTATGCAATTCAGTGGCTTTCAAAGTTCATCTGTGTTGTATGCATGTATCATAACTTCATTTCTTTTTATAGTTGAATAATATTCCTTTGTATGTATAAACCACATTTTGTTTATCCATTCCTCTAATTGATGGACACTTGGGCAGATTCTTCTCATTTTAGAAACTATCTTTTCAATCTAATTTTACTCAGTTTTTCTAGTTTTTGTTCAATTTTTGCCGCTATCTTAGCTGATACCTATTTAGGTGTTGTGTGTGTCTCTTTTGCTTTTAACATTTTATATATTAGCCCCCTAGTCTTCCTAGACTTTTACTGTTTATGTTTTAGTCTTTGAAATTCTTTTCCTTTTTGTAGTGTCTTGCCTTAGTTTAGTACTTTCTTTACTCATTTAGAAATTCTTTATAACTTCTTTTTATTTCATTTTTGTGTTTTTTGTACCTCTTTCCTACTTCAGAAAGATAAAATTTTTAATTTCACCTATTGAACTAAATTTTGGACCTTTAGGTTGTTTTGTTTTGCATTGTGTTTAGAACATTTTATCATGTCGTACTTTGTCTTAACACTTAGTTTATAAATAGTAGGCAGGAATTACCATCAGAGTAACAGCTGTGATATTAGCTCACATTCTAAACAGAAGGTTGACTATTTTTTCCCTCCATTTGTTCCTGAAGCAACTTTTCTGTTCTCTTTTATAGATTCCCACTACCTGGAAACTTTAACCTGACTCAATAACTCCAAGTATTAATAGTTCATTTAGTAATTCCTTTACCTGATAAAGTAATCCTGCTGTCACATGTCATGTATCAACCATTCCCTCTATGAGAAATGATGTAATATAAAAGCCATGGTCTTTATCACTGAGACCTGGGGAAGCTTTATAAAGATGCCCCTGCAGCTGTGAAAACACCTGTAGAGAAGAATGCACATTTCCTTCTTTCAGCAAGCATCCACTGAGTTCCAACTCTGTCCACTTTTATAGGGTGCAATAAAGTAGAAAAAGTAGTTACTGCTTTTAGGTAAATTAAAATGTCTGCTTAAAGAGCTATTACCTATATAAGTTAACTAAGGAACAGAAAAGTAGCATGTGTAGTGGGAATGTTAGAAGGCAAAAGATCTAGCCACGATTGGTGTGACTGAACTAATCAGGACTCCTAATTTTCCTGACTGAAAAAATTAGGGAGTTCTGATCAGGCATACTGGCTCACGCCAGTAATCCCAGAACATTGGGAGGCCAAGGCGAGCAGATTGTCCGAGCCCAGGAATTCAAGACCAGCCTTGGCAACATGGCAAAACCCCAACTCTACCAAAAAGACTAAAAATTAGCTGGGTGTGGTGGCGCACGCCTGTAATCCCAGCTGCTTGGAAGGCTGAGGTGGGATGATTGATTCAGCCTGGGAGGTCGAGGCTGCAGTGAGGCTGCAGTGAGGTTGAGGCACAGTGAGATCTTCAGCCTGGGTGACAGAAGGATACCCTGTCTCAAAAAAAAAAAAAAATAGGGAGTTTCAACTTGTCATTCTGTAGAAAGTCTTACAGGTGCTAAAATTTCATGATTCTATACCTCTTGTTACCTTAGCAACGAATTACTGCCTATAAGTTTGGAGACTCTTCAGTATCAACTTCTGCAGTCTAACTGTATATCAGAAATCCTGGAGAGCTTTTTAGAAATGCAGATTCCTGGATCTCACCCCACATCTGCGTAATGAAAATCTCTATGGTTGAGGCCTACACATCTGTTGTTTGTTTGTTTGTTTGAGAGGGAGTCTTGCTTTGTTGCCCAGGCCGGAGTGCAATGGCATGATCTTGGCTCACTGCAACCTCCACCTCCCAGATTCAGGCAATTCTCCTGCCTCAGCTGCCAAGTAGCTGGGATTACAGGCGTCCACCACCATGCCCAGCTAAATTTTTTTGTATTTTTTAGTAGAGACAGGGTTTCACCATGTTGGTCAGGCTGGTCTCGAACTCCTGACTTCAGGTGATCGACCTGCCTCGGCCTCCCAAAGTGCTGGGATTACAGGAGTGAGCCACCATGCCCGGCCCCAGATCTGTTTTTTGAAGTTCACATCAGGTAATTCTGGAACTCACAACTTGACTGACAGTGGACCTGTATTTAGAAACTGGAAATGTTTGATGATCAAGTGTTGCCGATCTAAACCTTATTGAATTCATTCAGTTCTGCAGTTCTTATTGGCAAGTACCTCAGCTTTCCATTTTACATTAGCCAGATGGCAAGATGAACTTATTCTATTATACTTACAAGCCAGCCAGTGATATTCAAAGACTAGCATCCATCCAGATATCACATTTCTTTATCTTTCACATCATCCTGCTCTGCTCTGCCTAAAAAATAATTCCCAAAATCTTTAATAGTGATAATTTGAACAAGATACAAAAATGAAATTGTATAATTAAGGAGAGAAGACTAAATCCTTTGGTTAAACATGTCATTTGCCTATTTCTACAATACAGGTTAGCAGCTCCTGCAATAGTCTCATATTCATATGTGTGTGTGTGTGTATATATACATATTATATATAATATATATTATATATAATATATATAATATATATTATATATAATATATATTATATATTATATATAATATATATTATATATAATATATATTATATATAATATATATAATATATATTATATATAATATATATTATATATAATATATATAATATATATTATATATATTATATATATTATATATATTATATATATGTAGTTTTGTATATCTTGCAAAAAGTTTGAGCTACATCCTTTTAAGCAGTAGAATGTTATTGAAAAATGTAGGCGCAATCAGATTTGCATTTTAGAAGAATCACTCTGACAGAATAGAGAATAAATTGGAAGTAGGAAGCCTTGTCAGTAACTCAGATGAGTGAAGATGAGAGTCTTTACAGGGTGATTGCTTTTTTTTTTTTTTTTTTTTTTTGAGACATTGTCTCACTCTGTCACCCAGTCTGTAGTGCAGTGGCACAGTCTCTGCTCACTGCAACCTCCACCTCCCAGGCTCAAGTGATTCTCGTGCCTTAGCCTCCTGAGTAACTGGAATTACAGGCATGTGCCACCACACCCAGCTAATTTTTTTATATTTTAAGTAGAGACAGGGTTTCCCCATGTTGGCTAGGCTGGTCTGGAAGCCCAGCCTCAAGCAATCCACCTGCCTTGCCCTCTCAAGGTGCTGGGATTACAGGCATGAGCCACCGCAGCTGGCCCTGATTACATTTTATTTGAGACATCTTAATGGAAGACTAGAGAGCTTGAGTGATAATTCCTCATCTCTTTGGATTCTAAAATCCAAAAGCCTGTTAGAAAACAAACGATTTTTTTTTAACTGATTGGAGGGTATTGAGAATGGGCAAAACCTGACCTAAACTGACACAAAGCTATTACGATCTTTATCCCAATTAGTAGATGTTTGGCTCTAAAACGTTACTGCATTTGATTAGAGTGTTGTTCCCCTGTAAACTGAGATAAGGTACCCAGTTAACATTCCAAAATCTCAAAATTCTAAAACGTACCTGGTTTATCTTTATGTTTCAGATGGACTTATTTCACAATCATGTATGTAACCTTACTGATATTCAGATCTTAAGGGTGAAGAAGGCCGGGCGTGGCGCCTCACGCCTATAATCCTAGCACTTTGGGCGGCTGAGGTGGGTGGATTGCCTGAGGTCAGAAGTTCAAGACCAGTCTGACCAACATGGCAGAACCCCATTGCTACTGAAAATCCAAAAATTTTAGCCGGGCCTGGTGGCGCATGCCTGTAATCCCAGCTACTCGGGAGGCTGAGGAAGGAGAATCACTTGAACCCGGGAGGTGGAGATTGCAGTGATCTGAGATCGTGCCACTGCACTCCAGCCTGGTGTGATGGGAGCGAGGCTCCATCTCAAAAAAAAAAAAAAGAAGAAGAGGAAAGGATAAATATAACTCACTAGTAAAGTGGAGATTTCAGTAGCAGTTGGATATATGAGTCTGGAATTTGGGGAGAGTTGTTACATGTAGATAGCAGTTGAAGCCATAGGAGTCAAATCACTATATTTACCTCTCTGCTATTACTACATCATTTTAAAGTTTTCCTGTCTCCCCATTATATTGGGAGGTCCTTAAAGACAAGAATTTTATAATACACATCTTGCCAGCACATAGCATAATGACTGCCACATTGTAGATAAGCAACGTGTTTATAGAATGAATTAATAGTTAAATTAATGCATTTTTTCTTTTCATATAACCATAAATTTTATTGCTAGAAAACATACCCCAGAAATCATCCCATCTGAGCTCTTTCTTTAGGTCTTTGATACTTTTTTTTTTTTTTTTTTTTTGAGAGAGGGCCTCACTCTGTTGCTCAGGCTGGAGTGCAGAGGCACAAACATGGCTTACTGCAGCCTCAACCTCCTGGGCTTATGCTATCTTCCTGCCTTACCTTGCAAGTAGCTGGGCCCACAACTATGCCCAGCTAATTTTTTGATTTTTTGTGTGTGTGGAGACAGGGTCTCACTTTGTTGTGCAGGCTTGTCTCAAACTCCTAAGTTCAAGTAATCCTCCTGCCTCAGCCTCCCAGAGTGCTGGGATTACATGTGTGACCCACCATGCCCAGCCCTATGACCCATTTTGAGTTCATTTTGTTTATAGTGCAAGGGATTGGGGTACAACTTTATTATTTTGCTTGTGGATATCCATTGTCTGAGCAACATTTGTTGAAAAGAGTGTTCTTTTTCCATTGAATTGTCTTGGTGTCCTTTCTGAAAATCAACTGACCATAAATTCAGTGGTTTATTCTTGACTCTCACTTTCATCTTATTTTTCTATATGTCTGTCATTATGCCAGTACTACACATTTAATTACTATAGCTTTGTAATACGTTTTATTTATTTATTTATTTATTTTTGAGATGGAGTCTCGCTCTGTCGCCCAGGTTGCAGTGCAGTGGTGCCATCTCAGCTCACTGCAACCTCTGCCTCCCAGATTCAAACAGTTCTCCTGCCAAGGCCCCCCGAGTAGCTGGGATTACAGGTGCCTGCCACCATGCCCAGCTAATTTTTTTTTTATTTTTAGTAGAGACGGGGTTTCACCATGTTGGCCAGGCTGGTCTCAAACTCCTGACCTCGGGGTGATCTGCCCGACTTGGCCTCCCAAAGTGCTGGGATTACAGGCATAAGCCACTGCGCCTGGCCTGTAATAAGTCTTAAAATCAGGAAGCGTGTGAATTCTTTCTAAACAAATGAAGAAACTAAAGCCACAGAGCCTAAAGTTAAGTAAGAAAACAGAGTCAGAAGTAGACCTAAGTTAGCCTAATTCACAGTACCTTTCTTTTTTAATATCTTGTAGTACAGGTAGACCATCCCTAATCCAAAATCTGAAATGCTCCAAAATCCAAAACTTTTTTAAATAGAGACAGAGTCTTGCTATGTTGCCCAGGCTGGTCTGAAGCTCTTGGGCTCAAGCAATTCTCCTGCCTCAGCTTCCCAAAGTGCTGGGATTACAGGCATGAGCTGCCACTCATGGCCAGTGAGCATCTTTTCTTACATTTGTTGATCCTATGGTTTTTCTTCTTGAATGTCTATTCTTGTCTTTTGACCTTCTTTTAATTGTCTGTCCTTTTCTTACTGATTCATAAGATTTCTTTACGTGTCCTTTGTCTTTTAGATGTGCTGTAGATATCTTCTCCATATGTGTCCTATTAGTATTTCTTATCAGTTTATGATATCTTTTGTTAAATATGTTTTTTTCATTTTATGTTTTATGCTGTCTGAATTTTATTCAACTCAGCAAATATTTGTTGAACACTTGCTATGCACCATTCTAGGCACTGGAGATATAACACTGAACAAAATAAACAAAAATCCCTGCCTTTGTGAAGCTTACCATCCTACTTGAGAAAGGAAAAGGGAAAGAATAAAGAATTACATGAACAAGGCTAGGTGCAGTGGGTCATGCCTGTAATATACTTTGGGAGGCTGAGGTGGGCTCATTGCTTGAGCCCAGAAGTTCAAGAACAGCCTGGGCAACATGGCAAAACTCTGTCTCTACAAACAATGCAAAAATTAGCTGGGCATGGTGGCGCCTGTAGTCTCAGCTACTTGAGAGCTGAGATGAAGGATCAATTGCTTGAGCCCAGGAGGCAGAGGTTGCAATGAGCCGAGATCATGCCACTGCACTCCAACTGAGGTGGACACAAGCAAGTCCTCATCTCTCAATAAAAAGAATTACATGAATGAAATACAAAGTGGGTCAAAAGCGATAGTTATGGCGAAGAAGAAAAGAAAAAAAAGACAGGGAAGATGTGAATAGGCAGTGTGGGGATAGGGAGGGGTGTTATTTTAGTAAAATGGTTAGGAAAGGCCTAACTTAGAAGATGACATTTGAGCAATAGCTTTAAGGAGGTATTTGGGCATAGGGCCCAAGTTCTAAGAAACTGATATGGGAGCAAGCTTGATATGTTCAAGAAACATCAAGTATGGATTAACTGGAATAAGTGGGCTTGGCGTGTAGCAGTAGATTAGGTCATCAATGTAATGGGACAAGATTCTTTAGGACTTTGTAGACCATTGTAAGAATTTTTGCTTTTCCTCTTGAGCAAGATGGGAAACCACTGGAGGGTTTTGAGTGGAGTAACATAATCTGACTTCAGACTCACACAAGCTCCTTTGTTTGAAAATAGACCGGGAGGCAAGCACAGAAGCAGAGAAAGCTTTTGGGCTTTTGCAGTAATCCAAGGGAGAAATGATGATGATACTAGCCGAGTAGTCCAGTCCAAGTGTGAGAAGTGGTCAGATTCTAAATATATGTTGAAAGTAGAATTGACAGGATTTAGCAGACCAGTTGTTTGTGGCAAGAGAAAAAGACAAAGCCAACTGTAATGTTTTTAAGCCTGAGTAGCTGGGAGGACAGATTTGTCATTTATGTAAATTGGAAAGATTGCCTGGAGAACAGGGTTTTGTTTTTTTTTTTTAATAGGGCAAGGGATATATGGGGAGATTTAAAGTTCAGATTCGGACATTTTTTGGCATATTAGACATCTAAGTAAAAATGTTGGGTAGTCAGTTGGATATACAAGTTCATCTTGTTCAGGGTTGTTCAGGCTACATCTGTAAATTTGGGAGTCCTCAGCATATAAATAGTATTTAAGGTCATGACTGGATGAGATCACCAAGGGAATTAGTGCAGACTGCAAAGAAGAGAAGTACTTAGTGCAGGAATTGAGCTCTGCCAGTGTTAAAAAGCCAGGGAGATGCCAGGCCCAGTGGCTCAAGCCTGTAATCCCAGCACTTCGGGAGGCTGAGGCGGGTGGTTCACCTGAGGTCAGGAGTTTCAGACCAGCCTAGCCAATATGGTGAAACCCCATCTCTACTAAAAATACAAAAAAAAAAAAAAAAAATTAGCCAGCGTGGTGGGCAAGTGCCTGTAATCCCAGCTACTCAGGAGGCGGAGGCAGGAGAATCGCTTGAACCCAGGAGGCAGAGGTTGCAGGGAGCCGAAATCCCATCTCAAACAAAAAAAAGCCAGGGAGTTGAGAAGGAACTAGCTAAAGATACTGAGAAGGAAGGGCCAGTGAAGTAAGAGGAAAACAAGGAGAATGAGGTGTCCTGGAAGCCAAGTAAAGAAAAGTGTTTTTAGGAGGAGGAAGTGATCAATTGTATCATGATCCTGACAGGTCAAGTAATATGAATACTGAACATTAACTTTTGCACTTTGCAATGTGGTAGCCATTGAGTGACCTTGACAGGAGCAGTCAGTGGCATAAGAAGAGCAAAAGTCTGGGCTCTAGAGAAGGGGTAAGGAGAAGAATTGGAGGCAGAAGATGAAAGGAACAAGTTTCCTTCATTTAACAGTTGTTTTTAAAAAATAAAATGAGTTAACAGCAAATACAATTAGTTATTTTACATGAACATTATTAAAATTTTGGAAATCTCATTGGTGTTTCATGGTTGCTAAATACCATGCATATGCTAATATGAATTAATTTCAGGTATTTTGTTTACAGATTCAGTATATTTCTGTGTAAGATAACTGACAGAAACTATTAAGGAAGTTCCTCTCTATTCCTAATTTAAGGTTTTATCATTTTTTTAAAGCGTGATTATTTTTTATTTTTTCCCTGCATTTATCAAAAATGGCTCTAAGATTTATCTCCTTTATTTGTGTTAGATTACATTGATAGATTTTTTTCTGATGTTGGACCATCCTTTCATTCCTAGGAAAAAATCCTTCTTGGTCACATTAAGTTTAATTGGTATTACTATTACTGTTCTTATTTTGTGCTTTTTAAAATTAAAAATTTGATTTTATCAAGTTTTATTTTAGAATAAGATTGATTTTTTTAATTGTCTCATATCATCATTGTCTAATTTTGATGTCAAGGTTATATTAGCCTAATAAAATGAGTAGTTTTACCTCTTTTACTATTTTTTTAAATAGTTGACATATGAAAAGATTAGCTGTTTCTTGAAGATCCAAGAAAGCTACCTTTGAAAGCGTCTGGGCTTGGTGTTTCTTTCAAGAAGGGGACATTTAGTTTCCAATTTAATTTCTTTAAGAGTTAGTGACTTATATAGCTTTTCTATTTCTTGAGTCAATTTTGGTAATTTTTCTTTCTGGAAAATTACCCATTTCATTTATTTTCAAATAGATTCACATAAAGCTTATTGTAATTTTTAAAAATCTCTGTTGTATCTGTAATTATGCCTTTTTCTCTCCTCGTATTCTTTTTTCTTGACCTCGTGATCCACCCGCCTTGGCCTCCCAAAGTGCCGAGATTACAGGCGTGAGCCACCACGCCCAGCCTCATATTCTTTTTTCTATCAGTTTTGTGATGTTTGTTTTTTAATAGGTTTCTAAAAGAACCAACTTTTAATTTGATTCTCTTTAGTTTCTTTGTTATCAATTTAATTTCAAAAATTAATTTTCTTACCTTTCTTCTACTTCCTTAAGACTTACTCTTTTTCTGTTTTCCTAAATTGAAATGCTTCATATTGCATTCTGTTTTTCAATTGCTGTGGATTTATGTTTTTTCAATGTATTATTTATTATTTATTATTCTTTTTGATGCTCCAGTTGTCCAAAATGTGGCCTGTAGAAACCCCTTCAGTTGACACTTGTATTCTTTTGACATGTCTCCATTAAACTTTGAGCACTTCCTTATTTTCTGGCATAAGATTTCCCAAACCTACCATGTATTTTCTCCCTGCCCTAGCCTTAGAATTAGCCATTTACTAATGGCTAATTAGTCTTGACTGAAGGGCTGTCCGGTGTCTTTCTCCTTCACCATTTTTTCTATCTTTAGAGTTCAGCATCTTTGCCATGATAAGGTTAACACATATCATTCTCCTTCTATTTTATAACAGCTTTCATTGTTAAAATGATTTAGTGGTGGGTCACTTGGGGAGTGGGAAGGAGTGCTTCTTTTTACCACTAATGGAGTGATACTGTACCAGTAACCTTCTCAAAATCTGAAGGTAAAGCCATCCTTACCTCAGCTCCATTAGGTAGTATATGCCTTTGAAACAACTGGACTAAGATACCTGGCTAAAATGAATGGCTTTAGCTGTGTACCCTAATGATATTGCTAGCTGAAATTGAAATGAAAGCTTAAAACACTTAGCAGGTATCCTTGGGATGCAACAAAAACCAAAAGTAACTTGGAGTACTTAATGAATATTATATAAAATCTCAGTTTCCATGGGAGTAATTCCTTTAGAAGAGTTACTTAGAAAGCTGTTGAGTTCTGCTTGAATTTCGTTAAGGGAGTCAAAAATCCTATTGCTTTCAGAGTTATTTTGGTTCAGATAAGCTCAGTTTATTTGGATATATGACAGAAAAAATGTTAATCAGGAAGGAATGTAAAGTTAAGAAGATGAGTTTTGGAGCCCGCTCTGTTGCTTTTGGCTCTATGTTGGCTATGACTCTCAGTAAGAATGAGTATTTAAAAGTGACAGAACCCAGCTCCATGACCTAGAATGTGCTAGAAGCTACAGGGTAGTAGAGAGATAATCCTGACTCTACTTAAAAAGTTTTAATGGAAATTACAGAACAGACAATCCTGAATCTAGAAATACAAAGGCAGCTCCTATTGCTATTTTACAGTTTCAGAATAGATTTTTAGTCATCTTCTGACTTATGATGGTGATATGAGGGGATTATTGATACAGATATCATGTCTCACCACTTTAAAGATCAACCATAGATTTTATAGAAATGCTTTAAAAATGAATGAAAAATAAATATATAAGCCTCCAGTATTTGATCTTCAAATAATTATTCAAAAAATTTAACTGTATGGAATGAGGAGGCACACACCTATCTATAGTCCCATCTACTTGGGAGGCTGAGGCAGGAAGATTGCTTGAGCCCAGGAGTTTGAGTCCAGCCTGGGCAACATAGTGAGACCCTGTCTCTTAAAAAAAATTCAGAAAATTATATGATAGTAAGTAGAGGCTAAATGATTGAGACTGTCATAACAACCATTATTGCTAATTTTAATCTAATTCAAATAATAATGTGTCCCAAAAAAATCTAAAAGGAAAACCTTTGTGAAAATGATTATTTTCCATTTAATTTGTTTTGGTGATTTTTCCGTTATATTCTTGTGTTTAATTTTAGATTGTAAACTCTTTGTAATATAAACTGTATTTATAGTTTACATTCTCTACAATGTTGGTAAAGTATCATGGACATATTTTATGCAATAAATACTTTCCAGCTGTTGGCGATCCTTACCAAAGACTTAAGTCCCCCCTCTGGTACAAATCACTGTACAATTGTCATCTTTGGCAGAGAGCTGAAGTAAAATATCTTGGCCAGAATCCTTTTGCTTAAACAAGGCAAACCACTGGAGTGTTGAATTATTAAACAGTTTTTAAATTTGATAACAGGTTTTGCTTTATCCAAATTGTAATGATTTATATGATATTAATTTGCTTACCAGAACTCAAATAAAGCTCTCAGCTTATTAGTCACTCTTGATAAGACACAGTGAATGCTTATTTAGCTTTCATCTATATCTCCACTCATGTTCATTATTTTCTATTATTTTTCCTGGTTCTTCCTTTCATAAAGTGAACATATTATTTTTCCTCAAAGAAACTGAAAAAGAAGCTCTGTTTCATTAGGCATTAATTCCCTTTTTTGTTGTTGTTGTTGTTGAGACAGGGTCTCACTCTGCATGCTGGAGTGCAATGGCATGATCATGCCTCACTGCAGCCTCAACCTCCTGGGCTCAGGTGATCCCTCCCACCTCAGCTTCCCAAGTAGCTGGGACTACAGGTGTGTGCCACCACACCTGGCTAAATTTTTTTGTATTTTTTTATAGAGACGGGGTCTCGCTATGTTGCCCAGGCTGGTCTTGAGCTCCTGGGCTCAAGTGATCCATTCTCCTTGGCCTCCCAAAATGCTGGGGTTACAGGCATGAGCCACTGCGCCTCGCCAGTTTACTTTTTGATTTGATAAACAGTTCTATTTTGGGGCTTAGTTATTCCCAAAAGAAAAGAAAATTATATCCCTTGGTTCTCAGACCGATTTAAATTTAAAAAATTTTAAAAGTAAAAAATTATAGTTAATGAAGTAGGGAAATATTTCTTATCACTCTGGCTGTGAATAAAATAATAGTGAACATTTATTAGTAGTGATAATGTCTTCCACTTCTTTGATATTTCCCTTCTTTTAGGAAGTACTTCAGTACTTATAAAACGTGAAAGATTTTTTTCTCTACCTGATTTTCCTATTAAATATGTAAAAGTTCATGGAATTTTATTTTCTCCTTAATTGTGTATAAATTTTCCCCATAGTATTTCTGAACATTCTTCTGAGCTTCTTAGTATTCCTGCTTCTTAAGGACTTATTCATCAAAAATAATAGTATAACCATCAAATGTCTATCTTACTTTGTTTACTTTTTTTAACGAAAAAGATCATTTTATTGATGAGCCTAGGAAAGAACATTTAAAATCTGTGAAATGCCTACTATTTAATCTTATTTCTTTTTTGTACAATGTTAAGTCTACGGTATAGACGTACTTATCTTTAAAAAGCAAAAGTTTTTTTTCCCTAGTTTGAAATATTTTGATCATAACAAAACTTTTTCCAGGATCTTCAGCCTGTTAAACAAGAAAACGAAAAACCCCTTCCAGAAAACATGGATGCATTTGAAAAAGTGAGAACAAAATTAGAAACACAGCCACAAGAAGAATATGAAATCATCAGTGTGGAAGTAAGATATCTCATGTCTTTAAAAAAAAATTTTTGATATTACCAATCAAGATGCAAATGAGATACTTGGTGATTTAGAGACATAGTCCACGTCAAGATTATACTGCTTTTGGCCTTTAAAATATGCTGAAAAACTTAAAAAGCAAAGATTTCAGAGATTGTGATCACAGAATGTGATCCTTTACATCTTTCAATAAATGTAAAGATCGAAAGTAAGATAAATTTTAAACTGTAATATATTAATTCTGGTTTTTGCAAACAATCAGTTCCGATTTTAAAAAAAAAAAATTTCAAGAGACAGGGTCTCACTGTGTTGCCCTGGCTGATCTTGAACTCCTGGGCTCAAGCAACCCTCCCACCTCAGCCTCCCAAAGTGCTGAGATTATAGGTGTGAGCCACCATGCCCAGCACTGATTTAAAAATTTTTTAATGATTCTAAGGAGAAGTTCAAATGAAAGTAGTTCATACTTTGTTGTTATTTGAAAATTACTTGATTGTTTTGTCTAAATTTTTTAATAAAAGGAATTCACTTTAAGTAGTATAGTACCATGAAAGCCAAGTATCTGTTTAACCATTTTATGGTTATCACAGTCATAAATAGTCAGTCGAAATGAATTGAGGGCTGTGCGTGCAGTGGCTCACGCCTGTAATCCCAGCACTTTGGGAGGTCAAGGTGGGCAGATCACCTGAGGTCAAGAGTTCAAGACCAGCCTAGCCAACATGGTGAAATCCCATCTCTACTAAAAATACAAAAATTAGGCATGGTGGCAGGCGCCTGTAGTCCCAGCCACTCAGGAGGCTGAGGTAGGAGAATCACTTGAACTCAGGATGCTGAGGTTGCCCTGAGCCAAGATTGCACCACTGCACTCCAGCCTGGGTGACAGAGCAAGACTCTGTCTCAAAAAAAAAAAAAAAGAAAAAATGAATTGAATTTTTCAATAAGATTGGAAAATTGAACCGCAATAGGTGAAAATCACATACATAGTAGAGTGGAAATAGTAGGTTAAGAATAAGGATCTCCAGATTTAAATTACGCCACCAACTAACAGATAATAAATGTAAGCCACTGAAATCATATCAACCAATCAATTACATTTAATATGTAGGCATTAGACAAGAACACTATTTATATTTGGGTAATATTAATTCTCTCAATTTCAAATTGTATTTGTCACCCTACAGCAGGTGAAGTAGTTTGTGTTAAGTCAAGACTGTGTATAGTTGTTGGTGACAGCATATTTTAAAGGAAAGAGTCTCAGAAAGTTATTGACTGGGTTTTCAGGCTAGTCTGAGCCACAGTTTCCTCATCTGCATCATTTTGGATTGTCTTAAAGATGACACTTGATTTCTGTTAATTGACTCCCACTGTACAGGTATCAGATGTTTCTAAAATGTAGCAGAAGTGGTTTGTACAGTTGTGAGAACTGACAGATTTTGTTATACCTTTTCTTTATTGCCTCTTGTATTTATGTATTAAAAACCCCTCTAGTGGTTATGAACATATGAAAACCATATCTTATCAACTATATTGTAAAAATGGTCAATTTTATATTTCATATGTGTTCATTCATATACTTCAACAGGTCTGTTTTTTATAAGAGCCTTCATTTCATCTTCATCTTGAATAGTCAGACTATGAAAAGGTTAATTAAATTATTATTAAGTAAACTGCATGTTTCTTTTATCAGGTTAAACATGGTGGTTTTGTTTATTACCAAGAAGGTTGTTGCTTGGTTCGTTCCAAAGATGAAGAAGGTACACCACAATTTTTCTTTTTACATGCTCTAATTTTCAGATTTCATATTTTTTATAGGAAATTTATTAATTTCTCAAAGATAGAGAAAAGATTTTTTTAAAGATTATTTCTGAATTTTTTTTTAATGACTAGTTTTTAATATCTGGGTTTGTGTAAGATATAGTTAGACTCAGAAGCTTTGGCAGGGAGAATGGAGATGGCATCCAGCATTTTTTGAGCATCTGCTGTGTCTTGGGTACTATGCTAGGCACTTGGCATATATTGTTGATTGTCATTTATATTCACTTACTTTCTAGGTTCTGTATGGTCTGTAAATACTAAACTAGACTATAACAATATCAAATAATGTCTCATAGGTTGATGCACAGAATAGTATTGAATAGTATAAGGTAATATTAAATAACTTATTGTCAGTTGATGTGCAAGTTAAGCTGCCATCATTGTTGAAAGAAGCTAGGATATGGCCTCTCACAGAATGGGAATTCTAATTTAAAACATTAAAATACAGTTTTAATTTTTTAAAGTACATCCTGTGAAGTTATCACTTTCGTATTTTTCTTTATACAGCAGACAATGATAATTATGAAGTTTTATTCAATTTGGAGGAACTTAAGTTAGACCAGCCCTTCATTGATTGTATCAGAGTTGCTCCAGATGAAAAATATGTGGCTGCCAAGATAAGAACTGAAGATTCTGAAGCATCTACCTGTGTAATTATAAAGCTCAGCGATCAGCCCGTAATGGAAGCTTCTTTCCCGAATGTGTCCAGTTTTGGTAAGCCACCAACCAAAATAGTCCTCTGTGTTGAAAGGCAACGGTAACACTTTTGAAACATTTTTTTGTCGCATGTGAGTGAGGGAGAAGGTGAATGCCTGATTCATATATCCCTATGGACTATACATCTTCCTATGTACCTCTTATTCAGGAGACCTTCCCTTATTTAATTATATATCTAGATGGGTAATTTTAAAATACTCATGTTTTTAAAAGTGTTATAATTAGAGTCCATGTCATACAATATGTTTTGATTTATCAGAATTATTTGCCAAATTATTATCTAGAATAAATTTTTACACGTAAGTTGCATCTTAATATTTTATTCAACTTTAAGCTTGAATGTATTTTTTTAATTTCATGTTATCTTATAGAGCTGTTACAGCATAAAGTCACTACCAAAGAACTTGGTATGTGTTGAACTAACCTGTTTATCAATGGAAGCTGTGACATTTTTAGTAATAGAACTAACTTTAAATTTATCATTGAGTGGTACATATGTTACATTTTGTCCTCTCTTTTCATTTTCTGCCATCATTTTCTCCATTGTTTAACTAAATGTTGTTGCAGTGAATTGAAATTATACCCTAACTATTGAATTCTAAGACATATATTTTCTACATTTTATAACCTTTAAGATCATGGTGCATATTATACAATGATGACTTACAATCACTGTCAGCCAGGTGGCAGTCATGGTGTAATTGTGTGCAAACTTCTGTTGACAGCTTCTGGTGGGATCAAGAATCAGCATTAAATTGTGTTTGGTAGTTGGAGATATCCTGTGGCTTGAAAGCAGACAGAGAAGTTTTACACATGAGAGAAAGATGCAATATTTCTTCAGACTTACAGTTTCAAGTTGTAGACTGAGACGGAATTCACCTCCTAAAAGCAAATGTGACTTTACCAATGTCTTTCCTAAATATTGAGCATTTAGCTCTTATTTAGAAACTTGAGTACCCTGAGACTGATAACTACTTGAAACCTTGGAATGGTGTAGTAGTGGTTTATTCTCAGGAAAGCTCTCTGGCTTATATACAGCACAGATTAGATACAGTCAAATATTTAGATTTCCAGGGATAAACTTGCACATGTTCTCACTGGCATTCAAAATTAGAATGTGCTGTGCTTTTTTTTTTTAATGGAATATAGGTGATTATGTATAATTATCTCATTATTTTCTTTCAGAATGGGTAAAGGACGAGGAAGATGAAGATGTTTTATTCTACACCTTCCAGCGGAACCTTCGCTGTCATGACGTATATCGAGCCACTTTTGGTGATAACAAACGTAATGAACGCTTTTACACAGAAAAAGACCCAAGGTACTAGAATAATATAATTAAATCTTTCTCTCCAGAACCTTCCTCCAGTTATTTAAAGTACTGACTTTGGTTGACTTAAAATGTTTATTTTGGTTGGAACCAGGAATAATAAGGCTAAGAAGATCATTCTTTTATTAGTTGTTTGTATTCAAAATTGGAGTCTGGTAATATTCAAAATCAGAGTAAATACAGATATATCACTAATATTTTATTAAAAACTGAAATTGATTTTGTGAATTACAACATAGTTCATTCATGTAAATTCATAAAGATGACCTAGAACTGCTAGATTGTGAACAGACTGAGTCTGTTTCACCTTTGCATCTTAATTGATAAGCAGGGTGCCAGGTTGTATAGTGCTATTTAGTCAGTATCTATTGCTTAAATAAATGGTGTATACTTAGATAGGTATCTCTCTTTCAAACTAAAACCCCTTGTTCCTGATGATTGTTGAGTACCTTTTAGCCATTAAATTCTTAGTAATATTTAGAAGAATTTAAAGTATGTGTTGCTACTAAATTATAAATTAAAACTAACTCAAAAATGTATTATTGTGCTAGGTGAAAAAATTAAATATATGCTATGGTTTCAATTGGGTATCAAGGAAAAAAGATGCATTTTTAAAAGATTGAAAGGAAATATACCCAAAGTACTAACAATGGTTTTTTTTTTACTTTTCTTTTTTTCTTTTTGTAATAAGCATTATTATTTTTATAATACATTTTAAATTTAAAAATAATTGTCGATAGAGATAATTGGAAAAAAAGATTAACGTCTAGTTCGTTATATTTCTTATATTCTCTTAGACACATTTTACCCTAGAGCCACTTGTGTTCTCACTTCCTGTAACCACATATCTACCAACTATTTGGTCAAGTAGTTTATTTTTAATTTGTCATCACCAAACCAAGCAAACAAAAATATATAAAAACAGCGAAGAAAGTGTTGAAAATAAAGAGCAAAGTAGGGTAGGGGACTTGCCCTACAATTATATATTAAAGCATATAAAGCAATAACAGTAAAAATAATACAAATTGATAGACAAATAATAGAGCCTAGAATAACTCTAAAACAGATCCTAGTCTATGTGAAAATTTATATGATAAAAGGCATCACAAACTAATGAAAAATGAATCGGTGTTATTTTATAATGCAATGGGAAATACTATTTGGGAAAAAATAATTTTCATCATTGTATATGTCAGCATACATTCCTAAGAGATTTAAAGAATCCATTGAGAAAAATAATTTTTTAATAAGATGAAAATATAAGCTTTTTAGTCAACTTGGTTGGAATATTTTTGAAACATAAAATCAATATAAGAAATTACAAAGGGTAGTAGCAGTCTCAATTACCTAAAATATTAAACTCAAGTCAAAAACCACAAAAACTATTGTAAATAGTTAAAATCTAGATAACAAAATGGAGGAAAGTGTTTTCAACAAAAAGACAAGTTAATATTCTTAATTTTTTTTTTTTTTTTTTGAAACAGAGTCTCACTCTGTCACCCAGACTGGAGTGCAGTGGCGCAATCTCAGCTCACTGCAACCTCTGCCTCCCAGGTTCAAGTGATTCTTCTGCCTCAGCCTCCCAAGTAGCTGGGATTACAGGCACCTGCCACCATGCCTGGCTAATTTTTGTATTTTTTGTGGAGACGGGGTTTCACCATGTTGGCCAGGGTGGTCTTGAACTCCTGATCTCAGGTGATCTGCCCGCTTTGGCCTCCCAGAGTGCTGGGATTACAGTTGTGAGCCACTGTGCCCAGCGAATATTCTTAATTTTTAAAGAGCTATTTACATACTAATAATTTAAGCTACATTCAAAGTTTAAAATAGACACAGACATTTCACAAAAGAAATAACGATTGACAAATAAACATGGTAATGTGATCCAATACAGAAGAAATTTTACCAAACTATAAGCAGTTGTTATTTGGGGGCATTGGGATTCTTTACATTTTTCAGTAGTTTCAGTATAAATTACTTTTATAGTAAGGAAAATATAAATATAACATTTAAAGCCACTCATTATGTTAGTATAGTGCTTCTAGGATATTATTTGATTATATTCATCAAGTCATAAAAATACACTTATTAAATTAGTATTTCCATTTCTAAAAATTTGTCTTGGGAAAATAATTGTGAAGATCATGGAAGGGGAAAATATCTTCATGAATATGTTTCTTGTTATATTGTTTATTATAATGAAACATTAAAATCTAAATTTTTAAGAATTATGATATATTAGGTAGCCATTAAACCTGTTATAATATTAGGTAGCCATTAAAAATAATAATCACAAAGACTTTCAACTCATGTAGGGAGAAAATTGATATATGAAGTAAGAAATACAGAAGCAAAAATTGTATCTATAATTACATCTATTTAAAGACACACATGAAATATAAATATAACTTAGAAGGAAAAATTTAAAAAGTAAAATAGCTATGTTAAGTTTTAAATGTATTACATTAGTAAGATGGTGAGGGGTTTTCTTCCTATTCTATTTTGTTGTAAAAACTGGGAGAAAGGAAAAAAAAATCCAAGATGCATGCAGAGAAAGAAGAAAATAAAAATAACTCCGTGTCCCTTTTATTCCCTATTTGTGTCTCCTATACAAAGTTTATTTCCTCTTCTCAGCAAAAAGCTATGTTATCTACTCATGTGATTGAGAAATGACGTTTGTAGTTTACCTTGAAATGCATCCAAATAAAGATGGATTAATAGGTGCATAGATATGTAATAAAGTAAATATAGCAAAATGTTAGCGATGATGGAATCAAGATGGTTTTTTCAACTTTTCTGTATTTTTGAAAAACATTTATGATAAAATGTTAGAAGTAAATTATTTTGAATGCCCTTTAGGAGAAAATGAGAAAAATAATAGCTAATTGTTAAAGTTACAAGTAATATTCACTAAGGAATTATTTTAATTTCCTATCTGCATTATAAATCAACATGTATACTGACCACCTCTGAGATACTGTCCTTAACAAGGTAGCATGCATCTGAAATAAACTGTGATCTCATGTCTCTCTCTCTCTCTCTAGCTACTTTGTTTTCCTTTATCTTACAAAAGACAGTCGTTTCCTAACCATAAATATTATGAACAAGACTACTTCTGAAGTGTGGTTGATAGATGGCCTGAGCCCTTGGGACCCACCAGTACTTATCCAGAAGCGAATACATGGGGTCCTTTACTATGTTGAACACAGAGATGATGAATTATACATTCTCACTAATGTTGGAGAACCTACAGAATTTAAGGTAATCCTGGATGCTCGTTGTTCCTATTTGGGCTGTTAAGAAGTGTCACACTTCGATCAACAACATTTCTTGCTCCAAGAGCTCATTGTTTTATAAATTGATGCCACCTTCCTATGTATAACCAATCCCATTTCTTTTCCCTTAGAGCTAATGCCTCTACATATTTTAATTGTGCCTAAAAAGTTAGTAAATAAAACATATTCCGTCTGAGTTTATGTTAACAAAATCAAACTTAGTAGCTTAAAAGAGCAAACTTATAAACTCGTGATTTTATGAGTTGGCAATTTGGATTGATCTCAGCTAGGCAGTTCTTCTGCTGGTATCAGCTAAGCTCACTGATGTATCTGTAGTCAGCTAGCTGTCAGTGCCCTCACTCAAATGTCCAGTGGTTGGCTAAGCACTGGACATACTGTCTCGCCACCCAGCAGGCTAGTCAGGACTCATTCGTATGGTTGATGGTCACACTTTATCCCTGATGCAGCGTTAGTTCCTTCAGCGTTTCATAAAACAGTGAGGACTAGTATGGTCTAGTTCTCAGTGATTGCATCTCTGCATGCTGCAGCTTTCGTGTTTTCTTACCTATATGTCTTCTAACTTTGTTCCACGTAGCTAATGAGAACAGCGGCTGATACCCCTGCAATTATGAATTGGGATTTATTTTTTACAATGAAGAGAAATACAAAAGTGATAGACTTGGACATGTTTAAGGATCACTGTGTTCTATTTCTGAAGCACAGCAATCTCCTTTATGTTAATGTGATTGGTCTGGCTGATGATTCAGTTCGGTCTCTAAAGGTATGTTTAATTTTCAGAAGTTAATACTGTTAATCAAAATATATATGCAGTTTAGCTTAACAGAACATCACATTTTGAATAGTGGCAGCAGTGTTCTTTTTCTTGAAAGGAATGTAACTTAAATGGAATTTAGCAAACTCACTCTTGGGTTTAGGAGGATTATCTTAGAATTACTTAGAGGATCTTGCTTTTTATGCAGTTTTACTTAAGATAGTGTCTTATGGCATGGACTTCACAAGTAGAGTTAAGTGCTAATATTTCTCTTTCTGTATATCTCTCTACCTCACATATCTCTACAACTTTAGATATAGTAAAAACTCAGGCCAAACTTGGTAGCTAGTGCCTAAACACTGACTGCTGTTCCCCCATCCCACATCCCCAACAGGGACAGTAGTGGTATCCACTGTGTTTTAGCCACTACATGCTTTTGTCTGCATCATCTTCTCTCTGCCAGTTTTCTTATCCGCAGGGGATGCAGGGAGCAAACTTTGGTTTCTTTCAGTGTAGGAGTAGCAGTGGTCTCCACAGCAGCACAGAAGGGTAATAGTGGCAAGACTGCTTGGCAAGCTGACTAGTTGATACTGCTTGTGGCTACCAGGAAAGATAACCTGCCTTCACAAGTGAACTTCCTAAAATTGGTGAATGACAACCTTATTGCCTAGTTTTAAAGCAGCATTAACATGTGAGTTGAGGTAGTAGGCACTGAAGGGAAGAGGATGGCTTCCATTTTGTTTGATATGAAAAGAGTTATTGAGCCAGTTGATGAGCAAACAGCATAGACCATTTATACCTCCCTAACTCCAATATTCTTAAAACTCCTGTAAAAATGCAATTTCAGTCAATTCAGTGGCTTTTTATTGAACTTTTATGTGCACAATACTGTATCGGGCATTATAGAATCGAAAGCTGTTAAAGCAGAATATCCTAGCCTTAAGGAAGATATAGTTAATCATAAGATTAAACTAGTACACAAAGGTTAAGTATATCATGGATTTAAATAAGTAGTATCAAAAACATAAAATGTGCTGTGGGGCTCAAACTAGAGAAGAAGGCCCAGGAAAGCTTTTGGTAAAGTTGGTTGAATGTGAAATAAACCAGAGAGGAGAGAGAGGATTTTGACAGGTGGAGAGGGGATGGTATTCCAAGATGAGAAAGCCATCAAATGAAGCTGTATGCTCTGACATTCAGAAAATGTTCAGGAAACTGTTAATTGTTCTGTTTTATTAAAGCGCTATACATTTCTGGGGGATGAAGCCATGATTTGACTTTTTGTGAGTGTCAATATGAGGAATTTATTAATTACGAAAGGTAACATTTGAAGTTTTTGAGCAGGGGAATGGTTTGAGGAGTGGCAGCCATATTAGGATACACTAAACCAAAAAGAAGTAAGGGGCAGGAAGCTAGTTTTGAGATTGTTTTATTGGTATAAATAAGAAATAACAAGGGCCTGAAATAACTGAAATTCTCCAGCTACTCCCTAAAATCAAAAGATCAAATGTAATGTCCAGTCTCTTAGAACACTATGTAAGTGTCCTAAAACCAAAATGGTGACTGACTGGAGGGATGTCCTTATTGTCTTCATCTGCTGGAGTGCAAAGTATTTCTTTTCACTTGCTAATTTTAAAAATTTTAATATTATTATTTTAGATAGCATTTCTTTTTTTTTAACTTTTACTTTCAGGGGTACATGTGCAGGTTGGTTCAATAGATAAATTGTCTGCCATAGGGGTTTGATATACCTATTATTTTGTCACCCAGGTAATAAGTATAGTACCCAATAGGTAGTTTTTCAATCCTCACCCTCCTTCAACCCTCAGGTAGGCCCCAGTGTCTGTTATTCTCTTCCTTGTGTCCATATGGACACAATGTTTAGCTCCCACTTATAAGTGAGAACATGTGGTGTTTGATTTTCTGTTCCTCTGTTGGCTTGCTTAGGATAATGGCCTCCAGCTTCATCCATGTTGCTGCAAAGAACATTATCTCTTTTTTATGGCTGTGTAGTATTCTATGGTATATATGTACCACATTTTCTGTATCCAGTCTATCATTGATGGACATTTAGGTTGATTCCATGTCTTTGCTATTGTGATGAACATAATGTGTGCATGTGTCTTTATGGTAGAGCGATTTGTATTCCTTTGGTTATATATCCAATAATGGGATTGCTGAGTCAAATAGTAGTTCTGTTTTACATTCTTTGAGAAATTCCCAAACTGCTTTCCACAGTGGCTGAACTTAGATTTCCACTAGCAGTGTATAAGCTTTCCCTTTTTTCTACAGCCTCACCAGCATCTGTTATATTTTGACTTTTTAACTACAGTCATTCTAACTGATGTGAGATGGTATCTCATTGTGGTTTCGATTTGCATTCCTCTAATGGTTAGTGATGTTGAGCATTTTTTTCGTATGCTTGTTGGCTGCATGTATGTCTTCTTTTAAAAATATCTGTTCATGTCCTTTGCCCACTTTTTTATGGTGTTGGGGTTTTTTTCTGTTTTTGTTTGTTTTGCTTGTTAATATAAGTTCCTTATAAATTCTGGATACTAGATCTTTGTCAGATGCATAGTTTGTAAATATTTTCTCCCATTCTGTAGGTTGTCTATTTACTCTGTTGATAGTTTATTTTGCTGTGCAGGAACTCTTTAGTTTCCAGTTGCTGGTTTTTGTTTTTGTTGCAATTGCTTTTGGCATCTTTGTCATAAAATCTTTGCGTTTCTGTAGAATTATATTTCCTAGGTTTTCTTCAAGGGTTTTTATAGTCTTAGGTTTTACATTTAAGTCTTTAATTCATCTTGAGTTGATTTGTATATATGGTGTAAGGAAGGGGTCCAGTTTTCAATCTTCTGCCTATGGCTAACCATTTACATGTTAACTGGTGCCAAATTCAGACATCTTCAGTTGGGAAACTGGTGGAGCATCTATTATTATTTCAGTCTGTATGAATAAGAATGGGAGAGAATATGTAATTTCTAGCAATGCACTTGTTAGAACAAAATTCTATGTCAGGAAAGTTAGAAATGTCATGTGGAGTTTACTCTGCTATATGATTTGACTTCTAAGTAAATATGACCTTTTATATTTTTTGTAAGTATTCTTATTTTAAAGATATGCCCCAGTTTCCATGGTTTTAAATTCCACTGGAACAAACATTATGTCTTTAATTTATTCTGTATCTTCTATCTCTTCATTTTCTGACCCTTCCCAAATGATAGTACCTATTACGACTTTTATAATGTTCTAGTCATCATCAAGTGGAATTAAATACTTCTTGATCTTTCTGGTTAGTACCTGGTATATAATAAAGAGAATTTTATAGATCAGACCCTTTTTATGAACCTGAATAATGTTAATTAATATACATAGACAGTGCCATCCATACACAAAAGACAAAATCTGTAACCATAGCGTGAGTGCATTATAAAATATTTCTTTATGCAGTATCTCTGCCTGGTGGGCACTTGATTAAAAGATCTTTTTAAATTCAATCTCAGCCTGTAATCCCAGGACTTTGGGAGACCAAGGCAGGCAGATCACCTGAGGTCAGGAGTTCAAGACCACCCTGGCCAACATGGCAAAACCCTGTCTCTACTAAAAATACAAAAAATATAAAATACAAAGAATACTAAAAATACAAAAACTAGCCAGGCGTGGTGGCAGGCGCCTATAGTCCCAGCTATTCTGGAGGCTGAGGCAGGAGAGTCACTTGAAGCCGAGAGCTGGAGGCTGCAGTGAGCCGAGATCACGCCACTGCATTCCAGCCTGGGTGCAAGAGCAAGACTCCGTCTCTAAATAAATAAATAAATTCTATCTTAGCAACAGAAATGTAAAACCCTTCACATATTTGCCTCGTATCCTTGGTCATCATGCCATCAGTATTTTCTGGAAGTATTTTTTTTTTGTCACAAAAAGAAGTTATGATATTTAATTTAGGCCAGTTGGGACGTTTTTTGCTGTATGCTAACATCAGTTTTATTTAGAGGAGGAGTCTGCATATTCAGGCCAATTTTCTTTCGGCATGTATGTCTTATTCTTTTGATGAAATAACTATAGTTTGCTGGTAGAGTGCTAAAACTGAACCTGTTTCTGTCAGGTATCTAAGGAATGTCTCCCTATCTCCTGGCCTACTTACTCTCTGGTGCTGTCCATTAATATACACAGATACACGGCAGGCTTATCTGAATAGGAAATGTGGCTTAAGATATCCTCGAGTTAGTTAATACTTATATCTGCATTCGCTGGATGAACTTTTAAAAGTCCATAGCCTTGAAACAGTTTTTATTATGATTAAAACATTAATGTTGGTCCCATTAGTTTTAGAAAAACACCAAAAATACTTTTTGATTTATTGGAACCACTTGGTCTAAAGCTAAGACAGCTTACTGCGTGGGTCACATAGAGACTGTCCTGAAGTCTCATCAAAGGGCAGAAAAACTTGAGCTTCCATGGGCTAAGGAACCTTGTACCCTCGCTCTGAGGCCTGGTTATGAGGTTTGTAGCAGTGCTTCCTTTTTTTCCCTCTCAAGTCTCAGTTTGCTTGCTTATAACTATGCTACCAGATTTCTCAATTTTTGTTTACATTTTACTCTCCAGTTATGGCTTAAATTTAAATAGACAAGTTATCCTTTAAAACAACCCTCAATGTGAGAAGCATACATTAGGAGCTTTTAGAGATTGCAGATGTGTGTCCTTATTAGTGTTTCATGAAAATAGATTTTTTTTTTTTTTTATTAATAAGAGATTTGCTCAGAGAACGTAAACTCTGGCTGTAGTTGCTGCGGGTGGAATGGTATCCTCTTTACGCACAAATCCCCGGCTGCCCTTTTTCAATAGTGCCCACCAGTGATGTTTCTGTGCCTCTGATTTTCTAAGGAATTTGCTCTTTCTACAATTACTCAGGAAAAGAAAGGCAATTTTCTTTTAATGTTCTGCCTCTCGGTACCATTTCTAACACTCTGTCAACCTGCTTACCAGAGTTCTTTAAAAGGTGTAAGAGGGATGTTAGTGCAAGGCTTGAAGCTGGACCCTGCTGCTCTGAGAGAATAAATTTTGATTCCTTTCCTTTTTTCTTAAAGTTAAGAACCTTGAGTATAATAGCTGTGAGTCTCTCAGAGTAGATGTGCCAGAAGAGGTTTTGTTCTGCACAATGGTTAGCCTAGGAGCTAAAAGTTAGAAACAAATTGCAAATGCCTTAATGCTGCTGAGCCCGTTTATAGCCCTGAAATAATAACTGTCATCACTGTGGCTGTCCAGGCAGCAGGGTAAGGACTAGTGGGAAATTATGAAAAACACACGCATGTGAGGAATTTCATGTTCTTTGAGAACAGAGATCTTGGCAGTGTCGGTGGGTTCTGGAATTACTATTTGATTTGCTCTTATTCTTCCATTTTACTATTTTATTATCCAAGATTATACCCCAAAATAAACTTTTATGTTAAAGGCAATTTCATGTAAAGCTAGAATCATGATAAATCATTTTCCTATAGTTTGTCTTATTTTATTGGTCATTAATGTACAGTTTTGTTTTTTATTTGAAATATATGTTGTGATAAAGTAATCCTTGAATGAGGCATCACGTGGTAACAAAAAGTAAACGAGATATCCACATCATCTTGTTTGCAGAAGACTTAGAAATTTAATTAATGATACTTGGTGGCCTAAATAAAGAATAAAAATAGCTGTTTTATTTCTTTAGCTCCCTCCTTGGGCCTGTGGATTCATAATGGATACAAATTCTGACCCAAAGAACTGCCCCTTTCAACTTTGCTCTCCAATACGTCCCCCAAAATATTACACATACAAGTTTGCAGAAGGCAAACTGTTTGAGGAAACTGGGCATGAAGACCCAATCACAAAGACTAGTCGCGTTTTACGTCTAGAAGCCAAAAGCAAGGTAGGTCTTATAATCTTCACTTTCAGCTCCCATTTACTGAAAGCATACCGTTTGCCAGATGCCATGCAGTTGTTGGAGTTACATTAGCACGGTTTCGTAATGTAGATTTCTTAGACCACAGTAATACCCAAATGACTTTAGGGATACGTGAATTTTTTTTAACCTTAATATTCATGTTTGTTTTAACATGGATTAGAAAATTTATAGCATGTCGGCCGGGCGCGGTGGCTCACGCCTGTAATCCCAGCACTTTGGGAGGCCGAGGCGGGTGGATCACAAGGTCAGGAGATTGAGACCATCCTGGCTAACACGGTGAAACCCCATCTCTACTAAAAATACAAAAAATTAGCTGGGCATGGTGGCGGGCGCCTGTAGTCCCAGCTACTTGGGAGGCTGAGGCAGGAGAATGGCGTGAACCCAGGAGGCGGAGCATGCAGTGAGCCTAGATCGTGCCACTGCACTCCAGCCTGGGCTACAGAGCAAGACTCTGTCTCAAAAAAAAAAAAAAAAAGAAAATTTATAGCATGTCAAACTTTTTATTTTACATATTGTTTATGTCCGATTTTTTAAAGTTGATTTTAAGAAAAAATTAATAGAGTTGGTATGTAGTTATGGCAAAAATAGTGAAGGTGGTAGTTGACTAGAGTAAACTAGACTGATACAGTCCCGGCCCTCATGGAGCTTACATCTAGCAGGAAAGATGACATGTTTAAAAAGCCATTAATAATGTACTGACTGCTGCAAAGGAGGACATACTGAGTACAGTGGGAGCATAGAGCAAAGGGATTTTACCTAGTCTAGAGAGATCAGGGAAGTTTTCTCCAAGGAAGTTATGTCTCAGGTAAGACCACTAGGATGATTAAGAGTAAACTAGAAAGGAGATAGGGGATTCCATTTTGTATAGAGGCCCTGAATTTGGGGAGAAATTATACAATTCAAGAAGTGGATATTCAGAGAAGGACTGTGTGGTAGATAGAGCTCCCTCTCCCCTCCCCCCTCCCCCCTCCCCCCTCCCCCCTCCCCCCTCCCCCCTCCTCCCTCCCCCCTCCCCCCTCCCCCCTCTCCCCTCTCCCCTCTCCCCTCTTTCCACGGTCTCCCTCTGATGCCGAGCCGAAGCTGGACGGTACTGCTGCCATCTCAGCTCACTGCAACCTCCCTGCCCGATTCTCCTGCCTCAGCCTGCCGAGTGCCTGCGATTGCAGGCGTGCGCCGCCACGCCTGACTGGTTTTCGTATTTTTTTGGTGGAGACGGGGTTTCGATGTGTCGGCTGGGCTGGTCTCCAGCTCCTAACCGCGAGTGATCCGCCAGCCTCGGCCTCCCGAGGTGCCGGGATTGCAGTCGGAGTCTCGTTAACTCAGTGCTCAATGGCGCCCAGGCTGGAGTGCAGTGGCGTGATCTCGGCTCGCTACAACCACCTCCCAGCCGCCTGCCTTGGCCTCCCTAAGTGCCGAGATTGCAGCCTCTGCCTGGCAGCCACCCCGTCTGGGAAGTGAGGAGCGTCTCCGCCTGACTGCCCATCGTCTGGGATGTGAGGAGCCCCTCTGCCTGGCTGCCCAGTCTGGAAAGTGAGGAGCGTCTCTGCCCGGCCGCCATCCCATCTAGGAAGTGAGGAGCGCCTCTTCCCGGCCGCCATCACATCTGGGAAGTGAGGAGCGTCTCTGCCCGGCCGCCCATCGTCTGAGATGTGGGGAGCACCTCTGCCCTGCCGCCCCGTCCGGGATGTGAGGAGTGTCTCTGCCCGGCCGCCCTGTCTGAGAAGTGAGGAGACCCTCTGCCTGGCAACCGCCCCGTCTGAGAAGTGAGGAGCCCCTCCGCCCGGCAGCCACCCCGTCTGAGAAGTGAGGAGCGTCCTCCCTCCTCGTCTGGGAGGGAGGTGGGGGGGTCAGCCCCCCGCCCGGCCAGCCGCCCCGTCCGGGAGGTGAGGGGCACCTCTGCCCGGCCGCCCCTACTGGGAAGTGAGGAGCCCCTCTGCCCGGCCAGCCACCTCGTCCGGGAGGGAGGTGGGGGGGTCAGCCCCCCGCCTGGCCAGCCGCCCCGTCCGGGAGGCGAGGGGTGCCTCTGCCCGGCCGCCCCTACTGGGAAGTGAGGAGCCCCTCTGCCCGGCCAGCCGCCCCATCCGGGAGGGAGGTGGGGGGATCAGCCCCCCGCCTGGCCAGCCGCCCCGTCCAGGAGGGAGGTGGGGGGATCAGCCCCCTGCCCGGCCAGCCGCCCTGTCCAGGAGGTGGGGGGGCGCCTCTGCCCGGCCGCCCCTACTGGGAAGTGAGGAGCCCCTCTGCCCGGCCAGCCGCTCTGTCTGGGAGGGAGGTGGGGGGGTCAGCCCCCGGCCCGGCCAGCCGCCCCGTCCGGGAGGGAGGTGGGGGGGTTAGCCCCCCGCCTGGCCAGCCGCCCCATCCGGGAGGTGAGGGGCGCCTCTGCCCGGCCGCCCCTTCTGGGAAGTGAGGAGCCCCTCTGCCCGGCCAGCCGCCCCGCCCGGGAGGGAGGTGGGGGGGTCAGCCCCCCGCCCGGCCAGCCGCCCCGTCCGGGAGGGAGGTGGGGGGTCAGCCCCCCGCCCGGCCAGCCGCCCCGTCCGGGAGGGAGGTGGGGGGGTCAGCCCCCCGCCTGGCCAGCCGCCCCGTCCGGGAGGGAGGTGGGGGGATCAGCCCCCCGCCCGGCCAGCCGCCCTGTCCGGGAGGTGAGGGGCGCCTCTGCCCGGCCGCCCCTACCGGGAAGTGAGGAGCCCCTCTGCCCGGCCAGCTGCCCCCTCCGGGAGGGAGGTGGGGGGGTCAGCCCCCCGCCGGGCCAGCCGCCCCGTCGGGGAAGTGAGGGGCGCCTCTGCCCGGCCGCCCCTACTGGGAAGTGAGGAGCCCCTCTGCCTGGCCAGCCGCCCTGTCCGGGAGGGAGGTGGGGGGTCAGCCCCCCGCCCGGCCAGCCGCCCCATCCGGGAGGGAGGTGGGGGGGTCAGCCCCCCGCCCGGCCAGCCGCCCCGTCCGGGAGGTGAGGGGCGCTTCTGCCCGGCCGCCCCTACTGGGAAGTGAGGAGCTCCTCTGCCCGGCCACCACCCCATCTGGGAGGTGTACTCAACAGCTCATTGAGAACGGGCCATGAAGACAATGGCGGTTTTGTGGAATAGAAAGGGGGGAAAGGTGGGGAAAAGATTGAGAAATCGGATGGTTGCTGTGTCTGTGTAGAAAGAGGTAGACATGGGAGACTTTTCATTTTGTTCTGTACTAAGAAAAATTCTTCTGCCTTGGGATCCTGTTGATCTGTGACCTTACCCCCAACCCTGTGCTCTCTGAAACATGTGCTGTATCCACTCAGGGTTGAATGGATTAAGGGCGGTGCAAGATGTGCTTTGTTAAACAGATGCTTGAAGGCAGCATGTTCGTTAAGAGTCATCACCACTCCTTAATCTCAAGTACCCAGGGACACCAACACTGCGGAAGGCCGCAGGGTCCTCTGCCTAGGAAAACCAGAGAACTTTGTTCACTTGTTTATCTGCTGACCTTCCCTCCACTATTGTCCTGTGACCCTGCCAAATCCCCCTCTGCGAGAAACACCCAAGAATGATCAATAAAAAAGAAAAAAAAAAAAAAAGAAGTGTAGGGCTGGCCGGGCGCAGTGGCTCACACCTATAATCCCAGCACTTTGGGAGGCTGATGCGGGCAGATCACGAGGTCACGAGGTCGAGACCAGCCTGGCCAATATGGTGAAACCCCATCTCTACTAAAAATACAAAAAATTAGCCGGGCGTGGTGGCAGGTGCCTGTAATGTCAGCTACTCAGGAGGCTGAGGCAGGAGAATCCTTTGAACCCAGGAGGCAGAGGTTGCAGTGAGCCAAGACCTCACCACTGCTCTCCAGTCTACAGAAGAAGTGTAGGGCTAGGCACAGTGGCTCAAACTTGTAATCCCAACACTTTGGGAGGCCAAGCTGGGAGGATCACTTGAGCCCAGAAGTTAGAAACCAACCTGGGCAATATAGTGAGACCTCATCTCTACAAAAACCAAAAATATTAGCCAGGCATGGTGGCATATGCTTGTAGTCCCCTGCTTCTTGGGAAGCTGAGGTGGGAGGATTGCTTGAGCCCAGGAGGTTGAGGCTGCAGTGAGTTGTGATTGCGCCATTGCATTCCAGCCTGTGTGACAGAGTAAGATCCTGTCTCAGAAAAAGAACAAATACAAAGGAGGCCATTATGGCCAAAATCAAGTAAAAGAGGGAAGATTGGCAGGGTGAGGAGTAGAGAGAGATGAGACACAGAAAAGGAAATAACAAATATCCATATTCCAGGTATACTCAATATACAGAATTTACAAATTTATGCAAGTAGGGAACAAATTAATATATAAACTATAGCCTTGAATTTAAGGAAACTTCAGACTTTAGCATATCATATATCAGATAATTTCACATGTGCTGACACAATGAATTACAACACAAGCCTTTTATTCTTAGGAATTTTTTTCTTTAATTCATTTATTTTTCTCTGACAATCTTTAAGTAAATATTAATATTTTTATATTACAAAAGCAATACATGCTTGTTGAACAGATGCAAAAATACAGAACAAATCTTAAATGACTACTTCTCAGTACCATTTGCTTGCTGCACCTCTTAGAAATAATCATTGTTACCCACTTAGTGTATTATCTTTTAGATAGGTTTTGTTTGGTTTTACAAACATGGAATTAGACTAGTCTATCAAAATGTTGCAATTATTGGACCCGAGATGGAAAGAACAGTTAAGCACCATGTTCTTGGAGAGCCAAGAGGGGAGAAGGGAAGCAGCTGCTGAATGGAAGCGCTATACCTTTCCACAGGCATTTTAGTACTGCTGGCAAACCCAGATCCAGCCCATCACAGGAGTAGCTACTGTTTTACCTCTTCCTTTCAAAACTTTTCAACAAGCAAGTTTTTCTGATTGTATAATTGAAGTTGGGGAAGAGTTGGGAAGTGAAAAGACCAAGAGTGTTTTATAGAAATTAATCTACATCAAGTTTTATAAAAGTGAATCTTACTAAAAGTGAAAGTTAACAATGTCATAACAACTTGGGTATTTTAAAGAAGAATGAGAGGAGAATTTCCTCCTTATTTGATTACATTTTGCTGTCTCCAGTTATTGCCCCAAAGTGAAGTTTTCAAAATGAGAATGAAAATATGAAGAGTGACTTGGATATATTATTTATTTTCTTTATGTAAACGGTGCTATTTCATTAGTTTAAGCAGGGTGAAAACCAATTTCTTTATCTTTTTTCTATGAAAGGTAGATCAGAATTAGTTCTTTTGTCTGTTCCGAGACTGCCTAGTTTCAGTCAACTGGAATTGATGAGTTTGAGCTACATTGGGGGATGGTTACATAACCTACAAGTAACTTAGTAACCTTACAAATAATTTAACTTACTTTAACCCTACAAAGAATTTTACCTAAAAATTTTAAAACCACTTTAAATTTTTTTTTAATAAAGTTAAATGGGCCTTTGAAGAGGATTGTGGTAGTTATCAGTAACATCAGTAAGATTTCAGGTCTTAATGGTTGAGAATTCCGACTACAGAGGATAGAAAATTGAGCTGGTAAGACTTTAGTCAGCATATTTGTAGATACTCAAAAGTGAAAAATGCCCATATCTAGCTCTTAGGCATAGAAAGAGTGCTATACTAGGACTTCTAACCTTGGTAAGTATTTTGGTTTCATCTGAAAATTTAAAATTATAGTAGGTAGCGAAGAACTCTTTAAAATTACATTATTGTCATGAAAAGCTGCATTTAATAAAATGTTTTCAGGCCAATCTTGCTGCTCTTTTCTGGTTAATACTGTAGGACAGCAAGGTAGCTGAAACCAAAAGCCATGATTTATTTTTAGAGACCATAATTCTTTTTCTTAAACAAATTTGTGCTCAACATCAGTAGGTAGCACACAAGTGGGGATAGTGCACCTCAATGTATTTTAAATTGGGATAAAACAGTTATTATAAAAGACTCTTCTTTACATACATAGTAATTCTTCATTTCTAGGATGGAAAATTAGTGCCAATGACTGTTTTCCACAAAACTGACTCTGAGGACTTGCAGAAGAAACCTCTCTTGGTACATGTATATGGAGCTTATGGAATGGATTTGAAAATGAATTTCAGGCCTGAGAGGCGGGTCCTGGTGGATGATGGATGGATATTAGCATACTGCCATGTTCGGTGAGTCAGTATATTTTACCTGGCATGTAAGTGCTAGACCATTGTGAGAGATGTCAAGAATAACAATATATATCAGGGAACAAAAGCTTATTTTTTTCATTCTTATTATTCAATTTTTGTATTCCTAAACCAGCACTGGTGAAACTTGATTCTGTAAAAGATTAGTTGATCCAAAAAGCAAAAGGGTAGGTTTTTAGGATTTTTGCATAGCGGTACCAGACTCTGTACTTATTTAGTAATATTATTATTTCCTTTCAGTTCTCCTGAATTTAGGTTTAAGTAGCCTCTCAATCTGAACTGTTTTCCATTTAACTTCCATTTTATTTCAGCTGTTTTCAAGACACAAATATTATTTTGTATTTCTGCTTAAAATTCTTCTCCACCTCCCCATCTCTAGAACAAAGTCCAGATTCCCCAGTATAATACTCCTAATGGTCTGATTGATCTCTGTAGTGGCATTTATCATCAGACCCTTTTTTGTTTGTTTGTTTGTTTGTTTGAGACAGTTTTGCTTTGTCGCCCAGGCTGGAGTGCAGTGGCACAATCTCGGCTCACTGCAACCTCTGCCTCCCAGGTTCAAGTGATTCTCATGCTTCAGGCTCCTGAGTAGCTGGGACTACAGGCGCACACCACCACACTGTCTGAATTTTTTTTTTTTTTTTTTTTGAGATAGAATCTTGCTTTGTTGCCCAGGCTGGAGTGTGCAGTGGCATGATCTTGGCTTACTGCAGCCTCTGCCTCCAGTGTTCAAGCGATTCTCCTGCCTCAGCCTCCTGAGTAGCTGGGATTACAGGTGCCTGCCATAACTCCTGACTAATTTTTGAAATTTTTGTAGAGATGGGGTTTCACCATGTTGGCCAGGCTGGTCTCGAACTCCTGACCTCAAGTGATCCGCCCGCCTCAGCCTCCCAAAGTGCTGGGATTACAGGCATGAGCCACCGCACCAGCCTGATTTTTTTGTATTTTAGTAGAGACAGGGTTTTCCAATGTTGCCCAGGCTGGTCTCGAACTCCTGAGCTCAAGCAGTCCGCCCGCCTCAGCCTTCCAAAGTCATGTCCTTTTATTTATTTTTTTTTGTTTTTTATTTTTTTGAGATGGAGTCTCACTCTGTCTCCCAGGCTAGAGTGCAGTGGCGCAATCTCCGCTCACTGCAACCTCCGCCTCCCAGGTTCAAGTAATTCTCTTGCCTCAGCTTCCCGAGTAGTTGGGCTTATAGGCACGCACCACCACACCTGGCTAATTTTTTCTATTTTTAGGAGAGACGGGGGTTTCACCATGTTGACCAGTCTGGTCTCAAACTCCTGACCTCAAGTGATCTGCTCACCTCAGCCTACCAAAATGCTGAGATGACAGGCTTGAGGCACTGTGCCTAGCCCCCAAAGTCATGTCTTTTAAATGACATGCTCTGTCACCTCCTTGCCCTTATACATGCTGTGTCGTATCTGTGTCTTAATGCCTTTTCTTTGCCCTCTGGAAACTCAAATTTTTCCTTCACAACTCAGTTTAGGCATCATCTCCTTAAAAGCATTTGTGTTCCTGACTCGTGTATATACCCCTCACCTGGCAGATGGATGTTCTTTCCTCTGCTCCTGTAATACCTTAAATACACTTGTGTTGTAGCAATGACACCACATTGCTGAGTAAGTCATTGTTTTCTTACCCCACAAAATTACTGTCTTCTCCAGGGTAGGGGATTTTCGTTTGTTTCTACTTTTAAGGTCTGTACTTAATCCCTGATAAATGGGCGGGCACTCAAAATATATTCGTTGAATCAATTCTGGATTGTCTATATCAGGAGTTGGCAAACCTTTTTCTCTAAAGAACTACATAGTCACATTTTAAGCTTTGCAGGCCGCATACAGTTTCTGTTGCACATTCCTTGTTTTCACTCAACCTTTAAAAAGCAAAAACCAGTCTTAGCTCCAGGGCCACACAAAAACAGGCCTCCAGGTGTAGTTTGCTGACCCCAGCCTACATTATTAACTTTTTTTTTCCACTAAAACTTTTTTGCCCTTCAATTTCAGAGGTGGTGGTGAGTTAGGCCTCCAGTGGCATGCTGATGGCCGCCTAACTAAAAAACTCAATGGCCTTGCTGATTTAGAGGCTTGCATTAAGACGCTTCATGGCCAAGGCTTTTCTCAGCCAAGTCTAACAACCCTGACTGCTTTCAGTGCTGGAGGGGTGCTTGCAGGAGCATTGTGTAATTCTAATCCAGAGCTGGTGAGAGCGGTGACTTTGGAGGTGAGTACGCTCTGTCTCTACTGTTTATGGAATGGGGGAGGTGTGAAGCCATAGGCTACTCTAAGAAAAATGTTTTTGGGCTGGCACAGCGGCTCATGCCTGTAATCCCAGCACTTTGGGAAACTGAGGTGGGCAGATTGCTTACCAGGAGCTCGAGACCAGCCTGGGCAACATGGTGAGACCCTGTCTCTGCAAGAAATTAAAAAAAAAAAAAAACCTACCCAGGCTTGTTGGTAAGAGGATCTCTTAAGAGGTTGAGGCTGCAGTGGACCACTGTGCTCCAGCCTGGGCAACAGAGTGAGACGTTGTCAAAAAAAAAAAAGGAAAGAGAAACATTTCTGTTACAGTTTTACCATAGCATAGGAGTATAACAAAGCTTTTAAGTTTTAAACTCAGAATTATAGCTTGAGGAGAACTTCTAAAGTTATTTTAATCCAACTATTAACCCTTATTCTTCTCTGATACAGTGTTCTTTATTATCTTTAAGGCTTTCCACTGAAAGATATTAATGGCTATTTCCATTGCTCATTTGTATTTGTAAGTACATTTAGAATTGGTGAAAAAGCACTGAAGCATATATGAGTCCCAGTTGAGAAAGCCAGGCAAAGCACGCTGTGACTCTGGAATGCACTGAGTCCTTTGGCTCCTGGTCACCTTGACAGGCTACTGCCCATCAACATTTCAGTCCTAGATTTATAGGCTCTTTATTTTTAGATAGCCCATTCTTAATGGTCGTTTGGGCATAGTTTTTCCGTATTTTAATTGAAATATCTTACCCTGTTCTGAAAATGATTATCTTTTCCCAGTGTCAGAAATTACGAAGTTACATTATAGCAGTTGGTTTCACTGCTATCATTCTCCTACTTCTGGGTTACTCTGAAAAATAATGACTGAGATGGGAGAGAGTAAATTATTTTCAGGATTTTTTATTTTGAGGTTGGGGAGTTTATACTGTGGGCTTGTAAATAAGTGTTAAATAGTAGTCACCTGTAAGTCTATTTTTTAAAAACAGAAAAATGTGGAGAATAGCCTATGCACAAAGATAATGGCAGAATTATTTACAGTTTAAAGAAAAAGCAACTAGCTTTTGACTTTTAGAAATATAAAAGGAAATAATGAGAAGGATATTTATGCTAGGTTGCTTATTATAGTGAAGACTAGGAGACAACCTTTTATACATATATAAGTCAAATTCTTCTTATAAGCACCAAAAATCAACCCTAATTTAAGCAGAAAAGGGATTAAAGGGCATTAGGAAAATGTAGGTATCTTCAGACCAGTGTTAGAGGCTTCAGAGCCAAAGGCATAGAATTGGCCCAATGAAACTATTACTGCCGCCACCGCCAAGCACAAATCACCTCACACTGCCAGTGCAACTTCTAGAACCGGATATAGCTGTGGCACTTTTGCCAGAATAAATTATCTGTGATCACTGCTTCTTTGAATCACTAACTTCCCATGCAGAATGTAAAGCACATGTGTCTGGTTGATAGACCCAAGTCACACATGGGTCACACAGCTACTCCCAAGCTGCAGGGAAAAATGGGAAAGAGAAGTCTAGCACTTAGTATCTCCACAGTGAGAGGCAGGCTCTAGCTGATAAGGTTGGAGGTTTTTCAAATGCAACAAAGTTCATATGGTAGGCAGCCAAAAAGAATTACAGATGACTCACTATAATTGGTTAATGTTAATATGAGGGAAAGCTAAAAAGTCTGTTAACAGAAGAAAATAAAGCTAAGTGAAAAATACAGCCTTCATTTTTGTTTTGTTGTTTTTGTGGGGTTTTTGTTTTTTTGTTTTGTGTTGTTTTGTTTTTTGAGTCAGAGTTTTGCTCTTTCACCCAGGCTGGAATGCAATGGCACACGAACACAGCTCACTACAGCCTCAACCTCTGGGGCTCAGGTGATCCTCCCACCTCAGCCTCCTGAGTATCTGGGACTACAGGCATGTGTCACCATGCCCTGCTAATTTTTGTGGTTTGTTGTTGTTGTTGTTTTGTAGAGATGTGGTTTTACCATGCTACCCAGGCTAGTTTCAAACTCCTGGGCTCAAGTGATTTGCCCACCTCAGCCTCCCAACGTGCTGGGATTACAGGCATGAGCCACCATGTGCGACCCAGCCTTCGTTTTATTAAATTTTGTAACACTAATTATAAGCCAATGGGTTGTTTTCTCTTCTTTCACCTTGGGTATTTTCCAGAGTTTCTTTACTTAGCGTTTTTTGCTTTTAATATAAAATGTCCAACTGGTCAAAAAGACTTTATTCCTTGTGTATTTTTTTCATTTAAAAATTTTTAATTATGGTAAAATACCATAAAATTTACCATCTCAACCATTTTTAAGTGAATAGTTCAGTAGTGGTAAGTGCACTCATAGGCTTATGCAGTCAATCTCCAGAACTCGCTTTTCATCTTAACAAAACTGAAACCCTGTACCGATTAAACAGCTCTCCATTTGCTTCTTCCCACAGCCTCTGTCTCTGTGAATTTGACTACTCAAACACCTCACATAGGTGGAGTCATACAAAATTTTTTGTGACTGGCTTATTTCACTTAGATTATATCCTTGAGGTTCATCCATATTGTAGCATGGATCAGAATTTTATTCGTTTTTAAGGCTGAATAATATTCCATGTAATATTGCATGTGTATACCACATTTTGCTTATTCGTTCTTTGGTTAATGGACACTTGAGTTGCTTCCACCTTTTGGCTGTTGTGAATATGCTGCTGTGAACATAGGTATGCAGATCTCTTTAAGACCCTGCTTTCAGTTTTGGGGATTATATGCCAGGAGTGGAATTGCTGGATCATATGGTAATCTTAAGCTTAACTCTTTGATGAACCACCATACTGTTTTCCATAGCAGCTCCCCCATTTTACATTCCAACCACCAGTGTATCAGGATTCCGGTTTCTCCACATTACTGCCAATACTTGTTGTTGTTGTTGTTGTTGTTGTTGTTTTAATATAATAACTAACTGTCCTAATTGGTATGAGACAGTAGCATTTATTGCTTTTATATAAGAAAAAATATAAATGAATAAAAGGTACCAAGCTAAAAATAAATATTGTGAAATTAGAAGATAAACCATTTCTTGTTATTTGTCATTTAAGGAATCTGAAGACTTTAAAAGTAGGTTATAAATTACAGGCCCTGGTTAAGGACGGAGTATTCTAGCTCCTAGGAATCTACATGGCTTGAGTTATTTTCTCTCATATTAGTATGTATATTCATAAAATAGAATGTTTTTCTGAAACTCACTTACCAACCTCTTACTTGAAGTATAAGTTTCTTTGCCTTTTTTTAGGCACCTTTCTTGGATGTTCTCAACACCATGATGGACACTACACTTCCTCTGACATTAGAAGAATTAGAAGAATGGGGGAATCCTTCATCTGATGAAAAACACAAGAACTACATAAAACGTTACTGTCCCTATCAAAATATTAAACCTCAGGTAGTGAAAGACAATTGTGTTAGACTATCCTGAATTTACACAGAAGATAATAAAAAAAAAACTTATCCAGGCTGAAGCAAAAATAGGAGCTTTAGAGATGTTTCTACTTATGATGCCCAGATATCTTCAGCACCATCTCTGCTCATGCTTCATGTTTAATACCTCAGGGGAATAGACTTATCATGCCTTAATTACTAAATTAGCTAAGGTCCTTTAGTCAAGAAAAGGCTATTCCAGATAACAAGTAGTCTACTACTGTAATGCTGAGGCTCTCTCAAGATAGCAAGTGAGAAAAAGCATAGAGCACTTACAGGGAAAAATTGGAGGTAATTATTTTTCATAGTCTCTATAGTGGCAAGGGACCATAAGAAATAATGTAAACTCTTTGTGCATGTATTTTCTTTCAGCATTATCCTTCAATTCACATAACGGCATATGAAAACGATGAACGAGTACCTCTGAAAGGAATTGTAAGTTATACTGAGAAACTCAAGGAAACCATCGCGGAGCATGCTAAGGACACAGGTGAAGGTAGGAGACCCCCTAGAAGCAGGGAACATGGCCAAACAGACTACTACCCACAGCACACTGCTCAGAGGAATATATTTCAGGCTGTAGCCAAATCATCTGCCCAGGATTTAGGGCAAACAATTATTTTGCTATGTTGACTCCCCAGTTAAAGTGTACGTAACTACATATCTATACATACACTGCCTCACCTCTTTTTCAAAGGACAGTATTAAAATAGGTAGGCAGGACACAAAGGAAACAGGAAATTTAAGAATCAGATATAACTTGGAGATGCACTGCCATACAATTATTAATTCATTTAACAATATTTATTGAGCTGTTATTCTTGGGAATCTCTAAAAGACAGATTCTGAGATTTTTGTTTTGGGCCATCAGTGCCCAAACTGTTTAGCTGCATGAATTTCCTCTAGCTAGCTGTTTCAGCTTTATGAGATAAGAATCCCTCCCTTTTGCCTTGAAACTACATGCCATATCAGTCTCCCTGTATTCATCTCCATTTGTCACCCCCATCCATTGCTGTAGTTGGTGTTTTCAGGGCATAAGACTCTCAGATTCCACAGGGCAGGTTGATGATCTCCTGGGTTTCAACCTTGTCCGTGTGGCACCATATAGTCTTTTCTATACGGCCTCTTCCTGCTTTTGCTGTGTCAGAAGTTTGTCTTCTGCTGCTTGTCCCCTCCCATCTTTTTGTTGATGATGGTGGTTTTTGCTTTTTATTCCTTTACTATTATTTGAACTGAGTACTCAAAGAAGAGGGGAGGAATGGGTCTCAATCTTCCAAAGAAGATCCCATACAATCTTCTAATTGTTCTACATGTTAACTCTTCCAGGCTATCAGACCCCTAATATTATTCTAGATATTCAGCCTGGAGGCAATCATGTAATTGAGGATTCTCACAAAAAGGTATGTTATCAAGGCCCTCTCAGTGGACAGATTCCCGAACTAGATACATGTTGTTTTCACATTTTCAGTGGTTGCAGCAGGTTTATGACAAAGCCACTTCACAAATGTCCTATCTATGGGTGAGACCCAGGAGGGGAGGGAGGGACACTGTGTCAATCAAGAGAAATGTCTCTCTCTTGTACTTGATACATGAGCTCTGTTAAAGAAAATAATTTAATCTTAATTGTTGGAAGCCTTTCGCCTCTCTCTCGAATGAAAGTATTCTTGCCATAAATTGCTGACTTCACGGTTAGGTAAAGATGGATAGATAAAGAGAAGCTTAAACAATGGCATTTTACTACAAAGGCCTTCTATTTAATTTTTTTAATGTGTTTCTTTTAGATTACAGCCCAAATTAAATTCCTGTACGAGGAACTTGGACTTGACAGCACCAGTGTTTTCGAGGATCTTAAGAAATACCTGAAATTCTGAAACACTGCATTCAACTGGGAATTGGAAACACACTGAAATATTTCATAGTCTTACTTCCAATTGAGTTAGCAAAAAAAAAATTAATAACTTGAGACTTTTAAGTTATTAATTTTTTAAAATGTGCTTCTCCATCTAAATTTTGCTTAGTCTACATCTCACTTGCTTATACTATTCTCTCCATTGATGCACATGCCCATTAACCTAGGAAAGTAGTTTTCAAATCATGCTCCTTAGAAGGATGTGGAGTAGAGGGAAGGGAAGGATTGGTGATAGCAGAGCTCCAGGCCTCCCTTCCAGTCAGAACAGTTGAGCAGTTTACAAATTAGTGTCCTGCCTCTTTGCTAGCAAATGCTTTTAGACACTGTGGCAGTGAGTCATCCTCTAATTTCTATGACTGCATTTTAAGGGAAAAGATAAAATTCTTCCCCTTAAAATTCGTTAAAGTTTTTGAATAATCTGGGGTCCTAATGTGTTCTGGTCATCCCTGATTGATGCTATCTGAATAAAGTTATAAGCTCCTATAAGCCATAATTTACTTTTAAACATTTTATTTTTTTCAAAACATTTGAGAACCTTTCTTAAAGCAGTTACATTCAAGCTACAGAAATATCGAAGAATTAATGATTGTTCACCAAGCAGCATGCTGTACATGAAGCTATTACAAATGCTTACAATCCCAGTGAAATGCCAGTGTCTTCATCTCTTCATAAAGGTGCCTAACACGAGGTATACAGTATGTTCAGTACACTGGAATAGCATGCTCGATTGGAAACAAAGCATCTATCTCTGAAAGCTGTTTGGCGATGAAGGAGATTCTTCGTGTTGTGTTCAAAGATGAGTCCCTCTCCCTTGTCCAGAAAAATGCCACTTGTATCAACTTTACTGCCTTTGTCGGCAGAATTGGTACTTAACCTTATTCTCATTGTAGCGGGAAGGCCCGAAATCATATTATGTAGATTTAACAGTGTTGATTCTCCAAAATTCAGAACCACGATAAAGATTCTGTCGATGCCATCCAGCTCTCTTGTGTACACAACATAGTGGCTGTCATTCCTCAAATGGCAAAACCAGCCCCTGTTGAGGAGTAGCTCATTGGCATGAAGTAGACTTAAATCTTGATATAACTTCAAAGCCGATCTGGGCTGAGTCTTTTGGACCTATTTTTTAAAAAAAGTATTTACATAAGTGTTTGATTCTAAGAATTGTTTGTAAGTATTTTTAATATATTGTAAGGAGTTATTTACCCAAAACACTTGCTCCAATTTTGCCCCTTATAATTGCCAAATTGTAAGCATCAATAAGTAGGTAAGAACAATTTATATAAAAACTGATAGAAATGACAAATTCGGGGTTTCAGCTTGTCTGGGAGTCAATAAGTATGCACAGTGCTCTGCTACATTGTAGAGTTTCTGTAGAGATCAAATTTGACTCCACTTTAGGAGTCCCAAAGCAAATGTCCATGTCTAAGATGAATATTTAACTTGCATAGTCATTCTGTGCTATATTGTAACTGCCAGATGGCCAGAAGGAAGGCAACAGTGGACTCAGACTTCTGAGGAATTTGGGTTTGTTCCCCTTTGTAGACTAATGTGTAGGTTGCTGTTGTGCGAAGATAGTGTAACTTTAGCAGACATGTATTTCTTGCACAGCTAATAGAAGACAAAGTTGAAAAAAAGGATGCAAAATAAAAAGCTGCCTAAGGTGAAAGTTAGAAATTGTAGACTTTTTTTTACCATAATAGTATGTGTTCATTAAAGATTATTTGGGTTTATTTTACAGCTATATAAAACATAATTTGATGATGTACTTCTAACCTTTCAAGCATTTTCTATTATTGACTATATAATATAGCCTCCATAAATGTTTTTAATGACAATATTCTGTTGAACGGTTGTACCATACTCAGCCATGCCCTTTCATTTTGACGGTAGTGTTTCTAATATTTTCTACTTTTATTCCCCTCCCTTCATTTTTGTATTACTTAAGGTAGAGTATCAGAAAGACAGTTACTTTGTCAAAGAGTATGGGCACTTGATACATAATGCCAAATTATTCTTCATAAGAGCTGTTGCCAAATCAGTGATAATGTTCATTTAATTGTATTCTTGCCAGCCATGTTTACTGGGGTGATAGTTGTTATTGTGGTTGTTATTGTTCTTTAGGGGTAGGTTCCCAATATGTGGTCTTTAAATAATTATCTAATGGTGTTTAAAAAGATGTTTATTCTGTTTGTCAGGTACAAAGATATTTATGATACATGTATGACTTGTCAAAGTTATTAACATTTTCTCTAGCCTTAGGTAATGCATGAAAGCACATGTTTCAGTGCCACTCACATAAGAAGTGCCCGGTAAGTGTTAGCTATTATTGTCTACTTGAGTTACTACTTTCTAAAAGTATGTTGAAGTCTTTTTCTGTAATTGCAGATTTGTTGATTTTGCATTTCAGTATTTTCTATATTTTGAAGCTGTTAGATGCATAGTCATGATTTTTGGTGGAATGTTTTATCAATTTTTGAAAATTGCCTTTGTCTCATATAATGCTTTTCATATTGAACTATATTTTGTCTGCTATTAAATATTTCCAAGCCTGATTTTTGTAATTTTATTTTTTATTCAATTACAAGAATACATACTATAAAAAGGTTTTCTTCAACACCTTTCCATAGCTTCACAGTTCCCCTCAGAGACAGGCACTATAACTATTTATATGTTCTTTTGTTTTTATGTATCATATGAAATGATACATTCTGTGCCTATGCTAACATATGTTTATATATTTTTCTTTACACAGTTGGTGATATGTTACCATTCTATACTTTATTGAATACATGTTTGAAATGGTCTCATATCAATGTATATAGAACTCTCATTTTTAAAAGCTGCATACTGGGCCCATAGTTGATAGAACTGGTTTTCTATTGATAAAATATTTAAATCATTTCTTGTGTCTTCTATTAAAAACAAATATTGCAGGCCAGGCAAGGTGGCTCAGGCCTGTAATCCTAGCACTTTGGGAGGCAAGGCAGGCAGATCACCAGAGGTCAGGAGTTCAAGACCAGCCTGGCCAACATGGTGAAACACCATCTCTACTAAAAAATACAGAAATTACCCGGGCATAATGACGTGCACCTGTAATCCCAGCTACTTGGGAGGCTGCAGCAGGAGAATCACTTGAACCCAGGAGGCAGAGGCTGCAGTGTGCCGAGATCACGCCACTGCACTCGAGCATGGGTGACAGAGCAAGACTGTCTCAAAAAAAAAAAAAAGTGTTGAGATCCTTTAAGTATTATTGTGCACATGTGCAAATATTTCTAAGTATTAGGAATGGAATTATTAGGTCAAAAGATAACTTCATTTTTTGTGTTTATAGCTATAGCTGGGTTGCAAGCTTTCTATTTGCTTGCTATATCTTCATTTCAATTCTTTGTGTTTTAGTGTTTCTTATGTCTGTTTTTGTTATCTGAGTGGTTTTATCTTTTAATAGGCTAATTTAACCCATTCATATTTGTAATTATTGTATTATTTAGACATAATTCGGAAGCCCTATTTTATTTGTAGTTATACTATTGTTTGGGTTTTTTTTCTATTAAGCTTTTTATTGGATTGACTGTATAATTTTTTTCTTCTAGTATTCTTTGAAAATTTGAAAATGTTATATTTTATGTCTAGTGTTCTTTGAAAATAATTCTTTGAAAATTATTTTTATGTCCTAATTTTACCATTAAAATTATGACCACTTGAAAATAATGTTTCTCAATGTCTAGAACCATGCTGGCCAATAGAACTTTCTGTAATGCTGGAAATGTTCTATATCAGAGCCATCCAATATGGCAGCTAATGAGCACTTGAAGTGTTACTATGACATGGGAACTGAATTTTTTTTTTTTTGGACACAATCTCCCTCTGTTGCCCAAGCTGGAGTGCAGTGGCATGATCATGGCTCACTGCAGCCTCAACATCCTGGGCTCAAGTGATCCTCCCACCTCAGCCTCCTGAGTAGTTGGGACTACAGGTGTGTGCCATTATGCCCAGCTAATTTTTTTCTTAAGAGATAGGGTCTTACTATGTTGCCTAGGCTGGTCTCAAACTCCTAGGATCAAGTGATCCTCCAGTCTTGGCCTCCCAAAGTGCTGGGATTATAGGCGTGAGCCACCATACCCAGCAGGAACTAAATGTTTAATTCTATTTAATATAATAGTCACAGTGGTTAATGGCTACTGAACAGCTCAAATCTAGAGTTACTCTTTTTCCTGTGCAAAACAAACACTGCTCTCTCATTTGCTTGCTCCTGTGTGCCCCCTCCCACCCACACACCCTCCCTGCTAACATTTCCCATATAGAATCAAATCACTAAGATTTTTGTTCCAGAATACCTTGTTTTACATTGTGTATCAAAAATTATTTAAATCAAGTTATTTCCTTTTCCTTCTTTAATACATTGTATCTCTTAGAATTGTTATGTTTTGTTTTGTTGGATAGTCCCTTGACTATTCTTTCAGAAAGTGGCCACGCATGGTAAAATGTGGGTCCTTGCTTTTCCATCTCTGTTTTGCTCTTACATGCTAGTTTGAATGGATATAGAATTCAGTTTCCATTACAGCTTTGAAGATAGAGTTCTAATGTGGTGTAGTATCCAATTGAGAAGTCTGATGCTAGTCCAATTCTCAACCCTTTTCTCAGGCAATCTATTTTCAGGTTTGGTTTCTTTCTGAGTAGTTTTGGAGTTCTCTTTATCCTACCTGTTCTGAAAGAAGACAAAGTCTTCCTTTATCTCTGGGTTATGTATTTTATTTCTTTGTATGTTTCCTCCAGTCTGTTCTCCTGTGCAATTGTTGTTACTGCATGTACGGAATTCTGTATCTATCTTCCATGTATCCTGATTTTTTCTTATGCTTTTAATTCTTTGTCTTTTTCAGTACGTTCTGGACAAGCCCCTGGATTAATTTTTCAGCACACTAATTAGCACTTATGTTCTATTTTATTTCATTGTTTGACAGTCTTTTATACTTCTGAGAGATCTAATCACTTCTTGAAAGAATGTCAAGGAACTCCATTAAACAGCAATCTACTGGGGGTATTTATACTTATATTTAAGTCTTATGTTTGCTATAATTTTTTCTGCTTTCTACAGTGTTCTGTTAGGAATGGTGTCTCCCTTTCATGGCCTTGGTTTTTCTCAGATACTGTGTGATTCTTGATCTGTTTGCTTTTGTGTTTTGACCTTCCTTGTTTGCCTGTCTTTGGTTGCCTGCCTCTCATAATGGGAAGCCAACTTGGATGTGGGTCTGACTTGTCTTTGGGACATTGGGATGTAGGGTTCTTTTCCTACTTGAAGGTGATAAGCTTTCTAGATTCCCACCTTTTTTCTCCTGGTCTCTGTGACTCTGAGCTGAGTAGTAAAAGCTCTCCTTTCTGAGAGCATTCCACAGCGAATTCTCGCCAGGGGACACTGCTAGAGTTAGGTCTTGTTTTCCTTCTTTTCTTTCTTCTGATGCACTTGTAGAAGCTTCAGGCTTTGTTCTACTAATTCTGCCATGCATGTGATCACCAAACAGTTCTGGATTTTTTTTTCCTTAGGGAAATTATGCCATGGCAAATTGCAGGAGTTCAGGAAATTCCTACAGTGCTGTCTCTGTTAGAACTGTTTTTCTCCTGTATGTTTTAGACTCCCACTTCTATTCTCTGCTTTTTTTTTTTTTTTTTGAGACGGTCTTACTCTGGCACCCAGGCTGGAGTGCACTGGGGTAATCACAACTCACTGCAACCTTGATCTCTTGGGCTCAGCCTCCTGAGTAGCTGGGATGACAGGCACATGTCACCAGGCCCAGCTAATTTCCCTTTTTTTTTTTGGTGGGGGTAGGGGGAAGGTAGAAACAAGGTCTCACTATATTGCCTAGGCTGGTCTCAAACTCCTGTGCTCAAGCATTCCTCTGGCTTTTGCCTCCCAAAATGCTGGGATTACAGCTTTGAGCCATGGTGCCCAGCCCTAATTTTACTTTATATATTTTAGAAATTACTTAAATTTTCTGTTCCTTTCCAGGGTCATTTGGATGTATTTTATTAAAATGGCATTGTCTGGGATTTATGACTTAGAAAAAAGTGTCATTGTTGGCTGGGCGTGGTGGCTCACGCCTGTAATCCCAACACTTTGGGAGGCCGAGCTGGGCGGATCACTTGAGGTCAGGAGTTTGAAACCAGCCTGCCCAACATGGTGAAACCCCGTCTCCACTAAAAATACAAAAATTAGCCATACATGGTGGCAGGCGCCTGGCGGGCACCTGTAATCCCAGATACTTGGGAGGCCAAGGTAGGAGAATCGCTTGAACCCAGGAGATGGAGGTTGCGGTGAGCCAAGACCACACCATTGCACTCTAGCCCGGGCAACAAAAGCAAAACTCCATCTCAAAAAAAAAAAAAAAAAAAATCACTGTTTTAATTTGCATTTTCTCCATCTTTGCTGGTATGCATTTTTATGTAGGACTTCCTACATACTGTATTCAGATTGGCCTTGGCCTATGGGAATATTTTAGACATAATGAGAATCAAGAGGCATTCAACCCATATATATTTTGTGTCTTCAAGACTTACAACTATATAAAACAAAGCTTATACTATCCAAGAATTCTCAGTGGTGCTTGTAGCAGGGAGCTGTGGGAGCAGGAGGGTTTGTGTGGCTTTCTATATCTGAATATCCTGGGGAGTTTCCTCAGATTACTCAGTAGACTGGGATGGGCATGGTGTGTGTGTGTGTGGCAGAGGGTGCTATGCATTTCTTAAGTATCTCCATGTGGCATCTATAATTTCATTTCCCCTAAATTGGTTTAGTTTGTTTTCCAGTGAAGTTTTCACTAGTGAATGACATGAGTGCTTGATCACTATGGGAACAGAAAAAAGGGTAAAAGCCAAAGTTGTATTAGTATGCCAGAGCAACCACTTTAAGGATCATGTATGGCTTCTGTTTCTTCAGAACAGTAGTGTGGATTTGAGCCTTGCTCTGGGTTGATTGATTGATCTCCTTCCTGCCTGCATGGCTGCCTATCCACTCACCTCTCTCCCTGCCTTTTGAGGGGAAGAGAGGAGGAAAGGCAGCTGGGCTAGCTAAAAAACTTCATAAAATTTCCTTCATAGCTCAAAGGCCTTAGTAAAGGTCATTGCAATGAAGACTTGTATATTCTATATGATACTTCACTTCACTTGGTAGATTTGTACCAGTTTGTATTTTCACAAAGGCATGATTTACAAACTCCTTACAAATGGAAAACTGCAAGGAAGTCTGTGATTGATTTAAAGAGTATCCGTTAAGGTTTAGACACATTCAGGGTGAGCGTGTACTTTCAGTAGAAACCCATTTCTTGTTTCTAGAATCAACATAAAATTTTCACTGATACTTACATCAACATTCACAGTGTGGTAATCTGAATTGGTAGGTAACCAGGTGTGACTAGCTTCAGAAAAACCAGCATTTGAACTATTGTCCCACTGCATTGGTGACTTTGAGCGAAGGGTATTCTATGTCAAAAGACCAGAAAGGGAAAACAGTGGTTTGGTTATTAAAAGAAATGTGCTTTGGTCCTGATTTACTTCATAATTATTTAATTCCCTATAGTTCTTAGCTAGTGTTTGTACTGATTAGCATTTGTGATGAAAAGGGCTCAACTTTCGGTACATAAACCAGTTTCACCCTTTTAACTAGAAAGTACCTAATAACATTTTGAGTTTGAATAGACAATACTAATTTAACTTTAACATTTTGAGTTTGAATAGACAATACTAATCGAACTTTAATACATGCTTTTGAAATCTCTGCTGCTTTTTCCTAAAAATCAATAATACAGGATTTCAAAATGTGCTATTGCCAGTTTATACGACTTCTACTATGGTACAGTGTTGGTGAATTTAAGAACACTGCCATGTACAAGTGAGTATGAATTCTGTCCTACTCGTTTATTCAGCCTGATTATTGCTCATGAGTGCACACACACAAATACAGGAGCTGATAGAGGAAAAAAAGCTTCACCTTAATCAAATATTAGGGAAATTGGATCTCATACAGTTGAAAGCTAACTAGGCAATTAAAGTTGCAAGATAGTCATCTACCCAGCAACACAATTCTGAAATCTGTAGCTACAAAATAAAAACTGCTTAACTCTGAGGCTGTGCACTGCACCTGATAACAGAAAAGAAAAGGGTCCTTGTGCTGTGGTCACCCAAGACCAAACAGGACAAATGAGAACTAAAGAAATAAGTGTTCCTAACTCCACATTTCAAGTAGAGGGAAATGAATCATATTCTAAACTAAACCACTGGTTCTCCAATTTTAGTGTGCCTCTCAACACAGTATTCCTGGCAAAATAAATAAATAAATTTTAATGTGCCTATCAGGTAGAAAACATCTTTAAAATGCCCTACCCAAGAAAATTAGTTGTATGGCTCCAAAGCATTTTTAAAATAAGCTCTCAGACCACCAAGAAAGCTGAGAATTCTTACTAACAGTAAGAAAGAAAAGCAAAGTAACCATGATTTTCAGCAATGGAATAGAGAGATAGTAAGTTCTCTGATTTGGCAAAAAATAAAAAATGAATACTTGGTTTTATAGCTGTGATGAATAGTCAAGTTGTATTCAACTTACAATATCATAGCTTTCATTGAGATTTGTGGCTACAATATTTCCCATTCCAATTTCTTCTCCATAGTAAGTTATAGGAGTTCCAGGGAGTGTGAAAAGAAGCATGTTCATCACGTTGACATACTGATTCCCCAAACGCGAAGTCAGCCGTGAACTGTCTGGTCCACCAATCTGAAAGGCAGATATTGTTAAGAACACAGCTGTATACACAGTTTTCTGAAAGATTTACCCTATTTCACAGAAAGTTCACAACGCAGGAAAACAAAGTAGATGTGGTACCTTGGTACTAGCAAGCCTGGACTTGAGTCCTAGGCCTGCTATTTGCTGTCTAACTGACCAATTTATTATCTTGGCCACTGATGAGCAAGAAAAGGGTGATAAGAATTTATTGTACAATGATATTGCAAATAAAACTCAGAGGGTACAAAGTCATATTTTCTCATATCTGGATAAGAGAATATTGACAGGAAAGGAAGCAAAACTGTGGCAGAGAGCAAGACAAGGGAACCCAGGTGAAAGGGACAGGCATGAGAGACTTCTGATGTGTCCTCTTTTAAAAAATTGTTTTGACTTATGAACTATCCAGACAAAATTTTTAAAGTAAATCAACTTTTAGAAAGAATTTACATAGTCCAAGATGAAATTTTATAGAGTGTTTTCTATTTGTAAATATATTTCCGTGTTAAATGTTCTAGGTATATTCTAGCCCTTATTTAAATAAGTTTGTTTAAATAAGAATTTTTTTAAATCACCTGACAACTCTCTCCATAACCCACAACTCAAACCCTCATGTGCATATGCTGAGCATGGCACTTTACTTTTTAAAAAGTACTTTCACACCTATATTTCCCTCCTTCACACAACAGTGCTAGCAAGTACTATCTCCATTTTACAAATGAGGAAACAAGCTCTGAGAAATTACATCATTTATTCAAGTAGTAGTGTAAGACAGAACTAGCGTTCAAACTTGAGTCTTAGGACAAGACTTAATTGCTACAATTCAAGAAATAGGAGGTTGGTTTTTTTTTTTTTAACTTCCTTAGCTGTATGAAAATGATCTTTATAATTACGTTTTTATAGACCATTGTGAAGTATTTTTCTATGTTTATGGCCAGAAAATTAGGTCAATTTTTGCCTCCATCCTTTTATTCTTTTCGCTGTCATGAGATCTTCTGACAAGAAACCCTTTGATTTCTCAAGACTTCTGGACATAGAGCACAACAAACACTGGGAAAGGAAGAATGTGATTTCCAGAATTGTCATACTACTTAAAATGTCGGGTTTTTAACAACAACAACAAATATACAAAACAGTCAAAGAAAACAGGAAAATATGGCTCATATAATGGTGGGGGGAGTCAATAGCAAATATTGCTTAGGAAGACCAAACATTGGACTTGCTAGACAAAGACTTTAAACCAGCTAATATTTTGATATTCAAAGAAAAAACCTGTGCCTGAAGAATTTAAAGTATATGAACAGTTATCAAATAGATAAGAGAAATTATGAAAAAATAAAAGTGTTAGAGTTAAGAAGTACAATAGCTAAAGTGAGACATTTACTAGAGGGACTTGACAAATTTGAACTAGCAAAGGAATCAGAAAACTTACTTGAAGACTCAATTGAGAGTATCTGGCCTGAGAACCAGAAAGAAAAAGAAGAATGAGGCAAGGCGCTGTGGCTCCCACCTGTAATCCCAGTGCTTTGGGATACCAAGGCAGGAAGATGCTTGAGCTCAGGAGTTCTAAACCAGCCTGGGCAACATGGTGAGACCCCATGTCTACAAAAAAATTAAAAATTTAGCCAGGCATGGTGGCATGCACCTGTAGTCTCAGCTACTCAAGAAGCTGAGATGGGAAAATTGAGCACAGGACATCAAGGTTGCAGTGACCCATGTTTACACCACTGCACTCCAGCCTGGGCAACAGAGCAAAACCCTGTCTCAAAAAAAAAAAACCAGACTCTCAGAGACCTGTGGGATACTATCATGCATACCAACATATGCATAATGGGAGTCTCAAAAGGAGAGAAGGAAGAGAAATGGTCAGAAACAATATTTAAAAAAACAATAGCCAACAACTTCCCAAATTTGATTTTTTTTTAAATTGTGTATCTAAGAACCTCAATGAACTCCAAGTAGGACAAAATTTTTAAAAACCCACACTTGGACGTATCAGTTAAACCGTTAAAAGACACAGAATCTTTAAAGGAGCAAAGAAAATTGGTACATCACATGTAAGGAGTCTCAATAAGATTAGCAACTGACTTCTTAGCAGAAACCATGAAGGCCAGAGGGCAATGGGATGACATATTCGAAGTGATGAAAGAAAGAACTGTAAACCAAGATTTCTATATCCAACAAAACTGTTATTCAATATGAAAAAATGAGATACCACTTCATATGTACTATGATGAGTATAATTTTTTAAATCAAGACAGAAAAGTGTTGGTGAGGATGAAAAGAAATTGGAACCTTCGTACATGGCTGATGGGAATGTAAAACGGAGAAGTCACTATGGAAAACAGTTTGGTAGTTCCTCAAAATCACAGAAGTACTATATAATCCAAGGCTGGGCACAGTGGCTCACACCTGTAATCCTAACACTTTAAGGGCCAAGGTGGGAAGATCACTTGAGCTCAGGAGTTCAAGACCAGCCTGGACAACATGGCGAAACCCCATCTCCACAAAAAATACAAAAATTATCCAGGTATGGTGGTATGCACCTATAGTCCCCAGCTACTTGGTGGGAGCTAAGGCAGGAGGATTGCTTGAGTCCAGGAGGTCAAGGCTGCAGTGAGCCATGTTCACACCACAGTGCTCCAGCCTAGGTGACAAAGTGAGACCCTGTCTCAAAAAAAAAGGCTGGGCATGGTGGCTTATGCCTGTAATCCCAGCACTTTGGGAGGCCAAGGCAGCAAATCACTTGAGGCCAGGAGTTCCAGACCAGCCTGGCCAACATGGTAAAACCCCATTTCTACTAAAAATACAAAAATTAGCCAGTCATGTTGGCACATGCCTGTAATCCAAGCTACACAGGAGGCTAAGGCATAAGAATTGCTTGAACCCAGAGGCAGAGGTTGCAGTGAGCCGAGATCATACCACTGCACTCTAGCCTGGGTGATACAGTGAGACTCCATCTCAAAAAACAAAACAAAAACAAGAAGTATTATGTGATCCAGCAATTCCACTCGATGGTATAGATCCAAAAGAATTGAAATCTGGGGCTTAAACAGATACTTGTACACCATTGGTTTCTAACATTATTCCAACAACCAAAAGGAGGCAAAACCACAAATGTCACCAACAGATGAATAGATAACGTGTTACATAGGTACCATGGAATGTTATTCAGTCATAAGAAGGAGTAAGATCTGATACATGCTATTGTATGTATGAAGGAAAGTTGAAAACATTAAGCTAAGTGAAATGAGGCAGACACAAAAGGACAAATATTGTTATGATTCCACTTACATGAGGTACCTAGAATAGGCAAATTTATAGAGGCTGAAAAGAGAATGGAGGATATCAGGGGTTAGTGGTGGAAGTGAGGAATTATTGTTTAGTGGGTACAGATTTTCTGTTTGGGATGATAAAAGTTCTAGAAACTGATAATGGTGATGGTTGTACAACATTTTGAATGTATTTAATGCACTGAATTACACACTTTTGAATGTTTAAAATTGTTTTATGTATATTTTGCAATAATTTTAAAACAAAAAATTCCTCAGAAGGCCAGGCACAGTAGCTCACGCCTGTAATCCCAGCACTTTGGGAGGCTGAGGCAGGCGGATCATGAGGTCAGGAGACCGAGGCCATCTTGGCTAACACGGTGAAACCCCGTCTCTACTAAAAATACAAGAAGTTAGCCAGGCATGGTGGCAGGCACCTGTAGTCCCAGCTATTTGGGAGGCCAAGACAGGAGAATGGCGTGAACCTGGGAGGCGGAGCTTGCAATGAGCTGAGATCACACCACTGCACTCCAGCCTGGGCAACAGAGCAAGACTCTGCCTCAAATTAAAAAAAAAAAATTCTTCAGAAATTCACAATAAACTATTAGAAACGAAAAACAAGTTCAGCAATGTTTTAGGATACAAGATCAATATACACAAATCTATTGTATTTCTATACACTAATAATAAAGAATCCAATAATGAAATTAAGAAAACACTTCAGCTTACAATATCAAAAGAACAAAATACTTAGGAATAAATTGAACAAAAAATGTAAGACTCATACAATGAAAAATACAAAACATCATCAAAGAAATTAAAGACCTAAATAAGATACATCTGTCTTCATGGATTAGAAGACAAGATGGTATGATTGCCAAAAATGATAAACAGATTCAATGCAATCCCTATCAAAATCCCAGTTGGCTATTCTAAAATTTATATGGAAATCCTAAAATTCACATGGAAATATAAGGTACCCAGAACAGCTAAAACAATCTTGAAAAATAACAAAGTTGGAGGACCCATACTTCTCTATGTCAAAACTTATTAAGCTACACTAATCAACTCAGGGTGTTCAGGCATAGAGACAGACATATAGATGAACAGAACTGAGAGCCTGGAAATCTAATCAACTGATTTTCTTTTTTTTGTTTTGTTTTACATTTAGAGACGGGGTCTCACTCTGTCACCCAGGCTGGAGTTCACCCTGGAGTGTAATCATGGCTCAAGGCAAACTTGAACTCCTGGGCTCAACTCCCACCTCAGCCTCCCAAAGTGCTGGGATTTCACATGTGAGCCACCACGCCCAGCCTACAATCAGTTGATTTTTCAACAAAGATTCCATGATAATCCAATGAAGCAAAGAATAGTCTTTTTAGTATGTGGTGCTGGAATAAATGGACCAGGCAGTGGTTTCTAATATAACACTAAAAGTACAAGCAACAACAACAACAAAACAATTGGACTTCATAAAAATTAAAAACTTTTATGCTTTTCAAGGGACACTATCAAGAAAGTGACATGAAAGCCCACAGAATGGGAGAAAATACTTGCAAATCACCTATCCAGTATATATCAGGAATTCTTACAACTAAACAATAAAAAGACAACCAAATTTAATTATAGGCAAAGAATCTGAACAGACATTACTCCAAATAAGACATGCAGATGTCCAATAAGCACATGAAAATACCCTCAACAAAATTAGCCATCAGGGAAATGCAAAAAAAAAAAAAAAATGCAATGAGATAACAACTTGACACTCAGTAGGAAGGCCATCATCAGAAAGGCAGACCATCACAAGGCTTGATGAGATGTGGAAAAATTAGAACCCTCGTAACATTGCTGGTGGGAATGTAAAATGGTGTAACTACTTTGGAAAACAGTTTGGCAGTTCCTCAAATAGTTAAATGTAGACTTACCATATGCCCAGTGGGGCAATTCCACTCCTGGATGTATATCAGAGAGAATTGAAAACATGTTTTTATAAAAACTTGTACACAAATGTCCATAGCATCACTATTCATAATAGTCCAAAAGTGAAAACAAATCTCTGTCAATTCATGATCAGATAAACAAAATGTGCTTTATGGAAGTTACTATTCAGCCATAAAAAGGAACGATGTACTGATACATACTACAACATGGATAAACCTTGAAAACACTGTGTTAAGTGAAAGAAGCTAGACACAAAAGGCCCATATCGTATAGCTCCATTAATATGAAATGCCCTGAATAGGCAAATCCATAGACACGGAAAGTAGGTGAGTGGTTGCCAGAGACTGAGGACAGAGAGGGAGGGGCCATGCACAGTTATTGCTAGTGGAGATGTGGTTTATTTTGGGGGTGATGAAAATGCTCTGGAATGAGACATTGGTGATGGTTGCATAATTCTGTGAATATACCAAAAATCCACTTAATTATATACTTTAATAACGGTAAATTTTGGCTGGGCTCAGTGGCTCACACCTGTAATCCCAGCACTTTGGGAGGCCAAGATGGGTGGATCACCTGAGGTCAGGAGTTCGAGACCAGCCTGGCCAACATGATGAAACCCCGTGTCCCTACTAAAAATACAAAAAATTAGCTGGGTGTGGTGGTGGGCACCTGTAATCCCAGCTACTCTAAAGGCTGAGGCAGGAGAATTACTTGAACCCAGGAGGCAGAGGTTGAAGTGAGCCGGGATCACACCACTGCACCCCAGCCTGGGTAACGAGCAAAACTCCGTCTCAAAAAAAAAAAAAGTTTTATGGTATGTGAATTATATCTATCTCGACAAAGCTGTTATTTAAAAATTGTAGTATAGTTTTAATACTTACATTTAATAAATTAAAGCTTTTACCATGCCTAAAAATTTGAGCCTCTTTCCCCTCACCAGACGGAGAAAGGCTCTGGCAATGGAAACACACATTCCTGCCTATTAAAGCATCAGAAAAGATTGAAATAAGCTTAATTGTGGTTCATAGATTCTGCCAGTGTTTTTCTGCCTAGGCTGCATTTTCTCCTTTATCCTTTCAGGTTTTCATCAGGCTGTGTAAGATAGCTGGCAGGATCTGTGCGAAAAGTATCAAAATCATACCACTTTTCAGGGCCCAGATCAAACCTACAGGTATTGTGGGGGTACAACAGAAGATATTGACTAGTGTAAGGCAACTCTCTCTATATATATAAGGCACACCTTTGGTAAGTCGCTGAACTGCATACGAATAACAACAGCACCAGTAACAAACCCTGAGCCTGAGCACCTCGGTGTGAGGTGGGCACCGTGCAAGGATGCTGGGAACCTGCCTCTGCCCTTAACCAGTGAACTGTCTAGTGGGGAAAGCAGACATCGTGGAATTGTGTGGACTTTAAGGAAAGGGAATGAACGGGTGCTATAGTATACAATAGGTAGAACTGACACCTCATTTGGGGGCTCCAGAAGGCTTCCTGTGGTGACACCTACCTGAGACCTAAACGATGAGACCACAGAAACAGCCTAAGGTGGTAGAGATACAGAGAGATGGAGGATTATCGAGACTAAAGAGGCATTTTAGAGTTTACATTTATAATATATTAAAGGAAGGCCAGGAGTGGTGGCTCATGCCCATAATCCCAGCACTTTTGGGAGGCTGAGGTGGGGGTGGATCACGAGGTCAGGAGTTCAAGACCAGCCTGACAAACATGGTAAAACCCCGTCTGTACTAAAAATAAAAAAATTAGCCAGGCATGGTGGCGTGCACCTGTAATCCCAGCTACTCAGGAGGCTGAGGCAGAAAAATTGCTTGAACCCAGGAGGTGGAGGTTGCAGTAAGCCAAGATCACGCCATGCACTCCAGCCTGGGCAACAGAGGGAGGCTCCGTCTCAGAAAGAAAAGAAAGGTTGTCTTTTATATGAGAGAAAGAAACTTGCATTTTGTTTAAACCACTATTACCGTGGGACTTTGAAGCAGCAGGGCTTACATCTATAATACTACAGACATCTTACGAAGGAGCCTAATATTGACCTCTAACTCAAACCCAAAGACAGAAAAATCAGATCAGGGAAAGCAACCCTGATGGGTGTGGAAGTGAGAATACTGGTCTGTTACCACAGGTATGTATTGCTATATCTTTTGTTCTTCACTGAAGTAATGTATTGCCAGTCTTGAAAAATGTTAGTGCTGGGCGTGGTAGCTCATGCCTGTATTCCCAGCACTTTGGGAGACCAAGGTGGGCAGGCAGATCACTTGAGGTCAGGAGTTTAAGACAAGCCTGGCCAACATGGTGAAACCCCGTCCCTACTAAAAATACAAAAACAAAAATAATTAGCCAGGCATGGTGGCATGCACCTGTAGTCCCAGCTACTCAGGAGGCTGAGGTGGGAGGATTGCTTGAGCCTCAGAGGTCGAGGCTGCAGTGAGCCATGATTGCACCATTGCACTCCAGGCTTGGTGCAGAGTGAGCCCCTGTCTCAAAAAAAAAAAAAAAAAAAATTGTTTTGAAGAGTGTAGTACAGAAGGGGGAGAAATTCTTTCTCTGAGAATCTCTGTAGCTTAAATGCTTTTTGCAGTGCATCCTGCCCCACAAATTGGTGTTTTGTCACAGTTTTATGTTGCCCTGAATTGCTGTGTACCTCTTCCACACCCAAAATCCTCCTTCTTCCCATTGACATCATAAACTCTGAGATATGTGGGGAGAAATTATGGTTTGATATCCATCCCCAAAAAGCCTAGCAGTGTTCTGAGCATAGACAAGCACTCATTCAATATTCATTCCATTCAGTGGGCAGTCTCCCTCCCTTAACGAAAAGAACCTGGCAGAGGCTGTGACAGGCCTGACCACTGAACAATCACCAAATAAGGCAGAGGTGATGGTCACTTAGAGACAAAGGTCCATTGTATTTTAGAGGTAACTGGACAGCAAAGGCAACAGCAGCACATTATGTACTCTGTTGTCTTGAGGACTTACCATCCAGTTAGGCCATTTTCCTTCTGGCATGTTTTCCATCCAGGATGTGATAACCTCATACACGCTGTTCCCAGAAACAGTGTCTAGCATGGTGAGGTAATTGTTGAAGGGAAAATCAGCTTCTTGGATAAATGGCAATCCATAGTACATCACGGTCCTGTCAATACTCTCTGCATAGGCTTCAGTCCCCATGAACCTATAAGAGTTGACAAGGTTCAATGTCATCGGGGCCTGTCAGAAGACTGGGAAGGCACTCCATAGCTGCTTATCTTGCATGTACAAGATGTAGGGGCTGAATGCACACTATTAACCATATAGGACTAGCACCTTCTAGAAAGCATAATCAAGCTGTCACCAAATGTTAGACTGGATTAAGAAAATGTGGCACATACACACCATGGAATACTATGCAGCCATAAAAAAGGATGAGTCCATGTCCTTTGCAGGGACATGGATGAAGCTGGAAACCATCATTCTAAGCAAACTATCACAAGGACAGAAAACCAAACACCGCATGTTCTCACTCATAGGTGGGAGTTGAATAATGAGAACACATGGACACAGGGCAGGGAACATCACACACCGGGGCCTGTCAGTGGGTGGGGGGCTAAGGGAAGGATAGCATTAGGAGAAATACCTAATGTAAATGACAAGTTGATGGGTGCAGCAAACCAACATGGCACATGTATACCTATGTAACAAACCTGCATGTTGTACACATGTACCCCAGAACTAAAAGTATAATAATAAAAAGGCAGAAAAATCCACCCCCCCCCCCAAAAAATGAAACACATTTGGGTGCCAGGTGCAGTGGCTCACGCCTGTAATCCCAACACTTTGGGAGGCCGAGGCAGGTGGATAACTTGAGGTCAGGAGTTTGAGACCAGCCTGGCCAACGTGGAGAAACATCTCTACCAAATATACAAAAATTAGGTGTGGTGATATGCGCCTGTAATCCCAGCTACTCGGAAGGCCAAGGCAGGAGAATCACTTGAATTTGGGAGGTGAAGGTTGCAGTGAGATGAGATCATGCCACCACACTCCAGCCTGGGCAACAAAGTGAGAATGTCTTTAAAAAAAAAAAAAAAAAAAAAAAAAATTGGATCTCAGTCTATATTGGTTGTTTCTTTGTTATTGTTTCTTGAGACAGAGTTTCACTCTTATTGCCCAGGCTGGAGTGCAATGGCGTGATCTTGGCTTACTGCAACCTCCACCTCCCAGGTTCAAGCGATTCTCCTGCCTCAGCCTCCCGAGTAGCTGGGATTACAGGCACCCGCCACCATGCCCAGCTAATTTTTTTGTGTTTTTAGTAGACACAGGGTTTCACCATGTTGGCCAGGCTGGTCTCAAACTCCTGACCTCAGATGATCTGCCCGCCTTGGCCTCCCAAACTGTTGGGATTACAGGCATGAGCCACCGCACCCAGCCTGTTCTTTTCTTTCTAAACCTAGAATCCTAGGAGAAATAATCTCCTAGAATCAAAATTCAGTAACATCCTGACACTAAAACTCGTTGACATCCGTGAAGACTTTCTTTAGCAATTCTCATCACTCCATTTAGAATCTAAAGTTTATGTCTGCAAATAAGGTGGGGTATTTTCTTCAAAAGAACTTCCCCCTTGTATTGGAGTCCCTATAACATCTTGCCTTATTATTGGTGTGCACTCTCAATTGCTGAAAGCAAAACCCTGGGGGAAGACACATTCACCTGAAATGACTCCGATCAATGCTGGCTTTAGCTATTTGAGGCAGCATATTTATGGATAAGTGCATGGTCTCTGGAGCCCAACTGCTTCAGTTCAAATCCCATAGCTGCCACTCCTACCTGTGGACGTTACATACATGCTCAGAGCCTCAGTTTCCTTGTCTATAAAATGGAGACAGAGTAATCGGAGTACCTACTTTAAGGAGATGAAATAACCTTCTCCTTAAAGGTTATTGCTATCCTTTTTTTATTGATGAGAAAAGTGAGACTTATGTTAATTAACCGGCCCTAGGTCACACAGCTACAGAGCAGGACTCCTTCAGACCTACCTGATTCCAAAGCTGTGTTCCTGATACTTTAGCTGAAACATATGGATTTATATACTGTACAAGGAAACTATAGATCCAATAACAATGATAAAAATAATACTGCAGAGAAGGAGCTGGTATTTTTATTTTTTTCTTGAGATGGAGTCTTGCTCTGTTGCCCAGACTCGAGCACAGTGGCATGATCTCAGCTCACTGCAACCTCCACCTCCCCGGTTCAAGCAATTCTCCTGCCTCAGCCTCCCGAGTAGCTGGTATTACAGGCATGTGCCACCTTGCCCATTTTTGTAGTTCTAGTAGAGGAGGGGTTTCGCCATGTTGCCCAGGCTGGTCTCGAACACCGTCAGGTGATCCACCAGCCTCGACCTCACACAGTGCTGGGATTACAGGCATGAGCTACCGCACCCAGCTGGAGCTGGTTTTGTTTTTTTGGTTCTTCTTTTTTTTTTTTTTTTTTTTTTTTTGTGATGGAGTCTCGCTCTGTCGCCCAGGCTGGAGTGCAGTGGTGCAATCTTGACTCGCTGCAACCTCTGCTTCCCGGGTTCAAGTGATTCTCCTGCCTCAGCCTCCCAAGTAGCTGGGATTACAGGCACCCACCACCACACCCAGCTAGGATTACAGGTGCATACCACCACGCCCAGCTAATTTTTTGTATTTTTAGTAGAGATGGGGTTTCACCACGTTGGCCAGGCTGGTCTCAAACTCCTGACCTCGTGATCTGCCTGCCTTGGCCTCCTACAGTGCTGGGTTTACAGGCGTGAGCCACTGTGCCCGGCCTGGAACTGGTTTTTGAAAAAGAAAAAATAATAGCTCATGGCTAACATTTAGCTAATATAATCTCTTTTTCATTAACCTAATTTTCACAAAACTCCTGTGAAGTACGTAGTGTGATCTGCATCATTTTACAAAAGAGGAAACTGAAAGTCAGCAAAATAAGCAAACAGGAAAGGAATATGGCAGGCCCTGGTACAACCAAACTGTAATCAATTAGAGTTATGCAGGCTTGTTACATTATTACTTGAACCTCCAAATACACTTGGTTGTGAGGGATACACTGCAGGTCACACACTAAGCCTGGGAAGAAATGAGAGCATATGCCGTGGTCACCTGTATCTGCCAGGCTCCGTGCTGTATTGGTCCATGGTCTGCCGGAAGCTGCGGACAATGTCGTGCATTCCCACCTGCGTGGTGGTGAAGTCATGGTACAGCTCCGAGTATTGTGTGACCGTGTCCTTTGAAAACCAGGACGACATGGTTACCCTCATTTCATACATCGCATGCCCACAGCTCGCTCTATGTGAATGTAGACAACCTCTTCAAAGGGCTCAAGCCAAGCGAGACGCACACTCAAACATGGTTTTGTGGATGGAGAAGAATGCTTCATTTGATGCTCAAGTTGTTAACTGTATAAATCTACTAAGCAATATTTCTCTAATAAACTGTCATCCATTTTAGCAAATAAATTTTACCAAGCAAAACACTGATTACAGAGTTCTCAACACATAATTGTCAAAATGTTTCAGACCCTTTTAAAAACAAAAAAAAAGATCTTAGTGGTTATAGAGCTCATTATTACATGTATACTTTATCTGCTCACAAAACTATTAACATCATGCACTTAAATTTGTTTCTTTACCATCACTATCCTTTCTCCTAACTGTTATACTTTCTCGGAGTTTCAGTAAATTTTTCCTAGTTGCTGTATCTTTGTAGGATTTCTATGTCAGTGTCTCATTTCTACGTCTTTCTAGGATGACAATAATCTCCTAGAATCAAAACAAAAAATTACATCTCATACAAGCCAAGGCCTCCTCACTTGAGCCTATGTCAGATGACAAAATTGCAGGAGTAAATGTCCTCTATTTTGTGGCCCTTGGTAGAGCCCACACTGTCCATGTCTTCAGAACCCTTGTCACTGAAGGACTCCTCAAGGGATCCCTCGCTCTGGAGGGAACCAGTGGAAAAAAACATCTAGTGCATATGCATTTGAAACTCTTGCACATTTCCTAAAGAAATAAATCAAGGTACTTGCTAGACACAGGACAAAACTCATCTTTGTAACTGGTATCTCAGGCTGAGAAAGAAAACACTCTGATGACATTTTCAGAAAAGGCAAAAGAAAAACGTTTAAAATAAAACTTTACCGGGATTTGGGTCTTATTTACTTGGATCTCATCTCTCAGATGCTTTGCTTCTAGGAGGAATTTAACAGCATCAAAACTAAAACCATCAACACCCTTTGTGAGCCAGAACCGTAAAATTTCCTAAAGATGAAGAAGCAAAATGCTTGGTTACATTAACTACGTTATTATCACAACGTTTAATAAAAGTTTTGACTGTTAACGACTTGGCATCATAAAATAGATATCTACATACAGAACAAGCACAGTATTCACAGTCTATTTTTATCTATTTAGCATAACTGTCTTACTAAAATGCACTCTAACTGCATTTAGCGACTCCCACACCTCCTTCATATGTGAATTCAGAATTACAATTAGTTACATTTGTAATGGATGTTATAAGGATGTTTTCAAAGTTTAGAGAATCTACTAAAAATGAAAGAATGAAACCATAAAAAAAGATAGGACTCAGAATAAACTAGGAAAGTTTCTCATCTCCCTCATGCCCAACTCCTTAACTGTCACTGCAAACTCAAAGAAAATAACACATTGTTCAATAGTTAAATATTTCACTCCTTATTAGGAAGGCAGATGAGAGGTGAAGTGCTTAGATATTAAAGGATCTCCTGCTAGGAGTAATATGGAAGGAACACACAGAAAAAAAATAGAATCAACCATCAACCAAGTAAATAACTAAGAATAGTGACGATCCTGTGGTAAAACTCAGATACAAGTGTTGTCTTGAATACACTCAGATAATAAAAGATGAAATGGGCTGGGCACGGTGGCTCATGCCTGTAATCCCAGCACTCTGGGAGGCCGAGGCAGGCGGATCACCTGAGGTCAGGAGTTTAACACCAGCATGGCCAACATGATGAAACCCTGTCTCTACTAAAAATACAAAAAGTAGCCAGGCATGGTGGCGGGTGCCCATAATCCCAGCTACTCGGGAGGCCGAGGCAGGAGAATCACTTGAACCCGGGAGGTGGAAGTTGTGGTGAGCCGAGATTGGGCCATTGCACTCCAGCCTGGGCAACAAGAGCAAAACTCTGTCTTTAAAAAAAAAAAAAAAAAAAAAGGAATCTACATTATTCCACTGGCTTTAATTTCACAGATAAATTGATCCCAAACACAAATGGTTAAGCTAAAAATCCAGGTTCTCATACATTTAATTTTATTCTTTGGTGACAGACTTTCTTCCAAAGGTGTGTGCTGGAAACCCAATTATTGTATGAATGCCCCTGGCTCACTCTCCTCTCCTGCCCTACTCTTCCAACACACCTTGCTAAAGAGAAGGTAGTCATTGCCTGCTCAGCCTCTCCCCTGCCTCACCTGCTCCTGAGAGCATCATCGTGGGCTGCCTTGTTCCCAGGCATTTTTAATGCTGAAGCCAAAGATTAGAGAGATGAAGACTGGTGCAAATAAGTGGTTAGTCCGGGTGCAGCGGCTCACGCCTATAATCCCAGCACTTTGGGAGGCCGAGGCGAGTGGATCACTTGAGGCCAGGAGTTTGTGACCAGCCTGGCCAACATGGTAAAACCCCGCCTCTACTAAACATACAAAAATTAGTTGGGCATGGAGGCATGCACCTGTAGTCCCAGCTACTTGGGAGGCTGAGCATGAGAATTGCTTGAACCTAAAAATCGGAGGTTGCAGTGAGCCAAGATCATGCCACTGCACTCCAGCCTGGGTGGCAGAAGGAGATCCTGTTTCAAAAAAAAAAAAGGCAGTGGCAGGGATAGGGGGGTGGCCAGTGTGGCCAGAGGAGCATAAGTAAGAGTAGGAGGAGGTAAAGAGAACTAACTCATCATGCTCAGCTTTGTAGTTAACAGGAAACATCTGGGATTTTTGTGAGGGTGATGGGAAACCCCTGGAGGGATTTTTAATCAGAAAAGGCTGTGGGCTGACTTAACTTTTTTTTAAAGATCTGATGTGTGAAGAATCAACTGTATAGTATGGCATTTCCTCAACAGGTTAAACATCAAGTTACCATAAGACCCAGGAATTTCACGCATAGGTATATACCCAAGAGAAATGAAAACTTACGTCCACGCAAAAACTTGTTCACAAATATTCATAGCAGCATTATTCATAATAGCCAGAAAGTGGAAACAACCCAATGGTCTATCCATACGATGAATATTTGGCCATGGAAAGGAACAATGTGCTGACACATGCTACAACATGGATGAACCTTGAAAAGATTTTTCTAGCCAGGTGTGATGGCTCACACCTGTAATCTCAGCAATTTAGGAGGCTGAGGTGGGAGGATCGCTTGAGCCCAGGAGTTCTAGACCAGCCGGGCAACATGACAAAACCCTGTCTCTACAAAAAATGAAAAATTAGCTGCGTGTGGTGGTACATGTCTGTAGGCCTCTGAAACAGCACCTGGTACTTACTGAACAAATTGCAGCATGAAAGAATGACATATTGAGCCTGAATGACCAAACATTACAGAAGTACAGCATGTTCCCTGGCTTCAGGTCTACAGAACAGTTGGGGACATGTGGGACAAGGGATGGTCACCTAATAATGCAGGTCCTCACGAGAGGAGACACCTCTGCCTACAGGGCTGCAAGAGCTTCAAGACATTTCAAAATATGTGGGTGGGCACAGCAGGAGAAGGAAGAGCTAGAGCTTGAACTTGACCTAGATGACCTGGTGGGATTTCAATGGAGGGTGGGAATGGGACAACATGAGCCAAGTGTGGAGGCAGAGGCTGGCCTGTACCGGGACAGGTGGGAGGACCAGGTGACCTTGAAAAGCAGAGGTCCTGAGCCTCAGCTACCTGCCTCAACCCCCCAGCCAGCCTCTCCCAGCAAGGCCTGCTCCGGCTCCGGCACCTGCTCACAAGCTCTGCAAAGGAACAGTGGCTCTCCCTACTTTTCTCATCCCTTGCTGTATGGAAGGTTTCACAGGAATGTATATATCATTTTAGAGCAGAACCATCTGTAAAGTACTAGAGTTAAACAGCCAATTTTCACCTACGGAGGGAAACAGAGCCACAGATCCCAAATGACAACTATCCCACAGTTCACTTGTGTATTAGAGTTTGTTCTCATGCTGCTAATAGAGACATATCTAAGACAGGGTAATTTGTAAAGCTGTTTAATTGACTCACAGTTTCACAGGGCTGGGGAGGCCTCACAATCATGGCAGAAGGCGAATGAGGAGCAAAGTCACATCTTACATGACAGCAGGCGAGAGACTTTGTGCAGAAGAACTCCCACTTATAAAACCATCAGAACTCACTATCACGAGAACAGGATGGAGGAAACCACACCCATGATTCAATTATCTCCACCTGCTCCACCCCACAACACATGGGGATTATGGGAGTTACAATTCAAGATGAGACTGGGGTGAGGACACAGCCAAACCATATCAACTTGTTTGACTTGAAGTGCGTTTCTATCTGCACGTGAATATGGAGGTTTCAAGTCAAGTCAAGGGTCTCAACAGCTAAATGCAAGAGTTAATACTGCTCCTGTCAATTCACTTTAAGCTGAGATTTTGAATGGTGAAGCTTGAATCAATTTTTTATGCCTAAGAGCAGGTTCTGGGGCGAATAACTCTTATCTTGGGCACAGGTGACCCAAATAACCTCCAGTAATCTCTACCCAGTGGAATTTTTCTCTGGGGCATAAAAAACAAATTTGTTCTTACTAGTGCCTTTATCTTTTACCAAATTCATTCATTCAATAAGTATTTGAACTCCTAGTGTATACCAGGCACTTAGGCAAGCCCTGGAACTACAACCACAAGCAAAATACAACAGACACAGTCCTAGGTCTCCCGGATTATTTTAGAATCTCCAGCTAGACAAATAGCAACACAAAAATATTTAAATCACAGCTGAGACAAAGGAGAGAAACATAGTAATACAAGAGGGTAAAACAGCAATTCGCCCTGGGGAGGGTTTGCAGCTGGCAAACAGGAAGTGACAGCCATTCATCAGAGAATGGGCTAGAGAAGTCTGGTGGGGCAAAGAAAGGCACCTCATTTCTAGAACAGGTTTTCAGTGGCTTCAGGAGTGACCTTACTATGAAGCTAACCAAACTTAAGCTTCAAGACCTCTCACTTGCACTCATCTAACTCCCCTTCTTTGCTCATTCTAAGTAAATACCAACTTTTCTGTACTTAATTTTGTGCTCTATTTTAAGAAGGCCCTAAATCACTATCAGCTTCAGACCCCGCGCAACCTGTGTCCACCCCCAGGTGGTGCTGTTCTTTAAAAGTGTGAACATTGGTTGGGGCAGAGCACGAATAACTGAAGGCATCCAAGCAGCCTCTGACAAAAATGTGGGAAAATATTAAGCATCATTCTGTGTAAACATCAAGCTTTTGGGCACTGATTTCCTAAAATAAAGCCAGTCCTTTTCCTTACGGAGTCCGGATCTCAGCATTGTGAAATGTTGACCTGACATTAAACATGAGAAACTTGTACCACACAGAAGGTTTATGGCCCTAGCATAATCAGAAATATTATCATTGTTTAATGAGACAAAACAGTAAAAGCTTGATGGACATTTTCTGAAAGTCATTTTAAATGCTGATAATTCAGATTATCACCAAGATAATCCAAAGTTTGCTCGTGAAAAATATTTGCTTCATGCTATTTATTCTCTCAACCAGGAGGGAAAAGAGCTTCAGATTTTAATTGTTAACCCTCTTTACTCCCGTGAAGGTCTCCCAGGGTTCTAGATGCAAAAATGGGCACAGAGCCTGGGTCAGCTAGGTCTAGTGACCCATGTAGGTGCCGTGGACTCTGGGAACTGGACTATACACTACGTCCTTGACTCCTGTCTGACTCCCATGACATCACGCACTCCTGGTTTTTCCACTGGGCACCTTTTAACTTCTTTCTCTTTAAATAACTCGCTGCTCTGAGTGAAAAGAAAGCAAGTCAACATCATGGAAGCAAGTTAACATATCCAAATACATGGAACCTCGAGCCAAGCCTTTCCTTTTCAGATGGCTGACATTTGGGGGCCCGTTTACCTAAAAACCCATGTTTGGGAAAAGCTCTGTCTACTCTTACATGGGATGATAGAGAAGACATCCTCTTCAGCCAGGTGTGGTGGCTCATGCCTGTAATCCTAGCACTTTCAGAGACCGAGGTGGGAGGATCACTTAAGCTCAGGAGTTCAAGACCAGCCTGGGCAACAAAGTGAGACCCTGTCTCTATTAAGAAAACAAAAACAAACCAAAAAAAAACAAACAGAAGACATCCTCTTGAAAATGTCATCAATCCCAGGTTGTCCATCTCAAGAAGGAATGAGAAAGGATATTTCAGAGTACAGAGGAAACTGGTTCTCTACTTAGAGGCAAGAGAAAGAAAACTGACCCTACTCATGTTCAGAAATCTTGGAAAAATTCTTTGCTAACTCCTCCAGAAGCAGGAAGTAGAGGAAAGATCAAGGACTTCAGAATCTGACCCTCTAGGTACAACCCAGCTCTCTCGCTGTCCAGCTGCATGACATAGGGCATCTGCAAGACCAGCTAAGCCTCAGTGTCTCCATCAATAACATAGTAGGGAGGGTTTCTGTATGGAGTAAATAAGGTATTGCTGCCAGAGTCAATTGACTTTTCAATTTTTTTTTTTTGAGATGGAGTCTCACTCTGTCACCCAGGCTGGTGTACAGTGGTGTGATCTCAGCTCTGCAACCTTTGCCTCCCGGGTTCAAGCAATTCTCCTGCCTCGGCCTCCTAAGTAGCTGGGATTACAGGTGCCCGTCACCACATCTGGCTAATTTTTGTATTTTTAGTAGAGATGGAGTTTCACCATGTTGACCAGGCTTATCTCGAACTCCTGACCTCAAGTGATCCACCCACCTCAGCCTCCCAAAGTGCTGAGATTACAGGCATGAGCCACCATGCCCGGACCCCTTTCAGTCTTTATATTACCCAATCTCTCTGCATCATTTGACACTGTTGACCAATCTCATCTTCTAGACACACTCAGATACCTTAGTTCCGTTATACCCTGCCCCTTGGTTTGCCTCCCTTCTCTGTCTCTCCTGCAGCTCTTTGATGTCAGTGCTCCTTGGGGCTCCATCTTACACCCTCTGGACATTTCACTTCACAATAGTATTTATTTACTTACCAATTTACTGACTATTTAACAAGTACTGTATACAGTAAAAAACATAGCATCCTAAGTGCTTTACAAAGGTTAAACCATTTAATCTTCAAGTAACCCCATTAGGTACGTACCATTATTGTTCCCCCTTTACCAATGAGGAAACTGTGGCTCAGGAAGATGATGTGCCTTTGACAAGGTCATGGTTGGTAAGTGGTGGCAGCAGAATTGCAACTGTACGGCGCCCTGACTTATTTGCTAGCCTGGCTCCCTTGGTTTTTTCTTTTAATTGGAAGGTCTACCAACACCAGGCCCTCATTCACATGTGAGCAATTCGCTCCAGCTACGTGGCAGTTGGCCCTCTTGCTCACCTTACCTAGCCTGCTTCTCTCACCAAACACCTGCCTGAGCTCTGTAGACATCAGCCACATCAACAAGTCCCAAAGTTTTATCTCTAGACCAGACTTTTCCCTGAGCTCTGTGTCCTTGTATCTTTTTTTTTTTTTCCTAAGATGGTGTCTTGCTCTGTTGCCCAGGCTGGAGTGCAGTGGCATGATCTCGGCTCACTGCAACCTCTGCCTCATGGGCTCAAGCAATTCTCCTGCCTCAGCGTCCCAAGTAGTTGGGATTACAGGTGCCCACCACCATGCCTGGCTAATTTTTGTATTTTTAGGAGAGATGGGGTTTCACCATGTTGGCCAGGCTGGTCTTGAACTCCTGACCATGTGATCCACCTGCCTCAGCCTCCCAAAGTGCTGGGATTACAGGCATAAGCCACTGTGCCCAGCCCAGTGTCTTTATATCTAACTGTCCACTGAACACTTGGATGTGTCACAGGCAGCTCAAACTCTACATACCTAAGATATTTCCCTCTCTCTTCCTGTGTCTCCCATCTCAGACAATGGTTCTGCCACCCACCCCATATTCAAATCTGAAACCTGGGATTCACAGGGGACTCCTCTCGAGAGCCCTGATGATTTCTCTGCACCTCTATGCCTCCATCACTGGCCTAAAGCCACCAGAATTTCTTTCCCGATTACTGCACCATCCTCCTCCCTGGCCCCAAAGCCTCCAAACCTGCCCTACTCAAACCCCTTCTCCAAAACCAGACTGATTTCTCAAATTGAAAAAAAATAAAAATAAAAAATAAATACCTAAGACCTTTTAAGCCCAAATCCTTACCAGGGCCTTCAGTGGTGCTCCTGACCTCACCCCCAGTGACCTCTCTAGTCTCATCGGGTCACTCCCTGCTCTATGTATCACATCCCAGTGATACTGGACAACTCCCAGCACCTCTAATGTGTCATGATCCATGCTTTCCTCTGCTGGAAACACTCCCACCCATGCCTCTTCACTTAGCTCATGCCTGTTCCTCAGGTATCTCACCTCCTCTGCAAATGTGTCCAGGTTAGGCGCTTGCCCTGTGTATTCCTACCTCCTACTGTCATGACCGCTTGGCACATTTTATTGTAATTGCCTGTTTAATTGTCCACCTCCCACCCCAGAATATAAGCCCCAGGATGGCCACAAGAGGTATCTATCTTACCAGCCCCCACACCCTTAGCACATGGTCAAGACACATAATACCTATCATTAAATGAGTGAATGATTATAATAAAGTGCCTGGCATAGAGGAGGTGCAATAAATGGCACAATTATTATTATCAAGCATAGAGATGGCTAATCAAGCAGGTAGTGAGCGAATTGTGTTTTGAATTGAGCTGCTGCCTCCAGCAGTATCATGCTTAGTAGGGACATAACGGAGCCTACGCCTGTGCTCTGGGTTCCCTCTCAGCTGGATCTCCCCAGCAGTCCCTACCCTGGGGCTCGGCATTCCCATACGGCAGGTGTAGGATCACTCCAAACCCCAGATACGAGGCCAGGCCATCTGGAGTCTCTTCCTTGCCATGCTGCTAACCCGCTGGGTTACTTCACCTCTCTGTGTCTCAGTTTCCTCATTTGTCAAATAAGAAATTTGGAGGACCAGTAAAAACCAAAGTGATTGGGAAAGTATAAAATATTATACAAATATATACCCCTGATACCTCAGAGAAGGTTTTCTGACTTCTTCAGCTGAAAGCTCTCAAGCCCCAAGAGGTTCAGAGCGGAGCCAAGTCCCCTGATGGCCAGTACAAAGAGGAGGAGAAAGAGAAGGAGAGCAGAGGGTGCTCTCCGCTGGATTTCCCCAGCATGCCAGCTTCCCACTGTGCAGATAAAGCAAAATCTGATAGGAGCGGGGAGGAAGTGGGCTCAGGCTCCAGGAGTACAAGTTGGTATGCAAGCAAGTCATTCCAAACGCCGCCTCCACACAAACCCTCTGAGCTGCAAATTATTAACCTGCTTAACTCTATTGCAGAAACAAGCGCTGCTGGGGGTAAGGTGGGGAGGAGGGTGACAGAAGTCTCCTTCATGCCAAAGGTCCCTTTCCAGGAGCAAAGAGGCTTTCCTCTCAGCTTATCAGCATTTCTTATTTACTTCTAATAGTAAATCTTCTAAACCAGTCTTGCAAATAAAGTCTAATCTCTCAACCGGAGGCATTAATAATTCATCACATGAGGGATTTCAGCCAGAAGACCAGTAAATAAGGATCCTATCCACACACTCCATGGCTTGGGTATCTGGAAGAGCACAGCTGGGTTAGTCAAAAAAATAATTAATGTATTGGCTGGCACATTTTTGCAGAATTTATCACATTTGTCTAAACATCCCCAGACAATTCATCACTATTGCCACAAGGAGCCTGGAAAAATCTACTGCCTGATAAACCAACTGTAAACCAGCTGGTTTATACTCACATTTATCAATATATAACTGAAAACCTCCTTGACAAATCTGTGCAGAAAAAGTGAAGCATGGAGAGGGAAACACATACATTGCCTCAAAGCAGGTGTAGGATTGTGGTTAAGAGCATGAACTCAAGTCCGAGTGTCTGGATTTCAATCCTGCTCCATGACTCCCAAGGTTGGTGACTTTACCTACCTAAGCCTCAATTTCCTTCTCTGTAAAATGATCACAAAACCTCGTAAATTAGGCTTATTCTGAGCATTAAATTATCCAGGAACAGCACTTAGCACATAGAATGTGTGGGGAGAGCATGAGGCGTGGCTGTGCTAAGGAGTTTTGGTGATGAAGAAGAGGAGAGTCCACAGGCTACCAGAGAAGTTTAAAACTAACCCCTAGTTAGTCTGCTGACCATGTCTACAACTACCCACCCCACAACCCCACAACCCCACAACCCCATGGAGGCAAGGTGCCCTCACTCATGGTGCTTACTTCCAGAACCAATTCCAAAACAATTCATACAAATTCTGGAAACACCAAACATATATAGTAAAAAAAAAAAAAAAAAAAAAAAAAGTCTTAAAAATAAGTAGTCTATAGGAATACATTTAACAAAAGAAGTACAAGACATGTACTCTGAGAACTGCAAAACATTGTTGAAAGAAATGAAAGAACACATAAATAAATGGAAAGACATCTCATGTTCATGAATTGGAAGACTTAACATAAGATGGCTATATTCCCCAGAGTGAACCACAGATTCAATGCAATCCCTATCAAAACCCCAGCAGGCTTCTTTGCAAACATTGTCAAGCTGACTCAGAAATTCACATGGAAATCCAAAGGACTTGGAATAGTGAAACAATACTGAAAAAGAACAAAGTTGTAGGATTCTCACTTCCCGATTTCAAAACTTACTACAAAGCGCTAGTAATTCAGACAGTGTGTGGTACTGACATAAGGACAGACATATAGATGAATGGAACAGAATTGAGAGTCCAGAAATAAACCTATGCATTTATGGTCAATTGATTTTCAACAAAAGTTGACAGACAATTCAGTAGGGAAAGAATAGTATTTTTAAACATACGTGATTGGAATAACTGAATAGCCACATGCAAAAAAAAATAAAAAAGAAGTCGGACTCCTTACCTTCACACCCTATATAAAAATTAACAAAAAATGGATCACAGACAATCTAAAATGTAAGACTAAAACTATGAAACTGAGAAGAAAACATAGGAGTAAATCTTCATGACCTTGGATTAAGCAATGGTTCTTAGATACGACACTAAAAGCACAAGCAACAAAAGAAAAAAATAAATAAATTGGGCCAGGCGCGGTGGCTCATGCCTGTAATCCCTGCACTTTGGGAGGCCGAGGCGGGTGGATCACCTGAGGTCAGGAGTTCGAGACCAGCCTAGCCAACATGATAAAACCCCTGTCTCTACTAAAAATACAAAAAATTAGCTGGGCATGGTGGTGCGCACCTATAATCCCAGCTACTCAGGAGGCTGCATCAGGAAAATCACTTGAACCCAGGAGGTGGAGGTTGCAGTGAGCTGAGATTGTGCCACTGCACCCCAGCCTGGGTAACAAGAGCATAACTCTGTCTCAAAAAACAAATAAATAAATAGGACATCATCAAAATTAAAAACGCTTGTGCTTCAAAAGGCACCATCAAGAAAGTAAAAAGACAACCAACAGAATAGGAAAAATTATTTGTAAATCAAGTATCAAGAATATGAAAAGAGGCCAGGTGTGGTGGCTCATGCCTATAATCCCAGCACTTTGGGAGGCTGAGGCAGGAGGATTGCTTGAGACCACGAGTTCGAGACCAGCCTGGCCAACATGGTGAAACCCCGTCTCTACTAAAAATACAAAAATTTGCCAGGTATGGTGATGCGCACCTGTAATCTCAGCTACTTGGGTGGCTGAGGTAGGAGAGTCACTTGAACCCAGGAGGTGGAGGTTGCAGTGAGCCGAGATCACGCCACTGCACTCCAGCCTGGGTAACAGAGTGAGACCCTGTCTCAAAAAAAAAAAAAAAAAAGAAAGAAAAAGAATATGTAAGAACTTTTACAACCCAATAATAAAAAGACAACCCTGTTTAACAATGGGCAAAGGGCCAGGTGCGGTGGCTCACACCTGTAATCCCAGCACTGTGGGAGGCCAAGGAGGGAGGATTGCTTGAGACCAGGAGCTCGAGACCAGCCTGGCCAACATGGAGAAACCCCATCTCTACAAAAAATACAAAAATTAGTTGGGCATGGTGGCACGTGCCTATAGTCCCAGGTACTCAGGAAGCTGAGGCGCAAGAATCACTTGAGCCTGGGAGACTGGGGTTGCAGTGAGCCGAGACTGCACCACTGCACTCCAGCCTGGGTGACAGAGTGAAACTCTATCTCAAAAAAAATAAATAAATAAAAATGAAATAAAAATGGGCAAAGGATTTAAATAGACATTTCTACAATGCAGATATACAAATGAACTAACTATAAGCACATAAAAAGATGTTCAATGTCTTTAGCCATTTGGCAAATACAACCAGTGAGATGCCACTTCATACCCACTAGGGTGACTGTAATAAAAAATATATGCAATAACAAGTGTTGGTGAGAATGTGGAGAAATTAGAACGCTTACCCATTGTTAATGGAAATGTAAAATTATGCAGCTGCTTTGAAAAACAACTTGGCAGTTTCTCAAATAAACACAGATACAGACACCTACCAGGGATATACAGATACAGCATGATTCTGTTGTACAAAGTGTCCAGAATAGGCAAAATCTATCTAACTGAGGCTTAGGTGGGTAAAAAGATAGAAAGTAGATTTGTGGTTTCCCAGGGGGTGGGGGAAGAAAGGGAGGGGGCCATAAGGAGTGACTGTTGATGGATATGGGGTTTCTCTTTGAGAAGATAAAAGTGTTCTGAAATTAGGCCAGGTGCAGTGGCTCATACCTGTAATCCCAGCACTTTGGGAAGCTGAGACGGGTGGATCATTTGAGGCCAGGAGTTTGAGACCAGCCTGGCCAACATGGCAAAACCCTGTCTCTACAAAAATACAAAAATTAGCTGAGCATGGTGGTACATGCCTGTAGTCCCAGCTACTCGGAGGCTGAGGCAGGAGAATCGCTTGAACCTGGGAGGCACAAGTTGCAGTGAGCCAAGATCATGCCACTACACTCCAGCCTGGGCGACAGAGCAAGACTGTCTCAAAAAAAAAAAAAAAGTTCAGAAATTAGTAGTGATTGTGAAACTCTGTGAAGATACTAAAACCACTGAATTACACACTCAAAAGGGGTGAATTTTATGGTATGTGAATTATATGTCAATTAAACTGTTATTTCAAAATTAAACTAAACCAAGGGTTCTAGGTGCCCCCAGTGACTCCAGCATGACAGCTTGCATCCACTCTATCTGGCTGACGTGGTGAGCTGTGGAAAGGCACCCAATGCTCCCCGTTCTGTTAGGGTCTCCTTCCCACCTACTTGGCTCAGAGGACTCCCCTACTCCCCTAAGTTTCTGCCCACTGGAGCCATAGGAGCAGCAAGAACAAGAACAAGAACAAGAACATACCTGATATGTTTTGTGAATTGTATTGTGAGAACTGATCAGCCCCCACCTCTTACTTCAGCGCCCTAACCCATTTCATTCCAGCATACTGGTAGGGTTGCCAGATAAAATACAAGACACTCAATTACATTTCAATTTCAGGTAATCAATGAACAATTTTTTGGTAGCAGTATGTCTCAAATGTTGCATCATTCATTTAAAATTTAACTGGACATCCTGTATTTTTCTTTGCTAAATTTGGCAACCCTACACTCTGGCCTCCATGCCATCCCTGAAACACATGAACCACACTCTCACCTCGGGACCTTTCCATTTGTTCTTCTTTCTGCCCGAAATTCTCTTCCCCCAGATAGTCACTTGGTTCCTTTCTCACTTCAGGTTTTTGTCCAAACAGTATCTCATCATAAGAAGGTGTCTCCTACACACTTTATATAGAAGAGCCACTTTTACCTGACACTCCGATGCCCCTTCCCCTTGGCATTCACCACCACCTAACATATATATATATATTTAGAGGCTAATTGCCTGCTTTCCCCTCAGTATATTGGAGACTCCTTGAGGGTAAGGCTTCTTTTATTCACTGCTGCATTCCCAGTGCTTAGAACAGGGCCTGGCACGGAGTAGGCAATATGTTAATATTTACTGAATGAGTACAGGAGTGTCGTGCACGGGTTATCTCATCTAATCTTCCAAACAGCCCTATGAGACAAATATTGCCACCAACTGTGTTTCATAGATGAGACAGCTAAGACATGAAAGCCAAATAACCATCAAGAAGCCCATTTTAGATGCAGGAGCCAGACCCCAAATGACCCACCTCCCTGCACCAGCTCACCGTCACAGGCACCGCACAGCTCACCGTCACAGACACCGCACAGCTCACCGTCACAGGCACCGCACAGCTCAGTCACAGGCACCGCACAGCTCACCGTCACAGGCACCGCACAGCTCAGTCACAGGCACCGCACAACTCACCATCACAGACACCGCACAGCTCAGTCACAGGCACCGCACAGCTCAGTCACAGGCACCGCACAGCTCACCGTCACAGGCACCGCACAGCTCACCGTCACAGGCACCGCACAGCTCACCGTCACAGACACCGCACAGCTCAGTCACAGGCACCGCACAACTCAGCATCACAGACACCGCACAGCTCACCGTCACAGGCACCGCACAGCTCAGTCACAGGCACCGCACAGCTCACCGTCACAGGCACCGCACAGCTCACCGTCACAGGCACCGCACAGCTCACCGTCACAGACACCGCACAGCTCACCGTCACAGACACCGCACAGCTCAGTCACAGGCACCGCACAACTCACCATCACAGGCACCGCACAGCTCACCGTCACAGGCACCGCACAGCTCAGTCACAGGCACCGCACAGCTCACCGTCACAGGCACCGCACAGCTCACCGTCACAGACACCGCACAGCTCAGTCACAGGCACCGCACAGCTCAGTCACAGGCACCTCACAGCTCACCGTCACAGACACCGCACAGCTCAGTCACAGGCACCGCACAGCTCAGTCACAGGCACCGCACAGCTCACCGTCACAGACACCGCACAGCTCAGTCACAGACACCGCACAGCTCACCGTCACAGGCACCGCACAGCTCAGTCACAGGCACCGCACAGCTCACCGTCACAGGCACCGCACAGCTCACCGTCACAGACACCGCACAGCTCAGTCACAGGCACCGCACAGCTCACCGTCACAGGCACCGCACAGCTCACCGTCACAGACACCGCACAGCTCAGTCACAGGCACCGCACAGCTCACCGTCACAGACACCGCACAGCTCAGTCACAGGCACCGCACAGCTCAGTCACAGGCACCGCACAGCTCACCGTCACAGGCACCGCACAGCTCACCGTCACAGACACCGCACAGCTCAGTCACAGGCACCGCACAGCTCACCGTCACAGGCACCGCACAGCTCACCGTCACAGACACCGCACAGCTCAGTCACAGGCACCGCACAGCTCACCGTCACAGGCACCGCACAGCTCAGTCACAGGCACCGCACAGCTCACCGTCACAGGCACCGCACAGCTCACCGTCACAGACACCGCACAGCTCAGTCACAGGCACCGCACAGCTCACCGTCACAGGCACCGCACAGCTCACCGTCACAGGCACCGCACAGCTCAGTCACAGGCACCGCACAGCTCACCGTCACAGGCACCGCACAGCTCAGTCACAGGCACCGCACAGCTCACCGTCACAGGCACCGCACAGCTCACCGTCACAGACACCGCACAGCTCAGTCACAGGCACCGCACAGCTCACCGTCACAGGCACCGCACAGCTCAGTCACAGGCACCGCACAGCTCACCGTCACAGGCACCGCACAGCTCACCGTCACAGGCACCGCACAGCTCAGTCACAGGCACCGCACAGCTCAGTCACAGGCACCTCACAGCTCACCGTCACAGACACCGCACAGCTCACCGTCACAGGCACCGCACAGCTCAGTCACAGGCACCTCACAGCTCACCGTCACAGGCACCGCACAGCTCACCGTCACAGGCACCGCACAGCTCAGTCACAGGCACCGCACAGCTCAGTCACAGGCACCTCACAGCTCACCGTCACAGGCACCGCGCAGCTCACCGTCACAGGCACCGCGCAGCTCACCGTCACAGGCACCGCACAGCTCAGTCACAGGCACCGCACAGCTCAGTCACAGGCACCTCACAGCTCACCGTCACAGGCACCGCGCAGCTCACCGTCACAGGCACCGCGCAGCTCACCGTCACAGGCACCGCACAGCTCACCGTCACAGGCACCGCACAGCTCAGTCACAGGCACCGCACAGCTCACCGTCACAGGCACCGCACAGCTCACCGTCACAGGCACCGCACAGCTCAGTCACAGGCACCGCACAGCTCACCGTCACAGGCACCGCACAGCTCACCGTCACAGACACCGCACAGCTCACCGTCACAGGCACCGCACAGCTCAGTCACAGGCACCACACAGCTCACCGTCACAGGCACCGTACAGCTCACTGTCACAGGTGGCGGGGCAACTTGGAGCTAGGGTGGCAGGTGTTTCTGACTCCTTCCATTTAGGGTACTCTGGGTTAGATGAAGGAAGGACTCACAGACATGTCTGAGAGTCTACATTTGCACCAGAGAGCTTAATCCTGGGATTTAATTCAGGCTTGATTATTGCCTACACAATTATTGTGCAATATAAAGTGTTTCAAATAACTATAGAGTATTTCAAATAATTAAAGACTTGATTTTGCCTACACAATTACTGTGCAATATAAAGTGTTTTAAATAAATACCTAAACCTCCATTAATGGAGAAGTCTGTGTGGGTATCTATACTCACTTTTATTTCTTCTTGAACATCAGGATTGCGGAAATTTAAATCAGGTTGCTCTTTCATAAACTGATGAAAATAACATTGGTTTCGCACTTCGTCAAAGTGCCAACTGGAGTTTCCATACACACTTAACTGGCAAACAAAGAAAACAGCACATCAGTGACCTATAATGGTATTGCCCACAAATAAAGATCATTGCCCTCCCTGATCCTTTGCAGGCAGAGTATGTAAATCCTGAGAGTTTTCCTTCTACAGAGAGCAGCAGGTTAAAGAAACCCCTTCCAAATACCCCCCACCCCATTGGCCTAATGCCTCACAAACATGGTTGCAATGTATTTTTACAGTAGATGCTGTTTGTAACAACTGCAACAGCAAACCAATGTTCTCAAACCCAAGACAAGGTCAACTTAAGGAACTGACATTACTAATGTATTTTCTTGAATATTCCATCCAGGATCCAAACTCTTGTTTGTGAAGAGAAGCAAAATGGTAGTCAATTTGGAAGAAAGAAACATTCCGCTCATCTTGGAGCTTGAGTCCAGATAGACTGAATATTTAAATTATATCCCCAGAAAATTATTAGAATCCTTCACTTAAAATCTCTACCAGTCTCCAAGAATAAAAAGCAACTTCAAGTGTTGGTACTCAGCAATAGTTGACGCTGTCGCTGGTCTCCTCTGTCTGGAAATGCTCACATTTATGGCCCCATGGTATGACTCTCCCGGCTGCCCTCCCACATCTCTGGCCACTCCTTAAGTCAACGCTGTGGGCCCTTGAATGTGAGAGTTTCATGGGGCTCTGTCCTAGGCCTTTTGTCCATTTCATGTTAAAGAGAACATCTGGAAAACATTTAACAACTGGGAGGTTTTACATAAATCTTTTTGAGTTGGAAGACGTAGTTACACTGAGTCCACATGTCCATGGCAACACCAGGCAGATGCTGAGTAGTAGCTGCTGCCTTTCAAGGACATGCACCCTTTCCAATTCAACACACAGCCCACCTGGACACAACCAGGGCAAGAGATTTTTAGTGTACATAAACAATAAAAAATCAGTATCCAGAATACAAAAGGAACTGAAGAAAGCAATTTCAAAGGGATAAATAATTCAAAAGAAAGAAACCATAAAGAGATGTTTCACAGAAATGGACACTCAAATGAATAAATGTAAGAAAAGATGTTCAACATCATTAGGAATTAGATAATTACTGTATTAGGAATTAGACACATCATCATTAGTAATTAAATAAATATAAAATTAAGATCTCAATGCAATATTGTTTTAAGTCTGGGCTGGGCATGGCAGCTCATGCTAGTAATCACAGCACTTTGAGGGCTGAAGCGGGAGGACTGCTTGAGGCCAGAAGTTCAAGACCAGCTTGGGCAACATAGTGAGAGCCCATATTTACAAAAAAATTTAAAAACTCAGCCACGCATGATGGTGCGTGCCTGTGGTCCCAGCTACTAAGGAGGCTGAGGTGGCGAGGATTGCTTGGGCCTAGGAGCTCGAGGCTGCAGTAAGCTATGATTGAGCCACTATACTTCAGCCTGGGTGACAGAATGAGACCCTGACACAAAATAATAATAATTTTTAAATAAAAATTACAAAGTTGGGCAATATCAGGAATTAATGAGAATGTGTATTTTTTATACTTCTGTGGGGGATATAAATTAGTACAACCATTTTGATAATGAATTTGACACTATCCTGTAGAGCTGAGCATGCAACATCCTGCACAGCAATTTTACTCCTAGTTATTTACCTTAAAGAAGCCCTTGTTGGGCGTGGTGGCTCACGCCTGTAATCCTAGCACTTTGGGAAGCCGACCTGGGCAGATCACAAGGTCAGGAGTTGAAGACCAACCTGGCCAATATGGTGAAACCCTGTCTCTACTAAAGATACAAAAATTAGGTGGGCGTGGTGATGGGTGCCTGTCGTTCCAGCTACTTGAGAGGCTGAGGCAGGAGAATCACTTGAACTGGGGAGGCAGAGGTTGCAGTGAGCCAAGATCGCACCACTGCAGTCCAGCCTGGGCGACAGAGCAAGACCATCTCAAAAATAAAAAAAAGAAGCCCTTGCACATGTACCCCAAGATAGATTAATGACAGTGTTTATAGTAACATTGTTCATAATAAAAAAAAAGGAAGTAGCCCAACTTCCCATCAACTGAAGAGTGGATAAGTAAACTATGGATTGTTCACACTGTGAAATATACAACAATGAAAATGTATGAACCATAGCTACCTGAAGCTACATGAATAAATCGTGAAAAAGTTAGTTAAGAAGACTATACCTAGCATGACACTTTTCATAAAGTTCAAAATAGAGGAAACTAAAACATAATCTTTTTAGAGTCGAAGTCTTGCAATATATGGTTATATATATGATATACTACAAGGTGTTTATCCATCATATACATATACATATTTTTGAACATATTAACTATTACATTAGAAAATGCAACCTTGACTATAGTGGAGAACTAAAAAAGCAATGGAAAAACTGGATGAAAAAAAAGGCAGCTGTGATCATTCTATAAGCAAGAAATGATATAGTTTGAGTATGGCAGCAATCTTTAAAAGCAGACTATGGAGCTGAAATGACTAGATCCCATCTTTAGCCCTGTCATTTATTAGCTGAGTAACCTCAGTCTGCCTATCTGCAAAACAGGAATTACACCTGACTCATAGGATTATAGAGTGGGTTAACTAAATTAATGAATATAAAACACTTAGCACAGAGCCTGGCACAGAGTAAGTATTTTGTAAATGTTTGCTAATGTCATTGCAATTTTAACAAGTCAGTGAACTGAAGGAAAAAAAGAGGTGAAACTGCCAGGACTTGCTGACAGCCTGTTCCTCAGGCTGCATGGTAGTACCATTCACTGAACCTGGGAGACGGAAGGATATAGGGAGAAAATCACACATCACAAAGTTGACCTGCAAATATATCAATTCTGAGTGTCCTTGGATCACCTAAAAGTTGATGTTTAAATATTTATGGAGAAGGTCCAGAAGAGAGAAGGAGGGACTGGAGGAGGGAGGGATGATCCAGAATAAAGGCAGGAGAGAACACAAACCCGGGCAAGGGGAAGCTCTGGCCTGAGACAGAAGCAGAGCTGCCAGATGAAGTGCAGGATGCCCAGTTACATCTGAATTCAGATCAACACGCATATTCTTGAGTATAAGTATTACTCATGTGGCCAGGCACAGTGGCTTACACCTGTAATCCCAGCACTTTGCAAGGCCGAAGCGGGAGGATCACTTGAGCCCAGGAGTTCAAGACCAGCCTGGACAACAGAGTGAGGCCCTGTCTTTACAAAAAAATAAAATATTAGCTGGGCATGGTGGCACACATTTGTGGTCTCAGCTACTTGGGAGGAATAGCTGGGAGGATTGTTTGAGCCCAGGAGGCAAAGACTGCGGTGAGCCATGATCAAGCCACTGCAGTAAGCCATGATCAAGCCACTGCACTCCAGCCTGGGAGACAGAGCAAGACCCTGTCTCTGAAAAATAAAAATAAAAAAGAAAGTATGGTCCACACTAAAAAATTATTTATGCACTGCTTATCCAAAATTCAGATTTAACTGGGCATTCTGAATTTTTATTTGCTAAATCTGGTCACCCCGGAAAGGAGGGATCTGGCTTCTGTTGTAAAAGGAGTGAGTAGGAAGAGGGTGGGAATGGGGCAGGCAGGCTTGATGGCTTCTGTTTTCTCTGTGAAGTCGAGTTTGCTGCTGAGAGTGATAAGATGGGGTAGAGGCAGATATGATGTTTGAAATGAGGGAGGGAGGGAAAGTTGATCGGTTGAAATTAGCAAAATTCCCAAGAAGAGTGGATGGCTCAGTTCAGGTGGGGACAATGAAGGTGTGATGTCTCCAGAGACTCAACTACTAAGGTTTAGGCAAAAAGAAAGTAGATAATTGGGTCCATTCATGGCTAGGGTTTTGTCAGACAGAGGAGACAAAAAGTCAGAAAGGCAAAGGGGGCCAGGAGCGGTGGCTTACACCTGTAATCCCAGCGCTTTGGGAGGCCGAGGCAGGTGGATCACCTGAGATCAGGAGTTCAAGAACAGAGTGGCCAACATGGTGAAACCCCATCTCTACTAAAAATACAAAAATTAGCCGAGTATGATGACGCGCGCCTGTAATCATAGCTACCGGGAAGGCTGAGGCAGGAGAATTGCTTGAACCCAGGTGGAGGTTGCAGTGAGCCGAGATTGTGCTATTGCACTCCAGCCTGGGAGACAAGAGCAAAACTCCATCTCAAGAAAAAAAAATGCAAAGGGGTATGGATAGTATAAAAATGGTTATCGAACTAATGGGACATGGAATCCAAGTTGGACCGGGTAGGAAGTGAAGGAAGGGTGGAAGGAGAGAGAATAGGTTTGAATTTGCTAGAACACATCATCTCTATGATGAAATCAGAAATCTAAATAATAATTGGAAGCCTGAGTAAATAATAACTGGAAACCTTATTTCTATTTCTTTCAGAAACTTGCCCCCTTCCGATAAACTATATTCATTCATTTTTCCCTCAAAAGGGTTTTACTAAATCAGTTCAATCACTACATATCTGCCTTTTACCCCTTTGTAAATCAGACAGGTTGACACTTACCCAGTTGTTGGGTGGAATGGTTTTGCCATTTTCATGGGTACAGTCATGCCAGATATAATAATCAGTATATTTTCCTGTTCGTGTCCGACTCAATTGAAACCAAATATGTTTATCACTCGTGTGGTTTGGTATGAAATCGATGATTAATTTTAAACCTAATGAGTAAAAGACATTTCAAGTGCTAGGGAAAGATTGTATTAGAATAACATATGACAGGCCAGGCACAGTAATGGCTAACGCCTGTAACCCCAATACATTGGGAGGCTAAGGTAGGAGGATTGCTTGAGCCCAGGAGGTGGAGGCTGAAGTGAGCCATGATTGCACCACTGCACTCCAGCCTGGGAGACAGAGCAAGACCCTGCCTGGAAAAAAAAAAAAAAAAAAAAAGCAGGGAAAGGAGAGGGGAGGGCAGGGGAGGGGAAGAAAGGAGATAGCGAAGGAAAAAGGAAAGGAGAAAGGAAAAAAGGAAACGGAAGGGAAGGGAAGGAAAGGAAGAAAGAGAAAGCGGGAAGGAAAGAAAGAAGGAAGGGAGGGAGGGAGGGAAAGAAATAGTATATGACAGTTAAGGAGAAGAACTGCTTTAAGTAAACATTTGAAAAAGTGCTTCTCTCAACCCTCATCCCCATCTTGCCCACTTTCCATTCAACTTACCTTTATCATGTATGGCTGCAACCAGATTCTCAAAATCTTCCATCGTTCCAAAAATGGGATCAACTTCCCGGAAATCTTCAACACCATATCTGAAATCTTTAAGGGACGATTTATAAAATGAAGTAATCCAAACAGTTTTTATATTTAAAGCTGTGATGTAGTCCAGTTTATCTTGAATACCTGAAGAAAAAAGTCAAAGTCATGAATAAATCCTACTTTGTTTTAGTTAAAGGACAAAAAATATAACAAATATGCCTAAGATAGAAATATTTACATGAAGGCAAAAATACTTAGAATTTTGTTGAATTTGAGTATAATTCAAATAGGAAGATCTAGCTCTACAAAAAATATCAAATTAGGCCGTGTGTAGTGGTTCACGCCTGTAATCCCAGCACTTTGGGAGGCCAAGGTGGGAGGATACCTAAGGTCAAGAGTTCGAGACCATCCTGGCCAACATGACAAAACCCCGTCTCTATTAAAAATACAAAAATTAGTTGGGTACAGTAGCACATGCCTATGATCCCAGCTACCTGGGAGGCTGAGGCAGGAGAATCGCTTGAACCTGGGAAGCGGAGGCTACAATGACTCAAGATCACACCACTGCACTCTAGCCTGGGCGACAGAGCAAGACCCTTTCTCAAAAAAAAAAAGAAAGAGAAAATCTAATTAGTTATCTATCAGTAATCGATGACCTTTAACGTAGCATTATAAAAAAATCTGTGACTTACTCATATTTTATATTTAAAACCAAGACTGTGGTATTGTTCATTTATTCTACACATGGTTTTTGAGCAGCTAATCTATGCCAGCTGCTGGGCTAAGTGTCAAGGAACAGAGTAGAGTAACGCATGGCCCCTGTCGGTCACGTGGTCTACACTGCACTGTTCTGTCTAAGAGCCACATGTGGCTACTGAGCACTTGCAGGGTGGCTGGTTGGAATTGAGATGTGCTGTAAGGGAACAACATGTATTGGATTTTGAAGACCTTGTACAAAAAGAAAGAATGTAAAAATCTCATTAATATTTTTATACTGGGCCGGGCATGGTGGCATGTGCCTGTAATCCCAGCACTTTGGGAGGCCATGGTGGGCAGATTGTTTGGGCTCAGGTGTTCGAGACCAGTCTGGGTAACATGATAAAACCCCGTCTTAAAATACAAAAAAATAATAACAATATGTATTTATTTTTATACTGATTATGTGTTGAAATGATACATTGGATTAAACAGAACATATGAAAATTAATTTCGCCTGCTTCTTTTTTCCTTTTTTTAATGTGGCTACTACAAAATTTACAATTTCTTATGTGGCTCCCATTGTATTTCTTTTGGGCGGTGTTGGTCTCGGAAGTGTCTGCAGGCAGGGGTGGGATGATGATCAGACGGAAGAGCTAAGGAAGAGCTGCAGAAAGTGCTTTAAGGGCATCAGGGCATTGGCCCTTGACCGCCAGGGGCAGAGGAAGCTGATGACCCCTGAGGGTAAGGACAGAGAAGGTCCAGGATGGTGTGGGCAAAGGGGATCAGAGTGAAGGGCTTCCAGGCACAGCAAAGGAAAGGAGGGAGCAAGAATAGACAGGGCATGTCTAAAAAAGGATGAGAAGGCAGGACACAGTGGCTCACGCCTGTAATCCCAACACTTAGGGAGGCTGAGACAGGTGGATCACTTGAGGTCAGGAGGTCAAGACCAGCCTGGCCAACATGGTGAAACCCCATTTCTACTAAAAAATACAAAAATTAGCTGGGGACAGTGGTGCATGCCTGTAATCCCAGCTACTCGGGAGGCTGAGGCAGGAGAATTGCTTGAACCTGGGAGGCGGAGGTTGTAGTGAGGTAAGATTGTGCCACTGCACTCCAGCCTAGGCGACAGAGTGAGACTCCATCTCAAAAATAATAATAATAATAAATATAAATAAATAAGTAAATGCATCAATTAATTTAAAAAGGTGATAAATGTTGTCGGTGCACGGGGTCTGAGAAGGAGTGCAACTGCAACACAGAAGGTAAGTTTGTGCCAATATTTGAGGAGTCTTTGTTTCCACTCTCAGACTGCCTTTGAACTTGCTAAATTTGGACTTTTTCGGTTATTCTCTTATATAGGAATCCAGGAATTTATACAGAAGAGAATTCTAGGCTTGGCTGAGAAGACGTGGAAATGAAACTTTGTATTTAGAACTTTGTAGGATAATGAGCAGATAATGTGTTTTCTCCTTCTAGTTCAGAGTCCCAAATGCATATTCAGCAACTTGAGTCTAGAATTCAATCTCCAGTAACTTTCTGTGTAATCCTGATGTGGCTTCCTAGAATTAGACTGTCAGAGGCCACACCGCAGGCTGAAGGTCACTAATTCCAAAGCACAGAGTCATTCGACACCTGGGATCTGGGCTCTTCCCCTATAACACGCTGCTTATTTATTTTATTTTATTTATTTATCTACTTATTTATTTATTTATTTATTTTTGAGCTGGAGTCTCGCTCTGTCGCCCAGGGGAGTGCAGTGGTGCGATCTCAGCTCACTGCAACCTCCGCCTCCTGGGTTCACGCCATTCTCCTGCCTCAGCCACCCAAATAGCTGGGACTACAGGCGCCTGCCACCACGCCCAGCTAATTTTTTGTATTTTTTTAGTAGAGATGGGGTTTCACCGTGTTAGCCAGGATGGTCTCAATCTCCTGACCTCGTGATCCACCCGCCTTGCCCTCCCAAAGTGCTGGGATTACAGGCGTGAGCCACCACGCCTGGCCTGACAGGCTGCTTATTTCTGTCTCTGTACCCCAGTTCCCCCATATGGGTAGCTGCAAGATCTCACACAGTATCAACAGGCAGCAAGAGGGTTTTGATCTAAGCCAGCACAGCAACACAATATATCTTATGATGAGGCACAAAGGAACATGAGGATGAAAACAAAGTGGCTGGAGAAAGTAAACAAGGGATCCCACCCCACATTTTAGGAGGAGAGAGGGCAATCACCAAAACCAGACTCAAAGCTGGAATGGGATCTTCATAGTAACAACAATGAAATCCCTTCAACCTCAAAGACAAATGCCTATGGATTGCAGGAAGTAAAACATTCCTCCAAGAACAGGTATTGGAAAGGACAAACACCAGAGCTGATTACAGACCACTATGTTTATAGGAATGTTGGACCTATCCAGAAGATTATTAGGAAGGCAGGGCCAGGAAGTGGTAAATGTATCTCTGGATTTAGGGCTTTAGGTCTATGCAGTCAGAGCATTGCTTTTCCTAAGCACTCAATGTGCAAAAGGCAGCAGGTCATAGGTCATGAGTCAGGGGAAAGGGAGTCACTCAAGGCAGGATTAAAGGATGCTAGAAACACATCCAAAGCCGAAGATCTGGGGTGGGGAGCCCATGGTCTGATTAGGGAGGCTAAAGAAAGAGTAATGAAGGCAATGGGTTTGAGCTGCACCATGAAGGACAGATACACTCTTCTTCAATGAGTGACAATGCAGGATGATTTTTAAAACGAGAATGATACAGCCGGATGTGGTGGCTCATGCCTGTAATCCCAGAGTTTTGGGAGGCCAAGGGGGGCAAATCACCTGAGGTCAGGAGTTCGAGACTAGCCTGACCAACATGGAGAACCCTCGTCTCTATTAAAAATACAAAATTAGCCAGGCATGATGGTGCATGCCTGTAATCCCAGCTACTCGGGAGGCTGAGCCGGGAGAATTGCTTGAACCCAGGTGACGGAGGCTGCAGTGAGCTGAGATTATGCCATTGCACTCCAGCCTGGGCAACAAGAGTGAAACTCCATCACAAAAAAAAAAAAAAAGAGAGAGAGAATGATAGAAGCGTGAAAAAGAAAAGCCTTTTACTAGTGATTAAAGAAAGCTGCAGGTTTCAAGAATTCATTTGTAGCATTTTAAAGATACATTAAGCCCATTCCTACTTTCCACATTCATATCATCCTGTTTTGTTTTCTTCAAACCAATTATCATTGTAAAACATTAGTTTGTTAGTTTCCTTATTTGTTTCCTATTGTTGCCTTGAAGTAGAGTGACCATACCAACCAATTTGCTCAGAAGTTCCCAGTGTGTGCCTGCCATCTGGCATAATTTTACTCTGAAGTATGTTCTGGTTTGAGCAATATATTGTAAGGATGTTTTACACATAACCCACCAAGAAATTAACTTAGCTTTTAAAAAATAATTTTTCACTTTTTTTTTTCTTTTTGGAGACGGGGTCTCCCTATGTTGCCTAAGCTGTGGCTGAGAGCTCCTGGGCTCAAGCCATCCTCCCACCTCAGCCTCCCAAGTAGCTGCAACTACAGTCATGTGCCACTACCCCTGGTTAACTCTTTACTTGTTTTATACTAATACGGACATGGTTTTAAACAATCCTTAATTCAAGTAATGACGAATGCATACTGCTAAACCTTTTCTACTTCCCTTCCTTTTTTAGAATTTAAACTTTAAGACTCAGCCTATACTTTTTACAGATATCACTTGATTTTTAAAAAAATATTATTTATGCTTTATTCACTAATACACTCCCAGCCACACAGCCAAACTAGCTGCTTCGTATACTGGGAAAGCAATTCCCAACTGCCACCCTGACATATTCAACTATAAAGTCCCCAGAAACAGGACATAGATTTTAGAAGGAAGGCTGCTCTAAGAAGTTAGAATTGATGACTGAACAACTGTATGTACTTAGTGGGCAATAAATTAAACAACTCGTTTGGCTCAAAGGCCTTCAGCAAATAGCCCTTCAGCTAGTAAAATAACTGCTGGGTTCTGCTGAGTGATTTTCTAAGAATATCATAAACAAGGAGCAACTTGGCATGACCAGTCATAATGGAATGTGCTTACTGAACAACCCAGGCATAATTTGGTTCTGAAGAACAAAAGAACCATAAACCAATCTCATCCTGGCACCCACCCTGAATGATCTCTGGGCATGTACCTTTCAGATCTCCGTTCCCATCCTTGTTACTGTCCTTGAAAGACCTTGGGTAGATCTGGTACATGGGCCCCTCCTGCCACCAGTCTAGGCACTTTGGAGAGAGGGCAATGATGGCTATGGTGGCCGCGATGAGCACCAGCACAGAAGCCACTGTGAGCCAGAAGAGGATCTCCCGAGGTATGCGGTAGCGGGCCTGGCCAGAGAACTGGAACAGCACCTCCTTGGGCATCCCCGCATAGGGCCGGACGCCCTTGAAGTCGGGCTCCTGGGAGCCAAGGTTGCTCCTGGTGCTGTGCTTCAGGTTGTCTGTTGAGCTGCCTGGATCAGGGGTCTGCTCCAGAATGTCTTCATTACAGACAAACCCGTTGTTTGTCTGGCATCCCTTCATACTCATCTCGATGGAGTCTCTCTTGCTTTTATCTTCAGCCATGTCTCACCGACTTATGTCTTCGGAGTGCCTTCCTGCAGTAAGGGAGGTGGAAGAGTGGCTTGCTGAATGCTTGGTCTTGTTAATGAACTTTGTGTGGTTTATAAATAAACCTAGCTGGACAAAGTCCAGCCAAGGAAGAAAGGGTAAAAGTACAGAGGTTTAAAAAAAAAAAATATCGGGACTGGCGCGGTGGTTCATGCCTGTAATCCCAGCACTTTGGGAGGCCGAGGCGGGCAGATCACCAAGGGCAGGAGTTTAAGACTAGCCTGGCCAACATGGCCAAACCCCGTCTCTACTAAAGGTACAAAAATTAGCCAGGTGTGGTGGTGTGCACCTGTAATCCCAGCTGCTCGGGAGGCTGAGGCAGGAGAATCGTTTGACCCCGGAAGACAGACGTTGCAGTGAGCCGAGATCGTACCACTGCACTCCAGCCTGGGCGACAAGAGCGAGAATCCATCCCACAAAAAAAAAAAAAAAAAAAAAAAATTCTCCACTGGGCACCTTGGCTCACACCTGTAATCCCAGCAGTTTGGGAGGCTGAGGCAGGCAGGTCACCCGAGGTCAAGAGTTTAAGACCAGCCTGGCCAACATGGTGAAACCCCATCTCTACTAAAAATACAAAAATTAGCCGGGCGTGGTGGTGCATGCCTGTAATCCCAGCTACTCAGGAGGCTGAGGCAGGAGAATCACTTGAACCCAGGAGGCAGAGGTTGCAGTGAGCTGACATCGAGCCACGGCACTCCACCCTGGGTGACAGAGGGAGACTCTGTCTCAAAAAATAAAATAAATAATTAAGAAAGAGAATAAAAATAAAATGAAACTAAAAATAAATTTAAAAATTAAAAATTGGAAACAACCCAGGTAGCTATCATCAGATGGATAGATAAACAATGTGGTTATACATATAGTGAAATATTATTCAGCTTTGAAAAGGAATGAAGGCTGGGCATGGTGGATCACGCCTGTAATCCCAACACTTTGGGAGGACAAGGCGGGTGGATCACTTGAGGTCAGGAATTGGAGACCAGCCTGGCCAACATGGCAAACCCATCTCTATTAAAAATACAAAAATTAGGCCAGGCGCGGTGGCTCACGCCTGTAATCTCAATACTTTAGGAGGCCGAGGCCAGTGAATCACCTGAGGTTGGGAGTTCAAGACCAGCCTGACCAACATGGAGAAACCCCATCTCTACTAAAAATACAAAATTAGCCAGGTGTGGTGGCACATGCCTGTAGTCCCAGCTACTCGGGAGGCTGAGGCAGGAGAATCGCTTGAACCTGGGAGGCGGAGGTTGCGGTGAATGGAGATCACACCATTGCGGTCCAGCCTGGGCAACAAGAGTGAAACTCCATCTCAAAAAAAAAAAAAAAATAGCTGGGCATGGGGACACATGCTGTAATTCCAGCTACTTGGGAGGCTGAGGCAGGAGAATCGCTTGAACCCAGGAGGCAGAGGTTGCAATGAGCTGAGATAGCACCACTGCACTCCAGCTTGGGTGATGGAGTGAGACTGTCTCCAATACATAAATAAGGGACTGAAATTCTGACACATGCTGCAACATAGATGAACCTGGAGGACATTATGCTAAGTGCAATAAGCCAGACCCAAAAGGGCAAGTGTGATTTCACTTAGATGAGGTATCTTGAGTAGTAGGATTCATAGGAACAGAAAATAGAAAGGTGGTTACTGGAGGTTGGAGGAAGGGAATGATGGGGAGTTATTGTTCATTGGGCAGAGAATTTCAGTTTGGGATGATGAAAAGTGTTCCTGAGATGATAGTGGTGATGGTTGCATAACAGTATAAATATACGTAATGCCACTGAAATGTTATATATGTTTTACCACAACTTTTTTTAAAGCTTAAAGCTTTCTCTATTTAGCCAGGTATAAGAAAAATGACTTTGGGGGGAAATTATTTTTCTTATACATGGTTAAATAGAGAAAGTGGGAAGATAGCTTAAGCCCAGGAGTTGGAGACCAGCCTGGACAATATAGTAAGACCTCATCTCTACAAAAGAAATTTAAAATTAGCTGAACATGGTGGTGCACCCATGTAGTCCCAATTACTCAGGAGGCAGGCTGATGTGGGAGGATCACTTGAGCCCAGGAGGCAGAGGTTGCAGTGAGCTGAGATGAGCCGAGGAGGCAGAGGTTGCAGTGAGCTGAGATCACGCCACTGCACTCCAGCCTGGGTGACAGAGCAAGATTCTGTCTCAACAACAACAAAAAGGAACGTAATGATTTATGATGTCCCTTTCATCAGGAGCACATACAGTCCTATGAATCATTTGATCTGAAAATGAGACTTTTTTTTCTTTTAAATGATGATAGTTATCTGGGGCCCTAATCTTAGTGTCTCTTTGTGGAGTGGCTTAGAAGCATTGTATAGTATAGAGGTATGGAGGAATGAGCTACTTGATCTTGGACAAATTACATTTAAAACTGAGTAAATCCCAATACTTGGCTCACTGAATGCACCCAGTGATACCTCTCATTATTATTAATTATGCCCATTGAATATTTTTTATTTTTATTTTTTGAGATGGAGTTTCACTCTTATTGCCCAGGCTGGAGTGCAATGGCGTGATCTCAGCTCACCCACAACCTCCACCTCCCGGGTTCAACCGATTCTCCTGCCTCAGCCTGCTGTGCAGCTGGGATTACAGGTGCCCGCCAACACACCCAACTAATTTTTTGTATTTTTAGTAGAGACAGGGTTTCACTAAGTTGGCCAGACTGCTCTCCGACTCCTGACCTCAGCTGATCCACCTGACTCGGCCTCCCAAAGTGCTGGGATTATAGGCGTGAGCCACCACGCCAGGCCCCAAATCTTTTTCTAACAAAGAGCAGCCAGTAAAGTCAAGCTGCAGACATAGACAAGCAAGCTGGGAGCTTGCACAGGTGGATGCGACAGGAAAGAACTACCTGGGACTAGACATGTTCAAAATGGCGGCTGCACCTCCCCTTCTCTGCCAGCCACGTGTACAGTAAGGAGCAGACAAGATGGCACCGGCCAAGGGGAGAGTTCATTTGCATAATAAGATTAGGGTGGGGCCACCAGATTTCCCTGTGTGCTATGTAAACGTCACACCTGACCCAAAAAACCCATGAGGCCTACCTAAATCAGACACGGCCTCCTCAAGCTGGACTATAAAATCTGGCGTATCCAGCAGCTGACCTTTTCCTCTTGGAAGTGCCTTCTTTCTCACTAGAGAGAGAGCTATTTTCCTTTGTCTTTCTCCTTCTTCCGCCTATTAAACCTCTGCTCCTGGCCAGGCGCCGTGGCTCAGGCCTGTAATCCCAGCACTTTAGGAGGCCAAGGTGGGCAGATCACCTGAGGTCAGGAGTTGAGGACAAGCCTGACAAAGATGAGGAAACCCTGTCTCTACTCAAAAATACAAAATTAGCTGGGCGGGGTGGCGTGCACCTGTAATCCCAGCTACTCAGGAGGCTAAGGCAGGATTGCTTGAGCCCAGGAGGCCAAGACTGCAGTGAGCTGTGATCACCCCACTGCACTCCAGCCTAGGTGACAGAGCAAGGTTCAAAACAATAAAAGAATATACACCACAGTTTATAAGTGGGCATGTGGGATTTTTTTCGTTTGTTTTTGGCTATTATAAATAAAATTGCTACGAGCAATCATGTACAACTCTTTCTAAGGATATAGCTTCCTTCTCTCTTAGGAACCAACTAGCAGTGAAATAGCTGGATAATATGGTAAGCGTATAATTAATGTTTAAGAAACTGCCAAACTGTTTTGGAAAGTAGTTGTATTGAGGCAGGAGAATATAGGGTTTGGAGGCAGGGAACCTAAGGCTGTTTCACGCAGCGTTCCTAGAACTAAACAGAAAGGAAAACCCTAACTTTACATGACTAAATCACAAAAGGACCAGAGGCTACTCCCTTTGCAAACCCCCCACCTCTTCTGCCAGGCATGGGAAATTGGCAACCAATCGGACTGATTGCGGGTTGAGTGTTCTTTTGCAACTTTGTAACTTCACTCCAGCCTCCGAATGGTTGGTTGCTGTCCACAACCAATCAGACTGGTTGCGGGCGGAGTCTTCGTTTGCATAGAAGTATAAATTTGTAACTTCACCCTAGCCTCTGATTGGTTGCTTTCTGCAACCAATCATACGTTTGCACAGGAGTGTAACTTTTGTAACCACGTCATCCTCTGGTTGGCTGCTTTCTGCAACCGATCAGACTGATTGTGGGCTACCACTTCATTTACCTGAGGTGGGCATGAAGTAGCCAATGGGAAACTTCTAGAGGGTATTTGGACCCAAGAAGATTCTGTATCCGGGGCCCTTAAGCCACTGCTCGGCACGCTCTCACACTGTGGAGTGTACTTTCATTTTCAATAAATCCCTGCTTTCGTTCTTTTTTAACCAGTTGTCAAATGATCCTTTATTGAAATATTTTCCTTTGTGCTTAACTGGCTGGTCATTCCACAGCACCACTGTTGATGTCATCTATGATGTCCTGAGGGTGGCGGCCATCAACATCACAGCCCACAGACTGGGCAGTCCCCAGGATCTCTTTAATGGTTCCAGAGAGTTCTCTGGCTAAGGATCAGTGCCGCATCTGTCGAGCAATGTTGACGATCTCATAAAAAGTGATATTCCCCCTGTGTTTAATGTTTTTCTGTTTCTTTCTGTCTCTTGGTGGTTCCTTTTGATGATCAGGGCGGAGGCAGAAGGTAGCACTTCAACCTGGGCCTGTCTGTTCTGAATGGTCAGTTTCACTCTAATCCTCAGGCCCTTCCAGTCACCCGTTACTTTGGCAATGTCATCACCAACCTCTTTTGGAGACAGACCCGCGGGGCCAATCTTGGGGGCCAGGGCAGAAGTGGCACCGACTTCAACTCCAGTGCACGTGAAGTATACGACTTTGATCTCACTGGGGTGGAACTTCGGCGGCATGGTGGAGGCGGCTGGTGTCGGATGAACCCGGATTCGGGACGACCGAAGAAAGTTGCACCTTGGCCTCCTCCGAGCCGAAAGCCGAGAGAGCTGCTTTCGTTCTTTTGTTGCTTCATTCTTTCTTTGCTGCGTGTTTTGTCCAATTCTTTGTTCAAAACGCCAAGAACCTGGACAATTTGCAGTCACTTCCCTCTACCGGTGACAGTACCATTTTGCGTTGCCTTCATTGGTGTATGAGAGTGTGAATTCTTCCACATTCTTGCCAGCACTTGCTCTGTTGTCTGTTTAATTTCAGTGATTCTAGTAGGTAAGTAGCAGTGTCTCATTGTGGTTTTAATTTGTACTTCTGTAAAGACTAATGGTGTTGAGTATCTTTTCATGTGCTTATTTGCCATCCATACATCTTCCTTGTTGCAGCTGATGCTGGCAGCCAGCTGGGTGGGGAGTGGGGCTGGGGGCATCTCTGTTCTCAATACCTGTGCTGCTTCAATGTAGTCTCCATGTTGGCTACTGTGGGCATCTTCATAGCATGCTGGCTTGGTACCAAATGTTAGTGTCCCAGTTGAGAAAGCAGGCAAGGCAGAAACAATATCCTTTTTGTGACCTAGCCTCAGAAGTTACATAGCTTGTTTTTGACTGTACTTTATGTGCCAAGCCCAGAGACAGTGTGTGAAGGGACTAAGAAGTTATAAGGCAAAGGACATAAATACAGGAGGCTACAAATTGGGCTATTAATGCAATTATCTATTGTGCAATTTTTATTGTAGTAGAAACATATAAAATTTATCATCTTAATCATTTTTAATTAAATGGTTGTGTGTTAAGTATATTCATATTGCTGTGAAACCAATCTCCAGAAGTTTTTCATCTTGCAAATCTGAAACTGTATATATCCTTTAAACAACTCCCCCTTGCCTCCCCTCAGCCCAGGGTAACCAACATTCTACTTTGTTTTTATGAATTGACCACTGTAGATATATAAGTGCAATCCTATAGCATTTGTCTTTTGTGATTGGCTTATTTCACTTAGCACAATGTCTTCAAGGTTCATACATGTTGTAGCATGTGACAGGATTTCTTTCCTTTTTATTTTTTTTTTAAAAACAAGATCTTGCTCTGTTGCCTAGGCTGGAGTGCAGTGGCACAATCATAGCTCACTGTAGTCTTGAACTCCTGGGCTCAAGCGATCCTCCTGCCTCAGCCTCCTAAGTAGCTGGGACTACAGGCATGCACCACCACATCCAGCTAATTTTTGTTTTTTGTAGAGATGGGGGGGTCTCACTATGTTGCCCAGGCTGGTCTCAAACTCTTGGCCTCAGGCAGTCCTCCTGCCTTGGCCTCCCAATGTGCTAGGATCATAGGCATGAGCCACTGTGTCTGGCCTTTCCTTTTTAAGGCTGGATAATATTCCATTGTATGTATATACTACATTTTGTTTATCCGTTTATCAGTCAAACACTTGCTTTGCTTCCATCTTTTGGCTATTGTGAATAACACTGCTATGAAAATGAGTGTGCAAATATTTTTTTGAGACGCTGCTTTCAATTCTTTTGGATATATATTCAAAAGTGAGATTGCTGTGCCACATGGTAGTTCTATTTTTAAGTTTTTGAGGACTGTTCATACTGTTTTCTATAGAAGTTACCCCATTTTACAATCCCACTAACAGTGCACAGGGGCTTCAATTTTGCAACGTCCTCATCAACACTTGTTATTTTCCGTTTTTTGTTTTGTTTTGTTTTGTATTTTGATAGTAGCCATCCCAATGAGTGTGAGGTGATAGCTCAGTGTGGTTTTGATTTGCATTTCTCTAATAAAATTGGTGAAGTTGAGCATCTTTTCATGTGTCCTCATTGGCTATTAGGATATCATCTTTGGAGAAATGTCTGTTCGAGTCTTTTGCCCATCTTTTTATTAGGCTATTGGATATTTTCTTGCTGAGTTGTAAAAATGCTTTCATTTATATTTCCAACAGGCACTGGCACAGCCTGAGCTGAAAGCTTCAGCCTGATGACAGGCAAGTGTTTCTGTGTATCTGAGACCCAAGTTTGTGACAATCACAGCCAGGGGATTTCAGTGGCCATTTCAACTTCTTCCTGGTGGCCAACCCTCCAGGCTTGACAAATCAACACAAAACACACCCAAACAGAAAAGCATAATCTGATCCTTACATGACGTCATTGACCAACAATGTAAGTGAATTCACGGTGTAATGGGCTGATTTATAAAGGATCTTACCCATAGGGTGTCTCAGCTCTTTACTGCTTAAACATTTAGTTCTCAAAAAAATCCAGAATCACAAAAGAAACAATGACACATTATATCTGGTCTTTAACAAAGTTCTATTGAAAAAATCACCCAACAGCTAAGTACCACATTTAATGCCCCGTGACAAATATTTCTAATTCAGACACATGAGCTGTTCTGGAAAACTTCTAATTAGGAGCATGGATAGACATTGTACTGCCACAAATAGTCTCACTGCAAATTCAAAGAGCATAAATTACACGGTCACATGTTACTTTCAAAATGCTGCCAGTCATCTGAGAACACTGTGTGTTAGAACTTCATTGGGACACAAACATTATTCTCTGCCATCTTACAGCTGGGGAAATGTGGTTCTTGGATGCGGAGTGAATTCCTCAATTCCCAGGCCAGCCCAGTATCCCTGGGAGAGGCCGTATGACTCTCTGACCTTTAATGGTCACTCTCATGGCAAGGCCTGATAAAAAGCCAGGGAAGATTCATCATGACTTTGGGTGCTGGGTCAGGGACTCTGAATACACATATCAGAGAAATGCATGCCATTATAGGTGGGAAAGACACAAAATGTATGATACCTTAAGGAATTTGCTTTATTCACATCTAGGCTTGTGTATAAAACCATTCTGAATGTGTCACTTTAACATAAAACCCACTGACCCTGCACAATCTGTCAGACTATTAACCTCAAAACACTCATTTCACACCTCTAAAGCTATCAATGGCTTCTCATTATAAAGAGAACAAATGCCAATATCTTAGTATAGAAGTCTAAGCTACAGTTTATGCTCAAAATATATTTCCAATCTTTTTGCTATCTTAGTATTTCCAAATCAGGCTCTGTGCTCCACCCGATCAGCACTGCCGAGGGTTCCCTCACTACAGACTGTGCGCACCTCATTCTGAACAGTTTCTCCCTCTTGTCTTTGAGGCCCAACTCCAGCCTCCATCCCCCTACCACCACCCTCAGACCAGGAGACACTGATCCAGCCCGGTCTGCGTCATTTATTTGTACATTCATCCTTATAATGGTAGCTTTCTTTTTTCTTTCTTTTCTTTTTTTCTTTTTTCTTTTTTTTGTGACAGGGTCTCACTCTGTCTCCCAGGCTGGAATGCAGTGGCTCAATCTTGGCTCACTGCAACCTCTACCTCCTGGGCTCAACCCATCAGTCTCCCCAGTAGCTGGGACTACAGGAGCACGCCACCATGCCTGGCTAATTTTTGTATTTTTGTAGAGATGGGGTTTTGCCATGTTGGCCAGGCTGGTCTTGAACTCTTGAGGTCAAGGAATCCACCCACCTCCCAGAGTGCTGGGATTACAGGCGTGAGCCACCACACCTGGCAGTCCTTATTTTTGTAATTGTATGATGGACATGTGCAAATTTTGACCCAAGTTCTGGTTTTGGGGAACCATTGATTATCGGAGTCATCCTATTGACAGTTAAGAGAAGTGGGACACAGAAAGACTGCATGACCTGCTCGGAGTCTCATGCTTTAAGGGCATAGCCTAGTGCTCCCTCTGCTCTCTCTGATGGAGTTATAGTTTCATGGTAATTTGTCTTCACTCAGCATGTTGAAATGGGAAAGTACAGGTTTTGAGCCAGATCGACATGGGTGTGAATCTCAGATCAGCAACTTCCGAGCTTTGTGGTCTTGGATAAGTTACTCAGTCTCTTTACTTTTTCATCTGTTACACTTAGTTTATTTTTATTTATTTTTATTTTTTGAGACGGATTTTTGCTCTTGTTGCCCAGGCTGGAGTGCAATGGCCTGGTCTCAGCTCACTGCAACCTCTGCCTCCCAGGTTCAAGCAATTCTCCTACCTCAGCTTCTCAAGTAGCTGGGATTACAGGTGCACACCACCACGCCTGGCTAATTTTTGTATTTTTAGTAGAGGTGGGGTTTCACCATGTTGGCCAGGCTGGTCTCAAAGTCCTGACCTCAGGTGATTCACCTGCCTTGGTCTCCCAAAGTGCTGGGATTACAGGCGTGAGCCACCACGCCTGGCCTGTTACACTTATTTTATAACGTTGTTATAAAGATTAAATAAAATGGCATATTAAACTACCTACCAGTGGTAATGGGCTCCTCTTGTAAAAATTGGTCAGCTCCCTCGCCAGCAAAGAGCTTTGCATAGCAAGGCCTATATCATGGATAAAAGTTGTCATTGTTAAAATAAGTATGATAATAAAAGTACAGTCAGTATTAAGGTCTATCTCTCAGGACAATGGGGTCTACTCACTACATTTACATAACTAAAGGGAACATCTCAAATTATTCTTCACAAGATGAGAATGATCTCCTTGGAAGTAATTTCCCTTTCCCTTTTACTTTCCCTTTGCTCCTTTCCTTTCCTTCCCTCCTCTCCTTTCCTTTCTTTTTTTAACAGGGTCTTGCTCTGTCGCCCAGGCTGGAGTGCAGTGGTGTGATCTTGGCTCACTGCAACCTCTGCCTCCTAGACTCAAGTGATTGTCCCACCAGGGTACTCCACCATGTTTGACTAATTGTTTTTAAGTTGTTTTTTGTGGTTGTTATTGCTGTTTGTTTGTTTGTTTTGTAGAGATGGGTCTCCCTATATTGCCCAGGCTGGTCTTGAACTCCTGGGCTCAAGCGATCCTTCCGCCTCAGGCTTCCAAAGTGTTGGGATTACGGATGTGAGCGCCTGGTGGAAGTAATTTTTCTATCCTCACTTATCCCAAAAAGAAGCTAGAAAATTCTCTCACTAAATAAGAAATAAATACTAGCTCTACTTGATAGTAAACACCAAGTAGGAAGAGACTAGAACAACAAAACAATATATATTCACCATAATATCTTTTTTGTTTCTCTTTCCTCCTTTCCATCCTTTAAAATATATTTGTTTAATAGAAATGATATGACCATGAGGACAAAGACTCTTAGCTCTTCTAAGTTCTATTTATTTTATTTTATTTTTTGAGATGGAGTCTTGCTTTATCACCCAGGCTGGAGTGCAGTGGCACAATCTCAGCTCACTGCAACCTCTGCCTCCATGGTTCAAGTGATTCTCCTGCCTCAACCTCCCAAGTAGCTGGGATTACAGGAGTGCACTACCATGCCCAGCTAATTTTTTTTATTTTTTATTATTATTATTTTTTGAGATGGAGTCTCGCTCTGTCTCCCAGGCTGGAGTGCAGTGGCATGAGCTTGGCTCACTGGAACCTCTGTCTTCTGGGTTCAAATGATTCTCCTGCCTCAGCCTCCCGAGTAGCTGTGGCTACAGGTGTGTGCCACCACGCCCAGCTAATTTTTTTGTATTTCTAGTAGAGACAGGGTTTCACTGTGTTAGCCAGGATGGTCTCGATCTCCTGACCTCGTGATCCACCTGCCTCAGCCACCCAAAGTACTGGGATTACAGGCATAAGCCACTGCGCCCGGCCCTAAGTTCTATTTAATAATAGTACCTTTGTGTAAATCATGATTGTTCAGAAGTTCTTAAGTAATAATTCTGTTTTAAGTCAAGGGAAATGATCCTAGTACAAGGGAACACTGCAAATTGCATAAATTATAGTCATAGATGGTAGCTGTGTCCTTATCTACTCCTTATAGCCAAGAATAAAAAACTGTAGAGCTAAATCTTCAATAGGAGTCAATCTGATTTGTTGGAATGTTTTAACAAGGATAATGGTCACCTTATATTACTTGCTAAATATAAAAAAGTATAATCTTTTAGCAAGTCAAAGTAAAAGTAAAACCTAATCTGAATTTTACATTTGCAGCTAAAGTATACTTCGATTAGCAAACAAAGTGGTTAACCTGTGAAACATTTCTAAACTATCTTGGATAAATATCTTCATATTTTCTATAAATCAGAGATTTTTGCATACCAGTTAATCATGCAGAGTCCTAGAAGATGCACACCCTAATTTTCAGATATGGGGAATTCCTGATGGATATTTCACTATTCAGTATTAGTTCTCTTCATAGAAGCACCTATGTTATTTGATTGTACTAACAGTCTATCATAACAAGTTGCACATTTGTTTTCAGTGATGTTTACAATCTACAGCTGGGGTCAACAAACTTCAGCACAAGTCAAATCCAGCTCCAAGCCTGTTTTTGTATATGAAGTTTTATTGGAACACAAGCACTGTAATTTGTTGATGTGTTGTCTATGGCTGTTTGTCATAACAGCAGAGTTGAGAGACAGAGACCACATGACTTTCAAAGTCTAAAATATTCACTCTCTGGCCCTTTACAAAGTTTGTTGACTCTGATCTATAGAATAAAGAACAATAACCATATATGTTAAGGGATCATTACTAACAATGTTACCACTTCCAGAGCCTTAAAGGATGCCGTCCTAAGCCTATAGCATACCTTTTTACAGGAAAGGCAATCATCTTTGCTTAAAAGGTAGAAGCCTGCTTTCCTAAAGCTTGAGAGAGGCATCAAAATAGAAGTCGAAATTAAAATGGAGGCACCCTACAACTTATAAGTAGCAAATGAAAGTGTGCATGGCTTTGGCAACATTTACTGCATTATTCTGTTTTCACGCTGCTGATAAAGACATATCGGAGACTGGGAAGAAAAACAGGTTTAATTGGACTTACAGTTCCACATGGCTGGGGAGGCCTCAGAATCATGGCAGGAGGCGAAAAGCACTTCTTCTATGGTGGCAGCAAGAGAAAAATGAACAAGAAGCAAAAGCGGAAACCCCGCTAAACCCATCAGATTTCGTGAGACTTATTCACTATCACGAGAATAGCACGGGAAAGACCCGCCCCCATGATTCAATTACCTCCCCCTGGGTCCCTCCTAGAACACCTGGGATTTCAGGGAGATACAATTCAAGTTGAGATTTGGTGGGGACACAGCCAAACCGTATCAGTTGCATTAGTGAGAATGCCATGCAAAAGGGACTGTTCTAAAAGGTTACAAAACTGTGATCTTGAAAAACAAACAAACAAAAAAAAAACAACTATGAGCATCTTCTGTAGTTGGATTTCAATAAAGCTTTAGTAACTTTTACAACATTCCAAAGTTAGATTCTATTAATAGGTCTTCCTGATTGTTGGGTGAGGGTATTAGATGGGATTATAAAATAAAGAAGCTGGCCGGGCGCAGTGGCTCACGCCTGCAATCTCAGCACTTTGGGAGGCCGAGGTGGCAGACTATTTAAGGTCAGGAGTTGGAGACCAGCCTGACCAACATGGTGAAACCCCATCTCTACTAAAAACAAAAAAAAATTAGCCGGGCTTGGTGGCAGATGCCTGGAGTCCCAGCTACTTGGATGGCTGAGGCAGGAGAATTGCTTGAACCCGGGAGGTGGAGGTTGCAGTGAGCCAAGATTGTGCCACTGCACTCCAGCCTGGGTGACAGAGCGAGACTCTGTCTCAAAAAATAACATAAAATAAAATAAAAGAAGGCTTGATCAATTTCATATGATATAATTCAACCTATATAAATGGATTACTTGGCAAAGTATTTTATACTAGCTTTCCTCCTTACTCCATCACCACCATCACCCAGCAGTTGTTCAGGAAAATCATTAAATGATTAAATAATTCAGATAATAAATACATTCATATATATATATATATACACACACACACATATATACATATATATATTTAATATATATACCTCTGCCTCCCAGGTTCAAGCCATTCTCCTGCCTCAGCCTCCCAAGTAGCTGGGACTCCAGGCACTCACCACTACGCCTGGCTAATTTTTGTATTTTTTTAAGTAGAAACAGGGTTTCTCCATGTTAGTCAGGCTGGTCTCCAACTCCTGACCTCAGATGATCTGCCCGCCGTGGCCTCCCAAAGTGCTAGGATTACAGGTGTCAGCCACCACACCCAGCAGGAAATTCAGCTTTGTCAGAAGTGAGAATTGAACCCATAACTCCAGGGGAGGCTGCGACCTGAATGCAGCGCCTTAGACAGCTCGGCCATCCTGACTGCTTTGGAGTATTTTAAAATAAAAATTACCAAATATAAACTAGATTTGAAAAAATTTTACAATAAATACCAACAAACCCAACATCTACATTAACATCTTCCTCCTCCTCCTCCTCCTCCTCCTCTTCCTCTTCTTCGCTAATGAGGCATCAAATGCATACTCACCATTTTTCGGCATATAATTTGATGAGTTTTGATAAATGTAACCACCACCACAATCATGATACAGAATGGTGCCATCACCCCCAACAAAAGATTCCTCACGTCCTTCCCCTAAATCCAGCCCCTGCCAACAATTGACCTGCTTTCTGTCACTCTAATTTTGCCTCTTCTAGAATTTCAGATCATTGGATTCAAATAGTATGTAGTCTTTTTTGTCTGTCTTCTTTCATTTAGTATGATGCTTTTGAGATTCACCCATGTTGTTGAATTAATTATTGTAGTAATTGATTCCATTTTGTTGCTAAATAGCATTCCTTGTTATAGATATGGTTTATTCATTCACCAGTTGATGGTGTTTTGGGGTGTTTCCAATTTTGGACTATTATGAATAATGGGTCTCGTGAACATTTATGTACAGATGGGTTTTTGTGTGGACATACGTTTTTATTATTTATTTTTATTTATTTTTTTTTTTGAGACAGAGTCTCACTCTGTCACCCAGGCTCACCCATTGCAGTGAAGCGATCTTGGCTCACTGCAACCTCCACCTCCCGGGTTCAGGCGATTCTCCTGCCTCAGCCTCTGGAGTAGCTGGGATTACAGGGACATGCCACCACACCCAGCTAGTTTTTGTATTTTTATAGAGACCAGGTTTCAACCATGTTGGTCAGGCTCGTCTTGAATTCCTGACCTTGTGATCTGCCCTCCTCAGCCTCTCAAAGTGCTGGAATTACAGGCGTGAGCCACCGCGCCCAGCTATTTATTTATTTTTTGAGACAGAGTCTCTCACTCTGTCACCCAGGATGGAGTGCAGTGGCAAAGTCTCAGCTCACCACAACCTCCGTCCGCCTCCCGGGTTCAAGCCATTCTTCTGCCTCAGCCTCCCAAGTAGCTGGGATTACAAGCACCCACCACCACACCTGGCTATTTTTTGTAATTTTAGTAGAGACAGGGTTTCACCATGTTAGCCAGGCTGGTCTCAAACTCCTGACCTCAAATGATCTGCCCGCCTTGGCCTCCAAAAGTGCTGGGATTACGGGCATGAGCCACCGTGCCTGGCTATGTTTTTATTTATTTTGGGTAAATGCTGAGGAATAGAATTACTGGATCATAAGACCAGTATATAGTATAATGTTCAACTTTACAAGAAACTGCCATACTCTTTCCTAAAAGGTTTGGACCTTTTTACATTCCCATGAGCAATGTGTGAAAGCTCCATTGCTCCACGTTCTCGCTGACAACAGGCAATGCCAGTTTTTTGTAACTTTAGGCATTCTAGTGAGCAAAATTATAATTTGTGCTTCCTTAAAGGCCAATAACTTTGAACATTAGCATTTATTTGCCATTTGTATATCTTCCTTAGTGAAATGCTCATTCAATTTTGCAATATTTTACCTATTTCTGCTTTTTGTTACTGAGTTGTAAAAGTTGTTTCTTGTAAGTATGAGTTATTTATCAGATATGTGTTGCCTAAGGCTTGACTTTTAATTTTCTTGACAGTTTCTCTTGAAGAGTAGAAGTTTCTAATTTTTATTAAATCGAATTCACCAGTAATTTCTTTTATGGTACTTATTCTTATGTTTTCTGTATCTTATCTGAGTGTTGCCTAACTCAAGGTCACAAAGATTTCCTCCACTGTTATCATCTAGAAATTTTAGTTTTAGCTCTTATCCTTAAGGCTGTGATTAATTGCTAGTTAATTCTTGTGTGGCATGAGATAAGAAGGTCAAGGTTGATTTTGCTGTTACTGTTGTAGTTGCATATGGCTATGAATTTGTTCCAAAACCATTTGTTAAAAAGACTTTTCAGCTGGGCGTGGTAGCTCACACCTGTAATCCCAGCACTCCGGGAGGCCGAGGTGGGCAGATCACTTGAGCCCAGGAGTTTGAGAACAGCCTGGGCAACACAGGGAAAATGCATCTCTACAAAAAATACAAAAGTTAGCCAGTGTGGTGGTGCATGCCTGTAGTCCCAGCTACTTGGGAGACTAAAGTGGGAAGATCTCTTGAACGCCAGAGGTCCAGCCTGCAGTGAGCCAAGATCGCATCACTGCACTCCAGCCTGGGCAGTAGAGCAAGACTCCGTCTCAAAGAATAAAAAATAAAGAACTTTCCTTTCTGCTATTGAATTCCCATGTCATTTTTGTTAAAACTCAAGCAACCATATATGTACAGGTCTATTTCAAGATTCTCTATTGTGTTCCCTTGATATATAGATCCTGACACCAAAACCACATTATCTTAATTGCCACAACTTTATAGGAATTCTTGTAATCCAGTAATATGAATCCACCAATTTAATCCCTTTATCAAAGTTGTTTTGGCTATTCAAGGTCACTTGCATTATTTAAGATTTAAAATAAATTTTACAATCAGCCTGTCAAACTCTACCCCAAAAAAATGGCTAGTAGAATTTTCATTAGATTTTATTTAATCTATAAATTGGCCAGGCGCAGTGGCTCACATAATCCCAGCACTTTGGGAGAACAAGGCAGGCGAATCACTTGAGGTCAGGAGTTCAAGACCAGCCTGGCCATCATGGTGAAACCCTGTCTCTACTAAAAATACAACAAATTAGCCGGGGGTGATAGCAGGTGCCTGTAACCCCAGCTACTTGGGAGGCTGAGGCAGGAGAACTGCTTGAACCCAGGAGGCAGAACTTGCAGTGAGCTGAGATCATGCCTTTGCATTCCAGCCTGGGCGACAGAGTGAGACTCTGTCAAGAATTTTATTTTATCTATAAATCAATTTGTGGATAATTGACATCTTAACAATCTTAATCTTACATCCAAGAACATGGTATCTCTTTTCGTTTATCTAGGTCTTCTTTAATTTCTCTCAAAAAGGTTTGTAGTTTCCCAGGTTCAGGTCTTGCACATATTTTGTTAAATTTATCTTTAATATTTCATAGGTTTTTTTGTTTTTTGTTTTTTTTGAGATGGGGTCTCGCCCTGTCACCCAGGCTGGAGTGCAGTGGTGTGATCTTGGCTCACTGCAACCTCTGCCTCACGGGTTCAAGTGATTCTCTTGCCTCAGCTTCCCGAGTAGCTGGGACTACAGGTGACCACCACCACACCCAGCTAATTTTTGTATTTTTTAGTAGAGATGGGGTTTTGCCTTGTTGGCCAGGCTGGTCTTGAACTCCTGACCTCAGGTGATCCACCTGCCTCGGCCTCCTAAAGTGCTGACATTAAAGGCGTGAGCCACTGCACCTGGCCGTATTTCATAGTTTTGAATGCTATCGTAAATGGTATTGATTTTTTAATTTCATTTTTTAACTGTTTGATCCTAATATATAGAAATGCATACTGGTACATTGACCTTGAATCCTGTGACCTTGCTAAGCTTATTAATACCTTATTTATAGATTCTTTATGAATTTCTGTTTACATAATCATGTCATCTGCAAATAAAGACCATTTTGTTTCTTTCCAATATTTATGCCTTTTATTTCCTTTTATTTATTTGTTTTGCCTTACTGTACTGGCAATTGATCTCCAGTCAATACTGAATACAAGTGGTGAGAGCAGACAGACATTCTTGCCTTGTTCCCTGTGTTAGAGGGAACATCCAGTCTTTTACCATTAAGTATTGTTACAGTAGGTAGCTGGTCAGGCATGAGCAGGGCAGGAGAGGGCCCCTTGCCCTCCCCCAGGAATATCAGGCAACCAGCAGGTGATGGTCAGGTGGTTGTTAACTGTCACTCTAAAATAATAATTGGTTGCAACTGGCACCAGGAAGGGGCAGCCTCCCAATAGACAGAAAAAACCTGAAATGCGATCAGCAGCTTCCCAATAAAATCTCAGGAGTAGGGCGAGTGGGCTCACATATGTGCACTGAAGGCAAAAATGGTGGCATTTAACTGGCCTATGACCTAGGAACCTTTGGTAAGGGAAGAATGCCTCAAGTAAGCATGCATACAACTCCAGTAAACACACTGCACGCGTGACCCCTTCGAAGCGCTGACAGGCCGCTGCGCACTTGGACAGCCCACCTCAAGGGAAGAATCAGAGAAGGGATGCAAGACCCCAGAAGCACACAAATGTATAAAATCCCAAGTCAAAGGTGAAACTGCACTTGATCCACTTGACCCTCTTCCAAGTGTACTTTACTTCCTTGCATTCCTGCTCTAAAGCTTTTTAATAAGCTTTCACTCCTGCTCTAAAACTTGCCTCAGTCTCACACTCTGCCTTCTGTCACTTAATCGAATTATTTCATCTGAGGAGGCAAGAACTGAGGTTGCTGCAGACCTTTATGGATTCACCACCCAGCATGATGTTAGGTTTAGTTGTAACATAGTTATCCTTTATCAAGTTGAGCAGTTTCTCTCTTTTTGTTTTTTTTTGACACCTTCTAAACTTATTTATGTTCTCTTATTCATTTTTTGTTAACAATCCTGATACAAACTTTTTTAGAAATTCAAATGATACAGAAGTGTATAAAATAAAAAGTGACAACCCCTTCCCCCACCCCACCTAAATACCTTCTACGGTTTCTTTTGTTTGTTTGTTTGTTTTCCTGTGTTTTTCTTTTTTTTAATTTTATTATTATTACACTTTAAGTTTTAGGGTACATGTGCACAATGTGCAGGTTAGTTACACATGTATACATGTGCCATGTTGGTGTGCTGCACCCATTAACTTGTCATTTAATATTAGGTATATACCTAATGCTATCCCTCCCCCCTCCCCCCACCCCACAACAGTCCCCGGAGTGTGATGTTCCTACCTGTGTCCATGTGTTCTCATGTTCAATTCCCACCTATGAGTGAGAACATGCGGTGTTTGGTTTTTTGTCCTTGCGATAGTTTGCTAAGAATGATGGTTTCCAGTTTCATCCATGTCCCTACAAAGGACATGAACTCATCACTTTTTATGGCTGCATAGTATTCCATGGTGTATATTTGCCACCTTTTCTTAATCCACTCTATCGTTGTTGGACATTTGGGTTGGTTCCAAGTCTTTGCTATTGTGAATAGTGCCGCAATAAACATACGTGTGCATGTGTCTTTATAGCAGCATGATTTACAATCCTTTGGGTATATACCCAGTAATGGGATGGCTGGGTCAAATGGTATTTCTAGTTCTAGATCCCTGAGGAATCACCACACTGACTTCAACAATGGTTGAACTAGTTTACAGTCCCACCAACAGTGTAGAAGTGTTCCTATTTCTCCACATCCTCTCCAGCACCTGTTGTTTCTTGACTTTTTAATGATTGCCATTCTAACTGGTGTGAGATGGTATCTCATTGTGGTTTTGATTTGCATTTCTCTGAAGGCCAGTGATGATGAGCATTTTTTCGTGTGTTTTCTGGCTGCATAAATGTCTTCTTTTGAGAAGTGCCTGTTCATATCCTTCACCCAGTTTTTGATGGGGTTGTTTGTTTTTTTCTTGTAAATTTGTTTGAGTTCATTGTAGATTCTGGATATTAGCCCTTTGTCAGATGAGTAGGTTGAGATAATTTTCTCCCATTTTGTAGGTTGCCTGTTCACTCTGATGGTAGTTTCTTTTGCTGTGCAGAAGCTCTTTAGTTTAATTAGATCCCGTTTGTCAATTTTGGCTTTTGTTGCCATTGCTTTTTGTGTTTTAGACATGAAGTCCTTGCCCATGCCTATGTCCTGAATGGTATTGCCTAAGTTTTCTTCTAGGGTTTTTATGGTTTTAGGTCTAACATGTAAGTCTTTAATCCATCTTGAATTGATTTTTGTATAAGGTGTAAGGAAGGGATCCAGTTTCAGCTTTCTACATATGGCTAGCCAGTTTTCCCAGCACCATTTATTAAATAGGGAATCCTTTCCCCATTTCTTGTTTTTGTCAGGTTTGTCAAAGATCAGATGGTCGTAGATATGCGGCATTATTTCTGAGGGCTTTGTTCTGTTCCATTGATCTATATCTCTGTTTTGGTACCAGTAACATGCTGTTTTGGTTACTGTAGCCTTGTAGTATAGTTTGAAGTCAGGTAGTGTGATGCCTCTGGCTTTGTTCTTTTGGCTTAGGATTGACTTGGCGATGCGGGCTCTTTTTTGGTTCCATATGAACTTTAAAGTAGTTTTTTCCAATTCTGTGAAGAAAGTCATTGGTAGCTTGATGGGGATGGCATTGAATCTATAAATTACCTTGGGCAGTATGGCCATTTTCACGATATTGATTCTTCCTACCCATGAGCATGGAATGTTCTTCCATTTGTTTGTATCCTCTTTTATTTCATTGAGCAGTGGTTTGTAGTTCTCCTTGAAGAGGTCCTTCACATCCCTTGTAAGTTGGATTCCTAGGTATTTTATTGTCTTTGAAGCAATTGTGAATGGGAGTTCACTCATGATTTGGCTCTCTGTTTGTCTGTTATTGGTGTATAAGAATGCTTGTGATTTTTGTACATTGATTTTGTATCCTGAGACTTTGCTGAAGTTGCTTATCAGCTTAAGGAGATTTTGGGCTGAGACAATGGGGTTTTCTAGATATACAATCATGTCATCTGCAAACAGGGACAATTTGACTTCCTCTTTTCCTAATTGAATACCATTTATTTCCTTCTCCTGCCTAATTGCCCTGGCCAGAACTTCCAACACTATGTTGAATAGGAGTGGTGAGAGAGGGCATCCCTGTCTTGTGCCAGTTTTCAAAGGGAATGCTTCCAGTTTTTCTTTTATTGGTAGTTTGCTGAGAATTTCTGTCTTGACTGGGTCCCATATTTGTCAAATGCTTTTTCTGAATCTAACGAGGCAATGAAATGGTTTTGTTTTTTGATTTTTTTCAACTTCACATGTCGAATTGCATTGATTGACTTCCAAATGTTAAACCTATCTTGCATTCTTGGGATGCATCCCACTTGGTCATAAGCTGTTATTCTTGTTGTATTGTGCTAGATTCAGTTTGCTAAAATTTTGTTAAAAATTATTGCAACAATATTTATTAGAGATATTGGTCTGTAGTTTTTTCTCCTTGTAATAGATTTGTCTGGTTTCATATCAAAGTAATGGTAATTTTATAAAATGGTTTTGGAGGGACTCCCTCCTCTTCAATTCTCTGGGAGACTTTATGTATATTTAGTATTATATCTAGGCAATTATTTCTGTAATAGATATAGGGCTATCCAATTATGAATTCAATTTCTTCAAAAAACACAGGGCTATTCAAGTTACCTGTTTTTTCTTGAGTGAACTTTGGTAGTTTATGCATTTCAAGGGATTTGTTCATTTCCTTTAAGGTGTCAAATTTATTAGTATAAACATTTTCATGGTATTCCTTTAACTTTAAAAAAATGTCTAGCCCAGGCATGGTGGCTCATGCCTGTAATCCCAGCACTTTGAGAGGCCAAGGCAGGAGGATCCCTTGAGCCCAGGAGTTCGAGATAGCCTAGGCAACACAGTGAAACCCTGTTTATATTAAAAATACAAAAATTAGCTAGAAATGGGTGCACACTTCTGTAGACCCAGCTACTCAGGAGGCTGAGGTGGGAGGATCACTCAAGACTGGGAGGTCAAGGCTGCAGGAAGCTATACTGGGCGCAGTGGCTCACACCTGTAATCCCAACACTTTGGGAGGCTGAGACGGGCAGATCACTTGAAGTCAGGAGTTTGAGACCAGCCTGGCCAACATGGTAAAACCCCATCTCTACTAAAAATACAAAAAGTTAGCCGGGTGTGGTGGTGCGTGCCTGTAATCCCAACTACTCGGGAGGCTGAGGCAGGAGAATAGCTTGAACCCGGGAGGTGGAGGTTGCAGTGAGCTGAGATTGCGCCACTGCACTCCAGCCTGTGCAACAAGAGTGGAAACTCCGTTTCAAAAGAGAAAAAAAAAAAACTGCAGGAAGCTATGATGGTGCCACTGCACTCTAGCCTGGACAACAGAGTGAGACCCTGTCTCAAGAAAAAAAAGTCTATCAAGTTTGTAGTGATATCTTCCCTTTCATTCCTGATATTAATAATGTGTGTCTTTCTTTTTTCTGATTTGGTCTGGTTAGAGAGGTTTATTAATGCTATTCATATTTTTCAAAGAGCCAGCTTTTGATTTTCCTCTATTTTCCATATTCTATGCCATCCATTTCTACTCTTATTGTTTCCTTCCTTTCTTGCACTTGTATTTAATTCTTAAGTTGGTAAATCATTAATCTGTGATCTTACATTTTTTCTAATATGTGTTTTTTCTTTTACTTTTTTCTTTTTGGAGACAGAGTCTGTCACCCAGGCTGGAGTGCAGTGGCATGATTTCGGCTCACTGTAACCTCCACCTCCCAGGTTCAAGCTATTCTCGTGACTCAGCCTCCCGAGTAGCTGGGATTACAGGCCCGTGCCACCCTGCCCGGCTAATTTTTTGTATTTTTAGTAGAGACAGGGTTTCGCCATGTTGCCCTGGCTGGTCTCTAACTCCTGAGTTCAAGTAATCCGCCTGCCTCGGCCTCGCAAAATGTTAGGATTATAGGCGTGAGGCACCACAACTGGACTAATATGTGTTTCAAGTTATAAATTTCCCTGTAAACACTGCCTTAGCTGCAGCCCACAGATTTTGATAAATTGTTTTCATTTTCATGCTAGTCAAGGTATTTTCTAATTTCACTTGTAATATATTCTTTGCACATGAATTATTTAGCAGTGTGTTGTTTTTATCCTTCAGTTATTACTAGGTTAATTCTAACATGGAAATCACACCTAAAAGAATGGCTACATTTGAAGTAGGGAAAGTGTTGGAAGATGTCTTAGTCCATTTGTGTTGCCATACAGCAATACTTGAGGCTGGGTAATTTATAAAGAAAAGAGGCTTATTTGTCTCTTGTTTCTGCAGGCTGTACAAGAAGCATGGTGCCAGTATCTGCTTCTGGTGAGGGCTTCAGACTGCTTCTGCTCATGGTGGAAGGTAAAGCTGAACTGACATGTGCAGGGATCACATAGAAGCAAGAGAAAGGGGGGATATGCCTAGTTTTTTTCATTTGTTTTTGTTTTTGAGACAAAGGGCAAGGTCTTGCTCTGTCATTCAGGCTGGAGTGCAGTGGCATGGTCACAGCTCACTGCAGCCTTGACCTCCTGGGCTCAAGTGATCCTCCTGCCTCAGCCTCCTAAGTAGCTGGGACCACAGGTGCACACCACCACACCCAACTAAGTAAAAAACGATTTTTTTTTTGTAGAGATGGGGTCTCCCTATGTTGCTCAGGCTGGTCTCAAACTCCTGGGCTCAAGTGATCCTCCCACCTTGGCCTCCCAAAGTGCTGGGATTACAGGCATGAGTTACCACGGCTGGCCCCAAGTTTTTTTTTAACAACCAGTTCTTCTGGGAACTAATAGAGCAAAAGCTCATTCATTACTGCAAGAAAGGCACAAGACAGTCATGAGGGATCCTCCCCATGACCAGAAACATGCCTTGTATAATTTCAACCTTCCTTACATTTAGTGAGACTCCCTGTATAGCCCAGAACATAGTCCATCTTTGTGGATGTTTTGTGGGCATTTAAAAAGAATATGTAGTCTGGTGTTGTTGGGTGGAGTATTGTATAAATGTCATTTTAGGCAAGTTGATTGGTGGTGTTGTGTTTTTTTTCTGAGACAGAGTCTCACTGCTACCCAGGCTGGAGTGCAGTGCCACGATCTTGGCTCACTGCAACCTCTGCCTCCTGGATTCAAGCAATTCTCCTGCCTCAGCCTCCCGAATAGCTGGGATTACAGGTCCACAACCACTTCTGGCTGATTTTTGTATTTTTCGTAGAGACGGGGATTCATCATGTTGGCCAGGTTGGTCTTGAACTCCTGACCTCATGATCCACCTGCCTTGGCCTCCCCAAGTGCTGGTATTACAGGCGTGAGCCACCGTGCCCGGCCAAGTCTTCTATATCCTTATCCATTTTTTGTCTACTTGTTCTATCAATTATTGACAGAGAAGTTTTGAGACCTCCAACTATAAAGGTGAATTTGTCCAGTTCTCTTCTTAGTTCTATCAGCTTTTGCCTTGTGTGTTTTGAAACTGTTATTAGATACATACATGTTTATATTTATAATCCTTTTGATTAATTGAGCCTTTTTTTTTTTTGAGATGGAGTCTCACTCTGTCGCCCAGGCTGGAGTGCAGTAGTGTAATCTTGTTTCACTGCAGCCTCTGCCTCCCGGGTTCAAGCAATTCTCCTGCCTCAGCCTCCTGAGTAGCTAGGACTACAGGTGTGCACCACCATGCCCAGCTAACTTTTTGTACTTTTAGTAGAGATGGGGTTTCACCATGTTGGCCAGGCTGGTCTTGAACTCCTGACCTCATGTGAACTGCCAGCCTCAGCCTCCCAAAGGGCTGGGGTTACAGGTGTTAGCCACTGTGCCCGGCCAATTAATTGAGCCTTTTATCATTATGATATGTCTCTCTTTCTCCCTGGTATCAGTCATTGTCCTAATATCTACTTCATCTGATATTAATATAGCTACCTAGCTTTCTTTTATTTTTTCTTGTGACATATGTAATATTTACAATTAGTAACATTTAGTACTTTAACAATGTTGTGTACCCATCACCACTATCTAGTTCCAGAATCTTTTCATAACACCAAAAACAAACCCACAACCCTCTAAACAGCCACTCCCCTTCCCCACTCCCCTCTTCCCCTGGCAAGCACTAATTCGCTTTCTATCTTTATGGATTTGCCTCTTCTGGATACTGCATAAAAATGGAATCATACAGCATTCTGCCTTTTGTGTCTGACTTATTTCACTTATAATGTTTTGAAGGTTTGTCCATGTTGTAGCACATATTGGTACTTTATTCCTTTTTATGTATGAATAATATTCCATTGTATATATATGCTGCATTTTGTTTACCCCTTCATCAGTAAATGAAAATTTGTATTATTTCCACTTTTTGGTTATTATGAATAGCCAAAATGTTTTCTACAATTTTGGGTAAGTGTGCAGGGCTGTAACTGCTGGGTCATATGGTAATTCTACGATTAACTTATTGAGAACCATCACATTGTTTTCTGCTGTGGCTGCACAATTTTCCATCCCTATCAGCAATGTACAAGGGTTCCAATTTTTCCACATCCTCCTGCTGCAGTTTGGATGTTAAGTCCCCTCAAGCTTCAGGTTGAAATTTCATTCCCAATGCTGGACGTGGGGCCTAATGGGAGGTGTTTCTGGTTATAGGGGTGGATCCCTCATGAATGTCTTGCTGCCTTTCTTGCAGTAATGAATGAGCTCTTGCTCTATTAGTTTCCGCAAGAGCTGGTTGTTAAAAAAAAATTGGGGCCAGTTGTGGTGACTCGTGCCTGTAATCCCAGCACTTTGGGAGGCCAAGGCGGGAGATCACTTGAGCCCAGGAGTTTGAGACCGGCCTGAGCAACATAGGGAGACCCCATCTCTACAAAAAAAAATTGTTTTTTACTTAGTTGGGCATGGTGGTGTGCACCTGTGGTCCCAGCTACTTAGGAGGCTGAGGCAGGAGGATCACTTGAGCCCAGGAGGTCAAGGCTGCAGTGAGCTGTGATCATGCCACTGCACTCCAGCCTGAGTGACAGAGCAAGACCTTGCCCTTTGTCTCAAAAACAAACATAAATGAAAAAAACTAGGCATTTCCCCCCTCTCTCTTTCTTCCATGTGATCCCTGCACATGTCAGTTCAGCTTTACCTTCCACCATGAGCAGAAGCAGTCTGAAGCCCTCACCAGAAGCAGATACTGGCACCATGCTTCTTGTACAGCCTGCAGAAACACGAGACAAATAAACCTCTTTTCTTTATAAATTACCCAGCCTCAAGTATTCCTGTATGGCAACACAAATGGACTAAGACATCATCCAACACTTTCCCCACTTCAACCGTAGCCATTCTTGTAGGTGTGAAGTGATATCTCCATGTGGTTTTGATCTGCATTTTCCTAATGACTAATGATGTTGAGCATCCGTATGTATGCATGTTGGCCATTTAATATCTTCTTTGGAGAGATGTCTATTCAAATTTTTAACTGGGTTTTGCCTATTTTTAAATGGTGCTGTTTTGTCTTTTTGGTGAGTTGTAAGCATTATTTATATATTCTGATGTTAGACCCTTATCAGATATATGATTTGCAAATATTTTCTCTCATTATGTAGATTCTTTTCACTTTCTTCATGGTGTCCTTTGTTGCACTAAAGTATTTAATTTTGATGAAGCTCTATTTATCTATATTTCTTTAGTTTCATGTGTTTTGATATCCTATCTTTCACTGCCAAATCCATGATCAAAAAGATTTGCCCCTATGTTTTTTTTGTAAGAATTTTATGGTTTTAGCTCTTATATTTAAGTTGATCCATTTTGAGTTAATTTTTGTATATGGTGTGAATAGGAATCCAACTTCATTCTTCTGCATGTGTATATCCAGTTGTCCCAGCACCATTTATTGAACAGAGTATTCTTTCCCCATTGGATGGCCTTTTCACCCTGGGTGAAAATCAATTGACCATAGATGTATGGGTTTATTTATGGACTCTGAATTCTATTCCATTGATCTATATGCCTTTTTTTTTTTTTTTTTTTGAGACGTAGTCTTGCTCTGTCACCCAGGCTTGAGTGCAGCAGCACGATCTCGGCTTACTGCAATCTCTGCCTCCCGGGTTCAAGTGATTCTTCTGCCTCAGCCTCCTGAGTAGCTAGGACTACAGGTGTGCACCACAAAGGCTGGCTAATTTTCGTATTTTTAGTAGAGACGGGGTTTCACCATGTTGGCCAGGCTGGTCTCGAACTCCTGACCTTGTGATACCCCACCTTCGCCTCCCAAAGTGGTGGGATTACAGGCGTGAGCCATCGCGCCCAGCCTATATGCCTATTTTTATATCAGTATCACATTGTTTTGATTACTGTTAGCTTTGTTTGTAAGGTTTTGAAATTAGAAAGCATGAGTCCTTCAGTTTTGTTCTTCTCTACCTTTGCTTTGATTAGTATTTTTTATGGTACATTTTCTCCTATCCTTTTACTTTATCTGTGTCTTTATTTTTAAAGAAGTTTTCTTGTAGGTAACATATAGTTGAACTTTCCATAAATGATTATATTATCTAACTAGATAACCTCTGCCCTTTTTTTTTTTTTTTTAAGAGATTGGGTCTTGCTATGTCAGTCAGGTTGGAATGCAGTGGTAATTCACTGGCACAGTCATAGCACACTGTAGCCTTGAACTGCCAACCTCAAGCAATCCTCCCGCCTCAGCCTCTGAGTAGCTGGGACTGCAGGACATGCCACTGCATCAGGTGATAATCTCTGCCTTTTACAGAAGTGTTTAGACCATTTACATTTGGTCTAATCATGGATATGGTTGGGTTTATGCCCACTGTGAATCTATTTGTTTTTCATTTGTTGTACCTGCTCTTTATATTTTCCTTTTTCTGCTTTCTTTTGAATTGATTTGTATGATTTAATTTTATCTTCATTAAATGCCATCATAGCCATATCTCTTTATTTTTTAATCAATTGCTCTGAATTTTACAATATACACTTTTGTCTTATCACATTCCACCTTTAAATAATATTATACAGCTTCATGTATTATGTAAGAATCTCATACCTCCATTTCCTCTTTCCTATCTTTTGTCATTTTTGTCATACATTTTACTTATAAATATGCTACACAACCTACATTATATTTGTTTGAACAGAGAATTTTTTTTTTTTTTTTTGAGGCGGAGTCTCACTCCGTTGCTCAGGCTGGAGTGCAGTGGCGCGATCTCGGCTCACTGCAACCTCTGCTTCCCGGGTTCAAGCAATTCCCCTGCCTCAGCCTCCTGAGTAGCTGGGATTACAGGTGTGTGCCACCACACCTGGCTAATTTTTGTATTTTTAGTAGAGACAGGGTTTCACCATATTGGTCATGGCTGGTCTCGAACCCCTGACCTTGTGATCCACCCACCTTGGCCTCCCAAAGTGCTAGAACTACAGGTGTGAGCCACTGTGCCTGGCCAAGAATTTTCTTTTAAATAATCAAAAATGAGAAAAATTATAAAGTTTTTGAATTTTCTAAGCTTTTGTTTATCTGAAAGAGTTGTTGTCCAAATAACACTGGAAAGTTATTTTTGGTAGGTAAGGAATTCTACACGGGCAGATTATTCAGGGCTTTAAAGATGTCTCTTCAGTGTCTTCAGGTTTGTGAAGCTTCCGATGAGAAATATACTGTCATTCTTTCCTTTGTTCTCTATACATAATTTGTCTTTCACTGTCTTTTAAGGGATTTTCTTTATCCCTGGTTTTTAGCAATTTGATTATGATGTGATGTGGTGTTGTTTTCTTCCTATTTATCCAGCTATGGTTCTTTGGACTTCTTGTATCTGAGGGTTTATAGTTCTCAGCTTTGACAAAATTTTAGGCCTTATTTTCTCACCGTCCTTTCTTCTGATGCTCCAACTGCATATATGTTAGATCACTTGATATTTTCTCACTGGTTGCTAATGTTTTCTTCTTTTGTTTTGTTTTTCCTATCATTTTTCTCTGTGCTTCATTTTGGATAATTTCTATTGCTATTTCTTCAAGCTCACCAATCGTTTGTTCTGTAGTATCTAATCTAATGTTAATCCATTCCAATGGATTTTTATTTCAGATATTATATTTTTCTTCTCTAGAATTTCTAATACTGTATTTTAAATTTTTTTCTGCAACTCTCCTCATCATGCTTATATTTTCCTCTGTCTTCTTGAATAAATGGACCATATTTAATAGTAGCCGTGTTAACTTACCTGTTGATAGTTCCATCATCCTTGCCATTTCTCAGTCTCTATTGACTGGCTTGTCTCTTGCCTATCGGTTATATTTTTTCTGCTTCTCTGCATGCCTGGTAGTTTGTTATTGGATGCTGGAAATGGAGACCTTTACATTGGTAGTTGCTGGGTTTTGTTGTATTCCTTTAAATAGTGTTAGATTTGGTTCTGGTTCACAGTGGTTTGAACTTTTTGAGACTTGACTTTAAGAATTGTTAGGATGGATCTGCCGGGCGCGGTGGCTCACGCATGTAATCCCAGCACTTTGGGAGGCCGAGGCAGGAGGATTACCTGAGGTCAGGAGTTCAAGACCAGCCTGGCCAACATGATGAAACCCTGTCTCTACTAAAAATACAAAAATAAGCCGGGCGTGGTGGCACATGCCTGTAATTCCAGCTACTTGGGAGGCTGAGTCAGGAGAATCACTTGAACCCAGGAGGCAGAGGTTGCAGTGAGCCGAGATCGCACCACTACACTCCAGCCTGGGTGACAGAGCAAGACTCCGTCTCAAAAAAAGAAAAAAAAAGGAAAAAAAAAAAAGAATTGTTAGGATGTATCCAGAGATACACTTTCTCTAGGGCTAACTTAGTCCCATTATTAAGTCCACACTCTTCTAAGGATTCTTCTCGATGCCCCTTGTCTTATGAAGTTGTTTCACTCTGGCTTATGGGGACACAAACTCCTCCTAGACCTGTGTATATTTTATTCATTGTTCTGCCTACTCCTTTCAAGTACAGACACACCTTGGAGATGTTGTGGGCTCAGTTCCAGACCATCACAATAAAGTGAATATCACAACAAAGGGAGCCACACAAACATTTTTGTTTCCCAGTGCATATAAAAGTTGTGTTTGCACTATACTGTAGTCTATTATGTGTGCAATAGCATTATGTCTAAAAAAGTACATACCTTATTTAAAAATGCTTTTTGCTAATGTATTTTAATAATTGATCTGAGCCCTCAGTGAATCCTAAGCTTTTTGCTGGTGGAGGGTCTTGCCTTGATGTTGATGGCTGCTGGGTGATCAGGGTGGGAGTTGCTGAAGGTTAGGATAGCTGTGGCAACTTCTTAAACTAAGACAACAATGAAGTTTGCTATATCATTGGACTTTTCCTTTCATGAAAGAGTTCTCTGTAGCATTCAATGCTGTTTGGTAGCATTTTACCCAAAGTAAAATGTTCAAAATTGAAATTGGCCCTCTCAAACCCTGCCACTGCTTTATCAACTAAGTTTATGGAATATTCTAAATTCTTTGCTGTAATTTCAACAGTGTTCACAGCTTCTTCAGAACCAGGAGTAGATTCCATCTCAAGAAACCACTTTCTTTGCTCATTCATAAGACTTGCTTGATGCAGGGTCTGTGGAGTGCAATAAAGTGAAGCACAAGGAAACAAGGTCTGCCTGTAGTTGTTTCAGGCCTCAGGTGGGGCTTCCTCTCACCTGTATAGGATCTCAGTACTCAGCCAAACTTTAAGGAAGCTAGGTATGGTGGCTCATGCCTATAATCCCAGCACTTTGGGAGGCCAAGGCAGAAGAACTGCTTGAGCTCAGGAGTTCGAGATCAGCCTGGCCAACATGGTGAAACCCAAATACAAAAAAATTAGCCAGGCATGGTGGCTGTAATCCCAGCTACTCAGGAGGCTGAGGCAGGAGAATCGCTTGAACCCAAGAGGCAGAGGTTGCAGTGAGCTGAGATTGTGCCATTGCACTTGAGCCTGGGCGACAAGAATGAAACTCCATCTCAAAAAAAAAAAAAAAGTAAAAACTTGAAGGAAACCTCTGCAGGTTTCTAGGGTCCTTTCTCTCCATGCAGCTCACTGCTCTCTGGCTGAAATATAGCACTGTGGGCTCTCTAAATTCGGATTTCTCTTTGCTAACTCAGTAAGACTACCCAGTTCTGTCTCGGTTCCCATACTCTGTGCCATGGCCTGGAAACTGCTTCTAGACAGGAAGCTGGGGAAACCAAAGGACACACTTCATTTTTTAACCTTCAATCAGCAATCTCATTTTCATATTGCCTATAGCCTAGTGTCTATAAGCCTTTGTTTCGGGTATTTTGCCTGGTTTTCTATTTGCATAATGTGAAAGACTCTGTCCAGTTCCTGTTTCTCCATTTTGAGCAGTCTGGATGTCTCATAATGTTTTATCACAGACCTATCCATCTATGCATCCCTCTATCCACCCAGCCCTCTTATTTCTTTATGCATTTCAAGATAAACTTCAGGTAACAGTGCATTCCCCCCTAAATGCTTTAACAAGCATATGATTAAAATTCATTTATAAATTTTATCCTTTGAGATAAAATTTATATACAATGAAATGAATACATCTTAAGTGAACATGTGCTACATTTTGACAAATGCATCTACCTGTGTAGCCCAAGCCTCTTATCACAATACAGAACATTCCTGTCATCCCAGAAAGTTCCCTCATGCCCCTTCCTAGTCAACCTCCAGCTCCCCTGCCCAACTGAAGCACCCACCAGGCTGATTCTTTTTCATCATAGTTTTGCCTCTTCTAAAAAGTCATGTAGTCATAGTCATATGCTGCACACTCTTTGTGTAAAGCTCCTTTTATTCAGCTTAATGTTGTGGGATTCATCCACGCCATTGCATAGAGTGATAGTTCTTTCTATTGTTGAGTAGCATTCTATTTTGTGATTATACTGCAGTGATCTATTCTCCTACTGATGGATAGCTGGGCTGTCCTCCTTTTGACACTGTTAGGAATAGAGCTGCTCGGAACATTCCTGTACAAGTCTTTTTGTGGACGTATGTTGTTTTCTTTTTCTTTCTTTCTTTTTTTTTTTTGAGACAGAGTCTTGCTCTGTTACCCAGGCTGGAGTTCAATGGTGCGATCTCGGCTCACTGCAACCTCCGCCTGCCGGGTTCGAGCAATTCTTCTGCCTCTGCCTCCCAAGTAGCTGGGATTACAGGCACCCACCACCACACCTGGGTGATTTTTGTATTTTTAGTAGAGATGGGGTTGGTTTCGCCCTGTTGGCCAGGCTGGTCTCGAACTCCTAACCTCAGGTGATCCACCACCTTGGCCTCCCAAAGTGCTGGGATTACAGCCGTGAGCCACCACGCCTGGCCTATTTACTTTGTTGAGACAGGGTCACACTCCATTGCCCAGGCTGGAATGCAGTAATGTAATCATGGCTCACTGCAGGTTTGACCTCCTGGGCTCAGGTGATCCTCCCACCTCAGCCTCCTGAGTAGCTGGGACCACAGGCACGTGTCACCACGCTTGGCTCATTTTTTGTACTTTTAGTAGAGATGGGGTTTTGTCATGTTGCCCAGGCTGGTCTCAAACTCCCGTGTTCAAGCAATCTGCCTGCCTTGGCCATCCAAAATGCTGGGATTACAGGTGGGAGCTACTGCACTGGGCAGGACATATGTTTTATTTCTCTTAGGTAAATACCTACGCCTGGAAATGACGGGACATAATGTAGGTGTATGTTTTGTTTTATAAGAAATATCATTTGACCCAGCAATCCCATTACTGGGCATATACCCAAAGGATTATAAATCATTCTATGATAAAGACACATGCACACGTATGTTTACTGTGGCACTATTCACAATAGCAAAGACTTGGAACCCACCCAAATGTCCATCAATGAAAGACTGGATTAAGAAAATGTGGCACATATACACCATGGAATACTCTGCAGCCATAAAAAGTATGAGTTCATGTCCCTTGCAGAGACATGGATGAAGCTGGAAACTATCATTCTAAGCAAACTATCACAAGGACAGAAAACCAAACACAGCATGTTCTCACTCATAGGTGGGAACTGAACAACAAGAACACATGGACACAGGGAGGGGAACATCACACACCAGGGCATGTCGGGGGGTGGGGGGCTGAGGGAAGGATAGCATTAGGAGAAATGCCTAATGTAAATGATGAGTTGATGGGTGCAGCAAACCAACATGGCACATGTATACCTATGTAACAAAACTGCACGTTGTCCACATGTACCCTAGAACTTAAAGTGTAATTAAAAAAAAGAAAAAAAGAAACCCCAAAACTTTTCCCAAAATGATTATGTCATTATGCTTCCACCAGTAATGCCAACAGTTCTGGTTGTTACAAACCTTCGCCAACATATGGTATTATCTGTCTTTTTAATCTTAGTAATTCTGGTGGGTGCGTGGAGTATCTCATTTTTGAAGTTTGTGTTTGAATCATTCGTTTTCTTTGTCCACAGTGCCTTAATATGTATGCCTCATCTCTCCGAAGTGGTGGACCCTGTTTACCTGCTCTGGAGAATGGCTGCCTGTGGCAGACACAGGAGTTGCCCTCACACTGTGCTTCCTATCTTCCATAGTAACTGAGTTGTAGCTGCAATGCAGCTACTAACCAGGAATAGTTTCTCAGCCCCACACCTTGCACCTACAGCTAAGTGTGGCCATGTTCTCATCAACGAAGTGCGAACAGCAACAAAGTGCACCACCTTCAGGTTGAGGCTTTGAAGAAGCAGGGGTACCCTTCCCTTGCTCTCTTTCCCCTTGTGCTGGTGGGATATATATAACAATAAGGCCCTGGGTGATAGTAGCCACCAGATGCAAAATGCCTCAAACCTGAGTCACCACATGGAAGAGAAGAAGCCTCTGACCTGGAACACCTAGCCTGGTCTATAGATGAACAAGAAACAAACTTCTGTTATGTTTGAACATTACAGATTTGGTTCTGTTATAGCAATTTAGCTTACCCTGACTAAACTGTTGCCTGTCTCTTGGAAGGTGTGCCCTCCTTCCCTGAAAATGACTTTTTCATAAATGTAATTTATATTTTAATCCATATTCTCCGAAGCATATCCACATCTATTCAACTGTTGCCATGTTTTCCACCAACAGAAACCTCATATAAATAAATATATATGAAGGTTTATTGCATTATTCAAGGTTCTTTAAATTTTTATTGAAGTATAGCATATATACCGAAATGTGCACAAAAATATACACTATCTATATACACATTATAAATAACACATATATCTGCAGAAATTTACAATGCTATCTACATCTGGGGCATTCCCTTCCTTTCCACTATTTCTCATTTGCTATTTTTTCAGCCTGGTGACTGAGGAAGTCAAGAGAATAAGAGTTGTAGAAGGACATACTGAGTGTGTCACAGGCCCTTCCAAAACGGCTGAACTCCAGCCTAGGAAACCAAAACTGGTCCTTTAAGATTGCTCAGATGCTGCTTAATTCCTGTGCCACAGTCCTACAGTGTCGCCTTTTTCCATTGTTCTTTTTTTTTTTTTTTTTTAAGAAAGAGGATATATATCAGGTAGGGGAGAATGTAGGGTGCAGAGCTACCTCGTCTCCTCTCCCAGAGGAATTCAAGGCTCCAGGGCTGCTGCTGGCCCATGTGGCAGATTTGGTAAATTGGAAAAACCACTTCCAAAAAAAGCACTTTTTTTGCAAGTCATGTTACTTCCACCTGTCAGGTATTTGTTGCAATATAACTATACTAGTTTCATTAGAATTAGAACACTTTCCTGCCACTTGCTGGAGAGTGGTTGCAACATCTAAGTCCACGTGTCTGTGATGCGACTGGTGTCTGTGGATGAGGCACTGTTCTACCTTAACCAACCTACACTGCTACAGTTGGCCTTCAGGTTGCAGAGCAACTTGTAGTTTTGATTTTTTTCAATGCATCAGGGATATTTTTAAAAATATTTTAATTGAAGTATAACATACATACAGAATAAAAAGGCAGAGGTACCTAAAAATAATAAAACAACAATAAAAACAAAACCAAGAAATCAGCAGTTACACAGGAAGAACTGTAACAAGCTCAGGATTTTTAAAATGCATAAATGATGCAAGCAATACCACAAGCAAAAACCAACACCAAAAATTTGCAAGGACCTAGAGGAATAGGTCAAAGTGAAGCCTCCGCATAAGCTGGGTTATATGCAAGTGACTTCTGCAAAGAATGTAAAATCCTATGATATCCTTGTAGATAAACTGGAGAAATATGAGCAGATAAGTGGATCAGTAAATTGCTGAAATTCTTACCTAATGGGTGTTGAGTAAAAGATTGGTCAATTTGCATCCTACTGAAGAGAAGTTTCTGAGGCCTCCCACAGGGCCTCAGTACTTGGACCTGTTTCATTCAGTATGGGAGGTTTATGTATGAAATTTTGGAGTTACTGGAAAGAAGAAGATAGCTAACATATCTTAGATAAATCCACAACCAACCCAAAAGGTTAATAAGTTTTACCCAAGAAAACTTAATAGGAACAAATAAAGGTCCTGCAAAATAGGTTAACCAAAACACCAACCAAAAATAAGCTCGAAGGACTCAAACAGTATCATGCAGTTGCCAGAAAATCTAGTTCAATATTTGGGTGTTAAACAGAAGAACAGAAAAGTATTAATGAGAATAAAGGAGGAGACAGTTCTGCTACCCATAAATGTTCAGTTCTGGGTTGCATACTTTAAGAATGATCAAGAAAATGAGAGCACATTGGGAGAAAAGGGTCCTGGATGGTGAATACAGTTGGCGTTAGGATATATAATGGTAATCAATGAAATAATGGGGGACAGAAAAGAGAATATGCTGGAAGTCATCCTAATAGGTGGGGTTAAATTTTGGCCCTATCAACCTAAAATAATCAAAAAGGTCAGAATCTAATTTAAACAGATTATTCAAGCGCAGAGTTTGAGGACAGCCTACCCAGGAGCACCAGCTCCAAAGGAATGGAGTCAGCGTGCTGAAGGAAGGAAGCTCAAGGTTTCATTTCCATAGGCAGAGACAGGAGTTTTTGGCAGGATTGCAACATTTTTCTTACAAGGTTGGCACATAGTTACAGCAATTTGGTTACAGGCAGTGTTTCTCTTGGGAAAGGTACACTGAACACCTTTTACAGAGGGTGTAGTCATGGGTTTTCTGTCATCTGATCTAAGTGAAGCAGGACAACAAAGAAGAAGTTAATCTATAACAAAGGTCATTAATTAAGAAGGCAGGTGGTTTTTGTACCTGATGTAGTTTTATTCTCTCTAGTCATTGTACAGAACAGGAAGAATAATCAGGGAAATAAAAAGTTGTTAGCATATGTGACTCAGATCAACTACATCTCTCTCAAGGCTTAGTGTTTTTTGTGGGTTCCAGGAGCTTTTAAATACTTATTTTCATAGCCCCGAGGGTTAATAAGACAACTGAGGAGAAGAAGCAGAGATGCAACAGGACAGGCAGAGCTGATCAAAGATGGAAATGAACTCATTCCTGACACTCACACTAGAGGCTGCTGAAAGATCATCTGGCATTCAGGGTTTTCTCAGCTTTGAGATTTTATAACTATATAGTTAGAGATCTGCCCAGCTATAAAATGTATTACTCTATCTTTGAAGCACACACAAATGACAAATCTTCAGAACTACTGTTAAAACTTCTGGGGACACAAAACCACAAATCATTCAAAGAGTTTGCTTTATTGGCTGTTCTCAAATGGGCAAGCAGCTGTGTGTGTGTGTTTTTGGTGTGAAAGCGTCTAGAAAATGTAGTTTATTTTGGCATATTTTTTCTAGTGTTAAAGCAATCAGCATGGATACGTAAATTGTTGATAGTGAAAGACATTTCATTAGTTTAGTATTGTACACTGTTACACCGCTATAGGAAAAATTCTGTCTCAACTGCCAGATTCACGTGTCCCGCCCTAAAAAAGCCAAAAGCCCTAAAAATACATGTGTATATGTATATATATACACATAGATACATACACACACACACTATATATGTGTATATATATATATATCTCTCTCAAGTAATTCACTTTACACTTCTAAATATAGATACTGGAAGTCACTAAAGTAAAAAAAAAAAAGGTCTAATATAGAAGAGTTATTCAGATTTGTATTCGCGTAGAACAAGCCAGTTCCTTTCATATTAACTATGCACACCACCTCCATTCAGAAGAGATCTGGGAATGATAAAAACCAGTCGGAAGACGGTCTTAACCGTTTAGAAATCCAGTAACTTCCGATTTAAATGGTGCTTTTAGGAGAAGGAAAACAACGCCAGATTAAAGCCTGCCTTTAACCATAAGAGTCCCTGGAATCAAACCAAAAGTGCTGCCAAGAAGCCACAGGTGTTTATCACATGGACAGGAAAAAATATGATTTTGAAGGGCACAGTGACAGTTCTTCTCCGTCTCCACTAATGGGTTATAAGATTAAAGGTTAACAGCAGGACAAATACTATAATTATATAATGCTGGGTTTATTTTTCGTTCGGGTTTACAAAAAAACCTTTTTGTCCGCGTGCTTCTGAGTGCTTGGAAGGTCTGCCAGCCACTGCCTTTCTTGTCACCAGAGCTCTCAGCAGGTTTACAAATGGACGTGCCCAAGACTGCCATCTGGTGGATATGATAGAAATTGAAATATATATATATATATATATGTTTTTTTTTTTCTTGCAGGATTGGGGTTGGTAAGTAAATAAAACTAGTTGTCTAAGAAGGTGTACATTTAAAATATACTGAGGAGGGGCGTTCACTCATCACAGCAATAAGAAATATAAAATAACAAGGAATTAATTTAAGAACGGTGTAGATCATATGGAGAAAATTACAAAACTGTACTGGGGACATTAAAAACACTAGTATAAATAGAAAGATGTAGCATCTTCCTGGTGGAACTCACCTTGGCTAAAGATACCAATGACCCCTACATTAATCTACACATACGACAATTCAATCAACACATTAATGAGATTTTTATTTGGCAGGGAAATCTTGGCCAAGTTATTGAAAAATTCATCTGGAAAAATAAACACATTCAATTTTTGTAAATGTAGAATAATAAGGGGCATTTTCCCTATCAGATAATAAAATGTATAATAAAACTATGATAATTAAGATGACATGGTACTGACACACAACACAAAATGATAAAATAGAATGCTTATAAAAATACAAGCATATACATGAATATGTCATAAAGGACAACTTCAAATAATGAGAAAAGATTGGCTTATGTAATAGCTGGTATAAGGGGATAATGAAAAAATCTATAGGAAAATGTTATATTAGATTTTTACCTCAGAAATAAGTTCCAGTTGTATTAAAGTACAAATATTCAAAAGGCCAATGTCTTAAAATATATGTAAATATTTACTTAGGATATAAAAAATTGTCTTTGTATGCAACTGAAGGTTGATGAAACTGTTAAAGAAAATTCTGAAAATTTTGAATGTAAAAGTATGACACTTGTTGAAACATATCAAATTTAACACAAAAGCTCTTTGTAGTTTACTGTATGTAAATTTTCAATTCTTTTAAAGTAAAATAAAACAAAATAAATCCTATTTGATTTAAAAGTGTATATGAAGGGTAAAAGGGAATATTTTTGACCAAGGAGAGCTCTCTTATACTCTTCAGCTCTGAGCATCTTTAGCCCTCTCTCTAGTACCACTCCAATCACAGTGAGTAGAAAGCCCTTATTCTGCCTGTAGGAAAAGCTGGCATCGAAACAAAAAGTTATTGTGTAAGAAAAAGCTCAGAAGTTGCATGATGTGATTTTTTTGGGGGGGAAATCCCTATGAGGTTGAGATTGTGTTTTTTTCAAAAATTAGGTCATTTCAGTATGGCTAGATGTCCTTTGGTCTTAGTCCAATCTGTGAATATCTTTCCTTAAAAACAACAACAACAAACCATACACAGTATTACAGTATTGAAAGGCAAATGGTGAACTCAGGAAAATAATTCATGACATAGGTAACAGAATAATGGTTAAAATCCTACATGTATAAAGAGCTCTCACAAATCAAGAAAAATTATAAATATGTAAACAGAATATCCTTTATATGTTAAGAAAAAATGCTGCCAATTAACATGTGTGAGCAGGCTTATAATAAAAGAATAAGCAAATATGAGAAAAACATTTTCACTCACTAGTAATCAAATAATTGGGAATTAAATCAAGAAAATGTAGGTTACAATATTTTACCCAGCAGCTTGGCAATGTGCAACACTGGTAAGAAAGTGAAAAACATGGCTACTCTTGTATACTATTAAGATTGTAAATGTGTACCCTCTTCCTGAAAGGCAATTTAGGACACTGAATTTTGTTTCTGTATTTTATTTAACTCAAGATTTTATGAAAAATTCAAACATATGGAAAATTAGAGAAAATACAACAATTTTACCTATTGCCCAGATTTAACATTTTGACATCTTTACCTTTTTTAAGGAGAAAATAAAAAGCTCCTTTTCCCAATATCTTTAAAAAAGTAACCACTGTTCTAAAGTTAATGTGTATTATTTTCATGTGTGTCTTATATGTACATACTACTATCCATAAATTGTACCTATCATATTTCATCAACTCTAAGATTCCATTATTTTAAATACCATTCTTTTATATGTTAAGAAAAAATGCTGCCAATTAAACTACGAAATAATGTTTTGTTAACATTTAAGATTATTTTCTGGCCAGGCGTGGTGGCTCATGCCTGTAATCCCAGCACTTTGGGAGGCCGAGGCGGGTGGATCACAAGGTCAGGAGATCGAGACCATCTTGGCTAACACGGTGAAACCCCGTCTCTACTAAAAATACAAAAAATTAGCCGGGCGTGGTGGCAGGTGCCTGTAGTCCCAGCTACTCGGAAGGCTGGGGCAGGAGAATGGTGTGAACCTGGGAGGCGGAGCTCGCAGTGAGCTGAGATCGCGCCACTGCTCTCCAGCCTGGACGAGAGTGCGAGACTCCGTCTCAAAAAAAAAAAAAAAAAAAAAAAAAAAAAGATTATTTTCTAATACTTATTATAACAGGTTGTTAGGACAGATCTTTTTTTAATCTTACATATGCTATTATTTCTGTGTTATATGCCAAATCATAATATAATCATTTTGAAGACATTTTATGTTTTGAGACAGAGTCTTGCTCTGTCACCCAAGCTGGAGTGCAGTGACATGATCTCAGCTCACTGAAGACTCTGCCTCCTGGATTCAAGCGATTCTCCTGCCTCAGCCTCCCAGGTAGCTGGGATTACAGGTGCACACCACCACGCCTGGCTAATTTTTGTATTTTTAGTAGAGATGGGGTTTCACCATGCTGGCCAGGCTGGTCTCGAACTCTTGACCTCAAGTGATCTGTCCAGGTCGCCCTCCCATAGTGCTGGGATTACAGGTGTGAGCCACCGAGCCTGGCCTTGAAGACATTTTAAACAGCACTTAAATATTAACACATGTATTCCCGACACAGTACAAAACCCAATTGTGAATTGAGATATGACCAAGCTGGTGCAACTATGCCATGATGGCTGCCTTAGTCAAAGACAATTGTTAAGATGCTTCCTGGCCGGGCACGGTGGCTCACACCTGTAATCCCAGCACTTTGGGAGGCCAAGGGGGGCGGATCACCTGAGGTCGGGAGTTCGAGACCAGCCTGGCCAGCATGGAGAAACCCCCACTCTACTGAAAATACAAAATCAGCCGGGCGTGGTGACGCATTCCTGTAATCCCAGCTACTTGGGACGCTGAGGCAGGAGAATCGCTTGAACCCGGGAGGCGGAAGTTGCAGTGAGCCAAGATCGCGCCATTGCACTGCAGCCTGGGCGACAAGAGTGAAACTCCGTCTCAAAAAAAAAAAAATAAAAATAAAAATAAAGATGCTTCCCAATTTCAAAGAAATTAAAATACGAAGTGTTTTGGAATTAATTTTGGAGACAAATTTACATACAAGACATCCCCTTATAACTTGCTTTCTCTCAGCATCATGTTTTCAAAGTATTAAAAGACAGCTCACTGCGTAAGGAAGCCAACAGCACCTGGCTGCTGCTGGAGCTCGGGAATCTCTTAGCTTAGCGCTCCCTCCATTTTACAGAGCCACCCCAGAAAACGCTGTTTCATGCTAATGGGTACTAGTAGGCTAAGGAGTTATTCCTTCTTGGGAACATCTGCCTTAAATCAGGAAAATGGTCTTTTCAAAGGCCCAGGAATTCACATATCATCTGGGACCAGGGTGAAGCACTTGCTTTGGGGACAAAATTTAAGGAATGGCAAGTAATCAAGATAAATTTTTTTTTTAATTTTAGATATTTTAATGCAACATTAAAAAAGTCAAAACTAATACAAAATGACGAACATAATATAAAAATTTTAAATAAGACAGAATCTACTCTCTGTTGAAAAAAAGAAAAAGGGAAAAAAATAATCATTACAGAATTTTCCATTTGCCTTAGGCTCCCACATGACTTGGCATGGTATAGTTACTAATCCTGTTTTACAGGGGGAGGAAAGGGAGTGACAGATTAAAATGAGTGAGCAACATGGTCCCAGAGTACAATTAAAAATGTAAATGTACAACAGAAACACACAAAATAATTATAGGAAGGGCGAACAATTTTCAATATTATATCCCCAAATGGATGCAAGCTCTTTATATTAGAATGTGATTAGTCGTATTTTATTAGAAGGAACTAGATTTAGGCCATGTGCGGTGGCTCATGTCTGTACTCCCAGTACTTTGGGAGGCCGAGGCAGGAGGATTGCTTGAGGACAGGAGTTCGATGCTGCAGTGCGCTATGGTGCCACTACACTCCAGCCTGGGCAACAGAGTGAGACCTTGTCTTGAAAATAAAAAATAAAAGGAACTAAATTTAAATATGGTGAAGACAATGTATACCTGCCAGATGTCAGCGCTTAAGAGGCTATAGTAATCAAAATGATGTGATATTTCCACAGGGTTAGACAAAAAAAAAAAAAAAAAAAAAAAAAATAGAGCAGAAGAAACTAGAAATGGACCACACATATTTGGGGAATGGGAATCTGACAGGGGTGGCATGGTGTTGGCACAATTAGCTAGCTGGATGGAAAATAAAGATTCCTTAGTTCACATACTATGTAACAAGAAATTCAAGAATGATTAAAAACCTAAATATATGTGCTTGGGAGGTAGACTTCTAAAATGGCTGGAAGGTAACATTAGAGATCCTTCTGTAGTTCACAAGCATGATGATTGGGTTTTCACACTTACATGAGATGTGCCTCCCCTCAGCCTTGTTACTACATTATCCACCTGATATGAAAATGAAAATATATAAATTTAAAAAATTAGAGACTATATGAACTTGGGATGAGGATGATTTCCTAAACAAGAAAAACATACAGCAAAAAAATGACAAATAGCAAGACTGCATAAACAAAGAAAAAAAGAAAAACAGTCTGAGAGGTTTTGCAGCTCGCATAACAAAGGATTGGTATCTAGACTATATAGAAAAAGACGAATCAATTAGAAAAAGACAAATCAATTAGAAAAAGACAAACCCAATGGAAAAATGGACAATTGGTGTGAGCATTCAATTCAGAAAAGAGGAAACTCAAATGGCCAATATATATAGGAAAGATGTTTTTCTCACATGTAATCAGAAATGCAAATTATATACTATTTCATGCTTATCCAACTGGATTTTTTTTTTTTTTTTTTTTTGGTATTAGAGACAGGGTCTCATTCTGTTACCCAGGCTGGCATGCAGTGATCCATTTGTAGCTCACTGCAGACTTGAACTCCTGGGCTTAAGGGATCCTCCTGCTTCAGCCTCCAAGTAGCTAGGACTACAGGTACACGCCACCATGTCCAGCCAATTTTCTGTTTTGTTTGTTTTCCTCCTCTCTCTCTCCCTCTCTCCCTCTCCCTCCTCTTTTCAGTTAGGATTTTTAGTGAAATAATTTCAGTTTACATTAAGGCTTTTGATTGTACATGTAAAATATATATTATTACAACCATTTAAAATACATTTTAAAGTTATTGGATTTAATTAACTCTTGGAGTATAGGATCTTTAGGAGCCTACAGAACTTTCATGAAGACTTCACATTTTAAAATTAGTTACAGTCAGAAGTAAACTAGACTTAAGAATGTTTATGTAGTTCAAGCTCCCCCTAAAATGTTCTTTTTTTTTTTTCTTTTTTTGAGACAGAGTCTCGCTCTGTCGCCCAGGCTGGAGTGCAGTGGCACGATTTTGGCTCACTGCAACCTCCGCCTCCCAGGTTCAAGAGATTTTCCTGTCTCAGCCTCCTGAGTAGCTAGGCCTATAGGCACCCGCCACCAGGCTCAGCTAATTTTTCTATTTTTAGTAGAGACGGGGTTTCACCAGGTTGGCCAGGCCGGTCCCTTAACTCCTGACCTCAGGTGATCCACCCACCTCGGCCTCCCAAACTGCTGGGATTACAGGCGTGAGGCACTGTGCCCAGCAGAACCCAGTAACTTTCAAGAGTATACTTCAGTAGAACCAAAGTGCTATATCAATCATAAGCAGTCTTAAATACAATTTTAATAGCAAATATTAAATATTTAAAATAAGCTTTATACTATATGATTATTCATAGGCAAAATCTCATGAAAATAAACCCCATGGTACTCTGTATCATGTCACTGTGGAATTTTATTAAGATAAATTGCATTTCAGGCTGGGCGCGGTGGCTCACGCCTGGAATCCCAGCACTTCAGGAGGCCAAGGCGGGCGGATCACCCAAGGTCAGGAGTTCAAGACTAGCCTGGCCAACATGGTGAAACTCCATCTCTACTAAAAATACAAAAAAATTAGCTGGGCATGGTGGTGGACACCTGTAATCCCAGCTACTCATGAGGCTGAGGCAGAAGAATCGCTTGAACCCGGGAGGTGGAGGTTGCAGTGAGCCGAGATCGTGCCATTGCACTCCAGCCTGGGCAACAAACATGAAACTCCATCTCAAATAATAATAAATAATACATTGCATTTCATAACTTCAAGACTTAGGAATGAAGCAAAACCACCTCTTCATAATCAGTGCCCCAAAAAGTAAGTGTAAACGACTCAGGAGAGGGAAAGAAGGTATCAGATCCACTATTAGAGTAACTCCTGGGTGGTACTGGTCCTCTTCATCTTAAATGCATTATAGGTGAATGTTATATGGAAAGAATACATTTGTTGTACAGATTTAATCATTAAAAAAATCACTGTTGCCAATATTATAGACTAGGTTTACTAGTTAAAAGAAGTAAAGCCCATTCTTTCATTCTACCCTTCCATAAAAGGTATGGCTCTTTTGTGTCCCACTGGAGTTGTGGATACTTACAAGATAGCAGAAATACTGACTTCCTAAGTGCCCCTCACCTCTGAATTAGAAGAGCATATCTACCAGTTACATCTGAGCACAAAACAGTGTACTAGTAAGTGGTGTTTGCAGGTAAAACAAAACTGAAACAGGAAATAAGGGGGAGAAAATACCACAGCCAGAAAAGCCAGCAGGAAGTGAGAAATGGCGGTGATGCTGCCTGAAAAGCAATGTATTCTCTATTAGTAGCTACACCTATTTACTTCTAGACCATAATGTAACATACACGAATCATCAAAACAACAGGCAAAAACAAACACTTGTTTAGCATTTTCTTTAGGGTTTACAAAATAACTCCCAAAGTTGAATAGAAAAAAACTTAAAAGCAATTTAGCATAAAACCGACAGTGCAAATTGTTATAATGCCCATTATGAACTAAAAGCAAGTAACTTCATTTCAGTGCATTTTCTAGTACAGAATTTAAAAAGTAACTTCAGAATTGCTTTGAAATTAAATCATTGCTTGAATTCATCTTAACAATTATGTTAGCATTTGACTATTTTACATATATAATGGATTTTTTGCACAACTAGGAATTGTCTAATATGTGAAAAACATCACACTTTGCTATTTTTCACTAAATACTATTTAGCTTCTCAAAACAAAATGTGTTCCACAAGAAATCTTATCACATGTTTTCCCTTAATACTTAAACCAGATGAACTTCAAAACACAAATGAAGGCAATTTGGAAGAGGAAATGTCAGTGTGAGATGTCATTTAAAAAATATAACCTTAAATTCAAGACAAGGAAGAATAATATTTGGTCAGCAAAAGATATTTGATGGACATGTTCCAGTTAATTTCAAGTAGTGAAGCTGGATAAAGACTTGGGCACCATATATTCCTCTGGTTTGCGTATTTTCCAAGGTTTCAGAAAATATATCAGGCAGTTTGAAAAGTAAACTAATCAGGCTGTCAATTCCTGGCTCAAATATAAGGCTAATATGATTATAGAAACATTTTTTCCCCAACTAATATTATTTCTCCTGTTATTAAAAACCATTTTAAAGCCTGGGTAGAAAGAAGAATCACAACTAGCAAGGCAGCGCCATTATTTTCATATAGGAAGACCAGTTCATTACAACTTTTTTTTTTTTTTTTTTTTTTTTTTTTTTTTGGGACGGAGTCTCCCTCTGTCGCCCAGGCTGTAGTGCAGTGGCGCGATCTCGGCTCACTGCAATCTCCACCTCCCAGGATTCTCCTGCCTCAAACTCCCGAGTAGCTAGGACTACAGGCACGCAGCACCACACCAAGTTAATTTTTTTACTTTTATTTTTTAAGTAGAGACAGGTTTCACCATTTTAGCCAGGCTGGTCTCAAACTGTTGACCTCAAGTGATCTGCCCACCTTGGCCTGCCAAAGTGCTGGGATTACAGGCGTGAGCCACTGCACCTGGCCTTCATTATAATTTTTTTTCAATGACAATGCAACTCCCAGTGGATTTCTACTTTTAGCATTAAGAAATTATGACTCTTGGTGGTAAATTCTACTCAGGTTAATAAACTAACGGTGAAGCAGCTTGGAAGCATTTGTTGCTTAGATTGTTTATTCCTTCACAATGTTATTTTAAAATTTGAGTTTTTTTAATATAAAAGAGACATATATTTAAAATTTGAGATGGAGTCTCACTGTTGCCCAGGCTGCTGTGCAGTGGCTGGATCATAGCTCACTGCAGCCTTGAACTCCTGAACTCAAGCAATCCTCCTGCCTCAGTTTCCCAACTAGCTGGGACTATAGGCATGTGACACCATGCTAGAGTAATTAAAATTTTTTTGTGTGTAGAAACCAGGTCTTGCTATGTTGTCCAGGCGGGTCTTGAACTCCTGGCCTCAAGCAATCCTCCTGCTTTATTACAGGCATAAGCTACCACATTCAGCTAAGCAGTCTTTTTTTTTTTGAGATGGAATTTTGCTTTTGTTGCCCAGGCTGGAGTGCAATGGCATGATCTCAGCTCACTGCAACCTCCATCACCTGGGTTCAAGTAATTCTCCTGGCTCAGCCTCCCGAGTAGCTGGGATTACGGGCATGCGCCACCATGCCTGGCTAATTTTGTATTTTTAGTAAAGACAGGGTTTCTCCATGTTGGTCAGGCTGGTCTCAAACTCCCGATCTCAGGTGATCTGCCTGCCTCGGCCTCCCAAAGTGCTGGGATTACAGGCATGAATCACTGTGCCTACCCTTAACAAAAAACTTTAATCATTGCAGAATAACGGATCAATATTTAGAAGAACTGCATAATTCAGTGAACCAGTATTTTCCAAATGACTAATTCATGATGTGACAAAATCATGCATAGCCAGAAGGTCCATTCAAAATGCAAGAGAGACCCAGTGGATTTTAACATAACAAACTAAGAAAAGTCCTCTAATAAACTTTCCGATTTCACATTGCAACCAATCTTCAAGAAACTATCAGTTGTCAAGTTTTGATATCCACAGTTATCTGAAGTGACTAAAATATTCCTGTTTTCCAACTACCTATCTGTGTGAGGCCAGGTTTCTTCATATACTTCAACCATCGGGCCATACCACACTTCAACAGACTGAACGCAGAAGCACAAACAAGAATTCAGTTCAACATTAAAGGGCTCACAAAAATGAAAAATGGTCCTTTTTACACTGAATTTTTGTATCCTAACTTATAAGACAATTATTTTTCATAAAATGGTTTATATATTAACATGTAATTGTTTTGTTAACAAATTAAAACGGTATGTATAATTTCTCAGCTTTAATTTCTAATATAGTAAATATCGATAGTATCCACAAAAGCAAAAGTTCACTGGAGTATACAATTTGTAAGAGTATAAGTGGGTCCTCAGACCAAAATACTTGAGAATAGCCAGGCTAGGAAATTCAGATGAGTCAATACTGAATATGGGTTTTTCTTTTACTAACTCATACATTATTTCTGTTTCAAGCACCAGTAACCCCCACCCTGCCCCCTGCCGGAAAGGTTTTTTTTTTTTTTGAGACGGAGTCTCGCTCTGTCGCCAGGCTGGAGTGCAGTGGCGCGATCTTAGCTCACTGCAACCTCCGCCTCCTGGGTTCAAGCAATTCTTCTGCCTCAGCCTCCCAAGCAGGTGGGATTACAGGCAAGCACCACCATGCCCAGCTAATCTTTGTATTTTTAGTAGAGGCAGGGTTTCACCGTGTTGGCCAGGATGGTCACGATCTCTTGACCTCGTGATCCACCCGCCTTGGCCTCCCAAAGTGCTGGGATTACAGGCGTGAGCCAATGCACCCGGCCAAAGGCAGGTTTTTTTAAAAGGAGTATAAATATTTCTGGAGTACAGAAGGGGTTAATATTGTCCTGTACAGTTTGGTTAATTCCTCTTTGGAATTAAATTTTCAGAAATATGCCAACCATATAAGAAGTTTAAAATAACATTAAAAACCGAATCATACCAAATAGTAATATGTCACACTGTTTTTATCAATTCTTTATTTAGGTAACAAGTTGGTTATGTTCACTGCATTGTATGAAACATCACAATATCATACTGGGAAGTACTATCAGTACAGGGTTGGATCAGAGTGGACAGTTTGAACGATAAACCATTTTGCATTCTTCATTCCCTATCTTTTAACAACCCCCCAAACCCAGTAAAGGGACAAACAGCTTTTCACATCATCATATAAAGCACTTTAACTTACAAGGCTAAAATCTAAAGAATAAATAAAATATATTGTGGCAATAATTCCTTTTAGACCAAAAATCAGGTGCACAATAAATCAAATGATCAGGAAAGCTGTCTGTATTTAAATGTGTGGCTCTCCAGAAACAGCTTCAGGAAAACGTTACAGAAAATACCATGAATTCCATTTCACATAGGACCAGATGATGACTCATTTTAACTACACACAAGGGCAATTACATCCTGCTGAAACACAATTTAAACATACAGGAAAATGTTCACAAAGCATCCACAACATGTAAACCATGTACAAATGGATACATTCATTACTTCTCCTAACCCAGAAACTTCTTTCAGATAAATACTTTATTCTTCATGTTCAGCATTAATTGAATTTAATACATGCAAAACTCAGAAGAATTCAAGGTTACTGTAAAAATAGAATTAAACTAATAAATCTTCAAGTACCTTATGTGACAATCACTCTGTACCGTGCCCAATGTTATAAAATGAAAAGTTACTGAACCCATGAAAATATCTCTGTAGTATTTCCTTAGATCTAAAATAGATAATTTTAAATGTATTTATAGTAATTTCAATGTGATATTCTGAGCTTTTAAAATAACATAAATGATTAAAAATACCAAATTACACAAAACTCGTATCTTAAAAGCTGAAAAAATTAAAACTATAGAAACCCGCATGTAAAACAAAAATCACAATTTACATTATAAAGGCAAATCTCATCTTTAAAAAATTTCCAACAGTGAGATGTCAAAGCAAATTATAAATAGCCATAAATTAATCCATTTGGTTTCAAAAGATTTTCTAGTGAGAGTTGAAGGATGCAGTAGATACATGCATAAAATTTGTAAGGGTTTATAATATTATTCCCAAATACACTTTATCTTGAAGCAAGGCAACATTACAATTTGGACATTATTGGAGAACCCAGTTTGGTAATACAGGTAAAATTGGAAAAAAATTAAATAACAATCAATAATAAATACATATCCTATAGAAATTGCTCAAATGAAATTCCAAGCCACAGAGCTGCAAAAGGCTTCCAACTTGGTGAACTGAAAAAAGGAACATATCATACAATTCTTTACTCTTACATGCTTACATGTTGTGTGTTTTGTTTAAAGAAAAAAAACATAATGTATTTTCAGAGTATAGCTAACTATATTTCCCATGCACCTCAGGCACATTGTTGATTTGTGGTGAAATAACTCCACTGGTTTCTAGGGCCAAAAGTTCAATACAGATGTAACGAGTATGCCTGAGGTTGGCAAAAAATACTGTAGTACAGGCAATGCTACAAGTGGCAACTGTCAGAAAACACAAATATGAACAAATGATGGGAAATGCTAATGATTTTCTGCTCATATCACAAAACGTTGGGAATCCGCAAGAATATTTTCCCCTTGTATTGAAGAAAATTGTGATTAAAAGTTTTTTCCCCCAATTTTCAGAATCAAAAGCATTTTAGAAGGTTTTTAAGGCTACCATGGGTCTTCTAGATCTCCAGCACCCTACAGGAAGAGAAAAGGAAGAATATTATTATTTACCTATGCCACTTCCAGATTGGATTGAATTTCAAAAGAAAACAAAATTGATGAACAAATTACCTTCCTTTCTTTGTCTGAAAAGGGTACTTTTACAGAGAGATGTTGTGTATTGCATATTGTGTGTGTACACGTGTATCTAATATAGATAGATAACTGGGTTGGGTTATTTTCCTCCCCTCTCCATCAAATGCCTTCCTTTCTCAAAGCACTTAAAAATATTCTGGCATTGGAAAAATACATCAAAACATCAGCTATAACATCCAAAGATTCCGAAGTTTCAATTTATGGTAACTTAAAGCAACTTTAGACACATGATATAAATATAAACGTAAAGACGAAAAGTTAATGTTCTACAGCCATAAAATAATTTTTAAAAAATATTTTTCCCTATGTGACAAATCTATAATTTAAAAATCCCTTTAAACAAAAACTCTCATCTGCCACTATTTTAAAAATAGCCCATAATTATTCAATTTATTAATAACTAATAAAAATTTGTAACAAAATGGACAATTCTGCAATCTTTAAAATGCTCACTGTGGCAATTTTCTCACATGTCTATGTGTGCCCATAATGTCCAAAGATTAATATTTTGTACCACAAAAGATGGATAAGAAAAAGAATAGATTTAAGTATGCAACACATATATTTTAATATTAAACTTTTCCTTTTTGTTAATGAAAAAAGGTAAGCCAAAAGTGTTCTAAATGTTATATAAATACAAATGAATTTCTAATGGGTATTCTTCCAATATACCAAACTTGGTTGTTTTTAAAAAATTAATTCAAAAATAAGTACAACATGCATAGATTATTCCACATCACATGCTTTATTTGGACTTAAACACTTATAATTTCATTCTAAACACTTGGTTGACATACATTTTGATGTGTGTAGTTAGGCTATACAGAATATACAAACCAAAGCTGTATGAATAATACATAGGTTTTTCAAAAGTTATGTTTCATAAAGAATACAGAGAAAGGAAAAATAGCCACACATCCAATATCTCACAACTTCTAAAAATAAAACTACAGAGATGTAAAATATAAACAAATCAAACAACACACAAATTATCATCCTTGAAAGAAAAATTACAGGCCAGCATCAGCCATTCTTTGAAGAACTAAAATTATTAAAGAAAACATAAATTTATTACAAAGCTAACTATGAGTGTACTAATAGGTAAAATAATATGAAGCAGTATAATTCTACGTTAACAAGTTTTTCCATAATATAGCATAATCTCTCTAATCAAAATTTCTAAATCTATCTAGTATTAATTTAACTACTGACTTTAATTCATAATTGATAGCCTAATTTCTGGCATACAATGTGAAATGACATATAATTTCATTAAATCCAGAGTACTATAAATAGTCAATTTTACACTATCTCATAAAGGTGTATGCAAAGGCCTTTTTAAAAAACAAGGCTATCTGAATATAATAAAACTAGTTTTCCAAGATTCAAATAACAAAACGGTTATATAAATGCATACATTACACTTCCTAGGTTAAAAACCATCAAAGATCACAAAAATATTACCAAAAAGGAAAGTCATATTTTTTCACCACTCATCTTTGTCCCTGCATCTTCATTAGAGCTGTCTAATTCAGCAAGACCACTTTCTGATTCAGTATGGCTTTCCTGCATTGTCACTGGGTTTCCAGCATCACTGTTCGAAGAAGTAGCTGTGGCAGCTGGTTCAGCAGGGCTTTCTTCTCCCTCTACTTTAGCTAGCCTGTAACTAGTCAGCATCTCCTCCAGAAGTTGTCGGTAGTTTCCCCTATGATTAATTCTCATTTGCCTGAGAGCTTCCACCAATTTTCCCTGTGATCCACTTTCCTCTGCTTCATCGGAGGCCTTTTTTTAAGATTCAAGACCCCAGTGTCAGTAGACAAACTAGGATATCACATGTATTTCATAACACATTACAGCAAGATACTAATTTCTCTACCAAAAAGTAATATAGTCTAAGCATGAGAACATTTTATTAAATATCGATTCTTACCTGTATCAAATAATAAAAACTTCCAATTATAATCTCAAGTCATTTTAAGCAAATTACCATTAACTAGTTTATGTCTTATTTCACAGTCATTTAAAGTTTAATCTGAAATTTACTCAGCTTTTATAATTCAACAGCAACACAAGCATTTCCTAAAACTGACTTACTTAAACAATATTTGGCTATATGATTTAGTACAAAAGAAAATCAATGTTTAAAGCAGTAGGAAAAGGACAGAAAAGCAGGCCATCAGAACAGTTTCTTCATCATTTCTGCTAAATAAGTAGGAAATACAAAACATAAAACTATATAGATTCAAACAGATTTTTGAAAGATTTCAGAGTTTTCATGGATAAAAATTGTATTTACTTTTTGCTCTTATTTTGATAAAAACATCTCTAGATAAAAATAAGTATTCTCAGTATGAATAATAAACTACTCAATCCTTTCATATTTTAGTGAATTTTGGAAAATCTACAGGTTTCTACAATAGTAACTACTTAATACTGTACAGAACAAGCTCTAATCATCCAAGCTGATCACAGTTAAGCCGACAGACTAAAATAAAGATATCTTCACATTATGTGCCTCCTGATATGATGCATTATAAAGTACAGTCATGTCCTGTATTCGTGCCAAAAAATGTTTAGAATGAATCTAATAATGCTAATTCCCAGTTTACAGGAAAAAAGGGAATAGAGGATCAAGTTAAGAGCACACATGAGAAAACAATCATATGAATTCAGAATGCAGGACGTATTGTAAAAAACTGGCTCAGATTCTTCAAAGTCAGTTTCAAGGGGAAAAAAACAGGTGAGGGGCTTGACTGATTAAAGACTTGTTTAATGTGCTTGATTGATAAACTTGATTAGACTGGGATTCAAAATAACAATTATAATAGTCATTCTAGTGACAACTAGGGAAATTTAAACTTGATATTTGATATTATACAATTTATTATTTTATATACCTACAGTGTACCCACAAAAATTAAAAATAAATTTAAAAAAATGAATTTTCTTAGGTATAATAATGGTATTATGGTTATATAGAAAAATGTCTTCATTCTTTTTTTTTTTTTTGGGATGGAGTTTCACTCTTGTTGCCCAGGCTGGAGGGCAATGGCATGATCTCGGCTCACCGCAACCTCCACCTCGAGGATTTAAGCAATTCTCCTGCCTCAGCCTCCCGAGTAGTAGCTGGGATGACAGGCATGTGCCACCACGCCCGGCTAATTTTGTATTTTTAGTAGAGACAGGGTTTCTCCATGTTGGTCAGGCTGGTCTCGAACTCCCAACCTCAGGTGATCTGCCTGCTTCGGCCTCCCAAAGTGCTGGGATTACAGGTGTGAGCTACCGTGCCTGGCTGAAAAATATCTTCATTCTTAAGAGCTGCATGCTTAAATGTTTACAGGTAAAATATGATGTCTGCAATTTTCTCTCAAAGGGTTCAGTCAAAGAAAGAAAAAAAAACAGTAGATATAGAAAGAAAAATAAAGCAACTATGGCAAAATGTTAACAGTTGTTGAATCTAGACAGACAATATACAGCTGTTCCAACATATCATATCCCCTTTTTAAATACATTTGGAAGTTTTCATCTTAAAATATTGGGAAAATGAAATACAAAACAGGTTATTGATACAGTTGATGTGACACAAACTCTTAACCATCTTTAGTGACTATTACATATACTTTTGCAACACAGATAACACTAATAAAGCCATATAATAAATGGCAATGTTTTATTAGAAAAATGAGAGCAGATGAATGTTATTTTTTAAAAAGTTGCCCTCATTGGCCAGGAGCAGTGACTCATGTCTGCAATTTCACCACTTTGGGAGACAGGGGTAGGAGGATTGCTTGAGGTCAGGAGTTCTAGGCCAGCCTGGGAAACACAATGAGACCCTATCTCTACAAAAAATGTTTAAAAGGAACACGCCCATAGTCCCAACTACTTGGGGAACTGAGGTGAGAGGCTGAGCTAAGTCGAGGAGGTTGAGGCTTCAGTGACCCATGACCGTACCAATGAACACCAGTCTGAACGACAGAGTGAGACCCTCTTAAAAAAAAAAAAAAAAAAAAAAAGGGCTTGTTAGGCTCAGGCGGGTGGATCACGAGGTCAGGAATTCAAGACCAGCCTGGCCAAGATGGTGAAACCCTATCTCTACTAAAAATACAAAAAATTAGCAGCACGCAGTGGCAGGTGCCTGCAATCCCAGCTACTCCGGGAGGCTGAGGCAGGAGAATCGCTTGAACTCGGAGGGCGGAGGTTGCAGTGACCCGAGATCGCACCACTGCACTCCAGCCTGGGTGACAAAGTGAGACTCTATCTCAAAAAAAAAAAAAAAAAAGAAAAGAAAAAGAAAAAAAAAAGTGCTTGTTTTCCTGCCTCAGATGGGGTGGTGGTGGGGATGGGGCGGGGAAGTATCCTCATGGCAAAAAATGGATGTTACTGGGCCGGGCATGGTAGCTCATGCCTGTAATCGCAGCACTTTGGGAGGCTGAGATGGGTGGATCACCTGAGGTCAGGAGTTCGAGATCAGCCTGGCCAACATGGTGAAACCCCATCTCTACTAAAAATACAAAAATTAGCCAGGTATGGTGTGTGTGCACCAGTAATCTCAGCAACTCGGGAGGCTGAGGCAGGAGAATTGCTTGAACTCGGGAGGTGGAGGTTGCAGTGAGCCAAGATCACACCCACTGCACTCCAGCCTAGGCGACAGAGCAAGACTCCATCTCCAAAAAAAAAAAAAAAAAGATGATACTGTGTATGGCCCATGATTTTTGGGTACATATACGTCTGTGTATCTGTTCATGTTAGCATATGTAAAAATACCTGGAAAGAAAGGAAATACAGCAATATAATGATAATGGGTAGGGAGTTCTAGATACTTTATTTTCTTTGAATTTTCCAATTTTCCACAACAAGCATATTAGCTGTCATTTAATTGCAAAATTTATTATGTGGACTTAAAACATGTTTCCCTAAATAAAGTTTCTCATCCAGGGCTGGTGGCTCATGCCTGTAATCCCAGCACTTTGGGAGGCCAAGGTGAAAGGATCACTTGAGCCCAGGAGTTTGAGACCAGCCTGAGCAACACGGGGAGACCCTGTCTCTACAAAACAAAAATTTAAAAAATTAGGTGTGGCAGCACACACCTCTGGTCCCAGCTACTTGGGAAGCTAAGGTGGGAGGATCACTTGAGCCCAGGAGGTTGAGATTACAGTAAGCCATGTTCATGCCTCTACACTCCAGCCTGGGCAATGGAGGAAGACCCTGTCATTCATTCATTCATTCATAAATAAATAAATAAATAAAAAGTTTCCCATTTTAATCTATTCAGGAAGGGTTGAGATGGAACAACATGTGATAAGTATACTCTAATGATAAACCTTGTCAGTCTTTAAGAGGAAATTTTCTACTTTATGGTATATCACAAAGACCTTTTAATGCAGGGCCTACAACCCTCTCCCCCCGAAAACCCCCAAACCAAAAAAAAAAAAAAAAAGATAAAAACCTACCATTTTATTAAAAAAAAATTACAGGACATTAAAACAAAATCTGCTTCAAAGATTTACATATAAAGTGATTATCAACCCTTGCTCCACATTGGAATTACCTGTGGAGCTTTTAAAATTGCACACATGCCAAAGTTCCATTTCAAAATACACAGATTCAGTGGATTTGAGTTGTTCTTTTAAAGCCTGACAGGTAATTCTGATATACAGCCAGGGTTGAGAATCACTGATATAGACTAAATGGCATGACTCTATTTGGAGGTGGACTTATTAATAAGGTCTGATGAAAGGTTGTTCCATTTGTCGTATTTGGGTCAATTTTGGCAAGTTCAACAGATAAAGTACCTCTCGCTTTCCAACTGACACTTACATTATTAATCACCTGTATTTCTGTGAATTGCTATAGTAGTGACAGTTGGGGAAGAGAAGTTGCTTTTTAAAAGATATACTAGGTTGGGCGCAGTGGCTCAGGTCTGTAATCCCAGCACTTTGGGAGGCTGAGGCAGGCAGATCACGAGGTCAAGAGATCGAGACCATCCTGGCTAACACAGTGAAACCCTGTCTCTACTAAAAATACAAAAAGTTAGCTGGGCGTGGTGGCGGGCACCTGTCGTCCCAGCTACTTAGGAGGCTGAGGCAGGAGAATGGCGTGAACCTGGGAGACGGAGCTTGCAGTGAGCTGAGATGGCACCACTGCACTCCAGCCTGGGCGACAGAGCAAGACTCTGTCTCAAAAAAAAAAAGAAAAAGAAAGACATACTAAAACCAAACCATAGCCAGGCACGGTGGCTCATGCCTGTAATCCCAGTACTTTTGGAGGCCGAGGTAGGTGGATCACTTTAGTTCAGGAGTTCGAGACTAGCCTGATCAACATGGTGAAACCCATCTCAACTAAAAATAGAAAAATTAGCCAGGCGTGGTGGTGCATGCCTGTAGTCCCAGCTACTCGGGAGGGTGAGGCAGGAGAATCGCTTGAACCTGGAAGGCAGAGGTTACAGTGAGCCGAGATTGCACCACTGCATTACAGCCTCGGTGACAGGGTGAGACTCTGTCTCAAAAAATGAAAAATAAAAAAATAAAAAGCAAAAGAAAACCAAACCAATAAATCAAGTAGACACGGATTTGCAATGGCAGACATTACAGAATCACTAAATTGAGAAGAACTTTAGCTAATGACCACACTTAAAAGTCATTTTATCTTATGGCAAATTACATTTTCTCATCACTCTGGATAGACAATAGAGGACTGAAACCTCTTCCCCAGCCATTATATTTGATTTTTCCAAACACTGTTATGTAACTCTCTCATGGGCTTTCATTAATATTAGAAGAGAAACCTATTATCTAGGTTCCTGCACTTTCTTTATCTGAACTCGTACAGTTGATATAGCACACCTATTTTTACACATCTATTATAGCAATTAACTCTACCTTGCAACGGTTCACAAGACTCTCCACTTAGACTGCAAACTCTTTTAGAGTAAAGACAATTTCATATTCCATTCTATGTCCTCCTACCATCTAGGGAAGGAAAAATAATATTTGTGCTAAGAACTTTATATACATAATCTTACTGAATCCTCACAGGTACCCTACAAAGTAAGGACTCCAGTTATCATTTTTATAAGTGATGAAACTAAAGCTCGGAGAGATTTAAGTTATTTGTCACGGTGACAATCTTAGTAAATGGCAGGGCTCTGATTTGTGCACAGGTATAATTAACATCAACGTCTATCTTTGCGCTCTGTTGAATACATTATGGCGAGTGACCTTTTTTGCATAGGAAGTACCTCATACAGGTAAGACTCTTACTAAAGAAATATTGGTGAAATTATCATAGAACACCACAGGTTATTTCATATTGAAGTTTATATTTCCTTAACATAGTAAAATTAATAAAACTATAGAACACTAGTTATGTTGATTAAACTATCATATCAGCTGGGATGTTTACAATTATTCTGTAAAGTAAATTGAAGGCAATTACTGAGATGAGAATTCAGGACATCTCCCATCCACCCTAGTTTTTAAGCTTTTACTATCAGCTAGACTAACATAGCTTAAAAGTCGAATCTCTCATGATGAAAATACTAACTTACACCAAATAAGACATAGAAATTAGATAAATCAAGCAGAGAGTAGTAATAGGAGGGGGAAGGAAGGGAACTAAGCACATTTAAAAAAATAAAATTTAACCAGCTAATATTTATTTGTAGCAATATTTATCTTTTGAAACACAGCTCTCATAACCAAAATTCTTTTTTTTTTTTTTTTTTTTTTGGAGACAGAGTCTTGCTCTGTCACCCAGGCTGGAGTGCAGTGGCACAATTTCAGCTCACTGAAAGCTCTGCCTCCTGGGTTCACGCCATTCTCCTGCCTCAGCCTCCCGAGTAGCTGGGACTACAGGCGCCCGCCACCACGCCCGGCTAATTTTTTGTATTTTTAGTAAAGGCAGGGTATGACCATGTTAGCCAGGATGGTCTCAATCTCCTGACCTTGTGATCCGCCCACCTCGGCCTCCCAAAGTGTTGGGATTACAGGCGTGAGCCACTGTGCCTGGCCCATAACCAAAATTCTTAAAATGACTACTTATAACAGTAGAGAAAAAGTAAACACTAGTAAAAATGTTTCTTGTGAAGTCCTATGTGCTGCTTGTCAGACAAAAAAATTTTTAAACTAAAAATTCTCGAATATGACAAAATGTGATACAATTGATGACTAACGAAGACTCTAATAAATTACATGTTACTTGAAGAATCATGTCAAATTTAATGAATAATTTTAGACAGTGTCATTTGAATGGTCAAGACCACATAGCAAAGGTAAGTGTTATGTCAATCATACCTTAAAAACATAGTGATTAATGTTAGTGCATTTTCTCTCTCTTTTTTTTTTTTTTTTTTTTTTAGACAGAGTCCCACTCTGTTGCCCAGGCTGGAGTGCAGTGGTGCAATCTTGGCTCACCGCAAGCTCCACCTCCCAGGTTCACACCATTCTCCTGCCCCAACCTCCCGAGTAGCTGAGACTACAGGCGCCCACCACCACGCCTGGCTAATGTTGTTTTTTTTGTATTTTTAGTAGAGACGGGGTTTCACCGTGTTAGCCAGGATGGTCTTGATCTCCTGACCTCGTGATCCTCCTGCCTCGCCCTCCCAAAGTGCTGGCACTACAGGCATGAGCCACCGCGCCCGGCCTGCATTTTCAAACAGTATAGGTCTTCTCCATAGCAATGCTTTGACAAGTGAATAAAAAGTAAATATGAAAAAACTAATATTCACATAGTTCTAAAAACTGTGATATAAAAATGTAAAAGCAGCTATGGGTATTGCATTTATCTGTTTGAAGTAAAACAGAAAAATGCATGCAAAATTTAATAATCTGAAAACAATACAGAGATTCTTTTGGGCTCAAAAAGAGACTAATCTGTCCTGTTTTTCCTTCCCTTCTCTAAGATCAAAATGCCTTAAACCATTTTTGGATTAAGATAAATATGTGTATTTAAGTGAAAAATAACTGACAAGGAATTGGGCTTAACTCATTCCTTTCAACAACTTTATAAGATATTTACCATTAAAAACAGATTATCTTGTGGTTGGATGCAGTGGCTCATGTCTGTAATCCCAGAACTTTGGGAGGCTGAGGTAGGAAGATAACTTGAGCCCAGGAGTTCAAGACTAGCCCTGGCAATGAAGCGAGACCCTATCCCTACAAAAAATACAAAAAATCAGCCGAGTGTGGTGCTGTGTGCCTGTAATCCCAGCTACTCAGGAGGCTGAGCTGGGAGGATCGCTTGAGCCTGGGAGGTTGAGGGTACAGAGAGCCATGATGGTGCCATAGCACTCCAGCCTGGGACAAAGAATGAGACCCTGTCTCAATCAATAAAATAGAGTATCTTAAGACTGATAAACATGATATTTACAAAAGAATGGGAAATGATTTTTCCTGCATGGTAGACAGAGGTGGGGTACAGACATACATAATCTCTACCTTAAAGAGGCCACATGGAATAATGTAAAGAGAACAGGAGTCAGACTAATTCAAATTCTGGCTGCGTGATTTATTTAGCTTTGTGACCTGTGCAAACTACCTCATCTCTGTAAGTCTCATGTGTAAAAGAAGGGTGCTGAGATTACCTATGACTCTGTGTATGTATAAATAAGGGGCCTGGCACAAGTAGGAGCTGGGTAAATACAGGTCACCCCCCTGCTCAACTTTACCCTTGGAAAATTACCAACTTATGCAACTACTTGATCAGTGGCATACTAATTCAAAAGCATTATGAGTCTTTTTCAAGGGAAGAACTTTTTGCATGAAAGTATAAAACTCTATAAATACAGACTTTCATACCAATTAGTAACCTCAAATTAATTTTTAAATATATGACTTAAGGACAGCCTTAAGCAAATTACTAGAAATGAATAAATACAAATATTTCCTATTCAAAAAATATTTACTGAGCTTTCACCGTATGCCAGGATTGTGCTTGGACTATAGACATAAATGAATCAGATCAAGTCCCAGATCTCACAGAATTTATATTCTAATTATAAAACACAAACTAGCAATTTAGAAAAAGGGAAGAAGTGTGATCCCAGAGCCCTGTCTAATATAAAGACAACTTACAGCAAAATGTAGTTTTGCTTTTTCTGGAAATTTTCCAAAAGATTTCTGGGGATTCGTGAATCCCTAGACTAAGAATCCCTGCTAAACTCTTTGTTACAAATTTGTATTTTAAAAGTTGGGAAAATATCAATATTGTTTGTGGTAAGAAGATGGAACACATTCTAAAAAGTTAGTTTAGTATGGAACGCATACTAAATAACAAATTTAGTAAAGAACTTAAGAAGTTTCCCCTAAATAGTAACCTTTCTGAATATATATTAAAATTACTTAATTTATGACTTATACTCAACTCTACTTTCTGAAAAATATTTATTTAAAAGATTTGTCTTAATTATAAGAAAAATGAATGAATCCCTATTTCTAGTGGTACTACTTGTAATCATTTACAACAGAACAATTCTCTCCGACATAAAGCAGACATTCAGGAGTCTAAAAAAACCCTCTGATTTAACTCTGGCTAGAATTCTTTGTTTAAATATCTAAACAAAAATAATTTTTGTTATTTAAAAAAACTTAATTTTTATAATACCTTCCAACTTTCTCCTCTTCTGTAATTCTAGCATACTTTCATCTTTCCCACCCCGCAAGTTAACATCCAGCTCCTGGCGACATCATCCACACTGTTAAGAAGCATTTATGGAGCACCTTTGCGGCTAGCTTTTTGCTACAGTGGGTCAAGTTAAGAGCTCAGAATTTAATCACGTCTGTATTTTCTTCATTCTTTCTCCTTCTGCGGTATTTTTCAGTACATTTCTGCTACTTGCAATTATAGTTCAACATTTTTCTAAGTTAGTGATTATTGTGAAAGGCATATAATATTTCCCCATTTAAAATTCTAGGCTGTAAAGTCAGTTTTCACAGTAAACAAGGAAAGTTCCTTTAATCCACATATCTATGTAATGATAATAAGTTTACAGTTACCATTTGGTCTCTGTAATTATTTCTCAACTACCTGACTGCCTGCATCTCTTTAATCTAATACGGTAAATGTTTCTAACAGATTAAAATACCACAGATTTTTTTTGAATCTATCATTCTTATGCTCTAAACATAAGGTGGTCCATTACCCTAAAATGATGTTCAAAAGGCTGGTCTCTTAGCAAGTACCTCTGCAACCTAAATTCTTATTTTTCACCACAACAGTTCTCTGCTTTAGCCAAAAAAGATGTCCTTTCTTTTGAAGATATCTTATACTTTGTCCCTGCCTCTCTAGTCCACTTGAAAGGTCATCATCCTCATGTCATTTCTACCATTCAAATCATTCTTCAAATACTATCTTTTCTCTAAGAAGCTGACTTTCCCCCTGCTTAAGTAGCTGAACTTTTACAGCAATCACTGTCCAAGTCACATGGCAATGGTCACATTCTGGATTTTGTCATTTATTTGTTACCAAGCTATACGAAATATTTTGATCATTTAAGGTGTGTTTATAACTACAGTGTAAGCTGCACTAGACACACAGGTGGGGTCATGTCTTACGTTTTCTAGTCTTCTCCCTCTGTGAATCCACTATACGACACACTGTCAGTGTTTGATCTGCTGATGTTGATAGAACATTTATGTATAAAGGTAATTAAGTACATATATCCCATTTCTATAGCCAAATAATAATCTATTTAAGGTAAGGTTTATATATTGAGCATTTCCCCCCAGTTTCATAGTTCCGTTGCCTATTTATTCCCTGTTTATGTAGCTACTATGTGTAATCATTTTTTCTTTTTAAAAAATTTAAAAGTTATCCTTGGTATATGTTAAACAGAAAACCATGTTTGGAGTAAAAATAGACTATGAAGGACCCCAAAATCCAGCAAGGTATATATATATGTATTTTTAAAGATTACACATGAGGGTTGACACTTTGAAACACCTGAGGAAATGGGAGTACTTCTATGGCTAATAATGAATCAATAACTGTCTTCTGAGGGCTTATTTCCTCTAATCAAGGTAGTGGATGCCCTGAAGAATCTATAATCTAGCTGAAGAGGTAAGATTCTCTTCTCTCAACCTTCCAAATTACCACCATCCTTTTAGTCATGTCAACATCCTATACTCATTTCTTTGAGGGTTCTCTGATGGATCACATAAAATATTTGGATTTTTAAATTAATTTTCTCAGCTTTGGGTCAATTCTTTTTTTTTTTTTTGAGACGGAGTTTCGCTCTTGTTGCCCAGGGTGGAGTGCAATGGCATGATCTCGGCTCACCACAACCTCCACCTCCCGGGTTCAAGCGATTCTCCTGCCTCAGCCTCCCGAGTAGCTGGGATTACAGACATGCGCCACCATGCCCAGTTAATTTTGTATGTTTAGTAGAGACGGGGTTTCTCCATGTTGGTCAGGCTGGTCTCAAACTCCCAACCTCAGGTGATCCGCCCGCCTTGGCCTCCCAAACTGCTGGGATTACAGGCATGAGCCACCGTGCCCGGCCTTGGGAACAATTCTTAATACTTTGAGGAACCTGCCACAAAAAAAGACTCAGAATCACTGCTCTAGACCAAGATATAAATTATAATTAGCAATATATAGCATCACTTTTATATGACTCACTAAAATTATATTAATTGTTAAATTTTCCTTTTTGCCAGGATAACTTTTACTGTTAAGGAAAAGAAATCATATTATATTGCTGTGCAACAATGAATCCTAGCAAATAATGCAATTGAGATGACATATGATTTCTAGCCAATGGATACTCTCTCTCTCAATCTGCCAAGAGGAGCTGGAGACTGGAGGTGGGCTCTTCCTACCAATCAGTTTCATTTCTAAGTTTGGTTCCCTTAAACCTTTGAAGCATATATATTAAAAATTAAATAATTTATTTTTAGACATAAAAACTTGAAAACCCAAGAGAAAAATACTTATTTGAACTAACTTGGATTTAAAAAAAAAAAAGGACACTTCTGTCTCCTGGTAATAGTACTAAAACAAAACAAAACAATATAGAGGGGCAGCTGGCAGCTCACTGACATTTCGAAGAAAAGCAAAATAAAAGGTAAGGGTATAGAGTCTTGCTCTGATGAAGTACAGCAAGGTACAACAGAAATGGTTATCTCAGCTCAACACTCATATACCCATAATACAACAATAATATTAGAAAAAAACTATCCTCGGGTATTCCAAGTGGGCATACAGGGGTACTGAAAGGTCTAGTTATTAAAATAACAACTCACTCACTATCACTAACTTCTGGTGATGGCAGCAGCCTGCTGGAGGAGAAATTGAGATATTTAAAAGAGCATTCTTGCCTCAAAATTAAGGTTTAAAGGAGAAGAAGGAAAAGCAGACATATAGAGAAGAAATAAAGACAGCCCAAACAAAAAAGGTCATTTGATGCCCAGAAAGTGACAACAAAACTATCTACAAAACAAAATTTTATCTCTACCTTCATTTCAATACATTTTCTTAAACTTTAACTGACACTTTAAAATGAAAAGCAGTAGTAATTTACTACAGACTATAATTTATTATAGACTTCGTTAATGTGAATGTATTCATATTTAGTATTTATATCGTGAAATTACTTCAAATGCTTATGAAATAAAATAAAACTTACCCCATCACTTTCTCTATGTGGATTCAGTCTACTATAAACAGCTTCAATAACATTACGCCTAAAAAAAAAAAAAACATGCTTTAGTTTTATTAAATTACACAGAATTTTAAGCTTGTGAATATCTCAATATTTCATCCTGACCACACTAAAAAAGTAACTGCTACACTCTATACTTGTCAAGAACATACCTTCTACACTTTACTCTCAGAATCTGATTTTGCACAATCCATTTGTACTCCTTAGCAAGGAAAGAAGGACCTTCATACTCAAAGAGTATGATAGATAATTCCTTTTAAAAAATCGTTTTTGGATGAAATTTTAAGAGTTCTTCTCTAGTGTAAGAAACACTAACCCATTTCACCTCTAGATAATTGATGTACTTCTGATTTAAGTTTTCTTACCCCAAATTATTTAATTACTAATTACGAACAAACTCAAAATTAGCTTTTTGTTCTACTTACTTGCCAGCAAGACCTCCCCCAGGAGGCAAATTTGGGATATTTTCTGCAGACAAGATGCGCATGACATGGGCAAGATCAGGCATTCCTTCCTCGCCAGACTTCTCCATAATCTCTGTAGGTTTTTTAAAAAAAGTTCCTCAATTAATGTGATAAGCCAGTACTCACCAAGAAGTGAAACAAGAGATACTATTTGGTAGTACCTATTTTAAAATATATTTTAAAAAATTACCATCAACACACAAAAAATTTTTAAAAAGTAATACAAAAAGCTACTTATTGACTGAAACATTGTTATGCAGGGGGAAAAAAGAAAAAACAGTTATTTGCATATGTATGTTCATTCCAGCATTATTCATAAAAAGCAAAAACTGGAACAAACTAAATGTTCAGCAACAAGAGGACAGTTAAAAACTTTGGTGTAGCCATTGAGTGAAATGGTTTATAATCACTAAAAATTATGAAATAGGTGTCTTGATGAATACAGTAACAGCTATATGGAAAAATACTTCTGATCTAATATTAAGTAAAAACAATATAAAAGTTATGAATGCCATTACTAAAGGATAATAAAAGTTTAGCTAGATAAGAATTATAAGAAAAAGGGGACAAATTAAAAATCATTTTTACAAGTTGATACTTACCTGAAATAGTTACATTCTACAGCTTTTTTTTTTTTTTTTTTTTTTTTTGAGACGGAGTTTCACTCTTGTTGCCCAGGCTGGAGTGCAATGGCGTGATCTTGGCTCACTGCAACCTGTGCCTCCTGGGTTCAAGCAATTCTCCTGCCTCAGCCTCCCGAGTAGCTGGGATTACAGGCATGTGCTACCATGCCTGGCTAATTTTGTATTTTTAGTAGAGACGGGGTTTCTCCATGTTGGTCAGGCTGATCTCAAACTCCCAACCTCAAGTGATCCACCCACCTCGGCCTCCCAAAGTGCTGGGATTACAGGCATGAGCCACCACACCCAGCCCAGGCCTTACTTTCAAAACAACTGTTTACCATGCCTCACAAGACCCTTACGTTGACTTCCACTACTCTTTCAACTCTGCCCGCCTCCCTCATCTCCAAAGGATCCATTCAAAGACTTCTACTTCTAGATCTTCACATACTCTTTTCGTTGGTTTGGGAACACTTTTCACTCTAATCCAACCCCTCTGTATGGTGAATGTCCCTTTTTTTTTTTTTGAGACACTGGAGTACAGTGGCACTATCTCAGCTCACTGCAACCTCTGACTCCCTGGTTCAAGCGATTCTCCTGCCTCAGCCTCCCAAGTAGCTGGGATTACAGGCATGTGCCACCACGCCCAGCTAATTTTTGTATTTTAGTAGAGATGGGGTTTCACCATGTTGGCCAGGCTGGTCTTGAATTCCTGACCTCGTGATCCACCCACCTCAGCCTCTCAAAATGCTGGGATTACAGGCCTGAGCCACCACGCCCAGCTATGAATGCCTATTTTCATCCTTGAGGTTTCAATTTTATACGTCACATTCTCAAATCCTTCTCTGACCTAAGTCTGAGTAGGTACACTGCAATACACTCCCATATGCATGACATGTACTGTATACCATAATGCTATATACTCCCATATACACGATGTTTATTGGGTCATAGACTGCAAGCTTCACGAAAGCAGGACTGTAAGTTTTCTACCTTAAATCTGTGTCTTATAGTATAAGGCTTTTCAACATCAACAACACCGACATTTTACACCAGACAATTTTTTTGTTGTGGGGGCTGTCCTGTGTGCTGTGGAATGTTAAGCAGCATCCCTGGCCTCCATTCACTAGATGCCAGTGGCACCCCCTCAGCTATGACACCAAAAATGTCTCCAGACATTTTTACACTCCTCTACTCTAGTCCAATTTACCACTACCATGCACTAATGCATAATTTCTAATCAGTATTTTGGCTTCTCTTGTCCCTTTTATACAATCTCTTCTCCTTACAGCAACTAAGAGAGATCCTTTGGAAAAAAGAACAAATCACTCTTGTACTCAAAATCTTCCAATGAATTCCCACAAGTCAAAGTCCAAAGTCCTCACTTTGGTCTACAGGACGCTACATGATACGCCTCCTACAAACCTCTTAATTTTCCTCTAGTTTTCTACTGGCTTATTCTAACCCAGCTGTACTCACTAAGAACATTCCCTCCTAGTCTTTGCTGTTCTCATTGCCTGGAATGTTCTTCCCTCAGATATTCTCTCTCCATGCAGGGCTGCTCAAACGTCCTTCCTCACAGAGACATTTCTAACCAATATTCCTTGTTGTTCTCTACTTACTCAATTTTATTTGTCTATTAAAAAAATAGGTTTTTACTAGAATACAAATTCCATGAGATTTCTTTTTCTGCTATATCCTCAGTGACACATGTTCAATAAACACTGAGTAAACCTGTATGTAGAAAGCAATCATTAAATATATAATTCATCAATTTAGGTGAACTACTATTCCCTGTTTATTTTAATATTATTCCTTTCCCACCTGACCAGTCATCATTAAAAGCATACACAGATTTACCAAGTACACCAGAATGTATTTACCACAAAATTTAATGTCATATTACATGATTTAAAACCCCAGAAGAAACACAATGCTCCTGAAGAACACTGCTTTACAAATAAAAAGTTACTTTTTTTTTTTCTTAAAGACATGTTCTTACTCTGTGGCCCAGGCTGGAGTGCGGTGGTGCCATCATAGCTCACTGTAACACCAAACTCCTGGACTCAAGTGATCCTCCTGCTTCAGTCTTCAAGTAGCTGGAACTACAGGTGTGCACCACCATGCTCAGCTAATCTTTAAAACTTTTTTGTAGCTCTATGATGCCGAGGCTGGTCTTGAACTCCTAGTCTCAAGCAATCCTTCTGCCTCGGCATCCCAAGGATTATAGGTGTAAGCTACTGTGAAGTTACATTTTAAGTACCAACTTAAATTGATTTGTAGTGGCTGCCTAGCTAACAATTTTGTCTCCTGATTAATAATAACTATTTGCTACAGGCCCTAGAGATCATATTACATATTTGTTATCTCTCCTATATAATATATACTTTAGAAAGTTACTAACTATGCAGAAGAAAATTAATATTAAATTATTAACTCATATTAAACTGAATTGACCACACCTTTAAGAAATTAAAATGTGGCTATTACAGAAGTTAAGAGTTCATATAAAGTTACAGTTTGCTGAGGACTTACGTGCTAGGCACCATAATAGGTGCTTAACAAACATAATTCTCATTTATTTTGACAAAAACTCTCTGCTTGGACCAAACCTTCAGCAAGACTCTTGAGTTCTTTCTGACTAGCAGACCTTTAGGCTCCCTCTCTGTCCTTGTAGAAACCAGGCTGAATGAGAATCCTGCTCAGTCAGTTTACTGAAAACCCCCACACACTTGATATATGACCACTCTGGATATTTTAGCCTGGCCTGCCATGCTATCAAGTCAGTTTAGCCAGAAACCCCTTATGTTGATGCTTCCTCTTAGTAATAATTTTCCATCCACTGACACTCCCTTCAAGCACTCAGCTCCTTAGTTATAAATTCCACTTATCTTTATGGGACCCCAAGTTGAGTTTAATTTCTTTCTGCCACTGCAAGATTCTATCATAGTGGTCCCTATATCTACTGCCATGCCCCCCCCACCCCCGAAAAAATATCTGCCTTACCATCTTTAACAAGTGTCATCAATAAGCTTTTTTTGTAACAATTTATTTAAGAAAAAAAAAAAACTCTATGGGGCCGGGCGCAGTGGCTCACGCCTGTAATCCCAGCACTTTGGGAGGCTGAGGCGGGCAGATCACGAGGTCACGAGATTGAGCTAATACAGTGAAACCCCATCTCTACTAAAAATACAAAAAATTAGCCAGGCGTGGTGGCGGGCATCTGTAGTCCCAGCTACTTGGGAGGCTGAGGCAGAAGAATGGTGTGAACCCGGGCAGCTAAGCTTGCAGTGAGCCGAGATCGCGCCACTGCATTCCAGCCTGGGTGACAGTGCGAGACTCTGTCTCAAAAAACAAAAAACTCTATGGTTGGTGTTTTTATCTTTAGTTTCCAATAAAGAAACTGGTGCCTTGAGGGGTTAAGCAAGTTGGATAAGTTCACATAACAGCCAGCTGACCAAACTAGAGAGCTCTTCCTAAAATAAAAACTACCCAGTTTCTTTATGAATGAGGAAGAAGGAAACTAAGAGAATTCCTCCCACCTTCTGATAAACTATAGTCAGCAATCTGCAACCCCAATATACTACAATTTATCATTAAATATTAACTCCTATAAAAACAGCTCCTCTTAATGATATTATCAATAAGAATATGACCGCATCTGACATAATCTTCAATGTGTTCTTACATGTTTCTCACGTTTTCATCACCCTCAAAGCAGGACTCATTGAGACTCAAAAGCATTGAGACCTAAAAACAAGATTAATTTAGGGCTGAGGAAATTGTAGGTGCACAAAAAACTTTAAGCACATTGTTTAGGGTGCATAGCTAGATAGTTGTAGAGACAGAAAAGATAAATCCCCATTCTCCAAATTTGCAAAAGACTCTCTTCTTGGTTTTATACTTTTAATTGTAATTACATATTAGAAATCACACATCTTCACACTTCAAAACTCTCACCAATTACTGTGGCCTACTATATACAAAATGACCAAATCCAACAAAGCTATTATACTATATACAAAATGGCCAAATACAACAAACTATTATACCATCATCGTAAGTTATATCATTCAAATGTATTTTCTCCAAAAAAAAAAAAAAAGAATCAAAACATAAAAGTGTTAGGAGAAAATACAGGTAACTATGTAACCTTGAGTGGAAGAGCTTGGTATGATATCAAAGTCCTCCCACAAAGAAAAGAAAAAAGATTGACAATCTAACTTTATAAAAAGTAATTTCATATCTTAAAAACAGCATATATAAAACCAAAAGGTTATATTATGATACTTAGCTTCTCAGGGTTGAAAGTGGAAAAGAAAAAAAAAAAAAGAAAAGGGACTTAAGACTGAAAATTTTTCATTTTCTCAGGGTAACCACTAAATTTCTTCCTTTTTACTAAATGGAATTTTTTTTTTTTGGAAACGGAGTCTTGCTCTGTCGCCCAGCCTGGAGTGCAGTGGCAGGATCTTGGCTCACTGCAAGCTCCACCTCCCAGGTTCACGCCATTCTCCTGCCTCAGCCTCCTGAGTAGCTCGGACTACAGGCGCCCACCACCACGCCCGGTTAATTTCTTTTTGTATTTTTAGTAGATACGGGTTTTCACCATGTTAGCCAGGATGGTCTCAATCTCCTGACCTCGTGATCTGCCCGCCTTGGTCTCCCAAAGTGCTGGGATTACAGGCGTGAGCCACCATGACTGGCCTACTAAATGGAATTTTTTAAAGAATGTGTAACTAATAAGCAAATCCTAGGATGAACTGGAATACATCTAAAAGAAGGCAAGAATGGAGGATAAAAAAAAAATAGATGAAACACGAAAGACGGCAGATTTAAACTCAAACATATCAGCAATTATGTTAAAGATAAACAGACTAGCTTCTCCCTTCTCATGTTCCTGAATAATTTTGTCCAACACGATTGGATTTGTTTAGCTAAGCAAAACAAATCTTTCAGGGAGTGGAGGGGGAAATAGTGGCCACAAATTGGTCCAGAATGGGATATTCACGCCTAACCACAGTAAGCATAGCTTTAGGATGGCTATAGGGTGAACTGGGATGGGCAATTTGGAAGTGAGGAAGGCATATGCATGAGAGTTAGCCGTGACAGATTTGTTGGGTTGACAGTAGAGGACAGGTTTCTTTCTGTAGAAGAGAGTTATAAATATGAAAAGGGAGAAAACTATAATAAATCCTGTAGTACTGTATAGTTGCAGGCAGGACAAAAAGACGCTACAACAAGTTTTAAGAGGCTCTCATTGGCTGAAACAGTTGATAATACAATGAATAGAACAGGAATCCGTGAGTCTGTGCTCATATAAACAAACAGGCAGAAAAGAACATTTTTCCTTGCAGTAAAATGCTAATACATATAAAAAGAATGACTAAACCAGGCGCGGTGATTCACGCCTGTAATCCCAGCACTTTGGGAGGCCAAGGCGGGCGGATCACCTGAGGTCAGGAAGTTCGAGATCAGCCTGACCAACATGGAGAAATCCCCTCTCTACTAAACATACAAAATTGGCCGGGTGTGGTGGCACATGCCTGTAATCCCAGCTACTCAGAAGGGTGAGGCAGGAGAATCACTTGAACCCCGGAGGCTGAGGTTGCGGTAAGCCAAGATCACGCCACTGCACTACAGCCTGGGCAACAACAGTGAAACTCCATCACAAAAAAAAAAAAAAAAAAGACAGAATCAGAAAATCACCAGTTGGCTATCATTCTTCAGGCAAAAATCGCAAATGGATGCTAAAACTATCTGCTAAAATCTTAATGAGCAATAGGTTATTAACAATCTCAAAGTGCCTCCCCATAGAATACTTATGAATAAGTATAACATATTTATTAAATACTTATTAGGTATAACATAATTATTAATTAAGTAACCTGAAAGACAACAACCCAAGCAAGTCACAAAAGATGTTAACATTATAAATCAACATCACATGCCTCCCTGATTGTGATGCACTGAGAAGAATCTAGAATCACTTCCACAGTATTCCTGCCAATGTATAACCTAAATCTTATCAAGAGGAAACATCAGCCAACCCAAGCTGCACATTCCACAAACCTGTACTCTTGAAAAATGTCAAGGTCAACAGAAATAAAAAAGACTATGGAACTTTTTCCATTGAGGGAGACTAAAGAGGCATGACAGCTAAATGCAGCACACATGCTCTAGAGTGCATCCTGGACCTACATATGACATTACTGGGATAATTAGGGAAATTTAAATGGGATCTGTGGATTACACAGTAATATTGTATCAACGTTAATTTCTTAATTTTTTTTTTCCCGAGATGGAGTCTTGCTCTGTAATCCAGGCTAGAGTACAGTGGCATGATCTCGGCTCACTGTAATCTCCACCTTCCAGGTTCAAGCAGTTCTCCCGCCTCAGCCTCCGGAGTAGCTGGGATTACAGGCACCTGCCACCACGCCCGACTAATTTTTGTATTTTTAGTACAGATGGGATTTCACCATGTTGGCCAGGCTGGTCTCGAACTCCTGGCCTCGTGAGCCGTGCACCTCAGCCTCCCAAAGTGCTGGGATTATAGGTGTGAGCCACCGTGCTGGGTCAATTTCCTAATTTTTATGGATATACTACAGTTATGTAGTGTCACGTAATCTTCGTTTTATTAAGTAGTACTGATATATTATATTTGCAACTTTCAATTGATTTGGCTCAGGAAAAAGGTTAGTAATATGGGGGGCAGGGGAATAAGAGGAGAGAGAGGTGGAGAGGGAAGGAAGGAAGGAGGGAGAGAGAAAATGAGAATGTTACAGAAAGTATATATAGAGATAAGCCAAACGTGGTGTTACATAAACAAATAAGGAATCTAGGTAAAGGATACTACATGTACATGGGAGCTCCTGTAATACTTCTGCAACTTTTCTGTATGTTTAAAATTATTAGGCTGGCTGTGCTGGCTCATGCCTGTAATCCCAGCACTTTGGTAGGCCAATGTGGGAGGACTGCTTGAGTCCAGGAGTTTGAGACCACCCTGGGCAACACAGTGAGACCTCATCTTTACAAAAAATAAAGAAAACTAGCCAGCTGTGGTGGCACGTGCCTGTAGTTCCAGCTACTTGGGAGAGGCTGAGGTGAGAGGATCACTTGAGCCCAGGGAGTTGAGGCTGTAGTGAGCTGAGATCATGCCACTGTACTCCAGCCTAGGCAACAGAGCAAGACCCTATCTCAAAAAAAAAAAAAAAAATTTATTGCCAAATGAAGTTTAAAAAAATATGTAAAATAATCTTTTGAAACACTAATGTTAACTCTATCAATAAAAGGGAAAGGATACCGTAATGAATTCCAATGATAATTAACCCGAGAAGGGAGAATTAGTATTAGTGGAATTAAGAGTACTTGTTTTCATGACACTGTTAGGGGAAATTTCACTGGATTCTCCACTTACTACTAGGAATGTACGCAGGGAAAGAAAAAGAAAGAAAAAAATAAACCAGCAAGCTCTAACCAACTACCTTCAAATTATGTTTCTCTTTGGTGGTGAAACAGACATATTTGTCTTCTCCCTGTCAATAAATCCCCAGAAATTGGTCCAAGATAGTAAATTTTAGACAGATAGATGTGTTTTTTCAAGGACTTGTTTTGAAATACTTGTTTGTCCTATGGAATTTTTTTTTTTTTTGGAGATGGAGTCTCACTCTGTTGCCCAGGCTGGAGTGCAGTGGTGCAATCTCGGCTCACTGCAACCTCCACCTCCCAGATTCAAGCAATGCTCCTGCCTCAGCCTCCCGAGTAGCTGGGACTACAGGTGTGTGCCACCATGCCCGGCTAATTTTTTGTATTTTTAGCAGAGACGGGGTTTCACCGTGTAGCCAGGATGGTGTCGATCTGACCTCATGATCTGCCCGCCTCAGCCTCCCAAAGTGCTGGGATTACAGGTGTGAGCCACTGCGCCTGACCAGGAAATTTTAAAATAATCATTTGATAAACAAAAAGAATACTTTCCCTCTCTAAATTTTTTTTTTTTTTGAGACAGAGCCTTGGTGTGTCGCCCAGGCGACAAAAGTGCTAGGATTACAGGCATGAGCTACCGCGCCTGGCCTGTCTATATTTTTAAAAAGCATTTGTCTTACCTTCAACCCGTGATTCCAAGTGCTTATCCAACTCTGAATCTTTTTTCACCGCTTCATCTGAGACCTTGGGAGCATTTGAAAAGCAAACTAGTACAATACTCATGTTATCTCGACTTCCCTGTGTATTAAAGAAAAAAAAGAGAAAAAATTGTATTTCTACAATCAACTATTATTTACTTCAAAATACTTTAAGCAATTATAGTTTATTTAATCATCCAGAACGTTTATGTTTAACACGTTCATTTTTATTCCAATGAACTACTAAAAACACAACTTGAAGAAACAAGGTGTCTAAGTATGGGTAGATCTGTAAGCATTTCTGTATTTTTAATTCTGGTGAACTATTATTACCCGCAGCCATTCCAGTCTGAGAAATGAAGATATCTTCAATACATATTAAATCTTCTAAACTATTTCCCACTCAAGATTGTCTATTCCCAAGCTGGCTTAAGTCCACAATGGATCCTCCCAAACACATATGCAAATGTTTTCCAGCTTAGCTTTTAAACTGCCTCAGAGCAATGCTACGACTCCATGAATTTAACATAGCTGAAAATTGTTATTCGGCAGAATACCCAAAATACTAAACTAAACAATTATTATTATTATTACTATTTGAGACAAAGTTTCGCTCTTGTTGCCCAGGCTGGAGCACAATGGCGCGATCTCGGCTCACTGCAACCTCCGCCTCCCAGGTTCAAGCAATTCTCCTGCCTCAGCCTCCTGAGTAGCTGGCATTACAGGTGACGGCCACCAGGCCCGGCTAATTTTTTTATATTTAGTAGAGATGGGGTTTCACCATGTTGACCAGGCTGGTCTTGAACTTCTGACCTCAGGTGATCCACCCACCTCAGCCTCCCAAAGTGCTGGGATTATAGGCATGAGCCACCGCGCCCAGCCCCACAACTATTAATACAAGAAACTATTCAGAGGGCACAGCAACAGGGTGGACTGTAACTGGACAACTGAGATCCAACTGTAGTCATGTGATAACTTTTAAAAGAAAAGACATAAGATTGCTATACAGTCGCAAGTAGTTTCAGAATCTTTATAAAGTGGCTAAAATAGTTAATTTAAGGACATATTTTATTTCTCCCTTTTAACCACACCATCACAAATTACCTATGTTAAAAAGGAAGCATACGCTGGGCACGGTGGCTCACGCCTGTAATCCCAGCACTTTGGGAGGCTGAGGAGGGCAGATCACAAGGTGAGAGGTTCAAGACCAGCCTGACTAAAATGGTGAAACCCCATCTCTACACAAATATACAAAAATTATCCAGGCGTGGTGGCGTGCACCTGTAATACCAGCTACTCAGGAGGCTGAGGCAGGAGAATCACTTGAACCCGGGAGGTGGAGGTTGCAGTGAGCTGAGATTGCGCCACTGTACTCCAGCCTGGGCAACAGAGTGAGACTCTGTCTCCAAAAAAAAAAAAAAAAAGCATAAAGCCAGGCACTGTGACTCATGGCTGTAATCCCAGCACTTCGGGAGGCCTCGGCGAGCAGACTATTTTAGCCCAAGAGTTCCAGACCAGCCTGGGCATCATGGCAAAACCTTGTCTCTTCAAAAAACACAAAAATTAACTGGGCTTAGTGGCACACACCTGTAGTCCCAGGTCCCAGCTACTCGGGAGGCTAAGGTAGAAGGATCGCTTAAGCCTGGGAGGTGGAGATTGCAGTGAGCCGTGATGACACCACTGCACTCTAGCCTGGGCAACAGAGCAAGACTCTCTCAAAAAAAAAAAAAAGCATATAATATATACTACTCTAGTACCATGAGATTATGTGCAATCAATTAAAAATACGTTCTCATTACTTTTTCTAAAGGTATATTACTTTAACTGAGTTTCTAAGAGCAGGAGCAGATGAAACTGTTCTTGGAATAATGATTTTTTTCAAACTTTCTTTTTCTGTTCACTCTAAAAAACAAAGTCAATGGAGGTGGTAGGCTATTTTGTCTGATAGTGTTTGCCAAATTTGCCAACTCAAGTGAAAGAAACCAAGACCACACCCTTTCTAGTCTTTTCAGTTATTATGGTTAGAATCTAGGCAGGCATGGCTCGGTTCAGACTTGTGCCTTTCAGAACCTACATGACACAGCCCAAAAGACAGGTGGCCTTGAATAACTTCTGCCTTCACCTCCTAATTCAATGGGAGTAAAGTTTGAAGGCAGTGAAGGTTGGGTCTTCAGAAGACTTCAAAATAAATTAACTTGTCACAGATTGTTGTGCTTTGGAACAAGGAACCAACATGAGTATTTCATTAGATTCCCGGTTATCTGGAAAAACAACAATTTCCAAATTGGCCAAATTAATTCATTCCTTAATGAAACCCACCAAAACTTTTATATTAGAAATACTGTATGTGTTTGGTTATATGAATATACTTGTATAAATGTCATAAGGGCAGTTCAAGCAAAAATTTTTAATTAAAAATAATTTTAAAGTACACCATGGATATTCAAGAATCAAACAGTTGGGCATAGTGGCTGCCTGTAATCCCCGCAGTTTGGGAGGCTGAGGCAGGAGGATCATTTAAGGCCAGGAGTTTGAGACTAGCCCGGGCAACATAGTGAGACACGCTTTCTAAAACACAACAACAACAAAAAAAGAATCAAGCATAATTACACTTTATAAAGCAATTTTATGCATAAACGGAATTAACACCTTACACTTTTAGAAATCTAATTTCTTTTAACCCTTTTTAGTTTTGGTAACAACAACATGAGCATTGTGGAACATTTCCTTATCTAATTTCCATTCGATTTTTGTAAGTTATAAAATATAAATACTTTTGGAAAATTAATTGAAAGAGAGTTCCAATAAATTTATGGTTCTCCAAAGACATTTAAGGGAAATAATTTATATTTACATCTCAGGCATGTGTGATTTCAGTGATGTTGCTTCTTAGCCACCTTGCCTGGCTTGCTTCTATTTCTATGTAAAGATGGCTTTCCCCTAAACACCAAGTATGAATATGTTTCAGTAGCTGTTATACAGCAACAGAAAAGGTCCTTTCCTTTGTGCCATTGTTTTTTAGAGACAAATCATCCTTGTATAATCAGTATAAAGTTTTCACTAAGTCCATAAATAAAACTTTTTTTTTTCTAAATCCAGTTTGGATAACTAAAGAAATTAGCTCTGCATATAAAAATTGATTATTACATATTCTTTTTACTTTTTACAACAGCACAGCAGTTAACAGTCTTAATAATCATAGTACTAGATCAAAGAAGCCAGTGCCCCTGCCATAAATAAGGGCACCTGAACTTAAACAGAAAACAATCTGATACAGTTTTTTGTTTGTTTTTGTTTTTTTGACACAGAGTCTCACTCTGTCGCCCAGGCTGGAGTGCAATGGCGCGATCTCAGCTCACTGCAACCTCTGCCTCCCAGGTTCAAGCAATTCTCCTGAGTTTAGAACTAAACAATTATTGAGGGGGTTACATTTTCTATGTTATATAAATTAATATAGAATGATGTTGCCTTTGGAAAATGATAATTTCCCTCAATTTTATCCAACTATGAGGTACTATCTCATGTTTTAAAATAAATAGGCTTCTGGTAGCTGGTATATAAATGAAATTTTGGAAAATCAAATAATGTTTTAAAAGAACAATTTAAAAGAATACCGACTTTTATAATTTAAGAAAAACAAAACAGGTGACAAAGTAACAAACATAGCATGATCTTTTTCTATAAAATAGAAAAAAAGAAAAAATCCTATTTTACGTTTATACATTTCTATCAATAATCACAGAGAACCATTTGGAAAGATATACAGCAAACCATGAGCAGTGGTTCCCTAAGTGAGATGAGACTGGAAAGCAGAAACATCAAGGGGAATCACTTTACTTCAAACATCTCTGTTACAAAAAAAATTTAGTCTTAATGTTTCCCTTGGGGAAAAATTTCTCAGACCATGAAAACCGAAACAGACAGACACTTACACACACACACACACACACACCCCGACACACACACCCACACCCACACCCACACACCCACACACCCACACCCACACACACTCTTCTTTATTTTATCAGACCCTTCTGGGAAATACTGTTAACAAAAATACTAAACTTGAGTCAGAAAACTAGTCTCAGCCTCAATACTCACCAAGTATATGACTTATGGATATCTTTTAATATCAAACAACCTCCATTTCCTTACTTGCAAATTTAAAAAACTTTTATTTTGTTCACCTCAGAAAGTTACTATGAGGATTAATAAGTATGTATCATTTACAAGTTATGAAAAGCTATGCATGTGGCAGTTACATATTTTAAACAACCCGAAATTAGTTGGCAGTAAACACCATAAATGCCAGCATTGGAAATAAAATGGGAGGGTTGCTTTCTTAGCTCCCATTCTCCCCTCGAGTCAAATACCTAATTTAAATAGGATAATACCTGACCACAGTCATCCAACACTTACAGATTAATATTAACTGGCAACCCTGAAAAATGCTTATCTTTTTTTTTTTTTTGAGACGGAGTCTCGCTCTGTCACCCAGACTGGAGTGCGGTGGCGTGATCTCGGCTCACTGCAAGCTCCGCCTCCCGGGTTCAAGTCATTCTCCTGCCTCAGCCTCCTGAGTAGCTGGGACTACAAGCGCCCACCACAACGCCCGGCCGATTTTTTCTATTTTTTAGTAGAGACGGGGTTTCACTGTGTTAGCCAGGATGGTCTCGATCTCCTGACCTCATCATCCTAACTACCTCATATGGTTGTGAAAATTACATGAGTTAAAATATGTAAAGTATTTAGAATAGCGTTTGGCTTACAGAAAGCAATAATTTACTAATACTACCACGATTATGATTATGATAACCTCCCAAGATTTAATGAGTTAAGATAAAAGTGCTTATAAATTATGAAAGTATGACAAGTGATGGAGGTGTTAGAAAAAACTAGGACTTCATTTAAATCTCTTTATCAGGGAAACATCTACTTATTAATGTTTCCTCTCCTCTTAAAGCAGGTAACTACTGTGCAATCGCTAAGTGCTTTCCATGAATTTTTAACTTACAATTTTTCTGAGTAAATTCAAAGTAATTATATTTGATCTTATTGCTAACCCTTGCTTTGACAATACAAATAAATGGAAAGACAAAATTACGAAGGTAAACAGAAATGAAGGTTTCCATAAGTAACTTTCAAAGGTTCAAAAATAATTTTAAGTCTGTTTTGTTTCAATTCAAACCTCCAAACTGATTTCAATTTGAATGCAGCTCCATTAGAAGGAACTATGATGGTCAGCTTCCATTAACATTGAATGAATCATGGGCCCCAACTTCTTGTCTGTTATTATCATTCCTCATTTCTGAGATTCTAGGATGCCATCTAGAATCTTTTAACACCATCAACATGAACATTTAATCACTCTAAATTGATAAAAGCTAGCAAGTGAAGATATACCACCAGAAATATTTAAACCTCATTCAGAAGGGTCGAGTCAAAATTCTCAAAAACTAGCATCCTTTCAATGGATAAGTGAGTTAATCTACTAACACAAACTTCTTTCCTTAGTCCAAATTACAGACCTAATAGATTTTTTGGCTATTCCCTCACAACCTCATTCTTTCAATAAAATACTATGCAGCCAAGAAAAATGATACAGATCAATACTTATAGGCATGGAGATCTCTCTACAATATATTGTTGGAAAAGGCAGGCTGTAGAATAACAAGTATAATCATCTCGGTTTTATAAAAATTCACACAATCGCAGGAAGGCAGAAAAGACTGGAACAATATACACCACAACAATTAAAGTAGCTGACTTAGGGTGGATGGCAAAATTTTGGGTGTTTCTCTATATTTTCTTCATCATCTGGATTTTTTTTCCAATAATAAGTATATACCTTTTTTTTTTTATAATTGGGGAAAATGCTGTTTTCATTAGCTAGTCAGGCAACAAACATATGCCTATGCTTGTCTCAAAAATCTACAGGTCAGAATTGCTTCATTTAGACTTCAAAGACAAATACATTAATTTTAGACCCACTTACTATTTGATCACTGACAACCATCAATACTTCTTTACTTAACTCACCCAGAAGTAAAAAGATACAGTGTGTTAAAAATAAAAATCAGAGGAGCTAGAGGTACCATCATTAAAATCCTTTCAGAAAAAGGCTGTCCACTGACAAGAACGGCCTTCAAATCTTCTGTTTTTAAAACTGCCTCTTTCCATTCTATTAAAAATAAATCGGTATTTAACCAAAATCTGGGCATTTCCAGAGACCCAGAGATCCTTTCTGAAAAACTTTCTGGTTATGCCCATACCTTCCACAGTACATTTTGGAGTAGGGAGATACAATGGTTCTAATCTAGACAGAATAAATAAGTCAAACCCTTTATTTATTTCATATAACTAAAGGTCAGTTTTACCTTGGTATCTTTTCAGTCAAATACTTACACACTCCAGACACTGGCCAGATAACTCAAATTTTAATTGAATTATATATAGATGCTGTCAAAAACCCACTTGAAACAACTGAGTATTTTAAAGATATTCAAAGGATTGCCAATTATCTATTACTCTGGACTTTTTTTCTATTACCGTATCAAGCAATGATTCATACAAAATTACAAATCTAAATAAACTTTAGTGTTCCACAGGAATTTTTCACAAGATTATGTTTTATATAAGCCTTTGGTTTTTAATCAGAAATAATAAAAACATCTATATGAAAAGAATTTTATCTTCTACAAAAGATACTATCCAAGTCATGTATTACTTACATAGAGAGCCACATGTAAATCCTTTTTAGATTGTATTGCCAGATAAGAGCTGCTTTTAGAAGACAATGAGAAATATACAACCCATATTTTTATTTCAGTTTTTGTCTTCACTGCTAGGAGACTCAGGACTAAATTTTATACAGGCTAGGCATCTAGTACATCTTCCAATATTTCACATGGCTCTTGATCTTTTAGTAATATCTAGTACAGAATTCTACTATATACATATTTTATCAAGCTGCTTCATAATCAGGCATAAGATGGTTACTGCCAATGTCAAGAAAAAGTCACTCTGTGTAAATGCTTTTGCTACAGCAACAAGCTATGAAGTACTTAAATGACAACAAATGCTTCAAATTTATCAAGCTTAATTTTCAAATTAGAAGGCTGGGACAAACAGGGATGGCAAAGAAAACAATGGTTTCATTTCTGGTAAAGTATTTCAAAATATACAGCTTCTGTGAAAATATTAAAAGTTTTAAAATTTTAAGTTAGCTTAACTTTACCTACCGTAACTTTTCAAAATTAACATGTTATTTTAATGACAAAAAAGTTTACATACCTTGTGTAAACAAGTGTCCACTACCCAATTGCACACATTTTCCAGGTCATCAGATACCTCAAGCCTAGATTTAACATATTCACAGAGCTCCTCATTACTCATAACATCCCAGATCCCATCACAAGCCAATATGATAAATTCATCCTCTTCTGCTCTTAAAATTTCATAAACCTCAGGCTCTGGAGAAACAAGTTGTTCTGTTGGGCCCTTGCCATCAACACACTTGTAATCATAGTCCCCCAGAGCACGAGATACTGCTAATGAACCATTAACACGTTGTATCATCACGCTGCCTCCTGCATTTTGGATTCGCTCCTTTTCCCTTGGATTGCAAGGTTTGTGATCCTGGGTAGAAAAGCAGACTTGTCCATTCCTATACAGAACAGCACGTGAATCACCACAGTTGATAAAGTAGATATGCTTAGGTGAAATCATAACTCCCACTGCAGTTGAACCACTCCTGTCCATCCCGTTTCTGAGGTCTGAAAAGTTACGCATGTATTCATCAATTTTCAAAAATCCAGTTCTGATACCATTCTTAACATTTTCCACTGAAAGCTCAAGAGCAGATCCTGATTTTCCAGCTGCCCTAAAGTCTTCGTTAGTAGTGATGTGTTCTAATAAATGTGTTGAGCAGTAATTTGCCACTCGGGATCCAGCATGACCATCATAAACTGCAAAAAATGACCAGTCTTCCAAGCCGTGAGGAATACCTACAACAGCTGTGTGTGCATCTTCCATTTCCACTCTCCATCCTTGCATGCTGCTCAGGCCATAACGTAAACCATTCCCAGCACCATGAGCATTATGTTTTTCAGTTTTGGGTTTATCCAAAAATGCACCCATGTTTAGCAATAAATCTGAAATAAAAAATGCAGGTGTTAAATGTTTAAATTTGACAGAAAATGTATCTACAATATTCCCTCTATAGTCTAGTAACTCCTACCTCAAGTATTTTTTTTTGTATTATCCTAATTTACGGGAGCAACAACAAAAGCCCAAGAAATTTCCTCCCCTACATCCTACAGAACAGTGGTTTCTCAGCCCTAGCGCGTAAGAATAATCAGACCAATTAAATCAGAATCCCTAGGGATGGGACACAGATATCATCTTTTAAAAGCCTCTCTGGTGACTTGTATGTGCAGCCACGTTGAGACCACTGTTCTAGGAGAAAGGAAAAAACAAGAAATAAAACTTCGTTAATAATTTTATTCTGATTTAATTTACAAGGTGAGTCTAGGGTTCGACATGTAAGTTTACAGAAGACTGGACAATGAGAATATTCAAAACAGTGAGTCATCTTGTTCAATAAATCAAGGTAGGAAGGTATACTAATATATTTTAGAAGACTTTCAAAAGCAAGTATTGAAATCAAGATTTCTCCTCCCAGTGAACCTAAAGACAACCCCAAAATTCAATTAAAACATAAAAATCTCCATTCTACACACATTTGGTTTTATCACTTTTACTATATATCTATAAAACTGAAAACCTTATCATTACTTTGATTCTGTTAAAAACATACCTTTAACATGGTGCTAAAAAATGGACTTCACTTTGCTGAACTTAAAATCCATGAAGTAGCTACCCAGTGTTGACTGACAAAGACTTAAAATCCTTAGAACTGGAAAGTACTACTATGCATCACCCTCTCCCCGCCTACCCAACTTTACTATTTTATAGAATAAAGCTTTCCCAATTTCAAATGACTTAGATTAGACTTAGAGTAATGGTTCCCAAAAGTATGCAAAAGAATTCTCTGGTATGTTTTCTACATACAATGCTAACCCTACACTCTAACTAGGTGACCTTGGGCAAATTTCTTAGTCACCTATAGCTATACCTCATAGGGCTGCTGTGAAGAATGAGTCAATGTAAAGTGCTTAAAACAGCACTTAAAACACAATAAACACCATAAAATGTTTGCTGTTATATCTGCTCAAAATGCAGACTCCATAGCCCTATTCCCACACCTAAGGATTTTTTTCAATAGATCTTAGATGGAATCATCAAAAAAGCATGCTGGTGATTTAAAGTTTTGAGAGACACTGGTCTAGATCAATTTACCTCCATTTGGGTCTACGTATCTTTGTGAGATTTTTTCCAGGTATGATCATTATTGAACTTTACAATAAAATTACATATCCCCATTTTTAAAAATCTGATGAACCACTCGATATACATATGTAAATATAAGTTACATACCAGTTTTATAATTTTCCTGGGTTATATGTGATACTGTATTAATAAATTACAAATGTATTTATAGAAAAAGAGTCCTGAAAGGATAAGATTAAAATCATGTAAAAATTATTTTTCATTCTATCAGCAGAATGTCATATTTTGTACTGAGAGCAATGTAATAGAATATGCTTGATTACTTTTGAACATGCTGGTTTAATTCTCTGTGATACAATGATTTTAAAGCCTAGTTCTAAGTACATTTTTATATGCTTGCTTGTATAGGCTATTTCATCTGAAAGGCAACTTTAAAAGATACTTAAATGCAAATCAAACAGAATTGTTGGCTGTATTTACTAAATCACTTTTCTTTCTTTTTTGGGGGGTGAGGGGATGCAGTCTCACTCTGTTGAGTGGTGCCATCTCACTGCAACCTCCGCCTCCCAGGTTCACAAGCCATTCTCCTGCTTCAGCCACCCAAGTAGCTGGGACTACAGGCACGTGCCACCATACCTGGCTCAATTTTTTTTTTTTTTTTTTTTTTTTTTGAGATCTACAGGCACGTGCCACCACACCCGGCTCTTTTTTTTTGAGATGGAATCTCGCTTTATCGCCCAGGCTGGAGTGCAACGGCACAATCTCGGCTCACTGCAACCTCCGCCTCTCAGGTTCACACCATTCTCCTGCCTCAGCCTCCCGGGTAGCTGGGGTTACAGGCACGCGCCACCACACCCAGCTAATTTTTTGTATTTTTAGTAGAGATGGGGTTTCGCTATGTTGGCCAGATTGGTCTTGAACTCCTGACCTTGTGATCTGCCCACCTCGGCCTCCCAAAGTGCTAGGATCACAGGCATGAGCCACCACGCCTGGCCAGGACCATTTCTTCCTAGTAGCCATATATGGGATACATGTGATTGTAATGAAATTTTCAACTGCAAAATACGTAGTGAAAAAACTGCTTAAACTAATTCATTCTCCCTTTATTCCCTACTAATTACAAATGCCAGACACTACCTGCACTTTTACCAGCCCTATGACCAAAAGTAAGAATCTTCAACAGTCTTAAGAGCATGATGGGGCAGACTGCACATAGGTCTGGTCCGAAACCAAGCCCCTGCAGAGACAACCAGGGAAGTAATCTGAGAGAGTTAATGGCCCTCGTACCTCTTATTATTTCGTTTCATTTTTGTAACAGAGGCACATTATGTTACGCTTTTATCTTATTTGAGGGACCAAGGAATAAGCAAATACTTCTGTAGTGCTTGTTCTGTGGTAGGCTCTGTCTTAAATGCTTCACAAACATTAACTAATTTAAATTCTACTCTTTAGAAGAACAAATATCAAAAAAGCAAACAATTATCAGGGAAACCTTTAATAAAAAATCTTCAGGCTGGGTGCGGTGGCTCATGCCTGTAATCCCAACACTTTGGGAGGCTGAGGCGGGTGGATCACTTGAGGCAAAGAGTTTGAGACCAGCCTGGTCAACATGGTGAAACCCCGTCTCTATTAAAAATACAACAATTGGCCGGGCATGGTGGTGGGTGCCTGTGATCCCAGCTACTTGGGGGGCTGAGACAGGAGAACTGCTTGAACCTGGGAGGCAGAGGTTGTGGTGAGCCGGGATCGTGCCACTGTTCTAGCCTGGGCAACAGAGCAAGACTCCGTCTCAAAAACAAACAAACAAAAAATCATAAAACTTCAAGAAAAGACGACCAAATACTTCAAAATTCTCCTCCTTACTGCACTTGGCACACTTTTTTAGAGGGGGCACATGGACATTGGCAAGCCTTGCTTAAGAACAGCACAATCTGTCAATCCCATCTGCTTCCTATCAAAGAAAATGCGGTGGTGTTAGGGATGCTTAAGGCTCATGGATAAAATTTTTCCCAAAGGTTTCTGAAGGCTAGTAAGTTGCTCTTTCGACTAGAAAAGTAACATAAATAGCGATAACAATGCCTCATTTTTTAATGAGTTCTATATGTCAGGCACTACACTAAGATACTGATATACACTATATCATTTAATTCTAATAACAACTTATTAAGGTTAGCACTATTTATATTCTCATTTTACCTTGAGAAAACTGGGATACCTAGGGTATCCAGACAACACAACTAAGTGGCTAATCAGAAATCGAACCTATTAAGACTAGCCTAAATCTTGCATTCTCAAACTCTGGGCTTCAGTGGCTAATGTATTGCAAGCTTTTTTCTTCCTTTTAAAAAATAAATAATAGTTATATAAATGTTCAGGGGCTCAAAAGGCAACTCAATGTCATATCCCTGACTGGATACTGACACAGATAAACAGAATTACTAGAAAAACTGGTGAAATCCAAAGACTAGAGTTTAGTTAACAGAAGAGTAATGTTAGTTTTTTTTAGTTTTTGATAAATGCACTACAGTAAATGCAAAAAGTTAACATTAGTGGCCAAGTGTGGTAGCTCATGCCTGTAATCTCAACACTTTGGGAGGCCAAGGTAGGAGAATCACTTGGGCCCAGGAGTTCGAGATCAGCCTGGACAACATAATGAGACTCCATTTCTACAAAAAATTAAAAATTAGCCAGACATGGTGGCGCACAGCTGTAGCCTGGGTTACTCAGGAGGCTGGGGTGGGAGATCTCCGGAGCCTGGGAGGTTGAGGCTGCAGTGAGCCCTGATTATACCACTGCACTCCAGTGGTATGACAGGTGACACAGCAAGACCCTGTCTCAAAAAAAAAGTTAACGTTAGTGGAAACTGGGTAGGGGGTAGATGGGGAAGACTCTGTACTACCTTTGCAAACTTTTCTGTAAATCTGAAATTATTTCAACATTAAAAGTTTATTTAAAAAATGAAAACTAAAAGGTAAGCCTCAGTTAAGTCATTCCAAGTACAGTGTAGTACAAGCAAGGTAGACTGGCTATGGAAAATCTCTCCACCTGTGATTTTGCCAAACATGCTAAGGTGGCTTAGAAATGTATCCTAAAAATACCAAGATTATATAATAATTGGAAACTCCGATCCAGTGATTCTATTTCTGAGATGTTATAACCACTCTTGGTCTATGACAGATCATTTTCTTTTTTAATGGATAAACAATCTGAGCAACAAAATAACGTAATATTGGATTATAACCCATAGTACAAACATTCATGAGTCTTTGCTGATAAAAATAAAGGACTGAATACGTAAATGAATGGGGATACCAGACAAACCTTTAATGCAGAAGAATGCCAAACAGTTTATGTAGATCTTCCACCTTCAAATAGGTCAAGCACAACTTCCCACCCCATAAGGGTGGATTGGGCAGTTATTTTCTTTTCAAAAAGTACAAAATGAAAACGAGGGAGAGAATAACTCTACAGTGGAGAAATCTGACAAACACTACCTCAGCCAGGTAATCAAACTTGACATCAACGGTTTATATTCTTGGCATAATCTAATGAGAAAGGCACTGTACCTCAGTGGTCTTCCTCCAAAACAAAATCCATAATAACCCCGTCTAATCATAAGAAAAGCATTACAGAAACTCCAATAGAAGGATATCCTACAAAATATCTGACCAGTACTCCTCAAAATTGTCAAGGCGATAAAAAACAAGAAAAGCCTGAGAAACTGCCACAGCCAACAGGGGCCTAAGGAGACATGATGACTAAATGTAACGTGGTACATCCTTAATGGGTAGAAAAAGGACATTAGGTTAAAACTAAGAAAATGCAAATAAAGAATGGGCTTTATGGGCTTTAGTTAACAATGTATCAGTATTGGCTCATTAATTGTAAGGGTTCAAGTGGACAGTTCTCACTTGGGTTTTCTCATATTACTGCATACAAATACTGGCTGGGGAGAAGGTCACCTGAAAGCTCACTTAACATGATAGGCAGCTGATGAGGGATGTTGGCTAGGAATTTAGCTGAGACTGTCCCAAGGAGTATCTTCTGTATGTGGCCTCTCCAGTTTGAGGATTTCAACACGGTCAGGCTTCTTACATGTCACCTGGTTTCCCAGGCAGAGGTACATGGTATTTTCTGACCCACCCTCAGAAGTCACTTCTGCTGCATTATTGGTTACAAGAAAGTCACTAAGTCTTGTTCAGATTGAAGACAAAGGAACGTAGACCCCACCACTCAAAGGAGAAGATTACTAAATAGGTTGCAGACATGTATTTTTTATTTTTAGAGACAGGATCTTGCTCTGTCACCCATGTTGGAGTGCAGTGGTACAATCACAGACCACTGCAGCCTTGAACTCCTGGCCTCCAGCAATCCTCCCACCTCAAAAGTGCTGGAATTACAGGTGTGAGCCACCACACCTGGCCTGTTTGGTAGTTTTAATACATGTCTGGGCTGGGCATGGTGGCTCATGCCTGGAATCCAAGCACTTTGGGACGCCTAGCTGGGAGGATCACTGGAGGCCAGGAGTTCGAGGCCGCCTGGGCAACATAGCAAGACCCTATCTCTACCAAAAAAAAATTGGGGAAAAATATTAGCCTAGCATGGTGGCGTATGCCTGCAGCACCAGTTACTTGGGAGGCTGAGGCAGGAGGATCACTTGAGCCCAAGAGATTGAGGCTGTAGTGAACTATGATCATGCCACTATACTCTAGCCTGAGCGACAGAGTGAGACCCTGTCTCTTGAAAAAAAAAAAAGAAAGAAAAAAAAGACCAGGTGGGGTGGCTCACGCCTGTAATCCCAGCACTTTGGGAGGCCGAGGAGGGCAGATCACCTGAGGTCAGGAGTTTGAGATCAGCCTGGCCAATATGGTGAAACCCTGTCTCTACTAAAAATACAAAAATTAGCCCCGGTGTGGTGGCAAGCGCCTGTCATCCCAGCTACTTAGGAGGCTGAAGCAGGAAGATCACTTGAACCTGAGAGGTGGAGGTTGCAGTGATTGCGCCACCGCACTCCAGCCTGGGTGACAGAGTAAGACCCCGTCTCAAAAAAAAAAAAAAAAAAAAAAAAGCAAAAGACTGGAGGTTTATCTTGCAAAGAGTGAACTATAGAGACTCTGGGTTTAGAGATAGCAGATTTAGCTGAGGACCAGAGTAAGAAGCCTTACAGAAAACCAGTGATATAAACTATAAATTTGCATAATGAATGCTGATATGCTCAGCCTGCTCAGCCTTCTTTTTTTTTTGAGATGGAGTCTTCCTCCGTCGCCCAGGCTGGAGTGCAGTAGCGCGATCTCGGCTCACTGCAAGCTCCGCCTCCCAGGTTCACACCATTCTCCTGCCTCAGCCTCCCAAGTAGCTGGGACTACAGGCGCCCGCCACCACGCCTGGCTAATTTTTTCTATTTTTAGTAGAGACGGGGTTTCACCGTGTTAGCTAGGAAGGTCTTGATCTCCTGACCTCGTGATCCGCCCGCCTCGGCCTCCCAAAGTGCTGGGATTACAGGCATGAGCCAACACGCCCGGCCTGCTCAGCCTTCTTTACCAACTCCCAGAAATCAAGGAAACCACAAGCAGGCAACAGCTCTATTGCTCTCTGAGGAAATTCACTAGTCCCAGAGAAAGTACCCACAGATTACTTACACACAGGAATACTCCATAAAATGCTTGGTCTCCACAATCATCCCACAGCGAGGCCTATCAAATGACATCCCTGTCAAGGCTGTCAGGGCTACACTTAAATATGAGGAGCTATCCAAAGATTACCAGATACTGAAAGGAAACATACAACATGAAAAGCAAAATAAATCAAACAAAGAAAAAGGAATCAGAAGGAAAAAACCATGCAAGGACTAGGGAAAAAAAAATCCTTAAGAGAAATAAAAAAGTATTCTATTCGTGAACCAAAAAGATATTAAAAACAAACAAACAAACAAACAAACAAATAAACAAAACCAGGCTGGGTGATGCAGTAGTTCATGCCTGCAACCCCAGGGCTTTGGGAGTTCAAGGTAGGAGGATTGCTTGAGGCCAGTAGCTCGAGACCAGCCTGGACAACAAAGTGAGACTCTGTCTCTATAAAAAAAAATTTTTTTATGCCGGGCACAGTGGCTCACGCCTGTAATCCCAGCACTTTGGGAAGCCGAGGCGGGTGGATCACCTTACGTCAGGAGTTCGAGACCAGCCTGGCCAACACGGTAAAACCCCATCTCTACTAAAATTACAAAAATTAGCCGGGCATGGTGGCACGTGCCTGTAATCCCAGCTACTGGGGGGCTGAAGCAGGAGGATCACTTGAACCTGAGAGACGGAGGTTACCGTGAGCTGAGATCGTACCACTGCACTCCAGCCTGGGCAATGGAGCGAGACTCTGTCTCTCAAAAAAAAAAAAAAAAAAAGAAAGAAAAAAAATTTTAATTAGCTGGGTACAGTAGCAAGCACATGTAGTCCTAGCTACTAGGGAAGCTGCAGCGGGAGGACTGCCTTAGCCCAGGAGTTCAAGACTGTAGTGATGGGCCACTGTACTTCAGCCTGGGTAACAGAGTGACAACATGTCTCTAAAAAATTTAAAAAAAAAAAAAAAAAAATTCAGAGGAAAGAAAAGTGCTTTTTGAAATTAAAATGGCATACAAATGGCCAATAGATATGTGAAAAAATGCTCAACCTCACTAATCATCAGGGAAACGCAAATTAAAGGCACAATGACATATCATCTCACACCTCTCAGAATGGCTATTAGGAAAAGATAACAGGTATTGGTAAGGATATGGAGAAAACTGAACCTTTGTACACTGATGGTGGTTATATAAATTATTACAGTAATTCTGGACAACTATCTATTCTTCAAAAAACTAAAACCAGAATTACCATATGATCCAGCAATCCCACTTCTGGGTATATAACCCTAAGGAACTGAATTCAGTATGTGGAAGAAGTATCGGCACTCCCATGTTCACTGTGGCATTATTTACCAAAACCAAGTTATGCAATCAACCTAAGTGTCCATCAATGAATGAATGGATAAAGAAAATGTGGTGTATATATACACAATGGAATACTGTTCAGCCTTAAAAAAAGAAGGAAATTCTGTCATTTACAACAACATGGATGAACCCGGAGGATATTATGCTAAGTAAAATAAGCCAGGAATAGAAAGACAAATATTGTATATTCTCACTTGCATGTGACATCTAAAACAATCAAACTCACAGAAGCAGAGAGTAGAATGGTAGTTACCAGAGGCTGGGAGGGTGGTGCAAAATGGGGAGATGTTGGTCAAAGGATAGAAAGTTGTGGTTAGACAGGTGGAATAAATAATAATTATTTAAGGTGATAGATACGTTCATTAGCTTGATTCAATCATTTTACACTGCATACATATGTTATAACATCATTTTATACCTACTACATATGTAAGATTATAATGTCAAGTTAAAGAAAACATTTTAAAAATAAAAATGACAGGCCAGGCACAGTGACTCACGCCTGTAATCCCAGTACTTTGGGAGGCCGAGGTAGGCAAATCACCTGAGGTCAGGAGTTTGAGACCACCCTGGCCAACATGGCGAAACCCCATCTCTACTGAAAATACAAAAATTAGCCGGGCATGGTTTGTGGGCTGTAATCCCAGCTACTCGGGAGGCTGAGGCAGGAAAATCGCTTGAATCCAGGAGATGGAGGTTGCAGTGAGCTGAGATCGTGCCACTGCACTCCAGCCTGGGCGACAGAGCGAGACTCCATCTCAATACAATACAATACAATACAATACAATACAATACAATACAATACAATACAATACAATAACATAACATAAAATAACATAAAATAAAAATAATTAAAATGACAGAAAATTGTCAATAAAAGTTTAGAAAATCAAACTAAAAAAAAAAAATCCAAAGTAAAATCCCCCAGACCCCTCCCCTTCACAAAAACCAAACAGACTCAAAGTAGTAAAGAATAAAACTAAGAAAGCTGCAGGATCAGTTATTACAGAAAGAAGAAGAAAAGGAAAGAGAACTAAACACCCTAAGTGTCAGGACTGAAAGTAGAACCAACCACACACACATACAGAGACACAAAAAGCAACTGAAATTTCAAAACACTGGTGATAAAGATAAAACCTAAAATTTCCCAGAGGGGAAAAAGGGGAAAAAATAAGTCACACATAAAGAATTAAGAACCCAAACAGCATGAGAAATCTCCAGAGTGATATTTGGTAGAATAAAAATGCATATAATTTCCTGGAGAATTGTTGGTTATAGAGTATCCACCCAGAGAAATTTTCACATATATACAAGCAGAAGCATACAATAATGCTGATACAATGTAAATCTCTACAGAATTTAAAAGTATAGATTACATTAACTTGTATCACCATGAGTAAATCAAAACAAAGTAGCTGGAAAATGATACATACAGTATGATGCCATTATGCAAAGTTATAAAACTTACAAAGCAGAAGCTGGGAGCGGTGGCTCACGCCTGTAATCCCAGCACTTTGGGAAGCTGAGGCAGGCGAATCACAAGGTCAGGAGTTCGACACCAGCCTGGCCAACATGGTGAAACCCCATCTCTACTAAAAATAGAAAAAAATTAACCAGGCATAGTGGCGGGCACCTGTAATCTCAGCTGTTCGGCAGGCTGAGGCAGGAGAATAGCTTGAACCTGGGATGCAGAGGTTGCAGTGAGCCGAGATCACTCCACTGCACTCCAGCCTGGGCAACAGAACGAGACTCCGTCTCAAAAAAACAAAAACACAAATAAAATTTACAAAGCAATAGATTAGTTTACATACATGAATATGTGGCAAAAGTATTTAAAAACATGCTTGAGTTGTATAAACACTAAAACTACTAACACCAACTTGATAGTACTTACTTCTAGGGAAATAGTGAAGTGGTAATATTTAAAGTTGGTTAACATGTCTCTGAGATCAATTTGAAGCAAACAGCAAAATGTTAATGTCTGTTAAATCTTAGTGATGAGAACATGGATCCTTATGTTAAGAAGCAAAAATGTTCATGCTGCAAGACTATTCAAATAAGCTGCACACACTGATATAACAACAGTTCATGTCTCAGTAAAATCTTATTTCAACACAATAATTGTACAATTTATTTTATTATTAAATGGTCATTAAATACCCATTTCCTTGACAAATATTACAGTAAAACTTAGTCAACAAAAATATGGGTACTTGCGCTGTTCAATTTATGGAGTGTGAAAATGCTATGTAAACACATATGTAGAACAGAAACTGTTTAGCCAAAATAAATGTCACTTCTGTTTTAACAGACGCCTGGTCTAACGCTTACAAATAAAAGATCAACTCATTTAAATGTATCTGCCTACTAAATTTTTTGAGAGTTCTTTAAAATTACTTTCAAAAGAAATGGAAAAAAATGCCTTAAAAAGTAAGAACAAGCAAAGGGGAGAAAAGCTTCAAAAAGTGATACAGGAAAAAAAGACATGAGAGTAAGTTTCAATATTTTCTCAAAATCAAATATACATGGCCAGGCACAGTGGCTCATGCCTGTAATCCCAACACTTTGGGAGGCTGAGACGGGCAGATCACCTGACTTCAAGAGTTTGAGACCAGCCTGGCCAACATGGTGAAACTCCATCTCTACTAAAAATACACAAAAAAATTAGCTGGATGTGGTGGCGGGCACCTATAGTCCCAGCTACTCGAGAGGCTGAGGCAGGAGACTTGCTTGAACCTGGGGGCAGAGGTTGCAGTGAGCTGAGATTGGGCCATTGCACTCCAGCCTGGGCAACAGGGCAAGACGGTCTCAAAAAAAAAAAAAAAAAAAAAAAATCAAATAAACTCAAATTTCTCTACTAGTATCAAATAATGATCTGTCCACTCTACTAGTATCAAATAATGATCTGTCCACAATGCCCAATGGTAGCTTAATCTTTTGTGAAATATTTTTATAATGAAAACATTCACATTCACAAGATACAATCCACATGATAAAAGTGTTTCTAGTTCAAGACAGGTGGAACAAAGCCATTTATCTCTAATCCCTCCCAACATGCCATCAAAATGTTAGTAAAGAAAAAATTTTAAAAAGGTGTAAAACACGAAGCAATGAAAAATTAAGAGCAGGAAATGGGGGCGAGAGGTATGCCATCAATGGGTAGAGATATCAAAAGCCTTTGGAAGCCATAAAGCAGATAGAAGCAGTGATTAATAAAAAAAACAATGGGCAGGCTACAGTGGCTCATGCCTGTAATCCTAGCACTTTGGGAGGCCAAGGCAGGTGGATAAACTGAGGTCAGGAGTTCGAGACCAGCCTGGCCAACAGGGCGAAACCCCATCTCTACTAAAAATACAAAAAATTAGCCGGGCGTGGTGGCAGGCACCTGTAATCCCAGCTACTTGGGAGGCTGAGGCAGGAGAATTGCTTGAACCTGGCAGGCAGAGGTTGCAGTGAGCTGAGATCACGCCATTGCACTCCAGCCTGGCGACAGAGGCTCTCGAAAATAAATAAATAAATAAAAATAAAAAAGAATGGAAGGACCAGCAGCTTAGCAAGTTAGAACTGCGGAGGGAATCCTAGACAGTTTGAGAACTCAGACATAGTACGTTCACAGATGTAGTAAAATAGGATCATGCCTGCAAGTAAGAATGAGGGTGAAACTAAGTTATAGAGAACCATCAACCCCAGTCTCCTCTCATACAGACAAAAAGCAGAAGTGTTCTGTCTTTTCTCAAGAAACTTAAGATGAATTCTCTATTCATATTTAAGAATAAGTATAAACAGCTAAGGATAATGAGGCATGTGAAGAAACAAAGGCAGCATGGCTGGGCATGGTGGCTCACACCTGTAATCCCACCACTTTGGGAGGCTGAAGCAGGTGGACTGCTTGAGCCCAGGAGTTCAAGACCAGCCTGGGCAATATGGTGAAACCTCATCTCCATAAAAAATACAAAAAGATTAGCCAGGTGTGGTGGCGGCATGCCTGTAGTCCCAGCTACCCGGGAGACTGAAGTGGGAAGATTACCTTAGCCCAGGAGATCAAGGCTGAAGTGCTTGGGGGAAAAACAACAACAACAAAAAACCCAAATTGGCACCTCCCCTCTCTATCTTGCTTCCTCTGTTGCTATGTGATCCCAGTAAAAGAAAGAAAAGAGTGGGAGGGGGAGGAGGTGGGGGGAGGGGAGGGGGAGGGGAGTGGGAAGGGGAGGGAAGGAGGGAAGGAGGGAAGGAGGGAAGGAGGGAAGGAAGGAAGGAAGGAAGGAAGGAAGGAAGGAAGGAAGGAAGGAAGGAAGGAAGGAAAGCAGGCAGGCAGGCAGGCAAACTGGGCATAGTGGCTCATGCCTGTAATCCTAGCACTTTGGAAGGCTGAGGCAGGAGGATCGCTTGAGGCCAGGAGTTGAAGACCAGCCCAGGGAACACAGCAAAGTCCCATCTCTACGACAGATTAAAAAATTAACCAGTCATGCTGGCACGTGCCTGTGATCCCAGCCAATTCAGGAGGCTGAGATGGGTGGACTGCTTAAGCCTGGGAGGTTGAGGCTGCAGTGAGCCATGATCGTACTGTTGTACTCCAGCCTGAGCAACAAAGCAAGACCCTGTCTCAAAAAAAAAGAAAGAAACGCAGCAGCACTAAAGCCATGATAAACACTGGGAGAAGAGAAGGAAAAAACTAAATCAAAGAAGACTTCTTCTTTTAAATCAGAAATCAGAATCCTCAGATTCAAAAAGATACTTCATCTGGCTTCCATAGAATAACAGGATGTTAACAAATGGAACATAGTACAAAAAAAACTGCTTTTCAGATTTAAACATGACTGCCTCAATCCATCCCCCTTCTTAAAAACAAACAAACAAACAAAACCCAAAAATTCTTGATGGTTTTTGAAAGTTAAAGTAAGCCAAAGCAATCTCCTGGACTGTGTATCAAATTAAAAAATTTAAAGGTGAAGGCTGGGCGCGGTGTCTCACGCCTGTAATCCTAGCACCTTGGGAGGCCGAGGTGGGCAGATGGCGAGGTCAGGAGATTGAGACCACCCTGGCTAACATGGTGAAACCCCATCTCTAAGAAAAATACAAAAAGTTAGCCGGGCATGGTGGCGGGCACCTGTAGTCCCAGCTACTCGGGAGGATGAGGCAGGAGAACGGCATGAACCCGGGAGGCGGAGCTTGCAGTCAGCCAAGATCGCACCACTGCACTCCAGCCTGGGCGACAGAGCAAGACTCCATTACAAAAAAAAAAAAAAAAAAAAGTAAAGGTGAACATCACAGAGGTTCAATCCAGGAAATGCAGTGCTGGACCAAATATTCCAGAAATTGAGAAGAAATGAAATTATCAAAGAAACAATAAAACAAAAATAATTTTTCAGAGCTGAGGGAAGATACAAATACTCAGACTCAAAGCCTACTGCTTGGCGGAGAGGCAGAGCAGGGGAGAGATCCCATGTTTAGACAGATCATTATGGACTTTCAGATGGCCAAGAATTAAAAGAAACTTAAAAGCTTTTGGAAGCAGTATGGTGCTTCTTCAAAAAATTATAAATAAAACAACCATATGATCCAGCAATGCCACTTCTGTGTATGTATCCAAAAAAATGACAGTGGGATCTCAAAGAGACATTTCTATTTGTACACCCATGATCGTAGTACCCATATTATGCATAACAGCCAAGAGGTAGAAGCAACCCAAATGTCCAATGACAAACGAATGGATAAACAAAATGTAGTATATACACAGAATGAATTATTCTTCAGCCTTAAAAAAAGTGAAGCAAATCCCGTCACATGCTACAACATGGACAACACGTCAGTCACAAAAAGACAAATACTACATGATTCCACTTACATGGGGTATCTAAAACAGTCAAATTCATAGAAAAAGAAAGCAGAGTGATAGTTACCATGGACTGGAGGTAGAAGGGGAAAGGGGAAGCTGTTGTTTAATGGGCATAGAGTTTCAGTTTTGCAAGATGAAAAAGTTCTGGAGATTTGTTGCACAATAATGTGAATATACTTAACACTACTGAACTGTATGCTTATTTTTCTTTTTTGCAGCAACCATGGCCTGATATGAACTGTACACTTAAAAATGGTTAAGATGGTTATGTTGTATTATGTGCTTTTTGTACTACAATTAAATTTTATTTAAGCTTTTGGGGGTAAGAGTAGAGCTAGAAAGTCATCTACACAAAAAGAAGAATCCAAATAGCACGAGACTTCTCATCAACAAAACTAGACCACAGAAAATTCCTTTGACATTCCACAGCAGAAAATCAAATGATAATGTCTAAATGAAAAATCATTAAATAGTTGTATAAACCTTTTAGTTAAAAATCAGGCCAGGCACAATGGCTCACGCCAATAATCCCAGCACTTTGGGAGGCTCAGGCGGGTGGATTGCCTGAGTCCAGCAGTTTGAGACCAGCCTGGGCAACATAGTGAGACCCTGTCTCTATAAAAAAAAAAACAACTTCAAAAATTAACTGGGCACGGTGGTGTGCGCCTGTAGCCCCAGCTACCTGGGAGGCTGAGGTGGGAGGATTGCTTGAGCCCAGGAGGTGGAGGGTGCAGTGAGCTGAGATGATATGACTGTGTTCCAGCCTCGATGACAGAGCAAGACCCTGTCTCAAAAGAAAAAAAGCTTGTACACATGAAATACTTAAAATAATGTGCTTCTATCTTCAAAATTTAACTGATGCCACATATACTCCAAAGTGTTACCAAGAAATATTTCTATGATATAGCCAAGTACTCTTCACTTCCAGCCTGTTCCTAGACAATGTGTAGATTAATGGCTTTCATTATTATAAAACATTGCTAAAATAAATGATAGTAGTAATAAAATCTAATAACCAGCTTATGTTCAAAGAGATGCTTGAAAAGTCACATACTAATAACACCATTCCAGGACCTTACAGAACATACTCATTCACAAACACCTGCATCAAATCCTAAACTGCTTGAATGAGAAGCAAAAGAAAAACAACTCCACCCATCAGTAAACTCACAGAAACAGAACATGTAGCTCACATCCTTTCTTCCAATTCTTAGTATCATCAGAATTAAATTATTTAAGTCCTCCCCCTTCCAAATCAATTCTGATAAACTGTAGTAGCATTCACTTAAGATTTTCAAAATCATAACTGACATTCAAAAGGGCTTGAATAATTGTTTAAGAGATATTTTACAGTTTTCATTATAACTGCTGAATAACATTGGCATTGACCACACCCAGGTCCAATGGCAAGGAGATGTTACTGATAAAAATAGGCTAGTCACTTTTAATAATTCTCCAAAAGCTGGAAACTATAGCTCTACATTAGAGCAAGATTATGAAAACAAATTTATTCAGTAAATCAGATTCTCTGAAATCATAAGTGAGAGACCCCAGATACAAGAATAATTTAGATTTTCTTGTCCTAAATCAAAAGCTCAGCTAGAAATTTCAAACTCAGGACAACAGTGTAACTTATCCCTCTCCAAGCCTTTCAACAAGAAAAATATAGTTCATAAAACGGAAATAGCTTTGTTGACAGTGGTATTTTGCTTTAGTCGCAAATTTAATCTGAGAAAAAAAATCTATCACACTGAATACATACAGTGTGCTCTAAAAACCAAACTACATGCAGACCTATGAAAAGTATATATTCAGGCTATATCAAAAACAGAAAAGTACCACTTAATCAACTTTAAAGTAGCAGTTCTCAACACAGGGCAAGGTATCATACAAGAGGAATTAATTTAACGTCACTTGTCATGCTTTTTCAAATTCTACAAGACACAACTATAGGCAGGAACTTAGATGAATCTCATTAACAATGCTGAAAGAAACTAGAAATCAAAGAGTATACAATGTATGATTCCATTTAAATGAAATGTAAAAACAGGCAAAACAGTTTAGAAGCCAGGTAAGCATAAAATGTATACAATAATTAGGATTACTATAAAACCCAATAATATTAAAGTCATTATCAAAATATTTTTTAAAACTTGGCATAGTAATACATGTCTTCTTCACTAACACAATAGTATCTAGTGGCAGGTCTAATAAGTGTCATAATTCTGAAGTAGTGGTGAGTTTAATAATATTTTAAGATACCTGCAACAACTATAAAGTGATATAGAAATATGTGACTTCTAAAGAAGACAAGTAAAAAAGTATTGCTATACTACATTGATAATTGAAGAAAATGTTAAAATTCAGTTAGAGATTAGTGAAAATAAAAACATGATCCTCCTGAATTTTACTGATAGATCCCTATGTGGGTCTGTGGGCTCCAGCTTAAGAACCCCTGATTTAGTCTGTGCCAACAGCAACTTAGGGGAGAAGAAGGGAGGCATAATCTATCAAGTAGTCAGTTTTGAACATGTTCAGTTAGAGATGTCTATTATATGTCCAGTGGAGATACTGCAGGAAGGTGGATCCAGAAATAAAGCATTCAGGAGTGGGATCAAGAATGAAGACATAAATTTGGGGGCATTTATATGATAATTAAATCTCCACTTAAACCCCTTGAGAACAGAGTAAATATAATTTAAAAAGAGAAGACACTAAAGAACTAAGTTCTTGAGCACTCCAACATTTAAAGGTCAAGAGATGAAAAAAAATGCAGTAAAAATTACTGAGAATCAGCAACCAGAGTTGTGGGAGGAAAACCAACAGTGTGGTACCCCTGACAACAAAGAAAAATGTGCTTACAGAGGAGGAAGTGATGAACTGCGTCAAATGCTGCTAACAGGTCAATGTCCTATCAAAAAGAACAACCACTGGATACCTATTAGAGCAGCAGACATTTTCTATGTGCTAAGAATTGTTTCAACGTATTTACAGGCATGAACTCATTTAATCCTCACAATAATCCTATGAGGAAGGTACTATTATAATCACTACATTACAAATAAGGAAACATACAATGAGGTTAAGAACTTGCCAAAGACACACAACTATCAAGTGGTAAAACTAAGAACTAGGCCGGGCACAGTGGCTCACGCCTGTAATGCCAGCACTTTGGGAGGCCGAGGTGGGCGGATCACAAGGTCAGGAGATCGAGACCATACTGGCTAATACGGTGAAACCCCATCTCTAATAAAGACACAAAAAATTAGCCAGGCACGGTGGCGGATGCCTGTAGTCCCAGCTACTCTGGAGGCTGAGGCAGGAGAATGGTGTGAACCCGGAAGGCGGAGCTTGCAGTGAGCCGAGATCGCGCCACTGCACTCCAGCCTGGGCGACTGAGCGAGACTCTGTCTTGAAAAAAAGAAGAAAAAAAAACTAAGATACTAAACCATGCAGTCCAATTCCAAAGCCAAATCTCATCCTCAGGCTCAAAGTTGTGTCAAAAAGCTCTCTGGCTAATTCTCTCCCTTCCTCCTGGGGCTCACTGGTATGCCCTTCAATGTACTTAAGTAATAAAGAAGCTGAAGCTTTAGGCTTTACTGGGTGGTGATGAGGAGGCAGGCCTTTTAGCTTCCTCTGGTTTTAGGTCATTCAGGCCTACCTAACAACTTACGTAAACCTTATCCCAGTATCCAGCTGTACTTGATTCTGGAGACTGACTCTCCAACCAGTTAAATACCTATTATTCTGTCTTACTTATCCTACTCTGTGCAGATATTTGTTTCCAAAACCACACGGGAAGAATGTTCAAGGCAAAATGTGGATATTCCTCATCTAAATGGTCTGATTTCATCGAATGTCACTTGGCAAGTAATACAACACAGTAGTTAAGAACATGCACATGGGACAGTCTAAGATGGTAGTGGTGGTCACAGCAGAGGTTTTTAATATCCTCCCCCAGACAAAGCAATCCAACAACAAAGGTATTATTCCCCCATAAACTACAAACTGTTATAAGACCCAAGTGGTATTAGCATTTGTGCGAAAGGAAGCAAAAGGAAAACAGGCTTCTGAAGATCCTGAGATGAGAGAAACTCCAACATCACCAATAGCTACTCACTGAAAAGTGTGACAGGATAATCTAGTAACAGCTAAAACTGAAAGGGAATTCTGCAAGACCCAACTGCTGGGGTCATGCAAAGGGACCAATATACAACAAGATCTGATAGTGCTGGAGCAATCTAGATCCCATAAACTCTGAAATAAATGCTCCCTTGTTAGATGAAGCTCTACACTAAAGAAAAACTGCTAAGAAGAAACTCTAAATTACAAAAAAATCCACACATACCCTACCTTCCTAAAAGTTCAGGAAAACATCACGGTCCAATTCTACACAAAGTAATTATAAGAAAGAAAAAAAATATGAAAAATAAAGCCCCTAGAGTCAAAGAAAGCATACTAGGAAAAAAGTGCCTACTAAACAGAGGAAACCTGTAACCTATTATTTCAAAACAAACTAAAGAGAAAAGTAAAAAAAGAAAAGCAAATCACAATTAGAAAACTTAAATATTAGGTAATCAAGAACAAAGTAATTATAAATTACTAGTATTGGCCAGGCACTGTGGTTCACTCCTGTAATCCCAGTACTTTGGGAGGCCGAGGCAGGTGGATCACCTGAGGTGGGGAGTTTGAGACCAGCCTGACCAACATGGAGAAACCCCATCTCTACTAAAAATACAAAAAATTAGCCAGGCGTGGTGGTGCATGCCTGTAATCCCAGCTACTCAGGAGGCTGAGGCAGGAGAATCACTTGAACCCGGGAGGCGGAGGTGGCGATGAGCCAAGATCATGCCATTGCACTCCAGCCTGGGCAACAAGAGCAAAACTCTGTCTCAAAAAAATAAATAAATAAAAATTAAGAAAAAAAAGAAATTACTAGTATTTCCCATATGTCTGGAGTATCATCCATAGAGAATGTTTCTCACGATATAACATACAGCCATTTCAGAACCCAAAACACCAATATTCCTGACCAAACAGCTCAAACACTGATGTCCTGTGTGGTAGAATTAGCCAACTATCAGTCGTAAGAAGCAGCTTCTCAAAATAAGATACTTTGTGGCATTTCAAACTATTGGTAACGCCTCGATTCTGGAAACTCTTAACACTTGTGTTGACTTTCAAAACACTCTCAAATCAAAAAAATCTTTATTCTTTTTTCTTTATTCTTTATTCTTTTTTCTGTACCCTCTGAAAAAGGGAAGTGGGGTCTCAAGATAATAATTAACCTTCAACCCAAAACACAGCATCTGCCCTCTGATGCAATCTCATGGCTTAAGCTATGTCTACACTGACTTCTCAGATGAATTTTAGTCTAGATTTTAAACATAAAGCTTGGCTATGCTACATCTCTCTTCAAATATAACATAATCAAAAACTTCATCTCTGCACCCAAGCCACCTTCATATGCCTACCCACCTATTTGTATTAGTAAGAGCATTCCTCTAGTATTAATCCAGGACAGAAGCCATAAATCTTCTGATATATATTCAACCACCATTAAATCACTATGTTCCATCAATCTTGTTTTTCAGTGTCTCTCTTACCCTCCCATCCTAATTTTAGCATCATCACATAATGCATTGATTATCTAACTTCTTCCTAGTGGATCTCCCTGACTTCAACCCCATCTTCCTCTAATCCACCTACAGATTATCATGAGCTTGATTTCCCTAAAACACACGTTAAATGTCCCTAAAAGATGCAGTGGTTTTTTACACCCTTATCAAGAACCTTCTCTAATTTGTCATGCCTAGGCTCTACACAGCTCAACTTCATCATGGTCATTCCCATCTCAAAAGTAGTCAGTTTTTTCTACTTTATTTAGCTAGCCAAATCCTTCAAGGTGCCTGTGAAATAATATTTCCTAGGCTGGGTATGGTGCCTCATGCCTGTAATCCCAGCACTTCTGGAGGCCAAAATGGGAAGATCACTTGAGCACAGGAGTTGGAGACCAATCAGCTTGGGCAACATAGTGAGACTCTGTCTATACAAACAATTTAAAAATTAGCCAGGTATGGTGACACACATCCGTGGTCCCGGCTGCTTGGGAGGCTGGGGTAGGACGACTGCTTGAACCTAGGAGATCGAGGCTGCAGTGAGCTGTGATCTGCACTCCAGCCTGGGCAAAAGAGCAAGTCCCTGTCTCCAAAACAAAACAAAACACTTCTTCCACTTTGATGTCATCCCAACTCTTCCTACCACCATCTCACCACTCCTATAAAATCATTTGGATTCCTTTTAACATTTTTGCTCTTCTTAGCTCCTTTCCTACCCTAATTCGTGAGCTTGGCATCTAGTAGGTACTAAATAAAATATGTGTTAACTTAAAAGACACTTCTTAACCAGGCATGGTGCCCCACGCCTGTAGTCCTAGCTCCTCGGGAAGCTGAGGCAGAAGGATAGCTTGAGCCCAGAAGTTTAAGGCTGCAGTGAGATATGATCACACTCCTGCACTCTAGCCTGGGCAACACAGTGAGACACCATCTCCAAAAAAACCAAAAGTAATTTAAAAAGATCCTTCTTCAAGAAAGAATGTCCTAGTTAAATTTTTTAACATTCCCAGAAATATTAAATTGGCAGAGACCTAAAAATCTATTGGAATGGTGATTAACCTCTATTATCCACTGCAACATTTATTAAGTACAAGCAGTCCTTGATTTCCAGCAATTTTATTTCTGCTGATTCATTTAAATCACCTAGCCAATTACACCTACTTACTGTGGGCAGAGGACACACTAATGAATTTATATTACTTGGTTTGTTTCCTGATGATGGGCATAGAGTATCCCCAACTCCCAAAGTCAGTCTATCCCTGTAGCCCTTTTTGAGAACATCTTTGGCTCTAGATCAGATCCATTCAGCCAACTCTTCCTAAGTGAGGAAAGAAAGATCAAGATTAAGCAAAACAAAGGGAGAAATATATGAAGGAAAAGAAATATATACAAAGGATTGTTTCCCATAAGTATTAAGCAATTGCCTTGTTCCTACCCCTATTATTGCCATTCAAGTACTGTCCTTCCAAGCATTCATTTCAATCCAAATACACATTTTGGGGAATATTTTAGAGTTGACTTGAGGTTAAAGTCTTTTTTTTTTTTTTTTTTTTTGGAACGAAGTTTCGCTCTTGTTGCCCAGGCTGGGGTGCAATGGTAGGATCTCGGCTCACTGCAACCTCTGCCTCCCGGGTTCAAGCGATTCTCCTGCCTCAGCCTCCTGAGTAGCTGGGATTACAGGCACCCACCACCACAGCTGGCTAATTTTTGTATATTTAGTAGAGACGGAGTTTCACCATGTTGACCAGGCTGGTCTTGAACTTCTGACCTCAGGTGATCCACCCACCTCGGCCTCCCAAAGTGCTGGGATTACAGGCATGAGCCACCATGCCCGGCCAGGTTAAAGTCTTTAATTAGTACCATCATTTTATAGACACACTAACATCTAAATCTAATATCTAATATCTAAAAACTCTTAAACACAATTAACAAAATAAACACCTGCATTCCAACAGCAAAGTAATTCCATATTTATGCCTGTAAGATTTTGTCATTAGGAAAACTAATAGGAAGATGCAAAATTAAAGTCAAAATAAAACACCATTTCTCTCTCCTTAGATTAAAAAAAAAGAGAGAGAGAGAGAGAGACTCTCAATATCAAACACAGACAAGAACACAGAGCTTTGCTGTTTGGTATAGTAGCCACTAACCACTCGGGGCTAGTAGGAATGTTAAATGAGGCTAATGCTAATAGAGATTTGCTGTAAGTGTAAAATACACAATGGATTTTAAATATTTAATTTATTAGTACTTTTTCACACTGCTGATAAAGACATACCCAAGACTGGGCAATTTACAAAAGAAAGAGAGGTTTAATGGACTTTCAGTTCCACGTGGCCAGGGAGGCCTCATGATCACTGCTGAAGGCAAGAAGGAGCAGGTCACATCTTACATAGATGGCAGCAGGCAAAGAGAGAGCTTGTGTAGGGAAGCTCTCCATTATAAAACCATCAGATCTCATGAGACTTACTCATTATCATGAGAACAGCACAGGAAAGACCTGTCCCCATGATTCAATTACCTCCCACAGGGTCCCTCTCAGAACACCTGGGAATTCAAGATGAGACTTGGGTGGGGACACAGCCCAATCACACCATTTATTTTTTAAAAGAATGTAAAATATCTAATTAACTTCATTGTTTATATATTGAATCATTTTGGAAATACTGGATTAAATAAAATACATTACTAAAATTAACTTTGCCTATTTCTTTTTTATTAATGTGGCTACTAGAAAAATTTAAATTACCTTACATTTATATAGGACAGCACTGAATTAAAACAACAGAAACTTCTGGCTGGGCATGGTGGCTCATGCCTGTAATCCCAGCACTTTGGGAGGCCATGGCGGGAGGATCACCTGAGGTCAGGAGTTCAGACCACCCTGGCCAACATGGTGAAACCCCATCTCTACTAAAAATACAAAAAAATTAGCTGGGTGTGGTGGCAGGTGCCTGTAATCCCAGCTACTTCAGGAGGCTGAAACAGGAGTATCGCTTGAACCCAGGAAGTGGAGGTTGCAATGAGCCAAGATTGCATCATTGCACTCCAGCCTGGGTGACAAGAGCGAAACTGTCTAAAAAAAAAAAAATATATATATATATATATATATAAAAATATATATATAAAATACACCATTGGTAGGAGTATAAATTGGTATAGCAACATTGGAGAGAATTTTGGAAATATCTAGTTAGGGCTATAAGATAAGGATGGCCTACAGTTCAGCCATTTTACTCCCTAGAGAAATTCTCACATATATATATGGCATGTAAATGGTTTTAGACCATTGATTAAAATTACAAAAATAATCCAAATGTCCTTCCAAAAAAGACTAGACAAAATGTGTTCTAGCTGCGTGTGGTGGCTCACGCCTGTAATCACAACACTTTAGGAGGCCAAAGGAGGTGGATCACTTGAGCTCAGGGATTAGAGGCCAGCCTGGGCAGCATGGTGAAACCTCATCTCTACAAAAAAAACACAAAAATTAGCCAGATGTGTTGGTGCACGCCTGTAGTTCCAGGTATTTGGGAGGCTGAGGTGGGAGGATCACTGGAGCCTGGGAGGGCAAGGCTGCAGTGAGCCAAGATTGAGCCACTGCACTCTTGCCTGAGCAACAGAGCCAGACTGTCTTACTAAAAAAAAAAAAAAAAAAGAACTGTTCTAATCATACAGTGGAATACTATGCAATATATATGCAATACTATGGAAAAAAGGGACTAGAACAAAAAAAGAACTGCAAAAATATTAAGTGACAAGAACAAATTGTTAAAAAAAAAAAAATTCTGTATATGGTCATGTACATACGCCTCTTAAAACAGTACTATAGGCTATTTAGAAATAGATACATGTAGGCCGGGCGCGGTGGCTCATGTCTGTAATCCCAGCACTTTGGGAGGCCGAGGCGGGCAGATCTTGAGGTCAGGAGTTCGAGACCAGCCTGGCCAACATGGTGAGACCCCTGTCTCTACTAAAAATACAAAAATTAGCTGAGCGTGGTGGCACGTGCCTGTAATCTCAGCTACTCACGAGGCTGAGACAGGAGAATTACTTAAAACCTGAAGGCGGAGGCTGCAGTGAGCCGAGATCATGCCACTACACTCCAGCCTGGGCAACAAGAGGAAACTCTGTCTCAAAAAAAAAAAAAAAAAAAAAGAGAAAAAGAAAAAGAAACAGATACATGTATGAAGATCATATCTATAAGGCAGGCATGAAATTTAAGATCGAGGCAGAGAAAGGAGATGGAATTCAGGAAGATTACAGAAGAACTTCAACTACCTAAACTAAGCTGGGTGGTGGGCACTTCATTGTTCAATATTTGTAACTCTATGTCTCAAATATTTCCAAACTTTTAACAGAAGACTTTACATACCATGTGTAGCACTAACTGGGTATACTTTATGGTTTGGGGGACATAATGAAGCAGTAACTGCACAATTTTAACGATGTTAAAAGCAGTTATCCCTTGAATAACACCAGGGTACAGGAGATGCAGTAAACACCAAAAATATAAACACCAAATACATAAATACCAATTGTATACCACTACAACGAGAAAAAGGGAACAAAACATACACCCTAGATTGGGGTAAACAAACTTTCTCTTTTAAGGTCAAAAGGGTAAATATTTTCGGGTTTGCAAGGCCATATGGTTCCCCTCTCAAGTACTCAACTCTGCTTTAGTAATGGGAAAGCTGCCATAGACAAGTGAGCATGGCTATCTTCAAATAAAACTTTACAAAAAGCAGCAGCAGGCCAAATTTGGCTGAGAGGTTATAGTTTGATGACACCTGTCCAGATCCACCTTTAAAAAAGGTATCAGTAAATCTATTAAGTGAAAGTCTGAAGGGGAAATGGATTTGCATAGTAACAATATATGCCATGATCCTCTGATAATTACAAAAGAGAAAATGTTCCTTCTCCATAGAGACATCTAGCAGTTACCACCACCCTTAACCCAGTGATCAAACTTAGCACCACTACTAATGTTAAAGTCAGGCATTGGCCAGGCATGGCGGCTCATGCCTGTAATCCCCACACTTTGGCAGGCCAAGGCAAGTGAATCACGACGTCAAGAGTTCAAGACCAGCCTGGCCAAGATGGTGAAACCCCATCTCTACTAAAAAACTACAAAAATTATCCAGGTGCGGTGGCAGGCGCCTGTAATCCCAGCTACTCGGGAGGCTGAGTCAGGACAATAGATTGAAGACGGGCGGCAGAGGTTGCAGTGAGCTGAGATTGCGCCACTACACTCCAACCTGGGTGACACAATGAGACTCTGTCTCAAAAACAAACAAACAAACAAAAAGCCAGGCAGTTTGTGCTTCTGATGAAATATAACATAAAGTAGCATCACCTATAACCTATCCTGGCCAAAATGGTTAACCTAAATTTAACAGTCATTAGATCTAACTTAATAGTTTGAGAAGACAAAGAAATAAGTTTTAAACAAAATCTCAAAGAAATAATCAGACGAATTCTGAATACAGGACATTTTACAAGATAATTGGTACCCTCAAAAAGAGAAAATCATTTGAGTGTTTAAATTTGTAAGAGAACAAGGCCGGGCCCAGTGGCTCACGCCTATAATCCCAGCACATTGGGAGACCGAGGCAGGTGGATCACCTGAGGTCATGAGTTCAAGACCACCATGACCAACATGGAGAAACCCCGTCTCTACTAAAAATACAAAATTAGCTAGGCGTGGTGGCGCAAGCCTGTAATCTCAGCTACTTGGGAGGCTGAGTCCTGAGAATTGCTTGAACCCGGGAGGCGGAGGTTGCGGTGAGCCGAGATTGTGCCATTGCACTCCAGCCTGGGCAAAAAGAGTGAAACTCCATCTCAAAAAAAAAAAAAAATTTGTAAGAGAATGGAGGCACAATAACAAACATGATGTAATGCACAATTTTCAAAGACCTTGGTTTGCAGGGGGAATGCTACATAAGACTTTTTTTTTACCCAACTGGGGAAGTCTGAATATGGATTGTGGACCAGATGAATTGGGGAATTAATTTTGTCAGGTAAGATAATTTTGCAGGTATAGAGGAAAATCATTTTTTGGAGATTCATACTTAGGCGTTTAGGAGTAAAGTGACATGACATCTCTGTAATTTCTAAATGGCTCATATGGCAATGTTATGGACTGAATCTGTGTCCGCTCCTCCCCCACAATTTATATGTTAAAATCCTAACCCCCAATGTGATATGAGGTGGGGCCTTTGGAAGGTAATTCGGTCATCAGGTTGGAGCCTTCATGAATGCCATTAGTGCCCTTATAAAAAGGACCCCAAAGAGCTCTCTAGCTCTGTCTACCATGTAAGCACACAAGATAGCCATGTGCAAACCAGAAAGACAGCCCTCATCAGACACCAGATCTGCCAACACCTTCATCTTAGAACTTGCCAGCTTTCAGAACTGTAAGAAATACATTTCTGTTTTTTATAGGCCACCCAGTCTATGGTATTCTTTTACAGCAGCCTGAACTAAGACAGGCAAAAATACAAAATACTGTTGAATTTAGTGACTGGTATACAGGCACTCAGTGTACTACTATAATGTTTTGCAGCATTAAAATTTTCCATATTAAGCAAAAAATCCAGTATGAGATGATTTATAATTTATTAAATTTGTTACTCTCCCCCCAAATATTAAAGTAGTCCTAAGTCTCCCCTAGAGTCCTCAAGGTTAAATATCAAAATCTACCCAAAATAAATTCTCCAAAAGGTCATGACCCTGATGTTTTTCCTTTTAAGCATGTGATTTCTAAAAGTGAGGACAAGGCAAAAATCACAAGATACTTTGAATTATCATTGTTCTCCAAAGCGACTAATGCCCATAGACAATATTTATTGATTAAACAAAAATGAATAGAAGGAAATTTGTGTTTATTTATTTATTTTATTTTGACACAGAGTGTCACTCTGTCGTCCAGGCTGGAGTGCAGTGGCACGATCTCGGCTCACCACAACCTCCGCTTGTTCATACTTTCAACAACCATCCTTTTCCCTCTTCCTACCCACGAATCCAGGAATCCCCAACCCCCAAGCCATAGACCAGTACCCTCTGTGGACTTCAGGAACCAGGCTGCACAGCAGGAGGTGAGCAGTAGGCAAGCAAGTGAAGCTACTGCTGCTCCCCATGGCTGGCATTATTGCCTGAGCTCCACCTCCTGTCACATCAGCAGCGGCATTAGATTCTTACAGGAGTGCAAACCTTACTGTGAACTGCACATGCAAGGGGTCTAGGTTGTGCACTCCTTATAAGAATCTAATGCCTGATGATCAGTCATTGTCTCCTATTACCCTCAGATGGGACCATCTAGTTGCAGGAAAACAAGGTCAGGGCTTCCACTGATTCTACATTATGGTAAATTGTGTTAATTATTTCATTATATATTACAATGTAATAATAGAAATAAAGGGCACAATAAATGTAACGTGCTTGAATCATCCTGAAACCCCCACACCATCCATGGAAAAAAACTGTCTTCCATGAAACCGGTCCCCGGTGCCAAAAAGGTTGGGGACCTCTGCACTACTCCTTTCCTCTCCCTAGAAGATGCTGTTTAGCTCATTTACTCATTTATTCAGCTAATATTTGTAGAACACAATACAGATACGTGGATAAATCAGCATACAAAACTAACAGTTACTGCCCTTATGTGGCTCACGCTCTGGTAGAAAATGAGAATCTTAGAACAGGACTCCTGATTTTAGAGTCAAAAGAACCTCAAGATATTACACAGTCCAGGTCTCTCCCTTAACTCTGATAAAAATGTTAAGATTGAAGGTTAAGGCTACTAAATCCTAGAAAGAGTAAGTACACATGCCACAGAACCATTAAAAGGTTGAGTGGGAACCACAAACAGGGTCTTCTGTTCCCAAGTTTCAGTACTCTTTCAACTTACCATATATCATTTAGTAGTATAATAGTAGCAGTATTAATAGTAGTAACAGCAATAGAAAGCACTGAATAAAGGTTACCCATTACAATGTGCCAGTCTCTATGCTAAAAGCTTTACATAGATTATCCCAACCCAACAATCTTATGAACAATCTCACTTTACAAATGAGAAAACTGAAGTTTAGAAACATTAAGTAACCTACCCTAGGGTAGGTAACCTGTCTATGTGGTGAAGCAGGGATTCAAATCCAAGAATATCACTTTGGAGTCAATGTTCCCAATCGCTGTCCTCCTTTTTCCAGAAATATAACCCACTCTAAGTATAAAGGCTTCTTACACTTTATACACTTATAAACAGTGATAAGCATCCTACAGCATTACCTGCAAGCACAGAGTAGCAACAATTCAGAAATATTTATCTAAATCTGTTGAGAAGATACCTCATCCACATTTGAGAAACAATAATACCAATATCATTACCATATGGACAACTTCTCTAACCATCTTTCAAATACACCACTGAAACAACTGCTGTCTAGCATCTCCCGAACTTTTTTTAGCCAAAGTATCTGACGACCAACTAAATATCAAACTCATTTTTACCTTGAGATTGCTTTCAGTCCTCTTAAAAACATAGGTTCAATGTGATTCCAGACGGTTCTCTATAATTATCACTACTCCTTTATATTCAAATATGCCTTATACTTGACTCCATAATTTGGCAATATAAATCTGAACAAAAAGACTCAGCTACATGAACTGCCCTCTGTAGGGTGGTCATAAGGTCTGAAAACACAGATTTTTTTTTTTTTTTTGAGACGGAGTCTCGCTCTGTTGCCAGGCTGTAGTGCAGTGGTGCAATCTTGGCTCACTGCAACCTCCGCCTCCTGGGTTCAAGCAATTCTCCTGCCTCAGCCTCCCGAGTAGCTGGGACTACAGGTGCAAACCACCATGCCCAGCTAATTTTTGTATTTTTAGTAGAAACGGGGTTTCACCATGCTGGCCAGGATGGTCTCGAACTCCTGACTCCGTGATCTGCCCACCTCTCAAAGTGCTGGGATTACAGGGGTGAGCCACTGCCCCTGGCCAACATAGATATTATTTTCATATTCTGTAATACACCACCAATATACAATTACTGCATATCCACCTGTGTATACAAACTTGGTGGCCACCCTGTACTTAAAAATCAGTTAAGCAAAGACATAGGCAGCAAAAGCAACTCAAAGCAAAAGCACATTGAAGTGTAACCTAAACTTAAATGTAAACCTATGTCACTGGGAAGAAGATCCAAGATGTAGAGTAAGAACAATAATGCAAGTCAATATCATCACTAATCTTTCCAAACCTGCCCTTACAAACTACAGTTAGAGTTCATAAAAAAAGGAGGGTGGGAGGGGCATAACTGAAAACCACTACATATATTTTACATATTAAGCTAAAAGTTATTTCATGGCCAGGCACGGAGGCTCACGCCTGTAATTCCAGCACTTTGGGAGGCTGAGGAGGGCGATCACCTAAGGTCGGGAGTTAGAGACCAGCCTGATCAACATGGAGAAACCCTGTCTCTACTAAAAATACAAAAAATTAGCCGGGCATGGTGGCACATGCCTATGATCCCAGCTACTCGGGAGGCTGAGGTAAGAGAATTGCTTGAACCTGGGAGGTGGAGGTTGTGGTGCGCCAAGATTGCGCCATTGCAATCCAGCCTGGGCAACAAGAGCAAAACTCCATCTCAAAAAAAAAAAAAAAAAGTTATTTCACTTTCACATTGCAATTCCAAACACTCCAGAACAGCTGAATAGAAACAAACTCAATTTCCTTAAGTTTAGGACTAGCAACCACCAAAGATTTAATAAAATGTTAGATTATATAAACAAAACCAGTTACAAGAGATAATTTTTTTAAATTCAAGTAAGGTTGTTTTTGGTTATTTTTAAATCTAAGATAGATGGCCAAATGTTGAACAACTTAATGAATCTGGACTGAATTACAATACTAAATTTAATATATTCCAAAAATTCAAGTTCTCTTGCATATCAGCATTTTGATAAAGTAACAGAATTACAAAAATACATTAAAAATGAAACTAGGCTGGGCACGGTGGCTCATGCCTGTAATCCCAGCACTTTGGAAGGCTGAGGCGGGCAGATCACCTGAGGTCAGGAGTTTGAGACCAGCTTGGCCAACATGGTGAAACCCCGTCTCTACGAAAAATACAAAATTAGCTGGGCGTGGTGCCGCAGGCCTGTAATCCCAGCTACTTGGGAGGCTGAGGCAGGAGAATCGCTTGAACTGGGAGGTGGAGGCTGCAATGAGCCGAGATTGCACCACTGCACCCCAGCCTGGGTGACAGAACAAGACTTCGTCTCAAAAAATAAATAAATACATAATAAAAATACACATACACCCCCACACACAAATATACTAGTAATCTGAAGGCGTATTTGGGCATAATAAATGAGGAATCTTAAGTCATAAATAGAACATTCATTTTTATATTGAGGCACTGAAATAAATGCAAGTTGGTTGATTTGCTTTAAAATTAAAAAATCAATCTTGATTCACTTTAGCAATGAAGATCAAATGAAACTGACTCATAAATGAAAGCACAAGACCACCAAGCATTAAAATAAGAACAAAAAGATGAAAGATCTTTTATGCTTAAGTTTGCAATGTTTGTATAAACTGAAGAAGAGGCCTCTTTACCAAACTGGTTCAGTAGGAAAGCAATAGAAAGAACAAAAAGCAAAAATTAAGCACCTGCTTCACACATCTAAGGGCAATATGCCAATCTCACATGCAGAAAAAACAAAGGCACAACGTTAAGTAATACAACAAAGCTATGGAAGGAGAAGCATTGATAAATATATAGACCAAGTTGTGCACAATAAACCAAGAGACAAATTGGCTCCATTAGCCATCTTTGCTAAGAGCACAAAAGTAGCCATTACAAATCAGTACCAGGCACTATTGGTCAACCACTAATCCTTCAGCTATACTCACGTAAGAACAGAAAGCTTTTTAAACACAAATGACAACATATATTTTATAGGTATATCCCAATTATTTAAATCAGACTTAAAAAATCCTGTTCACCCTTCTCCTATTGTTCCACCTTTACTCCCATCCTCCTTTCCAGGAACTCATCTATCCAAGGTTGTACAGTAAATGGAAACACCTGAAGGCCCCAAATTTCCCTCATGTCTGTCTAATGCAGGGATCTCTTTTTCTCTCTTTGGGTCATCTTTTAATCTTAAACCAGGCAGGGCATGGTGACTCACGCCTGTAATCCCAGCACTTGGGGAGGCCGAGGCAGGTGGATCACGAGGTCAGGAGTTCCAGACCAGCATGACCAACATAGCAAAACCCCATCTCTACTAAAAGTACAAAAATTAGCCAGGTGTGGTGGTGCATGCCTGTGATCCCAGCTACTCGGGAAGCTGAGGGAGGAGAACTGCCTGAACCTGGGAGGCGGAGGTTGCAGTGAGCCGAGATCATGCCACTGCACTCCAGCCTGGGTGACAGACTGAGACTCCGTCTCAAAAAAAAAAAAAAAAAAAAAAAATCTTAAACCAATGTCTTTCTCTAAGGCACAACAGTATTTCCTCTTTCCTCTTTTCAGTCTAGTTTTTATCCAATTACAGAAAACCTCTTCCTTTCCTTTTGTTAAAAATAGTAAAGCTCTAATCACAGCTTTTAAGTTTAGTGTACAAAACACACACACCCCAAATTTTCCACTCAAGTTTTTAAGCCAGCCACATAAGGAGTTCAGCTGTAATGTAAACTGGGAGTTGCTGGTTAACAGAATGCAAGATCGTCAATGACAAGGATTTGGGATTTTGTCTGTTTTGTTCAGATACTGGCATGAAATGGGGGCCTTTGCACACAGAAGGCACTCAGTGAACATAAGAATTGGCTGGAGGGTTACAGACTAAATACTATTAGACTGTTCCGAATTCTTTACTTCTCAGTGGGTTGGTAGCTCAGAGTAAATAAAAGCAGAAAGCCTCCCAAAGCTCAACGAAATCTCCTATATAATCTTAACATTTGGAGTGCTTTGAATTAATTATGTTCCCCCACCCCCACTTTTTTTTTTTGAGACGGAGTCTCACTTTTGCCCAGGCTGGAATGCAGTGGCGCGATTTCAGCTGGGTTGAACCTCCACCTCCTGGGTTCAAGCGATTCTCCTGTCTCAGCCTCCTGAGTAGCTAGGATTACAGGCACATGCCGCCACACCCAGCTAATTTTCTGTATTTTAGTAGAGATGGGGTTTCACCGTGTTGCCAGGCTGGTCTCGAACTCCTGAGCTCAGACAATCCGCCCACCTCGGCCTCCCAAAGTGCTAGGATTATACGCATGAGCCACCAGGCCCAGTCATGTCCTCTTTTTAAGGGACTAAGAAGGGCCACCTATGTTCAACAGAAAATGCCATTTCCCCACCTCAGAGATAAATGCTTTAGTCAGAACAAGGAAAAGGAAAAACACTGCCCAAATAGGTTAAACACCCATACTGACACTTCTAGATTCTCCTACTCATAAGAACATCTAGTAACCAGCCCTTTTCAATGCGAGGAGTGCTCTTGATACCTACAATCAAGAAAATAAAATGCGATTAGATTTAAAAATGAGTTGACATTACTCTCAAGCTTAAAAGTGCTTCACAAGCCTTCAAACTCTTACAAATTACTCTACATATTATTTATCAGAACTGCTTCTTCTCAGGCAAACAACACTTATTCATTTGTTTTATTTTCTTGTATATTATACGTTTGAATCTACCTGATAACATAACTGCATTTTAAAAGTTTTCTATAAAAGACAAGGTTTTTTCCTATTTCTAGCACACAAATGTACTTTTCATTCACAACTGATTCTGAAGTGAAGGCCATTCTACGTAGACAATAATCACAGCAATCCTAGAGACAGGTCTTATCCTCCCTATATCACTACCAGTAACTGGTACCATCTCTAAGAGAAAGACAAGTTCCTTAAGAGTCAATACATGGCTTCCAAAGTTTGTCTGTCTCCTGTAAGTATGAGATCGGATTTAACTGGATCTTCTTTTGTTCACAAGGATGCAAAACAATTTTCCAAGAAGTGTTATGTTTCTAAACTTTAAGATTTTTAATTTTCAGGAAATGAATCAATTTAAAGCTAAAAAATAGAATACTGATGATACTTAAACATTCTCCAAGAGAAAACTTTGAATCCATTTTATATTTAGCAAGTTAATATTAAACTGTGTGATAAATCAAAAGTTTTAAATTAGTAAAGTGTGTTTTAAATGTTATAAACCATGTCAAATGTATAATATATGAACTAACAAATTAAAATACTACAATTGATTAAGCTACAAGGTTCTTGAGGTTAAACAAGTTATTACAAAGAGTATTATTATTTTTGTTTCGAGACAGGGTCTCACTCTGTCGCCCAGGCTGGAGTGCAGTGGCGTGATCTTGGCTTACTACAACCTTCACCTCTCGGGTACAAGCAATTCTCCACCACAGCCTCCGGGGTAGCTGGGACTACAGGCATGTGCCACCACACCTGGCTAATTTTTGCATTTTTTGGTAAAGACAGGGTTTCATCATGTTGGCCAGGCTAGTCTCGAACTCCTGACCTCAAGTGATTCACCAACCTCAGGCTCCCAAAGTACTGGGATTACAGGCATGAGCCACTGTGCCCGGCCATGAAGAGTATTATTATAAAAGGTATATGTTATGCCAAGCAATAACAAGATACTGTAGATGTGATTAGTTATAGTAAAACAAAAAGAAAAAAATGTATTTAAGCACTGTTCTGTGTCATGGTTTACCATTAATTCAGAAGTAAAGTGTTTATGGTTGTTATTAAAGTTAAACCAAAGGGGAGAAATAAAGCACCCTGTAATTTGAAGGAAAACTACGAAGTATGAGATCTTGAGGGGCAAAAAAGAAATGAAAAAAGAAAACTAAAAAGAAAAAAGTATATAAGTTATTGTACAGTATTTATGTTTCCTAGGATGTTATATGTTACTAAAAACTAAATCTCAAAATCTTTAAATACTCTGAGAAATAAATACACTATATAGATTACACTTTTGGAAAATTTTGTAACATCATCAAGAATTTAGTAAAGGGTTCTTTTCACCATAACGCTGATTCAAGTATCTGGTCTGTTAGTCTTTTTTGGCCGGCCAGTACACCTGGCTAATTTCTATATTTTTAGTAGGGACTGGGTTTTACCACGTTGGCCAGGCCAGGCTGTTCTCAACTGATCTGCCTGCCTTGGCTTCCCAAAGTGCTGGGATTATGGGCGTGAGCCACCACGCCTGGCCACACTTGTTAGTCTTCTAGGTAGTCTTTAAGAAAAGGAATATGGATGGAAATGTTCAAAAGTGTCAATCATCTTAAATCAAATGGACACAAAGAGATTAAGTCACATCAGAATTTTTTAAAAAATAGAGGCGTGGTTTCACTCTGTCATCCAGGCTGGAGCAAACTGGTGCAATCACAGCTCGCTGCAGCTTTGACCTCCCTGGCTCAAGCGATCCTCCCACCTCAGCCTCCCAAGCAGCTAACTACAGGTGCACACACCACCACGCCCAGCTAACTTTATTTTTTGTAGAGACAGGGTCTTGCTATGTTGCCCAGGCTGGTCTCAAACCATCCATCTGCCTCAGCCTCCCAAAATGTTGGGACAGGAGTGAGCCACTGTGCCCGGCCTAGAAACATTTTACTTGTAAAGATTCTAAAATGGCTTTAGCATACTTAAATTAGTCCAAAAGATGAAAACCCATTTTTTAACTCAATGTATTGATGTAAGTGAACACCAACAAAAACAAAGAAAAAATACACATTATGAAGCTCATGTACCTTTTTCTTCACCTGTTCTTGTTAGATCAGCCACTAGAAGCTGATGATCAGTTCTGTCATTCTGCAAATTTTATGAAAGCCAACTACAAACTACAAAAATTAAATAGTTCCCAAAACTCTATTTCACCATCAATGTTTGAGTATAGGACAGTGAAATGTCACTATACTTAACCATCAATTCTGCTAATATAAGATACATTTTACAATAAAACTTAAAAGCTGCTAATATAATAGCAGTATTCCATTTCATTCCAATTCTGAAATTAATTCAGCAAGGGAAAAACAAAAAGAAATCAGGTACAATGTGAAGAATAACTGAAAATTCAGGAATATCATACTCCCAAAAATTATCTTACCATAATCATGATTTCACATTTTATGCTATTACTTGAATAAATTTTGCTATTATAATTTTGGATTAAACAAACTTTTATTATTCTGATGCCACCAGTTATTTGTTTGCTAATTTTTACTAAAATCAGTGAATTGTGAAAGGCATATTTCACAGAAAATATAAAATACTGTATGTTGCATTTTTAAAAGCGAGAGTTAGAATTATACTACTTAACTACTTTCTATGCTAGGTAATGTCACAAAATACTTTAAAATAGTTACATATAAAAATATTCATGAAATACAGCTTTTTTTTTTTTTTTTTTGAGACAGAGTCTTACTCTGGCACCCAGGCTAGAGTGCAGTGGCACAATCTCGGCTCACTGCAACCTCCACCTCATGAGTCCAAGTGATTCTCCTGCCTCAGCCTCCTGAGTAGCTGGGATTACAAGCACGCGCCACCACACCTGGCTAATTTTTGTATTTTCAGTAGAGATGGTGTTTCACCATGTTGGCCAGGCTGGTCATGAACTCCTAACTTCAAGTGATCCACACGCCTCAGCCTCCCAAAGTGCTGGGATTACAGGCATGAGCCACCGCACCTGGCCTATATAGCCTCTTTTTAATGAATCACCGCAATCACTAAGTGATACCGTGGCCAATTCTACGCTTCCAAGACTGCCAAGACATAATCAGCATCATATTTTAATTCAAAAGATTCCATAAAAAATGTTTGTTATAGAAAAGATAACTTTGAACAAGAGCCACTTTTTCTGACCCTGTCAACCTGTGAATCAGCTGTTCTTAGAAGCACAGTTACTTGGACACTACACTATTCCTTCAGATGATGTAATCTTAAGGAATTTAGTAATTAGGTGAATTACTAACATAAAACAGTATTTACTGACATGACTAAATTGAAAGGCCTTTCACCTATTCCTAGAGTCTTCACAGAAATCAGACACCCAGTGAAAGAAAACGGTGTTGAAAGCTCTGCTGGTCACTTCAAAGAGAACAATCACTTCAACAAATCCAGAGGATAACGTACTAGAAACTGGGGAAATCTTAGAGTATGAAAGCTCAAATAAAAATACTACTGCTTGCTAATATACAGCAACAAAAAGAACCACTGCAGAAACTGTTATAAGACTTCATGAGAGCAAAAACAAATGAAGAGGCGAAAACACAACAGCCATTAAGACAAAAAAAAAAAAAAAAAGACAAAGAAAGCATTGAGAGAAGCAGCACAAAATAAAGATTATCCCTGAAAATGTGTGGACTAAAATATTCTGTTCTAAATACTTAATCTTAAAATTTCGATTAGAACAACACACTGTCCATTTGGCAGACCTACAAAAACATTTCCTTAAAAAATTACCATTACTTCAACTATATTTTTAAAAGGCCTGTACACTTGGAAAAGACTATCATAATAATTAGAATAACTTGTCTCACTATTTACTTAGAAATGCTCCATTTAAAAGTAGGCCAACAATAGGAACTTTGCTATTGCACAACAGAGAAAGTAAATGAAATAACATCTATTAACATTCAGTGTCCATGGCATGTTTCTCCATCTCCTAGAACATACTGTGACTTACACTGTCTACTCTGAACAATTTACCACTTCTTCATCCATGCAGTAGCTCAAATAAAGACAGTTCCTGTGTTAATCCCACAATAAGCCTCAGTAATTCTCACATCACCGTAGTTGTAAACGTTTGTTAACAGAAAAAGAATGTTTTTCCTAAAATAGCTACATAACACTAAGACTACTCAAATTCCTAAATAATCCTTTTACAACATGCCTGCCAACTTTATTTTGATACATTAAACATGTGGAGCCTATTTTAAAAGCTCTTTAACTGTGACTATCAAAACAACTTCCCAGTTATTAATGTCTCTTTTTAAAAAAGTTTTCAAGTTGTTCTTAGAAAAAATTGAATATTGATGAATTTGGGCTGCTATCAAACGCCTAAGCACTTTTTTTGCCGAATAAGATGGGCAAACGTCCCAGATCTGCTAAATCTGATATGAGAGGTCATGCAAGTTTAAAAAATGAAGAAATAACTATTTCCAACACTCACTGAGTCCTTCATTTAAAAAATTATTTTCGGTGTTATTTTCACACTTTACGTTTAATAATACAATTTTGTCAAGGTTGTTAGGCTTAAACTATAAAAAACTGATTTACCACATATGGCTAGTCAGTCTATACTCTTAATGGGGCTCCGGTAGATTTGGGGTACTGACAATAAGTGGCAGTTTCAATTAAGAACTTCACTGTTAGGAATGACATCCGAAAAGGGTGGTGCTAGGGAAGACAGGCAAGAGATGCCGGGGTACGAAGAAAAGAGAAACACACAATTTAAAGCCACTAAGGAGGGAAGGCGAGGGTAGAACGCATAGACAGCAGAGAAAGACGATTTAACAAGGAAGTGAAGCGGAGCGCAGAGTAGGGCAGAAGCTGATGAGGAAACGAATGGGAAAAGATAGTGTTTTCAAACAGGGCATGCACCAGGAAGAGAAGCGCCAAGGCTTGGGGTAGCCCCAGTGCTTTCGTGTGAAACAGATGCTTGCAGACTGAAGCGGAGGGAAGAGAGAATCAGTCGGCTTCCAGGCGTTCCAGCAAACTCCCATTCTCTCCCCGCGCCTCTCCCAGACCTCAGCCCAGCGGAGGCGGCGGCCGGGGAAGGGGCCTATACCCGAGAGCCAGGCCCGGCGTTCCCCTGCCTAGGCTCCGCGGCAGCAGGGAAAGCAGCGAGGATTCGGAAGGACATAGGCCCCGGCCGCGGCTCGGCCGCGGCTCGGCAGCAGCGCGAAAACCTGTCCAGGGCCCGGGGCCTCGGCGGCGCGGCCGGTCTGCCGCTTCCCCTCCGGCGGGGTGCCGGGCGGCCTTACCTGAGGCAAGGGAGGGAGAAGATGTCTAGGGCGCCTCGCTCGCGCCCGCCGCGGTACTCAGCCCAAGTTTCCAACGGAGGCGCGACCCTGACTCAGCCGCCGCTTCCCCCTCGGGGTCTCGACCGCCGCCTCCGCCGCCTCCGGGGCTGTTTACACCGCCCGGCCCCTCACGCCGCCGCCGCCGCCGCTGCCGCCTTCTCTCCACCCTAGCGCCGTTGCCGATTCGGCCGCCGCCACCTCCTCCGCCGCAGCCTCGTCTCTCTGGAGCATCTTCCAACCACCGAACCCTGAGAATCAGAGACTCCAGCCGCGCCGGCAGGAAACTCCCCCGCAACTGCTAGGGGAACGAGGCCGTCAGAGCACCGGCGGCTTTTCCGCCATTGAGCAGAAGCCGCTCGGCTCCTTCTGCAACCCCCTCCCCGCACCCTAGTCCTTCCCCGCCCCTCAGGGAGCCCCGCCTCCAGCTGCCACCCACCGGGATGCCGCGCGCCCTCTCGCGGCCCCCGGTTTGCTGGGAGTCTTGTCAATCACCGCTCCCCCTCCCCGTGCTGCTCCCTCGGCACCTCCGTACTTAGTTTACCCCGCCCACCCGGCCCCGCCTCTGGGTTTCTAATTTCCCATTGGGCATCAGTGGCTACTTTCAATTGGCAAGGTCAGCTGTCCATCAAACACCGCCCACTAAGTGAGACCCAACCCTTTATTACCATTTACTTTATTCGGCCCCGCCTCCGCTAGGTCCTACCTCCCGAACGTCAGGGACCAGCCCCCGCTACCAGCCATAAGTAGAGCCCTCCGTCAATCAAATAACGCCCACCTGCGCTCCTCCTAGCAAAGCCCCGGCCCCAGCGATTGTCTTTTCTTATTGGTCCAACTCGTGATCCGAACCCCCAGTCACTGGCTTTCTTGCGGGTGAGTCACTGAGCCAATTTCCAAGTCCGTCACACCGGCTTTTTTCAAATGAACGCGCAAAAGGCGGGGAAGTATCTGGGAAGCGATTGGTTCGTCCTAGAAAACGGTCAAACCCGGAGAGTCCGTACGGATCCTTTCCGTTCTGTGAGGACCGTGCCCCCTTGTATTTGACCTCTAAGCCTCGCGTAAAAGAAGCGCCATAAGGGACCAACGAGCAGTCCGAAGCCTGGTCCCACCCGGAATTGCAGGGGCTTGGCTACTGATTGGCTAAGAAAGTCCTCCTAGGCCCTCACTGGAGGATCTAAACGCCTCTCTTCGGCGTGGAGACGGGAAGAGACGGCTCAGACTAGGACAAGAAGTGGGCAGGGGAGAGGCGGTTGTTTTGCTTCAGCCGCGGGTGGGGCGCACGCGAGAGTGGGAAACTGGGAAGGCCGGGCTCTGGGGAGGTGTTGCGGGGAGGGGAAAGGCCCGGATGTTCCCTAACAATGAAATCATCGCCGACCTATCAGAGCCGCCGAGCTGGGATACCTGCCTGACCTGTACCCCGGAGGGAGAAGAGTGGGCGGGAAATTGGGGTGTCGGAAGAACCTGGAAAGCAACGTGAGAAAGTGGGACAGGTGTTCCCTTCAGGAGGATTTTGTGCTATTAGAGATTATTTTTATACCAGCCCTTGACATTTCCGTATTTTGTTTCTCAGTCGGCATTGATATTAAAACTCCCAGCCTAGTCTCTTGACATGGACTTGTTCATTTCGCAGTTATTGAGCGCCTGCTGTTTGCCAGGCACTGTATGTAGAACTGGAGATACAAAAATAAATTAGGCAATCGCAGTACAAGATGATAGGTACTACAATTGAAACATGCACAAGGGCTGGTGACGACATAAAGGGTCTTCCTTGTGGATAGGTTTACCAAGAAAGGCTTCACAAAGACACAGGATGAGTCAAGAATGAATGATAGGGGTTTAACAGGCCGATGGGGAAAGTGGACATGACTCCTCTAGCTATCAAATTAGACGATGCTGCCATGTTAATTCTCCAAACGAGAAACAAAAGTGTAATAGAGGTATTATAATACTTACCTTAGGGTATATATATATATATGTGTGTGTGTATATATATATATATATATATATATATATATATATATATATTTTTTTTTTTTTTTAATCCGAATGTCCTAAAAGAACTTAAACCTATTTCCTACTTTGGTGTAAATTGGTTTGGGTAGACAATTTAAGCTTAGACCCAACAGAGTGCTATTCAGGTTAGGGGCTGTCAATGTTTTATAGAAAAGGGCAAATTTAGTAATAGGACAATTGTCCAGGCCGTCATAAGGACGGCAGAAACAAAGACTTAATTGCAATTCGGGTTTTTTTGTTTTTTGAGCAAGCATATTTTACTTTTTAATAAGACAAATCTGAAAAGCAAACGCGGTCCAAAAAGCATGTGATTCGGTAAGAGAGATTTTAAAAAACCAAAAAAACGTATCTTCTTTTCACCCCAGATCTTATTAACTGTGTGTTTTCCTCTTCGAGAACTTGTATCGTCAATAACGTCATCGTGAACCAGACTAGCAGTGTGGATCATTTCTGCAGTTAAGGCTATGGCGCGGTGGCTGGCTTGCACATGTCAAATTAACAGACAGCAATGCTTTTTAACAGACGCCGCCTAGAACCTTCTCAGCAATCAGCCTGTGAAAATTGGACATCGGATCGGGAGTTGTTATGATGGATATTACATGCTCGGGCCATTAGCACCCCAATAATTGGTCGAAAGGCTTTTCCTTTTCCATCAAAGTAGTACTCAGACATTTCCTGAAGTTCTGTTGTTGATATGAGCAGTTCCTTTCTAATGTCCTCATACAGACCTTTCAAGTCTCTGCAACCGAATTTGAAAGGATCGGTGATCTGTATATTTCTCACCACTGTGTGTTTTACTGTCCGGGGTTGTGTGATAAAACCGTGATATACTGTATACATTTGGACAGGCAGATGTTAAGCGCTTCACAAGACTAAAATAGGGTATCTGAGACAAGCCGAATCCCTTCCGCCTATGAGCCTGAGCGCGGGCGCCGGCAGCGGCGCGCGGCCCTGGAGGCCCTGCAAGGCCGGGGGAGCCGGGCACACCGCCACCAGCGTGAGGCCATGGTCGGAGTCTGAAAGTCGCGGCAGGGTGGCGGCTCCGCCTCTGCAATTCAGATTTTTAAAACCTACTCATCAAGTTTGTGTGAGAATGGTGTTTCTTACAGCATGATGAATAGACCACCAGCATCCGAATCATCTGGGATTCTGGGATAGAGATTCCCAGGTCCACTCATGCCTACAAATCAGGGACTCTGGGGACAAGGCTCAGAAAGGTGAATTTTAAAATAGCTCCCCAGATGATTTTTTTTTTTTTTTTTTTTTTGAGACGGAGTCTCACTCTGACGCCCAGGCTGGAGTGCAGTGGTGCAATCTCGGTTCACTGCAACCTCCGCCTCCCAGGTTCAAGTGATTCTCCTGCCTCAGCCTCCCGAGTAGCTGGGATTGCAGGCACCCACCACCACGCCTGGCTAATTTTTGTATTTTTAGTAGAGACGGGGTTTCACCATGTTGGTCAGGCTGGTCACAAACTCCTGACCTCAAGTGATCCTCCCACCTCAGCCTCCCAAAGTGCTGGGATTACAGGCGTGAGCCACCGCACCTGGCCTGCAGATGATTTTTATGCGCATCAATGTTTGAGACCCTCTGGCACAGGATAATGGAGGCAGATGTAAAGTAAATTAATTTCCTCACTTTTGCATGTTGGGAGAACATATGTATATCTCACATTTCCACTGTCCCCTTTATTATCAGCGTGAGATCATACAGTCCGCAGGAAGTATTATTGAAGTGACTTATAAAAAAATTAAATTTTCTTTAATCACACTCCATTGCCTGACACCCCTTATGTAAGCAGAAGGGAGTCTGAGACCTCAGCTTCTAAAATGGGAACCATGCTAAGGATAAAAAACTGAAGACATTTAGGGACCCTTGTCCTGTGAATACAAGCAACCACAGAAAGGCATGAGAACAGTTTCTTGGCTTGCTTGACTTCCTTCTCACCTTCCCTTGGTTGACCCAAAAACAAATACAAAGCTCAGTCATTTAGGTGGGCTGATAATTACATATCATTCATACTTTCAATCACCAAGAGCAAAAAAAAAAAAAAGTATGGAGACACCCCAGAACAGATTTGAAGGTTAACTTTGTTGTATGCTTTATTTGCTTAAAACACTAAACCATTAAAGAAAGCCCAACAAGATTCACAACTTTGAAAACTGGTGTTTATCATCATAAACATAATGTGTCATAAACCCTGAGTACCATCATAATGTGCTCTGCTACGAACTAGCTGTGTGACTTGAGCTAGTAACTAAGCTATCTGAGCCTTGGTTTGTTCTGCAAAATGGGAATCGTAACATCTTTCTCCAGAGCCACATGAAGAGTTTTAGAGTCTCTTAGTAATGCAAATCATTCCCCAATATATAGTTTTAAATAAAAACAATATTAAATGTAATGTAGAAAAAGTTGGGTGAGGAAATCACATGATCACCCCTAGCTGCAAGGGAGCCCAAACAATTAGGGAACTGCGAGGTCACAAGTTGCTTAGAGCAGAGATTCCCAGTCTTTACCAAGCATCACAATCTCTTTAGATGTCATTTATACTCACCACTCTTTTGAAATTATTATAATTATTATACTCATCACTAGATCTTGTTATTTCATGCATTAATAAAGAAGCATAGGCTGGGCGTGGTGGCTCATGCCTGTAATCCCAGCACTTTGGGAGGCTGAGGCGGGTGGATCACGAGGTCAGGAGTTTGAGACCAGCCTGGCCAACCTAGTGAAACCCCGTCTCTACTAAATACAAAAATTAGCCAGGTGTGGAGGCACGTGCCTGTAGTCCCAGCTACTCGGGAGGCTGAGGCAGGAGAATCACCTGAACCTGGGAGTCGGAGGTTGCAGTGAGCCAAGACCATGCCATTGCACTCCGGCCTGGGTGACAGAGTGAGACTCTGTCTCAAAAAAAAAAAAGAAGCATATCACAAATGTACTTGTTTGATAACTGTCTTTAATTATAATTGGTTTTCCTTTATAATCTTAATGAGCTTTATGTATTTTTAAATGTTATTCTGAGAAGAAATCCACAGGATTCACCAAAGGGAACCTTTGCCCAAAAAAAGGCATGCAGGAGGTCGTACCCCTACTGTGGACTATAACCTCCAATTCAGCAAGGACATCGTTTCTTTTATTGTAAATCATACACAATAGATGCTTGATAAGTATTTCTTGAATTGCATTTGGAGGATTTCAAGTAGTTTGCTGGACATTTTTCCTTTTCTCAGTTCTACGACCTGAAGCCTGGGCCTGTTCCCCAACCCTGCTTCCTCCTTAGAGAGGAAGTTGATCAAGCTATCACCATCTTACATGCAATCCCCACAGCCTAGGAGGCCAAAACTGGCTTCCTCAGAACCAGATCCTCCTTTGTGTTTTAAAGTGAGTGTCATACACATAAGATGATTGAGATTATGATTATAACACAGTGGGTGGTATCAGGAAAACTATTCACATGGAGCCCAACTATAAATGGTGCAACATTACTAAATGTTTAAATATGCTTGGCTGTGGAAAACTCTAATAACAGCCATTTGTGTAAGCAGTTTAGCATTTATGCCCAAATTCATTTACATTATTCATTGATTTTGTTATTTTTTTCTTTTTACAATAAAGTATACATTTCTGCCAACTCTTCATCTTTTGCTTTATCATAGCATTGCCATTTGCTCATCCAATGTGGTGGTTTGCTCATGCTTCAAAAACCTAAAGGCAACATTGCGCTACTTTTCCCTTATGTTCCTTCCACATCTGCAGCAACTCTTCCTGTTTGCTTGTCTGAAACCTCTTTTTCTCCTGCTAGTGAAACTGTGCTCGGCCGGGCGCGGTGGCTCACGCCTGTAATCCCAGCCCTTTGGTAGGCCGAGGCTGGCGGATCACAAGGTCAGGAGATCAAGACCATCCTGGCTAACATGGTGAAACCCCGTCTCTACTAAAAACACAAAAAATTACCCGGGTGTGGTGGTGGGCGCCTGTAGTTCCAGCTACTCAGGAGGCTGAGGCAGGAGAATGGCGTGAACCCAGGAGGCGGAGCTTGCAGTGAGCCGAGATTGCGCCACTGCATTCCAGCCTGGACGACAGAGCGAGACTCCATCTCAAAAAAACAAAAAAGGAATCTCAGCGGACTCACACTGGAGCAGACATCAAGGAGATGAACATAGGAGTAAAATCACAAGTCTATTATTCGACAAGTATGCAGGGATATAGTTGTAGGAAACCTGCAAATCGAAAATTCTTGGTGAAAGAGTCATGCAGGACTTCAGTGCAATTAGTTTTAAAGGTTTCGTATTGGGCCGGGTGGCTCACGCCTGTAATCCCAGCACTTTGGGAGGCTGAGGCGGGTGGATCACCTGAGGTCAGGAGTTTGAGACCAGCCTGGCCAACATAGTGAAACCCCATCTCTATTAAAAATACAAAAAATTAGCTGGGCGTGGTGGCAGGTGCCTATAACCCCAGCTACTCAGGAGGCTGAGGTAGGAGAATCGCTTGAACCTGGGAGGCAGAGGATGCAGTGAGCCGAGATTGCGCCATTGCACTCCAGCCTGGGCAACAAGAGCGAAACTCCGCCTCAAAAAAGAAAAAGAAAAAGGTTTTGTATTAAGGCCCATATTTAATGTCCTTTACATAGAGGCCTAATTCTGGCAAGTAAGCAGAGATCCTCGCAATTAGGTAACTGGTCTGGAGGCAGGTAACTTATCAGGACCTGGGCATAGGAAGATTGGAGATCAGGGTTGAAAAGTTCAGGCTCTGAGGCCAGATAGAAATGGTTACAGGAGAGGATGCAAGAGACTCCCAGCTGAGTTACCAGAACCAACCAGCAGCAAAAACGGCTGGAAAATGAGCCAGTTAGAGGGCACACTAGGGCTTCTTATTGTCTCCCCGCCTGGGACCAGAACTTGTCCCAAAATATGGGGGTAGATATAAACCTTCTACAAGGGTCGAATTACAAGTCTACCGAGAGGTTGGGGACCAAGGACAGGGGGCTTTTTCATATTGAGAGAGAGTTTGCAAAGGCTCTGGGATTGAATTTGTTTTTTTCAAACCATTTTATTCCAAATTTCAGACACACACAAAACTAAAGAGAGTAGTATTATATAATATACCCTGTGTACCTATCACATAGCTTAAACAATTCTGAACATTTTGTTTTATTGCTTCAAACATCCCTCCCACCAATTTTTTAAAGGTTCAGTTTTTAGTCTGCTGATTTTGATATCTTCCTTGGAAATGTGTCCCATTCTCATGACTTCAACTACTGCCTCAATGCATCTGAGCTCCAAGTGTGGAGCACCAGCTCCATCCTCTTGATGTGTCCTCAGCTACCTACTGGATTTGTCCATTTCAACATCCCATGGCACTTCTCTCTTATTGGTTGCCTTCTTGGCAGCCCCCCTAAATCGATCTTGTATCCTGCTATAGAGCCTCACTTAATTGAGGTATGCTCTGGGGGAGACTGAGCTGCTCTCCAGCCCCAGAGATTAATCTTAATCAGTCTAAGCTATCTATGATAATATCATTCCCCCTTTCGGGTGATTGGTTTAGGAATGTGCATGTGAGGCAAGTCAGGCTAATGACACTTGATAGGAAATATGCTGGAAGTGGAGGATCCTAAATAGTTCCTCATAATCCTCGTAAGAATAGTTCCTCATAATCCTCATAAGAATGAGGACTATGAGAAAAGATACCCACTGTTCCTTTCTTGGACCCAGATTCCTGCAGTGTATCTCAGTTATGCCACTCACTACATAGTGACTCTGGGAAAATTATTTAATATCCCTGTAACTCGGTTTCCTCATCTGTAAAATAGGATAATAGAACCAACTCATAGGGTTGCTGTGAGGACCAAAAGAATTAATATATGTAAAGTACTTAGAGCAGTCTTTTGCTTATCAAAATTACTGTGCAAATTTTAGCTATATTATTATTATTATTTTGTAAGGATGTGATGCTTGGAGCTATGACAGCCATTTGTGACCATGAAGGCACCAAACTAGAGGACAAAGAGCAAGTCACTATGCATGAAAGAGTGAAAATGTGGAAAGGATCGTAACCATTGATGATATTGTCAAGCTATTGAATTAAACAACCTTGGAACCACTCTACTCTTGAATTTCTCATTAAGTGTGGTAGTAATTTTCCTTATTTTATGTGCCTCTTTTGGTGGAATTTTCTTTTCTTTTTTTTTTTTTTTTAAACAGGGTCTCCCTCTGTTTATAAGTGGCTCACACTTATAATCCCAGCACTTTGGGAGGCCAAGGTGAGCGGATCACAAGGTCAACAGATCAAGACCATCCTGGCCAACATGGTGAAACCCCACCCCTACTAAAAATACAAAAATTAGCTGGGCATGGTGACACATGCCTATAGTCCCAGCTACTCAGGAGGCTGAGGCAGGAGAATTGCTTGAACCCGGGAGGCGGAGGTTGCAGTGAGCTGAGATCATGCCACTGCACTCCAGCCTGGCGACAGAGTGAGACTCCGTCTCAAAAAAAAAAAAAAAAATTGTCTGGCTAATGCCTTGAAATTGCCCTCATTATCTTTGAAGTGGAAAGATAAAATAAGACACTAAAGATTAAAAGAATAATTCTTGGCCAGGTGCGGTGGCTCATGCCTATAATCCCAGCACTTTGGGAAGCCAAGGTGGGTGGATCACCTGAAGTCAGGAGTTCAAGACTAGCCTGGCCAACATGGTGAAACCCCATCTTTACTAAAAAATACAAAAATTAGCCAGGCATGGTAGCGGGTGCCTGTAATCCCCGCTACTGGGGAGGCTGAGGCAGGAGAATCGCTTGAATCTGGAAGGCTGAGGTTGCAGTGAGCTGAGATCGTGCCATTGCACCCCAGCCTGGGCGACAAGACTGAAACTCCATCTCAAAAAAAGAAAAAAAGGATAATTCTTTTCAGGCTGGGCATAGTGGCTCATGCCTGTAATCCTAGTCCTTTGGGAGGCCAAGGATGGGGGATCACTTGAGCCCAGGAGTTTGAGACCAGCCTGGGCCACACAACGAGACCCAGTCTCTACAAAAAACTTAAAAATTAGCCAAGTATGATGATGCGCACCTGTGGTCACAGCCACTCTGGGGGCTGAGGCAGGAGGATTGCTTGAGTCTGGGAGTTTGAGGTTACAGTGAGCTATGATTGCACCACTGCACTCTAGTCTAAATCACAAAGCGTAATCCTGACTCAAAAAAAAAGAAAAATTCTGGCCGGGCGTGGTGGCCATGTCTATAATCCCAGCACTTTGGGAGGCCAAGGCAGGCGGATTACCTGAGGTCAGGGGTTTGAAACCAGCCTGGCCAACGTGGCGAAACCCCGTCTCTACTAAAAATACAAAATTAGCCAGGCATGGTGGCGCACGCCTGTAATCCCAGCTACTCGGGAGGCTGAGGCAGGAGAATCACTTGAAAGTGGGAGGCGGAGGTTGCGCTGAGCCGAGATCATGCCGTTGCACTCCAGCCTGGGCAACAAGAGCGAGACTCTGCCTAAAAAAAGACAAAAAAAAAAAAAAAAATTCTTCAGAAAAGATAACTATTGAGTACTGGGCTTAATACTTGGGTGATATAATAATATGTACAACAAACCCCCTTGACATGTTTAGCTATGTAACAAACCTTCACACGTATCCCAAACTTAAAATAAAAATTAAAAAATGATTTTTTCAGAGTACTATTAGGAAAGGATGCAAAATGGATAGACTAGGTGAGAAAATTCTCTACGTAGATTTATATTTATCGCTATATCTTAAGGTTAAATTTGACCCAGTAAATAGCTATAGAGAGGGAGAAAGCCATCTGCCAAAGCTTGTTTTTCATTGTATTATTTTGGAACTCAATTGTCTATCAATAAATTGGGATGGGCGCAGTGGCTCATGCCTGTAATCCCAGTACTTTGGGAGGGAGGCTGAGGTGGGCAGATTGCCTGAGGTCAGGAGGCCGAGACCGGCCTAGCCAACATGGTGAAACCCTGTCTCCACTAAAACTACAAAAAATTAGCTGGGCATGGTGGTGCACACCTGTAATCCCAGCTACTTGTGAGGCTGAGGCATGAGAATCGCTTGAACCTGGGAGGCGGAGGTTGCAGTGAGCCAATATCATGCCACTGCACTCCAGCCTGGGCAACAGAGCAAGAGTCTGTCTCGAAAAACAAACAACAATAAATTGAGTATAATTTTCAAACTCTATCATAGTTATGTCTATCCACGAAGGACAACTATTTTGGTGATTTTGTAATACCAAATTCATACAATTTATAGCAAGGATATACACCAAATAAAGGTCATTGTTCATAATTTTATAGGTCAATTTTATAATTATAATAATTTCATAAGTCATAAAAGCATGTATTTATATTTTTGTTACTTTCTCCTGGACATGTTTCTTTGTGTGCTTTAGAAGATTACATACAACCACTGAAACAATTTTCTTTTACAATAACTTTGCAGTGTTACTTTTATTTACTTACTGTGAGGTGATTATATTATAAAGTTAAGCACTTTTGTGAATTTCAGTTGCTACATGAATATGCACATTTGTTCATATTTGGGCAACTGTATTATGGTTTGTTTGCTATTAATCACCATCATTCAGGACAATATAGAATAACCAACATAAAGTATTAGACATGATTGCTAGATTTTTTGCAAAATACTTTCTCAATGGGGACAAACAGCTGAATGGCCCCAGGAAACCTAATCTCTGTATCTCAAGCTGAAGTGAGTGAAAGTATATTGGATAGAAAATGCTATAAGATTACAGAAAAGAACAACTTAAATTAAAGCAATGTGTCTTATAATTTCCCAACACTTCAACAGAACTCAACACCAACTGGAAGCTAGTAATCAGACATAAGAGAAATATTTTTAAGCAAATTTCCTACCAATTAACAACCTGAACCACCTTCTGCAATCCTGCTAGTTTGCTCACTATAGCCCCCTCTCTCCCTCCTCTATCATCTCTGCTGGTCACAACAGATTACAGGATCTCCTCTCTCTTTCCTGAGCTACAGTAGTAATGTTTTTGTGCTGCGCAATTTTATACTTAATTATATACTGTTTTGTGCTAGTCTCTAATTGTATCAGGTATGTTATGTAGTCTCTTCTCAACTAGACTGTAGTCCCAGAGGCTAGGACCATGTATCATACTTCTGTTATGGCTTTTTATGCTAAACATGGTAGGCACCCATTCATATCTTATTGATTATTTATGGGAAAATCCAGAAAGAGCAATTGCTTTTGTACAACTATGGCTAGAGCTCAAAGCAAATGACTTCATTTCTGTGTGGGGTAGAAAGGACTCTCACTAGGCCAGACACGGTGGCTCATGCCTGTAATCCCAGCACTTTGGGAGGCTAAGGCGGGCGGGTGGATTGCCTGAGGTCAGGAGTTCGAGACCAGTCTGGCCAACATGGTGAAACCCCGTCTCTGCTAAAAATACAAAAAAATTAGCCAGGCATGGTGACGTGCACCTGTAATCCCAGCTACTCAGGAGGCTGAGGCAGGGGAATTGCTTGAACCAGGGAGGTGGAGGTTGCAGTGAGCCAAGATTGCACCACTGTACACCAGCCTGGGCGACAGAGCGAGGCTCCATCCATTTGATGTTTTCAAATTCATTCAGATCCTCTGGTTACAGTGAGCATAAATCTAATTAAGTTGGTTTAGCTACATAGACATCTATAATAAACAGACAGGAGGATTTCATAGAACCCAACTACAGGTTGGTGATTAAGACTGCATGTCTCTGCAACTGGGAACTGGGAGGTCAGAAACCAGTCTCTTTTTCTAAAAGCTGACATAGTCTGTCTTCTCTCCATTTCTCTGTCCAGCTGCTTCTGCCTCACGCACAGATGGAGGCTGGTTTCTCTCCTCTGTATGTGTATCAGCATGGCTACTCCAGCATCCACTTTCTACCTTACCCAAGACCCATGGGTAACTGACCCAGCCTTTACATCCCATTTCCAAATTTCTGGCAGAAAAAATATAATTGGCCTATAATGGGTTACATATTAATCCCTGGCCAAATCAGCTATCACCTGGATAGCAAGGCCTTTGCCATCTGATAGGCTTTAAGGGTTGTGGAAACAACCCTCAAAGTACAGAAAAGACACAGAAGGCAGGCAACTTGATCGATGCAACTACTACAGTTAAAGTCTAGAGAAAAAACTTTTGTGGGTATATTCCCAGATCATAACCCCCTTCCTCTGAGAATTTTACCCACTGCCCAGTGGGATGGGTCTCCAACAGACGCATTGGTACTAAATGACACTGGAGGTCTGGTTATTTGACCAGACCACAGTGGTCACTCTTCCTAAGTCAGGCCAAACTATTTTTTTTTCCCCTGGGAAATTTGATTTGAGACCAAGAAAATGTCCATCAGGCTAAGCTTGTCTTTTGAGAGGAAATGCTGTCAACTCAGAGAGCTTTCAGGCCACCTTTCCCCATTCTGTGCCCAGAGAAGGAGAGAGAGCCAGTTAGTTGTGAGAGAAGAATGAAGCAGAGAGACTTAAAGGGGTAGGGCTGAGAGAAAGCAGCCAGCTCTGCCTGGATTCTTCAAGGCTAAGAGTTTCTGATTCCAGAAGCCCTTGAGTTTTGTGAGATATCTCCACATTCTTTTTTTGCTTAAATTAGCTTGAGTTGATTTCCGTTATTTGCAACCAAAATAGTTGTAACTGAGACATCCAGATTAAAAGTAAGAAAAAGGCTTCCTACACTTGTCCATTGAGACAAGTCAGTTGTATCAAGATGCCACTATTTCATGGCCATGAAAAGTTTCTAAATTTATCTGTAGACTCACATATCTGCATGGCTATACAGTACATCCGTTGGTGACTCATGAGGATTAAATAGCATGGGAGGCCTTTGTTACCTGATTCTTAATTGGGTGTTAGATTATTTCTTTTCTTTTTAAAAATGCAGCTGTGAGGGCTGAGTATGGTGGCTCATGCCTGTAATCCCGGCCCTTTGGAAAGCCAATGCGAGAGGATAGCTTGAGCCCAGAAGTTCGAGACCAGCCTAGGCAAGACTGGGAGATCCTACCTCTAAAAAAATAAAAAATTAGCCAGATGTGGTGGTGCACACTTACAGTCCCAGCTACTCGGAAGGCTGAGGTGGGAGGATCACTTGAGCTCGGGAGGTGGAAGTTGCAGTAAGCTCTGATAGTGCCACCACATTCCAGCCTAGATGACACAGAGAGATCCTGTCTCAAAAGAAAAAGAAAAAGAAAAAAAAAAAAAAGCAGCTGTGCTTGGGATAGATGATTTCTTGAGAGAACAAATTGTGAAGGAAAAATGGCCTTGAATTTTTTGTCATTTAATATATGTATTATTATATGTGATGTTTGTTTTAGATTTTTTTGGCATGACTACTCATAAACAAATATTTTAGTTTTCAAAGCGCATTTGTACACATTCTCTCATTTGACCTTCACAATAGTCCTCTAAGAAAGTATTGTGATATCATTCCTATTTCATAAATGAAGAAACTGAGGCTCAGTGACATCAAGTTTGATCAAGTGATCAGTGACACTGATCAAGTTTAATGTCATTAATCTAACAAGGATACAACACCGACTCAAAACCAGTGCTGTTTCTGTACTCATATTTCATCTTTGTCTTCTTATAGCAGGGGTTTTAAGATGGTTCTGGTTTTTGTTTTCCCTTTAGAAACTATTTTTTTCTATTGAAGTATAAAATGGATACCAAAAAGTGCACAAATCATAAGTGTATAAAGCTCAATGAATTATCACAAACTGTATACACCATGTAACCACCAACAAGGCATGAAATTGGTCATGACTGGCACCCCAGAACTCCCCTTCTGCCCCCTCCCAATAGCTATTCTCTCCTTCTTCCCCAAAGGAAATCACCTTCTTGATTTTTAATATCATAGATTTGCCTGTTTACAAACTTTATATAAATGGAATCATGCATACAGAGAAGAGTAGCATGGCCCCTGTGGAAGAATGACATGCAAATTTATGAAGCATTCATTAAAAAATAAATAAATATATATATAAATAAATAAATGGAATCATGCATTATGGATAATTTTGTGTTCAACTTCTTTTATTCAGGTGAGATTTGCTTGCATTTAAGTGGGTAACAGTACATTAATTTCTATTCCTACATTGTATTCCATTTTATGAATACAGTATGATGCATGCATCCATTCTATTATCTATAAATACTTGAACTGTTTCCAGTTTGGGGCTATAATGAATGATACTGCTATGGTCATTCATGAATATATCTTTTAGTACACCACATATATGCCCTATTAAGTAAATACCTAGGAATGAAATTGCTAAGTCAAAAGTTCAGACTTAATAGCTACTCCTGGCAGTTTTCCAATGTGGTTAGATCAATTTATGCTTCCACTCCTCTGATACAGAAAAATTTCAGTTGCTCCATATTCTCATCAACACTTGGTGTTTTCTGCTTTTAACTTTAGCCATCCTAGTGAGTGTGTAATGGTATATCTCAGTATAATTTAAACTTGCTTTTCCCTGATTTCTCTTTTTTTTTTTTTTTTTGAGACGGAGTCTCGCTCTGTCGCCTAGGCTGGAGTGCAATGCCGCGAACTCGGCTCACTGCAAACTCCACCTCCCAGGTTCACGCCATTCTCCTGTCTCAGCCTCCCGAGTAGCCGGGACTACAGGCGCCCACCACCACGCCCAGCTAATTTTTGTATTTTTAGTAGAGACGGGGTTTCAGCATGTTAGCCAGGATGGTCTCGATCTGCTAACCTCACGATGTGCCCGCCTCGGCCTCCCAAAGTGCTGGGATTACAGGCGTGAGCCACCACACCCAGCCGCTTCAGTGTTTATTTTATTTTATTTTATTTATTTATTTATTTATTTATTTATTTATTTATTTATTTATTTATTTTGAGATGGAGTCTTGCTCTGTCGCCCAGGCTGGAGTGCAGTGGCGCAATCTCGGCTCACTGCCAGCTCTGCCTCCCGGGTTCATGCCATTCTCCTGCCTCAGCCTCCTGAGTAACTGGGATTACAGGCGCCCGCCACCACGCCTGGCTAATTTTTTGTATTTTTAGTAGAGATGGGGTTTCACCATGTTAGCCAGGATAGTCTCGATCTCCCGACCTCGTGATCCACCCGCCTGGGCCTCCCAAAGTGTTAGGATTACAGGCACGAGCCACCGCGCCTGGCTTTTCCCTGATTTCTAATGAGTTTGAGTACATTTTTATGTTCATTGGTCATTTGACTATCCTCTTTTGTGAAGAGCCTATTCAAGATTTTGCCCATTTTTCTACTGGTTTATAGGAATTCTTTATGTATTCTGAACATAAGCTCTTTGTAATATGCATTGTAAATATCTTCTCTTCCTCTGTGGTTTGCATTTTTAGCTTTGAATTTTTGACTTCAAAGAAATGGAGACATCTTATTTGCATTTTTCTACTTCTTTTAAAAACATAATGATTTTGATTATTTGGGATAAAATCCAATGGAACCATATGCTCAAATGGCATTCCTCTCTCTCTCTCTGTTTTAGTCAGGCCCCAAAAGCTGAGACCAATCCATTGGGGACTAGTACTCCCACAGTCACTCTGGACCTGTTAAGATCATAAACACACTTCTGGCTTTCATGAACCCATCATTGACCTTCAAAGTATGAGGAGGTTGAGGTAGAAAGAGCGAGAGTGAGGATTTCTTTAGAAAGTGCTTTCTCCTCCCCTGACTTTCACATGCGGGCAGGGAGAAAGGTGCCTCCTCTCCTCACCTCAAGCCAAAGGAAAGGTGCCTCAAGGAGACCTCCCAGAATTTGTCCCCTGGAGTTTCAGGAAGAAAGACTTGGGTCTGATCCTCGCCAAGTATGAAGGTAGAAAAAATGGCCAAAGGTTCACCTGTTCGCAAGGTCACATTGGGTGTAAACTGGACTTTCTTTTCTTTTTTTGTTTTTTGAGACAGAGTCGGTCACCCAGCCTGTAGTGCAGTGGTATGATCTCAGCTCACTGCAACCTCTGCCTCCAAGGTTCAAGCGATTCTTCCGCCTTAGCCTCCTGAGTAATGGAGACTACAGGCACCTGCCACCACGCCCAACTAATTTTTGTATTTTTAGTAGAGACAGGGTTTCACCATGTTGGCCAGGCTGGTGGACTTTCATTTACAGTGGGTAAAGGAAAATATTCCCAGGGAACAAAGTGGAATCCACAAAAAGTGCTGGATGTCTCTGTTTTGTTGTTGTTGTTGTTGTTTTTGAGACAGTCTTACTCTTCGCCCAGGCTGGAGTACAGTGGTCCAATCTCTGCTCACTGCAACCTCCACCTCCCAGATCAAGCGATTCTCCTGTCTCAGCCTCCCGAGTAGCTGGGATTACAGGCATGTGCCACCATGCCTGGCTAATTTTTGTATTTTCAGTAGAGATGGGGTTTCACCATGTTGGCCAGGCTGGTCTCAAACTACTTATCTCAAGTGATTCGCCTGCTTCGGCCTCCTAAAGTACTGGGATTACAGGCGTGAGCCACCACACCCAGCCTCAGCTTGTTGTCTGTTGCTATAATATAATACCACATTGAGTGATTTATAAAGAAAAAAGATTTATTTGGCTCACGGTTCTGGAGGCTGGGAAGTCTGAGGTGGAGAGGCCACATCTGGGGAGGGTCTTGCCATTTTATCCCCTGGCAGAAGGTGAAAGGGCAAGAGAGTTCATGAGACAGAGAAAGGGAGCCAAACTCCTGTGATAACGAGCCCACTCCTGTCATCTGCATTAATCAACTCATGAGGACTAACGCCTGTTGAAGTTCCCACCTTTCAACACTGTTACACTGGCAATTAAATTTCAACATGAGTACCCGAAACCGGGTAATTGGAAAAAAATGTTTCAACATGAGTTTTGGAGGAGACATGTAAACCATAGCACTGCCCCTGGCCCCTCAAACTTCGTGTCCTTCTTATAAACAAAACACTTTCATTCTATCACCAAAGTCCCAAAAGTCTTAACTAATTTCAGCATCAACTCAAAATTCCAAAGAGTCTCATCTAAATTAGATATGAATGAAAGCCAGGTGTGGTGGCTTACACCTGTAATCCCAGCACTTTGGGAGGCTGAGGCAAGTGCATCACTTGAGCTCAGGAGTGTGAGACCAACCTGGGCAACATGGTGAAATCCCGTCTCTACGAAAAATACAAAAATTAGCTGGGTGTGGTGGCGTGCGCCTGTAGTCCCAGGTATGCAGGAGCTGAGGCAGGACAATTGCTTTAGCACAGGAGGTAGAGGTTGCAATGAGCTGAGATGGCACCATTGCACTGCAACGTGGGTGACAAGAGTGAAGCCCTGTCTCAATAAATAAATAAATAAAATGAAATAAATTAGATATGAATGAGACTCAAGGCACAATTCATTCTGAGGCAAATTCCCTCCAGCTGTGAGCCTGGGAAATCACAACATTATCTTTTTCCAAAATACAATGGTGCGACACACATAAAATACACATTCCCGTTCTAGAGGGAAGAACTAGACAAAAAAGGAGGGTTAACTGGTCCTAAGCAAGTACAAAACCCATCAGAAAAAAACAACATTAAGTCTTAAAGAATAATCTCCTTTGACTTCATGTCCCATATTCTGGACACACTGATGTGTGGGTTGGCCCTCAAGACCTCAGGCAGCCCCACCCCTGTGGCTTTCGTGGGCTCAGTCCACTCAGCAGGTCTCACAGGGTGAAGTCTTGTGCTCGTGACTCTCTCAGGCTGGCATTGTACATTTGTAGCTCTACAGTTCTGGGGCCTCATTGGTGGTCCTGCTCCCACAGCTCCACTAGGCATTACTCTAGTGGGGACTCTGCGGTGGCTCAGCCCTATGACAAGTCTCTGTCTGGACCCACAGACTGTCCATGACATCCTTTGGAATCTAGGTGGAGGAAGCTATGCCCTTATAACTCTTGCATTCTATGCATCTGTTGAATGAGCAGCATGTGGATGCTGTCAAGGCTTACCAGTTATAGACTCTGAAGCAGTGGGTGGAGCCACACCTGGGCCCACTTGAGCCGTAGCTGGGGCAGCTGAGGAAGGCTATTGGGATCAGAGACCTGTGGCAGCCCTGGGAAGGAGCTTGCGGAAGGTGTCCCAGGCCTATCCCCTGAAACCTCCTATAGCTCTGGGCCTGTGCTGTAAGGGGCAGCCTTGTAACTCTCTGAGATGCCTTCAGGGTATTTTTCCCACTGTTTTGGTAACTAGCACCTGGCTCCCTTCTATCTACGGTAAGCTCTTTAGCAAATGGTTGCTTGGCCACAGCATTGGTTTGCTCTCCTAAAAAATGCCTTTTCACTCTCTACATGACCAGCCTGCAAATTTTCCAAATTTTTCTATTCTGCTTCACTTTTAAATATAAATTCCTGGCTGGATGCAGTGGCTCACGCCTGTAATTCCAGCACTTTGGGAGGCCGAGGCGAACGGATCACTTGAGGTCAGGAGTTTGAGACCAGCCTGGCCAACATGACGAAACCCCATCTCTACTAAAAATACAAAAATTAGCTGGACTTGGTGGCATGCGCCTTTAATCCCAGCTGCTTGGGAGGCTGAGGCAGGAGAATCACCTGAACCTGGGAGGCAGAGGTTGCAGTAAGCTGAGATTGTGCAGCTGCACTCCAGCCTGCATGACAGAGAGACTCCATCTCCAAAAAAAAATTATAAATTTAAGTTCATGTCTTTCCTCTTGCATCTCACTGTATGTGACTAAAAGTAGACACATAGCAGCCCAGATGCTTTGCTGTTCAGATATTTTTTCCTGCCAGATATCCTAGTTCATTGCTCTTAAGATCTGCGTTCCATAAAGTTCTTGGACACTGACACAATTTTGCCAAATTTTTGCAACTGCATAACAAGAATGGCCTTTACTTCAGTTTCCATCACCTTCTTCCTCATTTCCACCTGAGACCTCATCAAAATGGGCTTTACCATTCATATTTCTACCAACGTTCTGATCAGAGCCATCGATTAATCTCTAAGAGTTTTCCCTACAGCTCTTCTCCTGAGTCCTCATCAGAATCTCCCTTTATGCTCCATTCACAGCAATCCAGGCTTTTTCTAGCCTGTTCCTCCAAATTCTTCAAGCCTCTACCCATCATCCAGTTCCAAAGACACTTCCAAATTTTCAAGCATTTGTTATAGCAACAGCTCCACTTCTTGGTACCAATTTTTGTAGTCTGTTTTCCACAGCTATAACAGAATACCACAGACTGGGTAATGTATTAGGGAAAGAGATTTATTTGGCTCATGGTTCTAGAGGCTGGGAAGTCCAAGACTGAGGGGCTGCATCTGGTCAAGGTCTTCTTGCTGCATTATCGCTTGTCAGAAGGTGGAAGAGCAAGAGAGTGCACGAGACAGAGAGAAAAGGGAGCCTGCAAGCCTATAATAACTAATCCACTCCTGTGATAATGGCATTAGTCCATGACCTAATCTGGATTAATGGCAATTACATTTCAACATGAATGTTGGAAGAGACATTCAAACCATTGCACCTGGGATGAACTGAAGAGAAATCTTGCCTCCTCGCTCCTCAAGGAGTGAAGGAACCACCAGAAGCCCAAATTGAGGAAGTCATCAAAAGCTGACAGCCAGAGAAGTGTTGTCTGCATCAGGGAACTGCAGTCAGGGTAGGTGGGGAGAGAGGGGTGACCTGGGAGAGAGAGTCAGCTTTGGGCATTTTCCATTCCCAGAGGGCACTGATGCCAGAGGACACTGTACTAGGTATAAAAGACTGTTTGCCTTTTCCCCTAATCCCCTTTCCCCACTGGTACAGGGTGGAGAGGTCAGAAACAGCAGTTAGCAAGTTCAGGAGGTGGTATGGGAGGAGAGGAGTGGCTGACAAGCCTGCCTCTCCTACCTCTGGCTCTGATGCTTAAGGCAGCCCTGAGCTGGAGAATCAGAGAAGATTTAGCTTTGAACACATTTGGAATTTTGAAACTGCCCTGGACAAAACTGGAGTTATGTGACTATAAGCCTGGACTGGACTCTTCTACAAATTCTCTTCTCAGCTGTTTCTATTCTGAAGCTTAATCCATCTATTGAGTTTTCAATTTCAATGATTAAAATTTTCATCTCTAGAAATTCTCTTTGGCTCTTTATCATATTGGCTTAACTATTTTTATAGTCTTTTGTTCCTTGCTCATATTTTGAAACCACCCTTTTATTTCTTTAAATATACAAAACAGTAATTTGATGTCGGATCTGACAATTTCAACATCTGAAGTCTTTGCAGATTTGATTTTGCTGTTTAGTGTTTTTTTGTTTGTTTGTTTTGTTTTTTGTTTTTTTGTTTTTTTTGATTTTTTGAGACGGAGTTTCGCTCTCTTGTTGCCCAGCCTGGAGTGCAATGGCTCACTGCAATCTCCGCCCCCCAGGTTCAAGAGATTCTCCTACCTCAGTCTCCCAAGTAGCTGGGATTACAGGCACCTGCCACTACGCCCGGCTAATTTTTGTACTTTTAGTAGAGATGGGGTTTCACCATGTTGGCCAGGCTGGTCTCGAACCCCAGATCTCAGGTGATCCACCTGCCTTGGTCTCCCAAAGTGCTGGGATTACAGGCATGAGCCACCTAGCCTAGCCGATTTTGCTCTTTGGTTTTGGCTATTTCTTGGCTTTGAGTGCCTTATTTCCTTGTGTCATTAGATCTTTCACTGTGAGCTGAATCACTGGCTTTAGCTTTTTTTTTTTTTTGAGACAGAGTCTCGCTCTGTCACCCACACTGGAGTGCAGTGGCGCAATCTCGGCTCACTGCAAGCTCTATCTCCTGAGCTCACGCCATTCTCCTGCCTCAGCCTCCCGAGTAGCTGGGACTACAGGTGCCCGCCACCACACCCTGGCTAATTTTTTTTGTATTTTTATTAGAGACAGGGTTTCACCATGTTAGCCAGGATGGTCTCGATCTCCTGACCTCATGATCTGCCCACCTTGGCCTCGCAAAGTGCTGGGATTACAGGCATGAGCCACTGCGACTGGCCAGCCTTAGCATTTTATTGGCAGGATTTCTTTGAGGTCCAGGTTGAAATTGCAATCCTCTTGCCTATTTACTGAAGGAACTACCAGCCTGGGACCACTTCAAGTTATATGACTCTATTAGTCTGTTTTCACATTGCTATACAGCTGTGAGTCAATTAAACCTCTTTTCTTTATAAATTACCCAGTCTCAGACCTGAGAATATGGCAGACCTGAGACTGGGTAATTTATAAAGAAAAGAGGTTTAGTTGACTCGCAGTTCCACATGGCTGGGGAGGCCTCAGGAGACTTACAGTCATGGCAGGAGGGGAAGCAAGGCACATCTTACATGGTGGCAGGAGGTGGTGGGGGCAGGGGTGGGGAGTGCCACACTTTTAAACCATCAGACCTCATGAGAACTTACTATCATAAGAACAGCATGGGGGAAATCTGCCACCATGATCCAATTACTTCCCACCAGCTGCCTCCGCTGACACATAGGGATTATAATTTGAGATGAGATTTGGGTAGGGACACAGAGCCAAACCATATAAATGATCATTTTAGGTTTTCAAACCTCATAGGGAGCATGCTATTGGACTAAAAATCCACTTGGAGGCCAGTCTGTGGTAGCAAATGCCCAGGGGGGAATTTTTCTATCTTGTTCTCCTTACCCAGAGTCAAGTTCAAGATAAGCAAATTGTTTGCTGTTCACCACTTTTTTTTTTTTTTTTGAGACGGAGTTTTGCTCTTGTTGCCCAGACTGGAGTGCAATGGCATGATCTCAGTTCACTGTGACCTCTGCCTCCTGGGTTCAAGCGATTATCCTGCCTCAGCCTCCCAAGTAGCTGAGATTACAGGCACCCGCCACCATGCCTGGCTAATTTTTGTATTTTAGTAGAGACAGGGTTTCACTATGTTGGTCAGGCTGGTCTTGAACTCCTGACCTCAGGTGATCCACCCACCTCGGCCTCCCAAAGTGCTGGAATTACAGGCATGAGCCACTGCGCCCAGCCTGCTGTTCACTTCTAAGTGGTAAGTCTATTTCTCTCTGGGATTTGGGGCAGGGAGTTCTCAGCTTTATGGGGACCCTGTAGTAGACTCTCTACTTGGGTAGGCCCTAGGTATTATCTTCTGTCCCCCAAACACTGTGCAGCCTTCAGAGTAGAAGTTCAAGGTCTCCAGAGTTCTTCAGAAACCTTAGGACTAAGCCATCTTTGGTACTCACTTTACCTCTTAAGATTCCTGCTTTCACTTCAGTTTAGGCCTCAGGAGGTTTCCTTGTAACACAGCAGTCAGGAAGACCTTTTAAATATTTAAATATTGCTTTTTGTTCATTTGTTCCAGGAAAAACCCCAAGTGGGGATTTATCAAACCTTTTATAGCCCTTTGACTACTCACCAAACCTGTGTCACTTTTCTCCTGGGCACACATACTTCTGGAAATCTGAAGTAGACCCCTTCATGTTTGAAAGAGACCCAATGACTTTTGTTATCTTGGAGTAACTGGGTATAATGGCTTAGTTTTCACATGGACAGGGTCTGTAAAATATGATAACAAGGCTGGGCGCGGTGGCTCACGCCTGTAATCCCATCACTTTGGGAAGCCGAGGTGGGTGAATTACCTGAAGTAAGGAGGTTGCCACCAGCCTGGCCAACACGGTGAAACCCCATCTCTACTAAAAATACAAAAATTAGCTGGGCATGGTGGTGGGTGCCTGTAATCCCAGCTACTTGGGAGGCTGAGGCAGGAGAATCACTTGAACCCAGGAGGAGGAGGTCGCAATGAGCTGAGACCGCACCATTGCACTCCATCCTGGGCAACAAAAGCAAAACTCCGTCTCTAAAAAAAAATATATATATATGATGACGAATAGGATTACTTTCATAATGACACATGCTGACCTCAGCTTCATCTAAATATTGATCTCATACTCTTCACAATTCAGTGACTACCTATAGATGCCTTTAACATTTCTAAAGAAACATTACAAAACTAGTGATAATGCTTCTAAATTACTGAAGTTATCTTGCAGAGGAGTGAATTGAGGCCACAGTGAAATGTAGCATTCATCAACATACATTCAAGTAAAATGTTGTAGCACTCCTCAACATATATTCAATAAATATGTTCAATACAAGTGGAAGTTTGCAGCAGTGAGGTCAAAGAAGGCAAAGAGAGTAGAGAACATCTGCCTGGGAATGTAGGGTGACTGCAACTCCTCGAGCATCTGCAGTCCCTTAACAGCACTGTAGATAACTCCAAGTGGGGATTTATTTTTATTTTTGTAGAGACGGGGTCTTGCTATGTTGCCCAGGCTGGAATTGAACTCCTGGGCTCAAGCAGTCCTCCTCCCTTGGTCTCCCTAAGTGCTGAGATTACAAGAATGAGCCACCATGTCTGGCCTGCCATAGGTATTACATTAACAAACACACTCAAGTGTCTTAGTCCATTTCTGCTGCTATAATAAAATACCTTAGACTGGGTAGTTTATAAACAACAGAAATTTGTTGCTCACAGTTCTAGAGGCTGGGAAGTCCAAGATCAAGGTGCCAGCAAATTTGGCGTCTAATAAGGGCTGCTCTCTGCTTCAAAGGTGGTGCCTTCATGGCAGGGCACAGTGGCTCACATCTGTAATTCCAGCACTTTGGGAAGCCAAGGCAGGCAGATCACTTGAGATCAGGAGGTCAAGACCAGCCTGGCCAACATGGCAGAAACCCTGTCTCTACTAAAAATACAAAAATTAGCTGGACGTGGTGGCACGCATCCTATAATCCCAGCTACTCAGGAGGCTGAGGCAGAAGAATCACTTGAACCCAGGAGGCTGAGGTTGCAGTGAGCAAAGATCACACCACTGCACTCCAGCCTGGGCAACAGCGTGAGACTCTGTCTCAAAAAATAAAAATAAATAAATAAATAAAACTTATCTGGGCAACAATTTAAATTTTTTGAATACATATTAGATAATACTACTTTATTAATGCACAATTTTTTTGTGTGAGATAATAATATTGTGGTTATATAGTAAAATGTTCTAATTCTTAGGAGATATATACTCGGTGCTTAGGGGTAAAGTTTCATGATATCTTTAACTTACTTTCAAGTGATTTAACAAAAAAATACAGATAGTTAGAGGCAGATAGATAAGCAAATGCTATAAAAGTTAATGATAGGTGAGTCTAGGTGAATGGTATATCAGTACTCGTTGTATTATTGTTTTCAACTTTTTATAGATTTGGCATTTTTCAAAATAAAAAATTTGGAAGGCCAGGTGCAGTGGTTTATACCTGTAATCCCAGCACTTTGGGATGCCAAGGTGGGAGGATCACTTGAGACCAGGAATTCAAGAGTTTGAGACAAGTCTGAGCAACATAGCAAGATCCTGTCTCTACAAAAGTGAAAAAATAAGACCAGGCGTGATGGCTCACACCTGTAATCCCAGCACTTTGGGAGGCCAAGGAGGGCGGATCACAAGGTCAGGAGATCAAGACCATCCTGGCTAACACAGTGAAACCCCGTTTCTGCTAAAAATATAAAAAATTAGCCTGGCGTGGTGGCAGGCGCCTGTAGTTCCAGCTACTGAGGAGGCTGAGGCAGGAGAATTGTGTGAACCCACGAGGCGGAACTGGCAGTGAGCCGAGATTGCGCCACTGCACTCCAGCCTAGGGGACAGAGCAAGACTCGTCTCAAAAAAAAAAAAAGTAAAAAAATAAAGTTATCTAGGTATGGTGGTGCACGCCTGTAGTCCCAGCTGCTAGGTAGGCTGAGGCAGGAGAGTCCCTTGAGGCCAGAAGTTCATGATTACAGTGAGCTATGATTGTACCACTGCACTCCAGCCTGGGAGACCTAAAAAAGGAAAAGAGAAAACAAAACAAAAAATACTTTGGAAAGTTTGTGAAAATCTGTCATGCTTCTGAATTGCGCCTTGGAATTTACACTGAAGAGACAAGCAATGAATTACACAGTGATGGGAAACTACCACATTAAATGTTTATGTCATTCTCTTACAAAGCTTGTGATTTTTTTTGTAGGTGTGGTATTATTCAATTAAAAGCTGTAAAAAACAGAGAGAGAGAGAAAAAATTACCAAAGGTCACATAGCTTACTGGTGGCAGAGCTGAGATAGAAACTCTCATGCTCACACTCCCCTCCTTTATGGAGAGGAAAAAAGCCTCAGGCTTGTTATGCTCCGAAATCAAATAACCTAGTTCCCAATTTTGCAGAGGGTCGACCTTAAAAATAATTTTGAAACAATTCTTAAATACTAAAGATAGTCACATAAAAAAAAGGAAAAGAATGCTTTAAAAACACTGTTCCATTGAGCCAAGCTTGAAAATATGTTTGAGATTTATAAGAGGATTTGAGGATTTAATAAAATCGTGATTTAAAAACAAGAGAACAAGAGGCTCTTTGATATGGATTTAACAAGAGTTAAGGAACAGTTAGGAAAGACTCACTTCCAGGTAGTCTAATTAGTATGAAACATTTGTGGGGAAAAATTAATCACTGAAGCAAATAATTATTCTGAAAAACAATATGATTTTATAAACATCACTGCCTTACACCGACTGACAGATCTTTGCATTTCTTGCCCAGCGTTTCACAAGTCTGTTCTCAGACCTCTTCTGCTCTTTGCTCTTTCTCAGCCTCTCATATGCTCCCCTTTCCTTATCCAATAACTCAATGCCAATGTCTCCTAAAATCTGTATCTCTGGTGTTAAGCTCTTGCTAGGCTTTGCAAGTACATTTTCAACTGCCTCTGGATCTGCGCTAGGGTATCCAGTTGCCATCTTAAACTCAAAACAAATTCGTCATCCTCCCTTAAGATTTTTTTTTTTTTTAAGATGGACTCTCACCCTGTCACCCAGGGTGGAGTGCAGTGGCACCATCTCAGCTTACTGCAACCTCTGCCTTCCGAGTAGCTGGGAGAATGGGCACGTGCCACCACACCAGCATAATTTTTGTATATTTAGTAGAGATATGGTTTTGCCATGTTGGCCAGGCTGGTCTTGAACTCCTGACCTCAAGTGATCTGCCTGTCTTGGCCTCCCAATGTTCTGGGATTATAGGCATGAGCCATCACACCTGGCCCCCCTTAAGATTTGATTCTCCTTCTAATTTCTCTGTTTCTGTTCGTGACACCATCATCTTCTCAGTTATCAGCTCTAACCCTTGGAATTTTCTTTTTAATCCTGCCTTCTCTCTGCCCTATATGTTTTCAAAATTCTGTGTGTTATACTTCCATGGTGCCATGCAGGTTTGCTCCATTCTTTCACTTCCTGTTATCTACTCTAATTACCTCTAACCCAGGGTTTTCCCAAGTAGAGTGCAATAGATATTTTGGACAAGATCATTCTTTATTGTGAGAAGCTGTTCCATGCATTGTAGGATGTTTAACAGCATCTTTGACCTCTACCCACTGATAATTGCACCCCCCTCAGTTGTGAAAATCAAATATATCCCCAGACATTGCCAAATATCCCCTGAGGAAAAAAATCTTAATCCCCAGTTGAGAGCTACTGCTCTAACCAAATAATTGCCATAGCCTTCTGTTAGAAAGATCTTCCTATTTGTTGGGGTCCTATCACCAATTCATTCCAGACCTTTCTACTGGTTTAGTCTTCTTAATGTTTAGCTCTGATCCTATTATTTCCCTTTAGTGGTTCCCTCCCGTCTACATAGTAATCCACAAATTCCTTTTAAGCATTCCTACTATACGGCCTTCACCTATACCTCAGTCATATTTCCCACTGCTACTCTCTACATTACTTGTTCCAACTTTGTGACCTCTGAAACTTTGCCTATGATATTGATTTATTCCTTATGTATTCATTCAGCAAATATTTATTGAACACTTATTAAATATTAGGTACTATTTTTGGCATTGAAGCTATTAAGTGAGACATGGCTCCTGCCTTCAAGGAGCTTAACATTGAGTGGTAGAAGATTAACAGTGGTCTTGCCAACAGTTGCTATGGCCTGTCTAGCATCCCCATCTACTTTTCTATTTTGGAAAATAATTTCCATAAGATTCATCTAGGACTGACCTTCCCAAACTTCCTCTTCCTACCATGAAAGGGCTGAATGCATAATCCAGGCCTGATCAGTCAAGGACACCATCTTTCTCTGGCTACACTGATTGGTTCAGGGGTGGGAATGTGATCCAAGCCAGGCCAATCAGAATGCAAACCTTGAACTTTGCTGCTGTGCACTAGGGTTACCAAGCTGTTAGAACATGTCTTAGTTGGGTGCAGTGGCTCACACCTGTAATCCCAATACTTTAGGAGGCCATGGCAGAAGGATCACTTGAGGTCAGGAGTTCAAGATCAGCCTAGGCACTATAGTAAGACCTCAACCCTACAGAAAAAAAAAAAAAAAAGAGCGAGAGAGAACATGTCTTGGACATTTGGTGGGAATAGTCTCTGCCACATGGAGAGAGAGCCTGTCCTAGGGACAGACAGATATAGTGTATTCTACTGTAATTTTTTGAGCCCTTGGAGACAGTTATTCCTGAGGTAAATCCCAAAATTACCCCCCGGAATTATTAGTTATTTAAGCCCCAAATTCCTTTCTAAGCAACCCTGTGCTCTCCAAGGGTTTTCTGTCTCAGTGAATGTCACTGCTCTCCATACAACTGGCAAACTAGACCCCGAGGAGTTATCCTGAACACTTGCTTCTTTCTCACCCCCATCTCCAGTCCATCAACAAGTCTCTTTTTTTTTTGAGATGGAGTCTCACTCTGTCGCCCAGGCTGGAGTGCAATGGCAAAATCTTGGCTTACTGCAACCTCTGCCTCCTGGGCTCAAGCGATTCTCCTGCCTCAGCCTCCTGAGTAGCTGAGATTACAGGCACGTGCCACCGTGCCCAGCTAATTTTTGTGTTTTTAGTAGAGATGGGGTTTCACCACGTTGCCCAGGCTGGTCTTGAACTCCTGACCTCAGGTGATCCACCCGCCTCGGCCTCCCAAAGTGCTGGGATTATAGGTGTGAGCCAACGTGCCTGGCCCCATCGCCAAGTCTTATCAAAATTCCTCAACCATCCACTTCTTTCATCACCTGCTAGTGAGCTGCTAATCCAAAATCTTCTCATGTATCTTTTGGGAGGCTCCAACACACTGATGTATCTTCATCATCTCTGGACCCTATCCAATCTCCTTTTCCACCAAAGCTAGAGTAATATTTTCAAAATGCAAATCTGATCAAATTATTACCTCCTCCCTTATTACTTTCCCATTCTTCCTATTGTCCATCCTCATTTGGTGCCTCCCTCCCTTTCACTCTCTATGCTCCAGCCACATAGGCTTCTTACAGCCATTTTTTCTCTCTCCAAGTTCCCTCCTAAACAACAGCATCTTTGCATACACTAAGTCCTCTGCCAGGAATATTCTCCTCCTTTCGTTTCACTAATTAACATATATATATCTTTTAGAAATCAGCTCAAGCATTGCTTCCTCAGAGAAGCTTCCATCCTTTCACTAAATAAAATCCAAAATTCTTACTATGTTCTATTAATTAATTGGGATGAATTAATCAGGACTTACTTTGCAGATAATTGAGGTGACTTTACTAGTAAATGGTAATACATGAAATGGAACATAATCTAAGGAATTAAGTGCTTGCAAAAATATTGGAAGGGATTGTATGCAGATTCTAGGCTGTGCCTCCAGGAAGGAGTCTGCTACAGTCTAAATGTTGGTGTCCCCTCAATATTCATATGTTGGAACCTAATACCCAATGTGATAGAAATAGGATATGGGGCTTTTGGGAAGTGATTAAGTCATGAGGGTTTCCCCTCATAAACTAGATTTAGTGCCCTTATAAAAGAGGCTTGAGAAAGCTTTCTTGCCCATTCCATCATATGAGGGCACAGTGTTCGTCTCTTCTGCCATGTGAGGACACCACAACAAAGTGCCATCTTTGAAGCACATAAAAAAAGGAAGTCACATGAGCAATGGTATAGATATTACAAATCTCTACCTTCACCACCTTCCTGGTACTTTCATCTCTACCTTCTATAATCCCACTCTTTCCCAGTTCTTCACAGTTCTCAGTGAGAAAAATACAAAGGTAAGATCAAGAGTGAGAATTCACAAGGAGTGCCCCAAATAGGTCCAAGAGGGGAGAGTTGGGAAACCTGAGTTGAGGGCAAGGAAAAGTGAAGACCAGAAGTAGGTTGCAAAGTTATAGGGGTGAGTACTGATCCAAAGTCAGGGAAACAGCAGTTCCAGAAACAGAGCTAAAGGGCAGATAACACATTAATGATGTTCTATATAAAGAATCCTACAGGCCAGGCACTGTGGTTCATACCTGTAATCACAACACTTTGGGAGGTGAAGGTGGGCGGATCACCTGAGGTCAGGATTTCGAGACCAGCCTGGCCAACATGGTGAAACCCCGTCTCTACTAAAAATACAAAAAAAAAAAAAAAAAAAAAGCCAGGCCTGGTAGTGGGCACCTGTAATCCCAGCTACTCAGGAGGCTGAGGCAGGAGAATCGCTTGAACCCAGGAGGTGGAGGTTGCAGTGAGCCAAGATAGAGACACTGCACTCTAGCCTGGGCGACAGAATGAGACTCTGTCTCAAAAAAAAAAAAAAAAAAAAAGAGAATCCTACAAATCATTAAGAAATAGACAAATCATAAGCGAGGGAAAGCAGATGATACAAATAGACATTTCACAGAATAAGAACAAGTGACAAAAAATACAAAAAATTCTAAATCACGAATAATCAAAGAAATGAAAATTTTAAAAATTAGGAGATACTATTGGTTTTTCCAATTGGCAACAATGAAAATAAATAAGATCGAGCAATGGCGATAAGGGAAACTACTCTGATCGTACACAATTTGTGGGTGTGTAATTTGACAGACGGTTTCAAATGCTCGGCCTTGGAAACTAAAATAAGGAAGTGCTCCTCCAAGGACATACAGTAGCATGGTTTAAAATAGCTGAAGATTGGAAATAACCTTAATATCTGTTAATATTGAATGGTTAAGTAAATCAAAGTACATTTGTCTTATTGGATACCACATGGCCATAAAGAATGAAATTTATCTATATTGAAGCTGTCCTCACAGGGTTAACAAGAATTCTGGACAGAAATATAGTTATAATTAAGCATTAATGAGGCTGCAAGTTGGCCCACTTCCTTGTAAAATCATGTAGCACTAGATACTGATGATTTGGATCCCCATTGCTCCTATAGATAAGATGTCTGATGTTGGAATCATAAGGTTTTTGTTTGAAAACTGCTTAGGGCCGGTTACAGTGGCTCATGCCTGTAATCCTAGTAATTTGGGAGGCCAAGGCGGGTGGATCAGTTGAGACCAGGAGTTCAAGACCAGCCTGGGCAACATGGCAAAACCCCATCTCTACTAAAAATACACAAAGTAGCCAGGCGTGGTGGCATATGCCTGTAGTCCCATCTATTCAGGAGGCTGAGGCATGAGAATCACTTGAACCTGCAAGACAGAGATTGCAGTGAGCTGAGATTGCATCACTGCACTCCAGCCTAAGTGACAGAGAGAGACTCTCAAAAAAAAAAAAAAAAAAGAGAGAGAGAAAGAAAGAAGGAAAAAAAAAAACTACTTAGAATGTGTTTCAGATTCTGAAATCCACTGGAACAGCTGATACCACCCAGTTTGAAGACCCCCATAGAGAAACTAAATCAGCATGAGAATACAGTTTCTTCATTTCTCTGTTCCATGACTTTACCCTGCATTCTTCAACCAATCAATGATCTCCACAGTTTGGCCCATTCCAAAACCCTTAAGATCCCTAGCTCCAAACTCCCTGGGGAGATGGATTTGAGGTTTCCTCCTATCTCCTTGTTCGGTGGCCCTGTGAGTAAACCATTTCCTCTGCTGCAACCTGGTGTCTCAGCATATTTACTTGCCATGCATTGGGCAATGAACCTATTACAGTTACAATATCATCTCACATGGAACTATATCAATGATATATTGCTAGGTCTTTAAAGCAAATTGCTACGTGTAGTATGATCCAGGTAGAGTGGGGAACTGGACTTATATGTCTAGAAGGATGCACATCAAACTGTTAATAGTTACCCCTAGAACCTGGGGTTTAAAAAAGACCTGTTTTAAGAATAAAGTACAAAGGAAGGGGAAAAACTATGAAAACTTGTTTCTATTTTTAATTAGATCTCTGTGAGAGATTTGTTCTTAGATGAAACAATTACTCCTTTTTATAACACTAGTGCTCAGTGTTAAAAATTAAAATTTAAAAATAAGAAAATGAATTTTAAACACTTTCTTAAGAATAAAAATGTCATTTTGAGAATAATCTAGTTATACAGCAATAATTAATATGAATTCCTTTGTCAGAATTTAAATAACAGCTAACATGTTTTTGAGTGCTTACTGTATGCCAGGCACTATACCAAGCATATGCTGTTTCACCCAATTTTTACAACCCTATAGAGTGAGCACTATTCATAATTCACCATTTTAGAGATGAGAAAACTGCGGCTAAGAAAAGCTGATGAGAAAATTTAGACTGGGGACAGTTCAGCATAACATCTAATTGATTGGCACACAGTTACATTGTTGGTGAATCACAGCGAGAATTTGAAGGCAAGGGTTTTAATTCCAGAGTCCACATTCTTGACCACCATGCTGCAATTATTCTCTATTACTTAGAGAAAACAGAGAGGATTAATGTCATGATTGAAACTACCTGGCATCAATGTCACAGCTTCCAGAAAAGCTCAGCTCATCCTGTGTTGAGAGAAATATAATTAAAAACAAAATCTTCTCCCAACCCAGAAAACCCCTCCGTAAAGGTAGAAGAGAAAGACAATGATTTTATTATTGAATAAGCATTAAACCAGAATGTGATGCACAATATAGGAAACCTACTAAAGGGTTTGCAAAGTTAGAAAGGAATTTGACTCTTTTTATAGCTAAGTGGATACAAACTCTCTTAGTCTGTTCTCTGCTGCAGTAATAGAATATCAGAGACTGGATAATTGGAAAGTAAAGACATTTCTTTCTCACAGTTCTGGAGGCCAGAAAACCCAAGAACATGGTACTGGGATCTGGCAAGGGCCTTTGTGCTGCGTTATCTCACCAGGGAAGGTAGAAGGGCAAGCAAGCACGAGAGACAGAGAGGGAATGGGAGCCAAACTTTATCCTTTCATTAGGAACACACTCCTGCAATAATGCATCAATCCACTAATGAAGGAAGGCAGAGCCCACATGATCCAACCACCTCTTAAAGGTCTCTCGTCCTAATACTGTCACAATGGCTATTAAGTTTCAACATGAGTTTTGGAGGAAACATTAGAACCATAGCCCAATCCATGCAAACTGTTAGATAGGTTTTGCAATTTGGAATCAGGTGACAATGTAGGCAGGTCCATCATTTCCCACAAAACTGAAAGATGGGAGTGGCATCAGGTGGTGCGTTATCTTCTTAAATGATAACATTTCAAAGCGATGACTCCCAAGTCCTTGAGGAAACATTCCTGAGTTGTGAGACTGGCCAGTGGCTTATTTAGCCATTAAAATAATTTACATACTTTTGACAAGGACAGAGAAATAAACTCCAAAAGAAAAGGAAGAAGTGAGAGAAAATACTCTTCCCTTATTTTTCTGCCGAAGGAAATTTTGCATTTGCCCTTACATTTCATCTAGCATTAAAGATCAGTCAATATTCTCAGACTTACTTCATACACTATTTTTTCCCTGTATTTATTTATATCTAATTTTATGTTGCTTTGTAAATTTTTGCAAGTCATTTTCTTGGACTGATATAAACTCTATTTATATAAACTTGTAATTCCTTTGCCAAGAAGAAGGACGTAGAAAATCTTATGAAATGATTACAGCTTTCAGCTCCAAGAACTTAGGAGCAAAATGTGAAGTTGTTGGAGTTCAATCCATTGCCAAACAGACCAGAGTCAGGCAAGAGAAAGGGTCTGGGGCCCAAAGACAACACATGAGTCTGCCTTTTGGAAGTTATGAGCAATTCTGTCCCAAAGAATTTGTGAGCAGAGAATATATTTAAGTCTACCTTAGTAGTAGTTCCCAGGTAAGTTAGATAGATAAACCTTTAAATACAGTTTAGAAAATTCCTACTCAACTATTTTTTTTTATACTCAACTCATGGGGCTCAGGACACAACAGCCCAACAAACGTAGAAGACCAGAATATGCCACCCCAAAATATGTCTCTTTAGCATATTGATTATTTTGAGAAACTATAGACATAGTTATCCTTTTGTAAGAGAAATTTACATCTGTAAAGGAAATCTCCATTTGTAAGACTGTCTTCTCTGCACCAGGAAGAAAAGGGTGACTAAATCATAAGAGACTCTTGAACAATGGAGAAGGCATGGATTTAAATCTGCATAATAAATACTACCTTTGTTTAATGTACTTTTCCTGGCCATCTCATTTTTCCCTTCTTTCTTTGTTTCAGAAAAAGGTAATATTTAAGCCTGAAGTTTAAACTTTCTTTGAGATCCACTCTGAAGATTTATTAATTTCTTGGGGTTTGTGCTGCATTCTGCCCCTGGCTCCCACCATGTATCCATGAGGCATGCATGTTAATAAACTTCTGTTTGATTTTCTCTTGGTAATCTGTCTTTTGTTAAAGGGACTCCCTGTTAATAATTATGAAAGGTAGAAAGAAAATTATTTTTTCTCCCCTACACAGCTTTGGCTCACACCTGTAATCCCAGCACTTTGGGAGGCTGAGGCAGGAGGATTGCTTGAGGCCAGAAGTTCAAGACTAGCCTGGAACAGAGGGAGATACCACCTCTACAAACAATAAAAACAAAAAAATTAGCCAAGCATGGTGGTGCTTGCCTGTATTTGCGGGGCTGAGAGAGGAGGATCATTTGAGTTCAGGAGTTCGAGGCTGCAGTGAGGTACGATCACACCACTGCACTCCAGCCTGGGTGACAGAGCAAGGTCCTGTCTGTTTGTTTTGTTTTGTTTGTTTGTTTGTTTAAGTCATTTACAAAGCTAACTGATATATAATGAAAGAAGTAAAATTAGGAGGCTGAAGGAAATAAAAATATTTTCCCCCCAAATATATTTTGAAATGGCTGCTGCCAAGCCATCTAACTAAGGTAGCCCTCTGAAACTACTTTTCACTGGGAAAATTTGCATCTCTAGAGAGTCTCCATTATTCATCCAGGCCCTCCTTTCTAGGCCTTTCCCAGATCTAGGAGAGATTAACTGAGAATCTGACACCTTTCAAAATCTGGGAAAAAAAAAAAAAGATTTACCATCTATTGTCTCTGAGGGCTGCTACCTAGAATGCTTCATCTTTATAACAAGACCAACTCGCTGGGCATGGTGGCTCACGCCTGTAATCCCAGCACTTTGGGAGTCCGAGGCAGGCAGATCACGAGGTCAGGAGATCAAGACCATCCTGGCTAACATGGTGAAACCCTGTCTCTACTAAAAACACAAAAAAATTAGCCAGGTGTGGTCACGGGCACCCGTAGTCCCAGCCACTCGGGAGGCTGAGGCGGGAGAATGGTGTGAGCCCGGGAGGCGGAGCTTGCAGTGAGCCAAGATCGTGCCACTGCACTCCAGCCTGGGTGACAGAGCGAAACTCTGTCTCAAAACAACAACAACAACAACAACAACAAAAAAAAAACAAGACCAACTTTACTAGCCAAGCCTCTTCCTTTCACCCTCCCATTACCTATCTTGCCACTAAAATCTGTTTTTGGCCACACTCTGAGTCCACATTCTTTCTGTAACTTGAAGATGGTATATGAGCTTCTGTACCTCATTAGCAGGTTGGGTCTTCACTGGGAAGGTTTCTATGTATGTATATACATGTTAAATAAATTTGTGTGCTTTTTCTCCAGTTAATCAGTCTGCCTCATGTTGTTGGCAGTGGCAAATCCATACAGGTCTGCAGCAACCTCAATTCTTGCCTCCTCAGAAGAAATAATTTGTCCAAAGGGCATAAGGCAAAGTGAGAGACTGAGGCAAGTTTTAGAGCAGGAGTGAAAGTTTATTAAAAAGTTTTAGAGCAGGAACAAAAGGAGTTAAGTACACTTGGAAGAGGGCCAAGCAGGTGACTTGAGAGATTCAGCTGAGCTGTTTGATTTTTTTTTTTTTTTTTTTTTTTGAGATGGAGTCTTGCTCTGTTGCCCAGGCTGGACTGCAGTGGCACCATCTCGGCTCACTGCAACCTCTAGCTCCTCGGTTCAAGTGATTCTCCTGCCTTAGCTTCCTGAACAGCTGGATTACAGGTGCCTGCCACCACGTGTGGTTAATTTTTGTATTTTTAGTAGAGATAGGGTTTCACTATGTTGGCCAGGCTGGTCTCAAACTCCTGACCTCAAGTGATTCACTTGCCTTGGCCTCCCAAAGTGCTGGGATTACAGGCATGAACCACTGCACCTGGCCACTTTTTGACCTCTGACTTGGGTTTTATACATTGGCATGCTTCCGAGGTCTTACATCTCTTTGCCCCTTATTCTTCCCTTGGGGTGGGCTGTCTGCATGTGCAGTGTGTTTACTGAAATTGCGTGCAATGCTCATTTGAGGCATTTTTCCCTCACTGGTCAAGTGTTCCTAGAGGAATGTCATACAGTAGTTAAACTCCACCATTTTGCCTCAGTGCGCATGCTTGAGCCCATTTGCCCAGCTCCCGAGATCTTATCGGGAAGTTGCTGATCACCAGTTTCAGGTATTTTCTATCTATTGGGAGACTGCCTTTCCCTGGGACTGGCTGCAACCAATTATTATTTCAGAGAGACAGCTTAACAACCACCTGACCATCACCTGATGGTCACCTGACATTCCTGGGTAGGGGTCAGGGAGGCTCTCTACTGCCCTACTCCTCTCTGCCTAACTACCTACTTAACATGTCTGTTATTTTTCAATGAAACTTTAGAGGGCTATGACCTAGGACAAAGACTTGAGATAGTGAATAAGAATAACCTTATAAGTTAACCTTAGAGTCTGATTTTAGATTGCAGTTTTAGGGGTCTCCTTTGAAGAGTTAAAATGCAAATATTACTAGCAAGGAACTCACTTTAAGTCCTTATCAATTAAGTGTTCCATAACTTCTTCCTATCAATTAATAATATTAGCAGAGAAGAAAGGTCTCCACGTGACAGGGACTGGGAGGAAATTACAGTAAATTCAATTCTGGAGGAAAAATAGCCGTACTAAAGGAGTATAGACTGCCTGCCAAAGATAGGTTTCAGTTACCTCTGTTTTGTTGAAGGCCTAACCTAAGAGAGGATGGACTAAACCAGATGATATTTCCAAAGTTAGCTCAAGGCCAAATTTTGTGATAATGAAGCTCATTTTCTGCCCCTCTCATAACCCCATGTTGATTTTATGCCTCTCTTCAAAGCCTCTAGAGCCCTCAAACTGCTCCTTCTAGGCCTGCTATCCTGGCTGACTCAAGATGATGCTCTACTGTAGTGCTATGCAAGACCTGCATTCTCCTACTTCTCATCTTCATACTTTTTTTTTTTTCCCTCACATCACAACTTACCTGTCTATTTACTCAGGGATCTGATAAATCAGGAGCTCAAGGAAGCGTCATTTTTTTATCTTTGGCATGTGACATAGGATGGCTGTACAAGGGTGATTTTTTTTTTTTTTGAGACGGAGTCTTGCTCTGTTGCCCAGGCTGTATAGTGCAAGGGCACAATCTTGGCTCACTGCAAGCTCTGCCTCCTCTGTTCAAGCGATTCTCCTGCCTCAGTCTCCCAAGTAGTTGGGATTACAGGCGCATGCCACCATGCCTGCCTAATTTTTGTATTTTTAGTAGAGATGGGGTTTCACCATGTTGGCCAAGCTGATCTTGAACTCCTGACCTCAAGTGATCCTCCTACCTCAGCCTCCCAAAGTGCTGGGGTTACAGGTGTGAGCCACAGTACCCCGCCCAAAGGTGATTTTTAAGTGAATGCTGGTCTCAAACTCCTGGCTTCAAGCAATCCTCTTGCCTTGGCTTCCTGAAGTGCTGGGATTACAGGCATGAGCCACCATGCCTGGCCCAGTGTTTCTCTATTGATAGCCAATAATTTGGAGGGAGATATTTTGGAGGGAGGATGGGTCTTCTATTCCTCCTGTCTCCTTTTAGGAGAACTTCCATTTGTGCATAAGATTATCTGATTGGGACTAGAGATAACTTTTCCTGGTCACTGCCTGAATGTGGATATAGAAGTAGAAAAAACTTTTCCTCTGAACTCTTGGGTTCCTTACTTGGAATATGCAAATTAAACTGACAAAAGCAGATTAACAGTAGAAAAGGCCTACAAATTTTATTTTATGTGCAAGAGGAGTCACAGCAAAGAAGTGAAAACCCAAACAGGTGATTAGACCTGGGGGCTTATATACCATTTTAACAAAGGGCAATAAATTGTGGACAAGTGACTAGACAAAGAAAAAGGGCATTTGGGTTATAGAGAGGTAAACTGTGGGAAGGTGACTAGGAAATGTGTGGTAGATAAGGATTTTTTAGTAAGGTTTGTTATGCAGATTCAAGTTGTCCCTGGTGATAAGAGCTGTCTCTGGAGTCATTCTCCTCTCCTTTATATGGGAGAGTGGGACACTTTTACAAATGAAAATTTAATGCCCTGCTTTTAGGCAGATAGGGGAAGGGCAAAGAGCGTCTCCTGTTTCTGCTATTTCTCAATTGTGTTGAGCTCAAGTAGTCCTTATGCCAAAGTGGCATATTGAGGTGGCATATTCTGATTCCCTTCAGTGGTCTTTAAAACAAAAGAGAGGTATTAAAGCCCCCTTCCCCTACCAAAGTTTCCCACACAGCAGCAGAATCAGGTAGGAAGTTTCATGAAATAATAAAGCAGGCATTGCTCTAGAAATCAGAGCACAGTCAAGTTCTCTCTGTAACCTGATTCCACCTTTCACTTTTAATTTAGCCATAATATTACTGTAAATTTACTAAAAGAAACTTAAATTATTATTTTGACTATGTGCTTGCTTATATTTAACCAGAATGTTACCCATAACACTCTTAGTAAAAGGAATTTAAATAGATAGGTTGAATATACGCCTATGTATACTTAACCAGAATTTGACCCATAATACTCAGTGTCATGTCTCACAAAATGTCCTAGATATACTGCGATCTTATTTCTAATAGCTAAATAAGCTAATCCCCATAAAGCCACATGAGTACTCCACTGTAATGTAGCACAAGGAAGAATTAGGATGTTCTCAGTAGGCAACTGCAATAAGCTACATGCTGAGTCACTGAGCTGATCTATTTTTAATCCAATGAGCAAAACTGCTATTTGGTCTGACCTTAACTGAATGATACCTTGTAAAAACTATACCATTCCAAAAAATTAAGAAGATGTTCGTTTTCATGACTCTCTGACAAAATAATTATGCTGCTTATTCAGTTAGACATAAATCTTTTATTTTAACTAGATATTGAATAAGTATTACCTTAATAAAGGCAGACAGGCAGCCAAGTTGTAAAAACAAAACAAAATGAACAAAGGCTTAGTAAAAAGAAATTTCTATTTTTCTTTGAGAATTTATCTATATAGTAATCATAATGGTAATATATTGCTCATGGCACAAATTGCATGCTTGTTTTACATATAGCTCGCTATCTGTACAGAAAAACAAAACTAAGGTCATCACATGATACTGCTTTTGATAGTGTCAAATTAGGTGAACCAATACTTTTGTTGCTGATGGAAAATATTCCATCAAAATTGTCAGACTCCTGATGGTATAGCCAGGAAAAACAACAACAACAACAACAACCCACTAGTATTTGTAAGCCCACTATCAAATAGGAAAAACAAAATCTTGTAACTGGCAATTGGGTAGCATTTGTTAGTGATTTCCTTTTTAATTTCCACAAGAAAAGAAATAATTTGATGCTAATTGTTTAAAGATGTTGAGAGAGGTGCTGGTGTCTGGTGTTAGTTAATTGTCTCTTGATAAGAAAATCATACACATGATACTTTTAGATCAGGGACAAAATCTCATTGTAAAATTGTGCAGGATAAGAGGACTTCAGTTTATCAAGTCTAAGAATTTTTGACCATGGAGTTGGAATCATTAATCGATATTTTTTAGATGAATTTCCTTTAAGGACTTCAACAAAGTAACATAGTTATTATGGATCTTCCAGGCAACAGACACATCTTCCTAGCAATAGCCTTTGAAGTATGGTTCTAGAGACCCCATTTCCACTTTCGGGTCATGCCTACCAGCAAAATCTTTTTTCCACTAATTTTCTTTCTTTCTTTTCTTTACTTTTTTTTGTTTGTTTGTTTTGAGATGGAGTTCCGCTCTTTTGCTCAGGCTGGAGTGCAGTGGCGCGATTTCAGCTCACTGCAACCTCTGCCTCCTGGGTTCAAGCAATTCTCCTGCCTCAGCCTCCCAAGTAGCTGGAATTACAGGCGTGCCGCCACGCCAGGATAATTTTTGTATTTTTAGTAGAGACGGGGTTTCACCATGTTGGCCATGCTGGTCTTAAACTCCTGACCTCAGGTGACCCACCTGCCTCGGCCTCCCAAAGTGCTGGAATTATAGGCATGAGCCACCATGCCCAGCCCTCCCACAAATTTTCTAGAGTCAAGACTATCCTTAAAACTGTGGGCAATAATTTCTTAGAAAGTTAGAGGGTCCTAAGGTAGTTAAGACTAAAAATGGGAAATTCTACCTTTGGGGTGTCTTTCATCTTCCAAAATTCACAATGCATATATGTGTATATAAACTACAAAATGTAAGAACACAACATTAGAAACTGGACATTGAAAATGACATTCATCTTTCATTGTAGATATTGGAAGTTGCCTACCCTCATCTACTCTTCTCTTCCTTCTTCCTAATGAAAACTCAATTTGTTCAGATTGGCAGAGTACCCAATTAAAAATATTTACCTCCCTGGTCGCCTTTGCAGCTAGTAGTGGCCATGCAACCCAGTTCCAGCAGATAAAATGTAAGTGGATGTCTATTGCATGGAGTTTCCAGAGAAGCTACTGTTTTCCTGATTCAAAGAGAGTTCCAGAGAATCTATTATTTTCTGGGGTCAGAAAACCTGGCTTACTTCTATTGTCCTTCCCATTTTTCTTTTGCCATTCATCCCACCTAAAACACAAATTTGATATGTGGAGGTAGAGCATCCATCTTGCAACCATGAGGGTAAAATCACAAAGAAAGAGACAGTAGGATAGAATGAAAGAAGTCTGCAGACATCCTTGAACCACTGCACCAGCCATGCCTGCTCCTAGGATTGCCAGATAAAATGCATGTTGCCCAGTTAAACTTGTATGTGCAACATACTTACACTAAAAAATTATTTGTTGTTTATCTGAAATTCAAATTTAACTGGGTTCACTGCTTTCTATTTCCTAAAGCTGGCTACCCTGTCTGCCTCTAGACATCTTGTAATTTGAAAACACTAAAACCTTATTTGGTTAGGATTACCAGTGTCGTCAAATTTATAATAGATGCAGCTAAAGTCAACCTCTCACTGATACATTTTTTGTTTTGTTTTTCTATTTGGTTTTTTTTTGAGACAGAGTCTCGCTCTGTTGCCCAGGCGGGAGTGGAGTGGCACGATCTCGGCTCACTGCAACCTCCGCCTCCCGGGTTCAAGCAATTCTCTGCCTCAGCCTCCCAAGTAGCTGGGATTACAGGCACCTACCACCATGCCCGGCTAATTTTTTTTTTGTATTTTTAGTAGAGACGGGGTTTCACCATCTTGGCCAGGCTGGCCTTGAACTCCTGACCTCAAGTGATCTGCCCACCTTGGCCTCCCAAAGTGCTGGGATTACAGGCGTGAGCCACCGCACCCGGCCTCTCTCTGTTTTTTTAGATGGGGTCTCACTCTGTCGCCCAGGCTGGAGTGCAGTGACATGATCATGGCTCATTGCAGCCTTGACCTCTTGGACTCAAGCAATCCTCCCACTTCAGCCTCCTGAGTAGCTGTTACTACAGGTATGTGCCATGGCACCAGGCTAATTTTTTGTAGACAGGTCTTCACCATGTTGCCCAGGTTGGTCTTGAACTCTGGACTCAAGCTAACCGCCTGCCTTGGCCTCCCAAAATGCCTGGATTACAGGCATGAGCCACTGTGCCCAGCTGATACGTTTTTCTAGTTGCTGTTTATTGAAACGGAATCTCCATTTCCCGGGTTCAAGCAATTCTCCTGTCTCAGCCTCCCAAGGAGTAGCTGAGACTACAGGCACCCACTACCACGCCCAGCTAATTTTGTATTTAATAAAGATAGGGTTTCACCATGTTGGTCAGGCTGGTCTCAAACTCCTGACCTCAGGTGGTCACAGCACCCGGCCACTGATACACTTTTTAAAAAGAGTTATTTGTTTTAAATTAATTTAGAATTTTCCTTAAAGTCATGGCTTTTAGATAAGCTATTTGGAATTATAAGCTATGTACATCTCCTTACTTAGAAAATGCAATCCAGATATATCTTTGAATGACTGGGTAATTGTTCTACCAGCAGTTGGCTCTTGAAACTTAATAGCATTAGTAAATAGAATTCAAATTTGTTTGTCCATATGCTTCACCAATAAGGGCACAAAGATTTAAGGCAGTAATCTAAACACCAGAAAGCTATACAAATGAAGTATAAATAAATTAGTAAATTCAAAGGCAAATATTATTCGTGGAATAATTGACATATTTCTAGATTTACTTATATTCTTTTACTGTACTTATGATATCAAATGACTAAATAGTTGAGGGCAAATTGATGAATTCAACTGAATTACTGACTACTGTACTTATCGTTATGCAGAAGAAAGTTTGAAGCATAAAGAAATGGAAAATAGCATGGTTTTTGCCCTCAAAGGGTTAGAATCTTTTGAAGAGGATAAAACTTGTACTACAAGTCAAATAAAGATGAAACATTGAGGAATAATATAAAAGATAAATTTTAGTTAAAATGGAATATATTTGAATACCAAAATATATGATGCATACAATGGACTCTGTTAGGACAGGAAAAGTTATCGGAAATTTCATGGAGGAGGTGCAGTTTGTGATGGGTCTTGAGATTTTCCTGATTCGTGTCTGAGACATCTATATAGCATCTCTGATTTAGGGTCAAGGCTCCACTTGAGTAACAAATGCTCCGGGGATGGCATCACCTCATCTGAATGCTGTCCCCTGAAGTTGTGCAAGGCAGAGCCCTGTCAATCATTCTCTATCATACCAGGGCTTGGAAGTGCAGGTTCTGATCTGCCTAAAAGCAGTTTATGGAATGCAATAAATAAAAAGCAGCAATAAACCTGTCATTTTCGTGAGTATCCCAGCTGCATACTCTGTTCTCTTAGTCTCCAGTTTTAAATAGTTCCCCAAATTTCATGTACCAGCTACAGGTTTAAGCTCTCTCCTGTTGCTATTTATAGCACGTTGCTCATGTAAAATAAGTCTCCTCATTCATAAAATGAGGATGGTAATAAACCTTGTCCTACTTTCCTAAAAATAGTTTCCTATCTGCAAAATGGGGCTAATAATACCTGCCCTATTGATTTCACAAGGCTGTTTTGAGCGTCAGATGGGATTGTGTAAAAGTAAGTTGAAACTCAAAGTATGATACATCAGAGGTATTACCGTAATTCTGACTAGCATTGCAACCCAGGCATTTGTGAGAAAAGCGCTATTGCTGTCCTTTATATCTTTGAACATGAATGGGTATTATACTTACTAGCCCAGTGGACATACCAAAATATTTGTGCTGTATTTTGTCTACTATTTTTATGGACAGCTATTTTAAGACGAGTTGACAAAAGCCTATGCCACTGGTATGACAACATTTATAAGACCATCCATAAGCGGTTTGGTGTTGAAAGTGAGAAGGTGATGTTCATTTTTCCTCTCTTATTCTGCTCAGCTTTTCTGCAGTTTCCTATTGCTTTCCACAAAGGGTGACATTGTTCAGAGCAGAATTGTAGATAGAGGACTTGTAGATACTTTCTTTTCACCTCTTAGGCTGACTCCAGTTTGAATGCATTTGGTAAGATCATTGTCATTTTCACCGCAGGAGTGAAAAAAGGGCATTGTATTACTATTCTGGGGGAGGAAATGTACTCTACTACAGGAATTAGAAACCTGCGTTCTCGTCGGAACACAGTGGCTCACACCTGTAATCCCAGCACTTTGGGAGGCCGAGGTGGGTGGGTCACCTGAGGTCAGGAGTTCAAGACCAGCCTGGCCAACATGGCAAAACCTTGTCTCTACTAAAAATTCAAAAATTATCTGGACGTGGTGACACATGCCTGTAGTCCCAGCTACTCAGTTACTCAGTAGGCTAAGTCAGGAGAATCACTTGAACGCAGGAGGTGGTGATTGCAGTGAGCCAAGATCGCACCACTGCACTCCAGCTTGGGCGACAGAGGGAGACTATGTCTCAAAAAAAAAAAAAAAAAAAAAGAGAAACCTGGGTTCTTTTCCCAGGTTTTTGTGACTTTGGGTCAGTCCCCTCATCTCTCTGGGGATCAGTCTTCCCATCTATAAAATGATTTCTCGCTAGGCGCGGTGACTTACGCCTGTAATCCCAGCACTTTGGGAGTCCAAGACGGGTGGATCATGAGGTCGGGAGCTTGAGACCAGCCTGGCCAACATGGTGAAATCCCATCTCTACTAAAAATACAAAAATTAGCTGGGCATGGTGGCGTGCGCATGTAGTCCCAGCTACTTGGGAGGCTGAGGCAGAATTGCTTGAACCTGGGAGGCAGAGGTTGCAGTGAGCCATGATAGCGCCACTGCACTCCAGCCTGGCAACAGCGCAAGACTCGGTCTCAAAAAAAAAATAAAAAGGAAAGAAAAAAGTTTCTCTAAAAAAAAACTTATCGCTAATTTTTTCTATACTGTATTTAGTTTTAGCAGCTTTATTGAGATATGAGTCACATTCCATACAATTAACCCATTTAAAGTGTACAATGCAATGTTTTTTTTTATGTGTGCAACCATCTTTTAGATTGTTTAGAACATTTTAATCACCTCAAGAAGAAATCACATATCCCTTTGGCTAGCACATTCTCCCGCATGCCCCACGCCACCCTACTCCGAAGTAATCACCAATCTACTTTCTGTCTCTACAGATTTCCCTATTTTGGGCTTTCATATGAGTCAAACTGTATTAGTATGTGCTCTGTGACTGACTTCTTTCAGGCAACGTAATGTTTTCAAGGTTCATCCATGTTGTAGCATATATTAGTACTTCATTCCTTTTTGTGGCTAAATAATAGGTCATTGAATGGATATACCAAATTTTGTTCATTCATTTGTCTGTTGATGAACATTTTGGTTATTTTCACATTTTTATTATTATGAATAATGCTACCATAAACATTTGTATACAAGTTTTTGTGCGAACGTATGTTTTCCTGTCTTTTGGGTATGTACCTGGGTATGGAATTGCTGGATCATATGGTAACTCTATTTTTTTTTTTTTTTTTTTTGAGATGGAGTCTTGGTCTGTTGCCCAGGCTGGAATGCAGTGGCATGACTCGGCTCACTGCAACCTCTGCCTCAGCTTCAAGTGATTCTCCTGCCTCAGCCTCCTGAGTAGCTGGGATTACAAGCGTGTGCCACCATGTCTGGCTAATTTTTGTGTTTTTAGTAGAGATGGGGTTTTACCATATTGGCCAGGCTGGTCTCAAACTCCTGGTCTCAAGCAATCCTCCCACCTCGACCTCCCAAAATGCTGGGATTACAGGCGTGAGCCACTGCAACCAGCCAGTAACTATGTTTAATTGTTTACGGAACTGCCAAATTGTTTTCCAAAGTAGCTGGACTATTATGTATTCTCACCAGCAGTGTATGAGGATTATAATTTCACCACATCCTCACCAATACTTATTGTTGTCTGACTTCATAATTTCTAGCCATCCTAGTGGGTAGGAAGTGGTATCTCACTGTGATTTTGATTTGCATTTCCCTCGTGATTAGTGATGTTGAGCATCTTTTCATATGTTTATTGGCCATTCATATGTCTTCTTTGGAGAAATGTCCATTCGGATCCTTTCTCATTAATATAATTATTTTTTAGAGAACAAGTAACAAGAAAGAGAAAACCATCTCACTAATAGATCTTCTAATGCTTAAAAACAAAAAGAATTAACTAATCTAAATTTAAAGTCTGTAAACTTTTACAATTCTCCTGCCTCAGCTCCCAGGTAGCTGGGATTATAGGCACCGCCAACACACCCGGCTAATTTTTGTATTTTTAGTAGAGACATGGTTTTGCCATGTTGGCCAGGCTGGTCTAGAACTCCTGACCTCAGGTGATCCACCTGCCTCAGCCTCCCAAAGTGCTGGGATGACAGGTGTGAGACACCGTGCCTGGCCTAAAGTCTCTAAACTTTTGAATCTAAGTTTGCTTTCTAAGCACATCCACTAGAAAAGCTAAATGAGTACTAAATCCTTTTGTTTTCTTATGTCTGTGATTTTATAGTGTTTATCTTATTAAAAGGGCATGTATAATAATCAGTGATCTACCCCAGTGTTCTATTTCAGATATTAAAGTCTTCGTGAGGAAATACAGTTATTTTCTAGCATGACAGTTCTAAAAATATGGTCTGCAACCCCCTCGAGGCCACCAAAACACTTTCAGGAAATCCATGAAGTCAAAACTATTCTTTATACTAAAACAGTGTTTGCCTTTTTCATTGTGTCGATATTAACATTGATGGTACCAAACCAATGGTGGGTAAAACTGCTGGTGCCTTAACACCAATGAAGGCAGTTGCACCAAACTGTAATAACAGTCATTACATTGTTTATTGCCAAGCACTAGTAGCAAATAAATACAATCAATTAAATTTAAAATACAAGTTTCACTTAAGAATGTACTTGGGGGGCCGAGTGCGATGGCTCATGCCAGTAATCCCAGCACTTTGGGAGGCCGACGTGGATGGATCACCTGAAGTCAGGAGTTTGAGACCAGCCTGGCCAACATGGCGAAACCCCGTCTCTACTAAAAATACAAAAATTAGCCGTGCATGGTGGTGGGCGCCTGTAATCCCAGCTACTCAGGAGGCTGAGGCAGGAGAATGACTTGAACCCGGGTGGCGGAGGTTGCAGTGAGCCGAGATCTCGCCACTGTACTCCAGCCTGGGTGACAGACCGAGTCTCTGTCTCAACAAAAACAACAACAACAAAAGTACTTGGGGAAGCAGTAAAATTCTCAATTTTATTAAATCTTGGTCCTAAAGTACATGTCTTTTTAATGTGTTGTGTGACAAAATGGGAAGCACACATCAAGTCCTCATGCTGCATACTGAGCTAGGGAGCTATCTTGAGGAAAAGCACCTGTGGTTTGAGGCGCAAGGTGAACTAACTGTTTTTTAATGGAACACCATTTTGATTTAAAACAATGACTGATGGACAAATTACAGTTATTCATGCTTGGGTATTTGGCAGATATTTTTTCAAAAATGAACAAAGTGGGCCTGTCACTTCAAGGAAAACAATTGACAGTATTTCCAAATTTACCAGTGATCGAATTGGAGCTTTCAAGTAAAAAATCTGAATTTTCGAAAACCTGTGTTTGCTACTGTGAACTTGACAGCTTCACCGTATTTAAAGTCCTTTCCAATGAGATTGGTGGTGATATTAATGAACATGATTTTTCTGGGTTTTGTATAGTGAGATGTGTCAACATTGGGAAGATCTGTATAACTCACTAGACCAATATTTTCTGAATGAACAATGTGTGATATTGTACAATCATGCAGTGGTGAAATACTTATTCAAAGCATGATAGATAAATTGTTTTTTTTTTTTTGAGATGGAGTCTCACTTTGTCACTTAGGCTGTAGTGCAGTGGCGTGATCTCGGCTGACTGCAACCTCTGCCTCCTGAGTTCAAGTGATTCTCCCGCCTCAGCCTCCCAAGTAGCCAGGACTAGAGGCATGCACAACCACGCCCAGATAATTTTTGTATTTTTAGTGGAGATGGGGCTTCACGATGTTGGCCAGGCTGGCCTCAAACTCCTGATCTCACGTGATCTACCCTCCTTGGCCTCCCAAAGCCCTGGGATTACAGGCATGAGCCACTGCGCTCGGCCAGATAAGTTGATTTTAATATAACAGCATGTGAAGGTCAGATCTCAAATTGCTACTAACCTTTAGGAAACTACAACTTGTCAAGTTTTGGTGTAATATCAAATAAAAATATCCACACTTATCTGAATCTGAAATGACTACTAAAATGTCCCTCCTTTTCCAACTACCTGTGTGAGGCCAGATGTTCTTCATATATTTCAACTAAAACGACATATTGCAATAGATCGAATGCAGGAGTGGATATGAGAACCTACCTGTCTTCTATTAAGTAAGATATTATGGAGACTAGCCAAAAGAAGAGAAAACCAGTGCCACTCTTTTCACCATTTTTTTTTTGTTTTGGAAATAATTGTTTTTATCAAACATATTATTATTGTCAACCTGTTTATATAATGGGTTTATTAGTATTTTATTTTATTTATTTAGTGTTTTGAGACAGAGTCTCCCTCCATTGCCCAGGCTGGAGTGCAGTGGCGCAATCTTGGCTTACTGCAACCCCTGCCTCCCGGGTTCAAGCAATTCTCCTGCCTCAGCCTCCCGAGTAGCTAGGACTATAGGCATATGCCACCACGACTGGCTACTTTTTGCATTTTTAGTAGAGATGGGGTTTCACCATATTGGACAAGCTGGTCTCAAACTCCTGACCTCAGGTGATCCACTTGCCTCGGCCTCCAAAAGTGCTGGAACTACAGGCATGAGCCACCGCAACTGGCTGATTTATTAGTATTTTAAACGAGTAAATAAACATTATTAAATTCTGAGTTTTAATTTCTAAGTTCCTCCTTAGTAGCTTAGTATAGATAGAAAACACCATGGTCCTGATTTTTTTCCTCACTAACACACCTGAGGAAAATACCATAAACCCCTCAGTAATGGTGGCTTGGTCCTATGAGGCAAGGATAGCGTCTCTATTGTAACCCCAGTACACAATACAGAGATTGGCATATAGTAGTTACTCAACAAATACTTTGCTGAATTGAATTGGTTGCAATTAAAGCACTGATCCTCAGCTCATACTACGTTTACTCATGTTTTGAAATATACCATTTCTTAGGGCAAGAGTTTTAACTGGTTTCCAAACCAAAGAGTCACTTTTCAAAGGCATCAAAGAGGAAACGTGACTCAAGCACTGCATGCAAGGCATGGGGAAAAAAGCAAACCACAAAATCTAACCACAGAATTCATAGATTCAAAACGTTGTTGCTTGGAATTAGTAAAGGCTGTACATGCAGCTCCAGAAAGACTGCCTGGGTTCAAATTCTGGCTTCATCATTCACCATCTGTGTACTCTTGGGCAGGTCTTTAACCCATCTGTGCCTACTGTCCTCATCTGTAAAATGGATAATAATAGCATCCATTTTGTAGGGTTATTTTAAGGCTATAATGAGTTAATGTTAATACATATAATTCACTTAGAATTTAAGGTACTATATTAGAATGGTATATTTTTAACAGGGCTTGGCACTGAATTAAGTTCTCAATAAATTTTCCCTGTACTCTATAAAATGGAGGAAGTTCATTATATATATATGATAAAGTATTCATAGTGAATAAAAGTCTTTCATATCCCTTTTTTTTTTTAAAAAAAAAGAGATGGTGTCTTGCTATGTTGCCCAGGCTTAAGTGTAGTGGCCCAAACATAATCACTTCTGCTCACAGTCTACCAGGAAGGACTGGTCATATGGCCCTAAACTGACAAGGAGGCTGGGAAGTATTGGGAAACATGAAATACTGGGTGAACAACTACTAATTTATCTTAGGATCTGGTTAAATAAGTATAGCTCTCCAATCATCCAGATTTTCTCTTAATAAAAATAGTAACAGATTTATTTATCCCTTTATGAAAAGCAAGACTTTATTAGTATTTAATTTAAAATGAATAGGAATTCTTTCTATTGTTTCAAAAGAATACATGCTGATTTCTTTCCTTGTTTTACTTTTAACCCTCCTGATGTTTCTTTTATGATTTTTCTTTTATAATTGAGCATGAGTTACTTTGTCCTTCTGTTACAATATAATTTCCAATAAAAATAAACCCTTGACCACCCTGAGGGGAACATTAGAAAAAACCGAAAAGCTTACTAGTTGAATTCATATTTATTCCAGAACACTTCTGCTGTTATTGTTGTTAGAGACTCAGTCTCATTATGTTGCCCAGGCGGGTCTCAAACTCCTAGCCTTAAGCAATCTTCCTGCCTTGACCCCCCAAAATCCTGGGATTATAGGCATGAGCCACCACACTTGGCCCAGAACTCTTTTTGTATCTAATTCAAACTCTTCAGACTACCCCTCAAGATCCTTCCTCGATAATCATGCCACCACACACACATACACACACACACACACACACACACACACACTTCTCTAGCCTATTATCTTACTTCTCTGAAAATAAGGCTTTTTTTGCTCTCACTGAAACAATTTTTTATTTAAAACAAATTAATACATATTTATTGGAACACCATGCCATTTGTTTTTTAACCACTTGCTAAATTCTTATCAGTAATAATATTCCAGGATTTCTGAAACAGTCCTGATTTTAAATGCTATAGTTTTCTTATTAGCAGATCATAGATAGTCACCTTAGCTTTCACCCATGACTCTCTGGCCAGGGAGAGCCTCTTCTCTTGAATAATTCAAGTCTATTTCATCTACTAATGAAAAATTGAAAACAACATCCATTTGTAGTAGTAAGGACATAGCTAAGCAAGCTATAAAATACTGACATTATGTGGCTGGTGAAAATGCCAGTAAGTAGACTATATTGATACATAGAAATAGATATAATAACTATAGTATGCAGAATGTATTGACTGCTTACTATGCACATGGTGCTAAGCAGTTTTTATACCCATTACCTTATTTAATTCAGGCCATAATCTTATGAAATAGGTAAAATTATCATGCCTAGTTTACAGATAAAGAAACTGGGGTTCAGATAAGTAACTTACCTGAGTTCTCTCTCTTTTTTTTTTTTTTTTTTGTTTGAGACAGAGTCTCACTCTGTCGCCCAGGCTGGAGTGCAGTTGCACAATCTCGGCTCACTGCACCCTCTGCCTCCCGGGTTCAAGCAATTCTCCTGCCTCAGCCTCCTGAGTAGTTGGTATTACAGGGGCCCGCCATCACACTTGGCTAACTTTTGTATTTTTAGTAGAGATGGGGTTTCACCATTTGGCCAGGCTAGTCTCGAACTCCTGGCCTCAAGCAATCCACCCGCTTCGGCCTCCCAAAGTGCTGAGATTACAGGCGTGAGCCACCGCGACCAGCCCAGATAAGTAACTTGCCAGAGGTCAAACAGTCAGAATGCAATACTGAACCCAGGACTGGCTGACTCAAGAGTCATGCTCTCAACCACTTTGCTGTGATCAACCCCAGATATAGGAAATGACGTCAAGTTTTTAGAACTACAGGATAACAAAAGCACTGAGATGTGTACAATGACTACTACTAATTGAACTGAAATGTATATCCACTAAAAAAATGGAAAATAGGCCGGGCACGGTGGCTCACGCTTGTAATCCCAGCACTTTAGGAGACCGAGGCGAGCGGATCACGAGGTCAGGAGATCGAGACCACGGTGAAACCCCGTCTCTACTAAAAATACAAAAAATTAGCCGGGCGTGGTGGTGGGCGCGTGTAGTCCCAGCTACTCGGAGAGGCTGAGGCAGGAGAATGGCGTGAACCCGGGAGGCGGAGCCTGCAGTGAGCCGAGGTCGCGCCACTGCACTCCAGCCTGGGCGACAGAGTGAGACTCTGTCTCAAAAAAAAAAAAAAAAAAAAAAAAATGGAAAATATAATTTTTAATTAAAAACTGGGGGGAAATACAGAAATATGAAACTGGAAAAAAACCTACCCATTTTTCTATTATCTTAAGCCAACAAATTAATACTTTGGTATATTTTCTTCCTATATGTCTTCTATGTATTTTTGCACACACAACGTTGTCTCCTGCATTGTTTTAACTCACCATTATGACATAACCCTTTCTGCATTAAAAACTCAAAAAAAGGGCCAGGCACAGTGGCTCATGCCTGTAATCTCAACACTCTGGGAGGCCAAGGTGGGAGGACTGCTTGAGGCCAGGAGTTCGAGACCAGACTGGAAAGGCAGCTTGAAGTTTTGTAAACACCTATTAGTTTGCATTAGGATTAACTTCACCTGTGAGTGATAGAAAGCCCCCCAAACAGTGGGTTAAAGTTTATTTGTCTCTCAGATAAACACAGGCAATATATGTCTAATATGATGGCATTTTAAGACCCTCAGGGACCAAGCTCCTTGAGTTTTGCTGCTTCTCCATCCTCAACACATAGCTTCTACATTATGGTCCCAGTGACTTTTCTTACTCCAATTATCAAGTCCACCATCTATCAGCAAAAAGAAGAAAATGGGGCCAGGAGAGGTGGCTCACGCCTGTAATCCCAGCACCTTGGGAGGCTGAGGCAGGCAGATCACTTGAGGTCAGGAGTTCGTGACCAGCCTGGACAACATGGTGAAACCCTGCCTCTACTAAAAATACAAAAATTAGCTGGGCGTGGTGGCATGTGCCTGTAATCCCAGCTACTCGGGAGGCTGAGGCATGAGAATCACTTGAACCGGGAGGCAGAGTTTGCAGCGAGCTGAGATTGAGCCACTGCACTTCAGCCCGGGCAACAGAGTGAGACTCAGTCTCAAATAAACAAACAAACAAAGAAATAAATAAATAAATAAGAAAATGGAAGAAGAGCATTCTTCTCTTTAAGGATGCTTCCTGGAATTTCCTTACATTATATTCATACTACATTAGCCAAAAGTAAGACATATGGTCACATGTAACTGTAACCTTTTTATTCCAGGTGGCCATGTATTTGGCTTAAAGTTAAGGATTCTACTACTGTAGAAGAAGGAGAGAATGGATTCTAGAGGACAACTGGCAGTCTCCTTGTAGCTGAGACTTTTTTGTGTATAAAAATTAATAAAATTGGTTTATTAATTTGTTTATAATGCTCAATACCTTACAAGCTCTCTCAAAAATACTATCTCTTGAATTAGAAAGTATATAATCTCTCTATTTTTATCCATTACTCTTCCATCTCCAATATCTAACAAAACACCTAACAAACAACAGAAATGCAGTAACAATTTAAGTTCCTTTTTTACTATAAAGAAAAGAGAATGATTTTTTTCACTACCTGCTATTGTCTTACACACTGTATTTTGTTCCATACCATTTTCCCTCTATGACTGCATATTATCATTCCTTCTGTTCACGTGTAGAAAGGCTTCTCTGACTCACACAATGAGGAAACAGACTCAGAGAAATTTAAAAACTTGCTAAAAGTCACACAGCTAGCGCTTGGCGGAGCTGAGATTGAAATCCAGGACTGTCCAACTCCCAGATCCATCTGTCTTTCCTATAGCACAGTGCATCAGAGCTCAGGGCATCCTTGGGAAAAAATGAAAAATTCAGAGAAACAAGTGTTTTTATCTACAAAACTGTTGTCTACCAGTGATTGGAATTATTGATGCTATGAGTTACAATCAATGACTGTCTACTAGAAAAAAGCAAAATTCCCTGAGTTTAAGAAACTCTTAATTTTTTCCTCTTGTATCAAATTATGTGAAGATACTGAAGATACTAAGATCTGAAAATTGTACATTTATTTATTCACAAATGTACAAATACTTACTAGGAACCACAACATCCGCAGAACTCTGCCAAACTCTGTGGACAGAGATGAAAGAAACAGTCCCCATTTATAAGCATCTAATCTGGTGGTAAAAGAATCATCACCAACAATAACAAATATTGTTATTTTTTGATAATACTGATAAGGGCAATGCAGAAGCTAGTTCCTTAGACAGCCTAGCAGGGTCAGGGAAGGCTTCCCGAGGTCACTCTTTTTTTTTTTTTTAAATGGAGTTTAGCTCTTGTTGCCCAGGCTGGAGTGTAATGGCGCGATCTTGGCTCACCACAACCTCCACCTCCGGGGTTCAAGCGATTCTCCTGCCTCAGCCTCCGGAGTAGCTGGGATTACAGGCATGCGCCACCACATCCGGCTAATTTTTTGTATTTTTAGTAGAGATGGAGTTTCTCCATGTTGGTCAGGCTGGTCTCAAACTCCTGACCTCAGGTGATCCGCCTGCCTCAGCCTCCCAAAGTGCTGGGATTACAGGCATGAGCCACAGTGCCCGGCCTCTCCAGGTGACTCTTAGGGAGGATTTAAAGTATTCTAGAAAGGCAGTCCAAAGTCAGCCAGGCAAAGAAGCATGTGTTGTGTGCGGGGCACACAGCACAAAGAAAGGTGTTGGGGACCAGTGATAGCTTTTCCTCACCCATCACAAAATTCATGGCTGAGGCCCCTATAACAAGACAGATTAACAAGAGAAAAGCATACACATTTATTTAATTTAAATTTATGTGACACAGAAGCCTTCAGAAATGAAGACCCAAAGAAAGAGGAAAAATTATATTTTTATGGACAGTGGTGCAGAAATATGATCAGAGGACAGAAGGTATGAGCCAATGGCAATGCACTGTGGGGAGGTAAGCAAGGCCTGTTTGCTTAGAGTTTTCTTGGCATCTCTGTGTGTCTTCCAGAGTAAGGATAGTCTTCTCCTCTGGGTATAGGAAAGGGTCTATCCGCAGAATATCTGGAATGAGGTTTTATGACCTATTTTCAGGGACGGTCAGCTGGGTTTTATGGCCCACATCAGGCGAGAAGGGGCAGAGGGAATTCTTTCTAGTTTCTATGACTTGCTTCTGCTGTTTCGTCAAATGTCAAGGTGCCATATTTTGGGGAAGCGTATTTTCAATCCCATCAAAGGCAAGAAGAAGAGAGAATGTGAGGCACTGAAGAAGTAGCTACTAGCAGCTATTCTGTTTTCATGTTGCCTAAGAATCAATTCAGAGGTGATGCTTGTTAACCAGAAAGATTTCTGGATCCTACCTTCATGGTTTCAGATTCTACAGGCCTCAGACAGGGCCCAGTGATCTGTAATTTTATTTATTTACTTAATGTTTTGGGAGACAGGGCCTTCCTCTCTCACCCAGGCTGGAGTGCAATGGTGCAATCACGGCTCACTCCAGTCTTGACCTCCTGGGCTTAAGTGATCTTCCGCCTCAGCCTCCTGAGTAGCTAGGACCACAGGTGCATGCCACCCCACCTGAGTAATTTTCAAATTTTTTTGTAGGGATGAGGTCTCACTATGTTGCTCAGGTTGGTCTTGAATTCCTGAGCTCAAGAGATCCACCGGCCTCCCCGTCCCAAAGTGCTGGGAGTACAGGCATGAGCCACTGCTCCTGGCCAAATCTGTAACTTTAATAAGTGGCAATTCTTTTGGGATGGTCCAAAGACCATACTTTGAGAAATACTGAAGAAAAGAAGTGGGAGAAGACAGGAGTTAAAGTTGGCAAAGCAGGCAAAGGCATGGTCTGTCTAGCTCATGAGTTTAAAGTATACCCTGATGGAAATGATATGGAGGATTTTAAGCAAAACAGTGAGAGTTATGACTAGGTTGATGTTTTAGAAAAATCATTTCAGCTCAAGTTTGCAGGGAAGAAAGGCCAGGAGACTGGAGATCTTAACCAAAGGAGGGGGATGAAGATGGAGACATGAGAATGATTTTGAAAGATATTTTGAGAGGCTGGGCGCGGTGGCTCACGCTTGTAATCCCAACAGTTTGGGAGGCTGAGGCGGGCGGATCACCTGAGGTGGGGAGTTCGAGACCAGCCTGACCAACATGGAGAAACCCTGTCTCTACTAAAAACACAAAATTAGCTGGGCATGGTGGCGGCGCGTGCCTACAATCCCAGCTACTCGGGAGGCTGAGGCAGGAGAATCGCTTGAACACGGGAGGTGGAGATGGAGGCTGTGGTGAGCCGAGTTTGTGCCATTGCACTTCAGCCTGGGCAACAAGAGCAAAACTCCATCTCAAAAAAATAAATAAATAAAAAAGAAAGAAAGAAAGATATTTTGGAGGTAGAATATCCTGGATTTGTTCAATACGTACTTGCATATGGCAGTGGTGGAAGGGACTGAGTAGGACTTTAAGATACTTTCTGAATTACTGCAAAACGGGAAAAGGGGTGAATAGATTAGTCTAAAAGTAGAAGAACAATTGTAGGGTACTTGAGGCTGAGGATCCAGTAAAAATATTGCTGGCAAATTTTAAAATCTTTTTTTAACTGAAAAAAGAAAAAGAAAACCACATTTGATTTTGTTCCTAAACTTACCAGGTCCAGTCACCATTGAACGCCATGACAGTTTCCTAAAATCAGGTTTTTTTTTTTTTTAGATGGAGTCTCGCTCTGTTGCTCAGGCTGGAGTGCAGTGGCACGGTCTCAGCTCACTGCAGTCTCCACTTCCCGGTTTCTAGCGATTCTCCTGCCTCAGCCTCCTGGGTAGCTGGGATTACAGGCACACGCCACCAAGCCCAGCTAATTTTTGTGTATTAGTAGAGACGGGGTTTCACCATGTTAGCCAGGCTGGTCTCAAACTCCTGACCTTAGGTTATCTGCCCACATGGGCCTCCCACAGTGCTAGGATTACAGGCGTGAGCCACCACACCTGGCCAGGCATTCTAACCTCAGGTTAAACACTGGTCCCTGGCCAGGTGCAGTGGCTTACACCTGTAATCCCAGCACTTTGGGAGGCCGAGGCGGGCAGATCACCTGAGGTCAGGAGCTCTAGACCAGCCTGATCAACATGGCCAAACCCCATCTCTACTAAAAATACAAAAATTAGCCAGGTGTGATGGCACACACCCGTAATTCCAGCTACTTGGGGGGCTGAGGCAGAAGAATCGCTTGAACCTGGGAGTTGGAGGTTGCAGTGAGCTGAGATTGCACCACTGCACTCCAGCCTGGGTGACAGAGTGAGACCCTGTCTCAAAAAAAAAAAAAAAAAAAAAAGACAAAAAGCAAACACACACACACAAACCCACTGATCCCAAGCAAAATATTCTGTTTCAGGGATTGTCTGATCACTCCCTCACTCGCTCTATCACTGCAGGTTGCCTCAAAAGGGATAATTTTTCCTTTGCTACCCATGGGGGAAGGAAGAAGAAATGAATTATCTGTCCCAAGCAGGCCCTCACACTCCTTCCAGAACTATGTGAGTGCATTGCCAATCCTTTACAGAATCAGTCTACCAGTTTATAACATGTGGACATTAAAAAAATTTAAATTATTTGCATTAGTGGCTTATGCATAAAAGTACATGGATGAAATCCACTTATAATAGATGTGCATCAAAAAGATGTGAATTAAGGAGCTTCTTGGAAATAAATGATATTGCATCTAGAGGCTGGTAGGACTGTTTTCACATGATTACCTAAGAAAAAAACATTAGAATTTGCAAGCCAGGCTTTAATGCCCTGCCACGATCACAGCTTCAGCAGCAAACAGGAACAGGGTGAAACCATGGTTATGGAGTAATAACTGGCACTAAGAATAAAACAGACTCATAAATGGAGGAGGGTCTCAATTATACCTTTATGAGTCAAACCAGTCGTTCTGGTTTGCCCATTATGTAGCAATAGTACCCTGGTCAGGCTAGCACTCACAGATCTTTAACATTGATCTTAGCAACTGAGTATTGTCTCAGGTTCTTATTTATTGAGAGAAATCAATAGCCATTTGCTCATCCTCAAGAACATTTCATTTGTATTTTTTGATAGAAAATTCTGAAAATCTGGCTTGCATACCACCTCCTCCTATAATCTCGAACTCTTAGAAGCAGAAATTGCAAAGACTTGATTCTTGCCATCAAGGAGCTCATCATCTGGGGGGATAAAACAAGTTAGGTACACAAAGTACCAGGTAATTTGTGATATCTGATTCCAGAATGATAAAAAACTAAGTCCTGTAAAAGTAGAGAGGAAAAAAGGATCACTCTGGGGTGATCAGGAAGGATTTCATGGAAGATTAAAACTGGGTCTTGAATTGTACAATCTCTGCTTATTTATATATATATATATAATTTATATTTATATAAATATATATAATTTATATATAAATATATATATAATTTATATAAATATAAATTATATATATAAATATATATTTATGTGTATTATTATATTATATAATATATATTATATATAATTATATATTATATTATATTATATAAATTATATATATATATAAAATAAGCAGAGATTGTACTATATATATATATATATATTTATTTTAACAGGGTCTGGCTCTGTCACCAGGCTGGAGTGCAGTGGCATGATCTTGGCTCACTGTAACCTTCACCTCCTGGACTCAAGTGATTCTCCCGCCTCAGCCTCCTGGGCAGCTGGGATTACAGGCATGTGCCACCACACCTGGCTAATTTTTGTATTTTTTGTAGAGAATGGAGTTTCGCCATGTTGCCCATGCTGGTCTCAAGTGATCAGCTGACCTCAGCTTCCCAAAGTGCAGGGATTACAGGCGTGAGCCACCACACTGTGCTTAAATTTGTTTTTTTGTTTGTTTGTTTTTTGAGACAGAGTCTTGCTCTGTCGCCCAGGCTGGAGTGCACTGGTGCAATCTCAGCTCACTGTAGCCTCTGCCTCTTGGGTTCAAGTGATTTTCTTTCCTCAGGCTCCCCAGTAGCTGGGATTACAAGCTCCCACCACCACACTTGGCTAATTTTTGTATTTTTAGTAGAGACAGGGTTTCACCATGTTGGCCAGGCTGGTCTCGAACTCCTGGCCTCAAGTGATGCCCCTGCCTTGACCTTCCAAAGCGCTGGGATTACAGGTGTGAGCTACCACATCTGGCCAACTGCTTGAATCTCATTCAGATATCTATGTGTATTAGTTTTCTATTGCTATATAACAAATCGCCACATGCTTAGCAGCTCAAAGCAACATTTATATATTAGCTCATAGTTCTGAGGGTCAGAAGTCTGGAGGAGCTCAACTGGGCTCTCTGCTTAGAGTCTCACAAGGCTGAAATCAAAGTGTTGGCCAGACTGGGCTCTTATGTGGAAGCTTTCAGAAACAATCTTCCAACTCCATTCAGGTTGTTGTTAGCATCTAGTTCCTTGCAACTGAGGTTTTGTTTCCTCGGTGGCTGTCACTCAGAGGCCACTTGCTGCTTCTAAAGGCCATCCACATTCTTTTTCATGTGGTCTGCTCTATCTTCAAAGTCAGGAATAGCCCAATAAGTTCTTCTCATGCCTTGTCGATCTCTCTGACATCATCTTTTGCTCTCAGCCAGAGATAACTCCCTGCCTCCATATCTTAAAGTCAACTAACTTGGGACTGTAATTATCCCTGCAAAATTGCTTCATAGCATTGCCTAGATTTGTGTTTGGTTGAAGAGCCAGGGGATAGGAATCTTAGTGGCTACTTTTAAAATTCTTCCTACTACATAGATTCTATGAATCTATCTTAAGGAGCTTGTCAATGTTTATCAATTAAATAACAATTATTTATTGGCCTTTGACTAAGTACATCACATCAGTCACACTTATACTAAATGGAATCTTCTTTTTTTTTTTTTTTTTTTGAGATGGAGTCTCGCCCTGTCACCCAGGCTGGAGTGCAGTGGTATGATCTTCGCTCACTGCAACCTCCGCCTCCCGGGTTCAAGCGATTCTCCTGCCCCAGCCTCCCAAGTAGCTGGGATTATAGGTGCGCGCCTCCACGCCTGACTAATTTTTGTATTTTTAGTAGAGACAGGGTTTCATCATGTTGGTCAGACTGGTCTCGAACTCCTGGCCTTGCGATCGGTCCTCCTCTGTCTCCCAAAATGCTGGGATTATAGGCGTGAGCCACCTTGCCCGGCCAGAATCTTATTTTTCATCTCAAAATTGTTTCAGGTGCTTCAAACCTGAAATCTATCCCAGGCTAAAAATTTTTTTTAAGTCAAACTTTTTTTTCTTCTTTTCTTTTCATTTCTTTCTTTCTTTCTTCTTTCCTCCTTCCTTCCTTCCTTTCTTTTTTTTTTTTTTTTTTATGAGGTCTCGCTCTGTTGCCCAGGCTGGAGTGCAGTGGTGTGATCTTAGCTCACTGCAACCTCCGCCTCCCGAGTTCAAGCTATTCTCCTGCCTCAGCCTCCTGAGTTGCTGGGACTACAGGCACGTGCCACCCTGCCTGGCTAGTTTTTGTTATTTTAGTAGAGACAGAGTTACACCATGTTGGCCAGGTTGGTCTGGAATGCCTGACTTCAAGTAATCTGCCCACCTTGGCCTCCCAAAGTGCTGGGATAACAGGCATGAGCCACCATGCCCAGCAAACATTTTCAATAAATGATTAAATATAACATATTTAAACTGATGTTTCATAATGTTTCAATGAAGACAGCAACAGAATGTCATCGGTCTGTTTTTAAGCTACACATACTACTTTTTGCCTCATCTTCACCTAGGGAATAGAAGGTTAATTCCTGTTCTCCCACCCTCATCTCATTCATGGAAAATCTCCATCATAATGAGTCACTGTTATCAACTTCTGCATTCATGATGATGATCTCCCCTCTGCCCTGCATATGTTTTGTTCTCATCTGCTTCTGAAACTCTGATACATATAATGACTTCCCATTCATGTTAGGCCATTCTGGTGTTACCATAAAGGAATACTGACACTGGATAATTAATAAAGAAAAGCGGTTTAATTGGCTCACAATTCTGCAGGCTGTACAAGCATGGCACCAACATCTGCTTGGCTTCTGGTGACGGTCTCAGGAAGATTCTGATCATGGCGGAAGGTGAAGGGGGGAAGTGATGTCTCACATGGTGAGAGTGGTAGCAACAGAGAGTTGAGGGGGATGGTGCCACACACTTTTTAAACAACCAGGTATCTCATTAACTCAGAGTAAGAACTCACTTATCACCAAAGGGATGGTGCTAAACCATTCATGACAGATCCGCCCCTGTGATCCAATCACCTCCCACCAGGCCCCACCTCCAATATTGGGGATCACATCTCAACATGAGATTTGAAGGGGGGACAAACATCCAGTCTATATCCCCATCCGTTATACCTATCAACATTTTACCCATAGCTCAGGCTTTGCACTAATCTTCCTTTCACCATGCCTTCTGACCTACATTTTTTTCTGAACAACCCCTTTAGCAATCAGTAATATTACTGAGTTACATCACTTGTATTTCAGTCTTAATTGTGTGTGTATGTATATAAATATATCTATTTATGACAGTGTTTTTTAAAACTATTACCCCAAAATATTTAGTGTAGGAAAGGCATTGAAAAATATTTGTTTATGTTTTTAAATTGCTCTGATTAGAAAAATCTGACAGCTTCCCATGACTTCCTGCTGTGAATACTATCTCATTATCAGATTCTTGGAATTAAAAAAAAAAGAACCAGGTTTTTAACTAATGAACAATATATAATCACCTGGTTGTTGCTCATATATGGATGGGCTTGTATCTGAAGCTTTTAAGAAGGGTATTTCTGGTCAGGTATTGATATTACCAAGCAAATAATAATAAAACATTCTGGAGCAGAGAGGCATTTTTATTAGTGACTTAACTTAGATTTTCTGTGGCTATCCATTTTATCCATTTTCTTTCTCTCAGTTTTTGTGAGTAAGACAATACCTGCTCACCAAGATCTTCCTCGTCCATAGAAATAGAGTTATGACTGGAAGCAGTTGCGCAACCTGGAACTAACTTTCCCAGCAGCTCTTGCAGCTGTCTGTGGCCATGTGATTAATTTTTGCCAACAAAATATAAGGAGAAATATGGTGTACCAGTCCCTAGCGTAGCCCTTTAAGAAAGTGTCCACACCTTCCTTCCCCACCCCACTTCCTTTAACTGGACCAAAGAGACATCAAGACCTTAGGAAAGCTGAATCTCAGATGGAGGAGCTTGCAGTCCTGATTTTCCATGCGGAAGACCGTTGCTGCTGACTTGGAATATTCACCCTGCTTTATGTGCGATAATCTTCTACTGGGTTTGAACCACTGTACTTTAGAGTCCATTGGCTTCAGCAATGTAGTCTCTCATAACTAGTAAAGTTCATTTTTGTATTCTTGCAAGCATCCCATAGATATGTAGTGTAGCTACCACAGCATACACTTATTTAGAAGCCATCCCAAGGGGCTAAAATCTAAGTGATCACTGAGGAAGATACTCCCCAGCTCTGACTCTGAGGAATAGCTGTTTTCATCACTGTGAGAAAAAATTTTTATAAGAAACTATTTTTAGTAATTGAAAGCAGAGATTCTAGTTAGCAATTGCCCTGAGACTATGTGGTTTGGGTTTATCAGTTTGTGACTTACAGTCAAGAAGACTTGCCATCTTGCCCGTCTCTGCCTCATCAGAGAAAGTATCAACTAAATTCTGTTCTACCTAAGGCCAAAACAAGGCTACTCACCCACGTGGATCTCCTCTCATTTTGAATTCTCTCAGGTGTTCTGTCTTCCAGGAAGTGTTTCCTGACCACCACCTCTCCCCACTAATGGCTGGATGAGAGAGAAGGAACATCTGTTCCTTCTCTAAGTACCTCTAAGATTCTTTGTAGATCCCTATCATTGGTTTTACTGCACAACCCCTCAGCCTCATGGCCAACCCTACACCCATTTGTGAGCTCAGGGACACTGTTTTGTTTTTTGTTTTTTTGTTTGTTTGTTTCAGACAGAGTTTCGCTCTTGTTGCCTAGGCAACAGAGTGTAATGGCACGACCTCGGCTCACTGCAACCTCTGCCTCCTGGATTCAAGTGATTCTCCTGTCTCAGCCTCCTGAGTAGCTGAGATTACAGGTGCCTGCCACTATCCCCGGCTCATTTTTGGTATTTTTAGTAGAGACAGGGTTTCACCATATTGGCCAGGCTGGTCTCGAACTCCTGAGCTTAGGTGATCCGCCCACCTCAGCCTCCCAAAGTGCTGGGATTACAGGTGAGAGCCACCGTGCCCAGCCAGGGACACTGTTTTATTCACCTTTTGGTCCCTCTGCCTACCACAGTGCCTGGCATACAGCAGACGGTTTATAAATGATGGTGGAATGAATGGATGAACCTAAAGACCTCATGAAATTGTCAGAGGCGTTTGAACCAGAGCAACTGCATCTTGAATAGGGGCTGAGTGAAACGAGGCTGAGACCAATTGGCTGCGTTCCCAGATGGTTAAAGCGTTCTAAGTCACAGGACTTAGTCAGCACAAGATACAGGTCATAAAGACCTTGCTGATAGGCCGGGCGTGGTGGCTCACGCCTGTAATCTTAGCACTTTGGGAGGCCGAGGTGGGTGGATCACCTGAGGCCAGGAGTTTGAGACCAGCCTGACCAACATGATGAAACCCCATCTCTACTAAAAATACAAAAAGTTAACAGGGCTTGGTGGCTGGTGCCTGTAATCCCAGCTAGTCAGGAGGCTGAGGCAGGAGAATGGCTTGAACCCTGGAGGCAGAGGTTGCAGTGAGCTGAGATTGCGCCACTGCACTCCAGCCTGGGCAACAAGAGGGAGACTCCTTCTCAACAACAACAACAAAAAGGCCTTGCTGATAAAACTGGTTACAGTAAAGAAGCTGGCTAAAACCCACCAAAACCAAGATGGCCACAGAGAACCTCTGGTCGTCTTCACTGCTACACTCCTACCAGTGCCATTACGGTTTACAAATGCCATGGCTACATCAGGAAATTACCTTGTATTGTCTGAAAAGGGGAGGCATAAATAATCCACCCCTTGTTTAGCATATAATCAAGAAATAACCGTAAAAATGGGCAACCAGCAGCCCTCTGCCTTTGGAGTAGCCATTCTTTTATTCCTCTACTTTCTTAATAAACTTGCTTTCACTTTACTCTGTGGACTCGCCCTGAATTCTTTCTTGGGCGAGATCCAAGGACCCTCTCTTGGGGTCTGGACCTGGACCCCTTTCCTGTAACAAAATGGTATTTTTCTGTTTATTCTCATAGGACACAACTTCCATAATACTCGTTGCTGCCATCATTTCCAAGCCTCCTCAGAATCTTTTTTTCTTATTCCCATTACCATGCCTCATTTTCTTGTGGTTGAGACTTACATTGCCTTTACTTCGATCAGCCAGACCTATTTGCTCTCTTAAGATATTTCTTTCTGGGCCAGGCGCGGTGGCTCACGCCTGTAATCTCAGCACTTTGGGAGGCTGAAGCGGGCGGATCACGAGGTCAGGAGTCCGAGACCAGCCTGGCCAACATGGTGAAACCCCGTCTCTACTAAAAATACAAAAATTAGCTGGGCATGGTGGCGCGTGCCTGTAATCCCAGCTACTCAGGTGGCTGAGGCGGAGAACTGCTTCAACCAGGACCAGGGAGGCAGAGGTTGCGATGAGCCGAGATCACGCCACTGCACTCTAGCCTGGGCAACAAGAGTGAACTCTGTCTCAAAAAAAAAAAAAAAAAAAAAGAGAGAGAGAGAGATTTCTTTCCAAAAGTCCTTCTTGATTATTAATTTTTAATATTCTCAATGCTTTACTGCATTGGACACAGTGTGTCAAGAGATAGGGCTGAGGAATGGAGAGACTCCTGGATCAGAAGTCAGGAAAACTTGGGCCTCTTTTTGTCTTTAAAGACTTCAGTAAAATGCCACAAAAAAGGCCACTGTATAACAATAGTGTGGATTAGAAAAGAATAAGCTATAGAACCATTCTTCAGACAAAATGCTGCTTACAGATAACACTGCATTCTAAAACAGATCAAAGCCAAGCTTGATATGTGGCCTCTGAGAAGCAGAATTTGAAAACCACAAGCCTAGATCATCTCAAATGTCCCTTTCACGTGTACAAGCCTGTGGTTGTATGTAAATTAATTGCCCTGCATTTAAAAAAATCTGTAAATGATGTGATCTTTGGTACATTCAAATTTGTCTACAAAGGAATGGTACTATGTGTTAGCTGTGATTCTAGTAAAAATTATCTTCTGTTGACATAACATTTTACAGGGTCATTTACAGAGGCAGTGTGGTATTGTGGTTACTAGCATGGACTTTGGAGTAAGACACAAACTGATTCAATCTTGACACTTCCACAAACTGGCTGTGTGACTTGAGAAAGTTACTGAGTCTCAGCCTCAGTTTCCTCCCTGTAAACGAGGAAGAGAATGCCTGCATTACTGACTGTTGGGAGGATGACATGGGATATTGTACACCGAGCATTCAGCATGATGTCTGCATGTGCCACATCTTCTGTAAAGATTAACTATCATGGCCTGGTGCAGTGGTTCATGCCTGTAATCCCAGCACTTTGGGAGGCCAAGGTGGGAGGATCACTTGAGCTCAGAAGTTGGAGACCAGCCTGGCCAGCATGGTGAGTCTCTCTCTCTCTCTCTCTCTCTCTCTCAGTCTCTCTCTCTATATATATAATTTTTTTTTTTGAGACAGAGTCTTACTCTGTCACCCAGGCTGGAGTGCAGTGGCATTTGGCTCACCACAGACTCCGCCTCCCGGGTTCAAACGATTCTCGTGCCTCAGCCTCCCAAGTAGCCGGGCTCACAGGTTCATACCACCATGCCCGGCTAATTTTTGTACTTTTAGTAGAGACTGGGTTTCACCATGTTGACCAGGCTGGTCTCAAACTCCTGACCTCAAGTGATCTACCCACCTCAGCCTCCCAAAGCTCTGGGATTACAGGCGTGAGCCACTGCGCCCGGCCTATTTTTTTAAAAGTGAAAAAAAGGTTAGCTATAATGAATTTCACAATCATTATTTCATGTAATCCTCACAAGTGTTGCTATTGTTATTTACAGGAAATATTGAACCTCAAAGAAATGAAACGACTTATCAAAGTTTAGCCAGTGAGGGCAGACCAATGTTCTTTCCACTGCCCCATGCAGCATTTAAGTGAGAGAAGGAATGATGGTGCACTCAGGGAGGTGAAAATGAAAGGGGAGTGTCCAGGTTGGGAGGCAATGGGGCAAAACCTGAAGACCACACAGGGATGACCCCAGACAAGGTAAGCGTGGGGAGGAGGATTGCGGAAGCCAATTTTACTGACTTGTAATAGTGTGTGAGACTGAAACACTGTCCAAACATGGTACAAGCCAGGATGTCATGGTGACCTCTCCACCCACACGATTCCCCGTTCCACAGCAGAGACAGGGCTTCTCCTGCATTGCCAGCTCAGGCTTCCGCACATAGAAGATGCTCATTGAACATTTGCTAAGTAGTCAGGGTAATGAGGCTTCTCTTTTTATTTTCTCCCCTCTCACAATTTGGAAGACTTTTCCTTGTCCTTAAAATCATGAGGAATAAAGGACTTTGCTTCTTCCTTCCTCAAAACAAAGGGAAGAATCATCCCTGAAGATTCAATTTGGTACAAAGTAACTGATCGATCCTGACAGTTACTCCATTTAGTGTACTTTAAACAGCAGCTCTGGCCTCCTCTCCTCCCTCCTCCTCTTCATCCCAACACTGAAGTCATGGTGCCTAATTTAGGCCACCGTCATAATTTCTACCCACAGCAAGTTGATATCATCCCCAGCAAACACAGCCTCAGAGTACTCTGAAACAAAGAGTCAGAGACCCAGGAAAGAAAATCAAGGACTATATTCATTCCTCCCTCTATTTCCTGCCCAGGCACTTGCTTATTGTCCTAATGTATTGCAGAGCCTGCTCTTTCACAAGAATATCTGTGGTTCAGAAGCACAATGCAATGACACAGACTGAAATCTCCTAATTTCTACAGTATGTTTCAGTCTATATCTTCAAAATACAAGAGGTCATGCTGATGTTGGTCTCGTTCCCTTTAGTAGATTATTCCATGTATTGGAGTTGTTATCATGTAGAGAAAATTACAAAACAAAGAACAAGAAGGATTCAATAATCACAGAACGGCCTGTCCTCATTACTTGTGTGAACCCCCCACTGTATCACAGGGACAGCATGTTAAATCAATAGAGACTCGAGCTGTTAATTTCCAGAAAGGAAGAGATGATTGAACTATAAAATAGTCTACGTCACTTCTCTGCCCATAGGGAACAGAAGTCCTTTTATTTTCGGGTCTTTTTACAATTAGGTAAGTTCCAGGAAGATTACGAACCACACGACAACATTTCTAAGGTTTTTTGTTTGTTTGTTTTTGGCATAGGGGTGCAATGCTTTGTTGACACAAAGCTATAGTTCTTGTATAGAAGGGATTTTAGTGTAAGGTGGTAAGAGGAATAGGTGTTTATATAGGTGCACATCAGTGAAGGGTGTTGAGGGTAGGGGGCTGGGGAGATAGAAACACACATAGAAGTTAGAAACAAGTAGACCTCATGCCTTGTGTTACTTTTTATTTCATGTGCTCTCCCGCTCAGGGCTTTGCCTCTGCACTGACAGCTGATGGGAGGGGATGCCACTTGTACTTCTTCTTCTTCTTTTTTTCTTTGATACAGGGTCTCACTCTGTTGCCCAGGCAGAGTGCAGTGGCACAATTGCAGCCTCGACCCCTCGGGCCCAAGCAATCTGCACACCTCAGCCTCCCAAGTAGCTGGGACTACAGGTGTGCGCCATCACATCTGGCTAATTTAAAAAATTTTTTTGTAGAGATGGGGTCTCGCTATGTTACCCAGGCTGGTCTTGAACTCCTGGGCTCAGGTGATTTTCCTGCCTTGGCCTTCCAAAGTGCTAAGATTGCAGGTGTGAGCCACCATGTGCAGCCCACTTGTACTTCTTATTTATTTATTTATTTTTGAGATGGAGTCTTGCTCTGTCGCCTAGGCTGGAGTGCAGTGGTGTGGTCTCTGCTCACTACAACTTCCGCCTCCTGGGTTCAAGCACTTCTCTGCCTCAGCCTCCCGAGTAGACAGGATTACAGGTGCCCACCACCACACCTGGCTAATTTTTGTATTTTTAGTAGAGATGGGGTTTCACCATCTTGGCCACACTGTTCTTGAACTCCTGACCTTGTGATCCACCCGCTCAGCCTCCCAAAGTGCTGAGATTACAGGCGTCAGCCACCGTGCCGGGCCCACTTGTACTTCTTACTGATTCATGGCTATCCTTTTCATCTTTTCTATGCTGGGATTAAGAAAGAGACTGCTTGAATTGCATAGACCCATGATCAATGATGCTTGATCATGTTTGCATGATCAAACATTTGCAGGGTCTAGTGAGAACCAAGGTGGTCGAATAAAGGATAGTTTTACTGAAAGTCGCTTTGCGATGCCACTTCTTCGTGGGTCTGTTCCTTGTGAACTACAATATATGTATCTTCTGGATTACTTTTGAAAAGAGCAGATACACAGATTGTAGAAATCCACAGAGCAGAGAAGTAGGCATTTTTCAAATAAATGTCAGTTGATTCTAATTTTCTAATAAGACTTTGTTCTCATTCTGTTTTATGACCTCTTCAAACTAAGAGTCCACTGCATCTGGCTGGGGATTCATTTCTTATCTTAAAAAATTCTTTAAATTCTCAGAATGGCCTTGAGTTCTAAACTGCTATCTCTGAGCTATTCCCCAGGAGAAGTAAAAGCAACTTCCCGTTGGCCTCCCCCTCTACCACTGGAATAAATACAAAGGAAGAGAAGGTGTTTCTCCATCCCATCACCTCCCAAAGGATTTCCTACCTCTCAAAGAGCAACTCATCTCCTCTGGGGAGGGGCTGGGCAGGCAGGCTGGGATTCTGAGATAAGGAAGGATGTGCATTCATCCCAGCCTCGTTGTTTCTTCTCTGTCTTCCTCTGCTCCCTCACACTTGATCTAGCTAAGCTAGTCCTCACCAGGGTAGGTGAGTGAGTAGCAGCTACCTTCCACCCTTGATCCCCTCAGTTATCATCAGTGAAAACAGCCTAGAGGCCCAGGGGCAAACCCAGTGACCATGTAGCCTTTGAGATGTGGTGCTTCCTTCCCCAATCTGTACAGGGCTGCCTTCACTCTAGAGTGATGATTCTTAGCCTTCAATGCACGTGAATTCTCTGAAGAGCTTCTAAAAATGCCCAATCCTGGGCCTACCTTAGAGCACCTGAAGCCAAACCTCTGGAGATGGGGATCAGGCAAGAGTGTTGGCCAAAGCTTCAAGACTGAGGGTGAGAATGTGCTTCCTAATGCCCAGTGCTGGCTTACAGCATTTGGCAAGCCTGCCCTTTTGAGCTGGGCCATGAACCTTGAGTAAGGGCCCAGCCAGATGCTGCCATGCAATCTCACCGAGGCCTCCTGCATTAACTTTCTGTCTTCCCTGTCTTGCTCTTCATCAGTCTTGGTTGCTGCCTGGCTCCTGCTCAGTTAGCATTTCCTCCCTAGACAAAGGCTCTGACCTCAACTCCACCCAGCTCTGCTGTCTCTCTGCCTTGCTGGCCAAGGCCACGGTGACTCACATAAGCCTCTCTCATGACTGACCACAAGCCCATAAGGCTATTTGGAGCTTCTCCTCCTGAACTTTTTCATCCAACGATATTGAGCATCTGTGATGTGTCAGGCTCAATGCCAAGTGCTTTGTGTTATTACCACATTTAATCCTGACAACTGCTTAGGAGGAAGTGCTATTATTTCATAGTTAATGAGACAGAGATCCTGAGGTGATACTCATGCCCAGGGTGTGTTAACCTACATTTGGTTTTCAAACACAGATCTGGTTGATTCCGAAGGCCATCATCTCCCCATTGCAGAACTGCTCCTCAGCAAAAATAAAAAAAAAACCCGGTTTCTACCTCAAAGTGTTCCCGGTCTAGTCAGGGAGATAGACACAGGCATGAGGTCAGAGGGAGACTGAGCAGGTATGAGAGCATGTAGGAGGTGCCCTATCCAGAGAAGGGTTCCTAGGGAAGATAATCCTTTGCATGGAATCCCACAAGATGAGTAAAAGTTGCCCAGATGAAAACAGTGAGAACCCCAGGTGCACAGCTGTGGAGACTTCAAGGCTCTTCAGGGACCTACTAGACAATGACATGGCTGGACAATGACATGGAGGGTGTAGGAAGGGACAAGAGGTGAAGATGGACAGGCAAGAGGGGCAGGTCATGAGCATTTTAGTTATACTAATATGTTTTGCACTTTATCCTGGGGACAATGGGTAGCAGTGAAGGAGTATGAGCAAAAGAGACATCAAATTGGGATTGCATTGAGGAGGAAGGACTGGCAAAGGGCATGCACTACTAGAGGCAGGGAGAATAGTTAAGAGGTTGTAGTGCAAATTCTGGTGAGAGGTAATGGTGACTGGAATGAAGACATTAGTACTGAAATAGCAGAGAGGGAATGGAAGTAGGAGCAATTTAGGAGGCCAACACAACTGAAATTGACCAAAGACTAAATATAGTGGGTGTGAAGAAGGAAGAGACAAGAATGACTGCTTCTCTTACGAGTAGCTGGGTGCGGTGGCTCACGCCTGTAATCCTAGCACTTCATGAGGCCGAAGCAGGTGGATCATCTGAGGTCAGGAGTTTGAGACCAGCCTGACCAACATGGTGAAACCCCATCTCCACTAAAAATACAAAATTGGCCGGGCATGGTGGTGCACGCCTGTAATCCCAGCTACTCGGGAGGCTGAGGCAGGAGAATTGCTTGAACCTGGGAGGTGGAGGCTGCAGTGAGCTGAGATCGCGCCATTGCACTCCAGCGTGGGTGACAGAGTGAAACTCCGTCTCAAAAAAAAAAAAAAGATAAAGAGTATAGGAAGAGAAGCAGGTTGGAAAAAACGAGTGAGTTTCTTTGGACATGTAAGTGAAAGGGCCCAGTGGGCAGCTGGATATGAAGGGCTGAAGTCCAGGAAAGGGCCTAGACTGGAGATCTAAAAAAAGGCAGTTATCCTGGAGGTCACTGACTTCAACGATGTAATGAGGCACTCAGGCAGAGTAGGCAGGATGAGCAGCGCTGCATCTATAATGACTGCTCCAAGGGGCCCCACTTTCCCTCCAGAGCTTGAAGGCTATTTTGATCCCCTGCTTACTTATTCATGGCCCTGATACCCTGCCTTGTTCTTGCCAGTTTCTTTTCCTTAAAGAACACATATTTCGGCCAGGCGTGGTGACTCAAGCCTGTAATCCTAGCACTTTGGGAGGCCAAGGCAGGCGGATCACTTGAAGTCAGGAGTTCAAGAGCAGCCTGGCCAACATTGTGAAACCTCATCTCTACTAAAAATACAAAAATTAGCTTGGTGTGGTGGCCGGCGCCTGTAATCCCAGCTACTTGGGAGGTTGAGGCAGGAGAATAGCTTGAACCTGGGAGCCAGAGGTTGCAGTGAGCCGAGATCGCACCACTGTACTCCAGCCTGGGCAACAGAATGAGACTGTCTCAAAAACAAAAAACAAAAAACATATTTCTCTCTGTGCCCTCATCTACTTGCCAATATACTCCATGAGTGTTCAGCTCTTCCAGAACCACAACTCTGCTGCATTTAATTCCTGCCTTATTGCTGCTGCCTGGAATCCCTCCCTGCTATACACCACCATCCAAATAGGACCCCCTAATATCACTGTTTGTCCAAAGCTTTCTTTGCCCTTTGGGTACCACATCTTGAATAGGCCAAGTTCTGTTGGAGGCCAGTCTCTGGGATTGGGTTCGTTCCTTCCAGCCCAAGTCCTATACCCTAAGTGGGCAGGATTCTCCCTGTTTACTCTCCCTCCCTTTTGTTGCAGGGTTGTGGCCTGATTCAGCATGCCTGACTTCACAGCCCACAGAACAGGATGTCAGGCCCCATGCAATGTTAAGGCTGAGGCTGAAACTGATGAAGCCTTGGGGTGGGTGGAAGCCTTCTCTGTCTACACAGCTTCATGGAGCAGGGGAAGAGGGAACATAGCAGAGGCTGACAGAATAGAAATGCAGAACACCAGAATTTGCTCCTAAGAGAGACTGGCTGTGGAATACCTTAAATTAGAAGGCATAGAAGATGTGTTAGGAATCCCTGTTGCCTTGGTTAGCTTTGGGTGTGGTTCTTTCAAACAGAGGATGATTGGTGGAGTTTTTCCAGCCCTATAATTCTGCTTGTGATGAGGTAGAATTAAAGCAGAAATGTGAGTTCATAAATTGCCTAGCTGGTGAATAATAGAGTTTAAATCTCCTCAAAAAAAAGTTAAACATGAAATCACATTAAAATTCATAGCCATCTGTCTACAATGATCTGATTTGAAAATCGAGCACAATTAATTTTTAATCCTAGGTCAGCTTTCCCCATGCCACCTGTCCCTCTCCTCATCACCTCCCCCATCAGACAGTCAGTGTGTGCTCAGAGAATGCAAGACCATTTTAAATATTAACCTGAGCCACATAGCCCTAGGAAGATAAATCCACACATACGCCTTCTCTTCTTCCTCTCCTTATTACTAGTAGAGTTGCTCATATATTGCTAAATGCAGCTCTGGCCAAAAATAAATTCTGTAAACTAGGAATGTGGGGTGTGTCTGCCCCCACAAAAATCCCTTTGTTCTGTGTTGAGAAGTGAGCAGAGATACAGAAGTAGAAACCCAGGGTCGTCGCTGAGGAAGAGATAGTGTTACTGAGCCTCAGCGTGCGTGTGTGTGCCTGTTGTTCTGTTAGAAGCAAGCGTTATTGAGTTTGGGGGAAGACCTGGATGCTTTCAAATTTTTTAAGGTAGACTGCTTGACTTCCTCCCTCAACTACTTGATTTTGGATGGGAAGAAATTTTATAAGAAGGGGTACAGGAATAGACATAGGCTTGGCAGACTAAGGCCAGTTATCACCAAGAAGCTGCCATGATCCATGATCAAGCATTCTCCAAGAGTGGGCAGATCAGAGCTAAATCAGCTAAGTCAGGAAGCCGCCATCAGCACCATGAGACGCCAGCATACTTCAGGAGAGGAGCTCTTCTGATGGAGATGCTCTGCTGAATGAGGCCTTTTCTCCGGAGGAATTGAAACATGCCTATTTTTAGTGAGGTTCCATCTCCTCAATATCGGAGTTCTCATCTTCTATGACAGATCCTCTCGCACTTGGGGCCAGAATACCAGCTTCGGGGTTCAGATATTGGCAACAGCATAGATCCTAATAGAGCAGACTATAGGAATAGGGCAATAAATCCTGAGGATGTGATAGACCATTCTCAATGAAGCCAGAAGCCAGAAGAGGGTTGCTACTTCTTTAACGTCATTATTATTATTTTTTCCGAGACAGGCTCTCCTGCTGTCATCCAGGCTGGAGCGCAGTGTCTCAGTCATGGCTCACCACAGCCTCAACCTCCTGGACTCAAGTGATCCTCCCATCTCAGCCTCCTGAGTAGCTGGGACTACAGGCGTGCATCACCACACCCAGCTAAGTTTTGTATTTTTTGTAGAGATGGGGTTTTGCCATGTTGCCAAGGCTGGTCTGGAACTCCTGGCCTCAAGCAATCCATCTGCCTCAGCCTCCCAAAGTGCAGGGATTATAGGCATCAGCCACATTGCCTGGCAGAGGTAGGTTTTTAAATGGCAATGAAAACCTCTGATTGAAGAATGACCCATTTCGGGAAAATAAAGCTAATATGGCAAATGGGCTGTGCCTCTAGGTTAGTCTCTTTTTAGTGATTCATGAGAGAGATGACATCCAGGGGCCAAAACTTTAAAATGTTAGCTAAATGTCAGCTAGGTAAAGAGAAATTACGTGACAAGTACAATGCTTTTTTTTTTTGGAGACAGCATTTTACTCTGTCACCCAGGCTAGAGTGCGGTGGCAAGATCGCAGCTCACTGCAACCTCAACCTCCCAGGCTCAGGCACTCCTCCTGACCTCCTAAGTACCTGGAACCACAGGAATGTGCCACTATGTCTGGCTAATTTTTAAAATTATTTGTAGAGACAGGGTCTCCCTGTGTTGCCCAGGTTGGTCTTGAACTCCTGACCTCAAGTGATCCTCCTGCCTCAGCCTCCCAAAGTGCTGGGATTACAGGCATGAGCCACTGCACCCAGTCAGTATAATACTTTTGATCAAAGTGACTGCAAAGGAAGAAATTTAAAGTAGTCACCAATGAAAACACAAGGCAATTATTAACTTCAGGAAAAACAAAATGCAACAAAGAAATTTAATCATAATACACTACAATGCTCCACTTTTTTTACATGTATATGATAATGTAAACACACAGTGAATTAACCAAAAATTATAATATAATTATGTAGGGAGAATTAGGGAGAGAAAACAGAAGAGATGGCTGAAAAGAGTGCTAAATTCTCATTTACCATAATAGGAAAATCATATATCTAAATTATCTAATCAAAAGAGAATAGTACATGCATATTATTTAACATATGGCAATGTGTAAATGCCTGAAGAAACAAGACTGGGGAGAGGGAGAAAGAATAAAAAAGGAAACAGCTGAATTTCACTGGTCTTTTAATACTATTGAACTTTTAAAATTATATTTATGTATTTATTAAAACAATTTTGAAGTAACCTTTCTCCAAAAGGATAAGACAAAACAGAAAGTCTTTACAGTTAAGAATGTGTAGAAAGATAAATTAACTTCAAGTTCTAAATACAATGGATAACATAGGAAGGGATTAGAGTCAGGAATAAGGTAAAAATGTCTTGGTTGATGTAGGCACTGTTGGATAACAGCTGATTACAAGGGTATTTATTTGTACCTAAGCCTTGTGTTATTTTAAATCTTCTTGTTGCTTATATATTATATTTATAATAGAGATTAATAAAAACTTCCTTAATAAAGAGGTATTTTGGGGACAGAAATATACTGTGTGGATCATGTTCTATATACCTACTTTTAAAATTGTCCAGACAGGAAGAATGCCTAATCAGTGGGCCTGTGCATCCATAAACAGACATCACTGTCATTCATCAAGTACAGGCTACCTGAGAAGCAAGCATATTGAGTAGGAAGAATTAATCATCTCCCATAAGACTCAAGACTACAATAGTCATGTATTCAACCCACTTCTTTATTCTTAGCTCTCTTTTAGAAATGCTAAATGTAAAGAAGTCTGCCCAAATATATCTTTTGGTGGCATGTAACACCATTTAAGCAAAGATGCTGTCACCTTAATGTATGACTAATGTTGAGTAGAAAACTTTCACCCTGTAACACAGGGTTTTTCAACCTTGGCATTATCAACATTTTGGGTCCGACCGTTCTTTATTGTGAGGGCCTAAACTGTGCATTGGGGGGATATTTAGCACCATCCCTGTCCTTTAGATGCCAATAGTATTCTGCCACCTCCCCAGTTGTGACAACCCAAACTGTCTTCAGACATTGACAAATGTCCCTGGCAAGGGGTAAAGGGAGGAGGGGTCCAAAAATTTTCCCCAGTTGAGAACCACTCCTTAACACATCATTTTTTCTGGCATGCAACTGATGCTTAAAATTAGTGAATTCTCTCTTGGAAGAGCTACCTTATAGCTGGAATTCTCCTATTCTAGCTCATCAAAGATTTAGGCTTAGTCTATATTATTAACTCTGCAGCAAAGAACATCTAAACAGTGATTAAAATTTATTATACCACTCTGCATCTGATAACTGAGACATGTTGAGAAGATTCTCCCTAAAGTATAATTAGGTGATGTAAATTACCTAAGTATTTTAAAATCTGGAATAAAATTGAAAATGAAAAGAATCCTTTCATGACATCCTGACACACTGGTTAGATGTTTCTCCAGGCAGGGCAGTCTTGCTCCCAACATCTTCGTAATCTCCACCTCAACTGTGTTTGCCTTAGCTTTTAAGAAACCTGGGGCCAAACTCATAAAGGGATTGAGTTGACCAAAGGCACTTCAGTGAAGATCCCCTGGCCAGAGTGAGGAGGACTAGGTCTGGGACATAAATGGCTGCTTCATCATCAAAGCCTCCTGCCCAAGAGAAGGCTTTCATGAGAACTCAGCTCATTGTGTGAAAATTCAGATGACTGAACTATAATTAGCTCTATTAGTCAACATTTTAATTCATCGGATTCTGGCTTTGATGTGTTCCTTTCTCACAGAATCAAAGCTAATAATTCTGGAATCGTAATTGGGAGCTGAGTGCCAGCTTGAAACATTGGGAGCTCCTCACCTCCTTAGCAAGCCATGCCTTCAAAACTGCAGCTGCCTGGCCATAAATACTTATGAACTTGGCCCAGGCACCTCAGCCTTGCCCTTTAGCTCCTTGCTTCATAGGAAATTTCTGGGAGTCTCCTCTCTGTGAGTTAAAATCCATTATTTAGATTCTAAATTTGCAGTGGTTGACATTAAACTATTGTGTCTGTACCTCCAAAGCCTGAGAACATAATAGTTGCTCAATAAATTTGGAGGTGGTGATATTGTAGACAAATAATGGAGCAGATCATTGGTTAAATGATGTCTTAGTCCATTTTCTGTTGCTATAATGGAATACCACAGACTGTATAATTTATAAAGAAAGAGGTTTATTTGGTTTCATGTTTCTGGAGGCTGGAAAGTCCAAGACAGGGTGACCACATGTGATCAGCTTCTGGTAAGGGCCTCGTGCTGCATCATAACATGACAGAGAAGCAGCAGGAGAAGTGGGCACAGGCAAAACTGGCAAAACACAAGGGGCAGCCTCACTTTATGACAACACACTCTCATGGTAATGAACCCGGTCCTGTAATAATGAGAACTCACTCACTCCTTCAAGAATGAACTCAGTCCTGTGAGAATGGCATCAATCCCTCTTTACAACCTAATCATCTCTTAAGGCCCCACATCCCAACACTTCCCCATCAGGGACCAAATTTCCAGCACTTGAATTCCGGAGGACACACTCAAACCTGGCATTTGGTATCTAATAATCATCCTCCCTGTTTCAGCAACAAAACCTGATTGAAACAATCAGTTGCAGTAATCATATTCTTCTTGATCAAACATAAGTAAATGAGATAATTCTGATGAATGAGATAAGATCAAAAGTTTGCTGGGGAGATTCTGGAAGGATTTCCTTGCTTTAAAAGGTAGACATAGAGACAGTCCTGGGTGGGGTGTGGTGGCTCATGCCTGTAATCCCAGCACTTTGGGAGGCCGAGGTGGGCGAATCACCTGAGGTCAGGAGTTCGAGACCAGCCTGACCAACATGGAGAAACCCCATCTCTACCAAAAACACAAAATTAGCCGGGCGTGGTGGTGCAAGCCTGTAATCCCAGCTACTCAGGAGGCTGAGGCCAGAGAATTGCTTGAACTGTGGAGGCAGAGGTTGTGGTGAGCCGAGATCACACCATTGCACTCTAGCCTGGGCAACAAGAGTGAAACTCCATCAAGAAAGAAAGAAAGAAAGGAAAGAAAGGAAAGAAAGGAAAGAGAAAGGAAAGAAAGGAAAGAGAAAGGAAAGAAAGACGTCTTCTGCTTTTCAGTGTTGTGTTTCCGTGTGACTCCTAGAACTGTGCCCATTATCTTGAAACCACAAGAAGACTATCTGGGGACAATGTAGACAGGTTGAGGATGTAGAGCAGAGAGATGAAAGAATGTGTGGGATCCATGATATTGTTAAGCTATGGATCAGCCAACCCTGAGGCTACCTCTGGATTTCTTACTAAATAAATACTGTGTTCCTTATTGTTAAGCTATTCTCAGTTGGATTTTTTATTTATTATAGCTGAAATCATCCTAATTGACAAAATTAGTTAACCAGATCTTTTTGTATAGGAGGTATTTAGGTGAAAGGCCAGCTTGGTGGGAACCTTATTATAACAGATACTGTTTACTGAGCACCAACCATGCACCAGGACCATACAAACATTGACTTTAATCCCCACAATAACTCCCTGAGGTGATTTTTATTATTTGCTTTTTACAGATGAGGAAACTGAGACTCTAAAGCCATAGGTAAATTTATATAAGTTGCCCAGTTATTATGTCCTGCAACACAGATTCAAACCCAGATCTAGTCTGCCTCCATGTTTTTCTCTGCATTCCGCCTCTTCTTAGCTTCCACACAATGGAAGAAATGAGGACAAGCATACTGAGGAAGACTAGTTGGTTTGACGGTATGGCATAGAAGAAACAAAAAGGAGAAATCCCATCTCCTGAAACTGCCTGGATGGGTAATGAAGCCATTGTCCTCATCCAAAGCAGCCATTATGAGAGGTCCCGGATGCTGCTTCTAAGCAAGAAGGAGAAATGGGAAACACCCTTGGACATTTTGATACTGGGTCTCTGGATTGGTCCTGCAAACCTTGCCATGGCATTTGGAATTGGGAAAGGCTAAAACTTTTGACACTGGCTTCTCTCATGCATTTCTCACTGAGGGAAATCCTATCTCTCATATTCATAATACAGTCTCTGCAGACAAGCTCAAAAAGAGCTGTTTCCTGTGTTTGCCTCTCCCTTCCCCATCACCTCCCCAGATACTTTCCCCAAACACACACGCTCGTGGTGCCCAGTAAAGACAGAGAATGGTGGTACTAAGCTCTTGGGACTGAGTGCTGGCCCTATTCTGATCCTGGCTTGCTCAAGAGAGCACTGATTCTGGTAAAAGCTTGGAAGGTGTTATAGACTGAATATTATTTTCTGGAGACTCTGCAGGACACGGGTAGGAAAGTGTGGGGGTTTCTTCAGTTCCTATCAAGCACTGCCTCTCCTTGTTGACCTTGCCCAAGGAAATGAATAAATCCCATACCCTCCAGCTTCCATTTTCTTCCCTTGTAAAACGAGGATGGCAGTTGACCATAAAAACCCAGAGACAACTGCCATAAACCCCCAGAGCTGCTAGTTGAGACAGATTAGAGACCATTCCGGCACCATCTGCAGTGTTTATCCTTGGCTTACCACCTCTTCCTTCTCCAATTCCTATTAGTCTCATGCATCTAATGGTCACCCAAAGACGGAATTTTCTTCACATTTCCTGAAACACTGTGAAGGCCTGATCAATGAACGAATCTCTGAATCAATGAACAGACACTGCAAGAGCTCCTTGGCATAACATTGAGAAACCTGAAACAGTGGGAGGATGTCTAGGCTTACATGGAAGCCAAAGATGTGTTCACACACACACACACACACACACACACACACACACACACACACATAGAGCGAGAGAGAGGGAGAGAGAGAGGGAGAGAGACAGAGCGCGTCCTGAAGCCCTTCACATGAGAGGGTGTCTTGATTCACCTGTGACTGGTCCTGTACCCTTGAGGAATGCTGCCCACTTAGCGGGGAGGCCTCTGGGCTGCTGCTTTCCTGACTTTCTGTTTATATCAGGCCAGACCTGAGCAGGAAACAGATGGCATACTCAAATTGAGTAATTTGAGAAGAGTTGAATAAAGGGGCTATTTACAAAGGTGCAGGCAGGATGTAGGGAAACCACAGGGGTAGTGTAATAAGTAACAGCAACTTGGCCACCCTAGGGCTCAAGGGGTCAGGGGTGGTGCAGTCACCAGAACCTGTAGAGTATGCCCTGCATGTTTAGCAGCACCTGAGAAGAGCTGCGACCATGTGTCAAAGGATACAGCCAGCCCAGAGGTGATCCCCCAGGGCTCCCACACCTTTTCCTCCCTCTGATCTCCTACCTAGGATACCCACTGGCTAAACCCAACTAGAAGTCAAAGAGTAACCAAGCCCATTGATACCGTTAGTGGCATAGGGCAGAGTAGAAAAGAATCACGAGTCAATTTAGAAAGGCAAACCGAAGTATCCATCATACTAACCTAACTAACACTAACTAATAGTCTTAATACATAACACTATTTAGAGTGGGGAGGAAGACTGGAGCTCTGGAGCGACTCTGCCCCATTCGTGCCATGTGACTCTGCACAAGTTACTTAACCTCTCTGTGCATCAGTGTCCTCATCTGTAAAGTAGGCCTAACAACACCAACCTCAGAACTGTAGTGAGGATTAATGTTTCATGTATCTCCTTCAGAGATAATATACAGGCCGAGCGCAGTGGCTCATGCCTATAATCCCAGCACTTTGGGAAGCTGAGGCAGGTGGATCACTGGAGGTCAGGAGTTTGAGACCAGCTTGGCCAACGTGGTGAAATCCCGTCTCTACTGAAAACACAAAAATTAGCCAGGCATGGTGGCCCACGCCTGTATTCCCAGCTACTGGGTAGGCTGAGGCAGGAGACTCACTTGAACCCCGGAGGAGGAGGTTGCAGTGAGCCAAGATCATGCCATTGCACTCCAGCCTGGAATACAGAGCAAGACTCTGTCCCCCCCCCAAAAATAAATAAATAAATAAATTAAAAATTAAAAGGGAGAGAGAACGTAGGTGAAGCACTTAGCATATAGCAGGCACTCCATGAATACTGAATCCTTTCTTGTCTTCCTTGTCTCCTTCCTTTCCTTTCTCTCTTCCTTCGTCCTCTTCCTTCATTACCTGTCTCAGGTAAATGTGTGGGGATAGGGTCCTACACTTTGTATGTGACACTATTATATGCGCTTGATCATATTGCTTGATTGATAGTTGAAAGGCCCTTTCCTTCCTTGTAGGCTTCATAACATCCTGGAAGTAATCTGCCCAGTCTTGGAGCCTACAGCAGTTACTATGGTTTAAAAAGTTCTTGCTGGGGTGGTTGACATGGTCCTATCTCTTCTCATGAGTGGTTACAAGGTTACTGGAATGTTTGCTTTATGCATTTTGAAGCTGTATATTTGTTTTATGCTGTTGTCTGTATTTGTTTTAAATTTAACAATTTAAGAGCTTTAGAAATATTTTCAAAATTTCATATAACCATGAAAAATAAAAACTTTTTATTGTCTGCTTTCTCCTTGTTTTTAAAGTGCCTGCTCCTTCCTCTCTACCTCCCTGTGGTTAGGATGGATCTGAATTATCACCAGGTTCTCAACAAAAGGCCTTTGAAAAGATGATATTATTGGTGACGAGGGGACCTGGGAGCACTTATTTCTTCCTGGTCACATATTTCTTCCTATTCACAGATGCAAGAAACTCAGGCTGGGTCTAAATGCTTTTCCTGAACGTACACCTGGGACAGCTATAGGGGATGCTCCACACCCCTGTACTTTCCTTGCATGGTTCTGTGATGCTTCTTAACTTTTGCCAAAATCCCTGCCCTTCAATGTACAGTTTGATCTCTGAGCAAGTGGCTTCCTCTCTTCTCTTTCAGCCTCTCTCAGCCTCCTTAGAGGTCCGAGTGCCTGTAGTGTGGGACTCCTGTTCTCTGCCAAGCAGCTCTCCCACTGTTTCCAGGTTCTGTCCTCGACACTACTTTTAAGCAGATGCCACAGCAGAGTGGAGAAATGCTTTTCAAAGCCATTCACTTGGCGTTCTCCTTTTCTATTGCAATGTAATGTCTCTCTCCATCCTTCTTTCATCCTGTGCTTTACCAAGGGAACAAAAAGCTCCCCATGTCTATACACTCATCAAGACTCAAAGTTCCACAGTGGCAGGAATGGTATCTTTCCATGTTTTCATAAGCTATATTGCCTGTCTGAGTAGTTGACGCAGAATAGGAGCTCAAGAAATGGTTGTTGAATTGAACCGAATCGAATTTTCCTTCTCTTCTTGCCTGCATGAAAACCATCTATCTCTTCAGCCTAGCCCGATCACTCCAGTGGACTGCAAACTAGGAAGAGCGCTTTTGCCCTTTCTGGGAGTTGGTATTCATATGGCAGCTGCAGCAGCATGTAAAAAGGTGGAATGGGAGGTAGAGAGGAAGGAGCAGGCACTTTAAAAACTTCTAAGGCTCATTTGTTTTTAACATTATAGCTTTTCTCTTTCTTCTCCTTCGCATAAGACGCTTCTGCTGTCTTGTAAAGGATCTCATAGCTGATCCTTTTTGCTTGTATTTGCTTATTTTGCCTCTGGAACAGTCAGAGACAAACTCCCAGCTCCTTCCATTCCCCAACCCCCAAACCTGGCGCTGGAAGAGCAGGCGTCCCGGTGCTTTTGATGTTTTTACTTTTTCTAAAACTAGGCAGGGCCTGGAGATGAGAGAGTGAGCTCGGTCATTCAGCTGCTGTGTGCCTCACCTTTCCTCATGCGCAGCTGGGTAGCTGGGAGTGACCCGTAAGAAATAGTGTGTGCTTGCTACTGTTGGGATGAAAAGTTCCAGTGTGTGAAACGTGTGATTTATGGCTCTGAGGCATTCAGACCCAATTCCTGGGTGAGAGCATCCAAAGCAGGGGCCTCTTGGCCCCTAAGTTACAAGGTGTCTTCCCACGACTAATCAGGACACAATTAGGCCAAATCAGCTGCTTTCCTTCTCCCTCCAAGTTGCAAAGTCCAAAGGCTTTCCTGCTGACTACAGAGGTTACTTTACAAGGGGAAGGGAAGGGGAAGTAAAAAGGCAGATTCCCTCTGGAGGCTCTCTGCTGGCTCCAAGGATGCCTCCCCAAACACCACTGTAATATCTACCCTTTCTTCTCTCCCCAGTTAATGCCACCCTCATTCAGGCTCCAAAACTCAAGTGACCCTAAAAAGCCCATAGCATGGAGCCACTGGTAGCACCCTTATCTCCTGAAGATGAAACTACAAGTGTTTGCAAATAAATACTCCCCGCAGCAATATGTATCAAGAAGGACATCATACTTGTCCGAACGCCCAGTAGGAGGGCCTTTTGCCCAAATGAATGGGAAATCATTGGCCCAATTAACATCCTGTGATCTTAGATCTAAAAATGACCCGGAGCCGGGTAAACAAGGTGACGTCAGCGGACTGGGCAGGGAACGGCTCTCTACTGCCACCTCGAGGACAGTGTCCTCAATGGCGCGGCGGCTCCGGGCCCAGGGGAAGCGGACCTGGGACGGCTGGAAGGGAACTGGCCGGCGCTGGAAAGGCGCGGGGAAGGGAAGAAACCCACAGAGGGGCAAGAAGCTCCTCCGTGACCTCAGCTAGAGGAAAACGAGGGCTGCGTAATCCGGGCCATTGGGCGTTACTGCGCTGTCCCGTCTGGCTTCTCATTCCTGGGAGCATTCTTTTTATAAAAGGAGTCAGACACCGTGAACTCTCGCCAGAATAACTTCTAGCTAAAACTGGGTGGGGACACAATCCCCAAGGTTGGGCACCCTTAATGAAAGCAGTTCCCAGATTTCCAGTCCTGGAGGGAGAAGCAGCGGCATGGCCAGGCTAATCGCAGAAGGCTACCGGATTTGGGGTTTTGCTTCGGGCTTCGCTGGGATTGGGGCGGGGGAGGGAGTGCAGGGGTGAAATAGCCCTAATTTACTTTCCAGTCAGGCTAATGCGAGAAGGAGGCTGCGGAGCTTTCTGCAGGACACAAGCAGCATGCTGGGAGATGCCCCAGAAATGCGCTGGGCCCGGGGTCGGGGAAGGTCAACTGCGCATTATTGCTTTTCCCCTGCACATGATCCACAAAAGGAAAATGAGTTGGTTTTTAACTTGATGAAAACAAACACAAACTCACTTTACTTTTGGATCAGTTTTGCTGCGTTACAAACCACCTCAAAGTGCTGAGAACCAGGTAGGGGAATGGAGGAGGAAGGGTTCTCCTGGCAGAGAGAGCCGCGGGTATGAAAGGTTTTTTCTTGCAGGGGAGAGGGAGGTGAAAGAAGGCGAGTGGTGCTAGAGCCCGGGGGAAAACAGAAGAGCACACTTCCCAGGGGTCAAGTAGGGCCTTGGGAGTCACAAGAGAATTCCTTCTTCATTCTAAAAATAATGGGTTTGGGAAGCCAAAGGTGGGAGGATTGCTTGAGCCCGGGAGTTGAAGACTAGCCTGGGCCACATATTGAGACTCCGTGTCTACTAAAATAAATAAATACATACCTACATAACTTAAAGCTTTTTTTTTTTTTTTTTTTTTTTTTTGAGACAGAGTTTCACTCTGTCGCCCAGGCTGGAGTGCAGTGGCAGGATCTCTGCTCACTGCAACCTCTGCCACTGGGGTTCAAGTAATTCTCCTGCCTCAGCCTCCGGAGTAGCTGGGATTACAGGCGTCCGCCAGCATGTCTGGCTAATTTTTGTATGTTTGGTAGAGACGGGGTTTTGCCATCTTGGCCAGGCTGGTCTCAAACTCCTGACCTCAAGTGATCTGCCCACCTCGGCCTCCCAAAGTGCTGGGATTGCAGGCATGAGCCACCACACCTGGCCTAATTTTTGTATTTTTAGTAGAGATGGGGTTTCACTATATTGTCCAGGTTGGTCTCGAACTCCTGACCTCAGGTGATCTACCTGCCTCGGCCTCCTAAATTGCTGGGATTACAGGCGTGAGCCACTGTGCCCAGCCAACTATTTAAGGGCTGTATTGGTGAGAAGGTTTTTTAGCTACATATAACAGTAGACCCAACTAGAAGTGACTTAAACATAAGGATATTTATTATCTCATGTAACAAAAAGCAAAAGACAGGTGCTTCCAGAGTAGTTTGGGGTGGTCAATATTGTCATGAAGGATCCTTTTATCTTCACTATCCTTAGCCTATTGGACTTGTCCTTAGGTTTGTTACCTTATGGCCACAAAGTAGCTGCCTCAGTCCCAGGTATCGTATAGACATGACTCCATCTAGCCAAAGAAAGTTAAATTTTTTTTCCTTGCAACTTTTTACAAAGGAGGAAAACCTTTCCCAGAAACCCCCAAACAGACTTGCCCTCAGGCCCTGTTAACAAAAAAGAATTATTTAATGATACTTGTTAAAGCACAGTAAGGAAGACTTTATTCAGGACCATTGTCATAGGTGTAGGGACTACTGAAATGGGATTTTCCAGTGCAAGTGAGATTGAGCTCAACTCTGACCGCAAGGGCCACTGGGAATTTAAGCTAAGAAGCAGGGTTGTGGTTGGGGGGGCAGTGGATGGAAAATTACTAAGAGAAAACATAAGCTGGACACAGTGGCTATCACCTGTAATCCCAGCACTTTGAGATCCTGAGGTGGGAGGCTTGAGGCCAGGAGTTCAAGACTGGCCTGGGCAAGTTAGCAAGACTTCATCTCTACATAAACTAAAAAAATTAGCTGGGCATGGTGGTGCATGCCTGTAGTCCCAGCTGCTCAGGAGGCTGAGGTGGGATGATCGCTTGAGCCCAGAAGTTCAGGGTTACAGTAAACTACAATCGCTTCACTGCACTCCTGCCTGGGCAACAGAGTGAGACCCTGAGAATAGAAAGGAAGGGAAGGAAGGGAGGAAGAAAGGAAGGAAAGGAAGAAAGGAAGGAAGAAAGGAGGAAAGAAAGAACAAAAAAAATGAAAAGAAAAGAAAGAGAGAGAAATAAGGAAAGAAAGAAAGGAGAGAGAGAAAGAAGGAAAGAAAGAAAAGAGAGAGAGAAAGGAAGGAAGGAAGGAAGGGAGGGAGGGAGGGAGAGAGAAAGGCATCCGAGTGGGTTAGGGGAAATTCTGGCTAAACTGACCTGACAGGATTCTTGTTGAAGGCAGTCCATGGTTATCAGTTATCATCTGGAAGATGATGGAGAATGAGGAACTCAGTCAGATATTAAAGGCGATCAGACATTGAGAGTGGGATATTCTTGGCAAATTGACTTAGCGGGGTTTTTGCTAAAACTGGATTTTACAAGGAAGTATACAGATGGGCTTAGGAGAAAGTTCAGAAGCCTGACTAGAGTTTGGCCAAGCAGAGAATTTATATCAGCCTCACCGGCCACAATTAGGTTATGTGCCCAAGGCCTAGTTGAAGGAACTAGGGAGCCTGTCTCATGGAAGGAGGTTTCTGCCAGCAAGGAGGGAGGGAGAGGGAAATGGTCTTTTGGAGAGGCAGCAAAAAGTGTGCACTATGAGGGTGTGGGTTGATATAATCAGATATGCAGTCTGAAATTGTTTCTCTGGCTGCCAATTTCTGCACATTGCACATGCTAGCACCTCTACTGGCTATAGCTGCCGCTATCCTTTTCTGACTACTTCCTACACACCATCCTTGAGGTCTCAGGTTAAGAATCATTTCTTCCTGGAAGCCACCTCTTACTCCTTCCACACTTGGTTAACTATTCTTTTATTATATTTTTTCCTATTTTTTTTTCCACTCTTGAGACAGAGTATAGCTCTGTCGCCCAGGCTGTAGTACAGTGGCGCGATCTTGGCTCAGTGCGATCATGGCTCACTGCAATCTCTGCCTCTTTGGTTCAAGTGATTCTCCTGCCTCAGCCTCCCAAGTAGCTGGGATTACAGGCACGTGTATTTTTAGTAGAGACCAGCCTGTATGTTAGCCAGGCTAGTCTCGAACTCCTGACCTCAAGTGATCTGCCCGCCTCGGCCTCCCAAAATGCTAGAATTACAAGAGTGAGCCACCGCGCCCGGCCCTAACTTTTTTTTAAAGAGTCTCTCTATGTTGCCCAGGTTAAAGTATAGTGGCTATTCATATGGGTGATCACAGCACATTGCAGTCTCAAATTCCTGGCCTCAGTGTTCCTGCCGCAGCCCCCTGGCTTTGGCTGTTCTTGCACTGTGTTTCCATACCATTCTATATGTCCCTTATCAAAGCTGGAATCATGATTTATGAAAATCACTTGTTTAAACCCTAAGCTAACTAGAAGCATCAAGAGTATCAAAGCCAGACCCCACCTGTCTTGCTCACCATTATCTCTTCGCACGTAGTCTAGTACCTGACATGTAGTATATGCTGGATAAATATTTTTTGGATAAATATTTTTTAGATAAATGAATAAGCAAACATTTAATAGAAGCTGTTAAAGGCCTTTCAATCTCACAGGTTTCTGACACTCTTACCCTTTGTACCAGAAATGCCCAAGGCCGCTGGGACAGCAGTGGGCCAAAAGTCTCAGGACTCACATTGCTGTCCTTGGCAAGGGGGCACATCAAACCCCACAGAAGACCGCTGGAAGTGACAGCTCAGTTGTGAACTAATCCAGACTGAAATATAAGCGGTGGGTCATTGTCTGCTCCCTGGAGACATTGGCTTCTTGTGGGAGAATTGCAAAGTGGGGCTGGCACAGATCATTGTGCAGTATTGGCGGGCTCCAGTGTGAGTGCAGTGTTGCCTAATAAACACTTCTAATTTCCCTTTTTTTTTTTCTTTTTGAGATGGACTCTGGCTGTGTCACCCAGGCTGCAGTGTAGCGGCAGGATCTTGGCTCACTGCAATATCTACCTCCCGGGTTCAAGCAATTCTGCCTTAGCCTCCCGAGTAGCTGAGATTACAGGCACCGGCCACCATGCCTGGCTAATTTTTGTATTTTTAGTAGAGACGGAGTTTCACCATGTTGTCCAGGCTGGTCTCAAACTTCTGACCTCAGGTAATCCACCCACTTCAGCCTCCCAAAGTGCTGGGATTACAGATGTGAGCCACTGCGCCCGGTCCACTTTTAATTTCCTTTTGATTCGCTTTGATCACTAGTTCATTCTGTGACCTCCACTGATTATATTATGTGTTCAAAGACACAATACCCTTCATGTCCAACCTACTTTGTGACATTCTGTTTATTTCAGAACAGGGTTTACTCAAAATGCCCTGTGCCAGAGAGGCAGGAGTCACCTCTGCAGGTATCACATGTGGAATGAGAACAACCAGGAGAGTGTCTTTGAGGAGGCAGTATGATGTGTTGAGAAGAGCACTAGATTCGAGAATCTAGAAGGGTTTCAAGTCCTGATGTGCCAGCATTTGAGTCTGGGAAGGTCAGCAGGCACCAGCAACCAAATTCCTTTAAAGTCTTACTGAGTAGCTTGGACTTTCTCCTGTGCCCTGGGGCATGACAGGGCCAAATCAGAGTTTGTGTTTTTTTACTGAGACAGGGTCTCGCTCTGTTGCCTAGGCTGTAGTGCAGTGGCATGATCTCAGTGGCCTCAAACTCCTGGGCTCAAGCGATCCTCCCACCTCAGCCTCCCGGGTAGCTGGGATTACAGATATGTGCCACCATGCCTGGCTAATTTTTTTTATTTTTTGTAGACACAGGGTTTCACCATGTTGCCTAGGCTGGTCTTGAACTCTTGTGTTCAAGCCATCTGCCTGCCTCGGCCTTCCAAAGTGCTAGGATAACAGGCGTGAGCCACCACACCCACCAAATCAGAGTTTTTGAAAGATCTTTTTGGCAATAGTGTGGAGGGTTTATTGAAGGGGAAAAATTGGATTGGAAGTGACAAGATGAGTTAAGATATAGTCCAAGTGAAAGGTGATGGGGCATAGACCAGGACTGAAGCACTGGAGATGAGAAAGAGAATGCATAAAGACCTTTTAGAAGGAGAACTGGCCTGGGTATGGTGGCACGTGCCTGTAATCCCAGTGCTTTAGGAGACAGAGGTAGGAGGATTGCTTGAGCACAGGAGGTCGACGCTGCAGTGAGCCATAACTGTGCCACTGCATTTCAGCCTGGGTGACAGAGTGAGAACCTGTTTCTGAAAAGAAAAAAAGCCAAGCGGGGTGGCGTGCACCTGTAATCCCAGCTACTTGGTAAGCTGAGGCAGGAGAATCGCTTGAACCACGGAGGTAGAGGTTGCAGTGAGCTGAGATGGCACCACTGCACTCCAGCTTGGGCGACAGAGCAAGACTCTTTTTCGGGGGAAAAAAAAAAAAAAAAAAAGCAGCAGCGGCAGAACTGACAGAAAGGATTTAGAGACATGAGGAGAAGGGGAAAGAAAGGGAAAGTGAAAGTCAAATGCATCTAGGGTCCAGAGTGCATCACACAAACAGGAATAATGTTGTTTCACAAAAGCTTTGTACTCCTGCATAAATGTATGTATGTATGGGTTGGCAGGCATTATAAAATGTATCTCTTGACCAGGCGCAGTGGCTCACACCTGTAATCCCAGCACTTTGGGAGGCTGAGGCGGGCGGATCACGAGGTCAGGAATTCGACACCAGCCTGGCCAATATGGTGAAACTCTGTCTGTACTAAAAATACAAAAATTAGCCGGGCATGGTGGTGCGTACTTGTAGTCCCAGTTACTTGGGAGGCTGAGGTAGAAGAATCGCTTGAACCCGGGAGGCAGAGGTTGCAGTGAGCCAAGATCGCACCACTGCACTCCAGTCTGGGCAACAGAGCAAGACTCTGTCTCAAAAAAAAAAAATAATAATAATAATAATAACTGCATTTCTTTCCAGGGTGGTAAAAAAAAAATTATACAACATGGACTATATCAGTGTTTCCCAAACTTCAGTCATTTGCATACCTCATTCACAATTGTGACTGTATTCAAATAACACCTGCACCATTAATTGCTTAGTATTGTGCTTTATTTTGTTGTTTGTTTGTTTGTTTGTTTGAGGCAGGGTATCGCTGTGTTGCTCAGGATGGAGTGTAGTGATGTGATCTGAACTCACTACAGCCTCGACCTCCTGGGCTCAAATGATCCTCCCACCTCAGCCACCAGAGTAGTTGGGACTAGAGGTGCATGCCACCACACACAGCTAATTTTTTTTTTTTTAATTTTGTAGAGATGGGGTCTCCCTATGTTGCCCAGGCTGGTCTCAAACTCCTGGGCTTAAGTCATCCTCCTGCTTTGGCGTCCCAAGGTGCTGGGGTTACAGGCATGAGCCACCTTGCCTGGCCTAGTATTGTTCTTTAAATGAAGTCAATTTTTTTTTTTTTTTGAGACAAAGTCTCTATTTGTTGCCCAGGCTGGAGTGCAGTGGCGCCATCTCGGCTCACTGCAACCTCCACCTCCAGGGTTCAAGTGATTCTCCTGCCTCAGCCTCTAGAGCAGCTGGGATTACAGGCATGCACCACTGCACCCAGCTAATTTTTGTATTTTTAATAGAGATGGGGTTTCACGATGTTGGCCAGGCTGGTCTCGAACTCCTGACCTCAAGTGATCTGCCCACCTCAGTCTCCCAAAGTGCTGGGATTACAGGCGTGAGCCACCATGCCCAGCCTAAGTAAAGTCACCTTTTAACCTAAATACCTACTGCAGCCTCATCCTAAAAAAATAAAGAAAACAAAACAAAACAAAAAACAAAAACCACCAAAAAAACCCCATATATATGAAATCATGATTTTGATGTTCCAGTTATGTTTTTACACACATTAAAACAAATACAAGGCCATTAAATATAAAGTATCTGGGTGCTACCTAAAATAATTATTTCCCATGCCCTCAGTTGTGTGCAGTCCAGACTTGGGGAACCCCTGACCTGGGTGATAGTGGCAGCCACTAGGACGACACATCCTTTGCTTTCTTTGCCTCCCTCTTGACTTCTATTCAGATTGTATCAGTGTCCAGCCCTGGACTGCTGGCCAGGTCTTTGCATCCATTGTCAGCAAAGCCTTGCCCTGCAGGTAGTGACCTTTAGCAGAGCTGGGCTAGAGGCTGTCATCCAAACAAATGGTGGCTGACCTGGAATGTCTTTTTAACTCAGTGTCCCACATCCCAGCCTCTGAAGCTGCTACATGACTGGCCCAGGCCAAATGAGCTCACATCTCACATGTTCTGCAACCAAGAGTGCAAATGGGGCCTTGGGAATCTCCATTTTCTTTCCTGGTGTTGTCCCTGATGCTTTCCAAGGGCGACATGTGGAAGTCTGAATGTGGGGGCTGCAACTAGATCTGCTTTTCCTCACATTCGATGTGTAAAGATCCTGTAGACTGTTTCAATGTGAAGTTGAATTAAATCTGCACCAACTGGTGAGGTGACGTGAGGCACATCACCAAACACCTCCGAGCCTCTGTTTCCTCCTGTGTAAAGCAGTGGGTTAGGCTGGTCATCTCCAAAGTGTTTCTGGCTCTCACATCTTACTGTGCTGAATAGTTTGGGGACCATTGTACTTCTGTGAACTCCTTATTCAAGCCCCTTGCCCATTTATTTTTAGGATTGTTTGTCATTCTTTTTACACCCGCCCCCACCTATTTTTAGGATTGTTTGTTCTTTATTTTATTTTATTTTTTTGAGACAAAGTCTTGCTCTATCACCTGGGCTGGGGTGCAGTGGCTCCATCTCAGCTAACTACAATCTCCACCTCCTGGGTTCAAGCAATTCTCTTGCCTCAGCCTCCCGAGTAGCTGGGACTACAGGCACCCGCCACCACATCTGGCTAATTTTTTGTATTTTTTGTAGAGACGGGGTTTCACTATGTTAGCCAGGCTGGTCTTGAACTCCTGACCTCAAGTGATCTGCCCACCTCGACCTCCCAAAGTGCTGGGATTACAGGCGTGTGCTACCACGCCCAGGCAGGATTGTTTGTTCTTACATGTAAAAGTTATTGTGGTCATTATATGTAAATTTATGTATATCGTATCATATCCCTCTGTCACAAATATTGCAATATTTTCCCCAGCATTGATGCAACCTTGTTTCTTATGTATTTTGTTTTGAAGACATTTCCACTTAAAAAAAAAAAAAGCCCCAATTGACAATCTTCCTTGAGGATTTCAGCTAAAAAAGAATGTCGTTACTCCAAGACTATAAAAATATTTACTCAGTTTACCTTCTAGAAGTGATTCATTTATTTTATTTTTAAATCATACATTGTTTGAAATGTATTTTATGAGGATCAAGATAGAGATTCACTTTCATTTTCTTTTTCAGATGGGTACCCCATTTAATGAATAATCTATTTTTTACACAGATTTGGAATACATCATCTTTACAGAACATTCTTGAAAAAGTACCCTGTTATGCAGTTATAGCAGTAAAAGCTATTGATAATTATACTGTGGCACATTTGAGACTGTTGTACTAATGGAATTATTATTTTTATGTATTTATATCTTAAAAACATAGTAACAGTATTTACCCCCAGCCTCACTATAACCAATTAAAGCATTCAAAAATTTACCGTAAGTGGTGACTATAATGACTGTCAATGTATAAAAGCTTCAGAAAGAGCAGACTTTCCTTTTCTATCATGGTAATTAGTAGCGATAATCATAGCAATTAGCGGCAGTAAAATATAAACCACAATTTTAAAGAACTCAGTTTCTGTGATTTTGAGGCCAGTAGGACAAGGACATAGGGAAGTTACTCCTGAGACAAGGTCCCTGTGCAAAATTAGGAAGTTAGAGACATTTTGTCCCCAGGTTGTCCACTCCCTACTCCAAGGACCCACTGTTTTCTGTGCCTCATTCCACCTCTTACAATCTACTCTCAGATCCTCATTCACACTGAGGTGTTGATGACTGGTTGCTGTCCAACACAGTCATTCTCATTAGAGTGTGAGGTATGTGGAAATTAACTTGTTACTAATAATAAAGTGCCGAAGTTTGAAATAATTTACTTTTTAATAAATCTGAGTTAACTCACTGTTTCTCCTGAAATGAATTCACCTGACTCTTATTTGCTTGCTTCCTTTGTAAGAGAAAACAGGTGTGCTGGTAATTGTCCATAACCTCTTTGTTACAGCCCATAGGGATATAATGATACAGCATTAAAGCCAGGGCCCTCTTCAAATTGCCTTGTGAGTGAGTTGAGCTTATGTGGTTGTTTTTGTTTTCTTTTTAATGTTACCCAAGGATACATTTTTAATAAGCTTACCAAATCTATAGTGGAAGTGAAGAAGAATGAGACTGGAAACATGTTTTTTAGTAAAACTTTAAACATTATAATTAATTCAAAATTAAGACAGTAAATTTCAAATGTTCTAACTACAAAAAATGATAAATATTTGAGGTGATGGGTGTGGTAATTAGCTTGGCTTACGTATTCCACATTGTATTCATAAATCATAACATCACTTTTTACCCTATAGATATATACAATTATAAATTGTTAATTTGTAATAAAAATATATAAATAATTATGATTAATAAAAACAGATAAAGCAATGACACAAGTGAAATGTAACTAGTATTATTCACACTGAGTACTCAATAAATATTTGTTGAATTAATGACTAAATGACTATTTAAAACTTATTGGCTGGGCACACTGGGTTACATCTGCAGTCCCAACACTTTGGGAGGCTGAGGCAGGAGGATAGCTTGAGCCCAAGAGGTCGAGGCTGCAGTGAGCTATGATGGAACCACTGTACTCCAGCTGCGTGACAGAGCGAGACCCTGTCTCAAAAATATATATATTAGTGTTTGCCTTATTTCTTTGGCCACTCCCTTGAAGCTATTTTGTTTGTTAAACAAAACTGTATTCTCTGATAGGAGTAAGTCTCTTCTACAATTTTCATCCAAAGTGAGAGACAAAAAATTGAGAATTGAGATGCTAAGCTGAGGTTCCCAATGTTTACCTGCCTACACACACACGCACACACACACACACACACGTTCAGAGCCTCAAGCTAGAGCAAGGAGACACTGAGAGTAAAATCTAAGTAGCAGCCAACAGGTTGAACCTCTGAAACCACACCTTGTGGGCAGCCCCTCCATCTCTTGTCCTCTTGTAACATTAGCCTTGTTGAGCTGCTATGTGTCTGCATTCTGTGCGTCATTTCTTTTTTTTTTTTTTTTTTAGACGGAGTCTTAATCTGTTGCCCAGACTGCAACCTCCACCTCCCAGGTTGAAGCAATTCAAGCAATTCTCCTGCCTTAGCTTCCTGAGCAGCTGAGATTACAGGTGTGCACCACCATGCCCCACTAATTTTTATATTTTTAGTAGAGACAGGGTTACAGCATATTGGCCAGGCTGGTCTCAAACTCCTGACCTCAAGTGATCCACCCGTCTCGGCCTCCCAAAGTGCTGGGATTATAGGCATGAGCCACTGTGCCCAGCCCTTATTTTTTTTATTTTTATTTTTTCCTGAAACAGGGTCTCGCTCTGTCACCCAGGCTGGAGTGCAATGGTGCGATCTCAGCTCACTGCAGCCTCTGCCTTCCAGGTTCAAGTGATTCTTGTGCTTCAGCCTCCCGAGTAGCTGGAATTACAAGCATGCACCACCACACCCAGCTCATTTTTTTGTTTTAGTAGAGACAGGGTTTAGCCAGGTTGGCCAAGCTGGTCTCGAACTCCTGGCCTCAAGTGATCCACCTGCCTCAGCCTCCCAAAGGGCTGGGATTACAGGCATGAGCCACTGTGCCCGGCCTCCATGTGTCGTTTCTAATTGCTGGAAGGAGAGTAGAGTTGGCATTGTTACTGGGAGCCGCTGAATGGACGTGCTGCTTTTACCATTTGAGTGGAATATAGACAATTCCTCCCTCCCCAGCCTGCTCACCCTGGTCCTTCTCCTTCTGTCAAAGAAGAGGATAATTGAGGTCTCTCTGGCTTGCGAGAAACATCAGGTATTCATCTCAGGGACCCTTCCAAGGATCTCATTGATTTGGTATTTCAGTTTCGACTCCCCAAACACAGTTTTTCCACCAACAAAAGGTTTTCAGTCCTTTAAATTCATCTAAGGACATAAACTATGCAGAGCAGTCAGGATAGAAGCCATGTGAGCCACAAACAACAAAGCACAAATTGCCTCCAGTGGGCATAGAGTTTCAGTGACTTCATGTTGGCTAAATATAGGCGAACACATGGTGTGTTGTGAGTGCCAGGGAGAACCATGATGCAATTATCCCCTCCCCTTGATGGAATAGAGAGGACCAGGGTCAGAGGGAAGAATGGGATTACCTAATAAATGGTCACGTCACGGTCCTCAACTCCACTCCCATCCAAGGGTTGCACACACACACACACACACACACACACACCCAATACATGACAAAGCAAACATTATTACACAGCTTTAGAACAAGATATTTATCTTCTGATTGTGGTTAAGAATAAATTGCTTTAATATTAAATTTAATTGTTTTGATTTTCTTTTTACTCTTTATTACATAAAAAATTCATATTCACCATAGAAAATTTAGAAACCAGAATAACTATTAATTTTTATTGAGCAGTTAATATATGGCAGGTATTCCCTGTAGTAGGGCCTTTACATGAGCGACTCATTTAATCCTCACAGAACTATCTGAGTTAGGTTCAGCCATTACCCCTGTTTGACAACTAAAAAAACAACAAGGGTTGGGGATTAAGTAACCAGCTCAAGGTCACCTAGTTAGAAAAGTGAAGACTGGGAATTAAACTCCAGTTTGTCTGATTTCAAATTTCATGCACTTAAACTCTAGACCATGTGATACGATCAGTTGACTAAAAGAAAAAACAACAACAAAAAGCACTCTAGGCCGGGTGCGGTAATTCATGCCTGTAATCCCAGTGCTTTGGGAGGCCGAGGTGGGTGGATCATTTGAGGTCAGGAGTTCAAGACCAGCATGGCCAACATGGCGAAACACTATCTCTACTAAAAATACAAAAGTTAGCCGGGCGTAGTGGCCTGCGCCTGTAATCCTAGCTGTCCAGGAGGCTGAGGCAGGAGAATCACTTGAGCCTGGGAGGCGGAGGTTGTGGTGAGCCGAGATCATGCCACTGCACTCCAGTCTGGGTGACAGACTAAGACCTTTTCTCAAAAAAAAAAAAAAAAAAAAAAAGCCCTCTAGACCAGTGCTGTTCAACAGAAATATACTGTGTGAGCCACATATATCATTTAAAATTTTCTAATAGCCACATTAAAAGAAGAAAAAAGAAATAAATAAGATTAATTTTGACACTGGTTCATTTAGCCCAATATATCCAAAATATTATTATTTCAACATTTAACCAATATAAAAAATAACTAATTAGATATTTCACATTTTGCTTTTCAGACCAAGTCTTAAAAACCCAGTGTGTACTTCACAGATATAACACATCATCAAGGGCCCAATAAACCCATGTCACTAGTGGCTAGTCATATTGGACAACACAGACGTTTCCATCATGGCAGGCAGCTCTATTGGACATTGCTGCTCTAGGTTATACTGAGAGTCAAAAAGAACAAGTCACCAATATACCCATCTATTTCAATGTATTGTGCCCTCCTGTTTTCTGTGCAGGTATATATACATATAAATACGTTTTCATACAGATGAAGGTCACACTATTAGCATAGTGGGTTTTTTTGTTTTCTCAGGCCCCACATAATCATCGTGCCCAGTTATAAATATAGTTTTGTATGCGTGTGCGTGTGTGTGTGTGCATGTGTGTTTTGAGACACAGTCTCACCCTGTTGCAAAGGCTGGAGTGCAGTGGCAAAATCTAGGCTCACTGCAACTTCTGCCTCCCAAGTTCAAGCGATTCTCCTGCCTCAGCCTCCTGAGTATCTAGGATTACAGGCCCATGCCACCACATCTGGCTTTTTGTATTTTTAGTAGAGATGGGGTTTCACCATGTAGACCAGGCTGGTCTCAAACTCCTGACCTCAGGTGATCCACCCGCCTTGGCCTCCCAAAGTGTTGGGATTAGAGGCATGAGCCACTACACCTGGCCTAGCATATTGTTTTTTAAGTTAAAAAAACTTTTTTAGAGTTAAGGTCTTGCTATGTTGCCCAGGCTAGAGTGTAGTGGCTATTCATAGGCACAATCATAGTGCACTACAGCCTCAAACTTCTGGGCTCAAATGATCCTCTTGTCTCAGGCCCCACATAATTATCATGCCCAGCTATAAATATTGTTTTTTGTTTGTTTGTTTTTGTTTTTGTTTTTTCGAGACAGAGTCTTGCTCTGTTGCCCAGGTTGGAGTGCAGCAGTGTGATCTTGGCTCACTGAAAACTCCGTCGCCTAGGTTCAATTGATTCTCCTGCCTCAGACTCCCGAGTAGCTGGGATTACAGGTACACGCCACCACGTCCTGCTAATTTTTGTATTTTTAGTAGAGATGAGGTTCCACCATGTTGGCCAGGCTGGTCTCAGACTCCTGACCTCAGGAGATCTACCTGCCTCAGTCTCTCAAAGTGCTGGGATTACAGGCATGAGCCACCGTGCCCAGCCATATAAATATAGTTTTAATATTTTTTTCCTCTAACAAACCCTCCAGTGGCTTTGGCTCCCCGTGTGTGTGTGAGGCACTTTTGAGGTGCTGAAATAGCATGGGTTTTGGAGTAAAAAGACTCCAGCACTTGACATCTATGTGACATTGGACAAGCTGTTTTCTGACCCTCGGTTATCTCATGTGAGGATGAAACAAGATAATGTTTGCAAAAAGTGCCTTATAAATGAAAGCTCTTCCCTGCTCCCTTTATTTTTAGTTGGCATGCAATAATTGTACATATTAATGGATACAGACTGATATTTTGATACATGTATTCAATGTATAATGATCAAATAAGGGTAATTCGCATACCCATCATCTCAAATATTTACTATTTTTTGTGTTGTGAACATTCAGAATCCTCTCTTCTAGCTTTTTGAAGATACACAATAAATTATATTCACTCTACAGTGCTGAAGAACATTAGAACTCATTCTTCCTAACTAGCTGTAATTTTGTTATCTTTTAACCAACCTCTCTGCATCCTTCCTTTCTCCCTACCCTTCCTAACTTCTAATACGACGATCTCCTCTCTACTTTCATGAGCTCAAAAAAGTTTTTTTAGCTTCCACATGTGAGTGGGAACATGCAGTATTTATCTTTCTGTGCCTGCCTTGTTTCATTTAACATAATGTCCCCCAGGCTCATCCATGTTGCTGTGAACGCCAGGATTTCATTCATTTTTTAAGGCTGAATACTATTCCATTGTGTATATACCACATTTTCTTTATCCATTCATCTGTTGATGGTCATTTAAGTTGATCCCATATCATAGCTATTGTGAGGTTTTTTGTTTTGTTTTTTTTTTTTGTCTTGCTCTGTCACCCAGGCTGGGGTGCAATGGCGCAATCTCGGCTCACTGCAACCTCACCTCCCAGGTTCAAGTTCTTGTACCTCAGCCTCCCCAGTAGCTGGGATTATAGGCATGCACCACCACACCAGGCTAATTTTTGTATTTTTAGTAGAGACAGGGTTTTACCATGTTGACCAGGCTGACCTCAAGTGAGCCACCCACGTCGGCCTCCCAAAGTGTTGGTATTACAGGTGTAAGCCACTTCGCCCAAACTATCATAGCTATTGTGAATAGTTCTGCAATAGACATGAGGTTTCAGGTATCCCTTTGATATACTGATTTTCTTTCCTTTGTATAAATACCCAGTAGCAGGACTGACGGATCATATGGTAGCTCTATTTTTAGTTGTTGTTTTTTTTTTTTTTTTTAAGAAACCACCATATTCTTTTCCATATGGCTATACTAATTTACATTCCCACCAACAGTATATAAGAGTTCCCTTTTCTCCATATCCTTGCCAGTATCTGTTGCTGTTTGTTTGATAACAGCCATTCTCTTAGAAGAAAACATAGGGGATATGCTTCAGGAGATTGGTCTAGGCAAAGCTTTGAGCTAAGACTTCAAAAACACAAGCAACAAAAACAAAAGCAGCCAAATGGGACTGTATTAAATGGCAAAGCTTCTGCATAGCAAAGGTAGCAATCAACAAAGTACAGAGACAACCTGGAGAGTGGGGGAAAATGATTCATCTGACAAGTGGCTAATATCTAGAATACAAAAGGAACTCAAACAACTCAACAGCAAAAATCCCCAAATAATCTGATTTAAAAATAGGCAAAGAAACTGAAATGAACATTTCTTAAAAGACACATAAATGGGCAACAAATATATGAAAAAATGCTCAATGTTACTAATCATTAAGGAAATACAAATTGAAGCCTCTTACAAGAAGTACAACTGGTTCTTCTTATAACACGGGCGATATACTCTTTTTTTGAGACAAAGTCTCACTCTGTCACCCAGGCTGGAATATAGTGGTGCGATCTCGGCTCAGTGCAACCTTCGCCTCCCAGGTTCAAGTGATTCTTCTCCCTCAGCCTCCTGAGTAGCTGGGACTATAGGCATGTGCCACCATGCCAGCCTAAGTTTTGTATTTTTAGTAGAGACAGGTTTTTGCCGTGTTGGCCAGGCTAGTCTCAAACTCCTGGCCTCAAGTGATCCACCTGCCTCGGCCTCCCAAAGTGCTGGGATTATAGGTGTGAGCTACCACACCTGGCCCTGTTTTCATTCCTTTTGGGTATACAACTAGGACTGGAATTGCTGGACCAAATGCAAAGTCTATGTTTACATTTTTGATGAGCTGTTAGACTGTTTTCCAAAGTGATGGCACCATTTTATATTTCTATCAGCAGTATATGAAGGTTTCAATATTTTCACATCCTCACAAACACTTTTTATTATTTGACTGGTTAAATTTTGTATTTTTAGTAGAGACAGGGTTTTGCCATGTCGGCTAGGCTGGTTTTGAACTGACCTCAGGTGATCCACCCATCTCAGCCAAAGTGCTGGAATTACAGGCGTGAGCCACTGCAACTGGCCAATATACTCTTATGTATCTAGCACGAGTTTGTGTGTGTGTGTGTGTGTGTGTGTGTATTAAGAGATCAGACTAAAGAGATTTCAGTCAATGGTCAGGCCAAAGTATCTAGGTCTGCACTCCTAATCCAGGAAGAGCTTTTGTTGGTCATTGCTAACCATGGCATTTTTCCAGTGTAAGTAAACTTTTTCTTACTCTTTCTCTCCCTTTTTTGCAGGTAAATTTTGAGAGGTTTTTCTCTTCTAGGCCTGGCAAGAGTTGCTGTATGAGGACAAATTCTGATTTCAGGAAGTGTCAACCTCTCCTCTGCCTTTGATGTCTTGCTGCCCTAGATGAAGAAAGCTCCACAGCTGGTCTGGGGAAGTATAGGGTTGACCCAGAATTAGAAGGTTTTGTTTTATTATTATTATTATTTTTAATAGAGATGGGGGGGGTGGTCTCACTATGTTGCCCAGGCTGTTCTCGAACTCCTGGGCTCAAGCCATTGCCTGCCTCTGCCTCCCAAAGTGCTGGGATTATAGGTGTGAGCCGCCACACCCAGATAAGAAGTCTTTAGGAGCAGCTGCAAGACACTGTGGCTTCTTGCCCTTCCTAAGCCAGGAGCATGCTTTAACTGTGGGGGCAAAAAAAAAAAAAAAAAAAAACACCAATCACAATTCTCCATCTCTACAGATAGACAGCAGCACACATCCCCCAATCAAGAAGGAATCTGTCAAAATCTGGCTTTTCATTTGGTCGAGTGAAACAGGTTATTAGAACAACAAGGCACTGCTGATTTTATATAGATATACTTAACTGGACAAACTACTACCGTAGAGGCAGATTCCCAGCCAAATTACCAAAAAGAAGTTAAACATGCGCTTAGCAATAAGAAAATCTTGAGATGACGGTTTGGCATCACCAGGTGTTTCAATTACCTCTCTCTTCCCTGAGCTCTGTTCTGCACAAGTCACCATTCTCCACATTCTCTCATTTCCATGGAAAAGGGCATAATTCCTCCACCCCCGCACACATACCCCTCTGCCCATGTCTTCTATTAATCTTGAATGAAAAAAGTCTATGTCCTGAAGCATATCTCCTATGTTTTCTTCTAATAGAATGGCTAGTATCAAAAAATCAAACAATGAACAATAGAAACAGCTGGAACTTATCCTCAGATTCACCCTCCACTCAAAGTGTATTCCATCTTCCTTCTGAAACAACCTCTCTGGGAAATTCCATGTGTTAACAAATATCCACTTGACACTTACCATTGAGAAGCATGAGCCCTCAGGTACTGTGCTCCGAGCTGTAGACACAAGGATAAGACTCAGTTGCTGTCTATTCAATTCAGTGTATTTCATTTTGAATTTAATTCCAAAAATAGCCATTGATATCTAGTCTACAATGCTGCCAATAATGTCCTAGGCTTTGACTACACCAAAAAAAAGTTTTTAAAAAAGGAAGACAGGCTGAGCATGGTGGCTCATGCCTGTAATCCCCAAACTTTGGGAGGCCAAGGCAGGCGGATCACCTGAGGTCAGGAGTTCGAGACCAGCCTGGCCAACATGGTGAAATCCTGTCTCTACAAAAAAAAAAAAAAATACAAAAATTAGCCAGGCATGGTGGAGCGCTCCTGTAATCCCAGCTACTCAAGAGGCTAAGGCACAAGAATCACTTGAACCCAGAAGGTGGAGGTTGCAGTGAGCCGAGATTGTGCTACTGCACTCCAGCCTGGGCAATAGAGCAAGACTCAGTCTCAAAAAAAAAAAAAAAAAAAAAAAGTTGGTGAATTCTTGCTCACACTGGGGAGTTCTCAGCCCTGTTGAGGGGCAGACAGACAGAAGTAAATGATGGCTATAATACAGTGTCATGGTTGTTTGTGCTGTGTCAAGTTGGCTAAACTGGTGTTCCCAGGGTCTCCTTCTCTGTATGGTTCTGGGTTAAAGTTGGGCAAAAGAACTTGCATGAGATTTGGAAGAGGAGTCATTTCTCTGAGAGTCATTTGATGGTAAGATGAGATGACCAACAGACACAGAGTTGCCCAGCAGTTTCCAGCTTGTTCTCACTCTCACTCTCTGTGACCAGCCTGGCCCCACTGACCAACAGTGGCCCCTCCCCAACACCAAATTATTGGTTGTGAATTGACAAAGAGGGTAGCTACCTATAGGCAACAGCTTCCCATGGATGCCTCTGCCTCAGTGACTAGATAGAGTTGGCTCTTTGGATGGACAGGTGGGTGACTCTTTCTCTGATTCTCTAACTTCCTGTTCTGGATCTTCAGTTCCCCAGCTCTTTTGCAAATTCTAACTCTTTAATCTATGGAATTAAATCTCTTATCCCATAGCAGTTACAGTGACTCTGTTGCTCCCCTGCCTAAGTGTGCCAAGGTTAGGACAAGGTACGTAAGAACAGCAGAGTCATTCAGGAGACAAACAACAAAGCTATAAAAAGGAGGTGAGGATTTGAAGGATGCGTAGGATTCATAATCTAAGGGTGAGTACAGATACAGGCATCTTCACAGCAAATGATATTACAGTGTGTCAGGATTTGTAACAGATCTTTACAAAGTGTTATAGAATCATGGTAGAGGGAGCAGTGAATCCTATAGGCACTTTGGGGAAGTTAAAAAAAAGAGGGAGGTTAAAAAAAAAACAAAACTGTGCTTCAAGTTACAATGCAACAGCCTGCTGCTGTTCATGTACAAGGTCAGGAACCTTTGCTTCCATGTTGGCATCTGCCCCTCCTCAAGAGCAAAAGCGAATATTGGGTGAACGGCTGTTTCCTCTTATTCAAGCCATGCACCCTACTCTTGCCGGTAAAATCACTGGCATGTGGTTGGAGACATCATAATTCAGAACTTCTTCATATGCTTGAGTCTCCAGAGTCACTCCGTTCTAAGGTTGTTGAAGCTGTAGCTGTACTACAAGCCCACCAAGTTAAAGAGGCTGCCCAGAAAGCAGTTAACAGTGCCACTGCTGTTCAACTGTTTAAAATTGATCAGGAACCATGAAAAGAAACTTGTGCTGCACCAAAGAAAAATAACTAAACATCAGAAAACTTAAATATTATGGGAAAAAATTGCAAACTATAAAACAAATAAAAAAAGGAAAGGAAACTTTGAACCTTACGTACTGAGCAAATGCCAGGTCTAGCAAACATAATGCTAGTCCTAGATTACTTATTGATTTAAAAACAAACAAAAAAACCCACAAAAAGTAGTAAAATATAAAAACAAATTAATGTTTTATAGACCCCGGGAAAAAGAATTTTCACCAAAGTACAAAAATTTAAAGCATTCCTTTCTTTAATTTTATAATTATTTACTGTGAAATAGCTCAAAATGTCAGTTCTGTTTTAAGTAACAGAATTGATAACTGAGCAAGGAAACGTAATTTGGATTATAAAATTCTTGCTTTAATAAAAATTCCTTACACGGTGAAAAAAAACCCCAAAAAACCATGCTAGGGCCAGGCGTGGTGTCTCATGCCTGTAATCCTAGTGTTTTGGGGGGCCAGCACTGGAGGGTTTCTTGAGTCCAGGAGTTTGATACCAGCCTGGGCAACATAGCAAGACTTCATCTCTACAAAAACTTTAAAGAAAAAGTAGCCAAGGCTGGGCTCAGTAGATCATGCCTGTAATTCCAGCACTTTGGGAGGCTGAGGTGGGTGGATCACCTGAGGTCAGGAGTTCGAGACCAGCCTGGCCAACATGGCAAAACCCTGTCTTGAGACAGGGCTGATATCTCTGGAAATGGTAGGTGGGAATAGACAGGGTATGAAAAGCTTAGCAGTTTTAACTTTATTTTATAGGCAATTGCTTCTCAGCCTTTTGGCTAAGATCAAGTGTAGTGTTCTACATGCAATTGGAGTGCCATCAATGGTTTGAACAGGGAAGCATCATGATCAAACCTGTGTTTCCTAAAGATAACTTTGGAAGTAGTTGTTTAGGATAAGGCTTGAGGGAAAGAGGGAACTGGGAGGGATGAAATTTACATATCAGAATTCAGCTGGGGGAAAAAATTAGCTTCTTCACTTTTTTTTTTTAAACAGGGTCTTGCTCTGTTGCCCAGGCTGGAGTGCATAAATAAGCACTGCAGCCTTGAACTCCTGAGCTCAAGGAATCCTCTCCCCCTCAGCCTCTCTAGTAGCTGTGATTACAGGCACACACCACCACATCTGGCTAATTCTTTAGTTTCTTTTAGAGACAGAGTCTCTCTGCATTGCCTAGGCTAGTCTGAAACTCCTGGCCTCAAGGGATCCTCCCACCTCAGTCTCCCAAAATGCTGGGATTACAGCTGTGGGACACTGCACAGGCCTGCTTCTTTATTCCTTGTAACTTACTTTTTCTTTCTCTCTTGACCCCATTCCTCAGGCCAGGTGCAGTGGCTCACGCCTGTAATCCCAGCACTTTGGGAGGCCGAGGCAGGCGGATCATCTGAGGTCAGAAGTTTGAGACCAGCCTGACCAACATGGAGCAACCCCAGCTCTACTAAAAACACAAAAAAATTAGCTGGGCATGGTGGTGCATGCCTGTAATCCCAGCTACTTGGAGGCTGAGGCAGGAGAGTTGCTTGAACCCGGGGGGCAGAGGTTGCGTTGAGCTGAGATTGCGCCATTGTACTCCAGCCTGAGCGACAAGAGCAAAAACTCTGTCTCAAAAAACAAAAAATAAAAAAAGACCCCAATTCCTCTAATGGTTACGGTGAGATGACGACTTAAACTTCCCAATTGAAGCTAATTCTGGCCAGGTGCAGTGGCTCATGCCTGTAATCCCAGAACTTTGGGAGGCTGAGGCAAGTGGATCGCCTGAGGTCAGGAGTTCAAGACCAGCCTGGCCAACATGGTGAAACCCCGTCTCTACTAAAAATCTAAAAATCAGCCGGGTGTGGGCCGGGCATGGTGGCTCACACCTGTAATCCCTGCACTTTGAGAGGCTGAGGCGGGTAGATCACAAGGTCAGGAGATCGAGACGATCCTGGCTAACATGGTGAAACCCCGTCTCTACTAAAAATATAAAAAATTAGCCAGGTGTGGTGGCGGGCGCCTGTAGTCCCAGCTACTCGGGAGGCTCAGGCAGGAGAATGGCGTGAACCCAGGAGGCAGAGCTTGCAGTGAGCCGAGATCGCGCCACTGCATTCTAGCCTGGGTGACAGAGTGAGACTCCATCTGAAAAAAAAAAAAAAAAAAAAATCATCTGGGTGTGGTGGCACACGCCTGTAATCCCAGCTACTCGGGAGGCTGAGGCAGGAGAATCACTTGAATCCAGGAGGTGGAGGTTGCAGTGAGACGATATCGCATCACTGCACTCCAGCCTTGGCGAAAGAGAGACTCCGTCTCAAAAATAAATAAATAAATAGGCGAATTCTATTACATCTAGCTTTAAAAAAATGGCGGGATTGAGAGTTGTTAACTCAGTTTTTGCTGAGAAATTACAGTCTTTCAAATGTAAATTGCTCAGTCTTCCAAATACCCCCTAAAATCTCTCCTCCAGAGAAGGCTTCCCTTCCTCCCTCCCAGGATAGTAGCTGAGAACAGTAAGGCCCTACAGAACCTCATGGCCTTGTGGGAGGGGCTGCTGCTGCCCATGTGCTCTCCAGCTGAGCTGCCTTCTCCTACTTATCTGCAGGCATTGGCTTTGGTTCTCTGCCTCTGCTGCTGAGGCATCATGGGTGGCATGAAGCACAATGTGTTCCCTTCGCTTGGGAAATGCACAGCCCTGTTCCCCCCGGAGTGCTGCCACCTCCTCCATAGTGACTTGGCTCCACCTCTGCTCATACTGGTTCTGCAGATCTTCTGAGGTCAGGCTGCAACTCCCAACCAGTCACCAGCTTGGACTCCTCTACAGATGACTCTGTACCTCTCTCTGCATGATGACTCTCATAGTAGAGACTGCAGTGCACCATCTAGATTTGCCCTTTAGATCTGCCAGGAATGTTGGGCACAGATGTCGTACAGCTGAGTTCTTTCTCAGGTATACCCCTCCTGGGTGGGGGAAGGGGAATGCATCTAATGAGTGGTCAAAATAGGGATACATGGATTCAGCTCCCTTGCCTCAATTTGGAACTATTTATTTATTTATTTGGGATGGAGTCTCACTCTGTCACCCAGGCTGGAGTACAGTGCTGCAATCTCAGTTCACTGCAACCTCTGCCTCCTGGGTTCAAGCGATTATCCTGCCTCAGCCTCCCGAGTAGCTGGGATTACAGGCGCATGCCACCATGCTGAGCTAATTTTTTGTATTTTTTAGTGGAAACGGGGTTTCGCCCTGTTGGTCAGGCTGGTCTTGAACTCTTGACCTCAAGTGATCCATCTGCCTTGGCTTTTCAAAGTGCTGGGATTACAGGCATGAGCCGCTGCACGCAGCCATTTGAGAGCAATTCTAAAAGACTATCCCAGCTTCAGAGCTCCCCACGGGATCAATGGAGGCCTTTATTAACAGTGCCAGAGCTCAGTTTCTCTCTCTTCTTAGTCCTTACTCCCTTACAGTTATAGTTGCCAAGAGCAGCTCCCTGTAACCTCCCTAGGTTGCCACCTAAAGCCCTCATGTCTCCTCCAGGGAAGTGTCTGAAAATTCACTGAAAACCAACTGACTAAAGGCAGATTCATTGGAGAAAAGGCATAAAAACATTTACATGCATGGGAGGAAATTACAGACTGATCACCCAAAAACCAGTGCGGTCCAGAAGCTCCCCTTTTTTCATAAGGGAGTGGGGAGATGGGAATTGTAGACAATTCTTTGAAGGGGTAGTAAATCATTAGGGAGAACGAATGGCGTTGGGAGGCCACCAGTACAGAAACGTAAGGAACAGAGGTTGCTTCACAGGAACAAAGGTTGTCTTATTATGCAACTAAAGTTCCCCGCTGCGGGTAATCTCTTGGAGCTACCCTCATAACAGAGGAAGAGTCAGCCTCGGCATGGTGATGACTTGAGTCTCTTCTCTCATGGTTGATCATTCCTGGTTAGTTGATGAGCTCCCCAGGGAGGGAGTCTTAAGACAATTGCATTTAAGCGTTCTTAGAAATCAGATAAGCAAATTCCAGAGAGGGTCCCTTCTATTGCTTCTTCGGGAAAAAGGACCAGAGCGACAGGGAGGTTGGGGCAAAGAACAGAGAGAGACATTGGTTCCGGGGCTTATTTCTGAAGTGAGGAGCGCCTCTGCCCGGCCGCCCCACCGTCTGGCAAGTGAGGAGCGCCTCACCCGGCTGCCCCACTGTCTGTGAAGAGATGAGCGCCTCTGCCTGGCTGCCGCACAGTTTGGGAAGTGAGGAGCACCTCGCCCGGCCGCCGCACTGTCTGGGAAGTGAGGAGCGCCTCTGCCCGGTCGCCACACCGTCTGTGAAGAGATGAATGCCTCTGCCTGGCTGCCGCACTGTGCGGGAAGTGAAGAGCGCCTCGCCCGTCCGCCCCACCATCTGGCAAGTGAGAAGCGCCTCTGCCCAGTCGCCGCTCCGTCTGGGAAGAGAGGAGCGCCTCGCCCGGCCGCCACACCGTCGGGTAAGAGAGGAGCACCTCGCCCGGCCGCCACACCGTCTGGGAAGTGGCGCCTCTGCCCAGAGGCCACCCTGTCTGGGAAGTGAGGAGCGCCTCTGCCCGGCTGCTGTGCAACCCTCCAAGTGTGAAGTGGCTGCCCTGTGTGTGATCTTTCTGCCCTCCCCACGTTTTCATTTTTGACATTAAAGTTTACTTTTAAATTTAAAAAAAAAAAAAAGAAGAAGAAGAAAAAGGGAGCCAGAATGGGGACTTTTCGGAGCAGTGCAGAGCAACGGGGAGGAAGACGCAGGATTGGTTACCTGTGTTTTCCTTTTTTGCATGACAGACCCTCACTGACACAGCCAGACCTGAGGCAACCCTTTCAACCCACCTAGGGAAAAGAACATGTTTCTGCCTTCAAGTGTACTTGTTATACCACCCCAGGAGGCAAAATGAAATTATAGCCAAGCCTACACATCAGTGAGCTGTATTGTGATGGAAAACATCAAACAACTCTTTTGTACTTTGGATTTTGATTCACAGTAAAACTTTCCACTAGAAATCAATATTGACTTCTTATCACCTGCAGGTCAATATACCTTAATGAACCTTGGTGTCACCTCCCCTTTCTCTACTCTTTTTACTCCTAGAGACTTAGAGAGCTCAGAAGACAGGAAGATGTGGGAAAGTTTGGAACTTCCTAAAGACTTGATGAATGGCTTTGATCAAAGTGCTGATAGTGATAAGGATGATGAAGTCCAGGCTGAGGTGGTCTCAGATGGAGATGAGGAACTTCTTGGGAACTGGAGTAAAGGTGACTCTTGCTATGCAATGAGACTGCTGGAATTTTACCTCTGCCCTAGAGATCTTTGGAACTTTGAACTTGAGAGAGATGTTTTAGGGTATCTGGTGGAAGAAATTCCTAAGCGGCAAAGTACTCAAGAGGAGGCAGAGCATAAAAGTTTGGAAAATTTGCAGCCTGCTGATGCAATAGAAACAAAAACCCCATTTTCTGGGGAGAAATTCAAGCCAGCTGCAGAAATTTGCATAAGTAACGAGGTGCCAAATGTTAATCACGAAGACAATGGGGAAAATGTCTCCAGGGCCTGCTAGAGACCTTCACAGCAGCCTCTCCCATCTCTGGCCCAGAGACCTAGGAGGAAGGAAATGGTTTCTTAGGCCAGGCCCAGGGACCCCCTGCTGTGTGTTAGCCTAGGGACTTGGTGCCCTGCATCTCAGCCACTCCAGCTGTGCCTAAAAGGGGCCAAGGTACAGCTCAGGCCATGGCTTCAGAGAGTGGAAGCCTCAAGCCTTAGCAACTTCCATGTGGTGTTGAGTCTGTTGGTGCACAGAAGTCAAGGACTGAGGTTTGGGAACCTTTGCCTAGATTTCAGAGGATGTATGAAAATGCCTGGATGTCCAGGCAGAAGTTTGCTGCAGGGGCAGAACCCTCATGGAGAACCTCTGCTAGGGCAGTGAGGAAGGGAAATGTAGACTTGGAGTCCCCACACAAAGTCCCCGCTGGGGCACTGCCTAATGGAGCTGTGAGAAAAGGTCCACCATCCTCCAGACCCCAGAATGGTAGATCTACCAACAGCTTGCACCATGTGCCTGGAAGAGCCGCAGACACTCAACACCAGCCTGTGAAAGCAGCCAGGAGGGGGGATGTAACCTGCAAAGCCACAGGGGTGGAACTGCCCAAGGCCGTGGGAGCCCACCTGTTGCATCAGCACGGCCTGGATGTGAGACATGGAGTCAAAGGAGATTATTTTGCACCTTTAAGGTTTAATGCCTGCCCTATGGATTTTGGACTTTCATGGGGCCAGTATCCCCTTTGTTTTGGCCAATTTCTCCCATTTGGAGTGGGTGTGTTTATCCAATGCCTGGACCCCCATTGTATCTAGGAAGTAACTAATTTGATTTTGATTTTACAGGCTCATAGGCAGAATGGACTTGCCTTGTCTCAGATGAGACTTTGGACTTGGACTTTTGGGTTAATGCTGGAATGAACTAAGACTTTTTTTTTTTTTTTTTTTTTGAGACAGAGTCCCACTCTGTCACCCAGGCTGGAGTGCAGTGGTGCAATCTCGGCTCACTGCAACCTCCACCTCCTGGATTCAAGCCATTCCCCTACCTCAGCCTCCCAAGTAGCTGAGATTACAGGCACCTGCTACCATACCTGGCTAATTTTTGTATTTTTAGTAGAGACAGGTTTCACCATGTTGGCCAGGCTGGTCTCAAACTCCTGACCTCAGGTGAGCTGCCTGCCTCAGCCTCCCAAAGTTCTGGGATTACAGGTGTGAGCCACTGTGCCCTGGAATGAGTTAAGACTTTGTGGGACTGTTGGGAAGGCATGATTGTGTTTTGAAATATGAGGACAGGAAATTTGGGAGGGGCCAGGGGCAGAATGATATGGTTTGGCTGTGTCCCTACTCAAATCTCATCTCAAATTGTAGTTCCCATAATCCCCATGTGTCGTGGGAGGGACCCGGTGGGAGGTAATTGAATCATGGGGGTGGTTACTTCCATGCTGTTCTTGTGATAGTGAATGAGTTCTCACGAGATCTGATGGTTTTATAAGCGTCTGGCATTTCCCCTACTTGCACTCATTCTCTCTCCTGCCGCCCTGTGAAAAGGTGCCTTCCACCATGATTGTAAGTTTCTTGAGGCCTCCCCGGCCATGCAGAACTGTGAGTCAATTAAATTTCTTTCCTTTACAAATTACCCAGTCTTGGGTATTTCTTCATAGCAGCATGAGAACAGACTAATATACCTCCTCAAATCCTGTCTCCTCCAGGAAACTTTCCAGAAGACAGCACCCAAAGGCCTGCTTGTCTCAGCCATCCATTTGTTGGGCCTCAATACTGCCATGTGGTGCCATGTGCATTTAAAGTGGAGATGTCTGAACTGCTGAACTGGACCACACACTCCTGGGTCTTGATTTGTCTTTGTACTTCTTAGCACCACTTACTGCACACTATGCCTGGTGCTCGGGAGGGGCCGTTGAGCATCTGAGGATGGCTAGTCAAAAGGGTGTCAAGTTCAGCAAGTGTTTATTTAGTGTCTACTCTGTGCTGTCTGCTGTGAGAGGCCCTGTGACACATGTTCCCTTGCTTTCAGTCCGTTTAAACTGCTCCTGTGTGCTTGCTGGCTACTGCCTGGGCACAATGCAGAAAGTTACGGCTTCTGTGTTCTTACGAGGCAAAAATTAGTCCGCTTGACTCTTAGGAAAAACGAAAACAAAGAACTCAGTCTCCTGAGTCTCAGCAGCAGCCAGTTACTTAAAAAGTGCTGCTTGAAGAGGATTTCAGTCAAATTCCCCACTTTCGGAATGTCCATCCCACTGCCTGTCATTACACCATTATAGTCTCATTGTCTTGGGCAAAATGTTTTACTCCTCGTCTGTGGTCCTTTCTAAAATGCAGCACCTCCCCACCTTCCCAGTGAGTATTAGGCCTTATCAGCTGACAGTAACTGGGAATCAGGAAGAATGGGACACAGGACAATATTTATGGGGTGGAGAGAACAGTCCAGTTCCTTACCTGGCTCACAATACCCGTCATGCTCTGGCCCTTGCCTGCCTTCCCAGCTTTATCTCTCATCACCCTCGCCTTTGTAACACTAGAATCCTGCACCACCCAACATCTTTCATGCCCTTCCCCATTCCCTGCTCTCATTTGCTTTCTGACCTTTGCTTTAAACATGTTGCACCCACTCCTTTGACTGCCTAACTCCTATGCATTCTTCAGATTTCATTTCAGACATCAGTCCTCCAGGAACACTTCCCCACTCATCTCAGTCAGAGTTTGATGCCCCAGCCTCATATCCCCATAGTTCCTTGTACTTCCTTCATTGGAGCATATTATGCACTGTACTACATGTATTGTCTGTATCCTCCGGTTAACTGTGAGCCCCCAGGGCACAAGTTCCATGTCTGACTTTTGGCTATGACACTGCCCAGCATAGTAGTCACTCAACAAATACAGCATGAATCAGTAAACAGGGCTTGAATGAACAGATGAATGTACTGGGGACAGAGTTTACCTCCTCCACATGTTGTGAAAGACTTGCCTTGCTTGAGACCCACACGGTTTTTCTAATTCCAGAAAAGTCAATTTTTAAATTTTATTTTTTTATTGAGATGGGGTCTTACTCTGTCACCCAGGCTGGAGTGCAGTGACGCGATCTTGGCTCACTGCAAACTCTGCCTCCAGGATTCAAGTCATTCTCTTGCCTCAGCCTCCTGAGTAACTGGGATTACAGGTGCCTGCCACCATGCCTGACTAATTTTTTGTGCTTTTCATAGATAGGTTTCACCATATTGGCCAGGTTGGTCTCAAACTCCTGACCTCAAGTGATCCACCCACCTCGGCCTCCCAAGGTGCTGGGATTATAGACATGAGGCACCATGCTTGGCCCCAGAAAAGCTCTTTTTAAGAAATGTAATGTACTAGATATTACAAAGGACTCTGAGAATGTGAACAATTCCATGAGCCCATACCCAAGCCTCCATGTACAATTTAGAGCATGTGTCATTTTCTTCTGATGAAAGCCAATGTGCCAATGAGTCACTGTGTCTACCTTAAACACTCTTGGTGTCACTATAGGCCACCAACACCCTACTGGCATGAATGGGGCTTCCAGGGTCCTGGGGGGAAATGACAAAGGTGAGTTTGGAACCAAGCATCAGATTTTGATTGTGTAAGGTCAGGGGACAAAGATTATCCTTTAATCCCTGAAATATATGCTTGAGAGAGACCCACCTCTGGGCCGGGTGCTGTGGCTCACACCTATAATCTGAGAACTTTGGGAGGCCAAGGTGTGTGGATCACTTGAGCCCAGGAGTTTGAGACCAGTCTGGGCAACATGGTGAAACCTCATCTCTAAAAAAGCACCTGTAATCCCAGTTACTCAGGAGGCTGAGATGGGAGAATCACTTAAGCCCAGAAAGTCAAGGGTTCAGTGAGCTGTGATCACACCACTGCATTCCAGCCTGGGCAACAGGAGTGAGACCCTGTCTCAAAAAAAACAAAACAAAACAAAACAAACCCTCTGATGCAGTAGAGTAATAAAGTCCAGGTACTCTTCATTGGATAAACATGGACAGCACAGCTCATGCTATGCTTAATGGCTTCCAGAGAGCCATGGTTTAGGCCCCTAGAGAGAGGAAGAGAGAAACTTGAAAGAGCAGAGCTACTTTTAAACAGTCAGAAGAGATATAATCACAAGAAGCCAAGTCTTCCAAGGTTGGCTATAAGGCTCACTCAAGGAACACTTCTTTTCTTTTGAAAGAATGACCACAGCTAGCCATGACTGAGAACTTCCCGTGTACCCACTACTGCTCTTAGTGCTTTACACACACTAGCCAAATAATCTTCACCCTGCCTAATAATGAGGTAGGTCCTATTGTTACCTCTATTTGACAGATGAGGACACTGAAGCACAGCTATGTTAGGTGAGTAACCCAAGATCATACTAGTAAATGGAGAAGAGATCTGAACCCACATGCCCTGGCTTCAGAGTCTACAGGCTTACTTAGCTGAGATCGTCCGCAGGAGCAGAGGGGACTGGTCATCGGGGGTTGGCTGGAATGATGATGCAGTGGAACTGGGGTGGGTTCGTGCTGCTATGTACCCTTCTATGCAGCACTCATTAAGCATTGTGCCATGTGTACAACACTAGGCCAGGTGTTGCGTGCAAGCAGGTAAGTAGAATCTAGTCCCTGGCCTTTAGAGGCTCTCAGTCTCAGGTGCAGACAGTCCTGTGGTAAGAGCAGTACAGGCTGAGATGTGGGAGCCAAGATGGAGAAGTCTTGCCCCCTGCCTGGGAGGATTTATGGAGACATGAAGCGTTCACCTGGGTCTGGAAGAGTGAGAGCTGTGGTATCTCTTAATCTCTGCTTCCTCCTTCTGTTCAGAAAATACTTGAAGGACAAAGCAGGTAAAACAAATTTCAGGAGATCCAGGTAGAAATAGCAACCAGATTGATTCAGAACAGGAAAAACACCCTCTATATGAAACTCTTTGCCAAGATTGAGCAAATCTGCTGAAGTCTCTGCTCTGTGCCCTGGCCTTCTCTGCTGTCTGCAAGGGCTGAAGGCAGAGAGTGGTTGTTCTCCATAGGGTTCTCAGTGATGCTGCCATTGTGCATGGAACCAGAACAAGAAGGCTGCTTCCTAGAGAAAGTTAGCAGTGTCTACAATCAGATAAGATCCATCACTCTGAAACCCTCCAAACACTGCAAATTGCATGGCAGCTGGTGGCTTCCTGCAACTGCAGCTTCAAGCTAGTGGTATGGGACCTGCATGATCTTATCATCATCCCAGGTCACCTTCAGACCTCCTTAGATTATTCTCAAGGTGAGGAGGGGGTGATAAAAACCCCAGAGTCAAACATTCTGCTTCGAATGTCACCTTTGCCACCAGTACCAGCTAGGGGACTATAAAAGAACTATTGTTTTAAATTATGGATTATCATTATTCACAAGTTTTAAAATCCAGACCAAAAAAAAAGAAAAACCATAAATATCTAACAAATGAAGATCTGTTAAATAAATTATAATGTGCCCATGCAATGAGATATTTAGCAGCCATTTAAAATGACAGCGTATAAGGCTGGGCGCAGTGGCTCACACCTGTAATCTCAGCACTTTGGGAGGCCGAGGTGGGTGGAACACTTGAGGTCAGAAGTTTCAGACCAGCCTGGGCAACATGGTGAAACCCCATTTCTACTACAAATACAAAAAATTAGCTGAGTGTGGTGGCAGGCACCTGTAATCCCAGCTACTTGGGAGGCTGAGGCAGGAGAATCGTTTGAAGCCGGAAGGTGGAGGTTGCAGTGAGCCAAGATCGCACCACTGCACTCTAGCCTGGGCAACAGAAGGAGACTCCATCTCAAAAATAAATAAATAAATAAATAAACAAACAAACAAACAAACAAATAAAATAAACTGACAGTGTATGGTTCACCCCTATAATCCTAGCACTTTGAGAGGCCAAGGTAGGAGGATCACTTGGGCCCAGGAGTTCAGGATCAGCCTGTTTCTACAAAAACTAAAAGTTAAAAAAAAAGCTGGGCATGGTGGTGCATGCCTGTAGCTCAAGCTACTCAGGAGGCTGAGCTGGGAGGATCGCTTGAGCTTGGGAAGTCAAGGCTGCGGCGAGCTGTGATGGGGCCACTGCACTTCAGGCTCGGCAGCACAGCGAGACCCTGTCTTAAAATAATAAAATAAAATAAAATAAATATAATGTATATTTGTGTTGATATGAAAAGATATTTGATGTATTAATAAGTGAAGAAAATAAGTTATAGCTTATAGATATATATGTACATGTGAATAGCTATATACACAGAAGACAAAGGAAGGTGGGAAAAAGCCTGGGAAGCTATCTGTCAGAGTGTTAAATGTTGGTTATTTCCAGGTTATACCCTCATGGATAATTTTTTTTTTTTTTTTGAGACAGAGTCTTGCTCTGTTGCCCAGGCTGGAGTGCAGTGGTGCAATCTCAGCTCACTGCAGCCTCCACCTCAGCCTCCCAAGTAGCTGGGATTATAGGCACCTGCCACCACGCCCAGCTAATTTTTATACTTTTGGTAGAGACAGGGTTTCACCATGTTGGCCAGGCTAGCCTTGAACTCCTAACCTCACATGATTCACCCACCTCAGCTTCCCAAAGTGCTGGGATTACAGGCACTCATGGATAATTTTTATTTTATATCTCCATTCTTAATGTGCATACGATTAATGGGTAATCATAAAAGGCCTGTCTGAATGAGCCTCTTGGATGATTTTTAAAGTGAATGGCCGGACCCTGGGGTTTCATCACTCCCTTCTTACTTTGAGAATAACCTGAGTGGCCCAAAGGTGATCTGTAATAGGTGGTAAGATCATGCCAGGTCACATATGGCTAGAAGTTGGTATGGCAGAAAGCTGCCAATTGCAGTAAAATCTGCTGTGCTTGGGAGGTTTTTTGTTGTTTTTGTTTTTGTTTTGAGACAAGGTCTTGCTCTGTCAGGCTGGAGTGCAGTGATGCAATCACAGCTCACTGCAGCCTCGGCCTTGTGGGCTCAATTCATCCTCCCACTCACCTCCCTAGTAGCTGGGTCCACAGGCATGCACCACTATGCCCGGCTAATTTTTGTATTTTTATAGAGATGGAGTTTTGTCATGTTGCCAATGCTGGTCTTGAACTCCTAGGCTCAAGCGATCTACCCACATCAGCCTCCCAGGGTTCTTGGCCAAGGAAGTTTTTTGGGTAACAAGGCACAATTCTGACTGTAGACATTGCTAATTTTCTCCTTTCTGCTCTAGTTTCCAGAGTCAATGTTGAGTCCATCAGGTGACTTTACCTGGGACCAACTCCTGTGTCCTCAGCTCTTTCAAACAGCAGAGCTGGTCTAGGTCAGCTCAGATAACTCCCCACCAAGCACCGGTTTTATTTACTCTCCTTCTGCAGCCAAGTCCCAACTCAATCAGGAGTGAGCCTCAGCTGAGAGCAGATCACTTTACTCACTATTATATCTGCATTTACCTCTTGCCCAAGAGTCCAGCTCACTTTCCCATGGTAAATTATTTGTATTCAAAAGTTCAGAAAAAATCCTTGATCTTCCTCCAATTCCTCCAGAGTCTTGCCTCCAGCATTTTAACTCTCTCCCTCTGTTGTCTTGCTGGATATCTTCCTTAGCTCTGGGGTCTTCCCCCTACTTTTTAGGCCTGGAGTTTGGGGGAAGTGGGGAACTGAGTAAACGATACCAGTTCCTGAAGATCCAGACCCTCAGCCTATTTAGCAAGATCAGGGCTCCTCTCTCTGGACAGGATTGGAGTGGCCTCTGTAGTCATGCCGAACTGCTCCAGCAAGAGGATACGGGAGCTCTTTCCCACTCAGTCCTTTTCTAGTACTTCATTCCAGCATGCACACCCATGCACGCATATACATAAAGGAATTCAACACATCTGGAAATGACATGCGCACAGTCATGCATGCATTCATGTGCCATATACACACCCTAACACATATGTAGACACACACTGACATGAGCTCTCTGAGGCACCCATACATATAAGTATATAGACATAGGCATCATATACATATAAGTATATAGACACAGTATATAAATATATAACACACAGGCATTATACAGACATTCAAACATTGTTATCAACATAAGATACGCAAAGACATAACTGTACATTCTATCATACACAGACGTCAATCTTCGTATTTAATCACACAGACATAAGCATACACGAGTCTACTTAGTACAGGCAAAGAAGACAGTGACAAGTGATCTGTCCCCAGCAGAGACCACTACTACCCACCCTGACACTGGGATTGCTTTTTTTCCTAGGAAGTTTTTGCAGGAAGTTGTCTGTGCCTTTGACAGTGTTCATCCCTCCTCTGTCTCCCGCTCCCTGGCCAGCTTCCTCCTCCCTGTCCCCCTTGTGGCCCCATTCTTTCATCCATAGCTGTGCCTGGCCAAGAAGAATGCTAATCACCATGACAGGAACTGTTTCCACCTGTTTACATCCCTGCTTGCCTCCCCCTGATGCCATTTTAGACTCTGCCAAGCAGCCGAGGAGGCCTGCTGTGCGGGCCAGCTTGAGAGAGGGAAAGGAATGAGCGAGAGGACAGTTGGAGTGTGAAAAGGACCCGTCGCTAAGTGACTCCCCATTCCAACAGCCACACACAAGATGCACATAATTGCTTTTAGCACAGTGGGATGGATAGAGATACAAAAGGTCAAATCAAGGATTTGTCCCATAATATCTTTGCTAAGCAGCAGCGTCAGACATTGGAAAAGCATATTCATGAATTGAGTTGCTGAAGTATGGGGCAGGCTTTTCAGAGGCTGCTGTGTGTTGCCTCTTTGAGGTGTGCCTGCCGTGGTGATTGGATTCATATGGAGCAAGTGACTTCTCAATGCTCAACAAAGCTCTGCCTGTGAATTGGACTAAATAGACTACTTGGCAGGCAGCTGAGATAACTATGCTAAGTGAATTTCATAGTTGCTCCCACTCCCCTTAAACTGAAGCCTACTGGAAAATGCAGGATCAAGGCCAAACTCCTGAGACAGGCATTCAAGGGCCTCCACCATCTGACCCAAATCTATCTTGCTAGGCATTTCCCAACATGAAGGTCAGATGTCCACCCCACTGGGCACTGTGCTGGTCTCTGAGCACTTTGGGAGGCTGAGGTAGGCCTGGCCAACATGGTGAAACCACATCTCTACTAAAAATACAAAAATTAGCTGGGCGTGACGGTGCACGCCTATAATCCCAGCTACTTAGGAGGCTGAGGCAGGACAATCGCTTGAACCTGGGAGGCGGAGGTTGTAATGAGCCAAGATGATACCACTGCACTCCAGCGTGGGTGACACAGTGAGACTCCCTCTCAAAAAAAAAAAAAAAAAAAAAGGACAGGAAAAGGAAGAGAGGGACTAAGAACTATCACATTCCATTACACATTCCATTACATGGTGACCATTGGTGACCTTAGGCAGCATGGTTTTTGTGAAGTCGTAGAGGCAAAAGCTTGCACTGAAGTGGTTTCAATAGGAATAGTGAACTTTTAAGAAACTTTGCAATACAGGGAAACAGATCAATGAGATAAAGTAGTAGGATTAAAAAAGGATTTTTTAAAAATGGGGTGTAAAAACTGTCTTCAAAACACATTTGCTCACAATATGTCAAGATTGTACCAAAATTAAGTCTACTCTAGAGCTTTCAGTGGTTGAAGGAATCTCCACCCCAAGTTTCTGTGAAAACCAGGCCAGCTTATGCCTTATTTTAATCCCAGTCTTGTGACTTTGTCCACATCAAACTTTCTCCTTCCCCAACATCCTGGCCAATTTATCATTCTTCCTTCCAGATTTCTCTTATTAACCTATGAAAGAAGGTGGACGTTTTTTCAGGAGAACTGTATATTCTCTAAGAAACAGAACTGGCAAATCAGTTCTTCCTGCAAGTTAAAAAGATATAACAAGTAATTTTTAGAAATTTAATGTTCTCCATAGGAAAAAAATACCCAGCATATGAACTGCAGAGATGCATTTTCAGTTTTCAGAAAATACTCTGTGTCGGTAATGTAATTTCATTAGCCTATTGTGTGGGGTGAGCTATTGCAAGGGATCTGTCATGTCTCCATCATTTCCAACCCCCATTGGGGTTTAATCACATTCAGGGCTATTTGCAACTATGGTTTCCCATTTCAAATCACATTAGGCCAAAATTAGGCCTATAACTTATACTTTGGGGTCCAAGTCTGCAACATTTTCCATCCGCATATCATTGTGGTTAAGTTGCTTCTGAGTGTTGTAAATAAAAAATAAAATAGAAATATCAAGAGTTAGAACTTGAGGCTGGGGGTGGTGGCTCACGCCTCTAATCCCAGCACTTTGGGAGGCTGAGGCGGGCGGATCACTTGAGGTCAGGTGTTCAAGACCAGCCTGGCCAACATGGCGAAACCCTGTCTCTACTAAAAATACAAAAATTAGCCAGGCGTGGTGGTGCGTGGCTGTATTCCCAGCTACTCGGGAGGCTGAAGCATGAGAATTGCTTAAGCCTGGGAGGCAGAGGTAAGCCGAGATTGTGCTACTGCTCTCCAGCCTGGGCGACACAGTGAGGCTCCATCTCAAAAAAATAAAAAAGTTAGAACTTGAGAACAACTGACATTGTCATTTTCCTGAAGGTCGTCTCCAGTGGGAAAATAACTGGAAGGGCTACTCCTCTTTCATCAGAGGTGTGGGTGGAATCTTGTTAATCTCATCCCAATGTCTGTGAAAAGGCTAGTTGTCCCCCTCAAGGCAATGAGTCTTTTTGAATGGCAATTTGGGACTGGCTCTTGGCTTTTACATAGTCCCTGCCAGTTAGAGTTGCACAGGTTGTGAATAATGCCTCCTGGAGTGGTGCAGTGCACAACCTACACAACTACATGCTGCAGCCAGGCTTCAAGGCAAAAGAGAACGTACGTAAAACGACGGTGCAAGTACTTTGTGTTTCTTCCCCTACGGTGGCCTTGCCTTTACTGCCACTGAGTCGCTCTCCACTCTCCTCCACTGGAAAGGGCTGAGGGCACTCAACGTGCAACCCCCATCAACCCATTCAAAAATATTGTGTGCATGATATCGACTGCTGCATTTGCAACTGTGATGCACAAAGGAAACCCCAATCCAACCTTGACATCTATGTGCCCTGCAAAATGGCTCCCATGTCCCTGAACAGAGAGCACTGGAGCGTCATTGTACTCAGAGCACTCACATACTGCACACCTCCAGCTGAGACTGAACTGCACCACCAGCTCCCGCTGCTTCAGCAGTACCACAGCACTCATGGATTCTGGAGCCCCTCTTTCTCCACTCCTCTCCTCCTCTGCCATCTTCTTATCTGCCCTCTGCACAGAATGCTGGTTCCACCATGGAAAGACTGCAGTTCCTTGAGGTCTCTGAGGTGGCTCTGGGTCCCTCAGAGGGAATCATCTACAAGGTCACAGCCTTTCTCTTGTGAATTTCAGTTACATCTTACCAAAGACCCTTTCCTTTCCAGAGAGGAGTGAGGAGGAAAGAAAATCTCATTCTATCACACTCTAACCTGGAAAGTTCTTTACTCTTCATCCGAATCTGACTTCTAGTTTCTCTTCTGTGCTCTCGTATGACCTAGTTTCTGAACTCCTCACCACCATAGTCAGGCCACCCCTCATCTACCACGTTGATGTCCCTTATAAAACCCAAGGCCAGAAGTGAACCTTCACCCAGATGCAGTTACATGGGACCAGATTCCATCTATTTTCTTGGGCATGTTACAATTTTATTTGGCATAAAGTAGTTATGGGGATTATAATGTGCTTCAAGAACTGGCCTTTTGAAAATAGACTGGATTTAAGCTATTGCTCTATGGGACATGGTGTTAGGCTTTTGTTGTCATTGTTGTTTGTTTTGGGACAGGGTCTCACTCCATCACCCAGGCTGGAGTGTAGTGGCACGATCATGGCTCACTGCAGTCTGGCCCTCCCTGGTTTAGTTGATTCTCCCACCTCAGCCTTCCAAATAGCTGGAACTACAGGCAAGCACCACCACACCTGGCTAATTTTTTGTACTTTTTTTTTAGAGATGGGGTTTCGCCATGTTGCCAGGCTGGTCTCAAACTCCTAGGCTCAAGCAATCCTCCCACCTTGGCTTCCCAAAGTGCTGGGATTACAAGTGTGAGCCACAGTGCCTGGCCTCTATGGGACATGTTTTTAAATGACCTACATGGCTTTGATATATTCGGGAAAACCTATTGGACAATATGATCGGTCCTCTGTGACCTTCAGTAGGTCCTTTCCCCATTGTGGGTCTCAACAACTGATATGGTTCAGCTACATCCCCACCCGAGTCTCATCTTGAATTGTATCTCCCATAATTCCCACGTGTTGTGGGAGGGACTCAGTGGGAGATAATAGAATCATGGGGCTGGTTTCCCCCATATTGTTCTCATGGTAGTAAACAAGTCTCACAAGATGTGATGATTTTATAAGGAATTTTCCCCTTTTGCTTGGCTCTCATTCTCTCTTGTCTGCCGCCATATAAGATGTGCCTTTCACCTTCCACCATGATTGTGAGGCCTCCCCACCCACGTGGAACTGTGAGTACATTAAACTTCTTTTTCTCTATAAATTACCCAGTCTTGGGTATGTCTTTCTCAGCAGCATGAAAATGGACTAATGCAACAACTTTATCAAGAAAGTGGGGGAGTTATTTTGATGATCTCTAAGCTTTTCAAGATTTGTTCTTTTTCCTTAGGGACCCAAGTATTACTAAAACTAAAGTGCAACCTCCCAACTCTGCTACCCATGCACACATGGTTGGAGCTGCAAGACCAGGTTTTCCTCCATCCCTTTCCCTGAGTGAGGAATATGGTGAGAAGGAGGGAAAGGGCATGGGGGTGGGAGTGTGGTCACTTCTCTAAATCCAGGACCAAGAGACCAAGGGCACTGAGAGGCAGAGCCAAGGTCCATTCTTTGTTTCCTCATCTGAGCCAGGCTAAGTTGGTGGAAATTGGGGGCAGAGGAGAGAGGATGGACAAAGGGGACATCTAAATTTTATCCCCCTTTCCCTGATTTCCTTCTTGCAGGTCTGTGCCAGGCGGGAGACAGTCTGTGGATGATGGTCTCACCTCTACATGTGCTCCTGTTGGGGAATTTCTCTCTTTTTCCCAATGATATCTTACAGTGACATTTACGGGAGGAGAGAAATGGTCTCTGGAAGCATAAGGAAAGGGAGGGTCTGACTGTGCCCCAGAAATGTCCTGTGGCTACGTGTCCAGGAGAGCAGATTCTCAGTTTTAGCTTTCTCCATCCATCCTCCCCCTTCACTCTCCGTGTGCTCCAGAAGTTCCACCTTAGGCCAGGTACGGTGGCTCATGCCTGTAATCCCAGCACTTTGGGAGGCCGAGGTGGGTAGATTAACTGAGGTCAGGAGTTCAAGACCACCCTGACCAACATGGTGAAACTCTGGCTCTACTAAAAAAAATACAAAAATTAGCTGGGCATGGTGGTGGGTGCCTGTAATCCCACATACTTGGGAGGCTGAGGCAGGAGAATCGCTTGAATCCGGGAGGCAGAGGTTGCAGTGAGCCGAGATTGCGCCTTTACACTCCAGCCTGGGCAACAGAGGGAGACTCTGTCTCAAAAAAAAAGAAAAGAATTTCCACTTTAAACAGAGTCAATTACTTTTAGTCAGTTCTCAAAAGACCAAATCCTACCACTTAAATGTGACCCAGGTAGGAGAGAGACATTGCCTTGATTTTCACAGCTTTCCCCTGGCTCATCTCTGACCCCAAGGTGCTCTGTGTTCACTGGGCTGATTTTGCTTCAAAGTTTCAGCTTCTCTTTGTCGTTTCCTCAGCCAGCCCTGTGCCCTCCCTCTTTCCGTCCCATCTCCTCAATCCCCCCGTTGTGTAGCCTTTACACAGTCTTCTCTGGTCTAATCTAATCTCCAACAAGCAGCCTCTTTTGCTCCTTTCTCTCTCTGACAAACCTTATTTATCTTGATGTGTCAACCTCTGGGCCACTGAGGCTGTGCTGACCTTTTTGGGGAGCTTGGCTTTTGTCCTACTAGGTAACCCCCTCTCCTGGGAGCCGTACCAACCTATTTTTCATCACATTTGAGCCTGGTTTTCTAAAAAAAAAAAAAAAACCTAGCCAGGCAGGCAGCCCATGCTGACTAAAGCTGTGAACATCTCTCCTTTCTTAAGGGGTCTTTCTCCCTCCTCTCTGCCTGTCTGGCAAGAGCCAGCAGCCAGAGGTGGGGGTGGAAACCTCAGTTACCATCACATCAGCTGGATAATAGTTCTATAGATGCTGGACATGCCGACAAAGGGGCAAAGTATTCTGTATCATAGCATTTTTATTATATTCTATTATAATCATGTATCTTTCTATCATAATCAGGTATCATGCATAATCATGTAGCTGTCATATTTGTCTTAGTTTGCTAGGACTGCCCTAACAGCATACTACAGTCTTAGGGGAGGGGGAATGTTTAAGCAACAGATACTTATTTGCTCACAGTTCTGGAGGCTGGAAGTCCAACGTTGAGGTGTCAGCAGGTTTGGTTTCTTCCGAGACCTCCACTCGTGGCTTGCAAATGTCAACCTGATTGCTATCTCCTCACCTGGTCTTTCCTCTGTGTGTGATTCTGTGGTATCTTTTAGTCCAAATTTCCTCTTACAAGGACATCAGTCAGACTGGATTAGGCCACCTTCTAATGGCCCCACTTTAACTAAAGGCCCTGTCTCCAAATACAATCACATTCTGAGATACTGGGAGTACCTCAAATTTCCCAGTAGAAAATTTATAGGGGACAGAGTTCAGCCCATAACAATATTATTCCCCAATTCCATCTTTGGCTTACACTGAAGTCAGAGCAAAAAAGATCAGTCTCAAATTGCAGTGTGTGGGATTTCAGCTAGATGTAAGAAAGGTTCAGGCACTCCCAAATGGAGACCCTGGGAGTGGGATATCAAATGGGAGAGGGGAAGGAGGGTAAAGATGAAAGCAGGCATCCTAGAAAACATAATACATTTCCAATTAGTTGATACCCTTTCTAAAAGGAGGAGGCTCAGCCAGATGATTTCTGGATCCCAACATTAATTTATTTAATCAATCACTCATTTAGCAGACATTCACTGAGCCTCACCACGCAACAGGCACAGGAATCCAGAAGCAAGTCCTTGAAGGTTCTTGCCCTTTAAGAGAACTTGTACTTATGGGTAAACCCTGGGTAGGATGGGAGGAGGGCAGGGGCAGCCAAAAGAAGAAGGGTGAAGAATGCTCTGAGGTGTCAACATTAATGAAACCACAGACCCCAAGCCCAGTGGTCAGCCCAGGCTTGTACATTTCTTTCCTGGCGCTCAGCAGTGCCCACACCCAGAGTAGAACCCTCTGTTTTTTTTTGTTTTTTTTTTTGTTTTTTTTGAGACAGTCTCGCTCTGTCATCCAGGCTGGAGTGCAGTGGCGTGATCTTGGCTCACTGCAACCTCCGCCTCCCAGGTTCAAGTGATTCTCCTGCCTCAGCCTCCTGAGTAGCTGGGACTACAGGTGCGCACCACTACACCCCGCTATTTTTTTTTTTTTTCTTTTTGTATTTTTACTAGAGATGGGGTTACGCCATGTTGGCCAGGCTGGTCTAGAACGCCTGACCTCAGGTGATCTGCCCGCCTCGGCCTCCCAAAGTGCTGGGATTACAGGCATGAGCCACCACACCCCACCAGACCCTCTATTTGATAATAGGTTGCATAAAGCGTAACCTCAAGTTTCAGACATCGTGAAAGACCTTGAACCTTGGGCCAGCCCAAGAAAGCTGGAGACATTTCTCAGCCCCACACGGGGACAGGCAGGTGGGAGGAGGGTGTGGCTGGCAGCCCAGTGGATTTTAAAGTCACCATATGGAATTTAAAGTCACCATAGCCACAAACCATGAAGTTTGGGATCAAGTGGGCCCTAACCCTGATCCCACTGCAGCTGCAGGAGACAGGCAGGCATTCCCCGTTCTCACATCAGACACCTCTGGGGCCTCCCACTGAGGATCGGTCACACCCTCGCTGGGGAGCCCACTGGAGGCCCCTGGGAACTGCTCAGGAGTGTGTGGCTACTGCCAGCAGAGGCCGGGCTGCCAGGGCTGGCTGCTTCCCTCTAGAAGGAGCCGGAAGCTTCCATCTAGAAGGTAAGCCTGCCATCTAGCGTCCCAGTCTGGGCCGCGCAGGGACAAAGGAGCTTTCCTTGCACTGTGGTGTTGGTCACATTCAGCCCCACAGCATATTTAACTGCTGCCCACCTCCTCCCCACCATCGTGAGGTGAGAGCAAACCACCCTCATTTCAGGGTGAATTTGATTTTTAGAAACAGCTGAAAGTCGTTCTAAGCCAAATGGTTATTGGTGGGAATTCAAAGAGTTTCCCCGGTGGCTTATAACTGTCTAAAGGCAGGTGAGTATTTTCAAGTATATATATATATATATATATATATATAAAATATTACATATAATAATATCTATTATATTATATATTAATTATTAACTCTAATATATATTAGAGTTTTGGGAGGAATTAAAAGTCTCATTGTTTTCATGCCAACAGTGTATACCATGGAACTCAATGTTTTCATACAGAATTTAAAGTACATCTTCCTCTTAGAAATGAGTGTAAGTGCTGTCTTTACCATGCAGACCTAACTTCTATAGGAGAGGAAGAATGGTATGATTTATTCGGCTGCTGAGGGGAGAGTTATCCACACTGAGCCTGGGATGGAGCCTGGGATGGAGCCTGGGATGGAGTTAATAATCGAGATATATATATATATATATATATATATATATATATATATATAAAATATATATCCTGGACCTTCGGAGTTAAGCACTTAATCCAGCAATTGGGCCCTGCCTTTGGGACTGCTTGTCCCAGGGCTTTTTGGGGAAGACTTAGATCTAGGAAAGGGCTAATGGAGGGACATGGAACAGGAGATCAGCTCTGTCCCTGCTCCTCAAAGAAGGGCAACTGCAGGAGGTATGCAGCCTAGTGCCCAAGCCAAGGGTGGCAAAGGACATGGAGCTCATCTGAGGATACAGGGAAAAGCACCAGAAAGTCAAAGCCACAGTCCCAGACATTTGTTTCTGGTGTGAGCGGCTGAATGTTGCTGCTTCCCTGGAGAAGAGCAGAAATCCAGGGCCCCAGAATGAGCCTGACTGGGGTAGGGTAAGGGGGTGGAGCAAAGGGAGCCCTCCCCAAACTAATGATGATCTCTGGAGATCAGGCCTCAGTTCCTGAGCAGCCTTGAGTTCCCTGTGTCCTGGGAAGGCCTTGCTGCTACTCCTAGAGCCCCTTTTACCTGGAGCAAAGGGTTGACCCCTCTACTAGGATCGTTGCTGACTTCCACCTCATCTGAGCACAAAGAGTTGCCTTTGGTTAGAGACTAGGATTTAGGTGTGGCCACTATGGGGAGGGTGGATTAACCTTTTTAACATGGAAAGAGGCCAAGAAAACAGGGCCCTCATTTGGCCTTGAGAGCCTGGCAACTCCACTATTCCCTTTGATCAGCAAAATTCTGGAGCTCGAAGAATACCAGATAATATATGCAGAAGGAAGAAAAAAAAAATTTTTTTTTTTTTTTGAGACAGAGTCTCACTCTGTCGCCAGGCTGGAGGGCAGTGGCACAATCTTGGCTCACTGCAACCTCTGCTTCCTGAGTTCAAGTGATTCTGCTGCCTCAGTCTCCCGAGTAGGTGGGACTATAGGCGTGTGCCAACACACCCAGCTAATTTTTGTATTTTCAGTAGAGATGGGGTTTCACCATGTTGGCCAGGATGGTCTCGATCTCTTGACCTCGTGATCCGCCTGCCTCAGCCTCCCAAAGTGCTGGGTTTACAGGCATGAGCCACCGTGCCCGGCCTGAAAAAAAATTTTTTAAATCACTAAGACTTGAAATGACATAATAGACTTAGGTCACAATCAACAAATGCTAAAATCATCAGGTGAAAGGTTAATGGAGAACTTTATGGGATGATGCTACCTAAACCCATTGATCAATCCTATTAGCATTAAAAGTGAAAAAAAAGATATTAATATTATATGTCCCACAGTAATGCCACCCTAGAAAGTATAGGTGCCTAAAAACATTGACCTTGAATCTAATCAAGGCCCCAGATATAACTATCAGTTTACAGGAAATATGGAGGATGGAAGAATATGTTAACCACTCCACAGTGAAGCAGACAGATACGGAACTTAAGACATTGTACAGAACAAATTACCTGATTCCCTGTCAAATCAGTGACAAGGGTGAACTGCTTCAGAATAAAAGAAACGAAAAAGACACAACCATATGCAATATGTGGAGTTTTAAAAAACAACGGAAAAAAGATGTCTTTGAGATAATCAGGTAATTTGAATATGGATTGAGTTTAGATGATATTGAGGAATTGTTCTTTTTTTTAAGTAAACAATGACATTGTGAAATGTATTAAAAAGTCTTATCAATTACAGATTAAAACTTAAGTGTTCCAAACGAAATGACAAACTACCTAATATTTGCTTTAATATACACTAGAAGGAAAAAAGAGTTGGGGGAGAGGAAGCAAGATTGGCCAAATATTGATAATGATTGAGCCTGGGTGATGGATACATGGAGATTCTTTTTATTCTAATGTTTTGAGTATATTTAGAAATTTCCATAACACACACACACACACACACACACACACACACACTCTTCATGGTGCCCTTGACCCTCATGCAGATCATGGTTATTTCATATTATGTAAAATTCAGCCTCAGTCTGGTGTCTGAGAATAGGGAGACTTATAGAGAAGAGGCAAGAAATATCTTTGGGGAAGTTTGGGAGATTCCTTCCTTCAAACACTTTAGATTTGAAAAGACAACTGCCAGAACAGAGAAACGAAGGCACATGTGGCACTGACACACCCACAGAGGCACATGCAAAATCACACACACATAACCTGACCCTCACACAGACCCTAGCACACCCACCAGGACCTGTGAGAGTGTCCAAATGCCCACAGGGCATGAGAACACATTCTCTTCCCAGCCGGTGCTGAAATATAAATCCAAATAAAACCAAATGAGGGCCTGGCGTGATGGCTCACACCTGTAATTCCACTTTGGCAGGAATGCCACTCCACTTTGGGAGGCTGAGGTGGGTGGATCACTTGAGGTCAGGAGTTCAAGACCAGCCTGGGCAACCCTGTCTCTACTAGATATACAAAAGTTAGCCGGGCATGGTGGTAGGTGCCTGTAATCCCCACTACTTGGGAGGCTGAGGCAGGAGAATCACTTGAACCTGGGAGGCAGAGGTTGCAGTGAGCTGAGATCGCACCACTGCACTCCAGCCTGGGTGACAGAGGGAGACTCTGTCTCAAAAACAAACAAACAAATAAACAAACAAATGAATTCAGTAGCACTGAATATTAATGCATGGCTATATAGAGGAAATGAAATGAAAACAAAATGCTCAAAAATCATCCTAGTATTCCTGGAACATCTGTATTTACTCGAGGATAAAGTTTAAGGTTATCTCAAAAAAAAGCATCAAAAGAAAAAAAGATGATAGTATTTGGCTTTCTTGTCCTTCATTCATCTCACACCTCACATTTCTCCTAGGAGTGCTCATCTAAACTAAAGCCTCACTCAGTGCCTACATACTAAATCACCCCCAATTCTTTCTCTCTAGCTCACGCCCTCTCCTAAGCTGCAGACTGGTATATCCAACTGCCTACTGGACATTTCTTCTTGGATGTTTTATCGTAGTTAGGGTACAGGCTAAGCTTATTTCTAAAATTCAGAGATAGGCAGCCCAGGGCAAGTTAGATGACACTGCTGTCCTCAACTTGTGCTTCTCCTCTCTAGGCCCAAGGTGGCTGCGTTAGTTCTGATTTATCTTTCAACCAGTGGAAAGGAAAAAAAGGTCAAGGGAGCTTGTGCCTACTTCTTCTAAGGGCAAAGCGTACATTGCTTTTTCTTACATCCCATTGGCCAGAGTTTGGTCACATGGCCACACTTTCTGTAAGGGAGGCTGGGAAGTAAAGTCCTTAGCTGACTGGCCATGTGCAGTTAAAACCATTGTTATAGAAAAAGGGCAGGAAGGTATTGAGGGATAATGGGATGTCTACTATATCCCTCAGATACCACAAACTCAATATAAATAAAAGTAAAATGATCTTTTTGGCCCCCTCTCCCACAACTGTGCCTTTTGCCATCCCCAGATTGACAAATGACCCACCATTTACCAGTCACCAAAGTAGGGTTGCCAGAGTAAATACAGGATTCCTAGTTAAATTTAAATTTCAGATAAACAAGGAATAATGTCATAGTATCGTTATGTCCCAAATATTGCATGTATTTTCATGTGCTAAATCTAGCAATCCTAGAGGCAAGCCAGGGACCTTGGAGCCATCTGGATTCCTCCTTCTTTTCCGCTTTTCAATTGCCCTCCAAGTTCTACTGACTCTTTTCTGTAATATTTCTCAATTTGTCCCCTCCCCTCCATCACTGGTTCAGGCCATCATCCTTTCTCTCAGACTCCTGGAGCTGCCTCCTGCCTGGCCTTACCGTTTCCAGCCTTGCCTCTTTAACAAAATGCTTCACAAAGCAGATAAATGGGGCTTCCTAACAGGCAAATCTGACCATGTCACTCCCCTGCTTTACCTCCTTCCATTGCTCCGCATGGCTTTCAGAATAAACCTCAAATGTATTAGCCAGGTTGCTAAAACCTTTGATCATTTGACCTCTCTCTGTCTCCCATTCTAACCCCATCTCCCTGAAGCTGTATTCCATTCCCATCACCTATGCCCCTGCCATGTCAAGCCTCTGAGAGTCCTGTGAGGGCACCATATTCTATCCTTTTTATTTTATTTTATGTATTTTTAGAAACAGGGTCTCACTATGTTCCCCAGGCTGGCCTTGAACTCCTGGGCTCAAATGATCCTCCTGCCTCAGCCTCCTGAGTGGCTGGGATTATAGCTGTAAGCCATCACACCTGGCTTCTATCCCTTTTGATATTATGTCTTTTCTATACAGTAAGGGCTTCTCATTCCTATCGCCATCCCCACACCCACCCTACCCTTCTCCTTTGCCCGGCAAAATCCTACCCATTCTGAAAAACTCAGCTTAGATGTCACCTCCTCAGGTGGCTCATGCCTGTAATCCCAGCACTTTGGGAGGCTAAGGAAGGCGGATCACTTGAGGTCAGGAGTTCGAGACCAGTCTGGCCTACATGGTGAAACCCCGTCTCTACTAAAAATACGAAAATTAGCTGGGCATGGTGGTGTGTGCCTGTAATCTCAGCTACTCAGGAGGCTGAGGCAGGAGAATTACCTGAACCCAGGAGGTGGAGGTTGCAGTGAGCCAAGATTGTGCCACTATACTCCAGCCTGGGAGAGAGAGACTCCATCTCAAAAAAAAAAAATACAAAAACATAAAAGATGTCATCTCCTCCAAGAGGCCTTCCTAACTTACCAACTTGAGCACATAGTTTTGTTCCCACAGCCATTGCCACTTTATTGTTAAATTGACTTACCTGCATGTTTTCCCCAACTACATTTTAAGTTCTTTCAGGGCAAGGACTATGTCTTATTTATCTTGATACACTCAGCAACTGATACAGTAATCTGCACTAGTAAACAATTAATAAATGTTTATTGGGTGAATGATGGTTCTTTAGCTTAAAATGTTCATACGCTCGAGCTGAACGTTGCTGACCCAGCATGTCTTCATCTGGGGCTTCTCTCCCTTTCCAGATGTGGACCTTTCTGCACGAGTCTTAAGCCTGCTGTATCTTTATCCCCCTTGAAATTCTGGGCTTTGATTTCCATGGCTCAATCATGATTAAAAAAAAAAAAAAGCTTCTTGTCCACTCTATTACGCTCCCACATAATGGATGTTGAAATAAAGAAATGACACCTTACCAAAAAAGGCCCTAGCCTGTCCCCCTCCCAAGCTGAGTTTCAGATCATGATTCCAGCTGACATTGGGCAGCTGTTAGATGAGAGTTTTTCGCCTGCCCTCCCAACCCCCGTGGCTTGCCCCCGGCCCTCCTTCACCCCCTGGGGAATGACGTCTCTTTTTTTTGTTTTGGGCCACAGCGGTATTTAGCAGGAGCAGGCAGCCATGCCTTGTTTGAGCTGTGATCTAACACCAGCTGACAGGTGGGTTTCGGGGGTGTCTCTGGGGCTGTGGCCTGTTTAGTGGATTTACCACTCTAAACTCAATTACAGGAGACTTTCACGCTCCACAGGCAACTCCGGTCCCTTTTTGATAAAAACTCCAGTGAGTAAATAAGTCATGATGGTGATAGGGGCCTGCCATTTAATATTCATTGAAGTACACATGTTTGGAAATTGGAAGCAGAGTTTAATCCATTTTCATATTTATATCAACATACAGCTTTAAAAAGGATCTCTCTTTTTCTCCAGCAATCTCATCAATTTCTCAATTGGAAAGATAAAGGTAAAATGGGTACATATTTTATTTTTTTAAAATTAGAAAGATCTGAAGTTAGTTTTAGATCTGTTGATTTTCAATGAAGAACTAATTCCCTCATTTTATCTGAACTAGAAGAAGTAGGTAACAACTAAATCAAAGTCACTGCTGTTTCTTGCAGCTGCATTTTTGTGTTTCATTTTGCAACAGGAGCTCAGCAAAAAGGAGAAATCAGAGATGATGGGGACCTCACCTCCAAGATCTCAGAATTTCGGGGAATGTGTCATAGCCATCCAAAGTAATGCAAAAGCACTCCTTTTGAATAAAGGTAACATTCACAATATTACAAATGTTCATGCTCACTAGTAAAAGTTCCAGGACTGTTCATTGAGGGAGGCAGGAACCCTGGAGGGAAAGAGTTAACACAGTGAAGGGTTTGGGGCATTGTTGTGTTGTGTCTCCCCAACTCTCTCCTTTTTTTTTTTTAATGTGGATGAATGTTTAAGTATGGTCCTGTGGTTGAAGGCATCTCTTTTAATAATGCAACACACAGCTTCCTGAGGGGACAGCAGTTGATTTGGAAGCGGAATATGGTGCACTCTAAATTCCTGTCCCTGCGGAAGGCTGACTAACTGATAAGTGCCATGAGCTAGCATGGGGACTCATTCTGTCAAATCAACTTGCTGGAAAGGCCCCATGCGGAATCTTCTCCAGTCTCCAGGAGCTAATGTGAGCAGACACTTGCGACATTAGACAGTACAGCAGGCCTGGCATGAAGAAAAAGTTCACCATCCACAGACAAGGTGGTCTTTTAGATGACAAGGATAAAGAAACCAGTGCAAATTTGTTAATGTAACAACTTGGAAAAGTATGCTTAAAAAAAAAAGCCACTCTGTGGGGAGAAAGGATCAAAAGAAAAAGGCAACAATAGTACTTGAAAACTTTCTTGGGGTGTTCTGTCCCTTTTGGAGGTCTGTCTTTCCTCCTGGTCCTCCTTCTAGGCTGGGGTACCTTCTGTTAAATGAGTGAGTCCCAAACTCTGTCATCCCTCAAGGCGTTATTCCACCTGAAACTGAATAAAGTAAAAGAAAAGGAAGAAAAGGAAAAGCAGTGAAGAGAAAAGAAAGGAAAATTCTAGTGCCTTTTGCCTTCCTGGAGAAAATTATATCTTTCCTAATTCTGATGGGTGATCACCTGATTGTTTCTAAGTAAGAATTTTTATCTGTCTGATCTTGGTCCATTTGGCCTGGAGGAAAGTTGAAGTGATTATTACCCAGGAAAAGATACGGTGATAAGAGGGTGTTACCTCTGCTTCAAAATACATCTACAAAAATATAAGTAGACCTCTATAGCTGGAACAAATGAAAAGTATTTAAGAATTAAACAACACTATAGGGGAGAATGTTGTTATTAAGATCAAACAGACAAATCGGACGGTTTTGAGTGTCCGATTCAGAGAAGTGGCTTTGCCTGTTGTTTTCCCCCTTTAGTTGGGTCCATGTGATCAGATGGTAATTTGGTGTTGCATATTTATCCTAGATTTAAAGTAGGAAAAAACACAGCATACCTTTGCGTATGACTATTTCTTAGCTCTTCCATGGAAGCTGAGGAAGCATAGGCTTTAGAGAGAGGCAACCTCAGTTCAGGTCCTGGCTCTGCCACTTACTAGTTGGTGATCTTGGGAAAGCTGCTTAATAAAAATACCTACCTGAAAAGATTATTTTAAAAATACCTGCCTCATTAAGAATATTATAACGTGAGTTAATACATATGAAGTTCTGAGAGCAGTCTGGGGTATACTGGGTGCTAAATTAATTTCACAATGATTTTTATTTAAATGAATCTAAATGAGTTCCCATAGGTTCTTAATTATTATAACTAAAAAGAAGGGTTTTGTGGTCAAATAAGTTGAGGAATCAGGTTTAACACTTTTTTTTTTATTTTTTTGAGACAGAGTCTTGCTCTGTTGCCAGGCTGGAGTGCAGTGGCAGGATCTTGGCTCACTGCAACTTCCGCCTCCTGGGTTCAAGCGATTCTCCTGCCTCAGCCTCCTAAGTAGCTGGGACTACAGGCCCCCGCCACCATGTCTGGCTAATTTTTGTGTTTTAGTAGAGACAGAGTTTCACCATGTTGGCCAGGGTGGTCTTGATCTCTTGACCTCATGATCCGCCCGCCTCAGCCTCCCAAAGTGCTGGGATTACAGGCGTGAGCCACCGCACCCGGCTGACACAATTTGTTTTAATAATAGTATTTCTCAGAGCCTTTACTATGCAAATTTGTGTTACAAATATCTAAGGAAGAATTGACCTTCTAATGTTTGACCATGTAATCCTTTTTCACAGACAGTGCTGATGCCCAAGTGAGGGAACAATGGGTTTCCCAAACTGTGGCCCTGAAATTAAGGAAAATGTTAGGCCTGGCATGGTGGCTCACGCCTCTAATCCCAGTACTTTGGGAGGCCAAGGCAGGAGGATCATTTGAGTCCAGGAGTTCAAGACCAGCCTGGGCAACACAGGGAGACCTCATCTCTACAAAAAATTAAAAAATTAGCCAGGCATGGTGGTGCACACCTGTAATCCCAGCTACTTGGGAGACTGGGGTGAGGGGATCTTTTGAACCTGGGAGAAGGAGGCTACAGTGAGCTGTGATTGTGCCACTACGGTTCAGTCTAGGCAACAGAGCAAGACTCTGTTTCAACAAAAAAAAAAGAAAAGAAAATTTGGAGTCATGGTGTATGAAGCACTAGCACAATAATTCAAAAAATGGTCATTGGTTACTATATAGACCTCATAGGTCACAGTTAGACCCTGTATAAAACTGCATTTTTCTAAGTGGGACTGGCAGGAGGCAACATAGTGTATGGTTAAAACAGACCCTGGAATCAGACAGATCTGGGTTTGAATCCGTCAAAGCACATTACTAAATATCTCTAAGCCTCAGTATCCTCAGCTGTCAAATTTGGGGAAGAGTGATACTTACCTCCTTGGCTTGACATGAGTTAAGTGAAGTTATGCCTGGTTTTGTTGGTCTGATCCCAAAGCTCTTAGAACCACTGTGCTTTAAAAAATTACTACATTCATGTAATCACAACAGCAGGGCTAAAGTCTGTCAACAAATAATGAATTACTTCTGTTCTCAACCACTCTGCTCATTCAGAGCCCTTGGTGCCTCCAAGGATGCAGTTGAAAAAGCAGGAATGGAAGTCAGCCTCTGTGGGTTGTAGAGCACACTTTGTGCTTGATCAAGTAGTTTATTGATGAACATACATGACCAATTTACAAAGATTACCACATCTCTTTGTGCCCAGTTTTCCTGTCTGAAAACAACAAACAAAAACAATAACAGCACACCTTTCCTACTGATCTCAGGGTAATTGTTATCGTCTGAAATGCTCATGTACATATGATTGTCTTGCACTATGAAGGCCTATCGCTTTTTCAAAAACAATTTATTGAATGCTTACTGTAGTCCAGGAAGTATACTAAGTCTTACATGTAACACTTCATTTTAATTCTCACTATGAGGTGGATATTATTATACCTATTTTAGAGATGAGGAAACCAAGGCTCAGGGAGGCTAGGTCCTGCTAATTTCCAGCAAGCTCTCATAATTAATAAGTAGTAGTGCCAAGAATAAAATTCAGATCTGATCCCAAAGCTCTTAGAACCACCGTGCTTTAAAAAATAAGAATATTAAAACACATTTTGAGTTTGAAATTAGTATTGGCCGCATATAATTCATCTCTCTATCAGGTTCTCCAAACCTTTTTGCTGTTCTAAAAACCCTTAACTTGGACAGCAGCCACCAGTTAAATGAATGAGGATGAAGCATTAGGTAGAAAATAAAATGGTCAACACAGGATCCAATCTCTTAGTTGGATGATTATTTATGGACACTGGCTAGTTGACTAACTTTCCCTGTGACCTAGATATATTTGCTCTGAGTATTACTATGACTAGCATATATTTGAAGACACCAACTGGAGACAGTTTAATCAGCTGTATTAATTGATCTATGATGTCCCTGAATGGCAAACTGACTGAACAGCAGGCAGCTTCATGGACTGAAGCTGGTAGAGCAAGGTCTCTGTCAGAGAGGAAGAAAATCCATATTAATGATACACTATAAAACACTTTTTGTTAGTTACATATATTCCTTTACTTTCATTTCCCAAGAATAGCTCAGCTGTCAAAGCATTTCCAGGATTTCCATAGATTCGGCAAATACTGTGCGATCGAATTATTGCTCTGAGAGAAGATACAATTAAAACACATTAATCATTGTAACAAAAGATCCTTATTGAGGCTGACAATGATGGTGAAATCTGATGAATAATTAGTCTGGTTAATCTTTTAAGAGTGAATTAAACTGCTAACAAGTTAAATCGCTGTGATTTTCAAATAACCCTCCAGGGTGAGCAGAGATTGGGGATTATTATGATCATTGTAAAAAGATATTTTATTCCTCTCTCTCATCTCTGGGCTTGCACTGGAGACCCTGTGGTTAGAAAAGTGGGACTCTGACAACCAAGTGGGAGAATGGTCACGGTGTGAGGGTGTGTTCTTTGCTTTTCCCTCCAATTATTTCTCTATATTTTGAAGAGAGTCGCACAGTGGCTGGAAAAGGAACTAGGCATGACCTTTCAATCTGACCCAGAACTAACATGGCACCCGCTTAGCAGCCATTCTCAAAAACCCATCCATTAAGTGGACCCATCATGTGGTTCTGATGTCTTGCCACTGTAAACCAATCAGCTGTAACAATGGGGTCAGTCTTATCTAATTTTCCCTTATTTTTACCCTTCTCTTCGGTGAGATGGTTTATTCTTCTGGACAACACCTCTCCTCTTAGCATAGGAATGAAAATCAGCTTTGATTTGCCATAATCTGAAATAAAATGAGATGGACAAATATGAACTGATAAATCATGGGAAATGGGAAATGGATGGAAAGCGGCAACAGTTATTTGGGCTAAAGTCTTAACTCTGGCCGATCCTCTACAATTTTTGCAAGTTGTAGTGAACGCTGTGATGCATGGTCCAGATTCCCCTCTAGGAGTGAAGGTCTTTTTCCCCTAGCCACTGGCAGTGCTACTGGAACTTGGCCGTCGGCTGTTAGTCCCCTAGGAAGATTGCGCTTGCGTGAACAAAATTGCCTCTCCTGAGGTCACACTTCCTGCCAGGATTTTTTTTTATCGGTGTGGGGTATTAAGATCAGCCTAAGTTGGGACAACTCTGAGAGGTCATCCTAGTGCTTAAAGAGTTCCCCGTGGCATCAACTGAGGCCTTTATTGGGATGGCATTACAACTTGACTTCTACCCAATCCCAGTTTCTTCTCCTTCTTTCTGTAAATACTGATCATGAGAGCACTCCTTAATCAATCAACTCACTGCTAAACTTCATCTCAAAATCTGACTCCTGGCAGCCTTACCCTATGACAGGAGAAGTCACGCTTTTGAGGTGGAGGTCTCTGACAGCTACTGGTCCCACAAAAACAAGTGGGAAAAGTGTGTCCACCAGGCTGTCAACTCAGCTGGCGAAGAAACTGCTGCATGTCCTGGCTCCGAATTGCTCCCACAGCAAGTGCATGCCTGTCAACAGACACTATAGGAGTATCAAGAATATTTAAAGGAGACTGGGCATGGTGATTCACGCCTATAATCCCAGCACTTTGGGAGGCCAAGGCAGGCTGATCGCTTGAGGTCAGGAGTTTGAGACCAGTCTGGCCAACATGAAGAAATCCCGTCTCTACTAAAAATACAAAAATTAGCCGGGCGTGGTGGTGCACACCTGTAGTCCCAACTACTCAGGAGTCTGGGGCATGAGAATCCTTTGAAGCCGGGAGGTGGAGGTTGCAGTGAACCAAGAATGTGCCACTGCACTCCAGTCTGGGCGACAGAACAAGACTCTGTCTCAAAAATAAATAAATAAATAAATAAATAAATAAATATGCCGGGTGCAGTGGCTCATGCCTGTAATCCTAGCACTTTGGGAGGCTAAGGCAGGCAGATCACGAGGTCAGGAGATCAAGACCATCCTGGCTAACACGGTGAAACCCCGTCTCTACTAAAAATACAAAAATCAGCCAGGTGTGGTGGCGGGCGCCTGTAATCCCAGCTATTTGGGAGGCTGAGGCAGGAGAATCGCTTGAACCTGGGGGGTAGAGTTGCAGTGAGCCGAGATCGCCACTGCACTCTAGCCTGGGCGAAAGAGCAAGACTCTGTCTCAAAATAAATAAATAAATAAATAAATAAATAAATAATAAAAATATTTAAAAGAGTCTGAGGGTGGGAGGAGAGAAAGAGAGAAACTCTCATAGACAAAAAGCTTGTAGCTTTAAAAATTTGTCTTTGAGTTAATCTTACCTAGTTATCCTTGGCATGTGAAGTCACATAGACTTTAAGCAAGTTCTTTATTTTGGGTTAGCTACTTAATTTTTCTGAGGCGGCTTCCTCATCTATAAAGCAGAAAGGCACAATCAGCCTCACAAGCTTGTCGTGGGTTGAAACATCAGTTGCCTAGTAGTCCCAAACCTGGCCTTTGGTAGACACTTGGTAAGAATTTATTTATCTTGTATATCCTCCATTCTCCTCATGCCATTTTCCAGATTCCAGGAAAACCACTGCTTTTCTTTTTGTTGTTGTTTTCTGATTGGCTCCATCCATCCCAATGTTTTTCTGGGGATTCTGTTTCAGGCTGAGGGTATCTGAGGGTGTTTGGCCACCCATCTTCAGACTAAAGGATCTCTCTCTAGATGGCTGGTCTCATCAATTCAGTCCTATACATTTTAGTTCTGGAGCGGGTGCACTTCATTGTAATCCCCCTGGGAACTGAGACAACCCAGCAATGTCCAAGTGTGATTATTTTCATTTTAAATCTAGGCTCTGCTCTTGGTTTCATGTGCAGAAGTCATTTCTCCCAACTAAACTGTAAGTTCTGTGAGGGCAGTTAGCACATCATCTCTTGTAACCTATAGGATCTAGCCTGGAGGAAGAATTTTTTGCCAAATTACTTGGGGTTGTGACAAAGAAACTAAGAGAATAAGCCATGTTCTTAAAAATTAATATTTCCTGGAATCTTCCCAATCACTATGTGGCAATTTCCAAGCCACTTTAGGTTTTTTTGTTATTGTTGTTTATTTTTTGAGACAGAATCTGGCTGTGTTGCCCAGGCTGAAGTGCAGTGAGGCAATCTCAGCTCACTGCAGCCTCTGCCTCCTGGGTGATTCTTATGATCTGGGAAGTTTGGCGAATATCAGAGTGGACCCTGTTATGGATCTAAATAGAAAGGACCATGCCACTGGAGACTGGATCCTGACATTTCTTGAAGGTCATCAGAATTTGTATTTATCACAAATTCTTGAAGCCAAGGAACTAATTCTAAACTTATATCTCAGACCTATATCCTACTAATTCTCCCTATCCCCTCTCTCTGTTTTTTTCTATCACCATCTGACATACTATTTGCTTATTTGTCAATAAAGATAGGAATTTTGTTTTGTTAACTGCTGTGTCTTTATCAAGACTGTGGGAAGTATGGTGTATAGTATAGCAAATGCAAAAAAAATAGTTGTCATATTAATTAATGTTTCTCCAGTTGGGAAATGGCTTCTGATATCCTGACTCTGTTACCCACTACCTACTTCCACTGAAACGCCTCATGGGAACTTTAAACTTACGTCCAAGATTGAGCTCATCATTTCTCCCATCTCAGCCCAAACCGTGTCTTCTTCCAGTGTTCCATGGCTTGGAAAATAGACTCACCAACCACCCTGCTGCTCAGGTTGGAGTCATCCTTGACTCCCCCAAATCTATATACTGCCAGCCACTAAGGCTTTTTCATTCTACCTGTCATCCAGCTCTCAAATCTGTCCTCATTTCTCCAGCATCTTAGTTCAACTCATCATTATCTCTTACCTGGATTATTATTATTATTTGAGATGAAGTCTCACTCTGTTGCCCAGGCTGGAGTGCAATGGCGTGATCTTGGCTCACTGTAACCTCCACCTCACGGGTTCAAGCAGTTTTCCTGTCTCAGCCTCCTGAGTAGCTGGGATTACAGGCATGCACCATGACACCCAACTAATTTTTTTTTATTTTTAGTGGAGACGGGGTTTCACCATGTTGGCCAGGCTGGTCTCGAACTCCTGACCTCAGGTGATCTGCCCACCTCAGCCTCCCAAAGTGCTGAGATTACAGGCGTGAGCCACCACACCTGGCTGCCTGGATTATTGCAGAAAAGATTCCTCTAGTCTTAACCTCCTCCCCAGTCCATTTTCCTTACGGAGGGATTTTTCTAAAATATTAATCTAATAATCTTTACATAAACCTTCTGATGGTTCCATATTATTTTTAGATGTAGTTTAATTGACTTAATTTGACAGACTAGGCCCTTCATGACCAATTTCTGTCATCTTCTTCCCCATCTCCTTGACCTCTTGATCCGACAAAAGAAACTATTCATTTTTCAAACAGATCAGCAGTGGCGAACCAAGAGTGGAATGGTGAGAGCAATCTGCCTGGGTGAGGGCAGGAATGGGATGCATTGTTTCACAGAACATCCACTTCAGACATGGTCACTGTGCAACACAGAGCACCATATATCCCACTCTCCAGCTTCTTTATCAATTACAATTTTGGTCTTTGGTCTCTCCCACTGTAAGACTTATTAAAATGTCAAATCATAGAATTGCGTCCACTTTCTAATGGCACCCAATCCAGAGTAAATCCCTGCTTCCTTAGACCCTCCTGCAAATTACCCAACTAAAGCCCAGATCCAAACCAAATAGGTTTTTTCTAATATCCTATTTCTGAGACATCCCATGGGTCCTCATGGTGTGTGTCCACCCTCTATGCAAACAAATAATAAACCCAACTTGTTCAATTGCAGATTAGCTGATGATGTGTGCCCGTAGTCTCAGCCTCTCAAGTAGCTGGAACTTCAGGTGTGCACCATCACGCCCAGCTAATTTGTGTCCCTTGTCATTCTTGGCTGAAGGGAATTCATAAAATACAAACAACAAATCTTTCGTAAGTCTTAAGTACTAAACAATTGCTGCAATTACTGTTAATTTTAATTATATGTATATAATTAATATATATAACTTTCAAATTAGCCCAATTTTATTACTTATCTCTTAATAATCATTGCAGTCTTTGTAAAAGGTACTTTGGAACACTCAAGTATACAGTCAAGTCCCATGCATATGAGCTCAGCTCTATGTATTTGTCTCAAGAGTAAGTTTACAATCATTTGGAATCATTCTTGCTCTCAAGTCTTCAGCTCCCAGCATACTACATATTTCTGTGAATATGTATCTTACTACATATTCTAGTGAAAGGAGAAATTGTCCACATGTACAAAGTACCAACCTCTCTTGTCAGTATACTTGAAATAACAATAACAGTACAGTGATTGTCAAGTCTAAGAAACACAATTTTTAACACAAAAGCTCCAAATGGAAACATTCAGAAGTGTCTAGAGTCAGAGGGCAAAAGACATGAAAAGTATTGCACCTTGTGGAATTTATTATGAAGTGGAATTTTTATGAATCTTTACCCTATTTGATTTTTGTTGCTTCATGTGAAAGAAACTTTTCAATAAAATGAATAAAAATGTTCTTTGATCAACTGTAAGTGAAGATGGGTTGAAAAATCTAGCTATACTGATTGTTGGATGGGAACATGCAGATAAAACCAGTTTTGATGTAGTCATTGATAAATCTGCAGAAGTTAAATCTCAAAAACAGAAATTATAATGTTATTATTATTCAGCTACAGAACAATACATAGGTATTAGTTTTTCCCCTTTAAAAAATACATTATGAATTTTAAACATCATTTTATTACTCTTTTCCTTTTTCTGTCATAGTATCTATTTAATTTTATTTCTTTACATTTTACAGGCCAGGTGCAGTGGCTCACGCTTGTAATACCAGCACTTTGGGAGGCCAGGGCGAGTGGATCACTTGAATCCAGGAGTTTGAGACCAGCCTGGGCAACATGGCAAAACCCCGTCTCTATAAATAAATAAAATTTACAGGCATCATTATATATATATGATATTATATAAAAGAAATTTTTCACTATTTTCATTTTTCTAGCCATTATTTTCTTTCTTTTATCTTATGATTCTTACCAAATAATTTTGTTGAATAGAGAAGGGGGCATTTAAAAAGAATCTGCTCTGAATACCCAACTCATTAAATACACTCCACAGAACAGACTTGCTCAGCCTCAGGACCTCAGCCTCGATTTTTCCCCCCATTTCTTGCCAAGTAACCTCCACTCATCCTCAGGCCTTAGCTAAAATGATATTTCTTCTGGGAAATATTTCTTCTGGGAAAACACCTTTAAACCTTTTCCAGTCAGAGCCCCTGTTACATTTTCCTCTGGGCCTATACTTCCTTTTTGTATTGTCAATGTTTGTTCAATTGTTTATTACCATGGCTAGCTTGTGAGTGGCATAAGGAAAGGGTCTGTATCTTGTTTACTCAATAAATGTTTGTTGAGTGCACTAAATTATGAATCCCCTCCCATGACATTTGAGGAAACAAAGCAAGTAAGTAATTGGCGTTAGCTACACAGTGAGTCTTTGGATAAAATTCCCAAAGCAAGAAGCCTCTAAATATAGAAATTCCCACAGCAGGCTTGTGTTGTAACAATCAATAGAGCCAACTGGTTTTTGTTTTTTTTTTTTTGAGACCAAGTTTCCCTCTGTCACCCAGGCTGGAGAATAGTGGCACAATCTCAGCTCACTGCAGCCTCCGCCTCCCAGTTCAAGTGATTCTCCTGACTCAGGCTCCTGGGTAGTTGGGACTACAGGCACCTGCCACCACGCCCAGCTAGTTTCTATATTTTTAGTAGAGACAGGGTTTCACCACGTTGGCCAGCCTGATCTTAAACTCTTGACCTCAAGTGATCCACCTGCCTTGGCCTTCCAAAGTGCTGGGATTACAGACATGAGCCACCACACCTGGCCAATAGAGCCAATGTTACCTTCCCTCTATTCTTTCCCTTTCCTTTCTTCCTTTCCTTCCTTCCTTTCTTCCTTCCTTCCTTCCTTCCTCCCTCCCTCCCTCTGTCTCTCTCTCTCTCTTTCTTTCTTTTTTCTTTTTCTTTCTTTCTTTCTTCTTTTTTTCTTTCTTTTCTTTTCTTTCTTTCTTTCCTTCCTTCCTTCCTTCTTTCTTCTGTCACCCAGGCTGGAGTGCTGAGAGGTGCTCATGGCTCACTGCAGCCTCAGCCTCCTAGGCTCAAGCAATCCTCCCACCTCAGCCTCCCTAATAGCTGGGTGTACAGGTGCACACCATCACACCTGGCTAATTTTTGTATTTTTTGTAGAGAGAAGGTTTCACCATGTTGCCCAGTCTGGCCTTGTGCTCCTGAGCTCAAGCAATCTGCTGCCTTGGCCTCCCACAGTGCTGGGATTACAGGTCGGAGCCATCGCACCTGATCCTTCTATTCTTTCAATCCCTGCCTCTCTCTACCCTCTGATACCACAGAGGTACCCCAGGAAAATCAATGTAAAGATAAAGAAGGTGAAAATCCACTAGAGATGCCTAAAAACAAATTTAATACCAGAAGGGAATAGGGATTGGGGAAAAAGAGAAGATGAGGTATAGGAAATGTCCTTGACCCTAAAGTAGACCTATGAGAAGCTAGCACTTCCCTTCTTACTCCCTGACCCTGCTGGGGACATAGTTCTCAGAATTAGGAGGAGTGAAGGGATAATAAACTTGGGTCTTCAAAGGCCACCCCAAAAAAAACCTAGAGGAAAGAAAAGACAAGACTGACTCCTAGAGTGAGGATCAGAGAGTGTCCAGTTTTCCTGAGGGTCCACTGCTAGCCCAGGTCAGCATGTATCAAAAGAGAAGAGCTCAGGCCTCCTGTCCAGGAAATGTCTGGAGGTCTCTTGTCTTTAGCACTTTAACACGCGAATTCAGCTGGGCGTGGTGGCTTACACCTGTAATCCCAGCACTTTGGAAGGCCGAGGTGGAAGGATTGCTTGGGCCCAGGAGTTCAAGACCAGCCTGGGCAACATAGTGAGACCCTTGTGTCTACAAAATAAAAATTAAAAAAAAAAAAAACTAGCCAAGCAAAGTGGCATGCACCTGTAGTCCTACCTACTTGGGAGACTGAGGTGGGAGGATTGCTTAAGCCTAGGAGTTTGAGACCAGCCCGGACAACTTTGTGAGACCCCCAACTCTACAAAAAAAAAAAAAAATTAAAAAATTAACCCGGCATGGTGGCATGTACCTGTAGTCCCAGCCACTCAGGAGGCTGAGGTCGGAGGAGGCTTGAGCCCAGGAGGTAAAGGCTGCAATGAGCTATGATAGTACCACTGCACTCTGGCCTGGGTGACAGAGTGAGACCCTGTTTCAAAAAAGAATACAAAACAAACCCAAAAATAAACAAAAACAAAACAAAACAAAAAATAAACCAATGAGGACTCAGGGTGAGGAAACACACGTGGCTTACGTTGCTGAGAGCCCTTGAGTCACTTGGGTTCAAGGATGACATCCAACCCATAGGGTGCCTCACAGGGGATCCTGAGCAGCCCCACAGCCTTGACCATCAAAGTTGCCCCCAGAAAGTGTGGGTGATTTAACTGGCTTCCCCGGTAGAGAAACACAGCATTCCATGTTGAATTGCTGTAGTGATTAAAATACACATTTTGAGGCAGAAAAGGATTCTTACATTATAGCAGGACTGAGAACTCACATGTCAGGCTGGAGCCTGATACAAATTAAAAAATGAGTAACAAACCCTTCCGGAGAGGAGCTTAGAATGGAAACACTGACGGGATATAAGTATGATCTGGATTTTGATCACTACATTCTATTGAAGACACCTCCAGTATACAGTAGTTATGTAAAATACCTGTACACTGTTGTCCAGTGGCATTTTAGAAAAGCATTAGGGTAAAGTTAATTTTAAGAGCCTCAAAAACCATAGTAATGATTAAATGAGGAAACCAACACTGCATTCTTTTTGCTGCAAAGAAATTCAAGAGAGGCGGAAAGAAGAGGGTGACTGGTGGCAATCCACTCAGGTCCTGTCTTTTTTTCCTTCACTTCTAAGAAGTTCTCAGCTTTCACAGTCTATGTTGAAGTTCTAATTGGACAACTGGTATACATGTGTAGCTTGATCCACAGAACTTTCCCAACAGACATACAACATAAGTCACAATTACTGCTCTCAAAGAGTTAACAATCTAGTGCTAGAGTAATTCAAATGCACAGAGTACCAATATAAAAAGCTAGGCATTATTGATTGGTGCCTTAAAACTCCTGATTTAGTGGAAGGATTAGTAGAAGTAAATGAAAACAAAAGGCTTAAAAGATGACTAAAACCCTTATGAAGAGACAAAGATGTGGTGTATTTAGACCATGCCAGTCAAAGGGGCCAAAGAGCAAGAACTATGGTCAGGCAAGGTGGCTCATGCCTGTAATCCCAGCATTTTGGGAGGCCGAGGTGGGTGGATCACCTGAGGTCAGGAGTTCAAGACCAGTCTGGCCAACATGGTGAAACCCCATCTTTACTAAAACTACAAAAAATGACTGACTCTCTTTTCAGACTCAGCCCGCCTGCGCACAGATGAAATAAACAGCCATGTTGCTCACACAAAGCCTGTTTGGTGGTCTCTTCACATGGACACATGAGACATTTGGCGCCGAAGACCCAGGTCAGTGGGACTCCTTCAGGAGACCAGTCCCCTGTCCTCACCCTCACTCCATGAAGAGATCCACCTACGACCTAGGGTCCTCAGACCAACCAGCCCAAGGAACATCTCACCGATTTTAATTCGGGTAAGCGGCCTCATTTTACTCTCTTCTCCAACCTCTCTCACTATCCCTCAACTTCTTTCTCCTTTCAATCTTGGCACCACCTTTCAATCTCTCCCTTCTCTTTTTTTTTTTTTTTTTTTTGAGACGGAGTCTCGCTCTGTCACCCAGGCTGGAGTGCAGTGGCGCGATCTGGGCTCACTGCAACCTCTGCCTCCTGGATTCAAGCAATTCTCCTGCCTCAGCCTCCAGAGTAGCTGGGATTACAGGCATATGCCATCACGCCCGGCTAATTTTTTTGTATTTTTAGTAGAGACAGGGTTTCACCATATTGGTCAGGCTGGTCTCAAACTCCTGACCTTGTGATCCACCCACCTCGACCTCCCAAAGTGCTGGGATTACAGGTGTGAGCCACTGCACCCAGCCTCTCCCTTCTCTTAATTTCAATTCTTTTCATTTTCTGGTAGAGACAAAGGACACACATTTTATCCGTGGACCCAAAACTCCGGTACCGGTCACGGACTTGGGAAGGCAGCCTTCCCTTGGTGTTTAATCATTGCAGAGACACCTCTCTGATTATTCACCCATGTTCCATTGGTGTCTGATCTCCATAGGGATGCCTGCCTTGGTCATTCACCCACATTCCCTTGGTGGCAAGTCAATTGCGGGGACGCCTGCTTTGGCTGCTCACCCACGTTGCAGCCCAGAGCTGCTCCCCACCCCCCTTCTCCGTGTCTCTACCCTTCTCTTTAAACTTGCCTCCTTCACTATGGGCACCTTCCACCCTCCATTCCTCCTTCTTCTCCCTTAGCCTGTGTTCTCAAGAACTTAAAACCTCTTCAACTCTCACCTGACCTAAAATCTGAGCATCTTATTTTCTTCTGCAATACCGCTTGGCCCCAATACAAACTTGACAGTAGTTCCAAGTGGCCAGAGAATGGCACTTTCGATTTGTCTATCCTACAAGATCTAGATAATTTTTGTCAAAAAAATGGGGAAATGGTCTGAGGTGCCTGACGTCCAGGCATTCTTTTACACATTGGTCCCGCCCGAGTCTCCGCTCACAATGAGACTCATCCCAAATCTTTCTTCTTTCTCTCGTGTCTGTTCCTTCAGTCTCCACCCCAAGCTCTGAGTCCTTTGAATCCTTCTTTTCTATGGAATCATCTGACCTCTCCCCTTCTCCCCAGGCTGCTCCTGGCCAGGCCAAGCCAGGTCCCAATTCTTCCTCAGCCTCTGTTCCCCCCACCCTAAAATCCTTCTATCACCTTCCCTCCTCACACCTGCTCTGGCTTACAGTTTCGTTCCGCGACTAGCCCTACCCGACCTGTCCAAAAATTTCCTCTTAAAGAGGTGGCTGGAGCTAAAGGCATAGTCAAGGTTCATGCTCCTTTTTCTTTATCCGACCTCTCCCAAATCAGTTAGCGTTTAGGCTCTTTTTTATCAAATATAAGAACTCAACCCAGTTCATGGCCCATTAGCAGCAACCCTTAGACGCTTTACCACCCTAGACCCAGAAGTTCCTGAAGGCTGCCTTACTCTTAATATGCATTTTATTACCCAATCCCCTCCCAGCATTAGAAAAAGCTCTAAAAATTAGATTCCGGCCCTCAAACCCCACAACAGGACTTAATTAACCTCGCCTTCAAGGTGTACAATAATAGAGTAGAGGCAACGTATTTCTGAGTTGCAATTACTTGCCTCCACTGTGAGAGAAACCCCAGCCACATCTCCAGCACACAAGAACTTCAAAACGCCTGAACCTCAGCGGCCAGGTGTTCCTCCAGGACCGCCTCCCCCAGGATCTTGCTTCCAGTGCCGGAAATCTGGCCACTGGGCCAAGGAATGCCCGCAGCCTGGGATTCCTCCTAAGCCGTGTCCCATCTGTGTGGGACCCCACTGGAAATCAGACTGTCCAACTCGCCCGGCAGCCACTCCCAGAGCCCCCGGAACTCTGGCCCAAGGCTCTCTGACTGACTCCTTCCCAGATCTTCTTGGCTTAGCGGCTGAAGACTGACGCTGCCCAATCACCTCAGAAGCCTCCTGGACCATCACAGACACTTTGGGTAACTCTTACAGTGGAGGGTAAGTCCGACCCCTTCTTAATCAACACGGAGGCTACCAACTCCCCATTACCTTCTTTTCAAAGGCCTGTTTCCTTTGCCTCCATAACTGTTGTGGGTATTGACGGCCAGGCTTCTAAACCCCTTAAAACTCCCCAACTCTGGTGCCAACTTGAACAATATTCTTTTATGCACTCCTTTTTAGTTATCCCCACCTGCCCAGTTCCCTTATTAGGTCGAGACATTTTAACTAAATTATCTGCTTCCCTGACTATTCCTGGGTTACAGCCACACCTCATTGCTGCCTTTTGCCCCGGTTCAAAGCCTCCTTCACATCCTCTCCTTGTATCTCCCCACCTTAAACCACAAGTATAGAATGCCTCTACTCCCTCCTTGGCAACCGATCATGCACCCCTTACCATCCCACTAAAACCTAATCACCCTTACCCCACTCAATGCCAATATCCCATCCCACAGCACGCTTTAAAAGGATTAAAACCTGTTATCACTCACCTGTTACAGCATGGCCTTTTAAAGCCTATAAACTCTCCTTAGAATTCCATTTTACCTGTTCAAAAACTGGACAAGTCTTACAATTAGTTCAGGATCTGCAACTTATCAACCAAGTTGTTTTGCCTATCCACCCTGTGGTGCCAAACCCATATACTCTCCTATCCTCAAAACATCCCTCCACAACCCCTCCATAACCCATTATTCTGTTCTGGATCTCAAACATGCTTTCTTTACTATTCCTTTGCACCCTTCATCCCAGCCTCTCTTCACTTTCACTCAAACTGACCCTGACACCCATCAGGCGCAGCAAATTACCTGGGCTATACTACCGCAAGGTTTCACAGACAGCCCCCATTATTTCAGTCAAGCCCAAATTTCTTCCTCATCCATTACCTATCTCGACATAATTCTTCATGAAAACACACGTGCTCTCTCTGCTGATTGTGTCCGGCTAATCTCCCAAACGCTTCTACAAAGCAACAACTCCTTTCCTTCCTGGGCATGGTAGGATACTTTCGCCTTTAGATACCTGGTTTTGCCATCCTAACAAAACCAATATATCAACTCACAAAACCAAACGTAGCTGACCCCATAGATCCTAAATCCTTTCGCCACTCCTCTTTCTGTTGCTTAAAAAGAGCCCTAGAAGCTGCCCCCACACTAGATCTCCCTAACTCATCCCAACACTTTTCATTACACACAGCCGAAGTGCACGGCTGTGCAGAGTTCTTACACAAGAGCCAGGACCGTGCCCTGTAGCCTTTCTTTCCAAACAACTTGACCTAACTGTTTTAGCCTAGCCCTCATGTCTGCATGTGGTGGCCGCCGCCACCCTAATACTTTTAGAGGCCCTAAAAATCACAAAATATGCTCAACTCACTCTCTACAGCTCTCATAACTTCCAAAATCTATTTTCCTCCTCACACCTGACGCATATACTTTCTGCACCCCGGCTCCTTCAGCTATACTCACTCTTTGTTGAGTCTCCCACATTACCATTGTTCCTGGCCCAGTCTTCAATCTGGCCTCCTACATTATTCTGGATACCACACCTGGCCCCCATGACTGTATCTCTCTGATCCACCTGACACTCACCCCATTTCCCCATATTTCCTTCTTTCCTGTTCCTCACCCTGATCACATTTGGCTTATTGATGGCAGTTCCACCAGGCCTAATCGCCACTCACTAGCAAAGGCAGGCTGTGCTATAGTATCTTCCACATCTATCATTGAGGCTACCACTCTGCCCCCCTCCACTATCTCTCAGCAAGCCAAACTCATTGCCTTAACTCGGAGCCTTACCCTTGCAAAGGGACTATGTGTCAATATTTATACTGACTCTAAATATGCCTTCCATATCTTGCACCACCATGCTATTTTATGGGCTGAAAGAGGTTTCCTCACTACACAAGGGTCCTCCATCATTAATGCCTCTTTAATAAAAATTCTTCTCAAGTCCACTTTACTTCCAAAGGAAGCTGGAGTCATACACTGCAAGGGCCACCAAAAGAGGTCAGATCCCATCGCTCAGGGCAACGCTTATGCTGATAAGGTAGCTAAAGAAGCAGCTAGAATTCCAACTTCTGTCCCTCACGGCTAGTTTTTCTCCTCATCATCGGTCACTCCCACCTACTCCCCCGCTGAAACTTCCACCTATCAATCTCTTCCCACACAAGGCAAATGGTTCTTAGACCAAGGAAAATTTCTCCTTCCAGCCTCACAGGCCCATTCTATTCTGTCGTCATTTCATAACCTCTTCCATGTAGGTTACAAGCTACTAGCCCATCTCTTAGGACCTCTCATTTCCTTTCCATCATGGAAATCTATCCTCAAGGAAATCACTTCTCAGTGTTCCATCTGCTATTCTACTACCCCTCAGGTATTGTTCAGGACCCCTCCCTTTCCTACACATCAAGCTCGGGGATTTGCCCCTGCCCAGGACTGGCAAATTGACTTTACTCACATGCCCCGAGTCAGAAAACTAAAATACCTCTCGGTCTGGGTAGACACTTTCACTGGATGGGTAGAGGCCTTTTCCACAGGGTCTGAGAAGGCCACCGCGGTCATTTCTTCCCTTCTGTCAGACGTAATTCCTTGGTTTGGCCTTCCCACCTCTATACAATCTGATAACAGACCGGCCTTTATTAGTCAAATCACCGAAGCAGTTTATCAGTCTCTTGGTATGCAGTGGCGCCTGGTTTTACCTCAAACTGCCACCCTTAAGTCTCTCCTTAAGTGGATAGAATATCTTCAGTGACAAAGTACACTCCAATACTTTCACCCTGATGAAGTCCTATTCTTTACTTTTATACTTACTCTAATTCTCATTCCCGTTCTTATGACACCCTCTACCTCTCCCCAGCTATCTCCACCACACTATCAAACTCACTCTTTCCTAGCCATTTCTAATCCTTCTTTAACAAACAATTGCTGGCTTTGCATTTCTCTTTCCTCCAAAATTGCCAAGGCCTCGACTTAGTCACTGCCAAAAAAAGAAGACTGTATATTTTTAAATGAAGAATGCTGTTTTTACCTAAATCAATCTGGCATGGTATATGACAACATAAAAAAACTCAAGGATAGAGCCTGAACTTGTGCCAACCAAGCAAGTAATTATGCTGAACCCCCTTGGACGCTTTATAATTGGATGTCCTGGGTACTCCCAATTCTTTGTCCTTTAACACCTGTTTTTCTCCTTCTCTTATTTGGACCTTGTGTCTTTCGTTTAGTTTCTCAATTCATACAAAATCGCATCCAGACCATCACCAATAATTCTATACAATAAATGCTCCTTCTAACAGCCCCACAATATCACCCCTTGCCCCAAAATCTTTCTTCAGTTTAATCTCTCCCACTCTAGGTTCCCACGCCGCCCGTAATCCCGCTTGAAGCAGCCCTGAGAAACATCGCCCATTATCTCTCCATACCTCCCCCCAAAATTTTCGCCACCTCAACACTTCACCACCATTTTGTTTTGTTTTTCTTATCAATATAAGAAGACAGGAATATCAGGCCTCTGAGTCCAAGCTAAGCCATCATATCCCCTGTGACTAGCACATATACATCCAGATGGCCTGAAGCAACTGAAGATCCACAAAAGAAGTGAAAATAGCCTTAACTGATGACATTACATGATTGTGATTTATTTCTGCCCCAACCTAACTGATCAGTGTACTTTGTAATCTCCCCTACCCTTAAGAAGGTTGTTTGTAATTCTCCCCACCCTTGAGAATGTACTTTGTGAGATCCACCCCCACCCGCAAAACATTGCTCTTAACTCCACCGCCTATGATAATCCACCACACACACACACAAAAATTAGTTGGGCAAGGTGGTGGGCACCTGTAATCCCAGATACTCAGGAGGGTAAGGCAGGAGAATTGCTTGAACCCAAGAGGCAGAGGTTGCAGTGAGCTGAGATCTCGCCATTGCACTCCAGCCTGGGCAACAAGAGCAAAACTGTCTGAAAAAAAAAAAAAGAAAAAGAAAGAAAGAACTATGGCATGGAGGCCCATAAGGTCTGATTGGGGCAAAGCTCTAGAGGAAAGTAGTAGAAACTTGTGATGAGTATGAGGCTGGCCTGGAGACAAAGACTGGAACAATAGCCCATGAATGCCATGCTAAAGACTTAAAACAATAAGACTGCATTATCCACTGAGGGTTTATTATCAGAAAGTGGTCCTATCCTAGTTGTGTTAATGTCTTCAACAACAGCAGAACTGATAATGCCCTCAGTGACAGAATTGTCCACCCTGCCCTGATTTTTTTTCTTTGCTGGAGTCTCACTCTGTCACCCAGGCTGGAGTGCAGTGGCGTGATCTCGGCTCACTGCAAGCTCCGCCTCCCGGGTTCACACCATTCTCCTGCCTCAGCCTCCCGAGTAGCTGGGACTACAGGCGCCCACCACGCCCGGCTAATTTTTTGTATACCCCGCTCTGATTTTTAATGAGATGTGCTGCAGATGCCTTTTTGTAGACTGTAAATCACTTTACACTCCTCTTTCAAATCCTTTTTATTTTTTTCTGATATAATATCTCATTTTGTCACCCAGGCTGGAGTGCAGTGGCATGATCTTGGCTCACTGCAACTTCTACCTCTTGGGCTCAGGCTATCCTCCCACCTCAGCCCCTCAACTAGCTGGGTCTACAGGTGTGCACCACCATGCTCAGCTAATTTTTGTATTTTTTGTAGAGACAGAGTTTTGTCATGTTGCCCAGGCTGGTCTCGATCTCCTGAGCTCAAGTAATCTGCCTGCCTCAGCCTCCTAAATTGCTGGAATTACAGGAGTGAGCCACTGCACCTGGCCTCAAATCCTTTTATTTTACACACTTCCCCTGAGATATTCTTTAGGCTCAACCTCAAGCTAGGCCTGGTCAAGAAGTTTGCAAATGAGACTTAAGAAACCAAAACAAAAAAGAAAAAAGTTGGGCCCGGTGGGTCACGCCTGTAATCCCATCACTTTGGGAGGCATAGGTGGGTGGATCATGAGGTCAGGATTTCGAGACCAGCCTGGCCAATTATGGTGAAACCCCATCTCTACTAAAAATACAAAAATTATCCAGGCGTGGTGGGGGACAGCTGTAATCCCAGCTACTCAGGAGGCTGAGGCAGGAGAATCATTTGAACCCAGGAGGCGAAGGTTGCAGTGAGCCAAGATTTCGCCACTGCACTCCAGCCTGGGTGACAAAGTGAGACTCCATCTCAAAAAAAAAAAAAAAAAAAAAAAAAGAATTAGGCCACCTAACCTCTGCAGTTTTGTTTTGTTTTGTTTTTGTCCTTTTCCATCTTGGGCCTCAGCCAAAGGCAAGCTGAGGGCTTCAGACCAGGGAGAATTGTCTGATCTCAGGATGCTCAACATCACGGCCAATTTGGTTCCACGCATTGGTACTCAGGGAAGGCTGTGTTCAGGAGGGCAAAAGTGCCAATTTAAAATCTCCCTATTTTCTTCCTCCAGGGTCCTTAGTCTTTGTAAAATGAATTTGTTTTAATTTTCTGAAAGCTTTCAGTTGCATGTGTGCACACACTAGCATGTTCACATGTGTGCATCTGTACACCAAATCCTCAGAGTCAGCACACGTGAGGTTCTCCTTTCCCTGGTGGGAATCCAAAGAAAAGGAAGCCTGGGAAAAAGATTAGTCTTTGAAATTCACTGAAAGATTCCATTCCACTGCTTTTATGCGAAAGACCTACTACCTTACAGAAATCTAAATTCCTCTGCCTGTAGATGCAGTCTGTCGCTACTGCATCGCTGTCCATGGTGCTGACACACCACCATCGGCTAAGTAGACACAATTGTTTCTCTTAATTATGGGACCCTGGTGATGATGGATTGAAGGTCCTGTTGAGCGCTTATGTCAAAATGGTCATAGTTGTGTATATTTTATATTCTCTCTGAAGAATAACTTTACTATATTGCAGAACAAAACAAAATTATGATATATGTATTCCACTGTATGTAAAAGATTCACATACACTGAGAATTCTATCATGTTCAGTTAATTATAAAACTTTCCCCTCTGAAAGTCATATGTTCTATCCACCCTAGCCAGTTTGGGAAGCTATAACAAAGTACCATAGACTGGGTGGCTTATAAACAACATGAATGTATTTTTCACAGTTCTAAGATAAGGGCGACAGCATGGTTGGATTCTGGTGAGGACCTTCTTCTGGGTTGTGTACTGCCAACTTCCCATAATATCTTCACATGATGGAGATGGGCAAGCTAGCTCTCTGGACTCTCTCTCTTTTTTTTTTTTTTTTTTTTTTTTGAGATAGGGCTCCCCTCTGTCATCCAGGCTGGAGTGCAGTGGCGTGATCTCAGCTCACTGCAACTTCTGCCTCCTGGGCTCAAGAGATCCTCCCACCTCAGCCTCTGGAGTAGCTGGGAAAATAGGCACATGCCACCACACCTGGCTAATTTTTTATATTTTTAGTAGGGATGAAGTCTCGCCATGTTGGCCAGGCTGGTCTTGAACTGAGCTCAAGCGATCCACCTGCCTCAGCCTCCCAAAGTGCTGGGATTACAGGCGTAAGCCACCATGCCCAGCCCTCGGGCATCTTCTCATAAGAGTATGGATCTCATTCTTTTGGGCTCCACCCTCATGACCTAGTCACCTCACAAAGGCCCCACCTCTAAGTACCATCACATTGGGAATTAAATTTCAACACACGAATTGGCAAGTTACACAATCATTCAGTTGATTGCACTACCTTCCACCATATCTCTACTTAAAACTCCGCCTGGCTTTGAAAGTCCTCTGCAATCTGGTCCTAATACCTGCATATCCTTATCTGCTACTGCTTTCAGCACGCACCCTCAGCAGCAGTGACAGCAATGACCTTCTCACTCTTCACATGCCACTGTAATTCCCCTGTACTTCTTGGCAACTTCTGATTCCCAGCCTGTAATTCCCCTCCTTTGCTATGACTTTCCTCCCTCATCATACAAGCCCCGCCAGGTTTTGAGGCCCAGCCCCTACCCTGCCTCCTCCATGAAACCTTCCTTGGAAATCCAGACATGTTTGCATCTTCCTCTTTTCCAATTTCCTTCAGACTTTATCAGTGGCATTTGGCAAATTTGGCAAAATTTTATTGGAGCATAGCACATTTGGAAGGGAATCTCAACTTAGATTTTGTACTAATGTAGTATAATGGAAAGGGTAGGGTGTTTTTGTATCAGGCAATTCTAGACTTCAGTCCTAGCTCCTCCATTCCTCCTCACTCTAGCTTGCCTATGAGTGAGTTAATTTGTCACAGCTTCCTTTCTTCTCTAACCATGAAGAATAATGTTTACCCAATATGTTATAAAAATATATATCGTATAAATTATTTGGCACACAACAGACTCTTCATAAACATGTTTTTGCTATCTTCCTCTTCTGCACTGTAGCGTTTATACCACCTAGCACAATGTTGAACACATACACAGTCGATGTGGCTTTACTGAAATACAAAATTCAGCTTGTCTGCTCAACCTTGCTGTGCGATTCACCTGTAGGAAAAACATCTCTGATCAAACACATTTACAACAGAGAAGTGTCCATGAAGCCTGAGAGAGCAAACATAAGAGAGACCAGTTGGAGAAGATGCTGAAATACTTGGCTCTCATAATGGTTTTGTTCTTAGTCAAGGTCTGCTGAGTGAAAAATACTGTGAGGCCATTCATGGGCATGGCCACTGACAAAGGGTACATGTGGCTGTGGAAACCTGACCCCTGCATAATCTGTGCTCAAAACGCTTTAAAATTCAAAATGTAATGTTGGAAGAAATTTCCACTCTTCATAGCATGCCACATTTTGACATTTTTCTCCCGGACATTTCTTATTTTCTATTATCAAAAAGGACAGAATTTCTTCTGAAAAAGAGAAGAGAAAGAAGATACACAGAATATCAGTTTTAAAGTGTTATTTTTGTTCTTTAAAAAGCTTCTCATTGACTTTAAAAGAAAGCTTTTTTCCTTCAGAGATTTATTTTGATAGAATTAGCTGAGCCTTGTCAGGGAGAACAAAATTTTTGTGAGCTTACCATACCAGTAAATTGCCAAATTATATGCTGTAAGGTTTTTGTTTTATTATTTCTGGGTCCAGTCAAAGAGAGAAAAGATTTTGAATCCAGAACTATTAGCATTTAGAGACAAAAGAGAGCCTTCAATGCAGCCATTCCCCAGGAGCTTGTTTTCCCCAGTCCTGCAGGCCCCATCACTCAGGTGGGAAGATGCTCTACTTCCCTCCACATTCTCTCCTGGAGATCCAAGGAGTTTACAAACAGGATCAATTACCTCAGCAAACTCTTTCAAAGGCTTGTAGGTCAGCCTTATGGAGAGCACCCAGACATAAACCCAGCCCCCAATCCTGAAAGAAAAAAGTGAAATTTTCCTGAGAGGATTAAGTCAGTATCCTGGTCACAAACAGGTAGTATAATGCAATGGAAAGGTTTTAGACTTTAAAATCATGAACACAAGGCTGGGTGCAGTGGCTCATGCCTATAATCCCAGCACTTTGGGAGGCTGAGGTGGGTGGATTGCTTGAGTCCTGGAGTTGAAAACCAGGCTGAGCAACATGGCGAGATTCCTGTCTCTACAAAAAAAGACTGAAAATTTAGCTGGGTACTGTGGTGCATGCATGTAGTCCCTGCTACTAGGCAGGCTGAGGTGGGAGGATCACTTAAGCCTAAGAGGCAGAGGTTGCAGTGAGCCAAGATCGTGCCATTGCACTCCAGCCTGGGTGACAGAGTGAGACCCTGTCTCAATAAAATAAAATAAAATAAAATAAAATAAAATAAAATAAAATAAAATAAAATAAAATAAAATAAAATCGCAAACACGTAGATGTGAATTCCAGCTCTACCACTGTCTATCTAGCTCTACTACTTTGGACAAATTACCTAACCTGTCTGAGCCTCAGTTTGCTCATTTGCAAAGAGGAGATAGTAATGTCTACACTGAAAACTCATGGTTAGGATTAAAAATTATGTATGTAAAATGCCTAGTATAGTGGCTTGCACATAGTTGAAGCTCAACATGCTGTTATTATAAATGAAAACTGATACCATGTCATCTGACAGACAAACTTTAAGTGTTGGAGACACCACAGGAAGGCTACAGCGAGTGGGAAGAGGTGGCAACAGCTAGCAAGTTGGTGAGAATGGAGAAATGAACAGGAAGCACATGACGTGGCATCTCATGGAACCTTGGGGGACTTTTTGTTCCAAGTGTGATAGAAAAGCCATAAGGAGTTTTGACCAGAGGAATAAAATTATTAAATTTATGTAATTAAAATATTACTTTGGGCCAGGCACAGTGGCTCACGCCTGTAATCCCAGCACTTTGGGAGGTCGAGGGGCATGGATCACCTGAGGCCAGGAGTTTGAGACCAGCCTGGCCAACATGATGAAACCCTGTCTCTACTAAAAATACAAAAAAATTAGCCAGGCATGGTGGTGGGCCCCTGTAATCCCAGCTGCTCCGGAGGCTGAGGCAAGAGAATCACTTGAACCCAGGAGGAGGAGGTTGCAGTGAGCCAAGATCATGCCCTTGCACTCTAGCCTGGGCAACAAGAGCAAAACTCCTTCTCAAAGCAAACAAACAAAACACAAGACTGGTTGCCATATGGAAAATAGACTGTAGGTGAGCAGTTAGGAGGCTATTCCAGTAGTCCAGGTGAGAGCTGACAGTGGTGGGAGATGATGATCAGAGAGTCAGAAGTGTTTTGGAATGGAATGGTGTCTTCATGGTAGAGCTGACAGACTGAAAAATAGGATGCACTGGGTGTGAGAGAGGGGAGGAAAGAGATGATTTTTAGGTTTTTGTCTGTGGCAAGTGGGAGAAGGAAAGAGTCCTGAATGTGGCCGGGTGCGGTGGCTCACACCTGTAATCCCAGCACTTTGGGAGGCCAAGGCGGGTGGATCACTTGAGGTCAGGAGTTCAAGACCAGCCTGGCCAACATGGTGAAACCCCCGTCTCTACTAAAAATATAAAAAATTAGCTGGGCATGGTGGCAGGTGCCTGTAATCCCAGCTACCCGGGAGGCTGAGGTAGAAGAATCACTTGAACCCAGGAGGCAGAGGTTGCAGTAAGCTAAGATTGTGACAGAGTGAGCCTGGGTGACAGAGTGAGACTCCATCTCAAAAAACAAACACGCAAACAAACAAAACAAAGGAAGAGCCATGAATGAGAAAGAGAAAATTGTGGGAGAAGCAGTTTGAGTCAGGGAGAGTAGGGAATGAAGAGTTCTGCTTCGAACATGAGGTTTAATATATCTATTAACCATTCCAGTGGGGATTGGGGACTGGACCTCAGAGGAGAAGTGGGATAGGAATTTTGATGTCATCATCATAAAGATGGTCTAAAAAGCCACAGCATTAGAGGAAATTGTCAAGGGAAAGAAACCCAAAGATCCCAGGGCACTGAAATTTTTAGAGGTTGAAAAAAGGAAGAAATCCAGTAAACAGACTTAGGAAAAGTATTCACTCCTGGAGTTGGCTACATGAAGGTTATTTGTGGAATGGAGGGGACAAAAGTCTGCTTGGAGTAAGTTCGAGAGTGAATGGAGGGCAGGGCGTGGTAGCTCACGCCTGTAATCCCAGCTCTTTGGGAGGCTGGGGTGGGTGTATCACTTGAGGTCAGGAGATCAAAAACAGCCTGGCCAACATGGTGAAACCCCGTTTCTACTAAAAATACAAAAATTAGCCAGGTGTGGTGGTGTGTGCCTGTAATCCCAGCTACTTGGGAGGCTGAGGCAGGAGAATCGGTTGAAACCAGGAGGCAGAGTTTGCAGTGAGCCGAGATGGTGCCATCACACTCCAGCCTGGGCGACAAAGAGAGACTCTATCCCCCACCACCCACCCCCCAAAAAAGAGTGAATGGAAGCAGAGGATAATCCAGTAGAGAAAACTCTTTTCAGGACTTTCACTGTAAAGAGGGAAAAAGAAGGAGTTTCTAGAGGAAGAAATAGAGTCTAAAGAGTTTTAAATTTTTCTTTTTTTTTAGAGGTGGGGTCTTGCTGTGTTGTCCAGGCTAAAGTGTGGTGTGTGACCATAGCACACTACAGCCTTGAACTCATGGGCTCAAGTGATCCTTCTGCCTCAACCTCTCTCCTGAGTAGCTAGTACTACAGGTGTGCAACTTCACCTAGCTAAAGAGGTTTTTTTAAAGATAGAAATTGAGAATGCATGCTGATGGCGATCACTTAACAAAGAGGAGGAATGAATTGTGCAGGAGAAAGAGAATTTCAGAAGCAAAGTATGTCCTTCAGTAAGCAAGAGGAGGAGGTGAGATCTGAATGTAAATGAGAGGGGCGCTGGCCTTAGACACAATGCATTATAAGAGGAAAGAAGCCCAAGTTTATGGGCACAGATGCAAGGGGCTGGCAGAATAATTGTCTTGCCTCTTTCAGAACAGGGTCTGGGCCAAGGCATATTCCTGGAGAGTACCCTATATTTGGGGGCAGGGGAATATTCTAATAGTGTGAGATTTCACAGTACAAGAAAGAGAAAGTTTTATTTTTCTTCTGGTTCCCTTCCCATCCACCCCTCCTGTAGTCTCTGTGGCTTTTCTAACCAGACTCCAGCATGGACACTGCATGCTAATGAGACAATACTTGGTCCAATCTCAGTCACTCGTTTCTGAATAATTAATCTGGCACTTTACCAGCACTTACGAGCCTTGGTTTTTCTGATGATTAAATAAAAGGCCAAGGCTCTTCACAATTGCCAGCTAGCTCTTCGGCTTGGTTTGGCTTCATGTGATATTAACGCACTGGGGAGTCTGGAAAGATCTGACAGGAGGAGAGCACTCTCCCCGCTTTCGGTCCCCCACCAAACCACAGCTCAGACAGCAGGAGGTTTAGCTCAGTCATGCCAGGAAGATGGAGGAAGAAAGGATGTCCTGGCAATTCCTGCCCCTCACACCCATTTTCAGTGTCACCTGGACCCTCTGGCTTTCCTGAGTCCCTTCCAACTATTCAAGTGCCTTGTTTTTGTTTGCCTTCTGGCAATCCCACATCTTTCTCCTCTAGTAGAATGTTATCAACATCAGCTTAACTTCCCCAGACTACGTGACTCAAGCCCTAAATACAAAACAAAAAAGTCTTCTTTCCCCTGAGAATTTAAAAACAACAACAGGCTAGGCGCTATGGCTGATGCCTATAATCCCAGCATTTTGGGAGGCCGAGGCAGGCAGATCACTTGAGGTAAGGAGTTCGAGACCAGCCTGGCCAATGTGGTGAAACTCTATCTCTGCTATTAATAAGAATACAAAAATTAGCCAGGCGTGGTGGTGCGTGCCTGTAATCCCAGCTACTTGGGAGGCTGAGGCATGAGAATCACTTGAACCTGGGAGGCAGAGGTTGCAGTGAGCAGAGATCACATCACTGCACTCCAGCCTGGGCGACAGAATGAAACTGTCTGAAAACAACAGGTTTCTCTCAGCTTATATTTTTAAATGCCCAACAAAAGCACCACCTTTTAAGCAAGCATCAAGGCTTCTTTAAGGATGACTTTGAACGATGGAAGAGAAAGATCGGTGAGCAACTAGTTTTTGTGAAGTCCTGCTAGCACTGTGGAACTTCCTGAATTCACAAGGGGCATCAAAAGCACTGAGATGGCAGAGATTGCTGTGGCAGAAGCAACTGGAAAATGTCCTGAGACTGAAACACAGACAGATTAACATCACCCTGGTGGACACTAATGACTTGCACTTTGAAATGCCAGAGGCTCATACTGCCAGTTAAGACAAGGAAAAAAACACATTTCTAGTCTCCAAAGACCTTAGATCTTTCCAAATTCTGCAGGCACATGCAGCCATCATGAATTTCTGCAGCAGGGCTGGGCAGCCCCTTCGTACCACTAGGGGAATCATTGCCAGAGTTGCTGTGGGCAGCATAGTCAGTACAGATGAATAAAACAATCACTGAAAACCTCCCAGAGGTTAAGTTAGTAATGATTCAATTTATAATTCAATGCAATCAAGCCTACAGCAGTTACAAATATCAGACTTATTTTAGAGGTACTAGGTAGACCATTATTTCCTCTGAACATTCACAAGCTCAACAAATGGGTTCCCAAACAACTTTTACGATTTACCATCAACAGATAATTAGAATGTCTTTTCAATCACTGGCGTTTGGATAAAGTAATTTTGTCCAAGTGTGTGCATTTCTAGGAAGCAAAGAAAAGTCAAAGAGCAAAGAGCTTGTTGGAAGCTTTCTCAGAAGAAAAATCTTTCAAGAACTGCTTTCAGCTGCAGGAAGGGAACGTTCTTGCACCAATTTGGTAAAATTAATGTGAATTTTGAGTAATGCAGATCAACAAAAGGATATCTGATGTGACTAAGGGAAGAAAGTATCTAGCTAAACATCTAAAATTGCAAAAAGGCAGGAACTGATCACATGTAATATAAATCTCATTATTTTAGGCGCCAATGAATCTAAAATTTACAGATTTCTTTTTTTCTTTTCTTGTCTATTTTTTTTTTCTTGAGACAGAGTTTTGCTCTTATTGCCCAGACTGGAGTGCAATGGCACTATCTCGGCTCACTGCAACCTCCACCTCCCAGGTTCAAGCTATTCTCCTGCCTCAGTCTCCCAAGCAGCTGGGATTACAAGCATGTGCCACCACGCCTGGCTGATTTTGTATTTTTAGTAGAGATGGGGTTTCTCCATGTTGGTCAGGCTGGTCTCGAACTCCCTCCACCTGGGGTCATTACCTCAGGTGGTCCGCCCGCCTCGGCCTCCCAAAGTGTTGGGATTACAGGTGTGAGCCACCATGCCCGGCCAACTTACAGATTTCTAAAGCCAATTTAGCACTTCCAAATCTGGCCAACACCTAACAGTGTACTGCGCCGGGTGTTATAAGCAAGGAGAGAAGTAAAACTGGACCTGTGTTCTCAGGGACTCTGATATAGTTGAGAAGGCAGGACTAACTGAATAAAAGGGGGACTAATAAAATGTTAAATGAATGACCCCAAATGAACCCAAATATGTCTTCTACTGGCCTACCTGCAGTTGTCACCATTAATGCTGTGCCTTTGCATTAAGGCCATTATTTCCAAACGGTACTTTGTAGTGGTTAAACTCATTGGCTTTGGAACCAGCCTGCCAAGGTTTCAAACTTGGCTCAGCCACTTAAGCTGTGTGATCTTGAGCAACCTATCCTTTCTGTAACTAAGTTTCCTCATTTGTAAAAAGTGGTTAGTAATAGAATTCAGGTATTATGTAAATTAACTCTTATGAGTTAATTTACATAATATGCTCAATCAATTTGTAATTCAGTGTGCAACAGAATCACCTGGGGAGTTCATATAATACATATGTTACATATGTTATGGGATCTGTGGAAATTGAAGAAACTAAGGCCTCTAGAGCATCTAATTATATCTGGGGAGACAGTGGTAGTGTGCAGTGTAGAATTTAATTGAGATTTATTTATTTATTTATTTATTTATTTATTGAGATAGAGTCTTGCTCCATCGCCCAGGCTAGAGTTCAGTGTCGCAGTCTTGGCCCAACTGCAACCTTTGCCTCCTGAGTTCGAGGAATCCTCTCACCTCAGCCTCCCAAGTGGCTGGAATTACAAGCATGTACCACCACACCTGGCTAATTTTTGTATTTTTAGTAGACAAGGGGTCTCACCATGTTGGCCAGGCTGGTCTCGAACTCCTGTGATCTGCCTCAAGTGATCTGCCGGCCTCGGCCTCCCAAAGTGCTGAGATTACAGGTGTGAGCCACTGTGCCCGGCTTATAGACTTTTATTTTTGAAAGTCTTATTTCCAAGCTCCTTGGTCGGCAGGCCGTTTCAACTTTCACCTATGGTGTCCTTCCTTAACCTTTGCACTATTTTGCTGTGGAATATCTTTGATTTGTTAGTTTCAATTTAGAATATATCTGATTTTGTCATTTGAATTTAAAATGAAAAAACAAAAAAAAAATCTGATTTTTTTTAAAGTTCACTTATCCTTGACTTGCTCCGTCTTTTTTTTTTTTTTTTTTTTTCAGATGGAGTCTTGCTCTGTTGCCCAGGCTGGAGTGCAGTGGCATAATCTCTGCTCACTGCAACCTCTGCCTCCTGGGTTCAAGCGATTCTCCTGCTTCAGCCTACTAAGTAGATGGGATTATAGGCGGACGTCACCACGCCCAACTAGTTTTTGTATTTTTAGTAGAGTTGGGGTTTCACCATGTTGGTCAGGCTAGTCTCGAACTCCTGACCTCAAGTGATCTGCCCAACTCAGCCTCCCAAAGTGCTAGGATTACAGACATGGGCCACTGCACCCGGCCCTTTTGTTGAAACTCTGGAATACTAATTGGTTGTTTTAATCTTTCAGCATTTTTAATGCATCATTTTAAAAAAAGTAATCAAGTTGGCCAGGCGCGGTGGCTCATGCCTGAAATCCCAGCACTTTGGGAGGCCGAGGCGGGCGGATCACCTGAGGTCAGGAGTTCGAGACCAACCTGACCAATATGGAGAAACCCTGTCTCTACTAAAAATACAAGATTAGCCGGGCGTGGTGGTGCATGCCTGTAATCCTAGCTACTTGGGAGGCTGAAGCAGGGGAATCGCTTGAACCTGGGAGGCAGAGGTTGCAGTGAGCTGGGATAGTGCCATTGCACTCCAGCCTGGGCAACGAGAGTGAAACTCCGTCTCAAAAAAAAAAAAAAAAAAAAAGGGTAATGAAGTTATAATCAACAAAATGATAAAAAGAAATGATAACACAAGAATTAATTAAAACATTTAAATAATAATAAGAATAAAGAATACACATTTACTCATGTTTAGGGGAAACGTGCTGTTAAAGAATTAAACCTATTCAGTCCATCCTGGGATCTAAGAAAAAAAAAAAATTAAACCTAATACCAGGGAGAATGGTGGTCCTATCCAAAACCCAAGCCAGGCTTTTTCCTAGTGCAAGCAGTAAAAACCTCTCTCAAACTAGCTTAAGTACAAAGGTGATGTATTGGCTCATGTAACTGGAAAGTCCAGGGGTAACTGGCTTTGGACACAGTTGAATGTAGAAACCCCGGTAAAGTCATCATCAGGCCTCTTTCTAGTCCTTGGCTCCGTTTCTCTTTTGTAGCCCTCGTTCTCTTACTACACACAGGTTTCTTCAGAGGGTAGGGAGGAGGCAGGGAGAGTGGCCACCAGCATTTACTGATTCACATTTTCATGGCTTATGACTCAAAGATCAGACATCTTTCCTACTAGCTGCAGTCAGTAAAATCAAATGAATTATTCAGATTGCCTAGTTTGGGTCCCCAAAAAGAATGACTTTAGCCAAAAAGATGTGATTCTGTCATATACTAGTCCAGCATCACGTGCTGATCCCTGTGGCCAGAGGTGGGGGCTGATACTGGAAATCAGAAGAAGTATGCATGCAGGGGAAACAGTGTGGAATGACAGCTACATGACACGATCTTCTCCTTGACCTCTAACATGCAGACACAAATACATACCTTTCTTTCTATAATTAATTCAAAAAGTGCTTTAATCTAACAACTCAACTGAACCACACTCAAGTGAAAACATGCCACTCACTCTTTAGTGGGAGACAACCCCAAGACAGACATCGTTTATACATCCTGCTTTGTGTACCACATTTCCTGAATGTGGCTCATTGTGATCTAATAATCTATGGATAAATTATAAATTTATCTAACCCAACAGGCTCAATACATAGTGGTGAGAAGAAAACCGGGCAGATTGCAATAAAAATTCACATTTAAAAATGAGAAAAGGGGGAAATAACCAACAGTAGTCACAGTCAGTGCACAGCAAATACCATTTCCTGTTGGGCAGGGCTTATAAAGACTTCTTTCCCTGGCAGCAGAGGTGATTTTTCTTGGTCTGCAATCTGACTGTAACAATTCTACTTGATGGAATAATGTTCATGTCCATTACCACCATGGCCATATCTTAAATCAATATTGAAGACAATTCTTATTGTTGTGTTCAGAGGGCATAGGGATTGCATAAGAGATGGCCTAAGGCTTTGAGCCAACTACAAGTCCTTATTTACAAGAGTCATAGTTTCTCTGCTAATACATTTCCCTTAAAACACTAGTCAACTGACTATCTAATTCCTACGGTTTACATTAGGTAGTAACCAATGCCAAAATTTTATCAAGTCATAGTCCCTGTATCTGGACCCTGTCCTTATAATTTCTGGCTCTTGGTTGTATCTTAACAACTTTAATACAACCTTTTCCTTTGAGTGATATGACACAATAGAGTGGCATAGCAGATGATGTGGCTCACCACCTGGGTTTCCTCCTTTAGGGCTTAGGTACTCTTCCTCAGCTGCTGCAAATGTTGGCAGCTGATGGCTCTCAGCTTGAGTTTCTTTGGGAACCCCCCTGCCTTCACTTAACTCAAGGCCATGCTTCTTCCCTGAAGAGAGTCTACAGCCAATGACTGTTCAGTAATGGAGTATAAAGGCCCAGTTGCCTTGGCTGAAGGCAGAATAACTTTGAAGGGTCTTCTGAGATCCAAAGTTCTCTGTAGGATCTGAGGGAGGCCTCAGTTGCAACTGCATCGTTATTCGATCTCTCCTTCTGCCCAATCCGGTTTCCCTCATCCCTCAAATATGATTCCCTACAGCACTCTCCAATAGACCTCCTGGGCTCAAATCTGAGTCTTAGAATCTGTTTCCCTGGGAACCCAGCCTATAAACTGGTAATATAATAATGGATGTGTCACTTGATTCCAAGATGAACCTTAGAGGATGGTGCTTTACAAATGGAGAAATTGTTGCTTTCATCAGGTAAGGGGTACAGAAAAGGAGGGTTTGGGAGCAATCTGAATTTTAAGGCTTCTCCCAGTTTTTCTGACCCCTCTTGAAACCCAGTAATCTCCTCTTGTGATGTCCACTTCCTTGACTTTGTTCACACTAAATGCAAGCTCAGGCACAGAATTCAGCCTTGGTAATTCTCTAAGACCTAGCTTATGTGACTGTCAGTGGTCTGAGATTGAGGCAACTGGAGAGAGGACTGCTCAACAAAGCTGTTGCCATTCTCCTGCTTTCAAATGATTTAGCGTGGAGTGAAGTTTGTTCCCTTCGTCCAGAATGCTAATGAAGGCCAAAAACAAACAAACAAACTCTACTATCCTGATATTTTTCTCCAAAAAAATTTCCTGAAACTCTAGCTTTAGTAAGCACATTGTGCCACTCTATTTCTTCCTACCAGTTTTTACGTTAGTCAGGGCTCTTTCAGGTGCAAATAGCAGAAACCCTACTCAAGTTAGGTGAAATCAACAGAAAATTATTAACTCATTTTACTGGGGAATCCAAGAATGGAATTCAGTTCCTGCTATATCTAAGGGAACAAAATAGGTCATCAGAATGTCCTCTCTTTTTTTTCTCTCTCCCTCTCTCATCTGTATCCTTCTGTATGTTGACCTTTTTATCTTCCATTGAAAATGGGCTCTTGGCTGGGTGTGAAGGCTCACACCTGTAATCTCAGCACTTTGGGAAGGGAAGCCAACTTGGGCATATCACTTGATCCCAGGAGTTCAAGACCAGCTTGGGCAGCATGGCAAGACCCTGTTTCTACAAAAAAAATACAAAAAATAGGCTGGGTGCAGTGGCTCATGCCTGTAATCCCTGCACTTTGGGAGGCCGAAGTGGGTGGATCACCTGAGGTCAGGAGTTTGAGACCAGCCTGGCCAACATGGTGAAACCCCATCTCTACTAAAAATACAAACATTAGCCAAGCATGATGGTGCATGCCTGTAATTCCAGCTACTCCAGAGGCTGAGGCAGAGGTTGCAATGAGCCGAGATCGCACCATTACACTCCAGTCTGGGTGACAAGAGTGAAACTCCATCTAAAAAAAAAAAAAAAAAAATTAGGTACTTGGGAGGCTGAGGTAGGAGGGTTGCTTGAACCTGGGAGGTTAAGGCTGCGTTGAGCCATGATGGTGCCACTGCACTCAGCCTGGGCAACAGAGTGAGATCCCATCTCAAAAAACAAAACAAAAAACAGAAAATGGGCTCTTTTCACATGGTGAAGAGGCTGTCTGCAGGCACGTCTTCCCTTCCTTCAAGCTCCATGACCTAAAAAACCAAAACACACTCCCTACTAGCTCCTTTAGTTCAAGGGAAAAACGTTGTTTAGGGTAGATTGGGTCTCATCTCTAGGATTGTTACAGAATCATCATTGTGACCAGGGTGATATATTAGTCAGGCCTGGTCATGTGTCCATCTCTGGGCTCAGAGGTAGGATCTATTAAAAAGAGAAAGAAAAGTAAGATGGGAAGCCAAGAACAAGAGCCACATCAGTGTCTTGCAACTTAATGAAATGGAAAATCCATACTTCTTTTTTTCTTTTTCTTTTTTTAAAGACAGAGTTTTGCTCTTGTCGCCCAGGCTGGAGTGCAATGGCATGATCTTGATCTTGGCTCACTCAACCTCTGCCTCCCAGGTTCAAGTGATTCTCATGCCTCAGCCACCCGAGTAGCTGGGATTACAGGTGCCCACCACCACGCCTGGCTAATTTTTGTATTTTTAGTAGAGATGGGGTTTCACCATATTGGGCAGGCTGGTCTTGAACTCCTGACCTCAGGTGATCCACCTGCCTCAGCCTCCCAAAGTGCAGAGATTACAGGCATGAGTCACTGCACCCGGCCGGAAAATCCATAATGTACTAGCCCAAGTAAACTCTATTAGTCCTCCCTCTCCCAATTAAACTGAAATGATCAGAAGGCAAGTTGCATAAAAGTGTTCAATGTAAATTATTTTTCAACCCTCAGAGATACACAAGCTAAAATAGAAATTCCACATTATCCATTGCTCAAAGAAAATTAAATACATTTTCTAGTTCCTTAAAAACAAAACAAGACATACAGAAACCATCCATTATCCAGGAAATTTAAGAGATTCATGTTACATTTTAGGCATTAACAATGATTGTTCAATAAAGACGTCCTAAAGTTTATTTTCAGTAATATAAGAATTATATCCATTTTATGTCTTAAAGGGACTCAGTTGTATAGTACATTGAAATGCCAATTATGTTTGACTACTATTCTATATTGATTTATCCAGACACTATCTGCCCTGTGGGAAACACATAAACTTTTCAGCCTTCACACATGGTAACACTGGGAAAATATCAGCAACAACTCCTTGTTGCCAGCGTTGGTTACTTTCTTACAGTACATGACCCTGCATCTGTCTTGCTGGTTTGTAAGCTTCTGAAAGAATCATTGTTTGACAGAAGTGTTGCTGAAGGGTGTAACAATGGCAAATTGGACCTCCACTTGTAGTGAGAATCTTGAAGCTGTGTGCAAACAAAGATCTGAGCAGAATAATTTTTGAATAATTGGGAATTACATACATGAATACATTTGGATATAAAAAAATGCAGTCACAGATGGGAGAAGCCCTTGATTCATCAGACAAGTTGCCTTAAGAGAAAACATAATCACAGCTAAACATTAAATCTGCTGCTTAAAATATGTTAAGTCTTTTGAGTAAAACAGGCTTTTAAACTTGAGGCAATCACTTGGTTCTTTGCTCACAGTATTTTGAATGTGCTTGTGTCAAAATTGGAATAGATTCCCAAAAGGCTGACAAACAGTTATGAAGAATCAGTTTTATTTTCTGATCTTTGTGATTCATAAAAAATTATTAGGAGGCAAGAAATAAATTAATTGATCTAAGAGAAACAAGGGTAATGCCACCTGCTTTGTAAGCTTCTGATTTAGGGTGCTGGGTACTATACCTTGGGCTCAGAATTTCAAAGTTAAATTTTTTTTCTTTTTAAACTTTAGTGTTACATGCAAATCTTTTTCTTAGATTATAATAGCTACAATCTTGGAGATTTAATATTTTACGTAAAATGGTTTAGCAACAACTGCAAGTTTTGATGTTTGAGCTACTATTTGTTGGAGAAGTCAATTAATCATGTTCCTATGAACAGGTCTCCAGTTCTCAGGGTACAGTCTGGTACATTTGTCTAGTTGGTGCTTTTGTCTACTTTGCATTTATATTGACTATTTGAATACAATGTTTTTCAAACTCCAAGTCATGCCGTATTAGTGAGAAGCGAAATCAAAATATAACCAGCGTTTAAATTCTTTTTCTTTGTGAACATATTTAAACATACACAAAATAGAATAGGCTGGGCGCAGTGGCTCACACCTGTAATCCCAGCACTTTGGGAGGCTGTGGCAGGCGGATCACTTGAGGTCAGGAGTTCGAGACCAGCCTGACCAATATAGTGAAACCCTGTCTCTACTAAAAATACAAAAATTAGCCAGGTGTGGTGGCATGCACCTGTAATCCCAGCTACTCAGGAAGCTGAGGCAGGAGAATCGCTTGAACCCGGGAGGCAGAGGTTGCAGTGAGCTGAGATCACACCACTGCACTCCAGCCTGGGCGACACAGCAAGATTCCATCTCAAAAAAAAAAAAAAAAGAATAGTAAAATGAGCTCCCATATACCCATCACCTAGCTTCATCGATTATCAAGATATTGTCACATTTCCTTTTTCTATATTTTTGTTATTTTATTGTTTTGAGACAGGTTCTCACTTTGTCACCCAGGCTGGGGTGCAGTGGCATGAACAAAGCTTACTGCTGCCGCCACCTCCCGGGTTGAAACAATCCTTCTGCCTCAGCCCCTTAAGTAGCTGGGAATACAGGTGTGCACCACCATGCCTGGCTAATTTTTGCATTTTTTTTTTTTTTTTTTGTAGAGACAGGTTTTCACCATGTTGACCAAGCTGGTCTCAAACTCCCGAGCTCAAGTGATCCTTCCGCCTCGACCTCCCAGAGTGCTGGGATTATAGGTGTGAGCCACTGTGCCCGGCCTTTTATTCTTTGGGGAAGTATATTAAAGACAATTCCAGGCTGGGCACAGTGACTCAACGCCTGTAATCCCAGCACTTTGGGAGGCCAAGGCGGGTGGATCACGAGGTCAGGAGCTCAAGAGCAACCTGGCCAAAATGGTGAAACCTCGTCTCTACTAAAATACAAAAATTGGAAGGAATGGTGGCGGGTGCGTGTAATCCCAGCTACTCGGGAGGCTGAGGCAGGGAATTGCTTGGACCCGGGAGGCGGAGGTTGCGGTGAGCAGAGATGGCGCCACTGCACTCCAGCTTGGGCAACAGAGCAAGACTTCGCCTCATTAAAAAAAAAAAGAAAGAAAAAAGACAATTCCAGACATCATGTTAATTTACTTCTACATATTCCAGTGCCAACATGCATCTCTAAACATATTTTTTCTTACGTAACCACAAAGCCATTATCATGCCTTAGAAAATTAGCAATAATTGGCTGGGCACGGTGGCTCATGCCTGTAATCCCAGCACTTTGGGAGGCCAAGGCGGGCAGATCACCTGAGGTCGGGAGTTCGAGACCAGCCTGGCCAACATGGTGAAACCCTGTCTCTGCTAAAAATACAAAAATTAGCCAGGCATAGTGGTGCGTGTTTGTAGTTTCGGCTACTTGGGAGGCTGAGGCAGGAGAATTGCTTGAACCTAGGAGGCGTAAGTTGCAGTGAGCTGAGATCACGCCACTGCACTCCAGCCTGGTCGACAGAGTAAGACTCATTCTCAACAAACAAACAAACAAACAAACAAACAACAAATTCTATGGTCAATGTTGCATGCTCATTTTATTGGAACTAACAGTAGCATTGTATGTGATTGATAATTCTTTCCTGAAAGGACTTCTTTCATTCACGTATTTGTGACCTCACTGGGCTCAGTTCTCCTGCCTCTCTGGCTCTTCTTTGTCAGTTTCCTTTGCTAGATTTTCATCTATACATCCTCTAAAGATTGAAATGACACAAGCCTCAGTCCTTGGACTCCCTCTCTTGTCTATCTGCATTTTCTTCCTAGATGCTTTCATCTATTTCTGTGGCTTCAAATATTAGGTACAAGCTGCAGATTCCCAAATGTATCTTTAGCTCTGACTTTTCCCCTGAACTGACTTGTATGTCATATAGCCAACCCCTATTCAAATTTGACGCTTGGATGTCTAGCAGGCACAAGCTTGATATTCTAGAAGATCATTTTTGATTTCACTTTTTAAATCTGCTTCTCTTTGTTTTCCCCTTTTAAATCAGAGTCATCTCCATCTTTCTAGTTGTTTAGGCCAAAACCTTTGGAGCCGTTCTTGACTTACAATCCACAGCCAATCCATCAGTAAATCCCCTTGGTTCTACTATTTAAATAGAGTAAGAACCTGACCCTTTCTCATCATTTCGCCTGCTGCCCTCTAATCCAAGCCACCAGCATCTCTATTCTGGATTAGCCTTCTCTTTGGTGTATTTTTTATTTATCCCCATTCCCCTAAAATCTCCTTTCCAAACAGCAGATAGAGTGACCCTTTCAAAATGCAAATGGGTGGCTGGGTGCCGTGGCTCACGCCTATAATCCCGGCACTTTGGGAGGCTGAGGTGGGTAAATCACTTGAGGCCAGGAGTTAGAGACCAGCTTAGCCAAAATGGTGAAACCCCATCTCTACTAAAAATACAAAATTAACTGGGTGTGGTGGTTCATGCCTGTAATCTTAGCTACTTGAGAGGCTAAGGCATGAGAATCGCTTGGACCTGGGGAGGCAGAGGTTGCTGTGAGCCTAGATTGTGCCACTGCACTTAAAAAAAAAAAAAAAAAAAGCAAATGGGTGTGGTGGCATGCACCTGTAGTCCCACTTCCTTGGGAGGCCAGGGTAGGAGGATTGCTTGAGCCCAGGAGTTCAAGGCTGTAGTGTGTCATAATTGCACCTGTGAATAGACACTGCACTCTAGCCTGGGCAACACCGCAAGACTCCGTCTCTTTAAAAGCAACACACCAAACTATCCAATGGTTTCTCATCTCATTCTAAGTAAAAGTCTTCAGTCTAAATAAAAGTCAGTCTTCACGGCCACCTACAACACCCTGCTTGATATGGCCTCCAACTACCTCGCTGACCTCCAGGCCCCTCTCCACCCCCTGCTCCTTCCTCTACTCCCACCCCCTGCTCTCTACCCCCTGCTCTTTTCTCTCATCCACACAGTCCTCCTCCTTAAAGTTCTCTGAATAGGCTACACCTATTATTGCCTCTGGGTTTAGGTGTTTGCTGTTCTCTAAGCCTTAACCACTCTTTTTTTTTTTTTCTCCTTCCAGAAAATTCTCCTGGCTTCCTCCTTTCCTTCCTTCAGGTTTCTGTTCAACGTTTTTCCTATTTAAAATATCAACTCTCCGGGCATGGTGGCTCATGTCTGTAATCCCAGCACTTTGGGAGACGAGGCAGGCAGATTGCTTGAGGCCATGAGTTTGAGAACAGCCTGGGCAACACGGTAAAAACCCGTATCTACTAAAAATACAAAAATTAGCCAGGGCTTGGGCCTGTAATCCCGGCTACTCAGGAGGCTGAGGTGGGAGGATCGCTTGAGCCCAGACGTCGAGGCTGCAGTGAGCCAAGATCGTGCCATTGCTCTCCAGCCTGGGTGACAGAGCAAGACCCTGTCTTGAGAAAAAAAAAAAAAAAAAAGCAACTCCCCCCATGACACCCTCAATCCCTTTACCCTGGCGTATTTTGCATCACAGTTCTTTTTGTCTTCCCAAATTAAACTTTAAAGAGCTTAATTAGAATCTAGGGTTGGTTTGTTTTGTTCTCTGCTGTATTCCCAGGATTTCAAATAGTGTATGGCACTGGATATGTATTCAATAAATACGTGTTGAATAGGTGAATAACTTGTATTCCCAGTGCTCAGTAATATAACCCAGAGTCAATCAATTCACCTTGTTTCTTTTGGGGGCTTGGTGCAGGTGTCTTCGTTCCCTCATCTCTCAAAGGAGAGGTGAGCTAGGTCATCTCAAAATAGACATTAATTTAACACATATTTAATGAGACCTACTGTGTGTCTGGCACTGGGTAGGTGTATGGCCTACAATAAGAGATCACAGTCCCTACTGATAAGGAGTTCGTGGGATAAACAGACAAGGAGTTCGTGGGATAAACTGATAAGGAGTCCAGTGGGATAAACAGTCACTTCGGAAATGGCCGTGGGAGGGCTTCCAGAGGAAATACCCGCGCGTTTACCTCGTTATAGGTAGGGGACAGGCAGGTGGAGAGGGAGTGGAAGGCTGTTCTCAGCTTCCCACGTGTGCACAGGGAACCGATCCAGTCTGTAAGCCCTGTGAAGGCAGCGACGTGGTTTTTTTGTTTTGTTTTAGACAGAGTCTCGCTGTGTCACCCAGGCTGGAGTGCAATGGCGCCATCTTGGCTCACTGCAACCTCCACCTCTCGGGTTCAAGCAATTCTCCTGCCTCAGCCTCCCGAGTAGCTGAGATTACAGGCGCCCGCCACCAAGCCCGGATAATTTTTTGTATTTTTAGTAGAGATGGGGTTTCACCATGTTGGCCAGGCTGGTCTCCAACTCCTGACCTCAGGTGATCCACCCGCCTCGGCCTTCCAAAGTGATGGGATTACAGGCGTGAGCCACTTCGCCAGCGATGGGTTTAACTTGCCTGTTTTCTCCCCAGATTTGGCTGGAGACTCTTAATTACATTGTTCTTTTACTTCTCACATGTATATGTGCATTTACTGAAGGGAGAGGCGCGGTAGGGGTGGAGGGTTGGGGAAGAGAGTCAGTTCAATTCCAGCTTTAAAACTATAGGATTTTTGGTAGAATTCATTTATCTTCTAAAGCGAGGCCCCGCGTACGCGCTTAGGGTGGGGACCCGCGCGTTCCTTTACACTGTTCCCAGGCCCTGATAATCCACATCCTATCATGTTGAACCTGGGAGGCAAACGGCAAGGTGCAAAAGACCTCCACGGTTTCTCCGGCCCGCGTTTCTGAGAGTGAAGGGCCGTTCCTATTGGACATGGCGTCAGCGCTGAACGTTAGCTGCAACATCTGCACTCGGGGGCGGGGGAAACCGTCCGACATCCTGGGATCTGCATAGTCGGCTCTCCTGAAGAGTTCTCGGTATTTTTACTAGTTGGCCTCCCACAAGCCTCTGCGCCAACCTGGGAGGAGTTGACCTCTTGCGGCTCTACCAACAGAGGAGTGCAGGGGTGCAGCGAATGAACATGATGCCCAGATCGGAGACGGAAGACGGAAAAGAAAAGCTTCCATAATGAAACAAGCAACATCGCTTATGTGAATATCACATTGGGTCTTCTGTCCTTGGAGAAGTGCGGTTTTCCATCTTCCAACCTAAAACAATCCCTCGCTCCCCCCACATTTGGCGCGCCCGGCAGTTGGTCTCTGCCGCGCCAGGCTACCCTGCGGTCACATGCTCCTCCTGTCCTTCTGGCGGAGCGTGCTTCCCGCTGCGGGGACGTTCGAGCAATGGCAGCCCTGCTGAGATCCGCGCGTTGGTTGCTGCGTGCCGGGGCGGCCCCGCGCCTCCCGCTCTCCCTGCGCCTCCTCCCTGGCGGCCCGGGCCGGCTGCATGCCGCCTCCTATCTGCCCGCCGCTCGCGCCGGGCCCGTGGCCGGGTGAGTGCCCAGGCCCTTCCTCCAGCCAGGCTGCGGCGCCAGGGTCCCCCGGGGTCGTGGGTGCCGGCAGGGACCGGGTCCTGCCTGTGCTCGCCACCCTTCTCCCCGCCCCAGGACCTAGCCTCCCCGGGCTCCGCACCACGCTCCCTACCAGGGGTTTTCGGGTGACAGGGTTAAGCGCCTTCAGAAGGTCACGGCTGTGGGCATGGCCTGCTTCCGGCTTGAATCCTGCCCCCGCCCCTTCAGCCTGGACCTTACTGCCCTCGGGGTACCCACGGTCAACGAAGATGAGGGGGGCTTTGAAGACTGCTTTGGGAAGTCGGGTGGTGGTCTCTTCCTTACACTTGGCCAGCTTGGGTGGTGTCCCACGTGCGGTCACCGTTGGTGATCAGTAACCACCTAGCATTTACATATTGGAAATTTAGCTTTTTGCGAGGGATGGGGCGGCGAGGAGTGGGTTGGGAGTTTGGGTGAGCCACGGATGACTTAAAGCTGGACGCTGGATTATGATCACTTTGGGCTTTTGCCTGCGTTCTCTTGAATGGAGTTTTCCTTCAGCATTTAAGAAGGTGTTGCGCGAGTTGGGAACTGTCATGGTAGGATTTGTAAATGTCCTTGTTTGTTATTTATTTATTTATTTATTTCGAGACGGAGTCTCGCTCAGTCGCCCAGGCTGGAGTGCAGTGGCGCGATCTCAGCTCACTGCAACTTCCGCTTCCCGGGTTCAAGCGATTCTCCTGCCTCAGCCTCCCGAGTACCTGGGATTACAGGTGTGCGCCACCATGCCAGGCTAACTTTTGTACTTTTAGTAGAGACTGGGTTTCACCATGTTGGCCACTCTAGTCTCGAACTCCTGACCTCAAGCGATCCTCCTGCCTCAGCCTCCCAAAGTGCTGGGATTACAGGTGTGAGCCACCGCTCCCGTCCTGTAAGTGTCTTTGAATGAATGAGCACATGCAAGGCACTCTGTTGGAATCTGGGGATACAAAGGAAAGTTAAACTCTCAGTGGGTGTCAGATAGGCGAATAAATGCTCTCATGGTTTGAGGTTTATCAGAGATAGGTTTGGTATAGACTTTTTTAGTGGAGGGGAAAAGAAAAGTTGGTGAAAGTGTTCATTTGGTTATTAATAGTATTCTGACCACCAGAGAAGGGGAGATAGGTGCTGAGCTTTTAGCATTGGAGAAAAAATGATTTTGAAAGACTGATGCTTGTAAATTAAGGTACTTTGAGAGCTCGCGTAAGGACTGAGAGCCAGTGATCTGCAGTAGGCTGGGCCCAGACTGCAGCCTACTCCAGATTTATCTTCATTTTATCCTCAATTTATCTGCATTATGCCATTAGACAAGTTACTTAACATCTCCAGGCCTCAGCTTCTTTAGCTATAAGGTGGGAGTAGTAGTAGTGTTAGGAATATTGCAGAATTATCTGTATTAAGCACTTAGTATAGGGCCTGATGCCTAGTAAGTGCTTTGTTGGTTACTACAGGAGTCATAACATCTACGGTTATGCGGACCTTCATGGACCAGCCTGAACACCTAATCTCGCCATAAAATTACGTGGAGGAAATAATTTATGACTTCTTAACAACTTAGTTATAATCTTTGGAATGGAGCCTACTTGTAATTTGGAGTCTGCCTATATTTTCTTATTGGGCTTGAACAGTTAACTTTCCGAAATCATGCCTCTGAGCACAGAACTATATACATCTCTTGGCTTTCAGAGTTTCTTTTGAGAAAGTTGTGCCCATTACTCTTATTTTTCTAATCCTCAGCATTTCTGTGAGGCCAGGGGAAGGTCCACATTTTCTTTTATCTTCACTGTTGCATTTGAGGAGAACTGAATAAAGAGAGAACATAGTTTAGTAGAAAGGGTGGTCTCGGTGTTCATCAGACCTGGGTTCTGTTTACTTACTGCATAATCTCAGCCATCTTACTAACCTGTCTGTTCCTCAGTTTCATTATCTGTAAAGGCCTTTCCCCCTTATCTTTGTAAAGTTGCTTTCTTATCATTCAGATCTCAAATGTCTCTTCAGGGAAGCCTTACCTCAACACTCAATCCAAAACATGCCGGTCCCATTGTAGATTTATTCGTGGCACACCTCACTTGTCTGATATCATTACTTATTTCTCTGTTTTTTTTTTTTTTTTTCTTTAGTAGAAGGTAAGCTACATGAGAGCAGGACTTTGTCTTGTTCACCACTGTGTGTTCAGGTGACAGCAGGCAATAAAGAAGTGATTGTTCCCTCTTTTTCCTGGACTCTGAGCACTGTATATAGTCTCCTACCCGACATCCTGTAAGCATGCCCAGATCTTGCCCACCTGACACACAGAACCTTTCCTGGAACTCTATTTACTCTAGAAGCTTCTCAGTCTCTTCCCTGTCTGTACTTCTCTGTCCCTTTAATTTCATCACTTTTCATTCACTTTCCTACCCACTGCAGTCACACCACTGTCAAAGGCCATTATTATCTTATTGATTTTTTTATTGTATTTTTGAAAAATTATTTCAAAAGTGCCTTGAAGAACAGTTGCAAAAATTATTCCTTAAGGTGCCTCGAGGGACAGTTGCAAAACCTGGGTGGTGGGAACAATAAACTAAAAATCACCCTTAATTATGTCAACCAGAGAGCCATTCATTGATAGCTATCCTTCTAATGACTTATGTATGTGTAAGATGTACATTTATTTAACTTTTTGAAAGGACCTCTTTTAATTACCAAATCCACTTTTTGGGCCTTGACCTGGCATATTACTCTGTCTTCCATTTTCCCCTTCATGAGACACTTTTCTTGGTATTGATGACACCATTTTTCTAGGTTCTCTTCTCTTTAGGATTTGTCTCATTTGCTTCATTCCTCTTGCTTCTGTTCACCTATTAAATGCTGATGTTCTTGGTAGTTTTACCCGTGGTCCTTCTATGTTTTCTCAACATTTTCATTCTCTTTTGTGACCTTTTCCATTTTTCAGGGCATTACTTACCTATCTGATGATGTTTCTCCCAGATATGGACCATCTACTACACATCCACCTGCTTGAACTATAGGTACTTCAAAGCCAACACAGCTCAAATTGGACCCCTCCTTCTTCTTACATCTGTTCCTCTTGTGTTCCCTATTTTCGTGAATGTTGCTGTTTCTACCTGCCTTCCAGAAAGATCCTGGATATCTACATATTTGTTTTCCCATTCATCTCTCACTCCCTTCACCCCCCCATTTATTGATTGCACAAATGATTAAGCCCTGTTAGATCTGCTTCATTTGGAATGCATCCCTTTTCCTCCAACCCCATCATCATTCCCTAGTCTCCCTGGTAATTTGATCATGTCATTTTCCTGCTTACACTTAAGCATTGTGGTGGCTCCCATTGGGTCCAGAAGGAGATCCAGACTCTTTAGCACAGGTGCTTTATGAGCTGGAGTTGCCTCTGGAGCGTCATCTCTTCGGAGTTCCCTCCCATGGCATCCTGCGTTCTAGCCATACCAGACTACTGCTTTGAAGTGCTCTACAGCAGGGCTTCTCAAACTCTAGTGAGCATGATTGCCTGGGGCTCTCGTTAAACTGCAGATTCTGATTTTGTAGGTCTAGTGCTTGTCTGTGGATCTGTAAGGCTTTGATGGGCCATGTTGTATATTTCCTTGCCTTTGAGTGTAATGTTGACTCTTGGAATGTGTCTCCCCTTCCCCCTTAGTCAGGTGTCCCCCATCTCTGTTGAACCTTAACTTGACTGCCTCTCCCATTTGACTGGCTCCTTTCTTGTGCCTCCTCTTAGACCGTGTATCACTAAAGCACCCATTAACACTATGACATGTGCACTCACCAACACTCTGGAGCTGGCTGTAAGTTGCTTGAAGGCAGATACTGTGTCTTACTCCTTTTGCTTTCCCTGGTGTTTAACTTTGTGGCATATAGTAGGTGTCAAATGTTTGTTGAGTGAATCAATGAAAATCTTAAGACATTGAAGAAGGAATATGGTAAACTGGAGGAGATTGAAGGGATGCTTAACCCACCCATGCAGTGCAGTGTGTCTACACAAATTCACCCTGAGCTTGATTTCCAGGAATGTCCTATTTGAGGACAAATGAGTATTAGTGAGTGAAATTATTAGACATTAGTAATCTGTTTTCAAAATTGTAGCACCAAGAAGTATATCCTTTTCCTTTGTAATATGTGGTCTTGCTCTTCATTTTCCCATTTCAGTACATCTATTTTTCAAATAGATGCTTTCTTGAAAACCAGCTCTTACTCTGTTCTCTGTGAGGAGATAAATACTCTTGCTTTGTCACATACATTTTCCTTGCATTTCTGGATCAGAGCTGCTTTGTGTGTGTATTCTTTGTGTGATGGTTTTTAGCATAATACTTGTATACTTCAGAGGAAAGATAAGCTTTGAGCTAAATCTGTTTGGAAGTAGATCTAGACTAATGATTGGCCTAAAGGTGAAAATTACATATTGTTCTTTGATGGGATGGTGTGATTTTTATTTCTAAAGTTGGAAGAAAACTTTTAGAAAATCTCATTTTAGAAAAATCTGCAAATATTAAGAATCTGATGGGTCCGGCTGGGTACTGTTGTTCACACCCGTAATCCCAGCACTTTGGGAGGCCGAGGCGGGCAGATCACTTGAGGTCAGGAGTTTGAGACCAGCTTGGCCAACATGGTGAAATTCTGTCTCTTACTAAAAATACAAAAACAAAATTAGCAATGGTGGCGGGCGCCTGTAGTCCCAGCTACTCGGGAGGCTGAGGTGGGAGAATGGCATGAACCTGGGAGGCGGAGCTTGTAGTGAGCAGAGATCAGGCCACTGCACTCCAGCCTCAGTGACAGAGTGAGACCCCATCTCAAAAAATAAAAAATAAAAGTATCTATACATAAGTTAGCCAGGCGTGGTGGCCCATGCCTGTAATCCCAGCTACTTGGGAGGCTGAGGCAGGAGAATTGCTTGAACCCGGGAGGTGGAGGTTGCAGTGAGCCGAGATCACGCCATTGCACTCCAGCCTGGGCTACGAAGCGAGACTCCATCTCAATTAAAAAAAAAAAAAAAAAAAAAAGAACCTGATGGGTCCTTTGGGGTTGTGAAATCTGTAACATTCGGCCTCTGCTCTGTGAGTATAGATTTATCAATCACAGGGCTAGACAGGCACATGTACAACTATTAGACGTGCTGTCCATAAGAGAAGAATATAATATTGTGGTATTGCAGAGAGAGGAGCAGTGCCATTTGTTTCATGGCAGGGGGACATTGAGTTTTAGAGGACACATGGTAGTGGATATTCAGAATGTTCCAAAAATAGAGAAGAGCATGAAGAGACTTGGAGGCCGTTTATCCCGTGTAGCTGTGTGGGATGTGGTGGAAGTTGATTTCTTGAGGCTACCAAGATTGCTTAGAAGGTAGGTTAGTTGATGATTGGAAGCCGTTGGAGGATTTTAAGTACAGATTTTGACAAAGTTTATGTAGATTATAGGAACGTGGGGATGGAACAACACTGGTATTGCAAATTAGCAGTAATAGGCCTTCAACGAGGTAGTACAGAACTGACGAAAAGATCCGTTTTTTGAGAGAAAGAGAACAGAAGATTGGTGAGAGTGTTAGCAGAATTAAGAAAAGTAGATTTGGGGATTAGGGTAAACAATGGTACCTTTAGAATAGATGTTGATTACTTTCTTTTTTTTTTTGAGATGGAGTCTCGCTCTGCCACCCAGGCTGGAGTGTAACGGGGCCATCTCGGCTCACTGCAACCTCTGCCTCCCAGGTTCAAGCGATTCTCCCACCTCAGCCTCCCAAGTAGCTGGGACGACAGGCGCACGCCACCATGCCCGGCTAATTTTTGTATTTTTAGTAGAGATGGGGTTTTGCCATTGCCATGTTGGCCAGGCTGGTCTCGAAATCCTGACCTCAGGTGATCCACCACCTCAGCCTCCCAAAGTGCTGGGATTAAAGGCATGAGCCACTGCACCTGGCCTGATGTTTATTATTTTCAAAGTGTGTTTGTAAACATAACATCATACAAACATTTCAACTTCCGTGGGTTATTACAAATTAGGAAACAGGATTAGAAGTATAATTTATTCAAGACCTCAAGTTGAGATTCAACTCCAGATACCGTGATTCCCGTTTTTGAAATGTTTTACATATGTTGCAACATATGTTACAAGCGTTTTACATATGTTACACATTTGATCTTGTCATTTTCCTGTTTACAGTTAAGTGCCATGGTAGTTTCCATTGGGTGCAGAATGAGGTCCAGACTGTTGTGTTTTAGATGGTGAAGGGATTACTTATGGACAAAAACATTTTTTAAAAGGCAATATATGATATAAACTTGGGATTTAAAGACTTTCACAGGTAAGTAAACATAGAAGATCTCAGAATGTATCTGGAAGGGATCTTCATAGATTCTGAAGAGTGTCCATGTCACATTATCGGTGCCAATCTGGTTAACTGACTTTGCATTACTTCCTCCATAGGTGAGACACAGGAGACATCCCTTTTGACTGGAGGATCATGGGAGATGGAAGGGAAATCTCGATAGGTGGAAAGGAGTGGATTGGTATTTCAGGCCAGAAGGTTGTTATAAAGTGTAGAAGGGTGGCTAGTAGCTTTTTTAGTCTAAAATTCTGTGATTTACCATAAAGCATAAAACTGGGGCAGCTAAATTTGTCAAAAGTTTTTGGAGAATTCAGTTCTTAGAGGGAGAAAGTTCATTGTGACTTAGTTTTATAAAAGATTTTTTAGGCCAGGCCCAGTAATCTCCGCACTTTGAGAGTCTGAGGCAGGAAGATCACTTGAAGCCAGGAGTTCAAGACCAGCCTGGGCAACATAGTGAGACTCCTGTCTCTAGAAAAAAAGAAATTAGCCAGCTGTGGTGGCATGCACCTGTAGTCCTAGCTACTTGGGAGCTGAGGCTGAGGTGGGAGGATTGCTTGAGGCCAGGAGTTCAAAGCTGCAGTGAGCCATAATTGCACCACTGCACTCCAGCCTGGACAACAGAATGAGACCCTGTCTCAAAAAAAAGATAAAGGAAAGATATTGTAAAAACTCAGAGGCATTTGGCCAGGCGTGGTGGCTCATGCCTGTAATCCCAACACTTTGGGAGGCTGAGGCAGGCGGATCACGAGGTCAGGAGATCGAGACCATCCTGGCTAACATGGTGAAATGCCGTTTCTACTGAAAAAAATAACAAAAAAATTAGCTGGGCGTGGTGGCGGGTGCCTGTAGTCCCAGCTACTCCGGAGGTGACAGAGCGAGACTCCATCTCAAAAAACAAACAAACAAAAACTCAGAGGCATTTATTGAGCACCTTCTATAATAAGACAGCTATTATTTATTGAGCAGTGGCGTCTCTTTTCTTTCTTGTTAGACGGAGTTTCGCTCTTACTGCCCAGATTGGAGTGCACTGGCGTGATCTCGGCTCACTGCAACCTCTGCCTCCCAGGTTCAAGCGATTCTCCTGCCTCAGCCTCCCAACTAGCTGGGATTATAGGCATGCGCCACCATGCCTGGCTAAGTTTGTATTTTTAGTAGAGATGGGGTTTCTTCATGTTGGTTAGGCTGGTCTCGAACTCCCGACCTCAGGTGATCCGCCCGCCTTGGCCTCCCAAAGTGTTGGGATTACAGACATGAGCCACTGTGTCCAGCTTTTTTTTTTTTTTTTTTTTTTTTTTGAGACAGAGTCTCTGTCTCCCAGGCTGGAGTGCAGTGGGGCGATCTTGGCTCACTTGCACCCTCTGCCTCCTGGATTCAAGCAGTTCTGCTGCCTCAGCCTTCTGAGTTGCTGGGATTACAGGCACCTGCCACCATGCCTGGCTAATTTTTGTATTTTTAGTAGAGATGGGGTTTCACATGTTGGCCGGGCTGGTCTCGAACGGACTTCAAGTGATCTGCCTACCTCGGCCTCCAAAAGTGCTAGGATTACAGGCTTGAGCTACTGTGCCTGGCCCCTTGTTTCTTTTCTTAATTACATTTACCATAATTAATATTTTTAAAGGTCTAATTTATTAGATTTATTACTAGATAAGAATATTCTAGCCAGTGCCTTATACATAGAAAGCACTCAGTAAATATTTTTTGAATTAATAAATGGAAGAACAGAATTGATGTGATAAGTAAAGAACAATGATAGTATTTTTGAAAAAAGATGGTTTTGAGGATGGTTGATCTGGCAGTTGTATGAAGAGAGGCTGAAGCCTGAGAAACTAAAGATTTGTTGCAGAAATCCACGAGTTCATCAAGAGCCTCAGACATCTAAGCACTCACTAGATGGGATGTAAAGGCTGAGAGACTTTGCCCAATAAAATAATTAGTCTAAGATTTTGAGTTTGAGTTTGTGGGAACAGGGTATTAGTGGAATAGTTGGTTGCAGTGGAGAAATTTGAAGGGAATACCAACCTTTTTTTTTTTTTTTTTTTTTTGAGGAGTCTCGCTCTGTCGCCCGGCCTGGAGTGCAGTGACGCTATCTCGGCTCACTGCAAGCTCCGCCTCCTGGGTTAACGCCATTCTCCTGCCTCAGCTTCCTGAGTAGCTGGGACTATAGGCGCCCGCCACGGCCCCTGGCTAATTTTTTGTATTCTTAGTAGAGACGGGGTTTCCCCGTGTTAGCCAGGATGGTCTCAATCTCCTGACCTCGTGATCCGCCCGCCTCGGCCTCCCCTAAGTGCTGGGATTACAGGCATGAGCCACCGCGTCCGGCTCATTACCAAACATTTTTAAAAGGCATTATCTTTTTGCATTTTGGATACATTTAAAACTCGGGAGGCTCCAGCAGTATATAAAAAGAATGATTTACCGTGATCAAGTGGGATTTATTCCAACTGTGCAAGGCTGGTTCAGCATTTGAAAATCAATCCACGTGATCCAGCGTATCAACAGGCTAAAGAAAATTCAAGTGGAATAGTTAAATTAGGGATTGGTGAAAACGTAGGAGATAAATTTGAGTTCCCCATTTTCTACATTACAGTGCAACAAAATAAGTTGAGAGAGCGGCTCTATGAAAACTAGTTTTGTACTTTACAAGTGTGTCATAAAATCCAAATCCCTTATTTATCTGCCATTGGAGACTTTGCACTGTCTAGTCTCACTCTCACTGTCTAGGTTTAATTTTTTACCGCTTTCCAGTGTGAACACCCAATTGCAGCCAGATTAGTTTCTTCAATGCCCTTTTGCCACGTTGAGTTCGTTTCAGAATGAGACCGTCTGAGTGCTAACCCTGGCCCTATCATTAGCCTTAACTGTGATGACTTTGGGCAAGTTGCTTCAGTTTTTTCATTTGTAAGTTATAATTTTCTCATACCCAGCACAAATTAAACACCTGATAAACATTAGCTATTAATAATGCCTCTTCTGTCTTCTACCTGTATCTCCCTTTAAACTCTTGATAGCTCTAAAGTGACACTAAACTGATTCATAATATCAGTGAAGAAGAAAAAAAGTGGAGAGAAGAGTTTTAAGAACGCGTATGGCCTGGGCATGGTGGCTCATGCCTGTAATCCTAGCACTTTGGGAGGCCAAGGTGGGCGGATCGCTTGAGGTCAGGAGTTTGAGACCAGCCTGGCCAACATGGTAAAACTCCGTCTCTACTAAAAATATAAAAATTAGTCGGGCATGGTGGTGTGTGCCTGTAATCCCAGCTACTCAGGAGGCTGACGCATGAGAATCGCTTGAATCCTGGGGCAGAGGTTGCAGTGACCTGAGGTCGCGCCATTGTACTCCAGTCTGGGTGACAGAGCAAGACTCCATCTCAAAATAAAATAAATCAAAATGGGCAGAAAATACTTCACCAGAAAAGACATATAGATGGCAAATAAGCATACAAAAAGATGTTCAACAGCTTATGTCATCAGAGAAATATAAATTAAAACAACAATGAGATACCACTATCGGAATGGCAACAATCCAGTAAAACGTCGAAAACCCCAAATACTGGCAAGCATGTAGGACAACAGGAAGTCTCATTTATTGCTAGTAGGAAAGCAAAATGGTATAGCTATTTTGGAAGATAGTTTGATAGTTTTCTTACAAAGCTAAACATAGATTTACCATTAGGTATTTACCCAAATGAGTTCAAAATGCATGTCCATACCAAAACCTTCACACAAATGCTTATAGCAGCTTTATTCATAATTGTCAAAAATTGGAAGCAACCTGGATGTCCTTCAGTAGGCAAATGGGTAAACAAATCATGTATATCTACAAAAGAACATTATTCAACAATGAAAAGAAGTGCGCCGTCATGCTGTGAAAAGACATGGAGGAACCGTAAATGTGTATTGCTAGGTGAAAGAAGCCAATCTGAAAAGGCAGCATGCTGTATGATGCAACTATATGACATTCTAGTAAAGGCAAAACTAGAGACAGGTAAAAATCAGTGGTTGCCAGGGGTTCGGAAGGAGGGTGGAAGGAATGAGTAGATAGAGCACGGGGCATTTTTAAGGTGGTGAAATTATTTTGTATGATACTATAAAGGTGGATACATGTCATATGTTTGTCAAAACATGTATACACACAGTGAACTCTAATGTAAATTATGGACCTTGGTTGATGGATAATGTATCAGCATTGGTTCATCATTTGTAACAAATATACTACACTACAGCAAAATGTTACTAGGGGAAATGGGAGGGAGAAGAAAGTGGGAACTGTTCTTTCAGTACAATTTTTCTATAAACCTAAAAACACTAAAAAATTGTGGGTTTTTTTCTAGTCAGTCTCTGCTTATGAAAAAATTGTGTTTACTTTTAAAAAAAATGATACAGGCTTAAAAGTAGTGGGGAGGGTCCCATGGAAGCCTGCTTAGTAGGATAATCTGATCCCTTATATCTTTTTTTTTTTTAATGGACATTCAACTATAAGATCGTTTTCTGTTGAAGAGTTAAAAAAAAACCCACCTTAATTTTTTTAAAAAAACTGAGAGATAATAACTTTAAATGGTAGATTTTACAAGAAAACATTTATGGGTAATTTGAGTATTAGTGGTAGGAGCTGGAGTCTGGAAGGAACCTGAGACATTTAACTAGGAAGTGTAAAGGAGCCAGTATGATACTTGGATGAGATGATACAATAATTTCCCCTTATGTGGTTATATCAATTTTGGTCCTTAGCATTTGGAGGCAGTGAGCTCCAGCTTGTGCAAGCCTGGTGGGTGTGATCTTCTTGTGGGGCCCCACCGTCACCCCTGGACTTGTTCTGTTCTTTCTTTTCTATGACGACATACCCATTACTCCAGGCTGTGAAACTCTTGTTTCCAGAATGTATTAGAGTGAATTTAAAAATAAGTTCTGGACCATATAACTGAAGAGTGAAGACTTCTTTGGTTAAATATGTAATCCTTCCTCTATCCCAATTTATTTTATAATAGATTCATGTTTCTACTTAATTAAATCCAAGCACACTTATGAGAAGGAGACTCGGCTGCAGTAAAGACATGTATATGAGAAAAATTTGCCTAGAATATTCAGAACAATGTGCTAGTTTATAAACATGTTTTCTGCCTGAAATTTGAGTTGGTCTTCTCTTACATTTAAAAAATATCCTGTAGCGGAAGTTTTATTTTTGCTCTTTAACAGTTTATCAGATTTGCGTTGTGTAAAAAACTTTGGCAAATAGACTTCACAATTTTGAAATTTCTGTATTAATCAGCTTTTGTTGTTGACTAATATTATTGCATACTCCTCCAAACTTGACATGTTGTCCTGGATAGTTTAAAAATAATGTCACTTTGTGCTTGCGGGACATTAAGAAGGGGATAGTTTAGTAACAACTGATAGAGCAACTAGATAAATGCCTTTTGGAAGTAAGGGATAAATATTATTTTAAGGGTATATCTTCTGTGGTTTGTAGCTTAATTCAGCTCGTTTAACAAACTCGAGTCAATTAGCCATCTACAATGTGCTGATTATTGGTCTTACAAAAATAAAACATTGTCTTATTAAGTCAGTATCTTGATTTTTTCCATTATTTTATACCTAGATGGTGGAATCACTAATGGTTAGAGTCATGATTTCTCCCAGATCACAGTGGTAGAATTTCTAGTCTATTATCAATTACAGCCTCGTTTTATATAAACTTGAGGTGAAACCTCTAGTATAGTTTCCTTTAGTAAAACATCACGTACTTGATCATTCAATTTGTGACTGGTTTTTTCAGATTAATAACATAGGATAGAAATGTAAGTTTTATTTTTAAAGTCACCATTGTGATGAAAATGTGTACGTCTGAAAAATGTGATTATATTATACTTGTTATATAGTGTATAATATATTTAGTGGCTGCTGTAACTAAGATATTTGCAATAAATGTGTAAACCACTGATAATTAGAAATCATTTGTTAAAAGTGATGTTTAAATGCAGAGAAAGCATTTTTAAATTCAACTCAGATTGATAACAGGTTTCCTTCACACATAAGAATTATTTTTTATCTGATATTTTTAAATCAGGTACAGCTTATATTTTTACCTATAATAGCCTAGAGAAGAAAGTATATGGGAACTCTACTTAATGCACGATTTTTCTATAAAACTAAAAATATTCTAAAAATTGTGGTGTTTTTTTTTCCTAGTCTCTGTAAAAAATTGTGTTTATTTTAAAAAAAGGTACAGCCTAGAAGCCCTCAGATTTCATGTTAGAGAGCATTCGACTTGCATATTAGACTCCATTACTAAAATAGTGAATGGTTTAAAGATTGCTTGCTCTTTGTAAACACATAATGTACTATTCTGACCATACCTAATTTGTAATCATTTTTCTTTCTATTCTGGCTTCCTTAAAATTAATGATGTTTAACACTTTATTTATTTTTGGTGGCAGTTGTTTTAAATAATTAGGAAAGAATACAGCTAACATTTTGACAGTTGCACAGCAGATAAGAATTAAGAGCCTTATCACTATAAAGTGTTTCAACTTTATTTAGACGGATTAGAAATTATTTGGGCCTAAATGATCCTTAAAAAAAAAAAAAAACCCTGCATTGTTTTAGCCTGGACATTGGTCTTCTTTTAAATTCATAGTAAGCTTATACCTAGAAAACTTAAAGGTAGTTATAAAAATTTTGGATATATTTTAGATCTCTTGTCTTATTTACAGAGATGAGAAGAGCTTTGCAGCATAAACTGCTTCATCTTCTGTCATTACCTTGTTTTGGTTAAGGAGATATTTAGAAAACACTTAAAACACACTGTATTTCCATCTGATTTTGAAATGATTCCATGTTCAAAGTTATCAAGATGCTGTCAATTATTCAGATTTACTGTGCATATAATTTATGTATGTGTGTATAAGATTTTATCTAAAGCAAAAGCTAAAACTTTCTTTCCCATTAGTTCATACCTCTATTTTTGGTATTGTACTGTGATTTTAGGTGTTTAATAACTAATTTTAAAATTTGTATAAGTTTTGTTCAAAAAATGACCTAAATAGATAGCAACTGATTATTATTAATTATGTTTCATTTTTTAGAGGACTACTGAGCCCAGCCAGGCTGTATGCCATTGCTGCCAAAGAAAAAGATATTCAAGAGGAGTCCACTTTTTCTTCTAGGAAGACTTCCAATCAATTTGATTGGGCTCTAATGAGACTAGATCTTTCTGTTCGAAGAACTGGCCGCATTCCAAAGAAGCTTCTACAAAAAGTTTTTAATGATACCTGCCGCTCAGGTATTTCAAAATTTCCTGTTCATAAAGTTGACTTTTGGCTGGGCACAGTGGCTCAGGCCTGTAATCCCAGCACTTTGGGAGGCAGGTAGATCGCTTGAGGCCAAGTGTTTGAGACCAGCCTGGCCAACATGGCAAAACCCCATTTCTACTAAAAATACAAAAATTAGCCAGGCATGGTGGCGCGTGCCTGTAGTCCCAGCTACTTGGGAGGCTGAGGCATGAGAATCACTTGAACCCAGGAGGCAGAGGTTGTAGTGAGCTAAGATCGCACAACTGCACTCCAGCCTGGGCGACAGAGAGAGACATCTGTCTTTAAAACAAAAAAAAAAGTCTTAAATTTAGGTTGGTGCAAAAGTAATTGCAGTTTTTGCCATTAAACGTAATGGCTGCAATTACTTTTGCATCAACCTAAATAAATACTTGAGGGTAAGCTCATTACACAGTAGATTATTTGATACTTTAATTTTCTTTGTTATATTCTGTTGATTGTCATTTATGTTATGATTGTGATTTCTATCTTGTCAACTCATCTGGGCAAAGTTTGGAGTAACTAAAACATTTTTAGATTTTTTTTTTTTTTCTTTTTTTTGAGATGGAGTATCGCTCTGTCGCCCAGCAGGCTGGAGTACAGTGGTACGATCTCGGCTCACTGCAACCTCTGCCTCCCGGGTTCAAGCAACTCTCCTGCCTCAGCCTCCCAAGTAGCTGGGACTACCGATGCATGCCACTGCCCAGCTAATTTTTGTATTTTTAGTAGGGACGGGGTTTCACCATGTTGGCCAGGCTGGTCTCGAACTCCTGACCTCGTGATCCACCCGCCTTGGCCTCCCAAAGTGCTGGGATTACAGACGTGGGCCACCATGCCTGGTCTAGATGTTTATTCCATATCAGAAAATAAAAATTGTCTTTTTGCTTTTCCTAGTTTAAGGAGTCACTTTTAGTAGTAAGTTTCTTGGAAGATAACTAGTTTTTCTTACCTTCCGTTGTAGAGTGTCAGGTTTCTGTAAGATGATCATATAAGACAGATTTCCATTATTTTCCTTTCATTTTCAATTAGCTACTAAAAATCTGTTTGAGTCACTAATGCCTGATGCAAGCTATAGGTCCTTCACTCCCTGCCCCCGACCCCCAAAAGCCTCATGCAAACATATGCATAATTTTGTATGCAGTTTAAGAGGATTCAGTAGCTTCCTAAAGCCTATTCATGGGTTTCAGACACACTCAGAAGTGTAGATATAAAATCTGATGGTGAGAGATACCAAAGAAGTATCAATTATTACTATAGTTATGTACATTTAAAGACCTGTGTCACATTCTCTATCTGACTTATTTATTCAACCATCACTACAATCAATTTTGGAACATTTTCATCACCCCAAAAAGAAATTCCCCAACTCCTCATCCCTTTCAGCCCTAGGCAACAACTAGCGTATTTTCTGTCCCTGTAGGTTTGCCCTACTCTAGATATTTCATATAAATGGAATCATGCTAAGTGGTTTATTTTTGCTTTGTTTTAAAGTCAGCTTTCAGGGATATGTAGATAAAGCTTACAGATATAGGGAGAGGGAAGCTTATATTGTAGCTGATTATGAACCTAACTTTTCTATTCATAGATGTTAATTACACTGCTTTACAGTATTCTTTCTCTGTCTCTCTCTCTTTCTTTCTTTTTTTTTGAAACAGAGTCTTGATCTTGTTGTCTAGGCTGGAGTGCAATGGTGCAATGTCGGCTCACCGCAGCCTCCACCTCCTGGGTTCAAGCAGTTCTTCTGCCTCAGCCTCCCGAGTAGCTAGAATTACAGGCATGCGCCATCTTGCCCAGCTAATTTTATATTTTTAGTAGAGACAGGGTTTCTCCATGTTGGTCAGGCTTGTCTCAAACTCCCGACCTCAGGTGATCTGCCTGCCTCAACCTCCCAAAGTACTGGGATTCGTGCCTGGCCCTTTATACTATTTTCATAAGATACTGAGAAGTTTAGCCTTTGAACTGTAGCAAGCACTGCCTATAAATTAGGTTCTTTGTATTTTTGTATTTGATAGAGTTTTGCAGATTACATAGATTTTATAACCTTAAATTTCTTAAGAAAGCAGACGAATATTAAAAGTTTGACTTGTAACTTAGTAACACTGTACATTAGGATAGGATTTTTCTAATTTATGGTTACTCTCAGTTTGAGCCAGAAGATTTTTGAATGCTTATAGATTTCTGTTTAAATTTTGATATTTATCTATGTGATATTGCTGCTATGTTAAATGTTATCCATTAACCTTTTTTCCACAGGTGGCCTAGGTGGTAGTCATGCCTTGCTTCTACTACGTAGTTGTGGTTCTCTCTTGCCTGAACTAAAGGTTGAAGAGAGAACAGAATTTGCTCATAGGATATGGGACACACTTCAGAAATTAGGTATGATTGTTTAAATATATGATGTGTATAAAAGGTGTAGATGTTTTTTCTTTTTGCAAAAAAGTGTTTGTTTACATAAATGCTGTAATTCAGTTTTATGGAAGGGCTACTTGATTCGTAATTTTTTGATAATATTTATTTGGTGAGGTATAGTGACATCTAGGGGCATTAACAATAAATAATTTTTCATAACAAGTATTACTTACAAGTACGGTAAGTTAAAAAAGAAAAAGAAGAAAATAGCCGGTTTGTCTGTCAAAGTTATAAATGCACATACCATTTGACCAAGCAGTTCCATTTGTTCGAATTTAGGTACAGATATACTCACATATGCAAAAGGATATTCTTCATTGTAGCTTGTTTGTAATAGTAAGAAATTGGAACCAATTCAAATATTCTTCTCTAGGGGATTAGGTAAATAAATTGTGGAGTACCCGTAAAATAGATTACTGCGTAACTGTTTTAAGAAATGAAGAAGCTCTTTATATGCCAATGGGGGTGTTCTCCAGAGTATAAATAAAAATTAAGGTGTAGACCAGTATGTATAGAATGATACCATTTTGAAGAAAAGTGTTTTTACACGTGCATGTGTATACAATATTAAAATATTTCTAGAAGGATGATGAACATTGGATACAGGTTTTACTCTACCTTTTTATACCTTTTCAGTTTTATGTCATGTAACATAGTACATATTCAAAAAATAATTTGAAGAAAGATGGTTTAATACAATTTAATGTTCATTCCTGATTTAAAAAAATCTTAAAGTATAGAAAGATGCTTCTTTAATGTGTTAAAAATCTAAAACCGACAACAATCATGTATAATGCAATGAAATAAGATGTGAAACAATACAAGAAGTTATTATTTTTAGATGATGTGATTGTTTAATCTGCAAAATCCCAGAAAATCAGCTCACAGTAATTAGCTGGACTCACTAAATGTTTAAGAATCCATACCTCTTCTAGTTATAAAAGAAAATAGAGAAAAGAATCCAAGAAAGTATAGCTACAAATAAATAAAATATTTAGGACTATCCTTCAAAAAGTGAGTAGGACCTATGTGAAAAAAACTATAGGATAAAGACAGATTCTTCCTTCACAGTTTTGAATACATCTAGAATACATTTTAATAAGTTGATTTTTTTTTAAGTTAAAAACTATATAGATAAATGTTGACTTTCAGAATGGAAAAGGATTTTATAAGTATAAAAGGAGCAGAAAAGTAAAGCTAAAATATTGAATCTCTAAAAATTAGAAATTTCTGTATGTCAGTAAGTCATTGAACTGGGAGCAATATATGCAGAAAAGGTTACATTCTAAAATAGAAAAAAGCATTACACAGCAGTAATAACATTAATTCCTCCATATAAAGATTAACAATGTGTTATCATATTAAAATTCTTTACAGATAGGTCTCTCCTGTATAAGTGTCTGCTTTATGAGGATGGAATCCATGGCTTCTTTATTTTCCTGTTTGCCAGTAGCATGATGCTTTGTGTATAATGGCATTTGATACATACTTGTTGAATTAATATTGCCAGAAACCTTGTAGTTTGCCAGTTTGACTCTTGTTTACAGATTTATAAAGATACAAGAGATCTTTTAGCTTAAGTAACTTGTCCAAAATTACAGAATGAGCTGTTGACAGATCTGAGCTATCTGTAAGATGGGGGTGATAATAGTGTCTCAAAGTTGTTGTGAAGTTTGAGTGAGCCACTATATGTGGAACACTTAGCATAGTGCCTGAAACATAGTATGAAAGAAACATATCTGTTAAGATAAAAATGTGTATTAATTTAATGGAACAGGTCTCTGCTGCCTAAAATCACATAATCTGACCCCCAGATACTAACCATAGGCCTGTATGGTCACAGGCAGTTGAATAAAGATGTGAAATTTAATGCATGAAAATGTAGTGAGACATGTTACCACAAAATTGATATAAAGACCATGATGTCATGACTGAGTAGAGTAAGGCTGTGTGGTAACCTTATTTGATGTGGCCCTAAACAGTAGGGATACAAAGAAAACAAAGGTCATTAGAATACAGATAATTAACAAGAGCATACCATAGATCATGTTCATCAGCTGAAAATGGAATGCATCCTTAAAATGAAGGCTTTGAGTGACAGAATTGCCAGCACAGTCCTACTGTGTGAAAGAACTGAAGTTACAATCCATTCTTCACAGTGTGTCTGTAATGTGAGGACTGCTTTATATAGAAAAATCTTACAGTCACTTTTAAGTATAGGGATATTGTCAGCGTTTTCTAACAGGAAGATAATTTTGTGCTTCATAAGTAAGAGGCCTTTTAATATCTGAGTAGGCAGTTACTTGTAACTATACAATAACTCAGTAATTACTGTCTTACATGCTTAGCTTGCTCTGTGTGATAGAGTATCTGTGTAGATAGGTCTGAGCGCCAAGATGGATGGGTGAAATGCTAAAGTGATAGTTTTACTCTTTTTGTTTGTTAAATTTAGGTCCACTTTAAAGCATAGGATTTTCAATGCTTTTCTAAAAATTCATTTTAAATTTCATTTGTAGGTGCTGTGTATGATGTGAGTCACTATAATGCTTTACTTAAAGTCTATCTTCAAAATGAATATAAATTCTCACCAACTGATTTCCTGGCAAAAATGGAGGAAGCAAACATTCAACCAAATCGAGTAAGTAGTTGCTATTGTGAATATATTTTCACATCCACCATTTTTTTTCTTTACTCAGAAAAAAAAGTATATTTAAAATTAACTGGCCCATTTCATTGACAGGTGACATACCAGAGATTGATTGCTTCTTATTGTAATGTAGGAGATATTGAAGGTGCCAGGTATGGATCTGTATGAACATGTTTAAGCAAACAAATTTGTACATTTTGTAAATCTAATGTCTGTTCACTCTTTGTTTTAAAGCTTCTTCCTAATGGAGGAAATTGTTTCAGAACTGTTTTAATCTAGAAAATCTGGTAATCTGACTTACATAAAATACAAAATTATCGTGTAAGAGAGAAAAGATAAGTAAAAGTTGCTATTTTAATTAAAAATTTGATTTACTGGAGAGAGGTATAAAGTTGTTGAGCTATAAAGCTGACTTTGCTTGTTTTTTTTTTTTTTTTAAATATTTCCTAAGGGAAATGTTCTTAACCATTTAAGCTGTATTCATTTATAAAACTGGAAGTAGTGTAGAAAATCAGTTGCACCATTTCTCTGCTTATGTAAAATTTATTACTACTTATGAATGGAAGGTTTGGAAAATAAGGGATAAATTGGAATACATAATTTCATTTTTATCTAAAAGAATCTTATGAAACTATGCTTTTAAAAGGGTAATTAGTAGTGTAAGACAAATGAGATAATCAGATTTTTAAAAATCTAGCATTTGTATCGATAGTACTTCAAGACTGTTGATACATTAGAGAGTGGGGTTTTGTGGGAAGAGGATCAAAGGGATTAGTTCTTTCTTTGTGGTTTCTAAAACAAGTGTATATTACTATTATATTTTAAAAACAAAAGTAACTCAAGGCCTAATTCTGTACATGTTGTAAAGAGTGTTCTTATAAATACTTTCAATGAGTATCTTCGTTTTTCCTTTGCAGCAAGATTCTTGGATTTATGAAAACTAAGGATCTCCCAGTTACAGAGGCAGTATTCAGTGCCCTTGTGACAGGGCATGCCAGAGCTGGGTAATGTTCAACCTAAGGTTTTGGTTCTTAAGTGATAGATGGCTGAGATGCTAAAGTGGTCATTTTACTCCTTTTTTGTTTGTTAAGTGGGGTTTAAATTAGAGAAAATTATTGTAGACAGTTCTTAAAATACATTTGTCTATCCCTTCAAAAAAAAATCTGTAGTGTATGAGGTAGAGCATACTAATATTTTTATAATGAGCTTTTACATTTGTTCCACAAATCTTTTATTTGAATTTTTAGAAATTGGGCTTGAAGCCGGGCGTGGTGGCTCATGCCTGTAATCCCAGCACTTTGGGAGGCTGAGGTGGGCAGATCACCTGAGGTCAGGAGTTCAAGACCAGCTTGGCCAACATGGTGAAACCCAGTCTCTACAAAAATAAAAAAATTTAGCCGGGCATGATGGCGGGTGCCTGTAATCCCAGCTACTTGGGAGTCTGAGGCAGGAGCATTGGTTGAACCCGGGAGGCAGAGGTTGCAGTGAGCCGAGATTGCACCATTGCACTCCAGCCTGGGAGACAGAGCAAGACTCCATCTCAAAAAAAAAAAAGAAAAAAGAAACTGGGCTTGATCTGATCTGAAGTAACTGCTCTGAAAAATATTTTTATGTTTGAAGAGTAATTTACTAAATGTTATTCTTACCTCGGAAGTTAAGTCTGAGTCATAACCTACATAATGTTAAGAGGGTATGTTATTTAATGTCTATGTAATTATTATTATTTTTTAATGGGGGATCAGATGTTTATGATCTTTATTATTTCAGAAACATATATCCAGTTTAATATACATTCGTTCTTTTCTGACATCATAATTCCAAATGGTACTTAGCATTTTTTATTTTAATAAGCATATGTTTTAGTTTGAATAACTATATTAAATTTGGCAAAAGCATAATAATCTGTTTTTTGAATTAACTTGTAGTGATATGGAGAATGCAGAAAACATTCTCACAGTGATGAGAGATGCCGGAATTGAGCCTGGTCCAGACACATACCTCGCATTATTGAATGCATATGCTGAGAAGGGCGACATTGACCATGTTAAGCAGGTATGACTTATGTCTAAATAAACATACTTTAAAATCATTTGTAAAAATTTGTGTTATGTTTTACATGAGGCAGGAAAGTGAAGTTTATACCTGTTTTCAAAGATGTTTCCTTGCAGAAAGTAGTATTTATGGAGAATTATTATAGTTTAGTATCTCGGTGGTGGTATGTAACAGTTACTGTTGAAGTAGAGTATTTACTGTTTTTTAAAAGAAGTCCTAAACCTTTAGGTGGTATTTTTCCCTAGTTTTTTGAATCTGGATATTTTATTTAGCTTTAATACTTAAATAAAAACACTCTAACTTCGTCTTCTAATTTCTGGAACTCTCTATAGACGCTGGAGAAGGTGGAGAAGTCCGAGCTTCACCTTATGGACCGTGATTTACTGCAAATTATTTTTAGCTTCAGTAAAGCTGGGTATCCTCAGTATGTCTCAGAAATTTTGGAAAAAGTTACATGTGAAAGAAGATATATTCCAGGTAGTTTTAAAAAAATCTATTTACATGATTTTTATAAAAATCTGAATTGCTATTCTTACATGATGGAAAGGACATTTTCTAACAATGGGCATTGTGGGAGTTGAACATAGAACTCTTAAAGTCAGTTAAATAAGCCCAAAAACATGAGTTAATGAACACATGGGGATGATTTGATTTGCAGGTGTTTTATTGTTATTTAGGCAGATATATGCTTTTGATGTTTGCAATTCTTATTTTGTCTTCAGTATTGGAACATTGGTTGCAGTGTAAAAATATTGTTCAGTTTATTAACAAAAGATGTCTTTGTTTTCTTCCCAGATGCAATGAACCTTATTTTACTTTTAGTCACTGAAAAATTGGAAGATGTAGCGTTGCAAATTTTACTAGCATGCCCCGTATCAAAGGAAGATGGCCCAAGTGTCTTTGGCAGTTTCTTTTTACAACACTGTGTGACTATGAATACGGTATTCTGTCCACTTTTACTTTGTAGACAATGTAATTGGCAGTGAAATAAGATTCTTTAAAGTATAGGAACATTTATGAGATTAGACCAGTTGTAAACATCATAACAATGTTGTTCTTGTGTTGCAAGATTTTTGGGTAGAAAGAGGATGCGGGGTTTAAAATGCTCATCTCAGAAGTGGTAGAATATTTGCAGCAGGTCAAACGGTGGGGTGTTTGCCAATCCAGCTAATGTGGTGACTTTTTTCCCACAGCCTGTGGAGAAGCTAACAGACTACTGTAAGAAGTTAAAGGAAGTCCAGATGCACTCCTTTCCTCTGCAGTTCACCCTCCATTGTGCTTTACTCGCCAATAAAACTGGTACTACATTCTTAAAGTTAAAGCCAAGTAAGGAAGTTTTGCTGAGGTAGCTTTGTGATCTTTTATGATATCTCTTTCAGATTTGGCAAAAGCCTTAATGAAGGCTGTGAAGGAGGAAGGTTTTCCTATCAGACCTCACTATTTCTGGCCATTGCTAGTTGGACGTCGGAAGGAAAAAAATGTTCAAGGTTAGATTTTGCCTTTTACCGATTTGTAATGGTTCCCAGAGCCAGTATGACAGTTTGCACGCACATCTAATTGGATTCTTTGGAAAAGCATACTTATTCCTGAGTATTATGAGATAATGGAATTGTTTTAAGTCATCATGAAGTATTATGTGTAAGCATTTTAAAAAACAAAACATGATGGATTTCTTTCATCCGAATTTCATTAATTTCATTTCTTATTTCATCTCTGATCTTGATATTCAAACTTAATGAACGTAGTTTTTTTAAGTTCTTAAAAAAACTCTTTAGTTCTTGATTTTATATATAGTGTTTGAAATCAGATTGTCTACCTTTAATAAAGATAAAGTTGTATATACAATCAGGTTCATGAAAACAAAAAGTATGGTCATTTTCTTTGTGGGCCAATCTATTTCTTTTTAACTGAGCTTAGTTAGAATAATAGGAAAGGCAGGAAAACTTTTATTGTGAAATGAGTACTCATGACCTGACAGCCTGCTGATTGAAGGACAAAAATGTTCAATCTTTCAGGTTCTTAAGTACGTTTAAGCATTTATCATACTTTTCCCTTGTACACATGGGATGTCTATAGGATATGAATAAGAATTGAACAAATATTAAATTTTAGAGTACAGTATCTAATTCTTCGGTTTGCATTATTGGTAATTCAGAAAGAGTAGTCTCATAAAAAGATGCTTTTAGCAGAAGTACTTTCCCCTTGGGGAAACAAAAAATGGTCTTTTTCATTTTATCTCGAAGTATAATGTGCTTTGGAATGAGATGCAGAATTGTTAGTGTGACATTGGGTGACAAACAGAATGCACAAACAACAAAAAAAGTGCTTTTAGCAGACTTTCATATTGCAATTTTACTTTAAATGTACAGCCGTCTTCTGGTTTAAAGGAAATAGTGAAACAAGTATTCCCTAATTGTTTCTGGCTATAAAAGTCTCTAAATCCTTTTTAGAAAAATCTTTGTGAAAACAATATGCTAGTTTGATTAACTCTTTGTATATCCTCCAGTCTGAAAGCTCCAAAAGGTAACCTATAACCCAGTGTTTTGGAACCACAGAAAGTTGACATCATTCCATCAAACTCTTCGGGCATGTTAGTATTGTCCACCTTTACACAAGTATGAAAATTTTTTTGGTGCCAGTTGAAATGTTTGTTCATCAGGTTAATCTGCTTTCCACAACCATGTCACAGTTGAATTGGTTACTACATTTTTACTACTTAGTAAACATAAAAGAGTTAGGTAATTTCTTTCTATGGTTGTAGCAGTTGAAATAGTAGAAAATGGGCTTTATCTCAAATCCATCTTGTCTTAGAATCTCAGAATTTAGATTTTAAAAGTGCTGTACTGAAAGCTCACATTACGTGAATGAAGGAACTGAGGGCCACACAGACATTCAGTGACTGACCTTAGCTTCCACGTCTAGGTGTCATTAGGCTGGGATTAGAATAGAGGGTTTCTGTCCTCCTTTTAAAATATCCTTTTTTATACTATAACCCTTCCATATTCAGCTTTTGTAAGTACTATACTGTGTTTATTTTCTAAAAATTCTTAGCTGCTGTTTAAAAATTAGTTGCCAGTTTTTACACGAAGAACATTGCTAAAAGAGATAGTGAATTTTTTAATCGTTGAAGGTTTTGTCTGAAAAAATATAAAAGTTTATGCTTTTATATTGTGTGTTCTGAGAGTGCAAGAGATTGTCAGTTTTACAATTTTTGAAAACAATATATTCTTCTTTGCAGTAGGTCCTGAAAGATAGTAAAGTATATATTCTACAGTCTTCTTTTATATAACAGAGAAATGGCTGTATGTATTCTTTATAGTTTCTTTAGTGTAAGGTAAGAAAGTAACATTCTTATTAGTGCAATGAACTTGTTCTTTGTCCAGTGAAAGTTACATATAAAATGGTAGAAATCACAGAAGAAAGTGACTGCAGTGATGGAGGATGTGCTGTGTTTCATAAGGAATAAATACATCTCTTCAGAAAATCAAAGATATTTGGGGATCAAAGTGGAACCAAGAGTTTTCAACAATAGGATAATCAAGTGTCTTTTTTTTCTTTTAAAAAACATATATATATATTTTTTTCTTTCTTTCTTTCTTTTTTTTTTTTTTTTTTTTTTTTTTTTGCTGTGACACAGCCTCAGGAGGTCCTGAGGGCATGTGCCCTGTATAATAATCAAGTTTCTGTTGAATTTTTCTGGCTGCAAATTTAGCCATCACCAACCTCCAAGAAAGATATTTATAATTACTTCCTCATGGCTTATCTTACTAGTATTTATCTCTGTGGCACAAGTGAAAAGTTGTCACTTAGAATAATGCATCTCTAGCCAGTTGGCCTGACTTTCAGGAAATAACCTGTAATGAATATGGATCTATATCCCTGGGTATATTTAGAAAACATAGAAATGAGAATGTGAAAGGGATAAAATACGTAAAGAAGGGCTGATCAGAAAGCCCAAATGCCAGTTGAGTGAAGTGGTTGAATAGAAGGAACTTCCTTTTTTTTTTTTTTTTTTTTGAGACAGTTTCGCTCTTGTTGTCTAGGCTGGAGTGCAATGGCACTATCTCGGCTCCCTGCAACCTCTGCCTCCCAGGTTCAAGCAATTCTCTTGCCTCAGCTTCCTGAGTAGCTGGGATTACAGGCATGCGGCACTGCACCCAGCTAGTTTTTGGTATTTTTAGTAGAAACGGGGTTTCACCATGTTGGCCAGGCTGGTCTCAAACTCCTGACCTCACGTGATCACCCGCCACAGCCTCCCAAAATGCTGGGATTATAGGCGTGAGCCACCACTCTTGGCGGAACTTACTTTTCAAAGAGGAAGCAGTTGCCTCCTAATAAAGTGAGTGCGCTGGCTAGAGTGTAAAATCCTGTGGAATGAAACAGACATAGTTGGTGAAAGTTGTTCAGGCAAATCATATATCATTCCTGATAGTTTGTGAGCTGTTATAATTCTCATTAAACTTTTTAAATGGAGACTTTCCTCTAGATTGATCAACTTTCTCATGGCTATATTGAAATATTTTTATTAGATTATTTAGTCTTAGTTTAGCCTTTCTGTGTTCACAGAGGTTTGGAATCTATATCTAAGTTAATGTAAGATTATTTTAATCTTTTTCTTGTGAAAAGAAATGTGAATTGTATTTTTTATTAGAATTTGTTCAGATAGATCAGTCTTTCCTTCTTATTGGTAAGTGCTTCTCTCCCCCCATCTGACTATGGTTACTGAACAGAATATCTTTCTTTGTCTGCTCTCTCAGGCTGCCTGAGCGAGTGATTGAGCAGAAGGTGGGATCCCAGGTTTTCTTGAGCCTGCTTTAGTTTCAGTTAGAAAGATAATGTAAGTTAAAAATGCCAGCAACATAGATAATCTAAATGAGCAGAACATACTCCTCCTTCTGATAAATGTTACTGGAAAAATGAAGAACTAAGAGAATGAAACATATTTGAGGCTTAGAAGATGGGGTGAAGGGTTTCCTATAAGAATAAGAATCTTGTAGCTGCAGTCAATTTGGTGGCCAGTTTTCAAACACTGAAAAATCTATCATCTGAGAAACTTGTCAGGATTATGTATTATTACAGTATTTTGATACAGCTGAAAAAAATTAAGTTATTATTGCTCCTATTAACATTTATTTAGGCTGGGTGTGGTGGCTTACGCCTGTAATCCCAACACTTTGGGAGGCTGAAGTAGGGGGATTAGTTGAGCCCAGGATTTTGAGACTAGCCTTGGAGAGTTGGCAAAATCCTGTCTCTACAAAAAAATAGAAAAATTAGCCGAGCGAGGTGGCGTACTCCTAGCTGCTTGGGAGGCTGGGGTGGGAGGATTGCTAGAGCTTAGGAGGTCAAGGCTTCATTGAGCCTTGATCGTTGCCACTGCAGTCTAGCCTAGGTGACAAAGTGAGACGCTGTTTCAAAAAACAAAAAAATCAAAAACAAAACACCACACACCCAGTTATTTAGTAGTTTGAGGATTCTGCACATATTTTTTCCTTTAAATTTAGTGATCACCCTGAGAGTTAAGTGGGGAGCTTTATTATCATCATTCCTATATTGGCAACAAGGAGCCACTGAAAATCATCCTTTTTGGTGGCAGAACAAGGACTTAATCCCAGTTCCTTCTGATTGCAGGAAAAACATGTAGGCTTTAGCATTTTTTGTAGTGTGACAAGCACCTGCCAGGAATTAAGAGACTTGGTTTCTTTTTTTTTTTTTTGAGATGGAGTCTCGCTCTGTCGCCTAGGCTGGAGTGCAGTGGTGATGTCGGCTCACTGCAAGCTCTGCCTCCTGGGTTCACGCCATTCTCCTGCCTCAGCCTCCCAAGTAGCTGGGACTACAGGCGCCCGCCACCACGCCCGGCTAATCTTTTGTATTTTTAATAGAGACGGGGTTTCACCGTGTTAGCCAGAATGGTCTCGATCTCCTGACCTTGTGATCCACCTGCCTCGGCCTCCCAAAGTGCTGGGATTACAGGCGTGAGCCACTGCGCCCGGCCTGAGACTTGGTTTCTTACTCAAGTTATGCTTGTGATCTTGGAGAAATTACTTTATACTTTTGTTAGAAGATTCATTGACTTTCTTTACCCCACTTTAAAAAATTGACATAAACTATATATATTCAAGGTGTACAATGTAATGATTTTATATACAGGTACATTGTGTCCTGATTACCATAGTCAAGTTAATTAACAACCATAAACCTTCAACACCCATAGTTAACCATTTGTGTGTATGCCTGTGTGCATGAGTGTGGTGAGGACACTTAGAATCTGTTCTTTTACCAATTTCAAGTAAACAATACAGTATTACTAATAGTAGCCACCATGCTGTACATTAGAACCCTAGAACTTACTCATCTTATTAACAGAAAGTTCGTGCCCTTTGACCAATATCTCCCTCACCCTAGTCCCTGGCAACTGCTGTCCTACTTTCTGCTTCTGTGAGTTTTCGACTGTTTTTGATTCTAATATAAGTGAGACAGTATTGTCTTTCTGTGTCTAGCTTATTTCACTTGATTAGTTGACTTCTAAAGGCATTTCAGCTTTCTTTATGTAGAGAAGCTCACCCAAACCCTGATTGAAACCTTGGAGTTTGACATACTGATCTAAGCCAAGTGGTAATATTGAAAATTCTTTTTTTCCAGAATGTTATAGTTCTGTTGTCTGCAATCTTGCCCTAATAATTTAGACCACAAGAATTTCTTCCATGCCTATGTATAATATTTCAGTTCTTGGAACTTCCATCTATTCAATAGGCATAGACTCTTATAGGTCAGAAAATTATTAAGTGCTTCGACACATATTGCCTTGCATAGTCCATGGATGTTAGTTAGAAAGATTTAGCAAAGCAATATGTGTAAAAGCATCTAGAAGCACAGTTCCTGGCATATTTCCATTTCTAGTGTGTAAGCCACCAAATTATGGCTCAGAAACATGCGACGACTTGCTTAGATTTACATTGCTATTAAGTACCAGAACTAAGGGGGAGAGCTGGGTCCTTAAAGTCCAAAGCCTTTTTTTTTTTTTGTCATTTCACCAGAGTATCTCACCAGCAACTTAGCCGTTTACTTTAACTAAATAATAATTGTCTACTTTAACTAAATAATATTTGTCCTGGAAACAATTATTACTGGTCAGAAAGGACACTGAGGACATAAGATTAACACAAATCTATTACTAGGAATTCAGAAGCAACTTAGCTATGTCATCATGTCAGGTGCTTAGTAATCTTTTCATACAAAGAAGAGCACAGTGGGATTTGCCATCTTTTATGGTAGTTATCAAGGTTGTTAGTAGTGATACCCAGTGAATTATTAGAGGAATAGTTTAAATTTCGCTTACAAGTATTGTTAGGCTTCTGTGTGCAGTGTGGACCAACTCTACATGCATGTTCTCTTAAATTTCAGTAAGCACATGCTTTGTTTAGGGATTTTAAAAAAACATTATTATTATTATTTGAGACCGAGTCTCGCTCTGTTGTCCAGGCTGGAGTGTAGTGGCGTGATACTGGCTCACTGTAACCTTTGCCTCCTGGGTTCAAGCAATACCCCTGCCTCAGCCTCCCCAGTAGCTGGGATTATAGGCGCCTGCCACCATGCCTGGCTAATTAAAAACATTATTTTTACATCTTGAAAAATACATTTAAACCTCTTAGATTTGAAGATATTAGGTTATTTATTTATTCTTCCCAGCCAACTTTACTGAGGTATGAAGGATTAATAATTGTGTAGCTAGATCTATATGTCTATCTATCAATCGATCATCTATCTATATGATAAACAACATGACGTTTTGGAGACAGTGTCTCACTCTGTCAGCCTTGATCTCCCAGGCTCGAGATTTTCCCACCTCAGCCTCAGTGGGACCTCAGGCACATATTACCATGGCTGGCTAGTTCAAAAAATTTTTTTTGGTAGAAACAGGGGTCTCCCTGTGTTGCCTAGGCTGGTCTCAAATTCCTGGGTTCAAGCAGTCCTCCCACCTTGGCTTCCCAAAGTGCTGGGATTACAAGCATGAGCCACCTCACCTGGCTACATTTTGATATGTGTACACGTTGTGAAGTCATTACCACAGTCAAGCTAACATATCCATCACCTCAGCTAGTTATGGAGGCTCTGTCACCCAGGCAGGAGTGCAGTGGGGTGATCTCAGCTCACTGCAACTTCTGCCCTCTGGGTTCAAGCAGTTCTCCTTCTTCAGCCTCTCTAGTAGCTGGGATTACAGGTGTGTGCCACCACACCCAGCAAATTTTTATATTTTTAGTAGAGATGGGATTTTGCCATGTTGGCCAGGCTGGTCTCAAACTCCTGACTTCAGGTGATCCACCTGCCTTGGCCTCCCAAAGTGCTGGGATTACAGGTGTGAGCCACCGTGCTGGGCTTTTATTTATTTTTTTTTAGCTAGTTACCTTTTTAAAAATTTTGTATTGGCCGGGCGTGGTGGCTCATGCCTGTAATCCCAGCACTTTGGGAGGCAGAGGCAGGCAGATCGCAAGGTCAGGAGTTTGAGACCAGCCTGGCCAACATGATGAAACCCCGTCTCTGGTAAAAATACAAAAATTACTCGGCGTGGTGGCGCGCGCCTGTAGTCCCAGCTACTCAGGAGCCTGAGGCAGAAGAATCGCTTGAACCCAGGAGGTGGAGGTTGCTGTGAGTTGAGATCGCACCATTGCACTCCAGCTTGCACAACAAGAGCGAAACTCCGTCTCAAAAAAAAAAAATATTGTGGCCAGAACACTTGAGATCAACTCTCTCAGCAAATATCAAGTATTCTGTACATTGTGTCCAGAACTTATTTACCGTATAACTGAAAATTTATACCTATGGACCATCATCCCTTTTCACTCACACCCCAGTCCCATAACAGAGTTCAACTTTTTTTTTTTTTAATAGATTCCATATATAAGTGAGATGATGTAGTATTTATCTTTCTGTATCTGGCTTATTTCACTTAGCATGTGCTTCAAGTTCATTCATGTTGTTGTAAATGACAGGATTTTCTTTGTTTTTAAGGCTGAATAATATTCCATTCTTTATGTGTATATATGCCACATTTTCTTTATCTGTTGACAGCATGTTTCTACATCTTGGGTACTGTGAATAATGCTGGGATGAACAAATGTTTCTTCAAGATAGTGATTTTATTTCCTTTGGACGTATGCTCAGAAGTGGGATTGTTGGTAATTCTACTTCTAAGTTTTTCAGGAATCTCCATACTCTCCCACCAACAGTAGACCAGGGTTCCCTTTCTCTACATCCTCACCACTGTCTAATCGCTTTTGACTTTTGATAGTAGCCATTCTGACAGGTGTAAGGTGATATCTCATTGTGGCTTAAATTTGCATTTCCCTGATGATTAGTAATGTTGAGCATCTTTTCATAAACCTGTTGGCCATTTTTATGTCTTTGGAAAAATGTGTATTCAGATCCTTTGCCCATTTGTTAATTGAATTATTTGGGGTTTTTTTGCTATTGACATTTGTGAGTTCCTTATTATATATTTTAGATATTAGCCCCTTATCAGATACGTGGTTTGCAGATATTTTCTCGCATTCCATAGGTCGCCTTTTCATTTTATTGTTTCCTTTACCGTGCAGAAGCTTTTTAGTTAGATGTGGTTCCACTTCACTGTTTGTTTTTATTGTCTGTGCTTTGGTCTCAAGTCCAAAAAGTCATTGTCAAGACCAGTGTTTTCTCCTAGGAGTTTTATGGTTTCAAGTTTAAGTCTTTAATCTATTTTGAGTTGATTTTTGTGTATTGTATAAGATAAGGGTCCAGGCTGGGCGTGGTGGCTCATGCCTGTAATCCCAACACTTTGGGAGGCTGAGGCGGGCAGATCACGAGGTCAGGGGTTCAAGACCAGCTTGACCAACATGGGGAAACCCCATCTCTAGGATCACGAGGTCAGGAGTCCAAGACCAGCCTGACCAACATGGTGAAACCCCATCTCTACTAAAAATACAAAAACTAGCTGGTCGTGGTGACGTGCGCCTTTAATCCCAGCTACCCTGGAGGCTGAGGCAGGAGAATTGCTTGAACCCGGGAGGCAGAGGTTGTAGTGAGCCAAGATCACACCACTGCACTCCAGCTTGGGCGACCGAGCAATATTCAGTCTCAAAAAAAGACAAGGTCTTGCTCTGTTGCCCAGGCTGGACTTGAACTCCTGGGCTCAAGCAGTCCTACTGCGTCAGCCTCGTGAATAGCTGAAACTATAGGTGTGAACCACTGCCTGCAGCTCCAGCACCATTTATTGGTACCTTTGTCAAAATTAGTTGATTATATGTGTGTGGGTTTATTTTTAGATTCTTTGTTCCGTTGCATTGGTCTATTTGTCTGTTTTTAGGCCAGTATTTGGTAATTTTGTATATGGTGAACTGTTTAAAGTTAAAATATTCTGATTCATAACCTAAATTTTAAAAAAATTATAGTTTTTTTTACATAATTAAATTTTATCTAAAAGATATGTGCAGGTATTTATAATGTAGTTAGACTTGCTTGTGTTTTTCTGTACTCAGTAGGAATTTACTGTCAATTATTTGTGCTGGAGTTCATCATATAACAAATTCGAAAGAAATGTAATTTATCTTTAGGTCTCTAGTAGGCCAGAAACAGGGACTTTTAGGGGGAGTTTTAATAATGTGAAAGTAATGAAGCTGAAGATAAGTAAGTTTTTAAAAGGAGAAATAAGAATGTTCTTTCTTTTTATTAAACTGTGGCCTCTGTCAAATTAGGTGATACTTGAGTAATCTGACAGTTGGCTAGAATTAACTGGATCTATTTGAAACTCACTGTAGCTCTGAAAACATGAAATGACTTAATTTTTAAGAAGTTATTAAAAGAGATTTTTGTGAGTGGGAAATGAGATAGAGGAAACAACTTATTTGATTTTTAAGTTAGTTTTAAATATGATTAGACAATAATTCATTAAATTGTTCTCTATTAATTTTTCATTCTTACATTGTAAAATATGAAATCAGAAATTAGTAACAATTAGGGAACTTTTTACATAAGTGCTTAATTGAAAACATGTTTTGAAATCAGTCACTTCTCTTTGCAGCATTTATTCTGGTCAAATTTTTTGTGTTCAAGTCCATCATTGCTCTATAATAGCAGTGTTGTATTATAATCACTGTTTGGGGTGCCAGAAATGTTGGGCACATTGCTTAATTGTTTCAAGTTTCTTTATACTTATAATTTCAAGGATACTTTCTTGAAATTTACTGTTTCACAGAGGGGGGTGAAGAAAGGAGTTAATTTTTTTATCATTGTATCTCACAGTTCTGTTTCTTTTCTGCCTTTTAGACAAACGAATTGCTGAGTAATTTTCTTATACTGTGATTCAGAAAATAATTGAACTGAACTTACCGATCTTTTCTTACTTTATTCTAAGTTCTTTATCTCTGTGCTTCTACATTTTATTTGGTAGGTATAATTGAAATCCTCAAAGGAATGCAAGAATTGGGAGTACATCCTGATCAGGAAACATATACAGATTATGTGATTCCATGCTTTGATAGTGTAAACTCAGCACGTGCCATTTTGCAGGTGAGTACAAGTGTGGTTTTAATTTAATAATTGAAGAGGATATCTTTCCTCCTTAATGTTTAGTGTTGACACACAAAAAAGTCATTGAACTGAGGACTCAAAATGGTCAAATCTGTATACAATTTTCTTTTTTTCTTTTTTTTTTTTTGAGATGGAGTTTCTCTCTCGTTGCCCAGGCAGGAGTGCAATGGCACAATCTTGGCTCACTGCAACCTTTGCCTCCTGGGTTCAAGCAATTCTTCTGCCTCAGCCTCCCGAGTAGCTGGGATTACAGGCATGCGCCACCATGGCTAGCTAATTTTGTATTTTTAGTAGAGACAGGGTTTCTCCATGTTGGTCAGGCTGGACTCAAACTCCCGACCTCAGGTGATCCACCTGCCTCAGCCTCTCAAAGTGTTGGGATTACAGGCATGAGCCACTGCGCCCGGCCCTGTATACAATTTTCTGAAGCTTTGTAAAAATATTAGTTGGTATAACATTTATAGTGGTTAAACTTTCAAAACTCAAAAAGACAAAGCAGCTTTTTTCTTGTGTATTAAAAAGACAATATGCCAATATCGGGAAAAATTAAAACAATATTAACTCCTAATCCCGTCCTGAAATGCCCCTGCAATTTTCATTTATAAATTAGGTTTTATTTTATTTTATTAAAGAAACAGGGGTTTCAGTATGTTATCCAGGCTGGTCTTGAACTCTGGGCTTAAGCAGTCCTCCTGTCTTAGCCTCCTGAGTAGCTGGGATTATAGGCACATGTCACTGTGCCCTGCTTCAGTTTTCACTTTTTGAATGTTATTTTTCACTTCCCATAAATTTTCATAAATGCACTAATAGTATATATACTAGTCTTTCTCTCTTTCTCTCTTTTTTTAAACTTCAAACCTTTGTTTTTCTACCAGAAGTTTTCTACTTCTGGTCCTTAGCAGAGTAGGCAAGCTGTTGATGAAGAGGCACATGAAGATGTTGATTGGGACAGTGCATTGGATTAGCAAAGGTTGCGTTTTCCACTTTCAAAACAGAATGCTTAGCGCTGAATATATGAATTACAAAAACAAAACAAAAAGTGCTGTGCAGTTAGGAACAAGATGGCAGAGCACCTAATACTTAATAAGGAACATGTTGTTTAAAAGATGTTTCCTACACAGTCATTCATGTAATACCTTGATTTTTCTAATATTGTTAGAGTGTTTCTTTCATTAAAATAATTACATAATTACAGTCTTCTGAAGTGTTAGGGTTTATATCTTCAGTGTCTTCACCTCTTTCCCTAAGTTCTTAGTGGAGTATGTTGAGCCTGTACTATACATATTTTACTGTTAAAAAAAATTTTTTAAGTAACTTTCCCACATATTCTTACTTTTTCAGATGTTTTCTTTCTTTGCAGAAATACAGCCCCCAGATCAGTGTCTTTGTGGTTACTGCTTTGGCTTTCTCACTAGTGACTTATCTTAGGGAACAGCAGATCTAATTTGGAAACTTATCCCAAATTTGGTTACATGCATTCTCATCTCAACTATGTTGCCTTCATTGCTGGAATTTCAGTAGTATTGAGTGTTTTGGGCTTGAAAACAACTACTCTGTTAAGTGCTTAATAGAACTCACAGTATTGATCTGCTTTTTTTCTTTTTTTTTTTGAGGCAGAGTCTTGCTCTGTCGCCCAGGCTAGAGTGCAGTGGTGCGATCTGGTCTCACTGCAACCTCCTCTGCCTACCGGTTCAAGCGATTCTTCTGCCTCAGCCTCCCAAGTAGCTGGGATTACAGGTGCCCACCACCACGCCCAGCTGATTTTTGTATTTTTAGTAGAGATGGGATTTCACCATGTTGGCCAGGCTGGTCTCAAACTCCTAATCTTAGGTGATCAGCCTGCCTAGGCTTCGCAAAATGCTGGCATTGCAGGTGTGAGCCACTGCGCCCTACCTGATAATGCCTTTTGTCTTCAGCTGGGCATTAAAAAGTACATTTTTAAATTAGTTTTCAGAAATTACATAATAAATGTTTGTTGATAAATTAGAGAACACAAGTAAGTGGTAGGGCTGTACAATCTGTCCATAGTTCCTTGAGATAGTCATTGCTTAGCATGTATGTTCTTTCAGATGTATAATAGGCTGGAGAAATCTCTTTTAGCAAAAAAGTATACTGTTCATATTATCGAGCAACTCTTATTATACTGTTCCTATTATCCACCTAACTTGACAGAGGCTATAGTTTAATAAAAAGAAAGAACATTCTTATTTTCCTTTTAAAAACTTACTTCTTTTTGGCTTCATTACTTTCAAACTCCCCCTAAAAGTCTCTGTTTCTGGCTTACTAGAGACCTGAAGAAAAATTACACTTCTCTCATATATTTGTTTCATGATGAACTTTTTTTCATTTGACACCTTTTCATAACAGTATTTAATTCCACAAAATATATTTTATGCTTGTATGCTGTTTCATTGTATGGGTATGCCATAATTTATTTTTTATCCTTGCTTATTGCTGATTAAGTGGTTTTTTAATATACTATAATAAAATGATTGAATAAATGTATTTGAGCTAAATTTTGACTCATATATTTAAATTGTTAAACAAATGATGTTGGGACAAGTGATGAGCCTCTCTGAGTTAAATTAAATTAAATTAGATCCTGGCCAAACTGTATGCCCCAAAATATTTTAGATTAATGCATTGAATTTTTGTTTTGTCTTGAATGGGAGAATTATTCTAGTGTCCTCAGTAGTAAACTCATCCTGGAAGTAAGGCCCTCTAAAGGCATCAGACCATCTGTATTTGAAGATAAGCATTTAACTTAGAATGCTGAAATGTCATCTTTAAATTTTTGCTAAAATTCAATTACTGAGCTTATCTATTTTTCTAGAAAATCAGAGAATATGGTGATTCAAATAATCAGGAAAACAGGATCTTTGGCGTATCAAAATATTGTTAGCTGAGATGTATTCTCATTGATATATGCTTTATCTCCAGGAAAATGGATGTCTGTCTGATAGTGATATGTTTTCTCAAGCTGGATTGAGAAGTGAAGCAGCAAATGGGAACTTAGACTTTGTATTATCATTTTGTAAGTATACAACATTAGCGGTAAACTTGATAGATGTTTATTTCAGTTACTATTGAGGGCATGCAGGGTGGTTCATGCAATGAAAGCAAGGAAGGTTTATATGTTTTGTTAAAGCCAGACTGATAAAACGGTTTATGAGTTGAACTTATGGATAATTTGGAAGTAATTTTAATGTTATAAGGACATTGAATATTATATGTAATATGGTGTTAGACTGAAGGCTGGACTGGAGACCCTGAAGACGTGGATATTCTTTATAATTTGGCCACCGATTATGTGATTTAGAAGAAGTCTTCTAACCTCTCTGCTTCACTTTTACTAAACAGGGATAGTACTACCTAACTTGGGGGAGTTGTGAAAATCAAATGCGATATTGTTTCTGAAGTGTTTTTTAAACTAACATGTATTATAAAGACTTCTAGTCTTCATTAACAAAAACACAGCAAATGTTTTCTAAACATTTTTAAATGCTAGCATGCTTTATAATGCTCATCACATGTTAATACAATTATCTCCATTGATAGATGACTAAAGGCATAGAGACGTTAAATGATTTGCCCAAGGTTAGTGATTTGAACCAGAAGTAAGATGTTCAGACTTTAGCTTTGTTCTTTTCACCATACTGCACTTTATTTTATTTTATTTTATGTATTTTTGAGACACAGTCTCACTCTGTCACCTAGGCTGGAATGCAGTGGTGCGAACTTGGCTCACTGCATCCTCTGCCTCCTGAGTTGAAGCGATTCTCCTGCCTCAGCCTCCCGAGTAGCTGGGATTATAGGCACATGCCACTATGCCCAGCTAATTTTTTGTATTTTTAGTAGAGACAGAGTTTCACCACTCCTGACCACAAGTGATCCGCCTGCCTCAGCCTCCCAGAGTGCTGGGATTACAGGTGTGAGCCACTGCGCCTGACCTGTATTTTATTTTTAATTAATAAATAAGACGTTCTTAAGAGACCTTATTTTTTAACACGTCCATGGTGTTGCTTGACAGTTTTTCAGATCTTCTGAAAAATATGTCATTTACAAACAAAACACAGACATAATTAATTTTTAGCTCCCTAAAATGTTAACAGTTAAGCTCTCATTAATGTTATATTCAAACTGTATAGGTGGAACCTTTATACCAACCAGGTTATTGGTATGTATTACTTGTGCATGTCGCTTAAAATATTTGTTGTAATATTGTAAGGGAAAGGCAAAGTGTCCAGTATGAAAAATGGTGACTTTTGTAGTTATTTGAGTCAAATATTGAGTATTATTGCTGGCTGCTATCTGAGTGTATTGATTTTGCCTTCCACTCTGTATACTATATAGATTTTCCAATCTGACAAGAAGAAAACAGAGAAGCATTAGCAGAGGAATCTGGGCTCACGAGGTGGATCCATGAGAGCTGCCTTTTCCTTTTATCATATCATCCATTCCACTTCGTTGTCAACCTCTTGATTTTTCAGGCTTGTTTGTTGCTAAGGAAACTAGATGCTTTTTGTCAGCAGCCTTCCTAGCTGAGATGTTTCTGGTCATCTTTTTAATGAATAAAAACTTGACAATATTCTGTAGAATACTATTTTGAATAGTATAAAAACGAATTTTCAAGAGGTTGTTTATTAGATTTAAAAAAGAAAAATGCCAAGAAGTTTGCCAAGTATTTGAGCTTTTCCTGTCAGTGCCTTCTACTCTAGCTTTGATTTACAAGTCTTTGAAGAGCGGTTCGTTCTATGATTGCTGGTACGTGCTTTAGGCAGCTCTTAGGAATGCACGACTGGTTACTACATCACAGGAAATGTCAGGTAGTAGAGAACAGTAAATGGATTATCTTGATTAAGTTTTGGAGTAGTAGAGAACATTTTCCCACTTGTGTTTGTAGGCATGGAAAATTAATTTGATCACATAAAATTAAAAGCTGCTGAGAGGCATGTGGTGGTGTTCCCTTTAAAATTCCTTGAGTGACTCAGTGCAGGTCATTTTAAAAGTGACTTTTAGATTTTCAAATGCTATAAAAGCACTGAGAAACTTAGGCTCCTTGTTCAAGGAATATAGCAGCTGATCTAAAACAATTCTCCTTATGTGTGTGGGTTAATTTGTTATTTTTGGGGAGATGAACACTTAAAATGGGCCATGACTTTTCCCATGGGATTTTTCTTTAATGAAACCAGGTACCTTAACCTTCACTTAAACTGTATTTATTGTCTTCAGAATTTGCTTCTACTATGAATTCCTCTCTAATCCCATCCTTTTTGTATTATTCAGTAGCCACATTACATTTATAGTGAAAAGATTAACTCTATTACTTATAACATGGTCCCATGTTAGTACAATTACAGGGAAAAATAAATTCAGGGAATGCCTACTGTGATCTCATCCCTTGCTAGTTTGGCAAGGGTTATGTGAAGAGTCAGTGTAAGGTGTGATTCTTACACAATGGCAAATCAGGCTTATAATGTCAGCATTGAAACATACAAGGTTGTAGACTGTTAAATGTCAAAATGAGTAGTAGAGCAAACAAATACTCAGAAAAGTGAAAGATCAATAGAAGTCAATAACATAACGGATGTATGACCTATTTTATTATTACTTTAGGTGGTTACTCTTGTGTGAGTGCAGGTCATTGATCATAGTGGAAAATGAAATGAGAAAGTATGAATGGTTCAACAGAACCCAACACCTCTCCGAGAAAAGATTTTTTCCTCTCATGTGCTGTCTTTAAAGAACAAGTCCTGTAGGGTATTACAGTCTCTCTCTTCATGGTGCCACCATGTCCAACAACATACAGCCTCAGTGTGTGTACCAGGCTGACTCTGAGTCTGCTGGTATGTTAGTAATTGCCATTTATAGGAAAGGATATTTATAAATTAATTAGTTGTATATATTCATGAAAATTAAAAATACATTAAAAGGGTAGCTTATATTGCAGATATATATTACTGCATTGTCTAATTTTGTATGAAAACATTTTTATTTTTTAAATACAATTTCGAAAATGAAAACTAAAAGGTATTGATATAAATATGTTTTCAATTTGATAATACAGGGTTTTTAAATTTGTTTGGTCTGAGATTTAATGATGGTCATTTTCTTTTGCAGTGAAATCAAATACATTGCCTATCTCGCTGCAGTCTATAAGAAGTAGCCTACTGCTAGGCTTCAGGAGGTAAGATGATCAACTTAAATGTTCCTTGCCTGAACATGGACTGATTTCTCCTGTCCTTTTGACTTATTGCATGAGGAAAAATACAAATATTCTTATCTTTCAGTGTACATTCAGTTTACCTGAAATAACCTTTGCCTGTTTAATTTTTTCTTTTAAGTCATTGAATTAAATTGAGGCAGCTTTGTGTCATCTTTTCTGAGAAATGCACACAGGTTTGGTAAAGATCCTGTTTCCAGGAAGAAAATCCTGTTTCAAAATGGCAAGTTGGAGTTACAGACCAATTTGCATATGTATGTTCAGCTTATTCTTTGAGCATTTAATTGCAAGGTGACTTTTATACAGTAAAGTATCATTCTCCCCTTCTGTGTGCTCAGAGAATGTTAATGACCTTGCCCTTCCAATTTTGTTATTTTGAAAATAGATAAACATAAAAGCTGAAAGAATAGTGAAAGGGAATACTCCCATACCACCCTTTTTTATTTGATTTGTTTTTTTGAGACGGAGTCTTGCTCTGTCGCCCAGGCTGCAATGCAGTGGTGTGATCCTGGCTCACTGCGACGTCTGCCTCCTGGGTTCAGGTGATTTTCCTGCCTCAGCCTCCTGAGTAGCTGGGACTACCAGTGCCCACCACCACGCCTGGCTAAGTTTTGTATTTTTAGTAGAGATGGGGTTTCACCATGTTGGCCAGGTTGGTCTCGAACTCCTGACCTCAGGTGATTCACCTGCCTCGGCCTCCCAAAGTGCTGGGTTTACAGGCATGAGCCACTGTGCCCATCCTCTGTAATACCCTTTGTGTAGATTTGCCAGTTGTTAATATTTTGCCGTGTCTACTTTGTCTCATACCCTCTTTCTCTACACAGAAAGTACTTACACACACACACACAGACACACACACACACACGTTTTTTTCTTTTTGGCTGAACCACTTGAAGTTGTAGGCTTAATGACACTGGATCTTTCAGCATATTTCTCTTAAGAATAAAGTCATCATCTCTAAAATCACAACATCAGTATCACTCTTAAAAAATTAACAATACTGTACCACCATCTGATATATGTAGTCCATGTTCAGATTTTCCCACTTTAACAAGTTTCCTTTATAGATGTTTCACTTTTTGACTGAGGAGTCAATTAAATTGATGCATTGGATTTGATTGCTACATCTCTTTATTATCTTAATTCAGAACAATTTCCTTAGCTTTTTTGTTTGTTTTTTAATATCACTGGTTTTTGTTTTGTTTTGTTTTTTAAGAGCCCAGGCTGGAATGTCTCTTCCACATTTTGTATTTTTCTGTTTTGTTTTTTTTTTTCCCCATGATGAGACTCAGATTAAGCATTTTTAGCAAGAGTACTTCATGGGTGATGGGCACGTCTTACAATGTATCACATCAACAGATATAAAGGCAGGTGTGCAATAATGATGCCACCACCAAAGTTTGATCACTTGGTTAAGATGGTGATTCACACATCTCTCTTGCAGAGGCCCCTTGTCCACTTTGTAATTACTAAGAAGACTATGGGGTGGTAATTTGAGACTGTGTCTACCCTGTTTTTCCATTACTTTTCCCTCCTTGGTTTTAGCAGCCATTGGTAATCCTTGTTGAATCAGTTATTGGTAGTTAACACAAGAATGAGTTTCTTTTTTTGAGATAGGGTCTTGCTCTGTCCCCAAGGCCAGAGTGCAGTGGGTTAATCAGCCTACTGCAGCCTTTACCTCCCAGGCTCAAGCGATCCTCCCATCTTAGCCTCCCGAGCAGCTGGGACTATGGGCGCATGCCACCATGCCTGGCTGATTTTTAAAATTTTTTTGTAGAGACGGGATCTCACTATGTTGCCCAGGTTATTCTGTTGAGAGAAGCAGTGTAGCACAGTGATTCATAATTTTCTCTTCTTTTTTTTTTTTTTTGAGACAGAGTCTTGCTCTGTCACCCAGGCTGCAGTACAGTGGTACGAACATGGCTCACTGCAGCCTCCAAATCCTGAGCTCAAGTAATCCTCCTGCTTCAGGCTCCCATTTAGCCAAGACTACAGGTGTGCACTACCACGCCCAGCTAATTTTAAAATTTTTTTGTGGAGATGGAGTCTCACCGTGTTGCCCAGGCTGGTCTTGAACTCCTGGCCTCAGGTGATCCTGCCACCTCTGCCTCCCAAGGTGCTGGTATTGCAGGTGTGAGCCACTGCACCTGCCGCCCTAACCTTTTTTGATTCATTGATCTCTTTGAGAATTTGTTGGAAGCTATGGCTCATCTTTCCCTGCAAAAGATGCATATTATAAAATTATGACTATAATTTAATGGAGTTCATGAAGTACTTTCCCTCTCCCTATAAAAACCCGTATCGTGGAAGCCAAAATTAAGAGCCTGGAGTGTATCCTTCCATGCTTTTCTCTGTATAGAAGCAGAGACCTGTAAGAGGTGTTTGAAGTTTTGCTTTGTTTTGTTTAAACAAAAGTAATATATCATACTTTACATACTACTCATCTTTATTTTTCACTTAACAACACTACATGAACATCTCTTAGTCTACTGATATAAATCTAAGCATTTATATCTGGAGGGGATTCCATGGTAGGGCTATACCATAAATTTTCAATCACTCCTTTATTAATGGACTCAGATTCCTTCTAATTTTTGCCACTACCAAAACAAAGTGGTACATTAAATATTATGTCCATGTATATGTGTGTTTGTGCACATGCATGCACGTGTGTACATATATATTATGTATACATTAGTTTATCCCCCCTCAGTGGCTAGAATGTAAAAAAGAGACGTCTGTTTTCAACAGTGTATGTATTCTTTAATAGCTACTACTATACTACTTTCCAGAGAAAGTTGTATTAGCCCATACTTAGATTAGCAATTCACACTTCTACCAGCAATGTATGAGAGTACCCACTTCCTGTAAACTTACAAGTATTAGACATTACAATGCTTTTTAATTTTGGCCAAGCTGATGGATGACAAATGACATCTTAATGTATAATTTTCAATTTGCATCTTCCTAACTATTAAGCAGGGTTAGAGCATACTTATTGGCCATTTGGATTTCTTCTATGAAATAACCTATTTAAATTTTTTGCCAGTTTTCTACTAGGTCATACAATTTTTCTTGTCAATTTGTAAGGTATTGCATTTGAGGGATATTTATCTATACACTATCACATGTGAAATATGTTTTTTTTTAAACCTTGTTGCAGAGATGAGAGAGAAATGTAAGGATAAGATCTTGGATAGTTACTGGAAGGAGTCAAAGGAGTTTGTAGTCAGTGTCGCAAGTTACAGAGATGTAGGAGAGATAGCCCTATAAAAAGAGGGTGTTCAGTTTGGTATTTGGAAAAGTTACTGAGTTTTTTTCTTTTCAAAATGGAGATGAGGTCTCGCTGTGTTGCCCAGGGTGGTGTTAAATTCCTGGGCTCAAGTGAACCCCCAGCCTTGGCCTCCCAAAGTGCTGGGATTACAGGCATGAACCACCGGCCTGGCCATTATTGAGTATCTTTAAGAGAAGAGTTTTGATACTATTGTAGTGGAAGAAGCCCAGCTAGAAGCTCTGAGAATCTTGGTGTCTTTGTTTTGTTTTTAGTGATTGGATTATGTATACTATAACTGAATTTATGTGTGCTTTCAGATTATATATATTTTTATTTGAATAGATAACATTAAAAATATTGGAAAATGGATTAGCTTATCTTTAAACCACACCAAGCTAGGTGCTTTGCGTCTCCCCTGACTTAAATCCTTTTTGGTGCTTTCCCTGTTTGTTAGCATCTAAAATTTTTAATTGATTCCTGGGTTTAAAACTAGCCACAGATTGGTCATTTTTTTAACTTTCCACTTTAAAGTTAGATAAAATGTTTAAATATGTTTAACAAAGGGGACACTACCCAGGAGCCTCCAGTGTTTGCACAGTTGCAAATCTGTCTTTATTCTTGACATAGTAAAAATAAGTTTAAGCGGATTCCTTCCAGGAACATATTTCAACATGTAAGTCCTAAAACTGTATACCATTGGTTAATTTTTCTTATTGTAGATAAAGAAAAATCGTAGGTTGTGGTAACTTGGCATTTTTCATAAGAATATGTGCCTAATTCAGAGCACTTGTGTGACTACAGGTGATTTCTTTCTTCTACTCCAAAAACTAGTCTTCGTAACTATGAATGTTTATAGAAGGTACTCAGTCTTCTGCCAAGGTTGGGGAAGGGATGAATCAGGGCAGGAGCTGCAGAGAAATTGCTGAGAGGCATATTGAGTTTGTAGAGGGGAAGGGAAGGGTTTTTCAGGCCGAGGCATTGAGGCTGAGAGAACAGTGGTTCTGGGGAAGTGTAAGTAGATTGGTAGTAGCTTAAGAAACTATGAAATAATTACAAGAAATAAAGCCAAAATGGTAGCCCAGGGGTCTTTATGAGTAGTCTCATTCTAAGTTAGGATATTGGGACCTTGAGTCACATGGCTTCGAGCCATTGAAAGGTTTACATGATGAAGTTAAGATTGACAGATATTCAAAGGGGAGAGTACAGGTAAAGGTAAATGGGACAGGAAACATCAGGAGATCATTCACAATTTATGGGATCCTTTTAGGGGACTATGGAATTTCCAGTTGAAGGTATCTTACATCGCCTTACCAAAGGCTACCATCGCCTTATCAAAAGCTGAGATTGATCTCAACAGACATATGGGGTTAACCTTTTCTCCAAACCTCTTCTTCAAACAGGAAGAAAAGTGTAAATGGAATTAGGTATAGAGAAAGCAGTATCTTTTCTTAAATGCCGCTTGCTCACAAACTTCATTTGGTTGTGGGCAGAAGAGAAGACAAGCATTTGTCTTTCCATTGTTCATATTAGACAATGGAGACATTGAAATGTTCATTAACTTGCCATGATCACATGGTATGTAAAACATCAATAAAATGTAGTACCCTGACTTAAATGAGTTTTACCTAAAATTAGTTAGTTTATTAAATAGCAAATGCCGAAGCTCATAGCCAAACTGCCTGGGTTCAAAATGACTCCACTATTTTATTCCTTTGGAGAACCTGGAAATTTAATTTTTTCTTTTTTATTGTGAACTATGTTATACATTCAGAGGCATAACTAAAACTTAAATGTACCACATAAAAAAGATAAACCAAATACGTGGTACCCACCTCTGAGACCAGGACATAGAATGTCAGTGGGATCCTAAAAGCCTCTTGTGTGCTCCTTCTCAATCCCATAATGCCTTCCCCTGCTGTTGAGGTGCCTGCTTTTGAGGCTTGTGTATATCATTCCCTTGCTTCCCTAAATAATTAGGCCACTTTTATCTAACCCCCAAGCAATATATAATTTAGTTTGGAAAGAGTGATTAACAAACAGAAACCTGGCAATAAGGAAGAAGCAACACTGCCAGGAAATATAGTCTGAATACTCTTGGGTTAGGGTCTGGCTTCAGTTTTGCTAAAAGTTTGCAAAAGACCCTTCTAGGGAAGTCAGTGGGGAAGGTCATGCATGAGTGAGTCCTGAGAAAGAGGATGAATTTACCATATTTGGGAAGTCTGTGGCTAAATACTAGGCATCTAGCAGAAGTATCTACAGATACTTAAATGTGTTCTGCACCTAAACTCATTTCCTCAAACTTTCAGGAATATGTCAGAGTAGAACACTTCTGTGGGTGAAATGAATGTTGTCAGTCTGTCCAAGCAGCAGGGCATGAAAGGCAGAGGAAGTATTGTATCATTACGTGGTCAAAACAATACAGATAATGTAGATCCATTGTTACCTTAGGTTAAAAAAGAGATATAGTGACAGACACCTTGGTGGTGAGGGCCCACACTCTGGACTGGTTAGTTGCTTTCCTTCACTGGGTTCTCACTACCTTTTCATCCAGGAGATTCTCTTTTGTTCTTTTCTTCCAAGTTGAATCTTTTCGCTTTCTGTATCTGATACTTTTCCTTTTTCTTAGTTTAGTCTTTCTATAGAGGACAACCTTCAGTAGCTTCTTAAGAAAAAGCATATGGAAGGTAAATTTTTTTGAGACCTTGAATACCTGTATTCTAGCCTCAGATACGATTGATAGTTTGCCTACATACAGAATTCTGAGTTGGAAATAATTTGTGTTTAGAATTTTGAAGGTATTGCTCCATGTTTTCTTTACAGTGTTACTGTTGAAAGATTTAAGCCATTCTGATTCCTGACCCTTTATATGTGACTTTTTTTGTTGTTGTTGAGAAGGAGTCTCGCTCTGTCGCCCAGGGTGGAGTGCAGTGGCGGGATCTCAGCTCACTGCAAGCTCTGCCTCCCGGGTTCACGCCATTCTCCTGCCTCAGCCTCCCGAGTAGCTGGGACTACAGGCGCCCGCTACCACGCCCGGCTAATTTTTTGTATTTTTAGTAGAGACGGGGTTTCACCATGTTGGCCAGGATAGTCTCGATCTGTTAACCTCGTGATCCACCCGCCTCCCAAAGTGCTGGGATTACAGGCGTGAGCCACTGTGCCCTGCCGACTTATTTTTATAGAACGTCCTCTGAAAGTTTGTAGAATCTTCCCTTTATCGCTATTGTTTTGACATTTGACAATTAAGCAACTTACTTATCTCTGGAAATTTGTGTATCTTCATTTTATCATTAGTATTCTGGAATTTCTAGAATGATTTTTGGAAGTCTCTAGAATCTTCTGGAACTTGTGAAGAATCTCTTGACCACTAGTGTTCTGACCTTTCACTATAGAGCAACCTTATGTATGAGTTTTTTTTGTTTTTTTTTTTTTTAATGTATTTTGTCAATTGTGCTGGATGCTCAGTGGCTCCTCTTAATCTGGCCATTCATATCCCTTGGCCCTGGAAAATTTTAGTTTTAGAAATAATTTTTTCTCTCTTTCTGAAACTCTTAGACTGGTGCTTTCTTTTTTTCTCCTTCGCTTTTCTTGGTTCTTAGTTTCCACTTTCTGTGATATTTCTTCAACCTTATCTTCTACCTTTTCTGTTGAATTTTTTCTTTCTGCTATCACTTTTTTATTTCCAACATCTCTTTTGCATTGTCGAAGTGTTTCTTTTGTAAAATAACATCTTACTGTCTCATAGATATCAAGTCTTTATCTCTCATAGGAATTTTTTTCTTTTCTTTTTTTTTTTATTTGAGGCAAGGTCTGGCTCTACTGCCCGGGCTGGAGTGCAGTGGTGTGATCTTGGCTCACTGCAACCTCAACCTCCCAAGTTCAAGCAACTCTCCTGCCTCAGCCTCCCAAGTAGCTGGGACTACAGGTGTGTGCCACCACACCTGGCTAATTTTTGTATCTTTTGTAGAGATGAAGTTGCTCCATGTTGCCCAGGCTGGTCTTGAACTTGTGAGCTCAAGCTGTCTGGCTGCCTCGGCCTTCCGAAGTGCTCGGATTACAGGCGTGAGCCACCGCACCTGGCCTCTCATAGGAAATATAGTAATAGTTTTCTTCCTTCTTCATGCTTATTGTCTGCTGTCTCCAAGTTTGTGTGAGTGTGTACTGTTTTCCCTTTTTCCCCCCTAAATGTCTGGGAATCCTTAAAAGTAGGAAATGTAAAAAGCCATCCGAAGCTCTGAGTTTGTTAGTGGGGTGTGTTGACTTGATGCCTTGTTCTAGGGATAGCTAAGTGGCTGTTGAGATTGTCATTGTATCTTTGTGTCTTTCTTCATAGGCTGGGGCATTCCCCAATGAAAAGTCTTCAGGACACTGCATGAGGGAGAGTACTAGGGACTCCTGTGTTTATCGTGTAGGGTGTATAGTTACTTAATTCTCAGTTCTCCAGGGATTGACTGTTTTACCCTCCAGAGAAGAATCCTCCAGATGTCTGCTGCTGCTGTTGGAGAGAGGGGTGTAGCCTCCCAGCTGTGGAGCTGAGGGAGAGGATCTAAGGGACCTTCTCAGTGTAGTCTCCTTTCTTCTACCTTGGTAATGGAGATTTTATTATATAAGTTTGCTTCCAGATTTCTTCGCTGATGTCTTGAGATTTGACATTCTCTTTACTACTAAATTGGTTAACCACTGCTCTGTCTGCTTTTAACCTGTAATATTTATTTCTAGTTACCTGTACTTCCCAGTTATTTTATGTGTCATTGAAAAAATCTTTTTATTGCAGTGGGGTATTGGAAAGGAGCAAATTTAGATGCAAATTGTTAGTCTCGCGCCCACAGCTAACTCAGAAAATGCCTGCATAAGTTTTAAAACTACTTTGCTCCTCAGTTTCTTTATCTTTATAATGGCTCTGATAGTTGTGCTTAAAGTGAAGATTTTATGACCGTTAAATAAGTTAAAGTGCTTAGAAAACTGCTTAATGCATTCGTGAGTGCTCAGAAAATACTAGTTCTTATTAGTGTGTGCCAAGGGCTACAAATGCTACATAATGGACCATTCAGATATGAACAGGAAACTTCCTACCCCAGCGTTGTTCACAATACGAAAGTAAGAAAGCAACTGTAAACTAGTCTTTGTAACTATGAATGTTTATAGAAGGTACTCAGTCTTCTGCCAAGGTTGGGGAAGGGATGAATCAGGGCAGGATCTGCAGAGAAATTGCTGAGATGCATATTGAGTTTGTAGAGGGGAAGGGAAGGGTTTTTCAGGCCGAGGCTTTGAGGCTGAGAGAACAGTGGTTCTGGGGAAGTGTAAGTAGATTGGTAGTAGCTTAAGAAACTATGAAATAATTACAAGAAATAAAGCCAAAATGGTAGCCCAGGGGTCTTTATGAGTAGTCTCATTCTAAATTAGGATATTTGGATCTTGAGTCACATGGCTTCGAGCCATTGAAAGGTTTACATGATGAAGTTAAGATTGACAGATATTCAAAGGGGAGAGTACAGGTAAAGGCAGATAGGGGGACAGGAAACATTAGGAGATCATTCACAATTTATGGAACTGTGGAATTTCCAGTTGAAGGTATTTTACATCGCCTTACCAAATTTGTTTCCTCTTCTGGGAAACAAAGAACTTAAATACGTACATGCAGGATTGTCTTTAAGATAAAAAATATAATGCACTTAGAACCTAGTACAAAGTCTGGGTCACTTTTAAGGGGCATGTAGGGAAGGACAGTTCCTGAAAGAGATTAAGTAGCATCTAGCAGATAATGGCTAACAACAACAGAAATTCCAAAACTTAGTGAAAGAGGACCAAAAAAATGTTAGTTGAATTTTGAATTTAAAATCACTGGTAATTTTAGCATAAGTAGTTTCAGTGGAGTTTGGGGCCGGAAGTCAGATTGCACTGGTTTGGGCACTGGTAACTATTCCTTACAACAGCTTGGTTTTGAAGGATACTGTATATTTTTGTTTTGGTTTCAAACTTGTGGCATTCACCATGAAGCTTCATATTCAAAGTAGTGCTTTTAGTCATTTTCAGTTGTTTTAGGTATATGTGAAATTTTGAAAGTTTATCTCCATGCCTTCCTTAGGTACTTCATGCCAGGTTTGAGGGCAGCTTAATATCCAGTTGTTTTTTTTTTTTTTCTTTTGAGACAGAATTTCGCTCTTGTTGCCCAGGCTGGAGTGCAGTGTCGCGATCTTGGCTCACCGCAACCTCCGCCTCCCGGGTTCAAGCGATTCTCCTGCCTCAGCCTCCCGAGTAGCTGGGATTACTGGCATGCGCCACCACGCCTGGCTAATTTTGTATTTTTAGTAGAGATGGGGTTTCTCCATGTTAGTCAGGCTGGTCTTGAACTCCCGACCTCAGATGATCTACCCACCTCAGCCTTCCAAAGCGCTGTGATTACAGGTGTGAGCCACCACACCCAGCCTTAACTATTTTTTATTTGACAGTAAGTTGATACTTTGATAAAAATATATGGTTAAAGTAAATTTTAAAAATAAATAAATAAAGGAAGCCCAGCTTACTAATGTTGAGAGTTAAAATAGAAGTACAAAATTTAGACTGGACATGGTATGTGTTTATTTTTTTATTTTGGAATTTTTAAACCTTCACGAAAGTAGAGCTCCCATGTACCCATCCCCCAGCTTTAACAGCCAAGATTTTGGCAGTCCTGTTTTACCATTCCCCTTCTCTTTCTTTCCTGGACTATTAAAAATAACTATGGATCTTTGTCATCTACCCATAAATACTTCAGTATATATCTCAGAACTTACTTTAAATAAAACAACATAACCACCATAATATCATACCTGACAAAATTAATCCTAGTTGATAATCAGAATTCATCAAATGCCCAGATGGGTCCGGGATACAGCAAAGGAACCATGGCAAGTTTTACCACTTAATATTATGCACTTTGGCACATTAGCCCCTCACTTTCTTGCAAACTCTGATTTTTCTCTACTTTCCTTGTCCTATTTTTCAAATGTGGTAGGCTACTGGCAAGTTAAGATTCCTTGGAATTAAAGCTCTTTGTAGCCTAACCAAAAAAGATACCTAATTTTTATCTTATTTTACTGTATTTTATTCTTCACTGTTATAGCTTCAAGTTATCCCCTGCTGGAAGACCACATGAGTGATACTCTGTCTTCTCAGGGAATTATATTTAAAGGCACATTAGTTTTGATCACCCGGTCCAGGTGTTGGGATTTCTCCATTGTGTAGTAACTATTTTTCCCATTACAAGTAACAAGCAATCTGTGGGCAGTCACTTTGAGACTCACTGTATCTCCCAGGCTGGAGTGCAGTGGCGCGATCTCGGCTCACTGCAACCTCCGCTTCCCGGGTTCAGGCAATTCTCCTGCCTCAGCCTCCCGAGTAGCCTGGATTACAGGCATCCACCAACACTCCCGGCTAATTTTTCTACTTCTAGTGGAGACGGGGTTTCACCATGTTGGCCAGGCTGGTCTCAAACTCCTGACCTCAGATGATCCACCTGCCTTGGCCTCCCAAAGTGCTGGGATTGCAGGTGTGAGCCACCAGGCCTGGCCTTTTTTGAATATTTGAGATGGGTGAGTGTCAGCCTTTCTAAATTACCTTTGTCCTGAAAATTCATCCTGATACAGCAAACATTTATTTACTTATTAATTTTAATACTTTGATCTGTACATATTACAAGTATGCATATACTTGAAAATAAACCTGGGTTTATTTTCGATCCTTTGCTGCCCTCTGCAGGTCTATGAATATAAATCTTTGGAGCGAGGTAAGTCCCTCTAATATTGCAAATCATAAGGTGCTTTTAACGTTACAAGCCAATACCATAGGTTATGTAATAATTTTTATCATGAAACCTATATTTGGTTTTCTACTAAAATTTTGCTGGCAGAGTTAATGTTGAAAAATAATAGTTATGTGTGTCTTTTAGTGTTTGTGAATCCAATTGATAAGAATCCAATGGGAGGAGGGAGAGGATCAGGAAGAATAACTAATGGATGCTGGGCTTAATACCTGGGTGATGGGATGATCTGTGCAGCCGACCACCATGGCACACGTTTACCGATGTAACAAACCTGCACATCCTGCACATGTACCCCTGAACTTAAAATAAAAGTTGGAAATTAAAAAAAAAAAGAATCCATGAGAATAGACACTTTAATCTTTAGACCCCTTTTGTTTTAGTCTCATTAAGATGAATGGAAATTGTTATTAAATATCTAAAAAATGTAAGTTATTTAGCAGTTCAGTATATTTTACTTTATATTTCAGTAAAACTTAATATAAAATGAGGAAACCAGTGCATTGTCAACAGGACCAAAAACAATATAATGAGGAATAATATTGGTCAATAATTCCTATAAGCTCTTTTCTATTTATAACAATTCATTCAGAGTGATGTTTATATATCAATTTATAAATCAGTTTAGAGTCTTTCTGTGTGACATTTCACAAAACATTGCAGTTTTCCTTCAACATGGATTTGTTTTTGTTTTTAAAAGACAAACCTATTATTTAAAAACAAAACAATCTCCTTGGCGGGTTGGGGTGGTTTTGAATTACTGTGATATAGAATAATACCTTACTGGGGAGAGGTTTTATTATTTCAAGAATTCAGTTTCAGATTGTATTTGTTCTTGTTTGCTTCTCTTGCTGCAATGCACGAATTTTCTGTCTTACCAGATAACAGAATTGTTGTACAAGGATGGACGTTATTGCCAGGAGCCTCGAGGACCAACGGGTAGCGTTTCAATTTCGATGATTGTAACTTATCCACAAATCCATTTTTCTGTGTAATGATGGGTTAGGAGGATTACAGTAGTAAATACTTTATTTTTTAAAGTGGAATTTGAAAACATTTGGTTATAAATCTTTATATTGATTACAACATTTTGAGATCTAAAGTGTTTGATTTTGTTATAATTATTTTTTCTAAAGACGGGGTTGGGAGGCTTTTTCTTTTCAGATATTGGGGAAATGTTTCTTCTAACACCTATGGAAATAGGCTTAAAAATCAGTGATTCTTAGTATTTATGTGCTTTTAATGTTTTGCAGGTGTAGTTAATTTTAAACATAAAATGTAGCGAAGGTTCTTGTGGATTTCCGCTTAAATGTAATTTATTGCCCCAAATACATTGTTTTGACATTTAATGATTTTCATTTTTCATGTAATGAAGCTAGACTATATAGTTTTCTGTAAGATGGTACCCCTCTTGAAAGTTTACATTTCTATCCTAGGTATTATTGTAACATGGCCCTATACATTTTATGCTTGAATGCAAAGGAAAATTACTGTTGTTACAAAACATCTTTGTTAATCTTGGTTTTTCATTGGCTAATAGGCAGCTCTCCACAGGATTACTGTATCTGCTTATTAAAATTGTTTAACTTTCTTTACTCAACATTTAACAATCCTTTCTAATTTTATGTGCTTCCCTAAATATTGTCCACAAAAAAAAAATAGTATAGAAATGTGTACAAGACATTTATTTATTCTTATTACGTGTGATTTGGACAGGAAAGGGGTAAGGCCTTGGGCAGGACCACTTCTGTCACAGAGTGGTGGAAAAAAAATAGATTGAAGTAAGATTCAGTACTGAAAAGCTGTCACTCGGGCTGAAAATAATTAATATTCCTTTCACTCACCAGTTAGATATGTGCTCCCAAACCGCATAATCTCTATGCCTCAGTGATCATTGTTGCCATTTCAGAGCCTCTCATCAGGGTGACATCTCACACCAAAATGATTTCTTATAAATTAATCTTGATAACATGACAGTCTCGGTAATTTTAGTGGAATGCTTTCTCTTGTTTTTTTCCACAGAAGCTGTTGGCTATTTTCTTTATAACTTGATTGACAGCATGAGTGACTCAGAGGTACAGGCCAAGGAGGAGCATTTGAGACAATACTTCCATCAGCTGGAGAAGATGGTACCATTTCGTTTTTTGCTATATAATGCCTGTCCTGCCTGACATGTATCTATTAGATTTGAAATTGCTGCTTTTAAGTACAACCAGACCACTTCTCAATGACATGCAAGAGTTGGAGACTTAAATTATGTCTGAGATAATTTCTGTTAGACAAATTTCAGTTCGGTTGTCTAAAACTCAGGTTTTTTCCCCCCTCCCTTCCCTTCTCACAGAATGTAAAAATTCCTGAAAATATCTACAGAGGCATTCGTAATCTCCTGGAAAGCTACCATGTTCCTGAATTGATTAAGGTGTGTGTGAAATAGCAATCAACTGGATAAAATGCTTAACTTACATGTAACAGCATGTTAAAATTTTATTTAAATATGATGCTTTTGGTCAGAAAAAAAATTTGTTTCAATGACAGCCATTAAAACGAAGCTTTTCATTGATTGTTCATAAATACTATTTATATATTCATAAATATATTTATAACGTTAATTACATTGATTAATAAAGTATGAAGAGAATGTCTAAAATTTTGGAAAGATGAAAAGTAGTAATATGAGGTGAGACTTACAAAATTTGCTTTTGATGTTTGTTGATGTATTTTTACGTGTGTTCTCTAATTCTGGGCTAATTTAAATTTCAATTTTAGGATGCTCACTTGTTGGTTGAGAGTAAGAATTTAGACTTTCAAAAAGTAAGTAGGATTTTGACTATATTCTACATGCTATAATACCCATATTTAATGAGTATTCTGGATTGTGTACTTATAAAACCAGTGATTCCTCACATTTTTATCATCTTGTATACCTCTTAAGAAGTTGGTAAAACCTGTTCCCCACCTCAGAAAAATCAACATATCTAAGAAATTTGCATATAATCTCAGAAGGTTTGTAAATCCCTGGAGTCCATCCATGGATTCCCCAATTAATATCCCTGATAGCATTTATGACATTTAGGAAGGTAGAAAGGAAAGTCAGTTTAAAGGGAAGAGTGACAAAAGGCATACTATATTTCCTTTTTCAGGAAATTTTTCTTTTCTTTTTTCTTTTCTGTAGACTGTGCAACTTACGTCATCTGAATTGGAGTCCACACTTGAAACACTAAAAGCTGAAAATCAACCTATAAGAGATGTCCTAAAGCAACTTATATTAGTGCTTTGTTCAGAAGAGGTAACATTTGTTTTAATATTTAAATATTATTAAAGGCAAAAAATTCTTGGTAACAATAAGAAAAACCAAATATAATATTTATGATTTTTACAATTGATCATTATATGTCAGGCTTGTAAAGAATGCAATTAAATGAAAGGTTAACTAATTTCAGCTACACCTTGAATGGCATGTTTTCTGGTTGCTGTAGTTTGTTTACGATAATCTGCAAAGTGAATGATAGTAACAGCTGTGATAGGTTTATCATACATGCCAAATGTCCTTTCAAGCCATGGCTCCGGTCTCTTATATCTAGATTGTCAAGCAACTGATACACGCAGTAGTCATTTGCAAGTCAAATATTACTAGGTTGTTAATGCAGGGATTGAAATTCCATTTTCCTGCTGGAAAAAAGCTCTTTCTGAGATAAAGGGTCCCTTGCCTTTTTTCAGCGGGCATCCAGCTGTACTTTGTGTTCATTTTAGTGTATGTCTGCAATTTGTGGGATATCACTAGACTATTTTTCACTTTCTAGTTCAATATAATTGAGCCATAAACTTGTAGTTTTAGGGAAAAAATATCATGACTAACTTTATGATTATAATCTGCTACTGTTAAATTCTAAAATACTTCTTCATATTACTTGGATACTATACTAGACTGAGAAACTTTTCAATGATACATATTTCTGCATCCTGAAATTAGACTGTGATTAGGATTTGATTTGGGAATTACTTAATCTGGAAGTCTTTTTTAAATAATACCATACACAAAGCCTAAAACATCAAATTTGGCATAAATAATGGCCTATTTTATATTACAGATAACACATCTTTTAACCCCTACACGTGTAAGACTTGCCCACTTTTTAGAGGTGAATAAAAATACCAAGGGGCAGAGTCAGGTTGTTAACATGAAACCATTTATTTTTAAAGTACTATTAACTTTTTCTAAACTCTGAACAATAAAGCTAAAAATGTGACATTTTTACCGTCACACTGATTTCTTCTTTTTCACATCTATGCTGTATTTTAGAATATGCAAAAAGCCCTTGAATTGAAAGCAAAATATGAATCCGACATGGTTACTGGTGGCTATGCAGCTTTAATAAATTTATGCTGTCGACATGATAAAGTAGAAGATGCCTTGAACTTGAAAGAAGAACTGTGAGTACCCTGGCACTGAAACAAGTTGTCAACATTTATTCTGCTCTACAGACCTTGATAGATTATCTAGATGGAATATTACTCTCTTATATAATGTCATTTTAAAAAATTCTTTTGTTGTCAATGTTTTTGAAATTTCGTATTATACGGCTCTTTAGTTAATTGTGGCTTATGTTCAGCAAGGTGTCTTTGTTTAAGTATAATAAGACATTCTAGTCCTTAGAACCAAAGGTTTTTTTCCATTGATTATATATCATCACAACAGTGGTGATGGTAGTAACTGTTTTAAGAGGCTTGGTAACATTTCCCTTTCTATATTGTAGTGTAAATAAAATTCTATCCATTTCTCAGGTACCTTTGGTTTCCTATCCTGTTAGATTTTTCAAGTAAAAATGTCAAGTATTCGTGATGAAGGTTAGAATCACTTAAAGCCAAAGAGTTTCTTCATAAGTATCCTTTGCAGATGGAGTGATGCAATATATATATGTAGTGTTGGGCTTTTACTTCACTAGTCACTTTGAATATAATTTCGTGTGAACTTGTATATGGCTTCAAAAAGAAATCCTAACTGAAGCGTAGAGGCCAACATTAGTTCAGGTCTTCTGATGAGCTTTTGAAAAGTGATTAAATGGATGTTGCTGTTCTTTTAGCAGTTAATTGACTTTTAAAACAATATAAATGTGGCTTTAATTTTTAGTGACCGCTTAGATTCATCTGCTGTCCTTGACACCGGCAAGTATGTAGGCCTTGTAAGAGTATTGGCAAAGCATGGCAAGCTCCAAGGTAAGCCTCAGCACATAAAGGAAGTATGTGATGCAAGTATCTTGCCACTGGAATAACATGTGAATTGATATTAATGGATATCATGTCCTGCAAAGTGCTTGAACACTTTGCATACAAATTTGCATGTGAATCCAACCAGAGCTACATGGACAGTGTAGGCCATTAGTTTTAATGGATTGGCAAGCTTGTCATTTACATTCGCACAGCTCAGTGCTTTTTGCATTTCTGCAGCTAGTTTTTATTAGCATTGCTGTTTGGATTGAGTTTGAAGATCATGACTTATGGCACAATTTGCTTATGTGCCTGCACTAATGGCTTTGTTTTTGCTTAAGAAGGTCTGAAGGCTGAGCGTAAAACCTATAAACGTAAAACCTATAAACATAACCTAATATATGCGCCTGAATTTTGCAGTAGTCTTTGCCTTACTTTTTAATAACATTAACAAAATATATACTTTAAAGTTTTTATTTTAATTAAGGTTTTTATTTAATGGTTCATGGAAAAAGCATAGCTGATTACACAGCTGATTTGCATACTCAAATTTTCTCGTTGAGATAATGCTAAGCCTAATAAAATTAATTACACTTGATAATACATTCATACTATTTTCTTGTTTCTTAACTTTCTGATTTGGCTTTATTTTGAAATTTCCTTTTTAGCCTTCCTCTTTTCCTTTGATTTTCAGAAAAGATTGTTTTAATTTTATTATAGGGAAAAATGTATGGAGAAAATCATTTATTAGAACATTGAATTTTTTCCTAGGACGCCTTTCTAACTCTTTCTAAGGATTAGCCTATTTTTTTAAAATCACTTTTTGTAAAGTGGTCAAAACATTTTGTCTGTGTAATAATTAAGAACAACATTATAAAAATGCACTTATTCCATATCCTAAAATGTTTGTTTCTGCCTTCCTAATGAAGCTTAATGAATCTGATGTATTAACATGCAGTCTTTTGGAAAGCTTTCATTGGCTCTGCTTGGCTAATTAGTATCGACATAGCAAACAGGCCCTATCGGTATCAGACCATTAGTCTGGCTGTATATACAGTGTAAACACATCTTTATTATCTGGCCTCCTGACAAGCCATCTGCTGAAGAAACAATGGTGTGATTTAGCAGATGTTAGCTCTGAACGATAAAAGCATCCATTTAGGAGGATCTTACAGCTATAGGGCAGACCATACAGGGTTATGTGGTACAGAGTGGGCACACAGTCCCTATCTATAATTTGTAGTCAAAGTTGCAGGGAAATGATAAAACCATGCTATTGTGGATTTATAATTGTAGTCTCGTTTAGAAATGCAAGTAGTAATTAACTTGAAATCGGCATTATACACTAGAATTTACATTCCTGCTGGGCTTGAAATGCTGTTTTAATAGCAGTTTGTTTTCCCTACATGAAATTACCTAAGGGTCTTTTGTGTTACTTCATTGTAGATGCTATTAACATTCTGAAGGAGATGAAAGAGAAGGATGTTCTTATCAAAGATACAACAGCCTTGTCCTTTTTCCACATGCTAAATGGCGCAGCTTTAAGAGGTGAAATTGAAACAGTAAAACAGTTGCATGAAGCCATCGTGACTCTAGGGTTAGCAGAACCATCCACCAACATAAGTTTCCCATTGGTCACTGTACACTTGGAAAAGTAAGTTAATTGAATTTTGAATTTTAAATGTTGGCATTAAAAGAATGAGTCTAATAATTTTCGGATTATACTTTATAAATACCCTCATGATGGGGAAGCCTTGGAGGTCATTTACCACAGAGTAAGAGGGCTAATATGAACTAGGTGACCTTTAAAATCACTAGCAGCCCTGTGGTCCTGTGGCTTTACATATCAATGGAATGGTCCCTGGTGCTTTTTTGTAGGAGCATGTGATCACTTGAAATTGAATCTAGTTTTTCCTAGTTTTGAGCCTGATAAGTGTTATTAATAAATATAAGAAAAAAGGATCTTCTGGGGCTTTTGAGTATGTGTCAAACAGGTAATAAGTGTTGAAGCATCTTCAGTGCTCCTTTTCTTCACAGGGTATTTTAAATACATATACCATTACAGTTATTCTAGCTTTGATAAATGTTGTAGGAGATGAATTTTACTGATAGGGCAAGATTTACTGAGTTTGTTAATTTTTCCATTTGAAATGCTCTTGTTGGTGCTCAATTTAAGGCATTATTTGCAATGTAAATCATAAAGTCAGTCTATTTTATAATGAATAAAACATTTTAGTAAGATGACTAAGCATAATTTATCATCTTTTTCTTTTGTACTTGTTTTTGTTTTCTGTTTTGCTTTTTAAATTTCCTAGATCTTCTTTGTCAGCTTTTTCATAGCTTAACATAGTTTGTAATCTGCATTACATGGAGACTGCACTGGCAAATTAGTTTAAACAACCCTAGGCAAACAAAAATAGGAGATAATAATTAAAATAAAATAAAATAGAAGATATACGTATCTGAAAGTAGTAAAACACCGAAAATGAAAAGATACTAATTTAGATTTCTTTAGTTCAATTAACAGGGAGAGCTGAATTTGACTGAAACACAGAAATATCTCACTGTGGATGTAGTGTGGATGTTGTCCTGTTGATGCCAGGAGAAAAATAAAATATGTATTTTAACGGTTCTCATGTTTTCCCCAAATTTCTGGTAGTTTTTCTTTATTTATTAGAGAGTTTAATTAATTGAATATAATAAATGATTTAGTGTTGAATTTTAAATGTATAATAAAAACCATCTCTTTTAACTAACTGTTAAAAAAATGTGTGTATACATGCATGCACACATGAAATAATTCCTTTGCCATCCAATCAAAAACAATTACCGGGTTAGATGACTGGTCAAATCTTAACCTCTACAGTCTCAGCATTACATCCTTTTAAAGAAATAGTGATTCAAATAATGACTGTGTTATTGAGTTATCATATTCATAGCCAACTTTATATAGAAATCCTATAATTAATATGCTTCCTATTAGAATTTTTTTCAATTGCTTAAAAGACCCATTTCTGCAAATTGCATGTGCAACTCTACAGAAGGATTTGAAAGAAATGGGCCCAGTGCCCAGAAGAATTAGGCCCTCCTACACTACCGGGCAAAAATAAAATAATTAACAATGAAAATGAGGCCATCGTAGAAAAGTATCTTACAAATAGAAATACTTTGAAGACAGAGGAGACCTGAAAACTTTCCGAAAGAGGTCTGCAGATGGGGCTCATGAACCAAGGAGAGCTTACCCATGGGAAAATGGAAACGGTGTGGAATTCAGATGTTAACCTAGAGCATCCTCTGTGCTTCTGATTATATCCTGAAGTCAGATATTTCTGTGTCTCAGTCAAATTTGGCTCTCCCTGCTAATTGAGCTAAGGAAATCTAAATTAGTGTCTTTTCATTATTGGTGTTTTACTACTTTCAGATATGTATATCGTCTATTTTTATTTTATTTTAATTCTGTTTTTATTTGCCTAGTTTTTTTTTTTTTTAGACTACTTTGCTAATGCAGTCTCCATGATGAGGTCTTTCAGTTTCATCTATCATAATAAAAAGGGCTATTGACTCTTTCAGTGTCATGAGACTAATAAAAAGATAAAGGAAATTTTATATTTATGAAATTACAGAAAACAGCAGAAACATTCGTAGTCAGGGGAAATGCCTGGAGTAAAACCCTGACTTTGAAACTCTTTCTCAATTGTGTTTTCTCCAACTGATGGAAGATAGCTAATTAATTCAGAATCATGACAAGTGCTAGGATTAACCACACTAGCCTGCCAAAAAGTCCACGTGTATTCGATTTGATTAAATGTGTATAATCTTCAGTAATATCATGTAATTGACCTCAGCAGGTATGAGCTCATCTGGCAAATGAGCTTTATTTATTCAAACTTGTGATAAAATTATAAAAAACATTTTGAAACATCATCATAAATCTTCACCCTTTCATTCAAAGGCAGACATCTTTTTGGCATGTCACTGTAAAAGGCTCTAAAGAGAATATCACTTTCGTGTTGTAATTCTGAAGCAGTTCCATGAGACTGAGTTCCTTAGAAAGATAATCTCTTTAAGTTTCAGTGGATCTTAATTCTGAACCGACTTTTCCAGCATTGGACAAAACACAGGAGAAATTAATACTGTGTCAGTTTGTGTTATTTAGACAATGTAAAAAAGCTTTATGGGTATAGAAAAAATACACTGTTTTTATTCATTTGCCAAGGGAAATCCAAAACAATAACAGATTTAGGAAATTATAAAGAAGTTGGTAAGCTAACCTGCTTTTGTATTATCAAAATGAAAATACTTGCATTGAATGGAAAAAAATTTGCAGTTGAACAAAATTTTTATGTTTCATTTACATTACATTACAGTCTCTAAGCCACATATTTTACATGTAGTCCAAATGAGTATTATTTCAAACATTTTCTTTTGTAAGTATTTTATCTTATTAAAATCATGCCTGATTCATGGAGATGACAGCAATCCGTCACATTAAGGAAGAAAGAAATGCTTTAAAATAGGTTAAAAGAGTTTTTTATTAGTCTTCATGTTATGGTCAAGGAAATGAAATTAATAAAGTCTGGGCCATCAGATATTAAAGCATAAAAATTTGTATGATGCAGTTTCAGATTCACTTGTTTTATACCTGATCCATTTTGGTTTCATTGCATGCATTAAAAAATAACTGAAGCTGTTTAACTGGATTATGTTGGTGCAAGTGATCAAAGCAGCTTTAATTTCTGCTTTCCATTAAGGATTTTTTTTGTGCTGGTTTGTGTTATAATCTGTATATGTACATATGCATTTCATTTAAGTGTGTCATGAACTTCATATATACTATCCTCCCAGAATTCTTGCTGAATTAATCTTGAGTTCATAAAGGTCACAATTTCTCTAAGATGAACTTGTAACAATGTTTTTGGAACTCACTGTAACACTTTAATATGTTACATAAATGGGAAATAGGCTTTTTAAAATGTTGATGATTCTGTTACACATGCTCCCCTTCAATTTTAGCATCTTCATTTGTACTGGATACTTTTATTATTTATGGGAATGCTTGCCTTCTAGAGTAAAACTCCTTATGTGCTGAAAGGAAATTAAGGAGGTTTGGCTCTTTTACTCCATTATTGCAATTAAGAATTTAGCATCATCAGTGCCAAAGGACAAAAAGTGGTTCATTTGCCCTAGGGGGACAGGACAGTGATAAGATGATTTTTCGTCAAGGATCATTGGGTCGTAATTAAGTTACATTCATGGCTATTGCTTTTTGAAGGATGATTGGTAAATGACAGGCTTCATGTGCTTAGTACGGACAGTGTGCAGTAGGGTTTTTTCTGCCTCTGTCAGAAAATCCTGTTGAGCCTGATAATGTAAATGTAGCATTTTATTCTGAACAAAAGAGCAGGGAAATGAGCTATCTTGTCTAATCATTCAGTTGTTTAACACCGACTTCCAGTTTAGACTCAATTGGCTGGAAAGCACTTGACATGTGAAGTTAGTGCTGTTCCGAACGCATGTTTGAGTAAATTTTAAAGTAAGTGACAGCTAAATTGTACCTAGGGAAATTACAAAGCCTTCAACACAGTTAATTTTTTGGGGAGGATTAGTTGTAATTGCAACACCAGTCTCCTTGAAGATTCCTCATTTACAGATGATGAACAGAAAAAAAACATTTAGCTCTTTCAAGTGCTGGTTCTCTTAACAGAACAATTTTTGTGAAGATGATGGTTTCTCTTGAATTGGTTTCTTCCCATATTGAACATCTGCTGAGGATTTGTAAGATAGTTTGTTTTTAAGGAGTTCAGTTTGGTTTTTGTTTGTTTTTTCTTTTTTAAACTTTTTTCTCCCCCCACAGCCCTTCTTTTCTGTAGTGATTTCAGATTTGAGCGCATTTCAGTAAGGAAGCCTGTTACATAAATTGCCACTTCACTAACAATGTATAAGTTTAAAGTACTTTATTCCAAATAAAAAAAATCAATATTTGTCATCTTTCTTTTGTTTTTTGTTGTTGTTGTTGTTGTTTTTATTTTTATTTTTATTTTTTTGAGACGGAGTCTCGCTGTCTCCCAGGCTGGAGTGCAGTGGCACGATCTTGGCTCACTGCAAGCTCCGCCTCCTGGGTTGACGCCATTCTCCTGCCTCAGCCTCCCGAGTAGCTGGGACTACAGGTGCTCACCGCCACGCCAGCTATTTTTTTTTTTTTTTTTTTTTGTATTTTTAGTGGAGACGGGGTTTCACCATGTTAGCCAGGATGGTCTCGATCTCCTGACCGCGTGATCCACCCACCTCAGCCTCCCAAAGTGCTGGGATTACAGGCGTGAGCCACCGCGCCCAGCCATCCTTCTTTTGTTGTTTAAGTATACTCTCTGGGATTAGAAAGTTACTTAGTATAAATTACGAGACTTAAGTTTAAAGCTACTAATAGATAAATAGATAGTTGTCACTCGTGGTTGTTTTAACAATTCCAGATTGTATGAAATACATTTATGATTTTTACAGGTATATGTATTGAGGAATGTATATGAGTTTTAGGAGTACATGTTTCTTGGTATCTCAAAGTAGATAGTTTTATGATTGGTGGATGTCCCATAGAAATGTCTGTCCAGCAAACTTACGTGCTACATGGTGTTTGTTTTTCTGTCAGTGACGTTATAGCATACTTCAGTTTCAGAATGAGGACTCAAAACGAGTGGTACTATCAGATTTGCCATCAGAACTTCAAGCTTATTTTTCTGGATGTTCTTCCGTGTAATAATGAAAAAATTGTAGTTTGTAGTAACTCTTTGTAGTCATGTTCCCTTAAGAAGTGAATTCTAGATTCTAGAATGAATTTTGATGCAGGCCAAGTGAGTCCATTCAAGTTAATGAATTTAACTCTATTTTAAGTTTCCAAATTTCTTGCTGGACCCAGCCTATCTCATATATATGTTCTTAAAATTTAAAATTACAGAATCTTTTCCTCAATTTTACCTTTATTTCATAGACTTACAGAATTTTGGTAAAGCTTATATTTTTAATTTGCACCAAACAAAATACTGCTTTTTAAAATGATTGCTTACTTTTTATTAGTGTACGTAGTTTTATGCATGAAAATTATGTAGTCTATTGAAATTTTGAGGGGGGGTGTCTTGATTTTTTTTTTTATAAAGGGTAATAGTATGCTATAGAGTTGATTTTCTTCTAGTGTCATTTGTGAAAGCATTGACTAAATTTTTATTAGGAGTGAGCCTTTAAATATTTGTATGTGAAGCTTTAGGAATTATGCATATATGCTGATACAAGCATGGGCTCAAAGTTTTGAATGCAAAATTAATGTGTCAACATTAATTTCTTCAGAGGATTATTGTTATTTCTTAGTAGGATTTAAATCATTTCTAGTGCTCAAAGAAATTCACAGATCACTTTGGGTCACGGAAGCTAGAAGTAGACTGATCGGTAATGTGTTGTCCCACATTTTGGTTGTAAAGCAATTTTTACCTTTCTCCTTTTGATATTGTGCTTCCCTTACTGATTTCATCCTGCCTAATAAAAGTGGTATTTTCACCTGATGATTTTCTCTGCTTGTGCAAAACACTTTAGATGAACCTAATAAGCACAGAGTCATAGAACCTGTTAGAACTAGGAGGGAACCCAAATGTCCTTGAGTTCAGCTGTTGTGATAATCTGCTTTTCATCACCACTTCTAGAAATGTATCACGTTGCTACAGCTGAGTAGCATAAGTACTCTTATCAGTTGGGATGGAAATCCAAAGTCCTATGACTACATAGCTATCTTCATAGCAATGCAAATTTTAGGTGCTTTTAAACATATTTTTCATTTCCATCATCACCTAAGTTTTCAAGCTTTATTATGAAAGATTAATAGTGACATAAATTATGTGGGGAATGTAAATTTTTGTCTTTTAAAATGACATGATCCAACCACAAGTCCGAATTAGATAATAGGGACTGAAGAACTGACTAGTCATTTACTTTGTTTTTATCTCCAGTACACTTTGTATGAGGTATTTCATTATAAATTTCTAATTCATTTTGTTGGCATCCTAAGAGCAGTAACATTGGTTCTTAAAATTACTAACAAATATATGAATTATTTCCATTTTGCTATTCTTGTCTTTTCTGTTGTTGTTCTGAACATGTATAATCTTCAGAAGCATATATTTGGAGACCAAAGACTATTAACGTGTCGCTTTGATTGACAGAACAATTATTCATTCATTTATTGATAGCTTTGACCTAATGTAGGGGGAAATACAATTGAGACAATACTATTCTAGTTTGGGAATTGATCTGGAAAAGCAAATCATGCCACTTAAAAAAAAATCGTATGTGTGTTAGCTTTGCTCTTAAAAAATGTTTTAGTAGTTTTTCGTTAAGCAGAGTTATAGAAAGGCAATAAGCGAACCTGTGTCTGAAGTAAGGGAAAATACTGATTATATAAAGCTTTATATCATATATGGTAGCTACTGTACCATTTCTCTTCTATGACAGTAATCCAGCCTGCAACATCTACTTGCAGTTTGAAATTAACCTGTAATTTAGTCTTCACCCCAAATGACAAAAATTCAAATGACTCTGTGGGGTGCCAGAAGATGCACTGTAAACAGGGCTTATAGTAAGGGGATAAGGTAAGAGTTCCATCAGGATAGGCTCGTTTTCACTGTGTCACTATTATTGCAATAAAACTAACATTTCTTCCTTGTCTTTTACTTTTTTAGTACAGCTTAAAATCAGATCTTGATAAAATAGTAATTCAACTTAGGGCAATGTAACATTTGTATAATAGGCAAAAATGTGAAGGCTTTAACAGAAAGTATAAAAGGACTTTCTGGTTTTGAAAACTGTTATGTGTATGAGAAATTTATATTCTCTACAAAGATTTTCACTAATTGTCACTAGTTGTACTTGGAGCCATGTCTCTAACCATGCCTCTTTTTAAAATAGCTTTCATACTCTCTTTTCATAAATCGTTAATTTCTTATTCCAAATTGCACCACTTTATTACATTATTCAAATACCAGTGCTTTTAATAAAGCATAATGTGTAATTAGATGTACCGAACTGACAATGGGAAGTCCAGTGACTTGCTTGCCTGGTACCTTCCTCTGTTTACCTGGTAGCCTTAGTCAAATCAGCCAGTCTCTAGATGCCCCAGTTTCATTATTTCTTTGAAAGTAAAAGGGGGTGGCAAGTAGAATTGGATCATATAATCTCTATAGTTCTTCCAAGGGATTTCTTTTTTTTTTTTGAAACAGAGTTTCACTTTTGTTGCCCAGGCTGGAGTGCAATGGCACGATCTCAGCTCACTGCAACCTCCACCTCCCGGGTTCAAGGGATTCTCCCTCCTCAGCCCCCCGAGTAGCTGGGATTACAGGCATGCGCCATCACGCCCGGCTAATTTTATATTTTTAATAGAGATGGGGTTTTTCCACCTCAGGTGATCCGCCCTCCTTGGCCTCCCAAAGTGCTGGGATTACAGGCGTGAGCCACCGCACCTGGTCTTGCAAGGTCTTAAATATTTCTCATACTAACATTGTCCTTTTATTTTTTTTTATTTTTTTTATATTACCTGTGAATTTTATTTCAGTATGGTAAGAGAGAAATTACAAAAAACTTTTAATAAAGAAAGGGTTAAAGTAAATTGAAAGCAAATTGTCCTTTTATGGGGGGAAAATACTTCTGAAGGCCCCAAAGAATATAGTACCACACTGTTGTTTAAGAAACTGATTTAATGACAGTGTCTTTTTATTTTAATTTCTCACATAAAAGAAGGCTTGACTTTGTAATTGGAAATAATTTTTAAAAGCTTACCCTTTAATGAAAAAAGTATTTAGAATTCTTCTAGAATTCACTGACCAACACGAATATCCTAGTTTTCATAATAGTAAGTTCCCATATATATGAAACTTGAGGTTATTTCCTACTTGGCTAGTAAGGTGGCAGTACAAAAAATATTATGATAAAGATGAAAAAGTTCTTGAAAATTCCTTATTAGCTATTGGTGGACATTTAATAACGTTTACCAAATCTGAAATTATTGAGATACAATTGTTAAAGGCACGTAAGTGATTGGAAAAAAGTATTTGACGGTAGTCCTTGCTTTCAGAAGTAATACATTCTTACAGCAACTTTCTACATAAAGTCAGAATTTACAATAAAATCAGAGAATGCCTTAATCTATTTGGACTTTTTTATAAAGTACCCTTTAACACACGAAATAATAAAAGATGAAGCAGGGTAAATAGTGGATTGCTGATGATGTATGTATTCTGAACATTTACTTATATATAAAGATTGTTTCTTTTTTTCCCCCATTTTAGCTTTGTGGTTTTCTACCTTAAGTAAAGCTCAGTTGTTTACATATTAACTGGTCATTAAACATCTCTCTAAAGTAGTACTAAGAGACTAAGCTGAATTCGATTTATTTTATTCATTGCTAATTTTTTTGTTTCTAAGGGGCGACCTATCTACTGCTCTTGAGGTCGCCATTGACTGCTATGAAAAGTATAAAGTATTACCAAGGATTCATGATGTCTTGTGTAAACTGGTAGAGAATGGCGAGACTGATCTAATTCAGAAAGGTGAGTCCCTTTCTAATATCTTAATGTAGTTTTTTTTTCCCTTCTTGCTGATTTAATCTTAGTGTATTGTTAAGAGAAACCAGCAGAAGGCCAGCACATTCAGATAAACTTTCTTTATACTTGTGAAATCTAAAAGAAAAATATCAGGTAGATTTCCAATATTATACATGTTCTTGATTTTAGTAACTGTTCATTTTGAAAAAATGTCTGTTATTTTTGTGTTCTAATTCTTGGTGATCTGCCTTTATGAAGATTTTTTTTACCCTTATCCTCACTAGTTCTCTTTGAAGCTACTCTGTTAGGTACTTAATTAGTCGATATAGCTATATTCTTTAAGTTATTCTTAATATTTGTTTTTAAAATAAATTTTTCTTGTATTTGTCTGGAACTTCATATGATACTGTTTTTCTGGGTTTTTTTTTTTCTCCTAATATATATATTTTTTTCTCTCCTACCTAGCAATGGACTTTGTGAGCCAAGAACAAGGTGAAATGGTGATGCTCTATGATCTCTTCTTTGCCTTCCTACAAACAGGAAATTACAAAGAGGCCAAGAAGATCATTGAGGTGTGATTTTAACTACAGTGTTCTAATTGTAGAGCTATTTAGACTCTTAATTAGAATACATTTAAAAATTTTAACCTTTAATTACACTTGTTCTGATTCATGTTAATAGAATTCAATCCCAGTAATGTTGGAGGAGGGGGATCTCGGCCAGCTTCTTTATTGTATATAATTACAGTTCAGAAAAGGCAGTCTGGTTGTATATTAAATTTGTTTCCTCACTTTGTTAAATTCACTATTATATATCAAAATGATATTTGCATATTAAATCTTGGATTGTGGAACAATTAAATTAAACTGGCCTTCCTGGGTGTAAAGTTGCTAATCCTCTTTGCCAAAGAATTCTTTGTTCTTAAAAGCAGTGGAATTTAATTTGCTGCAGACCATGCTCAAGATTTATTTGTAATGCTTGTCTACAAGTTAATCAGCCAAACAAGTGCTGTCTGCAACTGTTTGGCATTTAATTTAAATTTTCTTCTTCTTTTTTTTTCCACTATGGTAAGCAGCTTATGGGAAATGGTAGGTGACAAACCTGGCCTATGTAGGATTAGTATATTTTATCTAGGCTTTACTAAATTTTGCTTAGTGGAATTGATAAGTCAAGGGCCAACTATAAAGTCTGTCCAAATTGTGATTAATTTCACTATTAAACAATTCTGTGTCCACTAAGAAAACAAAACATTCCGCAGAAGATGGACCCATTGCCTTAAGAAAAATTATTTCATGTGATTAAAACTGTTAACTTATAAATACATCAGTAAGCATGGGTTTTCTCAGATTATACTTCGCTTTTAGTCAATGTCGTTTTCCAAAAATATACAGGGGACAGGATGCAAAAGTGGTGTTTGACCTCTTTATTTGTGTATCGATGACTGCTTATCATGAAACTGAAAATATAGGCACACAACCCAGAAAACTGTATTTTTTTCCTCCTGATGTTTTTTGAAGAAGAGAACGGTGTAGTATAGAAAAGGAGGACTGTGAAATCAATTCAGAACTTTCTTCTCTTTCCATTTTATGATTCAATCTGCCCACTTGTCAGCGGACAGTGGGGCATGCTATCGTGCTATCTTGGACAGGCGCTTCTGTAGCTTAAGTGGTTCATTTACATTTTCTAGAAAATGGTATAATTTTTCTTCCACATTCGCTTCTGAAAGTACAGTGAATCCAAACGTGAGAAGAGCTGTCTGGCTATTGAGTTCTGCTCCTCTGTAGGTACAGTGTCAGTATTAGCAGGTCACTGATCAGAGCGGAAATGAAGCTCAGCTCTGAGAGGTTGTGCAGGAGGAATGCATGTGCCTGTCTTTGTGTAGTAAGGTGTAATAGAGCCAGAGGCAGAAGAGTGATTTCTTGTTTTGCCATCTACCTGCTTATGTGATAATGGACAAGTTATTAAACCTTTCTAAGCTTCCTCATGTATAAAAGAGAACATAATATCTGTCTTTAAGATTCAATCACATAATGTATGTAAAGCAGCTTGCATGTTTCCTGGATTATGGTAAGTGATCAATAATATTAATTCCCTTTGCCCCTTAAAGGTAGGCATTGTGTTGTCTTCTTTACCTCACATAATTCAAAATATGATGTTCAGCATAAGGTACATGTTTGCCACATGAATAGGCAAGAGAAGACTGCCTCTTAATTACTTAGAGCTTTGCCAGAGTACAACCATATTTAGGAATGGCTGTCTGCTGATGACAGAATTTTCGTAGTAGGTGTGTACAAAATTTTTTAAAGGGTGAAGAATAGCTTTACAGAAAGAATACTACAAGTCATGAGCAACATTTTTATCATTCCCAAAAAAAGCAATAGTGTCTTATCATTGGGTAGATTCACTATGGTTGAATTTACAGAGCTGCTGTGTATTTGAAGCATTGTGGAAATAATTAGATAAACCAGTCATAAGCTCATTAAATGAAGAAAGATATAAGCAAGGTTCAATGTGTAAATATCACCTGTTTTTTTGTTTGTTTTTAAGATGAATTGGCATACATGTATCATGTGTTATATGTAGTATATTTGACAGTCTCCAGTCTTTTTTTTTTTTTTTGAGACAGGGTCTTGCTTTGTTAGCCAGGCTGTAGTACAGTGGTGGCTTAGCTTACTGCAGCCTTGATCTCCTGGGCACAAGCAATCCTCAGAAAGACCTAGTCTGAAAAAAGTCCTTTCTACAACACTTCATCTTATAGCAGTTACTACATTCTGTAGATTGTCTTTTTAAAGGTCTATCTCTTCGACTAGAATGAAGGGAAGGGAGAAAGACTGAGAAGGAAAGGAAGGAGGGAAGGGGAAACTGGTCCAACTGGGAAGCCATGCAAATGCTATCAGTCACCTTTGCTAAAGAGCTTCATTCTGGAGGTTTCAGATGAAGAAATCTGCCAATGCCACCTTTAAGGGTTCATGACAGGAGATACTGTATCAGATCTAAGAGCTTCATTTATCTTGTACCTATGTTAATTCACCCTATTTTCTGTTAACTCAGGTCTCTATCCGTCATTTACATAGCATTTGAGATGACTGAGTAAAGTGTCGTAAAAATCCACCACCATTACCTTAATTTTGAGTGTAGCAATGTTTAGGGTGAGAATTAAAAGATGAATTGTGCGTCTGCACTTAGAGTAGAGACAAAAGCATTCCAGGCAGAAGGAACTGCCTGTGTGAGGGCCCTGAGGCAGCAAAGAGGTTCCTCCCTTTATCGTTCTTCTGCCTCTCAGAACTCTTATTAGATAACACTAATAAAATGACATCTGGATTGTCTGGTACATTATCAGACATTTAATAAATGCTAGTTTGATTCCCTTCCTTCTCTATGCCATTCCATTCTTTACTGTGTAGAGGTCAACCCTTTTGTCTCTTCTGCAGATACATCCTCTGTAGGCTGTCTTAAGAACTCTTGGGAATCAAACCCAAGGAAAGAGGTTAGAATAAGAAATGCTAAGTTTAAAGCAGAACTTTTTTCTCATCTTTGTGTTGGTTCTGAGAACCTAGCAGTGCCTGGCACATGACAGGCATTTAGTAAGTGATTGCAGAACTACTCAAAGGGCTAAGAGTTAAATTAAATAATATATTTCTTGATAGAAACCTTTAATATGGTAACGTTTCATACATTATTTAACTTTTTTGCTTGTATATATAATCTTTCCCTGGATTTAATGTCTGGTCTTGGAAAAAAAAGAATGAGTAACCCAAAAAGTGATACTTTATTTGTATGGTCTGCAACACTGTCTTCCTGGGAGGTAAATGAAGTACCTGAAAAGGTCATAGACTAAAAGAATGAAGTCATTTTTCTGTTTGTTTGTTTACAGAGAAGTACCTTCTTTTACCATAATTTCTAGCAATAGGAGTATTGGACTAGAACTCACGAACCCTGAGTTTTAGTTCTGGCTCTGCTACCAGGAACCATAAAGGAGGTCCCATCCTTAAAGACATAACAACATTACTGTCTTTATGTATCAGGGGCTTTCAAAATGGTAATGACATTTGACCCACTTTTAAGAAATGATCCTAAGTAAATCATCTGAAAACCAAAGTAGGTAAAGATATAAATTATGATTATTACCTGTAACAGTGAAAGTTTTTCTCAAAGGAGAAAGGGCGCAAATGAACTCCAGTTTGTTTATGAAATGGAATGATGTGGCCATTAAAAATAATGCTTACAAGATTTTGGATTTTCGAATTTGGGATGTTCAACCAGTAAATAATACAGATATTCCAAAAGTCAGAAAAATCTGAAATCTGGAACGCTTCTGGTCCCAAGCGTTTTGGATAAGGGATACTCAACGTTATAGTAGTTACGGAATTTGAAACCAGGCCCTGAGTTTCTGTTTTCTGTTGGTTCCTCTGTACCATCCTACGTCCATGATCTCATGACCCCTCAATATCTGAACTGTCGAAAATAACTTACCCTTTCTCTGGAATTCCTCTTTCTTGACTTTTCCCTCTCTCCCTGTCTGCTGTTTTGCCTTTCCATCACGGTGCAGCCGGAGTACATTTTGATCTCTTCTCAGTGGGGGAAAAACTCTCTTTTGATGGCTTTTGATTTAAGACCAAAAGTTTGGATTCCAGTGATCTCCCAGTCTTTGTTACTCTTCCTTTTGTTCCTTTCCAGATCTGATTCAGGAATTTTTATCCCATTTGCCTTCCTTAATAAGCCAGCGTGGATCGTATACACAGACAGTGGATTTTAGAGCTAGGGTTTGTTTGTTTGTTTGTTTGTTTTTGTTTTGTCTTGTCCTCCAAAATTTCAGGATATGTCAGTTCTCATGTAAATATATACCCCCTTTTGTGAGTTAGTTTAGTATCTCCTATAACACCTGGTCAAGTGGATAATTTTTTAGTTCATGATAGTTTGTTAATTGGACTTGCTCAGCCATATTTTCCTCCTTATTATACATGGTCTTCAAGTCTATCTTGGAAAATTTTAGAGAAAAGGACAAATGCTAAAAGACTTAATAGTACCATGAGACCTTTTTTGCTCCCTTGTTCTGTGCTAGCTATGGGGATAAATATAGTTGATCCTTGAACAACATAGGTTTGGATTGTGTAGGTCCACTTACATGTAGGTTTTTCTTCAGTAAATATACTGGAAAAGTTTTTGGAGATTTGAAAAAACTCACAGATGAACTGCATAGCCTAGAAATACTGAAAAAAATTAAGAAAAAGGTATGTCATGAATGCTTAAAATATAGGCAGATTCTAGTCTATCTTATTTGCTACCATAAAACGTATACAAATCTATTATTAAAAGTTAACATTTATCAAAACTTACACACACACATAGACTATACATGCTGCCATTCACAGCTGAGAGAAATGTAAACAGAAGTAACGAAGTACTAGTCATAAGTACATAAAATTCCCTATAGTACTTATTGTATTACTGTAATTATTTTGAATAACACCATGACATCCATACACAGTATCACTAGTGATGCTGGAAGTGCTTCTAAGAAGTAAAGTTGTGACATTTCAAGAAAAGGATGAATTGCTTGATATGTACTGTAGATTGAGGTCTGCAGTTCTGGTTGCCTGCCATTTCAGATAGAAATTCATCTTGTAAAAAGATGTCATAAACTTACGGTATCAAAAAATACAGTACTGTAAATGTATTTTCTCTTTCTTACGATTTCCTCAACATTTTCTTGTTGTAGCTTACTTTATTATAAGGATATAGTATTTAATACATGTAACATACAGAATATGTGTTAATCGACTATTTGCTATTGCTAAGACTTCCAGTCAACAGTGGGCTATTAGTAGTTCAGTCTTTGGGAAATTAAAAGTTATATGTGGATTTTTGACTGCACAGATGGTCATACTCTAACCCCTGTATTGTTCAAGGGTCAGTTGTACTTGGACAGTACTTGGGTTGGGGTGGGGATGTTGTTTTCTTTTTTTTTAAGAGATGGGGTCACACTGTGTTGCCCAGACTGGAGTGCATTGGCTGTTCACAGGTGCAATCATAACACACCGCAGCCTTGAACTCCTGGCCTCAAGCAGTTCTCCTATTTCAGTCTCCCGAGTAGCTGGGACTACAGGTGCATACCACCTTCTCCAGCATTCTTGTCTTTGTCTGTCCCTTCTTTAAAGCCCTTGTGCACATGATTTTTCCTCCTACTATGTTAACTAGGGGACATGAGGCTAGGGCGGGCGGTTTTTGTTGTTGCTTTCATTTGACATCTCCAGCAGTAGTGGCAAGAAAAATCAGAACAGGTGAAAATTTCTATTTGAGTTAAATTCAGGATAATCTTCCTTGAGACAGAGTTTGAAATGCAGTAGAAAAACTTTCATTTCTTTTTACCTAACAGGTAATAATTATTGGATATCTATTTTTACTAGTATACATAGAAGCTTATGATAAGCTTTTTATGGTAAATTTACATCAGAGTGTTGTAATGAAATTAAAGTAATGACAGTTATTTTTGACTTTGGATTACTTTTTTTTCCCCTATACAAGTAAACCTAGTAGTGAATTGCAACTGCAGAAAGTTGTGGTTTGAAGCACAGTAGCTCAGGTGGAAACAAACATGCAATTGTTTCTATAAAAATACTTATTGTATCCTCAGTATTCATTAGATAGATTGTATGTAGCAACACAGAAAGAACTAAATATGAGTTTAATTAACATTAACTGTTTTTCATGTTATGTTTAACATCCCAATTAGAATTCTATTCTTCTCTATGTTTTTATTACATTTTCTATTTCTGCTTTCAACTTGCAGTGTTTAAAATTCAATAAGATGTTAAGAGATAAGCCAGAAATCTTGACATTACAGCAGCCTAGGAGATTTAGTTAATCTGACCTAGATGTTCTTTTGATGATTGAGATTTATATATGAAAACAGTTCTCAATTTCAAAATGAAACATGGGAAGATCTGCCATATAAATCAGCTGTCCTGCCAAAGACGGGCAGATTAATCAGCCACAAACAGAAAGAGTATGTCATAAAAGTTGTGCTGTTTAGATTGTTGGCATTTGGATCAGCAATAATATTGAAAGTTGTAAGTGAACGTAGCTGTTGCATTTTGCCGTGTTCTGAAGAGGATTATTTCATAGTTTTTCAAGGGCTTTTAGTATATATTGACATTGGTTTCATTTTCAGTATTACGCGTGTGAAACAAAACAAATAACGTAAGAAAAATCCTTGAGAAGAAATTGTGCCTGAGTGTAGATATTAATAGTATTTGAGACTGTATTTCAATGACTAATTTATTCATCATTGATTTCTTGTATCCCAAAAAGTGGCTATAGGAAATGAGAACAAGCTATCCAACTTCTAGTCTACCAATTTTTCTGTCATCCCACCAAAGCTGCAAGATGTTAGTTTCCACTTCAGTTCTTAATTTAACGTTGTACAATGTTATTTTTTAAAATTAAAAATAATGAGGACTTATAAATAAGAGATTAGATTCAAGGGATACCTGGTTTGATCAACAGAAGTGAGCAGAGAAAGCAGTAAAGATACCTCCTCTAGACTGGAGCAGCCAGGGCTAATGAGTATGTAGTTTTCTTACCATAATGCTGTGATTGAAATGTAGTATTTAATGGTGAAGCCCTCTTGCAGATGATGAAAATACTATAGAGTGACAAATCCTTGGAATTATGTTGAAATGGTTTGTCTTTTATTCCAGTATCCAAAATTGTAAACTAAGTGCTTTGAAGCCAGACTTATTGACCAAACGATAGTAATTTCTAATTGAGGATATAACATATGTCTCAGTTGTTTAAATGAACTGAGACTATAAACCAATTTTAAAGTACTTAGCTTGTTTTGTTCTTTAAACATTTAGTTTTAGGTGCTAGGCAAAAGTCATTAGAGTACTTTTATCACTGTGAAGTTCGCAAAGCATTTTCTTTTAAAAACGAAAGCCAATGGTTTATTATTGTGACAATTGTTATTTTGTGTAACATTGATAATTTTTGTCTCCTGAGTCTATTGGAATAAAGTAAGTGTGTGTGTGTTCAAGAGAGAGTGTGTAAATGAGAAAGAGCACGTGCAGTCAGGTGTGGTGGCCCATGCCTGTAATCCCAGCACTTTGGGACGCTGAGGTGGGCAGATCACTTGAGGCTAGGAGTTCGAGACCAGCCTGGCCAGCATGGTGCAACCCGTCTCTACTAAAAATACAAAAATTAGCCAGGTGTGGTGGCACACACCTGTAATCCTAACTACTTGGGAGGCTGAGGCAGGAGAATTACTTGAACCCATGAGGCGGAGGTTGCAGTGAGCCAAGATCATGCCATTGAGACTCTGTCTAAAAAAAAATAAATTAAAAATAAGAGCACATGCATGTGAATGTTGACACACACTTTTTATTTGACATTTTCTAGTTTATCGCTTATTTTTGAACTAAAGACAGTATAACCATTTTATTAATTAAAGATTTATGGAATGAACTTTGACGTGCAGTGCAGCATTTGGAAATAATCGGCGTCTTCTAGGCACAGGTTAAGCATAGTTTGTGTTTTATGCTCTGTTCTACTCTTACTTAAAGGTCTTTGATAACTATGGGGTTAATTATAGTTCGTATGAGTTATAGTATAAATTTAGTATATAGATTGTATACTAGTATATATAGTTTAGTATATAAGTTTAGTATATATATTTGGCAGCAAATTCATAAGAAAAGAAACTGTCTTTGAGGAAAAAAATAATATTCAGCCGAAGCCTTACCTTGGGTGCTATGTGATTATTTTATTTTACAGACTCCAGGGATTAGAGCTCGATCTGCAAGGCTTCAGTGGTTTTGTGACAGATGTGTTGCAAATAATCAGGTTTGTATTTGATTCAGATGTCTCAATCACCTAAAACTGTGAGTAGAAGGCAAGGGTCCTCTGTATCACATGAACATTTGGGGACTTCGAGAGACAGGGCATTGTGGAAGCAGTGTTTATCTTGATCATTTGCCAGATAAGCAATGGCTTATTTCTTATTCCTGAGGTGCAGTAGAAACCCTAAACTGTTAACCTGGGCCCTGATGATATTATCTTTAACTAGTTGGTTGGAGCAGGCTGACCTAATGTCCTTGGCACTTTAAGCCTGCATTAGTCCTTAGTGGAAGAAGGAGTTGCTTCCCAGAGCTCTGGAATTTCTGCTTGCCCTCCTCTGGTGCAGGTACCTGTTTGCATCATGCCAAGTAAAAACCACAGGGCAAGAAGAGTGTAAAGTTTGGAGGGGGAAGTATTTTTGTTAACGTACGATACACTCATTGAGTTCTCCCACCCAGATATCTTTGAATTAGTTATTCATGTTGTGTTCTTGACTCCAAATTTTTTTAAAATTGTGGTAAAATAAGTATAATGTAAGATTTATGATTTAACCTTGTATAAGTATACAGTTCAGTGGCATTAAGTTCATTCATATTGTTGTGCTCAGCCCATTAACTTTTGAAATGAAGTTAAACTGCACTTTTGGTAAAGCTAATTTGAAAGATTATTCCACTGCTATTTGTTAACTATAAAATACATCCTTTACACAAGGTAGATCTATCTCTTAATCTTACTTTGAAGGTTGAAACTCTGGAAAAATTAGTGGAGCTGACACAGAAGCTATTTGAATGTGATAGAGACCAGATGTACTACAATCTGCTAAAACTGTATAGTAAGTGATTTAACTATTCTTCACGTTTTCATTTATTCTGTTGAAGGCAGTGGCAGGAAAGGACTATTTGGTTTTGAGGGAGCTCCAGGGATTGTCAGAAGGCAGTTTTCATTCAACAGAGGCTCAAGCAGAGGCTAGATTGAATTTTATCACAGAATGTTATATCGTAGCACCAGACACTGTATGTCTTCATAATTTCTGACATTCTTACTGCAATAATGAGAAAGTATGAAAACCTTCATCAGAACCACAGAATTTAATAGGACTTTTTGAGGTAAGAACGGTCTTTCTGTTCTTTTTATTTAAACCTTCAGGTAAATTTATTGGTCACTTTTATAAATAGGTAACCACCAACACATTCATGTAAGTAGAGATTTTTTTCTTTTTGCAAAAAGATACATATCTTGCATATCTATATACAAACTCATTGTTAAACAGTTTTTTAAATGTCATTATATATTTTTGAGTCAGCTATATATTACAAACATTTTTCTATATTTAATCACCTACAAATAACTTATATACTACATAGATATACTAAAATTTATTCAGCCTATCATCTCCTATTACTGGGTTTGTGAATAGATTTCCATTTTCCATTTCTAAAACAACACTACGTTATTCATTTTTGTGCCTTAATCTTCATTCACATCCTTAACTGTTTTTTGAGGCTGAAATCTTAGTATTTGTATTTGACATTTCTGAAACTTTTGATCTCTCTTTTCAAACAATGCTCTAGTACTTTTATACCAGTGTACACATTTGGAGCTTTACAGTTTCTTTTAGGATATTTCGGTAGAGAGGAATAACACTTAGAACAGCCAGTGACCTTTCCCTATTTGTTTCATGGATATTTATCTAGATTTATTGTTCTTCTTTTCTCTTGGCAAATTTCCCTTCACCAAACGAATAAGGGGATTTATTTGTCTTTTCAAACTTGTATTTATTACCATTGAGAGCTTTATTTTACATCTCGATGATGTAAATAAAATTAAACTTGCTTAAAATTTTACATTCCAGTTTTTGGTTGTATTGAAATACATACTTCACAGTGTAATTCTTAAGACTTTGGCTTGAACGATGATCAAATTCTTGCACGCAATGCTGAGTTTGGTATTGAATGTATAGAATTAAAATCCTGTATTTTAGGCTGTTGGTCCTCAAATTGCAAATTATAATCTGTATTTGAGCACTAACATTCCACTCTACCTACTTTTTCTTCCTTTTAAAAACAATTTCATGATGAAATTCTAATGTGCCAAGTTCAAAAGAAGCACTGACTATATGTCTAAATATGTCTTATTATTTCAAGTAGTCCTCATGGAAGACTATATAAACTTGGATTCAGAAAAAAAAAAAATTATGAAGCCCTTACTGTGTGCTAGACATTGTGGTAGGCACTGCAGATGTAAAGGTAGTGCTCTGCTGAAAGGGTCAGCCCCATCACCAAGTCTTAACACTGCAGCGGGTAAGAACAACTGTAAGTATGTGGTAGTCTAAGGCCAGGTGAGAGGTGGCCAGCCACACAAACTTACTCTTCCTATTCAGAAGAACTTTTACTATTAGTTTTGCTTTGTTTTTGAGACAGGGTCACCCAGGCTAGAGTACAGTGGTGCGATCAGAGCTCACTGCAGCCTCAACCTCCTGGGTTCAAGAAATCCTCCCACCTCAGCCTCTCAAGTAGGCTGTTTCTGATTTTGATTTTGATTTTGATTTCGGCAGTAGGCACTTTCTCAGTAACATTACAAAGACATACTTTTTATCAACATGATTGGAAGTGTTTAATTAAGTGTGATGGGGGCTTCTTGTTATTGCTTTTTAATAGGTAGGGTATTTTTGGTTTGTAATTCAGAAGTACAGAGAAAAGTTCCCTTCTCGACTTCGGGTTACGGTCACTTTTGGTTCCTTTCCCTAAAGGCAGCATTTGGAATAATGCTTTCTTCAACATCAAATAAGAAGAAGTTCTAAATATTTTTGTGTATTCTGTTTAGCATATTTATTGATTAATTTCTGCTTAATCAAATTCTACAGAAATAAACGGTGACTGGCAAAGAGCTGATGCTGTCTGGAATAAAATCCAAGAAGAAAATGTTATTCCTCGTGAAAAGACATTAAGATTATTAGCAGAAATCCTTAGAGAGGGTAACCAGGAAGTTCCGTTTGACGTACCTGAGGTAATTGTTTTTGGCATAATCGTAACAGATTTTGTTGTCAGTATAATTAGGTTATAGATTAGCCTACTTTTATATTGAAAAGATTACCAGTTTTTATTTAACAGAATAATTTTGTTTTAAAGTTGTGGTATGAAGATGAAAAACATTCCCTGAATTCTTCGTCAGCCTCAACCACAGAACCTGATTTCCAGAAAGATATATTGATTGCCTGCCGATTGAACCAAAAAAAAGGCAAGCACATACGGGGATGGGGGTGTGTGCGGGGGGGTGGTCTTCTTTCTAATAGCAGTGTGGGGCGTAAGCCCAACCAATTAGAAGTGCTCTAGGATAGAGATAGGATTTAAATTTTACATATTTCTTGTCCCCTTCCATACTTTAACGAAAACATTTTGGGGCAATTGGGAAAATTTAACTATTGACTGAGTGGTAGATAATATTAAGGAATTACTCTTTTTATTATTTTTTTTTAGATGAAGTCTCACTCTGTCGCCCAGGCTGGAGTGTAGTAGCATGATCTCAGCTCACTGCAAGCTCCGCCTTCTGGGTTCACGCCATTTTCCTGCCTCAGACTCCCGAGTAGCTGGGACTACAGGCGTCCGCCCCCACGCCTGGCTGATTTTTTATATTTGTAGTAGAGATGGGGCTTCACTGTGTTAGCCAGGATGGTTTCGATCTCCTGACCTCGTGATCTGCCCACGTCGGCCTCCCAAAGTGCTGGGATTATAGGCATCAGCCACCGTGCCTGGCCGGAATTACTCTTATTTTTATTAGATGTGATAATGGTATTATGATTTACTTATAGGGAAATGTTCTGAAATTTTGAGATCCACATGAGTTATTGAGGGATGAAAAAAGTCAAAATTTCTATAATGTATTTAAAAATGCTTAAGCTATAAAAAACAAAGCAGGCCGGGCATTGTGGCTCACGCCTGTAATCCCAGCACTTTGGGAGGCTTCAGCCTCCCAAAGCTGGCAGATCACGAAGTCAAGAGATGGAGACCATCCTGGCCAACATGGTGAAACCCCATCTCTACTAGAAATACCAAAATTAGCCGGGCATGTTGGTGCATGCCTGTCGTCGCAGCTACTCGGGAGGATGAGGCCGGAGAATCACCTGAACCTGGGAGATGGAGGTTGTAGTGAGCCGAGATCGCACCACTGCACTCCAGACTAGCGACAGAGTAAGACTCCGTCTCAAAAAAAAAAAAAAAAGCAAATCTGGTAAGATGTTAATTGTTAGATATAAGTGATGGGTATATGGAAGGTGAGGTTCATTATACTATTCTTTTTTTTTTTTTTTTCCCCCCCGGAGACAGGTCTCACTCTGTCACCCAGACTGGAGTGCAGTGGCGCAATCATGGTTCATTGCAGCCTCCGCCTCCTGGGCTCAAGCAGTTATCCTACCTCAGCTTCCCAAGTAGCTGGGACCATAGGCACACACCACCACACTCAGCCAATTTTTGTAGTGACAAGGTCTTGCTATGTTGCCCGGGCTGATCTTAAACTCCTGAGCTCAAGTGGTCCTCCCACCTCGGCCTCACGAAGTGTTGGGATTGCTGGTATGAGCCACCACCCCCAACCTGTACTATTCTTCATACTTTTCTGTACATATGAAATTTTTCGTAATAAATGCTATTGTTGGCATACATTTTTATTAAAAGTATTTTTTGAAAATAACTTTTTGTGGCACATATTATAACTTACTTGAAAGCAAAAAATGATTAAGGCATTAATTACTATACTAGTATGTGTTGAAGTGATCCAGCAGTATCTCAAGGTTAGAGGTCTGTTTCTTGACTCTTTCCCTTTCTGTAGTATTAAACTTTCCTGAAGACATCTTCACCTCTATTATGCCTACTTTAAATTTTTTATGACCATCTTTAACCCTCTGTTATGAGCTTGTAAGTTGAATTTTATGTTTTTACTTAGACTTCTTATACTGTTCCAGAATCATATATTACTCTTATTTTCTTTACTTTTGTTAATTTCTTTTCATTCTAGCTTTCCATAGAATGATTCCTTCAGTTTTGGGGTGGATTTCAAGGATGGTTTATGATAGTTTACCATTAAGGAAATAAACACAAGAGAATTTTTTAATTTTAGTATTGATAGTTTTGAGGTTTATTGGAAAGGAATCAATTTAGAAATTTATAGAACTTCTTAATTTCCTAACTTAACTAGAAGGTTTGGCCAGGCTTGCAGGCTCATACCTATAATCCCAACAACTTGGGAGGCCAAGGTGGGCAGATCACTTGAGTCCAGGAGTTTGAGACCTGCCTGGCAACTTAGTGGTATCCCATCTCTTCAGAAAATACACAAATTAGCCTGGCTTGGTGGCACAGGACTATAGTCCCAGCTACTCAGGAGGTTGAGGTGAGAGGATCAGCTGAGCCGGAGGTTGAAGCTGCATTGAGCCATGATCGCACCTGGGTGATTGAGTGAGACCCTATCTCAAAAAAAGAAAGAAAGAAATTTTGTGGCATTGATGTAAAATGTATGAAGTAAAAATAAGTTCTTATGCCTCCTCAGTTACCTATAGTATAACTTTTTATTCATTCTGAGTCATTTTCTTTTGAGAAGGAGTCTTGCTCTGTCACCCAGGGTGGAGAGCAGTGGTGCATTCTCACTGCAACCTCCACTTCCCAGGTTCAAGTGATGCTCCTGTCTCAGCCTCTCAAGTAGCTGGGACTACAGGCACACACCACCACGCCCGGCTAGTTTTTGTATTTTTAGTAGAGACAGGGTTTCCCCATATTGGCCAGGCTGATCTCAAATTCCTGACTTCGTGATCTGCCCGCCTTGGCCTCCCGAAGTTGCTGGGATTACAGGCGTGAGCCACCATGCCCGGCCCATTCTGAGGCATTTTCCTTTGCTGCATATTCAGTCTATATATCTTTGAGTACACACTATGCATCTTTGAAAGCGAAGTATAAAATTAAGCTTGATTAATACTATGTAAATGTTCTGATGAACTTGTGTGTGTGTGTGTGTGTGTGTGTGTGTGTGTGAGAGAGAGAGAGAGAGAGAGAGAGAGAGACTTGTTCTGTTGCCCAGGCCGGACTGCAGTGGCACAACCTCTGCCTTCTGGACTCAAGTGATTCTCCTGCCTCCCAAGTAGCTGGGATTATAGGCACCCACCACCATGCCTGACTAATTTTTTTTTTTTTTGTATTTTTAGTAGAGACAGGGTTTCACCATGTTGGCCAGGCTGGTGTCAAACTCCTGACCTCAAGTGATCGCCCACCTGAGCCTCCCAAAGTGCTGGGATTATAGGCATGAGCCACCACCATGCCCGTCCTCTGGTGAAGCTTTGATTTAGCTAAATGACTAAAATGAATATATGGTTAGTGTACAGTTTAAGTGAAAACATTTAAGTAGTTAAATAATTAAATACAATGCAGTGTGTATTATAAATGTGGAGCTACCTCTATTCTGGAATTTTCATTTATCTAATTGGTTTCATCCTGTTAATTCTTTTCTTTTCTTTTTTTTTGAGGCAGAATGTTGCTCTATCACCCAGGATGGAGTGCGGTGGCACAAATCTCAGCTCACTGCAGCCTCTGCCTCCTGGGTTCAAGCGATTCTCCAGCCTCAGCCTCCCAAGTAGCTGGGATTACAGGCACCCCCCACCACCCCCAGCTAATTTTTGTATTTTTGGTATAGACCGCGTTTCACTACGTTGTCCAGGCTGGTGTCGAACTCCCAACCTCAAGTGATCCTCCTACTTTGGCCTCCCAAAGTGCTGGGATTACAGGCATGAGCCACTGTGCCTGGCCATAACTCTTTAGAGTTTCCTGTTTCTTTTTTTGTATATCTCAGGATTCGAATGTTTAGTAAAATATGAACGCTTTGAAAATTGAATGCTTACATTAACATTTTTCTGGTAGTTCAGTCTACTTAAAGGTATATCGTGATTGTCACATTGGAAACAAACGTGCGGTGAATGGGTTTGGTATATTAAAATGCTAATTTAAAAAAAAACTAACAGGGACTAATTACACAGCCACACCAAGTTAATGTGAAGGCCACAGTTTTAGAAAACAGCAAGAGTTTCCAAACAAGTGAAATATTATATACGATTGTTAGGAAGTTGACAATAATTGCATTACATCTTAAGTTTTTAGCCCCCTAAAAAGCATTGGATATTGAATGGCAGATTTTATTGCAGTCATCTTATTGTGTGTCATGGTTTAAATATTTTATTTAGCAAGCCATTCTGTGACTTTAATAAGTAAATAAAAGTCTTAAATTTGTGATGCATTGATACTGGTACTCAAATGAAGATATGTCTTTATTTTCTCCCGTTTCAGAAAAGTGAAATACACCGAATAGACTAGGTATCTGATGGAATAATCAGTAAATGATAGTGGAGTTTCTTCTTGCATATTAGCGTGTTTTTATTTTCCGTTTTTTGCCAGTGTCCTGGAATATACAGTTGTTCACAACCATAAAAATTTAGTGTAAAGCACTTGGAAATTTAATGACTAACAGGGACTGTTCTATGGAAGACTGACTTGAAATGTGATAAATCTCTGCCATTGTTACTTTCACTTGCCCAAACTGTTCTCCTTAAGATGCAAATATAAATGTTGCCGTATATTTTTTTCTCCAAATTTAGCTTAAAGGGATAAATATTTCTTTGACAGTGCCACTTAAGTTTAATTAAGGGACTAATGCACACATTCCCTAACTCACACATAGAAGCGTAACAATTTTCGCCTGTTCAGAAACTTCTAAAGTAGCTTAAAATGTTCTTCTGAACATTAAATAATATCATGTTCTGTCTTAAGTTTTATATTTCCTTACATGGAGCCCTATATTCGTAGAAGGCCGTACGTGATAGTTCATTTATGCCCCATCTTTATTGTGACTTGTTTATCCACAGAAGGGAGTAGATTGTAGTTTCAGTTGGCTGTTTATAGCCAGGCAGTTTTATTTCAGAAAAGTATAAGTGACTGAAAAGTGTAGTTACTTCTCTTTTGGTAACATCCTTTCATTCACTGACAGTTATTGTGAACAAGTGAAATAAAACTGTTAATCAGTCAAACAAATGTTGCTTAGTTTACTTGTTAGATATCTGTATATTTGAAAATTGTATGTTTTTGTGTAAGTCCTGTCGTAGCCAAATAATGTGATCTCCTAATTTTAGAATTATAGGCTATATTCTCTTTAGTGCTATTGTGCTGAAATGGTAACCATTGTAACCACCCACTTATAGATTAAAGATTGCTTTAAAATGAATCTTTTGCTCCCCTCAATCTAAATTATACCTCTGTTTTATTTGGACTTTAACACACATTTTGCGATTTATTTTGAAACTAGTATCATCTTTTCATAAATTCAGAAGAGCTGTTTCTCATTTTTATTTTAAAGAAAATAATGTATCAACTTAAGAAAGCTGGTATGAGAAATCATTTTAAGAGGAAACCCCTTCAGGCACCATCCATTCAGATTAAGGTGTAGTTTCCAAACCTGTAGCTTTGTCTTTAAAATATTTGAAGAATTATGTCAGTGTGTCTCTCTATAGAGTGGTAACAGTGGGTTGGTATTAAAAAGCAAAAATATTTGGGTTTAGGTCTTTGTTTCAGGATTTTTTCCATCCTTTTGGCATTTCAGAATAATGTCATCTCATTTTTTTTGTCTGTTTTCTCTCATAGGGGCATATGATATTTTCCTGAATGCAAAAGAGCAAAACATTGTGTTTAATGCTGAAACCTACAGCAATCTCGTTAAATTACTGATGTCAGAAGATTATTTTACACAAGCAATGGAAGTGAAAGCATTGTAAGTGTTAGTCCATTTATTAAACCTCTTGTTTAAAAAAGAATATTGGCTACCATTAGCCAATAATTATAATAGTAATGTGCTGTGTAGTAAAATTGCTTGATTGGCCTCAGCTACCCATAAAAACCATATTGAAATGGTTAACTAACTTTATCAGGTTTTTTCACCTTCAAAAAAAAACACCTTTACTGGCCATATACAATGCAGTACATTTTGCTTACTAAGTTATATTCCATCACAGTTCATTTAAGATATCCATGCACAGAAAAGTAATTTTATTATATTCTGTTCCTTGTTCAACATCTAAATCCATGTACCTTTTGTGGTGGGAGCAGCCTGAGAAAACAAAGACACCATGGACTTTGAACTTAGACTAAGATTTGAATCTTACTTGAAAGTTCTGTGACCTTGGGAAAATTACCTGCTGTCTCTGATCCTTAGTTTTTCTTCCGTATGATGAGTGTATGATAATATTACTTAATATTAAAGATGTCTTCTATGTGTTGAAGAAGGTAGAGTGAAGTAGAGAAAACATAGGTACTGAACACATCTTATTTGTGTTTCCCCCTCCTTTCGTGTTGTTTTTGGATTAAAAAAAAAAAATCTGACTGGGCGCGGTGGCTCATGCCCGTAATCCCACAAGTTTGGGAGGCTGAGGTGGGTGGATCACCTGAGGTCAGGAGTTCAAGACCAGCCTGGCCAACATGGTGAAACCCTGTCTCTACTAAAAATACAAACATTAGCTGGGCGTGGTGGCATGTGCCTGTAATCCCAGCTACTCAAAAGGCTGAGGCAGGAGTATCACTTGAACCCAGGAGGTGGAGGTTGCGTTGAGCTGAGATTGCGCAGCTGCACTCCAGCCTGGGTGACAAAGCGAGACCCTGTCTCAAAAAAAAAAAAAAAAAAGAAGAAGAAGAAGAAAAGAAAAGGAATATCTGAAAAAAATTTTAAGTCCGCAGCACTTTTAGAATATTAGAATCCTAAGGAGAAAATGGATGCCTGCCATCCTTTCACATCACAAGAAAACCTGGCAGTGTCCTAGTGTTGCTAAAGTTATGCATCATAGGGCCGTATTTACTGTCTGTGTTTTAATGTTGAAAAACATGTTCTGTATGACTGTACTTGTCTGCGTGTATATGTGTGTTGTCTTGAATCATCATTTGTATGTCTTGATACAAGAGTCGCACTAGGACTGTTGGGTTTTTAATGTACTCTGTGTGTCATTTGTGTGTTTTCTCAATTCCTAATCAAATTTTTTATATATATATATATATATATATATATATATATATATATAACACTCGATATACCCTTAATTAGTGACTTGGAAAATTTGACATTGAGCAGTATCCTGTCATCTGTAACCACTAGGTCAAGGGTGTGGATCATCTAAAATTACTTTTCTCAGAAAATTATGAAACTCTCCATCCCAACCCTCTCTGTGATAATGAAGGAGAGCCAGAAAAAAGAGAAGCATTTTGTGTTGAGAATTAAGTATGATTAAGTGATGAGATAGAAGCAAAGACAGAAAACTTAAAAAAAATTAGATTTTGAGTCTGGTCACAAAGACCTCTGAAATGCTTCCTGAAAGTACAGATTTTAATTTTATTTATTTATTTATTTTTTCATTTTCATTGGGTTTGTTCTAGAACAGTGATACTTACTCTGGTAGCATAAGAAGATTCCTCTCAGCTCACCACAAAGATTCTGATTCAGCCAATTTGGTGTGGGGGCCTGAGAATGTACATTTTACTCCATAGCCCAAGTGATTGAAGAATCATGTCTTAAGCATTTTGATCGCATGTGATTAATAACAAATTGTACTTGATGTATCACATGTAACTATATTATAAAACATACTCAAAATAGAAAATCTTCATAAGGTGAAATTTTTAAAAAGAGATTTAAGCCCAGGCACGTTGCCTCATGCCTGTAATCCCAACACTTTGGGAGGCCAAGGCGGAAGGATCCCTTGAGGTCAGGAGTTCGAGACCAGCCTGGCCAACATGGTGAAACCCCGTCTCTACTAAAAATATAAAAATTAGCCGTGTGTGGTGGCGGGCGCCTGTAATCCCAGCCACTCAGGAGGCTGAGGCAGGAGAATCGCTTGAACCTGGGTGGCAGAGGTTGCAGTGAGCCCAAGATCGCGCCACTGCATTCCAGCCTGTGCGACAGAGCAAGACTCTGTCTCAAAAAAAAAAAAAAGGGAGAGAGATGTAAAGGTTTCCTTGCCTTACCCTGGAGTGTTCATGCAGTGTGCATGCTGCTCATTGAAGACCACTGGTCTAGAGTAGTTTCAAAACTGCAATTGCAGCCAATTAGTGGGTCAGGACATCTATTAAGTGGGACAGAACCAACATTGTTTCAATGAAATAGTATAGACTATTTCAAAGTATTTCCTGTAGTAAAGATACTATTTCATGAAAAGTTGCTTTCAGTTATGCGTGTGTGTATGTATCTGTGGATTGGGTTGTCTATGTAAAACATCATTTCTTACTATAATCCTCCCATGGATCTTGATCTACCAAGGTTGAAACTGCTGACCTGGAAGATAGTTGTAAGCATGACCGTCTATTTGCCTTAAATTTACAACCTGTGAAACATAGGTTTATCTTCTTCCCTTCTTCTCTAGATCTTTAGGAAGCCTTCCTGAGATAAAATTGACATGTAAAAAGATACATATTTAATGTATCTATCTCAGTGAGTTTGGGGATAAGTATACACCCTTGGAACCATTGCCTACTTCAAGGCCACAAACATATCCTTCCCCTTCCAGAGTTTTTTCCCACCCTCAATATTATTATTATTATTAATTGGGTTTTTTGTGTGAGAGAGAACACTTATGATCTATCCTCTTAGCAATTTTCAGTGTAAATACAGTATTGTTAGCTGTTAGCACTATGCTGTATAGAGCTCCAGAACTTACTTATCTTCCATAACTGAAACTCTGTACTTTAACCATTATCTCCTCATTTCCCCTCCTCCCAGTCTTTGGTGTCTACCATCATACTCTGCTTCTGAGTTTGACATACAAGTGAGACTTTTCTTTTAGCTGTGTTATCCACCAGGGTTATTTGGGAGTTGCCTTCCTCCATGCGTCTGTGTGCACCCAAGAGAACCCAAGATCCAAAGCCTGAAGTCAATCTGGGCTTTGGATGCATGTCCTCTCCCTTGAACCAATAAAATGTTATATCTAACTATGTAGAATTGTTTCATGGGTTAAATTGTTGAATACTTTTAAAAATAATGCTGGACTGAAAATTCAGAAGTGAAAGTTCAAGTTACGAATTATCCAACTAACTATGTTACTTGAGATATTTCAAGAGATATTTTGTGGGTTCGGTTCCTGTTTATTGCCAACTAGGTCCTCTCTTCCCATTCCCATTCTGTATCAGTGATCAGAGTGAAAAACAATTGCTGCTTTTTTATAGGCAACTTTATTATAATATGGTGGTCAAATGAGCTACTGTAGCAAGTGGCGGTACCGCCCTAGTATTATTCTGGCAGTCTTACTCTGGATCCATAAATAGCTGTTTTTACAGTTTCCTATATAAGGTCACTTGGTCAACCTTGAGAGCCATAGTTTTGGCCGAGCATGGTGGCTCAGTGGTTCGTCGCTGTAATCCCAGCACTTTGGGAGACAGAGGCAGGTGGATCACTTGCAGTCAGGAGTTCAAGACCAGCCTGGCCAACTTGGTGAAACCCTGTCTCTACTAAAAATACGAAAAATTAGTCAGGCGTGGTGGTGCATGCCTGTATGTAATTCCAGTTACTCAGGAGGCCAAGGCAGGAGAATGGCTTGAACCCGGGAGGCGGAGGTTGCAGTGAGCCAAGATTGCGCCACTGCACTCCAGCCTGAGTGACAGAGTGAGAAAAAAAAAAGGCCATAGTTTTCCTATGAATTAAAAAAAATATCATTTTTATTTTGCCTTTGTTGTCATCTAATGTGTTACAGATACACTTGACCTCTAATAAGATTTCTTCAATTTTATTTACAAAGTCATTTAACCTTCCCAATAAGCCATGGAACCTCTAAAGTAATAGTAACTTTTAAAAATGTTCAATAAGCCATCTTTCTTTCATTTTTAGTTTCTTCATGTTTCAAAATAATTTATCTGTAGTGAATTCTTTCAAGGGAGGGAAACCACTGATTCAAAGAGCAGTAAGGGATATAAACTCTTTTTTTAAATCTCTGCTAACATTAAACCATATTCTTAGGGAATTTAGGAATCATGTAACAACAACCCTACTTTATCTTTTGAGAGTAGCACTTGATTTTCTGTCGTTCCTCTTGGCTTCCTGTATCATTCTGTTCGGAAATAATGCTATATCTGTCACTGATGATTTTTGTTGAATTGGCCTGTTTTTGTTATCCTAAATAATATAATCACCAACTAATGTCCTTTCTGCATATTATGTAAGCACAGTCATTGCTTACATGAAAGCTCACTTCTCATGCCTATATTATTACATGTATTATACCATATTTACTTAAAAATGTTACCTAAAATCCATTAATCCATTAAAACCATAAGGCAACAAAACTTCTCCTAAATTTGAAAGGCTGTCCTTTCAGAGCAATAAATTCTCTGAAATGTCCAATGTGAAAGTTTCCCTATAATACTGTCTTCTTTGGTTAAGATAGTTTAATTTTTGCAGTTGGTCGTAAATTGAAAGAGGGTACTCTTTTTCCCCTATAATTTTTTTCCCTTCATTTTGACAGTTCTAAAAATAAAATGTCTAGAATTCTCTGCTATCCAGTTCAGTAACCACTAGTCATATGTGACTGCTTAAATTTAAATTAGTTAAAATAAAATATAATTAAGATTTCTGTTTCTTCATCAGAGTAGCCATGTGGCTAGTGGCTAACCCTATTGGACAGCCAATAGGGTTATTGGATGATTGGATGATATTCCCATCATCACAGGAAGTTTGATTTGAGAGCTCTGGACTCGATTTTTTCCAGAAGGAAAGATCAAAATTAGGTGTGAAAAGTTAATGTCTTTTATTATTATATTGTATAAATGATTCCAATATAAAGATCTCTACCCGCAACTTTTTAAAATTTTTTCCTTTTGCCACTTTGGAATCTGTTTTGGTTGTAATTGGTCAGTTTCTACATATGTAGGATATATTATTATAGAATAGATCTGGGGTTTCTTCTTCCTGATATTTATCTCCACTTTCATATTTGTAATGAGCAGGCAGCTTGAGACAGGAAGAGATTATTGAAAAAGAATGTTACAGGCTTTGAGGTTTTTGAAAGGTTTGTAGTTCATACTTAGTGTCAGTTAAAAGACAAGTTTTGTTGCCTTGTGGTTTTAATGAATTGTAGGTGAATATTTTTAAATTAATATGGTATAATACATGTAATAATATTAGAAGTGAGCTTTTAATAGTGTCTAATTTTTATTTAATCATGTGAAAGATTGAGAAAGTAAATCCTTTGTGCAGTTCTTAGTCTCATGCATGAGTTGTTGACTTAAGTTGTTGACAGATGGGACAAAGGGAGAAAAGTCAAACTGAGCAATGGGTACTTTGGTGGGATAAAGAGGATTGGTCGGAGGAATAAGAAAATCCTGTGTCCAGGGACTGCAGGGGTGGACCTTAGAGGCTGAAAGTGACTGAGAGGATGGGCATGTCGTAGTGTCTCTGGGGGATTTTCTTGGGATTGATGAAAATAATTTAGCAGTGACCCCACGTTTGTTGCAATCTGCCCAGCTTATATGTCCGTGTTGGCAGGGCATGCTGTTGTTGGCAACAGGGTCATCACTGTGCTCGATAAGGCAAATGGCAGCAATTGCTTTTGCTCCTTTTGACCTGTTTAGATTTTCTAATCCGGAGATGAACTCTGGGAGCATTAAGGATGCAGAAATTTCATCACAGGAGATGCGCAAACAGTGTAGCAAACAGAAGTCTCCAGCTAGGTTTTGGGGTTTTGTGTTTGTTTTTGTTGTTTCATTTTGCTTTTTTTTTAATCCTGTAGGTTTTATTGAAAAGTCAAGTGATTTTTTGCTCTTGCGTTTGAAAAGTTGGTGTTTCGTTTCAAACTTAAGCTAGGGCAAGATGGTTGTGTGAAATTTTTAATTTTAAAGTACCAATAGTTTGAGTTCTGCAGTATGTTCAGCTTCAGAAACTGTATGAATCTAGATGGCAGAAATTTGAAAATTAATTGACCAAATGATAGAGTGTTAGTAATCTGCTTTAGTTTTTATTTAAAATATACAGTGCTGAAAATAAATCCTCATTTTAGTTTCTGGAAGAAGATTTTTACATTTTATAATTACTGTGAATGTAGAAAAAAAAAGTATCCAGCTTAGGATATGGCAGAACAATGCGGGGCACGCAGTTATTTTAGTCATCTAATATGTCAGCATTCAAGAATCTGAACCGATTGTTTAAAAAAAATCTTGTACTTTGTTTCTTTTGTTGCTCATTTCCAACTTTGTCATCTGTCAGAATGCAAAAAAAAATTATCCTTCTATAACCATTGACAGGATAACACAAAAGCTGTCTCCAGGTCGATATTTTGCAGCAATATTTTTAACATACGAACAGTAGTTTTTATAATTTCACCTTGGTGCTCAACCATTTATTATCGTATCAGAAGCATGTCAGTAATTCCTTTCTAAATGTCTGCTTCTTTTAGCGCGGAGACCCACATCAAGGGCTTCACACTGAACGATGCTGCCAACAGCCGCCTCATCGTAACGCAAGTTAGGCGGGATTATTTGAAAGGTATGTCACAATGCTTGACCTTTACGTCACATTAATGCCTCTGCAGATTTTTCTTGTAACGCCCTTCGAATACTTGGATAAAGGAGTCCATTTAGCAAATTACCTGCTTATCAAGAGCCTTTTGTGGTAGCTGAGAGACATAAATTACTGTACATGCATTTATAATACAGCTTGAATATGAATGTACTTGTCATTTGACCACTTAGTCCAGTTTCCATTCCATTTAACACAAGATGGGTTTTCTTAAGATGAATCACAGCTCTTCAGACATGCAAAATTTGTGTTCCAGAACGAGAGAAAGTACAGGCTTTCAAGTGCGTTAAAATTCACAGCACAAGTCATTTTGCTTTGGAAATTAACATACTTTAGAGCATCTGAAACAATTCCCAGCAGTTGTTTCTTGCATATTGTGTCGGTTGTGTGTGAGATACCAAATCAGTTAAATTGAGTGTTAAATGTGTGGGATTGTGCACCAAATGATTATAATATTGATTTTTAAAACTTAATCTAATACTTTTTTAATAGTTCATAATACCAACAGCAATAAAATACAGTGTTTGTTTGAAGTTTAGAGTTTTCAAATTAATGTTAAGAGAATGACACCTGAAAGATGTGGACATGACTTTGGGGAGGATTGGGATTGGGATGGGGGGCATTGGTTTGATAGAGGCTGTTTATGAGTTTTCAAGGGGATGAATTTGGATGTGGAGGTCTTATGAATGATCTCCCAAGGGGGACTATGACGAATCTCTTAAATTTAGCTAAGTAGCTTTCCACTTTAAGATTTACATTTGAATTTGAGTGAATACAGTGATACTGCAGTTTTGCCAGTACAACAAAACCCACTTAGGAGATCTTCAAGAAAGGTTGAAAAAGCTCCGGAAATGTAACCTTATTGCTTCCTATCTCTGTAATAATGGTATTATTCCTCACTGCATGTTTTGGTTTTGTTGTGGGTTTTTTTTGTTTTGTTTTTTTTCTTTGTTTTTTTTTTTTGAGATAGGGTCTCATTCTGTTGCCCAGGCTAGAGTACAGTGGTGGGATCGCGGCTCACTGCAACCTCCGCCTCCTGGGTTCAAGCAATTTTCCCACCTCAGCCTCCTGAGTAGCTGGGATTACAGGCGCCCGCCACCACGCCCAGCTAATTTTTGTATTTTCAGTAGAGACAGGGTTTCACCATGTTGGCCAGGCTGGTCTCGAACTCCTGGCCTCAAATAATTCTCCCACCTCGGCCTCCCAAAGTGCTGGGATTACAGGCGTGAGCCACCACGCCCGGCCTGCATGTTTATAACATAAGTTCACATCCTTGAGAGGAAGTTGTTGTTTAATTGTGCAGCTTTAATGTTGCTTATAATACCTAAATGTACTGGTCTTTAGCTGTCTTCCTAATTGATTAGTACTGAATATGTAAGTGAATAGAAAACACTTCTTGTGCCCAGACTTTTGTGGCTAGGCGCAATGGCTCACACCTGTAATCCCAGCACTTTGGGAGGCTGTGGCAGGAGGATTGCTTGAGTCCAGGAGTTCAAGACTAGCCTGGGCAGTGTAGCGAGACCTTGTCTCTACAAAAAATTTTTAAATAGCCAGGCATGGTAATGTGCACCTGTAGTTCTAGCTACTCAGGAGGCAGAGGTGGGAGAATTGCTTAAGCCCAGGAGGTTGAGGCTGCCATGAGCCATGATGGTGCCACTGCACTCAGCCTGGGCAAGAACAAAACCCTTCTCCCAGCCCCCCCAAAAAAGACTTTATGTCCTATTAGTATTTTATGTAATAAAATGATAAACAATTTTAAAACAATGAAAAGTTAAACTTGCTCACCATATAAATAAGCTCATTGTCATAAATAGCTTTTGTTTCTGTAGACATGGAGATAAGAACAAAACACCGTTCTAATTTCAGGGGGTTCATTTTTCAGCTGAACCTGACCCAGATTTCTTCAGCTGGATTGGTACCCTTTATTTTTATGTTAGGTGCCCTGTGTAAGCTACAGGAAAGGACATGGTATAATTTCTCATCTACTCTTCTGAGCTGTTCAGCTCAATTGGAGGTTGCCTGAGAGCAGGAGCCTCGAGTGCACTGTTCCTGCACTACCTCCCCCACCCCCACCCCACCCCCCTCCCCGAGCATATCACCACAAACCTGTTGTTAGAGTAAAATGATCATCAGTGAGGACAGGAGTAGTGTTTGCACTATTCCCATCTTCTTATTTTGCTCCATGGCTGATGAGAGCTCTTGATTTTTAAAAATTCCCTTCCATTCTTCTGCCTTTCTTTTAGGTTTCCTTTTCTCAACCCCATCTAAAGCAGAAAGAAAAAATAAAGCCGATTAAATTTTACTGTTGGCGAATATTAATAGCTGATACGTGGCACTTGTACAGTGTAATTAGTATCACTAGTGAGTAATTGAGTAAATGTTGGAATTAGGTGACAGTGGGAAAGGACCTGGGGGGAGGGATGTGGATGGGTAACATTTTTGGTGTCCCTGAAGTCATTAACTGTACAGAAGGCAAGCCTTATATGAGAATAGGATTTAGGTCACAAGGTCCTGTGCTATCTTTAGACAGATGTGAAATGGTCTGTTCTCCCCACCCTTCTGCTCTCTTGTGCACACACGCACTCATAGACGGAAGCTCTGGGATCATTGGAATCTTCGAGTCTTGTCTAAAAATATGACTTTACCTTGGGCAAACTAATCTCTGTGCCCAGGTGTCTCATCTGTAAAATTGGTACTTGTCTCGGAAGGGTAGTTGTGACAGTAGCTGTTTAAACTGCTGTGCCTGGCATGTAGTAAATGCTCAATAAGTTTGAGTTACTGTCATCACCATCATTAATCTTATTTTTGTTATTATTGTTTTGATGTACTGTGGGAAGAGCCTCCCTAGCTGACAATATTCTTGGTTAATAAGACTATTATTATAATTATCTGTGTATGACCACCCATTAGCAAAATTTTATCAAGCTTATTATAAATGTTTTTAAATAGTATAAAAACATTTTTTGTTTCCTATATGTGCATGTGTATTTTTAAATTTTTATTGACTATGCTTTTTAACCTGTTTTTCTTTTTTCTCATTTGAGAATGAGTGGTTTAAGATTGTAGATTTCAAATAATCATAAATTGTTTATTCATTAATGAACACTAAATTCATCATGTCTTTCCACTGTATTTTGAGTACACTTCAATTAATACACTTTTCCCATTTTTTTGTAAAACTAAGCTGTTCTTAGTTGGAAAGCTGTTTGGAGAGTCTTAGTTTTGTCTAAGTTACATCGCTTTAGTTGCTATAAAGCTATTAAGTTTTCTTCGATAATGGTAGGGGTGATTGTTAGGCTACTCCTCAGTCTACCACTTTATTTCATATCATGATTTTGCTACAGTTTTATGAGTCAGTTAGCTAGAAGGCTATTCCATAGTTATTTATAATCAAGTACTTGAAAGTGTGATACTTCAAAAAAACATACAAACAAAACTCCATTGATTATACTGATGCTCCTCAACTTACCGATGGGGCTAAGTCGGGATAAAGTTGAAAATGCATTAACTACCCCATAAACCCATCGTAAGTCAGGGACTGTCTGTATTTGTGGAAATCAATAGGCATTATTTTTTAATTTAGTGCAAGAAAATAATCACAAGGCATCTAATCATAAAATAAATTTGTTGGTGTTAAAGTGCAATGTTTCAGTTTGGAACATTGATCCTAGAGGATCAATGTTTTTAGTGTTTTTGAGAAAGAATTGTTGGGATATTAAGTTTTGATGATCATTTAATCTTCGAGTTAATAAAATCTGGACAAGTATGAACATGGATAGAAGTCACACATTTTTGGAAACTCTACTTTTTAGAAAATCTTTCTTATTTGTATTCATTTGAACTTACCAACTTTAGTCACTGAATGTTATCCCTAAATGGAACTCATATTGTCGGTAACATTTGTATTTTCTCTGTGACTTAAAGAAGAAATTCCTCGGGCCTCTAATATCTTATATAGTCAAGTAAATAATTTTTGGGGGTATCTCATGAAGTATTAATAATTTTCTGTAATCTAAAATTAATTATTCATAGCTTTTTGTTTATGGCCATTTGGTGCTCATATTTAAAAGCTGGTTTTCAAAATGCATTAAAGTCAGCACAGGTCATATAAGAAAAGCCATCTCCTGCTCTTGTATTTTAGAGGCTGTGACAACACTGAAAACAGTATTGGATCAGCAGCAGACCCCTTCTAGGTTAGCAGTGACCCGTGTCGTCCAGGCATTGGCCATGAAGGGTGATGTTGAAAACATAGAAGTAGTTCAGAAGATGTTAAATGGACTCGAAGACTCCATTGGACTTTCAAAAATGGTTTTCATCAATAACATTGCTTTGGCACAAATAAAGAAGTGAGTATTTGCAAGCCTTCTTTTCCTTCATTGGTCACTAGAATGGGCATTGCCTCAGATACCACCTTTTAAAAACTTTTTTAGACATGTGGAAACCTTATCAACTGCAGAGGAAATGTTGATGCTAGTTGCTGATTAGGGAATAATTATATGTTGAAAAATATGTTTTTTCTTTACCTTAAATCTTAGAATAAACAGCATTTACCAAATTCATAAATCTTGCTCCACAGTTGATAACCTTTCTCATTCCTGTATATATATGCCAGGCCTCTTGTTGTCGAAACACTTTGTTCAGAAGTGAAAAATGATCTCATTTGTTTGTCAGTAATATTTGACAGGGACACTAGTAGAATATTGTGAAGCAGAAGGCCCCGCAAGCTTATTAAAAATGTGCCTTTCCGTATTCATATTCCTTACCCACCCCGTGAACACTCCCCCACCCCCACAAAAAGGGAGGTATTTAGAGCTGATTTTCTTACTACTGCCTCTAGATTCCTTTTGAGAATTACCCCTGTAGAACTAAATAAGGACTTGATTTTTAATAAGCTCCCTAGAAAGTACTTTATGGAATTTGATACTTTCAGTATGCTTTTAGAAAAAATGTTCTTTAGTAATCTTGCATACATTTAATGGGACATGATATTAAAATATAATGTTTGTTTTTGTAGGGGTTTTTTTTTGTTTGAGAAACAGTTGTGTTTTGTTTTGACCTTTTCAAACTATTTCGCCAGATAGAACTTCCCTTTAATAAGAAAATGTGATTGTTTTACATTAGAAGATTGAGGAAATTACTCATCTAAGAACTGGGTGAATTTTAAAGTTTTACCACATAAACACAGTTTTATATGATTCGGAGAACATATTCACTATTAAGTAATTCTTTAAAACTTGTAAGAAAAATGTAACAGTATTCATTTTTAGTTAGAGAATTATGTTTAATATAATAATTTCAACACAATGTTGACTGATTGGATTTAGTATGCCATATGGTAACAGTAAAGTATCCATTATAGATTACCTTAACCAAAAAGATAGTCATAGAGATAATTTTTACCATAACTTGCTAAATAAGACCATGTAACTGATTTTTTTCAATGTAAAGTGTGAAGATACTTTTTCCTGAGATTTTTAGTATAAATTGAGTATTTTCCAAATGTATAATACCTGACAAAAAGAAACTGAGGCGACCATAAGTTAGAGACATGCATATATGCCTTTTGAAACATCATCAGTATCTTTAAGAATCCTGAAATGTTAAATACTGTTTTTATGCAGTAGTGACAAGTTGTGGATCATAAAGCCAAAATTGTAGCATTTATACAAGTTTTCATTTTATGTCCAAAGAGTGGCAAAAATTGTTAAATATTTAAGATACAGAATTTTAAAAGTTATCTTCATTAATTCTCCTGTATATAGTTGTTTGATCTTGTCTGTAGAGCATTGTTAAAACAAGCAACTATTTGAACTGCTGTGAAGCAAAATAAACAACCACTGCAGCACGAACCAGCTAGTGATTGTTTTTGCTACTTAAATGTGATTCAGGGTTTCAGTTGCCTAGTGTTTATTTGGTTAAGTGTAAATGTATTTCATTTTTTTCCCTAAAGTATTAGCATGAGTGGATATAAAAGTAAGTTCTTAGACTAAACTGCCTGCAATATTAATATAAAAGCAAATTTTTAAGTAATTTATTTTGCTTTTAACAGCAATAACATAGATGCCGCAATAGAAAACATTGAAAATATGCTTACTTCAGAGAATAAAGTCATTGAACCCCAATACTTCGGCTTGGCATACTTATTCAGAAAAGTAATAGAGGAGCAGTTGGAACCAGCAGTTGAAAAGAGTAAGTTAGTTGTTTGTGCTAAAGAACACACAAGCACATTTTCTCTCTAGTGAGACTAGACCAAATTTCTTTGGTAGGTGAGTTATACCACTGTTCTAATGAAAGATTTTTCTTACCTGTCATTTTTCCAGTAAGCATCATGGCAGAGAGATTGGCCAATCAGTTTGCAATTTATAAACCTGTCACTGATTTTTTCCTTCAACTTGTGGATGCAGGCAAGGTGGATGATGCCAGAGCTCTCCTACAGGTAATGACCCTCCACTCATGGAGCAGTGGGGCTCGAGGCTTGCAAGAAGTAAACTGAGAAATTACTAGACATAGGCGTGTGGTGGAATACTAGAAATTCAGTGTGGTGTGCAGCTAGCTTGTTTAAATTCAGTGTGAATCACGGTTGCAGGACAAGGACTGGATGGTAGATTTTAGGTTACTGGTTTTAAAGATGCCAGATCAAACTAGAAATGTCTTTAGAATTGAGGTAGGGGGGAGCGGCGGGCGGTGCGGGGGTAGGTATGGGGCAGCGAGTTTTGCTGAAATGATTAAAGACAAATCTTTCTGTGCAGATAGATAATGCAAAACAACAATTCCTTTGATTTTCTACTTTAATTTCTCAAATGCTCTAGATACTGTGCGTCACCATGGCAACACAGTTTGCAAACAAAAAGTAGGAAATGTTTGCTTTTCAAGTACAGCTTCTCACTTGAATACTCAAACATTCTCAGTGCCTTATTCAAGGTTTATTAAGAGTTGAATATGCTTTCTATTCACTTGTGTGTCACAGACACATTAAATGACAAATGCAGGTCTCTGTGGCCCGCACTCTCAGTTAAATTAGCAATCTTCAGGGAAGGAGACAACTGCATTCATGCCATTTTAACAGCACTAAATATAAAGCTATGCCAAGTGCCGACAGAACAGTGGGTGATCCTAGCTGCCACTGGCAATGTACACAAACAGGCACCGCCGGGGAGCCCCTTCCCAGCAGGTGGCAGTCAAACAGTCACCGTGATCCCGCCAACGGCTGTGTTTGTGTAGACTCCCTGTGTCAAATTGAGGCCTGGGACCAATTTCTGATCGTAAATAGTATTATATTCCCTTACATTTTTACCAGCTGTGAAAGATCTTAAGTAGTAGATAGGGAAGGTAAAACCGTACCCATGTGCTTGACCTCCAGTTTTTATTCTTAAAGTTCATCTAGTTTGACAGTAGAATCCAATCCATTTTTAAAAGGAATTCCTGAAAAACTGTATCTCTGTTAACAGTTTTATAAAGGGTGAATTAGCACTGCTTCTCAGACTCTTACTTTTGTTGCTGGAGAAGAGAAATTCCGGTTCACTGGGAATTTTCTTGTTTTGCTTGGCTTGTTTACTTTTTTCCTTTTTTTTTTTTTTAATTTTAAGGAAAAGGCAGTTTATGATAGGGATTTCAGGACTTTTAAAATTGTTTTATCTTGCTATTTTCCGTGGTGAAAAAAAAAAAGAAGGAAGATACTCATGCTTTATCTTCATATGTACATATCTAAGTACCTACTGGGGTATAATAAGCATATACATATCTAATTATACACATGATGGTATGCAATCAGTTTTAACACATCCTTTTGATAGTTCTTTAGAAAGTGGCACTTGGTACTTCATCTACTAGCTTGTTCTCTGCCATAATCAAGGTTTTTCTGGAAGAGCACGATTGACAGCCGCCTGGGTGGGTGGCAGCAGGGATGGCGCCTGCTCCCTCAGAAAGAACTGCATTATCTGCAGTGACCTCACTGAAGGGCTCTTGGTGGTAGCTGAGTGTTGATGCAACAGCAGAGTCTTTTCATTTACCATCTCATCACTAGACTGGGGTTTCAGATGATAAACCCTTCACCCATCCTTTACCTGCTTGTCAAACAGTAAAAGATTATTCTTGCCATAGCGAAGAATACTTTATTCACTGATGTCAAAAACATCAGTGCGTAATGTAAATGTTCTGTGTGGCCCCAAAAAGTTCTTTTTATACCATTCGTTTTAGTATTGACAGTGTTTTAAAGCTTTGAAAGAGCAGTGTTCTTTTAGAAACTTAAAAGCATGACATCTGTGATGAGTGTAAACTAAAATATTGTCTTGCCATATTTGATTTTACTATAGCATCTAAGATTGGGTAGACATTTGATTTATCTGGTCTGTCATGTAAACTTTTTTTTTAGTTTAACTTTGGTCTCTTTCTCAAGCGCTGGCTGTCTGTTGCAGTGAAAGCCTTTTATAAAATAGATTGAAATCAGTCCTTTTGTATGCATAAGTGTAGGTAATTATACTTTAAAGAGAACTTGCTTTGTACATTTTAATTTTTATAAAGAAATGAGCAGTTATCTCCCTGACACCTTATTAAATGTATAATTAACCTTATGATCCCTAGCTCACTTGTGAATGCTTGGCAGTATAATTGGAGAGGAATAATGTTTCTTTTTTTCCTCTTTCTTTGCAGTCCTAAACCTTATTCTGTGGTTGTTGAAGCATTAGTTTAATTTTTCCCTTTTCTTTTTAAACAAACTTTATACTTGCAATGCCAAGGACAGCATTCACCAAAGCTTGGCATAGCTTGCACTTGTTTTCTTTTTTCTTGCCTTGAAAAATAATAGTCGACTATTAGGCCTTCCTATTGGTAATAATACACTACTGTATTATTGTGAACTTTCTTAATTGGAAATATTCAGTTTGATCCACTTGTTTATCAGAAACCTTCACTTACTGAATAATGTTTTAATTTTTAGAGATGTGGTGCAATTGCTGAACAAACCCCGATTTTGTTGTTGTTCCTCCTTAGGAATTCTAGGAAACAAGGAAAGGTACTGTGCTTTACTTGCTTACAAATCAGTGATACTGTACGTGCCTTGCTCAGAAGTATTGAATTTAACATAAAAGCCTGTTGTTTCAGGACCTTATTTGAGAATACTATAGAGATTCAAGACTTTGCTTGTCTCTACTTAGAGTGAGTTTTGTCGTCTGTTAGCTGTACTGGAAATGTAAAACAAGTTCATGCAGGAATTTTCCACTTACACAGGTATGCATTGAGAGCCCCAAGAAAAGGCCCTTAAAAAATGCAAGATTAGGCTGGGCATGGTGGCTCACACCTGTAATCCCAGCACTTTGGGAGGCCGAGGCGGGTGGATCACTTGAGGTCAGGAGTTTCAGAGTTTGAGACCAGCCTGGCCAGCATGGCGAAACCTGGTCTTTACAAAAAAAAAAAAAAAAAAGAAGAAGAAAGAAATGGAAGATTAAAATTATGTTACTTAGGTCACCTTGGGACATTTAACAATGCAGAAGCACTGCCAAGGGAAATGTACACTCCAGAGTGTCTCCTAGCACGTGGCTACTTTTGAGCATTTATCAGGTATAAACCATCAGGTAAATGAGCCACTTGGCTTTCAAATTGATATGGAGCCACAAATTAATTCTAATTTGTGCAGTTACTTTATTTACACTGTAAAAGGGGTGGGTGGGTATGTAATAGAACCAAGTCCTTTTGAAAAAAATTTTTTTAAAAAAATTTCTGTGGGTACATAGTAGATATGTCACATTCTACTTTGATGTTTAACCGTAAGTGTAAAATTAAATTTCTCTTAGATCGGATTTTACCTCTTGTATACCAGAAACTACATTCTTAGTTTATTTGGGTTCTTTATGAAGTTTCAAACCACATGCCAACTGTGATGCTTGTTTTATTTGAAACATTTAGGCTGTGTCCAGTTTGGGAGGTCTACGTTTTCCTGAATTTCTACACCCTTCCCCTAGATATACCTACACTTTTAAAAAATTTGCCTCATTGCGTCTGTGACTCATGTATTTATTTACTACAAACAACTTTTAGAAAATATTTAATTGCCCCTTCTTTCCTTTCAGAGAGGCTGCGTTTTTATATGTGTGATTAAAAAGTATAAGGAATCTGAAAAGCACTTGTCAGTCCACCTGTGGGACTGTGCCAAGTCCCTGTTGCCTTGTCCAGGAGATGGGACGGGAAATGCATGGCAATATGTCTGCTTAGAACATTCCACCCAGGACAGTTTAAAATAGAAGAAGCCCTGGGAGGATGCAGGTCCAGGTGTGGATTGACTGAATAAACATGCTATAGAAAGGAGTTAGGATTTTTAAGATGCCTATTAACAGTGTTCCATTGTTTGACAGTACAATAGTTAAGCCAGATTTTGCTCCTCTTGGTGAGATGGGAAGAGGGCATAGATGTTTATATATCCATCATGGATTTATCCAGCAACGTTGGAGTAGGGCGGGAAATACTCAGCAGATATTCATTACGGCATAGCAGTTCTGTATTCACTCGCTACAGGAAATAAAGCCATAGCCGAGTCTGCATATTCCTGGAAGAAATAAGTAAAAATTTCAGTGAGATTCTGGAAATGCTCTTTTTTGTATGTCAAGTGGGTAACACTTCAGAATGTTTTAACTGAATTCTTTACAATTTCATCAACCAGTTGTGGCACCTAAAGATAGGGTTGTTATCTCTCTACCCTTGGGATCTCATAACTTCTTGGTATGGTCACCACTTGACAAAAGAAGCAATGTGTTTATCGTATTCTAGAAAAATATTCATAGAAATGTAAGTGGAATTGCATTAACCTGTGAAAAATGCTGGTTTGTTTTAGCTGTAGATTATTGAGTCAATATCAAATGCTAATATACAGGGGACAATAGTGCATTAAATTGAATAGGTAGTTCTGTTACAATTATTGTGAAAATTTTTAATATAGTGTTGATTTGTCAGTGTTCTAATTCACTGTTAATTTGCAGTTTTCATAATATTACCTTTATGTAATTTCCTAGGCATCAACTGTGAAATCTGTGTTAGAATTGATTCCTGAATTAAATGAAAAGGAAGAAGCATACAATTCCCTCATGAAAAGCTATGGTAATATAAGTTTAATTTGACTATATTATTTATTTAAATGGCTTTATTAAGTGACTATATCATGTAAATGACTTGTAGTATAGTGAACTAAGTCTTAGTCTTCAGCTCAAAGGCAGTAATCCTAAATATCAGATAATTATGATATAAATAACTCAGTTCTGGAATATGTTTTTAAACTATATATTAAGAAAAATATGAAATTATGCATATAACTTTCACATTAAAAAGTATCACTGAACATCTTCCGAGCAGTCCAGGTATATTGAGTAGAATCCCAGGCTCCTGGGAAGACCTGGAAATCCTCTTGGACTTATATATCAGAAACCAGTTCAGTCTCCCCCAGGGCCTGCCACCTGAAACAAGTACACATTTGAGACTCACTTAACTGGCCTTCTTGCTCCTTCGGTACCCTCTCTGCTTGCCTGCTACTCCTTTGAAATGATAGACCCTTGATTAAAAAGTAGCCCAAGGTTTTTACGTCCCAGTTCAAATTCTGGTCTTTTAACCAGTTTGTTCCCTGATTGCCAGACAATCACATATGAAAGGAAATTGTCTAAAGTTTCCTCAGTCATCAAAATAAATGTTAGCATTTCTTAATCATGATCACCTCTCCATCTGTGGCCCACTGATTTGCTCACTGGAGGCATGGGGTAAATAAAGAATTGCTTCATTGATTTTATCTATGGGAGGACAACAGACTCAAGAATCAGAATTAGTAAGTCAGTTCTCTTTTTCCATCCTTACAGGGAGAACATTCTGTATTATTTCAAAGTAGAGCTAATAGTCATAAAATTTATCAAATTTCCAGTAACCAAACACAGGCGTACCTGGAAGATATGGTTCCAGACCACCACAATAAAGCAAATATAATGAACAAAGTTACATGACTTTTTGGTTTCCCAGTGCATATAAAAGTTATGTTTACACCATAGTGTAGTGTATTAAGTGTGCAATAGCATTATGTTTTTAAAAAGTACATACCTTAATTTTAAAATACTTTATTGCTAAAAATAGTTAACGATCATCTGTGCCTTCAGTGAGTCATAATCTTGCTGGTAGAAGGTCTTGGCTCAGTGTCGATGGCTGCTGAATGATCAGGGTGATGATTGCTAAAGGTTGAGGTGTCTTAAGACAACAATAAAGTTTGCCACATCAGCTGACTTTTCCTTTCAGGAAAGAGTTCTCTGTAGTATGCGATGTTGTTTGTTAGCATTTTATCTGCAATTGAATGTCTTTTCAAAATTGGAATCAATCTTCTCAAACCATACCACTGCTTTATTAACTAAATTTATGTCATATTCTGAATCCTTTGTTGTCATCTCAACAGTGTTCACAGCATCTTTACCAAGAGTAGATTCCTTCTCAAGAAACCACTTTCTTTGGTCATCCATAGGAAACAGCTTCTCATCATGTTAAGTTTGATCATGAGATTGTAGCAATTCAGTCACATCTTCACGCTCCACTTCTCCTTCTAGTTGTCTTGCTATTTCCACATCTGCAGTGATTTCCTCCACAGAAATCTTGAGACCCTCAAGGGGTTCATCCATGAGGGTTGAAATCAGCTTCTCCCAAACTCCTGTTAATGTTGATAATTTGACCTCCTATCAATTACAGATGTTCTTAATGGCATCTAGAATGGTGAACCCTTCCCAGAAGGTTTTCACTTTACTTTGTCCAGATCCATCAGAAGAATCACTGTCTGTGTCAGCTGCAGCCTTATGAAACATGTTTTTTTTTAAAATTTTATGTTTAAAACATGGAATGCTTTACACATTTGCGTGTCATCTTTGTGCAGGGGCCATGCTAATCTTCTCTGTATCATTCCAATTTCAGTATATGTGTTGCCGAAGTGAGCCCAAAATGTGTTGAGACTTGAAAGTCAAGATTACTCCTTGATCTATGGGCTGCAGAATGGATGTTGTATTAGGGCACCTGAGAACAACATTAATCTCCCTGTATATCTCCTTCAGAGCTCTTGGGTGACCAGGTGCATTATCACTGAGCAGTAATATTTTGAAAGGAATCTTTTTTTTCCTGAGCAGTAGGTCTCTACAGCAGGCTTTAAATACTCAGTGAACCATGTATAAACATCCATGCTGTCCTCTAGGCTTTGTTGTTCCATTTATAGAACACAGGCAGAATAAATTTAGCGTAATTCTTAAGGGCCCTAGGATTTGGGAATGGTAAGTGAGCATTGGCATCAACTTAAAGTCACCAGCTGCATTAGCCATTGAAAATAGAGTCAGCCTGTCCTTTGAAGCTAGGCATTGGCTTTTCCTCTCTAGCTATGAAAGTCTTTGATGACATCTTCTAATATAAGACTGTTTTATCTACATGGAGTATCTGCTGTTTAGTGTAGCCGCCTTCATCAGTGGTCTTAGCTAGATTTTCTGGATAACCTGCTGTAGCTTCTGCATCAGCATTTGCTGCTTCACCTTGGACTTTGGTGTCATGGAGATGGCTTCTTTCCTTAAACCTCATGAACCAGCCTCTGCTAGTATTAGGGCCTTGCACTGGATTAGGCTTTGGCTTTTAAGGGAATGTTGTGGCTGGTTTGATCTTCTATCCAGACCAATAAAACTTTCTCCATGTCACTAGTAAGGCTGTGTCAGTTTCTTATCATTTGTGTGTTCAGTGAAGTAGCACTTTTAATTTCCTTCAAGGACTTTTCCTTTGCATTCACAACTGGCTGTTCCACGCAAGAAGCCTAACTTTCAGCCTATCTTGGCTTTTGACATGCCTTCCTCACTAAGCTAAGCTTAATCATTTCTCACTTCTGATTTAAATGAGAGATGTATGACTCTTTCTTTCGCTTGAACACTTAGAGGCTATAATAGGGTTTTTAATTGGCCTAATTTCAATATTATTGTGTCTCAGAATAGGGAGGCCTCAGTAGAGGAAGACAGGAGAATTACTAGTCAGCATCGCAGTCAGAACACATTTCTCAAGTTTGCCGTCTTCCATGTGTATGGTTCGTAGCATCCCCCAATTACAATAGTAACATCAAAGATCACTGGTCACAGATCACCATAACAGATATAACAATAATGAAAAAGGTTGAAATATTCCAGGAATTACCAACATGTGACACAGAGACACAAAGTAAGCACATATTGTTGGAAAAATGGCATTGATCGACTTGCTCAAGGCAGGGTTACCATAAACTTTCAATTTGTAAATAATGCAACATCTGTAAAGTGCATTAAAGCCAAGGTATGCCTGTAATGTGAAATAGTGTCAAGCGCATAAATCTGTATGTGTTACTACTAAATTAGGTAATCCATCTTGGGAGGAAGGTAGAAAATCAAGAAGTAAAGAAAGGCAAGATGCCAGAATTTTCGGAGCAGCTTCCTAGAAGATAGAGCTTGAGCCCTTAAAGGGTTCAGCTCCTCAGGAAGGGAAATAAAGGATTTACACAAGAAGTTGACTTCATGGAAACAGCAAAGATGTGTTCCAACTCCACTAAGAGCTGATGAGTCACCCTCATTCCACTTTGGGAGACTCTTTGATTGCTGAACTTCTCACATCTGTCTTAGGGGTTCCCCTGGTGCTGCTGGAGTTGCAGTTGACAATATCAGAGTCAGGGTAGGGCAGGAGTTTATTTGATGCTTAGATGCTAACAATCTAATGCAAAATTAAAGAGTTGAATTACCAGCAGTAATTGTTAGCAGAGCCCTTACCATCTCCATGGTAAACTAAAAAATTTCCACAAATCAGCCACAAGTAGAGAGCCAGCCAAATTTGGCTCTTAACATATTTCATCATTCACTTAAGTGAAACTAGTGTAACTTGTTAATGTCTCCTTATAGGTTTTGCTTTTGTTTTTTGAGATGGTGTCTCGCTCTTGTTCCCCAGGCTGGAGTGCAGTGGCACCATCTCGGCTTACTGCAAGCTCCACCTCCCGGGTTCACACCATTGTCCTGCCTCAGCCTCCCAAGTAGCTGGGACTACAGACACCCGCCACCACGCCCGGCTAATTTTTTGTATTTTTAGTAGAGACAGGGTTTCACCATGTTAGCCAGGATGGTCTCGATCTCCTAACCTCGCGATCCGCCCAGCTCGGCCTCCCAACGTGCTGGGATTACAGGCGTGAGCCACTGCGCCCGGCCTATAGGTTTTTTTTGTGTGTGTATCATTGTAGCTAACTATATTCTCCATATTTGTTTATTTTACAATAGAAAAATGAAAAGCTTTTTTGATGTTGAGCTGATGATCTTGATGTTGATGTAGATTTCTACATAATTGACATGTCCCTCTCCACAACAGTTCCTGGATTATCTTGATTTCAAAGTGGTTTTAAGCCAAAGGGGATTGAATGGTGTGTATTATTTTATAACTGACGACTTCAGTTTGTGGTCACTTGAACTATCATAGGTCTTCGAAATAATGTAATAACCTAAGTGAATGGTATCAATATTATTCTAAAGTCCTTTAAATGTAGCCATATTTATCATTTTCTTCTCCTTCAAAGTGAGTGACGCCAAATGAGGGATGTAGAGAAGTGAGGGAGATGGTAGATCCTGAATGTGGCTTCTTACTGAAAGTAGTTAAGTGTTCATTTGCCATGGATAAAGGGATCCAGCCGTCCCTGAGTGGCTGTTTTGGTGAAAAGAGTAAGATAGGTTGTCTTTATCTCTGATTAATATATTTTTTTCTTTATGTCAGTCTCAGAGAAAGATGTCACATCTGCTAAAGCACTGTATGAACATTTGACTGCAAAGAATACAAAATTAGATGATCTGTTTCTAAAGCGTTACGCATCTTTGCTGAAGTATGCTGGAGAGCCTGTCCCTTTCATTGAACCCCCTGTGAGTATTTCTTAATTAAGGGGAAAAAATACCTCTACAGATTTATGTACACTTCATAACAATGTGTAAGAAAATAAGTTGAAGACTTAATTACATGAGGATTAGATCTCTGTGACGAACCCTCAGGGGATGGCTTGAGGGACTGAGCAGCATGCCTTGGCTGCGGCAGTCGGAGAACATAGCTCTCTGGGGCCACAGTTTAAAATACAAGGTCTGTCTCAGACCTTCACCTATAGGCATGGATTTACCAAATGTCCTTGGGGCAGTTCTCTCATCATTTCAACTTGAAATAGGATTTAATGGCCTGTAGTTCAACAGCCAAGCATATTCTGTCAGTGGTAATTACTTGTTCATTTACATAAGTTGGTTTTTATTTCTTCGTCTAGGAAATTTTACTTTTTTTTTTTTTTTTTTTTTGAGACGGAGTCTCGCTCTGTTGCCCAGGCTGGAGTGCAATGGCACGGTCTCGGCTCACTGCAACCTCCACCTCCCAGGTTCAAGCGATTCTCCTGCCTCAGCCTCCCAAGTAGCTGGGATTACAGGGGCCTGCCACCATGCCTGGCACATTTTTGTATTTTTAGTACAGATGGGGTTTCACCATGTTGGCCACGCTGGTCTTGACCTGCTGACCTTGTGATCCGCCCACCTCGGCCTCCCAAAGTGCCGGGATTACAGGCGTGAGTGAGCCACTGTGCCCGGCATGTTTTCTTTAATAAGAGAAATCACATATGCACAGTTCCTTTTTGTTATGTCATTGAACTGAGTCAATATACCATGTTTATTTCAAACACCTCAGCCTTCCATACCCATACCTCCATATGTGCACACACACATGCTTGCACATACACACGTAGACACACACGCACCCTACCTCCTGCTGCTAGCTTTAACTTTGAACCCGAGGCCCTTGAACTTGTGATTTCATGAAACAAGGAAGGAGTACTGAAGCTTGAGGGGCAGCATCTTCCATGGGCCCGGCAGTCTTAGCTACCAGTTGGTAGTGTTTTACGATTTTTTAAGTTTTCTACCATCACCTCTTCCTGGTATCTCTAACTTCCCTCTTTTTTTCTCCTTAACAGGAAAGCTTTGAATTTTATGCACAGCAGCTAAGAAAATTGAGGGAAAACTCTTCTTGAAATAAGCAGGCGATACTTTGTTTTGTATATATTTGTGATTCTGTGTCTACATGTTATTTTGAAGTATATCTGAGGGAAAAATAAACGAAAATTTTCTTTATGTACTTTATGTGTGATGCATGTTCAAAGTCTCATTGACCATAACTCTGTGCACTTGGTTATTGGACATTTTTGGAGTTTTTTTCTCTGGCAAAAATCGATAGTGTTTTCTTCAATGCTGCTGCTGTGTGAAGCCATACTTTTTCAGGATTCTTCCCCTAATTGGCTCTTTGGTTTCCCTGCTCTGTTTCATTTATTTCATTAAAATGTTATTCCTTTATTTAAGATTCGCTTATTAGTCTGCTGTTTCTCTGAAAAATTTTAGAGCTAGGTATAGGGATCGTGAACTTTCTAACGCATAATATTCTGCGATACAGCAATTCCATACATGTGTGAAGTCCTGCATAACTTTCGAACTTTGTTAAATGTTGGCACTAGGAGTCATCAGATCTAGGCTTCATCATTTTCCAGTGAGAAGCAGAGACCCAAAGGGCCTGTTACTTGTGCTTGGTCAGGGGACTGTCTGTCATGCCTGGAGGCTCTTCGGCACACTTCCCCATCTTTCCCTTCTGCCACTGTGGCTTCAAGTACCTCTGTTCATAGAGCGTCTCTGAAATTGAGTCTCGGTCATGACTTATCCCGAAGTAGAGCGATGTGTTTCCTCTCATTGTAGTTTCAGGACTTTGTCAGTACAAGCTCTGCCCTAGGCTTGTTACTTTATACTCATATCCTGAAAAGATGTGATTTCATCTATGAAGGGGTAAAATATTGGTTTGTATTTAATTGTTTGAAATAAAAGTGATCCCTATATTGAATCTCATGCCTGTTAATATCTACACTGTAAGTAGTGACTTCAAAAAAATTCTAAGGTAGTCAGGAGAGTTTGCCATTATAAAAGGTGTCTTAATATGGAATATTGACGTAACTGGAGATGAGGTAATTAATTACCAAAATGTTGAAAATGTTTTGAGAACTCTCCCCATTTTGGGGTATTCCTTGTTCATTTGAATTTGGTGACTCCCTACTGTTCCAGTTTCAGTGCCAACTTGGGTCACACTGTTCACATCAGGGGAGACCTTGCCTTGGGGACGTAGCCGGGCCTCTTGCAACTTGTGCTGTTGACCTTCTGTCTTGTGGAACTCTCTCTCCTGCATCTGCTACCTGCCCGCAGATGGTGTGAGGGAGGGTTGATGGCGGGAAGCCAGGAAGTAGATGTCATCATGGTATTGGCCAGGCTTTTACTTCAACTCTTTTTGTGGCGTTAGATTTAAGGAAGCAGGGGGGATGGCCAATGTTGAGTCTTGGCCCAGTGGACATAGTGCGGCGTTCCCTTGAGCACTGCCCAGATGCAGGACCTGCACATGTTACAGGTTTGCCAAAAGCCTCTTTTTTTTTTTGAGATAGTCTTGCTCTGTTGCTTAAGCCAGAGTGCAGTGGCGCAATCTCAGCTCACTGCAACCTCCGCCTCCTGGGTTCAAGTGATTCTCGTGCCTCAGCCTCCCACGTAGCTGGGATTACAGGCTTGCACCGCCATGCTCAGCTAATTTTTGTATGGTAAAGACGGAGTTTCACCATGTTGGTCAGGTTGGTCTCGAACTCCTGGCCTCAAGTGATCCTCCCCCTGCCCTTGCTTCAGCCTCCCAAAGTCCTGGGATTACAGGTGTGAGCCACCACGCCTGGCCAAGAGCCTCACTCCTGTCTTTAGTGATTGCACTGAAGCAGACCTCATTTTTTGCAGTCATGCTAACCACAAGTTAGTCAACATTCACTAATTGACATTCATTAGAATAGGTCTCCAAGGTGCGGCATAACGTTGGGGTGTAATCTGGATTTCGCAGTCATCTTTGGGGAAACTGAAAGTACCATCTCATTTGCATGAAGTGACTCCACACTGGCCCTGTATATGGACTCTGGTAAAATGTGAGTGTGGTACAGAGGAAATAGGTAAGACCCCCTTATCTAGCCCTCTCAGCAGCAGCTGGGGGGTGTCATAAAGGACTAGCTGTTCAAATATCTTTTGTATTGTATTGATTCCCCTATTGAATATAAATATTTAAAGTATAATAACTATACTGTAGGTGGGCTTATGAGTGTTCTGAATATTTAATAGCTAAATTGAAAAGTAGAAATATAGAGTAAACAAAATTTAGCAGCTTTCTGTAATACATTTACACTCAAATTATAAGCAGCTAATTCTAAAAAAGATGTCACTGTAAACTATTGAGAACTATAGTATTTTATATATAATTATATGTTCATGTATTTGAACCCAATATAATTTTAACTGAAATGCTTTGAATAAAGTATACTGTAAATATCTGTGGGCTGCTGCTGCTTTTTTTTTTTCTTTTTTAAACAGTCTCACTCTGTTGCACGGCCTGTAGAGCAATGGCGTGATCACGGCTCATTGCAGTCTTGACCTCCCAGGCTCAGGTGATCCTCCCACCTCAGACTCCCAAGTAACTGAGACTACAGGTGCATGCCACCACGGCCAGCTAATTTTTTGTATTATTTTGAAGAAACAGGGTTTTGTCCAGTTGCCCAGGCTGGTCTTGAACTCCTGGGCTCAAGCAGTTTGCCCACCTTGGCCTCCCAAAATGTTGGGATTACAGGCACGAGGCCCTGCACCCAACTAGCACCTTCATTTTTATCTTACCAAATGTTTGCACAAGTGCTTTAAGCCATTTCAAAAGACTTCAGTCTTAGAATTATAAATTGAAACTTAGGCAGGGACCTCTGTTATGGCTAGAATTTCCTTGTTAAATGGCCTATAGGTTGTATGTAGACAACTGACAAAAGTCAGTGCTTATCTGTTTTAAGGACAAGCAGATAATTTGAGACTTCCGTGGAACAAAGTTGGCAAAAATTAGAAGGTAGAGCTTGGGTGTGTGGTAAATTAACACCTAAAATGAAGGAGGTTCTATCTGTGTCAGAGCATTTTACATCCCCATAGATGGCTGGGGCCCACCCACCTCACGGACAGGCTGCCTTTAGCACCTGCACCCTTTTTCGAGAATGCTGAGATCACCGTCAGTGTCACCTCTGCCTCTTGGGCCCCTCACCCAGCATACTGTTCCCTTTCCAGGGCTTCCACGGCTGCTTGAGCAGAGCAGGTATCACACTATCTTCCACTCAGATTCTGAACTCCACAGGGACCAGTCCTTGGTCTTGTTGTGTGTCCCCAGACCTAGCATAATCCTGTCACAGTAAATCAAGCCGTCTGTAGTCAGTTCTGTGCGTTCTAAACACTGCACCTACTACTATGGGTCAGGCAGCCCTTTTGCAATGAGAATTCACCGTGAGAAACCTAGGGTCACAGCAGTGAATTTGCCCAGAATCAACTTGATAAGTTGCATGGCTACGACTCTGACTAAAATCATTTACTTCCTATGAATAGGAAATGGAAGCAATCGGTTTAAAGTCAGTTAAAAGTCAAATTGGAATTGAAACTGTAAGAACATTCTAATTAAAAAAAAAAACCTCACATTCACATTAATACAAGTGCTCCCAGTTTCCAGACATCTTACACTGTAAGCCTGTTTTCTTACACTTAATTGAAGATCCAGTGCCTGGCATAATCGCTGAGTTTACCAGTTCCAGTAAATTATTAAGCAAGCTTTGTATTGCAAATTGTTCTCAGGACAATTTCTTTTTCAAGTCTGCAATGTGTGTACTCTGCACACTTTTTCTCATGTCCTTGAGCATAATTTTCATTTAATATTTGTCTTTCTGATGAACCAATATTTGTAGAATTTCTATAACCGAAAGCAACATTCCTGAAGGAGGGCCGAACTAATAGCTGCAGGGAGTACAAAATCACGGTAATTTATCGCTTTCCTGTTGTACAATCATGCATGGGAGTGTTTCCATTAGAAATGTATCCTGCTTTCAGGCCCGTGGACTTTACAAAGCCCACATTATGCAGCCTTAGTACAAATAAAGAAAAGCTGCATTAGCAAATCAAAAATAGGCACGTATCTTTTTCTTTTCTGCATGGAGGAAAAAAAAAAAATCATGTCCAGGTAAAGCAAAAGTGTTCAACCAGCTTCAGTCTTCCTGCCCTTGCACAGTTGTTTGGACAATGATTGGCTGTTGAGATCTATCCTCAGAGAGTTCTCTAAAGTAGCGTCTTGTTTTTTTATTTATTTATTTAGTTTTTGAGACGGAGTCGTGCTCTGTTGCCCAGGCTACAGTGCAATGGCGCTATCTAGGCTCTGCAACCTCCGCCTCCCGGGTTCAAGCTATTCTCATGTCTCAGCCTCGAGACTAGCTGGGATTACAGGCGCCCACCACTGCATCCGGCTAATTTTTGTATTTTTAGTAGAGGCGTGTTTTTGCCATGTTGGTCAGGTTGGTCTTGAACTCCCGACCTCAGGTGATCCGCCCGCCTCAGCCTCCCAAAGTGCTGGGATTACAGGTGTGAGCCACCATAAAGTAGCGTCTTCAACCCAGGCCTGGATGTGCCCTTGCTGTGACATTCCCATTATTTACTTGTTTTTGTCTGTTTTCTCCCTGAGGAGGTGAGCTCTTCCAGCACTCTGCAGACCTGCCAATTAGCAGAGCTTGGCATGATAGGCACCCGGTAGGCACCACTGAATGAGTCAATCAATGGGCACACCACCATGTCCTTCCCCTTTCCAAGTCGTGTTCCTTCTGAGATGGATGATTTGTGTGCTTTGGAGGGTTTCCTCCACATGGTGGTCTTCTTACAGGATTTCTAGTCAGCTCTGTAGCTCAGAGTTAGGACACTGGGGATTAAGGCCCAAGGAGTCCTTCAAAACCCAAGTGCCCACATAAAAATATTTTCAAGTTTACTGTCAGGAAGAGGAGGCCTGTGAAAATCAAGACAAACTCAAGCTGATTCCAAGCACAGTGCAGGGCTTCTGTGCAATAGTGGAATAATGGAATCAACACAAATAAAGCTTTTCTTTTTTTTTTTTTTTTTTTTTTTTTGAGATGGAGTTTTGCTCTTGTTGCCCAGGCTGGAGTGCAGCGGTGTGATCTTGGCTCACTGCAACCTCTATCTCCTGGGTTCAAGTGATTCTCCTGCCTCAGCCTCCCAAGTAGCTGGGATTACAGACATGTGCCACCACACTCGGCTAATTTTGTTATTTTTAGTAGATATGGGAGTTCCACCATGTTGGCCAGGCTGGTCTTGAACTCCTGACCTAAGGTGATTCACCCACCTTGGCCTCCCAAAGTGCTGCGATTACAGGCATGAGCCACCACGTTCTGTTTTTCTTGTTGTTGTTTTGTTTTGTTTGTTTGTTTGGAGATAGAGTCTTGCTCTGTTGCCCAGGCTGGAGTGCAGTAGCACGATTTTGGCTCACTGCAACTTCCGCCTCCCAGGTTCCAGTGATTCTGCTGCCTCAGCCTCCTGAGTAGCTGGGACTACAGGCACTTGCCACTGTGCCTGGCTAATTTTGTATTTGGGATAGAGATGGTGTTTCACTATGTTGCCCAGGCTGGTGTTGAACTCCTAACCTCAAGTGATCCACCCACCTCAGCCTTCCAAAGTGCTGAGATTACAGTCATGAGCCACTGCGCCCAGCTGAAAGAGCTTTATTTTTAGCATGGGTCAGTAGAGCTTATTAGCAGTTTGGGGGAACAAGAATATTTCCAATTTTAAAGAGACGAGACAATCATACAAATGATGTGAGCACTATTACATAGAAAGCAGAGAAGTGTTTTTGAGTTGGTATGTGTTTAAAAATCTCAACCCACTGCTTAAACGTTGTTTTAATTATTAGCTGCTAACACCACATGTGCTGCTGTTCCTAGTGCACCAGCAGAAAATGGGCTGTGCTCCATCTGCCTGCCTGGCTACCCTGCTGAAGCTGCCTCAGGCAGAGCTCATGTGACAAAGACGGGATGTTGTTCTGTACCCAGGCCACTTTAAATGAAGAACAAATCATTATCAAGTACGAATGACAGATGACTTGAAATCTGAATTATCTAGTGCAGACTATTCACAAATAAGGATGTCTGTTGTCTCTCAGGTGTGAGCATTGGATATATTTTGCAAACAAGCAAAGGCCAACCAACAAAATATTTCATCACTTTCCCCGCATTCCAGTCCCTTGCACACTTCCTCAGGGCCTGTTTGGTGCTCCAGACCCCAAGGCCAGTTGGGCCAAAGGAAAGTGGTTTGTATGCTGTGCTAAGCCACTGTGAGGAACCCCTGGTCCCAGGTCTGTTAACACTTGGATTTGACAGATTTGAACATTTCTGTTGCTAGTTGTTTAATTTGGGATCATGACAAGAGTTGAAGTAGAAGAAAACAAAAGCAAATGCGAGATCTACCTCTGTAGACTGGTTTAACCCAGGGCAAGATTACATCTTATATACTATTTATAGGAACAAGAGCAGAATTTTTTTTTAATCAGGAAATATTTGAGCCAATATTGGTGATTATTTTCTGTTTAATTAAAATTCCCCACCAATAGCATAACTTGAAATTGGAGGGCTTAAAATGCAAATTTGAAAACCTTTACCAAGGCTCTGCAAACTACAGCCTCAGGTCAAATCTAGCAACCTGCCTGTTTTTGTAAATAATATTTTCTTAGAAGACAGCCACACCGGCTGTACGTTACTATAGTCTACAGCTGCTCTCACACTGTAACAGCAGAGTTAAGTAATTGCAGCAGAGCCTATAAGGCCCACAAAGTCCCAAATATTTACTATTTGACTCTTAACAGGAAAACTTTGCAAGCCATGCTTTCAATACTGACAAATAAACAAATCTCTACCCTTTCGCAATGCAGGGCAGGGCTCGCTGAACAGCACGCATGCCTCGAGAGCCTTGGTTGTTTTTTTTTTTTTTTTTTTTTTGAGACAGAGTCTCGCTCTGTCACCAGGCTGGAGTGCGGTGGCTCAATCTCGGCTCACTGCAACCTCTGCCTCCCGGATTCAAGCTATTCTCCTGCCTCAACCTCCCAAGTAGCTGGGACTACAGGCACGCACTACCATGCCCAGCTAATTTTTTTATTTTTAGTAGAGACAGGGTTTTGCCATGTTGGCCAGAATGGTCTCGATCTCCTGACCTCGTGATCTGCCCTCCGCGGCCTCCCAAAGTGCTGGGATTACAGGCGTGAGCCACCGCACCCGGGAGAGCCTTGGTTCTTTGTTTTCCTGGCCTCACAATGCCTTGAAGAGCATTTTAAACAAAACAGACCCATGGGATCAGAATCTCTGGGCAATGGGTCCACATTGGCTTTTGTTAAAGCTCCAGCATGGGCAACCAGGGTGGAGAACCACCGCTGTAGAAAAAACACAAATAAATGGCAGCTGCTATATTTTCTCCATCCCTCCTGCTTTTGCACTTTGCCCTTTTCCCCTTCAGCACGGCATACAGAGCCACTGAGTTACCAAAACCCATTGCAGACCGAATGGTGAACTCACAAAGTCAGGTGATGTATCTTAGTGGCTGTCAATCACTGCACATTAGAATTACCTGGGGAGTTAAGGCAAGCTACCAATGTCCTCTTCATCCTTCCCCCTTCTTCATTCAGGCCTAACGCCATTAGGGGACCACAGTGACAAGGAGGTGGGGGGAAGTTGTGGTGGGCCACGGGAGTGTGAGGAAGACAACTGCAGACTCAGGGAAAGCTGGACATGGGAGTTAGAGCCTGAGCAGGGTAGGCAGGACGTCCATACAGGGGAAGGCGTGGCAGTGTAGATGGGAGATTACTTACATGCAGGCGGTTAATCAAATGAGTAAATAACCTAAGGGTAATGGAAGCCAGGTTTCTCACAATTAGAGAAGAGGGAAGAACCGAGGATCAACTCTGTGATGCTGGATTGGAAGTGGATGTTATCAGAGTAAACTCATGTGTAGTTAGGTGTATATGTACGCACATGCGCGTGCGCACGCACACACACACACACACACACACACTCCCTAACTCTGTTCACTGAGAGAGCCTGGGAGCAGAGATGTTCCAAAAGCAATGAGCATACTTATCACCAAAACCTTGGCTTCTAAATACCGTTTTCCACTAAGAGGAACCCAGATTCTCTGGAGAAACATCGGATTCCAGGGCTGGGATGAGAAAATACAAGATGAACCTGTGACACCAGGTGCGGTGGGTCACACCTGTAATCCCAACACTTTGGGAGGCCGAAGCAGGCGGATCACTTGAGGCCTAGAGTTCACAACCAGTCTGGCCAATATGGTGAAACACTGTCTTTACTAAAAATACAAAAATTAGCCAGGTGTGGTGGTGGGCACTGTTAATCCCAACTACTTGGGAGGCTGAGGCAAGGCAATCGCTTGAACCTGGGAGGCAGAGGTTGCAGTGAGCCGAGATCGCGCCATTGCACTCCAGCCTGGGCCACAGAATGAGATTCTGTCTCAAAAAAAAAAAAAAACAAAAAATGAGCCTGAAACTCTTGGTTGTTTCAGCCCTCAAAGGATGATGAGGACATATCAAAAGGATGCAGAAGCCAGCTCGACGGGGTTCCCACTGGCCAAATCAGGGACAAGCTGAGCATCAGAATTAATCACAATAATAAAGGGTTGTAAGGATACAATGGGAAATCACAAGTTTACATCAATCAAAATTTTAAAATGCATAAATGGAAAGTTTACAATTTACATAGTTTCAAAGTACCCACTTACAAAATGCTTATTAATTATAAAGGGAGGGAAAATAGTAACTTGGCTGTGGAGAAGCCTAGCAGACACCCCTTTAATCAAATGATCAAAGTGAACGTTGTTGGTATGGGACAAGTTGAAATCACATGCCTTCTGATAGGATGCACTGGGCAGAACACAAATTGAGAGACAGCCTTCAAACTTAAGTATCAAGGTCACAAAAGTGAAGGAACGTTGACAAACTGTTCCTAAACTGAAAGAGACCAAAGAGACTTGAGAACTAGATCCAAGGCTTGATTCTGGTCTAGATCCCCTTGCTATGGAGGACATGATAGGAACTCCCAGTCAATCTCAAGAATGGGGTCTGCAGGTTGGATGGTGGCAACATGACCGTGCAAGCATCCTGAGTGTTGCAAGTGCTTTGGAAAACGGCAGTGTGCTTGAATGTGCACAGACCACCAGGGGGTCTTCTTAAGACGCAGACTCTGACTCATTGAGCCTGGGTGGGGCCTGAGGCTCATGGGACCTATCCAATCAGCTCCAGCTGTGCCCATTCTGCTGGCCCAGGGATCATACTTGGAGTAGCAAAACTCTAGTGAACCTATGAAGAGTATTTGCTATTTACCTCCCAAACACGCACCTTCCCCTTCTTTTGATTCTAAACTCTAATTTTCCTTTGGGAACATCCTCTGCTGCCCTCTGTGCACCTGTTTTGGGTCAGATAGTCCCCAACACTCAGGCAAGAAGTGTGCAACCTGGGCCTCTGCCTCCCCATCCTCTGGCCACTGTGAAAGGTTCAAGACTGGTTCTGAAACCCAGGCAGGGCCAGTGTATTCATCTGCTCTCACACTGCTATGAAGAAATACCCAAGACTGGGTAATTTATAAAGAAAAGAGGTTTAACTGACTCACAGTTCAGCACGGCTGGGGCAGCCTCAGGAAACTTGCAGTCGTGGTGGAAGGCTCCTCTTCACAGGGTAACGGGAGAGAGAATGAGAGCCAAGTGAAGAGGGAAGCCCCTTATAAAACCATCAGATCTCATCAGAACTCACTCACTCTCAGGAGAACAGCATCAGAGAAACCACCCCTATGATTCAATTATCTCCATCTGGTCCCGCCCTTGACACGTGGGGATTATTACAATTCAAGGCGAGATTTGGGTGAGGACGCAGAGCCAAACCATATCAGTTAATGAAATGCAACTCTAAGAAGCCTGGCTGAGTTAACAGCCTCTAGAGACCCCATTTGTCTTCTGGAGCCTTCCTAAACTCCTAAGGCTTACAGCGGCTCAGGCCTTGCCTTCTGCCCTCTAACTCCAAAGGCCTCAAAGGCTTTTCTGATCCCCATATGACTCCACCACAAAGTATCCATGTGCCCTTAGGAAAATGAATTTTTGCTTGTTTTCACACCTGTAAAATGGGATACCACTTACCTCAAAGGATTGTCCACCTAAAGTGTTTTCACAGGACCTGCTACAGAGTAGATGCTCAATACATTTTTAATTGTTCACGTTGGCTTTTGGAGCCCATGACCCCACACAAAAAGAAGGGATGGCATCTTGCTGGTACATCTTAGGTCACTTTCTGTATTGATGGTGGCTCACCACGGAGTGTGGGGCCCCTGGAAGATGAAGCCAAATCTGCTAGCTACTGTTATTGTTCCCTCCAGGTTCCAACAATTCCTGCACAGTCTAGCTACTCAATTCATTCCTAGTTTGCTCCCATCCTATATCGAGTTGCCTACATATCAAAAGGAAATAAATTAGCAACGTTGTAGGTGCCACCGAGTGCAGGTTTTCTCCCAGTCATCGCAGTCTCCTGCCAGTGAGCAGAAATCCCTTTCGACTGTCTTTATTCTACTGCCATCCTGTGGCTGGTCTGTGCCACTGCAGCACCCTGGGCCGGATGTAGCTGAGCATCTGTAGGGTCATTGTCCTCACTGTCCCCAGGAAGGGGCTCCTGAGGAGGGAGTGCAGTTGAAGGGTCTGCTCAGGTCCCCCACCAGCGGGCAGACGTCTGGCGTGAATCACCAGTCTTGACTTGGTTTCTGTTTGATGAACCTTAAGGACACGTAGTACAGGACCATGAAGCCACCGCTGAGGCCAATGACGATGAGGTAGATGGCGTAGAGAGGGTACGAGTTCAGCTCCATGGCACTGAGGATCTGGAGACACAGACATGCAGTGGGCTCATGAGGAGGATGGGCAGCCGGACGTCCAATAATTTAGAACCCGAGGCCTTCCCCGCTTACTTTATCTCCTGAGACCGCGATGGTGAGGTTCCCGAGAGGCATTTTATAAGTTCTTCTGCTGAACTGAATCTTCATCAGCCCTTCAAAACACCACCGCAGGAAGGACACTTTGGAAATCCACGCGGGCACTGGAGACAGACAGCCGCGTTACTCACAGGTGTCCCTCATATTCTCATGGTTTCCCCATATTTGCATGGTCTCCCCCATATTCACAGAGTCTCCCCATATTCCCATGGTCTGCCCATATTTGCATGATCTCCCCATATTCCCACGGTCTCCCATATATTCAGTCTCCCCATATTCCCATGGGCTCCCCATATTCGCACAATCTCCCCATATTCCCACGATCTCCTTTATATTGATGTGGTCTCCCCCATATTCACACAGTCTGCTCATATTCCCACAGTCTCCCCATATTCCCACGGTCTCCTTTATATTGACACGGCCTCCCCCATAACCAGTTTCCTCATATTCCCATGGTCTCCCCATATTCCCATGGTGTTCTTTATATTGACATGGTCTTCCCCATATTCACACAGTCTCCTCATATTCCCACGGTCTCCCCATATTCCCACAGTCTCCATATTCACAGTTTCCTCATATTTCCAGTCTCCCCATATTACCACAGTCTCCCCATACTCCCAGTCTCCCCCATATTCACACAGTTTCCTCATATTCCCATGGTCTCCCTATATTCTCATGGTCTCCCCATATTCCCACTGTCTCCTTTATATTGACACGGTCTCCTGCATATTCACATGATCTCCCCATATTCCCACAGTCTCCCCATATTCCCATGGTCTCCCCATATTCGCACAATCTCCCCATATTCCAACGATCTCCTTTATATTGACATGATCTCCCCCATATTCACACAGTCTCTTCATATTCCCACGGTCTCCCCCTATTCCCACAGTCTCCTTTATATTGACACTCTCTCTCCCATATTCCCACAGTCTCCCCATATTCCCACGGCTCCTTTATATTGACATGGTCTCCCCCATATTCAGACTTTCCTCATATTCCCACAGTCTCCCCATATTCTCACGGTCTCCCCATATTCTCACAGTCTCCTGCATATTCATGTGATCTCCCCATATTCCCAGTCTCCCCATATTCCCATGGTCTCCCTATATTCTTGCAGTCTTCCCATATTCTCACCGTCTCCCCATATTCCCACGGTCTCCTCCTATCCTCATGGTCTCCCCGTATTCCCATGATCTCCTTTATATCGACACAGTCTCCCCCGTATTCAGTCTCCCCATATTCCCATGGTCTCCCCACAGTCACACAGTCTCGCTTACCTGCACAAGGGCACATCCCACTCTCTGAGACAGGGCCATGGTGGCTCTGGCCCAAGTTCTCTGATGAGCAAGGAGGGGAGAGAGACCAGAGACCAAAAGGCAAAAGGGCAGAGGGGTTGCTGGGGACATGGACTGGGGCCGAGGGAGCTGAGAGGCCACGGGGTCACCCACACATTTGATCCATAGCAATTCTCGAGAGGCATGTGATGAGGCATCCCTGCACGTGCTCAGCTTCATGGACTGTGCGGGCTGAGGAGAGTCAGCGGCCCCACACCAGAGACAATGGAGCCTGTGCCCTGATCCTATGGAGGTGGCATGGTACGGGGAGGGGAAGGAGGCAATAAGCCCTGCCTGGGTGCATCAGGAAAGCCCTGGCAGAAGAGATGCCCCATGGAAGGCGGGCATGACATTCCCAGAGACAATAGCTGGGCAGGCTCAGAGGTGAGAGAGTGGGGTATGCTGGGGGCTTCAGAAAGCTGGGGAGGCCACAGGGATTGAGCAGCCCTGGGAAGATTTGAACAAAGAGGGGCATGGGTTTGCACCTTGGAAAGCTCACTCTGCATGGCTGAGTCGAGAGGGATGTGGAGGGGCCCAGGTTACAGAGACCAGGCTATGGCAGTGGCCCAGGCTCAAACAATGGTGGCCAGGGATGGAGACACAGCCAAGCAGACATTTCAGAGAAACAGGAGGCAGAATCAACCTGGCTCACAGGTGGACGTGGAGAGGGAGGGAGACAGTCAAGGGCGACTTCTGGATATCAGCTGTGGGATAGGAGGAGGTGCATCTGGAATCTCTAATGGAATCATTCCTTTGGCCTCCAGGGCAGTGGGCAAAGGCCTCTGCTTCCAGAAGGGCCAGACTCGAGTTGGATCTAAGTGGTAAGTGTCCATCTCCAGATGAAAGCAGGCTTCATCCAGTCACATGAGTCCTAACAAAGCTGGCCCAGGCCCCGGGGGCAGGCCTTACCTGTCCACAGGCTGCTCAAGTTTATCATGAAGCCCCCGGTGAGGTAGAAGGAGTTGTAGAGGGCATTGCTGAAGAAGGAGGCCATGTGGAAGGTGGGGAGCAGGGCCGCGGCGGCCAGGGCCATAATCCTGCAACAGAAGACCACCAGCCACACCAGCAGGAAGTGCAGCAGGAAGGGCTGGAGGCCTGGCCTCAGGTTGGCCAGCCAGTAGGTGGGCATCCCGTAGATGATGATGTAGGCACAGTGCTCCGGAAGCTCCCCGAGGATCTGCAAAGAACAGCCCTTGCAAGGATATGAAGCCAGCACCTTCACTGCCATTATTATAAACGTTTAAAAGTAGCAGTGCCCCCAGATGGCAACCTTCCCTCCTGGTGATGAGGAGGCTGTGGCAGGAGGGTGTGCTGGGACCCAGGAGCATGAGCTCAGTGCTGGCCTCCTCCTTGCAGATACCAAGTGCTCCCTCTAGGGCAGTTCAGCGAGTTTCCCCCAGGGCAGCAATGGGCACCTGCTGTCCTAAGAACTGCTTTCAAGTCCCTACTCCCCCTGACCAGATCAAGTAGCTGTGTGGCCTTGGAGAGCCACGTAGCCTCTCTGAACCTCTGCTTCCTGGAAACACCTGCCTGGCCTGCTGGGGGGCCACAGTGAGGCTCTGAAAAGGTAAAATACAATGAGGACTTCTTTTTTTTAGATTCCTTCTGGCCAGAAAACTATCATTCCTGGTCCACAGTCCTGGTGTTTTGGCAAATGTTTAAAATAAAAGTTCAAGTCTCTGAAACTCCCCTAGAAAATGTGGCATCTGGTGGCATCTGTGACTTCACATGACCCACGGCCCCATGGTTCAGAAAAGCCTTCCTTGTAGCAATGTTTTCTCCACACTTACCCCCACCCTGGTGGGTGGGGGGGCACTTGCTCTCAACCCTGCCCAGTCACCTTGGCAAAGAAATATGGACCAGTGGTGTACAGCCCGTCTTCCAGTTCATAGTAAAGCATTGCCCTCTCTGAGTAACCTAAAAAATAAGGGAAAGGAAAAGAGAATAAAAAAGTAGAATAAATCTACAGTGTTTCTGTTTTGGAGACACTCTTAATACAATTCAAAGTAGTTATCATATTGCCCAAGTCTCTCTTTTTTTTTTTTAAATAGGCACAGTAAACCATCCTAATTTAGATGTTTGATGAGGCTCCTCAGGTTTTCCAAGTCTGTAGCTCGTGTTCTGCTGTCAAATATAAATCCTGCTAGGATAGGAACAGCTAAGACTCGGTAATTTACTTTCATTTGTATGCTAATATTAACATGCAAACTTTAAAAACATTATTGTCTTATATATCACAATCACAATAAAATCAAACCCGCTCCCCAGGAGCTCAGAGGAACACAGCTTGGAGGTGGCTGAGGTCCTGCCTGGCCATGCCAGTGGGCCACACTCACATTTGGAGATAACATCCAGAATGACGTTGAAAGGGATGAGAGCACCGATCATGAACAAGAGGGCGGCTGTATCCATGAAGGAGAGCTGGATGCTCCCATGGCCAAAATAGAGGAAGCCGATGGTCAGTGACATCAGACAGGCCTCCGCCCCATGGATGAGGAGGGTGGGCAGGTCTCGGAAGTCGTTGGAAATCTGACGACTTAAAAACCAAAAGGAAGAGATGCTGAGGCAACAGCATACACCAGCCCCGTGACCCTGGGAATGTCACAGTCTCCGTAAGCCTCGTTTTTCTCCTATGCAAAATGGGGATGGTAATACCTGCCTCATAGAGTGGCTCTGAGGATTAAATCAGAAAACCAATGACAGCATCTGTCCCACAGTAGGTACTCAATAAATGATTGTTACTTTTATCATGAATGTATCAGCTTGGCAATGTTACTCAAAGAAATGATCCTGAGGAAAAAATCAATTACATCCATAAAGATGTACGGACAGGCTGGGCGTGGTGGCTCACGCTTGTAATCCCAGCATTTTGGGAGGCTGAGGCAGGTGGATCGCTTGAGGCCAGGCGATCGAGACCAGCCTGGCCAACGTGGAGAAACTCCATCTCTACTAAAAACACACAAAAAATTAGTCAGGAGTGGTGGCGCACACCTGTAATCCCAGCTACTTGGGAGGCTGAGGCAGGAGAATCACTTGAACCTGGGAGGCGGAGGTTGCAGTGAGCCAAGATTGCCCTAGTGCACTCCAGCCTGGGTGACAGAGAGAGTCTCTGTGTTAAAAAAAAAAAAAATGTACGCTCAATGATGTCTGCTGCCTCATTGCTTGTAGTAGCAAAAGCCTGAAGATAATCTGGCCATCAAGATGGACTTAATGGGTGGGTGATTACGGCTAGACTAACTGGAATGCCGAGGAAGACCCAATCAGACGGGAGGGAGAGGTGCTGCCCTAACTGAAAAGAAACCAGCTACAGACCAGCATGCAGAGTATGATCCCGCTACGTTTACAAATGTGTGTATGCATGGAAACATCAGGAAAGACACATGCCATACAGTGCCGTCTGGCTTTCTTTGAGGGCTGGTATGACCGCGACTTCCCTTTTAACCAGAGATTCTCTCCTATTGTCTCCATTTTTCTCAATGACCCTATGCTATTTCTACGATCTTCCAGCCGGTGAGGATATCTTAATTTTGCTTAAAGAATAAAAGCAATAGGGGTGTTCTGTGTCGCACTGAAGGTTAGTGCTGGTCCCAACAATGCTGTTTCCTTTTTTTGAGATGGGGTCTTGCTCTGCTGCCTAGGCTGGAGTGAAGGTGCAATCACGGCTCACTGCAGCCTCCACCTCCAGGAATCAAGCAATCCTCCCACCTCAGCCTACCAGGTAGGCCCACGCCACCATAACTGGCTAATTTTTATAATTTTTTGTAGAGATGGGCTTTCACCTTGTTGCCCAGGCTGGTCTCGAACTCCTGAACTTAAGTGATCCACGCACCACAGCCTCCCAGAGTGCTGGGATTACAGGCATAAGCCACCAACGCCCTGCTGGATGCTGTTTTTTCAAATGACTCTACCTCTCACTTTCTCCTTTAAATTCACTTTAATAGAAAGGGCTTAATGTGATATACAAAGACTTGGGCAGGGGGGCGGGTTCAGTAATAAAATGACAGATAATTACCGGATCAGCGTCGTAAACTGCTGCACCGCCCCAGGCATCTTCGTAGGACTCGGGAGGCAGTTGGTGTCTAGTGGGGTCACGCTGCTGGGAGGCAGAAGATGTGGCCAGGTCATGGGGGCAGCCACCTTCTGCAGGGAGCTCTCCTCTCAGAGTCGCCTGCCACCTTACCTTTCCACACAGGTGTCCTCGTCAAGATCCTTCGTCTCTGCTTTCCATAGAAAGTCATCCAAGTCACGCACTTTTTCTAGAAACAGGGCTGCGAGTGACTGAGCCTTCTCCCTGGTGGCCAATTCCTGCTCTCTGCTGCGCCTGTCAATGCTGGTCAGGTCCACTGCAAGCAGGGGATGTGGAGTCACAGGTGGCCTATTCCCTGGCACCTGCTCACAGGTGAAGAGCTTGGTGCACGCCCAGCTCACAATGCTGATCACCCCTCATGGGGCTCTGGGACATTCTCCCCACCCTCAGCCATGAAGCAAGGGGCAGAGCAGAGAGAGGCAGAGGGACCCCAAGGGCTGGGCCTTCACCCTGCCAGGCCTGACCACATCTGCAGAAGCCTCAGGGTAAGAGCAGTGGATCAAAAAATGGGAAAGAGTAGAGGCCCCGCCCAAGTCCCACTACCCAGGCTCATTTTGAGGACATCTTAGGACAGAGCAAGAGCCTTCAGAGCCAAGGGCCACATGACAGTCATGCTCTGGCTCCAACTCCAGCTGTCCAGGAAGCTTTAATGAGGACTCAGTGCCCCTCCATGGGGAGAAGTTGGGCTGGTCAGGGGGAGGCTGAGTAGTTAGGCTCCCAGATAGTGAGCGTTCCATCCAGAGAGTGAGAATTCTATCCAGATAGTGAGAGTTCAAACCAGATGGGGAGAGTTCTATCCAGATAGATAGTGACAGTTCTATCCAGAGGGTGAGAATTCTATCCAGATAGTGAGCGTTCCATCCAGAGAGTGAGAATTCTATCCAGATAGTGAGAGTTCAAATCAGATGGGGAGAGTTCTATCCAGATAGATAGTGACAGTTCTATCCAGAGGGTGAGAATTCTATCCAGATAGTGAGAGTTCCATCCAGAGAGTGAGAATTCTACCCAGATAGTGAGAGTTCTATCCAGAGGGTGAGAATTCTATCCAGAGAGTGAGAGTTCTATCCAGAGGGTGAGAATTCTATCCAGATAGTGAGAGTTCTATCCAGAGGGTGAGAATTCTATCCAGATAGTGAGAGTTCTGTCTACATGGTGAGAGTTCTATCCAGATAGAAAGTGAGATTTCTATCCAGAGAGTGAGAGTTCTATTCCCACACAGTGAGAGTTTTATTCAGATGGTGAGAATTCTATCCAGATAGATAGTGAGAGTTCTATCTAGAGTGAGAATTCTATCCAGAGAGTGAGAGTTCTATCCAGAGGGTGAGAATTCTATCCAGATAGATAGTGAGAGTTCTATCCAGAGAGTGAGCATTCTACCCAGATAGTGAGAGTTCTATCCAGAGAGTGAGAGTTCTATCCAGAGAGTGAGAATTCTATCCAGATAGTGAGAGTTCTCTCCAGAGGGTGAGAATTCTATCCAGAGAGTGAGAGTTCTATCCAGAGGGTGAGAATTCTATCCAGATAGTGAGAGTTCTATCCAGAGGGTGAGCATTCTATCCAGATAGTGAGAGTTCAATCCAGATGGGGAGAGTTCTATCCAGATAGATAGTGACAGTTCGATCCAGATGGTGAGAATTCTATCCAGACAGATAGTGAGAGTTCTATCTAGAGTAAGAATTCTATCCAGATAGATAGTGAGAGTTCTATCTAGAGTGAGAATTCTATCCAGAGAGTAAGAGTTCTATCCAGAGGGTGAGAATTCTATCCAGATAGATAGTGAGAGTTCTATCCAGAGAGTGAGAGTTCTATTCCCACACAGTGAGAGTTTTATTCAGATGGTGAGAGTTCTATCCAGATGGTGAAAGTTCTATCGAGTTATTAAGAGTTCTATCCAGAGAGTTAGAGTTCTATCCAGACAGATAGTGAGAGATCTAACGAGACAGAGAGTGAGAGTTCTATCCAGATAGACAGTGAGAGTTCTATCCAGAGAATGAGAATTCTATCTAGATAGTGAGATTCTATCCAGATGGTGAAAATTCTATCCAGACAGAAAATGAGAGTTCTATCCAAACAGTGAGGATTCTTTCCAGACAGATAGTGAGAGTTCGATCCAGAGTCAGAATTCTATCCATATAGTGAGAGTTCTATGCAGATGGTGAGAATTCTATCCACACAGATAGTGAGAGTTCTATCCAGAGAGTGAGAATTCCATCCAGATAGTGAGAGTTCTATTACGATGGAGCGAATTCTCCCCAGACAGATAGTGAGAGTTCTATCCAGAGGGTGAGAATTCTATCCAGATAGATAGTGAGAGTTCTATCCAGAGAGTGAGAATACTACGCAGATAGTGAGAATTCTATCCAGATAGTAAAAATTCTATCCAGATAGATAGTGAGAGTTATATCCACAGACTGAGAATTCCATCAAGATACACAGTGAGAATTCTATCCAGAGAGTGAATTCTTTCCATATAGATAGTGAGAGTTCTATCCAGAGTTAGAATTCTATCCAGATTGTGAGAATTCTACCCAGATAGTGTGAGTTCTATCCAGAGAGTGAGAATTATATCCAGACAGTGAGAATTCTATCCAGATTGTGACAGTTCTATCCAGAGGGTGAGAATTCTTTCGAGACAGGTAGTGAGAGTTCCATCCAGACAGTGAGAATTCTATCCAGAGACTGAGAGTTCTATCCAGATGGTGAGAAGTCTATGCAGACAAATAGAGTTCTATCAAGAGTGAGAATTCTATCCAGATACTGAGAGTTCTATCCAGAGGGTGAGAATTCTATCCAGATAGATTGTCACAGTTCTATCCACAGAGTGAGAATTCCAACGTGATCGACAGTGAGAATTCCATCCAGATGGTGAAAATTCAACCCAGATAGCGAGAGTTCTATCCAGAGAGTGAGAATTCTGTCTACATAGATAGTGAGAGTTCCATCCAGACAGATAGTGAGGGTTCTAGCCAGATGGTGAGAATTCTATCCAGATAGTGAGAGTTCTGTCCAGATGGTAAGAATTCTATCCAGACAGATAGTGACACTTCTATCCAGATGGTGAGAATTCTATCCAGACAGATAATGAGACTTCTATCCAGAGAGGGAGAATTCTATCCAGACAGATAGAGAAATTTCTATCCACAGGGTGACAGTTCTACCCAAAAAGATAGTGAGAGTTCTATCCAGAGAGTAAGAATTCTATCCAGATACTGAGAGTTCTATCCAGATGGTGAGAATCCTATCCAGACAGATAGTGAGAGTTTTATCCAGATGGTGACAATTCTATCCAGACAGATACTGAGAGTTTCATCCAAAGAGTGAGAATTCTATCCAGATAGATAGTGAGAGTTCTATCCAGAGAGTGAGAATTCTATTCAGATAGACAGTAAGAGTTCTATCCAGATGTTGAGAATTCTATCCAGATAGTGAGAGTTCTATCCAGAGGGTAAGAATTCTATCCAGAAAGATAGTGAGAGTTCTTTCCAGAGAGTGAGAATACTATCCAGATAGATAGTGAGAGTTCCATTCACATGGTGAGAATTCTATCCAGATAGTGAGAGTTCAATCCAGAGGGTAAGAATTATGTCCAGATTGATAGTGAGAATTCTATCCACAGTGAGAATTCTATCCAGACAGATAGTGAGAGATCTATCCAGAGAGTGAGAATTCTATCCAGATAGATAGTGAGAGATCAATCGAGAGAATGAGAATTCTATCTAGATAGTGAGAGTTGTATCCGGATGGTGAAAATTCTATCTAGAAAGGCAATGAGACTTCTATCCAGAGACTGAGAACTCTATCCAGATAGACAGTGAGAGTTCTATCGAGATGGTGAGTATTCTATCCAGATAGTGACAGTTCTATCCACAGAGTGAGAATTCTATCCAGACTGTGAGAGCTCTATCCAGAGGAGGAGAATTCTATCTGAAAGATTGTGAGAGTTCTATCTAGAGTGAGAATTCTATCCAGATAGTGAGAGTTCTATCCAGAGGGTGACAATTCTATCCAGATACATTGTCAGAGTTCTATCCACAGAGTGAGAATTCTATCCTGATCGATAGTGAGAATTATATCCAGATGCTGAGAATTCTATCCAGATAGTGAGAGTAGTATCCAGAGAGTGAGAATTCTATCGAGAAAGGTAGTGAGAGTGCTATCCAGACAGAGAGTCAGAGTTCTATCCAGACGATGATTATTCTATCCAGATAGTGAGAGTTCTCTCCAGCTGGTGAGAATTCTATCCAGACAGATAGTGAATATTCTATGCAGATGGTGAGAATTCTATCCAGACAGATAATGAGACTTCTATCCAGAGACAGAATCCTATCCAGATAGATAGTGCGAATTCTATCCAGAGAGTGACTGTTCTATCGAGAAAGATAGTGAGAGTTCTATCCAGAGAGTAAGAATTCTTTACAGATACTGAGAGTTCTATCCAGATGGTGAGAATTCTACCAGACAGATAGTGAGAGTTTTATCCAGATGGTGAGAATTCTATCCAGACAGACAGTGAGAGTTTTATCCAGAGAGTGAGAATTCTATCCAGATAGCTAGTGAGAGGTCTATCCAGAGGGTGAGAATTCTATTGAGATAGATAGTGAGAGTTCCATCCAGAGGGTGAGAATTCTATCCACATTGATACTGAGAGTTCTATCCAGAGAGTGAGAATTCTATGCAGGCAGACAGTGAGAGATCTATCCAGAGAATGAAAATTCTATCCAGATAGATAGTGAGAGCTCTATCCAGAGAGTGAGAATTCTATCCAGATTGATAGTGAGAGTTCTATCCAGAGAGTGAGCATTCTATCCAGATAGTGAGAGTTCTATCCAGATGGTGAGAATTCTATCCAAACAGATAGTGAGAGTTTTATCCAGAGAGTCAGAATTCTATCCAGAGAGATAGTGAGAGTTCTATCCAGAGGGTGAGAATTCTATCGAGAAAGATAGTGAGAATTCTATCTAGAGAGTGAGAATTCTATCCAGATAGTGACAGTTCTATCCAGATGGTGAGAATTCCTTCCAGATAGTGAGAGTTCTATCCAGAGGGTGAGAATTCTATCCAGATTGATACAGAGAGTTCTATCCACAGAGTGAGAATTCTATCCAGACAGATAGTGAGAGTTCTATACAGAGACTGAGAATTCTATCCAGACAGTGAGAGTTCTATGCAGAGATTGAGAATTCTATCCAGACAGTGAGAGCTCTATCCAGATGGTGAGAATTCTATCTAGACAGATAGTGAGAGTTCCATGCAGATGGTGACAATTCTATCCAGACAGTGACAGTTCTATCCAGAGTGTGAGAATTCTATCCAGATAGTGAGAGTTCTATCCAGATGGTGAGAATTCTATCCAGATAGAGAGTGAGAGTTCTATCTAGAGTGAGAATTTTATCCAGATAGTGAGAGTTCTCTCCAGAGGGTGAGAATTCTTTTTTTTTTTTTTAATTATACTTTAAGTTTTAGGGTACATGTGCACATTGTGCAGGTTAGTTACATATGTATACGTGTGAAATGCTGGTGCGCTGCACCCGCTAACTCGTCATCTAGCATTAGGTATCTCTTCCAGCGCTATCCCTCCCCCCTCCCCCCACCCCACAACAGTCCCCAGAGTGTGACGTTCCCCTTCCTGTTTCCATGTGTTCTCATTGTTCAATTCCCACCTATGAGTGAGAACATGCGGTGTTTGGTTTTTTGTTCTTGCGATAGTTTACTGAGAATGATGATTTCCAATTTCATCCATGTTCCTATAAAGGATATGAACTCATCATTTTTTATGGCTGCATAGTATTCCATGGTGTATATGTGCCACATTTTCTTAATCCAGTCTATCATTGTTGGACATTTGGGTTGCTTCCAAGTCTTTGCTATTGTGAATAGTGCCGCAATAAACATACGTGTGCATGTGTCTTTATAGCAGCATGATTTATAGTCCTTTGGGTATATACCCAGTAATGGTATGGCTGGGTTAAATGGTATTTCTAGTTCTAGATCCCTGAGGAATCGCCACACTGACTTCCACAAGGGTTGAACTAGTTTACAATCCCACCAAGAGTGTAAAAGTGTTCCTATTTCTCCACATCCTCTCCAGCACCTGTTGTTTCCTGACTTCTTAATGATTGCCATTCTAACTGGTGTGAGATGGTATCTCATTGTGGTTTTGATTTGCATTTCTCTGATGGCCAGTGATGGTGAGCATTTTTTCATGTGTTTTTTGGCTGCATAAATGTCTTCTTTTGAGAAGTGTCTACTCATGTCCTTCGCCCACTTTTTGATGGGGTTGTTTGTTTTTTTCTTGTAAATTTGTTTGAGTTCGTTGTAGATTCTGGATATTAGCCCTTTGTCAGATGAGTAGGTTGCGAAAATTTTTTCCTATTTTGTGGGTTGCCTGTTCACTCTGATGGTAGTTTCTTTTGCTGTGCAGAAGCTCTTTAGTTTAATTAGATCCCATTTGTCAATTTTGGCTTTTGTTGCCATTGCTTTTGGTGTTTTAGACATGAAGTCCTTGCCCATGCCTATGTCCTGAATGGTAATGCCTAGGTTTTCTTCTAGGGTTTTTATGGTATTAGGTCTAATGTTTAAGTCTTTAATCCACCTTGAATTGATTTTTGTATAAGGTGTAAGGAAGGGATCCAGTTTCACCTTTCTACATATGGCTAGCCAGTTTTCCCAGCACCATTTATTAAATAGGGAATCCTTTCCCCATTGCTTGTTTTTCTCAGGTTTGTCAAAGATCAGATAGTTGTAGATATGCGGCGCTATTTCTGAGGGCTCTGTTCTGTTCTATTGATCTATATTTCTGTTTTGGTACCAGTACCATGATGTTTTGGTTACTGTAGCCTAAGAGGGTGAGAATTCTATCCAGATAGATAGTCAGAGTTCTATCCACAGAGTGAGCATTCTATCGAGACACATAGTGAGAATTCTATCCAGAGAGTGAGAATTCTATCCAGATAGATAGGGAGAGATCTATCTAGACAGATAGTGAAAGTTCTATCCAGATGGTGAGAATTCTATCCAGACTGATAGTGAGACTTCTATCCAGAGATTAAGAATTCTATTCAGATAGATAGTGAGAGTTGTATCCAGAGGGTGAGAATTCTATCCAGATAGACAGTGAGAGTTCTATCCACATAGATATTGAGAGTTCTATCCAGACAGTGAGAATTCTATCCAGATAGAGAGTGAGAGTTCTATCAATAGGGAGAATTCTATCCAGATAGTGAGAGTTCTATCTAGAGGGTGAGAATTCTATCCAGATAGATAGTCAGAGTTCTATCCATAGAGTGAGAATTCTATCCAGACAGATAGTGAGAGTTCTATGCAGAGACTGAGAATTCTATCCAGATACTGAGAGCTCTAACCAGATGGTAAGAATTCTATCCAGACAGATACTGAGAGTTCCATGCAGATGTGAGAATTCTATCCAGATAGTAAGAGTTCTATCCAGAGGGTGAGAATTCTATCCAGATAGATAGTGAGAGTTCTATGCAGAGATTGAGAATTCTATCCAGATAGTGAGAGCTCTATCCAGATTGTAAGAGTTCTATCCAGAGGGTGAGAATTCTATCCAGATAGATAGTGAGAGTTCTATGCAGAGATTGAGAATTCTATCCAGATAGTGAGAGCTCTATCCAGATGGAGAGAATTCTATCTAGACAGACAGTGAGAGTTCTATCCAGAGAGTGAGAATTCTATCCAGTTAGTGAGAGTTCTATCCAGATGGTGAGAATTCTATACAGATATAGAGTGAGAGTTCTATCTAGAGTGAGAATTTTATCCAGATAGTGAGAGTTCTATCCAGAGGGTGAGAATTCTATCCAGATAGATAGCCAGAGTTCTATCCATAGGGTGAGAATTCTATCCAGACAGATAGTGAGAATTCTATCCAGAGAATGAGAATTCTATCCAGATAGATAGTGAGAGCTCTATCCAGAGAGTGAGAATTCTATCCAGATAGTGAGAGTTGTATCCAGATGGTGAGAATTTTATCCAGACGGATAGTGAGAGTTTTATCCACAGAGTGAGAATTCTATCCAGAGAGATAGTGAGAGTTCTACCCAGAGGGTGAGAATTCTATCGAGAAAGATAGTGAGAATTCTATCCAGAGAGTGAGAATTCTATCCAGATAGTGAGAGTTCTATCCAGATGGTGAGAATTCCTTCCAGATAGTGAGAGTTCTATCCAGAGGGTGAGAATTTTATCCAGATTGATACTGAGAGTTCTACCCACAGAGTGAGAATTCTATCCAGATAGATAGTGAGAGATGGATCCAGAGAGTGAGAATTCTATCCAGATAGATAATGAGAGTTCTACGCAGAGACTGAGAATTCTATCCAGATAGTGAGAGCTCTATCCAGATGGTGAGAATTCTATCCAGATAGTGAGAGTTCTATTCAGAGGGTGAGAATTCTATCCAGATAGATAGTGACAGTTCTATGCAGAGACTGAGAATTCTATCCAGATAGTGAGAGCTCTAACCAGATGATGAGAATTGTACCTAGACAGATAGTGAGAGTTCCATGCAGATGGTGAGAATTCTATCTAGATAGTGAGAGCTCTATCCAGATGTTGAGAATTCTACATAGACAGATAGTGAGAGTTCCATGCAGATGCTGAGAATTCTATCCAGACAGTGAGCGTTCTATCCAGAGGGTGAGAATTCTATCCAGACAGATAGTGAGAGTTCTATCCAGAGAGTGAGAATTCTATCCAGATAGTGAGAGTTGTATCCAGAGGGTAAGAATTCCATCCAGATACATAGTCAGAGTTCTATCCACAGAGTGAGAATTCTATCTAGATAGATAGTGAGAGTTATATACAGAGAGTTTCAATTCTATCCAGATAGTGAGAGTTGTATCCAGAGAGTGAGAATTCTATCCAGATAGACAGTGAGAGTTCTATCCAGATAGACAGTGAGAGTTCTATCCAGATAGTGAGTATTCTATCTAGATAGATAGTGAGAGTTTTATACAGTGAGTGAAAATTCTATCCAGATAGTGACAGTTCCATGCAGACGGTGAGAATTCTATCCAGAGAGTGAGAGTTCTATCTAGAGGGTGGGAATTCTATCCAGATAGATAGTGAGAGTTCTATGCAGAGATTGAGAATTCCATCCAGATAGTGAGAGCTCTATCCACATAGTGAGAATTCTACCTAGACAGATGGTGAGAGTTCCATGCAGATGGTGAGAATTCTATCCAGATAGTTAGAGTTCTATACAGATGGAGAGAATTCTACCCAGACAGATGGTGAGAGATCTATCCAGAGGGCGAGAATTCTATCTAGATAGATAGAGTTCTATCCAGAGAGTGAGAATTCTATTCAGATACTGACAGTTCTATTCAGATGGTGAGAATTCTATCCAGATAGTGAGTGCTATCCAGAGAGTGAGAATTATATCCAGATAGGTAGTGAGGGTTCCATCCAGAGAGTGAAAATTCTATCCAGACAGATAGTGAGAATTATATCCAGATAGGTAGTGAGGGTTCCATCCAGAGAGTGAAAATTCTATCCAGACAGATAGTGAGAATTCTATCCATATGGTGAGAATTCTGTCAAAATAGATAGTGAGAGCTCTACCCACAGAGTGAGAATTCTATCCAGATAGTGAAAGTTCTATTCAGATCGTGGGAATTCTATATATAGAGAGAGTGAGAGTTCTATCCAGAGAGTGAGTATTCTATCCACACAGTAAGAGTTCTATCCAGATGGTGGGAATTCTATCCAGATAGATAGTGAGAGTTCTACCCAGAGAGTGAGAATTCTATCCAGATAGATAGTGAGAATTCTATGCAGATGGTGACAAATCTATCCAGATAGTGAGAGTTCTACCCAGAGAGTGAGAATTATATCCAGATTGACAGTAAGAGTTCTACCTAGAGAGTGAGAATCCTATCCAGATTGTGAGAGATGTTTCCGGATGGTGAAAATTCTACCTAGACAAATAGAGTTCTATCCAGAGAGTGAGAATTCTACCTAGACAGATAGTGAGAGTTCTATCCACAGAGTGAGAATTCCATCCAGATAGATAGTAAGAGTTCTATCCAGACAGATAGTGAGAGTTCTATCCAAATAGTGAGTATTCTATCCAGACAGATAGTGAGAGTTCTATCCAGATGGTGAGAATTCTATCAAGATAGACAGTGAGAGTTCTATCCAGATGGTGAGAATTCTATCCTGACAGATAGTGAGAATTCTATCCAGAGACATAGAATTCTATCCAGATAGATAGTGAGAGTTCTATCCAGAGGGTGAGAATTCTATCCAGATAGTGACAGTTCTTTCCAGATACTAAGAGTTCTATCCGGAAAGATAGTGAGAGTTTTATCCAGAGAGTAGGAATTCTATCCAGTTAGTGATAGTACTATTCAGATGGGAATTCTCTCTAGATGAATAGCGAGAGTTCTATCTAGAGAGTGAGAATTCTATGCAGATAGTGAGAATTCTATCCAGATGGTGAGAATTCTATCCAGATAGATAGTGAGCGTTCTATCCAGATTGTGAGAATTCTATCTAGCTATATAGTGAGAATTCTATCCCGATGGTGAGAATTCTATCCAGATAGTGAGTGCTATCCAGAGAGTGAGAATTATATCCAGATAGGTAGTGAGAGTTATATCCAGAGAGTGAAAATTCTATCCAGATAGTGAGAGTTATATCCAGAGAGTGAGAATTCTATCCAGATAGATAGTGAGAGTTCTATCCATATGGTGAGAACCCTATCAAGATAGATAGTAAGAGTTCTACCCACAGAGTGAGAATTCTATCCAGATGGTGAGAAATCTATCCAGATAGTGAAAGTTCTATACAGACAGTGAGAATTCTATCCAGATTGATAGTAAGAGTTCTATCCAGAGAGTGAGAATCCTATCCAGATTGTGAGAGTTGTTTCCAGATGGTGAAAATTCTACCTAGACAGAGAGTGAGAGTTCTATCCAGAGAATGAGAATTCTATCCAGACAGTTAGTAAGAGTGCTAACCAGATTATCAGAATTCTATACAGATAGATAGGGAGAGTTCTACCAAGAGACTTAGAATTCTACCCAGATCGTGAGAGTTCTATCCAGATGGTGAGAATTCTATCCAGACAGATAGTGAGAGTTCTATCCAGAGAGTGAGAATTCTATTCTATCCAGATAGATAGGGAGAGTTCTACCAAGAGACTTAGAATTCTACCCAGATCGTGAGAGTTCTATCCAGATGGTGAGAATTCTATCCAGACAGATAGTGAGAGTTCTATCCAGAAAGTGAGAATTCTATTCTATCCAGTTAGATAGTGAGAATTCTCTCCAGATGGTGAGAATACTATCCATATAGTGAGAGTTGTTTCCAGGTAGTAAGAGTTCTATCCAGAAAGATAGTGAGAGTTTTATTCAGAGTAAGAATTCTATCCAGTTAGTGAGAGTTCTATCTAGATGGTGAGAATTCTATCCAGACAGATAGCGAGAGTTCTATCCAGAGAGTGAGAATTCTATTCAGATAATGAGAGTTCTATACAGATGGTGATAATTCTCTCCATATAGATAGTGAGAGTTCTATCCAGAGAGTGAAAATTCTATCCAGATACACAGTAAGAATTCTATCCAGAGAGTGAGAATTCTATCCAGATAGATAGTGAGAGTTCTATCCAGATGGTGAAAATTTTATCCAGATAGATAGTGAGACTTCTACCCAGAGAGTGGGAATTCTATCCAGATAGTGAGAGTTCTACCCAGATGGTGAGAATTCTATCCAGATAGTGAGCGTTCTCTCCAGAGAGTGAGAACTCTTCTATCCACATGGTGAGAATAACCATGAGAGAATAACCTCTATCCAGAGGTGAGAACTCTGGATAGAGTGAGAACTCTGGATAGAGGTTATGGTGAGAATAACCTCTATCCAGAGGTTGAGAATTCTATCCAGACAGATAGTGAGAGTTCCATCCAGAGAGAGAATTCTATCCAGATTATGAGAGTTCTATCCAGACAGGTAGTGAGAGTTCTATCTAGAGTGAGAATTCTATCCAGATAGTGAGAGTTCTATCCAGAGGGTGAGAACTCTATCCAGATAGCAGGAGTTCTATCCAGAGAACTCTATCCAATTTGATATTCTATATTTCTGGATAGAGAATTCTCTGGATAGAATTCTATCTTGATAGAATTCTCACTCTCTGGATAGAACTCTCACTATCAATATCAGAAAGATAGACTATCAAGATAGAATTCTATCCAGAGAGTGAGAATTCTATCAAGAACTCTGACTATCTATCTGGATATAATTCTAACCCTCTAGATATAACTCTCCCTATCTGGATAGACTTCCCACTCTAGATAGAACTCTCGCTCTCTATCTTGATAGAATTCTTACTCTGTGGATAGAACTCTCAATATCTATCTGGATAGAACTCTCACTGTATATCTGGATAGAATTCTCACGCTCTGGATACAACTCTCACTACCTATCTGGATAGAATTCTTAGTATTTGGATGGAAGTCTCACTATGTGTCTGGATAGAATTCCCTCTCACTATATCTGGATAGAATTCTTAGTATCTGGGTGGAACTCTCACTATGTGTCTGGATAGAATTCCACACCCTCTGGATAGAACTCTCACTATCTATCTGGATAGAATTATCACTCTCTGGATAGAACTCCCACTATCTGTCTCGATAGAATTCTCACTCTGTGGATAGAACTCTGACTATCTATCTGGACAGAATTTTCACCCTCTGGATAGAATTCTCATTATCTGGATAGAATTCTCACTCTAGATAGAACTCTCACTATCTATCTGGATAGAATTCTCACCATCTGGATAGAACTCTCACTATCTGTCTGGATAGAACTCTCAGTATCTATCTGGATAGAATTCTCACTCTCTGGATAGAACTCCTGCTATCTGGATAGAATTCTCACCCTCTGGATAGAACTCTCACTGTCTGGATAGAATTCTCACCATCTGCATGGAACTGTCACTATCTGCCTGGATAGAATTCTTACCGTCTGGATAGAGCTCTCACTATCTGGATAGAATTCTCAGTCTCTGCATAGAACTCTCACTGTCAATCTAGATAGAATTGTCACTCTCTTCATAGAACTCTCACTATATTTCTGCACAGAATTCTCATTCTCTTGATAGATCCTTCACTATCTGCCTGGATAGAATTCTCACCCTCTGGATGGAACTCTCAGTGTCTGGATCGAATTCTCACCATCTGGATGGAACTCTCACTATCTATCTCGATAGAATTCTCAACCTCTGGATAGACCTCTCACTATCTATCTGGATAGAATTCTCACTCTCTGGATAAAACTCTCACTATCTGTCTGGATAGAATTCTCACCATCTGGATAAAACTCTATCTGTCTGGTAGAATTCTCACCATCTGCATAGAACTCTCACTGTCTGGATAGAATTCTTACTCTTCTATCCACATGGTGAGAATTCTATCCAGATAGTAAGAGTTCTATCCAGGGGCAAGAATTATGTCCAGATTGAGAGTGAGAATTCTATCCACGGAGTGAGAATTCTTTCCAGACAGATAGTGAGAGATATATCCAGAGAGTGAGATTTCTATCCAGATAGATAGTAAGAGTTCAATCAAGAGCGTAAGAATTCTATTCAGATAGTGAGAGTTGTATCTGGATGGTGAAAATTCTATCTAGACAGGTGGTGAGACTTCTATCCAGATAGTCAGAATACTATCTGGATACATAGGGAGAGTTCTATGCTGATGGTGAGTATTCTATCCAGATAGATAGCGAGAGTTCTATCCAGAGAGTGAGAATTCTATCCAGATAGTGAGAATTCTACCAAGAGAGTGAGAATGCTACTGAGACAGTGAGAGTTCTATCAAGATGGTGAGAATTCTTTTATTTTATTTTATTTTATTATTATTATACTTTAAGTTTTAGGGTACATATGCACAATGTGCAGGTTAGTTACATATGTATACATGTGCCATGCTGGTGTGCTGCACCCATTAACTCGTCATTTAGCATTAGCTATATCTCCTAGATGGTGAGAATTCTATCCAGATAGATAGTGAGAATTCTATCCAGATGGTGAGAATTCTATCCAGATACTGAGAGTTCTTTCCAGGTAGTAAGAGTTCTATCCAGAAAGATAGTGAGATGTTTACCCAGAGCGTAAGAATTCTATCCAGTTAGTGAGAGTTCTATCTAGATGGTGAGAATTCTATCCAGACAGATAGCGATAGCTCTAACCACAGAGTAAGAATTCTATTCAGATAGTGAGAGTTCTATCCAGAGGGTGTAAATTCTATCCAGATAGCTAGTGAGAGTTCTATCCAGAGAGTGAGAGTTCTATCCAGATAGATAGTGAGAGTTCTATCCAGAGAGTGATAATTCTACCCTGATAGTGAGAATTCTATCCAGATGGTGAGAATTCTATCCAGATAGTGAGAGTTCTTTCCAGATAGTAAGTTATATCCTCAAAGATAGAGTTTCATCCAGAGAGTAAGAATTGTATGCAGTTAGTGAGAGTTCTACTCATATGGTGAGAATTCTATCCAGACAGATAGCGAGAGTTCTATCTAGAGAGTGAGAATTCTAAGAATTCTATCAGATTGTGAGTGTTCTATCCAGATGGTGAGAATTCTATCCGGACAGATAGGGAGAGTTCTATACAGATTGTGCGAATTCTATCCAGATAGATAGTGAGAATTCTATCCAGATGGTGAGAATCCTATCCAGATAGTGAGTCCTATCCAGAGACTGAGAATTATATCCAGATAGGTGGTGAGAGTTCCATCCAGAGAGTGAGAATTCTAACCAGATAGATAGTGATAGTTCTATCCAGATGGTGAGAATTCTATCAAGGTAGATAGTGAGAGTTCTAACCAGGGAGTGAGAATTCTATCCAGATAGTGAGAGTTCTATCCAGATGCTGAGAATTCTATCCAGATAGATAGTCAGAACTCTATCCAGAGAGTGACAATTCTATCCAAATAGTTAGTGAGAATTCTATTCCAATGTTGAGAAATCTATCCAGATAGTGAGAGTTCTATAGAGAGTGAGAATTCTATCCAGATTGATAGTAAGACTTCTATCCAGATTGTGAGAATTCTATCCAGATAGATAGTGAGAGTTCTACCAAGAGAGTGAGAATACTACCCAGATAGTGAGAGTTCTATCCAGATGCTGAGAATTCTATCCAGACAGATAGTGAGAGTTCTATCCAAAGAGTGAGAATTCTATCAAGATAGATAGTGAGAATTCTATCCAGATGGTGAGAAATCTAGCCAGATACTGAGAGTTCTTTCCAGGTAGTAAGAGTTCTATCCAGAAAGATAGTGAGATTTTTACCAAGAGAGTAAGAATTCTATCCAGTTAGTGAGAGTTCTATCTAGATGGTGAGAATTCTATCCAGACAGATAGCCAGAGTTCTATCCAGAGAGTAAGAATTCTATTCACATAGTGCTAGTTCTATCCAGAGAGTGAGAATTATATCGAGGTACATAGTGAGAGTTCTATCCAGAGAGTGATAATTCTATCCAGATAGATAGTGAGATTTCAATGCAGATGGTGAGAATTCTATCCAGATAGATAGTGAGAGTTCTACCCAGAGAGTGAGAATTCTATTCCAGTAGTGAGAGTTCTATGCAGATGGTGAAATTTCTATCCGGATAGTGAGAATTATGTCCACTATCCGGATAGTGAGACATAGTGTCCACTATCTGGAGAGTGAGAATTCTATCCAGATTGTGAGAGTTCTATCCAGAGGGTGATAGTTCTATCCAGAAAGATAGTGAGAGTTCTATCCAGAGAGTAAGAATTCTATCCAGATAATGAGAGTTCTATCCAGATGGTGAGAATTCTACCAGACAGACAGTGAGAGTTTTATCCAGATGCTGAGAATTCTATCCAGACAGATAGAGTTTTATCCAGAGAGTGAGAATTCTATCCAGATAGATAGTGAGAGTTCTATCCAGATGGTGAGAATTCTATCCGCAATGATAGTGAGAGTTCTATCCACAGAATGGGAATATGATCCAGACAGATAGTGAGAGATCTACCCAGAGAATGAGAATTCTATCCAAATAGTGAGACTTCTATCCAGATAGATAGTGAGAATTCTCCCCAGATGGTTAGAATTCTATACAGGGAGTGAGCATTCTTTCCAAGTAGTAAGAGTTCTGACAAGAAAGATAGTGAGATGTTTATCCAGAGAGTAAGAATTCTATCCAGTCAGTGAGAGTTCTATCTAGATGGTGAGAATTCTATCCAGACAGATAGCGAGAGCTCTATGTAGACAGTGAGAATTCTATCTAGATAGGGAGAATTCTACCCAGTTGGTGAGAATTATTTCCATATAGATAGTGAGGGTTCTATCCAGAGAGTGAGAATTCTATCCCGATACATAGTGATAATTCTATCCAGATGGTGAGAATTCTATCCGGATAGTGAGAGTTCTATCCAGAGAGTGAGAATTATATCCAGATATATAGTGAGAGTTCTATCCAGAGAGTGAGAATTCTATCCAGATAGACAGTGAGAGTTCTATGCAGAGAGTGAGAATTCTATCCAGATTGTTAGAGTTCTATCCAGAGGGTGAGAATTCTATACAGACAGATAGTGACAGTTCTATCCAGAGGGTGAGAATTCTATACAGCAGATAGTGAGAGTTCTATCCAGAGAGTAAGAATTCTATCCAGATAGTGAGAGTTCTATCCAGAGGGTGAGAATTCTATCCAGAGAGATTGTCAGAGTTCTACCCAGATGGTGACAATTCTATCCAGATAGCGAGAGTTCTATCCAGATAGGTAGTGAGAGTTCTATCGAGACACACAGTGAGAGTTCTCTGCAGATGGTGAGAATTCTATCCAGATAGTAAGACTTCTATCGAGAGAGTGAGAATTCTAACCAGATAGATAGTGAGAGTTCTATCCAGAGGGTGAGAGTTCCGTCCAGGAAGATAGTGACAGTTCTATCCAGAGTGTAAGAATTCTATCCAGATAGTGAGAGTTCTATCCAGATCATGAGAATTCTACCAGAGAGTGAGAGTTTTATCCAGATGGTGAGAATTCTATCCAGACAGATAGTGAGAGTTCTATCCAGAGAGTGAGAATTTTATCCAGACAGATAGTGAGAGTTCTATCCAGAGGGTGAGAATTCTGTCCAGATAGATAGTGAGAGTTCTATCCAGAGGATGATAATTCTATCCAGATACTCAGAGTTCTGTCCAGAGGGTGAGAATTCTATCCACATTGCTAGTGAGAGTTCTATCCAGAGAATAAGTATTCTCTCCAGATAATGAGAGACCTATCCAGAGAATGAGAATTCTATCCAGATAGTGAGAGTTCTATCCAGAGAGTGAGAATTCTATCCAGATAGTGAAAGTTCTAACTAGATGGTGAGAATTCTATCCAGACGGATAGTGAGAGTTTTATCCAGCAAGCGAGAATTCTATCCAGATATATAGTGAGAGTGCTATCCAGAGGGTGATAATTTTATCAAGATAGATAGTGAGAGTTCTATCCAGATAGTGAGAATTCTATCCAGATAGTGAGAGTTCTATCTGGATGGTGAGAAATCCTTCTAGATAGTGAGAGTTCTATCCAGAGGGTGAGAATTCTATCCAGATTGATAGTGACAGTTCTATCCACAGAGTGAGAATTCTTTCCAGACAAATAGTGAGAGATCTATCCAGAGAGTGAGAATTCTATCCAGATAGATAGTGAGAGTTCTATGCAGAGTGAGAATTCTATCCAGATAGTAAGAGCTCTATCCAGATAGATAGTGAGAGTTCTATGCAGAGTGAGAATTCTATCCAGATAGTAAGAGCGCTATCCAGATGGTGAAAATTCTATCTAGACAGATAGTTAGAATCTCGTGCATGCAGATGGCGAGAATTCTATCCAGATAGTGAGAATTCTATCCAGAGGGTGAGAATTATATCCAGACAGAGAGTGAGAGTTGTATCCAGAGTGTGAGAATTCTATCCAGATAGTGAGAGTTGTATCCAGAGGGAGAGAATTCTATCCAGATAGACAGTCAGAGTTCTATCCACAGAGTGAGAATTCTATCCAGACATTTGGTGAGAATTCTATCCAGACAGTGAGAATTCTATCCAGAAAGTTCTGAGAGTGAGAGTTCTATCCAGACAGATAGTGAGAGTTCTATCCAGATGGTGAGAATTCTATCCAGATAGATAGTGAGAGTTCCACCCAGATTTTGAGAATTATATCCAGACAGAGAGTGAGACTTCTATCCAGAGACTAAGAATTCTATCCAGATAGACAGTGAGAGTTGTTGTATCCAGAGGGCGAGAATTCTATCCAGATAGTGAGAGTTCTATCTAGATAGATATTGAGAGTTCTATCCGGAGTGTGAGAATTCTATCCAGATAGATAGTGAGAGATCTATCCAGAGAGTGGGAATTCTATCCAGATAGATAGTGAGAGTTCTATCCAGAGTGAGAATTCTATCCAGATAGTGAGAGTTCTACCCAGACGGTGAGAATTCTATCCAGATAGTGAGAGTTCTAACCAGAGTGTGAGAAATCTATCCAGACAGGTAGTGAAAGTTCTATCCAGAGAGTGGGAATTCCATCCAGATAGATAGCGAGAGTTCTATACAGAAAAATAATGAGAGTTCTATCCAAATGGTGAGTATTCTATCCAGACAGATAGAGTTCTATCCAGATGGTGAGAATTCTAACGAGATAGATAGTGAGAGTACTATTCAGAGAATGACAATTCTATCCAGATTGTGAGAGTTCTGTCCAGATATATAGTGAAAGTTCTATCCAGAGACAGAGAATTCTATCCAGATAGATAGTGAGAATTCTATCCAGATGTTGAGAATTCTATCCAGATAGTGAGAGTTCCTCCCAGTTAGTAAGAGTTCTATCAAGAAAGATAGTGAGAGTTTTATCCAGAGAATAAGAATTCTATCCAGTTAGTGAGAGTTCAATTCAGATGGTGAGATTTCTATCCAGACAGATAGTGAGAGTTCTATCCAGAGAGTGAGAATTCTAACCAGATAGTGAGAGTTCTGTCCATATGTGAGAATTCTATCCAGACAAATAGTGAGAGTTCTATCTAGATGTTGAGAATTCTATCCAGATAAATAGTGAGAGTTCCACACAGAGAGTGAGAATTCTCTCCAGATAGTGAGAGTTCTATCCAGATGGTGAGAATTCTATCCAGATATATATTGAGAGATCTATCTAGAGAGTGAGAATTCTATAGATAGATAGTGAGAATTCTATCCAGATGGTGAGAAATCTACCCAGATAGTGAGAGTTCTATCCAGAGAGTGAGAATTATATCCAGATTGATTGTAAGACTTCTATCCAGAGATAGCGAATTCCATACAGATTGTGAGAGTTGTTTATGGATGGTGAAAATTGTATCTAGACAGGTAGTGAGAGTTCTAACGACAGAGTGGGAATTATATCCAGACAGATAGTTGGAAATCTATCCTCAGATGTTGAGAATTCTATCCAGATAGTGAGAGTTCTCTCCAGGTAGTAAGAGTTCTATCCTGAAAGATAGTGAGAGTTTTGTCCAGACAGTAAGAATTCTACCATTTAGTGAGAGTTCTATCTAGGTGGTGAGAATTCTATCCAGACAGATAGCAAGAGTTCTATCGAGAGAGTGAGAATTCTATCCAGATAGTGAGGATTCTATCCAGATGTTGAGAATTCTTTCCATATAGATAGTGAGGATTCTATCCAGATGTTGAGAATTCTTTCCATATAGATAGTGAGGGTTCTTTCCAGAGTGAGAATTCTATCCAGAGAGATAGTGAGAGTTCTACATAGAGTGAGGATTCTATCCAGATAGTGAGAGTTCTATCCAGAGAATGAGAATTCTATCCAGATAGATAGTGAGAGTTCTATCCAGATGCTCAGAGTTCTATCGAGGAAGACGAGAGAGTTCTATCCAGAGAGTAAGAATTCTATGCAGATAGTGAGAATTCTACACAGATGGTGAGAATTTTATCCAGACCGATAGTGAGAGTTCTGTCCAGATGGTGAGAATTCTATCCAGACAGATAGTTAAGAGTTTTATCCAGAGAGTGAGAATTCTGTCCAGATAGATAGTGAGAGTTCTATCCAGAGAGTGAGAATTCTATCCCGATAGATAGTGAGAGTTCTATCAAGAGAGTGTGAATTCTATTCAGATAGATAGTGAGAGTTCTATCTAGAGAGTGAAAATTCTAACCAGACAGATAGAATTCTATGCAGATAGTGAGAATTCTATCCAGACAGATAGTGAGAGTTATATCCAGAGAGTGAGACTTCTATCCAGGTAGATAGTGCGAGTTCTATCCAGAGGGTGAGAATTCTATCCAGAACGACACTGAGAGTTCTATCCAGAAAGTAAGAATTCTATCCAGATAGTGAGAGTTCTATCCAGATGGTGAGAATTCTACCAGACAGATAGTGAGAGTTTTATCCAGAGAGTGAGAATTCTATCCAGATAGATAGTGAGCGTTCTATCCAGAGGGTGAGATCCTATCCAGATAGACAGTGAGAGTTTTATCTAGAGTGAGAATTCTATCCGGATGGTGAGAATTCCATCCAAATAGATAGTGAGAGTTCTATCCAGAAAGTGAGAATTATATCCAGATAGAGAGAGAGTTCTACCCAGAGAGTGAGAATTCTATCCGGATAGATAGAGAGTTCTATTCAGATGGGAAAATTGTATCCAGATAGGGAGAGTTCTATCTACATGGGGAGAGTTCTATCCAGATAGAAAGTGAGATTTCTATCCAGAAAGTGAGAGTTCTCTTCCCACACAGTGAGAGTTTTATACACATGGTGAGAGTTCTATCCAGATAGTGAGAGTTCTATCCAGATGGTGAAAATTCTATCCAGTTATTAACAGTTCTATCTAGACAGTGAGAATTCTATCCAGACAGGGAGTGAGAGTTCTATCCACAAAGAGAGTGAGAGTTCTATCTAGAGAGTGAGAATTCCATCCAGATATTGAGAGTTCTGTCAGGATGGAGAGAATTCTATCCAGACAGATAGTCAGAGTTCTATCCATAGGGTGAGAATTCTATTCAGATAGATAGTGAGAGTTCTATCCAGAAAGTGAGAACTCTATCCAGATACATAGTGGGAGTTCTACCCAGAGTGTGAGACTTCTATACAGATAGTTAGAACTGTATCCAGAGGGTGAGAATTCTAGCAAGCTAGAAAGTGAGAGTTCTATCCAGAGAGTGAGAATTCTATTCAGATAGTGAGAGTTCTATCCAGATGGTGAGAATTCTATCCAGATAGATAGTGAGAGTTCTATCCAGAGAGTCATAATTCTATCCCGAGAGTGAGAGATCAATACACATGGTGAGAATTCTATCCAGACAGATAGTGAGAGTTCTATACAGTGAGTGAGAATTCTATCCGGATATATAGTGAGAGTTCTATCCATAGAGGGAGAATCCCATCCAGATAGATAGTGAGAGTTCTATCCAGAGAGTGAGAATTATATTTAGATAGTGAGAGTTCTATCCAGAGAGTGAGAATTCTATCTAGATAGTGAGAGTTCTATCCTGATGGTGAGAATTTTATCCAGACAGTGAGAGTTCTATCCTGATGGTGAGAATTCTATCCAGACAGATAGTGAGATTTCTATCCAGAGAGTGATAATTCTATCTAGATAGATAGTGAGAGTTCTCTCCGGAGGGTGAGAACTGTATCCAGAAAGATAGCGAGAGTTCTATCCAAAGACTGAGAATTCTTTCCAGATAGTGGGAGTTCTATCCAGATAGTGAGAATTCTATCCAGAGAGTGACAGTCCTATGCAGAGGGAGAGAATTCCATCCAGATAGATAGTGAGAGTTCTGTCCCCAGAGTGAGAATTCTATCCAGATAGACAGTAAGAGATCTATCCAGAGAGTGAGAATTCTATCCAGATAGTGAGAGTTCTATCCAGAGAGTGAGTATTCTATCTCGATAGATAGTGAGAGTTATATACAGAGAGTGAGAATTCTATGCAGATAGTGAGAGTTCTATCTAGATGGTGAGAATTGTATTGAGATAGTGAGAGTTCTATTCAGAGGGTGACAATTATATCCAGATAGATATTGAGAGTTCTATCCAGAGAATGAGAATTCTATCCAGATTGTGAGAGTTCTATCCAGATGGTGAGAATTCTCACTGAAAATTAATAACTTGGCCTCCCAGGCACCCTGCCGAAAGCAGGAGAATGTCTGGCTGGAGGGTTCTAGGGACTGACCAACTTCAGGTAGATTTCTCACTGACCCCTTGGTCGGCTGCTCTGCCCCAGGAGGGAGACAGCACACTTGGCTGTAGACCCAATCTGATCAGCCCCTGCCTGCTAAATCCCAGGGATGCTAACCTGTAGGGAGCACCAGGCAACCCCACACCACAGCTGTCCTCTTGCAGTGCCTCTGCCTTCTACCTCCAAGGCCCTGGCAATGCCAGAAAAGGCAAACTGAGCCCAGCCACAGCCAGGATCTCCCTATACCCAGCTCAGTCTAGGACCATGCATGCCTGCCCACCCTCCCTTCATTCCTTCCCCAGAACCTTGGCTTGGCTAGAGGTTCCCCACTCCTCTCTCTTCCCCTTCCCTCCTCCCATATCCTTTTTTTTTTTTTTTTTTTTTTTTGAGATGGAGTCTCACTCTATCGCCCAGACTGGGGTGCAGTGGCACAATCTCAGCTCACTGCAAACTCTGCCTCTCAGGTTCAAGCAATTCTCGTGCCTCAGCCTCCCAAGTAGCTGGTACTATAGGCATGTGTCACACACCCAGCTAATTCATGTATTTTTATTAGAGACAGAGTTTCACCATGTTGGCCAGGCTGGTCTCAAACTCCTGACCTCATGTGATCTGCCTGCCTCAGCCTCTGAAAGTGCTGGGATTACAGGCGTGAGCCACTGCACCCGGCCCTTCCTCCCATTTTCATAACACATCTCAAGACAAGATAATGTCTAGGTGGGGTCTTATAAACCATGATGTGGCCCCCTAGTGTGCAGCACTGTAGCTCAAAACATCAGATTTTTGGGTACCCCAGGCCCCGCGTAGCTCTTGCATCCCAGGTTGGTGAGAGGTTCCTGCCCCAGGGCTCGCAGGCCAGAGCCCCTTCCAATAACAATATAAAATGTAAAAAAGAGTTTTCAGGTCTGCTGTGGACACTTGACTTCCGGTAACCCCTCTCTGGGGTTACTTTAAATTATTCCCCGATGGCCAGGTTGGCAGGTGCCTTTTGGCCCCTATTCTGGGGATGGCTGGCCTGAGGATGACACACCGTCAGGAAGCCAGGCTGCCACCTGAGCACAGGGAGGGAGGTGACCTTTCTGTGAGTTCATGCAGAATGTGAGTACAGAGGGCGAGGGGTGGCCTGTCCTCCTGGGGGAAGGATGGTGGAGATCTTGGGACACTAGGAGGAGGGTGTGGGCTGCTGGACGAGGAGTCACAGCCAGGGCTGGGCACCAGTCCCAGTTCTGTGCCTTACAACTGTGCTGGAACAGGTGTTTAGCTCTGCAGGCTCCAGGCTTCTCATCTGTAAAGATGGAGATGGCCTTGGCCTGGCCGGGGCTTGAGAGTCAAACAGGAGACCCTTTGAGCCTGGCATGTTTGGGCCCCATGTTTGCCTTCAAGGAGATGATTGTCCTGTTTACTGGTGGGGTCCTTGCTACAGTTTGCCACCCTGGGTGGAAGCTGGGGGCTCAGGCGACCTATAGCATAAGCCATGACAGCTGTCTCCCTGGGACCTGGTACAACCATGACACCTGTCCAGCAGCCATGCCCTTCCTCAGCACTCAGGATTTCAGGCCAGGTACCTGGGAAGGCAACTGTCCCCTGCAGAATGAAGGAAGCGGCTCATGCTCCCTGAGTGTAATATGCTGGGTGTTCAGGACCCAAGCAAAGGGCAAGCCTGGGGCTGCCAGAGCAATTTTCATATCTAGAGATTCCCTGGCCAAGGCCACCACCCTGGGCCCCCCTCTGCCACCCTGCACCTTCAGGCTCCCTGCCACTGTGGGAACACCAGGGCATGTTTTAAGATCTGGTGACTTCTTGACCTTAAAGGTTGTTTCCTTACCGAGTCTGAATAAAGACTCTGATATTTATTGATCCCCACCCTCTTGAATTCCATGCCCTCCCATCTTTGGAGTTTGCAAGTTTCTAATCTATCATGCACAGAAGGGTAGCTCTTTATCAGAAGCTTCTATTTCCAGGCCCTCATTTCTAGCATTTGATACCTGGCAAACCACCCCATGTTCTTCCCCATCGTTGCTCCTCCTCTCCTGAAACCTCTGGGAGTTTCTCCCCTGAATCTTTCCAGCAAGCTTGGGCAGGGTTTAAGCATCGGGGAGGCCCTGTGTGCCAGGGCCCTGGCTGCTGGCCTTGGGGACTCACCATAGAAGTCAGCAGGATTGCTGTAGCGAGGACAGGGGTAGCCGATGGCTGTGAAATACTGGACCATGTGCTGGGCCGCCCCTAAGTAGATGGGGGTGCCAGACGTCATCAGGAGGACCAGATCAAACAGCCTGAAGATGTCAGAGCGAGGCTGGTGGAGGGAGATGAGCACCAGCCGGTTGCCTTTGGCCAGCCTGGACAAGGTCTTCACCAGGTTGTGGGCTGTGAAGCTGTCGAGCCCAGAGGTGGGTTCGTCGAGAATAAGGATTCCTTTCCAACACAGAGAGGAGCCTGGTGAGTCGGTGGGGCTCTGGCCAGACCAAGCCAAGCCTGAGGGGACCACACAGGTCCCTCTGCCCCCATCTGCCCCCCAGGCCCTCACCTGGGTTCCACAGGAGCTGCACCCCAATGCTGACTCTCCTGCGCTCACCCCCCGACAACCCCCGCACGTACATGTTGCCCACGCGGGTGTCAGCGCACTGCCTAAGCCGCAGCTCCGCGATCACGTCCTCCACCTGTGGGCCAGAAGGAGCTTTGAGGCCACCTCAGGGGCCTCCTTCAGGGCTGGACACATTGTGACCCCAAGGATAAAGGCACCCGCTCCTCCGGCTGGGTTTGAAAGTGAAGGGAGACAGCTCCAGCACTTGAGTTCCAAGCTGCAACATTGGTTCCCCTGATTCTTTCCACAGGTCCCGAGTGGCCTCGACGTGCTGGGCATGGTGCCCTGTGTTAGGAACGTGGCAGTGTATTGGGGACCATGGCTCTCTACCCACATGGAGGCCCAGAAAACACACAAACAAATACACTCATCCCACATCTTGACAAGTGCAGTGAAGGGAACCAATGGGCTGAGCTAGCTTCTGGCGGGCTGTGGGGTTTGAAAGGAGGGTGGAGGGCGGGCTGCAGCCCAGGGCTGGCGGAAGGCAAGCTGAGTTGTTGAAACTCGACCTGCGGCTGGGTCCTGAGGCAAGGCAGCAGGGGAGGAGCGGGGCATGGACACTGTGGCTTCTTGGACCTGGGGGTCACCACTGGGGCCAGTTAGTTACCCTTTTGTCACGCTGGGCCTGGGAGAAGGTTCTGGGCAGCCGCATCTGGGCAATGAAGGCCAAGGTCTCTCGCACGGTCAAGTTGGGGAGCAGCTGGTTGTGCTGGCGCACGTGGGCCACACACTTCCTCACCAGCTGAGGCGAGCTGGGCTGCCCATTGATCCAGATCTGGCCTGACTTGATCTTGCCGCCGTGACCTCGGCCAGTGATCACATCCAGCAAGGAGGCTCTCCCACAACCTGCAAAGCCACCAGGGATATCCCTGAGAGCAGAGCTTCTGTGGGGGCCAGTCTGTCAGCCACTGCTCCCCATACACTCTCCAGGACCCTGGACTACTCTGTCCATGCAGATGTGACCAGCCCCTAGAGAGGTGGCATAGTCCCTGGACCTAGATGGGGTGGGCCCAGGACATGGAGCTCCAAGCCTTCTGTCTGCAGCCAACGTGAGCACCCCTGTGGGGCTGCGAGGCATGATGGCGCTGGGGGTTCAGGCCAGGCCAGCCAGTGGTGGCCTGACAGGAGAAGGCTAGAGTCCTAGATGCCACAGGGCCAGCTGGTGCCTGGAGCATTTCTCCCCTCCTGCCACCCACCAAGGCCCTTTCTCCCCAAGGCAGGCTGGTGTTAACATAACTATTTCTGGTTGGCAAACATGCCAGCAATGTCTCATTATTCAATGTCGGTTGGCTCAGAAGCTGGCTTTGTGAGGACTAATTTGGAGCATTTATAGAGTGTCTTTTAAAAATGCAAAACCAAATCTATTTTGAGAAATAATGGAGAAAAAAATAGAGAAATAATAGAAGTGGAAACGATTTAAAACTATAGCACAGTGTACATATATGTTCTGACTGTATCTACACCCATCTCTCTTCTTTTCATCAGTGGTACTTTTACTTTTTCTTTTTTTTTTTTTGAGTCAGAGTCCCACTCTGCTGCCCAGGCTGGAGTGCAATGGTGTGATCTCAGCTCACTGCAATCTCTGCCTCCCGAGTTCAAGCAATTCTCCCTGCCTCAGCCTCCTGAGTAGCTGGGATTACAGGCGCTACCATGCCCGGCTAATTTTTGTATTTTTAGTAGAGACAGGGTTTCGCCACGTTGGCGAGGCTGGTCTTGAACTCCTGACCTCAGGTGATCTACCCGCCTCGGCCTCCCAAAGTGCATCAGTGGTATTTTTAATACTCTTTTTTAAAAAAAGATTCACCTAACTGAGGGTGGAGGATGGGAGGAGGGAGAGCAGGAAAAAACACTTGGGTACAAAGCTTACTACCTGGGTGATTAAATAATCTGTACAACAAAACCCCGTGACACTAGTTTACCTATATAACAAACCTACTTGTGCATCCCCAAACCTAAAATAAAAGTTAAAAAAAGATTCATTGCACTCAAGTTAACAGCACCCTCTTCTGAATGATGTACTAATTATTATTGATTTGAGAAAGTAAGCATCAGATTGGATCTAGTTTCCAAAAACTTTCGGTGAGGCTCTGTCTGTGACAGCTGTTCAAGCTGTGAATGCGGATTGGGCTCAGGCTCAGAACATCTTCCTACCGTGGAGCTAGGAATGAGCTCTTTCCACTCCCGCAGATGGAGTGTTTTCTGCTTGTTTGCTTGTTTGTTTTGGAGATGGGGTCTCCCTCTGTGGCCCAGGCTGGAGTGCGGTGGCGTGATCTCAGCTCACTGCAGCCTCTACCATCCAGGTTCAAGAGATTCCCCTGCCTCAGCCTCCTGAGTAGCTGGGATTACAGGCACCTGCCACCGTGCCTGCCACCACACCCGCCACCACACCCAGCTAATTTTTGTATTTTTAGCAGAGACCGGGTTTCACCATGTTGGCCAGGCTGGTCTCGAACCCCTGACCTCAGGTGATCCGCCTGCCTCGACCTCCCAAAGTGCTGGGATTACAGACGTGAGCCACCGTGCCCGGCCCCAGATGGAGTTTTGATCTCCTTACTGTATATTCCTTTTGGAGAGCAGGTTTTCCAAGTTGTGTTCAAACAGACTTGTCACAGGTTGAGCCAATACATATGTGATAAGTCCCTCCTGCTACACACTATGTGCTTCTTGCAGGAAGCCCCACAGCACCCAGTGCAAACCCCAAAAACCAAGAAGCTTCCTCACATGATCTTTCTGGTTACTGTGCAGAGGCTCTCAGGGTAGAAGGGGCCTGTGCACCACCTCTGGGTGTACCTCATTTAAGATCCCTGAGAACATGAGTGGAACAAAATAGCCAGGAGAGAAACCTGGGAGAGAAGCTTCAGAGCCAGGCTCCAGGGACACAGAGGACTTCACCAACATTCACAGGGACCACGGATTCCCACCCAGAAAGCAGGAAGGCCACGTTTTCTGAGCAAAACTTTGTGAGAGCGGTGGGGAGCCTTCCAATGGAGGATGCCTGTGGCATCTGGGGAGACTCTCTGATATGGTTTGGCTCTGTGTCCCCACCCGAATCTCATCCGAAATTGTAATCCCCACGTGTCGAGGGAGGGACCTGGTGGGAGGTGATTGGATCATAAAGGTAGATTTCCTCTATGCTGTTCTCATGATAGTGAGTGAGTTTAAAAAGTTTAAACTCTGATGGTTTAAAAGTTTTTGGCAGTTCCTCCCCTCATTCTTCTCTCCTGCCACCATGTAAGATGTGCCTTGCTTCCCCTTTGCCTTCCACCATGATTGTAAGTTTCCTGAGGCCTCCCCAGCCATGAGGAACTCTGAGTCAATTAAACCTCTTTTCTTTATAAGTTACCCAGTCTCAGGTAGTTCTTTAGAGCAGTGTGAAAACGGACTAATACACCTTCCATGAACTAAGACAAAACACCCACTGGCATTCAAGACCCTTATTCAATGGCTGGAACTCCAAATCAATAAATTCATCAATTGGAAACCACTTTTGGCATTGCTGAGAGTATAAAAGAAACTAAAATGCCCAGGGCTGCTTTCTTTTCTTTTCCTTTTTTTTTTTTTTTTTTTTTTAGACGGTGTTTTGCTCTTGCTGCCCAGGCTGGAGTGCAATGGTGCAATCTCAGCTCACTGCAACCTCCACCTCCAGGGTTCAAGCGATTCTCCCACATCAGCCTCCCAAGTAGCTGGGATTACAGGCACGTGCCACCACGCCCAGCTAATTTTTTGTATTTTTTTTTTAGTAGAGACAGGGTTTCACCATGTTGGCCAGGCTGGTCTCGAACTCCTGACCTCAGGTGATCCACTTGCCTCAGCCTCCCAAAGTGCTGGGATTACAGGCATGAGCCACCATGCCCAGCCTGGCTGTTTTCTTTGTATTTTAAAAATTATGGCCAGCGTTCTTTTGTGTATATGTTGGGCAGGGGGAGAGGGGGATGGCAGTAAAAGTCACAGGAAGTGTAGTCGATGAACCTTTCTAATAAATCATTTTAATAATTTCAGCTGCTCAGTTAAACTAAATTTGGCCTGAGACTGCCTGCATACTTTGAGTTCCCACAGAGCAAACTGCAAGCAAACTTAGTATGTAAACAAACTGCAACTTACCTTAGCAGTATATTCTCTCAAGACAGAGACTGGCTGAGACAAGTTGCTGAGTCTCAGCCAATCATGGCAGCCAAGCATCAGCCAATCACAGGCTACCGACTGATGAGCTCCTGTCCATACCCAACACCTGGTCACATCACCCTCAAATAAATAAGGTGAACACCCAACTGTAACCAATCAGCTATTTCTGTAGGGCACTTCCTTTTTCTGTCTATAAATACTGCCTGACCAAATTGCTTGGGGGAGCCTCTGAACTGGTCCTGTTTTTGAGTGCTACCAGATTCATTAATCACTATTTGCTCAGACAACTCTACTATTTATTTGTCTAAAGTTGTTTGTTGTTGTTTTGTTTTTTGTTTTTGTTTTTTTTACACAGGCAAGTAAACCTGAAGCCAAACAACACTGAATCTATAAACAACCAGGAGATGCTCGGTGCAGTGACTCATGCCTGTAATCCCAGCATTTTGGGAGGCCAAGGCAAGCAGATCACCTGAGGCCAGGAGTTGGAGATCAGCCTGGCCACCATGGCAAAACCACGTCTCTACAAAAAATACAAAAAAAAATTAGCCAGGCATAGTGGCACCCACCTGTAATCCCAGCTACTTGGGAGGCTGAGACATGAGACTCGCTTGAACCCAGGAGGAGGGGGTTGCAGTGAGCCGAGATCACACCACTGCAATCCAGCCTAGGCAACAGAGAGAGACTGCCTCAAATAAACAAAACCAAAAAAAAAAAAACAAAACAGGAGACTATTCAGTGTAATTTATTCATTCCTTTCTAAGAGACGGGATCGTGCTCTGTTGCCCAGGCTGGAGTGCAGTGGCGCGATCTCGGCTCACTGCAAGCTCCACCTCCCAGGTTCACGCCATTCTCCTGCCTCAACCTCCCAAGTAGCTGGGACTACAGGCACCCACCACGACACCCAGCTAATTTTTTGTATTTTTAGTAGAGACGGGGTTTCACCGTGATAGCCAGGACGGTCTCGATCTCCTGACCTCGTGATCTGCCCGCCTCAGCCTCCCAAAGTGCTAGGATTACAGGTATGAGCCACTGTGCCCGGCCAGGATCTACTTTTTTCTTATTTAGGTCAGGATTGCAGGGACAGGGACAGAGTGAGAGGGACTTCATGACTGTGATGCTGTTTCAGTTACAAAGTGCATTTATACATAAGATTTCATTTGATCTTTGGTTATACAGTAAACAGAACTTATCTACCAGACGGGTGTAAAAGTTTGGAGCAGAATGTTTAAAAAATTGAGTAATCTCTACCTCTGGAAATGATTAATTAAAAGATATAAAATGCTCTCTCCAGCACTATGTAAGGGTGTCCCAGGGAGAAATGCCTTGATCCGAGAATGATGAAACCAAAGTTCTAGTTCTAGCTCTGCATTAAATATGTGTCCTTACAAGAATCCCTCAATTTCTTTGGATTTGAGTCTCCTCATCTGTCAAATGGAGGGGAGTGTGTGTGTGTGTGTGTGTGTGTGTGTGCGCGCGCGCGTGCAGGAGGATACTGTAGACACACTGAGGAGTAGGGAGTTTGAACACCTTCCTCTGAAAATGCTTCCAAACTGGTAGGCAGAAAGAAAGGTGGAACATGATGAGAATGACCTCTGTTCCCCAAGCCCCCTTTCAGCTCAGACATTCTCTCATTTTAAATTTGGCCATGGAAATGACAATTTGAGGCACTCCAAGAACCTGGCTCTTGGCAGATGAGTGAAAGTTGTGCTAAGTAAGACGCTGGAGAGGCTGTCTGAGAGGTGAGAGTGTGGCAGGGGCTGTCTGGCCATAATCAGAATGTGATTGTGGAGGAACAACCTGAACCAATGCCCCTCATGGCTGGAGGAGTCTGAAAAGAACATTACACTCTGGAGCTGTTTGCTGATCTCTCCGTCCAGGTGTTAGCCAAAGTCAGATGCTCTGGCCACAGCCTCGGGTGGACAAGAGGCGCACTCATGACTCTTAACAACAGCACCTACCCTCAAGCCAGCAAATGGAGGAGCCAGGATTTGAGCCCAGGTCTGTCTGACCCAGAACCTGTGTTCTCAGCCATTCTGCTGTATTATTCTACTAGTCAGCAAAGAGCTCCATAAGAAGCATCCATTTGTCCAAAGGACCATTCTGTATCCCAGGAGAGAAACCATTGCCCAGCGATTTGCCTTTCCGGTACCTGAGCTCCCTATGATGGCCAGCATCTGCCCACTTCTCACTCTGAAGCTTAGGTTCTGGATGCCCAGCTCACAAGAATTCTGGCAGCTGGGAGATGTCCAGGGCATCTTGAACTGAGCCAGCTGCTCAAACCAAGGAACCTGAGAGGCCAGGTCCACCTGTGGGGAGATATCAGAAGGTTCCTTAGAGAGCTGAATGGTTCAGAGGGCTTCAGCAACTTCTGTTCAGCGTCTTCGTTCCCCAGGTGGCCCCTCTCCACAGAGGATATGTCCTCACCTACACACAATAGGCCCCAACCCAGGTTCTACCAAACACGGAAGCGGGACCCATGCTGAGAACCTGTAGCTGCTGTTTCCAGGTCTGAAGAAAAGAAGAATGAAAAGCATGTACAGGCCAGGCATGGTGGCTCATGCCTGTAATCTCAGCACTTTGGAAGGCTGAGGCAGGTGGATCACCTGAGGTCAGGAGTTTGAGACCAGCCTGGCCAACATGGTTAAACCCCGCCTCTACTAAAAATACAAAAATTAGCCAGGCGTGGTGGTGGTTGCCTGTAATCCCAGCTACTTGGGAGGCTGAGGCAGGAGAATCACTTGAATTTGGGAGGCAGAGACTGCAGTGAGCCAAGATTGCACCACTGCATCCCAGCCCGGGTGACAGAGTGAGACTCCATCTCAAAAAAAAAAGTAAGGAAAAAAGAAAATCATGTGCAATAGTGGTACAGAAATAAAAATAAAACACGAAGCAAAATGTCTTCACTTGATACTAGTAATTTACTAATAATTTATCAGATGTTTACTATGTGCAAGACATTGTGTTAATCACTTAACATCCATCACCTTATTCAATCCTCACTGCAAATCTATAACACAGATATGATCAGAATCCTTGTTTTACAGATGAGGCTCAGGGCAGTTAAGTAACTTGCTCAAGGTCACACAGCTGGTAAGTGGCAGAGCAGAGAAAGGCTCATTGGCTTGTCCCAACTCACACCCACAGGAAGCCAGACTCAGGCCTCTGAAGTTCACCATCCCAGACCCCACCATGTCCCATCTGGGTCCCTGGGGAGGTGTGGGAATATGGATCCTTGAATCTGACCAGGGGGTTCCTGGGTGCCTCTGAAAGGTCAGTCGTTGTCTTTGCACTCTGGATGTTTTATAAGCTCCAGGGATAGTACATTTTACAAAAAAAAAATTATATATATATACACACACACACACACACATATATATATAAAAACTAATGAAATCTGAATAAAGTCTGTAGTTAATAGCATTGTACATTGTTCATTTCTTAGTGTTCATAATTATACTATGGGTATGCAAGATGTTAACATTAGGGGAAGCTGGACAATGGGTATATGGAAACACTGTGTTATTTTTGCAATTTTTTCCAAAATCTAAAGTTAGTTATTTCAAAATATAGTTTTAAAAGAGTCCCAGAGACATTTTTCTATAGGTTCACGCATTTTGTTTTATGTTTATACAACAGTTTCATTCTCTTTTCAAGCCTCTCAACCTCCAGCTCTGATAGATGCCATTGATGACACCTATTGCACCTGACACGTGAGGCATCAATGTGGACTGGACTCTGTCCTTGGGGGCAGAGGGCCTGCAAGGTGGGCCCACCCTTTTATTTCCGCCCGGGGAATTTCCTGGCTGTCCCTGCCTGCTCCTCTCCCCTTGAACCCAGGCGTGCCTCTACCTGGTAGTTGAGGTCTCTGACCTCCAGGGTGTTGGGCTGGCCACTGTAGGTGAAGTACAGGCTGTTGTCACTTTCGGAGGAGAACAATCTATCCTGGAGGCCCTGTGGGAGACAGGAGAGATGAGGGGCTCCTTTAGAAGCTGCTGAGAACATAGGAGAAGACAAGGAGGAAACCAACAGGTGAGAGCAACTTCTTAGAGCCGACGTGGTTAAATCTCAAATTGGCAACAGACGGGATTGCACAGGTGGAACCTCAGGGCTTTGGGAAAATAGGAGTGCTGACAAGGGCCCGTCTCCTCTTCCCTTCAGAGAGAGGTTCGGGGCTTCTCCCGGGGCACCTTCCCAGAGAACCTCAACCTCAGGCTGGTGGAGCCTGAAGCCAAGCAGCTTCTGGTAAAGAGACCCAGACTCTGGACCGGAGAGGGTTCTATAAACAAACCTCTGTACTCTGAGAAGACCTGACTGGAGTGGGCAAACTCTTTGCCTTTAACTTTCTCTTCCCTGCAGCTGGCTTAATATCTCCTGATGCCAAACAGACATGACACATGCAGCATGTGAGAGGGAAGCAGCTGTTGAGAGTTAATGCCCAATATTCATGAAGACACCACCCTGAGAAAAGTTCTAACCAACATCTTAGTCCTCACTAACATCTGGCATACTTCTCCTCATATCTGATTTTGATGAAGAGTTCATGCAACAAAGTGATGGAAAATGCTGCTGGGAGCTTTGAGAGGAAGTCCCTCTCATCATCATCATCATGTTGTTGTTATTGTCGAAGTGGTGGTATATTTGAATGTACATTAAAAAATCAATGTTTCATGGTGTCGGCTGATACCTTTGAATGGTATTAACCATCTGCAGATCTCAATTCCTCCTATTTGGACAATTCAGTCATTTAAATCATTGAGGCCCAAACAAAGAAGCAACAGGAAGTCCCCCACCATTTCTTTTTCTTTGGATTGGGTCTTGCTCTATCACCCAGGATGGAGTGCAGTGACGTGATCACAGCTCACTGCATCCTCAACCTCTCAGGCTCAAGCAATCCTCCCACCTCAGCCTTCCCACCACAACCAGCTAATTTTTGTATTTTTTGTAGAGACAGGGTTTCGCCATGTTGGTCTCAAACTCCTGGGCTCAAGTGATCCACCCACCTCAGCCTCCCAAAGTGCTGTGATTACAAGGGTGAACCACCTCGTCTGACCTCCAGTTTTTACTGCATTCAATTTTTCTTACATTTCTGTCAGGCAGGAACAAGTACACTTTCATTAACAAGTTCCCATAGACTTTCCTCCTCAAGCTACCATTCTCACACTATACATTCCTTCAATCAACCACGCACCCAACAAACACTTATGGGGAGCCCAGAACACCCTTCAGGCTTGGAATTTGGGATGTGACAATGAAAAGGCCATTGAAAAGCTTAGATTTTGGCAGGTGAGACAGGTGATTACGATGGAGCGAGACAGACCAGGCAGAGAGGGAGGCTGACCTCAAGCAACTGACCAGGGTTTATTTTCACTATGTACACAATGCACGCACATGCTGTAGGTGAAACTAACATGACTTAGGCTTTACGTGAAAATAACAAATAACATACAGCAGTCTGCTTGTCAAAGTACCCCTGCAATGATGGGGGCCAGAAGTTCTCGGAAAGAACATTCCAGGTCAGTGGAGGTGGAGGGAAAGAAATTCGGTGACAGTATGCCGCAGGCGTGCTGTGGGGAACCCCTAGAGTTCTGGGAGAGTATGAAAAACAGCAGACAAAAGTGACTTCCATTGCTTAATGTTTGAATTATCACCATAAAGACCCAAAATTATAGAGAAAAAAAATGGGAAAGATAAACACCTAATTCAGGAGAGGGGTTATCTCTGGGGAGCGGGCAGAGATGAAAGGAGAAAGGGGACACAGTAGGAGTGCGGGGATCAAGCTTCAAAGCTTTTGGTAATTGGTGGTGTGTACATGAGAGTTCTTTAAGCTGCTTTGTGTATGATATTTCACAATATGTTGTCAAATTGAGAGAGCAAGCCAGTGAGTAGAACTCCAGAGTTCCATTCCCACCTCAACCCCAGTTGCCAAAGCCCCCAAGCAGGAGGGAGGTTGAGGGAGAGGAGGTAAGAAGGTCTGTGCCCCAAGCTCCTGAGGAGATTGAAAGCAGCTCGGACAGATGCTGGACTCCTGGCAGATCAGCCCTTCGGCCTTGCCCCTCACTCGCCCTCTCCGCTGTCACTGTACACATTGCTTCATTGTCCCATTTTTGTTGTTGTTGTTGAATCATCAAAAAATCTTAGCCATTGCCAGTTGTGCGCAGTGGCTCATTCCTGTAATCCCAGCACTTTGGGAAGCTGAGGAGAGCAGATCACCTGAGGCCAGGAGTTCAAGACCAGCTTGGCCAAAACAGTGAAACCCTGTCTCTACTAAAAATACAAAAAAAAATTGCCGGGCATGGTGGCACACCCCTATAGTCCCAGCTACCCTACTCAAGAGGTTGAGGCAGGAGAATCACTTGAACCAGCAGGTGGAGGTGCAGGGAGCCAAGATCGTGCCTCTGCACTCCAGCCTGGGCCACAGCGTGAGACTCTGTCAAAAAAAAAAAATCTTATCCATTTCTAAGAGACTCATGTGGGCTAACATGCATCTTGCTGTTGTTGTTTTTAAAACAAATATCTGCAGGAGGGATATTAGACAATGTAAATGAGCTGAGAAATTACTTCTGCTGGCCAAAACATCCCCAGGTCGGATTTAGGCATGGAGGAGGCGCTGAGGAAGGAAGGTCAGATGTTTGGAGTCTGGAGCAATGTGTGGAGGTGACCTGCAGCCCAACTGGGTTCCACTGTGTGGTGCTTTGAGAAGGGGAGGGAGCTGGCAGACAGAGGAGGCAGAGCAGAAACTGGGTAAGAGGAAGGGGAGAGGTGCCTGGTTTCTTGTTCCAAGGCTCGCCCCAAGCCCCTTCACTGTGGCCTGGGAAGGCAGGTGTGGGCCAGCGCTGACTCCAACCACCATTGAGGGATTGTGCCTTCCAGGAGTTGCACAGGCAGCTCATCTTTCGGAGGAAGAAAATTCGTGCCTGGGTTGGGGACGACCTCTGTTCCATTTTAAAATATTTTCCTTGGCTCCCAGGAAGGATTTGTTAGACTCTTCCTGAGGTTTTGACAAACTCTCTGTATTTTTCAAATACTTAAGTATCTATTCGGCTGACATCTTAATCAGTACGACTGTCAGAACATCACTTGAATTTCTGACAGGTGACACCCAAAAAAGCAAAAGCAGGTTTATTTGCAGGTAACCAGCTCTGCTCATGCTGGGCTACATTGTAATTTCTCCTCGTATTAACTTCTGATCAAATTCCTGAGTCAGATGCCTAGGCAAGAAGGAAATTCTCAGAGCACATGTTTCTGGTTCTGAGATGAGGAGCCTATGCCCCGGGGGGAGTGATGTGCTGACACTCACGGCTGGAGGGTTGGCAAGAGGACACGCAGGACTTGTTCCTGGCTGAATAAATTTTATCGAAACATTCAGTCTAGGTCACACACAGCTCTGCCTGCTGCCAGGGTCTCTCTTGTCCTTCTCTGTCGCTGCTCCTGCCCATGGCATGAGGAGTTTGTGGGTTAAGGGCACTTGCCACTCCAGGTGCCCAAGATGCCAGATATTCTCTGTGCAAATGGCCCCAAGTCCATCCCCAGGGTCTGTACACCTCTTCCCAGCCCCAACCTCCTGAGGACTTTTAGGCCAGAGAAGTATATGTCTGTGCAGGGCAGGGCTGCAATGCAGGTAGGCAGGAGGGTGACCATCCAGGGTGTTGAGGGCCCCGTGGAGTGGGATGGAGCTGAGGGGGCCAGAAAAGGGGGACAGGTTGTGGCTCGGGCTGGAAGTGGCTCCCCCGTACCAGCGCATTCTAGCCAAGATGCCTTAGAATTTCTCAATTTACACCTGGCCTTTCAGGTTGTGAGGAAGATATGTCAAGATAAGAGGATAGAAACTATTTTATTTAACTGTTCTTATAGCTTGACTGATGACTTTTATATATCTAGACATAGGAAATGTGACCCTCATCCTCTTGTTCCAAGACCCACAGGTGTTAGGGGCAGACCCTCACCCAGCACCTGGAGTGACAGGATCGGACAGAAGGGAAGCAGAAATGGCAGGGCCTGCGTGCATTTCTGGTGTGGTCCTAGCATTTCTTTGCCTCTCAAGCTGTGGTGGCTGAATCGTCAGCCCTCCCAGGCAGAAAGTGTTCCCAAAGTCCCGCTGACTTTCTATTCTATTCAGGCTTTAAACATTTCCCGAAGTGGTGGGCCCCACAGGGTATTCAGAGAGCAGAGCTGGTCAGGTGTGGTGGTTGCAGAACTGACTAGAAATGGTGGGCTCCTTGGGTCTGGCCGAGTCAAGTCCTGGAAACTCAAGGCCAGTCCAGGTGGTTTTCCCCATTGGGTGTGGAGTCCTTGATCATGCTTGTCTTTCTCTCCTCCCTCCTACCCACAACAGGCAAAGATGGAAAGGTGGGATGGGGTGAGGTGGTGGGAGTGGGGATCTGCTCCTTGCTTGTCTTCCAGTTTAGCCTCCTGCTTCAAATCCTGCCACATCCCGAATTCAGTCAAAGGCTATTTCTTGAGTAAACACTTCTCAGGTAAAATGAGGAAGGAAACGTACCTCCACCTCCTGCCACCTGGCTGCTTCTACTCCTTCCAGCTTTCTCACAGAACTTACGATTGCCTGTTAGAGCCACACATGCTGATGTTCCCACAAAAGCTGTCTGTCACCCTGTCTCACCTATCACTTCATTACTGAGACCAACCTGACAGCCACATGGATGGAGGAGACACCAGTGGAGTCCCTGGCATGTGTGAGCACATTTCTATGATGGAGTCTCATTTGGAAAAAGCAAAACTGGCCAGGCACGGTGGCTCATGCCTGTAATCCCAGCACTTTGGGAGGCCGAGGAGGGTGGGTAACCTGAGGTCAGGAGTTTGAGCCTGACCAACATGGTGAAACACTGTCTCTACTAAAAAATACAAAATTTGCCAGGTGTGGTGGTAGGTGCCTGTAATCTCAGCTACTTGGGAGGCTGAGGCAGGAGAATCACTTGAACCTAGGAGGGAGAGCTTGCAGTGAGCTGAGATCATGCCACCGCACTCCAGCCTGGGCAACAGAGCGAGACTCCGTCTCAAAAAAAAAAAAAAAAAAGAGAAGAAAAGAAAAAAGAAAAAGTGAAGTTGTCTCACATCACACAAAAGAACATCATTTCCCTAAAAGAGCATTTCTTAGGGCAGGAAGTGACCTCAGAGGCCTCTGGGACCCTGAATCTGTTCTCCTCCGCCCTTTGACATGCAGGAAACAGTCCTGCGGCCATGTCCTCACACTGCTTGATGTCCGGGTGGTGCTAGGACAGAAGGCTCCTGAGGGAAGAGAGAAAGGTTTGATTTCTCCTACCCGCCCACCAGGCCTGGGCCGACTCCCCATTGCTCACTCACCGAGGTATCCTGGGGAGTGGCCCCTTTCGGCAGCCCTCTCTCCTCTGCCGCCTTCCCAGCCATGGGGCCCACAGGTCTGTGCCCCTGGGCTGCAACTCTCTTAGACCCAGCTGCTGCCTGCCAGGGCCAGTGTCTTCACTCTGTTTCCTGGAGCAGGGACACCTCGGCCTCCTGCCCTGGGCCCGTCTCTCCCAGCATTCCTTGCTGGCAAGCCCACCTACAAACGTGTGTGTTCTGCCCACTGTCAAGATAAGGACGCGCTGGCTAAAGGTACATCAGATAATGGTCTCCGTGGCCAAGTCCCAGTCCTGCTGTCCCAAGGGACTCCGGGGTCAGGTGGAGCAGGCAGGGCAGTCTGCCACGGGCTCCCCAACTGAAGCCACTCTGGGGAGGGTCAGGCCACCAGAAAATTTGCCCAGCTTTGCTGCCTGTTGGCTATGGGTGACCTCTCATCTTTGACCCCCGGAGGGTCCATGGGTCTCCAAGTAAACAGAGGCTCCCAGAGCTCCCTGGAGGGGGCTCCTGCCACCGCCCCGGAGCCTCACAGCCTGGGCATCCTCCATGCCTCCTACAGCGTCAGGTAAGGCAGAGCCCTTGCTGCTGCTGCTCCCCCAGGAGTGCGGGGCCCGGCGCTCACCCCTCTGCTGCCTTTCTTCACTCTTTAAGTGCCAGTCTGGGCACTTCGGGCTCCCTCTTTAGTGGATCGGGTGGAGAGAGGAGAGGGAGAAAGGCTGTGCTGGGAAACATGGAGCGACAGTGAATGGCCCCTCCCCCTGCCCAGGGAAGGGCCTGGGCATAAACAAAGTGGCAGCAGTGCCCTGCCTACCCAGTGTCTACGGCCTGCCCTCTGTGGATGGGAATGGGGGTACTGGGAATGCAAGGAGTCTTGAAACCTGGTGAAAGAATGCAGGGACAGCCACCTCGCAGCCAAATGGACAGGACATTCAGAGCAACTCCAGCACAGGCCCCCTCCCTACGTGGCAGACAGCCTCAGTCGCTATCTGCCAGGTTCTACAGAGGAGGGCGCAGAGACTGAAACACGTTAGGAGCCTGTCCGGAGACTACTGGGGTGGGGCACAGGTAGGATCAATGCTGGGGACCTGGGTGTGGCCCCTTCCAGGGCCCCAAGCTGCCTTTGCCTTCCTGGGGTTTCCTTTAAAGCCACCGCGTGAGACCCTGGTGGGACATCACATCTTGCCAGCAGCAGTGGACCAGGCAGATCCTCAAAGATGTCTCCTTGTACGTGGAGAGCGGGCAGATCATGTGCATCCTAGGAAGCTCAGGTAAGCTTGGGAAGGAGGATTCTAAAAAGGATTTGGCTTGAGTTAAACTCCACATTGAAGAAACAGATTAAGTTGTAGCAAGAAAGCCACAGGTTTGAGATTAGAATGAATTCTACTGATATCTGACTGTGAATGGAACTGCTACCAATGTGAAATCTTTAGAAAGATCCTTGAAAGAGTATAAAATTCTGCCTAACATGTACGTGAATTCATATTTCAAAATATAAAAAGCCCCCACAGTTCCATGGCATATAAAAGTACTCAGGAAACACAATTTCCCCTATCTGTACACTGCCTAGAGACAGGAAAAGGATTAAATAAGCACAAAAATGACCATTAAGCCCCTATCTTTGATTCCAGTGGTGCTTTTTTATGATGGTATATTTTGGACCTACAATCAAGAATAGAGAATAGGCTGGTCACAGTGGCTTATGACTGTAATCCCAGCAGCTTGAGAGGCTGAGGTGGGAGGACTGCTTGAGCCCAGGAGTTCGAGAGCAACCTAAGCAACATAGTGGGACCCCATCTCTACAAAAACATACAAAAGTTAGCCAGGCATGGTGGTGCATGTCTGCGGTCCCAGCTACTTGGGAGGCTGAGGTGGGAGGATTGCTTGAGCCCGGGAGGTGAAGACTTCAGTGAGCTGAGATAGTGCCACTGCACTCTAGCCTGGGCAACAGAGCAAGACCCTGTCTCAAAAAAAAAAAAAAAAGGCTGGAGAATAATATTTAAAAGTTCATGTATTAACATCAGGCCTTATCAGATCTTATCTGGTCGTTTTTCTTTTCTTTTTTTTTCTTTTTTGAGACAGAGTCTCACTCTGTCACTTAGGCTGGAGTGCAGTGGTGCGATCTTGGCTCACTGCATCCTTAACCTCCTGAGCTCAAGTGATCCTCCCACCTCAGCTGGGACTACAGGTGCACACCACCATGTCCGGCTAATTTATTTTTATTTTTATCTTTTTTTGTAGAGACAGGGTTCTTGCTATGTTTCCCAGACTCTTTTTCTTTTTTAAGGAATTAAACATTACAAATTTCACCGAGGTCATCCACTGCCCGTTCTCCACATCATCCTTCTCATCCTCTTTCCCAGGGTAGCTGCATTTGAGCCTACAGTCGGTGTTTGTGCCCCTGCATCAGCCAGTTATTGCCCCAGAGAGTCTAGCCTTTGGTGAGACAGCTCCTTGTGGCCGAGGGCAATTCCCTGGGAGGGTCCTTGTGGTGAATCTTCTGCAGCTGACGTTCTCAGCAGCTGGGGGATGGCTGCATTGGCCCTGAAGAGGAGATCTGTGTGGCACACCACAGTGTCTGCTACACTGGATTACCATGTACATTTTAAGGTTAAAAGCTTCTGACAAATTGGCTCCACAGAAGCCTCTTGATTGAGCTATTGCTTGCAAATTGTTGACATTCACTGCCACTCTCTACTTGTGTTATTCTCTTCAATGGAGATGGGGACTCCATTGAAGTCTATGACCAAATGTAGGCATGGTCAGCCTCCTTAGACCCAGGGAATTGAATCCATGGCTATTCACCTGCTACAGCAGGTGCACAACCAGATGCCAACAGTAGTGTTGTTAAGAGGAATTCCCAGGCCGGGCACGGTGGCTCATGCCTGTAATCCCAGCACTTTGGGAGGCAGAGGCGGGTGGATCACCTGAGGTCAGGAGTTCGAGACCAGCCTGGCCAACATGGCAAAACCCATCTCTACTAAAAATGCAAAAAAAAATTAGCCAGGCCTGGTGGCAGGTGCCTGTAATCCCAGCTACTCGGGAGGCTGAGGCAGGAGAATCACTTGAACCCGGCAGGCGGAGGTTGTAGTGAGCCAAGATTGTGCCACTGCACTCTAGCCTAGGCAGCAGTGAGACTCCATCTTAAAAAAAAAAAGAGGAATTCCCAGACTGTCTCAGTCCACTCAGGCTGCTACAACAAAATACCATAGACTGGGTGGCTTATAAAAAGCAGAAATTTTTTTCTCACAGTTCTAGGGGCTGGGAAGTCCAAGATCAAGGGGTCAACAGATTCAGTGTCCGGTGAGGGAGACTTCCTCCTAGACAGCCATTTTCTCACCCTAACCTTGCATGGCAGAAGTGGGGAAGGGTCTCTGAGGCATTCATCCGAATTGTAAGAGCTCTCCAAAACCTAATCATCTCCCAATATCATCTCCTTGCATGCCCCACCTCATAATATCATAATCTTGGGTGTGAACATTTCAACATATGAATTTTAGGGAGACTATAACACTGACTAAACATTGAGACTATAGCACTGACTAAAGCTGTTACACTTTTCAAAGACTTTGTCAGTTCTTATTTCCATTTTTAACCAACATCTAGCTATACACATGTACCGTAACATCCAGGGTCATTCTCAGCTTCCTTTTGATAAATACAGTGTGCTTCTTTAAAAAGAAAAAAAACTGCCTCTTCTCCTTTAACAAATTTTCACCTAGGTTGGCATTTAGCACCCTTCTCAGAAGTGTGTCCCACTTCTAAGAACAACAAGAAATGGAACCCCCCATCTCAGAAGTGCACCCCAAAGGCCAATGTTGTGTTTCATGCACATACAGCAGGACAGCGGGAGGGGCTCTTGATTGGGGTGGGGGAGTGGGCTGATTTCTGATGAGATGCCTAATCACGGCTTTGGGACAATGCCTACCCTTTATACTAAATGAATCCACAGTGGGCTGCAAGTTCTACAAGGGCAGGGACTGTATTCTACTGTATCCTTATCACCTAGAACAGGGTCGGTCACGTAGTGGGTGCTTAATAAATATTTGTTGAATAAAGGAGTAAAATAATTTTATGAATTACTCCATAGTATTGCATAAAATGACAATTTCATTGGTGTCTTATCTCAAGCAGTATTATCTATCAAATCTTCATTAGTGAGGCAAAAGATGATGACATATATGTTCAAAGTCTCACTAGAGTATAGTCTAAAGCAAGCCTGCACAGAGCCATCCGACTCCAGGGGAACTCCAACTTATTTGAATTGTTATTTGCTGTTGAGGAGGGCGTAGACTCTGGGTTGGATGCTTCTTTGCAGATTATTTAGTTGCAAATGTCATAGTTTTATTGCCCTTTAGGGCATTAACCTTGTGATCCATCCGCCTTGGCCTCCCAAAGTGCTGGGATGACAGGCATGAATCACCACGCCCAGCCTCTCATATCCTCTTTTGAATGAGCTTTGTCATCTTGCTGGTTCCCTCATTAATGAGTTAACAAATACTTGACACATTTTTTTAAAAAACTAAATTCATTATTATAAAAAAAAAAGTATCCCAAAATTTAGTGGCTTAAAACAACACCATTCATGATCTCTCAGAATGTCTATGGATCAGAACTCTGGAAGTGACTTGGTTGGGTAGTTCTGTCTTGGGATCCCTCCCAGAGAAGTATACACTGGATTTGGCAACAATAAAGTGGCTTTAATATCCCTGGGGAGGCCAGTTTTGATGAAGTGGTGGGGCTGGGACCCAGGCTGCAGGATATTTGCAGCTTCTGCCAGAGTTCAGATTGGATCCAAAAAATGTAAAGCCAGGATGGCTCTGGTTAGAAGAACCACACGACTGGGAAATTACAGGGCACATTTTGAAAGACAATCCCAATGAAGTCACATTTTGTTTCTTTATAATGGGTTTTCCTCTCTTTCCCCACTCTGACCACCTCCTGAACACGCAGGGGCTAATTCTGAGTTTTGTCAGTGATGCATTAGAAAAGAAGACAACTGCTAAGGGAGTTGATTCATCTTTGTACCTCTCACAGCAACAAGCAAGTTTCTTTAAAATATTTCAATAAGGGCCAGGTGCGGTCGCTCACACCTGTAATCCCAGCACCTTGGGAGGCCGAGGCGGGCGGATCACCTGCGGTCAGGAGTTCAAGACCAGCCTGGCCAACGTGGTGAAACCCCGTCTCTACAAAAATACAAAAATTAGCCAGGTGTGGTGGCACACACCTGTAATTCCAGCTATTCGGGAGACTGAGGCAAGATAATTGTTTGAACCTGGGAGACAGCGGTTGCAGTGAGCTGAGATCTTGCCACTGTACTCCAGCCTGGGCAATAGAGTGAGACTCCATCTCAATAAATAAATAAATAAAGGGCTGGGCCCGGTGGCTCACGCCTGAAATCCCAGCACTTTGGGAGGTTGAGGCGGGCAGATCACGAGGTCAGGAGGTTGTGACCATCCTGGCTAATGCAGTGAAACCCCATCTCTACTAAAAATACAAAAAAAATTAGTTGGGCATGGTGGCAGGCGCCTGCAGTCCCAGCTACTCAGGAAGCTGAGGCAGGATAATGGCATGAACCTGGGAGGTGGAGGTTGCAGTGAGCCGAGACTGCGCCACTGCACTCCAGCCTAGGCAACAGAGCGATACTCCGTCTCAATAATAATAATAATAATAATAATATTTCAACAAAAGATCTCTTTGGCTCTGCACAAGCCATCTTATCAGTAGATTTCTCTTGCTGTCTTCCCAGATAGTTCAGAACTTCCTGCCTATTTCTCTGTTATGAGTCCCAACTTCTCAGCCTCCTTGGATAGGAAAGGCCTGGGAGGTCTATTCTGTCTCCATGAACTCTGGGCCTATGGTAAACTTGTGTCCAATATGACTGAGGGGCCATCAGGTTCTTGTCCTAAAGGCATCACCTAACCTTTAACCTTAGAAAAAAGCAGTAGCTCACGCCTGTAATCCCAGCACTTTGGGAGGCTGAGGCGGGAGGATGACCTGAGGTCAGGAGGTCGAGACCAGCCTGGCCAACATGGTGAAACCTCATCTCTACTAAATATACGAAAATTAGCCGGGTGTGGTGGTGCATGCCTGTAATCCCAGCTACTCAGGAGGCTGAGGCAGGAGAATGGCTTGAACCTGAGAGGCGGAGGTTGCAGTGTGCTGAGATTGTGCCACTGCACTCCAGCCTGGGTGACAGAGTGACACTCAGTCTCACTCAAGAAAAAAGCAAACCAAGGGAAGCATCATCCCCCAGTCACCTCCAGAAGGCAGTTAGTTCACCACAACCCCTCTGTGGGAACTTCCTAGTGACATCCAGCTAGGCTATGCCCCAGGCTCTAGTGCAGGCTGTGGCCACCTTGGTCTTACCAAAGGACTTACCAAGCCAGTGCTTCTCAAACTCGACTGAAGCAGAGCTGACTCAGCAGGTCTTGGGTGCGGCTTGGGGCTCTGCATTTCTGGCAAGCTCTCAGGGGTTGCTGATGCTGCTTGCTTTGTGAGCAAGGCTCTAGACAATGTCACCTACATCCAGGTACAACCAGACCACCCCAGGGGGGCACAAAAAGAAATCCGTCCTAGGATCCAAACGTTTCCAACAGTCTTGGCTTTCCTCTTATTCTGATACCTATAAGTGTTTTGTTTTTCAATCCAAAACAGTTTTAAAGGCAAATAAACAAGCAAAGAAAGCACGTTCTGTCTTGACCCAGATGAGAGAAATGGCATGTCCCCTCTCACTCAGGGGACAATCCAGAGACTCACTTGCGCGTGAGACTGCTGCACGCACAGTGCGCGTTCCACAGGGCAGGGCCTGTATCCTGCTGTGTCCTTAACACCTAGAACAGGGTCCGTCATGTAGCACTCATGGCCCGCGGGGTCATGCCTGCACAGAGGGTCTCGGGAAGCTCCTCCAAGGCCGGCACAGAGTGGTTCCTCTAGGGCCTTCTGTTGTCGCCCCGCAGGCTCCGGGAAAACCACGCTGCTGGACGCCATGTCCGGGAGGCTGGGGCGCGCGGGGACCTTCCTGGGGGAGGTGTATGTGAACGGCCGGGCGCTGCGCCGGGAGCAGTTCCAGGACTGCTTCTCCTACGTCCTGCAGGTGGGCGCGTCCCCCACACCCCTGGCCCCCCGCCCGCCCCGGGGGCTTGGGCTACACTGACGCCCGAGTCTCCTGCAGAGCGACACCCTGCTGAGCAGCCTCACCGTGCGCGAGACGCTGCACTACACCGCGCTGCTGGCCATCCGCCGCGACAATCCCGGCTCCTTCCAGAAGAAGGTGGGTGCAGCCCCCCGCTCACAGAGGGCAAACTGAGTACCTTTGCACCCCCCGCTGCCCTCCTCTCTTCGCCTACGCTTGCCCATTCCTTCCCTTTGCTCGTCACTCCTTCACTCTAGAGCGCGCCCTGCGTCCTGCACCGTGCACCCTGTGCTGCCCCTAGTCACATGTGCCTTTGGAGACTTGAAATGTCACTAGTCCAGACTGAAACGTGCTCTGAGTGCAAAATACACATCAGATTTCAGACTCTTAGTCTGAGAAAAACAGAACGTGAAAAAGCCCATTAAGAATTTTTAGGTCGGGCAGGGTGGCTCATACCGGTAATCCCAGCACTTTGGAAGGCCAAGATGGGAGGATTGCTTGAGTCTAGAAGTTTGAGACCAGCCTGGGCAACATAGCGAGACTCAGTCTCTACAAAAAATACAAAAATTAGTTGGGCGTGGTGATGTGCGCCTGCACTCCCAGCTGCTAAGGAGGCTGAGGCGGGAGGATCTCTTGAACCCAGGAGGTCGAGGCTGCAGCGAGCCATGATTGCACCATTGCACTCCAGCCTGAAGGACAAAAAGAGACTCTGTCTCTCCCAACCAAATAAATAAATAAATTTCAAAGAGTATTGATTACAGGTCGAAATGGTATTTTTGGCTGTAAATAATATGTTATTAAAATTAATTTCACCTGTTTCTTTTTACTTTTCAAAATTTGGCTACTAAAATTTCACTTCTGTCTGTGGCTTGCATTACCCTTCTCTGGGACCATGCTGTTCTACAAGTTCCCTGTTTGAACAGACATAGTTATTTTTGCCACTGATTTTTCTCAGCTTGCTTGGAGCCATCTTGAATGTGCCTCATCCAAACTGGACTGAGTTAATGAAGGAAGAAACGATTGAATTGTCAGCTCCTTCTAGGTTCCAATCTCTTTCTTAATTGTCTCCAGTTTGGAAGTAGCCACAGGTAAACCCACCGGGTACCTTACCTGGAAACTGCTTCATTTCTCTCTAGACTGGGAAGGCCCACAAGCACCCAGGGAACCAATGACAGGTGGACATGCCTCCTTCAAGGGGCACAGCTCCCTGGGAGCAGGAGAACTCCCGATGGCAGAGTTCTCTCAAATTGAGAGTCATTTCTGAGCAAATCCAGCCCACAGCGTGTAAAATCCTGATAAGTAATTCAGTGGGAAGGAAGTGCTGATGATAATAAAGGAGATAGCATGGCAGATCTGCTTCTGTCCTTGGAAGAACCTGGAAATAAAGCATGGCCAATGTGAGCAGGCTATGTCTGCGGGGCTGTTGGCTAAGGCTCAGGCTTCCTGGACCACTTCAGAGAGCCCAGAGAGTCCTCTCAATCCTGGCCCTGCCATTTGCTAATGGCATTATCTTGGGCAAGTTACGGAACTTTGTTTTCTCCTCTATAAAAAATACAATAAGAATGCATTTCTCCTGGGTTTGATGTGAAGAATACATCAGATTACGTGAAAGCACAGAGCATGGAGGGTTGGACTTGCTCATCCCAATAGTCCTTCCAAGGACTCTGAATTCCATTTCCAAAATTTGTTTCCAAAATGTGGGAGAGCATTCCTGCTGGGGTGTGAAACCTCTGAGACAAATTAAGTAAATGTCTTCTCTGTCCATCTCTTCCAAGCCAGGAGGGGCAAGCTTACTCCTTACGATGTTACAGAGATGAGAAGGAGGCTCGGGAATCTACCCTGGCTGGTCAGCACAGAAATCTCACTGTGTCAAGCAAAGCTTAATTCTAGGATCCTTCTACCCTGATGGCAAGAGAAGACCTTTCTTTTGTTCCAGAATATATTTATATCTAGTTTATTTATGCATTTTTACCTTCTCATTATTCCTTTGTACCTATTTCAGATATGTCCATTCTTTGGGTGGGTCAAAGCTGCATCTATGCCGTCAACCCCACTCCCTGACTCCTCTTGAATGTTGGTCCACAAATCATTCCCTCTTCTTCTGCAATCTAGCTTATTGTTTTTTAATGCAATGGTTTTGTTTCCATTTTCATCACGCGGCCTTATTAGGGGTGTCTGGAAACAAAACTCATTACCATATGAGTATCTTCTGTCTCTTTCTGCTTTCCCCCTGGGGTTTCTGCAGATAGAGGTAATCAGTACAGGGGGACAGAAACAGATTTGTGAACAGGTCTCTGGAGAGGAGATAAGCTGAGGAAGGAAAGACAGTGAGGGAGGAAAAAAGCCAAGCTTCTTGATTAGAGATTCAGTAAAGAATTTTTTTTAGTCGTTATTGTTTTGGGAGAGTTGAGAATGAGGAGGGAAAACGGTTTCAGGGAGTTACAGGCTTTAAGTAGAGCGAAGAGAATTGGAAGAAAGGGAATTTTAAATGTGGCTGGGGGTTATAAATTGGGTCCCCATTAAAGTCCTTAAAGAAATTCAAGTAAAGATTGGAATTATTTTTAATTACTTCTGAAGGCTGGATTATATGTCTTTGATGTGAAATCACACTGAGATTGTACCACATGGGACCCCAGCACTTATTTGGGTTATATAGTGGGAAACAGGTTTAGTTCGAATCAGGTTGGATTTTTGTAAACACATAAAGCATTTATGATAATAAAGTTTCAAAACCCAAACACTTATAAAAGTAAGCGATATTGTAATCATGAATTTGGGGGATTTTTCTGTATGGGCTGCAGTGACTATGGTTCCTGCAAATAGGAGTTTAATGAAGCATCTGTTGTTTCCTGGTTAATTTTCCTGAAGCAAGTGTAAGCAGTTTGTGTTCTAGGGAATCTTATTTTATTTGTTTATTTATTTATTATTATTTTTTTGAGTCGGAGTCTCGCTCTGTCACCCAGGTTGGAGTGCAGTGGTGCCATCTTGCCTCACTGCAACCTTGGCCTCCCGGGTTCAAGCAATTCTCCTGCCTTAGCCTCCCGAGTAGCTGGGATTACCGGTGCCCGCCACCACTCCCAGCTCATTTCTGTATTTTTAGAACAGACAGGGTTTCACCATGTTGGCTAGGCTAGTCTCGAACTCCTGACCTCAAGTGATCCACCCACCTCGACCTCCCAAAGTGCTGGGATTACAGGCATAAGCCGCCATGCCAGGCCCATTTTATTTTATTTTATTTTAGAGACAGGGTCTTGCTCTGTCACCTAGGCTGGAGTGCAGTGGTGCCATCACGGCTAACTGTGGTCTCAACGTCCTGGGATCAAGCGATCCTCCTGCCTAAGCATCCCGAGTAGCTGGGACTACAGGCACGTGCCAGCATACCCAGCTAATTTATTGTTTTTTTCTTTTTTCTTTTTCTTTTGTAGAGACAGGGTCTCTCTTTGTTGCCCAAGCTGGTCTCAAACTCCTGGCCTCAAGCAATTCTCCCTCCTCAGCCTTCCAAAGTGTTGGGATTACAGGCATGAGCCACTGCACCCAGCCTCTGGGGAGGTTTTAAAAAATTCATATTATTTATTTAAATCTGACACATGTATTACGATTTAAGCCGAATTGGATCATATTATTATCAAAGACATGCTTTCCCCAGGGTGTGGTGAGTCTGGAAGTGGCCCTTGGATTCTTGGGGGGTGTGCTGCCTCTTTCATGTCCTCCCCAGCCCATGAATTGAAATAGCAGCCACAGCGACTCCCAGCCTTCCTGTAATTTGTGTCTCCTGCAGGTGGAGGCCGTCATGGCAGAGCTGAGTCTGAGCCATGTGGCAGACCGACTGATTGGCAACTACAGCTTGGGGGGCATTTCCACTGGTGAGCGGCGCCGGGTCTCCATCGCAGCCCAGCTGCTCCAGGATCCTAGTAAGTGGCACCCAGAACTGTTACTAGCTGCTGTCTGGGCATCTTCTGTGTGTCTGCAGATACTTTGGGCCCCTTCTTCACAGTCCTCATTTGGAAAGGGGTTTGTGTACAACTGAAATCACAGGTTTTTCAAACTGAGGACCCAGTTTTTTCGGAAATGCTGTATAGTTCATTTCCTGATGCGATTCCATCATCCAAACAAAACAGCTCCTGGACCCGGAAGCGTTGCATTGGTGTTGAAGCGTTCCATTGGGGTTTTCCTTATTCAAATATGGAGCCTTGCCCTGCCAATCATTTCTTCTCACCAGGGCAATACCACTGTGTGGGCTGGGGAAAGCCAATGAGTTTTGATATGACCACAGGTGTTCATGAAATGGCAGGAATTAAAATAGGAATTTGAATGATAAACTCAAAAGTGTATATGTTGTGGGGAAGGGAGTATCAAAACAGAGTAGTCAATCCTCTGCCAGGTTTGGTCATTTTCCCCATCACCTGGGGAAACCTCGCCACTCATGCAGCTGGAGAGGACCAACTGCATCTGGATCCTTTCTTTGCACTGTGGTAGACCAGGACGGCCTGTTCTTCAGATGGTGCTTGGTCACTAGAAGGCAAATAAGAGAGATGTTTTTAACAGCTCTTGTCACTTTTTTTTTTTTTTTTGAGACAGAGTTTCGCTCTTGTTGCCCAGGCTGGAGTGCAGTGGTGCGATCTTGGCTCACTGCAACCTCCACCTCCCAGGTTGAAGCGATTCTCCTGCCTCAGCCTCCTGAGTAGCTGGGATTACAGGCGCCTGCCACCACACCCGGCTAATTTTTGTTCTTTTAGTAGAGACAGGGTTTCACCATGTTGGCCAGGGTGGTCTCGAACTCCTGACCTCAGGTGATCCGCCTGCCTTGGCCTCCCAAAGTGTTGGCATTACAGGCGTGAGCCACCGCGCCCGGCCCCCTTGTCACTTTTTAGGAAGAAATAAGTTACTTTAAACCCTCTAAAGAACCCAAATGTCTGCCACACTTCAGGCCTTGTTTTATTCGTCAGATTTTTTTCTTTTCTGTGCAAAGACCCTGCTGGTGTTGGAAAGTGTTACAGACATGAAATGGGGTTGTCTTTTTGACCAGCCTTCTCTCAGTCTTGTTTTAAAACAACTTGATGCCAGCCTGCCAGCCCTTGTTCCCTGACAGGGTGCCCTGAGCAGAGCCCAGATGGCCCGTAAGAGGCCTGAGCTCCTTACTCCCTGTGCCCTGGAGGATTTGAGCCCCACATGTGCTCCAGAGCTCGGAACTAGGCCCTTCCACATCAGGTCCTTTCTCCTGAGCTCAGGCTGAAAGCCAGTTTACATGTTTACTTCCCACCGCACACTGTTTGAATGGGGTACAAACTCAATAAGGAACAGTTCAGAACTCTGAGTTTTAAGCACAGAGCCTGGGCTCTGCACTGCCTTAGAAGTCTGGCCCTTCTTTGCTGGCAGAGGTCATGCTGTTTGATGAGCCAACCACAGGCCTGGACTGCATGACTGCTAATCAGATTGTTGTCCTCCTGGTCGAACTGGCTCGCAGGAACCGAATTGTGGTTCTCACCATTCACCAGCCCCGTTCTGAGCTTTTTCAGGTAAGAGGTTCAACTCGTAAAGGCCGGGTCTATGGTGTGTTGAGCTGGGAATCGCAGGGGCAGGGGCAAGATTTGTACCAGTGGCCAGGCACAGTGGCTCACACTTGTAATTCCAGCACTTTGGGAGGCTGAGGCAGGAGGAGCACTTGAGGCCAGGAGTTTGAGTCCATCCTGAGCAATAAAGTGGGACTCCCCATCTCTAAAAAAAAAGAAAGAAAGAAAGAAAGAAAAAGAAAAATTAGCCAGGCATGGTGGTGCATATCTGTGGTCCCAGCTACTTGGGAGGCTGAGGTGAGAGGATCGCTTGAGCCCAGCAGGTCAAGGCTGCAGGGAGTCATGATCATGCCATTGCACTCTAGCCTGGGTGACAGAGGAAGACCTCATCTCAAACAAACAAACAAAAAACCGTTAGTGCTAGAGAATTGGAGCCAACAGCTCCTGAGAGGGGAAGAGCAAAGGATGAAAACTCACTTCTTTCAGCACCTACCATGTTCCAAATACTTTCTGTACATAGCTCATTTCATCTGCACAACACTCCTATGAGGTGTGTTTCAGTGTATTCACCTTACAGAGGAAAACAGTGAAACTTAGCAATGATTCAAAATTGATAGTTGGGCGTGGTGGTGTGCGCCTGTAATCCCAGCTATTCGGGAAGCTGAGGCAGGAGAATCGCTTGAACCCAGGAGGTTGCAGAGAGCTGGGATTGTGCCACTGCACTCCAGCCTGGGTGACAGAGTGAGATTCGGTCTCAAAAACAACAACAACAACAACAATAACAACAAAACAACAACAAATTAAGCCAAGATCACACAGTTATGAATAGTAAAAAGCTAGCATTAGCCTTTCACAGCCAAGTTGGCTTCAAAGGCTGTGTTTTTCCACGAAATCATACCGATTTCCTTCCAAAAAAACTCACTTTCTCCGCCCAGTATCCCTTTAGTTAGCTATTATTTGCTTTTTACAGAGGAGGAGCTGAGATTTAAAATGAAAACAAAAAAACAAACTAAGACCCACCCCTGCTCGCCCGAGGTCACTCACTTGGCTTGGCTGGGACTTACGCCCAGGTCCAGTCATGCTTGTCTATCCCAGATATGAAGCTGGGCCTCAGGATGGGAGGCAGCATGACCCGCAGTGGTAGCCTAGGCTCACAAGGGTAGGGATGCATTTCGAATGTCTCCAAGAACACTGATGCAGGGCCAAGGTCATCGAAGGACTGACTGCTTATGGGAAATGCATTTCCCATAAGGACTTGGTGACCATAAGGAATACCTGACCTTGGCCCTGCATCAGTGTTCCCAGAGACATTCAAAGTGCATCGCTACCCTTGTGATCACACACTAACTACGTCTGTTGTCTGGTCAGCTCTTTGACAAAATTGCCATCCTGAGCTTCGGAGAGCTGATTTTCTGTGGCACACCAGCGGAAATGCTTGATTTCTTCAATGACTGCGGTTACCCTTGTCCTGAACATTCAAACCCTTTTGACTTCTATAGTAAGTTTTTCTTTCACATTCCCCATCATGAATGTTTTTTAAACTTTCTCATCTCAGACTTCTGCCTGGATGACACCAGTCTAGTGGATTTGATTTTTGCTTTTGTTTTTGTGTTTTATACTCTTCAAGGAATCAATTTGGCCGGGTCAATGAACTTGCCAGAGATGACTATCAGAATGAGGTCAGGGATCTCTCTCAAACAAACTGGCGCACTGCTACTACTTTATCAGAGCATAATTAGCTGAGCTTCTGAATTCTCCCAGACAATCCCAATGGGATCCTCAAGGCCCTGCTGGGATGCCTTAAAGTATTCTGATTTTATAGGTGGGCATTAACCACAAATTTTATCTTGATGGGATGAGGTATTATGGCCAGTACTCCTGTACCAATTGTATATCCATGTACATACATGCATTTAAAAACACATGGGTGACATCTTTTGGGAAAAACTTTTAGTGGACCTGACGTCAGTGGATACCCAAAGCAAGGAACGGGAAATAGAAACCTCCAAGAGAGTCCAGATGATAGAATCTGCCTACAAGAAATCAGCAATTTGTCATAAAACTTTGAAGAATATTGAAAGAATGAAACACCTGAAAACATTACCAATGGTTCCTTTCAAAACCAAAGATTCTCCTGGAGTTTTCTCTAAACTGGGTGTTCTCCTGAGGTAAGAGGCTCACAAATGTGAGCAATGCCCGTTGGAGGTCTTTAGCCATCCCCCAGTAACAATTCTGAAAAGGAATTAAAACAGGGTTGTTTGTTTTCAGGAGAGTGACAAGAAACTTGGTGAGAAATAAGCTGGCAGTGATTATGCGTCTCCTTCAGAATCTGATCATGGGTTTGTTCCTCCTTTTCTTCGTTCTGCGGGTCCGAAGCAATGTGCTAAAGGGTGCTATCCAGGACCGAGTAGGTCTCCTTTACCAGTTTGTGGGCGCCACCCCGTACACAGGCATGCTGAACGCTGTGAATCTGTGTAAGTGCCCACGTGCTGGAGGTGCACCTCTTTCTCCCTAAATACCTCCCTTCTCCAGCTGTAACCTTACAAAAGTCTACCATTATAAGGGTTTTTCTCTGAGCTAAACCCAGCCCTCTCCAGGTTCCCTCTCTGGGGAAAGGCAACTATTGAGTTACCAACACGTTAATATGAATGAGCTCACCAGGTGGATCTCTCTGAGGGCTAAGGATCCAGGGAAACATGAAGTGATAATGTACTGGTGGGGAGAGTTTGAGGAGTTTTTCAAAAGATCATTCCTCCTATCTCATCTTGGCCATCTCAGATGCACAGCCCATGGGGGGCTCAGCGACCAGGCCAACTTTGTACCGTTAGCTTCTTTTGCAATTGTATTGCAATTCTGGTAGAGTGTAGATTTCCAGGGTGGGGATTTATTGTCCTGTGGATGGCAGGTCCCCTCCTTCTATGACTAGGGAACCCCCCTAGCTGGTCCTCACCATCCAGCCCTGACAGACCTCACATTCAGCTTGGGCTAGCCCTCCCTTTTTCAGCTGGGTGGTGACTGACTGTTCTGAAACCTGCCTTCCATCCCCAGTTCCCGTGCTGCGAGCTGTCAGCGACCAGGAGAGTCAGGACGGCCTCTACCAGAAGTGGCAGATGATGCTGGCCTATGCACTGCACGTCCTCCCCTTCAGCGTTGTTGCCACCATGATTTTCAGCAGTGTGTGCTACTGGTGAGGGGTTGTTCAGTTCACCCAGGGCCGGGCTCCCATGGAGTCATGGAGCTAGTGGGACTCGTGCAGGGAGAGCTCCAGGGTGAAGTTCTCTGCTCTGGAGGATCTACACTTTGCCCATCAGTGTCTAGTGCAATGTCGTATCTTCCAGGACATTAATTTTATTGTAAATAGCCCAACTGTGGGTTGCAGGAGACCTGAGAACAAACCAACAAGATGACATGTGCCTGGGAATGACCTGTCCCACATTCACGGCAGGGCCTGGGCCAGAGAAGAGAGGACTCTGAAGTAGCTAGGACCCAGGTGCATGGGGGGCCTGGGGGAGGGGAGAAAGCAGCCTGAATGTAAAACCTTAAAACAGACACATTCAGAGGGTGGGAAGAGGACAGCAACCAACAGAGGAGGCAGAGGGTGATCAGGGAGGTAGAAAGAGAAGCAGGATTGGGCAGCATCAGAGAGGATGAGGAAGGAGAGAGTTTCAAGGAAGTGTCATAAACACTTCAATATTGCAGGGGTTAAAGGAGGTGAAGCATAAGGGGAGAAGGCCATTGCAATTTTCCAAAAAAGAGCTTCGGTAGAGTCATGGGGGTGCAAGTCAGGTTTACAAGAAGGGAAGGTGTAAGATGGAGGAAGCAGATTGTTTTGAGAAACTTGGTGTTACAGGGTAGGATGAAGAGGGGCAGTTACTTAAATGATGATCAAGTTCAAAAAATGGTTATTTTAGGATGTGGTAAATAAGACCATCAAAAAACATCAGATTGAGAGATGAAAATGCAGCCAAAATTTGGATAAGTCAAAGAGGAAGTTTCCAGAGTAGACTAAGGTAGGGATAGGGGAATCAGAATAACATGGGATCAAGGATGCAAGCAGCTAGGGTCACAGTTTCAAAGATGGGGTGTGGGAAGAGAGGGGGAGAGAGAGAGAATGAAAAATAGAGATGATGAAGATATCAAGAAATTCATAAAATGGGAGGTGAATTCAGCTGCTGAGCACTGGGGAGAGAGATTGAAATTGGGAAGGGGGAAATTTTAAAGTAGAGGTTTATATCAGTCATCATAGGACATGCTATTAGAATTCAAGACACAACAAGGAAATCTTAGGGGTCCAGGGGCCAGCTGAGGCAAAGTGGCAGAGGGGATCCAGTTAGTGCGGCAATAGGCATTGTCCAGCACACCTTCCATTGCTTAAGGGAGAATAGGGTCCCCAGATGTGGGAACTGATAAGGCAAAGAATGGCAGAAGGGGTCCAGCATCTGCAGCAGTGAGGGCACTGGGGAAGTGAGAGGCAGGAGGCTGTGATCAGAGAGGGTGTCCTCAGACTCTGAAATCCTGGGAGCGAAACCATTTTGATTAATATTTAAGTCCAAGACATGGTGAGTGATGCAGATTAGGTAGCTGGAGCCATTGGAATTGAGATTCGCTAATTAGGAACCACTGATGTGGATGGCTCATCAAGAAGGTTAAAGAGCTTGAGGAAAATGATAGGGGAGAGGAGCAAAAAGAATGACTCTGGTCCAGATGCTATAAAATCATCAAAGGCAAGAGGATGTTTTAAACATCACAGAAGACAACAATGAGGAACGGCATTGATAACATAAGCAAACTTCATGATTTGTACAGAGGAAAAGTAGATGGCCTTGAAGAGTAAGTGGTAAGGAGGGGTGAGTATAAGACATGCCAACATTTTTTGCTTACTCTACAAATGGGATAAAGAGCAGCCATGCCTAATGGTCATTGAAGATACGCTATCACCAGGGAAATGTAATTTGGAGAAAGGAATATAAGAGGAAAGGTGCATGGATATAGGGTGGTTTGTTTACAAGAAAATGATGGTCAGGCCAGGCATGGTAGCTCATGCCTGTAATCCTAGCACTTTGGGAGGCTGAGATGGGCAAATCACTTGAGGCCAGGAGTTCAAGACCAGCCTGGCCAATATGGCAAAACCCCATCTCTACTAAATACAAAAAAATTAGCTGGGTGTGGTGGTGCGCACCTGTAATCCCAGCTACTTGGGAGGCTGAGGCAGGAGAATCACTGGAACCTGGGAAGCAGAGGTTGCAATGAGCCAAGATCACGCCACTGCACTCCAGTCTGATCAACAGAGTGCAGCTCCGTCTCAAAAAAGAAAACGAAGGTCAAATCAGTGGAAGGGGTTGGTAGAATAAAAGACAAGAATGGAATGGAGTAGGGCTGGGGAGGGCTAACCTGATCGAGGACAAAAGAAGTGAGGGGTTTTCACGTAGGCAATAATCCCATATAACAGAGATGAGGTTCAGGGAAGGGGGTGCTGGGAAGCGGGTTGGGTGAGCCCTTTAACGTTAGGTAGGTGTGGTGTTGGCTAGGCAGAACATGGTTATTTATGAAGATGCCTGTAGAGTTCAACAAGCCTGCTTACTGCAGTTAGTTGTGACCATTGTCTAAGTAATTTAATGTTTTCCTATGAGAGCTGAAGGAGCTGTGAAAGGGAAAAGGTGGCTCCCAATGAGTTGCAGCCAATGGGAACAATTTGATGTAATAAATAGTCTCATGTTGACTCCTTTCCAAAACGGCCTTTCAAAGGGGAGTGTGGCTTGCCCTGCAAACTTCTCCCACCCACTCACCACCAAGGATTTATTCATAGAGGCAAGTGCAGTATTTTTCTTAAATGATAGCCCTTGGAGAGGAAACTAAAGCTTATGCTTTTCTAGGACGCTGGGCTTACATCCTGAGGTTGCCAGATTTGGATATTTTTCTGCTGCTCTCTTGGCCCCCCACTTAATTGGTGAATTTCTAACTCTTGTGCTACTTGGTATCGTCCAAAATCCAAATATAGTCAACAGTGTAGTGGCTCTGCTGTCCATTGCGGGGGTGCTTGTTGGATCTGGATTCCTCAGGTAAGATATCATAATTCAAAAAATTTAGATTGGGATAACCTGTTATTAATGATCACCTAATAATGACTGAAGTAAAGGAATACCAGAGAACTGATAGTGGTTATGGATATTACCTTATAGTCTAGAGCATTTATACTGCTCGTTAATCATTGCCTTAGACCTTGAACTGTTCATTTGTTCAATAAAATGTCTTTTTTATCGGGAATCAGGAACTAACAAGTTTATGTTATGATATGATTCACATGTAATAAACCATTATACCAAGAGAAGAAAACCAGCCCGGATGTTCCAGGAAAAACTCACAGCCCACGTGATAGGCTAAATAAATTGCATGCATTAGCTCATTTCTGACCTGGTACTGTTGAGTGTGTACTGCAGTTCTCAATTCCCAGTTATTCTTAGGAATTAAGACTAGTCAGACAAAAAAAAAAGCCTGCAGGATAAAAGACTGCTCCAAAGAGTATCAAGGCTTAAAGGATATGCACCAAATGATAGCAGTAATTATCTCTATCTCTAAAATCAATATCAATAGTGATATTGATTTTAATTTTTTTCTTCATATTTCTGTATTTTATCAATGTTCTGTAATGGACAAGTATCATTTTATAACCAGGAAAAAAATGTATCCACACACATTTTTAAAAAGCAGCAGCAAAAAGGGCAGAAAATTTTAAAAGGCTAAAAATGATCCCAGGCAGGTGGTGTGAGTGGGATCTAGTAAGTAATCTCTGGGTCCCCAAGGAAACATGAAGGCTGTTTCTTTGACTTAAAAATGTAAAAATCAAGTCAAAAAGCAAAAGCATTACTGAGCATCTACTATATAAAATTATATGTGTGTGTTTAATTATTTAACTCTCAGAGCAATCCATTTTCAGATAAGAAAATGAAGCTCAGACTTGACTTTGCTCAAGTCACACCACTATGAAGGCTGTGCCGCACGTGACTTCGTGGAGAGAGGCTGACCTATGAGTCAGAAACTTCCTCTACCACTTGCCAGTCTCTTTTCTATCTAAATTAGTTTCCTCATTTATAAAAAAGAGATCACTATTTCAGCCCCACCTGCCTCAAGGGATCATGAGAAGGAAAGGAAATAATCAATATGAAAACACATTATAAATTGTAGTGAGTTATACGAAGTGAGATATTATAAAGCAAAGTGAATTAGGCTTTGATAAATCAAGGAGGATATTTTTTCACACGAAGACCATTATATTGTATTTGTCCGTGTTGCTTAAGTGGATTGTTAATATTTATGAAAAATGCAGAAATCAAATCACACCAAGAGTACAGAATCAAGCCAGCAATGTACAGAGCCAACCTTGGGCAGCATTTCCTCTTTTATATTATTTGAATCATTGTTTCAGTTAATCTGGTGCCATTTCATGTACAGATGATCCCCGACTTATGATTTTTTGAGAAAGTGATACTCGTTCTGTAGAAACCGTATTTTGTTTTTGTTTTTGTTTTTTTGAAACAGAGTTTCACTCTGCCGCCCAGGCTGAAGTGCAATGGCGCGATCTCAGCTCACTGCAACCTCTGCCTCCTGGGTTCAAGTGATTCTTGTGCCTCAGTCTCCTGAATAGCTGGGATTACAGGTGTGCGCCACCATGCTCGGCTAATTTTTGTATTTTTAGTAGAGATGGGGTTTCGCCATGTTGGCCAGGCTAGTCTCGACCTCAAGTGATTCGCCCACCTCGGCCTCCCAAAGTGCTAGGATTACAGGTGTGAGCCACCGCAGCCAACCTAGAAACTGTATTTTGAGTAGCCATACAATCATCCTGTTTTTTACTTTCAGAACAGGATTCAATAAATTACATTAAATATTCAACAATTTATTATAAAATAGGCTTTGTGTTAGATGATTTTTCCCAACTGTAGGTTAACGTTAAGCTTTCTGAGCACATTTAAGGTAGACCAGGGTAAGCTGTAATGTTTGGTGGGCTAGGTGTCTTACATGTGTTTTTTTGTTTGTTTGTTTGTTTTGAGAGGGAATCGCGCTCTGTCACCCAGGCTGGAATGCAGTGGCGCGATCTCGGCTCACTGTAACCTCCGCCTCCCATGTTCAAGCGATTTTCCTGCCTCAGCCTCCCGAGTAGCTGGGATTACAGGTGCCTGCCATTACGCCTGGCTAATTTTTGTATTTTTAGTAGAGACGTGGTTTCACCATTTTGGCCAGGTTGGTCTCAAACTCCTGACCTCAGGTGATCCGCCTGCCTCAGCCTCCCAAAGTGCTGGGATTATAGACGTGAGCCACCGCGTCTGGCCTTAAATGCATTTTTAACTTAGAATATTTTCAACTTATGATGGGTTTATCTGGAAGTAACCCCATCATAGGAAGCATTTGTATTGGGTTTTTAGGAAAAGGAGGTTAGTTGCTCTTTATTTTTATTTTTGTTTGTTTCTTGACACAGAGTCTCACTCACTCTGTCACCCAGGCTGGAATGCAATGGCACGATCTCGGCTCACTGCAACCTCCGTCTCTCAGGTTCAAGCAATTCTCCTGCCTTAGCCTCCTGAATAGCTGGGATTACAGGTGTGCACCACCACGCCCAGCTAATTTTTGTATTTTTGGTAGAGATGAGGTTTCACCAAGTTGGTCAGGCTGGTCTCAAACTCCTGACTTCAAGTGATTTCCCTGCCTCGGCCTCCCAAGGTGCTGGGATTACAGGCGTGAGCCACTATACCTGGTGGTTAATTGCTCTTAAAAGGTAGGCAGTTGCAAAGAATACTAAATGTTCTCAGATTAGTTGCAAAATCTTAACAACCCAAGGCTTCACATGAATTCCACTTCCATCGCTGAAAATTAAAACTCCACTCTTAAAGGCCACATCAACCTGCTAGTCATTCCATTTACCCATTTTTCTCCCCAGTCATCATCTTTCTGGGTGAACTGCCTAAGGCATTTGTGCTGTTGGCTCCCTTCTCTTTTAAACACAAAGGAAATTAGCTTTGCTGTGTTTTCTGCTTACAAAATCATGCAAGTTCTTGGGGGAAGAAATGCTCACAATATAAATATGGATGCAGAAGAAAGTAAAAGTTTCCTGAAGTATCAGAGCCCAGAGTTAAATTTTGTTGTAGTTCTTGCTAGAATTTTATATAATTTTTAACAAAGATGAAATCATCCTGTTGTATAAGATATAAAATATGCATACATTTTTTTCCCATTTAACAACATAATATGAATTAGGTGGGTGTGGTGTCACGTGCCTGTAATTTCAGCTACTCAGGAGGCTGAGGCAGGAGAATCACCTGAACCTGGGAGGCCGAGGCTGCAGTGAGCCAAAATCACGCCACTGCACCCCAGCCTAGGTGACAGAGCAAGACTCCGTTCAAAAAATAAAAAAGACAAAGCACAAACCAACCTAATGTGGACAATGTCATGTCAATACATCCAGATCTATGGTTCCTCCCGCTGCTTCTCCTTCTGTCTGTGCCTTTCACTGATCCATTTCTCTCTCTCTGCCACCTGCACAAAGTCTGTTGGTTGTTCCCAAGGCTAGAGGCACACTCTCTTTGAAGGCCCCTTTTGTTTTCTCTCTCAGCCTATCACACACTACTTCCTGTCACGGTCTTCCTTTGCAGTAATAGATTATCCACCCCTTGAAGGCAGCAGCTGTGTCTCATTCATCATTTTAGACCTTCTCAGCAGCCAGCCCAATTAGGCCTTGGACCAATTAGGCCTGCAAACATTATTTGTTGAGTGAATAAGTGAATGACTCTGTCTTTGAACTGTATACACACTGCATCACTCACCAAATCATGTTGGTTTTCTTTTCTGATATCAAACCATAGGTGCATGTGGAACATTTTGTGTTTGACTCTGTGTGGTACAGGGAGAAACAAAGGTTCACAGTTCCTACCTCAGAAAGATAGCACCCTAGCCACTAGGCAGCCAACCTCTCATGGCCATCATCCTACTCCAGGCCTTTGTCATCTCATAGTTGAACTTTTTTTGTAGTCTGGTCCTTTTTTTTTTTTTTTTTTTTCTTTTCCTGTTCTTACTCTGCCCTCATTCTGGCCATCCTTCTTGCTGGAGTCACGTTAATTTTCTCAGAATGCTGATTTCAACGTGACCTGTCTCATTCATGGTCATTCAACCTCAACTCACAGCAAGGCCCTGAAATGGCTGTTTCTGGCTATTGTTCCGAGCTCCCCTCCCACTGTTCCTTCACATCCTGTCTTCCAGTCTTTCTGGTCCAGTCAGTCCCATATGCAGCTCTTGGCATACCTGTACTCATACCATTTCTGCCTTCCTAGAATTTCCATCCTCTTCCCCTAATTCCTTCCCAGAGTCCCACGTATCCTTTTCAATTAGCAACCTCTCAATGTGGTTAATTCAATGTTGTGCCTTAGGAAACTGAAAGTTTGAGGACACCTTGCAAATAGGTGAAACCATAAATACTAAATACAAGAACATCATGGATGTGTGGTACACATTTTTTTATACTTTCTTGGCACAAATAGTTCACTACTGTGTATTTTTATAGTTTTAAGGATATATTCTTTATCTCCAACTACATTATGAGTTCTTTAGGGATAGGATACATCTTTTGAAGTTCTCAAGCTCCTAGAACTAGTGCCTTGCAAACAGAAAGAATTTTATATCTTTTGATTGACAGAAAATATACAGTGGACTAAGAAGACCACAGTGTCAGCACACAGTTTCACCTGAAATAGATTGGAGAGGAGACATATTTCATTTTCACAATGAATGTTGGCTCGGTCTCTCCTTCCTTTTTCCTTTGTATTCTAGGTTAGTTCTAACTTTCTACATTGGTACCTTCAACTTTCTGTTTAATCACAAATCTCCTCCTCCAATTGGTATGTGTTAGGTCTGTATTTTCTTGTACGTTTATATCAGTAGTGCTTACCAAAATAAGTAGACAGTAATCGTCTACTTGAGAGAACTGTTAAATTAAGGTCTTCACTATAACAGGCCACCAAGCTGTGCCTAAAAATGACAAAGTGCTATGCTTACTGACTTGGAAGGATGTCTGAGACATATGTTTGGCAGAAAAAGAGTAAGTTAGGAAAGAGCATGAAGAGTTTAATTCCATTTATATAAAACTTTTAAACACACATGTTATATGTATTACCAAAATGTTAACAATAGTTATTTCTAGGCAACGGTATTTCTTTATATTGTTCAATGTTGTTTGAAGGTTTTTTTATAGTGAGCATCATTTTTATAATAAGGAGATAGAAAACTATATTCCTGTTGGAAAATATAAGGATTGCCTTTCTTTTCATTTGGTAGGACTATTGCCAGAGCCTACTGAATTTCATTTTTGTTTTCTTTTTCTTAAGAAACATACAAGAAATGCCCATTCCTTTTAAAATCATCAGTTATTTTACATTCCAAAAATATTGCAGTGAGATTCTTGTAGTCAATGAGTTCTACGGACTGAATTTCACTTGTGGTAAGTATTCTATTTGGGGATATTATTTTTGCATGTTACTCTGAGGAAGCAATTTCTTGGAGGAAATGTATTTTTGAAATAAAAACTGTGTTTTATAATAATTCAATTTAAAACTCTGTTTTGAAATACAGTCCAACATTTTCTCTGATTTTTAAGATGAAAGAAAATAAGCAGTAGTCAAGTTAGTCTCCTGTCAAAGGTCAATAGGTAAGGGACACTTGGATGTTGTTAGAAAATGACAGACCTTATGTACACTGAGGTAAACTCCAGTATATTCTGGATAGACTCAGTTCCTGTATCTACTGAACACATTCAAGCAGGCTGAAGTGGCTTCTTGTTCCCCAAAATGTACATCGTACATAGCTAAATAAAGCTACTTTTGGCAAAAGTCTATTCCTCAATCCCACCAGACGGAAGTAGAACCAGGACAAGGACCTCATGGCCATTAGAAATCTCAGGGTGGCCGGGCGCAGTGGCTCACGCCTGTAATCCCAGCACTTTGGGAGGCCGAGGTTGGATCACTTGAGGTCAAGAGTTCGAGACCAGCCTGGCCGACATGGCAAAAACCTGTCTCTACTAAAAATACAAAAATTAGCCAGGCATGGTGGTGCGTGCCTGTAAATCCCAGCTACACAGGAGGCTGAAGCATGAGAATCACTTGAATCCGGGAGGCTGAGGTTGCAGTGAGCCCAGATCGAGCCACTGCACTCCAGCCTGGGCGGCAGAGTGAAACTGTGTCTCAAAAAAAAAACCAAAAAACCAAAAAAAAAAAACCCAAAAAAACCCCAAAAAAAAACAACCAAAAAAATCTCAGGGCCACTCCAAAGACAACCAAAGAATATGGCTGAATTTAGTAGTGTTTTAAATAATTTTAAGTGATAATGTCAGTAACTTTAGGATAGCCTGTGCTAAGGGATCATGATTTTTATCACAAATATGGTAATGAGTCTATACCCAAAACAGACACAAAAGCATGTCCATCTTCAAATGAAGCCAAAGGCCAGAACTGCTCACTCTTGCTTCATCAAATTCTAAACTCTGGGCTTGCTAAAGTGTCCTGTATTTTTCATTAAGGGTACTTAGCAAGCACTTGGTAAATACTTGTTGATTAAATTACCTGAGATAAACCACACCTGACACTGTCAATCTTTTCCTTGACAGGCAGCTCAAATGTTTCTGTGACAACTAATCCAATGTGTGCCTTCACTCAAGGAATTCAATTCATTGAGAAAACCTGCCCAGGTGCAACATCTAGATTCACAATGAACTTTCTGATTTTGTATTCATTTATTCCAGCTCTTGTCATCCTAGGAATAGTTGTTTTCAAAATAAGGGATCATCTCATTAGCAGGTAGTGAAAGCCATGGCTGGGAAAATGGAAGTGAAGCTGCCGACTGTGCATGACTGCTCTGAACGTCTGAAATGAGAGTGCCATGTATTTCTTTCTTGATAGGACATCTCAAGTCTTTTAACCATTAAGACTCCATTTGTGCCTCTTGGATCCAAGCAGGCCTTGAATGCAATGGAAGTGGTTTATAGTCCCTTGCTCTTACAACTTGCAGGGACATGTGGTATTTGGAAATTGTGACTGAGCCGGACCCAAGAATGTAAATAATAATCATTCATAAACCTATGGGAGACTCGTGTGACTATTTTTTTTCCTTGTTCTAGGCACAGAAAAAAATAGGTCAGCTTAAAAATATGTTTACATTGGATAAAGGATTAGGCAAAAATAAAAGGTTTCAAGGATTCCCGACCGTAAGTGACAGAGAAAAAGAGTTGTGGGTTTAGATGAAGCAAGGTTATCATGCAGAATTGGGTAAGAATGCTTCTGTTCCTGGAAGACCCAGAGTTAAATGCAGATGTCCACACGAGGGGTCAGAGTTACCTGATCACATCGAGAGAGTGCTGGGCAGATGGATGGTGAGCACCACTGCTACAGAGCACCCAGTGATTTTACTGAGGATTAAAATAAAAAACTGTAGGAATGGGCTCAACAGTGAACAAAGCACACCAGACAAACCTCTGGTTATGTTTTTAAAGATTCGTTTGCTATTTTTCACTTTCAGCTGAGTTTACTTATAGGCACATTGTGCACATGTACCCTAAAACTTAAAGTATAAAAAAAAAAAAAACCTACCGAAAAAAAAAAAAAAGAATTACAAGTAAACTTTACTAAAGTATATGCACTGAGAAATAACACCATTAAGGCTGGAGATCAGCTGTTATTTAAAGTCCATATAGAAAAAATGCTGACATAGCTAGACATGGTGTCTCACATCTGTAATCCCAGCTGCTCAGGAGGCTGACGTGGAAGGATCGCTTAAACCTAGGAGGTAGGGGCTGCAGTGAGCTATGATGGAACCACTGCACTCCAGCCTGGGCAACAGAGACAGAGCAAGACCCTGTCTCTAAAAAAGAAAGAAAAAAAGTGCTGACATATTGTTTACAAAGAACAGGGTACATACTAGAAATTCACATTCTTGAACTGTAAAGGGTGCTGATATGTATAAATACAGACACCTGTATTACATATTTTCAAGGACAAAATAATGTAAATAGGTTATTAAAAATGGGTTCTGGCCAGGCGCGGTGGCTCATGCCTGTAATCCCAGCACTTTGGGAGGCCGAGGCGGGTGGATCACGAGGTCAAGAGATTGAGACCATCCTGGCCAACATGGTGAAACCCTGTCTCTACTAAAAAATACAAAAATTAGCTGGGCATGGTGGCAGGCGCCTGTAGTCCCAGCTACTTGGGAGGCTGAGGCAGGAGAATCGCTTGAACCTGGGAGGTGGAGGTTGCAGTGAGCCGAGAATGCACCACTGCACTCCAGCCTGGCGACAGAGCAAGACTCTGTCTCAAAAAAAAAAAAAAGGTTCTGTATTAAAATTACTGATTCTCTTTCTGATTGATCTTCAAGTAATTCCATGTACGAACCCGAAATGAAACTGTCTCAGTGTTACTATGGTAACTTTGGCTGAGAATATGGTAGAGAGCGCATGAACTTGTTCACTGACTGTGACCTAACTTGTGAAGAAAGATAAATTATAGCATTTGAAATGTCTCACACTGAAATAGGAAAGATCATTTCATTAAGGAAACCACAGTAAAATTCTATTTCTTAGAACAGTATTTAAGGATGTGGAGGCATTGGTAAATTATCAGACTAGTATTGTCAATTTTTATAAAAGGTCTTTGACATGGATGATTATGGTGTAATAGTTACACAATGTCTTACAGATTATATATGTCACATCAGTTATAGACAATTCTGGAGATGATAATCTATTAAAGTAGTTCAAAGAGAGTCCCACAGGAACCTCTTTTGAAATCACTGATTTCAACTTACTAAAGATATGGGTGTACAACATAAGTGGAAACATTTTCTACTATTCATATGCAGATGAATTTCATTCTAGCTCAGAAACATTTGGAAAACTGACATCACACGTGACTTCAAGCTATTAAATGTTAGTGATAGCACCTTAGAAAAACACAATGGCTTTCAACATGTGACAGTTTGTGTGTCAAGTCAAAAATGGACAGTGATGTGTAAGAAAATCAAATTACATAATAACAATTCCTATTACTCTTGTGGAATAGGCTGTTTCTTCCCACCAAGTCAGTGATGTTTCTGAGATCATAATGTTCACTGTAAATTTAAAGGGATCTCTTTTTCCATAGCACTCAGCAAGAAACCTGTGCTAAAGACTAAGGTTCCTTGGAAACATGCTGAAAATTCTGTTCCCAAGGGTGTCAGAACCATACATACTGCAAATAATTTATGAAGTCCTAGTTCATTGCAATAAGCAGATGGCTTGCTATCTGCTCAGACACTACTCCCTTGGGGTAGTAAATGTGCTTATCTGAAGCTGGGAGCCAATATATTTTGTATGTGGACATGGAAGAACATAGAATAAATCATTTTTAATCATAGCAATTATACTTACTCAAAATGAACTTGGCTAGCAGGTACACAAATCTACAGATTGGAATGGCTTCTTAAAGGCTATCCCACCTTGGAAATAATCCTGGTTATCCGCAACACATGATGTTTTGTCCTGCTTCTTGATAGGATATCTCCTTAGATGTGCCTGTTCTTCAAAAAGTGGTATTTAAAATAAATGTGTCAGTCTCACAGCAGGGTGAAATTGGTGCTGATTAAAAATGCCCCATTCCAGACCACTGATGGCGACACTCTAGGTGTGGGGACCTGGGAATGTGCATCTCCTGTTTCAGGTGCTTCTTGCGCCTCACTGTTAAGAGTAAAATTTTGACATCTGTGAACCCAATTCCGGTTTCCTCCCAGCTACAGCTGAGAATGCCTTTTAGAAAGAATGTGTCTAAAGTGGGCACTTAACCTTGCATTTAAAACTGTAACCAAATACTCTTACTTTTATATTCCTAAAAACATATAAGCAGAAACTTATACATGCTGAATTGAGTATATACCACTTAAACATGTTAGAGGTAGGTAGTAGAAGATTCTTTTATTTTAAAAAAATTACACGTGGTTCTACAATATTTTTTTCCTTTTAAAAAGCTTCAAGATATACAGGGAGATGCACTAATCCAAGAAATCCAGCTTGTCCTTTAACAAATTATACAGTTTAACTTTCTTCACATATTGCCACAATAGTTAATTCACAGTATAATCTTATTTGTATTTGGAAAAGAAGAAATAAATATACAATAATTGAAATAGGTTCAAGAATCAAGCTCGATTTGTTTCCAAGACTTGGAAGAACTTCTTTTGTACTGTTCCAGTTCCTAAAACAAAAATATGTATCACTTTAAGAAAAATCAACTTTACTAATTCAAGGAGGCACCTTAAAACTGCCTTCTCATTTTTTAGATATAACAATGTATCCTTAGTAGCATTATCATTCTAAATATTTCTTGCCAATTATTTTGTAAATGATTATGCTTAGGACTTATTTTCTAGAAATACTGTCTTCAGAGTTTCTGTGTGGCTAAGCAGCACTCAGAGATGAATTTATTAAACTTTCAGACAAAATTATGTACATAAACTACATAATACATATGAATTGTCTTTCAACTAATGAACTAGACATCTGTCATCCTTCAAGTATTCAAAAGTGATCTTATTTTAATTGTTTGCTGTTCAGCTCTTATCAAAAACTTGGTTGAAGTTAGCAAAATATTTAAAAAATATATACCCAGGCTGGGTGCGGTGGCTCATTCCTATAGTCCCAGCACTTTGGGAGGCTGGGGCAGGAGAATTGCTTGAGCCCAGGAATTTGAGACCAGCCTGGGCAACATAGGGAGACCGTGTCTCTACAAAAACTGAGAAAAATAATTATCCAGGCATGGTGGTGTGTGCTGTGGTCCCAGCTACTTGGGAGTCTGAGGTGGGAGGATTGCTTGAACCTGGGAGGCCAAGGCTGCAGTAAACTGTGATTGCGCCACTGCACTCCAGCCTGGGTGACAGAGTGAGATCCTGTCACAAAAAAGTGTGTGTGTGTGTGTGTGTGTGTGTGTGTGTGTGTGTGTATCCTTTGTCCCAGTGATTTTACTTTTAGAAATTTATCATCCATAACAATAGAGCAATGCACAAGGATGTAAAAGAAGGAAACCCATTGCTCTGTCTCAGCACAACTGGAAACAACTTTGATGTCCCCCAGTAAGGACTGACTAAATAATTAGCATTCATTCACAGGTGGCTTCCAAGGCAGCCAGCAAAAATAACAGTGGCCACATGAAAACATAATGTGTGCCACATGAAAAAAGCACACAGATAGGGAGAGGGCAGGATACTTCCATTTTCTATTTTATATACATCTACCTATAGGTCTTGAATTTTTTCACAAGGAGTATATGTTACCTTTACAATTCATAAATAAATTTTAGTGGAGGTGGCTATCCTGCACAAGGCAACTGACACGTAAAAGGGACCATCTAAGGGGATGCCTCTTGGCCTCCTACATGTTGTTCAATGTCTAAATAACTGTACAAAGGTTGTCACCACTTCAAATAAACAAAACGTGGTTACTCTGCAAGATAAGGCAATCACTGCCCTTTGGCTAACATAATTGAAGTTCACAGTTGCTATGAAAAGAAAATCCATTCGAATTTTCAGAAAAATTGCAGAGCGTACCTTTCATACCTATACCCTAAGTTACTAAAATTTAAATGTTAAATGTTTCAAAATGGTATATAGACTTAGGAAGAATTTTTCCTTGTTTTTTTTTGTTTTTGTTTTTTCCTTTAACTTCCTCACTGGATTCTAGGAAGAATTTTCATGGTAATAATCATATGTAGTCTTTACAGCTTGTTTTATTTTTTTCTAATAAAGCTAATTCAGTTCACCAGTTATCTACCACTTGTGGTTTTAAAGATTAACTCATAAAGAATAAACAAATTGTTTACTGCAAACTTTGTCTTTAACTGGAAGTTAAATTATTTTTACCAATGACAAAGGTGAAAACGTTGTTTTGAGATTCTTTGCTGGTAGTATCTCCCTTTTGCAGACAGCAAACTGTGAGAAAACTAGGGCTATCACACAGGCCATGCCAGAGGGAGAAAAAGGAATAACCAATATGGGACAAAAACCACCAAGTCCACTAGATCTTCAACATGACAATGATATGGCCTCAAAATAATACATTGATGTTTTAAAGGGATAGCAAGTAAGAAAGTTTTCAGAAGATATCTGTGGTTGGCCAAGAAGACCTTAAAAATAAATGTTAATTGTAACCTTTTTTTTTTTTTTTTTTTTGCTTTAACAAAAATAATAGAAAAGAAGCTGGGCACAGTGGCTTATGCCTGTAATCCCAGCACTTTGGGAGGCCAACTCAGGAGGATTGCTTTAGGCGAGGAGTTCAAGACCAGCCTGGGCAACAAAAAACAAAAAATTACCCGGGCATGGTGATGTGTACCTGTAGTCCCAGCTACTTGAGAGGCTGAGATGGGAGGATCCCTTGAGCCCTGGAGTTCAAGGTTGCAGTGAGCCATGATCTCCCCATTGCACTCCAGCCTGGATGCCAGAGCAAGACGCAGTATCAAAGAAAAAGAAAAAAACACAAAAGAGGTAGAAGGGCTCAGCAAGTGCTTTCCACATTCGCATTCCCTTAAAATCGGGAATGCTCTAAAGCTAGAGGACTTTTAAAAAATAGAAAATACTACTTAAGTATTTTCTGGTGCCCATGTGAAGTCTGGCAAAAGACAGAACTTTAAATAATTAAAGAGGGCTAATCACGAAAGACCCTAAGTCTGCAGGAAAGATGAAAGGGGTCTTCCTACCAATCCTCAGATCCTTGAGGACTGACTTCACAGCACACAACTGGAAACAACTTAAGGTCTCACAACTACTCATGAAATAGTATGAAATAATATTCAAATTAAAAATTTTGTATAGTAGAATGTCAAAATTTAGATTCAGATTATCAATGAAATAACAGCAACAACACTGATAATCATTAGGGTATCTTTACAGCTAAAGCATAAAATTATGTTAAGGTCCTATGTGTGCAATCTGGAATCAATTCGTCTAAAACCACACAAATAAAAGTGGTTTAGAGGCAAACTTAGGATAGCATAACTTTTCAGGTAGGTTAAAAAAAAAATCTCGAACCAAGAGATGATAGGAATTGGTGATCTGCTGGCAGTGAGATACAAGAGATGAATGAAGGGTGATATGGGTACTGTGGGGCTGCCTTCTTTTTCCACACAAAATTCTTATGGTTTTAAGTCATTTAGAGAAGATAGATTTGAATGTGAAAACTCATGATGCTCACAAATACCCTAATCCTTTAATAATACTGATGTATATGAACTTAATAAAAGTGATCATTATGCAATATAAACAGATATTCTTATCAACAACAACAGTTAATCATTGACTCCTAGACAAATATTAATCAGGGATGACTTCCAACTAATCCTTACAGCCAGGCTGCAAACATAATAAGGGTTACATAAGGTCATTTTCCTGTTTCTACAACATGCCTCTCACTTTGCTACAGCTATAAAACCTCTAAATATTCATGGCATATTTTTCAAAAGTCTTCTGGACCGTTTACATAAAATGTTTTGCTTACTTCTCCAACAGCCCCCGAAGGTGAATACTGAGAAAAAAACCCTGGCTCCTACTCCCAGCTGACAGCTATTTTCAGGTTACCCTCGCAACAATGTGACTGCCACCTGAGAAGTTGCCGGGGCTTTCAATCTAGTGCTTACCATATATAAGTTTACTCATATAAGGACAGGTTCTGTACAATGTCTCATTTTATCAAATCAAACTAAAATCTAAGTTTGCTTGTTTGTTTTTAGAAAAATCTAGGCCAGGCGCAGTGGCTCATGCCTGTAATCTCAGCACTTTGGGAGGCCAAGGCGGATGGATCATGAGGTCAGGAGTTCAAGACCAGCTTGGCCAAGATGGTGAAACCCCGTTTCTACTAAAAAAGCAAAAAAAAAAATTAGCCAGGTGTGGTGGCAGGCACCTGTAATCCCAGCCACTCAGGAGGCTGAAGCAGAGAATTGCTTGAACCCGGGAGGCGGAGGTTGCAGTGAGCCGAGGTCATGCCACTGCACTCCAGCCTGGGCGACAGTGTGAGACTCGTCTTAAAAAAAAAAGAAAAAGAAAAAGAAAAGAAAAATCTAAGTATTTGAGTGATGGTGAATTTGCCAACTCTTAACATTCTTACATCAGACTTGTGTGTTCAAATGGGGCTATCTAGTGATACATGGGATGGTGGTGTCCACTTTTAAGCATTTTCCTGAGAGAACCTGGGTTATGTCGGGTATGTCTGTGTGCTTTCAGATCGTGCTTTCAGTCCTTAACTAGGCAAGATATGTTTTCTGGTACAAGGAAGGTATAGGTATGTCTGAATGTCCTAATCAAAAACAAAGCTCTTTATGTAATTCCACAAACCAAAGAATATTAAGAAAATGTCTCTCTAGCAGCAAGGTAAGAACCACCACTCATCTTTAATATAATGTAAACTGGAAAATCAAAAAGGTTTATGTGAACACTAAGTCATGTCTGGGTGGTGGGATGACAGGTGATTTAAAAATTTTTCTTTATTCATATCAAATTTTTATTTTTTCTACAGTATACTATTAGTGTGTTATTTAAATAGATGTACTACTTAAATAATTTTAATAGTAAAGAAGATACACTAAGTAAATACATTGAGAAAAATGTAAGGAATTCCCAAGGCACCCCAGGTTTTGTGATAAAACTTCAGATGAAATTAAGTAAATGTTTAGGATAATACCTGATCCTTCTGAATTCTCATCTCATCGACTTCACTTTCAGCATACTGAGGATCTCTCGCAGGGTCCTTGATATCTTTCAGCATGTTAATACTCTGAAATTACAAATCTCAAAATCACTTCACACCCATAACCCAAAATTCAATGGCTACCATCTGCCTAATAAACCAAGCTCCCATTCCTCAGCTTGCCACAAAGGCTCTCTACGATCTTTCTAGCTTTTCTCATCACCACTGAGGCCCGCTTCCAATTCCGCCAGGTCCCCTTTCAGTTGTCTCTCCCTTCTCTAACAGCCAGATAACTCTCTTTGAAAGTGGAGCAGGAACCATGTCTTACCCTTTTTTTTTTTTAACCCCCACAGTGCCTATTTACATTTTCAGCAAATGTTTAATTGATTTTTGAGCATAAAAGATAAAAACAAAGTTATCATAATAAGCCCTTTGACACATTTCCTATAACTGTTAGATAGTGCTAAAAATCTTGCTTTTAAAAAAATTAGAAATATGTACCTTTGGTGGAAAGAGCTTTTCATACACTTTTTTCCACAACTCCATTGGTGAGTGGGCATGAAGCTTTCCAATGTCATTTTCAGGAACAGGAGGAGATCCTAAAATAGCAAGTTTTACCACAAATGACTGCATTGATTAAAATATTACAAACTCCACCAATAAAAGAAATAACACTAACAAAGGTATACATCTCAGATCACTCATTTTCCCTCTCCTTAATATAGTCACCATAAAAATTTACCCTACCCAGCACAGCAAGGTCACTGGGACAGATTCTAGTACCGAAAGAAGAGGAGGCAAAGAGTAATGGGTAAACTGTAACTCTCATTCTCCACACCCTGTACCTATAGCTGTATCTATATCCTGTTAACCAGTAATTCCAGTTTTTGGTAGTGTTTGCCCTAGAAACACCTGCAAACTGGTACTGTATTAAGGATTTCACACTGCAGTATAATTTGTTATCAGTGAAAAATTGACCTACCACCAAAATATTCATCAGTGGTGAACAGTGCATTAATTACTATGCATAGCCATGCTCTGTAACACTATCCAACAGTTAAAATAAGAAATAGACCCATATATAGCATTAATATGGAAAAACTAAGGTATATTGGTATATTGAATAAAAAGGTATTGAATAATAGGGTATATTGAATAAAAGGGGAAATTCCAAAATGATATAGACTGAACATATAATTATATTAAAGCAAATCGTTTTTTTACACTATATACACGTGTGTAAAGGCATAGGAAATTGGAAAGAACACAAATTTGCTCCTTGTATGTACTCTTTTACCTTTTTACAAGGAGATATCTTTATGTATTACTTGTATAATTTAATTTGAAAAATTTAAAACTTTGCTGCCATTTGCAATTTGTAACTGGATATTTCCCATCTTTCTATTTCCAACAACTGTATTGTTCCCCAAAACTGTTTTACTGGTGATCTTCCAGGACATCCTTACCACTTTGGTGCGAAAGCCATTGATACGCTCCACTGACGTTATTCAGCTTTGCCAAGTTTTACTTGTATTCCTTTGTGTGTCTGTGTGTATATTAAGTTCTATACAATTTTATCACCTGCATAGGTTCATGTATTTGCTACCACAGTCGAGACACCAACTTAATTCCACTAGCACAAAGATCCTGTGTTGCCCTTTTATAGACATAACCTCTTCCTTCCCGACCCCTCCCCTGGTCTCCCCATCCATAGTTCTATCCCTACCCTCTGACCACCACTAATCTGCCTCCATTTCTAAAATGTTTTTCATTTCAAAATTTTTTATAAATAGAATCACACTGTATGTAATCTTTTCTAATTGGCTGCTTTTTACTCAGCATGATTCCCTGGAGATTCATCCAGGCTGTGTGTATCAATCATTTGTTCCTTTGTATGGCTGAGTAGTGTTTCCTGGTACAGATGTACCACAGTTGTTTAGTCATTCACCTGCTGAACAACTTCTGGGCTGTTTCTAGGTTTTGACTACTAAACATAAAGCTGCCATGAATATATGCCTAGAGATTTTTTGTGTGAGAGTTAAGTTTTCATTTATCTTGGATAAATGCCCAACAGCACAATTTCTAGGTCATATGGTAGTTGCATGTTTAGTTTCATAAGAAACTGTTAAACTGTTTTCTAGAGTGGCTGTACCATTTTACACTCCCACCACCAATGTATGAGAGATCTGGTTTCTCTGCATCCTTGCCAGTATTTGGTGGTGTCACTATTTTTTATTTTAGCTATCCTGTTAAATGTATAGTGATATTTCATTGTGGTTTCAATTTGCATTTCCCTAACAACTAATGATATTAAACACCTTTTCATGTGCTGCTTTGCTATTTTTATGTCCTCTCTGAAATGAAATGTCTGCTTATGTCTTTTGCCCACTTTCTAATTGGATTGTTTATTTATTTTTCTGTTGAGTTTATATATTCTAAACACTAGTCCTTTGTCATATATGTGGTTTGAAATTCTTTTCTTCCACACTATGGCATGTCTATTCATCTTCACAGGGGCTTTCATAGAGCAAAAGTTTTTAATTCTGATGAGATCTAAGCGCGATGATTTTTAAATTCAGCAATTATGAACTCTCTTCTGGCCTCCAACTATTCATAGAAGCAGAAGAATTCCATCAGCATTATCTATCAGTACAACAGTGATTCTCACTGCTACTGGAATTAAGTTGGTGCTAATGATAATCATAAACATCAGTCTCCATGAACATTCACTAAGCAAAATCACCTCCATTCCTTTCATTCCAATTAATCTATAATCTCATTACAAAGATTTCTATATTTGAAGTCAAGTCACCTTTAGCTTGTAAGACTAACAGAGGATGGGAAATACAAAAAAAAAAACAAAAAACAAAAAAACCCTACTGCCCATTAGAATGTTAAAAGCAAACTACGCCACCTGCAGAGGATAAAGAAGTGTGAGGCTCACAGATCTTCACAATGAAAACAGTTTCTGTGGGAAGGTAAGGGCCTTGAGATATAAACTCTTAAACTTCCTTTTGATTCAGAAGCCTATAGAGTCTATGAGTTTAGGAAATACATTCCATTAGATGAGGCATGCTATTTCATAACAAAAAATCAAATCATACCTAATTGTTACAACTGTGTTCTTTTTGGTTTACTCTACCACTTCAATCTCTCATATACTTGCTAATTGCCTGTAATATGTAGCTTTGAATTTCCTCACTACTCTATGCTCCTAGCTTCTTTAAAGCCAAGGAGCTAAAATTTAAAAGTACCTGGAAATCAGTGGGGGAAAGAAAATACATGCAATTTGTTTTTCAGTGGAATAGAGATCAGAAATGAAAAATCAGTCTCTTATGTGGTGACATCACTTCCATCACAAACATGTCAATGTGATGCATGTTACATGAATACTGGGCATATAAACAAACACACAGGAAATAACAGCAATGATAATGAAACCAGAAATAGGAGTATGTTGGAGACAAAGTGAACATGGAGTAGGACAAAATCAATAAGCAATTAAAAAAAGATTGAACGATCTTAATAAGTTCACTAACCTATTTGACCGAAAGAATCCAATCCTGCTGTGATAAACAGCGGTTTATTCTGATCCACACATATTGATTTGCTACGTGGAGAAGAGAAAGATTCTAAATTAGTTTAGCAAATAGATTTGCTGCCACGCTCGCCTGTAAATATGACAGCAATATTATCGGCTAGTTTTACATTTAGCCACTAATGAGAGCATTGCCCCGAATGAATGAGTGACTATCAATTTAAGTGATTTCAAAAATTAACATATAGCATAAATAAACGTTTTATAGGAAAAAAAGTGACAGACCCTATTACCTTAAATCAAAACCAAGAGAAGCAGCAAGGCTAAGAAGATACATACCAAAATTTTCAAGTCCATTTCAAATCAATAAAAGAAAGTGATAATAGAGGGAAGCTACTAAAGTGTGGGAAAGGAAGTAAAAGAAATCAGGGAGCTAGTATAATATTATCATTATTTTATTCCAGCCTCAAACTAAATGTTATGTAACATTTTGCTTGTAAAATTTAAGAAATATTTAAAGAATATAAGAAGCAGGAAATAATATTAAATTATCCCCTTTATGCTGTTTTGACAAAATAAATAATAATTAAAAATAATAAAATAATTAATAAAATAATAAAATACATAAAATACATAAAATAATAATTTAAAAAGAAATTATCCCTTTAAGAATAGCCATCTGGGTCACTTTCCTGGTCAAGACACAAGAGACTGAGTAGAACAATAATCAGATGAGACAACACTGGCTAAATCAATCACTCAATAAATGATATAAAAAATATCTTAGCAGTACCTTTTGTCAATGCCAAATGCCAACTGGTTGATAACTCCACGTATTTTTAGTAATAGAGCTTCTGATTTACTGGTAAACTTTAAACAAATCAGGAGAACAAATTATATGCTCTATTTTCCAATCACAGAAACAGGTAAAATAAATATGGCTTTGAACAAATACAGATTACAAACAGAATCACTATTTAGTTGCCCAACAAATACTTCTGTTTGAGTAGACAAAACAAAACCTGAATAAAGAAATCTTGGTAACTTTAACTCGTCCTTCAAACTTAATGAGTACATGATGTGGAAAGGACTTGTGTTTATGTACTCATCATTTCAGCTACTCACACAAATGGACCATAATCACTGTCAAATAATTTCTTTAAAATATATATATATGAATGTATGTTTATGGGCTGTATGTGTGTAAACATACTCATTATGGTCTAAAAGAAAATTTTCCAAAATGCAGTTGGGTTGGTTAGAAAATAAGAGGTATACCTCAAAAGTAGCTTTCACATCCAAGGGCGTATTGCTGCCTTCCAAATAGTCACTGTGGGACTGCAGACTGGTCTAATGATGCTGATACTCACTAAGGTAATTTTTTAACTTCTTTTTAAATTGCTTTTGGTGCCTAAGCTACTGAATATTTTCAGTGCTGGTATATAACTAGGGAAACCATAACCAGAACATTTCAGAGAATGAAAGGGGTTGGGTACTATTAATAATTAAGCTGTGACATCAGATGAATACCAGGACATATGGTTACCCTACAAATCTTTAAAAGCTAGATTGGATTTCTGTAGATACCAAAAGTCATTCACAGCCAAGTCAAAATGACTAAGAGGTATGGAAGTGGGAAAAACAACTTTGAACTGAAATGAAATCTAATTATGAAGCAAGGATATCAGCGTTATGGTTCCAATGGCAATTCCACAAGATAAGCCTCATTCTGGATTAAGAACAGAAAGTTCTTAATGCTCTCAGAGAAAGTATTCAAACGAGAATACTCGTGTATATATAAGATCTGACACATTTATTAAAGAAAGCATTGAAATAATTGTAATGCTTCTACTGAGACCATGTTTTAAAATACATACAGAAAACTTTAACTGAATTTTAGAAATATAACTGCTGTTTAATTTTATTTTCTTTATGAGAAAGGAAAAACCTAATCACAAACATATTTCATAGAAGATAGGGCTGGGAGAACATTAGATGTTTTCTAACCCAACTCCTCCATCTGCTGCATCAATCACTTCTAAAACAACCTTCACAAAGAACTGTAGGCCTTCTGCTTAAACAAACTCAGTGCCTGGGAACTCATCTCCCCAAATAATTCATTGTTTTCAGATAATGGTAGTATTAGAAAGTGCTTTCATATTTTGAGTAAACTCTATTGATTCCTTTTTCTGGACCTTAGAATAGCAAAGAATGAATTTAGTCACTTTTCCGTGGAACATTCCTTCAACTATATAAGAGAGTTATCACATTTTAGGTGATATTCTCCTGGTCCTCATATATAATAATTTTAAGTCCTTGCCATCCTCATGGCTCTTCTCTGATTCTGGTTCTACTTATCAGTCTTCTCCTGTTCTTTTGGGGGGCGAGGAGCATATTGGTTTTTTAAGAGAGGGGGTCTCGCTCTGTTTCCCAGGCTGGAGTGCAGCAGTGTGATCATAACTCACTGCAGCCTCAAACTGCCAGGCTCAGGCAATCGTCCCTGCCTCAGCCTCCTAAGTAGCTAGGACCACAGGCATGCACTATGATGACTGGCTAATTAAAAAAATTTTTTGTCAAGACAAGGTCTCATTTTGTTGCCCAGGCTGGTCTTGAACTTCTGGCCTCAAGTGATCTTCCCACCTCACCCTTCAAGTGTTGACATTAGAGGCAAGAGCTACCACACCTGGCCTGTGTTTTGTTTTTATTAACTTAATTAGATTGTTCATAATATTGAATCAATATTCTCAACTGCACTATATAGGATCAACTATAGTGTTGGAAAAAAAAAAAAAACCTGCTAAATTTCATGGAATTTTGCAAAGCAGTACCCAACTTTCTTCCTTAAATGGGGCAGAGGGTAAGAAGAGATGTGAAACTGAAAGATGGGGCTTTGATCACTTTGGCTACATTCTTCCTGAAAGGCCTTATGGTTCCTTTGGTGGTCCAGAAGTACTCCACTAACCCAAACCCTGTTCCTTTAGGCTTATTAAAAGCTGAGATGAAGCCATTCTCAAAGCCATTCCCTGGTCCCTGATCTTGTTTGATCTCCTGGGCCATGGTTAATCCCAGGCTTGCTGTGGACTGCGTTGACCTGACTTCATCTAAATTTGTACCCATGAGACCAGACTGGACCCTCCATCAAATGTAATCTGTTCCTAAAGAAATACAGGGATTTCCCTCAGCTAACTTTATAACCAGCATAAAATGTGTGACCCTCTCTAGTGGCAAAAATAAGTAACTGCAAGATCTTTACCTCTGTACCCTCGACGAGCCATTCACTTTAAATTCCCCATATCCTCTCAAAATAGTAAAGAACACTTCCCAAAGTACTGTGTCAACCTAATACGTAAGCAAATACGATTCAAACATAAAAGGTGATCATTTTTAAGAAAATACATAATGAAATGTGTAATGTTTTGAAAGGTATAAAAACTGACAACACATATTTTGTACATATTACTTTCAGTGAAAATATTCTAGCCATGAAAGCAAGGGGCTAGACCATGTTGTCTCTAGGTTCCTCTGAGTGCTTTAATTTGGAGGAAAAAAGAGACCATTAACTAATTATTCAAATGTAAAGGAAATTTTTTTTTTTTTTGAGACAAGCTCAGTCTGGAGTGCAGTGGTGTGATTTTGGTTCACTGCAGCCTTGACCTCCTGCACGCACGTGATCCTCCCACCTCAGCCTCCCAAGTAGCTGAGACAACTGGTGTGTGCCACCATGGCCAGCTAATTTTTAAAATTTTTTGTAGAGACAGGTTCTCACCATGTTGCCCAGGCTGGTCTGAAACTCTTGAGCTCAAATGATCCTCTCGCCTTAGCCTCCCAAAGTGTTAGGATTACAGGTGTGAGCCACTGCACCCAGCTGGAAATTTTTTTAAATAAAAAGTTTTGGCCAGGCATGGTGGCTCACGCTTGTAATCCCAGCAGTTTGGGAGGCTGAGGAGGGTGGATCATGAGGTCAGGAGTTCAAGACCAGCCCGGCCAACATAGTGAAACCCCATCTCTACTAAAAACACAAAAATTAGCCAGGTTTGGTGGCACGTGCCTGTAGTCCCAGCTACTCAGGAGGCTGAGGCAGGAGAATCACTTCAACCCAGGAGACAGAGGTTGCAGTGAGCCGAGACCATGCTATTATACTCCAGCCTGGGTGACAGAGTGAGACTGTCTCACAAAAAAAAAAAAAAAAAAAAAGTTGTTATATTTTATTGCATTAAAGGACATTTAGTAAAGTTTAGTCCTGCTATGGGAGATAATGATAACAGTGATATAATAACCAACATTTATTGAGTAATATTCTGTTCTAGGCCCTGTGCTAAGCATTTCACATGTACTCCCTCTTTGAATCCTCACAACAATCCTATGAAGAAGGTACTGTTTTTCTCCATTTTACCCTGGAGGACAATGAGGCTTAAGTGAAATTAAGTGACTTGCCGAAGATCACACGTCTAATAAATGGTCACTCTGAGATGCGAACCCAGGGAGCATGACTTCAGATTTCATGTTTTTAACTTTTACAACAAACAGCACTTTTTTAAAGAGCCCCCATCCCCAATACACACACTGTTAGAGTTGATTTTTGTTTTTCTTTTAGGGGAATATAGATTCTAATTCTTAAGGGGATACGAAAAATGAATAAATAGATCATCAACTTATCTCTTTAAACTTGGTTGGGATTTATGGATATAAGCAATTTAGAACTTTTGTTCCAAAGAAGGGGGAGACCATCTAGAAGTGCATGTTCAACAGATGCATTATCAAACACTCTGTAAGGAGAGGTCTTCAGCAGTGGGAAAGCAACAGGACCATGTGCATTAGCAAAAGCATTTATCCCTCGTAGCTGTGCATCAAGTTGCTGATTTCCAATTTGGTACTGTCCATTCAAGCCCAAAGGACAAGAAATGTACAAACCATTAATGATGCTCCATAATAATGTGCAACAAATCGAAGTGTCTTGCATATTACCTTTCTCTTCTCAGACTCAAAATCCTGTAGAAACATGTTATTTTAAAAAGTCAAGATAACCAAATATCTATAGCAGGAAGATTCAAATTATTAAATGTAGAATAGATTATTTCTTATTTTTTTAAACTCACTTTCAGGAATAGGATTCCATTTCCTTGATATTTGTTTCATAGAGAGTTGAACAATAGCTGCAGCCTTCTTAGAACTACAGCTAACAGATCTTTCTTTGTTTAAATACTTAGCTCAATAGAATTTAGATATAAGCACACATTTCATAGTGTGGAATTCTAACGATTCTCTGACAAGCAAAGATAAGAAGGAACTAATTTTCTACTTTCTTCAATTTAAAAGTTGGGAAGTAAGTCCTATTCCCCAGTGACTGGGTTGAAGACTTTTTTTTTTTTTTTTTTTTTTTTTTGAGACAAGCGTCTCACTGTGTAACCCAGGCTGGAGTATAGTGGTGTGATTACAGCTCACTGTAACCTCAAATTCCTGGGCTCAATTGATCCTCCCCCTTCAGCCTCCCAAAGTGCTGGGACTACTGGCATAAGCCACTGTGCCCGGCAAGATTCATTTTCTAAATCTGCCTTATCCCCATTCTAATCACTGCATTTATTTTCTTTACCTATTTTTTTCTGTCCCAACTATGTCTTTTCCAAAATCTTTAAGATGCATGACTTAACCTATTCCTTCAATAATTATTTTTCTTATTTTGATATTATTTTTGTACCTCCCTCATAAAAAGCACAGCCATATATGTACAACAAACTCAGCTAGAAGCGGAAGAGCTTACCTGAAAAACATCATATTTACTTCCAATTATGACCAGAGGTACCGGAAATGGGTCAATTAATTCACGATCCTGTTAATAAACATATTTCATTGAGTTGTTGTAATTCTTTATTGCTAGGTGCTTAGCAATTTCTATTTACTTCCAAAAACATTCCATTTTCAGTCTCTTCATAGATGTTTACTTAATTTGCTTGACATAGAATTTGTTCTAATATTTAACTTTCACTTCCTAAGCTATATTTCATAAGTGTAAAACTAGAAATGGCAATTCCCTAAATTACTATGATATTTATTATTTTCCTTTTTCTACCCTTTTATTTCCTTATATAACATATTACCTTCCTGGTTTTTTTTTATTCTATTTTATGTTGACTGTTGGAACAGCATTTATCCGGCATAGATTTGTTTTGTTCCATTATTTCCTATGAAAAACACTTCCTTTCTTTTTTTTTTTTTGAGGCAGAGTCTCCCTCTGGAGTCAGGCTGGAGTGTAGTGGCGCGATCTCGGCTCACTGCAACCTCCGCTTCCCAGGTTCAAGCGATTCTCCTGCCTCAGCCTCCCAAGTAGCTGGGACTACAGGCATGCACCACCACACCCAGCTAATTTTAGTATTTTAAGTAGAGACGGGGTTTCACCATGTTGGCCAGGATGGTCTTGATCTCTTGACGTCGTGATCCGCCCGCCTCGGCCACCCAAAGTGCTGGGATTACAAGCATGAGCCACCGCACCCTGCTACACTTTCTTATAAACTCTGGATAATATAAAATGCTGCTCTCAGTTTTCTAGATGATGATATTTATTATTGTATTTGAAGAACTTGTGTTACTATCATATCAACTTTATAATTTAATTAGCTGTGAGATGATAAAAAGATACTGAGTAAGTGACAGAAACGAAATGAATGTAAAATACAGAGTGATGGTGAAGGCTATTACAACTCTACCCCTTGCTTAAAGTTGTAGCTTCATCTAGTCTTTGTCAGGTGACTTTTGTACAATCTGGCTTTTTATCTTCATTTTTACAGAGATTATAAAATCAGTATCAAACCACTACTTTAAAACTCTATTTCTCTGATTGGTGTAATATGACATAACAATCACAGAAGATGTCTAACAAGAAGATATAAGGAACCTTCTTCCTTGTTTTGCTCTTACTGAGGTTTTAATAAATTGCTGTAATTTTCCAGTGAACAGGTTCATCTACATCAAATGAATTTCAAGTCATGCATAAAAATCTAAAGAAGTTGTTTCTGATGTTATCATTAACTATATATGGGACTAAGGATTCCAGTAATAATCCCAAACAGCAACTCACAGGATGATCCTTCTGCATATTATTCCAGATCTTCTGTCTCATTTCAGAAACTGCTTTAGCATTTGTCTTTCCCAGTTTCATTATCACTTTGTCTACATGGCTTTTTGTGGCTTGCAAGAGATTTTCCATGGTGGGCCAGAGATCATTAGGTTTTGAAAGATCCAGAACGAGAACAAGAGAAAACGTCCTAAAGAAATAAAAACACTTTTCAAAAAAGACTCAAAATAATTACCATTTTGAAATCCTAATGTACTGAAATTTATCTAAGAATAACTAAAATATACCTTAAGGGGGAAAAAAAACCGTAGCATTATTCTAAGACTCCCAAAAACAAAAAACCAAAGTCATAGCCTTATTTATTCCAATACTTTCCTCTAGTAATATTTAAGTGTTACAATAGTGGAACTAAGTTTCTGTTTGAACTAAAAGTAGTTTAGTTCAAATAGAGAAGCTCCAAGAATTTGGATCGACAATGCCACATTTACATCCAGTTTTACTGTGTGCTCCAAAAAAGGGAAGCAAAAATAATAAAAGAAGCAAAAACAGTAACAAAATAATCAGGTAAAGGAGAAGAAAATAGATATATGGGTGGACCTTGCTAGGGAACTACCTAGTTAATCTCCACAATAACCCTCTCCAGAAGATGTTATAACGTCCATTTTATAGATTAGAAGTCTGAGGCACAGATTTATATAATTAGTAAATTGTAGAACTGGTATTTAGATCCAAAGTTACACGTTTTTCTGCAATACCATTCTGTCTCTCTGAAAGCACACTCCTGACCACCAGATACATGACCACCATCACCACATGCACTTGTATTCTGTTCATGCCCATCAAACATAAACCTAGACTCGGCACAAAAACAAACATTCCTGTTCAAAATTGGGCAAAGAGGCCAGGGATGGTGGCTCATGTCTGTAATTCTAGAGCTTTGGGAAGCTGAGGCAGGAGGATCACTTGAGGCCAGGAGTTCAAGACCAGCCTGGGCAACATAGTGAGACCCACTCTCAACTATATTAAAAAAAAAAAAAGAAGGCAAAAGACTCAAATAGACATTTCTCCAAAGAAGATATACAGATGGCCAATTAACACATGAAAAGATGTCCAACTTCCTATCCGTTAGGCTAGCTATTGTCAAAACATTTTTTTGTTGTTGTTTTTGGAGGAGGAGTCTCTATCGTCCAGGCTGGAGTAGAGTGGCATGATCTCAGCTCACTGCAACCTCTGCCTCCCGGGTTCAAGCCATTCTCCTGCCTCAGCCTCCCAAGTAGCTGGGATCACAGGCATGCACCACCACATCTGGCTAATTTTTGTATTTTTAGTAGAGACGAGGTTTCACCATGTTGCCCAGGCTGGTCTCAAACTCCTGACCTCAGGTGATCTACCCACCTCAGCCTCCCAAAGTGTTGGGATTACAGGTGTAAGCCACCACTCCTGGCCTAAAACAATTCTTTAAATGAGAAGATAACAAGTATTAGTGAGGATACAGAGAAATTAGAACCCCTGCACATTGCTTATGGGAATGTAAAATGGTGCAGCCACTGTGTAAAATAGTATAGTGATTCCTCAAAAAATTCACCATAGAATTACCAGATGATCCAGCAATTCCACTTCTGAGTCTAAACCCACAAGAACTGAAGGAAGAGATTTAAACAGATAGTGTACACCAATGTTCATACCAGCATTACTCACAATAGTCAAAAGATGGAAACAACCCAAATGTTTTGCATGGATTAACGGATAACTGAACTGTGGTATTTGTTTACACAATGGAACATTATTTAGCCTTAGAAGTGAGGGAAATCCTGACACATACTACAAATGGAAGAACCCTGAAGACGTTATGCTAAATGAAATAAATAACAAAAGGACAAATAATGAATGATTTCATTTATATGAGGTACTGGAGTGGTCAAATTCATAGAGACAGGCAGTAGGGATGATAGTTGCCAGGAGCTGGGGAAGGAAAAATAAGGAGTTATTGTTTAATAGGTAAAGAGTTTCAGTTTGAGAAGATTAAAAAGTTCTGGAGATGCATGGTGATGAGAATATACTTAATGTTACTGAACTGCACAGTTAAAAATGACTAAAATTTTACGCTATGTATATTTTACGACAATAAAAACTAAACATTTGTAAATCTAGGAGTATTTTTAAAAATGGTTATAATAAGTATGTAGAACCATAATCCTTGATGGTTTAGGATTATATCCAGTATAACCAATATATCCTTGATCAACACAGCAAACATTCTGCTAGAAGACACAGCACAAAATTATAATATGTTATTTAATTATTTTGTTTAGTTCAAGTAAACAGGCTATTTAGTATAATTCAAGCAAAAGAGTAACATTTCTGTTGGTCTAAATTCAGAAAGTAGTCTTTTACACATTAATTATCAAATTTTCTAAAAATTATTGTGCTATTACATTGTCTAGGCAATTATATTTATGTCATTTTAATAAGCTCATAAGCAGTTTTGCTTAAGTGTAAAAATTGTATATACATTTTTAATTGTACTAATTTCATTTTTAGGGTTTTGGTATGGTTGTGTTTCAACTATGATTTAACATTTTTTCATTGTGATGAAATGGATATAACATAAAATTTATTATTTTTTCAAGTGAAAAATTATTCTAAGCAAAAGAAAAATAAATTACTCAAATTTTTTCTAAGATTAAAATTTTTGTTTACAGTATATTAGAAATACTTTTGATACTTTTTACCTATTTCATAGCAAATGACAGCCAAAAAATTTTTTAAAATAAACTCCTAAAACAGAGATTCAGACTACAGGAAATGTTCTATTACAAATTGTCTAAAGTGTGTGGAAATGTTCAATGCATTTATAATTCTATAAACAGTTATTTCAAAGATAAACAGTATCTAACAGTATTTGGCAATATTGTTTTCTCAAGTTGTGAGACTTCATCCAACACAAGGAAATTATGTGTCAAACTAATTCCAGTCAAAAACACTTTGAGTGTTTTTGACATGATGAATGAAATGTTTTTCCATGAATTATTTAACCACCCAGCAACCTACTTTAGACCCAAGCCTATGGCTCCCTTTCCCTTTCCCTCTGTTGATCATAACCCTGACCCTTCCTCTCTCCTAAAGCAGGTCCCAGCTGTCCTGGGGCTCCAGGGAAAGGAAGACCAAGACCTCACAAATGAAGTATTAACCCTTGGGATGATCTGGCTTCCTGCAGAACCTAGAATTTCCACAACCCCAGCAGGCCAAAACCTTTTGGGCTTCAAGAAGGGGAGTGAGGTAATAAAACAAGTCAGTCGAATAGGAGGCGACTCCCAACCCGGGTAAGAGCCAGCTCCTGTATTTTCACCCTTTCAGCCTCTGGCCACTGTAACTGGAAGCTCCTCCCACCCTCACTCTCTCTCTCTTTTTTAAAGAGACAATGTCTCACTCTGTCACTCAGGCTGGTGTACAGTGGTATGATCATAGCTTACTGCAGCCTTGAACTCCCTGGCTCACGCAATCCTCCTGCCTCAGCCACCTGTGTAGCTGGTACTACAGAGGCTTGCTATGATGCCTGGCTAATTTTATTTTTTAATTTTTTTGTAGAGATGGGGTCTCACTATGTTGCCCAGGCTGGTCTTGAACTCCAGACCTCAAGTGATCCACTGGCTTTGGCCTCTCAAAGTGCTGAGATTACAGGCCTGAGCCACCGCACCTGGCCCCTCACCATCTCTTCTCAACCACACCACTAGGCACTATTCCCAGGCAGCTTCACTTATTTGTCACCATTAAAGAGAGACAAATGAAAAACTATATAACTGTAAAATTCCATGTTCCTGAAAAATAAAATCATAGAGAAAAGTGTTCAAAAGTGGAAAAGCAAGATCTAAATATGTATATAAAATATCCCAAACCTGTACAAAGTCTATTTACAGACATTGAAAAGGCTGAAATACCTCAACATGTTAAAGTGGTTATTTTTTAATGTGATTCTGGCTCCTTTTACTTTGTGTCTTTCAGTATTTTTACAAGTTTTCAGTAAGAGCATATATTACTTTTCTAATAAGTGAAAGAAAGTAAATCATATTTCACTAAAAGGAAAAAAAAAAGACCAAATAAAGCCAACCGTATCCAGCCAGTTCTAGAAAAACAACTGTCCCATTAACAAGAAATAATTCAATCCTCCAAGGAGCTTAATGACCAACATGTAACAACTAATTGTCAAGCCCTTTGTATTTGATCCAGGCAGCAGCAATGGTTTATGTTAAACTCTAAGAACAAAATATTTCAGATTAAAAAAAATTGTTTTTCTTAGCTAAGACCAGTTCCCAGGAACACTGTAGGAAATGTCACAATTTTCCACATATTTGGCCAACATGTGGGAGTTACTGTCAGGAAAACATCACTCAAGCGTTTTGAGGTTTTCCTCTAAGTTCTATTTCTCTAAGGTCAGCAAACGGAGAGACTTTCTCTCTTCTCGGACATATAGTCTTCCTTTAAATGAAGCTTCAAGAATATTAATTAGCATTAAATTCAAAGGTAGCTTATAATACTCAGCTGAAGAAAAAACTCAGAGCCGAATTAACTCATACTGAGATGGATAATGGAAAGAATTAAGCTTTTCAAATTTATTTTTACAAAATGAATTCATTGCCCAAGTGTAATTTGATGTATTTTTGTTTGTTTGTTTTCAGCTTGCAAAATATGTTACTGGGGGGAATGTCAGCTATCTCAGTTCAGCACGGGCCAAAATCTTGGTTCTTTTAAAACTTCTTTGAAAGCATTACAGGTTAGGCATTTAGAAAGGAAGTGGGCATAAGCCTTCAGCAACATAAAACTGTGCCCCAAAATTCTGACTGAGAAAAGCCAACTCATATTCCTCCTAGGGACACTCCTGTGTACTTACAGCTTTTCCTGGAGCTGGCTCACTTACCGTAAGGTGTCACTTGTGATGGGTATGCTGATTAAGTCCAATAAAGAGGTTCCTCCACCGAGTTCCCAAAAGTGAGCGATATCTTTTGGCTGAAAAACAAAAATTTTTGATTTTTTGAAGTTTAAGTACTTCTTATATGTCATTAGCACTTCCCAGTAATAATTATACATACAAAATATTGTAGTCCTTAATCAACCCTTTCTTGGCAGTCAAAATTTTTTCCTTTATCCCATCCCTCAAAATGCATCAAAGTGCCTATTCTGAAGAAAAATGATGAACTATTCAAAATTGTTTATATGTGTACACAAATGCCCTAATTCTAGTAATACCTAAACAGAAGACATCAACAGTGCGTCAATCTTGTAAATAACATATGTAGCATATACTTATGCAGATTTTAGATAAAAATTAACCTGTTCAACAAATTTCGTATTATCTTTTGGAAAACATTTATAATTCTAGATAGAAATAAAACAGGTGAATAGGAAAACATTCCTATTTAGGAAGACAGAAGCTCGCAGAATGAATTAGACACACGTAAGGCATGAAGAAAAGGGACAAACAAATGGCAGTCCTGGCTGCGGATCAAGATTACTTGAGCAAAAGTATAAGCAGACAATTTGTTCCTAATTCCTGTGGAGAATCTGACAGGCTACCACTGACAATAATACACGGTAGGTGGGGGAACAAGAGTTCAAACAACTGCTTCTCTTTTCATAGGACCCTCAAAATAATAGGAAACTGAAAGGGCTAGGCAGCCAAGAAGTTCAGAAATAAGATCATCTAGGGTTGGGTGCAGTGGTTCACACCTGTAAACCCCAGCACTTTGGGAGGCCAAGGCTGGAGGATCACTTGAAGCCAGGAGTTCAAGGTCAGTCTGGCCAACACAGTGAGACTCCATCACTATAAACAATTTTTTTAAATTAGCTGAGTGTGGTGGTACATGCTTGTAGTGAATTTGTGGTGACAGTTTACTTGGGAGGCTAATGCGGGAGGATTCTTTGAGCCCAGGAGTTTGAGGCTGCCATGAGCTATGATCCTGCCACTGTACTCCAGCCTGGGAAACAAAGTGAGACCTTGTCTCCGAAAGAAAAAGAAAAGAAAAGAAAAAGGACCATCGATTCCATAAGACGTTCCTAGACTGTTGGCTAATGGCATTTCTGCTTCTGTCCTGACACTGAAGACCCTTCAGGTCACTGAAATTGTGAGGAGCTGACAAAGTGCTTCTATTTAGGACTCCTAGGGAATTAAATCTGAGAAAGACATGATGCTTCCAGAATGAATATGGAAATATCCCACTTGATAGTACAAAGTTTAGAAAAAAAATTACACAAGTTTTTACGTATCTGCTCCCATGAGCCTGGAAGAGACAGATTGTCAATAAAATAAGTTTTAGGTGAATATATATTATTTTGGATTTTTGACAAAATTTCATCTTGTAATCTCTACAATTGTTTGGCTGTTCATATTTGAATCATTAATTTTTGTGGGAAAAATAATTCTTCACTGGAAAATCTCCCTCCATTCACAATTTGATAAAGGGAAGCTTTTAGAGCTCTTCTCAAAAGTTAAGCTTATGAGAGCTGTCTCAAAGTTTCCCATGAAAAGCATAATTACATTTCTAGGCTTATTACTCATGTCAAAATTCAAGTGACTCACAAAAATGAAGTTCTCCTGTATCTCTATATATTATGTTTTTTTCTTTAAATTTCAGTTTTAATAACCCACTTTCATTGGTGAATCCTGGAAGCAACAATAGGCAGTTTTCTCTCTTTATACACTGTCTAATGAGGAAACATTTGGACTAAGTCAGTGTATAAAAATGTGCCTGTGTTAGCAGAGTAGCGGGATGCTCCATTCTAGATTGTCCTTCTACACACTTAACTTTAAGAAATGATCTCTTTTCAGGTGACAACTCCAAAAAGATTCTATTTAGGAATTCCCCACCCCACCCCCTGCCAACATATACTATGAACCCTTCTTCTATCCTGAAGAGTTTATCATGTTCCTCTAAAGAGACATTAAAACAAGTGAAAATAGGATTATAATCAAGCAGGGCATATGACCTCAACTAGTACTATCAACTTCAAGATGCATTTTTAAATGCTAATAATTTAGATTTTAAACAGTATATTTTCATAAATATTCCACAGGTCAAACCTATATTTTAGCAGATTTTTTGAGAGACAGAAAATAACTCACAACACTATTCTCATGAACTGTACAATAAAGTTAAAAAGGTATCTTATTCTAGCATTTTAAGACACAATAAATGAGAAGGCTAAAATGTTTTCACAGTTTGGGTTGGCTTCTATCTGCCACACTGCATTTGAAGTTTAATCGTAGACAGCTACGAAGTGTATAACTGGATATGTTTATTGATTACAGATAAGATGGAAAATGTAAAACAAAGTCAGCAGCATTACTTTCCCATCTATGGGCATAGCAATGTCACTTTAAAAGACACTTACTGTGTTGTGCCCTTTTGCTCTTCTTCCATATGTATATTCCAAAGCTAAGGTTGGTTTTGGTGGTTCATCTCTGTATAATAAAGGCCGATAGTATTATCATTGTAGGTGGTATTAGTTTCTTATGCTATCATCTTACCTGATTCATTTTTCCTTCCTCTTAAAAACTTTATTAGTAGAGAAGTTACCTTGTATAATAGCATTGAAATAAATTATATACACAAAAGAAATAAACCTGCAAAACACCATCTTAGTGGATTTTAACAGCACATGCATGTGGTAGCCCCTAAAGGCACTGCTGGGGCAAGCAGAGAATGTGTTGAGGCTGGCAGCGTGGATGGCCACGCTGGGCACAAGAGCTCTACATCCAGGCCATGCAGGAAGCACTGACACTGGGTGTTTTTTTTTTTTTTTGAGATGGAGTCTTGATTTGTCACCCAGGCTGGAGTGCAGTGGCACGATCTCGGCTCACCGCAAGCTCCGCCTCCTGGGTTCACGCCATTCTCCTGCCTCAGCCTCCCGAGTAGCTGGGACTACAAGCGCCCGCCACCATGCCCAGCTAATTTTTTTTGTATTTTTAGTAAAGACAGGGTTTCATTACGTTAGCCAGGATGGTCTCGATTTCCTGACCTCGTGATCCGCCCGCCTCGGCCTCCCAAAGTGACACTGGGTTTATACTCAGCCCTGACATGAGGAACCTAATGACTGTCAATTTAAAACATCAATGCAAGACTTGGCCAGGCATGGTCGCTCACGCCTGTAATCCTAGCACTTTGGGAGGCTGAGGTGAGTAAATTGCTTGAGTCCATGAGTTTAAGACTGGCCTGGGCAACATGGCAAAACCCTGTCTCTACAAAAAAAAAAGGTAGTACATGCCTGTAGTCCCAACTACTCAGGAGGCTGAGGTGGGAGAATCACTTGAGCCTGGGAAGTCGAGGCTGCAGTAAGCCGAGATCATGCCACTGCACTCCAGCCTGGGTGACAGAGAGGCACCCTGTCTCAAAAAAAAAAACAAAAACAATGCAAGACTTTAATGCAGTTCTCTAGCAGTTCTTTATCTTAAATCACAGCCCAAACATGGGTATCATTTAGATAGTGATAGTTAATAAATTATATCAACAAGTCCTTAAAATCAGTAATGATTAGGAAAATATTAAAACAATTTGCTGAATTATTTATACTATAGCTTATACTGCTGGTAAGCAGTTTTATGGTGTATATATATTTAATTTTTTATTATGGTAAAGAATACATAAAATAGAATTTATCTTACCTATTTTTAAGTGCACAATTCAGTAGTATTAAATATATTCACATTGTTATGTAACTAATATTCAGAACTTTTTCATCTCACAGAACTGAAACTCCATACCCATTAAACAACTTCTCATTTTCCCTTCCCCCTAGTCCTTGGTAACTACCATTCTACTTTTTGTTTCTATGAGTTTGATTATTTTAGATATCTCATATAAGTGGAATCATACTATATATATATATATATTTTTTTTTTTTTTTTTTTTTTGCAGTGGCGCAATCTTGGGTCACTGCAACCTCTGCCTCCCAGGTTCAAGTGATTCCCATGCCTCAGCCTCCCAAGGACCTGGGATTACAGGGTCCCGCCACCACACTTGGCCAATTTTTTGTATTTTTAGTAGAGATGAGGTTTCACTATGTTGGCCAGGCTGATCTCGAACTCCTGACCTCAAATGATCTGCCCGCCTCGGGCTCCCAGAGTGCTGGGATTACAGGTGTGAGCCACTGCACCCAGCCCAATATTTGTGTTTTTTTTTTTCTGGCTTATTTAACTTAGCATAATGCCTCAAGATTCATCCATGTTGTAGCATGTGACAGAATTTCCTTCCTTTTTAAGTCCAAATTATGTTGCTACATATCTTTATTTTACTTTCCTATTTTATTTTATTGAGACAGGGTCTCATTCTGTCATGCAGGCTAGAATGCAGTGGTGCGATCACAGCTCACTACAGCCTCAACCTCTCGGGCTCAAGTAATCCTCCCACCTCAGCTTCCTGAGAAGCTGGGACTACAGGTATGCACCACCATGCCCAGCTAATTTTTGTATCTTTTGGTACAGACAAGTTCTCACTATGTTGGCCAGGCTGGTCTTGAACTCCTGAGTTCAAGCGATCCGCCTGCCTTGCCCTCCCAAAGTGCTAGGATTACAGGCATGAGCCACTGCACCCGGTCCCATATCTATCCTTAGATTGGAGAAGAAAGAGAAATGATTTTTAAATTTCTGACTTACATAATTATGTTTATTGAATATTCTGAATATCACCCCTGCATACATCTTTTGAATACGTTATATAGAGAGTAATATTCGGTTATATGTCCCAAAAGATAGAAATTTTATCAAGCCAAATGCTACTTTTAAGACAAAATTTATAAGATCTGATATTTAACCTATATTTTAGAAAATTAGCCTTTTCCTAAGTAGACTTTTGAGGAATTGAAATTAATACTTTTCAGGGCCAGGCGTGGTGGCTCACACCTGGATTCCCAGTACTTTGGGAGGCCGAGGCAGGCAGATCACCTGACGTCGTGAGTATGAGACCAGCCTGACCAACATGGAGAAACCCTGTCTCTACTAAAAATACAAAATTAGCTCGGCGTGGTGGCACATGCCTGTAATCCCAGCGGGAGGCTGAGGCAGGAGAATCGCTTGAACCCGGGAGGCGGAGGTTGCAGTGAGCCGAGATGGCGCCATTGCACTCCAGCCTGGGCAACAAGAGCGAAACTCCATCTCAAAAAAAAAAAAAAAGAAAGAAAGAAATTAATACTTTTCAACTCAATGTACTATTTTGTAGTATTTTATCCTAAGCTGGTGTTGTATTAGATGATTTGTTTATGACAGGAAACGTCTAAATGTGGTCTAAAAAGACCCATGATTCCTGGATATGGAAAGATAATACAGGTGTTACTGTTGATAGTTCCTCTGAGAAACAATATTGTTGGTGAAAGGAATTACACAAAAGCAGGAATTTATTATTTGTATCCTTTAAAAATATTTTTCAAATGAGTGATGTTTCTTTAATGTGACCTTAACACCAAATTCCATCTCTTTTGATGATTTTGGAGACGTTATATGTATTCAAATGAAGGGAACAGAGAAATATCTTCCAAAAATGACTGAAGGCTTTCCTCATCAGCTTCCTGAAACATCTACCAATCATAATGCTAAATCTTAATCTGACGGCCTGCTTCTACAGTATACGTTAGGAAATATATAAAATAAATGATAAAATATCCAGTTTGAGGATCAACACTGTGCTTCAAAATGTACCCCTGAGCAACTAAAGCTTACAATGAATGTTCAAATAATTGTAGATTAGGTAGAATAAAAATAATTTAAATATCAGAGTAGCATAGCCAAAAAGAAGGTAAATACTATTGTAGGCTGGGTAATTATGGTAACATTTCTCCCTCAAATAGGGAAATCCAGTATTAGTCTCATATAATTTTTGGCTTATTGTTAGTTTTATATTTAAAGGCGCTCTTAAAGGTTATACTAAGGATTTGCTAAGAATTAAATATTTTGTTTGGGTCTCAAAATGGTTCCCCTTCCTTATGTCTTTTAGAGCTAACTTGCCCTATACAACTAGAATAAGCATAAATATAGTTTAAAGGTTAACATAACACTTACCTGTCAAGACACCTTAGAATAATAGTAGTCTTTCCCTGGAAATTAAAAAAGAAGGAATACTGTGTTAATGTCATTCATATGTAAAAATTGTATTATTGTTCGTAATTGTGGCCCAAAATAGATTTTTAATCAATTGAATGATAAATTACCTGGAAACTAAAAACTAGAAACTTTCGGAATTGTTCTAAAGTTTGATAAGTGGAAAAAGTTAACCGTCAACTTTCCATCACAGTGTAACTACACTGCTATTATTATAATTATAAAGTCCCACAGATGACAAATACTAGCAAATCATACCTCACTTAAGTGGTCAACTTGGCAGCTGTCTTAAATTTTTTCTCTACTCATCAATGTTAATTACTGGTTAAGCTGATGCTTAGTGTCTTTTAAAATGTTTTAATTCCAATTGTTGAAGTGGAAATAAAGAAAAAGGTAACATACACATAAAGGACACATTGTAAATATGTTCAAAGTAAGCAATTCAGATACTGCATTAGAGTAATTTAATTTCAGAAGATGTACTTATTCCAAGTTTCTGTTTATTTTTATTTTATTTTATTTTATTTTTGAGACAGAGTCTCACTCTGTCGCCAAGGCTGGAGTGCAGTGGCATGATCTTGGCTCACTGCAACCTCTGCCTTCTGGGCTCAAGTGATTCTCGTGCCTCACCCTCTCAAGTAGCTGGGATTACAGGTGCACACCACCACGCCTGGGTAATTTTTGTATTTTTAGTAGAAACAAGGTTTTGCCATGTTGGCTAGGCTGGTCTTGAACTCCTGGCCTCATCTGATCTGCCCACCTCTGCCTCTCAAAGTGCTCGGATTACAGGTGTGAGCCACCACGCCCAGCCCCAAGTTTCTTTTTAGGAGTAAGGAAATACAAGTTCTGGCCTAATTCCTACCACTAGTCACGCAACTTAACTTCACAGCTTAGCCAGGGATTAGCTCAGTGGTTTATATCATTTTTAAAAAAATAGTAAAATCCTTTTTTTTTTTTTTTTTTTTTAAAGAAAAGACCCCTTGCAAGCAAACAGATAAAAGAGAAACAGCAAGGCAAGCTCCACTGGAGGAAACCTTCAGGCTCTAAAGAAAATAATTTGGAAAACTCTGGATTGCCAAAAACACAGAACACTTATTATATGTGTTTTTGCTTTTACTAAAAAACCTATAGTTTTTGACAAAAAAGATAATTACTCCAGATTATATCTGGAATACGATCAAATTAAGTAAATTTTTTGTAATGAGATATATTAAAAAATAACTGGAATTGTACAATATAAAAATGTATATTATTGAAGGATGTTTATTGGCCAGTGTTATATCAAACTGAAAAACTAAAAACAACCTACATGTCCCCTATTGGCTAAATTAATCATGGTAAACCATATAATAGAATAATATACAGTTATTATGAATGACAATGTAGAAATATACTTACTGACATAGTAAAACATTCATAATAGATCAGCATGACTGTGTTTTCAATTAAAAAATACTTTTCCTGCTTCCTTGAAGTACACACACACACACACACACACACACACACAGAGAGAGAAACAAACACACAAATAAATGTAGAGGGACATCACTATGTTAATAATGATTATTTCTAGCTGAAGGATTTGAAGGTAATTAAAGTTTTTAAGAAAATCAGGATTTTCTGCCAGGCATGGTGGCTCACGCCTGTAATCCCAGCACTTTGGGAGGCCGAGGCGGGTGGATCACGAGGTCAGGACATCAAGACCATCCTGGCTAACATGGCGAAACCCCAACTCTACTAAAAATACAAAAAAATTACCGGGCGTGGTCGTGGGCGGCTGCAGTCCCAGCAACTTGGGAGGCTGAGGCAGGAGAATGGTGTGAACCCAGGAGGCGGAGGCTGCAGTGAGCCGAGATCACACCACTGCACTCGAGCCTAGACGACAGAGCAAGACTCCGTCTCAAAAAAAAAAAAAAAAAAGAAAATCAGGATTTTCTAATTTTCCTACAATGAACTTGTATCATATGTAGTATGCTGTAAAAGTTCTAAATTAATAAGGGCTACATTACCCAAAAAGTAATGTACTCCGCAAGAAAGTAGAATAAGAATTGGAAGGAATTTTAAATAATATCTAGCCAATTTCCTCAAATTTTCATGGTACACTAGTATTGATTGATTTAAATCACTCCCCCCCACCTTTTTTTTTTTTTTTGAGACAGAGTCTCCCTCTGTTGCGTAGGCTGGAGTGCAGTGGCACCATCCTGGCTCATGAAACCTCTGCCTCTGGGTTCAAGTGATTCTTATGCCTCAGCCTCCGGAGTAGCTGGGATTACCAGTATGCACCACCACGTGCAGCTAATTTTTTGTATTTTTTAGTTGAGATGAGGTTTCACTATGTTGGTCAGGCTGGTCTTGAACTCCTGGCCTCAAGTGATCTTCCCACCTCAGCCTTCCAAAGTGCTGGGATTACAGGCTTGAGCCACCACGCCTGGCCTTAAATCACTTCTATTATTATTTCATATAAATGTATAGTACTATATGGTAACAATTCCAAATTAACATAAACTAATCTGGGAACTGAAATCAAGTTTTAGATTATCATTAAAATTACAACCCAAAATTTAAAAATTCATTAGTACACTCTGGTCCCCTGAGAATGTGGCCGTAGTCTTGTGGGTTTCCTAATTCAAGAAACATTGACCTAGTACAAGTTCATTTAGAGACCATCGAAATGAATCCCATCTTCCCTCCCATTGCCTCAATCGCCCCAGATGTCCAGCCCTCTCCTCTGACCCATTATCCCTGGAACTCTGAATTTCCTAACTCTCTAAACATCCCTTAATCTGGCCCAATAATCCCCTTCTGTCTTCCCTTCCTCTAAAATCCTTCCACTCTATGACTTCAGCTCCATGACTGGCAAACTCCCCAATATCTCAGCCTTTTCAGAATATTCTCTCCACATGTTGGCCTTAACTAAAATATGACTTACCCTGAACCCCTTCCTCTGCAGCCTTGTTAAACGAAGCTATTTATTCTCACTACCCTACATACATTAGGGTCCTCCTTGCTCCCCAGTGCCACCTATAAACAACTACTCTACCTCCCTCCTCTTGAAAAAACCTCAGAGGCTCGTATCAGTTTACCACCAGGGTTGTTGTCATCTCTTTTGGCTCACAATCTCCCTTACCTTTTCAGCTACTGTCATGAATCTTCTTCACACCCACATGGGTCTTGGCAATCCACCTGACATCCGGAGCTCTCAGTGCATTTGCCTCCCAATGGAGGCCTTTTCCCTCACTCTGCTTCTGCCACGGTCACTTCCAAGGTTACATCTTGAAGCTTTCCAGTTTCACTGGAAACCGCACTGCTTCCAAAATCACATGTACAAACAACACATTCTCTAACCACTTCTTCAGGCATCCCCACAGTAATAACTCTTTCACCTTAGTGAAAGGTCTCAAATGTCCATTGACACCCCTCTTCCCCCCACTAACAGTCGCTCCTACTCCATTAGCCTCTTCCTACCTTCACTTTTCTCCTTTTCCATCTCAGAGCCCATAGTTTATCATTACAATCATCTCTGCTAAATATCATTCATGCCCTGAGCTCCCTCACTTTGCACTGTACCCAACCAGCAAAGACCGCCCCAGGTAATCACCTTCCTCCTCCGTGCCTGCACCCATGCAAGTGAGTGATGGTGGAGAAAAACCATGTACTCTGGGCAGATTAGTATCAAACTAACATCCATCATCAAAATGGCAGTCAACAATGACTGAAAATCCTATTACATTCCTCTAGTATGATCTCTCTCCCATTTGTTGGAATATCTGTTTCATACATTTTTCTTGATCAACTTAGAATACTCCACACTCTTCACCTGAATTACTTCTCTTTCCTTACTTCTCACCTTCAAGCTTTAGCCATCACTGTCTTCAGGAGGCTTTCCTAGTCTCCCAACTTTCTGGGGTGAGTTAAGTGCCCTCTCTGTTTTCCACCACAGCATTTGTCTCATGGTATTGTCATTCTTGGTGTACAAGTCCTGATACACAAGTTCCTTCCCAGGGAGAATGCCTTTCATTTCTGTTTCCACAGTGTCTAGCAGGATGCTTAGCATATAAAAGATGTTCGATCAATGTCAACCGAATGGATGAACAGATGGTTGGAAGGAGAAAGAGAAGGCAGCAGGGCAGTGGGCTTCTTTGGTAAAGGGTGATTACTATTAATTGAACAATAGAAGCATTAATTGCTTCCCTTTATCTTCCAAAATAATGTTCTCCATGAAGCAGAATCAGATACCTTTTTCTTTCTTTTTTGAAACAAGGTCTCCCTCTGTTGCCCAGGCTAGAGTGTAGTGGCACAATCACGGCGGCTCACGGCAGCCTTAACCTTCTGGGCTCAAGTGATCCTCTCGCCTCAGCCTTCCACGTAGCTGGGACTACATACAGGTGAGCGCCACCACACCCGGCTAATTGTTTTATTTTTTTGGAGAGACTGGGTTTTGCCACGTTGCCTAGGTTGGTCTCGAACTCCTGGGCTCAAGCAATCCATCTGCCTCAGCCTCCCAAAGTCCTGGGATTACAAGCATGAGCTACTGCACTCAGCAGAATCACATACTTTTTAAAGAACAATACCCTCAAAAGTTTTAGATATCAAGGGAGTTCCCAAATCATCAGAAACAAAATTACTTTTATTACTAAAAACAAAAAACGTTTGTATATGCCACATACTGCCATCAAGAAAAAGGGGTGGTTTCACAAGTAACAAAAAAACAAAACAAAACAAAAGACAAAACAGGGTATCATGACTACAAGGGAGTCAAGAATAACTGTTACAGAGAGCGCTCAGAGGATACTGGTAGGGGTATTTTGTATGTAAGCATTTGTATGATGGAGTCAGTAATCAGTACCATTAGTATAAGCCATTCTGTCTAATATTCTGTGTACAGAATGTTTTCTGTAATAGAAATGTATTTGTACCATAAGACTAGTACTAGTTATTTACTCATTTATTTAAATCTATGTATGTACCTACATGGCAGTAAGATACAATGTAGGAAACTGTTAAGTACTATGCCTAATATGAAAATCACATGCATCATAATAGTAAACTCATGAAATAACGCGTAGCCGGGGCGGTGACTCATGCCTCTAATCCCAGCATTCTAGGAGGCTGAGATGGGTGGATTGCTTGAGTCCAGGAGTTGGAGGTCAGCCTGGGCAACGAAGTGAAACCCCATCTCTATTAAAAATACAAAAAATTAGCCGGGTGTGGTGGCGCATGCCTGTAATCCCAGCTACTTGAGGTAAAATCACCCGAGCCAGGGAAGTCAAGGCTGCAGTGTGCTGAGATCGCACCACTGCACTCTAGCCTGGGCAACCAGAGCGAGACCCTGTCTCAAAAAAAGAAATAACATGCTTATAAAATATATACTTATATAGTTGGGTTAAAATTTTAAAATATAAATGATCTCTACAATAATTTTATTTTAAATAATTAAGTTTGAATTTTAAAAAGTGGGCCAATATGAAAACTCTGGAAAATAAAAAAATTAAAAACAAAATAAAAATATTAAGTGATTAGAATTTCACTATCCATATTTCTAATTTTTATCAGAATTTTTTATTTACATATTTGTATAATTGGGATCATGTCATGTATGACACTTGTGTCCTGCTTTTTTAATTCAGATTATATTCTTACATCACTAAAACCTTTTTCATGGTTGTATAGGTATTTCTCCCAATATATGTAATCTTAATGTTGTATATAAAACCCCCAATGGAGGGTGTCCGGTTGTGCAGAGAGGGCCTTCTGGGACTCATCTGGAGACAAGACGGGTGCTCAGGCTGCCTGGGCACTGACGTTGCCCAGTGAACATGTAGCCTTGCTGATGCAGAGTTTAGTTTCTGAAAGCTTCGTATTTGTCAGTGCACTTAAGTGGAAGCATGGAGCACAGAAAGTGAACAGGAATTTGAACCCCAAACAGAAATGAGCTACGGCACTACGTGAATTTCAGCATCTTGCATCTAGCAAGCCTTGACCCTTTTGTGTCACCAGTCATTTTGCCTTCCTGGCAGGAACTTTGTGGGCCAGGCAAAGTTGCATGAAGATATGATGCATATGTTCCTGCTCTGTGTGGTCACTTCCAAGCCTTTCTGTATGCTTGGCCAAGTAAAACAGAGACTTACAGCAAGTGGGGAGGGGTTCTTCCTACCAATCAGTGGTCCAATGGAAATGCTGCCATATTTTCCCCAGATTTTTCAAAATAATTAATAACCCTGTAACAAATATCATTGACACAGTTCAATTATTCCTTTAATGAGATTTCTAAAAGTAACAATCTAAAATATAAAATTGTTAAGATACTGACTTACTGATTTAGAGAGTGACTTAGATATTTAAATGAATCCTAGCTTTTATACTCAATTGTGGTGGAAGACCTGAATATTTTCAAATGATGAAATAAAAAATAGTTTAAATATATTTTTCTAAAATTTCGTTTACTATTATAGTTTTTCCTAGATTAATAATAAGCACTTTTAAATTCATGCTAAACCAGATTGGTCATCTGGTCAAAGTGTTGAAGTATCTACATTTTAATCAAAGTATTAAAAGATATTTTACCAATGGTTGTTAAATCATCACAATAATTGAAAAAAAGAAAGCATTACCCCATTTTTACTGCCAATGAAGAAAACAGATTTTTCTGCAATTTCAGCTCCATCACCTTCACTTCCATTAATTCCCCTTTTTTCCACTTCAGCTTTTGCAATTTCCCAGAGAGTTTCACTACATGAGAGGCAGAAAAAACAAAATTGAGGGAAAAAGAATTCTTTCAAATATTTATTTCAAGCTCAGAGAAATTTTATTTCAGTATAATTTATGAAACAAATGAACATTATTTTCTGAGGAACAATAATCTGGTAAAACATCTGAGGATTAGTCATTCTATGATTTTGTTTTTCTTTTGTTGCTTTGAACTAGTTCTTTGAAGAATACTGAAATTGATAAGCAGAGCCTTTATTGCCAGGATTTGAGGCTGTCATATTTGGGGCTTCCCGTAAGGTTCATAGCTGTGTATGTCAGCTTCTCAGACACACATGGAGGTACAATGACTTTGGGAATGTACAACTTGAAAACCACAAACATTTAAGTCACCCAGGAAGATGGGAAAAGTACAATACCAGTGTATCAAATAATCTTTCCTCCCTGAAACATTTCTTTTTTGTGTTTTAAATTATGTTTTTAGGTAAAAAAATATTTTTTTTTTAATATAAAAGTATATGGGAGGCTGAGGCAGGAGGATCACTTGAGATCAGCCTAGGCAATACAGGAAGATCCCATCTCTACTACTACTACTAATACTACTAATAAATTAGCATGGGGGAGGGATAGCATTAGGAGAAATACCTAATGTAAATGATGAATTAATGGGTGCAGCAAACCAACATGGCACGTGTATACATATGTAACAAACCTGCACGTTGTGCACATGTACCCTAGAACTTAAAGTATAAAAGAAGAAGAAGAAGAAAAGAAAACAAACAAAATAATTGGCTGAGGCTGGGAGTGGTGGTTCACACCTGTAATCCCAGCACTTTAGGAGGCCAAGGTGGGTGGATCACTTGAGGTCAGGAGTTCAAGACCAGCCTGGCCAACATGGTAAAACCCCATCTCTACTAAAAATAAAAAAATTAAAAAAAAAAAATTAGCCAGGTGTGGTGGCGGGTGTCTGTAACTCCAGCTACTCAGAAGACTGAGGCATGAGAATCACCTGAACTCGGGAGGTGGATGTTGTATTGAGCCAAGATCGTGCCACAGCACTCCAGCCTGGACAACAGAGCGAGACTCTGTCTAAAAAAAAATAAAATAAAATAAAAAAAGAAAAAGAAAAGAAATTAGCTGGGTGTGGTGACATGCACTCGTGGTCCCAGCTACTAGGGAGGCTGAGGCAGGAGGATTGCCTGAGCCCTGGAGGTTGAGGCTGCAGTAAGCATGATGACATCACTGCACTCCAGCCTGGGTGACACAGCAAGACCTTGTCTCCCCCCGCCAAAAAAAAACCATAAAGAAAGAAAAAAAAAAAACCCTAAAACCACAAACATTTTGAAAACAATCCTTTCATTCATTTCTTTACACAGATATATAACTTTACACGAAAAAATCATATATATATATTAATTAAAGCCTAAGTGAAAATGTAATATTAAACTAAAAACTAACCACGGGCAAGACCTGATAGGTCCTAGCCTGATTCTGCTACTTCCTATGTATGTGAACTTGGGAAAATTACCTAACCTCTTTAAATCCTTCATTCCTTTATTAATTAAACAAATATTTATTGAGCACCTAATATATGCAATCCTCTGTGCTATTCCCCAGGCTCAATTGTTTCTCTATCTCTAAAAAGCCAATAAAAAAGAGTATCAGCTTTATAGGATTGTCATAATTGTTAAAATATGTATGTAGTTTAGGGCATGGCCCATACAATTACAAAAATTATTGAGGGCTTGTAATTATTACTATTCAAGAACCAGGAATAAGAAAAAGGGTCAAAACAGGAGTCCTTAAATGTTTGCACTAAAATTCATGCATTTATTTCACAGGTGAGCCTTCAGAACTCAGTTTGGGGCTGTTTGCTCTTCATTTACACAACATTCTTTCAAAATGTGAGGATCTGCTTTCCAAATACCTAGCAGAGATGAAAGACGGAGATGCTGCAGTCAGCCACGTCACCTGCGGAAATCGGGAAGTATAACCATAGCTTTATAACTGTAACCAATTATCCCGTGATGGAAAGCTGACAATTCTCCACACTATCCCAAGGAGAGAAAAAGATTTATCCTGCTCTGTGATGCACTCCCTGACCCCTCTCCCCGACGTGCTTAAGCATAAATTGTTGAGAAAAGGTTTAGGAATATCTTGAGAACAGGTAATTAAAATGAATATCATAGATTTGAACAGCTAGAATATAGTTTGCAAACCCTCTCCCGTTTCCCCCCTTAAAAGTGATGTTATACTTTCCACAGTGCCTTCCAAGTTTCCCCTCGCTTATTACTGCGAACCCCCGCACCAGGAGGGGAGGCCCCTGGGGAGAGGAGGCTTTGTGGTCTAGCTCATCGCCGAATGTCCTGCTCCGGAAGTAGTCTCTGGCCTGCAAGAAACTTTTATTCAATCGTTGAATGGGTGGAGTTGCTGATCTTTCCAAATCTCTCACTTTTCTACCTAGGGAACTTTCTTTTCTTTCCTGTTTGCGGCAGAATCTTTATGCTCAAGGCTGATTCCTAGGTCCCCGACCCTGCATATCCTGGTGGCAAGTAGCCACCCCCCACAATCTTCCAACAGCTGGTCCCGCCTGGGCTTCCTCTCGCCAGGAATACTCTCAGCAGCCTTTCCCACGCAAGCCGGGTTCAGGGAATACCTGGGCATCGTCGACGGCCTGGCTGCCGCAAACGTCACAGGCTCGGAGTAGTGACCAGCCTAGAATCAGGCGGCGAGCTCCGCAAGGAGTCTGGGAGTGAGGCCTTCTGGGTTACCATGGGAGCGACGTCGCGGCCGCGGTTGCGTGGGGAGAGGGGCATCATGGGAAATGTAGTTCTCAGGAGTCCTTTTACATCTCATTCTCGGCCTCAAGCCTTAGGACTGCTTTTAGATCCCAAGTTAGTAACCCCTTGTTACCTCCTAGAACGAGATGATAAGGGGTTACAAACCTGGGATCTAAAAGCAATTTTCTTTTATTTTAAAATTTTTTTACTGGGTGTCAACTATATGCCAAGGGTCTCTGCTCTCTCTCTCATCTTTCACTTTTTTCTTCCCAATCGCCATGATTTAGGAATAGAGGGTGTAACAATCTCTTGAGCTGTTTTCTGGTAATTTACTAGAAGCAAGGAATATTCGGACTTTAAAATTTAAAATAAGGCACGTAATTTTAATATTTTCCAACTTTCTAGATGTTTAGTTGTTTCAAGTTTTATTCAATAGCACATTGTGTATTTATTAATAAATTAATGAAGCAAGTGCATCTCCTACATACTTCATTTACTTTATGAATGTAGATTATTTTCTTTTGGAACTTTGTGGTCTCTTTATAGATCTGCAGGAGTGTCCAAATAAATAACGAACACTGAAATAAATAACAATCATTGAATATGCAAGGCCCTATGCTACACAGAATAAGGAATAAAGAGATGAGTAAGAAAAGATCGCTACCCTTAAGAAAGACATACTCAGCTAATTATAAGCACCTAAGGAAGTGAGCAATCTAAGCTATTGTATAGAGGTACAAAAATTGCATGAGGGCAAGTGACCAATTATGCCTGAAGGAGATGGTGAAACATTCATGGCACTGGTAGTATTTGGTCTGTGTTGAATGCTGAGTAGACTCAGGCTTTCTAGCCTAAGATGCCCTAAATATTTGAAGGAGATACCCTCCCTCCAATCCTCTACTATTCGGCTTGATTTCTATGGTGTGATGTTCAAGGACATGGGCTTTGGCGTGAGATGGACCTAGGTTCAAGTTCTGACTTGGCCATGCTGGCTAAGTTGTCACATTGCCACATCGGGTAAATCGCTGAATTTCTGATCCTGTAAAGCGGGAAAGATTGTGAATCTTAAATGAGATAAATGTAGGTAAAACATAACTTACGTGTGTGTCTGACACATTATAACTGCTTAATGCTTGTTATTATTGTGTGATAAGCTGCTGGTCAGCAACTTCGAACAAAGAAACACAAGGAACACATTCCTGGAAACAAGGCTGATGGTTGATAAAAGGGTGTTTATTTCAAATAAAGTCATTGGGAAAAAAATCCTCCCAACACCTAGGTATATTTTGGAGATGTAAAGAACACTAAGCTGCACATAGGAAGGGAATTAATGGGAGTAGAGCTCACCGAAGAAAGGATGATTTTTCAAAGGACGCTTATACATCTGTCATTGAATCAACAGCTATAGCCTGGTGCTAAGCCAGCCTTTAAGCTCACAAACTGATATGGGACAGATTGTAATGAATTGTAATGATTTGGGTTCTGGAACTTCAGAATACTTTTGCATGCTAGTTAGGAAGGCCTGTTGATATTGATAGCAATAACGACAGCTAACATTTTTGCCAAGTGCTTGCTATGTACTGGGCACAATACTCAGTACTAGTACTTCAAAAGTACACTTGTTTGAATAACGGGGAGAGGTGTTTGAAGGAGGGAGCTTGGTAACGAGGAAAGTGAAGGTGATCCGGCTGGGTCCTGATCAGCAGCATTGATTCAGGGTTGATTCAGTTGATCTGACTGAGCAGGTGAGTTCCCCTTTCTTCCCTCATTCCTCTTGAGGCCTTCATACTTGGGCAAAGAAAGTGACTTTCCTGGGTAGATGAAGATTGTTCTTAGGGTAAGAATGGAAGGAGAAGGAGACAATTTTATGCTGCTTTCTGGATGGAATGAGCGACAGTGCAGAAGGGTAAAGGCGTGTGCAGGATGTATTTGGGAAACTGAATAGTTTGGGTTGCGATCATATAAAGTGCCTGGTGGAGCTACAGTGGAAGAGCAAACTGGGCAGGTAGATGGGGCTACTGTGAAGGATGCTGTAGTCTAGACTTTACTGTGTTGGTTATGAGAAACCAAATAGGGTTTAAAAATAGGAGTGTGCCATGATTAGACATGAGTTTCAGTGAGATAATTTTTTGCAGTTGTGTGAAGGATGGTTTGGCATCTAGAAGACCATGCGGAGGCTATTAACAATAGCTAGGAAAGTGACAGGCAGAGTTTTAAATTTTTTTCCCTTGTTTTCAAAGTTATATAAGCTAATTGTAGGGGAAAAAACGTATGCACAGAAAATTAAGAGGGTAAAATAAGCATAAGCCAGAAGTAGTAACTATTAGGTATTTTGGAAATACATTTGATATGTTTCATTCTAATCTTTTTTCTTACAAAGTTGAGATTAATTGTAAAGTTAATTAATATCCTGATTTTAACATGTATTTCCCCATATCAAATTTTTAAAATGCACCATATCAAATTTTAAAAATGCATCATAAACATAACTTTGATGGTTGCAGAATATTTCACTGCATAGATTTTTCATAATTTACTTAAGCATTCTCCTAATGTTGAGTACATTTGGGGTGGTTCAGAGTAAACACCTAACATGAGCTGGGTTAATCACAGTCCTTCCCTGAAGTTTTTCAAACTAGAATTGGGAAAAGCAAGTCACTCTACCTCTAGAGGAAATTAGCATATTTTATGCTAAATGAAATATTTTGTAGTTAGTGAGCACACATCAGACACACATCAATATGAAGGGAAAGTGCTGGCATGTCTCATGGTTCTAATTGTCCCTAAGGCTTGCCTGTGTCCTCACCTTTCTTATGGCTTGGTTGTTCAGCTTGCTCTTTGATTATATGAGACATCCTAATATCCTTGTAATACAATTTCTCATTTTTGTCTAAGCTAGTTCAAGTTGAATTTTGGAATTTACAGCAAAAAGAGTTCTATCTAATACAATTACTAGACAGTAGAAAGTAAGACGGTGGTAAAAGGGAGAAAAGTCAATGTTTCTTTCTTGATTGATGAACTGGTGATCCTCTTAACCAATTTTAAGGGGCACAGAGCAGGAGAAGCAGGTTTAGAGGACATGGTGAGTTTGAGATATCATCCAGCAGACAGTTGGACAATTTAGGGTCTGCTGGACTTGGCAGTTAAGTGGTCAGTGATAACCTCATGTGAAGATGTTTCGATAGAATAGTCAGTACATGAAAGCAGTGTTGATGATACCCTATCCCTGAGGGGAACATCTTATAATCTGTACATGATCCAAAACCCAAGAACTCTCCACAAGCTTTCCTAAGGTTACACTTTCTGTAAACTTTTCTCTCATAAAAGGCAACTCTTATTGGGGTTTGATAGCATTTTCCAGAAACTCTAGAAGTTAATAACATCTAAGCCATTTCCTCTGGTATTACCCAATATTCAGTTCCTAGGAGCTCCTGGGAATTCATTAGAGCCACATAGTGAGAGAGGGAATTAGCCTTCTCTTGCCACTGCCACTGCTAAAGAAGAGTTGTTTGATTTTCATAAAACCACAGTATAACCTAGCAGCACGTTCAGAAAGAGAGGCCCTTCCCCTCCCACCCCCACTCTGTTTATTAGAAAATTATGTTGGCAGGCCGGGCACGGTGGCTAACGCCTGTAATCCCAGCACTTTGGGAGGAAAAGGCGGGCAGATCATCTGAGATCAGGAGTTCGAGACCAGCCTGACCAACATGGTGAAACCCCGTCTCTACTAAAAATACAAAAAATTAGCCGGGCGTGGTGGCGGGCGCCTGTAGTCCCAGCTACTCGGGAGGCTGAGGCAGGAGAATGGCGTGAACCCAGGAGGCGGAGCTTACATGAGCCGAGATGGCGCCACTGCACTCCAGTGTGGGCGACAGAGCGAGACTCCTCTCAAAAGAAAAAAAAAAAATTAGCTGAGCGTGGTGGCAGGCGCCTGTAATCTCAGCTACTCAGGAGGCTGAGGAAGGAGAACTGCTTGAACCCGGGAGGCAGAGGTTGCAGTGAGCCGAGATCGCGCCATTAAACTCCAGCATGGGCAACAAGAGCAAAACCCCGTCTCAAAAAAAAAAAAAAAGAAAATGGGCCGGGCGTGGTGGCTCACACCTGTAATCCCAGCACTTTGGGAGGCCAGGGAGTGTGGATCACGAGGTCAGGAGATCGAGACCATCCTGGCTAACATGGTGAAACCCCGTCTCTACTAAAAATACAAAAAATTAGCCAGTGGTAGCGGACGCCTGTAGTCCCAGCTACTCGGGAGGCTGAGGCCGGAGAATGGCGTTAACCCAGGAGGCGGAGCTTGCAGTGAGTGGAGATTGCGCCACTGCACTCCAGACTGGGCGACAGAAAAAAAAAAAGAAAGAAAATTATGTTGGCAAAGCACAGGAAGGAAGGGTACTCAGTATTCAAGTGCGTTGCTGAACATTTGTGTCCTATTTTGGAGTTCTTTGCTAATAGACCTTTCCCTAGTAAAGTTGGTATTCCTTGCCTATTACTGGACTGCAAAATAATATAAAGCACACAATAAAGTTTTTTGGAATGATGCGAATTATAATCCAGAGTCACTGTGACTCTGTACAATTTAGGTCAAATTAAATCCAACAAATAAAATCACAATATAAAGTAAATGCTTAGCTTGTCTCCTCACCCCAGCCTCTGCCCAGACCCGCCAACTCTTCTTTGTAGGACTGATCTTCCCAATTAAATCCCCAATAATTGAGCGTCATAAAGATACTGAAGAAAAAAAAAACACCCAAGAAAAGCCTGTATGTTGGTCCCACTGAAATATAGATAAATCTTGCTTCACCCTAAATATCTACATGTGGACTTATCTTAATTTGGAATTTAAAGGAGAAAAAGTTCTTTTTGTTGCAGTTAAATCCCTTTCTTCTTCTTCTTCTTCTTCTTCTTTTTTTTCTGAGACAGAGTCTCACTCTGTCACCCAGGCTGGAGTGCAGTGGCGTGATCTCAGCTGTCTGCATCCTCTGTATCCCGGGTTCAAGCACTTCTCTGCCTCGGCCTCCCAAGTAACTGGGATTACAGGCGCCCACCATCACACTCGGCTAATTTTTGTATTTCTAGTAGAGACGGGGTTTCACCATCTTGGTCAGGTTGGTCTTGAACTCCTGACCTCATGATCCACTCGCCTCGGCCTCCCAAAGTGCTGGAATTACAGGCTTGAGCCACCATGCCCAGCCATCCCTTTCCTCTTTTAGCGAAAAGAGAATGGGGGGAAATGTGAGAGGAGATGTCATTTCTGCATAAATCAGGTGGGCAGCAGGGAAACTGCTGTGTCCACTTCTTCTTGCTTGTCACTTCTCTTCCTCAATTTTCAAATTACTGGAGCTGTCCCTCCCTAGAAATCAGCTGCAGGGGGGGTGAGCGGGTGGGGGAAATATGTTCTTGGCATCCCACCAACAGGTAAAGCCTTTTTCTAGAGAAATATGGTTATCCACGGTGGTTACTTCTTCAGGATCATGCTTCACGCACAATTAAGGGTTAAATGTATTGTTCTAGGAACTTGATCACTGTGTATTTTTTTTAATTGGCAGGTAGATGTAAGCACATGTATTTCTTTTTAATGAAAAAAAAATCCAAACAACAAACTATTAAACACATTTTTAAACAAAGAGTCTTTATAAGTTGTGACTAACTTCTCTTGTAAATTGAGAGTTAAAGTCATTTCTAAGCTGTGATAGTATTTGATTTTAAGGGCACACACACACACACAATCCAGAACATTTAAGACAAATTTTTGGAACACAATCCATTCAACTCACCTATATGAAATATGAAATCATGGGAGAACCAATATTTCTATTTACCTATTTACATATTGTGTGTCAATACGCACACATATGGATTAAAATTACAATTCTCCAAAACAGCTCCCTTTTATATGGATAAAACAAAGCAACACTGAAGACAAAGCATGAATGCAAGAGCAGGAGGTAATAACTACCATTTTCACTGGTACTACACCTCAGCTTTGACAATGAAAACATTAGGTATTTCTTGAAGATTATTCAAAAGATAATGCTCAAAATGGGTTTTGTAAATCATTTATTATGACTGAAAGGGAAGAAAATGATAGGAGACAAATATTACAATTAAACATGTAACATTATTCTCTTGTAACCAATCATAATAACATACTTTGAATTTTTGAATGGCTATATAATTTCCCAGAAAATAAAATTTTCACATCATCAGTTACAGAAAATTGATTTCCTTCCATCAAAATATTTTATCTCTGCTCTATCAAAAATAAATGCCAAGTCTAAGGTACTACACAGTTTAAGCTAAGCCTTCACTACTTGTTTAAATTAGAAGAGTGTGGGGAGGGGCTTACCAAATGATGAATAAACTACTGCCTGGGAATAAAGCCCTCACACATAAGTAACAGCTCTGTCAAGCCTCTGGCTCACCAACTAATTATTAAATGGCTCTCTAGGAACTTAGAAACTCTTCTGTATCCCAGCCAAAAGGCTTCTGAGAGTCATCACAAACTGATTACCAGTTTATTCTAAAAAACAAATTTGCTTATTCGATGGGCGACTGTGGCTCAAAAGATGTAGGGGAAACAGTCAATTGAAATCTATTTTGATGGGGTTTAAAAAATATTCTTTTTGTCATTATCAATAAAGTACAATATTATTTGAGCAATGTATTTCTTAGTTCTGTCCCTTCTAAGGATGCTAATACAGTATGGAACATTTTTAAAAGGCTTAATGTGAGAACAGTACATTGCCACAGGGAGAAGGCAGCAAAGAAGAAAATATGAAGGCTCGGCCAACAAATTACTTCAGCAGCTAACATTTCTCAAACTGGTTAAAAAAAATGACAAAGTGATAAATATATGTCCAAAAAATAAATACAAATATTCTATACATAAATAAAATTAAGTATACTCATGATTACCATTACAATTGAACATTTTAGTAATATAATTTTCATGTCTTATCACAGTTTCATTTTTATCATGAAAATGAACTACACTGTTGTGACACATACTGGAATGCACTGACCAATTACATAACCTAATAAAGTAATGCATTTAAGTACTCTATCAACTAAAATTTAACCTCCTTTGACAGAAGAATTATTTTCTCTTTTAAAAAATATTTTTGAGGCTGGGCACGGTGGCTCATGCCTGTAATCCCAGCACTTTGGGAGGCCGAGGTGGGAGGATTGCTTGAACCCAGGAGTTTGAGACTAGGCTGGACAACATAGGGAGATCCTGTCTCTACTAAAAATACAAATATTAGATGGGCATGGTGGTGCATGCTTCTAGTCCCAGCTATTCAAGAGGCTGAAGTGGGATTGCTTGATCCCGGAAGGTCGAGGCTACAGTGAGCTATGATGGCACCACTGCCCTCCAGCCTGGGCAACCAGAATGAGACCCTGCCTCAAAAAAATAAAATAACATTTCTGGAGCCAGGTGTGGTGGCTCACACTTGTAATCCCAGCACTTTGGGAGGCTGAGGAGAGAGGACTGCTTGAGGCCAGGAGTTCAAGACCAGCCTGGGCAACATAGCAAGACCCTATCTGTGCATACATATGTATGTATGTGTAGGGAATCTATTTTCAAACTATAATTAGAAGGTAATGTGTGAGGAGCAAAGCTTTAAGGATTGTCTTTGTTTTTAAAGATATTATTAACAAAGCAAGGTCAAAATGACCCAGCACCAAATACAGTGAAATGTGGGCAATATTCTTGTGAACCTGGGCAGCACTGACAGCCAAGGAATGTCAGGAATCACCATCTTGTTTTAAATTTTACACTCCAGCGATGTGAAAAGGTGATGGTATACTTTCTAATACCACATAGGAGGCTCAGGTTACCTAATGTTATCCTGCTTTCTCACATAATGATTCATAGAGCCGGAAGATGTACTGCACCTGCTCTGAAAATGTACTCCTCGCACCACTCTGCAGCTGTTTCTTATGCTGCATGTTCTACTCCTTTCCAAACACTATATCATTAATTAAAAGCACATTTAGTTATAGCACTTACTATTTTGGCAGTGAACATTTCCAAATAATCAACTGGTTTACCAAATGGGAGTTTGGAATCTCCCTTTCTAAAGATTGCCAGAATATTAAAAAGGGGAAAAAAAGAAAAGAAAAGAAAAGCCACATTGCACAATGGGTCTGATGACAAGGGAGAAGGGAGATGGAAAAAATGATGAATTCTTACTCATTTACTCTATAAGAAAATTAGTGTGTTGGCAAATTTTGTGTTTATGTTTTAATGTTAATATTTATTTGAATATTTAAGAATCAAATAAAAGAGACTAACCCCCTTCATTGTTAAGGTTTGGAATACCGGTGTGTGGCTGCCGTGCTGCCAGGTGTAAACGAACTTGTAGGGAGCTGATACAGCCACAGCATGGAGGACAAGGAGTGAATGTTCAGGCTCCCCAGCTTTCAGAGTAAGGTGGGGCCTTTGGTCGGTCTGCTGCTTGACAGAAGAGGCTGGCTTCCCATCATTCTGGCTTGGGGTCCCCGGGTCTGGGCTGAGAGCAGTGCTGGAGCAGAGAGGTGGTGAAATGCTGCCTTTTGCTGATGGAAGTTGTTTATGTAACTGGCGATCAAAAGAGTGATTTCAAGAATCTAAAACAAGGAAAACAGAATTGTTTTGCTCCTTAGAAGTTCTCATCACTTCCAGAAGAGAGTAAAGTGTTGGCCACAGGTGAGCTCCATTTGCAAGTGCCCAGGCTACCAGAATTCCCTTCTCTCTAGATCAAACAATGAAGTGCTTACATGTCCAGCACCATCAAGGCAGCCACACGTTTTTTCATCACTTAAACCAGCAGAAAGAGTGAATCTCAAAAACAATCAAATTGAGTGGCATTCTTAGGAACTGTGACAGTCAGTAGTAGAACTCTATCAAATTATCATAAAGCCACATTAGTGAATATATGAATTAAGAAAGTTAGTGTCATAAGAACTCTCTATTTTCACTAAAGACTGAGCTCCCTGATCTGCACTTAATGGTTAGCTGCTTTCACTTAAGTATAGGCTTAATTAAGAAAGACATCTATTTTTTAAAAAAAGCTTCGGATTCCGAAGAAGTAATTTCTTTTATCTGATAACATTAAGACAGCTAAAGTTTTAGGAAAATCACTTTCAAGTAGAATTACATGTTAGAATGTAATCCATTTATTTATTGCTTTTACTTAGAGATGTTAAAACTACATAGTTTATTAAAAGTCGTAAAGGAGCAAGTATGTTTTAATTATAAAATCCCAGTCTTTCCTCTAATGAGTCCATAAAGCAAATAACCCCAAGTGAATAAGATAATGTGTATAAAGTACCAGACAGCAATAACTTAATGCCACAACTATTTATTTTGAATCTTCTATATACCTGGCATTGGGCTAAGTACCCTACAAACTTCCTTCATTTAATTTTTAAGTCAAAAGAAGTAGGGAGTATGTTACCATATTTTTAGACAAAGAAACCAGAGCTTGGAAAGATGATGTAAGTTGGACCCATGTTTGTTTGACTATAAATAACGTCTGTTTTCCCATCTGGAATGCAGTCTTTGCTGAATAAATGTTTTAATATGAAAACAATTAGCATTGCTTTTTGGCCTTCTGGCTAAGACTAAGTGAAAACAACTAGGACAAAAAAGTTGGCAGAAAGGCTTCTACTCACCTTGGGTTTTGCCATGGCAAAAAGTAATTTCTCTGTTGGTTTGTCCTTTGAATGTGTATTGTTAATGACTACCATAAAATCATCTTGATAGCCTCCAAAGGTCATTAGACTCTTGTACACATAGCTGACTATTAACCTCTTTAAAGAAAAAGTATACATGTTATATGCTCTTACTTCCAAGGAGAGATGAAAAATAATTAATAATATATCTCCATTAAAAGGCAGATATTAATCAATTATGGTATAATACAAAATTATTTTCTAAAATAAAATCTATTATGATCCAAAATAGATAGTAGTGGTACTAATTTTATTTAGGCATCATCTACCTTTACAATGTTGAGTCCGAAACAAGTCACTGCAGAAAAATGAGAAAATATAAGAAAAAAATAAAAAGCATCTATATTCCAGCATCTAGTGGAAAGCCACTGTTAATATTTTTTATATGCCCTTTCATATATCTCTTATATTTATGTTAGGTTAAGCCATATTACTGATACTTTTCATGGTCAAAATGGTCAAGTATTGGTAAATCTGCATAGTTCACCTAGATAGATGGATTTTGAAATCCATAAACAGAAACAGTATCACGTATTAACCCTTTGTCACATATGCAGCAAATTTTTTTTTCTAATGTGTTTCCAAAACAATGTAAAAATATAACTTAGGCCGGGCCTGATGGCTCACGCCTGAGGCTGAGGTGGGAGGATCACTTGAGCCTAGCCTGGGCAACATAGGGAGACCCCGTTTCTATGAAAAAAAAAAAAAAATTAGCCGGGCATGGTAGTACATGCTTGTGGTCCCAGCTACTTGGGAGGCTGAGGCAGGAGGACTGCTTGAGCCCAGGAGGTCAAGGATGCAGGGAGCAGTGATCACACCACTGCACTTCAGTCTGGGTGACAGAATAAGACCCTGCCTCAAAAAAAAATCAATAAATCAATAAAATAAAATAAAATAAAATGTAACTAATATACAGCCTGAAAGGACTCTGCGTATCTAATGATTACCTTGCAAGACTGAGCAGACCATTCCAGGACTGAATGCCTCAGACCCACCTGTGTGTGCTTCCTGGCCTGTCTGGCTACCTCCTGGGAGCTAGGGAGCTAGTTTTCTGAACTAAGGTAACTTAATACTGGTGTATAGGTTTTTTGGTTTGTTTGTTTTTACTTTAAGTCACTGATTTTATAATATCTTCAAGTTATCCATTCAAAAACTAAAAGGCACTCAGAAAATATAACCCCTTGAAAAAAAGTGTGTGTGTGTTTGTTTTTTAAGCAATTATAAGGGGAAACAGTAACTATAACACAAAAGAATAGTTTGGTTTCCAGAAAATTTTCAGTGATCTTCTGATTATAGCCACAGGATTAGACCTGCCAGGTGAATTTAGTAATTCCTGCTCACCAGATTAAACAAAAAAGAGAATAAAATTGTATTAAATAATTAGACACATGAAATATGATAAAAAAAAAAGTAAATTTTGGGTAAATAAATGAACACATATAGATATCATAGTTTGAATTTAAACTATGTGAAAAGTGCTAAGATGCTATATAAATGACATTATAGGAAATTATAGAAATTGTTAAAGAAGCCTTAGTGAAAGTGAACTTAAACTTTGGTAATTAAAGTTCCCACCTTAATGATTTCTTACAGATTTTTATTTTACACAGGAAACAATCTTCTTAACACTTTTAAAAAATAATCATTTCATGAATATAACCATGATCACAATTTAGTCATGGTATCAAGATTTTTCTCATACACAATAAACGACCTGTCTTATCTTGTTTTAAAAGGTTAAATTATAATCATAGCTGTATTTGTAAAATGACTGTTCATGACATAGTATTAGGAAGAATGTTTTCTGGGTAAGAGAAAAATCAGATTAAGATATCATTACTTTCTGTTTACGGTACACTGAGCAATGGAAACAGTTGACTTAATGCAAAACTTGAGCGTTTAAACTTACCATGGAGTTGTATTCTAAGAGGCTTAAACCATCCTCATGTACAGCCAGCCACAAGAAAGTACTTCCAAGTGATGATGGAGTTATGGGCTATGAAGAGGTGAAAATACACTATATTATAAATACTAAGCAAAATTACAGGAATATTTTTCAGTCTAAATGTCATGTAACATTTGCCATTAAACAACAATAATAACAACAAAAATTTATTAAAAATCTCGCCTAGGAAAGAGGCAGGGTGGTATACCGGAGCTAAGAGTGAATTCGGTATTAGGAGACCTAGCTTTGAGACCCAAACCTGCCATATATTAATGTATGCATTTGGATAAACTACTGAATCTGTTTGAGGCTCAATTTCCTCATCTTTAGCATAGGAACAATAATGTTTATATTTTACTTTTCTTCTGCGTTAAGACGTTAATAGTCAACAAAGTTTTTAGGGTTTCTATGATGACCAAAATCCTAATGAAGCAAAATATACTGATATGCTTGATAAGTTGTGTAGTGCTATTACAAGGTAAAAGATTATTATTATAATTGCACACCTTTCCTGAAAGTGTATTAAATCTGATATTCAATGTGTAATAAAAACACAATAACAAGAAAATATGAAACTGTGTAATCAATAGTAATGAGAAATATGAAAATTTCCACCGAATTTTTTATTGTAAAAGCTATGAAATTGACTGGGTGTGGTGGCTCTCGCCTGTAATCCTAGCACCTTGGGAAGCCGAGGTGGGTGGATCATCTGAGGCCAGGAGTTCGAGACCAGCCTGTGCAACATGACGAAACCCCATCTCTGCCAAAGACACAAAAATCAGCTGGGCATGGTGATGCACGCCTGTAATCCGATCTACTTGGGAGGCTGAGACAGGAGAACAGCTGGAACCTGGGAGGCGCAGGCTGCAGTGAGCTGAGATAGCGCCACTGCACTCCAGCCTGTGTGACAGAGTGAGACTCCATCTTAAAAAAAAAAAAAAAAAAAGCTAAAAGCTACTCCTGGTTCTCATAGAAAAAAAAAAGCTATGAAATTATATTAATAAAAAGAATCTCCTACCACTAGAACCCAACTGAAACCCATGAATGTTTTTGAGCAATTAATGATGCTTGTTTGGCTCCATTAACAAATGAAATCCTAAAAAAAATCTTAACTATTTCCCTTAAATTTTACAAAATAATGTCAAGACTATAGATAAAAAACTGGAATGAATGTTGGGTTATTTTATATAATAAAACTTGCTAGCATCTCATATATACAAAACCCTGAGTTAGAAACTGTCTACTGAGGGCTGATTTGCAAAGGATAGGGAGAATTCAATTCAAAAGGATGCCCTTCAACTCTAGTGTCCACTGACAGGTGAATGGATAAACAAAATGTGGTATATATATACATACAGTGGAATGTTATTCTGCCTCAAAAGGGAAGGAAATTTTGACACATGCTACAACATGGATGAACCTTGAAGACATTACACTAAGTGAAATAAGCCAATAACAAAAGCACAAATATTATATGATTTCTCTTACCTGAAGTTCCTAAAGTAGTCAAATGCATAGAGACAGAAAGTAGAGTGGCAGTTGCCAGGGCTGGGAGGAGGAGGGAGGACTGGGGAGTTAGGTACAGTTTCAGTTTGGGAAAATAAAAAAGTTTTTAGATGAATGGTGGTGACAGCAACACAACAATGAGAATGTACTTAAAGACACAGGACTATACACTTAAAAATGGTTACAATGGGCCAGATGCGGTGGCTCACGCCTGTAATCCCAGCACTTTGGGAGGCCGAGGTGGGTGGATCACTTCAGATCAAGAGTTCGAGACTAGTCTGGCCAAAATGGTGAAACCCTGTCTCTACCAAAAATATAAAAATTAGCTAAGCGTGGTGGTGTGCGCCTGTAATCCCAGCTACTTGGAAGGCTGAGGCATGAGAATCACTTGAACCTGGGAGGCGGAGGTTGCAGTGAGCCAAGATTGCGCCACTGCACTCCAGTCTGGGTGACAGAGTGAGACTCCGTCTCAAAAAAAAAAAAAAAAAAAGGTTAAAGGGTAAATTTCATTATGTGTATTTTACCACACACAGAAAACAGAATGCCATGAAGCAACAAAGGAGGTGTCGCTTGTTATAAAGAAAGAAAAGTGAGCAAAAAAGATGCTTGTCACATAATTTGAAAAGCAATATTATTATTTAATAATATTTTGTGCCAGCAAGCACATTTTATCAGAACAGAAAAGGGTATTTAATATTATTTCCAATGCTGAAGTTAGAATTAAAATCCATGCTGCTCTACAGTTCAAATCTATTCCTTGTAATTTTAAAAAGTATACGTTCAACTTCCTGTAAGTACATTAATTTTATAGATGTTTAAGAATACTAACTTTATCATCTTTTTCTTAATTAGTATACAGCTTTCAGTTCCACTAGAAAAAAATTAATTCTCACCTATCAATAATATAGTCACTCACAGAATCGGAGTTAGAAGATACCTTAGATTTTACTTTTCTAATCTAAGTATTTCATTAACAGATGAGGAAAAGTGAGATCCAGAGAGGTAACCTGACTTGCCCAAAGTTGCACAGCTATTCAGCAATATTTATTAAGTGATAATTATTAATTATGTGCAAAGCACTACAGTAGGTACAAGAGGAAGATTTTAGGATCAGTGAGTTTATAGTTTCAAGGAGCATGCAATTTAATAGTGAGTATAAAACAAACACACAGAAAAATATAACACAAGGCAAGATGTATCTTAAGAGCCTGAGAAAGTACAAAGAGACATGTTTCAACAGAAAGAAAAGGAATCAAAAGGCATAATTTTTCCCTTGGGGAAAGGGCTGGCCATCCCTGGGCAGGGTGGGTCTCCTTCCTCAGTGTTCCTGCAGCAGTCTGTTCATGTGACTCATAGTGATATTTGCCATACAGTGGTTTGTTTATAGGCCTGTTGTTACAAAGTAAAATAGTCCTGGAAGTTCATATACAATCCATCTGAAACAATAGGTTATGTATCCCTAGAGCTTAGCTCAATGTTTAGCAAACAGAACTTAGTAAATACTAAATAAATGAGCAAATGAGTGACAGAGTAAACATGTGCATGGATGAATGAATGAACAGAAGAATGCAGAGTTCAGCTGTGGTTTAGGACTCATGATTCACCTAATGAGTCCAAGAAATGATTTAGGGTGGGAAAAGTTGGGCAGAGAGGAAAAGATAGAGAAGCTTTTCTGCCCTTTCCCTAGTGTCTCTTCATTGTTTTCTTTACATTATTGGATATTTCTTCATTTTTTACAAAAGCCAAAGATACTAAGTCTGGGGTAAATCTGGTCAACTATGTACACAAAGGTTTTCATTATGCATCTCTTTCCCATTCTTTCTTACTTTTGCAAGAAACAACTTGGCACCAAAGAATGGCCACTTCCTGGCTACTGTCAAATAAATGCGCACACAGTCAGCAGCACTGTGTCCCCGGAGGGCCATCCATCTGGTTGAGAGTCGCTGGCAAAGCTGCCTAAAAAAAAAGAAAAGAACAAAAACAAAAACACTAAAGCAAAAACATAAACAGTGTGTCATAGTCTTAAGATAAAACTCTCCTTGAGCCAATCCTAAGCATAACTGTGATCCCTAGGCATAACCCAGGTAAAGATTTTGTGACTCTCATCACACCACTGTCCATCACTTGTCCTTTCTGGAATATTCCTTTCACCAAATTCTCATACTATTCGTGTTTTCGGCATGAACTAGGTACCCACAGCAGGTCCATTTTTAAAATCTGAATATCTACCATCAAAACTTAGCGTAAATTAGTTTAAAAGATAACTTCTCATGGGAATATTTTCATTTTAAAAGAAAAGTACAGGCCAGGTGCAGTGGCTCACGCCTGTAATCCCAGCACGTTGGGAGGCCGAGGAGGGAGGGTCACCTGGGGTCAGGTGTTTAAGACCAGCCTGGCCAACATGGTGAAACCCCGTCTCTACTAAAAATACAAAAATAAGCCAGGCATGATGGCGGGTGCCTGTAATCCCAGCTACTCGGGAGGCTGAGGCGGGAGAATCACTTGAACCCGGGAGGTGGAGGTTGCAGCGAGCCGAGATCACCCCATTGCACTACAGCCCGGGTGACAGAGCAAGACTCTGTCTTAAACAAAAACAAAAACAAGTAGTAGAGCCCAAAGATGAATCCCTGATGGTAGAATTTTAGGTCCTCCCACCCCTGGCTTGGAGAGATGTTAGATGCAAGGTGAAACTTGTCAAATCAAATTACAAAGGCAAGCACTTATTCTACATAGACAAAAGGCTGATCTTAAATGTTTCTATTTTGGAAAAGCTCACGATAAATTGGATTTGCCTCTATTTCTAAATCTAATCAGCTTCTCTTTATATATTCTCTGAAATTGAAACTCCAAATTGAGGTAAATTAGAAACTTTTATATTAAAAAGTCTTTTGTAAGAAGATAGTTTATTTTTATTTCAACTTATTCATAATAGAATATACAAAATATAATTTTTTGGTATGTACTTCATAAAATTAAACATATTATTGGCCAATTTTTTTCTCTTATTTATTATCAGGGTTGTTCTGGACAAGAATGAAAAAGATCAATTAAAAAGTACATCTAAAGCCTTTTTTTTTAATTAAAGAAAGTTTAAATATAGATTCTAAAGCTTCTGGGCTTATCTTAAATAAAAATATTGGCTGGGCACAGTGGCTCACGCCTGTAATCCCAGCACTTTGGGAGGCTGAGACAGGCGGTTCATGAGGTCAGGAGATCGAGACCATCCTGGCTAACACGGTGAAACCCCATCTCTACTAAAAATACAATAAATTAGCTGGGTGTGGTGGCAGGCGCCTGTAGTCCCAGCTACTTGGGAGGCTGAGGCATGAGAATGGCTGTACCCGGGAGGCGGAGCTTGCAGTGAGCCGAGATTGGGCCACTGCACTCCAGCCTGGGCGACAGAGCGAGACTCCGTCTCAAAAAAAAAAAAAAGAAAGAAAAAAAATCTATAATCTCCTGTGGCTCAATCGTGTTAAAAAAATCTTGAGAAAGCTGTCCAAATGTTTTTCACCTTTAAAATTTGAACACAGAAATATTACCAAAAAACTAGTATGACCCTACCCTATAAAGAGTTACAAAGATTTCCTTACCTTAACTGCTCTTCAGAACAGTCATCTCTATACCTTTTAGGATAAAATTTCTCTATGACTTGCTTTAGAGTTTGATTCACTTTGCACTGATTGGTAACATGCCCTGCTGGAGTTGAGAAAGGTCTTTCAAAATCTCCAATCTCTACCTAATTGGAAATCCACAAAAGTGAAAATATATTGAAAAGAGTTTTAAGACAGAAAATCAGTTAGTTTTATTTTTTCTAAACATTCTTTTTTAACACATAATACATAAATCTATTTGTCATGATTATGTGATTATGAACTTCATAATCATATGTAGGAATTTTTATAAATTACATTTGAATTATAATTTATTTTTTGAGACGGAGTCTCGCTCTGTCACCCAGGCTCATTGCAACCTCTGCCTCCCAGGTTCAAGTGATTCTCCTGCCTCAGCCTCCTGAATAGCTGGGACTACAGGCATATACCACCACGCTTGGCTAATTTTTGTGCTTTTAGTAGAGACGGCGGTTTCACCATGTTGGCCAGGCTGGTCTCGAACTCCTGACCTCAAGTGATCCGCCTACCTTGGCCTACCAAAGTGTTGGGATTGCAAGCGTGAGCCAGAGCCACCGCCTGGCTTGAATTCTAATTTTGAAAAAAATCTGTAATTTAAACATTTGAGTTCCATTTCTACATTAACCTTCCTAGTTTACTATCACCATCTAGTAGTACTTGCTAAAGGTCACTACTTTGTTATTGTCTGCAAGGACAATTTTTCATTTTTAAGGCACTATTTTAATTGCTGATAATAAGATGAAATAGATGTTAAAAATAAAAGGCAACAGACGGGTGTGGTGGCAGGCACCTGTAATCCCAGCTACTCGGGAGGCTGAGGCAGAAGAATCGTTTGAACCCAGGAGGCGGAGGTTGCAGTCAGCCGAGATCATGCCATTGCCCAGCCTGGGTGACAGAGCAAGACTCCATCTCAAAAAAAAAAGTTATAAGAAATTTCAAAAAACTATTAGTTGGACTTTTTGAGGGTCTCTCCTGAATGTAATGGGAGCAAGAACCATATTCTCATTACTTTGTTCCTAGATTTTCTCCATGTTATTGTGTTCATACTCTCATTCTACTAGCATTAATCCCGGGAATAGAGTCCTTCCCAGGATATACAGTTGTGTTCGGAACCACAATTTATACTTTATTGGAGCATGAAGTTCAAGGTAGGGAGTATTAAGGGAATGTTGAGGCTGGAGGGGCAGGCAGAGTTCAGATCTTGAAAGTCCTTGCATGTAAAAAAGGAATGACAGAGCTAGATTCACATTTTTGCTGTATCTCTATCCCAGTTACTAGTGCTGCCTAATAAAGCTCCATGCACAGGTGACATTGTGCCAGTTTCCAGGCTCAGCCCTTAAGAAAACAGCAGTTTCCACTTCTTGTCTATCTTCTGGGACATTGTTGCTGTCACCCATTCACCATTCTTGGAGGAAGCACAAGCAGTCATATACATGAAGAGACCACGTGTAAGGTGCTCCAGCTGACAGTCCCAGCAGAAGTCCCCACAAACAGCCGGCATCAATCAGCCACCAGACATGACTGAAGGAGCCTTCAAATGATTCCAGCCCTCAGCCATAGAGTGACAACTGGCTCTCAAGCTATGTCAGCTGATACCACCGGAAGCAGAGACACACACTGTCCCTTCACATCCCTGCCCAAATTACTGTCTTAAGTAGCTGAGTTTTGGAGTCATTTGTTATGTAGCAATAGATAAGTGGAAAAAATCCCTCTAGCATTTGTGTGAAGGATAAATTTGTGAGGGACCAGACCAGAGAAAGGCACACTACTTAGGAGCCTGCTGCAGGACAGCAGGCAGTATGAGACAATGATCCGAACCTTAGCAACAGAAGTCAGCATACAGAGGAGAGAACAGACTAAAACATCCCTAAGAGTTCACATTCGCAGGATGTGGTGACTGGTGGAAAAGGGCCAAAGTGAGGGAAGAGTCATGATAATTCCCAGGTGTGAAGCTTGTCTGGGGGACCAGGTGGAGGCAGTATCATAAAGAGGAGATAGAATGTGAACACAGAGGAGGGACAATGATTAGTTTGGTTTTCAATATGCTGATTTTGGCTGGGCGCGGTGGCTCACGCCTGTAATCCTAGCACTTTGGGAGGCCAAGGCAGGTGGATCACTTGAGGTCAGGAGTTTGAGACTAGCCTGGCCAACATGGTGAAACCCCGTCTCTACTAAAAATACGAAAATTAGCAGAGCGTGGTGGTGAGTGCCTATAATCCCAGCTACTAGGGAGGCTGAGGCAGGAGAATCGCTTGAACCCGGGAGGTGGGGGTTACAGCGAGCCAAGATTGTGCCACTTCACTCCAGCTTGGGCAAAAGAGGGAAACTCTGTCACAAAAAAAAAAAAAAAAAAAAAAGTTGATTTTAAGGAGCCCATAAAAAAACTACGAACTGAAAAAAAAAGATCTGGGAAACACTGGCATAGGTGGTGCATAGAATAAAAAGAATGATTGAGATGTCCTGGGACAGAATGTAGCATGAAGAGCCATAGGCCAAAGACCCTGGGGAATCTAAGCCTTGGTCCAGATGCCATATGGCAGAGTTGCTTTAACATTTTCCTTAATTAACCTAGACAAAGACTTGGGTGTGGTTGAGACTATGGGTTGCATCTTATGACCATTCTCTCCTTCTTCTTAAGAAAAACCTTAAATTTAGCTGGGCACACTGCCACCCCGCTGAGACCACATTCCCCGGACTCCCTGGTAGGTAGTAGGCAAGGCCATGTGACTAAATTCTGATGGGAGAGACATGAATGGAGGCGTTCTATGCAGCTGCTGAGAAGTTTTCTCAAGTGCGGGAGGGCATGCCCTTTTCAGCCCTTCCCCTACCCTGAAGCCCAGAACACTGACATTAGCTGGCACTCTGGCAGACTCCCAGGACCATGGTGATGACACCCTAGGGATGGCAGCAGAGAGAACAGGATAAAGCCCATGCCCCTAATGGCTTCACAGAGGTGCCAGGATGCCTCTCTCTCTATGTGAGCGCTAAATATACTTCTATTCTGATTAAGTCAGTATTAATTTGTGTGTGTGTGTGTGTGTGTGTGTGTGTGTGTGTAGAAGATTGAACTTAATCCTAGCTGATACAATAGGCAAATAAAAGAAAGTGCTCTAGCCTTTTCAAGGACTTACTCCTATTAGACTACCAAGCGATTTCAGCATGACATCTTCAAGCCCACAGCTCTACACTCCAATTCCTTTATTAAATACAAAGCCTAGAGATATATTTTCAAAATAATTAAGAAACTGGGTTCTCTTTATGGAATACTGTCTCATTCTACATCATTGCAATTGTCAGCAGTTTAGAGGGAAACTATAATTATAGTGCCTGTAATTTTTAAGGTGCTAATTGTAGCAAAACGAATGTAAAGAATTATTGAAGTATATTATTTTACGTTTAATTCAGTGTAGAAATTAGTATCTTATTATTTCAATATATTACTCCATATAACATGGAAGTTACCTGAGATAAAAGAGCTGCCATTTCTAATGCCAGATCCTTGTTCAGAGGAAAAAGTCCATGTATGATTTGATCATTTGTCTGATACATTAACAGCAACTTTTCTCTATCAGTCTCTCCATGAGCTTGCACTGAGAAATATAGTCTGTAAAAAAAAAGAGTAAATTTCTCATTAAATTATATTCTTACAAGGAAATAAAGTAAAGATAAATCCAGAGGACTGAGATGGGGTTGTTTTAACACAGTACTCTAAGTGGTATGAACTTAGACTACGACTGTCAATGACTTCTGTTTCTGTTCTATTTAGTACTTTCCACAAAATAAGAAAAAACTGCTTTGAGGTTGAGGTTGAGAAGTGCTGGAGGTGACATTGAATCACATTAAATGTCAATTGTCTAAATACACCAATGAAAAGACAGAGATTGTCAGAGTGGATAAAATATAAAACCCAACTATACGGTGCTTATAAGAAATCCACTTTAAATATAAATAAAAATATATAAGTAGAAGTAAAGGGATGAAGCAATTTTTTAGGCCTCGAAACACCAAATCCTTAAATGTTCCTGAGGAAGGACCTAAGACATCAAGCGAAATTAAATATGCCCTCTCTTGCAAGGAATGTATATGATACAGGCCTTTATTTCAGTGGGCTGTATAAACCCAGTCTTCAAAACCCTCATGATCCTTCCTGAATACCTTGGACACAGCGCGGAAAAGGAAGTGAAGGTTTCAACTCAAAACCACCCCCAAATCAACATCAAATAAGGGGAGGGGGAGAAGGTGAGTTTTCTCTGGGAATCTGAAGGATAATATTTATAGATTTAAGTGTGTTTTGACTTTTTGGCCACAATCTGATAAGCAGCTTTAGGGGCTCAAAAATAGTTTACATGTTATCACTATTACTCACTGAAACACAACATGGCTTTTGTCTGCCTAGGGGGGTCTTCATCAAATCAGTGACTCTCTTTATTTATTCACTGTGTCATTTATTCACACGTGAGATTTGTGGGGCTCTGACTTCAGGCTGCAGATCAGGCACAGGTGCTGTAACGGCTCTAAATGCTGTGACAATGGGGTGGGTGAGCAACATCTTGACACACCTGAATACTGCCATGACAACACAGTGGCTGGAAAAGAGAGATTTAGATACAGTAGCTGTTAGGTGTGTGCTCAGTTTGGCTATAACTTTGCATTTTCAGCCTTTTCTTCCCCCTACACACTTGTGGGAGACGACACACCCCTATCATTTACAGTATCTCTCCCAGTAATTCTCTCAAATAGCAGGGAAGGGGAGGGCAGCAGGTCTAAATCTCTGGGCAAGCATGGGTGGGTGTACTTTGAAAAGCTCCTCCTACCCCATGATTCTATTCATTCTTTCCTCTCTACCCAGTTTACAAATCAGAAAAATCCTAAGCTCCATTTTAATCTATGATGACTACACAAAGACAAATAATGCAGGATTATATTGTTAAACTGGTAGTAGAATATGGCTGGGCAACAGAAACAGACGCCAAATCCAAAATGATATCAGCAAAGCCGTATAAAACAAAGAGAAGAAAATTTAAGATGAAAGCCTTTCTTTTTGGCATGCTTACATTTGTATGCATAGCTTATTCTCCCTACTTGAAGTTAGGAAGTATATCATACTCATCACTGTAATCCACTAGAGTTTAGCTAAGTGTTACCACTGGAAGGTTTGGTAATATGGCTAAGGGGAGAAAAAGAACCAAATGGCTACAGGCAAGAAGAGCTTAAGTGCATTTTCTCTTATTCCCAGCAGGCAACACAATTGAGCCTGACAGGGGAAAAGGAAGTATCATTAGCAAAAAAAAAAAAAAAAAAAAAAGAGAGAGAGAGAGAGAAACAGTACTGGACATGAACCATGGGCTCAAATCCCTAATGAAACAGTTTTGGCTCCAATAGCTATCCAGGGATTTGGGGAGAATTTGAAGAGGAACAAAAATGACCAAGAAGTCATAAAAATCAAATCCATGGAGCTTGAATAGGAAAGGCACTAGAGGAATGTGATCTAAGCCTCTCACAATATGGCCAGCTTTCAGCTGCTTCCAAATCCTAAAGAGGCCTGCAGCAGACAGAATGGGCTTCCATGACAGCAGGCAAGGCTTAGATTAGCTCGCAGGGGTATTCCCAAATCTCCACCTCCTCATTGGACACCCAGGAAGCTGAATACTGTGGGATGGAAATTGCGTCACTGTGGACCAGTACCACTACACAAATACACTGCTTCCAAATTCAGCAGGGCTCTCAGCAGCACTGGGCGATCCTTTTGCTTGCCCTCAACTGGATCCATATTCATTCTTCAGAGCATTTATTTCCTACTGTTGCCCTTCCCATCCTCTTGTAAACTTACTGGGGGGAAAGCCTGCAATCTCTCTCTGTTCACCCTTCCTTCACTCCTCAGTCCACCATGGTCTACTGGTTATACTCTACTAAAACTGCAATTGTTCTCTTCCTGCCTCAGTGGCGTCCAACTTCCAGTCATCTGCTCAGAAGTCACCACTCTGCAAAGTCTTCCTCTATGTCCCTACAACCTCTTGTATGTATGCGTCATACTCATGGTAATGACAAATATCTACAAAGCATTTACTATGTGGCAGGCTCTGAACCAAGTGCTTTACAATTGCCAACATTTAATCCTTCAGACAACCCTAGAGGTGGGAGTCGTTTTGACCTCCGTTTCACATACAGGGTACCTGAGGCACAGAGATGTTAAGTGACTTGCTCAGGGCCACATAGTAAGTGGTAGAGCCAGGATTCTAACCCAGGCAGCCTGTCTCCACCCCATGTTCTTCACTCCTGTGCTACATTCTTCCTGTTACAGCACTGATTGCATTGCTAAGACTTCATGTCTGCCTCTCCCTATAAACTGAAAGATTCCAAAGGGCAAGGAAACTCTATTCACCTTGGAATTCCCAAGGCTTCAAACAAGGCTTGGCACTGGTAGATGGCATGAATGGACAAATAAATGGTATGTGAGAATTGCTAAGTACAGGAATTATTTGCCAAAAATCCTGAAGAATTCCCTTTCATAGTCTTAGGCAAGTGACTTAACTCTCTAAAGCTTCAGTTACCTCATCTGTGAGATGGAAATAATAATAGTACCTCAAAGGGTTGTAAGGATTAGATAAGAATGCATACAAAGAGTTCAGAATAGGGCCTGATGTTAGGTAAATGTTCAACAAATGAGGGTTAGTAGTAGTAGAAGTACTAGTAGTAGTATTCCCCAGAGGTCTCTGGAATCATGAGAGTCTCTCTTTTTTTTTTTTTTTTTTTTTGAGACAGAGTCTCGCTCTGTCACCCAGACTGGAGTGCAGCGGCATGCAGTGGCACGATTTGGCTCACTGCAACCTCTGCCTCCTGGGTTCATGCGATTCTCCTGCCCCAGCCTCCCATGTAGCCGGGACTACAGGCGCATGCCACCATGCCCAGCTAATTTTTGTATTTTTAGCAGAGACGGGGTTTCACCATGTTGGCCAGGCTGGTCTTGAACTCCTCACCTCAGGTGATCCGCCTGCCTAGGATCCCAAAGTGCTGGGATTACAGGCATGAGCCACGGTGCCTGGTCCACATGAGAGTCTCTTGATCCTGGAATTTTTTTTGGTGTGAACATAGCTAGGAGAAATGGGATAAACTCCATTTCTTGGCTTAAACTTCTGGCTATGGCCAGTTTTCTTTTGTTAAAAACATGCCTTGGCTCTTACAACTTCAAAAACACAATGAGAAATCAAATTAAATAAGAAGCTTAACTATGAATAGAATTTAAATGTTAGTTGCCAACGGTTGTCTATGAGAACAAGTTCAAAACCTGTTAATTAGATCTTTCATACCTGAATCTAAATAATTAAAATTCCATCACTTGTTAAGTATCCATTTAAAATTCCATGATAAAGAGAATTGATATTTTAGCTTTGTTTGTTACCCTGCTGCTTGGCAGATGAAGAATCAGGTCCTTGGCTGTGTGACAGGTCACAGCAAGGTTCCCTCCTAACTGTATCACTAGAAATTAGGGCTCATTGTCTAAGCTACTTATAAACACCGGCAAAGCACGGCCATGTTTAGAAACATCACTTTCTCATAGCTGTGGCTATCCAGCCATTTCAGAGTTCTGTTAAAAATCAAGCCTTTCAGTTGAGTTAATTTTTTTCCTGCTGTCAAAGACATTGTCATGAGGTTTTAATTTTAAACAAGGTAATCATCATCTGTTATTCACAATTCTCTCTTTTAAAAAAAATTTTTGAAGAGATTTATTCTGAGCCAAATATGTGTGACCATGGCCTGTGACACAGCCCTCAGGAGGTCCTGAGAACATGTGCCCAAGGTGGTCGGGGAGCTGCTTGGTTTTACGCATTTTAGGGAGGCTGAGACTTCAATCAAATAACTTAAGAAATCTATTGGTTTGGTCTAGGAAGGCAGAACAACCTGAAGTGAGGACTCCACAACCTCTTATGGCAACCCAGACATTCCTTTCTATTGATTCCAGGTCTTTGGATAAACTCAACCAATTGTCAACCAAAAAATTTTTATTCACGACTCTCTTTGTCCTTCCTTGTGGTGTTTGTTAGACTTGAAGCATTATTTTTACCTGTCTTTCATATCCAAATTTTATCCAAATTTCGCTTCAGTTCCGATCATAGCCATCATACTCAGAGTTGGTATGTATTAAGCATTCATAAGGTTTAGATTATTAGGCATAGTCTTGGCTGGGCGCGGTGGCTCATGCCTGTAATCCCAGCACTTTGGGAGGCTGAGGCGGGCAGATCACCTGAGGTCAGGAGTTTGATACCAGCCTGGCCAACATGGTGAAACCCCGTCTCTACTAAAAATACAAAAATTAGCTGGGCATGGCGGCAGGCGCCTGTAATCCCAGCTATTTGGGAGGCTGAAGCAGGAGAATCGCTTGAACCTGGGAGGCAAAGGTTGCAGTAAGCTGAGATCGCGCCATTGCACTCCAGCCTGGGCAACAAGAGTGAAGTTCTGTCTCAAAAAAAAAAAAAAGAATGCCTGAACCTCTTCTCCATAAATGTCTTTGGCAGGCCAGGTCCAGGAGCTGGCTCCTTCCACAAAGGCTGAGGCCAAGAGGCAGGGGCAGCGATGAGGACCGTTAGGTCAGTGCTTCTCAAAACCCAGCACGTGTAAGAATTATCTGGAGAGCTGTCAAAACAGGGGCTTCTGGGCTCCACCCACAGAAATTCTGACTCAGTGGGTCTGAAGTGGGGCCTAATGATTTGCATTTCTAACATGTTCCACGTGGTCCTGAGGCTGCTAGTGTTGGGCCCACGTTGGGAACTACTGCTCCACATTAAACAGAACTACAATAATAATCTAGAAGGTCCAAATATTCTAGCCTGCTGTCCTTCCCAATCACCAAAGGGCGATTGATACCTTGATAAAGTTTACCCTCAAGGGAAACAGGTCCCTCCAGGGGTGAAGCCTATTAGATTTCCAATATCTATGCAATATTGCTTACCTCTAGGAATGCATGATTTTAAAATCTTAGATACCAAAGATTAATAGTCACTGTCTTATTACTTGAACCTCTGGCAAATCATCACAGCTCATGAGCCCCTGAATAAAGAAGCTCCAGTGTTCACAACCACCATTTATTCAGATCAACAGAGTCTGTTCAAATACTGGGTGGCCCTTTAAGTGGCCAACTGGATGAGAGAAGAGTCCAAAATATGAATGTGCCATATTTATTTAACTGTTCTCCCTATTAATAAACATGTGAGTGTCTGTCCCAAGTTTTTAACAAAAACGTTGACAAAGAATATGACAAAAACATGACAAGGAAGATACTGTGACATACTGGAATACTCTGCCCACTTATCTGGGTATTTCTGTGGGATAGACTATTAGAACAAGAAATTTTAAAGTGGATCAAAATTACATTCTTTATGTTGTACAGTGCCTTCAATTCTTACATTCCAATTTTAAGTCTGAACATCTTCCAAAAAGAGACCTCTGAGTACCACTCCAATAATTCCACCAGGCTCTGGGTCTGACATTTTATAGATTCCTTAATTTACAGGGTAAAAGACTCAAATAAAACCAGCAAAATACCATTATTTTGTTATAATTAATGTGAGCTGGTCAGTTAACAGTGTTTATTAAGTACTACCTTTTGCTAATACATGAAAGAAATGAAAATATTTAAAAAGAAAGAAAGGAAATCTGGTTCCTGACTACATGCCAAAGTACATTACCATTTTATCTGTAGAGAAGGTGTGTGCTCCGGCTTCTCCGACATTTTCTCAATTCCTGACACAAGCTAAGCAGCCTCCATCTACAGGCCTTTGAACATTCTTTTCTATGCATTTTGATGTTCCCACTTCCATCTCCCTCTGAACTTGGTATAAACATCATTTCCTCAAAGAAGCCTCCCGAGGTCTCCCATCTAGGTCAGGCTCACTGTTGTGTGCCCTCACAGTACCTCTCTCTCCCTTCAGAGAACATACTGTGTCATTACACACTCATTAGAGTGAGGATATGCCCAACAATGGTCTTCCTCACTAACCCGTAGATTCCAAAAGATCAGGGACTGGGTCTGTCTGTATTTATTACAATTTTATTTATAGCCTCCAGCTAAGTGATAGGCCTTACAGTTGAAGCTCGGTGAACACCGAGAGAGAGAGAGAGAGAGAGACAGGGAGAGAGAGAGAGAGACAGAAAGAAAGAGAAAAATGAGAATGAAAGACTGAGAAGGAATAAATATGAGTATAAAGAATATATGACTTCCAAAAGACTGAGGCAAACATAGGACATAGGTATCTCCTCTTTTTTTTTTTTGAGACGGAGTCTCGCTTTGTCGTCCAGGCTGGAGTGCAGTGGTGCGATCTTGGCTCACTGCAAGCTCCGCCTCCCGGGTTCATGCCATTCTCCTGCCTCAGCCTCCCAAGTAGCTGGGACTACAGGTGCCCGCCACCACGCCCGGCTAATTTTTTGTATTTTTAGTAGAGATGGGGTTTCACCATATTGGCCAGGATGGTCTCGATCTCCTGACCTCGTGATCCACCTGCCTCGGCCTCCCAAAGAAACATAGGTATCTCTTCTTACTACAGATCTGTAGTAGGGTATTGAAGTATTCAGTCTTTATGAAAAATGTAATAATACTGTTAAAGGAAATTATGAAAGTGAAAAATGCATCCTTGTATCAACTACTCTAAGAGAGCAGCTATTTTTTTCTGTAGTTTTTCTGATTGTGTGCGTGTGTGTATTTTTTGTTTGTTTTGAGACAGGGTTTCACTCTGTTGCCCAGGCTGGAGTGTAGAGTGCAGTGGCACAATCACGGCTCACTGCAGTCTCAACCTCCTGGGCTCAGGTGATTCTCCCACCTCAGCTGTCTGAGTAGCTGAGATTACAGGCACATGCCACCATGCCTGGCTAATTTTTGTATTTTTAGTAGAGGCGGGGTTTTGCCATGTTGGCTCCCAAAGTTGAACTCCTGACCTCAGGTGATCTGCCCACCTTGGCCTCCCAAAGTGCTGGGATTATAGGCGTGAGCCACCGTGCTCAGCTGAAACCTAGTGTTTCTGATGTTTGTCTAAAAGCATATTTTCATAAAATATAATTCTTTATGACATTAAGAGACTAGAATTAGAAACAAAATTTTATGTGACAAGGTTTTCTTCCTATAGAAACAGAGTTATCATTTATAGAAAGACAAACTTACAAATAAATAACTTTTAAGGCATTCAATAGAAAGGTAAATAGTAGGTGCATTATTAGAACATATTGTATACTCATACTTTGGCATCTGGATGCAGTATTACACACCTGTTTTTGTATGTCAGACGAACAGTCCTTGTACCTTCACATTTTCCAGGCTGCTGTTCTTTGGAAGCCTGTTCCCATTTGGAAATAATGTCACAAATCTAGAAAGGAAGTGGAAAACTGAGATTTACAGTACTTTTCAAATCAACATTTTTTGAAGACAAGTGTGCTGCAGACTGAAATTTTTCAATTAATATGATCAAACCAAATATACTCAAGCTTTTTGTTTTCAGCCTCTGTGCGGCTCTGAGTTTAGTATGTAATTATAAATTGCTATTTGGTCCACTTATCCTTTTGGACACACATTAACTTTGGACTGTGGCCATGCATTTTTTACTCAAAAAGGAACCGTAATGTAGGACTGCCTGAAACTGGAAACAAGAAGATTCCAGGGATTTTTCCATGATTTGGTCACTGAAGAAGCAAGTTTTTCACCTTCCGAGTTCAAAAAGATTTTAATAACTAAAGTTATACCAAAGAAATTTGACATATAATTTATGGAAAGAGTCCAGACCCAGGTCTAGCTATTTGATTTTGGGTAACTCATTTCCCTCTCTAGGCCTCAGCTTTCTCATTTGCAAAATAAGTGCATTGTTTCTCTAAGGTCCCTTGTGGTTCTGTAATTCTATTTATTTATTTATTTTTCAAATTGAGATGGGGTCTCACTCTGTCACCCAGGCTGAAGTACAGTGGCACGATCTCAGCTCACTACAACCTCCGCCTCCTGGGTTCAAGTGATTCTCCTGCCTCAGCCTCCCGAGTAGCTGAGACTACAGGCACCCGCCGCCATGCCTGGCTAATTTTTTTGTATTTTTAGTAGAAATGGCGTTTCACCACATTGATCAGGCTGGTCTTGAACTCCTGACCTCAAATGATCTGCCTGCCTTGGCCTCCCAAAGTGCTGGGATTACAGGCATGAGCCACCACACCCGGCCTAATTCTATATATATTATTGCCATTACTAAATGGAAGCTCTATTAAAGTTATTTTACTATGATCTGGAAAAGATTCTTTTAAAATCCCTCCCTTTTCATTTCCACAGGTCTGTTTTCTTTCTTTCTTCCTTTTTTTTTTTTTTTGTGAGACAGTCTTGCTCTGTCGCCCAGGCTGGAGTGCAGTGGCGTGATCACGGCTCACTGCAGCCTCGACCTCATGGGCTCAAGAGATTCTAGTGCCTCAGCCTCCAGAGTAGCTGGGACTACAGGCGTGTGGCACCATGCCTGGCTAATTTTTGTATTTTTAGTAGAGATGGGTTTTTGCCATGCTGCCCAGGCTGGTCTCAAACTCCTGGCCTCAAATGATCCACCTGCCCTGGCCTCCCAAAGTGCTTGGATTACAGGTGTAAGCCACTGCACCCGGCCACAGGTCTGTTTCCTAAACCATTTTTCATTTCCAGCTCAGGCCTTCCCTAACTCCCAATGCTGAACTTAATCTCTCTCTTTCTGTGCAAAGTTCACAGCACTCTCAAAACTTTCATCACTTTCAACCCTAGTTCAAGGTTATCTGTGTATAAAGCTGCTCTTCCGTAAGCAAATTTTAAGTTCACTGTGGGCAGGGACTATTTCTGGTCCTTTTGTATTCCCCACAGAGTCCAGCCAGCCCCTGGGATACAATAAAATAGCTTAGTAAGTATTGCTGAATAAATGGGAAAAAATGGAAAGCCATTTTATTAGCACTTCTACATATCTACCCTTATTATCCTAATACTTAGAGTATCATTTCCATTACTAACACCTTTCCTCTCTTTAATATGGAATGTGTATATGTAGAGATTGTGTATTAAGAATTCTATGGGTTTAACAAAGTCCTGCATTTTTTTTTCCTTATCGTGGAGATTAGATTGGTTAAAGTTTTGGAAAACTCCGGAATTAAACTTCTTGCAAAGTTTACTCTTCTTGTAAAGAGTAGCTTCTTTGCTGTTCGTTGGGCTTGGCTCCTGAAAAGGACTTGGTTTCACCTTGATGTTTCCTTGAAGACAATGCTCTAAATCTCTGCCAGAAGGATCGTCAGTGAACAACGCAAATCCAGACTGCGCTGGTTTCCTCATTCCTGTGTCCTGGTTCAAAGTATTCAAAAATTCTTCCACTGTGGTAGATGCGTCAAAACCAACTACCTAGACAGAAATAACAAAGCAGTTCTCTTAATAAGAAATATATAGTTTCAAACTGAGATTTTTAGGATGAAACAGAGCATACTTGATGCATGATTAATGATAACAGATTTTTCTAGGTGCTTCAACTTTTTTTCCCAAAGCTCCTCTGGAGAAAATTAACAGTTACTTCAGAAATTAGCTTGCTGAAGAACTCAAAAATCTCAGCTTCAGCCAACAGACATGAATCCAAAATAGAATGATCAGTTGACAGCTATAAATATTTTGCAAAGATATTATGCTTACCCATTAGAAGCAAACCAAGAACTATAGTACAATATGCAATCTTTAATCAAATGGAAAATGAACAAGAAATATGTTTAAATAAATGAACACTTTTATGTATTTAATGTTTGTTTCTTTAATAGGCAGTTAAGTATCTGAATTCTGTGATAAAAGGCATATGGCTACAAAGACTAATTGCTAGTTTGGGAACATGTTTGCTTCAATTAATAAGCAGGCATCTAGATCTGAGAACTGGAAGGGCCCAGTGAAGTTTTCCCAGATAATTTCTGAGATTTGGAGATTTTAAAAGAGACTAAAATTGTACACACCCAGTATCAGTAATTATTTCCACACCTAGGAGGTGTACTGATGGGAAAAAGCCCCAACCGAAGTGTTTTTTATTTTTCTGTCCATCAGAATCATAATGGCAGTGAAGCCCATCCCTTATTTGGTTCAATATGGATTTGTTATTAGTGTGAATCCTTTATAGCAAAACTGTTTCAAAACTCAGCTGTTCTGATAGTAAATCTAATATATTTGCATGTTTGTCACTGCCAGGTGCTGACAAAAGTAAGCAGAGAAGTCTCTGTTCCCTATAACAGAACTTGTACATAGGATTGTTGGCTAAGCATATTTTCATCAGGTAACCTACCTGGTATATCCCATTCATGAAGTGCACAGGTATACTAAAGGGCAAAGAATGGTGATAAGGGTTTCGGAGAAGAGTTGAAAGAATTTCCATCCTTGAGGGTCTTGCTTCTCTGTCACCATTTTGTTGCGTTCTTTCTACACAACGCTGGCAGTAAATGGCATATTTTCCAAATTCTGTCCTGTAATACAAAACTTAAGATAAAATCTAAGAATAAATTTAATTGACAACCTAATATGTGCAACCATTAAGAAAGCATCCGTGTACATTATCACAATGTATTAGGCTAATTTTGACAGTAACTTTTTTTGAATGATAATACTAAACTGCTGTAACTTTCCTCAAATTCCAACTTCTTTATTTTTGTAACTGCCTCACTCAAACCTCCCCACAAAGCATTCTTCATCTTTACTGTATTATTATAGTCACAAGCTGAATTTAAAATTACCAGTCACAAGTCAATATACAGTGATTTAATATTAACAAATATAAAGAAAGCAATTGCATGAAGAATAGTACAGAGTAACTTATAAAAACATGTTACAGCAGAATTCTCTTCTGAAGAACATGGTGGTTAATGCTTGACCACTAAACAAGGTAAAAAAAAAAAAAATGTCTTCAGGCCAGGCGTGGTGGCTCATACCTGTAATCCCAGCACTTTGGGAGGCTGAAGTGGGCAGATCACCTGAGGTCAAGAGTTCAAGACCAACCTGGTCAACATGGTGAAAACCTGTCTCTATTGAAAATACAAAAAATTAGCCAGGGGTGGTGGCGCACACTTGTAGTCCCAGCTACTTGGGAGGTTGAGGCAGGAGAATCACTTGGACCTTGGAGGTGGAGGTTGCAGTGAGCCAAGAACATGCCACTGCACTCCAGCCTAGGTGACAGAGTGAGACCCTGCCTCAAAAAAAAAAAATCTTCAAACAAAAATAAAAATATGTTTTCTTTCTTTATTCTATAAAAAACACTGCATTTGTGAAAAAATGTTAAGCATTAGAAAAACTCGTTAGAATAAATAAATGTAAAAGTTGGGTAGACATCTTATTTGTCCTTGTTTGTTATACATAAATTTTACTGCTTATTCAAGCAGATTGATAACACCTGTCAAATATGTTTGTATTCAAGTGCCCTGTAGGCAGATCCTTGGTCTCGGGGCTCCTCAGTGACTGCAACTGAAATTACCTGACCTTGGTCACAGATGACCTTGATCACAGAGGCCCCAAAATGTATTATGAACTGTAGAATATTTTCCTATTGCTTCCAAGTTGAGTTTGTTTATTTGTTTGTTTCTTTTACTGTGTTTGCTTTAGTCCAAGAGTTTAAGCAACCTGACACAAACCTCTTGGTGGACAAAATGACCCTGGATAAGCCTTGGCTGAGTGACCTGGGTCCCAATGTAAGAAAGCCATTCTGGAAGTTGAACTTTAAATGTGTTTTTCAAAGGAGTCACAATTCTGAAGTAATTCAAATACATACAATTAGAAAAGGAGGGAAGACCATGGGGGAAATTTTTCACATAAAAGAATTCAATGTGCAGAGAAATAGTAAAAGGGAAAACTAAGGAAACAAAATAGTTGCTTTTATTGAATGAACACCCACTAATGCTAAGTCATTCATACTTGAAATGCAAATACACTTTTCACTTAAAAATATTCTCTGTCAGTTTTTCAAGTATTTATTGCAATCTTCCCTAAGAGATTTAACATAACAAAGGAAATATTTTCCTAGCTCCACATCAATGATAACCAAAGGCTTCCTGTACCAATATTTGTTTCATACATTCTTCTGAAAATGTACCTGGCAGATCGTTAAATACTTATGATTTATCGTAGACTTTCAGAGACCACACAAACAGTTCAGCTGGCTAGTATTCTGCACACCTGGAATCTGCATTCCTCTTTAGGTGAAGCCTGAGGAGCCACAGGAAAGGATGATGGGGAAGGAAGAGCCCAACGCAGAGTGCCAAGAGCTGCCAGCCCTGGGCAGGGAGAAGCACCATAGGTTAGATACCACGTGCCAGTCAGAGATCCACATCTGAGTGAGTGCAGTGGGCTGATGACAGTCTCTCTTAACCCAAAAACGTTTTGCTTCTTTCACATATGCATGATCTGTTTACAGCATTTATCATAGGTTAAAAACAAAAAACTCTACATTGGGTCAGATCTATGATCCATCTAGTTGTGTGTATGGTTATCTACAACTGAGGAACCAAGGCACAAGCAGACAAGGTGCTCCTTTTTGACATTACACTCAAAGATTAGGAACATTGTTTCTTTTTTTTCACTTACGTATTTACTCATTCCTTGAAATACAAGTAATAGTTTTGAGAAACGCAGATTGCAAAACAGTAGAAAACACATGCCCTAAATCAAAACCAATCTACCTACACATACGTATGTATCTACATACCTAAATAAGGGACAAGTATAAAAATATTAACAGAGGTTATCTTTAGGTAGCAGCAATATATGTGATTTTTATTTTTCCTTTGCTCTGTTCTGTATTCTCCTTTCTATATTTTTTCAAGGAAGTATAAAACATGTTACAGCAGAATTCTCTTCTGAAGAACATGGTGGTTAATGCTCAACCACTAAACAAGGTACAAAAAGTCTTCAAACAACAAAAAAATTTTTTTAATTTCTTTATCCTATAAAACACTGCATTTGTTAAAAAATGTTAAGCATTAGACAAACTCATTAGAGTAAATAAATGTAAAAGTAGGATAGAGATCTCATTTGCCCTTGTTTGTTATATATAATTTTTCAGTCATTTTTAAAACCTTATATTAAAAAAGTTGGATAGAGATCTTATTTGCCCTTGTTTCCTATATATAATTTTCAGCCCTTTTTAAAATGTTATATTAAAAAAGAGGGAGAAATAGGCATTGTCCCTGCCCTTAAGGAACCTACAGTCTAGTAGGAGAGTTATATATTTAAACAGTAAATTATAATACAACATGGTAATACCACGTATTAACTTTTTAAAGCATAACCAATGGAAGGAATGACTAACTTCTTGTGGAGTCAGGGAAGGGATCACAGGGAATATGTTGCTTGGGCTGGACTATAAAGTCTACGGAAGGGAAGGAAGAGGAGGGATCCAGGTAACAGGAATACCATCAGGTGCATGGTGGAGAATATTGCAAAGGTGGAGTGTGTTTGAAGGATGGGGCGCATTTATTCATTCACTGTCTGCTGGAGGCAGGAAGTAGAGAAAGAGCGGGCCAGTGGAGCCAGATGACAAAGTGTTCTTGATGCAGATGAAGCTTAAGCTTCAGATTCCCTCTTGGGCACAGGTCCTGGGAAAGGCTTATTAACTGTGTTTACATGGTCATATGATTTCTAAAATGTGCAAAAGTAATCCATTTTCAAGTCTTTGTCTTAAAGAGCATTTCCCAAACCGTATAAGCTTCAGTCTCACAAAACCTGGATCCAACCCTGACAGTCCTATATGCTAAGGTAAGAAATTTCTGATGTATCCTGTGGCTAACAGGCAGTCAATACACAAAGATAAAAACAGGTGTTCATTGAAGAGTAAACACAGATGACTACCAAACACCTGAAAAATATATTCAACTGCACTAATAAACGCATCCTGAGTCAATAGTGAAATATTTTTTTTTGCCTGGTAAGAGTTTAAAATATACTCAATGTTGTTGAAGATATAGGAAAATTCTAAAAATTCAAAGGAATTCGCTGGACCTGTCCACAAGATTTAGGTTCCTGGTGGGCGCAGTGGCTCACGCCTGTAATCCCAGTACTTTGGGAGGCCAGAGTGGGCGGATCACCTCAGATCAGGAGTTCGAGGCCAGCCTGACCAACATGGTGAAACCCCATCTCTACTAAAAATGCAAAATTAGCCGGGAGTGTTGGCACATGCCTGTAATCTCAGCTACTTGGGAGGCTGAGGCAGGAGAATTGCTTGAACCCGGGAGGCGGAGGTTCCAGTGAGCCGACATTGTGCCATTGCACTCCAGCCTGGGCAACAAGAGGGAAACTCCATCTCATTTAGGTTCAAAGATGTCTACTGCAGAGGTATTTATTATAGGAAAAAATACAGAAATGTATAGTACTTAATGTTAACATGACCATTAATGTTTTGAAGAATGTCTAAGGATATAGGGGAAACGATTATTTTCTATAGTTTAAAAAAGTAGTATGCACACTGTAACTCCAGCAATATAAAAAACTGTGAGTGTACACACACCAACATACACACATTTATATATAAACATATAAATAAACCAAAAAGGTAGACATCAAAATATTAATACCTATTTTTCCTTCTGCACTTTTTGTATTCTCCAAATGTCTATGCTGAATGTGTATCATTCTTACAATCAGAAAAAAAAAATCACTTTAAATTGCATGTATATGTGTCAATATTAATATCTACCTGCAATGGTCCTGGTTGATTCTGTGGCTGTCTTCGTCTTGTCTGTTTAATAAGCTGACAGCAAATTTCATTCTGCAGCTCAGGATGTGTCAGGCAGATTTGCAAAGCACTCTGGGCTAAAGATATGTGGTAATCAATTGCAGGAGAGTCAACTGCAGCATTTATAAAAAGCTGGCAGGTCTGAATTAAACAAAAAAAGATATATTCAAGGTGAGGAGTGATTAGATTTATTCTGCATGAATTATATCGATTATCTTTTCAGCAGTAGTTTTTGTTTAAAATGATGGAAAAGGATATATTATGATAACACTAATCAAAAGAAATCTGGAATCGCCACAATAATAGCAGACAAAGCAGATTTCAGAGCAAGGAATTCTGCCAGAGATAAAGAGGGTCATTTTATAATGATAAAGGGGTCAGTTCATCTAGAAGACATAACAATCCTAAACATCTACATACTTAATAACAGAGCTTCAGAATACATGTGAATCTCATCCAGCATATTTTTCATTTTAGTCACTGCATTTTTCATCTCTAAAAATTCAATTTGGGTCTTTTTAATATCTTCTCTTACTTTTCTTAAAATGCTCATGCTTTCCTTTACCTTCCTGAACATGTGAAGTGTGGTGGCCAATCTCCAAAGTGGTCCTCCGTGATCTCCACATCCTGACATTCAGATCCATAGTTAATTCCCTCCTGTATTCTACCAGGGTTGGTCTGTGTGACTGGTAGCATGTGGCATGCCATTTCTAAGATTAGCTTATAAAAAACAATGCACTTCCATCTTGGTCACTCTCTCTCTTTCCCCGTTAGATCATTTCCTCTGGGGAAGGCAGCTGCCATGTCTTGAGCAGTCATTTGGAGAGGCCCATGTAGTGAGGTACTGAGGCTTCTTTGCCAACAGCCACGTGAGAGAGTTTGGAATCCTCCAGCCCCATTCCAATCTTCAGATGCCTGCTACCCCCGCTGACAGCTTGATGGTACCGCCAGGAAACTATGATTCAGAACTACCCAGCTAAACTGCTTCTAGATTCCTGACCCTTCAAAACTGTGTGAAATAGCAAATGTTGCAAGTCACTAAGTGTTGGGGAAATTTTAAATGTAACAGTAGACAACAGATACACAGAAATGTCCTTATCTACCATCACCTGCATCATTTCTAGATATGTTTCTATGATTACTTTTTCTTACCCATTGTATTGTCATACTTGATCCGATTCTCTGTATGCCTGGTGATCTTTGACTGGATGCAGATGTTGCGAATGTTATACTCTTGGGCACTGGACTTTTTGGTATGCTTTAAACATTTTTTAGATTTGCTCTGAGTTGACAGTTAAATTACTTGGAAATGGTTTGGTTCTTTCAAGGTCTCTTTTAAGTTTCTTAGGGTGGACCAAAACAGCCTTACATTTAGGACTATCTGGGCCCCATTCCAGAGGCAATCACCTTCTGTGCACTCTATTTGATGTCCAATGTATCAAAGATTTTTCCATTCTAGAATATGGGAAAACTATTTCCAGCTCTGTGTGAGCTGGAATTTTTTTGCCTGTGTCTTTCTGTCCTCAGCCTCAGGTATTTTCCTCACATACACACATGCTTTTCAGTTCTCAGATGAAAACACGAATCTCTGGAGCTCTCCCTCCCTCCCTCTCTTTAGCTCTCTCCTCTCAGCCCTGTGATTTATTTATTTATTTATTTTTTAGATGGAGTCTTGCTCTGTTGCCCAGGCTGGAGAACAGAGCTCAGCGCAACTTCTGCCTCCTGGGTTCAAGTGATTCTCCTGCCTCAGCCTCCCAAGTAGTGAGATTACAGGCACCAACCACCACACCTCGCTAATTTTTGTATTTTTAGTAGAGACAGGGTTTCCCCCTGTTGGCCAGGCTGGTCTTGAACTCCTGATCTCAGGTGATCCACCCACCTCAGCCTCCCAAAGTGCTGGGGTTACAGGGTGAGCCACCGCACCCGATCAGCCCTGTGAAGTCTAACTACCTTGGCCTTCTCAAATTCTGAACTCTGTCTCCGTGACTCAGGAAGACTGCCAGGCTCTATTTGGGTGTTCCCTCTCTGCACAGCAGTCTTGAATCTCTCCAGACAGTAAGCTGCAGCAATCACAGGGTGTATGTCATTAGTTTTCCGAAGAATCTGTCCTACACTGTCTACATTCAACATCTGAAAACCACTGGCAGGGCAAATCCAGTCCCTGTGGCTCCATCATGGCCCAAAGTAGTTCTTCCTTTTTATCTTCTAACTGGTTGTTGCTTGCACACATAAAAGCGTTTGTTTTTTGCTTATTTTGTACCTCTCACTATCTTATCAAATTCTCTTTTTGTTTGTAGTAGTTTTTTAGTTTGTTCTTTTGGGTTTTCTGGGTATACAAATATACCATCTGTAAATATTTTCATTTATTGCCTAATAACATCGGTTAGTTCCCTAACAGAATGTTAAATAATAATAATAATAACAAACTTTATATAATTTATACTTTAATTGAAAAATTTTAAAAATAATGGGGCATATCTTTGTCTTTTTCTCACTTTAGTGGAAATGTTTCTAAAATTTCTCCATAAAGCATGATGCTTGCTTTTAGCTAAAACAGGAATATTTTATCATGTTGAAGTATCTATGTATTGCTATTCTATAAATGTTAAATTTGTCAAATGCCTTTTTGGCATCTACAGATATGATTATCTCCCTAATAATAAGTAATATTAATAGATATCCTAATACTTAGCCATCCTTGATTTCCTAGAATAAATCCCTTTCAGTCATAATTTAATATTTTCTAACATTAAAAAATGTTATCGACACATAATAGCTGCATATATAATTGGAGTATATGAATTTTTTGATACATGTCTGCAACATGTAATAATCAAATCAAGGGAATTGTGATACCGACTACCTCTAACATTTGTAATTTCTTTGTGTTGGGAACATTCCAAATCTTCTCTTCTAAGTATTTTGAAATATACTCTAAGTTCTTGTCAGCTGTAGTTGCCCTACTGTGCTGTTGAACACTACAACTTATTCTTCTTATATAAATGTATTTTTGTACTCATTAACCAACCTCCTTTCATCCCTCCACCCCCTACTACCCAGCCTCTGGTAACCACCATTCTATTTTACCATCTACCTCTATGAGATCCACTTTTTTAGCTCCCACCTATGAGTGAAAACATGAGATATTTGTCTTTCTGTGCTTGGCTTATTTTACTTAACATAATGTTCTGCAGTTCCATCTATGTTGTTGCAAATGACAGGGCTTTGTTTTTTGTAATGGCTGAATAATATTCCATTGTGTATATATACTACCTTTTTTTTTTTGAGACAGAGTCTTGCTCTGTCACCCAGGCTGGAGTGCAGTGGCACACTCTAGGCTCACTACAACCTCCACCTCCCAGGTTCAAGCGATTCTTGTGCCTCAGCCTCCCTAGTAGCGGGGATTACAGGAATGCACCACCACGCCCAGTTAATTTTTGTATTTTTAGTAGAGACGCGGTTTCCCCATGTTGGCCAGGCTGGTCTCAAACTCCTGGCCTCAAGTGATCTGGCTGCCTTGGCCTCCCAAAGTGCTGGGATTACAGGCCTGAGCCACTGGCCCGGCCCATCATTATCCATTCATCTACTGATGAACACTTAGGTTGATTCCATATATCAGTTCTTGTGAACAGTGCTATAATAAATATAGGAATGCCGATATCTCTTCAATATACTGACTTCCTTTCATTTGGATATACTCCCAGTGAGACTGCTGGATCACATGGTAGTTCTATTTTTAGTTTTTTGAGGAACCTCCATAATGTTTTTCAAAGTTGCTGTACTAATTTACATTCCCACCAATGGTGTATGAGTTTTCCTCTTTCTCTGCATCCTTGACAGCATTCGTTATTTTCTGCCTTTTCAATAACAGCCATTTTAACTGGGGTGAGATGATATTTCATTATGATGCTGATTTGCATTTCCCTGATGATTAGCGATACTTAGCATTTATTCATATACTTATTGGCCATTTGTATGTCTTCTTTTGAGAAATGTCTATTGAGATCTTTTGCCCATTTTAAAATTGGATTATTTGTTTTTTGCTATTGAGTTGAATGATTTAATATTCTTTAAATGATGCTGGATTCTGATTGCTAATATTTTATTATTTTTGTACAATCTTTGCTGCATTCTCATATGAAAGCAATACTTATTTAACAAAGGGAATATAGTGATATAATGACTGAGGATTGCTTCAAAATAATCCAAAGTTAGGGTGCAGTGGGAAATGGGAGAATAAAACAAAATTGGCCATGTGTTGATGACTGTAGATCTGAAAGATGAGTACTTTAGGCCTCATTGTAATATTCTCTCTACTCGTATATGTTGGAAATTGTCCCAAGTAAAAAGTAAAAGAAAAAATTGAATTTAGAAAAGTTCCTTCTTTTTCTATGCTTTGGGACAATTTAAACAGCATTGAAATTATCTACACATAAAGTTTGGTAAACTCTGTTTAGATTTTCATTTTCCTGTGGAATCAATTTTGGTCATTTATATTTTCTTATAAAATTGACCACATCATCTAGATTTTCAAATATACTTGTATAGTCTTTCTTGCTTTAGGTATTGGTGTACTCTACAGGTGGGTATTTTTAAACATTCCATTATAGAAATTTAAAAAATGTATAAAAGTAGAGAGAACAGCATAATAATCACCTATGTACCCATCACCCAGTGTCAATAATTATCAGCATTTTTCCAAACTTCACCACCTCCCCACCTCTACTTTTTTCTCCTCTGGAGTATTTTAATGTATATCATATTACTTTACCAATAAATACTTCAGGCTGGATCTCCAGCTGATAAAGATTTTTTCTATAGCCATCCATGACCCCACAATTAACAATAATTCCATATTATCTAATAAACAAATAGATTTTTTGAGATGGGAGAAACTTAGGCAAGACAAAGCCAAAAGAAAGAGATGGAGCTCCAAGAGACTAGGGAAAAATGAAGTACCAAGATCCTGGTGTAGAGTCCAGACTTGGAAACACAGAAGGTCCACCGTTATCTGAGGCTGGAGGAGTGGAGGAGAAAGGGTTGTCTATTAAGTGGAGGGCTTTTTTTTTTTTTTTTTTTTTGAGATGGAGTCTTGCTCTGCTGCCCAGGATGGCGTGCACTGGTACGATCTCGGCTCAGTGCAACCTCCACTTCCTAGGTTCAAGTGATTCTCCTGCCTCAACCTCCCAAGTAGCTGGGACTATAGGCGCATGCCATCACACTCGGCTAATTTTTGTATTTTCTAAGTAGAGACAGGGTTTCATGGTGCTAGCCAGGATGGTCTCGATCTCCTGACCTCATGATCCGCCCGCCTCGGCCTTCCACAGTGCTGGGATTACAGGCATGAGCCACTGCGCCTGGCTGCAAGGGGAGGGCTTTGAGGTGGTCATGTCATGTCTGATGTCCTCTAACTTTCTCAGTGAAATAGAAGGTAAGTTTCTCTGCTGTATTCTTAAGTAGAGAGTTTGAGGGGGATGTGACCAAAGACAAGCACAAGGCAGAAAGTTGGCTGTGAGGGAGGAAGACCTTGAATTTATATTGGCGTCAGACTACATGGCTGTTTGATGCTCTGCAGCATCGCACATCTGGTTATACTGGCAGCAGAAAACATAGCACTGATCTACGTTGGGATCTGGCTGAAGAGTGCATGGAATTATGGGTCCCAAGGAACTACGAGAATTAATAGGAACAAACCAGACTAGATAAGGAAGGAAGAAAAGCCAGGACGCAGTTATCATGATCTTAAAAAAAAGCTAATGATTCAAAACAAACGTCTTAGAGATGAAGAAAAAATGGAAGAGCAAAAAAATATAAGAGCTTGTAGGCTAGGATTCTGGTTAAAGAAAGAGATGTTCGAATTGAAGCTTTTAGATGTGACGTACTTGTGAGGAATGGTGAAGTCAGGTGTGGACATGGAAAATGGGATGATGAAGGAGACCAGAGGTGAAGCTTACTGGAATTTAGAAGGTCAAGAATCTTAAAAATCATGGCATTGGTGAGTGAACTGATTACAGTCATTTGCAAGATTTCAGGTAGAGAATGTGGTTGGGAGCTAAAATTCTTAGATAATTTTTTTTTTTGAGACTTAATTTCATTCTTGTTGCCCAGGCTGGAGTGCAGTGGCGTGATCTCAGCTCACTGCAACCTCCATCTCCTGGGTTCAAGCAATTCTCCTGCCTCAGCCTCCCAAGTAGCTGGGATTACAGGTATGCGCCTCCACGCCCATCTAATTTTGTGTTTTTAGTAGAGATGGTGTTTCACCATGTTGGCCAGGCTGGTCTTGAACTCCCGACCTCAGGTGATCCACCCTCCTCGGCCTCCCAAAGTGCTGGGATTACAGGAGTAAGCCACCACACCTGGCCCTTAAAGAAATCTGAAGAGTTACTGGAAGGTAACTGATGATAGGGATAGAAGGATAAAGAGTGCGAAGTTGCAAGGCAAGTTTTGAGTGATCAGGGATTTCTAATAGAGATTGAGGAATAAGAAACTGAGAGTAACACTAGAGAGGAGAGAGAGTGCTGACCCCTCTCCCAGTGCTGTGCCTGGTGTGATGTGGAAAATTAGAGGTTAAAGGGGAAATGATTCATCTGCTACCAAGTATTTCACATTGCCCAAACCATACATATTAATAGTTTATTTCAGTAAATCCCAAATCCTCACTAAGAAAGCATATTAAATTCACCTACTTTTATTTCAATGATATTCTTAATAATAAACACATTTTGAATTTTCTTGGAGTAAAATTTTGTAACCCAAAATGTTATTTTTAATTTTTTTCCAATTATTTAACAACATATAAGTATTTTACCTTAAATCATTTAACAACATATAAATATTTTACCTTAAATAATTTAATAGCTTCTGTCTGCAGGGCTTCGGAAGGTAGAGTTGTCAGAGGGGAAATGATTCCTTCTTTACTGTGACACAAAGTGGGGTGTCTCCATATCTGAGAGGCTAAATGCAGAATAAAATATGAACAGAAAACTGAATAAACCACTTATTGTGGCCTCTTATTAAATTAATCCTTTAGACATTAGCTCATTCAGGCTTGGCTCACAACTTTAAGTCACAAAGGTCAGAAAAAAACTCTTTGGCAACATTATTTTATTTTGGTAGCCAGGCCATTGGGATTCTCATGTTACTGTTTTCTGTGTGTTTTTTTTTTTTTAATTTTAAAAATTTCCATAGGTTTTTGGGAATAGGTGGTATGTGGTTACATGAGTAAGTTCTTTAGGGATTTGTGAGATTTTGGTGCACCCATCACCCAAGCAGTATATACTGAAACTGATTTGCCTCACCCCCTTCCCACCCTTTCCCTGAGTCCCCAAAGTCTATTGTGTCATTCTTATGTCTTTGCATCCTCACAGTTTAGCTCCCATTTATGAGTGAGACATGTTCCTGTTTTGGATAATCTAGAAGAGTTGGGTCCTAATTTACTAGGCTGCAATAAGTCTACCAGGGCACTATCACATTGCTTAAATGTGCTAAAGATTGGTGACCTAGGTAGGGGGCATGACTATATATGAGAAAGAGCTGGGGAAAGATCTAGAACTTCTCTAGAGAGGAGAAGCCAAAGTAGAAAGAGATATAAAGATAAAGAGGAACTTGAAGGCATTCCTAAAATCAACATTTATTAAATTCCTGTGTTGGACACAGCAAATAAAATGTGGTCTCTCTTAGTATATAAAGCATAGGATAGAATCTAGACTCTCAGTGGGGGAACCTTAGCCATAAAAATTCATTTCAGGCAGGCACAGTGGCTCATGCCTGTAATGCCAGCACTTTGGGAGGCTGAGGTGGGTGGATTACTTGAGCTCAGAAGTACGAGACCAGCCTGTGCAACATGAAGAAACCCCATCTCTGCCAATGATACAAAAAGTAGTCGGGCATGGTGGTGCATGCCTGTGGTCCCAGCTACTCAGGAGGCTGAGGCAGGAGGATTGCTTGAGCCCAGGAGGCAGAGGTTGCAGTGAGCTGAGATCATGCCACTGCACTCCAGCCTGGGTGACAGAGTGAGACTCCGTCTCAAAAACAAAACAAAAACTTAATTTCAATGCAAAACTACAAATGCTATAAATCTTTTGGCTTCCCTGGGCCACACTGGAAGAAGAATTGTCTTGGGCCACACATAAAATATATAAACACTAATGATAGCTGATGAGCTTAAAAACAAAAAACTCACAAATAAATTTTGTAATGTTTTAAGAAAATTTATGAATTTGTGTTGGGCCACATTCAAAGCCATCTGGGGCCACAGGCCACCTGTGGGTTGCAGGTTGGACAAGCTTGCTATAAAAGAATTAAGTGACAAAGCACATTAGGACATAATTTTAACATTGATGAAGCACCTTTTATGAGCCAGATGCTGAGCTGCAGAGGGCTGGCTGGGGGATCTCCTAAGGCTAGGTGGGGTTTCATTATCTTGGTGAGGACTGCCAAGGAAGGGGGCATTCCAAGCAGAGGAGCAATGGAAGCAAAGGCAGAGGGAGGTGACCTGACACAGCCTAATGAGGAATGATGGTGTCCCTGCAGCCAAAGAGCCACAGACAGAATTCTCTCCCATGATGAGCAAAGGCAATGAAAAGGTGGGTATATTTCAGGGAAACAGGAACCCATTAAGTGAAAACTCCATTAAGCTATGTGGGTTGAGGTCCATTTCATTAACCATAAAGCTTTATTTATATGTTTATGAACTTACAAGGCTCCCCGTCTATATTTAGCAATTTGCAAACCAGTTGTTCAAATTCAGATCCAACGTTTACATTGTTGCTTCCAGCTGCAACAGTCAGATGATAAAGCCAAGTGTCCTTAAAACCAGAACATATTAATTAAATGTTAAGACACAGTTTTGATTACTTAAAGAAAAAAAAACAACTTGCATAAACAGTAGAAAACTTTGAGATGGAAATGAACTACTTGCTTTAATTTTTAAATAATAATGAAAAGCCATTTATTCAAACAATTCTGAGGCATGCTCACTTGAACTGTGTTTATATTATCTTTTCCCATTATTTACATTTTTCTTATTTTCTTCAGATGCATTTTAGAAAAGCATGACAAAATTAAGACGAGTAACACATGTTAAGAGACTAAATACAACCAGCTGATATTCTTTTACAAAATAAATAAATTCTATTAAATTAAAAATCTGGCTCCCAGAGTGATACAAACAGAATATTTTGGAAATCCAGAAAATTTAAAGAAAACATAATACCCATCTTATCCCATTCACCAAAGATTCCTGGTCTTTTTTTCTCTATGAAAATATATATGTAATTAAATTTTTACATAGTTGAATTATTCTAAAAGTAGAGGATAATTTCTGAATTTTAGTAATATAGTACAAGCACTCCCTTGTTGCTAGAAATTCTTTATAAACAAGTTTTAATGGCTGCAGGATATTCTACTACACATATGGACATACCATATTTATTTAATCAATTTCTTATTGCTGAACATTATGATGGTTACTAACTTCTCACTGATAAAAAATACTGTGACAGCTATCATCTGTTAACTGAAAAGGAAATGTTATATTTTCCATCTTTAAAATACTTCAAAAATAAAATTATTTTAAAAAGAGTATTGTAGGCCGGGCACGGTGTCTCATGCCTGTAATCCCAGCACTTTGAGAGGCCAAGCCGGGTGGATCATCTGAGGTCAGGGGTTTGAGACCAGCCTGGCCAACATGGTGAAACGCCGTCTCTACTAAAAATACAAAAATTAGCCGGGCATGGTGGTGCATGCCTGTAGTCCCAGCTGTTCAGGAGGCTGAGGCAGAAGAATCTCTTGAACCCAGGAGGCGGAGGTTGCGGTGAGCCGATATCACGCCACTGCACTCCAGCCTGGGCAACAGAGTGAAACTCTGTTTAAAAAAAAAAAAAAAAAGAGCATCGTGTTGAACAAACTATACATAAATTTTTGGCTACATTTACTAACATTTTCTTTTTCTTTCTTTCTTTTTTTTTTTTTTTGAGACAGAGTCTTGCTCTGTCACCCAGGCTGGAGTGCAATGGCACGATCTCAATTCACTGCAACCTCCGCCTCCAGGTTCAAGTGATTCTCCTACCTCAGCCTCCCAAGTAGCTGGGATTACAGGCACCTGTCACCACGTCCAGCTACTTTTTGTATTTTTGGTAGAGATGGAGTTTCACCACGTTGGCCAGGCTGGTCTCGAACTCCTGACCTCAGGTGATCCACCTGCCTCGGCCTCCCAAAGTGCTGGGATTACAGGCATGAGACACAGTGCCTGGCCAACATTTTCTTAGTATATATTTTTTGAAATAGAATTATGAGTCATTACTAGGGCATGAAAACTTTTAGGAACTCATTGAAACATATTTTCAAAGTACTTTCCAAAGCATTTACACTAATTTCTATTCTCACCAGTGGTGTATAGGAGTGCTTCCCTCCTCATAGCTTCACTAGCATAATTTTTTAAATCTTTGATAATCTCAGAGACAATAAAAGCTTTATCATTTTTAAATGTGCATATCTTTGATTACAGATGAGCGTAAGCATTCATTAGCCATTAAATTCCTCAGGAAGTTGTTCATCAGGCCCTCTTTCCATTTTTCTATTAGAAACATAGTCCTTTTCAAATCAAATGAGAGGTAGCAGAGGCAAGTGTTCAGGAACACAGGCTCTGTGGTTAGAGATAGGGGTCTAATATCAACTCTGCCTCTTGCCAGATGTGTGACCACAGGAAAGTGCTTCAGTCTTTCCATCTATAAATGGGAATAAGGTCACCTCCCACAGAGGGTAATTGGAAGGATGAAGAAGAGATATACTTAGCACTTGGCCTGATACATGTGCTCAAAAACAATGATCAATAGTAACAATAATAATCTATAAAGAGTTGTTTATATGTTAAGGATACAGTAGCCATCCATGAAATATTTTGTTTTCTGTATTATCCTTTAAGTCATATTTATGATAATATTTGACATAAATAATTATTTCAATTTTGTATAGTCAAATCCATCAACCATTTGCACTCTGATTTCTTACACTGCCTTTTTGTTTTTGTTCTTTTTTTTTTTTTTTTTTTGAGACGGAGTCTTGCTCTGTCGCCAGGCTGGAGTGCTGTGGTGCGATCTCAGCTCGCTGCAACCTCTACCTCCCGGGTTCAAGCAATTCCCCTGCCTCAGCCTCCCAAGTAGCTGGGATTACAGGCACACGCCACCTCGCCTGGCTAATTTTTGTATTTTAGTAGAGACAGAGTTTCACCATGTTGGCCAAGATGGTCTCGATCTTCCTGACCTTGTGATCCACCCGCCTCGGCCTCCCAAAGTGCTGGGATTACAGACGTGAGTCACCGCACCCAGCCCGCCCTTTTGTTTTCTTAGAAAGTACTTCTGATTCAGAACTCAGATAAAGGCCTTTTTAAAAAATAATTTCATTGAATTCTTTTAACTCTTTAAATTCTGGAAATTATTTTGCTATCTGTATGAGATGAAAATAATAATCTGGAAATTATTTTGCTATCTGTATGAGATGAAAAACTAATGTTTCCTAAGTAGCCAATTTCCTCAATATATAAGAAATACATAATCATATGTATTGAATGATATATTACTTCCCCATTAATTTGTGATACCTCCTTTATCATAAATGACTACATGTACATATAATACATAAAATAATTAATTTTCAACTGTATCTAAGGCCACATTTTATTAAAAATTAGTCAAAAATATAAAAGAGTCCTTAGATTTACCAAAAAATGTTCAATCTGAGAGATCCACATTTTTAACATAAGTTCCTTTAGCCCTCCACTTCCACGCACTAATTTCAGCCTTGATACCACTCTTACCAACAGGATTAGAAAATGACATATTTGAACAAGGCTCATTTCCAGGGAGGTAAAGAATCTCTGAAAACAGAGGTGAAAGTCTATAGCAAAATTTTCTTCCTTATTTCCATTAAATTGATTTGATAATTATTACCAATATCTGAATAATATTAGTCTACATCATTCTAAATCAACCAATAAGTCTTTGAATACCTTTTCATGCTTGGATCCAATTAGGAGGTAAGTTGGACCTTGGTCTTTGGGATGGATAACGATAGTATAATGTGTGGATAACAGACTTCGTCCACTGGCTTCATAATCTTCATCTGAATCACAAGATCTGTCAACCTCTTCCACTTTAGCCTCCCAGAGTTTGATCTGACCTAAAGGAAACTAAAGTAAATATTAGTAATTGTGAGGAAGGCATTTTCTAAATCTTTTCCTACTAAAACATTTCATAGTCCTTTTCATTTTTAAATTTATAAAGCATACCTTTAAAAATTTTATTTTTTATTTTCCTTTTTTTTTTTTTTTTTTTTTTTGAGACAGGGTTGAGTCTCCCTCTGTCTCCCAGGCTGGAGTGCAGTGGTGCAATCAGTAACCTCACTGTAACCTTGAACTCCTGGGCTTCAGGGATCGATCCTTCCATCTCAGCTAGCCAAATAGCTAGCACTACACGCACATGCCACCATGCCCAGCTAATTAAAAAATAATAATTTTTTTTTGGAGATAGGGTCTTGCTACATTGCTCAGGCCAGTCTAAGACTCCTGGGCTCAAAGAATCCTCCTGCCTCAGCCTCCCAAAGTGCTGGGATCACAAGCATGAGCCACCGCACCAGCATAACATACCTTTTTAAAAATGATGCCTAGAGGCAATTTGATTATCCACAGTGTAACAAAAGTAGTGGCAACAACCAAAGAGCCTAAAAGTAATATGAAAGAACCATATACATATTAGAGATTTAACTTTTGAGGAAAAAACAAGATGCTACTTCTATGCAGTAGTTCAGATGATTCAGCTGTACTAAAATTCTTACAGGAGGCAGAAAGAAATTATTTAGATAGACAGTTAAGGTAAAGCGAGTCCCCAGCAGAAAACTTTCCTTTTTAAAAAAGCAGCTCAAAGATAGCTCCTTTTCTAACCCCAGGCAGTTCAAGGAAATCACTTCTCTTCTAACAACAAGCAGCCTGAAAGAGCAGACAGTGAAACACAGATAAGACAGTTTCGGCACAGAAGGATGGGGGAGGGTCTCCTGGGTAATTACCAAACTCCACACTTGTACAATGGGCCCCCCAATAAAACAGTGGGCCTTAATAAGCACATTCTTTTCCCTTTGGACACACTAAGATAAGGAAGCTAAAAGCAGACTAGAGGGGGTGCCTACAGCTGCAAGAAGATGGGAACAAACACAGAAACTCTCCCTCCCAGATAAGCAGGATAAAGAAACACAGGCTAAGAGTCAGCCTATGTGGTTAGGGAATGAGACAGAGCTGATAAAAAAAAAAACTCTGCTCTGTACAGATAGCACACCTGGTTCCAACTAAACCATCAGGAGGATAAGATATCCCCTCCTTACAAGCTCCCTCCTCGCTAGCCCATTTATAAAAACCCTGACATCTTTACTACAACTTGGCTACCCACTCGGGACCCTTCTCTGTGATGGAGAGGTGTTCTTTCCTTTTGCACTATCTACTAAACTCCTGCTCTAAACTCACTCTGTCTGTGTGTGTCCATGACCTAGATCTCCTTGGCCTTGAGAACAAGAACTTTGGTATTTACCCCAGACAATGAGACTGCTTCAAAATGACCCATTATTTAGTTAAGCAACTAGTCATAATTCACCGAAACAGTCATTTGACTTTTTTATCCCACAGAATTGATCAGCAATTTGATTAAGTTATTGGATCAAAAGGACAAGTGTATACATAGTCTCAAAACTGTTCATTGAAAAGAAAAATATTGTTCCTAGAAAAAATAACAAGATTAGATAGGTAGTGCAAAACGAACTATCATCCCAAATGCCAGTAAAGGAGGAGCATTCCAAGGCTCTTTGTTATATATCACAAAACAATACCATGAATTTCTCCATCTTAAGGGTAAGAAAAACTTCCTAAAGCCAATTTATATTAAATTTTATCTAAGCTTTTATTGACAAAACCAACTATATCTGGTGTGTTGAATATTTGGCCTATCTGTTGTAAAACTTTTGCTCTAATTTAGTACCTTTATTCCAGGAAAATACACGGTCTGCATCAGATTTATAACTTCTAAAATATTTGGCCAAGTTTGCAATTGGAGTTTTGAAAAAGTTCATTCTAACCACAAGGATATTTACGTCACACGTTTACATGCTAAGTTTCAGGGCTCAGTGCTGGAGCCCTTCTTCCATCTATGCTCACTCTCTGGGTGACCTCATCTAAGCTCATGGCTTTAATACCAGCATGTTAGCTACTCCCAAATTTATAACTCCAGACTCACTAACTCTACTTAGATGTTGGATAGCATTTCAAACTTAACAGCATTTCAGACTTACCTTGGTAAGTCCTCCTTGACAACCTGCTCTGCCCAGTCTTCCCCATCTCAAGTTGTTGGCAATGTTACTTTTCTATTAATAGCTATCAACACCCAAAACCTTGGCATCATTGCAGTCTCTCATACTGACTTTTCAGTCAATAAATCCTGTCAACAAGCCTTTCAGAATCTATCTAGAATCTGTTCATCTCTCATACGTCCACAGCACCACTAAACCACAATCCCCTCTCACCTGGATTACTGCAATGGCTCCTAACCCATCTCCTCCTTATTGCCTCCGGTCTATTCTTAATCCGCAGTCGGCGTGTGCCTGTTAGACACAGGCAAGATCATGTCCCTGTTCCGCTCAAAGCCCTCCAGTTGTTTGTCATCTCACTCAGAGCAAAAGCTGAAGGGTGGCAGAATCTGCCACCCCAAAAGATATCACTTTGGCATAAGGGTTATTTTGAACTAAAGGCATTTTTAAAAGCAGCAGGTGCAAGAAGGGTGTTCTGACCCTCTGTGTTTTCTTCCCGAAGGCAGGAGGGAACCTGCCTTTCATAACGCCTATATGAAAGATAACCTCCCTTTACCAGAAGAAAAGTAAGATTCTTGTCAAGATGGGAAGCTGAAGCCTGGGGAAAGTTATACAAACAACCCTTGTTAAACTTAATCTTAGCTTCCTCCTCACTTCTCCACCCAAGTAACTACTCCAGCCCAAGTCTCTTTGCCTTGTCACATTTTCACAATTTACTACACTTTGTCCAGTTCGGTGTATAAGTGTTCACCTTTATGTCTTGGAGTCTTCATTGCCTTAGGAAGGCTCCTGTGTGATGTAAAACTTAAATAAATGTATATGTTTCTCCTGTAATCTGTCTTAATGTGAATTTAATTCTCAGGCCTGCCAAAAACCCTAAGAAAGTAGAGGTAAAATTTCGCCTCTCCTAAAAAGCAAGCTTTTAAAAATAGGATGAAGAAAACAAATTCCATTAATACTATGATAATACATAACAATACTAACCTAATTGTGTACTTTAGGCACAATCATATGAAAATCTAGGTTTCATCCACCCTAATATTTAAAGATGGTTATTCATTTTACCAAAGGATGCACCATGCCTTGATAAGCAGCAAACAGACCTAGTGGTTTCAAATATTTTGATTTAATAAAAAAAGACATTGATACAGATTAAAAGCAAATTCTTTTGGAAATATTTATAGCAAAAAATGAAGTAGGCCTATAATGATTCACATATATTCTCAATACTTTTCCAGTTGTTATAATGGATTTCTGTTCATGTATCCATTCTTCTGACTTGTTTCTTCTGTGATCAATGCTATCCATTTTTATTAAATTATTTTTCTATTTATAAAAACACATGCGTATTACAGAAACTTGGTAAGTATGGAAAGGATTTTAAAAAGAAAGAAACCATCCATATTACTGTGATCACAGATAATTATTCAACATTTTGGTATAGTTCTTTTTCTATCTGCTCTGTTTGTTTTTATTTAGATGTGTCAGACTGAGATTTATAAACTTGGCCTTCCAATCACCATCCTCTAAGATCTCATAATTACAGAGAAATTGGGAACTGTATTTGCCAGAACCTCCTTCCCTGTTATGGTTCCCAGTTAGAGCTTCCTGTGAGAGAATCTACTTGAAGTTTAGAAGGAGAGGGTAGAAGAGTTGTTATTCTCCTGGGACTACGGTGGCTGATGTTGGGGCTCATGTGAGATTCACGGAAGCTTCCCAGTGAAGCCTCGAGGACCAGCTGCCTTCAGTCCTTTGGCCAGAAATCTTCAGTGTTGTCTTCTCTGACCTTCATTGGCAGTTTCCCTAACTTTTACCACTCCCATACAACTTTTCTAAAAGTTATATAAGTTATAAAACTTCTCTAAAATTTATGTATGTCCACAATTCTATATTAACATTTTTTTTTTTTTTTGAGATAGGGTCTCACTCTGTCGCCCAGGCTGGAATGCAGTGGTATGATCACAGCTCACTGCAGCCTCGATCTCCTGGGCTCAAGCAATCCTCCTGCCTTAGCCTCCCAAGTAGCCAGGACTACAAGCATGCATCACCATGCCTGGCTAATTTTTTTTTTTTTTTTTTAGTAGAGACGAGGTTTTGCTATGTTGCCTAGGGTGGCATTAGATCTTTTACACCTGTAGCACGTAAAGTGGCTTCTGTTTTCCTGATTGATGAGTTAGGATTACATTGACTGCACAATTTTGTATTGTACATATTCGGGTAGCATTTTTATGTCGGCATTTTCCCCCACTACTTCAGAGATTGTTTGTTTGTTTGTTTGTTTGTTTATTTATTTTGAGACAGGGTCTCATTCTGTCGCCCAGCCTGGAATGCAACGGTGCGAATCACAGCTCACTGTAACCTCCACCTTCTGGGCTCAAGTGAGCCTCCAACCTTGATTTCCCTAGTAGTTGGGACTACAGGCACACACTACCACACTCAGCTAATTTTTAAATTTTTTGTAGAGACAGGGTCCTACTATGTTGTCCAGGCTGGTCTCAAACTCCTGGGCTCAAACGATCCTCCCACCTCTTGGCCTCCCAAAGTGCTGGGATTATAGGCATGAGCCATCATGCCTGGCCTCAGTATTGTTTTTAATGGCTGTACTGCGTTAATCTCTACCCCATTAGCAATACTGAGTATAACGGCATGTATTTTAAATACAGCTGGTCGGACCTGAGAGTGTAGTCTATCAAAAGGGAAGGAGAAATACTAACTGTCCCACGTGGTCACTAGACCAAGAAGTTTAGTCTCATTAACACAGTAACAGTCACAGGCTGCTCTTCAGAGGAGCAGTCATCATTATGTTATACAAGTACTCGTGGCCCATGTTGGTTCAATTTTTATAGTTTCAGTTATCCAAAGGTGACACAGAATACCCATAACGATGACTGGGCATGCATTTTACCTTTGGGTAGATACCCCATCTTTTTATTCTGAAATTAAAAATAATTCAGATTCTTTTGGGGAGGGGATTAGTTTAAACATTAATAAACAGAATATAAACAGGCAGATGGATGGGTAGATAAGTGGTATTCGGGAATTTGAGGGCCTGGGACAGAAACAGATTCCTTTTCCTTTTTAGGTTTTCCTTCCTAACTTGCTGCTTCCTTCTATCAACCTTATCTGGTCTGTAAGAACCTGGGAAAATATAAGAAACTGATGGTTGTGGGGAGGGAATAGAAGAAGACTGTTCTAGGTCTTAGAAGATGCATTAATTAAAAGTTGCTAAGGCTTGTAATTAAGAATCAAGACCCTTGTAGGTGTAGGTGATAGACCTTTGTGTGATTATCTCAGTTGCACCAAATTATACCAAATCTCAACCTCATAAAGATTCTGAAGTTTTACAAAGTAAGAGAAGAGAGAAAAGGAAAAGTTTAAGCCCTAACACACAAAAAGTTACTTCAATTGGCATATTAAAAATACATACATACCTTATCTTCTTGACTCCGAAAATAATATAATGTCTTTCCTATTAGTGTACACCAGACTCTCTTGGAGTATCCATGTTTTACCTGAAACCATATTTCAGTGAATTACAAGTTTAGCCCAGAACTCTGACACCTTAAATTATAGCTTATACACTCTATTTGAGTTTCTATAGGTATCCAGTTTGCCCAGATATAAGTGATATTCCAAATAGATTGTCCAGTGCTGTTTAAGATTTACCTGTCACACATTGAGCACACATGGACATAAAATATGGAAACGATAGACACTGTGGACTAGCAGGGTAGAGGGCACCGGGGTGGCTGGGTTAAAAAACTACCTATCGGGTACTATGCTCACTACCTGGGTGATGGGATCTGTACTCCAAACCTCAGCATCATGCAATATTCACATGTAACAAACCTGCACGTGCACCCCCTATATTTAAAATAAAAGTTGTAAAAAAAAAAAGATTTACCTGTTAACAGTAGTAGAATGGCAAGTTTTGCTTTGGTGCTCACCATTCAACATACAACGAATGTTTACTGTGCATCAAACACTATGCCTAGGACTGAGGTTTCACAGATGGATAAAGAAGGGAGTGGAGGGGTGGATTATGGGAAATTATGTAATGGGGTACAATGTATGTTATTACGAGTGATGGGTATCCTAAAAGCTCTGACAGAATCACTATGCAATCAATGCATGTAACAGAATTGCACTTGTACCCCATGAATGCATTAACATAAAGAAGAGAAAGTGCAGTTTCACCAGTAAGTATATTTCATAGTTTCCACATTTCACAGATTTCCAATAGCCCTGTGGCTCTCTAGGTTAACACTCTAACATTAGAAGTGAGAAGATGAAGGCCGTGCGTGGTGGCTCACGCCTGTAATCCCAGGACTTTGCAGGCCGAGGCGGGGCATCACCTGAGGTCAGGAGTTCAAGAACAGCCTGACCAATATGGGAAAACCTCATCTCTGCTAAAAATACAAAAATTAGCCAGGCGTGGTGGTGGACATCTGTAGTCCCAGCTACTCAGGAGGCTGAGACAGGAGAATTGTTTGAACCCAGGACACGGAGGTTGCAGTGAGCAGAGATCACACCACTGTACTCCAGCCTGGGCGACAGAGCAGACTCCGTCTCAAAAACAAAAAAGAAGTGAGAAGATGAAAACCTAAAGAATTCTAGTAATTTCCCAAATGTAAAAGATTCATTCATTCAAAAACATTTGATGACTTCTTAGAAGTAATCATACAAAGTAATAAAATAATGTTAAAAGCTATTACTGTAAATTGAGTACCTCCTGTATATCAGGTACTAAGTTAAGTGACTGGGACAGAATTTGAATCTAGCTCTTAACTTTGAATAGTCAGTAAGTGATATAGGTCCTGGAGAAACAGATTTGAACAAGATACAGTCTCTTTCTCGGGAAACTCACAGCCTTGTGAGGAAGACAGACAATTAAATCAGCAGTATGTTAAATATTTTCATCAAGAGTGCAGAGGCTCACAACTGGGCTGTTGTGAGAACCAAATGAGAAAATGTAAATAAAGGATGACAGTAGTTACTCAACAAATGCTTCCGTCCTCACTATGAATAAAAAGTAAAACACATTTTCTTTTAAACTCATAAACCCAGTCAGCCTTTGGGCTTTCAAAGCTGTGGTTTAAGCAAATGAGTAACTCCACCACCTAACGGTTTGATGGATTTAGAATGCTGTTTGAGACAAAACAAAAAATGTCTCATTTGAGACATGTTTCAATTTATTTAAATTTAGAAACATATTTACAGACAAATATCCTGGAAGCTTTAAATAGCGCTGTGTGGGGTGTTTTTTTCTTTTCTTCTTCAAACAATCTCCAGAAAGAAGTCTCATAAAAACTGAAGTATAATGCATCTGGCTACAGACAGTGTACTTCTGAAATGATTTATCTTTAAAAGAGAACAATGTATGCCTTCGAAGAACTGCAAATTAATGAAGACCTTTGCCAATTCACTGTAAAAGCTCTGTTTTAACAATCTATCTTTATACATAAATCTTGTATTAGAATTTTTTTTTTTTTTGAGACGGAGTCTCGCTCTGTCACCCAGGCTGGAGTGCAGTGGCGCCATCTCAGCTCACTGCAACCTCCGCCTCCCGGGTTCAAGTGATTCTCCTGCCTCAGCCTCCCAAGCAGCTGGGACTACAGGCACGTGCTACCATGGCCAGCTAATTTTTGTATTTTTAGTAGAGACGGGGTTTCACCATGTTGGCCAGGATGGTCTCAATCTCTTGACCTTGTGATCTGCCCGCCTCGGCCTCCCAAAGTGCGGGGATTACCACTGTGAGCCACTGTGCCTGGCCTAGAATTTCTTAAATCTCTGATTTACTCTTTAAAAAACTAGAAAACAAATTATACTGGAAGAATCCTCACGAAAATTTAAAGGCAACCTCAAATCTCAAGGTGAACTAATTAAAAGCATAATTTTTTACCATGCTTCCATAACAAAGGTAGTTTCTATTGGTTTTGTTTGAAATCTTGAAGACAAACAATATATCATATCCCAATTAGCCCTTGCCACTGCACAAACCATAAGCCCCTATGGTATTCTCTCCTTCCCCATAAGCCCATCCCTGTAGCATTCTCCACCACAAATCCTGCCACCAGCCTCGCTGACTTCACTATCAAGGTGAAACTCTTGGATGATAATAGCTAGCATTTTTTGGTGTGTTTATGATGTGCCAGGCACTGTTCTAACACAATTTATATGTTTAAATAATTCACTTAATCCTCCCAATACCTTGTGAGGTTGGCTCTATTATTATCCCCATTTTATAGGTGAGGATGCTAAGGCACAGAGCCTGTAAGTAACTTCTTCAAGGTCAAACAGGTGGTAAGTGGCAGAGCCAGGACTTGTGCCCAGGCAGTCTTGTTCCCATCCTTGCCCTTGCCTCTTGGCCACACTGTCTCCACATCCTTCCTCTCTTCACTTCCAGTAACCTTTGCTGTCCCTCCACTTTTGCCACCCATCCCCTCAGCCATACCCTAATCCTTTTTCCTTCACTGGGAACTGCTCCACTTCTGCAATTTACTTTCTATTCTCTGATCACAACTTCCTCCCAATTCCTCCCACTTCCCTCCCCCTCTCACTTACCACACTCCTATTCTTGGGTTTTTTTGTTTGTTTGTTTGTTTGTTTGTTTGAGGTGGAGTCCCACTCTGTTGCCCAGTCTGAAGCACAGTGGCACAATCTTGGCTCACTGCAACCTCTGCCTCCTGGGTTTCAGTGATTCTCTTGTCTCAGCCTCCTGAATAGCTGGGATTACAGGCATGTGCTGCCATGCCCAGCTAATTTTTGTATTTTTAGAGAAGACAAGGTTTCACCATGTTGGCCAGGCTGGTCTCAAACTTCTGACCTCAGGTGATCCTCCCACCTTGGCCTCCCAAAGTGCTGGGATTACAGGCATGAGCCACCATGCTTGGCCCACACTCTTGTTCTTTACCTCATTCATAATTTTAAGCCCCTTGATCCTTCCATTTTATTCTAGCTTATCAGTCCCCTCCTGGCCCCATGTCCTTCTCTGCCAACTTGGGTTTCCATGTTTGATCACGAAACAACTCTTGCTCCAGGGCCTGTGATTACGCTGTATTCCTTTGCTTCTAACAAATCCACTCAACAAAATTCCATTTGCTTTTAAATAATCTAGTGAAGAATGTGACAAGAGACAGATGGTTATAGGAAATAATATTAGCCATAATTAATAACTGTTGAAACTAGATGATGAATATATGAGGGCTCATTATATTATTCCCTCTATTTTCACATACGTTGGCAATGCCCATAATAAAACATTAATTTCAAATATCATCTTGAAAGATATGTGGTAAAGCAAGTAAAATGTTGGTTGTAGAAACAAGGTGATGGGCATATGGTTGTACACTGTAAAATTATTCTGCTTTTTTGCATATTTGAAAATTTATATAATAAACTGTTAGAAAAAACCACTATCCTCACTTCACTACAATGTAAATTCTCTGCTCCTTTTTCTGGGCATCTGAAGATGTTAGAGAAAAATATTCGATAAAAACTCAAATCAGAAAGTCTGGTGGGCCTTCAATAATACTTACCAAGCCTTCTATTTATCCTTGGGTACATCCTACTTTCCTGAATGATTATTCTCCATCCTTTTCCCCACTCTTAGTAAATAACATTGTCGTACGGAATAATGTTCATCAAGAAAACTGAGGATATTAGACATGATATCACTCAATGTCCTACAAACTTAAGATACTTGTCTGCACCCTTCCTCACTTTTCCTCCAGTTTCAGCCCTTCCAGTGTGCCTTCCCACTATGTCCAGCCACCCACTTCTTCTGGACTTTGTCTTTAATCTCCCTCCTCCCCTCTTCCAGGGGCCTTCCCCTTAGTTTGTAAACTCAAGGTAAATCTTTTCCACCCTAAAAAATGCCTCTCCTGACTCCAGGTTCCCTCCAGCTTGATTCTAACATACTGAAAGGTATAGATAGTCCTTGAACCTCAAATACTTCACTTATTAATCTCCCATTTACCCTTCAACCCACTGAAGGCAACGTACCTTCTTCTCTGAGCACATGTGACACTAGATCAGTCACAGGCATTACTCTCAGACCTCTGCACACATCTCCTTACTGTGCCCTTAAATTTACAAGTGTTACCCTGCTCTCCCCTGCCCTACATAATTTCCCATAATTGCCACATGTATGCTGATGATTCCTCGAATCCTTCTCTCCAATCCAGCCCTCCAGCACTCTCCTCCGATGTAGACTGGTGGTCTGCTGCCTGCTGGACTTTTTAACTAAGACATCCTACCAGCTCCTGATGTCTTCCAAAATCACCTAATCTTCCTAAAACTGCTCCTCTTTCCTGAGCTCTCTCTTATCTGCTATCATCTTTCTACCAGGCATCTTTATCTCTTCTACTTCCTAACCCCAAATTCAATCAAACTAAAGATTTTACCTCTTACCATTATTTAAATTCATCCTCTCCTCTCTTTTCCTATAACCCCTTCAGAGTTTCATCCTCTTCATAGGAACCACTCCCTTAACTGTTCTTAGAGCCTCCACCTTGCCTCCCACTGATTCATCTTCCTCTTAGCAGAGTAATCTGTTAGCAACATGAATATGCCCATGCTCCTGTTACAAACCCTGAAGGGTTTCAAATATCCTTCAGGATAAAGACCAAAGTCCTTAAAAAGACAAAAATAGCTTTCCACCATCCATAGGCCCCTCTAGCTTTTTCTCCAAAGGATTTGTTCCTAGCGCAGCTGGCACTGCTTCGAGATTTTTTTTTTCTTTTTTTCTTTTTTTTTAGACGGAGTTTCATTTGTCGCACAGGCTGGAGTGCAACATTGCGATCACAGCTGATTTCAACCTCCATCTCTCAAGTTCAGGCGATTCTCCTGCCTCAGCCTCCCGAGTAGCTGGGATTACAGGTGCCCGCCAGCATGCCTGGTTAATTTTTGTATTTTTAGTAGACGGGTTTTCACCATGTTGGTCAGGCTGGTCTCGAACTTCTGACCTCAGGTGATCTGCCTGCCTCAGCCTCCCTAAGTGCTGGGATTACAGGCATAAGCCACTGCTTCAAGACTCTAAGCCTTCATTCACGCTGTCTCCTAGCCTAGAGTACCACCCCTCCACCCATTCCCACTTGGTATAACTAACTCCTACTCCTCCTTGAAGACTCGGCACAGGTAAATCTTCTCTCAGAAGTCATTCCTGACACATCTCAATAATTGTACTTTATATCATTATAAATAAGCTTTTGTCTCCCTCTTTTTCAATAGATTATGAGGCTCTCTGAGGAATGGGACAGTGGCCTATTCATCTTAGTATCTTTCAGCACATTGTGCTGCATGTGGTAACTGCGTAATACATTTTCGTTTTTTAAAGAACTGAATTTTTATATAGAAAATGTTTTTCCTAAGCATTAAAATAAAAATTGCAAGAGTGAATGTCTAGAATCAAATTAGTCAAGTTCTTAGCATCTACCTATATTATTCTGTACTTAATAAAAACAATGTGACAACCTGAGAAAACTTCCTCCCCTCCAAGGTATTCAAATGCAATTTGACAGTATCTCATATTGCAGCCTGAATGTGAGCTCAGAACAAGTCACTCAGAATAACTGAGGGAAGCTGTTCTCTCATAAGGTTCTAAGGGTGAAAATATGGGGGTGGACAAGCACAAATGGCAGGAAGGAAACTTAATAAGCATCCTGGCTATAAACCCTAATGATTTAGTCATCTGAGAATCCCATCGACTCATACTCATTTAAAATGCAATTGTGAAATGGGAAGTGGAGAATCGCAGAAATCTCATAGGAGCAGAAACTGACATGCCTTGCTGATAAAGTAAAAACAAGCAAGCAAACAAAAACCTAATTGTGGGGGAAGTAATAAACCCTTAGCCATGGGATCACCTTAAACTCTCAGGGTTTGATATGCATATGAGTTCCTTGAAACAAGAGCATAGCTCATTATTATGAATTATAGTAAGAATGTGATTTAAAGTAGCAGTGTATTCACTGGAAAAGTATTGTGCAAATATTTTGTTCCCTAACCCATCAGTAACTAAGAAAACATTTTCACAGTCGTATTTTAGAAAAAACATAGTACATAGTATATTTCTTTGTTTAGTGCAATAGTGAATTAAGTTTTACCTTTGCTATAGTTGGTGAGTCTTTTTAAATATTATGGAATAACACCCACCTACATTCCCACATTAATAATAAGTATAAACTACACAGTAGCATAGTTACTTTCCATCTAATTTTCCACCTCTTACATAATCAGAGTACATGAATGAGGAGTGATTATGTGTGTATACATATTTTGTTGTATTTTTCAAAAAGTGACCAATAGGACTTTTTAAAACTTAAAAATAATATTAAGTATAAGTCAATACTTACTCATTGTAAAAAAAAAACAGAATTAAGCAAAAATAAATAAAATCACAGAGATAACCAATATACTTTGGTATATTTCCCAGACATTTTTCTATAAATACTTACAACAAATAAGGGATAATAATGTAATACTGCACTCTACTTATTACCTAACAATACATCATATTTCTATAGCATTAGATATTCTTTTACAACATTTAAAAGGCTGCATAGTAAAGCATTAATGGTTGTACAAACATTTTTTAAAGCTATACCTTACCCTACATCTAATTTGATCCCAATTTTTCTTTATTATGAACCATGCTGTGCAAGGAATCTTTCTGGGGTAATGGAAATGTTCTGCATCTTGATAGAGTCAACAGCAAATAGCTTTCAAAACTAGTCAAACTCTACACTTTAGATCTGTGCATTTCAGATATATTAATCATACCTCATTTTTTAAAATAGGAAAAAAAACATGCTGTGAGGAACATCTCATAATTAAATCTTTTGCAAATTAAGACCACTTCCTAAGGATACATTTTTAAAACTGACATTGCTGGATCAAAGGAGATATATATGAGTGAGTGTGTGTGTGTGTGTGTGTGTGTATGTGTGTGTGTTGATTTGATATTGATTTGTTTACTCAAAATTATTGGCTAAGTTAACACTTCAGCCAAGATATTGCCAAACTGCCTTTTAGAGTAATGCTCTCACTAGCAGATTTCTTTTTTTTTTCTACTGCCTATGTAATTGCAGAAACTAGCAGATTTTTAAATCTGTGTCAATACTAGGTTTCAAAATTTGTAAAAACGTCTTACTTTTCACCAGATTTTAAAAAGTGCCACCTATTATTTCAATCTGTGCTTTTAAAAAAATTGAGTGACAGTAAAATGTTTTTCCATATGCTTATTGATCATTTGTATTCCTTCTAACCTCAATGATCTCTCTTTCTTGCCCATTGAGTCTTTTGTTCCTTTTCCCCCAATTGGTATTCATTGTTTGCTTACTGATTAGAAAAAAACGTGTTAAATATTAATGATATTAACCAGTTTTCACATGTTTCAAATACCTCTTCAAAGTTTTTCAATCCTTCTTTTAAAAATTCTGCTCATAGAATTTTTAATAGAGCCTTTACATTTTTACATATTATAGACGAATTTCTTTTCATCTTTATAGTTTTTGCCTTGGGCATCATACTTAAAAACACCCTTTCCTATCCCCAAGATCATATCAATATTCAATATATATATATGCTCTGACATCCCATTTTCAGCGATCATGGGCTCATGCCCATAGTTGCCTGGGACATTGCTATGCACAGGAGATTCCTACCTTAGTGAGCAATCCCTTCATGGTGGGTTTGCCCTCAGGCTGCAGGGAAAGTGGGTTGGCAGCTTGTACTCGAAGAACATTCTGTAACACTTTAATCCACTCTTCCAATATATTGGGAGAATCTGCAGTCAGATAGTATGTGTGTTTTTCAGTGGTCAACTAGAATGCAACGAGAAAGGTATAGGAAAGAAAACTGTGAAGATTTAGGATTGTTAGCATTTCCTTGTTCATTATTCAAACGTCATTACTTAACACAGAAGCAAACATGCTAAATCTCAAGTCCCAGTTTCTAAATAAATGACTCCATATCAGTTAGAATATTTTAACCACTTTGTGAGCATTACAGCAATTAAATTTTTGTGGAAATAATTTTGTTACTCCAGTTTACCTAATTTTGGGGTTATGATTTTATATCTTGTTTATTTGTCACATTTTCCCTTTCTTGCTTAAATGTGCTACAGGTTCCTACTTTTCTTTTTTTTTTTTTTGAGACAGAGTCTCTCTCTGTCGCCCAGGCTGGAGTGCAGTGGCGCCATCTTGGCTCACTGCAAGCTCCGCCTCCTGGGTTCACACCATTCTCCTGCCTCGGCCTCCCGAGCAGCTGGGACTTACAGGCACCTGCCACCATGCCCGGATAATTTTTTTTGAATTTTTAGTAGAGACGGGGTTTCACCGTGTTAGCCAGGATGGTCTCGATCTCCTGACCTCATGATCCGCCCACCTCAGCCTCCTGAAGTGCTGAGATTACAGGCGTGAGCCACCGCGCCCGGCCAGGTTCCTACTTATTGAAATGAGGAGCAGAATGATTAAAGACTATAATAAAATAGCATAGTTTTAGCAACTAAAGAAGAGGTTTCTTAATACAAATGACAAAATCAACTATAAATAAAATAAGAAGATCTTGCATATAAGAAGATAAATTCTTGGAACGAACATGTGATTAGATATTATGAACTCAGAATTTTCCAGTCTCAAATTAGCCACACTGCAAATTTTCCAAATTTCAGAAACTTACAAATGATTCTTAACTGCCATGCCCAAAGACAAAGCTTTCCTTGATTCTCCTTTCTAAATTTTTGAGAGGTTTTCAGGTACAAATCACTGGAAACATTGATAATGTACCTTTCTGGCAAAGTTGTCCTCCACCCTCCAAAGGAGCAATATAAGAAAATAATGGTTATTGAAGACATTTCAGAAATAAAGTGTCTGACTTTAAATTACATATACTAGAATATCTCAACAGCCTGTGTTTTAAATTTAACAGATTTCTGGCAAGACTGGCCTTATGTGTGAGTAAAATGGGCAGCAGCTGCCCCTACAGTGTGACTTGCTTGGCAGCACAGTCCCTCTGCTCACCAATATATTTCCCACTTTGGTGTTATGGCATCTGAAGTTCATGTAAGAACTGTCATTTTCAGATTCTATATTAAAATACAAACATTCCTGAATTTCATAGTACATTATATAACTAACATCTTATTGAGAATTCATTTACCAGATAACCCTTCCTTAAAATAGCTTCACAGTTGGACAGCTGAAAATACCTAGGAGATTAAATATGAGGAAAGAAGAGTATAAAGGAAGAAAGGTAAAGTGTGGTGGGAGTTACTCAACACACACCTAACTTACATTATAGTTTTAACCAAAAATTCTTGGAGTTTCACATACTTCCAAGGCATCAAACTAACCCCCAAAGTGAATAAAGAAACACTGAATTATCCAATCTCCTTTCCATCAGGTTGGATAATTGAGAATTGAGTCTGGCATGATACAAAAAAAAAAAAAAGTTAAGTACCTGAACTGTTTGTTTGTTATCTCCTCTTAAAATACTACAGGATGCACTAAGTTCAATATGGCCCTGGGGTTTTCTAATTACATCACTCTGTATGAAAGAGAAAAACAAATGGAAAGTGATTAACTTTAACAGTAATAATAAGGAATGCTTTGTATCATTACTTGCATTATGGGAAGGAAATCAATCAGGCGTCTGATTTATAGTTTGAGGAATTACGTTCTAAACAGAAAACACTTTCCACTCACCGGAGATTTGTAGTAAAGTAATTCACCACCTTTAAGAACAAACCACCGCCGCTTCCAAGACTTGACTTTACCACTCATTTTTAATAAATAACCAGATTTTTCCAGTGGTTCCTAATTTTTAAAAGATAGACAAAAGCATTTTCAGTTTCCTTTTGGAGGCTCAAACTGACTGATTGCTTTTTAAAAATCATATTCAATATTTACATTTTTCCCATTATCACTGGAAGATGAGCAAGTTTTTGGGAGCTTCTGCTCTGGCTGTGAGTACTCCGTGTCTGTGGAGTAAGCATCAGGAGGAATAGCATAATCACTTTCAGAAGCCACAGAGGAGAGAGACACACCTAAGAGAACAAAGAAAGAAATCAAGTCAGTATTTAATACTGGGGAGGGCCAAACACCAGCTCTGAGTGCTCCTACAGAATGCAATTATTCCTAAATCATAAGCCTCCCTAGACTAGATTTATTCTCATTCCTTTGGCCATAAATAACTTTTTTCGAGACAGTCTTGCTCTGTCGCCAGGCTGGAGTGCACTGGCGCAATCTCAGCTCACTGCAATCTCTGCCTCCTGGGTTCAAGCGATTCTCCCGCCTCAGCCTCCCGAGTAGCTGGGGCTACAGGTGTGCGCCACCACGCCCAGCTAATTTTTGTATCTTTAGTAGAGATGGGGTTTCATCATGTTGGCCAGGATGGTCTCGATCTCTTGACCTCGTGATCTGCCTGCCTTGGCCTCCCAATATGAAGAACTTTTAAAGCAGAAAACAGAACTAAGAGGTAGGGACTGTCATGTAACTCTCTAAGGAAGTGAAAGGAACAGGAATAATATTTTGGTATGATTACAATCACACAGCTATTTTACATATATAAAATATATGCAAGAGTCTACTCATGTATCTTTTATTAAGAATTAAAAATATGTGTATTTACACATTGATATATAGGCAAACAAATGTTGAACCTTAATTTATCAAGATTTTCACAATCACATTTTAAATTTCTTAACTTCTGTAATCACTTTTAAAGTAACCTCACATTTTAAAAAAACACAATTCAGTAGTATTTTTTCATTCAAGTTCCATAAACTACTAAGCAGTTTACAGATTTTAAAAATCTTTCATAAAAGAGAAACAATAAGATTGAAAGATATAAACAAACTATTTCTTTCACTTGCCAGCAGCTATAACATAAAATTCAATGGAACATTTATACAATGATTCATTTGCCTTTACAGAAAACTACTTGGGAGTTGCAAGCCACATTTCATGGGTCACTACAATTGGAGATTCAGAATATATTAAATAAAATCGAGGACTTAGGTAATTATTTATAAAAGTATCCAGCAATTTTTAAAAATACGTATTAACATTTAAGGGACATATTAGAACAATGCCACTCTTGTGACACTGCTTTTTATTTGACTCAGACGAGTAACAGTTGCTATAATATCTTTATTTTTCATAGAATAAACAAAAATTTAGACCTATAGGGACCTCAGAGATTGTCATGGCTAAGGCCCAAGGAGACTAAGGCCCAGAGATTAAAGGATTTGTCCAAAGTCAAAGAGTTAGGCAGGGGCAATGTTGGAACACAAATCTCAGGCTCCCAGGACCAGGGCCAGTGTGCCAGGCACTGTCCTAGATGCTAGGGATAGAGCAAACAACAAAAATATTGGCTATCATGGAACAAATTCTAGTGGAAGGAGACCACTGACATACAGGCAGTAAGTGGTATGGAACAATAAAACATAGAGCAGACTAAAGGGAATAAAAAGAGCTGGCAACAGAAGAAAGACAAAGGGCTGCAATTTGAGTGGTGTGGTCAGGGTGGACCTCATTGAGAAGGCAGCGTTTGCTGACGGAGGTGAGGGAGTCAGCTATACAGACATCTAGGGGAAGAATACCAGCTGGAGGAAACAGCAGTGCCAAGGTCCTGAAATGCAAGCATGCCTGGCATGTCTCAGAACAGCAAGAGGGCCACTGAGACTGGAGCTGAGTACAGAGAAGAAAGGACATGAGGTCAAGTACGTGACCGAATCCTGGAACACCTTATAGCCGTTGTGAGGAGCCACTGCAGTGTTTCCAGCAAAAGTGTGTCATAACCTGATTCTGGCTGTAGCGGGGCAAGTTGAGAGCAAGAAGACCAGTGGAAGCTCAAAATATGAAACAAAGGAAGGCTGAGCAGCTCCAGTTGAAGCCGAGGGGATTGGAAGTATCCAGAGGTTCCATGGAACACAGTTTGAAAGCCAACAGACACACCATGCTGCATTAAGGGCTTTTTATAACATACAGATGTCATTTAGTGGAATTAGATCTCTCTGTAACCACTACCTACACACAGAATGTCTTCAAAATCCACTAAAAATCATAGACATATTCCAAGTAAATGTTGTTCTCCACTTTAACATCAGATTAATTGACAAATTTTAAGGTGTATTTTCTGCCAGTTAGCAGTGTAACAACTTTAGCTGAAATAAGTCTATTTCACAAATGCCAAGAAAGAAACTTCATTTTGGCCAATTATCTCACTTCATTCCAACAATAAAGTGATCTCCCTCTCACAGACAATAAAAAGCTGAAAAAAAAAACTATATAATTTGTCTGAAATCACAGAGAATTAAGAAGAGAATTAGGAATATAAACATATCAGTCATAGGCTAAAGTTCTTTTCACTAGGGTCTGAAGCAAGTTCTTGGATTTAAAAAATAATCCTTTAATGGAGATAAAATTCCCAATTAATATTCAGAATGATCTGGAGTTGCCTCATATGCCTGCGATTTTCCCTCACCTCGTTTCATGGCTCTGGGGCTGCCTGGCCCACTCCTACTGCGTGAGTCTGACTCTGATGTCCGGGAGCTGGATCTGGAGCTGTCTTCTTCCTCTGACCCAGATGAGTCATCCAGGAAAGGGCTGCTGCTTATTTGGGTCGCCTTCTAAAGAAAAGTGGAACAACCTCCCTGTATCCATCCCTAATGTTACCACTCATCCAAGAAAAGGCTGCTAGTTATTAGGGTCGCCTCCTAAAGAAAAGCAGAGCAACCTCCCTGTATCCATCCCTAAGGTTATCACTCTTTTTAGATAACAGAAAGTTTTACAGGAAGAAGTCATAGCATAGAATTTTTTTTTTTTTTTTTTTTTGAGGTGGAGTCTTGCTCTTGTCACCCAGGCTGGAGTGCAATGACATGATCTCGATTCACTGCAACCTCCGCCTCCCAGGTTCAAGCGATTCTCCTGACTCAGCCTCCTGAGTAGCTGGGATTACAGGCACCTGCCACCACGCCCGGCTAATTTTTATATTTTTAGTAGAGACAGGGTTTCGCCATGTTGGCCAGGCTGGTCTCGAACTCCTGACCTCGTGATCCGCCCGCCTCGGCCTCCCAAAGTGCTGGGATTACAGGCGTGAGCCACTGTGCCCAGCCAGCATATGATTTTTAAAAGGAATTTGGGAATGTATTTTGCTGTTATCAAAATCATGTCGTTAAACCCTGAATTCTAATAAGCAATTATAAAAGATGCCTGAAAATATAAGGTTGTCAATACCTGCAATCCTTCTTTTAATTAATACTTCAAGCAAGGAAGGGGTACCCTGGCACTGATACAAAGATCTGCCTAAATTAGGAGTTTTCATTACATTATTAATAATATGTCTCCTTTAAACAATTCATGGCCATGGGGAGGTGGGGGAATCACATGGGACACAGTAAAAACGGACTCAGACCTCTAATATTCTGATAAGTGTCTTCTGCAGACCTTTCCATTGCTTCTTTTTTATGATATGTTAACGTGAACTTGTAAAACTTTCTATAAAGGGAGAGCCTGTGTAAAATGTTAAGAATGGAATCTGGAGCTTGAATTAACAATTTCCTTGATCCATCATGAAGAGAAGCACATGTTTTAACAATAACAATAATGAGTTACCCCCTTCAAAGTTGTATACACTGGGGTGGTCATGTTCTTGTATATCAGAGATGTATAAAGTCCAGATGTAGTATAGGAAAGGGTTGCAACAGAATCTGAAACAGAAAAACAGGAAACAACATTTAAAAAAACTTCTAATTAGCACATTGGTCTTTTTCTTATGAATACAAATTAGCATAATCTCCATTTAAAAAGCAATTCGATTAATACGTGATTACTAACTGTATAGTCTAGTTTACAGATTATGGCATTTACAGGTTTATTTATACACTTTTTTACATGGTTCATTATTTCCTCATGTGTGCTAGTTCCCCAACTAGACTGCAAGCTCTTTGAGAGCAAGAACCATAGCTTTTATTTCCTTGAAATCTCCATGCATGCTTTGCTCAGGCTGGGCAGAACTAAGTACAGGCAACTGCTTACCAACCAATTCAGTAAGCAGTACATAGGAAGATATTCTCTGACTATTCATAACCCTATTACCAGCATGGTATCAAAACCACTGTTCTGGTGGGGCATGGTGGTTCCCATCTGTAATCCCAGGACTTTGGGAGGCTGAGGCAGTGGATCGCTTGAGCCCAGGAGTTTGAGACCAACCTGGGCAACATGGCAAAACCCTTTCTCTACTAAAACTGAACATGGTGGCTTACACCTGTAATCTCAGTTACTTGGGAGGCTGAGGCACAAGAATTGCTTGAACCTGGGAAGGGGAGGTTGCAGTGAGCCGAGATCATGCCACTGCACTACAGCCTGGGCGACAGAGCAAGACTTGTTCTCAAACAAAAACCAAAACCAAAACCACTGTTCTTAAGCCTTTATCAGGTAAATCTGATGCTGAAATATTGGAATGTAATTTCCTAGCTAAGTGTAGTGGCTCACACCTGTAATCCTAGCACCTTGAGAAGCTGAGGCAGGAGGATTGCTTAAGGCCAGGAGTTTGAGACCAGTCTGGGCAATACAGTGAGACCCCCATCTCCACAAAAAATCTTAAAAAGTATCAAGGCATGGTGGTGTGCACCTGTCATCCTAACTAATCAGGAGGCTGAGGCAGGAGGATCGCTTGAGCCCAGGAGTTCAAGGCGGTAGTGAGCTATGATCACACCACTCCACTCCCACCTGGGTGACAGAGTAAGACACTGCCTCAAAAAAAAAAAAAAAAAAAAAAAAAAAAAGGATAAAATTTCCTGAATGGGAAGAACTGCAGATAGCTGAACAGGAACTGAATATCAATAGTTACCCCTAACATATGAATTAGTGGTGGGATAGGGAGGAGGTGGTAGAAAGAACCACAGGAAAATTTCTTGTTATTCCAGACAGTTCTTGTTGTTTGGTTTTATTTTTTGTAATGAGCATGCATTGTTTCTATAAGAATTTTTTGGAAGAAATAAAGAAAGGGGAAATGTGTTTTAAATTCTGGGAAAAAAGGACATAGAAGCCTATATTTTTACCATTTTAAACAGCTGGAATGCCACAGTTTCTCTGATTTAGTCTCTCTCAGGTAAAAAAATATACATCAGAGTTGAGTGTATTTGAGTCCCCACACTAAGATGAATTTCAATTTTAAAATACAAATCAGCAACCCTAGAAATCATTTTTTGAAAGTTTACACAACTCTTTATTCCAATGAATTTAGACATTTAGGAAGTTCTTAGCGAACGAAATAGCAATGCAAATCACTTTTCTAAACTTTTTTTATTGTGGGAAAAAACACAGAACATAAAATTTACCATCTTAATCTTTCTTTTTTTTTTTTTTTTTTTTAAGACAGAATCTTGCTCTGTCACCCAGGCTGGAGTGCAGTGGCACAATCGCAGCTCACTGAAAGCTCCACCTACTGGGTTCACGCCATCCTCCTGCCTCAACCTCCCGAGTAGCTGGGGCTATGGGCACCCGCCACCACGCCCGGCTAATTTTTTTTGTATTTTTAGTAGAGACGGGGTTTCAACGTGTTAGCCAGGATGGTCTTGATCTCCTGACCTCGTGATCTGTCTGCCTCAGCCTCCCAAAGTGCTGGGATAACAGGCGCGAGCCACCGTGCCCGGCCCATCTTAATCATTTTTAATTGTACAGTTCAGTAATGTTAAGTGTATTCACACTGTTGTAAAACAGACCTCTAGAACTTTTTCATTTTGCAAATCTGAAATGCTATACCCAGTAAACAATAAATTCGCTTCTCCACGCACACCCTGACCCTGGTAACCACCATTCTACTTTCTATTCCTATGAATTTGACCCTTTAAATACCTCCTTTAGGTGGAATCATACAGTATTTGTCTTTTTGTGACTGTACCATGTATTTGTATTATACTATCCCTTAGCACAAAGTCCTCAAGATTCATCCAGGTGGAAGCATGAAAAAGCACTTACTTTTATTAACACTCTCCATATTGAAGGCCTCAGACATTCGAATACCTGATTTGGCTACAGCATAAATTCTGCTTTCCTAGGGTAAAAGAGAGAGTTTGAACAGGGTATTTAAAGCAAAAAAAAAAAAAAAAAAAGACTACTTTCAATACACATGTTTTTCATTTGTTCTTCATTTAAGATTCACTAGAGTACAGCATTATTATAAAACCATCATCGGTGCCAACTAAAATATGCCATTGTGAATAGTACTGTTGAGATTTTTCTCCATCTGTTAGTTATTCCATTATTTATCTTTTTCCCACATTTTTGTTTTATAAATTATTTTGAAGACGTGAAGAAAAAGTAAGAGAAAGCTTTTTCACAATCACTGACTACACATAAACACCACCTTTAATATTCTTACCATTCTAGAATATGGTTGGCGGTGGGGAGAAAAACCATGAGTGGCTATAACATTAAGCTAGAAACCATTCTCTATCATTGATTACACATAAACACCACTTTTAATATTCTACTATTCTGGAACATGGTTAAACAAAGAATGGAAAAACCTGAAGTCAGAAGTCATAGATAGAGTAGCATTAAATGCTATCGCCTTCCTATGTCAATGTACATTTCACTCAAGTAGAAGAGATACCTAAAGTCAAACAAGAAACGAATATGAGAATTGCAATGGAATTTATATTATCTTGTTCCAAAAGTAGATTATTTTGTTTTCTCTTCTCTTCTGAAAAATCTCTGAAACAGGTACTGGACAGGTTACTAGCCCTGCTCCCTTGAGAAAAGGGACCACAGGTGGTTCCTAATGCATAGAGCAACATGTCCTGAATTTAATAATGGGTCTAACTTGGACACAGTTGACTGTCCAGGACATAGTGGGCAACTAAGGCCATCCTCTTCAAGACAGCCAGTGGCTTAAGAGGCAACTGGCATGAGATTTCCGACTATCAGGGACATTTTCGATTGAATAGTGCCTGGCTGAGTGAATCAGATGTAGTTTCTTTGAGTGTGAGATACACCCACACACAAACAGCAACAGAAAGACATATAACAATAAGGGCAGTAAGCAGGAGACGGGAGGCAGTCTGAAGCCCTAGGAGACTGGGGGAAAGTGGTTAGTAGTAGAATTAGAGAGAGGGGACTGGAGGCCTGGGAGGACAAGCTGAGCCACTGGGAGCAGGGGCAATGGATGTCACTTGTTTCTATCGGAGGTACTGCTGACTATCACTTGTTGTCCCTCTAGAGTGACTATTGTAATTTGCATGGTATTCCACTTCAATAAGGATAGGCTATGCCTTAAAATAAGCTCTTAGAAATTTTTAAAATAAACTCATATTTATTGAGGTAATTAGAATACATCTCTTTTCCTTGAAACCTGAAAATACCTAATAAACACAGAAATAAAATCTCAGACTTGGCCAGTCTGCTGGAAGGCTTTTGAAAAGCAATACTACTTTTTCAGGACCGAATAGCTTCAAAAGAGTAAGAGAAGACAGAATGGAAAAAAAAAAAAAAAAAGTAGTAGAATGGGTTGCCAAATAAAACGAACTTAAAAGCCTAACCTAAATCTCTGAAAATCTCAACATCATAAGATAGGCAAAATTTCAATTTCTTGCTGCCTAAAGTATAACATAATTAGAATTCCAGAGATTCACATGCCATTAACTTCCACTTTCCTGTGCTATCCAAAATTTAGTAATAAACTACAGAAGGTTTCATGTGGGTATTGAAATAAAATGTCCTCTTGAAAGCAAATAAGAGCACATACATCTTAAGTTCTGAATTTATATTACAAAACATGTCCACCTAATTTGCTTAAAACTGCATCAGTCACAAAATAAAAAATATAGTAATAAAAGAACATGACTCCAAAAACCAAAAGAGTCCTGCAACCCAGATGTTTCTCTGGAGGCCAAAGGTTAAATTATGCCAGCATGTGAAGAAAAACTTAAATCTGTAACAGATCATTTCAGACCAGGTGCAGTGGCGTGACACGCCTGTAATCCCAGCATTTTGGGAGGCTGAGGTGGGTGGATCACCTGAAGTCAGGCATTCAAGACCAGCCTGGCCAACATGGTGAAACCCCACCTCTACTAAAAATACAAAAAATTAGCCAGGTGTGGTGGTAAACGTCTGTAGTTCCAGCTACTTGGGAGGCTAAGGCAGGAGAATTGCCTGAACCCAGGAGGCAGGGGTTGCAGTGAGCTGAGATGGCGCCATTGCACTCTAGCCTGGGAGACAAGAGTGAAACTTCATCTCAAAAAAAAAAAAAATTAAAATTAAACAGATCATTTCATTTTATTTCAAATATTGGAAGAATTTTTTTTTTTTTAGTCTAGCAGTGTTATCCTACTAATGGTCAATGTTTCAATGGAAGAAGATTTTATCTATTCTAGGTCTGTAGCAAGATACTTTGGAAACCAATGGCTATATAAGCTCAAAAAGAAAATTAAATTTATCTTAAAGCCAATCAAATAACGACTAAGTTCAAAAACTTATAACTAACAAGAGTTAAGTGTCCCGGTTCAAAATTCACCCAAAATATCACAGTTAGGGGGAACCCTTCTTTCCCACCTCCAATGTTTCCTTCCACATGGAGGAACCTCCAGTAATTGAACACTGCTGATCCCTCTCCACCTATTCACTTTCCCCTCCCCAAGAGGAAGAGTGGCTTAATGTGATTGGTAAGCTGAGAAGGAGAAACTGGGCATGCAGAGCCTGGCAGCTTCCTCTCCCCTTTCTCTTGAGAAGTAGCTGCCTGCAGGAAACAACCATCTGTTCTGTTTTTTGAGGCAGTAAGTTTTAGAGGGGCATGGCTTCAGTAGCAGAATCCTGTGGTGGTCCAGGGCTTCCTGGGAACAGGTGAATCAATCCAGCTAATCTCAAAGTTCAGTATTAGAAAGCTCATTTGCCCACTAATTCTCTAAAATTAGTTTTATCAGTAAATAAGGTAATATCTTGATCTCCCATCTGTCTTGTCATTATCTTATTTCTCAATTGATTCAGAACTCAGTGAGGGAAGAGAAGAAGAAATTTTATCCTAAAAACTGGAAAACGTCAGAACAAAGCTGGATTTGAAAGGAAAGAAGAAAAGAAAAAGTAAAACTTGAAAATGAGTGTGGACACTTTGGGAGGCAGAGGCAGGTGGATCACTTGAGGTCAGGAGTTCAAGACCAGCCTGGCCAACATGGCGAAACCCCGTCTCTACCAAAAATACAAAAATTAGCCAGGCATGGTAGCGCATGCCTGTATCAGCTACTCAGGAGGCTGAGGCAGGAGAATCACTTGAACCCGGGAGATGGAGGTTGCAGTGAGCCGAGATCGCGCCACTGCACTCCAGCTTGGGCGACAGAGCGAGACTCCCTCCCAGAAAAAAAAAGTGTTGAGAAAAAAACTACTGTGTGTGTGTTACATGCGGTGATATAATTACCCAAGAAGGAAAACGGTGCAGGGGAGGAGTTGGAGGTTTGCTGCATGCCACCTTCTTTGCTGAGTCACAGTTTTCCTGGTCATCTGAATTTGGAGAGTCCAAGGAGTCATAGGAAAATAATCCATCATCACAACTCGTGTCCATATTCTCTAAAACTTCTGTACTGTCTCCATCAACTAGATCAAGATCAGTTTCCTGAGGTCTCAGTGGTCGTATCATGCTTATAGCATTTCTATTTGTACCAAACATCCTGTCGGAGCTTAACTGTGGCTGGCTTAAGTGCCTTTTGGCTAGTGCTACACTTATACTGAAAACATTAGGAATCCTTAACTTTGGGGGTGGCAGGTGTGATGAAGGCACTAATTGTGTTCCTTTTCCAGAAAGTGAGTTAGGATGCTTTGGCATTAAAGCTGGGGTCAAAATAGGGCTTGGGGTGTTGGCTTCACTCGATGAAGATGAATAATCGAGTCTCTGAGATTGAAATTTTTTATTCAGTTCATCCGAGGAACTATCTTGTTCCTTTTTACTTAATTCAGAATTTCCCTTTCCAAGAGGACTATTTAGAGCTTTCCACTGTGCCTCCTGCTGCCAAGAATATAGCTTCTTGTGTTCTGGTCTCTTTATGCCAAAAGTCTCTTCCTCAAATATAGAGCTGCTGTCATCAGATGCTGTCAGATACATTTCACTTCCCATCCTGCTACACTGGACCCCCTCCTCAGATGTGTGACTGGAGAAGGTGGATGTGCATCTGGACTTGGATCTTCCTTTGCTCCCGTCTTCCTCATCAGAGCTCCAGTCACTCACTGGAGCCCCAGAATTCTGGGAGATGCCACCATCTGTGGCAAAGCTTGTTCTTGTTTTCCGATTCTGTTCTGAGCCACAAGGGGTTTGATGCAATGTTCTCTGGCCTCTGTTGTTTTCTAGAACTTGGTTATCAACAGACTTTTCTGGAATTTCCATTTCTAGAAAAGGATACATCATATCAGCATGCTGCCTTTAAGAATATAATCTTTCTGTACATTTAGCTTTATGTAGCTACACTGTAGAAATTGACACTGTAGAAATTTGCTGGGTGCAGTGGTGTGTACCTGTAGTCCCAGCTACTTGGGAGGCGGAGGCAGGATGATTGCTTGAGCCCAGGAGCTGAAGGCTGCAGTGAGCTATGATCAGCCACTGCACTCCAGCCTGGGTGACAGAGCAAGACCCTGCCTCTATTTTTTTTAAAGGAATAAACCAAAAATTTCATACAAATAATTTACATTATCCTGTGTTAGTCTTATGTCTTTTTTAAACACAAGTTTTTGAAAACTATAAGCTTTATATAAAACTCAGAGCCCTAACATGTCAATATAATAGTTTCCAAATTGGTTTTTACAAAAAAACATGTTGGGAAAAAAAAACTGAGAGTCTAAAGAGAGATAATAAAAGAAGCAAAATGTGAAACAGGGCAACTTTCACTATCAAAGAAAGCAATCACCAAAAAAATGAACAGCATGAATTCTATTTTAGAAGGAAAGAAAATGACACCTCCTTTCAACTAAATATTTAAATTATAATGAAGTAAATTTAAGCATAATAAATACAAAGCTATAGTTTAATAAACAGACCTTGCACCAAACTTCGATACATTGAGATATGCAAAATCATGAAGAAAATATAAACACAGAAAAGCTTTCCTTGCTCTACTTTTGGTTTAATCATAACTACAAAATGTGTTTTTATAATAAGAATAACACTCTTTAAAAATATCTTTAGATATCGTTTATTTTTATGTATAACATAATTAACAGAATGAACCATTGGCTTCATAAACAAGGAATTAAACTTTTAGACTGAAGTGTAGAAAAGAAACTTTGAAAACATGAAAACATAGACAGGACCTTCATAATTAAGGAACTAGAGGCTGAACGAATAAACTCTAAAATTCGGTATTAGGAAGTTTGTTAAATTTGCAAATGAGCAAGAGCATCAGTACAAGCAATCTCAGCTGTACTCCACTATTAGAAAAAGGGAAGGAAATGAAAATGGCTTCTCAAAAGGCGAAAAAAAGATGCAAGTAGGCCGGGTGCAGTGGCTCACACCTGTAAATCCAGCACTTTTGGGAGGCCAAGGCTGGCAGATTGCTTGAGCCCAGGAGCTCAAGGCCAGCCTGGGCAGCATGGTGAAACCCCATCTCTACAAAAAATACAAAAATTAACTAGGCATGGTGGCATGTGTCTATAGTCCTGGCTACTAGGGATGCTGAGGTGGGAGGATCACTTGAGTCTGGGAGGTCAAGGCCGCAGTGAGCTGTGATCGTGCCACTGCACTCCGGCCTGGGAGACAGAGTGAGATCCTGTCTCAAAAAAAAAAAAAAAAAGAGAGAGAGAGAAGAGAAGAGCAAAGCGAGTAATGGCATGAAAGCAAGGAGCAAAGGAGCCTTCGGATTGGAAAATGTATCATTTTCAGAATTTCATAACCAAGCATAGAGACAACTTTTACTGTTATACTTTTTCTCTTCTGGGGGAAGGAAGTTGGAGCTGAAAGTAGAGAGGATGAAAACTCAGGCCTCTCTAAAATATTTGGGGAAAGTCAACAAAAGTGATTGTGCTAGAGGTGGCAAAGCCAACAGCTACAACAAAGCAAAATTTAGATGGATTTTTTCTTTTTTTTTGATAGAAGCACTTCAAGACTAAAAGAAGAAGAGTAGAAATCTGTATACAGGACCAGGGTTTAAATATCTAGGAAAACATTTTCCTCTTGGAAGGATTAAAGGAAAATCAAAGAGTTATCAATTTATCCCCTAGGGTTTTTTTCTTTAGAAGTTTGCTATGCCAATGTTTAATTTCATGTGTAATATTAAGTAATGTTTTATATTTTAAATAATGTTTTATGTGTAATATTAAGTAATGTTTTATATTTTAAATAAATAATGAATAGGAAATTCACAGTTCTAATCTGAAACTCAGCTAAAACAAGTACAGCATCTTGCAGATGGGACAGTAAACTTTTTAATTTTAAATACCCACCTTCCACCTACAGCAGGAAAAATATATTACGAAGGAAAAATCAGTTTCTCCTATGCAAAGGCTCTCAGAAAACACAAAATAATTAGATACACAAAGTTAAATGTTGTATTGCTCTTTAGAAACATTCTCATAAAACATCAAATTGTCAGAAAAAAATAAGGAAAATTAAGCTATATTTGGATTAATCTTAGCAAATGAGTCTTCCTTTTTAAAAAATGCCAAAGTCAATTCCTGTAGTTCATAAATACCTTCCATGTCTTTCCCTTCAGTGAACTCAGGTTCTTTCGATGATATCTTGCTCATTTCCTCAGATTTTACTACTTGAGGAGGACTCCTTGCTCGAGATAAAAAGCACCCAAAGGTCAAACTGCTCAGGCGCTGGCCTTCCGAAAGCTTTAGTGTAGAGACAGTGGATGACTTCTTTCCTTGAACTTCTACAACGTCGTTAATCAAAATTAAGATTTGAATTTTTTATAGTAGTTTGTTAAACATAGAACCAAGGCATATAAAAACTTGAACAAATCACTCTTTATGCCAGAAAAAAAGCCTAAAGTTCATCTTTCTTGATGTACAATAACATGGAACCTTCAACGACAAGCATCACATCCCAATGTTTAAATTCTGTTTTACATATTTTGAATGTTCAAAATATTTTTAACTGGAGAAAGAAAATTATCGAATCCCTTTAAGAGTAGTTAGTTCTAAGCAACGACAAAACACAAACAGATTATAAATAACTAGAGAGCTCTAGCTTCCTGCAAAGTCAAGTATTGACAAATACCAGTTCAGCGTTGGTAAAATTTGCACGGTATGCCACTGTGAAGAAAAAGAAACTGAGGTCCTGGTTGCCGAAATAACCAAAGAAACTTGGATCATCCTTGGGGCAACCATCCCATGATAACTGTAATGACTTTTGCTTATCTTAGTTTTCAGCCATGAGAAAAAAGTAGATGGGGAGGTTGGGTCTATGGTAACCACAATATAAAGAGCTTTAATCACTTCTTTAAAGAGAAAAAAAAAGAGGAGATGAGTAAAGAATTTATACAGGTAGTGAAGTGATTAGGTCAGCATCTAATCATGAATTTAATTCATCTCTTGGATTTTTTTTTTTTTTTTTTGAGACAGGGTGTCTCTTTGTTGCCCAGGCTGGAGTACAGTGGCATGATCATGGCTCACTGCAGCCCCAAACTCCCGGGCTCAAGTGATCCTCCCACCTCACCTCCCTAACCAGCCCCCAAGTAGCTGAGAGTATAGGTGTGTGCCACCATGGCCAGCTAATTAAAAAAAACTTTTTTTGTAGCAATGGGGTCTCACTATATTGCCAAGGCTGGTCTCAAACTCCTGGCCTCAAGCAGTCCTCTCACCTTGGCCTCCCAAAATGCTGGGATTACACGAGTGAGCCACCGCGCCTGGCCCAGTGGCCCAGCCAAAAGTTATAAATAATTTTGGAGATATATGTTTTTTTTAAATAGACCAATCTCACCACTGATACTCTTGAGGTTATCAGTGGATTATCAATTGATTCTCCTAACTGACTGGATTCAAACCCTCATCTAGAAGATCCATATGGGGAAAGGATTAGAACACTGGTGATCCATGAACGAACTGAGTTATGACATTTGCATGCAAGTAACCACCAGCTCAGGCATCTAAGAACACATGGAAGTGCCTCAGAGCTGCCCTCAATTAATGCCAAGTTCAATAATGTGTTCAGCAAGTGTGATACCAAGAAACCTCCTCCAAAGTGTTCAGTGCAGCTACAAATGTATGGTATCTGTGACTCCCCTAATCTCCATTAAAAGGTCTATTCTCTAAGGCCAAAATTCAAGTCTTGGACTTTTGGAGTGCATGTCTCTCTGATACAACTACCTCTAACTCACTATCTTGTGTGGTAAAGTCCCCTGTGTTCTTTCAAGAAAACAGGGAGATACAGAACTACATCACTTAGAAGGAGCAAAATGTCCTCACCATTAGAGATTGGTACCCATCATCCATATGTCTGACCTCCCAGGCTAATGTCTCTGTACAGTACTTTTAGCAAGTTGGACTCTCTGGAACTTAGTTTGGTTATAAAAAGTGTACCAATGGAAGGTCTTTTAGAATACAGAGAGGCAAAATTAGTATTTGGTCATGTTTTTCTGATCTACGTAGTGACCACTTTGGTAGACATCATCAATTCCATCTCTTTTTTGCCCTCCACTTTCAGGCCCAACATTCACTTGAATGCAGGAGTTCTGGTTTGTTTAGTAATTCTCTTTCATTTTATGGCAACAGCTTCTTGGATGACATCCATAATCGCATCTTTAAAACATCAAAAAAAGTAAAAGCCTATATAGTCAAATAAATCCAACTAAGCTATCTTAGTAAAGTATTTGTACCTTGTAGTTTTGACTGCATTGTTCTTATCTCTTCAGTTTGGTTTTGGTTGATCAAACGAAGATTCTGATTCTCCAATTCCAGCTAAAAGAACATAATGGTATTCTTTTCATATAGAGATAACATTATAAAAATGTACTAATAAATTATAATATTAGAAAATGTTAATATTTAGTTTCTCTACATGTGTAAGCAAACTACAAAGGAAATGATAAACAAATCTCAGATTAATTTATCAGAATAGGCTATCGACCTAGATAATTATGGTATCAATATTTACATTTTTCAGAACTAAGAGTTTTAAATGTTTTCACCCCTTATGCCTTTTCCACTGTAAAATTATTTTAAAGGAAAGGATTTCAGCTTTAAACTGCCATAGAAATGAAAATGTGTGCTTCTCAGCTACCAAATACATTAATTTTATGAGATATAGATGTATGTCCTATTATTATTTGAAATTAATTAGAACTAAAATTAACTTATTAGAATAAAGTTATTCACACTGATCATCACGAGTCTATTAATTTGTTTAATTTTTAAAATACACTGGATATTAAAATGAAAGCTACCTATATCTTGTTTATCAAAAGATAGCAGTATCACCAACCAATCAAAATTTTTTGTTTTACTCAAAGTAATCACATATTCTGATGACGTATCAATTCAAAAGAAGTAAAAGGCAAAGAAAAGGAAAACATACAGCAATAAATACCTCATTTAACTTAACTGTTACCCATTCTTTGATCTTAGCTGCTTTCTCTTCTATTATTTTAGCTTCTTGTATTCTTATTTGTTTCTGAAATAACAATAGCAATTTGTTTAGTTCAAACATAAACTCAATGGTCTGGAAATGTTATACCATAAATATACAAGGCAAATCCACTTAAAACTTGTTTCCAAGTTACTATATCTACTTTCAAATTACCAAATAGATTTTTAAAAGAAAAAATTATTCAGTAGATACAATAAGAAACCACAAAGCCACATGCATGTATTACTAGTTTTAACAACCGCTATTCTCTTTCTCTGAAAGATCATACACTGAAGTTAATCCACTGAATTTATCAACAAAATAAGCCATTTCTGGAAATGGTCTAGGATTTAGGGGTCAACCACGTTGGGGAGAAGAGAATAAGACTCTCCTTAGGGGCATGGCTTTTTTTTCCCCTCAAATACTAGCTTTCAAAGATCCAAGAAAAATAAACATAGTGAAATTCTAGCTCTCATTTACCAGCCTTAAAATCTGGTTATGGTCACAAAACTATTGAGAATGTGTTTACCAAATAAATCACAATAGGCAGGGTCTAGGGGTGGTAGAAAGCTGAAAACCACTGACCTAAAGAAACACTGGTCTTTATCAAGAAAAGGGAAAAAAAATGCTGAAAATAAACAACACATTTAACAAAATGATTTCACAGTGGTCATATTTAAATGATGTTAAGTGACCATTAAGTACATAACCCCAATGCAATTTTTTCCTTTTTTTTTTTTTTTTTTTGAGATGGAGTCTCGCCCAGTCGCCCAGGCTGGAGTGCAGTGGTGCAATCTCGGCTCACTGCAAGCTCCACCTCCTGGGTTCACGCCACTCTCTTGCCTCAGCCTCCCAAGTAGCTGGGACTACAGGAGCCCGCCACCACGCCCGGCTAATTTTTTGTACTTTTAGTAGAGACGGGATTTCACCATGTTAGCCAGGATGGTCTCCATCTCCTGACCTCATGATCCACCTGCCTCGGCCTCCCAAAGTGCTGGGATTACAGGTGTGACTAATACATTTTTTAAACTAGATTACTTGATTCCAATAAAGTGGTTCAAAAATGGTGTACACATTTCTAAGCAGAAGGATGGGCATCAAATATAAATATTTAAAATGTAATGTTCTATAAACATTTCCAACATTCTAACAATCTGAAGCAAAGATTGGTTGCAAACAATTTACGGGCATACCTGCTGATAACCAAATGTTCCCAACTTAAATACTACATTTAAACTCTAACATCTGGCTGGGCATGGTGGCTCATGCCTGTAATCCCAGCAGGTTGGGAGGCTGAGGTGTGTGGATCAGGAGTTCAAGACAGGCCTGGCCAACATGGCAAAACCCTGTCTCTTCTTAAAAAAAAAAATACAAAAATTAGCTGGGTGTCGTGGTGTATGCCCATAGTCCCAGCTACTCGGGAGGCTGAGGCACAAGAATCACTTGAACCTGTTGGTTGGGGGTGGACTTGCAGAGGTTGCAGTGAGCTGAGATCGAGCCACTGCACTTCAGCTTGGGTGACAGAGCAAGACTCTGTCTCAGATAAATAAATAAACTCAAATGTTTGAATATTAACGAGCATTCTCACATCCAAAAAGTGTTAGATCTTGCCTTGGAATCACTCTGAACTTAAAGGAATGCCATTTTACTTGCACCTTTCACCAATAAATGTGATGCAATCCTATGGGTTGACCGAATAAGCAATATTTCTCCCCAAATATAGAAATTTAGGCTCTCTCTTTTTAATCTTTATGATTATGCACAAATGAGTGCACACACTTAGAACTCTTTATCAAATTCTTCCTAACCTGCTCTTCAAGTTGCAATTCCAAGTTTTGAATGATGTCATCTTTTTCCTGTATTAGCGACTCCAGATCTTGACACTTATTATATAATCTTGTCTCTGATTCACTGGTTTGAATATTAGCTGCTTTTAATTTATCTTCCATAACTTGTACCTAAATTCAAAGGATAAAATATTAAAATTGTGTGTGTACTCAGGTTATCACAGTATTAAACCTAGAATTTTACCTTAATATTATGTAGATTCCTAAAAGACTTCAAAAAGGAAAATATTAAACAGCAAGGTTTAATGTATTTAATGATTATAAAGTCTCAAGCCTATTTCACCAAGTGGTGTTACCTTGGAGGTACATACAAACATAAGAAATTCTCAGAATATTGCTATCATATAAAGTAATGTACATGTTTCCTAGAGCGATGACAATATGCAAAGTGTTTATATGAGTATAGAAACAGAAAGTTTCCAGCCCTCATTTTTACATATTTTAAACAAAGAGTATAAATTAAGACAGGGGAGTGGTGAGGTGAGACCCAGACTGGATGGCCTGGTATAATAATGTATTATGGGAAAAAACTTGAACCTAGGTGAAAAAGAAACATATACACAATGGAAAGGGGGGTGGGAAAACAACCTTAAAGCCCCAAATGATGGAATCATAAAAAATGAAAATGTATTAGAGTCTAGATATAGGTAGGAGAGTGCACTCAATGAGGGCTTCTTGATTCATTCCTTTAACAAATATTCACTGAAAACCTGCCAAGTGCCCGGCTTATTCCAGGCCCTGAGAAAGCATCAGCAAATAAACTAGACCCCCAAATCTCTGCCTGCATAGAAATTACATTCTAGGCCTGGCACAGTGGCTCACACCTGTAATCCCAGCACTTTGGGAGGCCGAGGCAGGCAGATAGCTTGAGTCCAGGAGTTCAAGAAATTAATTCTAATGGGTAAGAGAGATCACAAATATAATAAATATGTTTTTTTAAAAAAAAGAACAGTACTTTACATTACTCAGGTGATAATGATAGAGGCGGGAGGCAGACAAATGCCTAGGCAGATGGGGCAGGTCCCCGGTGAAATCCAACCTTCAAGCTGGAAACAGTCCCCGGGAAATCCTTGAACCAGATTGAGAACCTGTCTTCCCGTTTGGCACACTTTCTTTCGATTGATCCCATCCTTCACCTATTTTACATATACCTACCCTTTCCTAATTGGTTTTCTAAACTATCATGCCCACTTTTGAGTGATGTCTTTACTTTAACCTTTTTTGCTTACTCACAAGCCAATCAGCACACACTCCCTATTCTGAGCCCATAAAAAGCCCCGGGCTCAGCCATATTGGGAAATCTCCTGCTTCGGGTGGGGGGACCACCCCCAACATCCCCTCTCCGCTAAAAGCTGTTTCATCATTCAATAAAACTTCCTGCCTTGCTCATTCTTTGAGTGTCCGTGCAACTACTTCTTCCTGGTCGTGAGACAAGAACCCAGATGTAGCTGAGCTAAGAAGCAAAAAATCCTGCATCAATAAGGGTAATGGGAAAAAAACAGAACAGGGTAAAAGAGACTGAGTGTGTGGCTGGAGGTTGAGTGGTGCTGCAAGTTTAATATCTAAGATAGATTGGCCCTGCTTGGATATTCTGTAAAACACATCCAGGCATATAAAATCTCAGAAAGGCATATCTGCATATTGTGTTTGCCAACCTACATGGATTATATAAGTCTATTCAACTCATAGTAAAGTTTAGATTTTCCTATCACCACCTTTTAGTTCTCACTTTTCTCTCCTTTAGTTCTTTGACTCACAAACTTGATCCTTGATTGTAGATGGTCTAGTTGATTGGATGCCTCAGCAGAAACTTCACAAGGAGATCCAAATAAGAGATGTTTGAGATGTTAATTGTAGTAAGAAGGAAAATAAAGTATTGAGTACTGTATACAATATTAAGACTTTCATTCTACATACTCCAAATAGGTAAGAATAAAATTTTAGCAACGTTTCAGATTATAGGGGCAAAGAGAAAAAATAATGTGAAAGCATTTGAGAAATTAAAGATGATAGTTAAGATGAAAATCTGAAATTATTAAAAACACTTCTGAAAAGTCACAATGAATCCTTACTTAAAGCTAAAAAATATTTGACTAATGAGGGTTTTCTCCTGAAAAGGTATAAAGGTTAGTTTGGATTTATTTTTTTGAACCATGAATGCCAGGTTTCATCTGTGGGTTCACTGCATAAATGTAAATCAACTCAGATGCCAAAACTGTTCTATTTAAATACCAACCACATGGCTGGAAACTAGGAAAATAAAAGCAGATCAAAAAAAAAAGTAGAAGAAGAAGAAAAATGTATTCCACTATCCAAATGATAATTTAAGTTACCTTAGATTCTAAGAAATATAGTGGGCTTTCTGCATGAGCTGAAGGACAAAGATCTGTATCAAGACAAAGGTCTGCATCAGAAATGATGTCATGCAAAACTGCCCAAGCAGGACAGACAGCTGGACAGTAATCTTAAGATGGTATAGCTATAGCCAGTTCCACATACGGCATTCTGTAGCTGAGGAAGCAGGGAGAGAGGAGCAGAGCCCAAGTCCAAAATGATAGTTCTCCTCTGGGCACAGAGTAATAGAAGTAAAACCTCAAGAAAAACAAAAGTAACTGAGTAAGAATAAAAATAAATGCTACCAGACCTACATCTAGTGTCCTTTTATTAAGTTAAAGCAAGCCACCCTGCAGACATTGGATTGCCACATAAAATAGTCCTATTGTTGCTTAGGAAAGGTCTATAGACCTGGAAAACTATGGTTTGGAACTACTCTTTTACCCTGAATAACACATTCAATTTGGAAGTTGTTATTATATGAGTGAATGCTACAGAGCTCCTTGGATGCATCCTTGCTGTCTGAAGCTCTTTAATTCAACCATTACTTTTAGACAAACAATTTTCCTAGGAAGAAAAATATTGGCAAAAGGGGCAAAATCTCTTAGAGAAAGAGACCACAAAGTAGTTACAAGCAACCTACTTACCAACTGATCCTATTAAGACCAAGTTCTGTAGACAGGATTCAGCCTTCCTTGGTAATTAATATGAATAAGAGGTCTACAGAAAAGCTAAGAGGTCCACAGAAAAGCCAAGATGCCTTTTAAAACATCTCACCACAACCATATGGAAAATAGCTCACTTGTTTTTCCATTCATTTAACCAGAACCATTTAAGAATTTTAATTACTCAGAGACTGGCCAATAACAAACACCTGTGAATTCAAATTGCTTGTTAAATAAACCCTCACAAATGTGTATACGCGGATAGCCTCCAGTGTGGAATGCTTCGTGTTTTTAGGCTACTTTGCTTCTTTACTTCTAGGAGAGCCTCTGATTGTATCCACCCACCTCAGCACACTCCTCACCCACTTCCCCCAAACCTTCTTGATCTCAAGGTCCCTAAACTCCTGTTCAGCAAAGGGTTAACTCAGTAGACTTGGGGTGTACAGATCCTCCACATTCCAGAGAAAGGACTGGTCCTTCACTGGCTCTTGGGAGACAACCTCTGATGCCCTGGAATATCTTGACTGTTAAGGCTGCCTTTGTATTAATATAACTGAGATCTTGGGCCACATCACATAGTTCATGCTAATGGTGTGACTTACGGTGAGTGCCTGTTTCTGTGTTCGCCTGGGGCCCTGGGCCAAAATGTATCAGTTTGACCTCTGGGTGGGCTGGAGACTGACTAAGATCAGTCAGGTGGATATTTCAGGCCTACATGACTGACCTCTAATAAAAATCCTGGACACCAAGGCTTGAGTAAGCTTATTTGTTGGCAATATTTCATACATGTTGTCACACATTGATGGGAGGATTAAGTGCATCCCTGTGCAACTCCACAGCAGAAAGACAACTGGAAGCTCATAACTGATTTCTCCTGGACACCACTCTATGTGCCCTTTTCCTTTGTTGATTTTAATCTGTATCTTTTCACTGTAATAAACGGTGACCATGAGCAAAACAGCTTTTCTGGGTCCCATGAGTTATTCTAGCAAATCACTGAACCCAAGAGTACTGTTGGGGATCCCAGTACAGCTTCCAGGGCTATTTTCCACAGGAGAAAGCAGGAGCTGCAAATATCACTCCCATTGTAATTATTCATATCACTATTGCCTTCTTCCCATTTCTAACCTCATTCCTGTCCACTATACATGATCAAGATGTGACTGTATTTTTAAGAGGGGGTTGCAAGTTTCTATTTCTATATATAAATTGCTGTGGCATGACAAAGATTCCTGATTGTTTCCAAATAGAATGACAAAAGAAATTGTTTACAGTATTTTAAATCCCAGACTACTTTCCAGTTACTTAAAATTTACTTGTTGATTTGTTTAGATTTGTTTAGATTGTTTAGATTCATACAATAACAACTTCCTTATAGATTCTGGATATTAGACCATTGTTGGATGCATAGTTGGTGAATATTTTCTCCCATTCTCTAGGCTGTATGTTTACTCTGTTGATAGTTTCTTTTGCTGTGCAGAAGCTATGGGCAAAGGACATGAACAGACACTTCTCAAAAGAAAACACAGGCTGGGTGTGGTGGCTCATGCCTGTAGTCCCAACACTTTGGGAGGCCGAGGAGGGAGGACAGCTTGAGCCCAGGAGTTTGAGACCAGCCTGGGCAAAAGAGTGGGAACGCATCTCTACAAAAAAAATTCTAAAATATTAGCTGAGTGTAGCAGCATATGCCTGTGGTCCCAGCTACTCAAAAGGCCGAAGTGGGAGAATCACTTGAGCCTGGGAGGTCAAGGCTGCAGAAAGCCATGATCATGCCGCTGCACTCCAGCCTGGGCAACAGAGGAAGACCCTGTCTTGAAAAAAAACAAATTAAATAAAACAAAAGAAGATATACAAGCAGCCAAGAAACATATGAAAAAATGCTCATCATTGCTAATCATCAGAGAAATGCAAATCAAACAATAATGAGATAACATTTCACACCAGTCAGAATGGCTATTATTAAAAAATTAAAAAATAACAGATGCCGGCAATGCTGTGGAGAAATGGGAACACTTATACACTGTCGGTGGGAATGTAAATTAGTTCAGCCACTATAAAAAGCAGTCAGGTTTCTCAAAGAAACAGAAGTACCATTTGACCCAGCAATCCAGTTACTGGGTATATAGTCAAAGGAAAATAAATCGTTCTACCAAAAAGACACATGCACTTCTATGTTTATCACAGTGCAATTCACAATAGCAAAGACATGGAATCAACCAAGGTGCCCACCAATGGTGAGTTAGATAAAGAAAATGTGGTACATATACACCAGGGAATACTACACCGCCATAAAAAAGAATGAGATCATGTCCTTTGTAGCAACATGGATGCAACTGGAGGTCATTATCCTAAGAGAATTAATGCAGGAACTGAAAACTAAATACCACATGCTCTCACTTATAAGTGGGAGCTAAACATTAAATACACAAGGGCATAAAGATGGGGACAACAGACACTGAGGACTATGAGACAGGGAGCAAGAGACGGGGACATGGGCTGAAAAACTATTGGGTACTATGTTCACTGCCTGGGAGACGGAATCATCCATATCCCAAACCTCAGCATCACGTAACATAACCATGTAGCAAACCTGCACATGTACCCTCTGAGTCTAAAATAACAGTTAAAATTATTTTAAAATATATATATATATGAGAAGGGGGGACATGGCCAGATATAAGGCTGTAAATAAGGAGAGGGACACATGGATCTTTGCATGTCGTGCTACACTACTTGGATGGGGTCTCATAAGAAAGGGAAGGCCATATGTTTATAAAATATCTTTTTAAAGCTTCTTAGAAAACTTGAACTCAAGAATGTGTCAAAATTTACTGACATGTTATCAGGGAAATCAACAAGTTGATTATAATTTTTATATGTTTACTGCAAATTAATCATTCTAATCACATTTACAACACAATTATTTTGGCATAGTACTCTATGATTATAAAGTAGGATTCTTCTTGCAGAAGTTGAAAAGCAAGATCATTAAATAATTTGCTTTCCATATAATGAAGGGTGGGCCTCACATAGCAAAGCATTGCAATGTAATATCCATTACAAGGTCATGGATATTAGAATGACTGAGCAGTATTGATTTATTAAGAGTCAAAAATGACTTCAGGCCGGGCACAGTGGCTCACGCCTGTAATCCCAACACTTTGGGAGGCCAAGGCAGGCGGATCACCTGAGGTCAGGAGTTTGAGACCAGCCTGACCAACATGATGAAACACCGTCTCTACTATAAATACAAAAATTAGCCAGGTGTGGTGGCATGCGCCTGTATTCCCAGCTACTCGAGAGGTGGAGGCAGAAGAAATGCTTGAATCCGGGAGGCAGAGGTTGCGGTGAGCCAAGATCATGCCACTGCACTCCAGCCTGGGCGACAGAGCAAGACTCAGTCTCAAAAAAGAACAAGAAGAAGAAGAAAGAAGAAGAAGAAGAAGAGGAAGAGGAAGAAGGAAGAAGAAAAAGAAGGAGAAGGAAGGAGAAGGAAGAAGAAGAGGAAGAAGGAGAAGAAGAACTAACTTTACAGAAAGGGAAGATTAGCTCACGTGTTAGAATGGTCAGAGGCAACTTTAAATGTAGCTGCTACCATGTCTGAATCAAACACAGGCAAGGGATCAAGCCCAAAAGGATAAAATAAAAACACACATACTTTTATAGGGGAATAATCTACCCCTAGTTGGTTAGCATAAATAAATGTAATATATTAAGGTATTCACCTAATTAGATACTTGGGAATGAATCCCATATGTCAGTATTTTCCAAATATGCTCTTTGCTGCTTTTCTATCTCACAGGAGTACTCATAAGTAGAACTGGGTTGATTTGATCATATTGCTTTCAAAACTTGTGAACAACAATAATAAAGATGCACTAGGGCCAGGCGTGGTGGCTCATGCCGGTAATCCCAGTACTTTGGGAGGCTGAGGCTGGAGGATTGCTTGAGCTGACAAGTTCGAGACTAATCTGGGCAATGTGGTGAGACATCGTCTCTACAAAAAAAAAAGGTTAAAAAAAATTAACTGGGTGTGGTGGCACATGCCTGCAGCCCTAGCTACTCCAGAGGCTGAGGTGGGAGGATTGCTTGAGCACAGGAAACAGAAGTTGCAGTGAGCTGAGATCGCATCACTGCACTCCAGCCTGGATGACAGAGCAAGACCCTGTCTCAAAAGACAAACAAACAAACAAAAAGATGTACTAGAACAATGAGTATAAAGATCACCAAGATTTATCTGGCAATAAAATATTTAACTGTGACTTTTTTTCTGCAGACAATTTAGTTAATTGTTACAGAAGTGATGCCGCTCTCCTTCTCCCTCTCCCTCTCCCTCTCCCTCTCTTTCCACGGTCTCCCACTGATGCCGAGCCGAAGCTGGACTGTACTGCTGCCATCTCGGCTCACTGCAGCCTCCCTGCCTGATTCTCCTGCCTCAGCCTGCCGAGTGCCTGTGATTGCAGGCGCGCGCCACCACGCCTGACTGGTTTTCGTATTTTTTTGGTGGAGACGGGGTTTCGCTGTGTTGGCCGGGCTGGTCTCCAGCTCCTAACTGCGAGTGATCCGCCAGCCTCGGCCTCCCGAGGTGCCGGGATTGCAGACGGAGTCTGGTTCACTCAGTGCTCAATGGTGCCCAGGCTGGAGTGCAGTGGCGTGATCTCGGCTCGCTACAACCTCCACCTCCCAGCCGCCTGCCTTGGCCTCCCAAAGTGCCAAGATTGCAGCCTCTGCCTGGCCGCCACCCCGTCTGGGAAGTGAGGAGCGTCTCTGCCTGGCCGCCCATCGTCTGGGACGTGAGGAGCCCCTCTGCCTGGCTACCCAGTCTGGAAAGTGAGGAGCATCTCTGCCCGGCCGCCATCCCATCTAGGAAGTGAGGAGCGCCTCTTCCTGGCCACCATCCCATCTAGGAAGTGAGGAGCGTCTCTGCCCGGCCGCCCATTGTCTGAGATGTGGGGAGCGCCTCTGCCCCGCCGCCCCGTCTGGGATGTGAGGAGCACCTCTACCCGGCCGCGACCCCGTCTGGGAGGTGAGGAGCATCTCTGCCCAGCCGCCCCGTCTGAGAAGTGAGGAGACCCTCCGCCTGGCAACCGCCCCATATGAGAAGCGAGGAGCCCCTCCGCCCGGCAGCCACCCCGTCTGGGAAGTGAGGAGCGTCTCTGCCCGGCAGCCACCCCATCCGGGAGGGAGGTGGGGGGATCAGCCCCCCGCCCGGCCAGCCGCCCCGTCCGGGAGGGAGGTGGGGGAGTCAGCCCCCCGCCCAGCCAGCCGCCCCGTCCGGGAGGGAGGTGGGGGGGTCAGCCCCCCGCCCGGCCAGCCGCACCGTCCGGGAGGGAGGTGGAGGGGGTCAGCCCCCCGACCGGCCAGCCACCCCGTCCGGGAGGGAGGTGGGGGGGTCAGCCCCCCGCCCGGCCAGCCGCCCCGTCCGGGAGGTGAGGGGCGCCTCTGCCCGGCCGCCCCTACTGGGAAGTGAGGAGCCCCTCTGCCCGGCCAGCCGCCCCGTCCAGGAGGGAGGTGGGGGGGTCAGCCCCCTGCCCGGCCAGCCGCCCCGTCCAGGAGGTGAGGGGCGCCTCTGCCCGGCCGCCCCTACTGGGAAGTGAGGATCCCCTCTGCCCGGCCAGCCGCCCCGTCCGGGAAGGAGGTGGGGGGGCCAGCCCCCCGCCCGGCCAGCTGCCTCGTCCGGGAGGCGAGGGGCGCCTCTGCCTGGCTGCCCCTACTGGGAAGTGAGGAGCCCCTCTGCCCGGCCAGCCACCCCGTCCGGGAGGGAGGTGGGGGGGTCAGCCCCCCGCCAGGCCAGCCGCCCCGTCCAGGAGGTGAGGGGCGCCTCTGCCCGGCCGCCCCTACTGGGAAGTGAGGAGCCCCTCTGCCTGGCCAGCCGCCCCGTCCGGGAGGGAGGTGGGGGGGTTAGCCCCCTGCCCGGCCAGCTGCCCCGTCCGGGAGGTGAGGGGCGCCTCTGCCCAGCCACCCCTACTGGGAAGTGAGGAGCCCCTCTGCCCGGCCAGCCACCCCGTCCGGGAAGGAGGTGGGGGGGTCAGCCCCCCGCCCAGCCAGCCGCCCCGTCCGGGAGGGAGGTGGGGGGGTCAGCCCCCTGCCCGGCCAGCCGCCCCATCCGGGAGGTGAGGGGCGCCTCTGCCCAGCCACCCCTACTGGGAAGTGAGGAGCCCCTCTGCCCGGCCAGCCACCCCGTCCGGGAAGGAGGTGGGGGGGTCAGCCCCCCGCCCAGCCAGCCGCCCCGTCCGGGAGGGAGGTGGGGGGGTCAGCCCCCTGCCCGGCCAGCCGCCCCGTCCGGGAGGTGAGGGGCACCTCTGCCCGGCCGCCCCTACTGGGAAGTGAGGAGCCCCTCTGCCCGGCCAGCCACCCGGTCCGGGAAGGAGGTCGGGGGGTCAGCCCCCCGCCCGGCCAGCCGCCCCGTCCGGGAGGTGAGGGGCACCTCTGCCCGGCCGCCCCTACTGGGAAGTGAGGAGCCCCTCTGCCCGGCCAGCCACCCGGTCTGGGAAGGAGGTCGGGGGGTCAGCCCCCCGCCCGGCCAGCCGCCCCGTCCGGGAGGTGAGGGGCACCTCTGCCCGGCCGCCCCTACTGGGAAGTGAGGAGCCCCTCTGCCCAGCCACCACCCCGTCTGGGAGGTGTACCCAACAGCTCATTGAGAACGGGCCATGATGACAATGGCGGTTTTGTGGAATAGAAAGGGGGGAAAGGCGGGGAAAGGATTGAGAAATCGGATGGTTGCCATGTCTGTGTAGAAAGAGGTAGACATGGGAGACTTTTCATTTTGTTCTGTACTAAGAAAAATTCTTCTGCCTTGTGATCCTGTTGATCGGTGACCCTACCCCCAACCCTGTGCTCTCTGAAACATGTGCTGTGTCCACTCAGGGTTAAATGGATTAAGGGTGGTGCAAGATGTGCTTTGTTAAACAGATGCTTGAAGGCATCATGCTCGTTCAGAGTCATCACCACTCCCTAATCTCAAGTACCCAGGGACACAAACACTGCGGAAGGCCAGGCCGCAGGGTCCTCTGCCTAGGAAAACCAGAGACCTTTGTTCACTTGTCTATCTGCTGACCCTCCCTCCACTATTGTCCTATGACCCTGCCAAATCCCCCTCTGTGAGAAACACCCAAGAATGATCAATTAAAAAAATAAAAATAAAAAAATAAAAAAATAAAAAGAAGTGATGCCATTCATTGATAAACAAACGGAAAAATGTACAAAGCTAAACTATAGAGTTGCCCTGGTTTTAGCTGAGTACTGCTTTTAGTGGCAAAATATTCCTTTTTGGTTAAGATAAATACAGTTGTTTGAGTCTTAGGACATGGTTCAATGAGAAAACGCAAGCTGATTTAAGCAACATAAACATCAGATAGGCCACAGTCCCATGGAAATTGTTAAAGATGGCAAAGGATTCAGTTACTCTAAGTTATTAACACTTAGTCTTGCAAAGGCCAAAAAAGGTGACATCATCAGTGCATGAGAATTCATCTGCTGTCTGTATTTCCTGTCGACTTTTAGATTATGAAGTAATGTAAAGAAAAAAAGTCCTTCTGAAGTGTAACAAAATATGCACTAAATAAGTTTAAAGTGTTGTGACAAAAAGAAATGCCTACAGGTTTTGCTAACTCATGGAAACTCTGAGAGATTTGTAATTCTCTCTCTTTTTTTTTTTTTTTGGTAATGGGAGTAGCAGTATGTCTAAAATAACCAATCCTGGTGTATTTTTGCTTAAAGATATAGCACATAGAATTAAATAACTTTATACCCAACATCCTCAAAGAACAACTTCAAAGGAGAGAAGTCCTTCCTGTCAAATTTACCAAGACCAGTGGTTGGCCCTGATGGCAACAAACCTCTGTGGTTTGCTTCCCTTGAATCAGGAACAAGGATCCTTTTTTAAAGACTCCTCACTGGATCTCATAAGACCCAAGGAATTGGGGCGGGGCAGGGGTCGGTGGGGGGCGGGTGTAGATAGTTGAAAATCACAAATAAAAAATACTTAATTTAGTTTAATTTTCAAAAACAAACAAATTTGCCACATATTATGAATTAAGAATTTTAAATTAAGGCAAAACAAAACCATCCTCAATTTTTTTCTCTTTTTCCCATAATATGGGCAGTTAAAGGAGAGAAAGGAAGGGAAGGGAAAGATAGGGAAGAACAGATAGATTACATATAGAGACATATAGAGACAGCCAGGGTACAGAGGTAAAGAAAGATGCTACTAGGAAGGCCAAAGTCAGAAAACACAAGACAATGAAGGAAAAAGAAGGGAAGGGAAAGGAAGGGGAAAAGAAGGGAAGGAGAAAAGAAGGAAAGGGAAGGGGAGGGGAGGGGAGGGTTGGGGAGGGGAGGGGAGGGTTGGGGAGGGGAGGGGAGGGGAGTATAAAGATCACCAAGATATATCTGGCAAATGTGTGACTTTTTTTCTGCAGACGACTTCGTTAATTGTTACAGAAGTGATGCCATTCATTAACATACAAAGAGAAAAATGTACAAAGCTAAAGTATAGAGTTGAGCTGGTTGCAGCTGAGTACTGCTTTTAGTGGTGAAAGTCAGAGAGGCAGACAAGCCAACAAATGAGTGCTGCAAGGCATGTGGCTGAACAGGAACAGGCATATACAGCTCAGTACACCTCTGCAGAAAAAGACTAAAACATCTGGTATGGAGTGACGGAGAATGCTGTAAGCATTCTGAAAGTGTCTTTCACAGAATTTAAGTAGGCTTTTTATGATTTTACTGTTAATTATTGCCTTTGTAGAGATGTAAGTGGGAATATCACTGCTTGGTACTATCAGCCAAAGAGTATTAAAACACAGGCACAGCATAGATCCTTAAATTACTAATCATACTTCTACCACCACCACCGTTTATTGAGGGCTGACTGCATGCCAGGCACTTTACTTAACTCAGAGTCAATCTTCATAATGGCTAAATAGCACTTCTATGTGGCAGGAAATATTCCAAGCACTTTAATCATAGTAAATATTCAATCTCCCCCAAATCCTATGAGCTAGGTATTAGATAGTACTACATTGTACAGATAGGAAGCTGAGGCCCAAGTTGAAAAGGTGGTAAGAGATGGAGACAGACTTTGAACCCAGACAGTTTGGCTCAAGTCTGTGTTCTTAAATCACTGTGTTGTACACCTCTACACAATATACAGAGACTATGAGCTCTGCAAATATTAGCTCTTTTCCATAAGTGACATAACTAAGACTCGAAGAGACTAAGAAGCTTTTTCAGCCAACTAAGGGGGAGAGTTTGGATTTAAATCCAGCTAAAATTTAAAGTTTGTTCCCAAGGCAGAGAAACATGAATTCACCTTGATTTCTCTTTGGCTGTACAGACTTTACCTTGCCAAACAGGTTTCATATTCCTCTCCTGTCTTCGCCCTTCCCCTTCAAAAAAGAAAAAAGAGGAGGAGGTAGAGGAGATCGAATGGGGGAGGGAAGGAGGAAGAGGAGAAAAAAAATCAACAACAAAAAAATTTTTTAAAGGCCAAGTTTGCAGTTCACGCCTGTAATTCCAACACTTTGGGAGGCCGAGACAGGAGGATTACTTGAGCCCAGGAGTTTGAGACCAGCCCTGGCAACACAGTGAGGCCCCATCTCTACAAACAATTTAAAATTAGCTGGGTGTGGTGGCACATGACTGTAGTCCCAGCTACTTGGGAGGCTGAGGCAGGAGGATTGCTTGAGCTTGGGAAGTTAAGGCCACAATGAGCCATGGTCGCACCACTGCACTTTAGCCTGGGCATATAGTGAGACCCCGTCTCAAAAAAAGAAAAATTAACTGCTTATTCCAAACTCTGGACTTTAATTCTATGTGTCTAGAACACCAATGTATGCTAATTGAAATAACTACACCCTAGGAATCCTGGAGAAGAGCTGGGTAAGAATTAACCTTGAAATGTGCCCTGCCCATAATTGTCTTGGCAATTTCTACAACTGTCTTGGATTGGCTTTCTCTCATATTATATACTACATTCATCTTCTCCTATCTTGGTAAGACTCCTTGGGCATTTCACAATAAGAAAAACTTGTTTCTTTTTCTAGGCAGGGATCATTATTAGATGTCAAAAGAATTCTGATCAAGATAGATTCAAACTGTGGAAATGGTATCGTTGTGTATTTAATGTTTAGCTCCCACTTATAAGTGAGAGCATGTGGTATTTAGTTTTCAGTTCCTGCGTTAATTCTCTTAGGATAATGACCTCCAATTGCATCCATGTTGCTACAAAGGACCTGATCTCATTCTTTTTTATGGCAGTGTAGTATTCCCTGGTGTATATGTACCACATTTTCTTTATCTAACCCACCATTGATGGGCACCTTGGTTGATTCCATGTCTTTGCTATTGTGAATTGCACTATGATAAACATAGAAGTGCATGTATCTTTTTCGGTAGAACGATTTGTTTGTTTTCAGCTTAGGACTGTTATGAATAAAGTTGCTTCACATGTCCATAAACCTATATTTTGGTGGATATGTGTTCCTGTTTCTCTTAGTATACACCTAGGAGTAGAATTGCTGGGTTATAGGCTGGCAAATGTTTACTTTAGTAGATGCTGCCAAACATCTTTCCAGAGTGAATAAATGTACAAAATTGCATTCCTGCTGGAAGTGTATGAAAATTCCAGTTGCTCCATCTCCTTGCCAACACTTCATTGTTGTTCTTTTAATTTTAGCCATTCTGGCTAAGTTATTGTTGAAAAGAATGCTAACTGAAAAGTCATGAAGAAACCTTAATGTATATTACTAAGTGAAAACAAAGCCAATCTGAAAAGGCTATATACTGTCTGATTCTAACTATATGACATTCTGGAAAAGACAAAACAATTAAATCAGTAAAAACATCAGTGGTTTCCAGGGACTTAAGAGGAGGGAAGGACTGAATAGGTAGAGCACAGGAGACATTAAGAACATTGAAAGTATCCTATATGATACTACAGAAGAGGATACACAGCATTATACATTTGTCAAAATCCATAGAACATAAAACACCAAGAGTAAACACTAATGTAAACTATGGGATTTGGGTAACAATGATGTGTCAGTGTTGGTTCATCAGTTGTAATAAATGTACCACTCTGGTGTTGGATGCTGATGGTGAAGAAAGCTTGAATGTGTGTTGGAGGGGAGAGGATATATGAAAGCTCTGCACTTCATACACCATCAATTTTGCTGTAAATCTGAAACTGCTCTAAAAATTAAAGTCTGTTTTTAAAAAAGCAATAACCTCCCTGATGAAATCATTGATTTAAACAAGGTAATCAATGGCTGCTAATATCACCAAAAAAAAAAAAAAGAGAGAGAGAGAGAGAGATAACTAGACATCCACCTCCTGGTGGAGGTCAACAATATCACCCAAGAAGTAGTCTTGAAAAAAGAGAAAGAAAAGTCAAATTTTTAGATCTAACTATATTTTACAGGAAATACAGGGGTAGAGGAGCTTGTTAAATCACATCATAGGTATGCAATCGGCAAACTCCAGAATGTGGAAAGCTTTAGAGAACAAATTAACCCATACAAATAAGTTGAAAGAAAAAGGGGAAAAAGACCCTATAAATTAAAAGAGTTTAAGAATCAAATGAAATGTATCAATCTAGTTTAGATCCCAATTTGAACAAACTAACTATTAAAAACAAAAAAAAAGAGGGCCGGGCGAGGTGGCTCACACCTGTAACCCCAGCACTCTGGGAGGCCAAGGTGGGCGGATCACCTGAAATCAGGAGTTTGAGACCAGCCTGACCAACACAGAGAAATCCCATCTCTACTAAAAATACAAAATGAGCTAGGCATGGATGCCTGTAATCCCAGCTACTCGGGAGGCTGAGGCAGGAGAATGGCTTGAACCTGGGAGGCGGAGGTTGCGGTGAGCCAAGATCGTGCCATTGCACTCCAGCCTGGGCAACAAGAGCAAAACTCCAACTCATAAAAAAAAAAAAAAAAAGGGGGGTATATAAATAAAAGAATTAAAAAGGGGTACTCAAACAAATATGTGTACGTTCTTAACAGCACTAGTCACAATAGTCAAAAGATGAAAAGGTAGAATAGGTAGGGCACAGGAGACATCGAGGGCAGTGAAAGTCCATAAAAAGACAATGTCCATAAAAAGACAAATGGATAAACAAATTGTGTGTGTGTGTATATATATATATATGGAACATTATTCAGCCATAATGAGGAATAAAGCATGATACATGCTACAACGTGGATAAATATCAAAAACATTCTGCTAAATGAAAGAAGCCAGACACTAAAGATCACATAGTATATAAATCCATTTATATGAAATATCCAGAATAGGTAAATCCATAGCAACAGAAAGCAGATTGGTGGTTGCCAGGGGCTAGTGGGAGGGGGAAATGGGACTAAATGCTTAATGAATAAGGTTTCCTTTTGAGATAAGTTTCCTTTCGACATTTTGGAACTAGATAAAGGTGATGATAGCACACAACACTGAACTGTTCATTTAAAAATGTTAATTTTGGCTGGGCACGGTGGCTCATGCCTGTAATCCCAGCACTTTGGGAGGCCAAGGGGGGCAAATCACAAGGTCAGGAGTTCGAGACCAGCCTGGCCAACATGGTGAAACCCCATCTCTCTAAAAATACAAAAAATTAGCCAGGTGTGGTGGTGGGTGCCTATAGTCCCAGCTACTCGGGAGGCTGAGGCAGGAGAATCGTTTGAACTCAGGAAGTGGAGGTGGCAGTGAGCTGAGATGGCACCACTGCACTCCGGCCCAGGTGACAGAGTGAGACTGTCTCAAAAAAGTTAATTTTATGTTATGTGAATTCCACTTTGATTAAAGAACAAAACACAGAAGCAATTATTAGCTATTTGGAAAAATTTGAATACTGACTAGATCTTTGATATACTGAAGAATTACTGGTAATTTTTTGGTGTGATGATGGTATTGTTATGATTTTTAAGAGTGTTTGGTTTTAGATTAGTATAGTATATAATAATGGATGAAATTATACCATGTCTGGGATTTGCTTCTCAACAGTCCAGTGTGAGGGGGCAGGGGAAGTGGGTGGAGGTACAGATGAGCCATGACTTGACTAATTGTTGAAGTGGGGGTGATGGGGGTTCACTATACTATTTTCTCTACTCTTGTATGTGCTTAAAGTCTTGCCTAATAAAGTTGTAAGATTTCCTCTTCAAGCATAATTAAGAAAATCAAAGATTAGGCTACATTGGGCTTATTTAGAAATCTATTAGGCACTTACTCTACCCTATAAAATTAAAACTTTCATGTATCTGCTGAATCTAAAATAAAAATTGAGGGTGATGGGGCCTGGTGGGGAGAGGGTCCAGAGTAGGCTCTCAGACCCAAAACTGAATGGGGTGTCTGGGGAATCAGGGAGCTCCCTTGCCTGGCCCTCAGTGGCCTGATGGAGGAAGAGCGTTTGGTTGACTGATTCAGATCTGGTCACTATGGTAGGAGAACAAAAATGCATATTGTGTCACATCGTGTACAGCTCCAAAAAGAGGCACTAGTCATGAGTGCCGAAGGTGCGGGGCCACAGAAGTAGGTCTTTCTGCATATGCAAAGCACATTTCTGGCCAGCTGCACAAAGATAACGTTGATGCCCAGGAAAGAGAAGATGATGGAAAAGGAGAGGATGAGGAAGAAGATTATTTTGACAAGGAACTCATTCAATTAATAAAACAAAGGAAAGAACAAAGTCGACAAGAACCTTCCAGTAGCAGCCAAGAAGTAAATTCTGATGACAGGTGACCCCAATGGAGCTGAGAACACCAAATTCCTCACCAACACAGACAGAGTTACAGTCAGCCAGCATGGCATCACCCTGGACCTCCACAGGAGGATTGTAATTGGAAAAAAGATCGCTTTAATAATACATGGAGAAACAGCTTTCTGTATTCTCTGAGGAATAGTGGTGGACCAAAAGGATGTTCTGAGTGGCATTAGGGTGTTGCAGGAGGCTCCTTGACTTCGTTTCACAACCATAGTAATTCTGGAGTTGGTTGGTATTCAAATAGTGGAACAGTAGATTGGAATCATAATGGTACAGGAAGGAATTCCAGTTGGTATTCTGAGGGAACAGGTGGCTTTTCCAGTTGGCATATGAACAACAGTAACGGAAACTAGAAATCCAGTGTATGTAGTAAAAATAATTGCAACTAAAGTGGCCCTGGACATAAATTTCAACCAGGCAGAAACAGAAATTCTAATTGTCAAATGGAAGATGTGACTACGCTATGGAACAAGAAATCAAATAAGTCAAGCAAATACAACCAAGAGAGATATAATTGGTAGTGGCAAGAAAATGAGAAACTTGGAATGAGAAACTTTGTACGGCTGCCACATATAGAGGTCCTTCTGAAAGATTTACAAGTGATAAATTTCCTTCAGAAGGCTTACTTGACTTCAATTTTGAGCAGCCAGAAAGCCAAACCACTAAACAAACAGACACTGCAACTTCCAAAATTAGTGGAAAGAACGGCAGTGCAGCAACGGGGAAAGCCTTGTTGCCAGACTCCTTACCCTTCTAAAATAAAAATTAAAAAGGAAAAAGATTTGGTAGTACTCAAGTTGAAGGAAGGAAACATGACAAACTTAGAGGAAGCATAAGGAATTTCATATGCACTTCTTAGGAGAAATAATTTTGTATTTAAGCCTTTTTTTCTTTGGTTTTTAGTTGATACATAATAATTGTACATATTTATGAGATACAGAGGGATATTTCCATGTGTGTATACAATGTGTAATGATCAAATCAAGGTAATTAGCATGTCCAGCACCTCAAACATTTACTATTTATTTGTGTTGTGAACATTCAAAATCCTCTCTTCTAGCTTTATGAAAATATAGAAAGCTGGCTCTTTAAGCTTTTTGTAAATATGCAATAAATTATAGTTAACCATATTACTCCATAGTGCTGCAGAACACCAGAACTCACTGGAACTCATTGATTAAACTGAATATGACTGAGATCTTTTCATGAAATGAGAAGCTATGGATTTAGAATCATTAAACTTTAAGGCTGGGTGGGCCCATCCAAACCCATCATTTTACTGCTCATTTTAATGCTGGCAAGACCCAGAAAGGGTTATGTGACTTATCAAAACATATTTTAAAAATAATAAAAGTTGTCTGAGCACAGTGAGCTCATACCTGTAATCCCAACACTTTGGGACACTGAGCATCACTTGAAGCCAGCAGTAGTTCAAGATCCTCCTGGACAACATAGTGAGACCCTGTCATTACAAAATTTAAAAATTTTAATAAATAAAAGTTATATTAAAAAACTCAAAGTATGAAAATATAGGGGGCCAGGCACAATACCTCATACCTGTAATCCCAGCACTTTTAGGAGGCCAAGGTGGATGGATCACCTGAGGTCAGGAGTTTGAGGCCATCCTGGCCAACAAACCCCATCTCTACTAACAATATAAAAATTAGCCGGGTGTGGTGGTGTGCACCTGTAATCCCAGTTATTCAGGAGATGGAGGCAGTAGAATCACTTGAACCCGGGAGGCGGAGGTTGCAGTAAGCCAAGATCGCGCCACTGCACTCCAGCCTGGGCCACAGAGCAAGATTCCGTCTCAAAAAAAAAAAAAAAAAAATAGGGGAAAAAATCATTCCTGATTCCGTAATTCAAACAATTGTAAACATTTGTTAAAATTTTGGGGTGTTTCCTCTCAGCCTTTTTTTTAACTCTTAGGTTTGACTTTTCCTAATATAACTCTAAGCATTTTTACATATTAATGCATATCCTTAGAAACAATTATTTTAATGGTTGCCTAATATTTCATGGAGTTGATAGAGTTTACTTTTTCATTCTTCTATAATATGGCATTCATATTATTTCCAACTCTTTATAACTACAAATAAAGCCACTATGAACATATTTATATACAAAACTTAAATATAGTTAGTATTACCATAAAAGTCATATTTGATTTTTCTCAGAAGTAAGATAAAACTTCCTTCCTAATGGAAGCCTTTTTTTCCTTTTGAAAATTTGTTAATGGACAAAATAGAGTTAGATTCTCCATTTTCTTTATGGATCAAGCTATGAACAGTCAAAAAGATAAGATGTAGAGGCGGGCTGATAATTGTCTTTCCATTATGAGCAAAACAATCTTTATGTGAGTAGTACAGGCAAAAAAAAATTTAAAGTAAAATTATACTATACCTGTTGAAAAGCTTTTTCTGCTTGACGTTCAGCATCAATAACTTGTCTCTCAAGCTGTTGCATCTGTAGAGTGAGGGAAAATATAAATACAAAAATTTATTTTTGAAAAATGAGCCTTTCTGAAAAAGGCTTTAAAAATCTCATAATGTCATCATCAGTTTGGATATTTTAAAGTAGTTCACTGGAGATGAGTTAGATACAGTTAGCACATTAAAGGCTCTTTGCATATTTAAAAGTTTATCAAAATGCCAGAGTTTCGATACTTTTAATACAAGGACTACATATATACCTCAAGAGTATTCATCAATAGAATTTTCTTCAGTGGATTGTAAATTAAAAATTACGGATTAACATATATTAAGAACAAGAAAATAAATCTAAGAGGAAAGAAAGGCTTCAGATGTCCTATTTGACGGGTTGATCAAAAAGTCATAATGACATCAAGGAAGTGGTGTGTTCTCATGAACTCCGTGGGTGCTAGGTTTAAATAAACTCTGGGTAGTTTTACATTCTTACAGACTGATGGAGAGAGTATAGAAGAGATTCTTTGATTAAACACACAGACACACAAATACTAAAACGAATATTATAATGAGAATTTTAAAAGCCTTAAGAAGGACCCCATGCTAATCAACATACGGGATGTGTTGTACCAGGGGCTGAATACACAAATCGTGAGGTAAAACTCAATTTTATTCTTTTTGGCTCAGTGCTGATGCCTGGCCCACTTTAGAGCCGTCTGTGACTCATCTCTGCTCATTTTCAACTTCACTGTTGGTTGGAAGGCCAGGCATGCAGAACTCCTGGTATACCTCTCACCCGCAGCAGCCCGGACCCCACCCGCAGTGGCCGCCGCGTCCCGCTCCTGCCCCGCCCCCTTCTCTACGCCACCGAGAAGCGACCTCCCGCAGCTAGAGTGGCCCAACCGGAAGCGCAGCCGCCAGCTCCGGAAGGCGCGGGACCCCGGGACCCGGTCCCAGGCTGCCTTTGACCCTGGCGCACTGTCCTAACGCCTGGAAAATGGTTTCCGCTAGTGGGACATCATTTTTTAAGGGTATGTTGCTTGGGAGCATTTCCTGGGTTTTGATAACTATGTTTGGCCAAATTCACATTCGACACAGAGGTCAAACTCAAGACCACGAGCACCATCACCTTCGTCCACCTAACAGGAACGATTTCTTAAACACTTCAAAAGTGATACTCTTGGAGCTCAGTAAAAGTATTCGTGTTTTCTGTATCATCTTTGGAGAATCCGAAGATGAGAGTTACTGGGCTGTACTGAAAGAGACCTGGACCAAACACTGTGACAAAGCAGAGCTCTACGATACTAAAAATGACAATTTGGTCAATATAGAAAGCAATGACAGGTGGGTACAGATGAGGACCACTTACAAATACGTCTTTGAAAAGTATGGCGACAACTACAACTGGTTCTTCCTTGCACTTCCCACTACGTTTGCTGTCATTGAAAATTTAAAGTACCTTTTGTTTACAAGGGATGCATCCCAGCCCTTCTATCTGGGCCACACTTATATTTGGAGACCTCGAATACGTGACTGTGGAAGGAGGGATTGTCTTAAGCAGAGAGTCGATGAAAAGACTTAACAGACTTCTCGATAACTCTGAGACCTGTGCAGATCAAAGTGTGATTTGGAAGTTATCTGAAGATAAGCATATGCAGGAGTTCATGCAGAAAATGCAGAGGATTATGAAGGAAGAGATGTATTTAATACAAAACCAATCGCACAGCTTATTGAAGAGGCATTGTCTAATAACCCTCAGCAAGTAGTAGAAGGCTGCTGTTCAGATATGGCTATTACTTTCAATGGACTGACCCCCCAAAAGATGGAAGTAATGATGTATGGCCTGTACCGGCTCAGGGCATTTGGACACTATTTCAATGACACACTCGTTTTCTTGCCTCCAGTTGGTTCAGAAAATGACTGAGGGCTGGAGAATAATAGACCTGTGCTGTCCAAGACCACTTGAAATGTGGCTAGTCCAAATTCTGATACAGTGTAAGTGTAAAATACGTATTTCACTCAATAATTCATATATTATTAGAAAACAGTATGAAGATGTAAAACATCTCATTAGTAATATTTTATATTGACTCCACATTGAAATAATGTTTTGGATATTTTGCATTAAATAAAATATACTATTAAAATTAATTTCACCTGCTTTTTAATTTTATTAATGTGTCTATTAGAATATTTTAAGTTACACATGTAGCTTACATATTTCTACTGGATAATAAAGGTGTAGAACATTTGTTGTCACCATGTATGGCCACATATTTAACTGCCTGTCCACATGGCAGCATTTTTTTTTTTTTTTTTTTGAAATGGAGTCTTGCTTTGTCACCCAAGCTGGAGTGCAGTGGCACAATTTCGGCTCACTGCAACCTCCGCCTCCCGGGTTCAAGTGATTCTCCTGTCTCAGCCTCCTGAGTAGCTGGGACTACAGGTACACACCACCACGCCCAGCTAATTTTTTTATTTTTAGTAGAGACAGCGTTTCACTATATTGGTCAGGCTGGTCTCGAACTCCTGACTTCAGGTGATCCACCCGCCTCAGCCTCCCAAAGTGCTGAGATTACAGGCATGACCCACCGCACGCAGCCCCATGGCAGCATTTTAAAAGGCAGTTTATTACAGGGATCTAGATTCTGGAAGAGGTTTCAAATATTTGGATATGTAAATAACTGTGCAAGTACATTCTCAGTACCTCATATCTAATTTCTGTGAAAATATTTCAAATGTTTAATGAGCAAGTAATGTGGTTTCAAAGCATTTTGTTGAATTACTTGTTTAGACTATGGCACTATATAGAAGCAGCTGGACAAGCATTATGTCTTTTGGATGTCTCTAGAATATTCCCTAAACCAAAAACCAACTAGCAAACACATGCCAATACCACATTCTTCCACTACTGGCAATATGCTGACAATTGTCACTTCTACAATATAACTATATTCTATTTTCAGGGAAATTTGGTTTTTCTGGAGCCTTACTTAGCCTGGATTTTGAATATTGTCAGGATTGCCAGGAGAAACAGAAGAATGCACAAAATTTTGCTAGTGAAAAAAATAGTTTTCTTAAGAGAACTATGCAAATATCTTGTCTGATTTCTCCTCAAATGTTTAGTTTCCAGTGATAACAGGAAGGACAAAAGTCAGCTTGCTTCACTGTTACATAACTAATACAGGTCTTCTACATAGTAGGTATTTAATATATTACAAATTATTGATGAAATGACAAAGCTCTCTGTCATGCCTAAAGTACCATGCATATATGAAGGACAGTATCATTATTTTTACCACTGCCAAATAACTTTTTTTCTGCCCCTATGGCACTGACTTCCTATCTTGTACTATCTTCCCAACTACATTGTAAAGTTGTCTTGAAGGCGCAATCAGGCTCAAAAGTTACTTGCTTTCTTAATGAAAAGGAGATAATCCTTGAAATATGAATATAGGGAAAACTGGAAAGAATACTGAACTTAAAGGCAAGACCTAAATTGGAACTCAGATTCCAATACTAGCTATGTGATGATGGGTACATTATTTAACTTATCTGAGTCTCCTCTCCCTACCTGTAAAATGATACAACACTTATTTCACAGCATTTATAAACAGAAAAGCATCCAACATAGTATCTAATACTTAATAGGTGTTCAATGAATATTTACATAGAAATTTTTTAAGCAGCCTATTTCTACCATATATATGTGTTATTTTTATGAATAATTTTAAGTTAGGAAACTCTACTATTTACCAATAGTTTGCCACTGGACTCCAAAATTCTTGTGTATAAAATGTGGATAATATAACCTGTTCTGACTACTTTACAGGATGTTGTAGGGCTAAAAATAAGAAAATATATTCAAGCAATGTGAAAAGCTGGTGGTAACTCATTTATTTAAAAATATTATGGTAGCAGTTGTAGTGTTATAATTTGAATGATAAAACTAAAAGTCACAAATGTCCAAAAACAGGATTATCTAAATATATAAATAATGGCACATCCATACAGTTAGATACCATACAGTCATTACAAATTTATATGGATGGAGGAAATGATATATTTGGGACTTGTCTCAATATAACATAGGAGGAAAGAAGTAGGTCAGGGTGCAGGTGAAGATGAAACAGGATTGGCCCTGAGCTGACAACCATGAAAGCTGGGTGATGTGTACAGGAGGGTCCATTATAACATTCTGCTTACTTTTGTATGTTTGAAAATCTCTCTAATAAAATGTTTTAAATATATATGAAAAGATGTAAATGACATATTTAAAAATAAGTGTAAATTATATATAGAATGATATTATACATAAATGATATATTGAGGGAAAAGGGACTGCAAAGCAGTAATGAATGTTGCAATCAAATGTTTGTTAAAAAATTTACGTGTGCCTGTTTTTATGGAATTACATAAACCAAGGACAAGGAGTTGTCTATATCTAGGTGACAGGATTATGGATAAAGTAGTTTGTATCATATATGATGAGGCACCAGAGGGAGTTTTATGGAGCTGAAAAAAGTAAGAGAATAATGGCAGGGAGGAAAAAAAAATGGGTGTTAGAAACTTGCATTAGAAATAGTAGGCAATAGTTAATCAAAGATAATTCTGCTCCCTTAGAGGGAATGAGTAGAAAATCAAGAGGAAGATTTTCAAATAACCTGTGAAATTAGAGAGGCTATATATGAAAGTACATAGAAAAAGGGTTCAAATGCTGAAGTGGCATCTAACTAGGCAACAACTGGTGATGATGCCACTGCTAATTAGGAGGTCATTAGTGACTTTTGTGATTCCAGCTGCACTGTGGAGAAGTGAGGGCATAAGCTGGAACGCAAGAGTCTGAATGAATTAAACTCATTAGGAAGAGCAAATTAAACCTAAAGCCAACAGAAATTTAAAAACTAACAATAAAGATTAGAGGAGAAATGAATAAAATTAAAAATATAAAAATAGAGAAAAATCAATAAAACCAAAAGCTGGTTCTTTAAAAATATCAATACAATTGATAGCTCTCTAACCAGACCAATAAAGCAAAAAAAAAAAAAGACACAAATTATCAATATCAGTAATGTAATGGGAGACATCACCACAGACCCCACAGATGCTAATGAGATAACAATATTATGAACTACTTCATGCCCATAAACTGGACAAAATAGCAAAGCTCATTTAAGAAGAAATAAGTTAGCTTAATAGCCCAATGTCTATGAAATAAATCACACTTGTAGTTAAAAACTTTCCCACAAAGGAAACTCCAGGACTAGATGGTTTCACTTGTGAATTCTACCCAAAAATGTATAGAAGAATGAATAGAAGCTCAACAAAAACTCTTCCAGCACATAAGAGAAGGGAATGCTTCCTAACACATTTTATAAGGCCAGTATTGCCAAAACCAGAAAAAGACGAATATCCTTGTGAACACAGATGCAAAAATCTTTAACAAAATATCAGCAAATCCAATCCAAATATACACAATAAAGATATTATGTCATGGCTAAGTGGGGTTTATCCTAGGAATGCAAGGTTGTTTTAACTTTTGAAAAATAAACCAATGTAGTTCACCATGTCAAGTGGCTAGAAAAGAAATATCATTTCGATAGATGAAGAAAAATCATCTGACAAAATTCAACATCCATTCACAATAAAAATCTCTTAACAAACTAAAAATACAAGGAATTTCTGATACCTAATAAAAGGTATCTACAAAAAAACCTATAACTAACATCATACTCAATGGGAAAGACTGAATGCTTTCCTCCACAAGAATGTCGTTTTACCACTTCTACTCAAGATTTTACTGCAGGTGCTAGCCAATGTAATAGCCAAGAAAGAAAAATAAAAAGCATATATACTGGAAAGGAAGAAATAAAGCAATATTTATTCACAGATGACATGAGTATCTACACATAAAGTCCCAAATAATCTACAAAAGAACTAATAAATGAGTTTATTAAGGCCATAGGATACAAGGTCAATATACAAAAATCTGTTGTATTTCTATATAAGAGCAATAAATGGCCGGGTGTGGTGGCTCACACCTGTAATCCCAGCACTTTGGGAGGCCGAGGTGGGTGGATAACCTGGTGTCAGGAGTTCTAGACCAGCCTGGCCAACATGGTAAAACCCGGTCTCTACTAAAAATACAAAAAATAGCTGGTCGTGGTGGCAGGTGCCTGTAATCCCAGCTACTCAGTGGGGGGCAGAGGCAGGAGAATCACTTGAACCCAGGAGGCAGAGGTTGCAGTGAGCCGAGATTACGCATCACACTCCAGCCTGGGGGACAAGGGCGACACTTCATCTCAAAAAAAAAAAAGTTTAAAAAAAATAAGAGCAATAAACAATTGAAATTAGAATTTAAAAAACAGTAGCATTTACAAAAGCATCAAAACCATAAAATACTTAGCTATGAATCTAACAAAATAAGCACAATATTTATATGCTGAAAACCACAATATACTGATAAGGAAAATTAAAGAAGAGCTAAATAAATGGAGAGTTAAACTATGAGTCAGAAGACTCGATATTATTGTCAGTTCTCTTCCAATTGCCCTATAGATTCCACCCAGACTTAATCAAAATCCTAGCAGGACTTTCTGCACAAATTAAGAAGAAGAATCTGAAATTTGTATAGAAATGCACAAGACCTAGAGTAGCCTAAGCAGCTTAGAAAAAAAAAAAAAATTAGAATATTCACAATACCTGACATCAAGACTTATAAAATTGCCAATAGTAGTCAAGAGAATGATATTTATATAAAAACAGACATATTAGATGAATAGAACAAAATAGGGTTCAGAAATACACTTTAAAATATGCAATCAATTTTTTTTCAATTTTTATTGGTTTACTCTATCTTCATTGTCAGATCCTATAGCCATCACATACTACAATCTCCCTACTCTAGTTGACTGAACCTCATTCTCTAAATTTCTTAGGGAAAACTCCTGGGAACAATATTTTCTGAGTTCTTTAATTGCTAATAGCTGCTTGCTATGCCCTTTATACTTGAAAGCCAGTTCTGCTTAAAACAAAATCCTTGGATCATATGTGCTTTCCTTGATATCTGAACCATGGTAGTCCATGTTCTCCTGGCATAAAGCATTACTATCAGTGTAAGAACATAATTTTATTCTCCTAATGATATAAAGGTCAGGTTTTTGTTTTTGCCTAAATACCTAACAAATGTTTTCTTTTTCTTTAACATCCAGTATTTTGATGAAAAATATGCCTTGAAGTGGGTCATTCTAGGTTGATGTTCTCAGCCACACGATCCACTATTTCAATATGCAATATTTTGCTTTTTTAAGGTTCTGTAAACGTTTCTTAAATTACACTGTTTGTATTTGTTTCATTCCCTTGTTTTCTTCAGGGGCTTCTTTTATCTGTATATTGTATCTTCTTTACTTACCTTCAATACTAGTCATTGTTTCAAATCCTTTTGATCTTTCCTCATTTTGATGTTTAAAAGTTTCTGGGAGGCTGAGACATGAGAATCACTCAAACCCAGGAGGCAGAGGTTGCAGTGAACTGAGATCACATCACCGCACTCTAGCCTGGGCCAACAGAGTGAGACTCCGTCTCAAAAAAAAAAAAAGTTTCTTCCTTTTCACCTTCATTTCTCATTAAAGCATTATGTGTTGAGTTTATCCATTCTTCTGTTCCTTCTACTTTAGTCTTAGTTTATAAAATATATTTTTCTACTTGTAATTCTTTGTTGAGTTCTATCACCTCATTTCTGATTTTTTTTTCTAATTATGATTCATGCTATTCGTGTCTTATATCATTTTGTTAATGTTTTTTGGTTAATTTATTTTTTCCCACTATTTAAAGTCGAGATATAATACACATGCCATAAAATTCACCTTTTAAAACAGTGTAATTCAGTGGTTTTTAGTATATTCACAGAGTTGTGCAACCATCACTGCTAATTCCAGAACATTTCTATCACCCTCCCCCTAAAAAATCCCTGTACCCACTGGCAGTCATTCCCCCATTGTTTTGCTCTGCATTTCTTTAAGTATGAGTGAGGCTGAATACCTTTTTCCATGTTTATTGGCTACTAGTATTTTTTGTATCCTATCTTTTCATAGCCTCTGCTTGCATGGTGATTACTTTGAGTCTGGGTATTTGAACCAGTGTCTAGTCTCTCAAGGAAGTTAACAGATTGCTGGAACTCCATGAACTTCAACTTTGCCCAAGTAGGGGCCTTAGTCAACCAAAGAGGACTGAGAAGCCCTTGTAAGTTTAAGTAACGGACTATTCCTGGAGCTGTCTGCTGCACTGCTGCTTAGCTCAACCAGCTGACCATTCCCTACTCCTTGATCATCCAGAGTTCTCTCAAGTTAGAGAGCAGTTACCACCTTTTCCCTTCCCCCACCTTTGTGCATAATATCAGGGATGGGTATCAAGGGAACTGGCCAGACTCAAAGCTAATTAACTCTTCGGGTAACAACTGTGGAAACACAAATTGAAGAGTTGTTTTATTATTGTTGTTGTTTTGGGGATAGGGTCTCACTATGTTGCCCAAACAGGTCTCGAACTCCTGGGCTCAAGGGATCCTCCCTCCTCAGTTTTCCCAGTAGCTGAGACTACAGACAGGTACCACTGTGCTGGGCTTTAATCAAAAAGTTTTGATCCTGTAGTTCTACTCTGACCCATTCATTGTACTTTAGAGAACCTTCCAGAAGAAAGAATTGCAATTATTTAAAAATGTTATATACACAAGAAGTTCATTTGCAATGTTGTTTAAACTAATGGAAAACTATAAGTAGCCTGTATGTCTAATAGTAAGGGAAATGATCAGTAAATCATCAGTATTTATTTACTGAGCTCTTTATGATTATGAATACAGAGACTAGGGGATAACACAGAACATGATAATGATAAATGATCTAATATTTTATGAAACAGGTTTATTTAAACTATTTACATCTATGTATATATATTTTAAGTTATACATTTAAAAATAAGAATGTGGCCGGGTGCGATGGCTCATGCCTATATTCCCAGCACTTTGGGAGGCCAAGGTGGGTGAATTACCTGAGGTCAGGAATTCGAGACCAATCTGGCCAACATGATAAAACCTTGTCTCTATTAAAACACAAAAATTAGCCAGGAGTGTTGGTGGGAGCACGTAATCCCAGCTACTTGGGAGGCTGAGGCAGGAGAATCACTTGAACCCGGGTGGCAGAGGTTGCAGTGAGCTGAGATCATACCACTGCATTCCAGCCAGGGTGACAGAGCCGGACTTCATCTCAAAAAACAACAACAACAACAAAAAAGAATGCTAATAGTAGTGTTGTTAAAGAGCAGGCAGTATTTCTCCATTTTTCCAAACTTTTTAAAAAATTGAGAAGTAATTCACATGCCACAAAATTAACCACTTTAAAGTGTACAATTCAGCATTTTTTTTACTATATTCACAGAGTTGTGGAACTATTAGCATCATTTAATTCCAGAACAGTTTCATCACCTCAAACAGAAAGCCTGTACCTATTAGCAGTAATTCCCCATTGTACTCTCCCAATCGCCCTTTGCAACCACTAATCTACTTTGTTTCCATGATTTTGCCTATCCTGAATATTTCATATGAATGGATTCCTATAACATGTGACCTTCTGTGTCTAGCTTCTTTCACTTAGCACAATGTTTTCAAGGTCCATCCATGCTGTAGCATATGTTTATACTTCATTTCTTTTTATGCCTGAATGATATTCCACTATACGGATATATCAAATTGTGTTTATCCATTCATCATTTAGTTGATGAGCTTTTGCGTTGTTTCACTTTTTGATTATTATAAATAATGGTGCTATGAACATTCATGTAAAAGTTTTTGTGTGGAGTTGTCCATTTTCTTAGGTATCTATTTAGGAGTAGAACTTCTGGGTCATATAATAACTCTATATTTAACTTTTTTAAGAACTACCCAACTGTTTTCCACAGTGGCTGCACGATTTTACATTTCCACCAGCAATGTATGAGACCTTCAATTTTTTCATATAATGCTTGTTATTATTGTCCATCTCTTTGACTACAGCCATCCTAGTGAGTATGAAAAGATGTCCAGGTAATTAAAAGGAGAGAGGAGACAGTCTTTTCAACAAATGATACTAGAAGAAATAGCCACATGAAGACATTTCCTTTAACCATTATCTTGCATCATATACAAAAACCATGTTCCTTTTCCACACTAGAAAAAAATCCTTGTAATTCTGTGTTAGGCAAAGATTTTTCAGAAAGGATACTAAAAGCATGAACCAAAAAAATTGGTAAAATGGACTTTATACCCATTTTAAGTGTCTGTTTTTCAAAACACACTATTAAGAAAAATGAGATACTAAGCCATTACTTACTATTACTAAGCTATTATTACTATTACTATTACTAAGCCAATACTTACTATTAAGAAAAATGAGATACTAGAAAAATTAGTGCAAAACACATCTGATAAAAGACTTGTATCCAGAATATATAAAGAATTTTTACAATTCAAGAATACAAATAACCCCATTTAAAAAAATGCTAAAAGGATTTAGACAGACACTTTACCAAAAAATAAATATGGATGGCAAGTTAAGTACGTAAAAAGATGGTCAACATCATTAGTCATTAGAGACATGCAAATTAGAACTAAAATGAAATACAACTACATACCTATTAATATGGCTAAAATTACAAAGATTGAATATGCCAAATGGTGGTAAAACTGCAGAGCAAGTAGAACACTCAAGCATTGCTGGTAGGAATGCAAAATGGTACAGTCTCCTTAGAAACAGTTCGGCAGTTTCTTAAGTTAAACATATGTTTACCATAGACCTATAACCCTACTCCTAGGTGTTTACTTAAGAGAAATAAAGACATATACATCCAAACACCTGTATGTGAATGTTTACAGCAGCTGTATTCGTAATTGCCAAAACTGGAAACAACCCAAATGACCATCAACTAGTGAATGGATAAACACATCATGGTGCACACGTACAATGGAATACTACTCTACAATAAACAGGAACAAACTATAGATACAGACAACACTGGTGAACTCAAAAGCATTCTAAATGATAGAGGCCATTCACTAAAAACTATACACCTTATGTCATACTATATGATGCTCTAAAATAGGCAAAACTAAAGGTCCAGAAACTATAACAGTGATTTCCAGGGCTTAGAGTTTGAGAAGAAGACAGACTATAAAGGCGCAGGAGGGAAATTTCTGAGGTGATGGAAATAGTGTTTATGTTGATTGTGGTAGTGGTTACGGAATCATATATATTTGCCAAAACTCTTTGAACTAAACACCCAAAAGGGTGACTTTTACATATGTACTCAATTAACTTGACCAAAAAAATTTTTTAAAAAGTACCTTGCAGGCCAGGCACAGTGGCTAACACCTGTAATCCCAGCACTTTGGGAGGACAAGGCAGGTGGATCACTTGAGGTCAGGAGTTCGAGACCAGCCTGGCCAACAGGGTCAAACACTGTCTCTACTAAAAATACAAAAATTACCCAGGCATGATGGCACGTGCCTGTAGTCCCAGCTACTTGGGAGGCTAAAGCAGGAGAATCACTTGAACCTGGGAGGCAGAGGTTGCCAGTGAGCTGAGATCTCACCACTGCACTCCAGTGCAGTGAGACTGTCTCAAAAAAAAAAAAAAAAAAGTGCCTTGCAACCCCAAATTCCAAAACATACAAAGAAAACTAAGAAAGACAGATAACAATATCAATGGTCAAAAGACCAATTTAGTCTGGTAAAATAAAAATGATAACACCATGTGAAAGACTTCAGATTTCTTATGTTTAGGATTGTCAAAGAGATGAAATGAGAATAACATCTATTTTTTAAAGGACAAGAATTGAAAAAAAAAAGAAGAAAAACAGCAGGGAGGTGTTAAACAAGAACGACCAGGTGGGAAAATAAACCAGTTTAAAGTCTTTGCCAGGCTTGGTGGCTCACGCCTGTAATCCCAACACTTTGGGAGGCTGAGGCAGGCAGATAGATGGCTTGAGCCCAGGAGTTTGAGACCAGCCTGGGCAACATGACAAAAACCTCACTTCTACCAAAAAAAAAAAAAAAATATATATATATATATACACACAAAAATTAGCCAGGCATGGTGGCACACACCTGTATTCCCAGCTACTCAGGAGACTGAAGTGGGAGGATCGCTTCAGCCCAGGAGGTCAAGGCTGCAGTGAGATGAGATCAAGTCACTGCACTCAGGCCTAGGCAACAGAGTGAGACTCTGTTTCAAAAAAAAAAAAAAGAAAGAAAAAAAAGTCTTAAAAATTTAGAAATACATAGTCACTGAAAGAAAAAACTCAATAGATGGTTCAGTAGCCAGCCTCTAAATGTCTTGCAATGATCCTCACCTTCTGGTAATCACACCCATGTGTAGTTGCTTCCTTCACAACATAGGGCTGACCTTTGCAACCAACAGGATATTGTGGAAATGATGAAGTATGACTTCTGAGAGTAGGTCATAAAACGCACTGCATCTTCCACCTTGCATTCTCTTGGATGACTTGCTCTGGGGGAAGCCAGCCACCATGTTGTGAGAACCCTCAAGCAGTCTTGTGGAGACATCCACACACTTAGGGACTGAGGCTTCCTACCAACAGCCAATACCCATTTGCCAACAACCATTTTGGTGAACCATTGAAAGTGAACCCTCCAGCTCCAGTCAAGCCTTCAGATTACTATATCCCAGGCCAACATTTTGACTGCAACCTCATCAGAAACATAAGCTAAGTTGCTTCCAAATTTCTAATCCATAAAAACTGTGCAAGATATTAAATATTTACAGTTGTTTTAAGCCATGAAATTTTGGAGTCATTTGTTAATACAGCAATAGATAACTAATACAGATGAAGTAAACTATACTCTGAACCCAGTAGGAGAGCTCATAACATGAAAAATGGTACAAAGAATTCATGTATCATTTAATACATATAAGTGTGAAAAATATAAATTACCAGATTTAAGAGACATGCAGAGACTTCAAAGTAATGGGAAGGAGCAGAAGAAAACAAGTGAGTAAATAGGAATAGCACAATTATGCTGAAAGATAAAAGTACACTCCCTGTATAATGCAGAATAATTGCCTAAGGCCTATATGTTTTATTTTAAAAAATGAAACGAAAGCTCAAGATAATAATACAAAGGAAGATGAAGAAATATTCAATGGGTAGTTGAATAATGTGAAGATCACTGTTCAGAAGACAGAAAATGATATTGTGTTAACTTTACGTTCTGCAAGGACAATTTATATTATGTATGTGTGTTATAATTTAAAGTGTAGGCACAATTGTAGATACGGAAGAAGGAGGGCAAAACTTACTGTTTACCCTTAAAATTTTAAGACACACAGGTAATATAAATAATTATCTGCCCCACCCTACACCAGTCTGCCCGGTATCTATCAATGCTGCAGATACTGGGAATACATTTAGAGATCATCTTCTGCAGAGGTAGGTCCACCTTCTTGAAGTACAGACAGACCTGCATGGTGCACTACACGTGAAACTTAAAAGATAAAAACAATTCAATTTCTCAATAGACAGAAACAAGTTTATGCTAGACAACCAGAAGGTGATCCAGTAACTCCTATCCCATGTGCTCTTTTTCCATGGGATGTCCTCCATCAAGAGATAAAAGATATCTCCCCTTCCCTTAAAACTGGGCCACCCTGTGATGGGCTTTGGTTGTTAGAATGCTTTGTACCTTTTGAGACTGGGCCTGAAGAGATTTGCAGCTTCCACTTGCTCTTTCTTGGAGCCCTGAATCACCATGGACAAAGATCTGGCTACCTTGGGAGCGGTTTAGTAGGGTGGCTCAGATAGTTTCCAGTTGTTTCACCACTCCCAGCTGAGGCATCAGATATGTGAGTGAAATCAAGGTGTGGCGGCGTGCACCTGTAATCCCAACTACTTGGAAGCACCTGTAATCCCAACTACTAGGAGGGCTGAGATGGGAGGCCAGGAGACCTAGACATCCAAGTGAAATCATCTTGGATATCCAGACCCAGCTGTCCGAGCACCCGCAGTGAGTCCACCCTCCCGCTGATTTGCCAACTGAATGCAGTCACATGAGTGATCCCATTCAATGCCAAACAGAGTAAAAGAACCACCAACAGAATCATGAACAAATAAAATGATTGTTAATTGAAGCCACTAAGGTTTTTTTGTTTTGTTTTGTTTTGTTTGTTTTTTAACACGGAGTTTTGCTCTTGTTGCCCAGGCTAGAGTGCAATGGCGCGATCTCGGCTCACTGCAACCTCCACCTCTCGGGCTCAAGCGATTCTTCTGCCTCAGCCTCCCAAGTAGCTGGGATTACAGGTACTTGCCACCATGCCTGGCTAATTTTTTGTATTTTTAGTAGAGACAGGGTTTTACCATGTTGGCCAGGCTGGTCTCAAACTCCTGGCTTCAGGTGATCCACCCGCCTCAGCCTCCCAAAGTGCTGGGATTATGGGCGTGAGCCACTGCACCCAGCCCACTAAGGTTTTCTCTAATGGACAAAAATTGTATATATTTATTGTGTACAACACGATGTTTTTAAATATGTATACATCGTGGAATGGCTAAATAAATAAAGCTGCTAAGTTTTGAGGTAGTTTTTTATGCAGCAATAGATAACTAAACCCCAAGGTTAGCCTGTTATGTGTAGATCTGTAAAGATAATCCTCTGACTATTCCTGTGATCATCTATCTGGTCATCATTCCACTGGAAGCCACTCTCATTTTGACATGCAGCTTCTAGGAACATCTTCTCTTAGCTCTCAGTCCTTGGATGTGAAATGGAGAAATTCAGTGTCTCAGCTTCAAGAATTATACTCATAAAAAGTACAGAGCTTTTCCTAACTTTCCATTCCACAAACTGTATAAACATATACCAAAAATAAATGTATTACACAGATTTGCTTTGTTTTGAGGCAAAAAAAATGCCCATTTAAATTGTTAAGATAGGCTGGGCACAGTGACTCATGCCTGTAATCCCAGCACTTTGGGAGACAGAGGCGGGCAGATCACTTGAGGTCAGGAGTTCGAGACCAACCTGGCCAACATGGCAAAATCCCATCTCTATCAAAAATACAAAAATTAGCTGGCATGGTGGCACACACCTATAGTCCCAGCTACTCGGGAGGCTGAGGCATAAGAATCACTTGAACCCAGGAGGTGGAGATTGCAGTGAGCCGAGATCATGCCACTGCACTCCAGCCTGGGCAATACAGCGAGACTCTATCTCAAAAAAAAAAAATCACTAAGATACATTCCAGATTAAATAGATGATGAAGTATTAATGGCACAATGATAAGTTAACCTTAGAAGAAAGATTTTTCTGAACAAAGAATGTGTATTTTTTTCTTTTCATGAAAATGCATCTAATATTACAAATTAAAAGTCTGCTGCTGTTGCAAAGCTCAAGGAGTTGTTGAGGGCTGAATTACTCTCCCAGACGAAAAATCTTATTCAGTTGTAATAATCATCCTACCCCAAGTGAGATTTCCAACCCATCCCCACACAACCTTAGGCTTTCAAAGTAGGTCGTTTTGTGATAATGTTGGAAAAACCACTAGTTCTTTCTCTAGGACAAGGTGGGACATCTGAAGTCTTTCTGGTTGCCTGCCATTTTTCCATTCTATGGTTTCTAATGGATTTACACAACATTTAGCATCTTCCATTGGCCATCAAAGATACATAATTACCTAAATTTTAAGAGCTTCATGAAAGTTTAAACTGAAGGTGCTGGTTTGTGTTCCAGAAAATGGCTAGTTTCTAAAGTGTTATCTAAAGAAAAATCAATCCCAGCTATTGTAAGACTTTCAGCAGTTCCTGGTTTTGATACTCTGCTCTCCACTGCTCTTGATTTCCTAACCTTTCCTTCACCAAATCCCCCACCACTACACTATCCTATACAGAGATTTTTTGTTGTTTTTAATTATCCCCAACATTTCCTTGCCACATTCCAGTTTCAAGTTCTATTCTGTTATAAAGTATTTGTGCGGGCCTTTTTTATTATTATTATTATTTTATTTTTATTTATTTTTTAGCCCAGGCATCATTATAGCACTGCAGCCCCCGGAACTTCTGGGCTCAGGCGATCCTCTTGCCTCAGCCTCCTGAGTAGCTGGGGCTACAGGTGTGCACACCACACCTGGCTAATTTTGATTTCTTTATTTTAATTTTTTTGAGATGGAGTCTCACTCTGTTGCCCAGGCTAGAGTGCAGTGGCATGATCTCGGCTGGCTCACTGCAACCTCCATCTCCCAGGTTCAAGCAATTCCCCCGCCTCAGCCTCCTGAGTAGCTGGGACTACTGGCGTGTGCCACTGTGCCCAACTAATTTTTGTATTTTTAGTAGAGATGGGGTTTCACCATGTTGTCCAGGCTGGTCTAGAACTCCTGACCTCAAGTGATCTGCCCACCTCAGCCTCCCAAAGTGCTGGGATTACAGGCATGAGCCACCACGCCTGGCCTATTTTTTAATTTTTTGGTAGAGATGCGGGGCGGGGGGGGTGTCTTACTATGTTGCCCAAGCTGGTCTTGAACTCTTGGCCTCAAGCAATCCTCCCACCTCGGCCTTCCAAAGCACTGGGATTATAGACATGAGCCACTGTGGCAGCCAATGCTGGCCATTAAAAAAAAAAAAAAGTTAAGGAGTTAAGAGTTTTAAGTGGTTACACTTAAAGAACAGAAATTCAGTGTATAAAAATCAACATCTGGCCGGGCGCAGCGGCTCACGCCTGTAATCCCAGCACTTTGGGAGGCCGAGGCAGGCAGATCACAAGGTCAAGAGATCGAGACCATCCTGGCCAACATGGTGAAACCTCATCTCTACTAAAAATACAAAAAAATTAGCTGGATGTGGTGGTGCACACCTGTAGTCCCAGCTACTCAGGAGGCTGAGGCAGGAGACTCGCTTGAACCGGGGAGGTGGAGGTTGCAGTGAGCCGAGATCTCACCACTGCACTCCAGCCTGGCAACAGAGCAAGACTCCGTCTCAATAAATAAATAAATAAATAACATAAAATGTCAACTAATTCCAAAAGGTTTATTAATAAAAGTAAATGTACTCTTTTAGCCAATTCTTTTAATATTTGCCTTCAAATTTTAAGTAACATGCTTCTGTTTCTTTTGACTTTTTCAGTTTAGTGATTTCTTATTCACTCATTTAATGAAAAATGAGGATTTAGCTCTCTGTTCTCCTTGCCATCCATCCAAACAAATACACTTCCTATCTCCCATTCTCCCAATATGTTTATATCTTACCTTTGGTTAAATCATTATTCAGAAATAGTATTATTGTAACTATGTGTGATATTCAGAGCTGAACAATGTAAAACCATGTAAATTACGTTTACTTTTTTCCTTTCCTGTCTTTTTTTTCCTAGAGTTAAATGTCTTTTATTCAGCTTCTCATGAATGAATCAATAATTCAACTCCAAATTCCCACCACTGTGTAAATTGTCTCTCAAAATGTTTGTTCACGTCTGGTTTTCTACCAATTTCATCTTTTTAAGCCACTCCCAGAACTGACCTATGCCAGGCTCAATTGGTTCCCCTCTCTGCCTGGGCACAGCTGACTTCTTGGGGAGACCCCTCAACTTTCTCCCATTTAGAATCTCTTGTTTCCTATATCCCATGCCTTCCTCCTTCTTGGTTTTCTTCCTCCTTTTAATAAAGCACTCCTTCTGGAGAGTCCTCAGAGAAGTTACATAGGACCTTGAATGTCTTCAAAATATCTTTATTCTACCTTCAGATAAAATTCATAATTGGCCTCGGTGCAGAATTCTGGGTTTGATATAATTTTCCTTCAGAATTTTGAAGACATTGTTTCATTATCCTCTAATTTCTAGTGGTGCTTTTGAAAGGTCTGAAGCCATTTCAATTCCTGATGCTTTGTATGTGAACTGTTTTTTCCTCTGAAAGCTTGCAGAATCTTTTCTTTGATCTCTATATTCTAAACGTTCATTATGATGTAACTTGAGGTGGAAATTATGTTAATCTGTTATGGTAGGTTCTTGGTAGACACGTTCAACTTGGAATCTTGTATGCTTTAATTCTAGGAAACTTTCTTGTATTGTTTCATTTATTTTCTTCCCTCCAGTCTTCCTGTTACTTGGATCTTGGACATATTGAACTGGACCTCTAAATTTCTCATCTTTTCTCTCCTGTTTTCCATCTCTTTAATGTTTTGCTTTACATCCCAGGAACTTTCCCTTAGTTTATATTTCAACCCTGCTCTTAGGTTTGCCATTTTTTCTACCATGTTTTTGGTTTTCTAAGAGCCCTTATTTATTCTCTGAATATTCCCTGTGTCATGGATGCACTATCCTTTCCTTTCTCTCTGAGAATATTAAATGATAGAGTTTTGCTCATTTTGTTTTGCTTACTTTTCCCCACATAGGCAATGCTGGTTTTTTCTGATTGTGCCCTGTCTTTCATGTTAGAGGCTTTCTTCAGATGTCTGGTCACCCATGATGTGATACGTAGGTTTAAGGGTGAAGGACTAAAAAGCTGACTAGAAACTTTGGCACATATTTGGGGTTTGTTAACCAGAAAACCTAACCTTGGGTGTTCTGGCTGGGCTCCCTGTTGGGGAACTACTGATGTCAGCGTCACTATTTCTTTCCTCCTGGACTCATGGAGTCTCTAGAGACTTCTATCTCCTCCTGTAGAATAAAGGGTGGCTGCTAGCATTTTAGGAGCCAAGTGGGAGAAAGGAGGTTGGGGGTGAAGGGCCAGCTTACCATTAAATATGCATACAGTCAATTAGTCCCCCTATTTTTAGTGTAGCAGAGTTCTGGATAGCATAGCCTAGAATAAGGCTTGGAGAATAAGGCTTGAGCTCCTCCTTCTAAGGGCCAAATGCCCTGAAGAGCCCTGTAAAGACCTAGAGGCGGAGTGACATGAAAGACTGAAAACAGTAGGTATTAATGTAAAATCTGTGGCCCTTAGAGTCAACTAATTCCTTGAAACCTTCCCTCTTAAACCCATCTGCCAAATGTCTAGCAACTAAGCGTTTACTTCCTGCTAAAAAATTGAAAAGTTATTCTCTTACAAAATTGAATAAATGGATTGGAGTGCACTAGTCCAACAGCTATGGCATCTATGAGCTCACTGCCCAGCAGATACTCTCCCACCCTCTCACGCTAAAGAAAAGATTGACTGCTAACCAGCAACTGACCATTTATACATAATTGTCAGTTTACTTTGCAGGTGTCCTATTCTTAAATATAAATAGACCACTAAAAATCATCAGACATTTCAGAAAAGTTTGCAACCTGAAAAGTACTTACAAACATAAAAACAGGAAAATAATCCTAGAAGAAAGAAAGATAATTCAGGGAACAGAAGATAACTTTTTAAAAATTCAAATTAGTGTTTAGGAACCAGGAACTTTCAAATACATTATTTCACAGCTATGCTATGAGACAGGAATTGTTATTCCCATTACAGAGATTAGGAAATTGATGTTCAGAGTGAATATGCCTTGTTCATGGCTGGGATTTCAGTCTTCATGTTCTGATTCCCTAATGCCCTTTTAGTTGAACCACAGGTGCTATAGAATGTATATGCCAGACGCACACAGTGTATAGTTATACAGAACTATATGAAAATCAGAGTCCCAAATACAAAAAAAAAGACACAAAAATCTTAGCTGAAAAGCATTTGTCTTGATTTTTGTCCTTTTCTATTTGTTCAGCCTAGGAATCTTTTATCTGTAACTTAAAAGCATAACATTCATAATAGGAACAATGCTAAGTTACATGTTATCAGGGAACTTATCACAGAAAGAAACAAAGGGATAGAAATATAACCAAGAGAGGCTAAATTTGAAATCTGAGGGCCGGGCGCGGTGGCTCACGCCTGTAATCTCAGCACTTTGGGAGGCCAAGGCGGGTGGATCACAAGGTCAGGAGTTCGAGACCAGCTTGGCCAAGATAGTGAAACCCTATCTCTACTAAAAATACAACAATGGTTGAGGCAGGCATAATGAATACACATAACAGAAACTCAATGTTTGCTGAACAAAATGAATAAATGAATGAATGAATGAAAAGATTTTAACTCCAAAAAATTATGTTGTGAGGATAAACTTTGATAAAGGGTAATCACTACATTTTCACAATCTATATTACAGATTATAAATTCTGAACACTTCACATTGCATTAATGTAAATATACATTAGGTATATCCAATAAAACTTAGATTATTTTAAAACCAGTTTAAATATAAGAGTAGTCGGAAAGGTAATGCTGGCCAGGCGCGGTGGCTCATGCCTGTAATCCCAGCACTTTGGGAGCCCGAGGTGGGCAGATCACAAGGTCAGGAGTTCAAGACCAGCCTGGCCAACATAGTGAAACCCCATCTCTACTAAAAATACAAAAAAATTAGTCAGGCATGGTGATGCATGCCTGTAGTCCCAGCTACTTGGGAGGCTGAGGCAGGAGAATTGCTTGAACCCGGGAGGTGGAGGTTGCAGTGAGTAGAGATCGTACCACTGCACTCCAGCTTGGGCAGCAGAGTGAGACTTCATCTCAAAAAAAAGAAAAAAGAAAAGAAGAAAGGTAATGCTTTGCTTTTGAGTGATTATTTGTTTCTATTAATATAATCATTCAAGCTGGACAATAACTTTGCAAAATACTCAAAAAAGCAATGCAGACAATATTCATGTAAGTTTTTACTTTCACAACATAGACTATAATGTAAACCTTGGGTCAATTCCATAGCCAATCTATATTAAGTCAGTAAAAGAAACCTGAAATGGCCGAGTACAGTGGCTCATGCCTGTAATCCCAGCACTTTGGGAGGCCGAGGTGGGCAGATCAGTTAAGGTTAGGAGTTTGAGACCAGCCTGGCCAACATGGTGAAACCCCATCTCTACTAAAAATACAAAAATTAGCTGGGCATGGTGGTGCACACCTGTAATCCCAGCTACTCAGGAGGCCGAGGCAGGAGGATCACTTGAACCCAGGGGGCAGAAGGCACCACTGCACTTCAGCCTGGGCAACAAAGCAAAACTCCATCTCAAAAAAAAAAAAAAAAAAAAAAGAAAAACAAACCTGAAATGATCTATGGTCCCATATCAGGCTTTAGACAAAAATAAGTATTTTATGAACAGGCCAATTATGTAATAACAAAATGAAGCAGCAAATTCTAAGTGCTTAATTTACTGCTACAGAAGTACCCTCTGTAGCCAAAGTGAACTTAGCAGCAAGTGGCAGAGGGAAATTTGCCACTGACCCTGTATACTTATAGAGCCTCTCATTGTTAAAGGGATTGTATACAAATAAATTTGTTTAATGGATTGGTTAATTTAGGTGGAATCCTTTAGGACCTTCACACCCACTGATGTGGACAGCAGTTCCCTGCCACGTGTCTCTCTTCCTGACTTTTCCCCCACAGACCCCATGAAAGATTCTACCACCAAACATTATTTGATGTTGTTATAATAAATAATATCTTCAACCAGTAACCAAAGATGTGACATTTAAATTAGCCTATACGGTCCCATTGTTAGTATATGTAGAATTTCCATTAGACACTGTGAAACATTAGGCAAGCCAGTAGAGTAACTGAGGGAATGTATAATTTAAATAGGTTAATCATGATATTGTACTGGATTGTTGGGTAAAAGCATATACTATGCTGTCCAAGGACTCCTTATTCCTATGAGGCAATCCAAGTCTGCTTCAAGGTGATCACATTCACAAAAGAAATGCCAAGTGGCAGGAAATTCCAGATGGCAATGCCACATCAGGTAGAGGTAGCATGAGGTTATGCGAGCAATGCTGATGTCCAAAGGGAAAATTCTTCATATTTTTCTCCCTTTCCTTTTCACTGAAAATCTAACTCATAGGAAATAACATTTCACTTCAACTGACAAAGAAACTTTCCTTTTTCCCTCCCTGACTCAGAAACTAACTAGTAATATTGTAAAGTAGGAAAACTACTTAAATCTCAGCTACCCTGAAGAGTTTATATTTGGCATACTAGGGATATTTCCAACACCATTCCTTAAATTCCTCTAAAGACCTCTCCCACTTACAGCAGCACTTGCCCAAGACTTCAATAAGGCCTTTTTCTTCACAAGCTTCAATATTCTAAGTTACTTGGAAACTGTGATGAAAAAAAATAGGTGCAAAACAACTTTTCTAAAAGATCCCATGTATTCTCCAACTTCATCTCCAAAAATATAGGGCATATATAATTGAAATTCATCTCTAATTATAAAAACACCTAGATCATCTCACATATTTTTCCTTTAAAAATTCAGAAATACATCTGCTATCAATATGTAATTATGTTTAAGGCCAGGCACGGTGGCTCACGCCTGTAATCCCAGCACTTTGGGAGGCTGAGATGGGTGGATCACTTGAGGTCAGGAGTTCAAGACCAACCTGGCCAACATGGTGAAACCCCGTCTCTACCCAAAATACAAAATTAGCCAGATGTGGTGGCCCATGACTGTAATGCCAGCTACTTGGGAGGCTGAGGTGGGAGAATCACTTGAATCCAGGAGGTGGAGGTTGCAGTGAGCCAAGATTGTGCAACTGCACTCCAGCCTGGGCAACAGAGTGGGACCCCGTCTCACACACACACACACACACACACACACACACACACAAACACACACAAATGTAATTACATTTAGGTCACCTCCCCTGTTCACTTAACCAGTGTGTCCATTCAGAAAGACACAGGAAAAAAAGCTGGGCACAGCAGCTCACGCCTGTAATCCCAGCACTTTGGGAGGCTGAGGCGGGCGGATCACAAGGTCAGGAGTTTGAGACCATCCTGGCCAATATGGTGAAACACTGTCTCTACTAAAAATAAAAAAATTAGCCAGGCGTGGTGGTATGTGCCTGTAGTCCCAGCTACTCATTAGGCTGAGGCAGAAGAATCGCTTGAACCTGGGAGGCAGAGGTTGCAGTGAGCTGAGATGGCGCCACTGCACTCCATTCTGGGCAGCAGAGCAAGACTCTGTCTCAAAAAACAAACAAACAAACAAACAAACAAAACCCAGAAAGACACAGGAAAATAATAATGAATTACTTCTATGTGCCAGACGCTCTATTAGCTGCATCACAAGTCTGAAAGATCTACGGTCTAACGGCAGCTCTGCTTTTTGTTAGCTGTGTGATATTGGGCATGCTACTCAACTACTCTCAGCCTTAATGTTAATTCTCTAGATTGAGGATTATAACAATCACCTCATAGGGTTACTGTGGGGTTTAAACTAGTTGATGGTTGCAGTAAAGACTTAGGAACCATATTTGGCCCCTAGAGTCAGCTTCCTATAGCCATAACTAATAAAATGGAACTAAGAACTAGAACTGTTGCAGGAAAGAGAAGTTGGCCACAATTCCGGGCAAGGAGCTAAAGAACCAAATTAGTATTCTCTCAAGAATCTTCACCCTTGGGCCTGCATCCATTTAGGGGGAAGGTATAGAGCACTATTAGGGAGAAGCCCTGGGGCTGACTGGTGCTAACACAAAACCAAAGAGGTGGATAGGACCAGACCAGTCTCTGGAATGCAATATTTGACTCGAGTTGGCACTTAGAAGCAATGCCATAGGGTTTGCTTTGAAAAATACATGATGTTAGGTAAATCGTTATTACTACATACATACATATACACACAGGTAGCTGCCCCAAGCAGAAGTGGATTTTTATGTTGCATGGCTGAATAGAGGACAGAATGGATGAGTGGATAGATATATCAGAGAAGGCAAGGAAGGTGAAAATTAGAAAGGCCATATAGGCTGATAGCTAAGCCTTCAGGCTTAAAAAGACAGAATGCCTGGGTTTGAATCTTGGCTCCACTACTCACTTTTTAGTGTGAACTCAGTCAAGTTAAATAACTTTTCTATGCCTAAGTTTCCTCTTCTGTAAATGTGGATAATATTAGTAACTACCGCATAGGATACTTATAAGGATTTAAAAGTTTATATATTTAAAGCACTTAGAAGATTTCTTGGCATAGTAAGCATCAGTTTCCTAATCTATAAAATGAGCACAATAAAATGTATTACTTCACAAGTTGTTATAAGAATTAAATAAATCATACCATACCTATAGAGAGTTTATCCTATACATAATAAATCAATAAATATTAGATATTTTCATTAAAACATGGATGGAGACCAAAAGAAATTTTTAAATCTGAGAAAAATATTCATAATGGAATATAACAGAAAATATTGTGAAAATCCTTATTCATATTTTTGTGTTGAATATATTTATTGGGAAGCCATGAGTAACTTGGCACATTTATCTACTTTCCAATGTGTAAAACACATCCGAATAATTCCATCTCTTAGATCTGCCAAAGAATTTATGTCACAGATACGAAATACAGACCAAAAAAAAAAGAAGAAAATTAAAGAAAAAGAAACCACAACTAGAAGAGCAATTCTGAAATAATATTCCTATCAATGTTCATTCACTGACAAAGAAAACATTTAACCTGATAGCATAAAAATTAATAATAAAAAAGCTATTTTACTTATAGAGAAATTACTGGAGATAACACTTTTATTATTTTTAAAATGGGCACTCATTGAGAAACTTGCTGCAACATGCTTTCGAAAGAACAGAACAAATGTTGCCATAAAATTTAGAATTTAAAGGTCAACTAATTGCAACCCAAATAAGCTAATACCTTCTATTTAGTTCATAAGGAAGCCAAACGAGTACAGAAGTCAAGAAAAGCAGGAAAATTTTGAGAGGGATCCTGTGGTCAACAGTGTCAACTGCTGAGAGGCTTAGGCAACAAATGGGAAGTGTCCATGAGGTTTAGTAATAAGGACATAACTGGTGGATCTTGACAAAAATCACTGTATGGGGCAGTTGGGGTTGTTGGAAAATACCGGATAAATCATAGTACAACATGGAAAATGATTTTCATTGAGAGAAGAGCAAAAGATAAAAGATGAGTCACTAAGTTACGTTAGAAAAAACTTCTCCAACTTGGAGATACTCAAACTGGGATTTTATAAGCTATAATTTTTATAATTTTGATGTAATATCAATAAATAAAGCACATTGAAGTTCAGGATTGATTGACTGATTGATTACTGAGTCATCCTTGACCCAAAGTGAGTAAGGATAACTTTAGTCTTCCACCTAAAAGATGTTAAAGCCCAAAAGTTTGAGATGATATATATGCAAGTTTAGACTGAATGATGTTTTGCTGAATGTTATTATAATAATTCTGTACTAAGAGATTCTTGGCTAGCAATGAAAGGAAGATTTAATACCTTTTTTGGAGATATGATACATGTACCAATCTCCATCTCAAAAGGATTATGCAGATTAGTGTTTCAGAAACCACCTGTAAGTTCTTCTGATCAGTTCTGAATAACCACTAATATCATTCATCCATTCATCCAGACAGTGCTGTCCAATAGAAATATAATACGAGCCACAGGTGTGATTTTAAATTTTCTAATACACACATTTAAAAAGTAAAAAGAAGTGGGCATAATTAATTTTAATATTGCCTATTTAACCCAATATCCACAATATCATTTCAACATATAATCAATATAAAAATTATTGCTGAGATATTTTACATTCTTTCTTTCGTGCTAAAACTTTGAAATCCTGTATTTATTTTACTTTTACAACACACCTCAATTTGAACTAGCCTTATTTGAAGTGTTGAACATCCACATGTGGCTAGTGGCTACTGTATTGGGACAGCACAGGTCTAGAATTCAAGTTCCCTGGAAATAGGAATATGGGTTGTCTTGTTCATATATGTAACTGTAGTATTAAGAACGGTGTCTAACACATAATTAGCCCTCAAAGAATATTTGTTGAATGAATAAATGAACAAATCTATTGGTTTTATACACATACTTGCAAAAAATTCCTGTAATATAAATGAAATTCTAATTACATGATTAGAAAAGCATATAATTATTTTAAACTCAATTCTAGCCCAGGCGAGAATTTAGCAATATATACTTAGTCAACACAGATTCCTAAGTAGATACAGCTTTCAAATACGGTATAAACACATTTTACTATCAATAGATAATTTTTTTCTATAATCCCTTCAATATGATTTTTGTAAACATTTAGTAGATCAAAGCTGTCATACTCCTCTAATAAAATCAAATAAATTATAGCTTTCTCTCTGGAATGAATGAACTCTACATTCACCAAACATACACGGTTCTCACATATGCCACTAGCATTTGCAAATAAATATTTTTTGTCTTAAAGTCCAATCTACCCTAACACTGGCAAAAGAATATGCCAAATATAGCTTCAAATACTTGACAAAAATTAAATCAAACCCCCAAAGTACTGAGATTATTTAATATAAATGAAGCAGGCCCTAAATAGCTGACATTTAATAACAAAGCTTAGGGAGAAAGCTTACCTTCTCTGCTAAAAGCTCTCGTATCTTGCTTGCTTGAACTCTAAATTTCATGAGCTGGGACTCCAGAGCTACACATCGTTCCTTCCAATCTACTGGTCCCTCTGGCTCAGAAAGCTCTGCCATATTCTAAAAAAATTAAATAAATAAACAAAAAATAAAAAAGTAAAACATTCAAATGGTACAACACAATTAATATTCAGGATAATTTGTTAAATTACCCAATGTACACATTATAATCACTGTCTAGTGAGATCCATGTACAAATTTTAAATTCTAAGACAAATTCCAGAACTGGTGAGAACTTATGGAAAGAACTTAATGGGAAATAGGAGACTAAGGCTGGAGCCCAACTGTGCTACTTAACCTTTCTATGTCTCAGTTTAGCCAATCCAGAAAAGGGGGCATGTTGACAACAAACCATTATTCCTTGTGGGTATGTAGTGAGGGACAAATGAAATACTGCTATTTCTAGTAGAACAGACAGTATAACAACACCACACAAACACAGAGTGTTATTATTTTAGCTGTGCCCAACAGATAAGATTGTTTGAATCTATCAGCTCATAATTTTACCATATTCTGAAATTTAAGGAAGTATTACAGTTTGATTCAATTGCTACAATTCACGGTTTGGATTTTTACTATAATGATTCCTTATCATCACTCTCAATTTGGCCAGGTCCAGGTTAAGTCTTTCAAGCCAGAGGTCCTTTGGCGTATTTAAGGGTAAGTTGTTGTGATCCTGACAAGTTTGCAAAATTTTTATTTGGTGTAAGAGAAGGCACATATACATGCAATTTGGAGTTAGCCATATGAAGTAAATCTGGAATTAGTGTTTTCCATATTAACTTTCCTTTGGGAGGATATTAATTGCAGGGAGAAGCACTGTAAGGGGGAGGACAAGATGCAAGGGAATTGGTTTTGAAATTCTGAAGTGTTACTTGATTTTGGAAGCATGATGGTTTCTGGCTCTGAGATACATAAAAGTAGTTTTAAATATTTGGTAATATTTTATCAGGCTATTTTTAATAAGCAGCCTAATAATGTATTTCTGAGTTCCCCTTGCTATGAACTACCCTGCTATGAAATTTACATTAGGAATGGAAAGCCTCAGTTATGAAGAACGGTGACAGCAAAACTCTCAGAGCCCTGGAATGGAACTGCAGTTGAAGTATACTATTCTATTCTTTTGTTTTCTAAAAATATAACCACATTGATTTTCCCAGTATTTAGCGTAATATAGAACCCTCCCTAATCCTACACCAGTTTTTAAAAACTTTATGCTGCTAAAAACCCACTAAAAGATTATTTTCCTAGCATGAAGATTGTTTTGTACTTAAATCAATTTTCACATTAATACTGACAATATTCAGTACGTTAGAAATAAATATAAGCAGAATCGTTCTTAAAAGACTACAACATTTATTAAGTGCACCCCAGCCTCTTAAAGCCTTCAGATGTCCCCAGATTCTAGCCTTAATTTAAAGGAAACATATTACTGTAGAGCTGGAAGTCATTTTATTTTCATTTCTTTGTTTTCATAGAATCCTTGCCCCATTGTTTTCTGAGGTTTTTCCTAAGGAGATTAACCTTGTTAATAACCTTTTCCATTACCCATATTAGCATTTATGATTAATGATTCACATTGGCATTTACTAGCAATGATTTAGGAGTAGACAATGCAGTTTGTCGATCACAAACACGTTCACAGTTCTGGGGCTGCTTCATTTTTCTCCTTATGAGCTTTAGAGCGAACAGGGAAAGAAAATATGGATGCAATACTAGAAAATAAAAAGTAGTCCTGAAAGGGGCATCTTTACGTCTTGAACTACCATATCATTCCGCAGAAATGTAGGGATACTCTTCTAGCTTAAGGAATAAGAGGAGTCTATTTACCTATTTGTTAATAGGTTAATACTGGTTAATTTTTGCTCTACATGTAAAATAACTTGCTTATGTCCTACAGTAAAATGTCCACAGTTTTAAAAATAACATGAAGAGTGGATATTTTTCAACAAATTGAAATCAATCAATGTAATGCACCATGTGAATAGAATAAAGAACAAAAACCGTATGATCATTTCAATAGACACAGAAAAATCATTCAACAAAATCCAACACCACTTCATGATAAAAATATTCAACAAACTACAAATAGACAGGAAATTCCTCATCCTGATAGAGGACGTTTACTAAAGCCCACAGCTAACATCATACTTACTGATAAATGACTGACAGTTTTCTCCCTGAAATCAGGAACAAGACAAAGATGTCTTTTCTCACCACTTCTATTCAACATTGTAATAGAGATAATAGCCAGGGCAAGACAATAAAATAAAAAACCATCTAGATTGGACAGCAAGAAATAAAACTATCTCTACTTACAGATGACATGATCATGTGCATAGAAAATTCTAAGGAATCCACAAAAAAATACTAAACTATAGAGTTTAGCAAGGTTTCAGGAAATCAGATCAACATACAAAAGTCAGTTGTTTTTCTATACACTAGCAAGGAAAAATCCAAAAATGAAAATAAGAAAATATTCCATTTACAATAGCATCAAAACTAATAAAATATTTAGGAATGAATTTAACAAAAGAAGTGCAAAATGTGTACACTGAAAACTACAAAACATCACTGAAAGAAATTTAAAAATACCTAAATAAATGGAAGAAATTGTATATTCATGGATTAGAAGACTTAATATTGTGAAGATGGCAATACTTGCAAATGGCTATATACACACAATGCAATCTCTGTCAAAGTTGCAACTGCATTTTTTGCAGAAATTGACAAGTTGATCAAACTTTGCCTGGAAATTCAAGGGCTGAAGAATAGACAGAACAAAATTGAAAAGTTGGAGGACTCACATGTTACTATTTCTAAACTTACTACAAAGCTATACAGTAGCTTGATTACACAGTGTGGTACTTGCATAAAGATAGATATATAGATAAACAGAATAAAGTTAAGTCCAGAATTAAAGCCTCACATTGATTTTTGGCAAGAGTGATAAGATCATTCAATGGGGGAAAGAATAGTCTTTTCAACAGATGATGCTGGGACAACTGGATATCCATATGTAAAAGAATGAATGTGGACCCATACCTCATACCACATATACACAGTAACACAAAATGGATCACAAACTTACAGGTACCAGCCAAAGCTCTAAACCAGGGGTGTCCAATCTTTTGACTTCCTTGGGCCACGTTAGAAGAAGAATTGTCTTGAGCCACACATAAAATACACTAACACTAAAGGTAGCTGATGAGCAAAAAAAAAAAAAAATTGCAAAACAAATCTCATAATGCTTTAAGAAAGTTTACAAATTTGTTTTGGGCCACATTCAAAGCCATCCTGGGCTGCCTGTGGCCTGCAGGCCACAGGTTGGACAAGCTTGCTCTAAACTCTTAGAAGAAAAGAGGTATAAATCTTCATGACCTTGGATTAGGCAACAGATTCTTAGATATGACACCTAAAGCACAAGGAATCGAAGAAAAAATAGATAAATTGGACTTCATAAAAATTTTAAAATTTTTGTCCTTCAAAGGACACTATCAAGAAAGTGCAAAGATAACCCACAGAATGGGAAAAATAGTTGCAAATCATGTATCTCAGGGATTTGTGTCTAGAATATATAAAGGACTCTTAGGACTCAACGATAAAAAAAGATAACCCAATTAAACAATGGGCAAAGGCCTGGACGTGGTGGCTCATGCTTATAATCCCAGCACTCTGGGAGGCCGAGGCGGTTAGACTGCCTGAGCTCATGAGTTTGAGACCAGCCTGGGCAATGTGGCAAAACCCTGTCTTTATTAAAAAAAAAAAAAAAAAAAAAAATTAGCCAGTCATGGTGGTGCACGCCTGTAGTCCCAGCTACTTGGGGGTTGAGGCAGGAAGATCACTTGAGCCCAGGAGGTCGAAGCTGCAGTGAACCATGTTCACACCACTGCACTCCAGCCTGGGCGACAGAGGGAGACCCCCATCTTTAAAAACAATAATAATAATAAATTAAAAATAAATAAATAAAAATGGGCAAAGTATCTGAATAGAGATTCATCCAAAGAAGATATACAAATGGCCAATAAGCACATTATTTGCTATGAGAGAAAATGCAAATCAAAGTCACAACAACATTCCACTTCACATCAAATAGGATGTTCTAATGAAAAAGACATCTAACAACAAGTGTTGGTGAGGATGTAGAGAAATGGGAACCCTCAAACATTGTTGGTGGGAATGTAAAAATGGTACAGCTGCTTTGTAAACAGTTTTACAGTTCCTGAAAAGTTTAAACAGGCCAGCATGGTGGCTCACGCCTGTAATCCCAACAGTTTGAGAGGCTGAGGTGGGAGAATTCATCTCTGAGCTCAGGAGTTCAAGACCAGACTGTGCAACATAGCAAGACCTCATCTCTATCAAAAAATTTAAAAATCAGCTAAGCGTCAGGGAGCTTACCTGTGGTCCCAGCTACTCGGGAGCCCTGTGTGGGAGGATCACTTGAGCAGTGAGCTATGATCATACACTGCACTCCAGCCTGGGTGACAAGAGTGAGACACTGTCTCAAAAAAAAAAAAAGTTTAAATATAAAGTTACCAAGTTATTGGAGTAACTTTATATTTGGTATATCAATATAAAGTATTGGTAACTTTATACTTGGCATTGGAGTTGCTGGGTTATATGCCAAGGGATGGGGTCATATGCCAAGGGATGAAATACACGTCCACACCAAAACTTGTAAATAAATGTTCAGAGCAACATTATTCATGATAGCCAAAGAGTAGAAACAGCCTGTGTCCACCATCAGATGAATGAATAAAATGTAGTAGATCTGGCTGGGTGCAGTGGCTCACTCCTGTAATCCCAGCACTTTGTAGGGCAAAAGCAGGTGGATCATCTGAGGTCAGGAGTTCAAGACAAGCCTGGCCAACATGGCAAAACCCCATCTCTACTAAAAATACAAAAATTAGCCAGGCATGGTGGTGCAGGCCTATAATTCCAGCTACTAGGGAGGCTGAGACAGGAAAATTGCTTTAACCCAGGAGGCAGAAGTTGCAGTGAGCTGAGATCCTGCCACTGCACTCCAGCCTGGGTGACAGAGTGAGACTCTGTCTCAAAAAAAAAAAAAAAAAAAAAGTGGTACATCCATACAATGGAATATTATTCAGCCATAAAAAAGGAATACAGTACTAATACATGCTATAGTCATGGAAGAGCCTTGAAAACATTATGCTAAGTGAAAGATGCCAGACACAAAAGGCCACATATTGTATGAGTCCATTTACATGAAATGTCCATAAGAGGCAAATCCAAAGGACAGAAAGTAGGTTAGTGGTTGCCAAGGGCTGTGAGGAGAAGGTAGCAGATACTGACTACAATGGATAGAGGGTTTCTTTTTGGGGTGATGAAAATATTCTAGAATTAGATATTGGTGATGGCTATACAACCTTGTGAATATACCAAAACCCAGTGAACTGTATACTTTAAAAGGAAAAATCTTATAGTTTGTGACTTATATTAAGATCTCAATAAAAAAGATCACATATTTACAAATGACTAAAGAAAAAGTCGCAGTTTAAATGGATGTATACTAGGACTGCATTTACAAATTTAATCAACCATTATTTGTGGTTATCCCTGCCAAGAATTTCACAATTAGCTCAAAAAATTGAGAGGTAACTGTTAACCTCAAATATGAAAAGTATCATACATATATCTTACCTAGCGCACTTTGCTATGATGACATAATAAATTAATTCAAAGTCAAACATACCTATTTCTTTAGTTATGCTAATTATATATTTTATAGTGAAGTAGCAAAGCCTTAAGAATATTATTAAATTGGCATTTAACATCTACATTCCCTATTAATGGGTCATAATAAATCAGAACTGCAAATTGGTTGGATAATGGTCTGCACTGAGATCTAGACACCTGATTCCCTCATTTCATTCTGTAATTTCAGTTAGTTAACAAGTACAAAGCAACTGTTGTATTAGTGCACCATCTTGGGTAGTTAAAAATTCTAATTTTAAACAATATCCACCATCCTTTTCATTACCACTAATGTTATAGAACTATATAACATTGGGAATATATATATAACTATATAACATAGCCGACTGCTAAATAAATAAAATACCACATCTAGATTCTGAATTTGAAAGGAATCTATCATGTCTAGATTCTGCATTTGAAAGTAATCTATCTTCACTTCAGGGGACAGGAAAAAGTCTTGGAGTTCCAAATACCCCCAGTGATTTTTGGAAATATTTACTGACATAAGATAAACTGTTTACAATTGTGGAGTGAATGCTCTTTTCTCTGAATCTCTGACTTCCTGTTTCTCTTCCAAATCCCAAAAAGGAAAGAAAAAGAAATGAAAGAATTATTCTACTTAGGCTTACCCTGATGAAGCGCAGCGTTAGTCTCTATGATATTCTTTAGTTTTTGCCTCTTAAGGGACAGCTTAACTGGGCTGGGTAATTGTGTGTGTGAGTGTGTGTGTGTGTGTCTGTGTGTGTGTGTGTTAAAAGATCTTTCTCGACGAGACTGAGGCATGCCTTGTTTAAGGAACCTTCTGACCACCACCTAGCCACCTAGCCCCACTTGGGCAACGCCTGCCCTTCGGTGACCCTGCCCGGAGCAGCCGAGCTCCTCACTACATACTCCTCTGGGCCACACCGCTGTGCGGGCCAGGCTTCCAAGACTGGCATTTTCACAAAGAAAGCAGTGACCCTCAGGTAGCCCACCACCAGAGCTTTTCCAATGTAAGTGGTTCGACTTCTATTTCCACAGCGTTACGCACAACAATATCGACGGGTAAAAAGTGTTGTCCTTTAAAAAGTGCCCCACTAACTTCGGGGACAGTGGTTTCCGGGTAGGTCACCTTAGGGTGCTTTGACGTGCCAGCAACTCGAGGTGTACAAAATGCTTCTTTAAAGTTTTGAGTTTAAAGTTTCGCCCCGGAGATCCTGGTGGATCTCCCGAAGCCTAAGGCGAGCGCGGCATCCCTGACCGCGCGGGTCCCTCGGCGCGGGGACCCTGGGCTGCCCCGCTGCGCCCCCGGGACCGCTCGCGCCGCGCCAGAAACCCGGGCCCAGTGTTTCCAAACAGAACGTCACGGGAGCCCACGGGCGCGAGGGACCGCCGGCCACCGCCCCCTGCCCACCTCTACCGGCGACATCCAGACTTGGGGGCCGACTCTGGGCTGTGGCGGGAGGTGCAGCGGCGGATCCCGAGTCAGCCCACTCAGTCCCCCTCGTCCCCGCCCGCCTGCTCCTACCGGCGCCCCAAACCTCGGCCCCGCGAGCCCCCCTGGACGGGGCGCCCTCAAGGGGGCGGGAATCCCAGGGTGGCAGGGACTCTGGAGTGGCCCCTCGTCCCCGGGCCTTCTCACCTGTCTATCTCAGCAGCGGGTCCCCGGCCGCAGCGCCCGACGTCCCGGCCGCGACTGGCCCCCGGGATCCCCGGACTCTCAGCCCGCGCCCGCCTCAAGCCGAGCTCGGAGAGGGCGGGGAAGGGCACCGCCTCCTCCAGGGACTGGCAGCCGGTGTAGCCAATGGGAGACCACAGTCGACCACCTGGCGTCACCGGGGGTGTGGCTATAACTTTGGCTCCTCCCAGTCCCTGCCCCAGGAGGGAGCTCTGTACTGGAGTGGTACCCCTAACGTCCCAACTGCGAGACTCCAGAGCTTGCTGCAGCGGCCGGTCACCTTCATTCCACTCCGTCTGCCTGGACTGTTGCAGCACCCTCCCTTGGTCTCCCAGCCTGAAGTCTCTCCTCTTGCCAATCCACCCTTCATCTTCCTGCCAGGTTAATTTCCTTAAGAGCAGTTTTGATGAACAGTGTGCCAAAGACTTTCATTGGCTTCCGTTTGCTTAAATTATCAAGAACAGATTCTCTAGTCTAGTGTTCAAGGTCTCCATCCCATCTTTTCAGGTTTATTTCTCACAGCTGCCCTTCACACACCTGAGACTACTGCTGTGCACCTCGCCACCCGAAGGAAGTGCACTAGGAGCGTTTACATGCTATTTCCTGTCTCCACTTTAAAAAACTCAGAATAATCTTCTCACCGGGCGCAGTGGCTCACGCCTGTAATCCCAGTACTTTGGGGGACCCAGGCAGGTGGATCACTTGAGGCCAGGAGTTCAAGACGAGCCTGGGCAACATGGTGAAACCCTGTCTCTACCAAAAAAAAAAAATATATATATATATATATGCATATATATACATATATATGCATATATATATGCATATATATATATATATATACACAAAAAAAATTAGCTGGGCTTGGTGGCGCTCACTTGTAGTCCCAGCTACTCAGGAGGCTAAGGCTGGAGGATTGCTTAAACACAGGAGATGGAGGCTGCAGTGAGCCGCGATCATGCCACTGCACTGGAGCCTGGGCGACTGGGCGAGATCCTGTCTCAAATCATCATCATCATCATCATCATCATCATCATCTTCTCCATGTAACTATGTCTGTCGCTCCACCTGGCAGAAATGTCATCTCTGGGCCGGGCGCAGTGGCTCATGCCTGTAATTCCAGCACTTTAGGAGGCCGAGGAGGGCAGATCACGAGGTCAAGAGATCGAGACCATCCTGGCCAACATGGTGAAACCTGGTCTCTACTAAAAATACAAAAATTAGCTGGGCGTGGTGGTGCACGCCTGTAGTCCCAGCTACTCGGGAGGCTGAGGCAGGAGAATCACTTGAACCTGGGAAGTGGAGGTTGCAGTGAGCCAAGATAGCGCCACTGCACTCTAGCCTGGCTACAGAGCAAGACTCCATCTCAGAAAAAACAAAAAACAAAACAAAAAAAAAAGGTCTTCTCTGGTTTCTGCTCCCTGAATATCTAGATTTTTGCCTCTCTTGGGGCTTAGCTCCCTCTGCCTTATGCACAGCTCCTCACATCTCTTTTAGACTGTGAGCACTTTGAAAACAAGGATTTGTGTTTTTTGTTTTTTTTTTTTTTTGCATTCTCCTCAGCACAGAGCATATTGCATAAGTAAATGAGTGATAATTTAAATCCAGTTGAATTTTACATCCCAACTTAGGGTCTGGAGAGGTCAGTCTCAGGGTAAAATAAAGAGAATTCTGAATATTATGGATAATCGTTCCCCAGGTCACAAAGCTAGGTCAGACAGATTATTCTCTTTGGTTCACAGTTGGCCAATAGAGAGTATCAGAAAAACTTTTTCTACTACAATCTTTTTTTTTTTTAACTTTATCTCATCCTATATAAAACACACACACACACACACACACAGAGGATGGGCACAGTGGCTCATGCCTGTAATCCCAGCATTTTGGGAGACCGAGGCGGGCAGATGACTTGAGGTCAGGAGTTTGAGACCATCCTGGCCAACATATCGAAACCCCATCTCTACTAAAAATACAAAAATTAGCTGAACATGGTGGCATACGCCTGTAATCCCAGCTATTCAGGAGGCTGAGACAGGAGAATCGCTTGAGCCAGGAAGGCAGCAGTTGCAGTGAGCTGAGATCGCACCACTGCACTCCAGATTGGGTGACAGAGCAAGACTCTGTCTCAAAAAAAAAGAAAGAAAAAACCACAAAAGAGATAAAGATTTTCAAAGTTTCTCAGAGGAAAAGCGATAAGTGAATACAACTAAAAGGCCAGTAAGCAAGTATCAGGCTTTCATATTTCTTCCAGATGAGCATTAATTTTGGACAGGATCCCAGACTACCCCCACACATCAAATTCCTTTTGCCTTCTGTGGGAGCTGATGATGCATATCATATGAAAAATTGTCTTCAAACAGCTTTGGCAAACAAGCAGACTGGACTGGGCTTATTTTATAGAGCATGCAGGAGTTAAACAAACAGAGGTTCAGTAACTTGCATAATTTAACACAGCAAGTCAGTAGAGACCAAGCAGGAGAAAGAGAGAAAGAATGCCAAAATAGAATCACTTCCGTTTGTGAGTCAGAAATACTAATTAGACTAAAAGAACTGAGTGAATAAAGTCACTCATGAAAAGCCGCTTTGTAAACACGGCTGCCACCCTTGTAAGGCTTAGCCAATATTTACTTACTGTCACCTTTTTCTAGAAACATGACAAACTGAATTTGTCTGGGTGTGGAGAATACAGCGGAACAGCATCCTATCTTTGTCTATGCTGAGAAAAACACGTGGTACAATGGAATATTATTCAGTGGTAAAAAGAAATAAAGTACTGATACATGCTACAACATTGACAAACCTTGAAAACATTATACTTAATGAAAGAAGCCAGTCATTTAAAAGGCACATACTGTAGGATCCCATTTACATGAAATGTTCAGAACAGGCAAATCCATAGAGACATAAGTGGATTGGTGGCTGCTTAGGGCTGGGAAGGATCGGGGTGATGGCTAAGACGAGTGAGGTTTATTTTTGTGATAATAAAAACATTCTAAAATTTATGGTGATGATTACTGAACTTTGAACATACAAAAAGCCATGGACATATGCAATTTAAATGGATAAACTGGATGTTATTGAATTATATCTCAAAAAAGATGTTTTAAAAAAGAAAAACATGTTGAATTTTGTGTTTTTACGTTAGGTAGCAGGGATAGAAAGTGTTAGTAGCAATAGGCACCTTTGTTTTATAAGCATTAATCTAAATTGTGATATTATGTTTATTTGTGATTATTTTATTGTCTGTTTTCCCCCCTACAAGACTGTAAGTGCCAGAAAAGTAGAACAACTGTTTTTGCTCTTTAATGTATATCCAGTATCTAGCAAAAATCATAAGTCAAACCACCGTAAATCAGGAACTGTTTATACATCTCAACTTCTTTCAAGAAATTGAACCTACAAGGTCTAACAGCTGATTAGAAGGCGGATTAGAAGGGAGGCTTTGTGTCTGCATTATCAGGAAATGATGGTGCCATTTACAAAAGTAAGGAAGCAAGGAGAGGGAACAAGAAGAATGAGATCTGGCTTGGAGGTACTGAGCACAACTTGAGGTGCGAGTGAAATATCCAGGAGAGAGCCAACAGAAAATCAGTCAGGCTGAGCTGGGGAGAAGGTTTGAATTTGGGTATACATTTCAAGGTATACTTCTGCATAGGGGGAGATTACTGTAAATTGTAGAATGATTGCTGGCCATGTGGCCATTTGGCACATTGGGAGCAAGGACAGAGGGGTTGACGGGAAAAGAGGTACGGAGCTGGGTAAATATCAGGGAATAAGTGTCTGATCCTTTAATTCACCACACATAAAATCCAAAAAGAAACAAGGAGGGCGGAGACACTATCTCCACTAGAATAAGCTTGTGGCTTCTGGCACGGAGAAAGTATAAACCCCAGCACCTGGGAAAAGATATCAAAGACAAGGGGAAGATTTGGAAAAATGAATAGAGCTAGCAGGAACAGCTCTCTCTAGCTGAGGAGGGTACAGGTCTGGGCACTCCAGGCTGTTTACCTGCAACCTAGGAGACCAGAAAAGCCTTGGCATGAAGGAGGCCCTACAAACAAGGAGACAGACAAGCATCCTGGCCCTCCCAGTGGGGGTGGACCCGGAAAACAGTTTCTTTGATGTGTCCCCAGTGTCCAGAGCATACTGGCTTGCTCAGTCCTTTGGGTCTGCAACGAAGGCAGGATTTGCTTCAATCTCACCTCCCCAGGTGAGCTGGGCCCCCACTATCACAGATTGGTTGGGGGTAGCATAGGTGGTGCCAGAACTGGTGAAGGTGAGAGACTAATGGGCATTGCTAAGGTCATGAAAAGAAAACAAGTGTGTACAGAAGCATAACAAAAGCACAGAGGTGGGTACTTTGAGCACCACTTATTTTAAGGCAACTGAAAAGAGGAAAAGAATTGTTGAACCAGACTGAGGGAGAGCCAGTAATAGTTTGTTCAGGACCCATGAAGTTAAAAAAAAGAAAAAAAGACACTGGACATTAAAATCACACAGGAAAGCTGGGCAGGGTGGCTCACGCTTGTAATCCCAGAACTTTGTGAGGCCAAGGAGGGCGGATCACGAGGTCAGGAGTGCAAGACCAGCCTGGCCAACATGGTGAAACCCCATCTCTACTAAAAATACAAAAAAAATTAGGCAGGCGTGGTGGCATGCACTTGTAATCCCAGCTACTCAGGAGACTGAGGCAGGGAGAATCACTTGAACCTAGGAGGTGAAGGTTGCAGTGAGTTGAGATCTCACCATTGCACTCCAGCCTGGGTGATAGAGTGACACTCTGTCTCAAAAAAAAAAAAAAAAGAAAGAAAGAAAGAAAAAGAAAATCACACAAGAAAACAGTGATCCAGACAGTAAAAAGGTGTTAAATGAGAACAGATTATTTTTCTTGCTTGGGGTCAGTACCTACCAGGCAAAGGCAGCCATTCTGGTACAGAATCTTATTATGGCTGACAGCTAACAGTCCTCCTTCTCTCTTTATATGGTGCATAGAGACAGCTTATGCCAGAATTAAGGGAACAAAGCAACGCAGCAAAACTGACCACGATATCCCCTGATGCTAACAGTTAGAGAAAAGACACACTATAAGAACATTATTATGTGCTGTGTAATAATTGTAAAATGAAACTGCGTCTTCAAAAGACTCCAGAGAAAGCTGAGGTCAACAGGATGGTAACAAGTACAGAATGCTCAATGGGGAGGCAGGACTTGAACTTGTTAATCAGAAGGATCTGGTTACTGCATTGTTAGGGTTAGGGTGAGGCAAGGCCACAACAGGAGGCACTAGCCTGTGAGCACGAGTGAACGGATGAATGAATGAATGATTGATTGTGGTATTCACGAGGGAGATTGAGCCGTCTTGCCCAGCTGGAGGGGAAAGAAGTTTGGCATCAGCTGATATCCGGTTCTACCAGATGACATCGAAGTATTGGGAAGCAGGTCCAAAACAACATAATCAGAAGTGACTGTAACAGTTTCTTCTATTATATCTTTGTCTGTGGAATATACTATGGAGATTTCAGAACTTGGCAAAGTGGTTGAAGAGATACAAGTTGAGCATCTCTAAATGGAAAATCCAAAATCCTAAGCGCTCCAAAATCTGAAAGTTTTTGCATGCCAGCGTGACATCAGAATCAGAAAATTCCACAACTGACCTCATGTTATGAGTCTCAGACAAAATGCAGGTGTATAACACAGTTTATTTAGCATCCCCAAGGGAAAACGACCCTCCCAGCCCTCTTCAGGTATGATACAACTTTTCTGTGCACACACAGATTCCCCCATGCAAACATACCCACAATGGGTAATTAAATGGCACATGTTCAGGTTGAACATTCCAATAGCAGGCTTCCCACAATGCCCCACATGGAGCCAAGATCTATGTGCAATACTCACGGTGGTTTTGTTTTTGTTTTTGTTTTTTATTCTCTGCTCTGTGGTGTAAAGTTATTGTTGCAAATGTAAAAAATGCCTGCAGGTACCCCGGGGTAACAGTGATAAGAAAAAGAGGATGACTTTTTGTTGATCTATAGCACCAAAATTCAAACCATTGGAAAAACTGCACGAGAGTGTGTGAAATATCTCACAGAAGAGTATAGTGTTGGAATGAACACCACCTATGACCTGAAGAAACAGAAGGATAAACTGTTAGAAAGTGATGAACTGAAGTTAATGAAAAATTAAAAAAAAACACTCCATAAAGCTAAAAATTAAGATCTCGATCATATATTGAAAGGCTGAATCCATCAGTGATTCAGTGAACACATGCCACTTAATGGTAATGCTGATCATAAAACAAGCAAAGATCTATCACAGTGAACTGAAAATTGAAGTGAACTGTGAATAGTCAACAGGCTGGTTGCAGAAATTTAAGAAAAGACACAGGATTAAATTTTTTCAGATCTTTGGTGATGAAGCATCTGCTGATCTACAAAGCAGTGAAGTTCACTGACGAATTTGCAAAGGTCATCACTGATAAAAACCTGATGCCAGGGCTGGGCACGGTGGCTCATGCCTGTAATCCCAGCACTTTGGAAGGCCAAGGTGGGAGGGTCACTTGAGCCCAGGAGTTTGAGACCAGCCTGGGCAACACGGCAAAACCCCATCTCTACAAAAAAATACAAAACTTAGCCAGGCATAATGGCACATGCCTGTAATCCCAGCTACTCAGTGGACCAAGGAGGGAGGATTGCCTGAACCCTGGAGGTCAAGGCTGCAGTGAGCAGAGACCATGCCACTGCACTCCAGCCTGGGCAACAAAGTGAGACCCTGTCTCAAAAAAAAAAAAAATCTGATGCCAGAAAATTCTACAATGCTCATGAAACATCACTGTTTTGGCGTTGCTACCCCAGTCAGACACTGACCACAGCTGATGAGACAGACCCTAAAAGAATTAAGCATGCCACAGAAAGAATAACTGTGCTGGGATCTGCTAATGCAGCAGGGCTATATGAGTGTAAACTTGCATGACAGGCAAGAGCTTGACTCCTCACTGTTTTCAAAGAGTGAATTTCTTACTGGTCCTTTATGCTAACAAAAAGGCACGGATTGCCAGGGTCTTCTTTTCTGATTAGTTTCATAAACATTTTGTACCAGCGGCTCATGCTGGCTTCAGTAAAGCCAGACTGGATGACAACTGCAAGATTTTGTTATTCCTTGACAACTCTTCTGCTCATCCTCTAGTTAAAAATCTCATCAAAAATAATGTTTATGCCATGCACTTTCTAAATGTGCTTTCCACATTTCCCAAATGTAACTTTGTTAATTCAGCCATGTGACCAGAGAGTGTCCTTAGATCAATGAATAGTAAACATAAAAATACTTTTTTGAACTGCATGCTAGCAGCAGTGAACAGAGGCATGGATGTGGAAGATTTTCAAAAGGAATTGAGCATGAAGGATGCCATATATGTTGTTGCCAGGGGTTGGAACACAGCAGTTAGAGACCAGGTTGTTCATGCCTGGCACAACCTCTGGCCTGTGACTATGTTTGGCAATAATGAACAAGGTGACGACTTTGAAAGATTCTCTATGTCAAGTGAGAAAAATACGATGTCCAACCTCTTTTCATATGTGAAAAATATACCTTCAGAGTCCAGCAGTAAGCTAGAAGTGGATATTGAAGAAGTTTTTAACATCGATAATGAGGCTTCAGTTGTTTATTCATTGACCGATGGTGAAATAGCTGATATGGTTCTGAATCAAGGTGATCGTGACAATGGTGACAATGAAGATGACATTATTAACAATACAGAATAAGTGCCAAGTGACATGTGACATGGTGGAAATTCGTGATGGGCTTATTAAAGGACTAGAGTAGTGTGCATTCATAAGAGAACAAAAATTGTGTTTGCTTATAAAATCGAAGAGAAACTTCTAAGACAAAAACCATTGTCAATAAAGTAGATGACTTTGGGGATAATATTTTTAAAAAAACCATCCGGCAAAAGGTCTCCTCATTACTAGAGGGCAACTTCCTGGTCCCTAAACTGGTTCTAATGTTTCTTCTCACCTAAAAAACAATAAAATACAGTGTACAGTAACCTTTTAATCAAACACAGCATAGCAGGTGGAGGCTGAAAGCCCACCATCGTTTGTTGTTGCTGTTGTTTCACAGCTGACCCAGGTATTCTGGTAAGGCTACTATACTGCTTAGTTACCCTGAATACATCATTTTTTTCACTGTGTTAGTGACATGGCATTTTTTCCTATTAAATAAGCATGTGAAAATAAGTATAAGAAAGTGATTGCTTGTCGGTAGCATATAAATTCAGAGTCAGGAATGATGGTGATGCCAAACAGCCACAGATTGTCCATACAGGTAACTGAGATTGAGCCAACTTTGCTTTCTGATAGTCCAATGTAAACCAGCTTTGTTTCATGCATTTGAAATATTGCATAAGTTATTTTAAATATCTTATTAAATTAAAATATTGTATAAAATTAACCTTCAGGCTGTGTATATAAGGTATATGTGAAACATAAGTGAATTTCATGTTTAGACTTGGGTCACATCCCCAAGATATCTCATTATGTATATGCATATATTCCAAAATCCAAAAAATTCCCAAACCTGCAACACCTCCAGTCCCAAGCACTTTAGATAAAGAATACTCAACCTGTGTTTGATTGCACTGTACCGAATGAAGTACAATACTAGTGTATTTGGTGGGTATTAGAAACTTGCATAAAACATTTTTTTGAAAAATAGGAGATACACAGCAGGTCAATCCCAAGAGTTAAGGTTAGGAGGACTAGGCAGTTGAAGCCAGGGAAATGAAAAAATGCAAGAGGGCAATGTGTAGGAACAGAACAGCCAATGACATGCTGAACTCAGGAGGTTGGGGTCTCTCTGAGCTTAGCTGAAATAACGTGAGATAACTTGGCAGCAACATTTTGAACAAACAATCCAAATGAAAAAGTAATTACTTGCATCCTTGTTTTCAATAATTCTTTCCCTTTACTTAATCAAATTCACATGGTGGCCTTGTACTTTGAACTTTAGTGCTATGTTACTCTGTTATATACTCAAATCAATATAAAAACCTTTTTCTTAAGAGTCCCATAGCCATATTTGCATCACAATATTTTGTTTCCTGATTCTACAGCAATATAAACTCATTTTTACTGGAAAATATAAAAAGATAGAAAGAACAAAGATAACCTGAATAAACCACAGGCAGTCTTCATAAACACTTTTACATTTTGTTGTCTTTCAGTCTTTTTTCTGTACATATACTTATTTCCCTTAAAATATGGGATTATGCTGAATTCTTACTTTTATCAGGCTTTTATAGTTAACATATTATTGTGAGCATTTTCCTTGTCATTAAGTATTATTTGAAAATGTTTTTCATGATTGGTTAATAGTCCATCCTAAGATTTTATCCTAATGTATTTAAGCATTTGTTATAGTACAGTTAGATTGTTTTAAATTTTTAACTAGTATAAAAACAGCATAACTTTTTCCAAACTTTCATGTTTTCCTAATAGTCTTTCGGAAGACTTTTTTATGGTGACTTTGATGAGATATCACTCATATACTACACAATTCACCTCTTTAAAGTGTATAATTTAATAGTTTTTAGTATATTAACAGAAGTGTGCAACCACTATCATAATCAATCTTAGAACATTTTCATCAACCTAAAAAGAAACCTTGTATACTTGAATCATCACCTCTTAATCCTCCCATTCCCCTCAACCCTAGGCAACCACGAATCCACTTCCTGCTGCTATCGGTTTGCCTATTCTGGGCATTTCATGCAAATTGAACTGTATAATATGTTGTCTTTTGTGACTGGATTTTTCACTTAGCTATTATTTTTAAGGTTTATCCATGTTGTAGAATTTATCAGTAATACATTCCTTTTTATGGTTAAATAATATTCCATTATATGGATAGATCACAGTTTGTTTATCCCATTCAGCAGTTAATGGACATTTATTTGGGTTCTTTTGACTTTTTAGCTATATAATGAATGTTGCTATAAACATCTGTTTACAAATTTTTGTGTGGACATATATTTTCATTGCTTTGGGTATATCCTAGAAGTGGAATTCCTGGGTCATAGGAACTTTATGTTTAACCTTTCGAGGAACTTCCAGACTGTTTTTCAAAGTGGCTGCACCATTTCACATTTCCCCTAGCAGTGAGTGAGGATTTCACTTTCACCACAACCACATCAATACTTGTTATTATGTGTCTTTTTATTACAGTCATCCTAATGGTTGTGAAGTAGTATGTCATTGTCTTTTTTATTTGCATTTCCCTAACAACTAACAATGTTAAGCATCTTTTCATGTACTTATTGTCCATTTGCATATCTTCTTTGGAGAAAGTCTATTCAGGTCATTTGCTAATTTTTCATTTGAGTTATCTTTTTTTTTTTTTTTTTTGAGATGGAGTTTCGCTCTTTTCCCCCAGGCTGGAGTGCAATGGTATGATCTTGGCTCACTGCAACCTCTGCCTCCTGGGTTCAAGTGGTCCTCCTGCCTCAGCCTCCCAAGTAGCTGAGATTACGGCACCTGCCACGATGCCTGGCTAATTTTTGTGTTTTTAGAAGAGACAGGGTTTCACCATGTTGGCCAAGCTGGTCTTGAACTCCTGACCTCAAGTGATCTGCCCACCTCGGCCTCCCAAACTGCTGGGATTACAAGCATGAGCTGCTGCACCTGGCTGGAGTTATCTGTCTTTTTATTATTGAGTTGTAAGAGTTCTTTATGTATCTTAGATACAATTCCCTTATCAGATACAGGATTTGGAAATATTTTCTCCTATTCTGTGTGTTGTCTGTTTACCTTCTTTCTTTCTTCTTCTTCTTTTTTTTTTTTTTTTGAGACAGAGTCTTGCTCTGCTGCCCAGGCTAGAGTGCAGTGGCACAATTCTGCCTCACTGCAGCCTTGACCTCTTGCCTCCTGAGCTCAAGTGATCTGCCTGGCTAATTTTTGTATTTTTGGTAGAGACTGGATTTTGCCATGTTGCCCAGGCTGGTCTCGAACACCTGGGCTCAAGCGATCTACCCACTCCAATCGCTCAAAGCACTGGGATTACAGGTGTGAGCCACTGCGCCCGGCCTTTACTTTCTTGATGGTGTCCTTTGAAGGACAATATTTTTAAATTTTGACAAATTCCAGTTTATTGGCTTTTTCTTTTGTCATTGGTGCTCTAGGTGTCATATCTAAGAAACAGTTGCCTAATGCAAGGTCATGAAGACTTATGCCTATTTTCTTCTAATAGTTTTAGAGCTATTGCTCTTACATTTAGGTATTTGATTCATTTTCCTCATTATTTTTTATATATGGAATGAGATAGGGGTTCAAATTCATTCCTTTGTATATGGATATCCAGTTGTTCCAGTATCATTTGTTGAAAAGACTGTTTTTTCTCCATTAAAAGTTCTTTGTAGGCTGGGCGTGGTGGTTCATGCCTGTAATCCCAGCACTTTGGGAGGCCGAGGCAGGCGGATCACCTGAGGTCAGGGGTTTGAGACCAGCCTGGCCAACATGGTGAAACCCTGTCTCTACTAAAAATGCAAAAATTAGCCAGGCATGGTGGCATGCACCTGTAATCCAAGCTACTTGGGAGGCTGAGGCAGGAGAATAGTTTGTACCTGGGAGATGGAGGTTGCAGTGAGCTGATATCGCGCCACTGCACTCCAGCCTGGGTGACAGAGCAAGACTCCGTCTCATTAAAAAAAAAAAAAGTTGTTTGTATGTATCCTGTTGAAGATCAACTAACTGTCAATATGAGGCTTTATTTCTGCACTCTCAAGTCTATTCCATGGATATATATGTCTGTCTTTAAGTCAGTACCACACTGTCTTGATAACTAACTTTGTAGTAAGCTTTGAAATTGCAAAGTCTTCCAAAAGATGGCTTTTAACACAAAAAACTCATTGCAGATAACAATAATGCCTATTTATATGTGCTTTACAGTTTTCAAAAATTTTTAAAAATATGATGTTCTTAAATTCTCACAGTCGGTTGGTGATGCGAGTAAGGCAAGTATTTTAGGTTCCTTTTACAGACAAATACTTACGCCCAAGGCCATAGCATCAACTGAAAACACACCCCAGACTAGAACCTAAGCCTCTGATGTAATACTCTCTTCCCTTTTCTATTCTTTCTGTTTTCTGTCTTCTTGGATGTTGGTATTAAGTCCATAGGACATTTTATCCTATAATTTATATTAACAAAATATTTTATAGAAACAAAAATTCAAAAATACAGTTGCTCAGGCTTTCCAAAATTATAAGTGTAATGTGGTTGCAACTACTTTCTTTGATAAATAACCAGTCTAAGAACAATCTATTTTAGTTCAGGTTCCCACAAGAGAATCTCAGAGACAAGGATTTGGGTGCAAGCAGTCTATTTGAGAAATGGTTACAGGAGGGAGTGCGGAAGTGAAGAAGGGGTGGAAGGAAAGCCAGTAAGTGTACACTAATTAATTAATGAAGGGTAATTAATTACTCCCTGTACAACTGGGGCTCTTCTCACTGAGTCTCTCTTCTGAACTGCCTTTATGCGAATGTCCTTCATTTTGGGTTCTAAGTCTAACTGGATTTAACACTCTAGGAGGAAAGAATCTTATATGAACTTCACATCATTAAAATCTGATGGTCAATTCTCAGTTCTAACCTTAGTTGATGGAACAGAAGCATTTGACATGGTTGATTGTTCCCAATTGAAAAAGAGAAAAACCGTCCTTAAAATCTGACAACTAGCCTTGCAGTACAGCTCATTCTCAGGGTTGTAAGGAGCTAGCACATGGTGTCACAGCTAGGCCACAGAGTTCTATTGGACATCAACAATTTCACAGGCTATCAATATCAGACAAGGTCACTCTGTTACCATGATGAGATGAGATTAAAAACAAAACAAAACACCTCACTACTGCACAATTTTGACTAAGCATAGACAAAAGCAAGTTTCACAATGCAAATGTCCCAAAAGTATCCCCCTGTCCTGGCTAATATGAGTGACCACCGCCTCTTTATCAATTATAGCTTTAGCCTCACTGTAGTCTTGCCTCCTTTCAGGTAAGAGTCATTACAGGCCAGGCGCGTTGGCTCACGCCTGTAATCCCAACACTTTTGGGAGGCCAAGGCGGGCAGATCACGAGGTCAGGAGTTAGAGACCAACCTGGCCGACATGGTGAAATCCTGTCTCTACTAAAAATACAAAAAATTAGCCAGGTGTGGTGGTGGGTGCCTATAATCCCAGCTACTCAGGAGGCTGAAGCAAGAGAATCACTTGAACCCGGGAGGCGGAGGTTGCAGTGAGCTGAGACTCTGCCACTGCACTCCAGCCTGGACAACAGAGTGAGACTCTGTCTCCAAAAAAACAAAAAAGTCATTACAATGCCCAATCATAAAATTATCTTCACTTCTTAATAGCATATAATCCAGAGCAAAACCTCACTTCTTCCTTGAATTCCCTTTTATTCCCCCAATATCTGGTTAAAGTTAACGTTCAGTGTATGTATGGTATAAGTTCAACTACAAGTCTGGTGGTCTTTGTCTGGAGGAAATGGACACAAATAGAAGTTCCAGTGAGATTCACCTGAAGCCTTCACCACTTTGGAGCAGGACCCTCAACTCAGTCCTGTGCACATCTAAGACCCTTTGTGTTTTACTTTCCCATGTTAAATTGGACTCTAATATTCCACTGAAACCCTTCATTGAAGCCCGGTGTTGGATTTATTTTATTTTCATAGGAATAATATCCCCTGGGGTTTAAAGAAACAAATCTAAGCAGATTTGTGTTGTTTGGCAAAATTATTTTCTATCCCTCTAACAACACCTGCTGCTACTTGACTAGCATTTTGCATGTTACCTATAGAAAGAAAATTCTGCAGGGAGAGGATGCCACAAGTCTAAGAAGTTCATCTTTGAGTTAGCCTCAAAGGCTGTGTTCGAAAGTCTCCACAGACCAGTTTGAAAAGTTTCAGTAAACTTTTCCCTGGGTCCCCTTTACAAACCTCAGGCTTTGTCTTTGTTTTCCTGAGAACTTCTCTGTTTAATTTCATCTGCACTAAATCGGGAGATTTTGTCCAGCTGTGGATTAGCAGCAATTGGCCTCTGGCCAAGCTCCAGAGACACAAAGTTAGCCACTCACCATCCTTACAGAGCACTCAGCTCTCAGGCGCTTTCTCAATATAACACTGCACTTCTTCCAAGCTAACAGCTGCCTCCTTCATGTTTTTCCCCTCATAGGATAACTTGTACACTTACTTTTCTAACTGGCATAATTTTTTCAGGGAAAGTTTGGAATTGTAATAGCCAATTTGGGGGAAATTTTGACACGAACAAGATTGTTCATTTGAGGAGTATCTCAAGACAAAAGAATGAAGAAACCCTCACAAGGCGATGTCTTGTTTGTCTAAAAGAGAGAACATTTTTCTTAACCCAGGAAACATCCCCTTATTGGTTTTTGTACTTTGGGAATTAATAAGACCTGACATTTTAATTGTATGTCTCCATAAAATTATCAAGGACTCAAGTTATGTCAAAACCAATTGTATGTCATTCTCTTTTGTGTGTATATATGTGGAATTTATTTTTCTACATCTAAACTTCCTTTCCTCTTCTTACAGAGGGAGCATAATTACCTTTTTACAAAATGTAATTTGACATTTGTCTGAAGCTGGCTTCCTTACTTTTTTTCCTATTCTTTTTCCTCTCATTTTTCTTCTCTTGGGATACTTTAAAGATTAATTAATTGTTAAAAAGCATTCAGTTATGTACTTACTCTAGGATTATAGTCTAGATAAGCAGTCAAAACTATCTAAAAGGAAGAAAAAGTTATTAAATTGTGTTTCTTATTTTTGACCCTAAAAAAGGTATATTTACATAATAGCCTACATAACAGCAAGGAGATAAAAAGAAAAGGTTTTAATTCTAAAATAAAAGAAGATATTTTGTCATGATTGAGAGTCTGTAAAAATTAGTTTACCATATTAAAATAATGTCTGCATAATAGTTTGGTTTGTTCAAGACCAGAATCAAATTTCTTATAATACAAACTTCTTAAATTTCCTATACTGGTTTTATAAATTAAATCAATTACCACTTGCTTCAAGTAAAAATGTATATGTGTAAAACTGTATTCAACTGAAGGGAATGATAATGAATGTCTGGTCAAAGGATTTAATTTTATAAAATTCTTCAATGTTCGAAATCGTAAGAACTTATGTGTCAGCTAAATTATAATCTCCAGATCTTTAACCAACTTTAAAACCTTAGACAAACAATTAAGTTAATACTTAAATATGTTTGTGTGCATTTATAAGCAGACAGTTTACAAAAGAGAAACAAATATGAAACATTGGTCACTAAACATAATTTTAAGTTATATTTATTGCTTAAATTGATAATTGATTAACAAAATATGAAAATATACTTGAATAACATGCTATATCTATATTTTTAGTTAGTTATTTTTGCCTCCTCAAACTTCTTAGAATAATATTAAATAAGTTTCAAAGAGAAGAAAATAACTAAGTAGATTTTGGCTTTCAATTCTCTAATTTTCTTTCGTGTCTGGAGAAAAGAAAAGTTGGTTACTTCTGTTAAATTTAACACTTAATATAAATATTTTATTATGCTAAATACAATACTGTAATGTTTTATAATACAAACATATACAAGACAGTGGTTATGATTTTCTGTTTGTTTATTAAGAAAATTACGGTATTGTCGTATGGCAAACTGAGTATGATATATACAATGTTTTATTTACTATACTGATGTTAATTGTATTTTAAAATTATAAAACCTTTAAATTAATATCTATTTGTATACTTATATATCTTTGTATAGATGATGAAGTGCATACATATGAAGGTATATCAATACATTCTTAACTGCAAATTGTAATGTAAATAATATGCCAAAGGAGAATAAAATTAGAATTTGGATTGAGTCCTTACTTTTGAAAAAAAAAGTTCTTAGTAACTGTTGTTGTTTATTCCCCTGTGTTTTTACAGTTTTGTGGCACTTTCATCTTTAGATATTTGCAACTTATCGCTTGTCTTCTTTAACCATTCCTGATGTTGCCTTCCCTAAATTAAGCTTCAAATTCAGAAGAAAAACCTGTTATGATGTTTTTTATACCTAAAGTATAGTTCAGTTTCTTAAAATGACCATTAAATAACACAAAGAGCTGCTCCATCACCCTATAAAAGAAGGGAAAATAGAAATGTTAGGTTTGTTTAAAACTCTTCAAATTTTAATTCAAAATTTGTATGAGCAGTCTTTTGTTCACCAAACACCTGACACTAAAAAAAACACCTGACACTAAAAAAAACACCGGACACTAAAAAAAGAGCTTATCTTCTTAGGCAAATTATAGTTACGTACATATGTTAATACCAATATATTTCGGCTTGTCTGAAGATAATGACTTATCTCAACTGATTATTCACAGTTACAGATGAAACTCCTTGTTTTACTTTCCCCACTTTTCACTATTACACTTGACTAGTCTTAAAGAAATAGTCTTTCCTGCTGGGCATGGTGGCTCACACCTGTAATCCCTACACTTTGGGAGGCCGAGGTGGGTGGATCACCTGAGGTCAGGAGTTCGAGACCAGCCTGGACAACATGGTGAAAACCCATCTCTACTAAAAATACAAATATCAGCTGGGTGTGGTGGCACACGTCTGTAATCCCAACTACTCAGGAGGCTGAGGCAGGAGAATCTGCTTGAACCCAGGAGGCGGAGGTTGCAGTGAGCTGAGATCGTGCCACTGCACTCCAGCCTGGGCGACAAAGCAAGACTCTGTCTCAAAGAAAAAAAAAAGTAGTTTCTTTAGTCTCTCTATGACTGTTTGCTCTCAAGTTTATGTTTTAAAAAGGCATGCTCATGTATAAACTGGTATATTAACTGTCTACTAAGATACTTTTTTCAGGATTCTAGATTCACAATCTGTATTTCTCTTTTTGCTCATAAGAAGCCTGAATAAATGTTAGTGGTAATAATTCAAATACATGGTAATCTTTAGAGGCCTATTGCTTGAATTTCAGAATTTCATTGAATAAGCAAGACATAGCCACCTTGTCTGTGGGGCAGCAACAATAAAATGTGTAAAAACTTCAATTATTGGCCGGGCGCAGTGGTTCATGCCTGTAATCCCAGCACTTTGGGAGGCCTAGGCTGGTGGATCACGAGGTCAGGACATGGAGACCATCCTGGCTAACACGGTGAAACCCCATCTCTACTAAAAATACAAAAAAAATTAGCCGGGCGAGGTGGCGTGCGCCTGTAGTCCCAGCTGCGGGGAGGCTGAGGCAGGAGAACGGCGTGAACCCGGGAGGCGGAGCTTGCAGTGAGCCGAGATCGCAGCACTGCACTCCAGCCTGGGTGACAGAGCAAGACTCCATCTCAAAAACAAAACAAAACAAAACAAAAAAACTTCTATTGTTTTGTTTTAACGTCTCCACTAAACTTAGTGGTTCCCATACCATATAGACTCTTCTATTGAGAGAACACGCTCATCACTTTTCAGCTAGTCAGCTAAGCTTTATAAAATATCGTTAGCCAGGTGCAGTGGCTCCTGCCTGTAATGTCGGCACTTTGGGAGGCTGAGGCAGGTGGATTGCTTGAGCCCAGGAGTTCAAGTTTAGTCTGGACAACATAGCAAGACCCCGTCTCTATAAAAAATTTGCTAGGTGTGGTGTCGTGTGTCTGTAGTCCCAGCTACTCGGGAGGCTGAAGGGGGAGGATCGCTTGAGCCCAGGAGGTTGAGGCTTCAGTGAGCCGTGATTGCACCACTGCACTCCAACCTGGGCAATAGAGTGAGACCCTGTCTCAAATAAATAAATAAAATGTTATTGTTTGCCTTTCCCATATTACTGCAGCACTAACCAACCACCTTCCCTTCCTTTATCTGAAAAAAGAACTCTGTGATTATTTAACCCCTAACAGGGAACTCTCCATTCCTTTATGGACCTACTAGAGACTTCCTTGGGCATCCCTGATTTAATTTTGTGATTTTTCATACTTAAAAAGAAAAACTAAAACTTGCCAGGCAGCCTAGGCTATCACAAGATTGAATTTACCCTTGAAATAAAAGCTTCTCACAGAAATTAAATAAGTCCAGATGGGCTGGGTGCTGTGGCTCAAGCCTGTAATCCCAGCACTTTGGGAGGCCGAGGTGGGCAGATCACCTGAGGTCGGGAGTTCGAGACCAGCCTGCCCAACATGATGAAACGCTGCCCAACATGGTGAAACCCTGTCTCTACTAAAAATACAAAAATTAGCCTGGCATGGTGGTGTGCGCCTGTAAGCAACTTGGGAGACTGAGACAGGAGAATCACTTGAATCCGACAGAGTGAGACTTAATAAAAAAAATAAAAAAAAATCAATCCAGGTGGCCATATTAACCGCTCTTGCCCAGACCTGCCAGCTTTCGACAGATAAAATATTTGTACTGACAGTAGGCATTATTTGGGTTAGTCCATGACTTCAAAATGCTTTAGAAACAAAAGGATTTCCCAACCATTGCAGGAACCCTTATAAAATGGATAGTGAATTAAAGAAACTTGAGATGTTTTGGTAGTATCGAAAGAGATAGCCAAAATAAAAGTGAGAGTTCAACAAAAATCCTCATGATATTACCCACAATAGCAGAGAGAAATTAGCCACAATACGGAACCACCATTAGTGGGGCAATTTTAAGAAGTATTGCTGATGATGTTTCCAATGTATCCCCTATATGCCAGATATTTGTATCTCATTCTCTCAATTCCTCTAGGTCTTTGCTCAAATATGACCTTATGAATGACATCTTCCCTGACCACCCTACATGAAATAATAATCTTCTCTCCTACACCACTTCGTACTTTCCAACAATTTGCCTATCCTCTGTCTCTCCCCACTAGCATGTAAGCTCCATGAAGCTTTTTGTTCTGTTCATTCCTGTTATCTTCAGTACTTAGAAATGTCTACCACATAATAGTACAGAATAAATGTTCATCAAATAAATAAAATATGCTTTCCTAACTCCACTGCGCTTGGCAGCATTCATGTATTCATTCAACGAACACTACCTTTTATTTTTCAAGCACTTGTGTTGACATCTGCTGATCAACAGTGACTAATGCCTGCCTTCAAGGAAGTTATGGTTTAGCCAGAGGGAAACATTGACAAGTAAACAGGCAATTTAAAGCACGGTGTGATAATGCTGTGATAGACATTGTGGGACTGTATAGCAGACTCATCTAGCCCAGTCTCGAGAGAATCAGGGTAATTCCCGGAGGAAGCAATGTCCTAGCAAAGGCATGAAAGACAAGGAATTAATCCAGGTGAAAAATTAGGAGAGTCAAAAGCGTTTCATGCCAGGCATGGTGGCTCACACCTGTAATCCCAGCACTTTGGGAGGCCAAGGTGGGTGGATCACTTGAGGACAGGAATTCCAGACCAGCCTGGGCAATGAGTGAGACCCTGCCTAGAAAAAAAAAAAGAATGTTTCATGCAAAGAGAACAATCTGCAGAAAGGCTGAGCAGTGAGGGGATGTTGCTGGACCTAAAAGCTTACCCCTCCCCAAGGTGGAGATTTGTTTCCTGTATTGAGCCTTTGCACATGTTGTTCCCTCTGCTGGGAATGGCTGGAATACCACCCTGTTTACCACTTCATCACCTCTACATCCTGAAAAATCCTTTACTATGTGGCTTTTTTTTTCCTCTTTCTCTCTTTTAAAAAAAAATTTTATAGAAATGGGGTCTCGCTATGTTGGCCAGGTTGGTCGTGAACTCCTGGCCTCAAGCGATCCTCTCACCTCAACCTCCCAAAATGCTGGGATTACAGGCATGAGCCACCATGTCCAGCCTCTTTCTCTCCCTCTTTTTATAGATATGATCTCACTCTGTCATCCAGGCTTGAGTGCTGTGGTGCAATCATAGCTCACCACAGCCTTGAACCCCTGAGCTCAAGGGATTATCCTGCCTCAGCCTCCTCAGTAGGTGGGATTACAGGTGTGTGCCACCATGCCCTGCTTGGCTCTTCTTGTCTCACATAAGCCAAAATAATCACTTCCTTCTTCATCCCTTTACTATAATTAGTTTTTTCCTCCATTATATCCCTTAGCAATGTTTTTCTTCAACATTACATGAGATTCCTTAGAGAACAGACAATATGTCTACATATTTTGTATCTTTGGACACTAGGAACCCAAATGGGCAGGCATAGTCACTCACTAAATATTTGTTTAATGAATGAGTGGATTATTAATTCTGCTTGTGTTTCACTTGGACAAGACTGGAAAAATCCTAGGACTTTTCTGCATCAAGAAGAGAATAACAGTGCCACATGTCTGCAGAGTCAACACAGTCAACATCTCAATTTATATCTATCTTACAGATATAAATGTATATCTATATTATAGATATAAATTGAGATGGGTGTGGCTATAGATATAGGTATATCTATTATATCTATCCATATTCTAGTTCTTGCCTGATTAGTAAAGGAGGTAAAGAACCACAGATGAACTTTATTTCATAAATTTGTTGATATTTGTCTCCTACTAGTTCTGTGGAAGCAGAAGCTGAGATTGGCTTGGCATGTAAGATACTTAGGGACCACCTCCTGTGAAGGGAAGGAGAGGACGCAGGACTTTAAGAAAACTAACGTAGACTCCTCAAAGCCTCAGCCAATGTCCTGAGGAGTCCTAGGCACATACAATTTCATTCAGAATTGTCCCACAATGACCTAAAATAGCCAGGCCTTCATGCCCAGGATGCCATCGGTACATCAGCAGGTGAACGTAGGCCTCCCAGGAAGGGCACGTGTTTGGATGTGACAACAGTTTAGGGAAACCTCAATGGGAGTGAAAGCTGGAAGCTGTCTGATTACCACGTTCGCAGCAGCCAGGGCAACAAACCCTTCCTTGAAGTAGGATCCCCGTATCTACTGAAGCCTTTGTCCAAAAACATACAGTCATAATTGCAAAGGAGGTAGGTTATGTTCAAATTTCTCTAAATTTTAAAAGGTTTGGAAAACATCAAAGATGTATGATACACATCAGTATATTGGAAATATACTAAAAATAAATTTTTCTCAGAGATACTATTGGCATCTGAAGCTATTGCCATGTAGCTTCCTTTAAGTTTGATGGGCAAGACTTTTATGCCAGAATTTTGGTTTACTTTATCCCATAAAACATCTAACATTTTCCGTGGCAGATTGCAGATCACTCTCTCCTATGAATTTCATTTTTCCCATCCCTCTTCCATGACATCAGGAGCTGCCTATTCAAACAAATCATACTTAAACTGATTCATATGGTAGCCCTATACTTGGAAGTTTAGTGTTATTCTTTTATGTTATAAAATAATTCGGCTGGGCACGGTGGCTCACCCCATCCCAGCACTTCGGGAGGCTGAGGCAGGAGGATTGCTTGAGCTCAGGAGTTCCAGACCAGCTTAGGCAAGATGATGAAACCCCATCTCTACAAAAGATACAAAAATTAGCCGGCTGTGGTGGCACACACCTGTGGTCCCAGTGACTTGGGGGGCTGAAGCGGGAGGATCACTTGAGCCTGGGAGGTTGAGGCTGTAGCAAGCCAAGACGGCACCACTGCACTCCCACCTGGATGACAGAGTGAGACTGTCTCCAAAAATAAATAAATAAACAATTCTTTGAAATTTTTTCTTTTTTTTTTTTTGAGACAGAGTCTGTCACCCAGGCTGGAGTGCAGTTGTATGATCTCGGCTCACTGTAACCTCTGCCACCCTGGTTCAAGTGATTCTCCTGCCTCAGCCTCCCGAGTAGCTGGGATTACAGGTGCCTGCTACCGTGCCCGGCTAATTTTTGTATTTTTAGTAGGGACAGGGCTTCACTGTATTGGTCAGGCTGGTCTTGAACTCCTGACTTCGTGATCCACCTGCCTCGGCCTCCCAAAGTGCTGGGATTACAGGTATGTGCCACTGTGCCCAGCCTCCCTGAACTTATTTTAAAGCAAGAAAACCAACTGATTTCTTGAAATTTGTTTAATATAATAGATATTATTGAAGAATTTTACTTACAAATCTTTCTTTTTTGTTTCCTTAAGGGAAAAAAATTACCTTTTATTTGAAAAAAAAATTAACTTTTCCTCTGCATCTAATGATTTTTTTCCTCTTGGTCTCCTTTTTTCTTATCTGTGTCACCGTAGATCATCCTATTATTTGCTATTAAAATTAATGGCAAATCCGCAATTACTTTCACACCAACCTAACATTGTTGCTCTTTCTTCAGGACCACATTTCTTATCTGCTTTAGCCAATGCTTCAAGATTTCTTTCTCAGCTCTTAGCTCTTCTCTCTCTCTCTCTTTTTTTTTTTTTTTTTTTTTTTTTGAGACAGAATCTCGCTCCGTTGCCCAGGCTGGAGTGCAGTGGTGCGATCTCGGCTCACTGCAACCTCTGCCACCCGGGTTCACGCCATTCTCCTGCCTCAGCCTCCCAAGTAGCTGGGATTACAGGTGCCCCGCACCACACCTGGCTAAATGTTTGTATTTTTAGTAGAGACTGGGTTTCACCGTGTTAGCCAGGATGGTCTCAATCTCCTGACCTTGTGATCCGCCCACCTCGGCCTCCCAAAGTGCTGGGATTACAGGCTTGAGCCACTGCACCTGGCCTCTTAGCTTTCTTTCACACCTTACATGGATATTGCTACCAATAGGATCCAGAGGTCACCTAGAACGTACTAAGGGCTAATTCTGCATAAAAAAGAATTAAACTTTTTTTTTTTTAAGAGACAGGGTCTTGCTCGGGCTGCAGTGCAGTGGTGCGATCTTGGCTCACTGCAACCTTGATCTCCTGGGTTCAAGCAATCCTCCTGCCTCAGCCTCTCGAGTAGCATGCACCACCAGGCCTGGCTAATTTTTTGTATTATTATTGTATTTTGCATTATTGTATTAATACAATAATACAAAAAATAATATTTCGTATTATTTTTTGTAGAGACAGGGTCCCCCTATGTTGCCCAGGCTTGTCTCAAACTCCTGGCCTCAAGTGATCCACCCGCCTCAGCCTCCCAAAGTGCTAGGATTACAGTTGTGAGCCACCATGCCTGGCCAAGAATTATACTCTTATAGACAATTGAAAAATAGTCTGCCAGGCCCTCAAACCTCAAGGCTCTTGACGTATCAGCTGTATCATCTGTTACCCCTATGCACTTACATCTCTAACTCTCGCTCAAGCTGGTATTCTTTTTCTCTGCATTTTTACGAGACTACAGAATGGCATTCAGGCCCACTGAGGTCAGTTCATAAAATGCTACTGGGGCACTTGTTTGCCAGACACTATAACAGGAACTGGAGGAATAAAGACAGTACCGGCCCTCCAGGATCCTGCCATCTGATGGGTAGACATTCACACAAACAGATCATTCCATACAAAATTGTAAATGTTAACAAAGAGGTAGATACAGTGTGCTATCAGAGGACAATAACAGGCATTTAGCACAATCTAGGGGTTAAGAAAGGTTTCTAGAGGCAATAACAGCTGATTTGAGTCTTAAAAGATGTGTATGAGTCAGCCAGGCCCACATTACTAGAGTATGATGTGCAGGTCACGAGGGGAGGTGGGAAAGGTAGCTCATAGGGGTAATGTATGCCCCCAAGAAGCAGCTACTGTATTCTATAGGCCATAGGGACCCGCTGAAGAGATTTAAGCAGAGAAGTCCCTTGGATTTTGGAAAAAACATTTGCACTGGCACAACATGAAGGATGGCTCTAAAGTAGTGGTTCTCAATGTGCCTGGACTAGCAGCTTTAGCAACTCCTGGAACTTGTTAGAAATGCAAATTCTCGAGCCCCATCCCAGACCTATTGAATCAGAAACTCTGGAAGCCCAGCCGTAAGTGTTTTAACAAGACCTGCAGGTGATTCTGATATAGATCAAAGTTTGGGGACCACTACTCTAAATCAGCAGGAAAAACTTGACAGTATCTGTAACAGGGCTTAGATTAGGGTCAAGACAGCAAGGTGCAAAATTTTAAAAGCTCCAAAATCCTCAGTAATCAAAAGAAGTAACATTTTAATACAATACCAGGCTCTTCTCAAATTCCTAGCCTCAAGCAGTCCTCCCACCGTGGCCTCCCAAAGTGCTGGGATTACAGACACCACTGCACCCGACCCAAAATTCTAAATAAAGGCAGGCTGTTTGTTTTTAGACCCCGCGTTATTGTGCAATGGGGACAGTTGTTTTCAATCAGCTTGGGGTTCCCAGAGTCCACATGGCTGTCACATTCCCCATCAGGCAGATTTATGGGGATTGACAAAGGCGAGTGGACAGATGGGGTGACATGGGTCAGGGCCAGCTGTTGAGAGCCATGCAGCACCGGACCCTCCATACTTAGAAGGGCTCCATGCTTGGTTTAATGCCCTGCTGTCACTGTTTTGAAATTCTTAATAAGTTTCGAAGAAGAGGACCTGCATTTTCGTTTTGCACTGGGCCCTCAAAGTTTCCGTCAAATTGTTTTGGGGGGTCTTTTTTTCCTCCCTTCAAGTTTTATTCCAGCATAGTGTAAATACTGTCTTTTTATTGTTGTAGAACTTTTATTAACTTATGAGGTGACATTTTGGTAAGTGTACATAGGGCACACATTTTTTTTCTTTTGCCTCAGGCTCCAATGTGACTTAGCACAGTACAGGCCTAGAGACATTTTTTGATCATCACAACTTGGTGATGCTACTGACATCTAGTGGGGAGTGGTCAGGGGTAGGGCACACATTTTTTTCTTTTGCCTCAGGCTCCAATGTGACTCAGCACAGTACAGGGCTAGAGACATTTTTTGATCATCACAACTTGGTGATGCTACTGACATCTAGTGGGGAGTGGTCAGGGATGCTGCTAAAAACCCTACAATGCATGGGACAGTCCCCCACAACAAGGAGTTATGCCATCCAAAATGTCAACAGTGCTGAGATTGATAAATTCCAATCTATAGGGAAAGGAGGTTGTTAACAGTGTCTCAGAATGGGGCAGTAATAGCAAATTTGGAACTATCTAGAACTCAATGATTAATCAGCTAGGAGGAAGTGGAGTTTAAGAGAAAAAGACTTACAGAATTTTTCCTTGTTTAGGGCATAAGTTAGTATAGCAAATTCAGGAGGAGGAAAGAGGCAGAAAGAAGTGAGGCAAGGCCGGGCACAGTGGCTCACGCCTGTAATCCCAGCACTTTACAAGGCTGAGGTGGGTGGATCACGAGGTCAAGAGATCAAGGCCATCCTGGCCAACATGGTGAAACCCCGTCTCTACTAAAAATACAAAAATTATCTGGGCGTGGTGGTGTGGGCCTGTAGTCCCAGCTACTTGGGAGGCTGAGGCGGGAGAATCTGCTTGAACCCAGGAGGTGGAGGTTGCAGTGAGCCGAGATCATGCCACTGCACTCCAGCCTGGCGACAGAGCGGGCATCTGTCTCAAAAAAAAAAAAAAAAGAAAAAAGAAAAAGAAAAGAAAAGAAAAGATAAAGAAAGAAGTGAGGCAAAAAGAGATAGGAGTTTGAGGCTGGACATCAAATGGAGGCGTTTGCTTCAGGGCAAGCATCTTGAGGTTCTGAGGAGAGAGATTTTATAATTGTCAACAGATACCTCTATTGTGAACCTCTGCCCCGCCCAACGCCTCTGGACAATTCTATTCCCGCTGCCTTAGAGAATGGATGCCACAGCAAAACCAGGAGACAAGAAAGGCAATTTTAGGCTTTTTAAGTCCCCAAATGATTTTTCTGAAACTCATGGTGGAGAAATAGTTCTGTACATTTCAAATATTTAAGCCTAACGAGCTCATAGGATGGAGTTGATTGTCATGCTATAAGTAACAGGCTAGGGACAACAGGCAAGGATCCAAGTACTTTTCCCTTTTCCCTGCGAGGAAATAAAGATTCTACAGGTGTGGGAAGAAGAAAAACAAAAAGGATGTAGAGAAAGAAACATCTGGGACAACAGAATTGGGTTGGGGTGCATCATGTGGCCACATGCAGAATCAGCACCAAAACCTCCCCAGGCTCCACCTAAGCAGGTACCAAGGAGCTGACTTTCATGATTTTTCCAAGGTGCTGTATCTGGGGAGATCAATACAAGATCAGCAGCTAGAATATTCCCCAGGAATGACACCTACCTATGGGCAGACCTCCTTCCCAACAGCTCAGAACAGGTGTAGGCCCCAGGATAGAGGGAAAGCCCCATCACCTATTCTTAGGTAGCACTGAAGGGAGCCACATTCCACTGGGGATGAATGCCAAGGTAATCTCCCACTGCTTTGGTTAAGTTTCATAGGTGTTTATCTAGAATTGTTTCCAGATGCTTTTTCTTCTTTTTCAGTTTTTATATCAGCAGAGGGTAAATTCAGTTTTCATACCAAATGTTTTCAGCTTTCTTTATTGCCATTAATAAAAGGCAAGGGCCAGACCCAATGGCTCATACCTGCCATCCTAGCACTTTGGGAGACCGAGGTGGGCAGATCGCTTGAGCCCAGGAGTTTGAGATCAGCCTGGGCAACATGGCAAACCTTGTCTCTACAAAGAATACAAAAATAAGCCAGGCATCGTGGCGTGCGCCTGTAGTCCCAGCAACTTGAGAGGCTGAGGTGGGAGGATCACCTAAGCCCAGGGAGGTCAAGGCTGCAGTGAGCCATGATCACACCACTACATTCCAGCCTGGATGATAGAGTGAGACCCCATCTCAAAAAATAATAATAATAAAATAAAAGGAAAGGATCCAGGCACTGTGTAATCCCAGGACTTTGGGAGGCTGAGGTGGGAGGAATGCTTGAGCCCAGGAGTTTGAAACACGTCTGGGCAACAGAGCGAGACCCAGTCTCAAACATAAAAAGAAAAGGCAAGGTTTTGCTTGTTTGTTTTAGAGACAGGATCTAACTCTCTTGTCCAGGCCAGAGTTCAGTGGTGCAATCATAGCTGACCGCAACCTCGAACTCCTGGGCCCAAGCGATCCTGTTACCTCCATCTCCCAAGTAGCTAGGACTGCGGGTGCATGCCACCACGCCCAGCTAATTTTTTTTGTAGAGACAGGATCTTCCCTTATTGTCTAGGCTGGTCTTGAACTCCTGGCCTCAAGCAATCCTCCTGCCTTGCCCTCTCAAAGTGTTGGGATTACATGTGTGAGCCAACATTTCTGGCAAGAATTTTCTTTGTTGTTTACTCTTTTTAGATAGATTTTCTAGCTATAAGACAATTGTTTTATATTTCCTGGGTTTTTTAACCCCCTTTTATTTATTTATTCCTTTATTCATTAGTCCCCATATTTATTTTCTATACCTCTGCACCCCTGGGTGCCTTTGAAGGCAGAGATGTTATCTTGTTCAACTTTACATCTCCTGAGCTTGGCACAGTGCCCAGAACATAGTAGGTGTCTGCAGTGGATGCTGTAGGGCACTGCCCAGATACCCCCTTTTAGGACCAAGGCACTCATCCCCCTAGGTGCAGCTCTGTTACAGCTCTCAGCGAATCCAATAACTGGTGGAAAAAGAAGTACAGAGGCTCAGTCCCCTTGCCAAGCCAACACCAGAGCTCCCAGTAAGATTGGCTGAGGCCACTGTTGCAAATTCATTCCAGTTCAACTCTTTCTGACCAGTTCTGTTTCCCTCAACCCCTTACAAGGGTGATCCTCAAGAATGCTCCCCAGTAACCCTCCTTAAGCAAATCTCTGCCTAGAATCTGTTTCCTAGGAAGCCAAACTAAGACAGTGCTTAATAAATATTTGTTGAATAAATGGATGAATGGGCTCTTCCGTTGTAAACTACATAGTTCCTCACCCTGAGCAGAGATATAGGGGAAAACCTCTGACCTTTATTTGTGTATTCAACGTTTTATTTTCTTATCTCAGGCCCTAAAAGTCAGAGCCCAGCCTCAAATAGTTCACCCAACCCTGGGGTCATGGGTGACTTTCATATGATGATAGTATCCACACTGAGTTGTTGCAGTTATATTGTCATTTGACCACCAGATGGCAGAGGTGACACTTGGAAAGCCTCTCTTTCTGGCCCTGGGTCGCCCATTCCAGGATTTAACATTAAACCCAAATTACCCATTTAGTGCCATTAATTCCCAAGCCCTTGTAATTACGGCATTGTTTCATTTTCTAGGAAAGTGTCACTGCCACAATTGGCTCATTTGCATATAAAAAGGAGGGTTTGGAATATAATGGAAAGAGCCCCGGACTGAGCATCAGAATCACTGCACACCAATCACTTGCTCCATTTGAACATGTTTCTTCATCAGTTAAAAAAAAGAGAGAGAATTCCAGCCCTGCGTGCTTCACAGGTCTTTTGTGAGGAATAAATGAAAATTACCAGGGTTGCAGGAAGGGGCCTGATTGAAGTTCTCCCTAGTCCAGGAGAGCTCCAAGTATGGGAAGCGGGATCAATTCTGTGTGGGTGGAGGGGCACTGCCTGGGTTCCTAGGCTTTCTTGAGGTTCAGACCTCGAGGTAAAGGAAAGATAGGATAGCAGCTCCTGGAATGCTGCAATGCAGATTTTAGAAAAAGAATACTCCATTATCTTGTAGGCAAGGTGGGAAGGACAGTAGAACTAGGGTGAACTTTATAGGTCACCTAACTAAATTGAGTGTTAGTGCTAGTGACATCAGGTCAGGACTAGGACACATCTTTATCTACTTGTTTCTTATATAAAGCTATATGATTTTTTTTAAAAAAAACCAGAACATCCCAGAGTTTACACATTCAAATGAGATTAGTCCCCTTTAAAGAAATCACCTTTGGGGCCATATATTTGTTTCTTCAAAAATTAGTATAGTTTCTGATATTTTTGGAAATCCTTTTGGATGTTGCTTTTTAAACATTCTCTTCAGCTTCCTCAATGGCATAGACATCTTTATTCTTTGGAACTGGATTTCATTTTTAGAAACCACCAGCGGTAATTTTAAGATTTGGCAGGTATGATTAAGAGGGGGTGGTGGTGATCATTTCACCAAATAGACAAAAGCAAGGCTAGGCCATAAATAGCAAGGCTGATTTTTTTATGTAATCAAAATACACAAAACAATGGCAAAAAAAAAGGGTGTTTTTGTTTGTTTGTTTTTGTTTTTGTTTTTTTAAGATGGAGTCTCACTCTGTCACCCAGGCTGGAGTGCAGTGGTGTGATCTTGGCTCACTGCAACCTCCGCCTCCTGGGTTCAAGCGATTCTCCTGCCTCAGCCTCCCGAGTAGCTGGGATTAGAAGCATGTGCCACCACGCACGGCAAATTTTTTTGTATTTTTTAGTACAGACGTGGTCTAACCATATTGGTCAGGCTGGTCTTGAACTCCTAACCTCATGATGCGCCCACCTCAGCCTCCCAAAGGGCTGGGATTACAGATGTGAGCCACTGCACCCAGCCAGAAAAAAAAAAAAAAAAGAGTTTTATATACTCAAAGTAATTACAAGAAAATTAAAAGAAGTGTGAAAGGTCACACTAATTTGAACATGCAAATTTGGGGGCAGCAAATACTTTTATGTTTCTGCAAGTTAGGGCTTTCTAAGCAAATTTTACTGGGGACCTGGACAGTAATTTATGGATCAGATAGTGAGAGAAATCTGAAACACGCACAAGAGAGATTTACTAGACATAGACATGAGACCTTCATAACACACACATCTCCACTGGAGATTTATCTTCTGGAGAGAGATTTACCACCTGGTAAACCTGGAGGTATGCGTTTACTTTTCAAGAGGCACGAGTGATATGGTTTGGATGTTTTGACCCTTCCAAATCTCATGTTAAAACGTAATCCCAAAGTTGGAGGTGGGGCCTGGTGGAGGTATTTGGATTATGGGGGCAGATTCATCATGAATGGCTTATTGCCCTCCGCATGGTAATGCGTGAGTTCTTGCTCAGTTAGTTTATGCAAAAGCCTGACATCTCCCACCTCACTCTCTCTTGCTCCCTGTCTTGCTATGTGACACGCTGGCTTCCCCTTCACCTCCTGCCATGATTGTGTTTCCCAAGGCCTCGCCAGAAGCAGATGCCAGCGCCATGCTGCTTATACAGCCTGCAGAACCGTGAGCCCAGATAAACCTCTCTTCTTTATAAATTGCCCAGCCCTGGGTACTCCTTTATAGCAATACAAAGGGACTAACACCGGGGGATGAGACCTGGATTGTGGAGACATCCCAGGGTGGTAAAGTGGTGACACTGGGCTTACCTTTCCCCAGAAGTTTATTCATATTCCAAAGGGTTAAAGTAAAAACCCAGGAATCTTCCCATCATGTTTCCAGAGAAACTCTTGGAAGAAGGGAGAAGCACAGCTGCCTCCCCCTTCTACATCAACACCTAGATTAAATTGGGGGAGTGGGGGCTCCTCACTTATAATACATACTACTTACATGTAGAGTTTGTTCAACCACCTCTCGTTGTATCTTTAAGGGATAAGAATTTGGGTACAGGGGATTCATGGGATTGTTTTTGGCTTTAAGTAAATAACAGTAATCCGCTCTGCTCCAGAAACCTTACGTGTGGATACAGGATAATATTAGTTAATATGGATATTAAAAACTTAACTCAATGCCGAGTGTGGTGGCTCACATCTATAATCCTTGCACTTTGGGAGGCTGAGGCCGGCAGATCGCCTGAGCTCAGGAGTTCGAGACCAGCCTGGGCAAAATGGTGAAACCCCATCTCTACACATGAAAAAAAAAAAAAAAAAAAAATCTGGGTATGATGGCACCTGCCTGTAGTACTAGCTACTCAGGAGGCTGAGGTGAGAGGATCACTTGAGCCCAGTGAGGTCGAGGTTGCAGTGAGTCGTGATCACAACCACTGCTCTCCAGCCTGAGTGACAGAGTGAGACCCTGTCTCAACAACAACAACAACCCCCAACACAATATTTACCTTTTTCAAAAGATTGGAACTATGTTTTATACAGTGTCTTCTCCCTTTGCAGAACCCTGGTAGAGTGGAATCCTACTGTCAAAAATGGACATCAAACTTTTCCATCTCTTCCTGTCCCAGGGACTCCTTCTTCAGATGTCCCCCAAAAACCACAGTAGTGAGCTACTAGTCCCGTCTCCTATGGAGAGGGCTAAGAATTGGGATTGCCATATGGACAGATGTTTTTGAATGGGGGAATAATGAGGGGATACAAGAATGCTTTGTGCAACAAGAATGAGAAAAAAACTTTCTTTTCAAAAGCATTTTAATCAAAGATGGTGCTATGCATTTTAAATTTTTATATACTTAGAGGAAAAACTTTAGACAAATTAACTTTAACAGAGTTTGAGTAATGAACGATTCTCAAATTGGGCAGCCCCCAGAACCGTAATAGGTTCAGGGTGACCCCTGGGCTTTGGCATGGTTGGATAACATTTATGGACAGAAAAAGGAAAGTGACCTGTAGAAGTGATGCACAGAAACAACTGGATTGGTTACAGCTGGGCATTTGCTTTATTTGAACCTGGTTTGAACAGCTGGCTGCTTGTGATTGGCTGAGCCTCTGCTACTTAAGAGATCAGGTTACAGTCTGTTTAACATCAAGTTAGGTTACAACCAACTAAGTATGGAGAAAACAGTAGGCCAAACTTAAAATATGTACGGAGGCTAAACTCAATTTAACAATACGGTTTTCTATCTGTGCCCAACACAACCACGGGCTTTAAGATGACAGTATTATAATCCAAATGGTAAAAAATGGCAGATTTGTGGTAATTTGGGCATGTTCCAATTTGCAACTCTACAACCTATGAAAACAGGCCTTAAAGGTTTATTAAGCCCATGTTAGAACACTAAAGAAAATTTAAGAAAAAAACTCACTCACAATCTTACTCACCTGACAAACTGCTTTTCCAAACCCATTCTCTTCCAAACCTTGTTCATAGTACCCATTATTTTATAAAGTTGAAAACACAATGTGTATACAATTTTCTGTTCTAATATTTTTAGATCATATTATTTTACAACTATTTTTACTTATTATTACATTTTCTTTTAAAGTTTAAATATTTGTTTATTTGATATAAAAAGTACAAACAACAATATGGATAAATTTTAAAACAGTATTGAGCAATGTTATGAACAAAGTAATTTTCTATTGGATAGTTGTATTTCATAATAAATTTAGTATATTATTGTAACTGAGCTGGAAAGTTATACTATAGTTTGTGAATACTCATCTCAGCTCTCCTCCTTATTTTAAACGATGGAAATACTTCTGTAGTTTGCTGCCACACAGTGGTAAAGTAAGCACCATTGCACGCTGCCACTGCAGAGGACTTGCTGGCCTGGTTATCCTAACTCAACAATTTGCAGAGCTACTCATGCTGGCCACTGTGCTGGGCACTAGGAATCTAAAGATGGTGTCCAACATGGAAAAGTTTATAAATCAGTAGGAAGACTGACAAGCATAAGAATAATTACTATCAACTAACAAACAGATAATGCTATCACTGAGACAGAAATCTAAGTATGATGGAGAATAGGAATTTCTTGTCAGGTTTCACTGAGGAGGTAAAATGTGAGATGAAGCCTAGCAGAGAGCATGGTCGATGAAAGGACAATGCTTTCAGGGAATATTGAGGTCACTCAAGTGGGAACTTGGTGTGTGCGGAAGGAAGAGGGTGGTGTCACACAGACAACAGTCACTACATATTCTTACGTGGGAAGGAATTGTGGTTTTGTTTTTTGTTTTTTGGGGTTTTCTTTTTTTTTTTTTTTTGAGATGGAATCTAGTTCTGTCGCCCAGGTTGGAGTGCAGTGACACGATCTCAGCTCACTGCAACCTCTGCCTCCTAGGTTCAAGTGATTCCCCTGCTTCAGCCTCCCAAGTAGCTGGGGTTACAGGCTCCTGCCACCACGCCAGGCTAATTTTTGTATTTTTAGTAGAGATTGGGTTTCACCATGTTGGCCAGGCTGGTCTCTAACTCCTGACCTCAAGTCATCTGCCCGCCTCAGCCTCCCAAAGTGTTGGGATTACAAGTGTGAGCCATAGCGCCCAGCCCCTCAGGAAGGGATTGCTTAGGAAGAGAAAGTTTGAAGAACATCTAAAAGGTTTCTTAAAATCAACCTAGTTTTATGTTTAAGTTCTATGCTGACTTACATGAAAATGTATGTCATTAAAGGTAAATAACTTTGTAAGAAAACATGAAAATTATTGTTTCCTTAAGATACTCTATGGAAATTATATTCAAATAAATCATAAATAAGTCTTTCCTTAGTTATGATCCCTTAGTGCATTTTAGGCAGCAAGGGAAATCTGCAAAGGTGTTATCATTACTATATGAAATGGTTTGGATCTGTGTCACCACCAAATCTTATGTTGAAATGTAATCCCCTGTGTTGGAGGTGGGGCCTGGTAGGAGGTGTTTGGATCATGGGGGCATATCCCTCATGAATGGCTTCACCTATCCCTTTGGTGATAAGTGAGTCAGTTCTCGTAAGATCTGGTTTTGTAAAAGTGGCACCTACCTCCCACTCCACTCTCTCTTGCTCCTGCTTTTACCATGTGATGTGGCTGTTCCCTCTGCCTTCCGTCATGATTGTTAGCTTCCTGAGGTCTCCCTAGAAGCAGATGCTGGTGCAATGCTTTCTGGACAGCCTACAGAACTATGAGCCCATTAAACATTTTTTTTTTCCTAAATTGCCCAGCCTTTTTTTTTTTTCTAAATTGCCCATCCTCAGGTATTTCTTTTTTCTTTCTTGGTTTGTTTTTTTTTTTTTTTTTTAAGATGGAGTCTTGCTCTTGTCGCCCAGTCTGGAGTCCAATGGCCCAATGTCGGCTCACTGCAACCTCTGCCTCCTGGTTCAAGTGATTCTCCTGCCTCAGCCTCCTGAGTAGCTGGGACTACAGGTGTGTGCCACCACACCCAGCTAATTTTTGTATTTTTAGTAGAGACAGGGTTTCACCATGTTGTCCAGGCTGGTCTTGAACTCCTGACCTCAGGTGATCCACCTGCCTCAGCCTCCCAAAGTGCTGGGACTACAGGCATGAGCCACTGCGCCCAGTCTCTGGTATTTCTTTATAGCAATGCAAGGATGGCCTAATACACTATGGTTGGCAGCCTCTAAAATGGCCCTCCAATGATACCGGCTTCCTGGTATGCACACTTTTGTGTAGAGCCTCCCTCACTGAATAGAGCTGACCTTTGTAACCAATAGGATACTGTCAAAATGATGCTGTGTTGCTTTGTGGCTCAGCCATTAAAGTCACTGAATCTTCCACCTTGTACTCTCTTGCTTATTTTTGGGAAGGCCAGCTGCCATGTTGTAAGATGGCCCAAGCAGCTGGGAAGAGGTCCATGTAAAGAGGAGCTGGAGGCTTGTGTCAGCAACCAGCACCAAGAAGTCAGTCAATCATCTTGGGAGCTGATTCTCCAGCCTCAGCCAAGCTGTCAGGGGACCGTAGCCCCAGCCAACATCTTCACTGAAACCTCATGAGAGACTCCTAGCCAGACACATCCAGCCAAATTGAATTTCTAACCCACAGAAACTAAGAGATAATACATGTTTATTGTTTTAAGACAGATAAATAGATATATAAGTAATAGTACAGTACTTTGCTTTCTTTCACTGACTTGGGGCCAAACATATTAAATAACAAAATGTTTATATTCATAGGTCTAGTATACAGTTTTGGGCTTCATTTTAGATATAAAACTATTCAGGCCGGGCGCAGTGGCTCATGCCTGTAATCCCAGCATTTTGGGAGGCTGAGTTGGGTGGATCACCTGAGGTCGGGAGTTCGAGACCAGCCTGAACAACATGGAGAAACCTCCTCTCTACTAAAAATACAAAATTAGCCGGGCATGGTGGCGCATGCCAGTAATCCCAGCTACTTGGGAGGCTGAGGCAGGAGAATCGCTTGAACCCGGGAGGCGGAGGTTGCAGTGAGCCGAGATTGTGCCACTGCACTCCAGCCTGGGCAACAAGAGCGAAACTCCATCTAAAACAATCAAACAAACAAACAAACACCTCAAACTATTCAATATGGGGAATTGCTGAATTATACATGGCACCATGCATTGTTCGCAGAGTATCATACGTGATAATTTTGGGAGATGTAAAAATGACTATGAAACTGGGAGACACTATCACATTTTTCTGTACGGAAAATATTACTTGCGAGAGAACCTTACTTTTGACTGGTCAGTCACACTGCTTCTGAAGTTTTGGCTGTTATAGACCTTCATGAACAGGTAGTAATTATGTAGGCAATTAAAGCCTTTTCTTTGTGGCCCTAAAGGGTCAAATTTTACTTATTCAAATGTCCATTCAAATGTAAAAGAATCTTAATAATTACATATAAAATCATGTCATTAAATAATAATAATTTTTTTGTACAGACAGGGTCTCTCTCCGTTGCCCAGACTGGAGTGCAGTGGCTATTCACAGTTGTGATCATAGCATGCTGCAGCCTTGAACTCCTGGGCTCAAACAATCCTCTTGCCTCAGTCTCCCAAGTAGCTGGGATTACAGTCAGAAGTCACTGCGCCCAGCTCTAAATAATTATTTTGAAAATTCCCTTTTCTAATTGAGTGGAAAATATTATTTTTACAGGTACATATTTGCAATGCTAAACTACACTAAAGAAAATGTCGACACAAGGATTACTTTTTATGATTTTTATCTAGTCCACTGTTACTATGTCAAGTATTTTCTTTTTCGAGATGGAATCTCCCTTTGTCACCCAGGCTGGAGTGCAGTGGTGTGATCTGGCTCACTGCAACCTCCACCTCCCGGGGTTCAAGCGATTCTCCTGCCTCAGCCTTCTGAATAGTTGGGATGACAGGCGCCCGCCACCATGCCCGGCTAATTTTTGTATTTTTAGTAGAGACGGGGTTTCACCATATTGGCCAGACTGGCCTCAATCTCCTGACCTCAAGTGATCCACCTGCCTTGGCCTCCCAAAATGTTGGTATTACAGGCATGAGCCACCGCACCGGGCCTTGTCAAGTGTTTTCATTTACACTTTTATATACTAAGGATCCTTTAAAAATTTCCTTGGAACACATTTTCACAAATAAAATACATAGTTACTTTATAAAAGTTTGTAGTTCAAATTCATGCTATTGTGTCCTGAAAAACCTCAAGCAGTGTATTTAAAGTGGTCTCAAGTTGGTAGTGCCACCAGATGCCTAGCAAAAAAGAGGATATCTTCTTCAAAGATGTCACTATTTCAACCTTTAAAACAAAACCTTTGTTACCTGGAAATAATTGGGGTTTGTCTGTCTGGAAAGTAACAGATGATTCTCTATGAGAACGTAGGGGTTTTTTGTTGTTGTTGTTGTTGTTGTTTTTGAGAATTTTATTTATTGATTTATTGATTTACTTTATTTTTTATTTTTTTCCCATAAGTTATTGGGGCACAGGTGGTATTTGGTTGCATGAGTAAGTTCTTTAGTGTTGGTTTGTAAGATTTTGGTGCACCCATCACCCAAGCAGTATACGCTACACCATATTTGTCGTCTTTTATCCCTCGCTCCCCTCCCACTCTTCCCAAGTCTCCAAAGTCCATTGTATCATTCTTATGCCTTTGTGTCCTCATAGCTTAGCTCCCAATGATCAGTGAGAACATATGATGTTTGATTTTCAATTTCTGAGTTACTTCACTTAGAATAATAGTCTCCAATCTCATCCAGGTCACTGCAAATGCTGTTAATTCATTCCTTTTTATGGCCAAGCAGTATTCCATTGTATACATATACCACAGTTTCTTTACCCACTCGTTGATTGATGGGCATTTGGGTTGGTTCCAAGATTTTGCAACTGTGAATTGTGCTGCTATAAACATGCATGTGCAAGTATTTTTTTTGTATAACAACTTTTCCTCTGGGTAGATACCCAGTAGTGGGATTGCTGGATAAAATGGTAGCTCTACTTTCAGTTCTTTAAGGAATCTCTACACTGTTTTCCATAGTGGCTGTACTAGTTTACATTCCCACTAGCAGTGTAGAAGTGTTCCCTGATCACCACATTCATGCCAACATCTACTGTTTTTTGATTTTTTTGATTATGGCCATTCTTGCAGGAGTAAGGTGGTATTGCATCGTGATTTTGATTTGCATTTTCCTGATCATTAGTGATGTTGAGCACTTTTTCATACGTTTGTTGGCCATTTGTGTATCTTCTTCTTCTTCTTTTTTTTTTTAGATGGAGTTTTGCTCTTGTTGCCCAGGCTGGAGCGTAACGGTGAGATCTCGGCTCACCGCAACCTCCACCTCCCGGGTTCAAGTGATTCTCCTGCTTCAGCCTCCCAAGTAGCTGGGATTACAGGCATGCGCCACCATGCCTGGCTAATTTTGTATTTTTTAGTAGAGACAGGGTTTCTCCATATTGGTCAGGCTGGTCTCAAACTCCTGACCTCAGGTGATCTGCCCGCCTTGGCCTCCCAAAGTGCTGAGATTACAGGTGTGAGCCACTGCGCCTGGCCCTTCTTTTGAGAATTGTCTATTCATATCCTTAGCCCTTTTTGATGGAATTGTTTGTTTTTTTCTTACTGATTTGTTTGAGTTTATTGTAGATTCCGGATATTAGTCCTTTGTCAGATGTATAGATTGTGAAGATTTTCTCCCACTCTGTGGGTTGCCTGTTTACTCTGCTGACTGTTCTTTGCCGTGCAAAAGCTCTTTACTTTAACTAAGTCCCAACTATTTATCTCTGTTTTTATTGTATTTGCTTTTGGGTTCTTGGTCATGAAATCCTTGCCTAAGCCAACGTCAGGAAGGGTTTTTCCAATGTTATCTTCTAGAGTTTTTAGAGTTTCAGGTCTTAGATTTAAATCCTTAATCCATCTTGAGTTGATTTTTGTATAAGGTGAGAGATGAGGATTCAGTTTCATTCTCCTACGTGTGACTAGCCAATTATCTCAGCATCTTTTGTTGAAAAGGGTGTCCTTTCCCAACTTTATGTTTTTGTTTGCTTTGTCGAAGCTCAGTTGGCCATAAGTATTTGGGTTTATTTCTGGGTTCTCTATTCTGTTCCATTGGTCTATGTGCCTATTTTTATACCAGTACTATGCTGTTTCGGTGACTATGGCCTTAAAGCATAGTTTGAAATCAGGTAGTGTGATGCCTCCAGATTTGTTATTTCTGCTTAGTCTTGCTTTGGCTATGCGGGCTCTTTTTTGGTTCCATATGAATTTTAGCATTGTTTTTTCTAATTCTGTGAGGAATAATGGTGGTATTTTGATGGGGATGGCATTGGATTTGTAGATTGCTTTTGGCAGTATACTTCCTCTAGGTGTTACCATTCCATTTATCTGCCCCTTGCGTACTAGAAGGACTAGAAGGAGTTGCCTCTGCTTGATCTTGCCAATTCCTCTCTTCCCAGTCTCTTTTAAACCCATTCAAATCTGCTCCAAGTAAACTTTGGCAACTTCATCCTTCTAGGTGCTCAGGCCAGAAACTTTGGACTCATCTTTGACTCTTCATTTCTTCATACCCATATTCTATCCTTCAGAAAAAAATCCTGTTAGCTCTGCTTTCAAATTATATCCAAAACCTGTCCACTTCCCGCTCTCCACTGCTACCACCCTGGTCAGTGCCACCAGCATCCTGCCTGCCTAGTTTACCACAACAGCCTCACTGGGCTTCCTGCAGGCTCTACAGTCTTTTATTTTTTTTTCTGTTTTGTGACGGAGTCTCACTCTGCAGCTCAAGCTGGAGTGCAGTGGCGCAATGCTAGCTCACTGCAACCTCTGCCTCTGGGGCTCAAGCAATTCTCGTGCCTCAGCCTCCCGAGTAGCTGCGACTACAGGCACACAACATCATGCCCAGCTAATTTTTTTTTTGCATTTTTGTAGAGACGAGGTTTCACCATGTTCCCCAGGGTGGTCTTGAACTTCTGAGCTCAGGTGATCCACCCGCCTCAGCCTCCCAAAGCGTTGGGATTACAGGCGTGAGCCACCGCGCCCGACCTACAGTCTCTTCTTAACAAAGTAGCTCCAGTGATCATTTTGAAATGTACATTAGATGTTATTATTCTTTTGCTCAAAATCACTCCTCATTTCACTTAAGAGTGAAAGAATCCATGAAATAATGTGAAAGCCTTATATAATCCAAAGCCCTTTGTCCCACTCCTTACTATTTACCTTGCTTGGCTCCGGCCACTCTTGCCTCCTTGCTATTCTCCCAACAGGCAAGCCCTGCCCTGGAAGCTTTGTACTGGCTGTTCCCTCTGTATGGAAGGTTTCCCCTTCACCAAGTGTCTATGTCTCTTGCAAATCTTTACTCAGTGAGGCCTACCCTGATTACCCTATTTAAAGTTGCAATGTACCTCCCCTATACTCTCAATTTCCATTCCCCTATTTTTTCCATGGCGGTGTTAAATTGAACTAAATACAGCCTGAGAAAGCCTCTGTACTTCCACATTTGAGTCCTTGTGGATGAACCATAACCTAACTTAGTAGGTAGACAAGACTGAAAGCCTAATTTAGGAGCGTGCTTCTGTAACAATAGCTGAGTTTCAGCCAATCCCAGCAGCCATACTTCAACTATTCATACAATGCTTACTGTTCAAACTGTGTTCAGGTAAGGCAAATGCCAAGCTGTAACCCATCCAGCTGCTTCCGTACCTCACTTGCTTTCTGTACATCACTTTCCTTTCTTTGTCTGTAAATGTGCTCTGACCACGAGGCATCCCTGGAGTCTCTCTGAATCTGCTATGATTCTGGAGACTGCCCGATTTGAGAATCATTTTTCCCCTTGCTCAATTAAACCCTGTTAAGTTTAATTTGTCTGAAGTTTTAACAGTAGCTTCACCTTTCAACATATATTTATTATGTTTGCTCCCTAGCCCACCTCTCGCTGTGCAGGGTGAAGAGTTGCAGTGTCTGCAAACAAAAAAGGGGTTCGGACCCACTGAGTTATATAATTAGTAGGTCTGAAACAATATACATATTTTAAAAAACATAAAACTTAAAAATGGTTAAAATGGTAAATTTTGTTGTGTATTTTACCATAATTTAGAAAAAAAGGAAATAAAATCTCACAGCTCCTGTAAAGTAGCATTTCAAGAAATTTTTACTTCAGTTATGTGTGAGTAATTCTACGTCCACAGTTTCAAAGTCTGCAATGTATTTCTTACTATGTCAGGGTCAAAAATACCAGAAAAAATTATGGTAGAGAACCGTCTGCACACACTCACCAGCTGACATGCACAACATAGTTCACAGCAGCAATGTTAGAACAAAAACTGGAAATAATGCACATGTTAAGAGGCAGCAGGATGGATACATAATGAAGTATATTAAACAATGGAAAATTACGGTCCGGGCGCCGTGGCTCACGCCTGTAATCCCAGCACTTTCGGAGGCCGAGGCGGGCGGATCACGAGGTCAGGAGTTCAAGACCAGCATGAGCAACATGGTGAAACCCCATCTCCACTAAAAAATACAAAAATTAGCTGAGCGTGGTGGCGCGCGCCTGTAATCCCAGCTACTTAGGAGGCTGAGGCAGGAGAATCGCTTGAACCCGGGAGGCAGAGTTTGCACTGAGCCGAGATTGCGCCACTGCACTCCAGCCTGGGCGAAGAGCACTACAGCCGCCTGTAGGTGAATATGAAAAGCAATGCTGAAAGAAGCAAATTGCTGGAGAATACATACACAATTCCAAAAGCTTCAAAACTGAACGAAACAAGATAGTGATACATACATTATGTGGTAAAGCTATAAAGAAAACCAAGGCAAGCTGATATAAAAAATTCAGAAAATAATTATTAAAAACTTAAGTCATTAACGTTTAGGGAACTGAAATGTCTCTATTTTCCAAATTAATACTCCTGATAACAGCATCAGGTCTTTCCTGATCTTGCCCACTGTCGCAGCTCCCAGTGACACCCAGTTATTGTATTTATTTTTCAAGGACTGAACCATCTGACAATTTGCATGTGCTGCGTAATACATGTATCCTCAGTAGGGGATAGCTTTCAAGGCTAGCGCTTGGCGACGCTCTGACAGTAGAGCTCATTATCTATTGAATGAATATATGCTCTTTGGCACACGTTGGTTCAGCACTACTCATTTTAGTCCGAATTCTTCTCGTGGCTTCCGTTCAGTCGCCGCCCAAACCCCTGCCCCATCTCGCAGGCTCTAAAGTCCGTGGACTCGTTCCCGAGTCCCAGACGTAGTTTTCTCCTAGACTCTGCACTGGGCCAACAGAGTGGGAGAAAGGTGGAAGGTCTGGATGGGGACAAAAGCGCTTCCCAGGCGTCCAAGCATGTGAAGAGAATGAGGTCTCTTCATTCAACAAGAGACCGTTGAATGAAGGACCCTCAGCAACAAGGCCCGTCAGCCCTAACGCCATGAGGAACGCGCGGCGCTGACGGTAAAGTGGCTGGTTAACTAAACCGAATTGCTACCGCCCACCCCGGTGACGTCACGACCTCGTCGAACTCCTGATTGGAGGAGTTGCGTTTGGTCAATTCTCGCGATGACTCCTCCAGGTTACCCCTATCTCCCTCCCTTTGCCCTGACCCGGTAGTCGAACGTGGACCGCGCTGCGAGCCAGGGAGACGCCGTAGAAGGAGACCTGCTTCCGGGACTGGACCAGGCGCCTGCGACTCTTCTCAGACGCCGACGTGCACGAGGTTTGGCTCCCAGGTGTCCTGCTTGCCAGACCCGCGGTAGCTCGGCTCGGCCAGTTTTGCTAGGGCTGCCTGGCGAGCCACACCAATTCCCATCCTTTGGTAGCGCCAGGATTCGGCGGCTGTGAAACTGATTTCCGGTCGCTAAGGTCTCCATGGAGACGGCACTTTAACCACTTTCTCCCACTGTCATTCCTCGACTCCACGTGGTTCAGAAATCGCCCAGAGAATGTTTGTGGGAGTCAGCCAGGAAGGTGTAGAGTGAAGCAGCGTTCTAAAGGGAAGCAGTAAGTGGGACCTAGGAGGAGTGTAATTTACTGGGCACCTTCTGGCCTTGCGGTAGACACGGGATTTACCCCCTTGGGGACCCTGGTTCTTCAGGACACACTTTTAGGCATCGTTTGAGCAGGCATAATTACCGAGTCTGCTTTTGTGTAGCCCTCAGAATTGCAAGAGCAAATCCTGCAAACTTGCTTACCTTTCACCAGAGAATAGTCTCCCTAGTTAGGTTTCCCAGTCTCTTCTGGCTTTGTACGATGGTCACTTTCTTAGGAAGCGTGCCTCTATTCCTCTAGATCTGACTATCCCTTTACAAATTATTCTGTTGTCGACACTTTCCTAGCTGCGTCCATTTTTGGTTAAGTGGTTGCTCACCTGCCATTACTGTATGGATTTCTTACTTCCCAAACAGACCATACGTTCTTAAGATGTAGAATGTCACTTAGATGTAGAATAGATTTTAGATACCAGATAGTCCACCTTCCTGCCCTTAAAGACATATATCCCTTCTAGAACATCTCTGACAAATGTTTGTTAATTAATTTGTTTATTCGTCAAGTATTTGTTAAACACCTACTATGTGCCAGGCACTGGTTTGGAAATTGAGACTTGAAACATGAACAAAATAGATTAAAGTTGCTGCCTTCATTCAGTTTGCTACTAGATGAGACAGACAATATACAAATTTACAAGTTAGGGTAATTTCTGGTACTAGTAAGTGCTATGAAGAAAATTAATGGAAATGGTGTCTACGTTTGTTGTATTGGTGAGATTTTAGATAGAGTGGTCATGGAAGGCTTTTAGAAGGTAATGTTGCAGCAGAAACATGAATGGTGAGAAGGAGTCACTCTTGTAAAGATGTGGAATGAACATTAAGGGGCAGAGATACTGAGAAGTGTAAAGCCTCTTAGGTGGGAATAAGAGCATCAGGAAGTACAAAGCTCTTGAGATGGTGAAGAGGAGATTGGTTTGAGATGAAGAGTGGAGGAAGGCAGGGTCAGATTATTTAGGGCCTTGAAGGGCAAAATCTCAAGTTTTTATTTATTTATTTATTTATTTGAGATGGAGTTTCGCTCTTGTCGCCCAGGCTGGAGTGCAGTGGCACGATCTTGGCTCACTGCAACCTCTGCCTCCTGGGTTCAAGCGATTCTCCTGCCTCAGCCTCCGGAGTAGCTGGGGTTATAGGCGCCCGCCACCACACCCGGCTAATTTTTGTATTTTTAGTTAGTGCAGACGGGGTTTCACCATGTTGGCCAGGCTGGTCTTGAACTCCTGACTTCAAGAGATCCACCCGCCTCGGCCTCCCAAAGTGCTGGGATTACAGGCACGAGCCCCCACTCCCAGCCTCAAGTTTGAATTTTCTTCTAAGTGTATTTAGAAACCCTTGGAAAGTTTTAAGGAAGAGAGTAAGTAATTCAATTTGATGAGAGTTTTTTTTTTAAAGAGATTGCTTTGATGATTGTAAACAGAATGGGCTCTTTGGAGGTAAGTGTAGAAGTTAGGAGACCAGTTAGGGAGCTGTTTCAGGAGTCCAAGAGAAAATATTCAGTCATCTTCTCTTTGAATATTCCTGGTGTTGGAAAATTTCTTTGTTTAAAAGGTAGCCTAGTCCTTAGTGGGACCATAGAGCTTTTCCTTTGTATTGATCTGGAATCTGTTTCCCTGTAGCTTGTACTGACTTTTACTAATCTAATAGCAAGACAAGAAGTCTAAGGCTGGGCGCAGTGGCTCACGCCTGGAATCCCAGCACTTTGGGGGGCCGAGGTGGGTGGATCACGAGGTCAGGAGATCGAGACCATCCTGTCTAACACGGTGAAACCCCGTCTCTACTAAAAATAGAAAAAATTAGCCGGGCGTGGTGGCGGGCGCCTGTAGTCCCAGCTACTCGGGAGGCTGAGGCAGGAGAATGGCCTGAACCCAGGAGGCTGAGCTTGCAGTGAGCGCAGATGGCGCCACTGCACTCCAGCCTGGGCGACAGAGCAAGACTCCGTCTCAAAAAAAAAAAAAAAAAGTCTGTAGTAGACAAATAAATCTACTCCCTTTTTCTCCAAAACAGTCTAGCAGCTGTTTTAAGGCTCTTGTCCTGTTGACTTTTTCTCCAGGCCAAACACCTTTGGTTAACTGAGCTGTTCTCTGAAGGAGTTGCTCTCTAGGTCGTTCAGAAATCAGTTGCATCGTTTGTTATGGCTCTTTAGAGTATGGCCGCCGGCGCTGTACCTAATGCTCTACATGTCACCTGGCCTGTTTGGATAAAATCATGCACTCTGATATGGCTGACTTCTGTGGTTTTTGGCAGTCATCTTGGGCTGTTGAGCTGTTTCAAACCACGTTTTGCCTCTCCAGCCTCTCTTTCTGTGTTTTTTTCCCCTAAACTAAATGCAGCCCTTTACATTTATTTCTATTTCATCTTGGTAAATTTCATATTGCTCATTATTCCAGTTTATTGACCTGTTTTTATTCCTGATTCCATCATTCAACATGTCCTTCCAGATTTATTTTATACATGTACTACATTATAGCCTCTAATATTTGCATCGTAAATACTGCTAAAAATGCTAACTGCATCAAGAAAAGAGCCCTATGACATTTCCCTAGCAACTTCTTTCCAGATGGCATGGTACTATTAGTGTGTAGTTGTGTAGTCTTTGAGTTGGGTTGTTTAGCCTGTTATGAACCCGTTGATTTGTTAAGTATCGATAAAAGCAAACTCAAGAGAATAGCATTAAAAAAATATTTTTTTTCATTTTTGCAGAAATCAGGACATGGTAGTACGTCCTGTTAGTCTAATGAGTCACTGAGGTTAGTTTGAAGTATTTTATTTTTGGAAAAACTATCCCAGTTTTTTTTTTGTGTGTGTTCACTAAAAGGAAAGTTTGCTGTATTTTAAAATACAAAGACTGAGTCATAGTAGGTAAAATAACTTCAGTCAGTAATAAGCTTGAGCTTAAAACATTTTTCTTCTTCAAATCAGAAATTCTTAGACAGTGATTCTCATTCTGGAGCAGTTTTGCTCCCCCGGGGACACTTCGCAGTGTTTGGAGACATATTTTGGTTGTCAGAACTTGGGAGGGAGGAGGGTGCCACTGGCATCTAGTGGGTAGAGATGGGGATGCATGAAACATAATGCATAGGATGATACTGTTCAACAAAGAATGAACCCAGCCAAAAATCATAGTGCTGAGGTTGAGAAACCTTACATTAATGCCTTAAAGTCTTCTTTCTTGCAGTGACTACTATTAATTCTATTTAAAATGGGTGTAAAGAAGAAGAAAGAAATGCAAGTTGCTGCGCTGACTGTTTGCCATCAGGACCTTGAAACTTTGAAATGTAGGTGACTTCTGGTTTCCCTTATTATATTTTTTTCTAGTTTGCAAGCAGAGTGTTTTAATGACTGGGACCCCTAGCATATGGTATTCAAATTCTTTATATTTTTCCTTATGTTTTGGATGTAAAACAATTTTCTTAAAATTCTGTCTTCAGACTATGTTCCACCTATTGCTATGGTTTATAATTTAAAAATTTTGTAGAATGCACAACAAAGGCAAAGTTAACTTACTGTTAAATCATTGAAAAATTTTTTTTTTGTATATGTTTTATAGCTTTTGCTGATGTGGAAGGGAAAAATCTAGCTTCTTTGCTGTTACATTGTGTGCAACTCACGGATGGAGTGTCACAAATCCATTATATTAAACAGGTAAGTCTGAATTGATATTCATGGATGCATCTTTAAGAGTATCATGCTATTAAGGATTTAAAAAAAATCACCGACAGTTTTTGGTCCCTAATTATTGCATATCAGTTTATCATTAACAAATAAGTCTTTTTTTCTTTTCTGTTTATTATATAATATCCTTGTATTCAAAGCAGCAATAGAAGCCATATTCAGACTTCTATCATAATTGAACTGTAAATAGATAAGGTAGAAGATAATGTGCATACCTCTTTTGTGGAGATAAATTTTAAAATATATGAATCTTCAAAACTTTTTAGCAGACACATTTAAAAGTTAATTTAAAATATAAAGATTATACTTATTAGTATTTCAGTATTAGGATTTACCATTTGAGCACACATAGTTTTTTTTTTGGAAAGCAAGTAAATGTATTACTGGTTTTTTAATAGTGCTACAGCTGTTCTTTCCTGTAAGCCATTAACAGGTCTGTGATTCTCTGTGGAGGTGGGTCTGGAGGGTAAAGAGGGAGTTGGGGACATGAGTTTAAAAAGTTAATAAATAGTGAAATAGATGTTTAAATCAGTATCCTTGACAGTGGAGTATGGAAAACATTTCATGTAATTGACACTTTATTTTATTTATTTTTTTGAGATAGGGTCTCACTCTCTTACCCAGGCTGGAGCGCACTGGTGTGATCTTGGCTCAACCACAGCCTCAACCTCCTGGGCTCAAGCAATCCTCCTGCCTCAGCCCCCTAAGTAGCTGGGACTACAGGCATGTGCCACCATGCCTGGCTAATTTTTGTATTTTTTTGTAGAGACAGGGTTTCACCATGTTGCCCGAGCTTCTCTCGAACTCTCCTGGGCTCAAGCGATCTGCCCACCTCAGCCTCCCAAAGTGTTGGGATTACAGGGGTGAGCCACTGTGCCCAGCAATTGAGACTTCAAAGAGTATCTGTAACCATGTTACTTTGCTATATTTGATATTATAAAAATTACTTCAATGTTTTGTATTATAGATTGTGCCTCTGCTGGAGAAAGCAGGTAAAAATGGCATGTGTGATCCCACTATTCAAAGTTGTTTGGATATCTTAGCAGGCATTTATCTTTCTTTGAGTCTAAAGAATCCCTTGAAGAAAGTATTGGCAAGGTAAGAAAAAAAGGAAGGGAAGTTGGGTGTTATAAATGTTGAATTTGACGAAAAGTAACTGAAGTTCCTTCCTTGGTTTGATAAAACTGAACTGATACAGATCACAAAAAGTTCATTCATATGGTTTGTTCTCTGTTTTCATTGATTAGTTACAACTTTTTTTTTTTTTTTTTTTTTTTTTTTTTTTTTTTTTGAGATGGAGTCTAGCTCTGTCGCCCAGGCTGGAGTGCAGTGGTGCGATCTTGGCTCACTGTCAGCTCTGCCTCCCGGGTTCACGCCATTCTCCTGCCTCAGCCACCACACCCGGCTAATTTTTTGTATTTTTAGTAGAGATGTGGTTTCACCATGATAGCCAGGATGGTCTTGATCTCCTGACCTTGTGATCCGCCCTTCTCAGCCTCCCAAAGTGATGGGATTACAGGTGTGAGCCACTGCGCCCGGCCTAGTTACAACTTTTTAAAAATATAAAAAGCCTTCTTAGGTCACAGGCTTAATAAACAGTCTGTGGGCTGTAGTTTGCTTACTCCTGCCTTAATCCATTTACATTTATTGGTTATGTTTAAATGTCATCTTGCTGTTTTTTCCTCTTTTTGTCCTATCTGTTCTTGGTTTAAATATATATTTACACAGATAACGCAGGAGTATAGGCTTGGTATAAAAATTTCAAACTATATAGAAATATACAAAATAAAAAGTAAGGCTTCCATTTCATTGTTTAGGGCTTATCTTACTTTTCTTAGTAAAGATTGTCACTTACCATTTTGGTGTTTATCTTTCTAGACCTTTTCTTTGAGGTCAGCATATGTGTGTTACATTCTACTTTTTTAATATATATCTGTAAACGAGATTATACTCTACACAATGCTCTGTAGCTTTTTTCACTAAAGAATGTCTTAGAGATATTTCCATGTCATAAAATCCTAATTGTAGTAAAAGACATATAACATAAAACCTCAGTCTTAACCTTTTTTTTTTATAAATTCTTTTTTTTTTAATTTTAATTTTCATTTCGATAGGTTTTTGGGGAACAGGTGGTACTTGGTTACATGAATAAGTGGTGGTTTCTGAGATTTTGGTGCACACATCACCTGAGCAGTGTATACTGTACCCAACGATTTGTAGTCTTTTATTTCTCACCCCCTTCCCACCCTTTCCCCTGAGTCTCCAAAGTCCATTGTATCATTCTTATGGCTTTGCATCCTCATAGATTAGCTTCCACTTATGAGTGAGAACATACAATGTTTGAGTCTTAACCATTTTTAAGTGTACATAGTTCGCTATTGTTAAGTGTATTCATATTGCAGTGCAATGATCTCTAGAACCTTGTCATCTGCTAAGCTCTGAAACTGTATACATTAAGTAACAACTCTCCATTTCCTGCTCAGCCCTTGGCAGCCACTTTCCGTTCATAAATTTGATTACTTTAGATACCTCATATTAGTGTAATATTTGTATTTATATTTTTGTGACTGACTTATTTCACTTAACATAATGTCCTTAAGGTTCATCCCTGTTATAGCATATGACAGGATTTTCTTCTCTTATAAGGTTTAATATTCTGTTGTATGCATATACTGCATTTTGTTCATCCATGCATCTTTCAATGGACATTTGGGTTGCTTCCACTGCTTGGCTGTTGTGAATAATGCTGCCATGAACATGGGTGTGCAAATATCTATTTGAGATCCTGCTTTCAGTTCTTTGGATATATACCCAGAAGTGGGATTGCTGGACCATATGGTAATACTATTTGTAATTTTTTGAGCAACTGTCATACTGTTTTCCATATGCAACATTTTACATTCCCGCCAACAGTCCTTACTTTTTCAGCTATAAATATTCTGTAATATGAATATACCAAAATTTAAATGTACCATATATATGACATGTATGTATATCTATATATGGTACATATTACATGATTTATATTACATGGTATAAAGTAATTTAATCACTTCCCCATTGCAGTGATATTCTTATGTATATAATTATATATGTGTATTTCTCTGAGATAAATTCCAAGAAGTGGAATTTCTGGACCAAAAATTAGGCCTATTGAAATTCTTGGTAGATATTGTTAAATTGTACTCCCCCAGACTACCAATTGAATTAGAATGCTTGTTTCTTCTTCATATGTTTCCAACATTGGATACTATCAATCTTTAAATCTTTTAAAATCTAATGAGTGAAAATGCTATCATTATAATTTGTGTATCTGAGATTACTAGTGTAATTGCACATTTTTTAATGTGTGGAATTTGACTTTTTTTATTACATATTCTTTGTACATTTTCTTGTTAGAATGTTTTCTTGATTTATAAGACTTCTCTATAGATCATATGCCAAATACATTCCTTTGTTATTTGTCTTTAAACTTTCTCATGGTGTCTTGTCTTTACAAAAATTAAAATTTTATTTTGGTTATCAACTCAGCTAATTTTTGTGTATGTAGATTTCTGAGTTTCATACCTTGCTATATATGCTTTCTGTAATACAAGATTATTTAAAACATTATTTGCAGGCCTTATACTATTTTTTTTTTTTTTTGCTCAACTTTTACGTCCGTCTGGAATTAAGCTTTGAATGTAGTGTGAGGTAGGGATTCAATTTAGTTTTCTTTTTTATATGGGGAACCACTTACCCAAACTGTTGAATCGTCCATCTTTGCCCACATATTTGGAATGCCACCTTATTGTGTTATATGTTCACATATATACATGGGTTTGATTTCTGATTTAGGTCCAATTATTCATACACCAACACCACACTTTTATTTACTATAGTTTGATAAAGTGTTTTAATTATATGTCAGTGTTAAGTCATCCCTCTAGTGACTCTTCTTATTCTGAATATTCCCATTTTTGAATTATTTTCTTCCAGAAAAACTTTGAACTGTCCAGTTATATTTAAAACAAAGCCAATCAGTTTTGATGTATATAAATTGAGGCAAAATTGATATGTTTAATTTACTCATTTGATAAATTTTTATTGACTGCCTACTGTGTTTCAGCACTCTTCTAGGAACTGGGGGTAGAATGAATGAAACAGTCCAGAATGGAGGTTACATTCTAAGGGGAAGATAGAAAATAGACAAAATAAATAAGTAACATTTATAGGATATTAGATGGCATGAGTGCTATCTAAAAGTGGGAAGGAAGGAAAGGGGACATAAAGGATGGGGTGAGGGTTACAATTTAAAATATTATGGTCACTTCATATAGCTTTGCTCAGACATGATAAGGTAATTGAGATTGACCTGAAAGGGATGAGGCAATGATTGCTGGGTTTATTTGAAGGAAGAGTATTTTGGATGGAGGAAACAGCAGAAGCAAAGACTGGTATGTCAGAACAGAGCAAGGCCATGTAGCTAGAGCTAAGTGAACAAAGATCAAGATGAGGTCAGGATTGTGATGGATGCCATTTTAAAAATCAAGAAAAGAAAAAAAATAAATAAAGATGAGGTCAGGAGCTAATGGTAGTGCCAGATTGTATCGGGAGGACCTTGTAGGTCACTGTAAACACTTCAACTAGTACTTTAACCGCGAAGGATATTGTTGGAGGTTTTAGTAAGAGAAGTGACATGGTGTTTTAACGGTGTCACTCTGCCTGTTCTGTTGAGAATAATCTGGGAGATGGGAGAGAAGCAAGGTGGAAGCAGGGAGACCAGATGAGCTGACAAGCCAGGAAATTCCAGTGATGGTAGTGTGTAGTTGTAATTTTCTGGCTGTATTTTGAAGATTTAGTTCAGTATTCCCACATTTGTATGATTCTCTTCCCTCTCCACATTTTCTGGGGCTATTAGATTGTCAGATTTTTAATATTTGTTTCTTTTTCTAGCTCACTAAATAGCCTACCTGAGTTTTTTCTACCTGAGGCTATGCGCCGTTTTACTTCTCGTCTTCAGGAAGAATTGAATACTACTGACTTATACTCTTACAGGAAAGTTACTGACAATATTTCTTCCTGTATGGAGAACTTTAACTTGGGTAAGGCTGCACTTTTCTAGTCCTTTTTCTGGCTAACCCCTCTCATCACATCATAGTTTTTAAATGACATTAATTTTGGTCGTGAAACTCCTTACCAGTGTTCATTTTTTCCTCTACAGGTGGAGCAAGTGTTAATAATCTGCTTAAAAATGGTAAGTCCTATTATTTTATTTTGTTCCATGAGTTGATGGCTTGTATGAGTCATTTTGGAACTGGCTCTTTTAAGTTTCTTGGTAATAGGTAGAGCATTGTAGATAACTTAGGTACATCATGACCCTTTCTTTTAAATTTTTGTTTCCATATCATGATATCATTTTGGATAACAGTGATATAAAATATTTTATTTTATTGAAATTGAGCTTCACAGTTTTAAATTCTTATTTGTCATATTCTTTTTGTTTCAGTGCTACATTTTCTGCAGAAGAGTTTAATTGAAATCCTGGAAGAAAATAGGCAAGTGCTATATGTTGGCATTTGTGTGTGCACACTTGCAGTTGTACATTATCTTTGTACAAAGAAAAATTTAAAAGTCTCAGAATGTGATCTTTTCATCCCTTTTCATTAATATTATCACTTTTATATTTTTTTTGAGTTGGGGTCTTGCTGTGTCACCCAGGCTGTAGTGCAGTGGTGTGATCATAGCTCGCTGCAGCCTCAACCTCCTGGGCTCAAGTGTTTGTATCACCTCAGCCTCCCACGTAGCTCGGACTACAGGCATGCACCACCACACCCAGATAGTTTTTTATATTTTTTCGGAGACAGAGTCTCACTGTGTTGCCCAGGCTGGTCTTAAACTACTGGACCTAAGTAATGTGCCCGCTTTAGCTTCCCAAAGTGTTGAGATTACAGGCGTTAGTCACTATGCCCAGCCACTTTCTCCATTAATATTAGACCCAATTATTTAAAATTTTTTTAGAGGTTTGATATTTAATTTTAATAAATTCAAAGTTTTTATATTTGAACTTTATTAAAATATTTAAATGAAAAATTAAAAATTTAATAAATTGTTATGAGAATAAGTGAAAGAACTCTTTTCCTCACCTGAGTGTGTTCCTTTTTCATAACATCCTGTTTTATTTTGTGAGTGAGATATCCTCTGTTACTTCTCTGAGGATATATTCATGATAGTTTTTTTGTTTTTTATCATCTTTACATAGTCTCTGTTTCTTCCAAGTTGCTTTTTTTGTTTGCTGGTTTTGTTCAGTATATTTCTTATTAGAAGCTTTCCTCAGAAGTCTGGTGATCCTTGGCTGGGCAATTATGTATTTCTTTTTATCTATCTATCTATCTATATAAATTTTTTTTTTCTTTGTGGCAGGGTCTCATTCTGTTACCCAGGCTTGAGTACAGTGGTACGATCTTGGCTCACTGCATCTCTACCTCCCCGGTTTCAAGTGATATTCCCACCTCAGTCTCCCATGTAGCTGGGACTACAGGTGCCTGCCACCATGCTTGGCTAATTTTTTTTTTTTTTTTTTTTTTTGTAGGAATGAGGTCTCACTATAATGCCCAGGCTAGTCTTGAACTCATTGGCTCAAGTGATCCTCCCTCCTTGGCTCCCAAAGTGCTAGGATTATAGGTGTGAGCCACTGTGCCCAGCCAGGGTAGTCATGTTTAATAACGGGACACCGAGGATTGATTTGAATGTCTGTGCCTATTGAGTGGAGTTGACTGCAGGTTTTATTGTAGGCTAGTCTAGCTGAGCTCTTTCTTGGGGTAACTCTTCCTTGGGGAAACCTAAAGATGTCAGTACGTTTAAATCTTTTTGCTTAGGTACTGGATTTGCCATGGAAGAATCTTCCAAACCATTGTCTTAATATTCTGGTTGCTGAGTGAGGGAAGAAGGCTGAGGTCTCAGTATTTGGCGTGCATTGTGCATGTATTTACCTAATTCTCCTTTTTGTAATATGTTGCTGCCTTATCTGTGTGTGCTATCTTCCTTTCCAAACACCTGTTTTACCTTTTCTAAAGATAAACAAGTTGTCTGCTGGCTCGGAGGTATTCAGTCTTCTTGTCTTCAATCCTTTATTTACCTCCACATCAAGGAGTACCTAGTGCCAACAGTTTCTGAGCCATTTGGGACTATACATCAAATGGCTTCTGGGCTTGTTCCCTGGCTTAGTATCCACTTTTCTTGATTCTGCTGTCAGTTATCACTCATCCATCTGCTTTGCAGCTTCTGAAATACTATTGTTATTATCTTGTTGCATATTGGTGGCCTTTAAGAATTTATCTTTTTACGTTTTAAATCCCGTGAGTGTTGGTTTGAGGAGGTTCTGGGAGAGAGGAGAAATAATACCTGTACATCGTCTTTCACTCAAGGTAGCCTTTTGCCACAGCAGGAGCTCTTTGTCTCTTTTTCTCCTTTTTGGCTCTTCTTTTTATGCTCATCGTGTAAAGGTGGGTTCTGTCCTTTTTATTTTGTTCGTTTGAACTGCTTAATAACGTCCACTTTGGTGTCAGCCACCACCTATGTACTCAGGATTCCCAAATTTATTACTCCAAGTTAGATCTCTTTCCTGAGTGGTAGACTGATGGACATCAGTTGACAGTTGACTTGTGGACATCTCAGCTTGGATGTTTTACAGGTACCTCAAATTCAGTGCGTCCAAAAGAAAGGAAAATTTATTTTTTTTAAAAAGTCTTTTCCTGTAGCCCCAGGTAACCTCTATTCTACTTCCTGTCTTTTTGAATTTGCCTATTCTAGGTGATTCTTATGAATCATGTAGGATTTGTCCTTTTGTGTCAGGCTTATTTCATTTATTTTTCCTTTTTTTTTTTTTAATTGAGACAAGCTCTGGCTCTGTCACCCAAGCTGGAGTGCAGGATTTTGGCTCACTGCAACCTCTGCCTCCCAAGCCCAAGCGATCCTTCCACCTCAGCCTCTGGAGTAGCTGGGCCCACAGACGTCCGCCACTATGCCCTGTTTTTTATATTTTTGGTAGAAATATGGTTTTACCGTGTTGCCCTGGCTGGTTTCAAACTCTTAAGCGCAAGCAGTCCCCCTGCCCCAGTCCCCCAAAGTGCTGGGATTACAGGCGTGTTTTCGAGGGTCATCCACGTTTGTAGCATATATCAGAATTTCATTCCTTTTTGTGGCCGAATAATATCCCATTGTATGTGTAGACCACATGTTAATCCATCTGTCGATGGACAATTTGATCTGTTTCTACCTTTAGGCTATTGTGAATAATGCTGCTATAAACATTGATATACAAGTATATCTTTGAGTCTCTGCTTTTAGCTCTTTTGGGTATATACGTAGGAGTGGAATCATAAGATAATTCTATATTTAACTTTTTGAGGAACTACCAAGTTGTTTTTCCTAACTTTTGCCTTAATAGGATTATTCTGTGTTTTGCTGTGTTGAGAACTGAGAGGGAAGGACAGAAGCTGCGAGAGACCAGTCAGGAGGCTATGGCAGTAACCCAAGGGAGAGATGAGAGTGGCTCAGGCCAAGATGTAGCAGTGGAGTTGGTCTGATTCTAGATGTATTTTGAAGGTAGAACCAACAGGATTTTCTTATAGATGAGATGGAGAGGAGAGGTGGCAAGGATGATTACAATGTTTTTGTAGGATAAAGATGCAGCAGGTACAGCAGATTTGGAGTTGAAGATAAGTTCACTCATTTAGAGATGTCTGTTAGACATCCAAGTAAAAATATCAGGAAGTTAGATATACCAGAAAGGAATTAGACAGAGAGGTCTGGGTTAGAGATAAAAATTTGGGAATTATCAGCATGTAGATTATAATTTAAAGCTGATGAGCTAAAAGAGATCAGCAAGGGAGAGAATTAGATGGAGAAAAGAAGAGGAATAAAGACTGAGTCCTGGACATTCCTAACATAAAAAGATCAGGGAGAAGAGGATGAATTAGTGAAGGTATCCGAGAAGGAGTGCTGGTGAAGTAGGGGAAAATCTGCGAGAGCCTGGCATTTTAGAAGTCAGGGAGAGGCTGGGCATGGTTGTTCACGCCTGTAATCTCAGCACTTTGGGTGGGCGAGGCAGGTGGATCACTTGAGGTCAGGAGTTTGAGACCAGCCTGGCCAACATGGTGAAACCCCTGTCTCTACTAAAAATATAAAAATCAGCCGGGCATGATGGCTTGCTTGTAATCCCAGCTACTTGGGAGGATGAGGCAGGAGAATCGCTTGAACCCGGGAGGTGGAGGTTGCAGTGAGCCCAGATTGCACCACTGCACTCCAGCCTGGGTGACAGAGAGGGAGACTCCGTCTCAAAAAAAAAAAAAAAAAAAAAAGCCAGGGAGGGAAAATATATCAACGTTGAGAGAGTGTTCAAGTTTGTAAGTTATGTCATTTTTTTTTTTTTTTTTTTTTAAGATGGTGTCTTGCTCTCTCACCCAGGCTGGAGTGCAGTAGTGCCATCTCGGCTCACTGCAACCTCCACCTCTGGGGTTCAAGCGATTCTCCTGCCTCAGCCCCCTGAGTAGCTGGGATTACGGGCATGTGCCACCACACCTGGCTAATTTTTGTATTTTTACTAGAGACATGGTTTCGCCATGTTGGCCAAGCTGGTCCCAAACTCCAGACCTCAAATGATCTACCTGTCTCGGCCTACCAAAGTGCTGGGATTACAAGTGTGAGCCACTTCGCCAAGACTGAGTTCTGTCATTCATTCTTGATTTCTTATCTTTGCCCTAAAAGAAGTGAAGTTAGTTATTGGCTGAGAAAGAGGGACATGTAGATTAAGTTAACAGTGTTGAAAGTTTGCAATTAATGTCTACATAATTGGAATGTTTATAGGAATGGAAGAGAGAGGAATAAATTATCATAATTTAAAATTGATTTTGGGCCTTTGAGGAATGTATTTATTTTGCTGATAATTAGAAATGTTCACACTTTTGTTTGAATTTCCTTTTGTAATAATGTCTTTTCTTCTTTATAGAAAATGTGCCGGAAATCATATTATTCAAACACAGTTGATGAATGACTTACTGGTAGGCATTAGAGTTTCAATGATGTTAGTACAGAAAGTACAAGATTTCCAGGGAAATCTTTGGAAGACTTCCGATTCTCCCATATGGCAAAATATGTGTGGATTGCTGAATATTTTTACCAAGGTTTTAAGCGATGGTAAGTGTAACAAATTATATACAAATGATATATAATTGACAGTTAAAATTGAGTGTCAATCAGCTTTTCCTACTAATAGTGTGAAATGTGATACTTAGATGTGGAATGTGTCCTTACTCAGCCTCTCAAAAAATGGAGGGAGGCCCTGGACTACATGGTTTTTTTTTTTTTTTTTTCTTTTCTTTTTTTTTTTTTTTTGAGACCGAATCTCACTGTGCTGCCCAGGCTGGAGTGTAGTGGCGTGATGTTTATTCACTGCAACCTCTGCATGTTGGGTTTCACATCCCAGGTTCAAGCGATTCTCGTGCCTCCGCTTCTGAGTAGCTGGGATTATAGGAGGGTACCACCACACCTGACTAATTTTTTGTATTTGTAATAGAGAAAGGGTTTCGCCATGTTGGCCAGGCTGTTCTGGAACTCCTGGCCTCAAGTAATCTGCTTACCGTGGCCTCCCAAGGTGCTGGGATTACAGGTGTGAGCCACTGTGCCCCGCTTGGGTGACTGAGTTCTATTTCTTGCCTTGGAAGATAGGTTCAAGGGTGATCACTTTTTAATAATTTATTAAGCTGTAAATTTGTTTTCTGTCACTTTTTTGGAATCTGTGGTTTATTATTATAATAAGATTAACGAAAAAGTGACACCTAACACAAGTATTTATATAAAAAGTGGAATTATCCTTTCTCTCTTCACCTCCCATTCTATATGGTAATATATGTTTGAATGTAACTTAATTAAAAACATGCTAATGGGATCTCTTTAGAGCTCTTGTTAGTGAAAAACAATAACTGACTCTGGTTTTGCTAGGCTGATTGGAAAACAATAGCATCTCATTGTGTTTTTTTTTTTTTTTTTTTTGTCTGAGATGGAGTCTCTCTTTGTCGCTCACACTGGAGTGCAGTGGCGTGATCTTGGCTCACTGCAACCTCTGCCTCCCAGATTCAAGCGATTCTCTTGCCTCAGCCTCCCGAGTAGCTGGGATTACAGGCATGCACCACCACGCCTGGCTAATTTTTTTTTTGTATTTTTAGTATAGACGGGCTTTCACCATGTTGGCCAGGCTGGTCTGGAACTCCTGACCTCAGGTGATCTGCCCGCCTTGGCCTCCCAAAGTGACTCAGGTGTGAGCCACCGCGCCTGGCCTCATTGTTTGTGTTTTTAACCCTGGTAATGAAAGTCTTAGCTATATTTTGTCCGATTAGTATTTCTATTTTTCTTTTTGCCTGGGTTCTCAGGTATTAAAAGGAAAGGAAAGTAGTTAAAGTTACTTTTATTAAGACATAACTTACAGAAAACTTTTCAGAGATTATTTACTTTTTAAAAGAGGACTGTGTTAGTCTAAAAAAAAAGATTCTCTAACTAATGAAATGTAGAGAATACATGATTTTAATATGAGGTAACTTCGGCCGGGTGTGGTGGCTCATGCCTGTAATCCCAGCACTTTGGGAGGCCAAGGCGGGTGGATCACAAGGTCAGGAGATTGAGACCATTCTGGCCAACATGATGAAATCCCGTCTAAAATACTAAAAAACCAAAATACAAAAAAAAAACATTAGCTGGGCGTGGTGGCGTGCACCTGTAGTTCCAGCTACTCGGGACGCTGAGGCAGGGGAATCAGTTGAACCCGGGAGACAGAGGTTGCAGTGAGCCAAGATCATGCCACTGCACTCCAGCCTGGCAACAGAGCAAGCCTCCGTCTCAAAAAAAAAAAAAAAAAGAAGTAGCTTTTTTTCCGAAAAGTTGATGGCACCTAATCAGTACTATTCTTTTCCAGCATTTTAAAGCTTCATAATCAGTAAAGTGTTTAGCTGCAAGTAACTGAAAACCAAACCTCCTTTCCCACATAACAAGTTCAGAGGCAGGTCATCCAGAACTGGTATAGGCAGTGTACGACCCACACATTTTCTGCTTTTCTGCTGTGCCATCTTCAGCAGGTTGGTTTTCACCCACGTTTGTTGCCTCGTGGTTGCCATATGACTGCTGTAGCTCCAGATGTGTCTTTATTCAAGGCAGGGAGAAGGAAGGCCAGTTGCATCTTTACTTTTAATCAGGATACTCAAGTGACTGGCTTACATCCAACTGGCCTGAACCCTCTTATATGCCTACCTTTAGTTGCAAAGAAGATTGAAGAAGCAAGTATCCTGCTTTTGGCTGGGCATGTGGCTTCCCCAATCAAAGTCACAGTTTTGTTATCAGTGATGAAGGGCAGAGTGGATATTTAGTACCTAGTTTATGATGTCATAAAGAAGTGTTACTTCTTTCCCCAGGTTGAACAACTCACCATGGTATTAGAGGCTAATAGAGATAAAACAAAAAGAAGATACCAAGTCAAAACTGTTTGGTTGCTATGGGTACAGTGTCAGTGCTAGCAAAGTTTGTAATTAGCACTTACCTACATTCTTTATACAAGCCCTGAAATCTCTTTTTGAAAAAGTCTATGTATATACATACATTCTTTAAACAAGCTCTGAAATCTCTCTTTGAAAAAGTCTATGTATATATGTACATTCTTTATACAAGCCCTGAAATCTCTTTTTGAAAAAGTCTGTGTATATGGTGATTGGGATACAGAGGCATTGGTGGAGGGGAGGGGACAGGTGGTGTTGCTATTAGGTGTTCTGGGAAGCAATAGTTGGCGAGGAAGAAAGTGTATGTTAGAGGAGAGAGGAAGGAATCACGTTTATTGAGTATCTATATGCTGGGCTTAAAAGCCTTTATATTCAGCCAGGCACAGTGGCTCATGCCTGTAATCCCAACACTTTGGGAGGCCGAGACAGGCGGATCACAAGGTCAAGAGATCGAGACCATCATGGCCAACGTGGTGAAACCCCATCTCTACTAAAGATACAAAAATTAGCTGGGTGTGGTGGCACGCGCCTGTAGTCCCAGCTACTTGGGAGGCTGAGGCAGGAGAATCGCCTAAACCCAGGAGGTAGAGGTTGCAGTGAGCTGAGGTCACGCTACTACACTCCAGCCTGGCGACAGAGTGAGACTCCTTCTAAAAAGCATTTATGTTCATTATTCATCTAAACCTGACACTGCCTCAGTTAAGAGTTATCCCATTTTACCGAAGAGAAAAGAGAGTCTGTGGGATGTTAAATAACTTAGGTAAGACCTATTCACCCAGGAAGTGGTCAGACTAGAAATTGTACCCAGGCCTATCTGGCTGCTCAGCATCTGCTCTTTCCACTCTACCAGAATATTCATTATTTAACACAAGCTTCTCTCCTTTCTTGCCAAATAGATGATCTATTACAGACTGTACAGAGCACATCTGGATTAGCTATTATTCTTTTTATTAAGGCTATGTTTCACCCGTCTGAAAAGATTCCTCATTTGGTAAGTGCATCTCCTTTTTAGAATTGTACTTTATTGAGAGTTAGGGTATGTTTAAAAAATATTTTTGGCTTGGTGCAGTGGCTCACACTTATAATCCCAACACTTTGGGAGGCCAGGGCAGGAGGGTCACTTGAGGCCAGGAGTTTGAGATTAGCCTGGGGAGTTTAGCTAGACCTTGTCTCTACAAAAAAAAAAAAAAGAAAATTTGCTGGGTATGGTGGTGCACAGCTGTAGTCCCAGCTCTTTGAGAGGTTGAGGTAGGAGGATCGCTTGAGCCTAGGAGTTTAAGGCTGCAGTGAGATAAGATTGCACCAGTCTGGGCAACAGAGTGAGACCTTGTCTCTTAAAAAAAAAAAAAAATTAAAAATATTTTTAAAGAAGTGAATTAAAATAATTTTTTTTGCATTGTCTGGTTCCTTCTGATGACCTTTTTCTCTTATAATAAGAGACAATTCCAAAAATTCAGATAAAGCAACAATAACAAAAAGACAATAACAGTCACCTGTAAGTCCATCTCACAAAGGTAATCACTATAAACATTTTTGATGTACATTCTTTTAGTTTCTTTTTAGTGCTGTTTGTTCAGTGTCATCTCTCATTAGTATCTTAAAAGGTATTTTTAATGTTAAAATTATGCATATTAATGTATAGATATATACAGAGTAATAACTTTTCTGATAAATGTGTTCTTTATTGAGAATAACCCAAATCATGTGCTTTAGACAGGAAGCGTGCTAGATAGAGTCAATTGTTCAGTAAATTTGCTTCTTACAGAAAGTATAATTTGATAAGTTAGGCCACAATCCTTGTATTTTTTACTAGTAGATTTCTTTTTTTGCTTGCTATATTGTATGGAAACTTATTTTATCTTTTTACCTGACCTTAGAAAAATATGTGTGCATTATTTTATGAGATCACACAAAGTAATTATCTTTGGATAAGTCGAAGATGTTTATTTCTCAAATCACCTCTAAAAGCATTTGTTTAAAAAAAAACATACATACCAAAAAAAAAGCGGTTGTTAAGCTTATCCACCTGCAGGTGGCGATGTGTTGTGCTCTGCCAATACATTCCAACCAGCAAAATCATTCTCGTACTTTATGTAATTTTTTTCCTTTAATACTAATACAATAATCATGACATTTGTGGGTATTTTATCTTTGGATTTAGTCATTTTTCCTAGGAGTTTTCAGGGGAAAGAGATGTTTGGGTTTGTATTTTGAAATATCTCTGAAAAGTTTTAAAAGCTTTATGTGTATTAGCTCTGCTATATTTTTCCAGATTAGCAGTGTGCTGCTTCATTCAGTGGACTGCACCAGTGTCCCCGAGTGGTTTATGAGCAGCTGCAGGAGCCTCTGTTGTGGTGACATCTCTCAGTCAGCTGTCTTATTCCTCTGTCAGGGGACACTTGCCATGTTGGACTGGCAGAACGGGAGCATGGGTCGGAGTGGGGAGGCCCTGCTCTTGGATACTGCACATGTTTTGTTCACCTTGAGTTCACAGTGAGTTTTGATGCTATCGTCTCATATTTTGTTTCACTTGTAAGACATTTAGAAGATGCAGTCAAAAAGCTGGAGTGGCTTGTGCCTCTAATCCCAGCTACCCTCCCAGTAGGCTGAGGCAAGAGGATCACTTGAGGCCAGGAGTTCAAAACCAGCCTTGGTGACATAGTGAGACCATGTCTGTACAAAACTTTTAAAACTTAGCTGGGTGTGGTGGCATGCGCCTGTAGTCTCAGCTGTGTGGGAGGCTGAGGTGAGAACATTGCTTGAGCCCAGGAGGCCGAGGATGCAGTGAGATATGATTGTGCCACTGCACTCAAGCCTGGGCGACACAGTGAGATCCTGTCTCAAAAAAATAAATAAATAAAATTATTGCTGCAGGTTAGCCTGTAAAGAACATTTCTAAAATTAATTTTTAACATTTTCAATGTTATCGTTTTTAAAAACTATAAAAATTTTTATATGTATAGTATTTTAGAATTTATAAAGAACTTCAACATAGGTAATCTAATGTGATCCTCAAATGGCTACTATATAGGATAAGAAATCTAATTTGTTGAATGGGCAAAGGGAGGCTTAGAAAAGTAAATGCTTACCTGAGACCATATTGCTAATAAGAACCTGAAACAGCAATCTTAGAAGGTCTTCTGACTTCATGGGGCTGTATTTTGTATTTTTGTGGTGTTTTTGCCATAATGGCTGAAAGTGATCATGTATATGAAATGTCGAAATATATATACAGCTTGATAATACTGAACATATGAATAAAGGAGGAAAACTAAAATAATTTTTTACATATTTGAGCTATATTATGCAATTCATAAATTTGAAGTGTACAATTCAGTTTATTAGTTTATTCACAGAGTTGTACAACCACCAGCATTTCTAAAATTAATTTTTAATATTCTCTTTGCTATATTTTTTCTTTAAAAATTTTTTTCCTAAAATTTGTTTTTAGCATCATTTTTTAAAACTATAAAAGTTTCTACATGTATAGTGCTTTAGAATTTATGAAGCACTTTAACATAGGTAATCTAAAGTGATCCTCACAAGTCTGATAAACCATCAACATTTCTGAAATGAAGTTTTAACATCTTAAAAGTTAATTCAAACAGCTTTAGAATATTTTTATCACAGAGAAGCCCCATTCCCCCAACCATCTCCAACACTTGGCTTTCCTTATCTTTTAAATTACATGTGTAGGCCGGGCATGGTGGCTCAAGCCTGTAATCCCAAGCTTGCAGATCTCAGGCAGGTGGATCACTTGAGGTCAGGAGTTCAAGACCAGCCTGGTCAACATGGTGAAACCCTGTCTCTACTAAAAATACAAAAAATTAGCCAGGTATGGTGGCATGCGCCTGTAATCCCAGCTACTGAGGAGGCTGAGGCAGGAGAATCGCTTGAACCTGGGAGGCAGGGGTTGCAGTGAGCCGAGATCGCACCACTGCACTCCAGCCTGGGTGACAGCAAGACCCTGTCTCAAATAAACAAATAAATAAATAACTTGTGTAAACATCACAGTCAAGATAGTGAATATTTCCATCATCTCCCAAATTTCCCTATGTCCCTTCCTGGACTATTATTATTTTTGAGACAAAGTCTCGCTTTGTCACCCGGGCTGGAGTGTAGTGGCATGAGCACAGCTCATTGCAGTCTTACTCCTGAGCTCAAGCAATCCTCCCACCTCAGCTTCCCAAGTAGCTGGGACTGCAGGTGTGTGTCACCACAGCCAGCTAAATTTTTAAATTTTTTATAGAGATGGGGTTTCACTATATTGCCTAGGCTGATCTTGAACTCCTTTCTGGATTATTTTTTACAAGGTAAAAAGATTCATATACAAATTTGATATCTGTTTTGGCTTTACTTGTAGTTTTTTGTTCTTGTAAATTTAATAATTGAAATTTGTGCTCATTCTTTGTATTTAATATTTTTAAAGTCTAAATTGTTATAAAATGAAATTTCTTTTACTAATCAGTTTACAATAATGGCTCATGGCTCATTTTTCTTCAGGATTAAAGAGCCAACGCTGGAAATGTTTCTGTCTAGAATCTTAGCATCCTGGACTAATTCAGCCATACAAGTCCTTGAATCAAGTTCCCCGAGCCTAACGGACAGCCTGAATGGGAATTCAAGTATAGTTGGGAGACTTTTGGAATATGTCTATACCCATTGGGAACATCCATTGGATGCTCTGAGACACCAAACCAAAATCATGTTCAAAAACCTTCTCCAAATGCACCGGCTCACTGTGGAAGGTGCAGATTTCGTCCCTGATCCTTTCTTTGTGGAATTGACTGAGAGTCTTCTACGATTGGAATGGCATATTAAAGGAAAGTACACGTGCCTTGGTTGTTTGGTAGAGTGCATAGGAGTTGAACATATTTTGGCTATAGATAAAACTATTCCATCTCAAATCTTAGAGGTGATGGGAGACCAGTCATTGGTACCTTATGCAAGTGACCTCTTGGAAACCATGTTTAGAAATCATAAGAGTCATTTGAAATCCCAGACTGCTGAGAGTTCTTGGATTGACCAGTGGCATGAGACTTGGGTTTCTCCTCTCCTTTTTATATTGTGTGAAGGAAACTTGGATCAAAAATCTTACGTGATTGATTATTACTTGCCAAAATTATTAAGTTACAGCCCTGAAAGCTTACAGTACATGGTAAAGATTCTTCAGACTTCTATTGATGCTAAAACTGGTAAGAAAAATGCATTTTTGTTTTAGTAGTTTCTAATTATGATGCTTAAATGTAGGTAGCTATGCAGATACTAATCATATTCAAATTTAAATATCACTTCTATAAATAGTAAAGGAAGAGATTAATGATAGATGTTTCAGTTTGAAACGAATGTTCCTATATATAGCTGAATGGAGTTTTTTGGCTGAAGTCATTTCTACAAGCTAAAGAATAATTCCACTTAAAATGATAAACTCTCCTGTATTACAAGGTTTTAATTCATTTTTTCAAGTTCTGAATTTATTTTGTTGTATCACTGAAATAAAAGTTTGTGTGTCTTATATACTGTGCTTATTCAAGTCATTGAGACAATAATTAAAAATTGTGTTAGGCAAGGTTAAAGACAGGTAACTTGACAGTAGCAAGTTTTTTTCTCTGGGGAAGTGACAAAATTCAGAGGCATGATCTCAAGAAATAGCCATCTATAGTTATTTAGAATAGGGGTAAACATCCCATTGAAACTCACAAACCCTACAGGAATCACTGCATTCAAGCATAATTCAGGATGTGTAAAGTGATGATCATGACACATCATATAAATCTTAAAATTATTACATTCTGTTTAACAAAGCAAGAATGTAGTATCGTACAGCATAATTTTAAGAAATATTTTCAACTAAAATTGTTAAAAACTTTCAGTACTTCAAAGAGTAACCATGAGGTAGCAGGAAAATTTGATTCCTGTATGCAAAAATAAGCCATTATTTGTAATTTTTGACAACAATTGTTCTTGAGTTTTTGAAAAGCCATCTGAAATTCAGGATTCAAGAATCTGTTCTGAAGTAAGGTTGTCTTTATTTTTATATCAAGCTGCCCTGTCTTCTTGGTAATGGCTGACGTCCTAGCCTCTGAAACCAGCAGGCTCTTTGTGTTCCTTTTTTAATCTTTACTAGTGAGAAACAGCCACTCTAAAATATGCAGAGAGGTTCAGTGTTTACTTTTAGAGAAGTAATAGTCTGTAGCCACTATGTGCTTATTTCTCCACCTGATTTTATTTCCTGATTTGCTTCCTGATTCCCTTTCTAGGTGTTAGGGAAAAAGCAAAAATGTTAGCAGGTAAATAATGATTTGTTTATGTTAACGATAAGAGAATTATGCTTACTTGAAATGATTGACAAAAGGGCAAATCATATTAAATAATGATTATTTTAGAATAGGAACTTTAATTTGTGTTAGAAATGAGTTTAAAATGTGATTTTTATTTATTGAAATAAAATGTTAATTGGAAACATGAAAATTAGCAGCTGATAATTATAGTAGTCATTGCATAATACAGTAATGGTCTTTGTTATTGTGCTTTCAGGACAAGAGCAATCTTTCCCATCCTTAGGGTCTTGTAATAGCAGGGGGGCTCTGGGAGCTTTGATGGCATGTCTGCGAATAGCTAGAGCTCATGGACATCTTCAGTCTGCAACTGATACCTGGGAGAACCTCGTGTCTGATGCAAGAATAAAGCAAGGCTTAATTCATCAGCATTGCCAAGTAAGTAAAGAAAATTACCTGGATTTGTACATGCAGTAGATCCCTTTCATGTAGCAGTTCAATATAGAGGCCCCTACATTGTATCCTGCACTGTTTTAGGGAGTTCATAAAGAGAATGAGTAGAAACCCTAGTCTCCCAACTAAACTTTCAGTAGGCCCTTTCTTCAAGCTACTGAAAGTTTAGTTGAGGATGTAAGAAAACTTACCTAAAACAACTGGAAGCTCTTAGAACTGACAATACAGATACAAGCATGCCATCATGTGCCCTTAAATACATAAGGACTCGCTTGGAAGGCTCAGAAGAGACTGATCAGAGCAGGTGGTGCTTGATTAGGAAAGTGATAGATATGATTAGAAAAGAGGAAGCCTTGGAGCAGCATACAAAATGGAGGGACCCAAATGAGCAAGGTCTGGAGGATGATTAAGAACATTGCTTATCAGGGGTGGAGTGTTTTGGACATTTTTTGGAAAGGCCTAATGCTAGGCTAAAGGCTTAGTTGGTTCCCAGGCACCAGCTGGTTTTACTAAGCTAAACCAAAGCTACTCTCTTTTCAGCAAGGAGTTACATTAGTGGAAACGTGAGTTTCCAGAGTGGGAGCAGAAAGAAACCAGGAAACCAGTTAGAAGTGTCTGGCAGTAATTTAAGAGTGAGGTGATGGGGTAAAAGGGGTCACTGGAAAAAAAGAAAAAGGAATGAAGCTGAGCATTACCACGGAATAAAAATCTTTAAGATTGTTGCATTTTATAAATCCCCAATTTACATGTTTAATAAAAGAATTGTATAGGAAATAACCCTAGGATCTTTGAGATTAGGAAACCTTTCTGAGGTACCTATTGGTGAACTGAAGTTTACTTTTTTCCTTTTGTAGCCTATGTAAGTAAACAATTCAAGTGATTTAGGCTTTGCTTATTTCTTGGAAAATTAACATTTTATTGCTTGATGTTTTTTAGGTAAGGATAGATACATTAGGCTTGCTTTGTGAAAGTAATCGGAGCACAGAAATTGTTTCCATGGAAGAAATGCAGTGGATTCAGTTCTTTATTACATACAATCTTAACAGCCAGTCTCCAGGAGTGCGGCAACAGATCTGTTCTCTTCTTAAAAAGGTAGAATTTCCCATCAGAAGGCATAGGGAAGTGGTGAACTTTGTTTGGGAAATTGTTTTTAAAAAGAGCCCAGATTTTGGGAGCGTGTGGGAATGGTCATGGAATTGGGCTACCACATCTGTTCATGACGGCCCTTCTGTGACCTGTTCTCTCATTCCGTAAAGCTTACATTTGGGATTAAAATCCAGAGTGAAAAGCACACACCCCTCCCCCCACCATCTTTTTTCAGGAGTTCAGAATCAGCCTGGGCAACACAGTCAAACCCCATCTCTACTAAAATACAAAAAAATTAGCCGGTTGTGGCAGTGTGTGCCTGTAGTCCTAGCTACTTGGGAGGCTGAAGCAGGAGAATTGCTTGAACCTAGGAGCGGAGGTTGCAGTGAGCCGAGATTGTACCACTGCACTCCAGCCTGGGCAACAGAGTGAGACTCGGTCTCCAAAAAAAAAAAAAAAAAAAAAATAGTCTTGCTCTGTCAGCCAGGCTGGAGTGCAGTGGTGTGATCATAGCTCACTGTACCCTCAACCTCCCAGGCTCAAGTGATTCTTCCTCCCCAGCCTCTGAAGTAGCTGGGATGACAGGGGCACACCACCATGCCTGACTAATATTTAATTTTTTTTTAGAGATAGTGTCTTGCTCTGTTGCCCAGGCTGGTCTTAAACTCCTGGACTCTAGTGGTCCTGCCACCTCAGCCTCCCAAAGTGTTGTGGTTACAGGCATGAGCCACCACACATGGCCAAAAGGCCTTTCATTTTGGTGTAGTAAATCAACCTTGGGCTCTTTTTTGTAAAGAAAAAATCTAATGCTGGAGTTAAGGTAGTTTTAAGAAAACTTGGTAACAGCATTTTTATAGTTTAAGCACCTCAAAAAATGATCATTATCAAATAATCTAACTTGAATTAATTGCACAACACATTTATGGGGTGAAGAATTGGTAAAGTAGGGAATGACTAAATCATCTTCAGGTTTGTGCCAACTTAAAGGAAATAGAATTGCGGTTTAATGACAGTATTCTGCTTTGCAATAATACTTTGTTTTTGGTATAAAAATTATTTTCTGTCAAAAAGAAACATTATAAAATATTAAGAGCTTAAAAATCTGTACTCTCCTTGCCTGAAGTTTTATTCTAAAGAATTTGCCTCTCAGGCTGACATTTAAATTTAATGTGTGGCTCACCTCTGCTTCATTTCCTTTGTTTCAAAAGTTGTTTTGTAGGATACAGGAAAGTTCTCAGGTACTTTATAAATTGGAGCAGAGTAAATCCAAACGTGAACCAGAGAATGAGTTAACCAAACAGCACCCTTCTGTTTCTTTACAGCAGTATAAGGTAGGTGATATATTTCTAAACATGAGAGTTTTTTTTTTAAATTAAAAAGTATTATGAATAAGCATTAAAGGGAAATAAATGGAAGTCTCTTGGTAAATTGTGTTTCTGTGTTTTTTTTCCTTCAAGCTGAGTATTACCTATTTCTGGTGCTTTGGTACTCTACTTGATGTAGCCTGGGTTATGGAACCAATGCTGTACCGGAGGACTGTTACAGAATGACGTTAGTGGGCTAACCTCAATCACTTTCAGCTTATGTGGGCCAGATGAATTTAGTACTTTTAACAGAAGGGTAATTGACAGTACTGAACTCTGTCCCTCTCCAGGGCAGAAGACTGCTGTTGCTGGGCCTGTTTTCTCTTTAGTTTGAGATGACTTACAGAGGCTTGATATTAATGACTCTTGGCCCATGGTCCAGCTGTGGAGGGAGCTTGCTGTCTGTGTCACATTGGAGTGAGCTTGAAGAGTAGGGCTGGATTTTAGGGCACTGTGTTAATCAAATGGATGGAAACCTGGGCGCAGCAGCTGCTCCAGTCTGGGCCAGGGCTTAGCTTGACAATCTTGAATTTCTTTTCAGCAGAACAGATTGAGCTTTTCACTGTTCTTCCCCCAAATCTAGCCTTTGAGAAGCAGACCCTTTTTTTTCTCCTCAGGCCCAGACAGAAGACAGAGCTTACCTATTTATTTTAAGAAAGAGGTAGATTGATAGATTAATGATACGTTTGAACTATGACATGCTCACTACTTACTCTAAACATTATTATGGATGCCCTTGGTTTTTAATTTTGTATTTAAAAGATAAAAAGCCTTCAAACAAAGAGTATTTGTATACAAAGGGTAAAATTAGCTTCGACCTTTTAAAATCTCAATGACGAAGATTGGGAAGTCACAACCTGAACTTTAAAGACATAGGTTTACTCCTGATTCTGCCACTTATTAGTTGGCTGACTTGAGTCTCGTCAACTATAAGCAGAATTAGTAACCTTTCTCAAAAGATTGATTTGAGGATTAAATGAAAAAGCTCTTTGTAGACTATATATCTCTCCAGTTGATCTTAGCTAAAAGGCCGAGAAGTGATGTAAACTATATATCTCTCTACAAAGCCTTGCTGGGAGTCATTAAAAGCGACTAGTGGTGGCTCATGCCTATAATCTCAGCACTTTGGGAGGTTGAGGCAGGAGGATCACTTGAGTCCAGGACTTCAAGACTAGCCTGGGCAACATAGCAAGACCCCATCTCTATTAAAAGAAAAAGCCAACCCTGAGACGGGCGTGGTGGTGTGCACCTGTGTTCCCAGATACTCTGGAGGCTTAGGGTTGAAGGTTGCTGGAGTCTAGGAGGTGAGGGCTGTGGTGAGCCTTAATTGTACCACTGCACTCCATCCTGAGCAACAGAGCAGCGAGACCCTGCTTCAAAAAAATTATTAAATAAAATTTTAAAAAGTGACTAGAATATATATTGAAGCTCCCAGTGTGTGTGTAGTTAAAAAAATTTTTTTTAAATTAATTAATTCTTTGTAGATGTAGGTTCTTGCTGTGTTACCCAGGCTGGTTTCAAAATCCTGGCCTCAAATGATTCCCCCACCTCCACCTCCCAAAGTGGTGGGATTACAGGCATGACATACTACCTATTCTAAACATTATTATGGATCATTGTGGATATTATGCCCAGCCTAGTTATTTTGTAGTTTCTCTTAGATCATTGGTAGATTTAACAATGCATATCTCGTTTGCTTTCTTTTTGCAAGGGGTAAAATGACATTTGTGAAAACTCAGGTACTTGGAAACACAAAAGCTGTTTTTTGGATTGAGATTGTGAATTTTCATGTATGCATGGTTTCTTGGTCTGTGTTATAGGTATGCATGTTTTGAAAACTAGTCCTTTGAGTCTTAATCTGAGTCAGTCTCATGGTTGTGGTACTTTTTCCCTACTGGTACACCTGTGGCTTTTAGAGGTTGTGACCTTGGCACTATATTGTTATAATCGTCACACCATCATAAGAGTGGGTGCCATGCTCAGGGTGTGGTAGGCTCACAATCAATAGACTAAGTGCTGGGGGAGAAGAGGAGGCTATTAGTTGAAAAAGACATCTTCTAGGCTAGTGGAGATTATTTTATACCTAAATAACTGATATTAGTAACTAGAGTACTTTTAAATTTATAAAATATTAGATGTCCATGTTCTCATTTAACCTTTAATAAAAAGACTGTGAGATAACATTCTTATCCCCACTTAACAAGTGAGAAAGCTGAAGCTCAGTGAAGTTCAATAACCTGTGTAAGGTTCCTCAGCTAGTAAGTGGTAGAGAGTCAGAACTCCAATCCAGACCTGCTCTTGACTCCAAAATCTCAGTATTTTCTCCCCCCCACCCCCAGTAGTAGCTTAATGAAGGCTTGGAGATATGAAAGTACAGGGAGAGGCCGGGCGCGGTGGCTCACGCCTGTAATCCCAGCACTTTGGGAGGCCGAGGCGGGCGGATCACGAGGTCAGGAGATCGAGACCATCCTGGCTAACATGGTGAAACCCCGTCTCTACTAAAAATACAAAAAATTAGCCGGGCGTGGTAGCGGGCGCCTGTAGTCCCAGCTACTGGGGAGGCTGAGGCAGGAGAATGGCGTGAACCCGGGAGGCGGAGCTTGCAGTGAGCTGAGATCGCGCCACTGCACTCCAGCCTGGGCGACAGAGCGAGACTCCGTCTCAAAAAAAAAAAAAAAAAAAAAAAAGAAAGTACAGGGAGAACTCAGGGAATGGTGAATTCACTGATGTGAATGACATAAAGTACCTTGGGGAATGGAGGACTTGAGTAATGGGAAGTGAATCCAAAGAATCAAGTTGAAAATGGATAGCTTTCAGTGATAGGCCAAGGGATTTGGAAGCTTCACTGGGAACCATTAAAAGTGATTAGAGCATATACTGAGCATTACTATGTATGTAGGATAGTGTGCTCAGCACTAGGGATCCAACCATAGAAATGTGGTCCCTGCATATATTGTGGCTACAGTCTGATTGCAGGAAACAAGAACTATATTAAACCATATAAATGACAATACGGGTTGAATGATACTTCTTAGTGGATGATCTTGTTTTTTTCAGAGGGAGTTTCGCTCTTTCGCCCAGGCCAGACTGCAGTGGAGTGATCTTGGCTCACTGCAACCTCTGCCTCCTGGGTTCAAGCAATTCTCCTGCCTCAGCCTCCCCAGTAGCTGGGACTACAGGCCTCTGCCACCACACCTGGCTAATTTTTGTATTTTTAGTAGAGACAGGGTTTCACGTTGGACATGCTGGTCTCGAACTCCTGACCTCAGGTGATCTGCCCACCTCGGCCTCCCAAAGTGCTGGGATTACAGGCATGAGCCACCACGCCTGGCCCTTGTTGTGTTTTAATGTGAATCCTGTTTTACTTATAATTAAAAGTAGCTTAACTAGGATATTTTTCAGTAATGGCCCTATTTCTTTGAAACCTAATAGAATTAATAACCTAATAAACTCTTAGGGCTTGCGGGACCTAGTGGATAAATCCCCAGGGTTGCATGTCCTTCACCTGAGAAATGAATGCAGGGATCTTTGGTAGAGTCAGTTAAGACTAGGGCTGTTGAACCCAGCGAGACTCTGTCTTAAAAAAAAAAAAAAAGTGTACGTATCTGTCTGGGCTACAATAGAAATTGTACTTCTTGTTGACTCTGCAAATATAGGGTTTATTAAAGTCATAATATAGCTTATGGTCAAGGGTGCTAACCTGAATTATTAGGCAAAGTGAACAACCAGTATCATTTTTTGAAATGTTTTATTTTTAAATTGAAAACAAAAACACCCACTCTTAAAGGGTGTTTAATACTCTGAATATAACCTATTGTGACGTAATTATACTTACTGTAATTTTTTTTTTTTTTTTTAAGAATTTCATGTCATCCATTTGTAACAGTCTTTTTGAAGCATTGTTTCCTGGATCTTCCTACTCGACTAGATTTTCAGCTTTAACCATTTTAGGTTCAATAGCTGAAGTTTTTCATGTCCCAGAAGGTAAGTGTTTAATAATGTTAGGGGAAATAATTTTTGTTTTCTTTCAAAACATACTTATTCTACATTTTGCTTTATTTGAAGTTTCAGTTTTGTTGCCTTTCTTTGAGGTTTTATTCTTACCTTATAATTCTTGCTTGTACATAATGAAATTTGCTAGTAAAGGACAGAAGAGGAAGAAACTATCTCCCTTTTCATTGATCATTATTTGCCAACCCCACAGTATAATTTTCATGGATTATGCTTATTATGGAAAGAGTTCCAGCTATTACCTCCCTAATTTGTTTGTTGCTGTTTTAAGATAGTATCCAATCTGTTCTTTAAGTTTTAAAATTTGAACTAATAATAGCTTCTATTATATTTAATATTTCTCAGTGAGTCTCTGTGGTTAAAATGTGGTTTCCTTTACATGCTGTCTGTTTCATGTGCCTCAATCTGGTTTCGGAAAGACAATATGAGGATGTAATTTCCAAGTATTCTGATTTAATGATACCCTTTGTTTTTCCTTCTGTGTGGTTCTCAAGAGGGTCAAATTTCAGTTCCCTCTTTGAATCTTTTTTTTTTGTTTCGTTTTTTCCTTTTTGACAAGAAATGATTCCTTTTTTTTTATTTTGAGACAGAGTCTAGCTCTGTTGCCCAGGCTGGAGTGTGGTGGCGTGATCTCGGCTCACTGCAACCTCCGCCTGCTGGGTTCAGGCGATTCTCCTGCCTCGGCCTCCCGAGTAGCTGGGACTTCAGGCGCATGCCACTACGCCTGGCTAATTTTTTGTATTTTTAGTAGAGATGGGGTTTCACCATGTTAAGTCAGGATGGTCTCGATCTCCTGACCTCGTGATCTGCCCGCCTCGGCCTCCCAAAGTGGTGAGATTACAGGCGTGAGCCACCGTGTCCTGCTGAAATGATTCTTTTTTCCCTGTATATGTGTGTATATGTGTTAGAATGTGGGATTTCTTGCTTGTGCTGTCTTCGTTGACTGTGGTCAAACAGGAAAATATCCTGCTCAGCTGCTCCTTCACAGGGAGTGGCCAAAGCATGAGGGAGCTTTACACTATCATTGGATTCTTTTTTATTTTAAATTATTGGGCAAAGTGTAATTTTTTGACAGGAGGACAGTTAGCTAATGTAAAAGAGTCTTGCTTCATTTGGTGAAAATCAGTTTTTAAAAGTTTTTATTCTGAAAAAATTTAAATCAGCAGCAAAGTTTCGAGACTGGTTCAATGAATAGCTATTTATGCTCTACCTAGATTCATCTTTTTTTTTTTTTTTTTTTTTTTTTTTGAGACGGAGCCTCGCTCTGTTGCCCAGGCTGGAGTATAGTGGCATGATCACCGTGACCTCTGCCTCCTGGGTTCAAGCAGTTCTCCTGTCTCAGCCTCCTGAGTAGCTGGGATTACAGGCACGTGGCACCACGCCCAGGTTAATTTTTGTATTTTTAGTAGAGACGGGGTTTCACCATGTTGGTCAGGCTGGTCTCGAACTCCTGACCTCAGGTTGTCCGCCTTGCTTAGTCTCCCAAAGTGCTGGGATTACAGGTGTGAGCCACCGCACCTGGCCAATTCATCAGTTATTAATATTTTGCAATATTTGCTATATCTATGTCTTTTATTAATTCTATAACCATAACACAATGATCAAATTCAGGAAATTGAATGTTGATACAATGCTTTAATTGAATACGCAATCCATATTTAAATTTTGCCAATTGTCCCAACAAATGGCCTTTTATATTATAGAACAAAAAGCTTCCTACAATCTGGGAAGCAATCCTAGATCACGCATTGCGTTTTGTTATTATGCCTCTTTTTAGCTTCCTTTAATCTGGAAGGTTTCTAATTTTATGATATTAACATTTTGGAAGAATGTGTCTCAGGGTTTGTCTCATTGTTTCCTGATGATTTGATTCATGCTGTACATTTTTGCAGGAATGTTGCATAGGTGATAATGGTGTTCTTCACAGGGCATCCTATTAGAGTATTGATGATACTGGCTTGTTCCAGTTTTTATAATAGGAAATATGATCACCTTATTCACGTGGGGATGGCAGGCTGAAAAATGGTCTCTAAAACACATCCACATCAAATCCTTAGATGCTGTGAATGCAAACCTTACATGGAAGAAGGGTCCTTGCAGATATTCTTAAGTTTAGGATCTTGAGGTGAGATAATTCTAGATTATCTTGATGGATCAAAAATGTCATCACAAGTATCCTTACAAGACAGAGGCAGAGAGAGATTTGACAAACAAAAGAAAGAGGAGGCAGTGCGACAGCGTAGGTAGAGACTGGCGTGAGATGGCTACAGGCCATGGAATGCCTGCAGCTGCTAGAAGCTGGAAGAGGCAATGAACAGATTTTAGAGCCTCTGGAGTGCATGGCCCTACTGACACCTTGATTTTGAACTTCTGGCTTCCAGAACTATGAGAGAATAGGTTTCTGTGGTTTTAAGCACCAAGTATGTGGTAATTTGTTACAGCATTCAATGAATGCAGGAGTCTCCCATCAGTTCATAGAATTTCAATAGTACTTCAACTTAATTTAGAAAATAAGTTTTTACCTTAGAGTGATTGATTACTTCAACCATATAACAAAAAGTTTCCTGCACATTTAAAGCAGTTGTAGCTGCATCTAAGTGTGTGGGAAATAAAACTAGGCTGAAGCATACCTATAATTTTTCAGTCAAGAGAGTAATTTAATACATTTAAATGTACTTTAAAAATGAAAACCCTGAGTCATCTTTCTAATGAATGAGTTGCATGTAATTGGGCAGTGACTTAATGCCATCGTAATTATGTTAGACAACTGGGAGGTAATGCAAATGGAGCAAGCCGTACTGCAGGCATTACTTTTAAAGGAGGCTTAAGAACCTTGACTATGAAGTACAGGATGGGAGATGTAAATTCATCCTTCATTATCATCTCAAGAACTTCAGTGGTAGGACTGATTTGAGATTAGTCAAATGGTTTCTGCCTTTCCTAGACCAAGAAGAATAAGTTGCATGCATCTTTCTTATGTGGAATCAAATGCCACAATATTGATGGTAAAAAAAATTCTACAATTAGATTAAAAGGATTTGTTCAGCAAATATTAATTTCGTGCTTATTATATGTCAAGCAGCCGAGGATATTCACAGTCCCAAACAAAGTGCTTCTTCCTTTGGAGCTTATGTTTCAGTGAAGGGAGATAGTAATGAACAAGTAATACATAGAATTTGTGTATACTAGTACATTATGTAGATACAAGATTATGTAGATTATGTATGTACAAGATGTAGACAAGTTCTATGAAAAATATTTCAAGAAGATAAGGGGGATATATAGAAGACCTAGGAGGCTGGAGAGTGTTAGTGGCTTCATACAGTGGTGTCATAAAGGGCTTCACATTTGAAAAAAGCTCTTAAACAACTGATGGATAAAAGAATAAATCATGAAGGAAGTTAGAAAATATTTTGAGATGAATGAAAGCAAAAATACAACGTATTTTTGAAAACTTATGCATTGCAGCAAAAGCAGTGCTTATAGGGAAAGTTATAGCTGTAAATGCCTACATTAAAAGATCTTGAATTAATAACCAAGTTAACTTTCCACCTCAAGCAATTAGAAGAGAAGAACAAACTTAAAAGGAAGGAAACAAAAAGATTAGAACAGAGATAAATGAAATAGAGAACAGAAAAACAACACGAATAATCTACGAAACCAGAAGTTGTGTTTTTTAAAGATTAACAAATAGACAAAGTTTGCTAAACTGACTAAGATAAAAGAAAGACAGTATAAACAACTAAAATCAGAAATGAAAGTAGGAACATTTCTATTAAGTTTGCAGAAATAAAAATGATTATAAGACAGTACAGTGAACAGTTGTAACACCAACAAGTTAGATAACCTACATGAAATGAACAAGTTTCTAGAAACATGACAATTAGTGACTTGAGAAGAAATAGAAAATGTGAGCAGACCTATAAGAGATTGAATCAGTATTCAAAAGGCTCACAGAGGAAGAGAAGGTTCAGGGCAAGTGACTTCTCTGGTGAAATTTCTACAAAGCATTTATAGAAGAATTACACCAGTCCTTCTCAGACTCTTTCAAAAAATTGGAGAGAAGGGAACACCTCCTACCTCATTTTATAAGGCCATGATTACCCCGATACCAAAACCAAAGACACTTAAAAGAAAACCAGCCGGGTGTGATGGCTCATGCCTGTAATCCCACCACTTTGGGAGGCCGAGTCAGGTGGATCACCTGAGGTCAGGAGTTTAAGACCAGACTGGCCAACATGGTGAAACCCCGTCGCTACTAAAAATACAAAAAATTAGCCGGGATTGGTGGCAGGTACCTGTAATCCCAGCTACTCAGGAGGCTGAGGCAGGAGAATTGCCTGAACCCAGGAGGCTGAGGTTTCAATGGGCTGAGATTGCGCCATTGCACTCCAGCCTGGGCGACAAGAGCAAGACTTCATCAAAGAAAAGAGAAGAAAACAGAGGAGAAGAGAAGGAAAAGAAGAAAGAAAAGGAAAGAAAAAACCAAAGACCAATATCCTTTATGGATATAGAGGCAAAAACCCTCAATAGAATACTAGCAAACCAAATCCAACAGCATATTAGAAGTGTTATATACCATGAGTAAGTGGAGTTTATCCCAGGAATGTAAGGGTGGGTCAATTTAAGAATAATAGTCAATGTAATACACCACATTAAAATGGAAGTGGAAATACCATGTGATCGTCTCAATTTTTGCAGAAAAGGCATTTGACAGAATTCAGTACCCTTTTATGATTAAAAAAATGAGCACAGCAAAACTAGAAATAGGAAGGACAAGATGATGAAGGACATCTGTAACACAACCACAGGTAACATCACACTCAGTGGTGAGAAACTGAAAGCTTTTGTCCTAAGATCAGGAAGAAGACACAGATGCCCACTGTCATCACTGCTGTTCACCATTGTACTGACAGTTCTAGCCAGAGCAATTATACAAGAAAAAAATAAAAAGCGGTGAGATTGGAAAACAAGAAGCAAATCTGAGCAGAGTTGTTAAGGAAGTAACAAAAACCTCAGGTGTCGGCTCTAGGAATTTCATAGGGTTGGTCTAACTTGTAAATTAAAATTAAATGAGAAGTTTGTATCCCAATTTATATTCCTCAAATTAACTAAGCATAATAATGTTTTCAGTTTTCATTAGGAGTTCACTTGTGAAATGTTTTTAAATGTTCTTCACATTTTGCCATGAAACCTGTTTTTCCACAGTTCTTGAGTCTTCATCCTAGAGTTAAGTGGAGTCAGTGATTACCATCATTCTTTGGGATAATTTTTCTTTTCATCCCTTGGTTGGCTGAAATTCCTTTTTCTCTAAGAGTTTCTGGAGATAAGTAGTTCTTAATTTCTTGCATATTATAAAATGTTTCTATTGTTCTTACACTTGAATAAGAGTTTGATAGGCAAAATTCTTCACACCTTCATTCCCTGAGGATTTTGTAAGCATTGCTCCATTATCTTTTAGCACTACGTGTTGTTATAGGGATGAGTGAAGCCAGTCTAATTTTTTCCATTTTGTAGATGAATTGAGCTTTTCCCTGAAGGGCCAAAAGATTCCTTCTTTATCTTTGACTCCCAGTAAGTCGATCAGGATATGTCATCATACTGATCATTCTATGTCAGTTCACTCTAAGATATGGTAGGACTTTGCTTTTTTTTTTTTTTTTTTTTTTTTGAGACCAGGTCTCACTCTGTTGCGCAGGCTGGAGTGCACTGACGTGATCTCAGCTCACTGCAACCTCCGTCTCCTGGCCTCGAACGATTCTGCTGCCTCAGCCTCCCAAGTAGCTGGGATTACAGTCATGTGCCACTATGCCTGGCTAATTTTTGTATTTTTAGTAGAGATGGGGTTTTACTATGTTGCCCAGGCTGGTCTCAAACTCTTGACCTCAGGTGATCCACCCACCTCAGCCTCCCAAAGTGCTGGGATTACAGGTGTGAGCCGCTGAGCCTGGTCAGAACTTTGTATTCTAGGTCAAGAAGTTTTATTAAGATTTTTAAAAAGATGTGTTTCTAAATTTACTTGTTTTTGTTTATTTTTAACAATAACTTAGAAATCTTTTATATAGTATCTTTCAAAAGATAATGGAATGGTTTAAAAATCTTTTTTAATTTGGAGAACTGTAGTACTTATTTTGTCATTTTAAGAAATAAACTAATGGAAAAGTTACTGTTTTAGCTATCATGGGTAAAGTATGAAGTGTGGTTTTTTGGTACTTATTTTCTATAAATTTGGTCAAATAACTTCAGAAGATTGATTTCTTTTTGTTAACTTTTAAATCTTTTTGTTTTTAAAATATTTTTAGGCAGAATTTATACAGTATATCAGCTGAGTCATGATATTGATGTTGATCGTTTCCAAACACTAATGGAATGTTTTACCAGCACTTTTGAAGACGTGAAAATTTTAGCATTTGATCTTCTGATGAAGTTATCAAAAACAGCTGTACATTTTCAGGTATCAGGACTTTTCTATTATAAATGTGGTATATGCATGGAAACTTTCTATCAGCAGATAAAGCAATCTGAGGACTATTCATGTGCTTTGCATCTGCCTGCTCATGTTTTTGGACTGTTTCTTTCAGTTATCATTAACACCTCTCTACTATTTTGGGGTTAGTGGGAAAGGAGGAAATATCAAAAAGTAAATAAGGCACAAATCAGTGAGCTTTGCTGTTTTTATTGCTTTGATAAAAAGGGAGGTGTGGGAGGTGGTAGGTTTTATTGTTTACAAGATTATTGGTAGATTTTAGTTAACTGTGGTTTCCCCTGTTCCCTTGGACATGTAATATTCGATCAGAACACATCGCTTACAGTAACTTGCATTTTTTGAGATAATCTCCCTTTTTCATACACTTGAGAAACTGAGTGTAAATGAGGTAGAGAGGATGTTTCTGGTTTTTGAACCAGCAATAGCTAAACTGAGACTGAAACTTACCGAGTACTTGAGGTTAACAACAGTTCCTAGTGCTCTACCTCATCCCCAGCCCCTCCGTTCTTCCTGACACATTGCTCTTCCCACTTTGGGGTAGGAATTAAAGGTGGGGTTGGAAGTGAACACATTGCAGGGGACTTCCAGACCCAGGCTCTTAGCCCTGCCCTTGAGGCTTCTCCTAGGGCTGTTGGGTCACCAGCAGAGTACTGGTTCTGGAGCTTAGCTATGGCTTTCTATTAGAGCTCTATAAAGGCCGAGGGTTTCTGCTGCAGCTGAGCCATGGTCTAGGCTGTGGTTGTTCAGCTGTGTTTAGGGCATGGTAGCTTGTAGATGCAGTGGATTCTGTAGGATCACATGCCAGAGAGGATAGTGTCTGTTTCTGTGGCTTCTAGATGGCTATGTAGAACATCTGGCTATCTGTATCTCTCAGAACATCAATCTTTTTTGACTTGGGTCCATATTGGAAGTTGCTGTACAGCATCTACGGATGCCTATGATTTTTCAGGTGCCCTTGTGAGCAGAAAGTTCCCTGGTGCTCAGGCTGCTAACTTTTGTTACCATACACAGTTTTTAAAGAGGAGATTTTCTCTTCCTCTGTCTGCCACTCCTCACCTTATCATTCATCACATGTCACCTCATATTGTGTCAATAGCGATGCCCCATTCTTGGCAAATATTTTGAGAGTACCTGGATGGAGAAGGCATATTATGGCATAAATGTGAAAGACCTGGCCCTTACATCACTAAGGGGCTCAGGGGACCTCTGCATCTCTAAATTTGATAAACCCGTGCTTGGTATATTGACACTAGCCATAGAATTCAAGAAATTTAGTACCACATGTGGTTTGCTGTAGGATTTTGATTATACTCTCTGGCTTGCAGATTAGTAAAATAGTTAAAGGAATAGGCATTCAAGATTTAAAAATATTAATTATATATTTGTATTAGGGTTTTCTAGAGGGACAGAACTAATAGGATAGATGTATATATAAAGGAGAGTTTATTAAGGAGTATTGACTCACACGATCACAAGCTGAGGCCCCACAATAGCCCTCTGCAAGCTGAGGAGCAAGGAAGCCAAAGCTGAAGAACTTGCAAGAGTCTGATGTTCCAGCGCAGGAAGCATCCAGCATGGGAGAAGTAGGCCAGAAGACTAAACCAGTCTAATCTTTCCATGTTCTTCTTCCTGCTTTTATTCTTGCTGCACTGGCATCTGATTAGATTGTGTTTACCCAGATGGAGGATGGATCTGCCTTTCCCAGTCCACTGATTCAAATATTAATCTCCTTTGGCAACACCCTCACAGACACACACAGGAACAATACTTTGCATCCTTCAATCCAATCAAGTTGACACTCAGTATTAACCATCACAATATTATATTTCCAAAGTCTTTCTTTGGGTGTCCCTTATATAATATATAATTAATTTTTAATACAGTTAATTGTACAGCAGTTTTTGAATGCTAACCTGATCTCTGTAAGGACGTGTACATACGTATTGTTGACGGCATATTTTTCTCATAAACAGCTTGACTACCCTACTCACCTAGGTTACTCTCCTTCTTTGGAGCTGCATATCCTAGGTCTTTTGTCATATTATACTTCGATTGACCTAAGATGACGGAACAAAGACATTTTAGACATCAAAGGCTATTTATTATCTTTCTTACTAATGATTAATAAAACAGTTCTGGGACTTAACTGTCAGTTAAAAAATGGTTTAATGCTTAATTGGTTCTTTCTAATACTTATTTAAACTTGAACTTAGGCCACTACTTTTAAGTTTTTTATTTAGGTCATAGAAAATAAACATATCAAATGGTAAAGAATTTAAATTGAAATAAACAGATATTTAAATCAGCACATTTGATATCTACTGTTGTGAAATTATAAAACATCATCAAATATTTGTAGACCTATAATCAACTTCAAAATTGAGTGTATAACTATTTTTTCCTAACACAAGATAGGGAATAATCCTAGTAGAATCAGAATATTATTGAGCAGCCAAACCCTGACTTCCAGACTTGTGAACACACAACTTGCCAGTTGTTGAAGTTGGGACTAGGACTTATGTCTTCTGTTGTCAGCCCAGTGCCTTTCCATGACTACAACAGCAAACTGTCCTTTGCTCTGTCTTCTTTAGGACAGGCGATGTGAGTGGATGTTTCTGTAAGATATAGGTGTGGGAGCTCTGATGCATAATTTCTGAGGCTGAATTGATCACTTTGTTTTCCACACACACAAAGTTTCACCAGGTACAGCCTCCCAGGGGATTTGCAGTTTTCTCCAGTGAACTACCTGTATAGGAAGGAGGAAGGGAGAAGGGCAGCCATATGATGCCCAGGTGAAACATAAGCCCTGAGAGACTGTGAACTGCCCTGTCTAGAAATAGTAAAGATAGTCTGGCTGTAGTCATAGCACAATTCTACAGGATAAAGTACACTTTTGCTGAAGAAAGAAGCAGTTTTAAAAAAAGGTTTTATCAGTGTTGAATTTCCCAATTGAAATTATTTCCAGCTGATTAATAATCATTAATTACTGTAATAAAAAACTCACCTATATTCAGGGAGAAAGGAAACTAATGTTTATATTGACTTACAATTATATGCCAGGCTGTGTTTTTTTGTTTTGTTTTGTTTTGTTTCTTTTAATAGAGACAGGGTCTCACTCTATTGCCTAGGCTGGAGCACAGTGGTGCAATCACTGCTCACTGCAGCCATGAACTCCTGAGCTCAAGTGATCCTCACCTCTCAGCCTCTTGAATGGCTGGAACTACAGGTGTGCACCATTACACCCAGCTAATTTTTAAGGTTTTTCGTAGAGTTTTTGTAGAGTAAGTTTTTTGTCTCACCGTGTTGCCCAGGCTGGTCTCAAGACTCCTAACCTCAAGTGATCGTCCCATCTTGGCCTTCCAAAGTGATGGGGTTACAGATATGAGCCACTGCACCAAGCCTGTGTTTCTTGTTGTTGTTTTTTTGAGATGGGGTCTCACTATGTTGTCTTGGCTGATCTTGAGCTCCTGGCCTCAAGTAATCCTCCTCCATCAGCCTCTTGAGTAGCTGGGACTCTAGGCTCGAGCCCACTGTACTCAGCTCCAGGCTGTGTTTTAAAATAATTTACTATTTTTTTAAATTAAAGAGATCTTTAATTTGACAGTTACTGAGTCTGTGCTTTATTCTAGGATTCGGAGAAACTGCAAGGCTTATTTCAGGCAGCATTGGAGCTCAGCACAAGCACCAAACCATACGACTGTGTGACAGCTTCCTACCTGCTGAACTTCTTAATCTGGCAGGATGCTCTACCGTCATCCTTGTCTGCCTACTTAACTCAGCAAGTTGCATGTGATAATGGAGATAGGCCTGCTGCTGTGGTGGAAAGGAACACATTAATGGGTTTGTATTGATGTTTGCTCTTATCAAAACAAATAGCTTAGTCTCAGTATTCATTTGGTTAGAATATCTGATGGTTAAACATATATTTTGTGGTTTTTTATTTAAAAGTTTATCAGCATATAAGAGCACCATGGGTTCTCATTATGCAAATGAACATTTTAGTCAGCTATAATACTTTTTTCTAAACAGAGGATTTATGTTGAATAAGTACATATACAAATATTTATTAATAAAGCTCTTTTTAAGTGAGAATGACCTCTTTCTCCACCAAAAGTGTGCTTTTTTCCCTACATAAATTATACTGTGACTAGAGACAGACCATCTTTATTGTTTCTATATAGGCGGAGTTCCTTTTTCTGTCAGGGTTTATGTTTTAATTAACTGTCATACCCCTGCCTTTTACTCTTCCCAAATAGCCAGTTCCAAAACCTAGGGTCTGAGATTATTCAGATCTAGTGATTTTCAACAAATATTTATTGGGGATTCATGTACTTAATTTTATGCTAGTCAGTCTTCATTTTAGAATTGTACTAGAAATAAGGACAGATAAGGATTTTTTTTTAATAGGAAAAGGGAGATCAGATATAGAAAGAGAGTTAAAAATTATTATTTCCAAGATGGTAGAAACAGCCATGAAAAAGAAAACTAGTAATGGGAGAAAAAGAGGAGGCCATGGGTAGTTCTGGTGGGAATATGGCCGGAGATCTGGAGATAGAGAGGTGACAGTACCATGGAGGATGATGCTTGCCTACTTGAATTGCTTCATAGCTGGATTTCAAAGGAGACCCTATTGAGACAGTGGGAAGAGGACTGCAATTGAGGTGAATAGGGAATGCATGCTTCACATAAAGGCTTTCAATTCAAGACATTTTAGGACTTTATGAAATATTTCAAACATACAAAGAATGTTTAAATATAGACGTCTTAAAAAACATATATATATATATACATGTAATATATATAAATAATATGTAAAAAGTTCACAAGTTTTATTCACAAGCTAGGTGATCACACCTTAAGTCATACAATAACACTCATATCTTTGAAGCCTTTCCTTTATCCTAGCTGTATTTTATATTAATTTTTATCTTCTTTTTTTAATAATATTGCCTCTGGTGTATATATTATTATATATTATTCAGTTTTACATGATACTGAATTTTCTCAGTAGTACTTACTGTATATATTGTACAGATTTACCACAATTTATGAATCCGTTCTCCTGTTGATGGACTTTTTCTCCTAAATAAATAATGCCAGTGTAAACATTCTTATGTAGATCTTTTACATATAGGTTGAGCATCCGTAATCCAACACCTGAAATGGTCCAAAATCCAAAGCTTTTTGAGTACCAACATGACACTCAAAGGAAATGCACATTGGAGCATTTTGGATTTTGGATTTTCACATTTGGGGTGTTCAAAGTATGATGCAGATATTCCAAAATCTGAAAAAATATAAAATCTGAAACTCTTATGGTCCCAAGCATTTCAGATAAGGAGTACTTAGCCTGTATATTAATATCTTCTAATGCACATGTCTAAGAGTTTATGGTAAACAAATGGAATAACCTGGTCACAAAGTATGTGCATCTTGAACTTTATGAGATGATGCCAAGTAGGCTTTTAAATTACACTCTCACCAACAAATTCCGAGACTTGTATTGCATCACATCATCACCATAATTTGCTATTGTCAGATTTTAAAAATTTATATAATGTAAAACGATATCTCATTGTGGTTTCATCTTACATTTTTCTGATTACTAATATAATTATTTTTTCCCATGTTTACAAGCCATTTACTTTTCCCCTTCAGTGCAATGCCTGTCGATGTCCTTTGTCCAGTTTTTCTGTAGGGTTGTTTGTCTTTTTCTTATTGATTTTTAGGAGTTCTTTTATATGTTCTGAATAATAATTTACTGTTTTTACCAAATCTAATATTTAGAATATAACTTTCTCCTTCCAAGGCGTTGAGGGGAGATGTCTGTTATACTGGTATAACTGGACATGTACATGCAAGAGAATGAAATTAGATTCACTACCTTATGCCATATACAAAAGCTAGCTCAAAATAAATAAAAGACCTAAATATAAGAGCTAAAACTATAAAACTCTTAGAAGAAAACATAGATGTCAGTCATTGTGATCTTGGGTTAACCAATGGTTAGTTATGACTTCCAAAGTACAAGCCACAAAGGGAAACAAAAGATAAATTGGACTTCATCAAAATTTAAAACTATTGTATGTGAAAGGATGCCATTAAGAAATTGAAAAAGCCTGAAAAATGGGGTATTTGCAAATCCTATGTCTGATAAGGGACTTTTGTCTAGTATATATAAAGAACTTGTACAACTCACTAATAAAAGGACATAACCACATTTTACAAATGGACAAAGAATCTGAATAGACATTTTTCCGAAGAAGATATACACATGAACAATAAGCACATGAAAAAGTGCTCAACATCAAAAGCCTTTACAGAAATGCAAATCAAAATCACAGTGAGGAAGCATTTCACATCCCATAGGATGACTATAATTTAAAAAATAGATGATAACAAGTGTTGATGAGGATGTAGAGAAAGTGGAACCCGCATAGACTGTTGGTGGGATTGTAAAATGCTGTATCTGCTTTGGAAAATAGTCTGGCAGTTTCCTCAAAAGGCTAAACATAGAGTTACCATGTGACCCTGCAGTTCCACTCTTAGGCATTGTCTTAGCTCGAGCTGCTATAACAAAATGCCATAGACTAAGTGGCTTAAACACAGACCTTTATTCTCATAATTTTAGAGGCAGAGAATCCCAATATCAAGTTTCCAGTTCCTGATATGGGGCCTCTTTTTGACTCTCAGATGGCCATGTTGCTGTGTGCTCACATGGCAAGAAGAGACAGCAAGCTCTGGTCTTTGTTCTTATGAGGACACTAATCCCATTATGAGGGTCCTAACCTCATGACTTAATCTAAACCTAATTACCTTCCAAGGTCTCCATCTTCGATTATCACATTAGGGATTAGGGCTTCAAAATACCAATATTGGGGTGGGGGAGGAAGCACAAACATGTAGTCCATAACAAGGATATACCTAAGAGAAATGAAAACATACATCTAAACAAAACTTGTACAAGAATGTTTGTAGCAACATTATTTGTAATAGCCAAAAAGTGGGAACAATCTACGTCTGTCAACAGATGAATGGATAAATAAAATGTGGTATATCCATGTGGTATGGCTATACAGTGAGCTATTATTCATCTATAGGAAGGAATGAAGTATTGATACATGCTGCAGCATGGATGAACTTTGCAAACATTATGCTAAGTGAAAAGCCAGTTTCAAAAGATCGCATATTGTATGATTCTATTTATATGAGACGTCCAGGCAACTAGTTTATTTTCTGTCTATAGATTTGCCTACTCTGGACGTATCATAAATGGAATCATACAATATGTGATCCTCTAGGGCTGGAGAAGGGTAGAGGTGCAAGGAGAGCAGTGACTGCTAACGGGTAAGTTTTCTTTTTTTTTTTTCGTTTAGTGGCAGGAGGGCAGTGAAAATGTTCTAAAATTAATTATGGTGATGGTTGTACATATGTGACTAATAAAAACTATTGTATACTTCAAATATATGAATTTTGTGGCATATGAATTACATCTCAGAAAAGCTGTTCTTTTTTTTCTTTTTTAATTTGAAAGCCATCTGCTGTCCAATTAGCACATGCCACATCAGCCTGGGGTTTGATACCCTAGTGAGAGGATGTTTAGGAGGAAGGACTAAGAGTGAATACTGTAATGGATACAGGCAGTTTAGGGAAAGACACTCAGTTCTGCCTTAACTAGAAATGAGCCACCCTGTTGGATAACCCTGAAAGATCTCTTTTTGATTAAAAAACTCTAGTGTAAAGTTCATTTGAGTTGGCCATATTAATGGGAACTGTTTTGCTGTTCGTACATTTACAAATGTTTTAAGATTGACATTACTTTGATTTTCTGTTTGCTTTTTCTAGTTATCAAATGCTTGATGGAAAATCTTGAGGAAGAAGTATCTCAGGCTGAAAATTCTCTGCTTCAGGCAGCAGCAGCATTTCCAATGTATGGGCGAGTCCACTGTATAACAGGAGCTTTGCAGAAGTTATCTCTAAAGTAAGGATTTCCACAGCTGCCTCCTGTCTCAGAAATCCATTCATTTCTGAGCTTTAACCTCTGGTTGGAATGTGTCCTGGGAAAGGAATGCAGTCTATTGCTTTGAATAAAATTGAAAATCAGATTTAAAAACATACGTATCTGTGTATATTTTTATGTCTCACATGTTTTATGTATTGAACAATTTTGAAACACAAATTCAACTTCTTTTATCTAATTTTCATTTTTAAAATGTGATTTTTGCTTTTAGTATAAATTTCCCTAATGTCCTTGTTGCAGCAGCCTGCAGTTGGTGAGCGAGTGGAGACCTGTGGTAGAGAAGCTCCTTTTGATGTCCTACAGGCTTTCCACTGTGGTGTCTCCAGTCATTCAGAGCTCATCCCCTGAAGGCCTCATCCCAATGGACACTGATTCAGGTTAGCAAATGAAGAAGGCCGGCTAGAGTGCTGTGGTTTGATTATTATGTCTTTACCTCTTTTTTTTTTCCCCAAGTATTTCTTTGGGGAGATATAAAAGCTAAGTTGAGGAGAAAATAATTATTATTATTTGTGGTATTTCTGCCTTTTAGCAATAGTTTTAACTATTAAAAAGTAGCAAAAAAAAAAAAAAAAAAATTCCCAAAACAGAGGATGAGCACGGTACCTTCTACCCCAGGGTAACTTGAGTTATATAATACTGTATAAGTTGAACATCCCAAATCTGAAAATTGGAAATACAAAATGCTCCAGATTTTGAAACTTTTTGAACACCAATGGGATGCTCAAAAGAAATGCTTATTGGAGCATCTATATTTTGGATTTTCAGATTAGGGCTCCTCAGCCATTAAGTACAGTGCAGATATTCCAATATTCAAAAAAATAAATTGAGAACGTTTTTGGTCCCAGGCATTTCAGATAAGGGATGCTTAACCTGTACTAAAATTGAGTGTTGTTTTTAATACACAGAAAAATCATGAAATATATTTATGTTTGGTGTTGAAATAAAGTTTGTAAATGTATTTTAGAGTGCAAAGAGAGGCTTGTATTAGAAAAACTGACTGTATCATAAACACTCACTGAACCATATGCTGAAATACCTTGGGCTGATAATTAAGGTAATGTGGAGTTATGTGTTTTGCACAGAGAATATTAGGTTTTCTTCTTTCCTAAAAATGAGTTAGAAGATTGGTGATGGTTCACGATAGTAAGACACATTTATTTAGCCTGTTGTTAGTCTAAATACCAAATTATTTTATTTAATTAATTTTTTTTTGGTAGAGATGGGATCTTCCTGTGATGTGCAGGCTGCTCTTGTCAAGCAATCCTTCTGCCTTGGCCTCTTAAAGCATTGGGATTACAGGCCTTAGCCACTGTGCTGGCCTTAAATACTAAATTTTGACGCTTTAGATTTTCTACTTGAGCAGTGCATAAGAATAAGGAACATGCAATCTTATAGCTAATATTTGGGTCAACAAAGTACCCATATATTCTGGATGAGAAATCTTGAATATTTCTGTTACCTACTGTGGGTAGATCCTACAGAGGATGCTAACATTATTTTTATTAGTGAAGAGTTTTAAGGTATCAGTTGGTCTCAAAAACTGTCTTTGCCCCACAGACTTTTCCTTCATTCTGCCTGTCTTTTTACCTCTGGTTGTCTTCATTTTTGCTGCTTCTTCCCTGTGTTATCTGCCATACATTCTGAATTGCTTGAGGAAAGTCTCCCCTGAAAGCTGTAAAATTGAATGGATAGGATTCTTAAAAATTTATTCTCTGATCTTTTCTTGGTCTTTGCGTGGTTTCTTTTGGGGTCATTGTTAGTTTTTCATGACTGTTGAAATTTATTTTTGACAAAATTCCAGGAAGGAACATAAGATGTTGATTGAATCATCATGATAGTAATTTGAGTGTTTGTATTTCCCATAGTACCTAAATATAAGTCAAAATAATAGATGTACAATAAATACCGGTTCTTCGATTTGTTAATTGATTTCAGATGATTACCCATGGCTAGTTTTGAAAATCTGAGCCTGGCTAACTCCTTACTACCTACATCCGTTCATTCCTTTAACTCATGTTCCTGAACCTCTGCCGTGAGCCAGTTTCTGTTATAGGCACTCGTCACTCAGTAATGAACAAAGTGTTGCATTCATGGAGCTTACATTTCCTAATCCAGTGAGTGCTTAGGGAATAAAAATGAAACTTAATGTAATATGAAGACTGTAAATCATAATTAGAAAGCAGTATATTACATAATGTGTTTCAAAGTTGTGGAGTCATTACGATATTTCTGTCCTATGAAAGATTGTTTTTGTTGTTGATGGGTTTTTAAAAATGTCTTTTTACCTTTCTATCTTTAAACTTTGATACCTTGTATTATGATAGGGAAATAATCTATTTTCTATTTTTTATATTTATTTATATTTTAAATCAAATATTGATTTTTTTCTACTTTTCTGTTGCCTGCTTCATTTTTCTTTCATAGAGAAATAGCCTCTTAAAACTAAATTTATTGAAGTTTATTGCACTTCTTTGACATGATTAGCACCATATTTGAGATATTTAGACAACACTAAGAAAAGCAGTGTAGATGACATGGTGGCCTTTGTCCTGTGGACAGTTTCAGTTAGTTTTTTTTGTTGTTATATTTCAGTCTAAATTGCCATATTTTAAAAATGCACTCAAGCATCATGAAAACTGTATAAATAGTTTTCATATTATCCACCTTGTGAGTCCCTTCTAATAAAGCTGATTATTAAGTATTGAAAATTATGGATTTTTTGAGTAAGCATCCCCAAGGGAAATATGGCATGTGATGTGTTACTGGGTTTCATGTACGCTCATTTCTTTCCCTCAGAGTCAGCAAGCCGCTTACAGATGATTCTGAATGAGATTCAGCCTCGAGATACTAATGATTATTTTAACCAAGCCAAAATATTGAAAGAACATGATAGCTTTGATATGAAGGACTTGAATGCTAGTGTGGTGAATATTGATACTTCTACAGAAATCAAAGGTAACTTATATAAAATGGATACTGTAATTCATGTTTAAGTAACAAGTAAAATGTACAGAATGCCCTTTTTATATGGTAAATTAGAGGTTGCAAATCTGTGCAGAACATTTCTAGAAAATAAAGTTTTTTAAAAATTTGGTTTTGGTAAAGATTTGGGTTTAGGAATGCATTTATAAGACTTTTACCAGGGGGGTGGAGCCAAGATGGCCGAATAGGAACAGCTCCGGTCTACAGCTCCCAGCGGGAGTGACGCAGAAGACGGGTGATTTCTGCATTTCCATCTGAGGTACCAGGTTTATCTCACTAGGGAGTGCCAGACAGTGGGCGCAGGACAGTGGGTGCAGCGCACCATGCGCGAGCCGAAGCAGGGCGAGGCATTGCCTCATTTGGGAAGCGCAAGGGGTCAGGGAGTTCCCTTTCCTAGTCAAAGAAAGGGGTGACAGACGGCACCTGGAAAATCAGGTCACTGCCATCCTAATACTGCACTTTTCCGATGGGCTTAAAAAACAGCGCACCAGGAAATTATATCCCGCACATGGCTCAGAGGGTCCTACGCCCACGGAGTCTCGCTGATTGCTACCACAGCAGTCTGAGATCAAACTGCAAGGCAGCAGCGAGGCTGGGGGAGAGGCGCTCGCCATTGCCCAGGCTTGCTTAGGTAAACAAAGCAGGTGGGAGGCTCGAACTGGGTGGAGCCCACCACAGCTCAAGGAGGCCTGCCTGCCTCTGTAGGCTCCTCCTCTGGGGGCAGGGCACAGACAAACAAAAAGACAGCAGTAACCTCTGCAGACTTAAATGTCCCTGTCTGACAGCTTTGAAGAGAGCAGCGGTTCTCCCAGCACACAGCTGGAGATCTGAGAACGGGCAGACTGCCTCCTCAAGTGGGTCCCTGACCCCTGAACCCCGAGCAGCCTAACTGGGAGGCACCCCCCAGTAGGGGCAGACTGACACCTCGCATGGCCAGGTACTCCTCTGAGACAAAACTTCCAGAGGAACGATCAGACAGCAGCATTCGCGGTTCACGAAAATCCGCTGTTCTGCAGCCACCGCTTCTGGTACCCAGGCAAACAGGGTCTGGAGTGGACCTCTAGCAGACTCCAACAGACCTGCAGCTGAGGGTCCTGTCTGTTAGAAGGAAAACCAACAAACAGAAAGGACATCCACACCAAAAACCCATCTGTACATCACCATCATCAAAGACCAAAAGTAGATAAAACCACAAAGATGGGGAAAAAACAGAGCAGAAAAACTGGAAACTAAAAAACAGAGTGCCTTTCCTCCTCCAAAGGAATGCAGCTCCTCACCAGCAACGGAACAAAGCTGGACGCAGAATGACTTTGACTTGTTGAGAGAAGAAGGCTTCAGATGATCAAACTACTCCAAGCTACAGGAGGAAATTAAAACCAAAGGCAAAGAAGTTGAAAACTTTGAAAAAAATTTAGACGAATGTATAACTAGAATAACCAATACAGAGAAGTGCTTAAAGGAGCTGATGGAGCTGAAAGCCAAGGCTCGAGAACTACGTGAAGAATGCAGAAGCCTCAGGAGCCGATGCAATCCACTGGAAGAAAGGGTATCAGTGATGGAAGATGAAATGAATGAAATGAAGCGAGAAGGGAGGTTTAGAGAAAAAAGAATAAAAAGAAATGAACAAAGCCTCCAAGAAATATGGGACTACGTGAAAAGACCAAATCTATGTCTGATTGGTGTACCTGAAAGTGACAGGGAGAATGGAACCAAGTTGGAAAACACTGCAGGATATTATCCAGGAGAACTTCCCCAATCTAGCAAGGCAGGCCAACATTCAGATTCAGGAAATACAGAGAAGGCCACAAAGATACTCCTTGAGAAGAGCAACTCCAAGACAGATAATTGTCAGATTCACCAAAGTTGAAATGAAGGAAAAAATGTTAAGGGCAGCCAGAGAGAAAGGTCGGGTTACCCACAAAGGGAAGCCCGACTAACAGCGGATCTCTCAGCAGAAACTCTATAAGCCAGAAGAGAGTGGGGGCCAATATTCAACATTCTTAAAGAAAAGAATTTTCAACCCAGAATTTCATATCCAGCCAAACTAAGCTTCATAAGTGAAGGAGAAATAAAATACTTTACAGACAAGCAAATGCTGAGAGATTTTGTCACCACCAGGCCTGCCCTAAAAGAGCTCCTGAAGGAAGCACTAAACATGGAAAGGAACAACTGGTACCAGCCACTGCAAAATCATGCCAAATTGTAAAGACCATCGAGGCTAGAAAGAAACTGCATCAACTAACGAGCAAAATAACCAGCTAACATCATAATGACAGGATCAAATTCACACATAACAATATTAACTTTAAATGTAAATGGACTAAATGCTCCAATTGAAAGACACAGGCTGGCAAATTGGATAAAAGAGTCAAGACCCATCAGTGTGCTGTATTCAGGAAACCCATCTCACGTGCAGAGACACACATAGGCTCAAAATAAAAGGATGGAGGAAGATCTACCAAGCCAATGGAAAACAAAAAAAGGCAGGGGTTGCAATCCTAGTCTCGGATAAAAGAGACTTTCAACCAACAAAGATCAAAAGAGACAAGGCCATTAGATAATGGTAAAGGGATCAATTCAACAAGAAGAGCTAACTATCCTAAATATGTATGCACCCAATGCAGGAGCACCCAGATTCATAAAGCAAGTCCTGAGTGACCTACAAAGAGACTTAGACTCCCAAACAATAATAATGGGAGACTTTAACACCCCACTGTCAACATTAGACAGATCAACGAGACAGAAAGTCAAAAAGGATACCCAGGAATTGAACTCAGCTCTGCACCAAGCGGACCTAATAGACATATACAGAACTCTCCACCCCAAATCAACAGAATATACATTTTTTTCAGCACCACACCACACCTATTCCAAAATTGACCACGTAGTTGGAAGTAAAGCTCTCCTCAGCAAATGTAAAAGATCAGACATTATAACAAACTGTCTCTCAGACCACAGTGCAATCAAACTAGAACTCAGGATTAAGAAGCTCACTCAAAACCGCTCAACTACATGGAAACTGAACAACCTGCTCCTGAATGACTACTGGGTACATAATGAAATGAAGGCAGAAATAAAGATGTTCTTTGAAACCAACGAGAACAAAGACACAACATACCAGAATCTCTGGGACACATTCAAAGCAGTGTGTAGAGGGAAATTTGTAGCACTAAATGCCCACAAGAGAAAGCAGGAAAGATCCAAAATTGACACCCTAACATCACAATTAAAAGAACTCAAAAAGCAAGAGCAAACACATTCAAAAGCTAGCAGAAGGCAAGAAATAACTAAAGTCAGAGCAGAACTGAAGGAAATAGAGACACAAAAAACCCTTCAAAAAATTAATGAATCCAGGAGCTGGTTTTTTGAAAGGATCAACAAAATTGATAGACTGCTAGCAAGACTAATAAAGAAGAAAAGAGAGAAGAATCAAATAGACGCAATAAAAAATGATAAAGGGGATATCACCACCGATCCCACAGAAATACAAACTACCATCAGAGAATACTACAAACACTTCTACGCAAATAAACTAGAAAATCTAGAAGAAATGGATAAATTCCTCGACACATACACCCTCCCAAGACTAAACCAGGAAGAAGTTGAATCTCTGAATAGACCAATAGCAGGCTCTGAAATTGTGGCAATAATCAATAGCTTACCAACAAAAAGAGTCCAGGACCAGATGGATTCACAGCTGAATTCTACCAGAGGTACAAGGAGGAACTGGTACCATTCCTTCTGAAACTATTCCAATCAATAGAAAAAGAGGGAATCCTCCCTAACTCATTTTATGAGGCCAGCATCATGCTGATACCAAAGCCAGGCAGAGACACAACCAAAAAAGAGAATTATAGACCAATATCCTTGATGAACATTGATGCAAAAATCCTCAGTAAAATACTGGCAAACCGAATCCAGCAGCACATCAAAAAGCTTATCCACCATGATGAAGTGGGCTTCATCCCTCGGATGCAAGGCTGGTTCAATATATGCAAATCAATAAATGTAATCCAGGATATAAACAGAACGAAAGACAAAAACCACATGATTATCTCAATAGATGCGGAAAAGACCTTTGACAAAATTCAACAACCCTTCATGCTAAAAACTCAATAAATTAGGTATTGATGGGACGTATCTGAAAATAATAAGAGCTATCTGTGACAAACCCACAGCGAATATCATACTGAATGGGCAAAAACTGGAAGCATTCCCTTTGAAAACTGGCACAAGACAGGGATGCTCTCTCTCACCACTCCTATTCAACATAGTGTTGGAAGTTCTGGCCAGGGCAATTAGGCAGGAGAAGGAAATAAAGGGTATTCAATTAGGAAAAGAGGAAGTCAAATTGTCCCTGTTTGCAGATGACATGATTGTATATCTAGAAAACCCCATTGTCTCAGCCCAAAATCTCCTTAAGCTGATAAGCAACTTCAGCAAAGTCTCAGGATACAAAATCAATGTACAAAAATCACAAGCATTCTCATACACCAATAACAGACAAACAGAGAGCCAAATCATGAGTGAACTCCCATTCACAATTGCTTCAAAGACAATAAAATACCTAGGAATCCAACTTACAAGGGATGTGAAGGACCTCTTCAAGGAGAACTACAAACCACTGCTCAGTGAAATAAAAGAGGATACAAGGAAATGGAAGAACATTCCATGCTCATGGGTAGGAAGAATCAGTGTCATGAAAGTGGCCATACTGCCCAAGGTAATTTATAGATTCAATGCCATCCCCATCAAGCTACCAATGACTTTCTTCACAGAATTGGAAAAAACTACTTTACAGTTCATATGGCACCTAAAAAGAGCCCACATTGCCAAGTCAATCCTAAGCCAAAAGAACAAAGCTGGAGGCATCATGCTACCTGACTTCAAACTATGCTATAAGGCTACAGTAACCAAAACAGCATGGTACTGGTACCAAAACAGAGATATAGATCAATGGAACAGAACACAGCCCTCAGGAATAACGCCACTCTTATCTACAACTATCTGATCTTTGACAAACCTGAGAAAAACAAGCAGTGGGGGAGAGGATTCCCTATTTAATAAATGGTGCTGGAAAAACTGGCTAGCCATATGTAGAAAGCTGAAACTGGATCCCTTCCTTACACCTTATACAAAAATTAATTCAAGACGGATTAAAGACTTAAACTTTAGACCTAAAACCATAAAAACCCTAGAAGAAAACCTAGGCATTACCATTCAGGACATAGGCATAGGCAAGGACTTCATGTCTAAAACACCAAAAGCAATGGCAACGAAAGCCAAAATTGACAAATGGGATCTAATTAAACTAAAGAGCTTCTGCACAGCAAAAGAAACTACCATCAGAGTGAACAGGCAACCTACAAAATGGGAGAAAATTTTTGCAACCTACTCATCTGACAAAGGGCTAATATGCAGAATCTACAATGAACTCAAAACAAATTTACAAGAAAAAAACAACCCCATCAAAAAGTGGGCGAAGGACATGAACAGAACTTCTCAAAAGAAGACGTTTATGCAACCAAAAAACACATGAAAAAATGCTCACCATCACTGGCCATCAGAGAAATGCAAATCAAAACCGCAATGAGATACCATCTCACACCAGTTAGAATGGCAATCATTAAAAAGTCAGGAAACAACAGGTGCTGGAGAGGATGTGGAGAAATAGGAACACTTTTACACTGTTGGTGGGACTGTAAACTAGTTCAACCATTGTGGAAGTCAGTGTGGCGATTCCTCAGGGATCTAGAAATAGAAACACCATTTGATCCAGCCATCCCATTACTGGGTATGTACCCAAAGGACTATAAATCATGCTGCTATAAAGACACATGCACACGTATGTTTATTGCGGCACTATTCACAATAGCAAAGACTTGGAACCAACCCAAATGTCCAACAATGATAGACTGGATTAAGAAAATGTGGCACATATACACCATGGAATACTATGCAGCCATAAAAAAATGATGAGTTCATGTCCTTTGTAGGGACATGGATGAAATTGGAAATCATCATTCTCAGTAAACTATTGCAAGAACAAAAAACCAAACACCGCATATTCTCACTCATAGGTGGGAATTGAACAATGAGAACACATGGACACAGGAAGGGGAACATCACACTCTGGGGACTGTTGTGGGGTGGGGGGAGGGGGGAGGAGGGAGGGATTGCTTTAGGAGATATACCTAATGCTAAATGAGGAGTTAATGGGTGCAGCACACCAGCATGGCACATGTATACATATGTAACTAACCTGCACATTGTGCACATGTACCCTAAAACTTAAAGTATAATAATAATAAAATTAAATTAAAAAAGACTTTCACCAGCCTATTAGGTGCTGTTGTGCAGCGAACAAGCTGTTAGAACAGAAAGCCTTGGAGTGATAAAACCTGCCTTGACAGCCCAGGTGATAAAAGAGCAGTGCTATATAATGAACCTGAGTTTGGGCAGCAATCAACTTCTCCCAGCAATGTGGTTCATTGTCTGCTGTGAGAGTTCTTAAAGTCAAGCAGGCTTTTAAAGGAAACAAACCTTATTAGTAAAATGGGAGCTGCTTTGTTGTGTCAAGCTTCCAGAATTCGAGTTCTTACATCTTGTTTGATCATTAGTTGTTACTGAATTTTCTGCAGTGCTGTAAAACGTCATCAGAAGCAGCAATTTCTTAGTGATGTATTACATATTCTACATTCTCCACTAGGTGGGGATATTGTCTTGCAAAAAATTATCTCCACACTTAAATTTTTAAATTACACAAAATAACATCTAAATGTAATTATAGCCTATTGTAATAGTTTCAAACAGCAGAGGTACATATGAATTAAAAACAAATTAAATTCCTCCAAGGTTTCCTCTCCAATTCCATGTCTTCCTTCTTTAGTGCAATATATTATTTTATACTTATTTTATATATTTATGTGTATGTACACTTACCCATTTAATGCATTGGGCTTTTTAAATAAAAACACAAATGAGATTACCCTATAAGTACCATTTGTCAGCGTGCTCTTTTATTTAATATAATAGTTCATCTTGGATTTTAAAAAAATATCAGTACCAAAAATACTCCTAAAACTAGAATAAGAGAGTAAGTAAGGCTAATTATAGCTTATTGGCCATGGGAATTAAATATATTTTGAAAGATAATTTGTATTTTCCTTTGATTTTAAAAGTTATATTCTACTCCTTTACTAATGCAACAGTCATGCTCACCAAAATAAATAGTGTATTTATTATAGTCATCCATATCATACTTTATGACAGAGAGGCAGAGTTTGTTTAATCTTTGGAAATTAAAGATTAAACAAGTTTTGGAACAATATTGTGTTTTATTTTAAAATTTAATTTGAAAATAATAAATTAAAATACTGGGCCTGGCATGGTGGCTCATGTCTATAATCCCAGCACTTTGGGAGGCCCAAGCGAGAGAATTGCTTTAGTCCAGGAGGTGATGTGGTGAAACCCTGTCTTTACAAAAAAATACAAAAATTAACTGGGTGTGGTGGCACATACCTGTAGTCCCAGCTACTAGGGAGGCTGAAGTGGAAGGATTGCATGAGCCTGGGAGGTCAAGGCTGCAGTGAGCCATGAGCATGCTACTGCACCCCAGCCTGGGTGACAGAGCGAGACCCTGTCTCCAAAAAAGAAAAAAAAAAAAAAAACTTAGCATGATTTCTTCTCATAACACATGCTCGACAAATGTTAGCTTCTTTCCTTCTGAGTGAATGTAACATGACAAATCGGGTTTGTTCAAGCAGATTATTCTTGGGGAAATTATGAATAAGCTTGTTTTTAGAAACCTGGGATATGAGTAATCAAGGTTGCAATAGTTGTGTTTTTTTTGTTTAAGGTAAAGAAGTAAAAACATGTGATGTAACTGCGCAGATGGTGCTGGTGTGTTGTTGGAGAAGTATGAAGGAAGTTGCTTTACTTTTAGGCATGTTGTGCCAGCTTCTGCCCATGCAGCCTGTGCCAGAATCTTCTGATGGATTATTGACGGTGGAGCAGGTAAGACACATGTTTATTCCACCATGTATAATTTCTGGTCAACGCATAAATCACAAACTTTTTTTATAACTCAACTCTAAAAAAAGGTTTAAAATTTTTCTTGAATAAAATCATACAAATGTTAACTGAAGAAAGTTCATGGTAATTTAGAATGTGAGACTTTATAGTACATTTCAAAACTGTGGCATTTTTAGAAATTTTTTCTAAGGTATATAAATAAGTGTAGATTTTACCTCACTTTTAACTGTAGTTTTATCTCTAATTTTTATTTCTCCATTTCACATACACAGACTTAAACTTTAGCTTTAAATTGTCTTATTTAGTAAAACTCCACAAATCTCTTAAATTTTGGAAAGAAAAAAAGTAACATGTTGGTTGATTATGGATCTCATGTTTCCCACTGCATTGATAATAAAGTTGTAGTCTTGGTTTTTTTGGCTGACTTTTGTTTTAAGACCACAAAGTTAGTTCACCATCTGGAACTGTTCAAGTGACTTGAGTGCAGTGTTTACAAGAAGTTAGCTTACCACAAGCATTTCATTTGGAAATATTTTAGATTTATTAGATTTCTGTTTTTAATTGATTCCCTCTTCCTTTCCATATGGTTTTGACAAATCCATTTCCCACCATTTTTCAGCAAAGATATATAACATGTACTTTCATTTTTAACTTTTTAAAAATAAAGGCAACTTTTTCCCTAGGGTGTTACAATTCAAGAACAAAACAAATATTGTAGTATACTAATGCTGATTATTTCTATAATAACTACATGACTAGTTCCATGGAAATAATGCTAATACTTTTTTTCTCACACTCTGTGGCTTATGTTGCATGCATCTGGTTAACAGCTGGGCTTGTGATGTTGCAAGGCCTTGAGATGAAGAAAGGCAAGGGCGCACAGGACACTTCAGGCATCATTATGTTCCTTATTCTCTTCCAAATCAAATAGGCGTTAGTGTCCTCGAGTTACTTGCAGTCATTGCTGGTGACTGGCTGTAGTGCCAATGCCAACATCTTTGCTGAGGAATCCAGCTATGATTAATGATTACTTCACTGATGTTCACCATCTTGCTAAGAAGTAAACATGTGCTAGAGGCCTTTGATTTCCCAACTTCTCTTTCCAAGGACGTTAAAACATTTAGTTTTTTGGGTTTGTTGGGTAGTGTTTAAAAAACAAATTAAGGGAAATGTATTTTGCTTTTATTGTAACTAAGACGTGAAAGCTTCCTATGAACATTATTTTGCCTTGACACTTTTTACATAGCACCCAAATCTTATGTATTTAATTTATGTGCGACAGCCATGTTAAAATTGGGAATTAATGTAAAATAAGAGATGTTTGTTAAAAAAAAAAAAACAATTATCACAAAAAGACAGGTTCTTATAAACCAAAGAATTCTTCCAGTGACTGCTTAAATAAAAAATAAGATCCTGACTGTTTTTCTGTAAAACATTAGTTTCCGTTGTAATGAGGTCCAGTCATTTTTCTATGTTGCCATTCACATGGTAACCTCACATACATAGGCGTGAGAAGAAACTGATGACTGAATGAGCGATGAACTGTATATGTAATAGCAGTGTTCTAACACTGGAACCCCGTCCTCTATGAAAAACTTGATTCTTCGTATTGCTGACTTTAGCTAAAGAAATGTCTCAGTTTAGGAGTCAATAAAAATCCAAAGTCATCAAGAAATTAGTGTTATTTACATTACTGGAGGATTCCTGCTTTTAAACATAACCTTTTGCCCCATGAACTTCCTTTAAATTAATAATAATTAAATATACTTACATGTGCTTAAAACCTTTAATAGTTAAAAATATAAATGACAGAGAAGAACGTCATTTACATTGGAATGGCTGGGCCACACCTGAGGTACACCCTTCCAAGAGCATCGTTGCCCTGGCAAAGCTAGATCTGCTGTGCCTAGTGGTAAAACTATGAATTTAAGAGTCAAGCCTTAGGTGAATGTGACTGCCGTCTGAATACACGGAGGCAGTGAAGTGACTTGCAGGCAGAATGCAACCCTAGTTACAGGGGAGAATGTGGAACTTGCATTTCTTATTCTTCAGAGTAATAACTGTGATCTACTTTTCTCTCAATGGATGAAGAAAGCCATTCCATACAGTCTAAAATACAATTCTATTCTATTTTGAAATTTGATGACTTGAATGTAGATGACAGTCCGTTTAAGATCATCCTGATTTTACAGCTCCTTGTTTAAACGGGTGGCCACTTAAATCCCCCATATAGGAGTATAAAAGGTAGGGAAGATTACAATTTGGGGTTTTTTGTTGCTGTGTGGGGAGAAGAAATGGGGTTTGTTTATAATTCTGAGTTTTCAGTGTTGTATTCACAAACCATTAGAGCTGGAAGGATCATAGAGATGATATTATCCAGCTCTCTTGGACAAGAGGAAGCTGAACCCTGGATGTTACCTGGTTTGCCCAAGATTGCAAAGCTAGTTTGTGGCAGCTCTGGAACAGGAACCCAGTTCTTCTCCTTGCCAGCCTGTGTTCTGACATGGCACAGTGCTGCCTTTGTTGTGAGCTGCTCATTTAATTTTTCTTTAAGTTTAATTTTCTGTATTTCCCATATCCAGGTAAATTTTCGCAAGCAACAGGACAGTAAGATGACTTGCTACTGAACTTTTTCTTAAATGATTGATTCCCTAGAGCACTTCTTGTGAAGCAGTGTGCTGTCACCAGTTTCTCCAGGAGGAAAATGTGTTCATTCAGAGGCATGTCTGACTTTCCTCCTTCGCTGTAATCACATAATGAAAGGTTCTTTCATAGTGTTCCTGTACAAGAGGCAGAGATAAAACCAACTTTGAGGGATGTAAGTGGAGACCCTTCAAGAGTAAGCAGTACACACAACCTTATCTCACAACTTCCTGACTAGATGATGTGTGTGGAGTTTTCAAACTTGATGTTTTGCTGATGTAGAGCTTTTGCTTGTTACATTTTGTTGGTTCTCTTTTCATGGGCTATCTGATACCCAGTGCCTACTGATTTTTTAAAACAGCTTCCTCCACCTGGAGTACTATATGAACTTAAGTTTATATGTATTTCCCTAATATTCTTAAAAAGAAACTACTAGGTAGATTTTTCATTCATGCTTTCCCTCTGCGGTAATTATCGCCACAGAAATCACACGAGTAAGATTGCCAACTATTAGAAATTGTTATTTTAAAACATTCTTTTTTAGTTTTTTTTTTTTTTTTTTTTTTGAGTCTGGGTCCCATTCTGGCGCCCAGGCTAGAGTGCTGTGGTTCCATTTTGACTCACTTCAGCCTCAACCTCCTGGGCTTAAGCCTCCCAAATATTTGGGACTATAGGTGTGTGCTACCACTCCTGGCTAATTTTTGTATTTTTTGTAGAGACGGGATCTCACCATGATGCCAGGCTGGTTTTGAATTCCTGGACTAAAGCGATCCTCCCACCTCAGCCTCCCAAAGGGCTAAGATTACAGGCATGAGCTACCATGCCCGGCCTAAAAATTGTATGTTAGATTCTGTTGTAACTTTTATGATGCCCAGAGTTAACTACATTGATATATTCCCTCAGTAGTGTCTTTTGTTATTATTTTATATTTTCTGTAATGAACTACAAATGGGATATATGTTTATTCACAAGTCTTAAATTGCTTTTTGTATTTTCTTTTGCCAAAGTTTATTTTTTAGAAATTACAAATAATTTCATTGAATTGCATTCAATGCAAGTTCCCATTTTTAAGCTTTGAAATGAAGTTGTGCATGTAACCACATCCTATTTATTGACTGCCTTACTACAAGGATATCGTGGGAAAATAAAGAAGTACATAATATGTGGTTCTGTGACGTCAAAGGGCTTAGAAATACAATAGAGGATACCAGACAGAAATTCATTTTAAAAAGTCAGACTACAGGGCAACAGTTAACATTGCCCATGGTTAAGAATTTGCTAGAAAGCAAAGAATAAACATTCTGGTAAGATGATATCTGAGTGGTAGAAAATTATTACCTTTGTTGTTTTGTAGGAGAACAGTGTTTGAGCTTTGAAGAAATCCCAAAAGTTAGTAAGAAATCACTGTAGGAGAGAAGGTACAGTTTAAAACATTAACTGTTTTACTGGAGTGTAAACTTTTGTAAAACATCCCGTTTAACCAAAGTGAAATTAGAAGTGGCTGTGTCTTAAAGTCAGAATTCAAATTAAGGCTTAGGGATTAAGTCTCACTACTTTATAGTATAAAATAAAAATAAAATGGACATTTACTGTTTGCTACTCTTTGCCAGGTACTCTGATAAACACTTAAATGCATAATCTTATTATTTATTTCTCACAATAATCCTGTGAAGTAGGTTCTAGTGTTAGCTCCATTTCACAAGTAAGAGAACTGTGTTTAATTACTTTGCGTTAGTAGTACATTTCAGAATTTACCTTCTCTAGATAAAGGGTAGATTTAAAATATATTTATATTTGTTTTTTATGGGTTTTATGCTTTAGATGAGCATTTAGATCCCCTAATTAGTCTGTTGGTGAATTATACATGCCTGGAAACATGGCATGTAGCTTCTTCCCCTGTGGAAATTTATACCCTGTGAGTCCATAAAACATGTTAATTTCCCTATAGAGATACTTTTTATGAAAAGTTAAGAGCAGGATATGCTAATTTTAAAAAGATAAGTGATTAGAATTTAAATTTCTGTTCTTTAAATTTTAAGAACAGAAATCACTGTATTTTTCTTGCACTTTGATCTTAATTTCCTTTATAAAAATCCTGAGATGTATGTTATTAAAAATTATTTTGTTGGAGGTAACATACTACCAGACTTCAAAATATACTACAAACCTGTAGCAACAAAAAAGTGTGGTACTGGTGTACAAACAGACACATAGACCAGTGGAACAGAATAGAGAACCCAGAAATTAATGTATCTACCGCCAACTGATTTTCGATAAAGGCTCCACGAACTCTCATTGGGTAAAGGACTGTCCAATAAACGGTGCTGGGAAAACTGAGTATGCTTTCTTCATATGCAGAAGGATGAAACTAGACCCACCTCTCACTCTATACAAAAATCAACTCAAAATGAATGGGCTGGGCACGGTGGGTCATGCCTGTAATCCCAGCACTTTGGGAGGCTGAGGCGGGTGGATCAAGAGGTCAAGAGACCAAGACCATCCTAGCCAACATGGTAAAACCCCGTCTCTATTAAAAATACAAAAATTAGCTGGGCTTGTGGTGTGCGCCTGTAGTCCCAGCCACTCGGGAGGCTGAGGCAGGAGAATCGCTTGAACCCAGGAGGCAGAGAACGCACCACTGCACTCCAGCCTGGTGACAGAGCGAGTCTCAGTCTCAAAAACAAACAAAAACAAAAAACAGAAATTAACTCAAAATGGATAAAAGACCTTCAAAACAATAAATGGTAAAGACTACTATAAAACTACTTGAATAGTGGTATTTATTCAGGACATCGATCTGGGAAAAGATTTTTTCTTTTTTTTTTTTTTTTGAGTCTCGCTGTGTCGCCCAGGCTGGAGTGCAGTGGCGCTGTCTCGGGTTTAGATGAACCTCTGCCTCCTGGCTTCAAACGATTCTCCTGCCTCAGCCTCCCAAGTAGCTGCGATTACAAGCATGTGCCACCCTGCCTGGCTAATTTTTGAATTTTTTTAGTAGAGATGGGGTTTCACCATGTTGGCCAGACTGGTCTCAGACTCCTGACCTCAGGTGATCTGCCCGACGTGGACTCCCAAAATGCTAGGATTACAGGCGTGAGCCACCGCCTGGCCTGGGAAAACATTTTTATAAATAAGACCTCAAAAGCATAGACAACAAAAAGTAAGTGGGATTATATCAAACTAAAAACCTTCTGCACAGCAAAGGAAACAACAGAGCCAAAAGATAAACTTCAGAATGGGAGAAAAAAATTTGTAAACTATTCATCTGACAGGATTAATGTCCAAAATGTACAGGGACCTCAAACATCTCAACAGCAAAAAAAAAAAAAAAAAAAAAAAAAAAGGACAAATGATCTGAACAGACATTTCTCAAAAACATAGAAATGACGAACAAATATATGAAAAAATGTTCAACATCACAAATCAGGGAAATGCAAATCAAAACCACAATGAGATATCATTTCATTCCAGTTAGGATGGCTGTTCCCAAAAAGACAAAAAAATAACAAATGATGGCAGGAATGTGGAGAAAAGGGAACTCTTACACCCTGTTGGTGGGAATGTAAACTAGTATAGCTACTATGGAGAACAGTGCGGAGATTCCTCTAAAAACTACACATAGAAATACCGTATGATCCAGCAATCCCACTACTAGGCATTTATCCAAAGAGAAGGAAATCAGTATATTGAAGAGATAGAGTGCTGCAACCCCTTGATTGAATAGTGTTGCAATCCCATGTTTATTGCAGCACTATTCAAAATACACAAGGTACGTAATCAACCTGGGTGTCCAACAACAGATGAATGGGTAAAGAAATGTGGTGTATATATACAGAGTGGAATACTATTCAGCCATAATAAAGAATGAAATACTGTCATTCGCAGCTATATGGATGGAACTGGAGGACATTATGTTAAGTGAAGTAAGCCAGGAACAGAAAATTAAGCGCTGCATGTTCTCACACATGTGGAAGTTGAACTCGAAGTAAAAAGTAGAGCAGAGGATACTACAGGCTGGGAAGAGTAGTTGAGAGGGTGGAGATAGGTAGAGTTGTGAAAGGATACCAAATTACAGCTACATAGGAAGAATAAGCTCTAGTGTTCTTTACCACAGTAGGATGACTATAGTTTGCAATAATATATATATATTAATAATTCCAAATAGCTGGAAGCAGAATGTTGAATGTTCCTAACACAAAGAAATGATAAGTGTTTGAAATGATGGATAAGCTGATTATTCTGATCTGATCACTATTTATTATATGTATTGAAACATTACTGTGTACCCCATAAATATGGATAATTATTTGTCAATGAAAAAGAATTTTTAAAAATGCTTTAAAAAATCTGTCTCCATAAAAGGGTTTACATGTCTTTATTATTTCAAGGTGCATTTTAATATTTGATGTTATCGTAAATCCATCTTTATAAAAATTACATATTTGAACTTTATCTTGCTGGGCTATAAAAATACAACTGCTTTTTAAATATGTATCTTATATTCATCCATATTACTAAACTCTATTATTTTAATCATTTGTGGATTATTTGTAGATTATATGTCCATAATGTCACCTGCAAACAATAAGAGTTTTTTGTTTTAAATTTTTATTTTACTTTAAGTTCTGGGAGACATGTGCTGAACGTGAGGTTTGTTACATAGGTATACACGTGCCACGGTGGTTTGCTGCACCTATCAACCTGTCATCTAGGTTTTAAGCCCCGCATGCATTAGATATTTGTCCTAATGCTCTCCCTCCCCTTGCCCTCCACCCCACGACAGGCCCCGATGTGTGATGTTCCCCTCCCTGTGTCCATGTGTTCTCATTGTTCAACTCCCACTTATGAATGAGAACATGTGGTGTTTGATTTTTTGTTCCTGTGTTAGTTTGCTGAGGATGATGGCTTCCAGCTTCATCCAAGTCCCTGCAAAGGACATGAACTCATTCTTTTTTTGTGGCTGCATGGTATTCCATGGTGTATATGTGCCACATTTTCTTTAGCCAGTCTATCATTGATGGGCATTTGGGTTGGTTCCAAGTCTTTGCTATTGTAAATGGTGCTGCAGTAAACATATGTGTGCATGTGTCTTTATAGTAGAATGATTTATAATCCTTTGGGTACATACCCAGTAATGGGATTGCTGGGTCAAATGTTATTTCTAGTTCTAGATCCTTGAGGAATCGCCACACTGTCTTCCACAACTTTTGAACTAATTTACACTCCCACCAACAGTGTAAAAGTGTTTCTATTTCTCCACATCCTCTCCAGCATCTGTTTCCAGACTTTTTAATGATTACCATTCTAACTGGCATGAGATGGTATCTCATTGTGGTTTTGATTTGCGTTTCTCTAATGACCGGTGATGATGAGCTTTTTTCATATATTTGTTAGCTGCATAAATGTCTTCTTTTGAGAAGTGTCTGTTTATATCCTTTGCCCACTTTTTGATGGGGTGGTTTGTTTTTTTCTTGTAAATTTTTTTATGTTCCTTGCAGATTCTGGATATTAGACCTTTGTCAGATGGATAGATTGCAAAAATTTTCTCCCGTTTTGTAGGTTGTCTGTTCACTCTGATGATAGTTTCTTTTGCTGAGCAGAAGTTCTTTGATTAGATCCTATTTGTCAGTTTTGGCTTTTGTCGCAGTTGCTTTTGGTGTTTTAGTCACGAAGTCTTTGCCCATGCCTATGTCATGAATGGTATTGCCTAGGTTTTCTTCTAGGGTTTTTATGGTTTTGTTTCTTTCTCTTGCCTGATTGCTCTGGCCAAAACTTCCAATACTATGTTGAATAGGAGTGGTGAGACAGGGCATACTTGTCTTGTGCCGGTTTTCAAAGGGAATGCTTTCAGCTTTTGCCCATTCAGTGTGATATTGGCTATGGGTTTGTCATAAATAGCTCTTATTATTTTGAGATATGTTCCATCAATACCTAGTTTATTGAGAGTTTTTAGCATGAAGGGGTACTGAATTTTATTGAAGGCCTTTTCTACGTTTATTGAGATAATCATGTGGTTTTTGTCATTGGTTCTGCTTATGTGATGGATCACGTTTATTGATTTGTGTATGTTGAACCATCCTTTTTTTTTTTTTTTTTTTGAGGTGGAGTCTCGCTCTGTTGCCCAGGCTGGAGTGCAGTGGCACAATCTTGGCTCACTGCAACCTCTGTCTCCCGGGTTCAAGCAGGTCTCCTGCCTCAGCCTCCCAAGTAGCTGGGACTACAGGCGCATGGTGCCACTCCCGGCTAGTATTTTGTATTTTAGTAGAGATGGGGGTTTTACTGTGTTGTCCAGGCTGGACTCGAACTCCTGAGCTCAGGCAATCCACCAGCCTCAGCCTCCCAAAGTGCTGGCATTACAGGCATGAGCCACCGTGCCTGGCCTCTTTCATATTTTTTACACTTTTCATTTCTTCTTATTTTAGTGTGCTGGATAGGGGCTCCAGAACAGAATTCAGTAGAAGTTGTGACAGTAGGAACCCTTATCTTGTTCCTGATTTTAAAGAGGATTAAAAAAAAAAACACACACAAAAAAACCCTACACTGTTGTCTGTGATGTTTGCCTGTTGGGTTTTTATAGGTATTCTTTATGATGTTAAGGAAGTTTTCGTCTCTTCCAAGTTTGCTAAGAGGTTTTTTTAAAAAAATTATGAGTCGAAAAAAAGGAAAAGACTAGAAAGAAATGCAATAAAAATTAATAGTTACCTCTAAAAAATTATTTTGTACATCCATTATCCATTTTGTGAACCTTAAATAGAAACTCAGTGGTATCTAATAGGCAATTGAGTTGGAGTTTTCAGAGGTTTTCATTTTAAAGTGAAAATTCTGAGATTTTCATTTTAAAAATCAGATTTTGAAATTGTTTCTGATTTTATTGTTATTAATTTTGTAAGTGGTTTGAGTTAAGTCTGTTTCATGTAGTCTGATTATCCACTGGAAGGCTGTCAGCCTGGTGTTTCTTCTCTGTTCAGCTGCTCATGGACTACACTGCCAAGCCCACTAGTCATTTGTAATTGGATTCATCTCTTCCTTGTAGCCTTGTCCTTACTGTTTTCTAGCACGAAACTTCTAGGTCATTCAGCCAGGTTTACTTACCCTTGTCTGTGTATGCTCATTCATTGATATGAAAAGACCTAGCAAAGTATCTGGCAGGTAGCTGGCACGCACTTACTTAGTGTTGGTCTATTCATTCTAGTCTCCCAGCCTCTTCTCATGTTAATTACCCTCTTTCATTTTGGTCCACCCAAGTACTGTAATAGCCTGTTCAAGTTCTGGATGTGAAGTGTTTTCTCATTATTCCAGTGCAAAAGGATCTTTCATTTTTTGGAACTTATGCTTCTAATGGACACCAGACAGCATGTTGGTTTTCTTTGCCAAAGTGAACTAAAAGCCTGCTGAGGACAGGCATCTTGTTTTCATCTTTTCTATCTACCACAGCATTAAGCTGCGAAGCATTTTACATGGTGCTAAAGAAAGACTGTTATCTAACAGGAATTTTACATTATCTTCGAAAGGAAAAAAGATAATAAGCCTAGGTATTAGCCATGTGGGTTTATTCGGAAATTATTAAGTGCAAAATGAAAGGAAAAACTGCCTGTATCTCAGTTTTGTCCTTAGAACATCAATCTGTTTTCTGTGCCAGGAATACCTAGGGTTGAGGTCCATCCTTGAGAAGACCACCCACTGGTCATACTTCTGAGGTCTTTGATTTTTATTATATGCTTTTTGTTTTAGACCCCTTCGAAGGGAGTTTGAATAAAGGAAGCAATGAAAATCTGATCTTTGCCTAAGGAGTAAATTATGAACTGTTGTAAATCCACAGAGAAGCACTTTGTCAGTAATGACAAAGTTTATGTTTTCCTGAAGTATGTTTTAATATCTGCAACATTTTGGGAAAAAAATTAAGGAAGTTAGAGAAACCTCATCTCATTGACTTTCTGTTTTTATTTTCTGTCTTTAAGTACCTTCTTAGAAATCTCTTGTTTCTCTAATAATCGAAATGATGGTCATTACAAATAAGCTAACTGGTGGTTCTTCTAGTCCTTATTTTGTATTAGTATTATTTTTTTAAGCTGGCTATCATGAGTTACTTATTTTATAGGATTATCGGGCTTCAGCCCTATTTTAGGGGTTTAATTCGGATTTAAGCCTTGATAATTCTGTTCAAAGTATGCTCTGAAATTACCACATTGGAGATAAAATAAGGCTTACCTGACTGTGGCTCTCGACAACTGGTAGTATGTGGTCTTTAAAAGATACTAAAATCAAGAGTATCATCAGATCTTTACAGGAAAACTAACTGAAGAACATGACCTGTCACTCTTTGGGATACTAAAGAGTTAGAATTTTTTTTTAAAAAATTATTATGTACTGCTTTTTTGGTTCTTTGTTAGTCTCCTATCTGATTCTTGTTTCTCCATGTGTATCACTTATTATATCTTTATAATCAGATGTACTTTGAGTGTGGATTATGTCTTTAGTTTTCCTCTATTTAGAACCCTAGTCAGAACTCATACTGAACTGAATTGGATTATAGGTTATGGGCCTGTTCTGAGCTTTTCAATTTATTACTTATTTTAATACAACAACCTGTGTCCTAAATACTGGTATTATCCCTAGTTTATGGATGAGGAAACTGAGATACTTGCCCATGATGACATGTTTAACTACTTATTCTACTGTTTATCATCTCTAATGTGTGCAGAATACTAATCTAGTCCCTATGCTGAGATAGGAGGTGTTTCTAGGTAAGCATATCTGAGATATCTTGGGACAACTTGTCTTTTACCATCCTGTGATCTGCTGGGGAGACCTGGATCAAGAGATAGCTGGTTACAGCTTTGGTCCTGAGTTTTATACAAAATCTTGATTTTTAAAAGACAATAGTCACTAAATCTAATGGTATAAAAGCCTAATCAGCTTAAAAGTTAATTCTATTCAAAACCTTAGTCAACAATGAATTGTCCGTTTTATTTTCTTTAAAATAAATAATCTGCCCGGCCACAGTGGTTCATGCCTGTAGTTAACAGCTACTCGGGAGGCTGATGCAGAAGGACTCCTTGGGGCCCAAGAGTTGGAGACTGTAGTGCACAGTGATCACAGCTGTGAATAGCCACTGTACTTAAGCCGAGGCAATATAGCAAGACCCTGTCTGTACAAAAAATTAAAAAATTAGGTGAATTTGGTGACATACACTTACAGTCCTAGCTGCTCAGGAGGCTAAGGTGGGAGTATTACTGTAACCTCAAACTCCTTGAGCCTAGGAGTTTGAGGTTACAGTGAGCTATGATTGTGCCACTGCACTCCAGCCTGGGTGATAAAGCAAGACCAGACCCTGTTTTTTTTTTTTTTTAAAAAAAAGTCATATTTGTTATTTGTCTAATCTTGTGTGGAGAAAGACAGCATGTAGGAAAGCCACTGGGTGACATTCTGGCAAATTCCATGGTTCTGTCTTGAAGTGAAGCCTAGTAGTTTTTCAGGAGGTCCTTTGCACCACATCTTGCATTGTCATTAACAATTTTATGTCTCTAAAAGGTAATACGGGTTATTTTTTAATGGGTATGGAGTTTCCATTTGGGAAGATGAAAAGTTCTCTAAATGCATGATGGTGATGGTTGTACAAAAGTATGAATGTACTTATGCCACTTAATTGTACATTTAAAAAGGGTTACAATGATAAATATTATGTATATTTTACCACAATAAAAAAGAAAAAAATTTTTAAAAGAAGGAAAAAAGGTAATTATTTCACCTAGACCTATGTGTGTGAGTGTTGTCGCTTTGTGTGATTTTCTGTTGGAGTTGAATAACATGAGCTATAACAGAAAACACACTGAGGTTTGTGAATGTGACATAGGAAGGCAGTTCTAGTGTAGCAGTTAAAGATGGTCAACTCTGGAGCCAGACTGCTTGGCTTCATGTTCTGGTTCCATTGCTTTCTTGCTGTCTGACCTTGAATAAGTTTCTTAGCCTTTCTTGGCCTCAGTTTTCCAATTGTGAAGTAGAGATAATGATCGTACTTATTTCATGGAATTACTGTGAGGATTAGATGAGCTATTGTTAAAAAAAAATACTTAAAATAGCTGGGCACAGTGGCTCACGCATGTAATCCCAGCACTTTGGGAGACCAAGGTGGGCAGATCACCTGAGGTCAGGAGTTAGAGACCAGCCTGGCCAACATGGTGAAACCCATCTCTACTAAAAATACAAAAATTAGCCAGGCGTGGTGGCAGGTGCCTGTAATCCCAGCTACTTGGGAGGCTGAGGCAGGAGAATCACTTGAACCCAGGAGGTGGAGGTTGCAGTGAGCTGAGACTGTGCCACTGCACTCCAGCCTGGACAACAGAGCAAAAATCCATCTCAAAAAAAAAAAAAAAAGCTTAAAACATGTTCTGTCATATGGTAAGCGCTAAATGAATGGACCCCTAGACCTGGGTTCTAAACAGTGTTACTGATATAAATATACTTGCGAATGTAAACATAAATCGGACATTTGTTTTTGCTTTTTTTTTTTAAAGGTAAAAGAAATAGGAGATTACTTTAAACAACACCTTTTGCAGTCCAGGCACAGAGGAGCATTTGAATTGGCTTATACTGGTTTTGTGAAACTCACTGAAGTACTAAACAGGTAAAACAAATATCCTTTTGTGTACGTTTTAAAAAGACTAAATATACAAAGCATATGCTTGGAGTAGAATTTAGTTGTGTCTTTTGAAGTTTAAAAGAGTAAGACCTGGTTGACTACAAAACTCTTGGAAGAAATTGTTTTCTTAGGTTTCATTGTATGATTTACTGCAGATAACTGATTGAAACGTCCAAACTGAGTTATTATTCTGTCATTGAAAGGTGATTTGAAGCAAACTCAAAGATTTTGCTAAAAATAGCTTTGAAATTACTGTTTTTTTTTTTATTGAATGAAATAAATGTTTTGTCTGTTTGAAAATTACTTGGTGTTTGGAATAAAACAGGCCTTGCAATTTTGGGGGTTTGTATTACAGAAGCACTTAAGGATTTTGGTTTTTTTCTTCATAATTTTATCATATAGAAAAGTTTAAAAGAACAGTAAGTAGACTGAAAAGTAGAAAAGATTTTTTTCCTTTTACCTGGAAAACTACTTAGATAGATTTCATATATTTAACCAAATGTATTTCTTGACATTATAGTTACAGATAATTTCATTCATTCATATAATAGATTTCCTCCAAAGAGCTTGTGGGGAAACCTTAAATTACTTAATGACTAAGTGTTCATGGCAAGTGTTCTCTAAATAAAAGGTAGTATTTTCCAGGAAAACATTTCCATTGCCTGGAAACTTTTTGAAATGAAGCAGAGTTCTGCCAGCCTTGTAGCCTCAGCAAACATTTTATTTTAGGCTGTTAAGACATCTATTCCTTGAATATTTTTGAAACTTTTTTTTTCACATGCCTGGTAAAAACATTTATAAAACATTTTGGCAGTTATGGGCTGCACAGAATGTCTTTAAATGATACTTTTTAAAAAGTCCCTGACATTAAACTGCTGATGTTGAAAATATTTTATCTTTTCAACTTTTTGTTTCCAGTGTAGACATGACTTATGAACTTTTTTTTCCCTCAAAACACAACACACTCCACTCCTATCAAGTCAGTTAACAAGAATGTATGAATACCAGCAGTGTGCTTAGTACTGTGCTTGGTTTGGATGATATTATGGTTTTTTTAAGATGAAGTTCCTGTTATTAAAGAGCTTATGGTTTAGTTTGAGAAATAAGTAGAGATGAAATTCAAAATATTTAACAAAAGGTATGTTGTGAGCACTGACTGGTCAGAACCAACACTGGCTGTATACAGCACCCAGCATCTCTCTGTGTGTGGATGTGTGTGGACTGATTACCAGCCTGGAAGTAAGACCGACACACTTGAACAAGATAAAACTGCCAAATTTTGGGTGAAATTTATAAAACATATAGGAATAGCCGAGAGAGAAAGCAATGGGGATAGGATGGTAGGGCTTCTTGGAAGAGGTGGAATTTGTGCTAATGCATGAGTTGAAAGAAGGAAACATTGTGAGTAAATGTTCGGAGGCTAGAATCAGCAAGGTGAATAAATAAGCCATCCTTCCTGTAGTGGTGGAGTTGGTAGGAAATAACCAGGCAAGTTGATAGATTGAGGCCAAATTATAGAGTGTCTTGGAAATAGATTTACTGTAGCAGGGATGGAGAGAGGCATCAAACATTTTTGCTCTGAAATAGATCATAGGAGGCATCATAGAATGGAGGAATAGCAGTAATCTGTGACTCTGGTTCTTAGTTCTGTGTATATTCATTCCATTTATTGGCAATGAGATTGTACAAAAATTAACCTCCCTAACCTTTGATCTCTTCATCTTTAAGGAAAAGGGTATTTGCCCTATTGACAGATCTCTGGCTTTTGTTGTATGAATCAAATAAAATAGATATTTAAGAAGACCTCTTTGCATTATAGAATTTCCTACAAATTTAAAACATGAGATTGATGTTGATTGTGGGGTTGGCATGTAAAAGCAGTTTTCTGGTTGGAAATGTTAGGTTAGATAGATTGTAATACAGATTATAGTAAGGAGAGCCTGCAATCAGTTATAACAAAGTAGATCTGAGGTGATGAGGGCTTCCTCTTGGGTGATGGCTCTGGGAATAGAGACAAACATGGGGTTTTAGTTAACTTTTGTCCCCACATAGATAGTAACAACTCCTCACATGATGTATGCTTAGAAGGAAAGCTGTGGACACATTTTATTACATTCACGGTTTTGTATCTCAACAATTTGGGCAGGGCTCAGCTGGGTGATTCTTCCTTAGGGTATTTACTGAGTTCAGTTGGTGGCATTCAGCTGGCAGATGAACTGGTCACAAGGGACCTAAGACAACTTCACTCGCATTTATGGCACCTTGGTGGGACTAGCTAGAAGGCTGGGCCTAGTTGGGACTACATGTAGCCTCTCACCCCAGCATGGTAGTCTTGGGGTTGAAATTCTTATATGGCAGCGTGCTTCCCCCAGAGAGAGTATTCCAAGAGAATCAGCCGGAAGCTGTATGCTCTTTTCTGACCCAGCCTTGGAAGTCTCATTGCATTGCTTTAGTCACATTGCTTTGATTTTAAGTGCATCTTAGGACCAGCCTGGATTCAATCTACCTTTTGACGGCAAAGTGGCAAGATCATATTGTAGAAGTATACGCAGATAGGAGATGTTGTGGTAGCCATCTTTGAAAAATGCCATCTGCCATATGAACCAACTGAATGTGAATAGTGGAGGTTACTAGGGAGTTCATGGTTGCTTCTGTGATTCTAAGTCTTGGTCACCAGACAAATGGGGTTGATGTTAACAAAACAAAGGAAGTTGAAAGAGGGAATGGTTTGATAAAGATGAGTAGGTTTTTTTGTTTTTTATGTGTTGAGTATGAGATAATGATGGCATACCCTGGTGGAAATACTTAAGTCAGATGTTAGAGATAGGGGATTAGTTTGGGTGATATAACAAAAACAGAGATATAGATTTGTGAGTTTTCTCCACAAATATCATAGTAAGATTGCAGTCTTTGGTGGAGAGCATGAAAGGAAAAAAGAACAGAGGTCTAAGGACAGAGGCTTTTGAATAACTGTGGTTGAATGGTACAGTTGAAGGCATTCCGAATAAATGGAGCGGGGAGACTAGGGAATGCCCAATGCCTGGTACCTTAGCCCCTCCTAATCTAGTTTAAAGATTTTCTCATGGCTGTTACTGTTGGCTTTTAACCAACCTGTTAGGAGTTCTCAGCTGTTGCTTTCAAACCAAGTAGTTCTTGATCCCTTTAGAGACATTTCAAATCTGCTGAACAGAATGTTTTGCAGAGAACATCTTTACAGTGTGTATGGCTTCCTTTTGTTTGGTTTTTATTTTTAAAAGAAAATTTGTTTCTTTTGGAGCCCTTTTGAGAGCGTTTTATAAGCCCTTAAGTTATGAAAAAGTTGTTTAGGCATACAACATTTAAAAAGTTTGCAAAAAGAAATCTGGGCATTCATGAAAATCCACAGAAATGGAGGCCAACTGCTGGCCACCTCTTGAACTACAGCTGTGTTAAGGAAGGAAGCACTTAAAGAGATTAATGGATAAATAACTGAAGAGTTAAACATGACCCACATTGTTTGAATTGGTTTTTAATAGGATTATGCAAAATGTCTTCAAATATAAACTGACTTCACTATTAAACAATCATCTAAGAATAAATAGGGATGGAGACATTGTTATTTTTTCTGGGAATGTTTTGAAAGCAACACTTGCAACACACATAACACAAATAGTGTGTTGAGTTAATTTTCTGTAATCTGATTTTTTTATGTCGTGCTTTGTATTTAGAAGTCAGTGAAATATTCCTATTCTCCTTAAAAAACATCATTGCTTGCCTGTGCATAATTAGTTGTCTAAGCATTTGATTGGAGTGGTTAAGTTTGTTAATGTCATAAAACTCTAAATTCAACTTTTTGATGACATTCATATTTGCTTGTTTACTTTCTGTGATCTTATTATTTGAAGTCGTTCTGATGAAAATGAACAGACTTCTAGGATGTTAAGTTGGGAATCCAACTTTAATTTGTCCAACCATAAGATACAAACTTAACTATAAGGGGATAAAATCATTGATTATAATTCTAAATCTAGAAGGGAGATTTATTAGTGCTTGATGTTGTCTTACTCTTCAAATATTTGAATTGCTTTACTTGTAATGTGGCTTAATCTACAGATATTTATTGCAGTAATTATAATCATTTTCACATTATTGGCCTGAAAAAATTAAATTGTGACATTTAGTAGTTTTTGTCATTAAATACTAGTACTGACTCATGGACATCAACAATTCTGTGGACAGAAATCATTTAAATATGTATTTAAACTTTCATCAGTTAATTATAGCTACCATGATTCAAATTCAACAGATAACTTTTGATGAGCAATTTAAATATAATACTGAACAAATAATTTCTTCTACCTTTCTGGAGAATGAAAGACCAAGTCTCTAAAGAATATGCAGTTGAGAAATAAATAAATGCAGAATGTAATATATAAGATTTGGGGAAGAGTCATTCAGCTTTGAATGAAAGAATATACAATCTTGTGTAAACTTTATTTTTAATTTAATTTATTTATTTGAGACAGAATCTCTCTGTTGCCGAGGCTGGAGTGCAGTGGCATGATCTTGGCTCATTGCAACTTCTGCCTCCTGGCTTAAGTGATCAGAATCTGTCTCAGCCTCCCAAGTAGCTAGGACTTACAGGTGTCTGCCACCATGCCCAGCTAATTTTTGTATTTTTTGTAGAGATGGGGTTTCGCCATGTTGCTTAGGCTGGTCTCGAACTCCTGGGCTCAAGCAGTATCCCCACCTCAGCCTCCCAAAGTGCTGGGATTACGGACATGAGCCACCGCGCCCAGCCTAAACTTTTATTTACATTTCATTTGGCAAATGTGTCTAAATAAGACACTGTTTCTCACTGAGTGTCCTATTAATTTTATTTGAAATATGAATAATTAAATAAAGAATAACTAAGAGATGAGCCACCTTGGGGAGCCATATTCTTTTTTTTGTTTTGTTTTGTTGAGATGGAGTCTTGCTCTGTTGCCCAGGCTGGAGTGCAGTGGCGCGATCTTGCCTGGGGAGCCATATTCTTTATAGAGAGAAAAATCCTTTTAATTTCCCATTTCTATTGTGGATTAAAAGAATTTGGAGAAAACTAGAATGTCTTGATGTGTACATTCTAAGTGTTTGTTAATGATTCCTGCATTTTTATTTTCATTTTTAAGCCTACTATAATAGTTGAGTCAGATATTACTGTTTTTCCTCAATATTTGAACACTCATTTAAAAAGTTTTCATAATAACACTTTGTCATTTAGACAATAGCAGAGGGACTTTGTTCTCAGTGAGTAACCTCTATGCCAGCTTTTTAAGTAAAGTTTTAGAATTTTTTTAATATTAATTTTTTCTCCTAGATCTTAGGGAATGATTATATTAAATAATTGAGAGAACCAGCTATCTGGTACATCTTCCAATGACTTCTTTTAATCCACTGTATCTTGTCCTTCTCCCCATGGCCCTCTGATTGGTAATTCAATTTAGATTTGGTCATTGTATTATTGCCTGTGCCTGCAGCTAAGTCTTCAAAATAGCCCCCTAATGTTTTAGCCTGCAGTAAGCCTCAATAATGTATGATAGTGGTGAGGGAGGTTAAGATGGCTTCTCTTGATATGTAGCTTTCTAACAGGATTTCATTTGGGCAAATCATTTTTCAGGCTTAAAGTTTCCTGGTGCTTCAGGGTTGTGTTCCTATTTAAAATATACATGCAAACAACCTTCCTGCACACATCTGTTAGTGTTTAGTTTCATTGAAATAATACACATAAACTTTGAAATAATAAATATAATACTTGACCAAAGACTGAATGGAGTTGAATGGGAATTTAGCTTATGAAATAATTAGAGATTGGGAAAATCTCTAAGTTAGAAAAAATAAATCATACTGAAAGAGTTTGAGGAAATGAAGGTGACATTTCTCAGTTAGCAATAGTAATATAAGTTAAAAATAGCTCTGTGCTACTACATGTAGTTGGATGGATGAAGCCATTTAAAAGCCACTTTGTAGTCAGGGAATCGGATTTATTGGTACAAAATAATTGTCTAATGACCAATTAGTTGGGTATACAGCTTATGTAATTTGATTTTAGTCTGTGGGTTTTATTCTTATCTTAGAATACTTATCCAGTGGGAGTGAGATAGCTCTGTGGATAGGAGTTGGAGTAATCTGTTTATGGAACAATAATTTGCTTCAGTGATCTGCTCAAGACAATACAAAGGCCTGAATAGCAGCTATAGCCTGGCCTGTTCACTTCTGTTACTTTTAGTAGGGGCTTAGGCCATAGCACTTAGCATAGGAAAACAACAACAACAAACCCCTTACCTTTTTTTTTTTTTTTTTTTTTGAGCTGGAGTCTTGCTCTGTCGCCCAGGCTGGAGTGCAGTGGTGCAATCTCGGCTCACTGCAACCTCTGTCTCCCGGGTTCAAGTGAATCTCCCACCTCAGCCTCCCGAGTAGTTGGGATTACAAGAGCATACCAATATGCCAGGCTAATTTTTTTGTATTTTTATAGAGACTGGGTTTCGCCATGTTGGCCAGGCCAGTCTTGAACTCCTGACCTCAGGTGATCCACCTGCCTCGGCCTCCCAAAGTGCTGGATTACAGGAGTGAGCCACCACGCCCGGCCCTTCCTACCTCTTTTTGTGCATCTGCCTGCCTGCCTGCCTTCTTGTCTGCCTGCCCTCCTGCCCTCTTTCCTTCCCTCTTTCCTTCCTTCTTCCCTCCCTCCCTCCTTTCCTTCCCTTCCTTCCCTCCCTTCCCTACCTTCCCTCCCTTCCCTCTCTTTCCTCCCTTCCCTTCCTTCCCTTCCTATCCTTCCCTTCCTTCTCTTCCTTCCCTTCCTTCCCTTCATTCCTTCCCTCCCTTCCCTCCCTTCCCTCCCTTTCCTCCCTTCCTCCCTCCCTTCCTCCCTTCCTTCTTCCCTCCCTCCCTCCTTCCCTTTCTTTTTTCTTCCCTCCCTCCCTCCTTCTTTAAGAATTTCTACTCTTCATACAGTGCTGCTTTCTAGGTTCTGATTGGGAAAGTCAGGATTTTGGATATAAAAGACTGAGGGAAGCTGGATACATTTTTAGTAAGCTTCCTTGAGAACTGGTAAACCGTTTGTTGTTGTTGTTGTTGATATATGTGTGTGTGTGTGTGTGTGTGTGTATATATATATATATATATATATATATGTATAAATATTTGAGATAGGGTCTTACTCTTTTGCCTAGGCTGGAGCACAGTGGTGTGATATTGGCTCATTGCAGCCTCAACCTCCTGGGCTCAAGCAGTCCTCTCACCTCAGCTTCCTGAGTAGCTGGGACTACAGGTGTGCACCACCACGCCTGGCTAATTTCTTTGTATTTTTTGTAGAGATGGGCTTGTGCCGTGTTGCCCAGGCTGGTCTCCAACTCCTGAGATCAAGAGATCCTCCGGCCTTGGCTTCCCAAAGTGTTGGGATTACAAGCATGAGCCACCGCGCCTGGCCATATTTTGTAGATTAATAACATTTTGTGTTACTGAGTTGTTTATGATGAACCTTGAACCCCTTTTAAGAAGGTTGCAATTTTACAATGTACTCAGAGGCTAAAGACACTGTATATTTTGTATTAATTCGACAAGATAGCCAAATAAAAACAAAATACCTTCAGACAAGAGGCTGTCTGCTTATTTAGTGGAAAGGCATTCACTAACAAAAGCAGGATTTTGGAATTCCCCATGGCTGTGGTTGGTGACTACATAGAGTTGGCTCAAAGAACCAAGGACTGTTTCACTCAAGAACCTTTCTTTTTATATCCTTGCTAGGCCCTGGATTGTGTGATGAAGAACCAAAACAAACAACTAGGGTTTGCTGTATTGTTCTTGGGAACCTTGCATGGTTTCATTTTTACCTCTCAATTCCTTCATTATTGTAAACACCAGCAACCCTGGAGTTTTGAAATCACTTCCTTATAAAGAAATCTTTCCTTGCTGGGGAGCAGACAGAAGGTTCATTGAATAGTCAGAACTCTATTCTGCTTTTTATAGGCACAGTGACCTCACTATTGAGAAGACTTAGGGTTCCAGCTCCCTGCTTTTTATACCTGGTTTGTCAATTTTATGCCTACCTGCAGGCACAGCTAATGTGCGCCAGCTGGCACCAGCACTAGTTGCTCCTTAATTATTCAACAAAAGATTTCTTAAACATCTACTGTGTGCCAGATGCTGTGTTTGACTGAGCTCTCTTTGACCATTGAGAATATGATATGGTAGACCACAGTTACTGTGAACCTAGACATAATTACCAGAGTCTAAATAGGAAACATATAACTGTGGAAGTAAGAGAGGGATGTGAGGACTTGAATAAGGGACTAAGGATTGTATGGGACCATGATGAGGAGTTTTGGGGACATTCTCATCAGGAACTACTTATGTATTTTAGAGTCATTATCTTCTCTATATAACCCAGGGAATGTTCATTGAATTTTCAAAGCATTTTTATTTTATTTTCATTCTAAAGCACTGAGAAATCAAGTGATTTATCTATAGCTACACATGTAGTTGGTGATTGAGCCAGCACTAGAATCTAAATGTTTTTCTGGAATTTCATAGCATTTCAGAGGTTAGCAGTTTAACAAAAGTTTATTGATTATTGCTTTCTATAAGGAATTGTGATAGGTAGGAGAAAAATATTGGTAAAACATGGGCCTTGTTTTTAGAGGAACTTTCAACCTAGCATTTTAATCTTTGGGATTAGATAAGTAAGTCACATAATTTACAAGACAGACGTTAAAGACCAAGACAAAGATCCGCTCACTGAACTGTCTATCCTAGGTGATGAGAAGAATAATTAATGCCAGTAACATTGGCAAAAAGCAAGGCAAGCAGGAGGGCATGATGGGAGGGAGAATAATGCTTTAAACATGCTGAATTAAAGGTAGTTTTGGGAGGCTGCCTAGCGGGATAGCAGACAGTTGGAAATACAGGTCAGGAGATTGGCAGAGGGGTCCAGGTTGGAGATAGTGTGACCTGGGACTCCCCCAATATTTTAGCAGTAAATGTCCAGCATTCTGGGAAATCCTTTAGTCCCAGGCAAATAGGGACAGTTGTTCACTCCAGCTGGAGGTATATGTTTGAAAGTCAGCCAAACAGAGGAAATAGATGAAGCTATGGGCCTAGAGGAGATCTCCTAAAGAGGCTTAAGAAAGAAAGGAAAACGTTATCATCTTGAATTAAATTTTATAACTATTGTTAAAACTCAGAGACATTGCTCATATGAAACATAGTTTCTACTCTGTGTTCATAAGTGTACAAACCTCGGTTAAATAACACTTTTACATGAACCTGAACTATACTTGCTTTTGAACCCTGTACTTGGTTTTGTTCTTGGGTCTTAGAGAAAAAATGATCTCTTGGGGTAGCAGTTAGGTTAATAGAGTTGATTTTGGTAGGCTGTTTGGGGATTTCAGTAGGAAATATTCTTGTATGAATACTATAACCCTGGTATGTGGAGATTTGCTGAATGTGTTTGTACCTGTTACAGGAAGCTAAGCAGCTGCATCAACTGCTGGCTCTTAACAGTGGCACTTCTCATTGGAAAACATTTTTGTTTGTACTTTCTTTTCTAGTTATTATACCCTCTTTCTTTGTCAACCTGGTTTGTTAGACTACCATATTCAATGAAGTTAGTAAATTATATGTCATTCATTTATTCAACAAATATTTATTGAGCTCCCTATAGGGTATCAGGCCGTGTTATAGGTGCTGGGAATAGAGAAATAACAGGAAGGAATGTGTCCTTGATACATGGAGATGTAGAAAATAATAAACTATCTGCTAGCAGTGTGTGTTTTTATGTGATAAAGTTTGGTGGTAAGGAAGATTCTTTCCTACTAGACTAAAGTAATATTTCAGCCAGGGCCTGAATGGCAAGAAGCAGCACCTTTTCTGGAGAAGAGCTTTCCAAGCAATGAGAACCACTAACGCCAAAATCTATGGTGTATTAAAGAACAGAATGGTGTAAGATAAAGTTTAATGAGATTGTCCAGATACGTAGGGCTTTGTGAGCCAGGATGAGTTTGGATTTTTTGCTCCCTGGGAAATCTTTGTGTTTTCTGAGAGTCTCCAACTACATGTATATAAAAATAGAAGGTATCTTGGAAATTGTACACACATTAATATTTATGGACCCTAGTAGGTAACTTCAAGATTACGAACAAATGAAGTGCACGTGCGTTTGATAGAGTTGCATGGAAGCGGGGAGGGGACTGGATAAGAAAAAAATGAGAAACTTCACGGACGTGTAAAATAAATGGACATAAAGTTTCTGTTCCCAGAAAGTATACTATTCCTTTCTAAGCTGCCACTTTGTTCTTTAACCTAACAAAGTGAAAGTCTGTGTTTATGGGAAAGGGAAAGGATTTTCTTCCTTCTTGTGCTTTGTAAGTAAATTATTGTTTGGTAAATAAAGATATTGGCAGAGGCTTACCCTTACTCAGTTGAGGTTATACAAATTACCTTCCTGGCAGTTTGAGTCTTTTCTGGGAATTTTGCTTCAATATGTTGGCTTTAAATGTACTTCATATTTAAATGTGAAATTAATTGCTTTGTGTTTGCAGGTGAAGTAATTTCTTCAGGCTACCATGAATCATTCAGTTAATATAAGAAAGCAGTTTATTAATAGTAATAAACTTCCCCAGTTCCCTAAGGGAGTGGGGGTACCTCGAAAACAAATGAGACACAATTCAATTCAAGTCAGTCACAAAAAGGTTATCTACTGAGTGGCTTTTCTGTAGAGTATTTTAATTTTCTAGCTAGCTCTCTATTCATGTCACCCAGTTCATTTAGAACTATTAATACTTTAACCCCCACCCCAATGGTAGATGTTCAGGGAATGAAATCAATCTGAAAAGTAACCTGAATAAAACATGATCAGGAAGTTAATATCTTAAAAATTGTATTCTCTGGTAATACATTCCAAAGCCACATGAAAACATTTTGTAAATCATGTGCCCTTTGGAATTTTTATTCTGCGGTTCTATTTTTAGGACATAGCATAGTGCAAAGCAACCACTGATAGATCTCTTTAAAAAATAAAATAGTGAAATTCACTAAAACAAATATTAGAGAGTTGATAGTATTTTCATCATGAGCCAGATCTGAGCATTTAGGGCAGGCATATTGAAATAATGCCTTTTTATTAGGCAAGGGCTTTGGTGTCAATATACATTTTAATTCTCCCTCTGCCACGTACTTGCTATGTAACCTTGAGCAAATTATTTAGCTTCCGTCTCTTCTACCCCCTTATTTTACCCAATTTTTAAACATTAGTGTGAAATATTTGCATGTACTAGAAGGTATAGTGAATACTAAAATTAGCAGTTGTACAACCACGATGTAAATACCTGGAGGAAGAGCATTCACGGCAGAGAGAATGTCAGGTGAAAAAGTCCTGAGAGGCTTGGGCTTAGGGTAGGTATTTAAGGAACATCAGGTAAACCAATTATGACTGGAGTAGTGTGAGCATAGGAAAGAGTTGTAGATGAGATCAGAGAAGTTATGAGGACTAGACAGCCTAAGACATTGTGTAAGAACTTTGGCTTTTACTCTGAGTAAAATGGGGAGCCATTGGAGTGTTTGTGAACAGAGGAGTGACATGATCTCATCTTTTAAAAGGATTACTCTTACTTCTGTGTTGATAATAGACTATAATAGTGAAAACAGAAAGACTGATTAGTTACAATATTGCTATACTACAGAAAAGAGACAGTGATGACTTGGAAAGTGGTGGAGGAAGTAAAATGTGATCTGAATCTGGATGTAACGTGAAGATAGAGCAGGCAAGGTTTGTTGACAGATTAGATTTGCTATTTGAGAGAGAGAGCATAACTACAAAGTTTTTCGCTTGAGCCCCTGAAGAGATCGATTTGTTATTCTTTTATTAGGATGGGCAAGACTGTGGGTTAGAGTAGGTTTTTGGAGGAAGATCAGGAGTTTAGTTTGGGGCATGTTAAGTTTGGCATGTCTAGTAGACACCCCATTGAAACTACTTTAGGTGTACTTTGTTGAAGTACATCCTTTAGAATTTCTTTTGGTGAGAGTCTCTGGAATGCAGACTTAATCTTTGTATATTTCAGATTGCCTTTTTCTTACCTATGCTTTTGAATGTACTTTAACGGGGTATACAATTCTGGTGGACAGTTGTTTTCCTTCACTGCTTTTGTTATTGCCAGTGAGAAACTTGTGTTTGGTATAATTGATGTTCCTTTGTAGATCTCCAGTTTTTTTTCCTTTAAATCTCCTGTGGCTTGTAAGTTTTTTTATTAATCACAATTTTGCTATGCTTTTTCCAGGTATGGAACTATCGTATGTATATACACACACATACTTTATGGTTTTTTCATTCTGTATACTGTTTTGGGTAAATTTCCCAGAAAACTATCTTCTAAGTCACGAATTCGTTAGAATTCATCTTATCTGTTTTATATGTGTGTGTGTATATATATTTTATATATATTATTATATATAAAATATATATTATATTATTATATATAAAGTATTATATATTATATTATTATATATAAAGTATTATATATTATATTATTATATATAAAGTATTATATATTATATTATTATATATAAAGTATTATATATTATATTATATATAATATATTATATATTATTATATATAAAATATATTTTATATATAAAATATATATTATATATATAAAATATATAATACATATTATTATATATAAAATATATAATATATAATATATATAAATATAATATATTATATATATTATATATAAAATATATATTTTATATAATATATATTTTATATAATATATATTTTATATAATATATAATATATATTTTATATAATATATAATATATATTTTATATAATATATAATATATATTTTATATATTTTATATAATATATAATATATATTTTATATACAATATATTATATATTGTATATAAAATATACATATATTATGTATATTATTTATATTATGTATAAAATATACATATTATGTGTATTATATATTATATATAAAATATACATATATATTATGTATATTATATATACTATATATTATATATAAAATATACATATATATAATGTATATTATATATACTATATATTATATATAAAATATACATATATATTATGTATATTATATATACTATATAGTATATATATATATTTTAAGACAGGGTCTCACTCTGTCACCCAGGCTGGAGTGCCTTGGCATGATCTCAGCTCACTGCAACCTCTGCCTCTTGGGCTCAAGCGATCCTCCCACCTCAGCCTCCCAAGTAGCTGAGACTACAGGCAAGTGCCACCATGCCCAGCTAATTTTTGTATTTTTTTGTAGAGATAGCGTTTCACCGTGTTGCCCAGGCTGGTCTCAAACTCCAGAGCTCTCGTGATCTGCCTGCCTCGTCCTTCCAAAGTGCTGGGATTACAGGCGTGAGCCACCGTGCTTGGCTGAAAGTACACTTTTATTTCTAGTCTTTTTTATTTTTATACATGCCTGTTCTTATTTCACTACGGCTTGTTTTTCATGATTTCTTGTTCTTTATTATTATTTTTTTTTAAGGGACAGGATCTCACTGTGTCATCCACACTGGAGTCTAGTGGTGTCATCATAACTCACTGTAGCCCTGAATTCCTGGGCTCAAGTGATCTTCCCGCTTTAGCCTCCTGAGTTGCTGAGACTACAGATGTGAGCCACCATGCCCAGTTAACTCTTCTTAAATAGAAGTTATTCCCTTATTTATCACTTCAGTATCCTAAACATAGTTATTTTAAGGTGTTTGTCAGACTGCTCCATAAAATTAGTTTCATATAGAGTGAATGTGTGTTATTACTGATTTTTTTAGGTTGTCTTTCTTAATATAAAATGTATTTCTATATTTTGAATTTTGGCTCACTGGCTATGATGGGAGCCTTTTGTTTTCTTTACTGATCTCTTTCTAGGCTCTTTCCTCTCTATCAGAGGAACTAGATTAGGTAGTGGCATTTTGGGTCTCCCACTTCACAGTGAAATTGGGGATATCATAGATCTAGTCACTGAGTTAGTAGTCAGCCTGATTCAGAGGCTCCCTGTGCCCTTGGCTCTTCCTACTGCTACAGCCTCAGGCAGCTCTGGCAGTAGCCCTTTTTCAGATTCTTTTCAAAAGAGATGAGGCTGCTGAAATTCTTTGGCTGCCACTACTGCTTCTAAATCTGTAACTCTTGGGTCTCTGGTATCAGCACACTCACTACTTTGCATTTCTGTTCATTTTTACCCAGATGATTATCTTGTTTTTGGACTCAGCTGGTTTTGGGGTTTCTATTTGTATATTTTGTATATTGTTAATATTAACTTGCATTGTAGGGGGATGTCCTGTCAAAATGGAAACTCAGCTGTTTCATCTCTATCATTTCAACTGAAACTTTTAATACTTGCTTTTCTCATAATAACCGATGATTTTAGAAAATGACCATTAAGAACTTATTAGACATAAGAACAAACTCAATCCTCCCAAAAACTGTCATTTTATAGAAGAGCAAAGTGAGAAAATGGAGAAATTTAGTAAATTGCCTTGGATTGTACAGCTACTAGGTAGCAGAGAAAGGATTCTAAACCAGATAACACGGGTCCATAATCTGTGTTCCTAACCACTGTGATATATTCCCTCTCATCTGTTAGTTGGGAAACATAACTTTCTCATAGTTTGTTCCAAGAATGAAGTAAGAGCAGCTGTGAAAAGCCTGGTGTCGTACCAGACGTGTAATAGACATCCAACGAATATTTGTTTTTCTTTCCTTTGTGGCAGGCAAATATATTTCCAGTATGATAGTTTAAATAAAACTTGTGGCCGGGTGCGGTGGCTCACGCCTGTAATCCCAGCACTTTGGGAGGCCGAGGCGGGCGGATCACCTGAGGTTGGGAGTTCGAGATCAGCCCGACCAACATGGAGAAACCCCATCTCTACTAAAAATACAAAGTTAGCTGGGTGTGGTGGCGCATGCCTGTAATCCCAGCTACTCGGGAGGCTGAGACAGGAGAATCACTTGAACCTGGGAGGCGGAGGTTGCAGTGAGGCAAGATCGCGCCATTGCACTCCAACCTGGGCAAGAAGAGTGAAATTTCGTCTCAAAAACAAAACAAAACAAAAACAAACAAACAAAAAACTTGTAAGTAGATTTTGTTTAAAATGTAGTATGTTTAATTTTAGTAAAAAGGGAGGGTGGGAGTTCCATTATTGGACCAAATTCCCTTGTATGGCTTTGAGGGCAGGACTTGCCTGGGAGAGGTGCAGAGCTGAGAAGCAAGGGAATCAGAGGAATGGGAACCGGTGGCAGAGTTCACACTGGAAACCAGATAAGTAAAGAATTCTGCGTAAAAGCTGGTTTGATGCTGGGGAATTCCAGAGCAGAATAAGAAGGTTTGGACTACATGGTAGGAGCTGGTGCCTTGAGCATTTCCCAGAGCTCATGAGGTTCCTGGGTCCATGGTGCAGTAGGCAGAGACGGCTCTATCAATGGCATTTTGCCAGCCTTGACCTTGTAGAGCATTCTTCTGGCCTCTGTTTTCAAATTCTGCAAATTAACAAGGAGCATTTGGTTCTTAGTATGCAATAATCAAGGGAATAAATAGGCCCAGTTCACTGTTTACAGTTATACTAGCCAAGTATTTAAATTAGGGAATTGCCTCTGGGGCCTTGACCTAGCTCTTTCCCCAGTCATCTCATCTTTTACTTCCTCAGCTCTCATATATGGGCCTTCCACCATTCGACCTACATGTCCTTCAAAGTCTAGTTCAGATTCCAGCCCTTCCATGACACTGTACTGATCCCATGTACGCCTAATACCTAGTAGTTACTTCAAGTTAATTGGAAGTTTAGAGAAAGGAAAAGTCCTCATGAGATGCAGTATTTGGAGGAAGTTTCATCATTTTGGATGAATAGGGATATGTGTGGAGACCATAAACAAATGCTTAGTTGGGAATATGAGGTGTGTGTGTTTGTGGCGTGTGTGTGTTGTATGTTAGTATGAGAACCAGCAAAAAACAGTCTTACTAGACCAGAGGAGTTTGTGTAGGAACTTGGAAAAGTTAAGGTTAGATTTAAGTAGGAGGGTTGGGTCCAGGTCATAGGCAACCTTTCAAGCTAGGAGAGTTTGACAAAGTTAGAAGAGGAGTTAGATGATTTGGTTAATAGTCAAGAGCCACTGAAAGTTCATGCAGGGAAGGGTGATGCATAGTGAGATGTTCTACTCTCATTCCAGACCTGCCTTCTTGGAGTGGTTGGTTTTGCCACAGCCTCTGTGGGCTCACTCAGGGAGGCCCAGGGGAGGCCCACTGACAGTTGAGGAGCATTATTGAACTAGTATTTAGTGTATTTGTATTTCAGCACACTTAGGAAATTAAGGAAATAGGAAAGTACCTCTCATGTCCTGCAGTTCGTTCTTCCCCTTAGTTTTTCCTACGTAGCGAATCGCCTACAGGAGACGACCTTAGACGGTAGCATTATCTATAAGCTGGTTTTAACTTTCCCGTGGTTCTAGGAAGAAAATACAAGTATAAATTAAGCCCACAGATATTAGATCAAGTACTCTTTACCTTATTCACCTCTATAATTCCAGCTTCTTTTCTTCTTGGGTAGCTAAATCACCAAAAAAAATTTTTGCTTTTTTTTTTTTTTTTTTAGTTTTTTTGAGATGGAGTCTTGCTGTGTCACCCAGGCTAGAGTGCAGTGGCGCCATCTTGGCTCGCTGCAGTCTCTGCTTCCTGAGTTCAAGCGATTCTCCTGCTTCAGCCTCCCGAGTAGCTGGGATTACAGGTGCCCGCCACCAAACCTGGCTAATTTTTGTATTTTTAGTAGAGATAGGGTTTCATCATGTTGGCCAAGGTGGTCTTGAACTCCTGACCTCAGGTGATCCTCCCGCCTCGGCCTCCCAAAATGCTGGGATTACAGGTGTGAGCCACTGTGCTCACCTGGCCCAATTTTTTTTTTTTTTTACTTTACAGTGAAGAAGGAACAAAAGAAGGCAGTAATCTATATCATTAGCACTTAAGTAATTACTCTTAGGAATTTGGATTTCAGTTTTTGATTGGGCAACTGTGTGAGGATTATATCAAGCTGGCAATATTATTAATAGAGAAATTATTTCACAAAACACAAGACATTTATCTTAATTTAAAAAGATATAAAATCTAGTGCTTGGGAACTAACCTAACCTCAATCCTTAAAAATACAAAAGTGTGGGGCAATTATTTTCCTTATGAAAAATTCCAAACACATAAACGTGTGTATTTGTGTATATGTATATCACATGTATTTAAAAGTAGAGAGAATAATAAGCCACCTTTACCCATCATCCAAATTCAATAGTGATCAAAGTTGAGTCACAACTGCTTCATCTATCCCTTTTTATTGTTGTTTGCTGAAGTATTCTAAAACACATCCCCGATTTGTGATTTTTATTCCTGTGTACTCAGTATGCATCTCTAAAAATATGGAAACTTTGTTCCATGTTCACAGTGCAGTGGCACATTTTATAAAGAATTTCTTGATGTTATCTATTATCTAGTACGTATATAAATTTCCTCTGTTACTTGACAGTGTCTGTTTTACATTTCATTGTTCAAATCAAGATCTAAGCAAGGTTCACACACTACATTTGGTTGTTATGTCTCTGAATCTTTTTTAATCTAGTGGTTGGGAGTTTTGATAGCTGGTTTTGGTGGCTGAGGACAGGAGTGTCGAGGAAGCAAGGGTGAGGTGGTGGATTTTAAGATATGCTAAAAGGAAATCTTTAGAATCACAGAGCCTGCTAGTAGTAGGGAGATGTAATTGTAACTTTTATGACTGAAATAATATTTTTTAGGCCCATGTCAAACTTTAAAAAATGCCTCCTTTAAAGTAGTATTATTTATATATTTTGTTCTATGTGAAACATATAGCTGAATCTGAGTTGCTATTTAGAATGTTTAGTCAGTAACTGAAGTTATCTGTTTTACACCAAACTAGAATAAAGAAAAAAAAAATCCCAATGTTCCTAAGAGATCTAATTCTCACTGTAAATTGGAAATCAGTTATCTTTCTGCAACTTTTCTTCCTCAACTTAAAAAAGAGTGTTTTTCCTTTGGACTTTATCTGTAAATTTTCATATATTAATTTCAGTTAAAACCAGGTACTACCTTGCTAAGATAATTGTGTCTACCTACCACTGAATTTGGTATTCCTTGGGCAATGTTATACAGTCTAGTAGGGCATACATTTAAAAATTTTATAAAAATTAAATGTACTTGAGCACTCTAAGATAGTGCTTAATGTAATAATGCAGAAGCTCACTGATGTAATGTTCAAATCGCCTCAAAACGTTTATGCCTCTTCCCAGATAAATTGCTTTAATTCTCCAGAGGATCTGGTTGAAAATTTTGTGGTAGGCCTCATTTTGAGAGAGATGAAAATGATTACTAAAATACAGTTTAAAATGTGTTTTCTTTGAATATGTGTAATCCCTATAAACATAGAACATAAATTATAGTAAACTATAAACTTATATTCTCTTTGTTGGAAATCTTGAGTTGTATAGTATGAAATATCTGTGAGACCATGATCAACCTTTTCCTGAATATTTTGAGTGTGGATGCAAGCCCATGTATCAAAATTTATTTTGCAGACAAGACACATGCTTTAAACGCTGCAGTTGTTAGAAATGAAATCTTTAGATCTTAAGACCCATAATAAAGAGGAAAGTAGGTGAAAAGTATGAGACATGTTTTAGTTTCACCCCCACTCAATATAAGGATATTTATTATTTACTAACAGTGTAAATGTGCATCAATAGTTTGTACTTTTAACTTTGATACCTAATTCCAAATATTTGATTATATATGCCTTTTAGGTGCCCAAATGTGAGTCTGCAAAAGCTGCCAGAACAGTGGCTATGGAGTGTTTTAGAGGAAATTAAATGCAGTGATCCTTCATCTAAACTCTGTGCTACAAGGCGCAGTGCTGGAATTCCTTTCTACATACAGGTATTTATCTGTAGGACCCTAGCTGTTTGTTTATATTTGTCTTTTGATGATAGTGTATCCTAACCTGTTTGACATGTGAGTGAGCGTATTACACATAAAGGACATTTCTGTCTTTTCAGCACCATAGCATTTGTGGCTTTGTTTTAATGTGGGGACGGTGTGTTCCTGTGACAAGATCTGTTCTTGGAACAAACCCTCTAAAAGGTCAATCTTGTAATATAAACAGAGGGTGGTATAAATTTCTGTCTGTGTATTAAGTAGGCAGACATCACTGTGGCACAGTCATTGCTCACTTCCACGAAGTGCACATGTTACCCCCCCACCCCACTGTATTTTTTTTTAAAAATAGTCTTCCTTTCATCTCAAGACCTTCAATACTCTCTGTAGGCAACCAGTGTTAACATTTTCTTTTCAATTCTCCTATAAAACGTCCATCCATAAAATAATCATGATCATAATAGTAGCTGACATTTATTGGTGGTGATTTCACCTCATTAACTCCTTCCCTGTACCCTATTATCATCCATATATTCTAGATGAAGAGACTGGGGTTTAGGTACGTTAAGTGACTTACCAAAGGCCACAGAGACAGTAAGAACTGAGTTAAGACTTGAGCCCAGGCAGCCGGACTCCCGAACCTCTCTGCATATGAGAAAATGTGTGTGCGAGTCCGTTTTCCTTTTGAACACATATGAAAACATATACACTGCTTGCTCTTTGATTTCACTTAGTATTATACCTTAAAGATTGCTTCATATCAGCACATTTAGATATGGCTATTGATGGGAAAATATTTTATTTAGAAATTAAGACTGTTATCTTCATGAACCCAAAGAATAAAAACCAGTGTCTTCACAATACTAAATCAGACCCCATCCTGAAAGACCTTTGGTTAATATATAGTAAGATTAAATCCAGGAATATGGTGGTATAATAAAAGCACTGAAAATAAATGGAATGAAGTCTCTGATTTTTTTCATGCCCCTACATTTTTTCCTTATCTTTCTTACTCCTCCCTCAAATTCCTAAAATCCCTTTATGATTTTTTGGTGACAGTGGGCATCAGTTGCAGAGGTTGTTGACAGAGATCATTGAAGTAGTTCTGCTGAACGGATTTTGGTGACCTTCAGAAATCAACTTTTATTTGATCTGACCCATTCTGTATCAGTGTGTTTCATTCTCCTGCCTCTAATTCACTCTGACCTTGTGTTTTTACGTGTCATTTGTCTGTCTGAGATCAAATGTTAAGACAGGATCAAGGTCTCACTGCATATTTGTGCAGTGTGCTTCTTTCAGCTCTGGTGCCCAACTTATACTAAGTATTGGTCATAATGAGTAATCAGTAGGTGTACTTTCTTACCCTAGCCTTGGCAAGAATGCCATAACTTTACCTAGCTCTTTGGGAGAAAAAAGCCATGGTTCCCTGAAGTCATTTTAGTAATTGAATGTAGCTTTTTTTTAGTTGAATAAAGTCTAAATTTTTTTTTAAAAATCTGCTTAAAGAGAGTCTTCATTTCTCTTAGCGTGACTTACTAATAAAGCTATATTCCTGTTTTGGTGGAAATCTGCTTAGTGTTAGCTATGGAAAAGAACTGTCTACTTAGTTTGTGAGTTTACCTTTTGTATAGACAGATTAAAAATTATTTTCAATATAGACATAAAGTTTTTTTGAATAGTCATTTAAAAAATGTATGTTATCTGAGCCTAAATAAACTATGAGAAATTTCTTCTAAATCAAACTATTTTTTGTATGTCTTTATTTTCCTCTTCTGTAGTTTTCAAATGCTTCAGGAGAAGCTAACTAACTTGAAACTTTCACTCTTGAGAGCCAGTAGCTACAAACATGAAAAGTAGACATGGAGGAAGGGAGTCTGGGAATGTGACTAAAGTGACTTTTTTTAACAGCTTTATTGAGATGTAATTCACATACTATATAGTCACCCTTTTAAAGTGTACAATTCAGTGGTTTTCAGTATATTCACAGAGCTGTACAACCATTATTTAGTTTTAGAACATCAACCCATGAAACCTCCCATACTCATTAGCAGTCACTTCCCATTTCTCTCTACCCCTGCCACTCAGCCCTAGGCAATCACTAATCTACCTTCCAGATCTATACATTTGCCCTTTCTGGACATTTCATATATATGGAATCATACAGTATACGATCTTCTGTGTGTGGCTTCTTTCACTTACCGTAATGTTTTCAGAGTTCATCCATGTTGTAATATATATTAATACCTCATTCCTTTTTATTGCCTCAAGTGGCTTAATACCCTATTTTTATGTTTATTGGACATCGGCAAAGTGTTAGATACAAAGTAAGTAAGAAGCTACTGAAAATTTCAAATATAGGACCTCTTTGGTGTTTGCAGTATTTCTTTTTGTTCCATGGAGTTTCAAATGCTTTGATTTGATTAGTCCTCCAAGTAATGATTCTTTTGTGAAGAATTAACTAACTGCTTCATCTCCAGGGAGGCTTAACATTCTTACAAGAATTTTAATCCAGAGATTTTTTGCTTTTTAAGTAAAGAGAATTTTCTTGTTAGATAAATTTGTTACTGAAACTGATTTGTTTATTGTATCAGAGCTGCCACCTACTTAGGATTCTTAAGGAGTTGTCAATAAGAGCCATTTTTTGGCCTTTTAGAATTATAAAATTTAACGAGCAAACTGGAAGTGACCTTAGAGATGACATGATTTCACCTTCACCTAAATTTAGCGATGAAGAATCTGTAGGTTCAACTGTGAGGTTAAACCACTTGCCCACGGCCACATGGCTTAATTAACTTTCTTTGATAACCACATGTTTTTATTAAGGGGATTTTGCATTTTGGGATTGATCCAGGGAAGCAGCAAACAAGTATATGTAAACTAAGAACCCTGTTAATTTTTGCATTCTTTTTCCATAGGCACTGTTGGCATCTGAACCAAAGAAAGGCAGAATGGATTTGTTGAAAATAACAATGAAAGAGTTAATCTCTTTGGCTGGGCCTACAGATGACATACAGAGTACAGTCCCCCAGGTAATCATGGAAATACACAAACCCTCCAGCGTTGTTTTTTGTTTTGTTTTGTTTTTCACTTTTTTCAAGACGGTTGTTACCGTCTTGTTACCCAGGCTGGAGTACAGTGGCGCGATCTCAGCTCACTGCAACCTTCGCCTCCCAGGTTCAAGCAATTCTTCTGCCTCAGCCTCCTGCAGTTGTTTTAAATCTTTGCTTTATTTTTTAACAAAAAGTATCTGCTGGAGATAAAGAACTCTTGAACATTGGACAGACATTTGAAGCTTGTTTGAATAGTTTTTCTTTCCTTCTTTTTTTTTTTGTCTTTACCATCCACAAAATAAACCGTTGCTTTAGTTGAATATATTAATCAAAGCAAACAATTTTTAAACTCTGGTGAAAACATCCAGCTTATATAAGATATTTTATAATACTATTGCATCTATGAATTTGAAAGTGCATGTGCTAGCACTTTAGAATTTCATGTGTGCTTCTTTGCGTTGATGTACATTTTGTAACTCAGCAGTTGAAAATTTCCTTTAAATATGATATCTACCTTTTAGGGTGTTCATATTTTACTAGCATTTAGTTCCTTTTAGTCACTACCTACATATATGAAGTTAAAGCACTCCTCATAGCTCCACTTCACCACTAGGGAGTAAATATTAATAACTATCAAGTACTGCTTGTACGTTATAGTCTGGACTTCCTCAGTTAATGCTTCATAGTAGGACACTCCTTTTTGGTTTGTTTGTTTTTTGAGACAGAGTCTCACTCTGTTGCTCATGCTGGAGTGCAGTGGTGCGATCGTGGCTCACTGCAACCTCTGCCTCCTGGGTTCAAGCGATTCCCATGCCTCAGCCTCCTCAGTAGCTGGAATTACAGGCATGGGCCACCATGCCTGGCAAATCAGCTAAGGTCAGGAGTTTGAGACCAGGCCCAATCACCTGTTGGCCAGGTTGGTCTCGAACTCCTGACCTCAGGGATCTGCCTGCCTTGGCCTTCCAAAGTGCTAGGATTACAGGTGTGAGCCACCATGCCCAGCCTATAGTAGGACACTCCTACCCAACTGTAAAGGGCCATGCTAGGTCAGGGAACAGATTGAGAGCTGAAGTTTACAATCAAGTACGATAAGTACATATGATTTTATTTCAGAACCTGTGGGAGGTGTTAAAGGGAGCCCACAGGCCAGAATGAGGACTGTGGAAAAGAAAGGGGATTTTATGTTTATTGGATATTGGCAAAGTGTTAGATAAAGGGAGCCCATGGGCCAGAATGTGGACTGTGGGAAAGAATCCCCATTCTTTTCCACAGTCATATGGAACATAGTCATATGGCACATAGTGGCCAGTACCCATAGATATGAAATGTCTTTATTTCTTTAAAAAATTGACTGAAATGTTGTTAATCACCGTTCAAAAATGATCATTTCAAGACATTTTTCAGTGAAATGTGAAAAAAATGTAATTGGTTCTATTTTCCTAGACTATCACTTTTAAAAAGTACATGTTGAGTATCTTTTATCTGAAATGCTGGGGACCAGAAGTGTTTCAGAGTTCAGATTTTTTTTTTTATTATTTTGGCATATTTGCATTATACTGAACAGGTCAGCATCTCTAATCTGAAAATCTAAAATGCTCCAATTAGCATTTCCTTAGAATGTCATGTCCGTGTTCAGAAAAGTTTCAGATTTTGGAGCTTTTTTGATTTCAGATTTTTGGATTTCGGATGCTTTACCTGTGCTATTTTTATAAGAACATCTAAAAATAATGGGGCTTGGTTTTAACGAGTGCTGGATAATTATTGCCCTACTCTACTTCAGGGTGATTAATGGCATTTTAGTGATCATTTTTATGAAATTGGTGAGATTTAAAAATTTTGTCTCTGACCAGTCTTCTAAGCTTTTTTAGTTGATAATTTGCTTTCCTTCTCCCCTCCCAGGGTTCATTTCTTTATTATTTTTATTATGTATCTTTGAAATATTTCAGTATACAGAAATGTATAGTGAATAATGAACATATTTGAAACCAGTTCCAGTTTAAAAAATTAAACATTACAGAGACCGTTAGTTATGCTGTGGATTCTTCCACATCTCATTCCCGTTTATTCCTCCTCAGTTATAATCACTAACCCAAATTAGTGACTATCATTCCCAAGCATTTTCATCATACTTTTATCTCCTTTTACATGAATGTTGTTTTCGACACTTTTTATACTTTGCTTTTGGCAATCAACATTATATTTTAAGATTAGTAAGCTCCTGTTCAGCCCCTGTTCACTTTCATTTCTGAACAGTATTTTATTCTATTTCATTTCATCCCTTCTGTGAATGGACATTTAGGTTGTTTCCTGTTTTCTTCTATTACAAACAATGCTGAAACAAACATTCTTGTGTGTCTCCTTACACACGTGAGTGTTTCTCCAGGTTATATACCTAGAAGTAGAATTGCAGGGTTGTAGGGTACACACATATTCAATTTGATGCTGTTATGTTGTCTCCAAAGTGGTTGAACTAATTTATATTCCTGCCAGCAGAGTATAAGAGTTTCCATTGCTTATCAACACCTTTGTATTATCAGACTTTTACAGTTTTTGACTTTCTGCTTAGTGTGAAATGGTGTTTTCTAGTTTTATTTTGCATCTTTCTTATTACTAGTTAGCTTTAACATCTTTTCATATGTTTATTAGCCTTTTGGTTTATATATGAAAGTTGTCTGTTGAAAGACTTTGCTTACTTTAATATTGGTTATTTGTCCCTTCATTTTTGTTTTGTAGGAGTTGGATTTTTATTGTTGTTTCAAAAATATTTTCTTGATACTGATTTCTTTTTGATTATTTGAATTACATATATATTCTCCCAAACTATGTTTTCTCTTTTTACTTTGTGGTCTCTATTATTATGTAGATATTTTTAATTTTAATAAAATAGAATAGGTCAGCTTTCTCCTTTATGGGTTGTACATTTGGATCTTATTTCAGAAATTATACCCCAAGATCAGAAAGACATTTTATATTTTCTTTCTTTTTTCTTTTTCTTTCTTTCTTTTTTTTTTTTTTTTTTTGAGACGAGGTCTCACTCTGTGGCCTAGGCTGGAGGGCAGTGGCACGATCTCGGCTCACTGCAACCTCTGCCTTCCAGGTTCAAGCGATTCTCCTGCCTCAGCCTCCTGAGTAACTGGCATTATAGACTTCCGCCACCATGCCCTGATAATTTTTATATTTTTAGTAGAGACGAGGTTTTGCCATGTTGACCAGACTAGTCTCGAACTCCTGACCTCAGGTGATTCTCCCGCCTTGGCCTCCCAAAGTGCTGGGATTACCGGCGTGAGCCACCACACCTGACTGAGAAAGATATTTTATATTTTCTTTTAAAAGTTTTAAAGTTTTACTTGTCATAATTTTATGTAAATGAAACCATATTATTATTTTTTACTGATAGGATCTTGCTCTGTCACCCAGGCTGGAGTGCGTGCAAGTCTTTATATTACCTGTAATTTGTCTTTGTTTAGTGTAAAATAAAATAATTTAATGTTTGCCATTTGGATAACTAATACAGAGACATTTCTGTTATAATACATCCTTTTCTTCTTGATTTATACTGCCTCTATTATGTGTTTTCATAGATAGGTGGTTCTGTTTCTGTGCTGTCTATTAATCTATCTTTGGAGCAAAACCACTGTTTTATTTTTGTTTCAACTTTTTTGAGATGGAGTCTCGCTCTGTCACCCAGGCTGGAGTGCAGTGATGTGATCTCGGCTCACTGCAACCTTCACCACCTGGGTTCAAGCTATTCTCCCACCTCAGCCTCCTGAGTAGCTGGGATTACAGGCATGTGCCACCACTCCCAGCTAATTTTTGTATTTTTAGTAGAGATGGGGTTTCACCACGTTGGCCAGACTGGTCTTGAACTCCTGACCTCAAGTGATCTGCCCGCTAAGGCCTCCCAAAGTGCTGGGATTACAGGCGTGAGCCACCACACCTGGCCTAAAACCACTATTTTAATTATTATGTCTTTATAAAAAGTTAGAATATCTGGCAAGGTGAATCTCTCTTTTTGTTTTCCCTTCAGAATGACCTTGGGTATGTTTGTCCTATTGCTGTTCCATAAAAATTTTAGAATTAGCTTGTTAAACTCAATAAAAAGCCCTTTTGGAATTTTGGTTAGAATTTAAATGTATTGATTTATTTGGGAAAAATTATCTTTTTAAGTATTGAATCTTCCATGAGCACGGCTTATTTCTCCATTTATTCAGATCATTTAATGTCATTTATTATTTTTTAAACTAATTCCCATAAAAGTCTTTTTTTTTTTTTTTTTGGATATGGAGTTTCGCTTTTGTTGCCCAGGTTGGAGTGCAGTGGTGCAATCTCGGCTCACTGCAACCTCCGCCTCCTGGGTTCAAGCAATCCTCCTGCCTCAGCCTCCTGAGTAGCCGGGATTACAGGCGTGCACCACCACGCCCAGCTAATCTTCTTATTTTTAGTAGAGACAGGATTTCACCATGTTGGCCGGGCTGGTTTTGAACTTCTGACCTCAGGTGATCCACCTACTTCAGCTTCCCAAAGTGCTGGGATCACAGGCGTGAGCCACCATGCCTGGCCCATAAACGCCTTATAGATTATTTTTGAGATTTATTTCTAATGTCTTTTTTTTTGCAATTATGAATGGTACTTTTAAAAGGTTATATTATCTGTTGCTGTTTGAGAAGAATGCAGTTAATTTTTGGGTTATAATTGTGCTTGTATTCAGCAGCCTGTCAGAATTGCTGTAACACAGCAAAGGACTTATCTGTAAATTCTTTTGGATTTGTTTTATGGATAATCATACCTTTGACAAATAATGCTAAGTTTGTCTTAACTTTCTATTTTTTAGTTTTTTCAAAACAGTTTTTATTGTACTTTGCTGCTGGAACCTGTAGTAAAGTTTGGTATAGAAAGAGAGATAGCAGGCATCCTTATGTTGTTTCTGATCAATCTGCTGCAATTTTTAATCTACCCAGTATCTTACTATGGAAATTGAATTTTATTGAATATTTTTTGCATCTTTTGAGATAAATATGTTCTCTTCTAGAATTTGCAGATGTCATGAATTGTATTGATTTTTCAATTTATCTTTGCATTCTTGCATATCTCACTGGTTTTGTGAGTGAGACTGGCCTGTGGTTTTCCTTTTTGTGCTGTGCCTGTCCTGTCTTTTTAAATATGCATCTTTTGATGGAATTATAGTACGTATACAGACAAGTGTACAAACCATATGTGTACCTCAGTACAGTTTCACAAAGTGAACACATTTGTGCAGCCATCAAGAAATAGAACATTTCTAGCAACTGAAAGCCCCCTCTTGCTCTCTTCCAGTCCACATCCTTCTCTCCAAGAGTAACCACTAGCCTAACTTCCAATACTCTAGTTTTAGTTTTATCTTTTTTTTGAGTTTTACATAAATGAGACCATACATTATTATTATTTTTTTATTTTAGAGACGGGATCTTGTTCTGTCACTCAGGCTTGAGTGGAGTGGTACAGTCTTAGCTCATTGTAGCTTCAAACTCTTTGATAATATTTTTTATTTGTGCCTTATTTCTCTTCTCTCTTCTTGGTTAGTCATGTCAGGGGTTTATTTCTGTTTCAGAGAATCAGCTTTTGGGTTTGTTAATGCTCTTAGTTGTGTTTTTGCTATTTTAAAAGTTTCTGCTCTAAATTTTTATTTTCTTTCTGTGTTTCAAGTTTATTGTTGACTTATTTTCTCTTGACTTAATTGGTCACTTACCACAATCATTCTAGTCATTTAAAAAAATAGAAGCATTTGAGATGTACATTTTTTTTTTTGAATTTCACTTAAGCTGCATCCTACAAGTATTGATATGTAGGTAGCGTCTTCAAAATATTAAAAAAAATAATTTGACCAGTGTTTAATGTGCTTGAAAATGTGCCGATTTTAAGCATTTTTTTAGGCCGGATGCGCTGGCTCACACCTATAATGTCAGCACTTTGGGAGGCCAAGGCAGGTGGATCACCTGAGATCAGGAGTTCAAGACCAGCCTGGCCAACATGTTGAAACCCTGTCTCTACTAATTATACAAAACTTAGCCGGCCGTGGTGGCACATATCTGTAATCCCAGCTACTCGGGAGGCTGAGGCAGGAGAATCGCTTGAACCTGGGAGGTGGAGGTTGCAGTGAGCCGAGACTGCGCCATTCTACTCCAGCCTGTGTGACAAGAGTGAAACTCCATCTAATAAAATAAAATAAAATAAAAAATAAAGTTTTTTTTAAAGTTTCTTAATTCCATGGTGATCAGAGCATAATCTATAAGTTATTAATTACTTGGTATTTGTTGAGTCTTTATTTGTGGCTAGGTATGAGGGATTTTAGAAAATAAATGTTTCATGTGTGCTCGAAAAGAATGTGTTGTCTCTGTATTTTAGGTGCAGGCTTCTACGTATGTCCATTGGATCAAGCTTTTTTATAGCATTGTTTGAATCTTACTAATTTTTTGTAAAATGGTTTATCAGCTACTGGATGTGTTTTATTAAATCTGCTATTTCATTTGCGGATTATCCATTTCTTGTAATTCAGTAAATTTTTTGTTTTGAAGCTGTACTATTGGATATGTGTAGATTTAGAATTAGCCATGGTTTTCAACCCACAACTAATTTTGAACTTCTTGTTTTAGGTTCATGCTTTAAATATCCTTAGAGCATTGTTCAGAGATACGCGCCTGGGAGAAAATATTATTCCTTATGTTGCTGATGGAGCTAAGGCTGCAATTCTGGGTTTTACATCACCGGTCTGGGCAGTAAGTGCTGTCACTATTTATTTTCATTGATTTAATTATGCTTCTGAGTAGGTTTTAATAAACTCATCTTTCACTGGGTGATAAAAAATATTTCCTGCCCTTTACCGTGAAGTTTCTTAGAAATCTTTGGATCAAGCTACATTTTTGATTCTTGATATTTCATGGTTCCATTTTCACTCATTTGTTGGCTTATTAGCCATCTTTCTTTTTTTTTAATTTTATTGATTGCTTTAGGGTTTACAGTATGTATGTTTGACTTATCACAGACTACTCTCAAGTGATATTACACCATGTCACTTAAAGTATAAGAACTTAATAATAGTGCACTTCTGTTTCTCTCCTCCCAATTTATGTGCTGTTATTGTTACACATTTTACTTTTATGTGTGTTGTAAACTTACACTACATTGTTGTTATTTTTCTTTAAATAGCCAGTTATGTTTCTTTTCAATTTACCACTTTAACCGTTTTTTTAAGTATATACAATGCAGTGGCATTATGTGCATTCACAACAACATTTATCAGCACTGTGCATTTCTGGAACATTTTCATCATCCCGAGCAGAAGGTCTGTACTCATTAAACACTAACTCCCATCTCTCATCTCCCTCACCCCTAGTAACCTCTATTCTCCTTTCTGTCTCTGTGGATTTGCCTGGTCTAATACCTCATATAAATGGAATCGTACAATATTTGTCCTTATGTTATTGGCTTCTTTCATGTAGTATATGAAGGGTTGATCCATACTGTGCGGGGTGGGGGGCTGTGTGTATATATTGGTTTATCAGTATACACACATCCCACATTTTCTTTTTTTAATTTTTATTTAAGTTCCAGGATACATGTGTAGAATGTGCAGGTTTTTAACATAGATATAAGCGTGCCATGGTGGTTTGCTGCACCTACCAACCTGTCATCTAGTTTTTTGTTTGTTTGTTTGTTTTTAATTGAGATGGAGTCTTGCTCTGTCACCCAGGCTGGAGTGCAGTGGTGTGATCTCAGCTCACTGCAACCTCTGCTTCCTGGGTTCAAGTGATTCTTTTGCCTCAGCCTCCCGAGTAGCTGGGACTACAAGTGGATGCCACCACACCCAGCTAATTTTTGTATTTTTGGTAGAGAGAGGGTTTCTCTATGTTAGCCAGGCTGGTCTCGAACTCCTGACCTCGTGATCTGCCCACCTTGGCCTCCCAAAGTGTTGGGATTACAGGCATGAGCCATAACGCTCAGCCTGTCATCTAGGTTTTAAGCCCGGCATGCATTAGCTATTTGTCCTGATGTTCTCCCTCCGTTCCTGACTCCAACAGGCCCTGGTGTGTGTTGTTCCCCTTCCTGTGTCTATGTGTTCTCACTGTTCAACTCCCAATTATGAGTGAGGACATGCAGTGTTTGGTTTTCTGTTCCTGTGTTAGTTTGCTGAGGATGATGGCTTCTAGCCTCATCCATGTCCCTGCAAAGGACATGATCTCATTCCTTTTTATGGCTGAATAGTATTCCATGGTGTATATGTACTACATTTTCTTTATCCAGTCTATCATTGATGGGCATTTGGTTTGGGTCCATGTCTTTGCTATTGTAAATAGTGCTGCAATAAACATATGTTTCATATATCTTTATAGTCGAATGATTTATATTCCTTTGGGTATATATCCAGTAATGGCATTGTTGGGTCAAATGGTATTTCTGGTTCTAGATCCTTGAGGAATCACCACACTGTCTTCCACAGTGGTTGAACTAATTTACATTTCCACCAACAGTGTAAAAGTTTTCCTTTTTCTCCACAGCCTTACCAGCATCTGTTGTTTCTTGACTTTTTAGTAATCACCATTCTGACTGGCGTGAGATGGTATCTCATTGTGGTTTTGATTTGCATTTCTCTAATCATCAGTGATGTTGAACTACCACATTTTCTTTATCCAAATTCATCTGTTGATGGACGTTTAGGTTGTTTCCACTTTTTGGCTATTATGAATAATGCTGCAATGAATTATAATGTATAAATTATCTGAGTCATTTTAGTTCTTTTGGGTATATCATATGGTAATTCCGTGTTTAACTTTTTGAGGAATGAACAAACTTCTTCCCCAGAAGCAGCACCATTTTATACTCCCATCAGCCATGCACAAGTTCCAGTTTCTTTAGATCTTTACCAATACTCGTTATCTTTTTTTTTTATAATAGCCATCTTAATGGGTGTGAAGTGGCATCTCATTCTGATTTTGATTTGCATTTCCCTAATGATTAATTATGTTGATCTGGAAACAAAACAACTCTGAGCGTATAAATGTGTCTGTATTTTGGATGCTGTGGACTCTGCTGTTAGTATGTTAAGTTAGTGCTACAAATAAACTCTATCAAAAGTTTGAAAAAACGAGACACTCGCAAAACATTGAAATGGAAGAGGTTAAATACTGAGTCGCATTTTCTTTTGTAATATGTTCACTGTCCAGAAGCATTTTGATTCAAAACTTTAAAGATAATGGGCAATACCCAGTACAATTGTTGGATTTAAGAAAGTAATTTTTCGTGTGTTTTCTTATGATTTCTGGGATAAACATTATAGTTTGTTTTCCTATATCATTATGTCTTCTAGAGTAAGGAGAATAATTATAGACGCTTGAAATGTGGCTTAAAGTAAAAAATCTGGCAAAGGGAGAAGAGAAAAGAAGCTAGATCTTAATACATTACCTGCAGAGTGGAGTATCTACTAGAAAGTCAGGCTTTCCAGTTAGTAAGCTGCACAAACCATTTCTTACCTGTATGATAAGCCTCTAATTGAGAGTAAGTATTTTGCAGTGAAAGCCAAAGGCACAGACTCCCATTGTGAAGAGGAATCCTTTGAGGTTGCCAACTCTTGCCTAGAAAATTGTGCGTCTTCCTGTAAGAGATACACACTTCTGGAATTCTGTCTAAGAGCATTGCATAACTACTCTTGAGGACACAGAGTTTACCTTTTATACTTACAGGAAGTAGAGCAATGCCTTTATACTGTCAGTAGAGTCAGAGAGGTAGGAATGTGGCTTGACCATCAGGAATACTGGAGATCATAAAAGTGATTGTCAGAAATATCAATATTGCTTTCTTGAAGCCATTAGTTCCAGATGAACCAAGAAATATTTTCCGTGAAAGGACTTTCTGAGAGTGAAGCCTGGTGATTCGTCCAACTTTTTAGTAAAATTCAAACTATCAGAAATGAGTGATTTATTTTTTTTGAAAAGACTGTTTTTTGAGACCCTAAACAGTAATACATGTGCACTGCAGAAATTTTGAAAATAAAGGAAAGCATAATAAGAACAGTAAAAGTCACCTGTTAAATTACCGTACAGATATGAGCATTCTGATTCATTTTCTTTCTCTTTTTTTATGTGTGGGCTTTACATGTGCATAGTACATGTATGCATACATATCCACAAAAGGCTGCATAAATATATATAAATGTTTTTATTTTCTTTCTAATTTCATAATACTAATAATTTTATTTCTTGGGATCTTCCTTTTTAACACTTTATGAAGGAAACATTTCTATTTAGTTTGCTTTACTAGAGGAAATAAATATCATAGCTATAATGATCAACATGGTTACTTAATATTATCAATGGTTATATTTTCTTCTGTATAAAAATCTAATCTAAGATAAAATTTATAAGTCAACCTATTTAATGGATGTGAAGAAGTATTCACTCACAAAAACAATTTACAAAAGCATTCTCTGTTGAAGTGATTTTAAGTGTGATTTTTCCTTAATGCATACGAAATATGGTTTGATTTGCAGAACTTTGATTTGTACACATCCTCTTGGGAATATAACTGTGCCTAAAGCTGGCTACATCTGTACTTTTGACTTGACTGTTTTTCCCGATAAGTTAGGGAAAACACACATGTAAAATGAACTTAATTTTAACTTGCAGTAAAGAAACATTTTTCAGAAAGCATTCATGTATATATTTAATTTGTTTTTACAGACTCCTTAGTCTTTCGTATTGAAACCATACAGATCTCTCAAACTTTGCTACCTAGTAGGCATTTTTAAAATATAGGAAAATGTAGTATGTAAATATTTTTGGCATTAGACATATCTGCTTACTGTATTGTAGATGTTATGTTAAGCACTAGAAATACAAGGATAGATAACACATAATCATAATAATGGCTGTCTTATTGAGTATTTCTCATGTACCTGGCATAATTTACATTGCGTTGATTATCTTAGTAGGTTCTGTTATCCAGGTAGGTTCTGTTATAATCCTCATTTTACAGATGAAGAAAACAAGGCTCAGAGAGATGAAATAACTCTGCCTAAGGACACAAAACTATTACCTGTCCAACTCCAGAATGTGTGCTATTGTAGAGGAGATGTTTGGGTATTTTAGGAATACAAAGAAGGTACATTTTACCTACCTTCTAGGGTTTTGGCCCTATTTTCTTATTAAACAGAGCTGGAAGTAAAGCCCGGGTCCTAACATTTTATTGAATGGTACTAACCAAGACCAGCAGGAATGAAAGAAAAAGGGAAGTGAGGCAAGGAAAGATGAATGATATTACCAAGGGAACCTTAACCTTGCAGAAAATCTGAGCTGGTTGTCTTGTACATGGTACATCTTCTAGCCAGACCATGTGAAACTACCACCTTTTGGAACAGCCCAATATGTTTGTCTTTTACTGGTCAAAGTTCATCCTTGGGGCATTACCACAATTTGGGCTGGTGTTGGCACAACCCTTGGGCAGCTGCTAGGGAAGCCAGATCGCATGTCCAGTGATGTGGCATCTCATCTGAGTCTGAAAGTGGCTGGATGAACCAGAGCTTCCATGGATATAGTTGGGACAGACCTGAGGTTTGAAATAATGACTTCTACTGTGTTGAAAAGTTCTGCATGAAAGAAATTTATAGCAGGGGAGTCATGGGATGTGATTGATGTAGGTAAAAGTGGAGACTTGATTGTAAGATAGCAAGAGGGAAGGAAGAAGACCAATCAGGAAGCTATTGTAATAGTTCTACCAAAAGATGGTGGTGGCTCAGCAAAGATGGTGAGAAGTGATAGTCTTTAACATATTATTTATATTAAAAATATTTCAGAGATTAAACCAACCAGTTTAGTTAACAATCTAAGTTAACAGAAAGTAATTTGTGGAACCCGAAAATTTACTAGGCAGTTTTTGTTTAAAAATATCACTCATCTCTCTTTATTATGTTCAGTGACTGGGGAGGCCTGATCTTCTTTCCTTGCATCCTCATCCTCATTGCAGAACAGGCAATTCTCGGCTTTCCCAGTGGAGCCCGCCCAAAAAACTCCACTGAGTATGCCACTTAGAGTCTTTCTAAGACCCACACTGGGTTTATTTTTATTTTTATTTTTATTTTGGACGGAGTCTTGCTCTGTCGCCAGGCTGGAGTGCAGTGGCATAATCTCATCTCACTGCAACGTCTGCCTCCCGGGTTCAAGCGATTCTCCTGCCTCAGCCTCACTAGTAGCTGGGACTACAGGCGCATGCTACCACGCCCAGCTAATTCTTGTATTTTTAGTAGAGACGGGGTTTCACCATGTTGGCTAGAATGGTCTCAATCTCTTGACCTCGTGATCCACCCGCCTTGTCCTCCCAGAGTGCTGGAATTACAGGTGTGAGCCACTGCGCCTGGCCTATATTTTTATCTGGTGTATATTTAGCTTGCTTCCCCCAGGCTAATCTGGTTCATAGCATGCAGTGGGTTTCAAAGGAGGGTAGGAAAAAGATCCTCTTAGATCTGCCCAGTAGTGCTGCCATGCCATGGCTACTCTGTGCCTCTGTTGGCACCAGCATCTCCAGGCCCTCTGATAATTATGAGGTTGCCACAAGGGTGCCACACTGAGAGCTGTGTACTGCTGAAACCTAGCTGTGCTCTACTCACTGTGCCGCGTGCCTTGGCATGGAGCTTCATTGACCTAGAGGAAGAGGTACCTTTTTTCTAATTCACTCATATGTACTATATGGGCTAGTTTAAACCCTGTCTCTTCTTTTGTCTGCTCATAGGTGAAGTGTCTTGCTACTTTGGAAGAGGGTCACCAGAAACTCTAGGACATGGCTGGCCCTCCCTTTAATCATAGGCCCAGAAATCCCAGCACAGTTTTCCTGGATTACAGATGATAGACTTGTGACCCAAAGTTTTAACTGTCTTTTCACGGTCACATGGCTAAGAAGTGATGGAAGGCGAATTAGAACCCAAATCTCATTTAGTTTTCTCAGAAAATATTTTTTTCTGCTACCACGTACACAAGACAAAATATTAAGTGTCATGTGTGGATCCCATCCTTAAGAAATTGACTGCCTATTAAGGATAAGGTGTGTGGTGTGTAAATGACCATATTACATAGCAATTGCACATAGTAGGCTGTCCATTCATACTTTTCAAATATTTTTCAAGGGAGCATTTCTATTATATAAGAAAAGCTATATACATAGATAAGAAAAATATACACATATATACATGTGCACACAGACACACAGAAGGCTTTGTGTAACCCAGTTTTAATTACCAAACTGTTCTGTATTTTTTTTTTTTTTTGAGACAGAGTCTCACTGTGTTGCCCAGGCTTGAGTGCAGTGGCACCATCTTGGCTCACTGCAACCTCCACCTCCCAGGTTCAAGTGATTCTCCTGCCTCAGCCTCCTGAGTAGCTGGGATTACAGGCGCCCGCCACCAAGTCCAGCTAATTTTTGTATTTTTAGTAGAGATGGGGTTTCACCATGTCGGCCAGGCTGGTCTCGAACTCCTGACCTCAAGCAATCCATCTGCCTCTGCTTCCCAAAGTGCTGGGATTACAGGTGTAAGCTACTGCACCCAGCCTTTTCTGTATCTTAAATGAGTCTACATGAAAGCTTTTTCATGCAAGAAAGGAAAGAAAAAGTTATACACTCTGTGAATAGAAGAGAAAAATTTTGGTAACAGTTGTCAGTTTGCAGTTGAATTCCAAGTTCCTATCAACCATGTATTTAGGGCTTGATGGAGAAGGAGGTCAGGAGCAGGAAGTGTTTCCCTCGTGAGAAGGATAGATTTTAGCTGGGATTAAAGTCATGCATTACTTAATGACAGGAATTAATTCTGAGAAATCTGTTGTTTGGGGATTTCATTGTTGTGTGAACATCATATTGTATACATGCACAAACCTAGATGTATAGCCTACTCCACACCTAGGTTGTATGATATAGCTTATTATTCCTAGGCTACAAACTGTACAGTATGCTATCATACTGAGTATGCTACCATGCTGAGTATGTAGGCATTTGTAACACAGTGTTAATTATTTGTATGTCTAAACATAGAAAAAGTACAGTAAAAATACAATATTATAATCGTATGGGACTGTCATTACATATGTGGTCCATTGTTGACCACAGCATCATTTTGTGGTTCATTACAGCTATGATCATTTCTCCATTTTTAACTTTACTACTACTTACCCTTTTCTGTCTTTACTCTCCTTTTTATTTATTAATGGCAATAACTGCGGTTACTTTTGCACCAACCTAATGTGTTTTCCATCTATCCTTCCAAAAAGGGACATGTTTTATTGCCAGTACTACTAATGTATTACTCACATTAAGATTGCTATCAATGATTCATATTAGCATTTATTGTCAGTGAATTAGGAGTTGATAATGTAGTTTGTTAGTCACAACCTCTTTCTCAATTCTTTGTCTACTTCAGTTTCCTCCTTGTTAGCTTTATTTATAGTGTATGGGAACAGAAAATATGGATGAAATAGTAAAACATACAAAGCAATACCTGAAACAGATATCCTTGAACCATTCATACTGTCACACAGAAATCTAGGGGACACTCTTCTGTCTTAAGTAGGAAGTAGGCTTTCATGCCAGTTATTTTGCTCTATATTTACAATAACTCTTTTAAATGTTGTTCTGTATAACTTATAGAATTCTAAAACAGAGTATGTATTTTTCAGCCTATAAAAATCAATTACAGTACTCCCCTCCTCAAATTTGAGGAGGATGCATTCCAAGACCCCCAGTGGATGCCTGAAACCATGGTTAGTACTAAACCCTATGGATTATGTTTTTTCCTATACATACATACCTGTGATAAAGTTTAATTTATAAATTAGATATCATAAGAGATAACAATTATAACAATAGACCATAATAAAAGTTAAGTGAATGTGATTGCTCTCAAAATACCTTAGTGTACTATACCACAGGTAACTGAAACCACAGAAAGCAAAACTGCTGAGGGAGGACCATTGTAATGTAATATACTGTGTGAATAGACTAAAGAACAAAAACCACATTATTAAGCAGATACAAAAGAGGCATTTGACAAAACCTAATGCTATTTTATGTGAAAAGAAACTAAGAATGGAAGGGAAATTTCTCAACCTCAATGGAAAATCCAGAGTCAACAATATACTTGATGGTAAAAGACTGAAATCTTTCTCTCTAAAATCAGGAACAAGACAAGGAAATCCACTCTTGTCACTCCTATTCAACATTGTACTGGAGTTCCTAGTAGGCCAACTAGAGAAGAATAAAAAATAAAAGTTATCCAGTAAAGGAAGATGCAAAACTATCTCTATTTTCTGATGACATGATCTTAAATATAGAAAAATCCTAAGGAATCCACACACATGCAAATTAAAGCTTGTCTATTAGCAAGGTTTCAGGACAAAAGGTCATCATACAGAAATTGTACACTAGCAGTGAAAAATCTAAATGAAATTAAGAAAACAGTTTCATTTATGATAGCATCAAAAAGAATAAAATACTTAGGAATCAATTTAGCAAAGGAACTGCAAGAGTTGTTCACTGAAAATTATCAAATATTTTTTGAAGAAATTATAGGCCTAAATAAATGGAAAGCTCTCCTGTGTTCATCACTGGAAGACTTAACTATTGTTAAGATGACGTATTCCCCAAATTAATCTGTAGATTCAGTACAACCTCTGTTAAATCCCTTCTAGCTTTTTTTTTTTTTTGCAGATCTTAAAATACATATGGAAATGTGAGGGACCCATAATAGCCAAAACAATCTTGAAAAAGAACAAAGTTGGAGGCCCCACAGGTCCCAATTTCAAAACTTAATGCAAAGCAACAGTAAATTAGAGCTTGTGGCATTGACATAAGGTTAGGCACATAAATCAGCAGATTAGTATTGATTGTACAGAAATAAACCCCCACATTTAATAAAGGTGCCAAGACAATTCAGTAGAGAAAGAATAGCCTTCAACAAATGGTACTGGGACAACTGGATATCCACATGCAAAAGAATGAATGTGATCCCCATCTCATACCATATTCAGATGACTCAAAATGTCTTAAAAACCTAAATGTAAAAGCTAAAACTATAAAACTTGTAGAAGAGGACCTGGGTAAATTTTTGTACCTTGGATTAGGTAACATTTAGTTAGATATGACACCTAAGGTACAAGCAATACAAAAATTGATAAATTAGACTGGCAATTAAAAAAACTGATAAATTAGACTTGATCAAAATTAAAAATGTCTGGCTGGGCATAGTGGTATGCACCTGTAGTCCCAGCTACTCGGAAGGCTGAGGCTGGAGGATTGTTTGAGCCCAGGAATTCAAGGCTGCAGTGAGCTATGATTACACCACTGCACTCCATCCTGGGTGACAGAGCAAGAAGCTGTCTTAGAAAAGTTAAAAAAAATTTTTTTTAAATAAAGCTTAACCAGCATCAAGAAAAAAAATGTTTTTCAAAGGACACAATCAAGAAAGTATAAAGACAACCCACAGAATGGGAGAAAATATTTGCAAATTATACATCTAATAAGAGTGGAGTGTCCAGAATATATAAAGAACTCTTATAACTCAATAATAAATGACAACCCAACTTTAAAATGGACAAAGAATGTTTATCTCCAAAAAAGATAGGCAGATGGCCAGTAAGCACACAAAAGGATACTTAACACCATTAGTCATGAGGGAAATGCTACAATGAGTTACCATTCCATGCCCACTAAAATAAAATGCATGGAAAATAACTAGTATTAGGGAGGATGTGGAGAAATTGGAGAACTGGTGAAATTGGAACACTAATACATTGCCAGTGAGACTATGAAATGGTGCTACCACTTTGGCAGTTCTTTTGAAGGTTAAACATAGAGTTACTCTGTGACCAAGCAATACTACTTCTAGGTATATAGCCATGAGAAATGAAAACATGTTCACACAAAAACTTGTACATGAATATTCTTAGCAAAATTATTCATAATATTCCAAATTGGAAATAGCCCAAATGTCCGTCAAATGAAGAACAGATTTTAAAAATACGGTATATCTGTACAACGGGATATTATTAAGCCATAAAAAAGGAATAACATACTGATACATGCTACAACATGGGGGAACCTTGAGAACATTATGCTAGGTGAAAGAAGCCAAACATTAAAGGCCACATACTACATGATCCCATGTATATGAAGTATCCAGAAAAGGCAAGTTTATAGAGACACAAAGTAGATTGTGCTTTCCTACTACAGGAGAATAGGGAGTGACGACTAATGGCTCCTGAGTTTCATTTTGAGGTAATGAAAATATTGTGGAATTTAGTTAGTGGTGATAGCTTCACACTTTGTTAATATAGCAAAAACCACTGAATAGCATCCTTTAAAATAATAAATTTTATATGTGAATTATACCTCAATTTAAAAAAGTAATTTAAAAGTGGTTTTAAAACAATCATGCAGTCACCTTTGGAGGTTGGTATGGCATGAACTAATTATTCTGAAAATGATCAATATATGGAAATAATTCTTTACTAACTGATGAACAGGGTAACCAAATAGCAGATGAGGAAAAGCTTTAAAAAAATAAAGTTTTTCTGAGGATGTAAATGATTAATGCAGAAGGCCTATAGAATATCATGATTTTGCTACACCTAATGGAAAATGTAATGATCATCATTGATCGCTAATGAGAGCACTTTATAAGGGATATCTTAGTCCCTTCGGGCTGCTATAACAAAATACCACAAATTTATTTCCCACAGTTTGGAGGCTGGAAAGTCTAAGATCAATATGCTGGCAGATTCAGTGTCTGGTGAAGGCTTACTTTCTGGTTCATAGATAGCACCTTTTAGCTGTGTCCTCACATGGTAGAAGTGAGGCAGCTCACTGGGGCCTCTTTTATAAGGGCACTAATCGCATTCGTGAGAGCTCTACCCCCATGACTTAATTATTTCCCAAAGGCCTCCACCACCTAACTCCTTGGAGGTTAGAATTTCAACATATGAATTTTTGGGGAACACAAATATTCAGACCATATCAGGATGGATCAGGCAGATAGGATTAGAACCGTCTGGTCCATCTTAATATTACTAAAAAGACATGTGTCTCCTGCCGTCAGTCTATTGAATCAAAGGAGTTTTGTTTCAGAGGGTACCCATTCACTTTGTAAAATAGTCCTCTACAGTTTTGTTTAAGATGTGCATTTCTCAACATCTCCAGGCACTCCTGTTTTAATTTTACTGCATCTGGCAGCCTTTGTCAGAAAGTATGGCTTAGGGCAAGATGGAGTCTGTGTTTCTGTTTTCCTTTTCTTTTTGTGTTTTTGTGTGATTTCTGAGAGGAGAGAAGGTCCCAGATATCTTTACCAAGTCATCTTAGACCTAAAAGTCTTTGGGAACTACCTCACTAGATCAGGTAGAAGATAATCCAGACCTGAATGAGGGCAGAGATTATATTGATAAAGTAACAGCATGGATTGATTTGTTATTTGGGGATTAAATTAGGCAGGGCACATAGTAGGGCCTCCATGGATGTTTGATGGCTGTTGAATGAACGTAAGTGAATCTGTTCAGTTTTAGGGTTTTATTGCATTTTTGATATGGATTGTGCCAGTATATCTGTAAAGTTCACTTCTATGGCTACCATGCATGACTTGAGTCAGTTCTGGGCTTCTAGAGGAGAGGTTACAAACTGGTGGCCAGTAGGACAAACTAGCCTACCACTGTTTTATTTGGCTTTCATGGTGTTTGGTTCTTTTTTTCCTTTAATTTCCTGCCAGCATTTCAAAATAGATTTCACATAAAAACCAGGGTTTCTGGCTTCTCTTGAAAAAGCAGATGATCTGGCAAAACTGGACTTATATTTCCTCATGGCAGCAACTCAGCTGACACTGACTGCATTAGACCAAGTCCACTGCTGCCTGTGTCACTCACTGTTCCTGTGAGCATTTGAGCTTGTGACTCTAAGGGCAGTGCTTTCAGGAAGCTGTTTTCTAAATCTTAACGTTACTTTTAGTGATCTTTCTACTTATATTGCTATTTAACACACCATGTGGTTATGTCACTTACTTAATTAGAGTATAAGGTCTGTAATACCAGTAAGTATGTGTTTTCTGTTTCTGGATCTTATCTATGGTGCTGGTATAGGGCCTTACACACTGTAGCAAGGTGAGTACATATATATCTCTACACTGATTTTTACAGAGTAATTGAGGAAGCCTATAGTGCCAAAACAGTCAAGACCCTTTTATGCTCTTCCAAAGCATCTTGACACATTGGTTTGGAAAAGATAGGGAAAAGATTATTATCATCTTGGAGAAATAATTTGTGTTTATTCATGGTAATTCCTGCCTCTTATCTTTACTAATGTTATCAGTTAATTTCAGTATTGAAATTACTTGATAAGTTACTTGCATTGTGAAGCTGATAAGCAACATTTTGGATTTAACTATTTTCTTAGCCATATTAATTACCTGGATTCTTTGAAGTTAGGATTTTTGGATTTTCTTTTTGTTTTTTTAAAGACAGGTTCTCACTCTTTTGCCCAGGCTGGAGCACAGTGGCACAATCATAGCTTACTGCAGCCTCAAACTCCTGGCCTTATGCAATCCTCCTGCGTCAGCCTTCTGACTACCTTGGACTATAGGCATGTGCCATGGCTGTAAAAACAACAACAACAACAAAAAGTCAAAAGCAAAACAAACAAAAAAATCTCTAAAAAAATACTTTTTTTTTTTTTTTTTTTGAGATGGGGGTCTTACTGTATTGCCCAGGCTGGTCTCAAACTCCTGGCCTCAAGCAGTCCTTCCACTTTAGCCTCCCAAGTAGCTGGGATTACAGGTGTAAGCCACTGGGCCTGGTTCTTTGAAGTTAGGTTTTATAAGTATTTTCTCGTAGGTAAAATGATTTCAGAAAATAAGTGGAAAGAGCTGAGGTTTTACTGCAATCTTCATTGTCAGGAAGAATATAGAAAAATGAGTTTTTAGAAAAGTGTTACTTGATGCTCTAAGTGCAGGGATATAGTGAAAACTGTTGATGGTAATATTAGGAATATAGGAAAAGGCTGTGTTGTGTGCATGTGATTGGGTTGTAGAGCTCAATTTAAGTCATTGAATCAATGACTGTAAAGTTTTTTTAAAAATTATTTTATGAACACAAATCTGTCTTTTTAGCCTCACACTAGCCAGTTAGGTAATGATTTTGAATTATCTAGTTTGAACATTGTAAACGTTGGTTTCATGCCAAGAATATTTAACCCTTATTGTGTTTTCGTTTGTACATTAGGTGCGAAATTCATCCACCCTTCTCTTTAGTGCCTTGATCACAAGAATTTTTGGAGTTAAAAGGGCAAAGGATGAACATTCCAAAACAAATAGGTAAGCTCCATTTAAGGCTAACTTTACTTTTTTTAAAAAATACAATATTGTCCTGGCCAAAAACAAATTTTGAAATTGTGCCTACTGTTATAGATTCATCTAGAGCATAAAACTATAAAAATACTATAATGAATTAACCTATGCTGCCAAGTTATAAACCCTTGGGCAAAAATATCAACTGTTTAATAAGTGGACCTTTCAAAGCAACAAAAATTTAGCAAGGTAGCAAGGGGTGAAATGTAGAGCTTGTTTCTCCATGCAAAAGCTAGTTTTTTTTTTTTTTTTTTATTGCATCTTCTTTAAGTAGTCCTGAAATGTCTTAACTTTACTTGTATATATTATCCTAGCTTGTATAATATCTTTAATTTTATAGGTGGAAGTTTAAATGTTTATCATCCTCTCATTAGAACATCTCTCACATTACCTTTGCATTAAACTCTCGTACTAAGAGGAGCACCTATATGTGTTAACCACAAGAAATAAACAGTGCTTTTTACTTTTGGTCTTTAGTTTTATGTTTAACCTCTAATTTGTTTTTGTCTTAAAAAAACAGCTTTTTTGTTATGCCTGAAAAGAAACCTGTGGAACCATTTTGATTTTGGGTAGTTTTTAGATAAAAATGCACAAGATCTGTTTGTTTTTAAAGAAGAAAAGCTTTGAATAGTTGTTATTTAGCACTTAAGAGGATTTAATGGTAATCTAATTGACTTGCAATTGTTAACACTAGATGTCACTGTTGCTGCACATTTAATTACTTCCTTAACTTTATTTAGGATCCAGTTTGGCCCAGTGGTCTTTCTCTTGAGGATCTAGAGTTATATTCAAAGCCCTATTCCCTTCTTACCTAAAAAAGTCATTATGCTTCATATTTAAGTTTTAAGCTAATGTTTATTGAAATGCATTTTTGTGTGATGGAACTAAATCTTAGGAATTAAAAAAATATGAAATCATTTTGTGATGTACTAGTGATAATTCTAATGAAACCTACTATGGTATTTCCGAATTATCATTTAAATTGCTTCTTGTCACCCTGTAACATTCACCAGATATTTAAAAGGAAGGTAACTGGCTGTAAGTATAAATCCCTTGAGCATGTTCAGGCAATACCAGAGAGCTTTTTAATGTTTTTTTTAACTGAGTATTTTTTAAATAAATAAAACATTACTCTTGTGGAGGGATGATTATAATTTTTATTTTTTAGCCTGTTCTTAAAGAAATTCTTCCTGTCACTAACTTGAAATCACTAATATTTGTTTCCCCTTAGCTTTGTCTATTTTGTTAATAATTCTCCAGTGTGCTACAGTTTAAAACAGTTGGGTCATGTTATAAGGCCTTGATAAATACTGGTATAAATGAAATATGATATTAAGTCATCAAACAAGTAAAATTAATGTTTAAAACTGAACTTGAAGAAAAATTTTTTTTGTTTTTTATGAAGTGATTCTTGAATGTATATATAAATATATATACATTTTACTATGTATAGGAGAAAATGATCAGAAAATGAGAAAACCTCATTTAGGTTGTATCTGAGGGAGGAAGAATAGGGCAGTGATACCATACAATTTTAATTTTTTGCCAAAGTTACAATGATGGAAACCTCCATTATAAATTTATTCCTCTTGGATAGGAAAGATTACAAAATATATAAGATTTCTAGAAAAAAGGAAATAGGAATGAGAAGTTTTTAACTGTGAAGAATGTGAGAGCTTTTAATTTTAGTAATCTGAAGATCGGTATGGACCATTATGTGTACAAGGCTTCTGTTCCCTGTTTAACCCATGAAGATATATTTCTTGGCAGCTCCCATTAGGTTTGCTTTGCAAAACCTTTAGTGTCTTAAATTTGCAGTTGCTTGTGATGGTTCTTTTAGTTTTAGTTTGTTTAATTATGTCACTTTTTGTTTAAATGTTTATATGCCCGTTCCTTCCAATATTAACTTTCTGAAGGAAGGACCTTTTTCATCTGTTCTGGGTACGTAATGGGCACTTTAAGAAGGCTAGTAATAATGATATCTTGGTTGGTTACTTATCCACCGGATAACTAACCTCAGCCGGTGACACACCTCACAAGTCAGTTGTTTCCTTTCACAACCACAGATTGTCCTTCTCGCAATTTGGAAATGTGTGTTCTTGGTCAGAGGGAACTGGACATAAAAAGAACATCTGCTTTTTCCATCTAATGGGAAATAAAGGTCTAACTTGGAGTAAACAAACCTGGTTTCTAGGCATTTTGCTGCCACTGGAGATGACCTTAATAGGCCCCCTTATCCACTTTGCACTTCAGTTTCTCCATCTATATACCAGGAATAATAAGATCTGTGCTGTCTACTCCTAGGGCTATTGTGAGGATAAAACAAACTATTAGAAGTTCATTTTCTTTAAAATATTGGAAGTCCTAGGCGATTAGAGATATAGTTTGGTTTTTCTTTCTGTTACCACTTCTGTGATTGTACTCATGTGATTGTCTTGCTCTTAAGACCGTGCTTTTTGAGGACAAGGTCAGTATCTTAACCATTCTTGGGTACCTAGAGTCTAGCATAGTATCTGGCATATAGAAGGCATATAGGAATAATTGCCTAATGAATAAGTAAATTTTGTTACTAGAGGAGAAATAAGAAATCTGGTTTCTACTCCTGCGTTTGTTAAAATATAACCACTATAATCAACTGAGACAAAATAGCCAACCTCTCTGGGCTTTGGTTTTCTTCTCTGTAAAATAAGGTTTGGAATATTCCTGAGGTCTTTTCTTTTTTTTAAATACTAAAGTAAGGCTTTACATAATGTTACTGGAATTGTAAGTTTGGTAAAATGATGTATTCCCAGTGCCGTAGAACAGTCCCTGTCGCATAGTAGAGACAAGAAGTTCCTGTTTCATATATAAAGAAGGGAGTAGAGGATCCTTTGTAAGTGTGTAGAGTGTACCTGTAATGACTGAATTTTTGCACCCATTAGTCTTATTTTAGATATGTTTTTTGGGTTTTAAAGAATGAGAAAACACAAGTTTCACTTGTGCTTTTAAAATAATATTATTACATTTTAATTTTTAAAGCTCTTTTCCTTTCTGTTTATTGCTGCCTGACTGACTTGGCCTGACAGAATGAAGAACTGATTTTATGTAAAATCAGAACCAGCAAAGCTCTGCAACCTGTGCAATATGCATGTTTTCTAAAATAGCCTCCATCTCCATGTGAGTGAGCTCACCTTCATAGCTCCTCATTTCTTATAGGACAGGAGTTAAACTAATATGGCGCTTAGCTCTAGGTCTTTCCTTTTAGCCCCTGTGTGTATTAACTTTCAGCTGTGAGTCCCAGCTAAATGATACATGTCAATATGTAGCAATCAGAAGAGGTTTATTTTTGACTTCTTGGAGTGTGCTTTGCCAAAGCTTCATACAGGTGCTTAATGTATAGCATTGTCTAGCTTTTGCACACTCTCCACCTTAAATCAGTGAGCCAATGAGAATTTGAAAGCACTTATCATGAACTCAGTATTAACATAATAGGGGAGTACATGAAGAATATAAAACTTGGATCTTACTCAAGGAGTTTACAGTTCAGTTAGGAAGACAAAAATTGTTACATGTGAGTCAGATACAAATAGGAGACACCATATAAAAATCACCTGTACAATGTGATGTGAGTGATGAACACATTAGAAATTTATAAATGGTAGAATTGAGTGGAGTATATGTTGGGGGGAAGTAGTATTTTTTACAAGGCATTGGGAAATGAGTAGATTTGGGGTACATGGAAACAGGTAGATTGAAAGAGGAACAAAATAATAGTTTTGTTTACTGTGTTAAGTACAATCTCTATTCTGTCTTATTAAAGAGAGCTCATATTCAAATTAATAGCTTAGGATAATTTAGTACAATTTAAGAAGAAAATGTGTTTCTAAAATCATGGGATGATCCAAGTAAAATTGTTTCTAGTGACTATGTTGGGAGATGTTAAATTGTATTTATTTTATTTTCCAGGGTATAAGTGATAGAGAATTATTTTAGTTATTTTTCTTAGCATTTTAGTGGTGTAGGTCTGGAAGGATCCTTCAAGGGGCATCTAATCCAGTCCAGCATCGTGCTTATAGAGAGATTTTGAAGCAATTTCCAGACAGACTGGCTTCTCTCCTGTTCTTCATGTTTTCTAGGAAAAGAGATTCCACAAGTTTCTGTGGTTACCCACTCTATTGTTTGGGAAAGAATTGAATTCTCAAAACTAAAATTGAAAGCTGCAGGGCAATTGGGTTTTCATATTTTAGAGAATGTAATTATTAGAATTCAGAATAGCTTATTTGCTTCGAACTACATAGTAACTTGTAGCAAGCCCTATTTGGCCAAATTGAAAAACAGAATTTTCTTTTGACTGTGGCTGGGGTAATTTTTTTTTCTTTTTTTTTCCCCCCCCCCCCAAGACAGAGTCTCGCACTGTTGCCTGGGCTGGAGTTGAATGGCAGGATCTCAACTCACTGCAACCTCTGCCTCCCGGGTTCACGCAATTCTCCTGCCTCAGCCTCCCGAGTAGCTGGGATTACAGGTGCACACTACCACACCTGGCTAACTTTTTGAAATTTTTTTTTTTAGTAGAAATGGGGTTTCACTACATTGGCCAGATTAGTCTTGAACTCCTGACCTTGTGATCGCCTGCCTCAGCCTCCCAAAGTGCTGGGATTATAGGCGTGAGCGGCCAGGGTAATATTAACATCCTCAAACCCAAACAGTTCTAATTTTCTCCACTGAACAAGCATTTATTATGTTTTTACTCTGGGCCAGGCCCTTTGCTAGTTTCTGGGATCCAAAGATAAATCAGAAATCCTCTCTGCCCTAGGGGACTCCAAGTCTGATGAAGAATATGGCAGTTATCTGTGGTGGTGGAGTCTCTGTTCAGTTGTGTAGAAGGACAGGAGAAGTTGTGAAGGAAGGTAACATTTCTTTAGTGCGTGGGCCATGCCAGACCCTTTATACATGTCTAACTTAGCCGAGATCGCAGCTCTGCGAGGTAGGCAGTATCATCCTCATTTCACAGAACAGGGACCTAAGGCTCATGAGGTTTAGCTACTTGCCTGTGGCCATACAGCCAGAAAGTGGCAGAACTGGAACACAAAGTGAGTTCCATCTGCAGAGCACATGCTGTTACACACCAAACAACGGATTCCCTCATGGGCAGGGTGTCACCTTTTTGGAGTTGGCTTTAGATTTTATTTTGTCAGACTCTTTGGGAAATTAGCCACTTCACCCAAAGTCTGAATGTTGACCAATAATCTCAAATCTCCCACATAGTAGGTTGATTTTAGCAGGAAAGGTAGGAGTAAACCAAAGGAGAATTTTGTTTTGGGTTGACTTTAAGATTCTTTATCTGGATGGTAAAAGACAATAAGGATGTGTACTTTTTGGTGCATGAATGTTATTTACCTCAATGAGCCCCTCGCTGTTCTCATGTAGACAGAGGTGAGGGAGGAGCAAGGCTCAAGGTTTCTAATGTCAACCAGGAATGTCGTAAAACTATGAAGGTAGAAATCTTAGTTTTCTGGTTAGAAAGTAGAGAATGAATGAAATTACCCCAATAAGGATATCAGTGTTGCTAGCAAGAAGTTAACTTTTTTTTTAAACATTTATCTCTATGAAACTCTTATGTTTGATAATAGTTTGGTGCTACTGATAGAGGATTTTGAGGCTTATGATAATTCTTATGATTTCTCTAGACTTAACTTTCTCTAGAGTGTGTGCTTATGTCTTTCATTGATATCTTTAATTAAAATGATACTAATAACCATTATTATTATTTGTTTTTATCTTTGAGAGGACCTAGGAAGTCATCCAGTCTCATTCTCATTTTGCAGATCTGAAAATTGAGGTGCAGAAAAGTTAAGCAATTTGTGCAAGGTCACAGAGCTAGTGCTGGTGATAGAATTTAATGGTTATTTTTAGTTCACAATAAGCTCAACTAAAACATTTTAAAAAATCAGTCGATTATTTAGAAATGAAGTTTCTGTTAGCAACAATAATACTAGTTTGGATTCAGATGATTCTGATTTAAAATATGAAGTTAATTTTCTCAAAGAGGTGCTTTAATTATCATAAGATTATAAATATTAATGATTTGAAAGTAAGTTAATAGCTCTAGTGTTTTGGTATTGTCTGGAGTGTCATTCATGCATTTTCCAGAGTTGTTTGTAGAATTAACATTCAATCATTTATCTACTCTTTAGGCAGAGTAGATAAATGAGTATTTTTGGAGACTGAGAGGTAAAGTACAAGTTTTGTGTAACCCTGGTTGAGATGTTCCTAAAGTCAGAATTAAGTCTATACTGACACTTTGGCCTGTTAGAGAGTTTCATGTTTCAAGTTTTTGTTTGTTCTTAGGTTCGTAGATTACAGGTAGGAGAACCACAAATAAAGTTTTTAACTGAAAAGAAGTTCTTCAAAAGAAATGTTTTCATGAACTTGAAGTGGGAATTAGTCATTGTGTTCTTAAATATTGACTCTTACGTGGACCAAGTAATCTTTATTTCTAAGTACTGCTTCAGGCCATTGTCTTCTTTAATAACTAAGGCATTGTTGCTTTAGTTTGAGCATGTTCTATGGAATTTTGGCAATGCATGTATCCTCTTTCTGCATCTTAGTAAAAGCATGAGTAAATATTTTTTCTTAGCTTTGGTATTTTTGTAGCTTACATTTTATATGGGCCAGACTAATATAATGTAATACCAGGATTACATAATTTAAGACGTCAGGATTGCTTCCAGGAGTATGAGATAAAGTCTTCATTTATCAGGGGGTTTACAAGCAGTATTTCTTGCCCCTTCAATACCTGTAGAGAAATACCACTGAGCTATTTTCCAAATGAGAAAATGGAGTCTAAGAGGTTAAAGCCAGAGGGAACAGTTTCTTTAGAACTTGGATAATATTTCTTTATTCAGAACTTGGTCCTTGTAACTACTGATTTGAGTAATGTACAGTTTGGAAATCTCAGGAATTTCCAGCTATTGTTGTTATACATTGAACTTTTAAATAAAATATACTCTTAATTTTTTCATTGAATACTCCTTATGGACCTTGGCATCCTGGTATGTACAAAAGTAGTTTATAACACGTCTGAGATTTCAAGGAGTTTACCATTTATTGAGAGTTAAGACCAACATGGAAACTAGTTTAGGAAATGTGAGTATCAAACTCTCTGGCACTGACTGTCAGGGGATAAGAGGTCAGAGGAGGATGAGGCCATTCTCCATGTAGCAGTCTGGGTTGAATCCAGACTTAAAAGGATGGTCAGGATTTCAATAGGTAGAGAAGAGGGTGTTGCATATGGGATCATGTAACATAAACAGAGATGTAGAAGTTGGAACACACATTGTACATGTCTAAGAAAATTAAAAGATGAATCAGATGAGGAAAGAGAGGACATGATGGAAGTGTTCATTCAGTCATTCATTCCTGGAGCAAGGATTCATGGTCACTTAGTCTGCATAGGCACTGTAGTAGGTTCTGAGACTATCAGTGAGTGTGGAAAACAGACATGTCAGGAGACTAGTTTGTATTTTACAGAACATTAGGATTCATTTAGAAGTCTTTGTATCAGAGTATTCTGTGATAAAACCATTGCTTTAGGAATTATTTGAGAAGTGATTGCATTCTGTACCACTGGCTGGTGGGCATGGAGAATGTGATGCAAGGCCTTGAAAGGGAGTTACTCATGAATAAGTAGCTCTCTCTGTAGATTTTAAAGCCTGGTTACAATTTGCTGTGATTATTTCTGTGTTTAGTGTTTGTGTGCCACTTCTAAATTGAGTAGCAGCTATGTTAATGGGGAATATATGTCCTATGTTTTAACGAATACTAGTTTTCTCAAGAAATTAAGAGATGTTTAGTGAAAAATAGATTTTTCTGTTATTCACTGACTAGAAATGCTGAATTAAATAATGACAGGTTTCTCAGACCTGTGCTATGTGTTTTGAGAATCATCAAGAGTGGGATATAGCATGCAGTATGAGCATTTCCCTAAATTATTTGACCATGGAGATTCTCTCTCTTCCCTTCTCTCTCTCTCTCTCTCTCTCTCAAAGAACATATATTGCCATTTTTTTTCCATCCAACAGTTTGGGGAATACTGCTGTCGGGATACTGATTAAGGCAGGTGAAAGGCATATTTCTGATTATTAGGAGCAGTAGATATATCTACTGTGAGAAAGACATATATATTTGAGATATATCTTGGCAGCAACAGAAAGGATTAGTTTTAGTTACAGCTAAATACACTGTAAATTATCCCACATTGTCAGATAAAAATGTAAAATAGCGTCCTACATATAGTAGGTAGTCAATACATTTGAATCTAGGAAAATTTCATAATTGTAGACCTTTAAAAATTCTATAATAACCAAAATGCCTCTTTGAGAGAATGAACTTTATATTCTAGGTTAGAATCTTCTAATATTTTGTCAGAAGAACATAATTTCCATTTTCCCAATGATTTGACCATTAGTATGGGGAAGATAGTGCCTATAATACAGTTGGTGAACTGATCAGCAAGATTAGTACCTAACTTGCATGACTGTGATATATGTATCTGTTTGTGGGGTGGGTGAAGAGTGCCGACAGGGAGAACGACATAACATAGTAACCAGCTTTGAAATACAGTCTTGCTAGTAAATTAAGTAGCATACTCTGTTGTTGTCATTCCTAATCCCCACAGTAATAGCACCGTCTGTTAACATTTACCCAGAGGCTTGAAATAATTCAGACTTATGCAGCTAGAATGCTTTTGGCTGCAAATAACAGTAAACCCAAATCAAAATTTAAATACAGACAACTTACTATCCCATATATAACCAGGAAATTTTAAAGAGGATTGATTCTTTTGAGGTTGAAAACATCATCAGAGACTCCGATTTCCCTTCATGTTTCTGCTGTGCCATCATTGATGTGATGCCATGAGCCCCAGGCAAGCTTCCTTCATGGTTGCAAGATGGCTTCAGTTCCAGCCATCATATCCAGACACTGCAGTGTCTAGGCACAATACCCAGTGGCCTTGTGCATTTCTGTTTCTTTTTAAGAGCAACAGCATTTCCTCTTGTTTATGTTCCCATGTTCCCACCTCCACACTCTACACACTTTTCTTCATATCTTGTTGGCCAGAGTTAACATCTTAGCATGCCCCAGCTTATCCCTGGTGAGGGAAATAGATCCACTATAATTAGACTAATAGGATTCATCAGTTGGGTCTGGGGTTGATGCTGGTCCTCCCCGAAGCACGTGACTACTCAGAAGGGTGAATACCCAACCAAAATCAGTTCTGTTAAGAGGAAGGATGAGATAGAGGAATAAATATTGATTAGGCAACTAATCATGTGTGCTACTACATTCTTCTAGGCTATCTGAAAAGCTCTGAAAATGTTTGTGTTAAGAACAGTGACTTAAGACTATGTATGTAGTATTTTAGCTTAATAGGAAAATATGTTTTTCTTTTATGTATTTTCTTTATGTAATTATTAAAAGATGTGAAGTAGTACAAGTGTCTAGATATATGATTCCATAAAATTCATTCCTGTAAGCAGCTTGCATTATAAAAATCTCACCCAGGAACAAAGTCTGTGTCTTTACACATGACTTTACAAAGTTTTGTAGAACGTTAAAATAGAGATTCTGAGTAGAATGTAATCAGTTCCTAACCAAGAAAATGCTATTCTGCAATATGAAATGTCTCCCTGGTTCAGAGCTAATCTCTAACAAGCTAACAGAATGTTAACATTGTTTTTTAATATAAACTCTAATTCACTTTCGAATTTCACCTCTATATTATCACATTGATTTTCTTCTTGTAAGGCCAAATAATGTGAAGTCAAATAGTCTTTCTAGGTTTTTGTTTTTTGTTTTTTGTTTTTTGTTTTTTTTTGAGACAGGGCCTAGCTCTGTCGCCCAGGCTGGAGTGCAGTGGCACAACCTTGGCTCACTGCAACCTCTGCCTGCTGGGCTCAAGCCATCCTCCCGCCGCCTCAACCTCCCAAGTAGCTGGGGCTACACGTGCGTGACACCATGCCTGGCTAATTTTTGTATTTTTTGTAGAGACCGGGTTTCGCCATTTGCCCAGGCTGGTCTCAAATTCCTGAGCTCAAGTGATCCACCCACCTCAGCCTCCCAAAGTGATAGGATTACAGGTGTGAGCCACCATGCCCAGCCGTCTTTCTAAATTTGTTGGAATTATTAATTATTTTTATTTATGAACCAAGTGTTTTGATGTAACTTCTTGGTCTGTGAACTCAACTTAGGTCAGTTGTCCTGAACAATCTCTCTTTCTCTGTCTGCTAGGTTTCTTTCTTTTCTGACCTCTAAACTCTAAATGTTTTTTTCAGCATATACTGCCTCTATAGAAGTGGTCCATGAGGCGGTCTGGGTCAGGGCAGACCGCTCAGGCTTAGTAGAAGACGGGGTCAGACTAACTTCTCTTGAGAAAGAAACAGGTTACTAAATCTTGGAGGGCTAGAATTTTCCACTCTATAAACACAATTCTAGAAGCATCTGATACTCTTCAGACATCTTCATCTTTCTTTTATTTATCTCTATGATCACTCAAATTCTGAATACCTGAAGTTGATTTAGATACATATAAATGGTCAATTGCATACTTCCCTCCTTCAATTCACTTGATTTCTTCTTTTGCCCCCTATAAGCAAAGCCTTCTTATGCCGCTGGTTCCATTTTCTATGATTAGTGTCCTGTTTAGGTGATTCAACATTTTTTTTCTTCATCATTCATTCAGCACAGACGTTTGCAAGGTTCAAGGATCTGAGTACTAAGGGGAGTACAGACATTTATAAAATATGGTCGAAATCTTTGGGGAAGAGTGGAGGAGGAGAGATAACACTTGAACTCGGCTGTAAACGTAACTCTAAAACAAAGTGGAAAGCTGTCAGTACTCTGTGAACTCCTTTCCTCTCTCTCAGGGGAAGAGCCTGCATGTTCCACTCCTCCCATTTCCTCACTTCAGCTTCACTGTGTAGTTGTACCTAGAACAGAGCTCTTTCTCACACTCTTAAAACACACATCCTCTTTAAACCCCTTCCTCATTCCCATCTCTTTAATGCTTCTTCCATTAAGGTGAGAAAATGTCATCTATTTCTGTATCTTTCTTCCTTCTTTTGCTCTACCCATATGACACTTAAGTGATTCAGGTCATAGTTTACAAACACAGAGCAGTATTGATGATATGCCTCTCCTACCTGTACAGTCATGCCCCACATAACATTTCAGTCAATGACAGACCACATACATGACGATGGTTCCATAAGATTATAGTGGAGCTGAAAAATTCCTATCCCCTATGATGTCTCAGCACAATGTGTTAGTCGCATGTTTGTGGTGATGCTGGTGTAAAACCTACCTCTGCTGTGCTGTCAGTTGTATAAAAGTCAAGCATGGGCCGGGCGTGGTGGCTCACACCTGTAATCCCTGTAATCTGGGAGGCCGAGGCAGATGGATCACCTGAGGTCAGGAGTCTGAGACCAGCCTGGCCAACATGGTGAAACCTCGTCTCTACTAAAAATACAAAAATTAGCTGGGTGTGGTGGCGGGCGCCTGTAATCCCAGCTACTCGGGAGGCTGAGGCAGGAGAATCGCTTGAGCCCAGGAGGCAGAGGTTGTGGTGAGCCAAGATGGCGCCACTGCACTCCAGCCTGGGTGAGAGTGAGACTCCGTCTCAAAAAAAAAAGCCTAACATGTACGATTATGTACCATAATGTGATACTTGATAAAAAACGATGATGTTACTGGTTTATGTATTTACTATAATATATCTTTTATTGTTATTTTAGAGTGTACTCCTACTTATTAAAAAAAAAGTTAACTGTAAAACTGGCTCGGGCGGGTCCTTCGGGGGTATCCAGAAGAGGGTATCGTTCTCATAGGAGACAACAGCTCCATGCTTGTTATTGCTCCTGATGACCTTTCAGTGCGACAGAATGTAGAGGTGGGATATTGATGATCTTGACCTTGTGTAGGCCTAGGCTAATGTTCATGTTTTCTTTTTAACAAACAAGTTTAAAAAGTAAGATAATAAATTTTAAAAATAGGAAAAGCTTATAGAATAAGTGTATAAAGAAAGGAAATGTTTTTGTACAGCTGAATAATGTGTTTTAACCTTTGTTACAAAAGATCAAAAAGTTAAAAATTTTAAGTTTATAAAGTAAAAGTTACAGTAAGCTAAGATTAATTTACTATAGAAGGAAAAAAATTTTTAAATCAATTTAGTGTAGCCTTAGGATACAGTGTTTATAAAGTCTCCAGTAGTGTACAGCAGTGTTCTAGGCCTTCATGTTCACCCACCACTCACTCTGACTCACCCCAGAACAACTTCCAGTCCTGCAGGCTCCATTTGTGGTAACTGCCCTAGACAGGTGTGCCATTTTTTTTTATCTCTTATAGCATATTTTATTCTTTTTCTATGCTTAGTATGTTTAGATACACATATACTTACTGTGTTAGTATTGCCTACAGTATTTAGTACAATAACATGTTGTACAGGTTTGTAGCATAGGAGTAATAGGCTATACCATATAGCCTAGCTATGTAATGGGTTATACCATGTAGGGTTTTATAAGTATACTCTATGATGTTTACACTATAATGCAATTGTCTAATGACACACTTCTGAGAACATATCCCTGTTGTTAAGTGACAGGTGGCTGTATTTGGAAATGAAGTTATATGTACTAAAAACACATTGTCACTGGCCTTTAAGAGTGACAAGTGCCCGGTTTTCCCCAGAAACCTAGCACCAGGTCATCATCTCCATCTCTTTCATGCTTTAATTAAGCCAACTTTCCGTTTAGCGTCAAACACTTCAAGGAAATAAAAGAGGTTCTTTCAATGATTCTCTTGTTTTGATTAGTTATCAATATTATAGTAGCATAGGTTTCAATTTTTAATTGTTGCAAAAGTGTAGTGTTTCAATGGTGAAGTAATTTCTGTGGGCTGTCTGCAGTGCCACCATTTATAGCATTTATGTCTTTGGAAAAATGTATTTCAATTGCCATATGACTATAAGTTGTGGCCTTTCCATACCTGGAGATATCATACTTAAATACTTGCCTGTTTTTATCCTTTCTGTTTTCAGCCTTGGCTACCTTCAAAATTGTGTTGTCATGCACTGCCAAACTGGTTGGCTGTCCCATGAAGATCAAATTCCATGACATCCATGGCATTTTTTATGGAGGTTTCTTTCTCTGGAAACTTTTCTTCCCCCAATCCCTGTTAAATCGAAGTTTAATGGTTTTTCAGGGCCTTGTGTATAATATCACTCTTTGTAGAATTTCTTTAATCAAAATAGCAAAAGGAAACATGTTTCTTGGTTCATTTATCTTAGTCTTGAGTGGGTTTGTGTGCATGATCTAATATCTTCATTATGTATTAAGGATCAACTGTATGCCAGACTTAGTGCAGGCCTTAGGAAGGCATGAGAGCAACTTATTCTTAGGGAGCATACAGTGTGCTGGAAATGAAACAAAACAAAAACCAACAGGCACAAAATCATTACAGAACAGGTAAGTCTTATTGTGAAGTGACAATAGTGATAAAAACGAAGAAGAGGGAACAATCATTAATTAGGAACCAAATGTTATAGTATTATTCTAGTATAACTCAAGAAGTAAGTGTTTGATTACTGTTACATGTTCTGTCTATGATGTATATGTTTTAGCCTATATATTAGGAAATGCTTGGAGTTGTGTTTGCTGTTTACAAGAGGTTTCCCTACTTCTCAGAGAAACTTACCAATTTTAGATATGTACTCTTTATATTACTTTATTTTGCTTTTTGGGACAGAGTCTTGTTTTGTCACCTAGGCTGGAGTGCAGTAGCACAGTCATAGGTCACTGCAGTCTTGACTTCCCAGGCTCAAGTGATCCTCCCACCTCAGCCCCGCCGCTGAGTAACTGGGACTACAGATGTGCACCACCCTGCCTAGCGAATTTTTAAAATTTTTTGTAGAGAGAGAGTCTCACTACATTGCCCAGGCTGGTCTCAAAGTCCTGGGCTCAAGTGATCCTCCTGCCTCGGTCTCCCAAAGTGCTGGGATTATAGATGTGAGCCACCATGGCCAGCCAGGTGTGTATTCTTTATAATCAGAGATACTCTATGATATAATTGTCAGTATTTTTATTTTGGGGGGTGACAGTAAATGAGTATTTAGCAATATTCTCTGTTCCCCTGAAATTTGTAATTTTTGATATATTTACTTAGGAGAACCACGGACCTTTAGAGACCTGAGTCCAAGTGTGAATTGAAGAAAAACACTTGTATGTTTTCAGTAGGCCTATAGACTCCAACTCTTTTCCTACATTTATTTTTTCTTACTACGGTCAGTCTTTTGTCCCTCAGGTCCTCCCCATTATCACTACCCATCCCATAGATGAGCTCTGTTTCCTTATATTCAAAACAAATATTCTTCAACTGAGATTATCTCTTCCTTGCTACCAGTTCACTGCTGATTTTACAGGTTAGCTAAGTCTAGTGAAACTGCGGAGTCTTCCAAAGCCAGGTGGATGAATGGATTATGCTGTGGTCTAGGCTAGGTCTTGTTGCCTCTATCTATTTCACTTTTGTTCCCTCTTTTTATGTTGAAAGTAGTATATGCTTATTTAAAATAATGGAGAATATGAAAAAGTTAGAGTCTTATTCTTGTCACTCAAATACAATTTTTGTTAGCATTTTGATGCATTTTCCTGTCATTTTCTCATTCGTGAGTGTTCAGTTTTTATAAGGTATATTACTAATTATTATATACACACAGTTTTGTATCCTCCCTTTTTCGCTTATAGGAGGCATTTTTCATGTAGTTATATAATCATTCATCTTCTAAGAGGTGCTTAAGTAACATTCCTTATAATGGACAAATCGTAGTTTACTTGATAATTCTACTACTATTAAACATTTCGTTTCCCCCCTAGTTTTTAATATTATTAGTAATGGTATGGTGAGCATCTTTACGTATAAAATGTTTTAATGTGTAGGGTTATTTCCTACAGATAGATTCTCCTAGGTGTAATTTATGTGTCAAAGGTTATAACTGGCCTCAGACTCTAATTACATATTGTCAGATTTCTTTTCTTTTTCTTTTTTCTTTTTTTTTTTTTTTGAGACAAGGTCTCACTGTGTCACCCAGAGTGAAGTGCAGTGGGGCGATCTCAGCCCACTGCTGCCTCGACCTCCTGGGTTCAAGCAGTTCTCTTGCCTCAGCCCCCAAGTAGTTGGGGCTACAGGTGTGCCACCCCACCTGGCTAATTTTTGTGTTATTTTTAGAGATGGGGTTTCGTCATGTTGCCCACGCTGGCCTCAAACTCCTGAGCTCAAGTGATCTGCCTGCCTCAGCCTTCCATAGTGCTAAGATTGCAGGCGTGAGCCACACCCAGCCCTTGTCGGATTTCTTGAAAAACATTTTTTCCCATGTCACCTTCCTACTCAGGAATTTTTATTAGCTTTCTGTTGCCTACAGTCTAAATTCATACCCATCTAATTGGTCCTTTTCGTTTTTAAAACACTTTCTAAGAAACTTTTTTTGTTTTAACCACCTACTTATCATTGAGCATTACATTCCATCTAATTTTCCACATTATAAAAAGTGATGCAGGGAATATTCTCTTATGCAGAGAGAGGCATGTTTTTTTGGATTTTTTGAGGGGATAAATTATCAGCAGCGAAAATACTGGGTTAAAGAATATAAACATTCAATGAAACTAATAACCAAGCTTTTTAAAAAATAAGATTATATCAGTTTACAAATTTACCAGTTATGTATAGTCTTCCTAGTAGTGAGAATAATTATTTTTTTTAATGTTCATTTAAGGGAATGTGAGGGGGAAATTTCCGTGTTTTTTTCAGTTTGCATTGTTTTTATTACTAGTGAGATTTCAGGTTTGTCCACATTATTTGTTGGTTAATTGTATTTTCTTCGGCTTAGCTTTCAAGGCCCTCTGTAAGTTGGACCTGCCCTTTTCACCTTATCTGCTGTTATTCAAACCCACAAATATTTATTAAGCCCCTGCTGGCTAACTTCTCCCACCCCAACAAATAAACACACTCTAATCAAGCCAATCTCCCTATTGTTCCCTTGAACTTGTCAGGCTTTTCCTTTTGATGCTTTTGTTCATGCTTTTTCTACTCCTACAGTGCCTATCCCTCCTCTTTTGCTTACAGTATGCTGATTTCCCCCATCCTTTGGGTTCAACCCAAAGCTTTTTTCCTCTTGGAAATTTTCCCTGACCTGACCGACTTGCTTGAGGACAGGGTCCGGGGCTCATACTCCCTTGTATCCCAGTGCCTTATTTAGGATCTGCCTAATATAGTAGGTAGGCAATGATGTTGCTTTAAAAATGCATCTTGAGATAGGCAGACCTAGACTTAACTTTTGGCTCTGACTTTGAGCAAGTTATTTTAGTCCGCCGGGCCTCAGTTTCTTCATCTCAGGGTCAATCATAAAATGGGGATGGTAATAGTATCTGCTTCTAGAGTTGTGAGGAATAAATGTGGTAATGGTCGTCCCAGCACTTGGTCTTCCTTTCCTTAGGACCCTTCCTGATGTGCCCCAGATTCTGTATGCCATCTCTTTCTTGCGGTGGTATTGTTTCTTGTGAATTGTTATATGCCCTCAGATACCAAATTCTTAAGGTGGTGGGGGATTGTATTTTAAATTTTTTGCCCATCCTAAAGCGCTGTGTAAATGCTGATTGAGTATAATTGAGTAGCTTTGGTAGCAGTGAGTATAATTGAGTAGCTTTGGTAGCAGTGAAAATGAGGGCAATGCAGTGAGGAGGACCTCATTTTCAGTCTTTTACTAAAAGCTTTACTGACCCTTTATTGGAGAACTTTCTCTTAGGGCCTTTAAAAAATATTTAATTTTGTTGCTTATTCAGCCAAATGGAGTTAGTTATTCAGTAGAAAATGGTAAAAAGATCCAAATAACACCACCGGATTTCACTTTTCCATATAGTGTTTCAAAGCGTTGTATTCATTAATATTTGTGCAAAAACCTATGGTTAATACCACAAGAAGTCATAAACTAAACCAGATTTTTCCCCTTTTTAACTTTCACATGACTTGGATTAACAACAGCGTTACTCCCTAATTTACACCAAGCATTCTCAAAAAGCTGAAACAATGATTCATGTTTAGTCACCGTGTGACTGGCTATTTTCATTTATTTAAAATATAAACAACAAAAAATACCCTGGATAAAGATCTCCACATATTTTAACTAGTGACAGATGCTATGATCAGTATTTTTACTTAAGTCAGGCATTTTTTACTTACACCTCAAGCCTTGCAATTAAGCTTTAGGCCTTTCCAAGCATAACAGTTAACCAATAAACCAAAATATCAGCCTGGTCTGGCTTAGCTCAGCGGTCTTTTGATTTCTTCCAGTCTGTTTGATGTGGAGGCTTATTGAGATTTATCTACTGAGCTGTTCATAGTTTGTAGGGCTGAGAGCACTGGCTATATTATATAAGATTCCATTAGTGACAGAAGAGTGTAGACAGTCTCTACAGTGTAGATAGTTTAGTCAGTTGTGGTAGTCATAATTTTGTTGAAATTTTTAAGACTGTTGTCAAGCTTTTTAAAATTAATAGTCAATTATTTTTCTTATTTACCAGTTTATACTGTGAGCCTCAAAACAGATGTAGTTTGATTGGTTCAATTTAGTAGAAATTTTCTCAACTTTCAGGAGAAGTCTCTGCAGATGTGAAAACTTTTCCAATTATTTGGACCAGTTTACCCACAGGGAAATAAAAATAGAAATACATAGTAATCAGTCCTAAATATTTGCTGTGTGGGTAGGTAAACATTATTCCATTGTATCGTTCATGATGGTAGTAGCATCAGTATACGAACCTTAAGTGCTACAAAGGGCTTTTACACACTATGTCCTGTATTCCTGGTAGTGATACTCAGTAAGTAAGTATTATTGTCCCTTTTCTAAATGGCACACTTGGAATTTGGGTTATTTATTTGCTACATCATTTCATATCTAGCGTGAAGCAGAGCTAGTGTTCAAATTCAGTTATAACTTCTAGCTCAGTTATTTTTGCACTACATGAAATGTTTTTTTTCTTGTTAAATAATATACAGTATTTCTTAAAGTAACAAAGTTCTGCCAAGCAGCATCCCCGTGGTGTTTAATCACATCCTCTTTCTTTAGAAGTAGAATAAAATTATTCACATTTATCCTGCTGAAGATAAGAAAATAAGGTCATATTGGAGGAATAATGAAACATATTTATGCTTTCTGCCTCAGTTGCCTCATGTCTTGAATGGGGAAAATATCTCTTAGGGTTTTTGTGCAATTGAGTGAGTTCATACGTGCCTGCAGATTAGGAGAGTACTTGGCACAGAGTAAATGCACAATACAATTAGCCCTTGTAAGCATTCATTTACTCAGTAGGGTATATTGACCTGCTGCTATGTGCCAGGTAATATGCTGGGCATTAGGAGGTAAATAAGTCAAAGTCTTTGCCCACAAAGATCTCAGAATCAAGTAGAGTAGACATACCCCAAACTGTGTGCTAGCAGCATGAATATTCTCATATAGAGGTATGCAAGGAGGTGTGGACACACAGAGTAGGGATGAGTAGGGACTGTTAGGCAAAACTTCCTGTAAGAGTCAGGGCCTGAGCTTGAAAGATGAGTAGAAGTTAACCAAGTGAAGAAAACTGTAGGGGCAAAGGGAGCCAGGAGGACAGATGATGGTAGTGAAAGGTTGGTGTGAACATGTTTTTTCAATTCAGAATTTCTTGAAGACATTAATATGCTGCTATGCATTATGATTCTCCAGTCATAGCATTGACTACTCATTTAAAATATTGAATCATGGAATCCTTTTAATAGAATATCCATTGAAGAGCTGTGTTTTATAGGACACACTTTGGGAAATTCTGGATGGACCAAGTGGTGAGAAGAGAGGAGCATGAGTTCAGGTTGGAAATGAGGCAGACAAGGAGGATGGAGAGACAGATACTGATTAGAGATATTAAGACAGTAGATTTGATAGGACTTGATGAAAAACAAGGGGGCCAGGGAAGAGGAAACATAGTGGCATGGCAGCAGATTTGTGGCTTGGACAGATTCTGGGGCTAATGGTGCCATTTACAGCAGCGAGGATTTAGGAGGAGGAACAGACTGGTGGGGGAAGATACCAAGTTCAGTTTTGCCCCTGTGTTTTGAGATGCCTGGGGGACATCCAATGGCAGATCCAAAATGACATCTATTTGGCAGTTAGATATGTAGGGTCTGGAGCATAGGAGTGAGGTCTAGGCCAGATGAAGGAGTCATCCGTAGGTGGTATTTTATGCCAGGAAAGTGAATGAGATCACCCAGAGGGGCTAGGGTAGACTCGGGGAAGCATCAGTATTTAAGTGATGTATGAAGGATGAGGATCCCTCAGCAGACATTGAGTATTTTAGTAATCTGATATTCTTTGGGACAGGCTTGCTCTTTTCAAGATCTGTGAGTATTTTGTTGTGTTGTGTTTTTCTGGAAAGTGTCCGAATCCACCCATGCAGAAAATCTACTTTGTGGGCTCTTCCTCCCAAGAATCTGGGTAGTTGTAGAAGGAGGCACTTAACCCACGCTCTGAGCTCTCTAAGGAGAGCTGTGTGAGACTCTACCCAGCCCTTCTGAACTCAGTCAGAGAAGGTGGAGCCATCTTGCATTGTTAAGTTTTGGAGTGTTAAGTCCTTAAATGTAACTGGAGAAATAATGAAAGGGAAGTATTCCACTGGATTAAACAAGTTCAATGGATTTTAATTTTCCTGATAAACTGTTATTAAGAAATTGTTTTGGAGATTTACTCTTTGAGTAGGATTAGCTAACCTCCATTTTCATTTGGATAAATAGTTCTTTAATTAGAAACCAAGATTTAGAGAATAGTTCCTATTGCTTTACATAGTGTAGAGAAGGTATGTGAAACTGCCAAATCAAGGTTTTCCTCATGATAGTGAGAAGCAGGGAAAACAAGAGGAAATTATAATATGTTAAGGGAAAAGATTCTTTTCATCCAAATATACCAGCTTTTATCTTCAATTCTGGGTCTTTGCCGGCAGGGTTTTTTCCCCCTGTTCTTGTCATGCCAACAGTTGCATATTTCTGGCAAAATGTTCGTTACTGGCTAGGGGTGCTCAAGAAATCTTTTGCTAGAGAATTAAGCAAGCAGAAGTCTGTCAAAACAAATATTCTAGTTTGAAAATACAGTCCTGCGGGGGAAGCAGGAGGAGTGGATAGTGGAGGAGGCCAGGGCGTGTTCTGAGGCTGAGTATTTATTTCATAAGAATTCTGTGTTCTGAAAGACTGTTGTTTGTAGGAATGCCGGAGGAAGCGGGATTGTGGTACGTTAAATGTACTGATGAGCAAGATTTTTCTGGGGAATTTTGGTTTGTTCTTGTGCTTGTTATGTAGCTCATGTGATGACAGCCTTTGCCGAGAGTGATACATTTTGCTAACAAATAGCCTTCTTAACTTAATTCAAGAGGCATTTAACAAAACTTATTAGTTTACATGGAAAAAAACCCAGGCCCAAGGATACTAAACACACATAAACAAAGATGCACATAAATACCAGTCCACTTCATAAGCATTTATTTGGCTAGGAATGCCAACATTATACAATTCCAATCTTGAAAGTATTCATTGATTGATTCAAAAAAGTAAAACTTGTTTTTCCTTCTACTTCTTTTTTGTTACTTTTCTTTTTAAGTTACTTGTTTTATAGATGAGTAAGAGTATTAATGGATAGAAGCAAAAGTTTTAGATTCCTTTGTTATATAGTTGCTCAAAGCTACTATTACAGAAGTTGCTCTTCAAGTTGGAGAAACATAGGCTGACATTTTTGGTTTTACCCACTGGGATGGGAGTAGGTGCTAACCATATTAAGCCTCACGGATGAAAACTGTTGCATACAAAAGTGGATTTATTTCTTCTACAGAATTTTCTGACCATATATCAATATACAACTGAGATTTTGTGAGATAACTATAAATAAAATATACTACCTTATAATATTGTTGTAAATGATCTTACATAGTAGAATGTATTAGTAATAAAGCTCTCAAAATAACTAATAAAGTAGAGATCAGTTTATTCTTAGCTTCTTCCGGCAAATTTTAAACTTGCTACTATAAGCAATTCAAGGAGCACATGCCTGTGTCTGGAGCACTGAGAGGAAACCATCCTGCTCTTTCCTTCCCTGATTTCATATACTTTAGTTACTGGAAGAAAGATTAATTAATGTAAAATTTCTTTACTTTTAGTAATTCAAAAGAATAAAAATTTTTTGAGGACTAGAAAAGATCATGGTGCACCATTGGAATTTGCCTTTAGTAAATGTAACATTTGTTTTCTAAAGAATTATAACAACATACTTAAATTCCAGAACAGTAAGCAAAATAGCTTAAGTTCACTGACTTGAAAAAACATTCTTTTATACTGCACGATTCTAAAATAAATACTTAAAAGAAACAGAGAGCAAGCCATTCTATCTTGGATTTCATTTTCCTTCAGATAGAACAGCTAGAACAAACATTCTTGCTAGTTAACATTGCCTGTGTTTTTATGAAGTTAATAACTGGCCTGTCAATCACGCCCTATATAAATACGGTAGTTGAATGCTTTCTGCTTTAGAAGCACTTTTATTTACAAGAGCTGCCAGCCAAGATTTCCAAAGGACTCCACGGGCTGTTTGCTTTGATCTGTTTTGAGGGCTGGTCTCTTTATACCTGTTGGTTTGCTCTTTCTGATACCTTTGTGTAATCAGGTATGGGGAGAGCAGATGTGCAGAATAAACACATCTTAAGGGAACCAAGTCTCAAGAGAAATCAAGTAATTATGAATGAACAGCTCTAAAAAAGAGGGAGAGAATATTTTCTTAAATCAACTTAGTTGCTGTTATGACCAAAGAACAGATGTTGTGGTGTTCACCCCAGAGAAGCAAGAGATTTTCCCTTAAACCTCAGCTTATAATGAATGGAAGTGGTATGTGTATCCCTCACCCTCAAACTGTTGCTGTCCTTTAAATTTGTAAATTGCTGAGATGTTGCAGCTCTTCTCAGTTGACTTTTGCCTTTGACCTTTTCTCATTTGCTTCTTCCCTAGGAAATGTTAACCACATGTCTCTACCCAAATAATTGAGTCTCTGTGAGAGTGTTTACCTTTATATTTTGAACTGGAAATGCCTTTTAGTATTTAAGACAATTTTCCAAAAAAGATGGCTTTTTGTTTTGTGATTTTGATTTGGAGTTCTCCCTCAACACTGAGGGAGAACTGAAAGCCAAATTCATCTTTGTATCCCCGCAAATGGCAACCATAGGGCTCAGTGTATAAGAGAATGATAGAAATGAAGAGAAACCAAAATTCTTTGGTCTTCCTTCCAAAATGGCCTATTCTGAGTTTAGTTTATTTCACTTTTCAATTAAATGTTGCCCTAATCATTTCCATATATTACATTTAAATATCACTTTTCTCTAGGAATCTGAATGTTTGAACATATTAGAGGTTGTTACCTTCTATTTTAGTTTGAAATTGAAACAAACCAAAAGGTAGCCTCCCCTGTTTTTTTAAACTAGAAATGTTTACCTTGACTTTACAGTCCTTTAGGAGAGCCTGATTTAGAGATTTTCAGGCACTAGAAGTTCACCTTACTATTTCAGGAAATTCTCTTTATACTTTTCAAATGGCTTTCATGGACATTTTTTGGTCAGCGCCTTCCCCTTTTGTGACACTGGCAGGAATCTTAGAGTTTCTGTGGAAAGTTGCCTGAACGTTACCCATGGTTTGGAAAGCAGGTGTTTTATTAACCAGAGTTTTCTCCTTTGTTGCTCTAACATTTTCAAAATCTAGTATCTTAAAATGTTATTTGGTTCCTTATTTATGGTTTTAAAATTCTGGCATCTCTATAGTAATCAACAAAGTATAAAATGCAGCCCGAAATCCCCTTGATTCAGCAGCCTTCCTCAGATACTCACGTGCCAGAGTAAAATTATTTGGTAAATGTTAAGGTAGATTAAAGCTTGGGTTTAAACTCTGTTCCCTCTGGGCACCTTTTGGGGGTCAGAGGTGGTAAAGCTGTGGTATTGCCTGGAGCCAGTGCAAACTAACACCGTTGTGTTGCCTGTGTGAAGGCAGAAACCTCTAAGGGATGTGAAACTGCCAAAATTACATTTGAACATTTCAGGCCTTTGATTGCAGAACCTTTGCTGAAAGCAGTAGTGCAGGGTAGCCAGAGATCAGGCCAGAGAAGCAAGGAGGAGTAAACTTGGATCGGCCATGCCACAGATACCAGGGGAGAAACTGCCTCTCCAAACGATGCACAAGGGACAACTCTGAAGGTCCATGGGACTGCTGAGTTAGCAGATTAGCTGAGTCCCCTCCAGTATTTTCATTTTGCATTCATCCAGGGCTCAAACCTATAATTAAATTTTCTGAACAAAGACTCTATTAACCCAGACCATCCAGATTGATGACTAACAGCTCTTCCTTCCAGGTACATAAGGAAATCTGTAATGCTTAAAGCAAAATAAAGACCCTAGTCAGGTTTGGGGGAGGGCAAAGTCAGGGAGTGGATGTAGTTAGGACTGGGTTTACCTTTCAAAAATCATTTTTTAGTACTTAAAATGGACCTTTCAGTGGTTCCTGCACTTACTCAAGTATATGTGATTTACTGAATGATCTAAAACTTAGTCACAGTGATTTTAATTTAGATATCTATGAAAATGTGTTGGTTTTTAAACTTTTGGCACATTGTTTAAAAATTCTCTCTTTAATATTTTGTGTGGGCAGTGTAGACTTAGGTGAAACTTTTCAGCACAGACCCAGACACAGTTCATTATGTTACTCCTATGCCAAAACTTCAAGTAGCTTTCCAGTGTTTGAGAAATAAGGTTCAAATTCATTAGCTTGGCATTTGAGGCCTTCCACAGTCCAGCCTACTTTCTACGAGAGGTTTTTGCTCTAGCCTTGGCTGTTGTCCCCAGCAAACCTTATACACCTCTGCCTCAACAGTGTCCTTGTGCCATCCCCTTCTCCACTGACTTTTCTCCTCCTCCTACAGCCTCCCCACACTCCTGGGACAGGTGAATCCTAACTGTTCTGCAATGCCAAGCTTCACCTAGAATACTTTAGGACCTCTGCTTTTCCAAATCTGTCAACATCCTGGTTAATCCCACCTCTTGTGAAACTGGCTTTCCTGGAGCATTCCTCTGTGGGCTCTCCCCCACCAGTTTGGCCTCCAGAGCAATGTTATACCACGTCTATGGCTCTTACCACGCCAACCCTTCATTTGTGGTTGGTTTTTGTGTTTTTGTTTTCCCATTCATTTCTGTCTTGTTTTGTAAACTCGATAAAGTTCCTTGAGGCTTAGAATTGTATCTTTTATGTACGAGTGTCCTCCAGAGCACTTAACATAATGTTTAATATATATCTGTCAGTTGTTTGATTGATTGGTGCATGTCTCAGGCCCAGGGCTTGATGTCTTTGCAGTCTCTAAAGACAGCAAGCTATTTTCAGAACCACTGAGTACCTTTGTACCAGGTTTATTTTTTGGCTTTTCAACTTGGTAGTGGAGATATTAGGCCCAGTTCTGTCCAGAAAATGTATTTTCCAAATCTTTGCATGGACAGAATAGTGTTACAGTCACAGTCTGGAGCAGTTTCACCTGGGTACTGCCAACTCTTTCTTATGCTGACTGGCTGACCCATGTGGAAGTGTTCCTCAGATCTCATTTCAGCTTTCTGGCTTACTTTTTTTTTTTTTTTTTATTAAGAGAAAGCTTGTTTCTAAGATCCTTTTTGGAGCAAAGGCAAGTGAGTATTCATTAAATGTTTACTTTCTTGACTTTAATTCACTTCAGCAGATGATAACTCAGGTGGGATTATGCCTTGACAGTGATCTGACAAGGTCCTTGTTCAGGGTAGTTACTGACTTTTCCAGTATCAACCTTCTAGATACAGCATGAAGCCAACATCCTTGTGTCTGAACTATATAAGGAACTGGCTTTCTTTTAATTTTATGTGTTTTGAGTTTGAGGAAGATGCATATTTTGCCGAGATGTGGCTTTTGAGACTTCAGTGCTGAACTCATTTGGTCTGAAAACTACTGATAAAATTTCTACTTTTGCAAACTTGTTTTTTTGTTTTTGTTTTTAAAAAGTAGGCACACTCAGTTTTTTAAAAAACAAGTCTACAGTAGTGAATGCCCTAACTGACACAGCATGCTTTGGCTTCTGGAAGCTTGGGCCAGACTCTGAGAGATTTTAATAGCCAGTATGGACCTATGTACACAGTAGTCAGTCCCTCACATTCACACAGCACTGTTTAACATGTGTGTATTTATTCATTCAACAAATATTTTTTGAGAACCAGCCAGGACCCAGGCATTGTACTAGGTTCATGAGATACAGGGATGAGTAATCACTGGATATTTTACTTCCTTATTATTATTTTGACTTTTAGTTTCTAGTCTGTTTTCTCTTACTAGAATATCAGCTCTTTGGAGGGTGGGTATTTGCCTCATTCAGTGTTTTATCTTCAACACCTAGAGCAGTGCCTGACATAGCAGAAGCTCAGTAAGTATTAGTCAAATGTATGAAAGAAGGTCTACAACAAGGGATGTAAACACTTATAAAAGCACATGGGAAATGCATATAATCTGGGATTGGGGGAGTCAAGGAAGACATCCTAGAGCAAGAAAGATAATGGGTGAGAGGAAGGATGTGCAATATTTATTTGGGAAAGAGGAGTGGAGGTGAGGGTGACTGCTCCCGTGCAAAAGTCAGGATGAAAATGCACAGGGTACAGAGAGGGCAGCCTGAAGTGAGCTGGGGACCTTGTCAGCTAACTCAAGGACATGGGAGCAAAGAAAGTATCTTAAACACAAGTATAACAGGATTTGCTTTAGTATGATCATTTTGGCTGATGTGGCTGGATTGGAAAGTTGTGCTCAAGACTGAGAGATCTGTTTGTTTGAATAATTTTGTTTGTTACAATAATGTAGACAAGACAAGTGGTACCTAGACTTTTCTGTTTTGTGAACCAGCAAAATTTTTTTTTTATTTTGAAGATCAACATAATACAGTTATCAACCCTTTAATTTTGTTAAATAAGTACATTAAAAAGCATATTACATGTCAGAATCATTTCATAAATTAAAGGACATTTTCACATACATAACCACATATATACATCCCCCTTTAGGAATCTCAAATTAATATTAGATATTTAAATAGAATACCTTAGCTTTATGCAGAATTTACGGCATTGCACTGTGGGGTTTTTTGTTGTTGTTGTGGTTGTTTTCATTTTCTTCATGAATGGGCACTGGCATGTGGTCTGATATTTGTAAACCGGAGATGTAGGCTAGGATGAAAATGTTGGTGATCAGAATTAGGATAGTGACAGTAGGGGTTGAAAAAAGTGAATAGAATTGAGAGATAGGCGGTCGAATCAGCAGAACTTGGTGATTTCAAAGTACTTGCAGATCTCTTATCTCATTTGATCCTAATGGTAACCATGTGAGGAAGTTAATTTGGTTAGGTATAGTTATCCCCATTTAATAGATGAGGAAACTGAGGCTCAGAAGTTAGGTGACTTCCCCAAGTTACATATCTGATGAATAGCACAATGAAATCATCATTCAGGTGGCATTGGACTCTTGGTATATGGCACCTTCACCCCTTTTTGCTTTTGCTCACATTTCAGGGAAGAAAGGAAAAGGAATCCTGGGCTCCCTGTGAGTCATATCTTTTAGGTCAAAACATACGACGCAGACTGTCCTTAGAATAAAATAATATTTTAGTGATGACTCTTTGATTTATCTTATCTTGCAACATCATCCATTACCAATCCATGAACTTGAGTAACCCTATTTAAATTAGGCCAGAGGAGATGAAGGCTTCTTTGGCAGTCTTTTCATGTTATCCTGTGCTACCCTTTTTCCTTTCCATAAATAAGCCTTGGCCATTCTATTTATGGTTGTGTTTGTTTTGTTTTGTTTTGTTTTTTGTCGAGAGGTGGAGGACAGTGAGACTTTGTGTGTATGTAAGGATATCCCCTATCACCTGGGATTTCTTTTTTCCTTTCTCATCCTCAGTGTATGTGCAGATTAGTTTGGTGCTATGTAGATTCCAGAAAGAATGGAATAGACTTTATAATGGAGTACTCCTTGTTGAAGGGCAAAGACAGGAAGTGGAAGTGAATAAAAAGAATGAAATTGGACTTAAAGGAGAAAAAAGTGAAGCAAAAACAATTTGAATTGGACAAAAGAAAAAAGTGTTAGAAAATATTTGTGGGCGGTTCCCTATAACTGAATTTTAAATAACATTTTTGGTGTATAGTCATAAAATCCTCTGACCTATGAAACACCAGTTTAATGGAATTAATTAAAAATAAGATGGAATGCCAGAATTTACATATGAAAACTATCAGTAACTGTTCCTTCAATTCATTGTTTTTATTTAGTCTTTGTATCAGTCATTTTTCTAGGCTCCTTGTTTCCTGGCAAATTTGAAGATGTTTTTGGAAAACTGTTAAGATTGACTTTAAATTATTTTAGTAGAGACTCAACTACTAGTAAGTCTGTTGTAATTACAAATAATTATGAGAAATACGGTTTCCTTTTCCAAGAAGCAAATAAACTTGTTATTGAAGCATCTGCACCTCTTTGTGTATATGTTCACAGAAGTGTCTACTTTTACTACTAGAATGGGCACATCAAAACCAAATATTGTTATCTTATTATGTGTGAGTAGGAGAGTGAGAGTAGCATTGTGTATACTGCCATTTTCATCTCCTTTAATCACCTCACTCACTGTGTGTGTGTGTGTGTGTGTGTGTGTGTGTGTAGATATCCTAAATACATTTTTTCTACCGATGTGGAACATTCTATCCCACTTCATAGCTGTCTTCCTGGCCTTTGGCACGTGTGTGCGCACACACACGTATATAAAATTTAGTGTTTGATTCCGTCAAAGTATAGGTGTTAATGTATTCAGAATGCTGTGTAAAATTTTTTATGCCAGACCTAAATTTTAATCATGCTTTCAATGCCTGTACTTTGTGTATTTTTAAAAGCTATTTGCATTGTAAGTTTGAAAGTGAGTTATGTTCTCTGGTGTACTCTTAGTATCTTAGTATCTTGAGTGTGTTGAAGTTAATTGTAATTTATACTAATTTCCTCTCTATTCCTTTCATCTCATCTTTAAAGTGCTGAGGGAAAGGAAGAGGACTGGGTGGCAAGAGCCAAGACAAAAGAACAATGTGTGTGTAATTTGTTCAGAAGGTATAAAGTTAGATTTTTGATTTGTTGATGCATTATCTCATTTCTCAAGTAATTCCACTAAGTAGGCACTATTATTCCCATTTTATAGAAAACAAAATGTAGTGACAGAGCGAGACTCTGCTTAAAAAAAAAAGAAAAGAAAAGAAAACAAAATGTAAAATTATTTAGCAAGGTTGAATAAATCACCCAAGGTTACACTGCCACTGTGTGGTATTCCTCTGGTCAGGCTGGTTCTAGACCTTTGCTCTTTCTCTACTTTGCATTTCCTCATTCCCACCCCACCACAGAATAAATAATCTGTGGAACATGGTTTCACATTCTATTCCATGATGTAGTAGCAGCCTTTTCTAAAATGAAATGCTGTGCATATTATTATTTTTTAATTGCCATTGGAAATAGGCTGAATGTAGTCAGATAAATAGTATTTGAACTGCTTTAGTTTATGTGGAATATTACCTTTGTCTGAATGCATGACTTTTTTAAAACTTTTAATGTGATTATATAATTTAGATGAGTATTTGCCTTAACAATGATGAGTTTTGCACATTTTTAAGACTACTTGGAGGTATTTATATACCTCAGATATTTACTAGGAAGTATCTTTGCAAGGTTAGGTAAAACATTTTACCAAATGAGTTTCAATGAGTCTCTGTTGGGAAAGGTTAAATAGCACTGTAGCGTAGTCTTTTGGCAATCGAGCAGTTCGTCTGCACAAATAACAGTGAATATAATTGATGGTCTTAGTAATAAGGTCATAAAGTCAAAAAGAGCTACCACAGTGTGGTCAACGTTTTGACCATAAGGAACAGAATGTAAAAGTTGGTTAGCTGGAAGGATTTCCTGCCTCCTTAGTAACTATTGTGTCTCTGTTTCCTTAGTCATAGCTGAATTGAGAAGAAGAGAAAAATCTTTTAATTCTGCATTTAGAATTGATGTTTTTCAGATTTACATAGTGGAAAGCGTGTTTGGATGAGTATAAGCCAGAACCTAACCTATCCTTTGCATAAATGCCTTTCTGCAATACTGCTTATTCAGGATGGGCTTCTTTTGTGTCTTCTTGTTAGCCTGCTCTCTAACCCTTGTTTTACACATTATAGCATTTAATATGCTCCTTTTTTTAACTGACAGAATTACTCTTTGCATTGTTGTGTGTGTGTGTGTGTGAGAGAGAGAGAGAGAGAGTGAGAGCACGTGCTTATGCAAGAGAGAAAGTGTGTTTGTATGACGGAGAGAAGTACTACAGGCATACCAAGAAACAGCTGCCACCTAAAATTTATAATCAACAATAGAAAGAAAAATAGAGATTTTTTAAAAACGGGAATTCCGTAGAAGCAGGTATACTGTAATATAGGGAACAGATGGAAAAAAAGTAAGTTACACTCTCAGGGAGGTGAGATGAAATTAAGAGCAATCTGTGAATAAGAAGGAGCTTTAGAAAATTTAAAAATATGATAACCCAAGTAAAAATTTCAGTACATACTAGGGAAGACAGTAAAAGGACACTGCCAGAGATTGACCTAGAGAGAGGGAGATGGAACATGGGAGAGAAAAAATAAGATTAGAAGATTATCAGGCAGTTGAACATTCAATTTACAGAAGTTCAGAAAGGAGAGCAGAGGAAAGTGAGGGCAGAAAATTATCAAGTAGCTTAAGAACATGTAGAACTAAAGAACATGAGTCCTAGTACAGTGAATGAAAAATGATTCACCCCAAGACTCGTCATTTCCAAAATTTTGTGAAGTGAGAGAAAAAAAAAACCAGCTCATATACAGAGAATTAAGAATCAAAATGACAGTGGACTTAGAAGTTAATGGAGCATTGCCTTCAAAATTCTGAGGGCATATGATTTGCTTCTTATTCGTATTTAACTTAACTGTTAATCACACTTGGAACTAAAATAGAGTGTACTTTTATTTTAAAAGTTTTCTTTTAAATTAAGGACAAGGAAAATATCTTTCTCTTTCTTTCCAGGACATACATGAATACAGCACCTAAGTATTTTTTAAAAGTTAGTTGCCAAACAATATTGTTTAACATAACCATGTATGTGTAATTTAGTGTGTGTGTGTGTGTGTGTGTGTGTTTAGACAGGGTCTCCTTCTGTCACTGAAGCTGGGGTGCAGTGTTGTGATCTTGGCTCACTGCAGCCTCGACCTCTTGGGCTCAAGAGATGTTCCCACCTCAGCCATCCAAGTAGCTGGGACTACAGGCTCACACCAACACACCTGGCTGATTTTTGTATTTTTTTGTAGAGATGGGTTTTCACCATGTTGCCCAGGCTGGTCTTGAACTCTTGGACTCAAGCAATTCTCCCACCTCAGCCTCCCAAAGTGTTGGGATTACAGGCATGAGCCACTGAACCTGGCTAATTTAATGTTTTTATATGTGCATATAAAAGGTCTAGAATGGACAAAGTGGAATTTCTCCTTCTACTTACTTATTTGTATATTGCTTGTTTGTTTTAATGAATGCATATTAATTGCAATTAATAGAATATAACTAAAGGGAAGAAAAGAGACTTGATTTATTTCTTCATTTATTTAAAAGAAAAAAAGTTGGCAGGCCAAGGCAGGAGGATTGTTTGAGGCCAGAAGTTTGAGACCAGTTTGGGCAATATAGCGAGACCCTGTCTCTATAATAATTAGCCAAGCATGGTAGTGCATGCCTGTAGTCCTAGCTACTTGGAAGGTTCAGCCAGAAGGATCACTTGAGCCCGGTGAGCCATGACTGCATTACTGCACTCCAGCCTGGGTGACAGAGCAAGACACTGTCTCTTAAAAACAAAATGTAGAAAGTGCATGCTATGTTGTTCTCCTCTGCTGGGTGCTATAAGAAATATAGTTGAAGTAGCAAACACAGCTTCAGTCTTTAAACGATTTTGGGTCTGGTTATTAAGCGGAAACACATATGTAAGGGAATGACTCCCAGCTATGTTGAAAGTCTGACTCTGTGTGATTTCAATGTACAGGCTGCTCTTGGGGCCAAGCAAATTCCTTTCCAGGGTCTGCAAGAGGTGGCAGTCTACTAACTTCAGAGTACTTTAAAAAACCAGCGTTTGTGAGAAAACCAAAAACAGGACTCTCATCTTGGAATATCTAATTTAATAAATTTCATTTGCATGTATACAGAAACCAGCCTACTTACTGTTGCCAGCCCCAGGAGCCAGAGGTTAGAGTTTTTAATAATAATAGCAATAATGAGTTATACTTATTCCACATTAGTTTTCTAGCTCTCAAAAAAACAAATGGCTAAGATGTCCAAAATGTTCTTTTCACAACTCTACCAAATGCTGGCTTTCCCTCTCCGTCTGGAAATCCAGCCAATCTGTTGAAAATTATCCTATTATTTGAGTACTTCCAGGCAGTTCTTCAGAAGGAAGACTAATTCCTGCAGTCTGAGATGGACGTCCACTTCTTAAGGGACTCTTTTCCATACTTCTGCAGCTGAGGAAAATCACACCTTGTATCCTGAGTCTTATTTCTTCTAATTGTGAATTTGGGAAAATATATGTATACCAGACATCACATCATACCTATAGACAGCATTGTGTCTTAATTGGGAGTGTAACATTTGCCTGGTGACTACTTGGGTTTTTTGTTTGTTTGTTTATTTTTCTTGTAAATAAGTCTCAGCCTGAGTGTTCACAGACTTACAAAAAGCATCGGTTCACTGGGGAAAAGTGAAGCATTTAGCCTGAATAAGAACAAATACACACACTCTTTTCTGGTTTGATTTGCACGGGAGTTAGATGTTTTTTGGGGGTGGGTGGAGGGTAGTAAGGGATATTCTAGTATATTAGTAAGAGTCTCTTAATTTGAATACAGGAGAGGCAGGAGACTTATTGGACCCAATGGAATTATCTGTGGTCCAGTGATCTCCAAAAATGCTTTGTAACAGCAGATGATTAGATTTTAAAAGATCAGTTTAGCTGGCAGTTTGCCTGTTCATCTACCCCCATAAATTCAGTGGGTGGGCCTGACTCAGTGTGTCGGAGTAGAAGCTCAGGTGAGGAACCTTAATCTAACCTGACCAGGCTGATTGACAGCAGTGGAGAGACTGCCATACAACCAAACCATGGGGACACATGAACTTCTTTGGAAACTGGCCTGTCTGGGTCACAGTGTGTCCTCTGCTTGTTAAGAAGATGCCTGGCACAGAAGTAGTTAGATTACTTGTAAAATAGAAACCTTGGAATGTTTAATGACTAGATTGGGAAATAAGATAATTGGATTCTAGTTCTGTATTTACCTCCAAGCTGTATTTTGATGTTGGGAGACTCACTTCATTTCCTTGGGTATCAGTTTTCTCATCTGTAAAAGGAAATGAGTACAGTCATTTGAAAATACTTCTAGTTTTATTATGTTCCTTGAAATATGGGACTATTGGCACCACCCCCTCACTTGAACAATATGAGTTGGCATATTAATATTAATCTTAGTTAAAAGTGTTAGCTGAACAAAATGATAGAAACAAAAAAAAATTATTTGAGAATATTGGACCTTATGCTAAATTAGTCTATTCACTTTTAATGAATGAAAGAGGAATTGTTGGGCAATTTCTTTTTTCTTTCTTTCTTTCTGAGATGGAGTCTCGCTCTGTCACCAAGGCTGGAGTGCAGTGGTGCTATCTCAGCTCACTGCAACCTCCACCTCCTGGGTTCAAGTGGTTCTCCTGCCTCAGCCTCCTGAGTAGCTGGGACTACAGGTATGCGCCATCACGCCCGGCTAATTTTTGTATTTTTAGTAGAGACAGGGTTTCACCACGTTGGCCAGGCTGGTCTTGAACCCCTGACCTCAGGTGATTGACCTGCCTCAGCCTCCCGAAGTGCTGGGATTACAGGCGTGAGCCACTGAGCCCAGCCTGTGATTTCTTGATAGTATAGTAGATGAGACAAATGTAGTACTGTTTGAACTGTTGGCATGTTTAGTACACATTCCTGACTAAGGTTATGTGATGCTCTTTAGAATTAACAAAGAAGAGTTTCTGTAATCTTGTATATATCTTTAGAGTCAGGTTGATTAACATGGAACCCCTATGGCTGAAAAAGAAGGGGCAGGATTTGTGGGAAGTTCTAAAAAAAATAGCAAGAAGATAGCAAATATTTACTAATGCCTCCTATGTACTAGACACCATTCTGGGTGCTGGGATCAGAGCAGAAATTAGATAGTCTTTAGTCTCAGGGAGCTAACATCCTAGTGAGAGGAGATGGACTTTAAACATGTTTCAGTAAAACAACAGTAACTGTTAATGTTATGAAAAAGTAAAATTGGTATTGTAGGGAATAACGGACAGTGGGGGATGGAATGTGCTTCTGTAGGTTGGAAAGATGGGGATAATAGGAAATGAGGAAATAAGGAGTGTGGATAGCTGTTCAGAGTTTCACTTTAGAGTTTGTAAAGCCATCAAGCTCTAAACTTTGCCTCTGGAGCTCATGGTGGCAGTTCAGGATCTGTGTTTGCCTAAGGATAAGAGAGAGGCCAAACTGTTGATCACTTGCCTCAATCCTGCTTCAACCAGAACAGCTCTGGTTTCTTTGTTTTAATTTAATAGTATATTTTTTATTGTGGTAAAATACACATAACATAAAATTTACCATCTTAACCATTTTTAAGTATATGGTTCAATGATATTAACTATATTTATATTCTTGTGTAACCATTACCACCATTTATGTTCAGAATTCCTTTTATTTTGCAAAACTGAAACTCTATACTCCTTAATAACTCTTCATTCCCCTTTTCCTCCAGTGCCCCAGTAACCACCATTCTACTTTCTGTCTCTATGAATTTGACTGTTCTAGCTACCTCATAGAAAGGAAATCATACAGTGTTTGTCTTTTGTGACTGGCTTATTTATAGCCACCCCTGCTGTCTTCCGTTACTATTTATATGGAATATATTTTCCCATGATTTTACTTTTAATCTATTTGTGTCCCTAGAGCTAAAGCAAGTCTCTTGTAAACAGCATATAGTTGGATCATGTTTTTTTTTTATCCATTCTGCCAATCTCTTGTCTTGTGGTTGGTGAGTTTAATCCTTTACATTTAAAGTAGTTACTAATGAGAGACTTACTTGTGTAATTTGGCTATTTGTTTTCTGTATGCCTTATAGCTTTTTTTTTATGTTTAGTTTATTTTTTGCTGTGAAATGGTTTAATTTCCTCATCATTTCCTTTGTGTGTTTGTGTATATTCTATAACTATTTTCTTTGTGGCTGCCATGGGTTTCAATTTAATATTCTAAGGTTGTAACATTCTAATTTGAATTTATACCACCTTAACTTCAGTAGTATACAAAAACTCTGCTCCTATATGGCTTCGTCTCTACCCCCTTTCAGTTACTGATGTCACAGATTTATATCTTTATACAGTTGTGTCCAAAACATTAATAGTTGTTTTATTTTTGTGCATAAATCTCTTAATTTATGTAGAAAACAAAGTATGAAGTTATAATAATACTGGTTTTTAATCTAATAATAGTTTTTAAAAATATGCTAGTCTCTTAAATTTTTGTAGATTACAAAAAGTGGAGTTATAAACCAGAGTTACAATGATCCTAGCTTTTGTAACTCCCCATGTATTTCCCTTTACTGAGATCTTTATTTTTCATGTGACTTCAAGTTCCTGTCCAGTGTCCTTTTATTTCAGCTTTCAGGACTCTTTATATTTCTTGCAGGGCAGGTCTAGTGGTACTGAACTCACTTAGTTTTTATTTATCTGGAAATGTCTTATTTTCTCCCTCACAGTTGAAGGACAGTTTGCCAGGTATTGGATTCTTGGTTAACAGGTTTTTTTGTTTGTTTCTTTCAGCACTTTGAATATATCAGCCCACTGCCTTCTAGCCTCCAAAGTTTATAAGAAATTGGCTGATAATCTTATTCAGGACCCTTTGCATGTAACAAGTCACTTTTTCTTTTTTAAGACGGGGTCTTGCCCTGTCACCCAGCTTGGAGTGCAGTGGTGCAATCACAGCTCACTGCAGCTTTGACCTCCTGGGTTCAAGTGATTCTCCCACCTCAGCTTCCCAAGTAGCTGGGAACACAGGAGCACACCACCATGACTGGCTAATTTTAAAAATTTTTTGTAGAGATGGGGTCTCACCATGTTGCCTGGGCTTCTCTTTCTGCTTTCAAGCTTATCTCTTTGTCTTTGTCTTTTGACAGGTTTGATTTTAATGTGTCTGGGTCTTTTTTAGTTTATCCTATCTGGAGTTTATTGAGCTTCTTGGATGTTTATATTCCTGTCTTTCATCAAACTTGGGAAGTTTTGGTCATTATTTCTTTAGATAATCTCTTTACCTCTTTCTCTCTCTCTCTTCTCCTTCTAGAATTCCCATAATGTTTGTTCACCTGATGGCGTTCCACAGGTCCCTTGGACTTAGTCACATTTCTTTAATCTTTTTTTTGTTCCTCAGACTCAATAATTTCCCTTGTCTTATCTTCAGGTTCATTGATTATTTCCTTTACCTACTCAGATATGCCTTTGAATCCCTCTAATGAATTTTTTACTTCAGTTCTTGTACATTTTAGTGGTAGGTATTTTTATGTTTCTTTTTAGGTTTCTATCTATTTATTAATATTTTCATTTTGTTCATGTATCATTTTCTTGACTTTCTCCATGTCTTCTTTTAGTTTTTTGAACAGCTTCAAGATATTTGTTTTAAAGCCTTTGTCTCTACCATCAAGTCTTTCTCAGGGCCAATTCCTGTTGGGTTCCCCGCCCCCTCTTTGAATTGGCTATCTTTCCCTGTTTCTTTGTATGCCTAGCAGGGTTTTGTTTGTTTGTTTTGTTGTTGTTGTTGGAAACAGGATGCTTGAATCTAATAGTGTAGTAACTCTGGAAATCAGATTCTCCCTCTTTCTCAGGGTTTGCTGATTTCTGTTTTTACTTTTGTTGTTTGGTTGTGGTAGGCTTTGTCTGTGTCAGGGGGTCTGCCTGATGTGTAAGCTTAAGTTTTTCTCAGGTCTTTTTTGAGCCTGCACCTTTCATTGGGTGTGTGTGGTAACCTTCTACCTTCCCCTGATATGTGGTTTCTTTTGAATGTCCTATACTTTAAATATCTGGCTTCTGAAAGTGGGAAAAGAGAAAAATGAAGAAGAAAATAAAAGCAAAAAAAAAAAAAAAAAAAAGGAAAAAAAGTGAATTGCCCTTTAAATTCCTTGCAAGTTGCTTCAGCCTGAGGGGAGGGGTTTGTAACTGTGCTAAGAGGGTTGCAACAATGGCTGCCTGCCTATGTGTTTGTATCTCCAAGATCAGAACAGCAACCATTGATCAAAGCACAGATCCCCAGATTTTTGGAGGACGGGATCCTCATCCCACAGGCTTTGTGTAAGCTGATCCTGGAGCATGTGCATAGTTGCCCGCCATGAGGCTAGGGATTGGTTAGCTGCTACAGTTCTAGGAGCTGAAACTGACCAAAATTGACTGCAATTTACTGTCCAATCCTTCAGATAGACTACAGAATTTCAAAATAGTTACACTAGACCCATTCTGCCAGTGCAGTTGTTGCCTTCGTGAGAACACAGGTTCCTAGTGCTTCCTACTTAGTCATCTTTCGAGAATTCTTTCACTGGTTTTGTTTTGTTTCGATGCTTTATTAATAAAAATTGGCATTATATTTGAAATAAGTAATCCATTGCTTTAAAGATTTGGAAAAACAATTCCCTTGGAAAAACTAGTTATGTTTATTCTTTCCCCCTTAGTGCTGTCAAAAATCGGATAACATAGAGACAAATCTCTAAGCAGAAAGTTTTATTTAGGAATATATATATATATAAAAACAGAATTGTAAATTGGGATATATGCAAAGACCAGAGTGGTTTTTGGTATGTCCAAAGTACAAAGGAAATGTTGGGATTTTACTGGGAAAGGGAAATATTACATAAAATGTTTTGAAACAAAGTTCATTAAATTACAGGTCATTTCAGCAGCTACTAGGTAAAACTAGTCTTAAGGCTATGGGAGGTTATTTCAGCAGCTGGGCTTGTGAGACAGTTCCTGGAGCTGGGACTTTGTGTCCTGAGTGCTTTTTCCCTGGGTTCCTTGACTCTGATTTGCTTGGATATGACAGGAATAACTCCAATTCCTATAATCAGTTTTTGCAGTGCCTTAACTCTTGTGTTTTAGCATTTGTGACAGGCAGATTAATGGCCCTTCAAAGATCTCAGATCCTAATTCCCGGAATCTATAAATGCTATCTTGTAAGGAAAAGGGGATCTTTGTAGATGTGATTAAGAATCTTGAGTTGGGGTGATGATTATCTTGGCTTAGCTGGGTGGGCCCTAATGAAATTGCCTATACAAAGGAGGCAGAGGGAGATTTGGGAGACAGAAGAAAAGAGTATGACCACAGTGACAGAGATTGGAGTAATGTAGATATGGTTTGATATGGTTTGGCTTGATATGATTTGGCTGTGACCCCATCCAAATCTCATCTTGAATTGTAGTTCCCTTAATCCCCATGCATCGTAGGAGGGAACTGGTGGGAGGTAACTGAATCATGGGGGTGATGGTTTTATAAGGGGCTTTTCTCCCTTTGCTTGGCTCTTGTTCTCTCTCCTGCTGCCCTGTGAAGAGGTGTCTTCCACCATGATTGTAAATTTCCTGAGGCCTCCCCAGCCATGCAGAACTGTGAGTCAATTAAACCTCTTTTCTTTACAAATTATTCAGTCTCGGGTATTTCTTCATAGCAGCATGAAAACGGACTAATACGCAGCTATAAGCCAAGAAATACTGACAGCCACCAGCAGGTGGAAGAGATCAAGATGGGATTCTGCTGTAGGGTCTCTAGAGGTACCTTGCTGACACGTTGATTTTGATACCCTTGATACTGATTTCAGACTTCTGACCTCTAGAACTATGAGAGAATCAATATAGTAAAGGTAAATCGTGTGCTCCTTGTTATCAGCGTCTCTTCTATTTAGTATTACCTTTTCCACAGAGTCTAACTCATTGCCTTCAGTATTATAACTGTGTTTCAATTATGTATTGCTGCATGACAAACAACCCCAAAATTTAATGACTTAACAATTTATCATTTCTCACAATTCTGTGTGGCAGGCGGGTTTAGCTGGGCAGTCCTTCTTCGCCATGTGTTGTTATCTGGGATCACTCACGTGGCTGCTTTCATCTGAGACCTCAGCTGGGGCTGATAGAACCAACATGGCTTCACACTCACATTTCTGGGGCTGGAAGTAGAAGCATAAATGACTGGGGGCCAAAGTGGCCTCTCTCTAGAAGGGTAGTCAGGACTTCAAGAGGGTGAACCCAGAAGCTGCCATGCTTTGTAAAGCTTAAGCCAGAACTAGCACAGTGTCACTTCTGCTGCCTGATCAAAGCAAGTCATAAGGCATCCTAGAGTCAAGGAAACGGGAAATAGACCCACCTCTTCGAAGGAAGGAGGCACTTACATATAAGGAATGATAGAAGTTTGTTGACCATCTTTGGAAAAAGTCTATCAGAAACTGTTTAGTAAATGATTATTGAATTAAACTATAACAATTAATTGATTCTGAGATTTTAGAAATGATTTTTTAGGAACATTTTCTAAAAAATAATTCCTGGTTAAAAAATACCCATGTAAGCTGCCCAAATGGGACCTTGCACACATGAAGAATTCAAGAGATTGATGTTTACTCACCAACTCGCTGTGTAAAGGAGTGGAAATGTGTTTCCTGGCCCACCTTTGGGCCAGTGACTTCACAGGGGGCGTGGCAGGGCTCTTCCAGGACCAAGACCTTTCACTTCCCTGTCTCAGGATAGTATTGTAATAGGCAGTTTAGTGATTTGGGAATTCTCCACCTTGAAAGCAACTTCTGAAAGGGAAGGATTAGAAAAACAACACGTCATTAGACAGGCATGACAACATGTGCCTGTAGTCTCAGCTACTTAGGAGGCTGAAGCAAGAGGATCACTTGAACCCAGGAGTTTGAGGCTGCAGTGAGCTCTGACTGTGCTACCGCACTGTTAGCCTGGGTGACAGAGCAAGACTCTGTCTCAAAAAAACAAAAAACAAAAAAAGTCCAAAAATCCCATGGCTACCTACAGAGGATTGGCAGGGAAACAGGGATACTGGTTGGAGCCCTGATCAGTCAGTGTGCTCCAAACAGAGGCCCTGAGGAGGATGCTTTCCTTCAAACATGGTTTGCCTGAAAGGGCTTCCTGGTAGATCCATCGCTATGAATACACAGACTTCCTGAGTGTGAGATTCTGACCACGGGACTCCTGACATCTCTTTTCTGATCACTCATTCTTTTGTTAACTACTCTAGGGAGAAAAGCTAGTGTCAGCCCAGTCTGAGGTAGGGAGAGGATTCCAAGAACAGAATCGGAGAGGATTCCAAGAGCAGAATCAGAGATGGGCTTCCTGATGGGATTTCAAACTGAGATTTCTTTTTATTAGTTGTTTCTATTTTATTAGTTTGCATTTGATCATATCCTTTGAAACGCATGTGCATGCTTTGTCTTCTTTGTACGTTTGTTTCCTTTGCGGGGGATGGGGGGATTATTTTTCTTAAGATGAGTTTGCTGTTTTTATCAGCAATCACTGTGGTGAGGAGACACAGGCCGTTAGATGATTTCTGTCTTGTGGGGTGGTTTTATAGGCCAGAATCTAGGGAATAGCTCCGTTTTAATAGTTTATTGGCTTCCCATTGAAATACTAACTGAAAACCCCCAGGCTTTGGCCTTCAGCATTTGTTTTCATCCAGTGACCAGATTTATGGTGTTTGCTCCATGGCCTGTGAATAAGTCCTGTTTTTAAAAACTGGACACAACCCACACCTTTACTACTGTTTCCTATGCAGTTCCTTACTCCTACATGGTGGCTTTGCTTGCCTTTGCTAGCTTTTCTTTTTATACCTCTGTACATTACTCTGTTGATCCCTATTCCTGAGATGATCGAGAATGATATGGGATGTGTGTGTAAGAAATGGGTGTGTGTGGATACCTCCCCCCCCCACCTTTTTTTCAACACGTTTCACCAGATGCCTTTTTCACTGCACAATAGTTTTCACTGGTATACTTTTTGTTCAGAAGCATGTGCTTCTGGCATTGCAACTTTTCATATGTGTGGCAGATCTTGAAGACAGGGTTTCTATGAGAAATTGGAGCTTGGTTTAAATTTTTTCTAGGCTGTTAGATGGCAGATTGGATTAAAAGCCTACCAAAATGGCCAAAGTTCAGATGCTCTAAAAACTCAAGAACTAGACCCTTGGCATTACCAAGATTAGATGTGGAATATGCAGACAAATTGACATAGCTGGAGTAGCAGCCTTCCACCTATGGCTTAACCCAGATGGGAGTAAGTTGTTCTTGGTGTCAAGGTTAGTGCCCCGGAGGAATGTATGGCCAGACAAATGTTCACACACAGGAGAGGCACAGAGAGTGTAACACACAGAGACTACTATGTTAAAATGGCTTCAGATTGATATGGAACCATTCTTGATATGCTAGTAAGTGCAGTAAGCTGATTATAGGACACTATATGAGGAGGGAGGTGTAGATGGACCTACATCAAAACATAAAACTGGTGGCTAAATTTAGTTGGTAAGTTCGTGGTGATTTTTAGATTTCTCTTTGTGGCATTCTTTATCTATTTTTTCCTCAATAACCATATAGTGCTAGAATAATATTTCTAAAGCTTTTAAAATAAAACAAAATGGTGGCTGGTAGGTGTTTTCTTTGATTCAGTAAACCTCTGTTGCTGACCTGTTTTGTCCAGGCCCTGGCTGGGCTCTGTGGAGTCTAGCGATGAACGGATCATGCCAAGGGTTGCCTTGTTGGTAGAGGTTACCGCCACTCTTGCTCTCTGCACCTTATGCTTTGTGCTAGGCAAGTAGAGATCTGCAAGTAGCTTCTGTGTTTCCCCAAGGGCCTCTCATCAGTTGTGCCTGCATATCCTTACCTGGTGGGAGAGGGAATAACTCACCTTTTGCATAGTCTGACAGTTCTGAATTTAAAGCTGCTTCATTCTCACTCTTTATCCTGATTTGTTTGTTTTCACCTATGTCTGTTTTATCCCATTCACAATTTTTAGTGGTCTCCTTTTTTCTTCCTAGGAGCTTGAACTTACAGAGCTTCAGTTTTTCCTTTTTGGCTATCACTTTTATTGTTTTCCAGGCTGGTTTTTGATCACATAGATAAACGTTTGAAATGCCTGTCACTGGAGAATTTACCCCCAGGGCTCGCTATATCTGCAGTGGTAACTTATTAGCCTGTTTGCTTGTTTGGGTGAACTAGAATTGAACTGTTTGTAAACCAGTGAGACAAGCTTTATTTATTTGTGTTTAAGAACATTTCAAGCTCTGGCAGGGTACTCATTTTATTAACTCAAATGATGATTCTGAATGCCACTACATTTATACCTGATGATGCATTTTGTGAAATTGTTAATGTGTTACTATCTTGGTCATAATTCCTTTTCTCCTTGCCTGTCTTAAGGACTCTGTCCTTGTGTTTCGCTTCACTCACTCGGCAACTGTTTAGTAGGCACCAGCTGTAAACTGGGCATTATACTCAGTATCTTAAATATTGTGGAGAAAATGAAGTCAGCTATGGTTTCTTCTTGTGCAGAGTGTATAATCTAGTGGGCAAAATAAGCAAGAAAACAGGAAGTTTCATGTATGACATGCTGCCTGTGTTAGGGAAAGCAAAGGGTGTAGTGTACAACTGAGGACAGGTACCTAAGCTAGACTTGAGATATCAGGGAATGTGTCCTGGAAGAAGTCTGCCTAAGCCCAAAGTTGAAAGATTATTTGGAGTTAGTCTGACAGGAGGGGTGCGGTGGGCAGCAGAGGCGGAGAGTGGAGGTGTTCCTGGCAGAAAGTACAATGTTTGCCACAATCTAGAGGGTAGAGAGAGCATAGAATGTTGATGGAACTAGAAGACATGGTCCTTAACCTACAGAAATCTGTGCTCTAGTTGGGGTGATAAGGGACACATTTAGTGAAGGTCCATGGGGTCACCATGTTTCTACTCTCTAGCCTAGTCCATCTGCTCTTGTAACATATCTCTCCTGTTCAGAAACTGTCAAAGCCCATAAGACAGCAAAGCTGCTTAGCTTGGCATTCGAGTTTCTAAAAAAAATTTATGCCAGAAAAAAAATGTTTCTACCCTCTTTCGTCATGAAGTCCTCTTGTCATCCAGTCAGCTTAAGTACTTTTCCCTTGCATGCTGTCTTCTCTCCTTTTTAATCCAGTCTTACTAATTTTTCAAGGCTCATTTTGGTTTCCCTTTTCTTTTTTCTGTCTTTGCAACTCCGAGTCTCCCTCTGTCGCTCGCCCAGGCTGGAGTGCAGTGGTGTGATCTTGGCTCACTGCAACCTCCGCCTCCTGGGTTCAAGCGATTCTCTTGCCTCAGCTTCTGGAGTAGCTGGGATTACAGGCACGTACCACCACGCCCAGCTAAATTTTATATTTTTAGTAGAGACAGGGTTTCACCATGTTGGCCAGACTGGTCCCAAACTCCTGACGTCAAGGGATCCGCCCACTTCGGCCTCCCAAAGTGCTGGGATTACAGGTTTGAGCCACTGCAGCCGGACTTGGTTTCCATTTTCCCCACAAAACTATCCATAATGATGTCCCCGACCCAAATGATATATTTTCCAACTCCAAACTCTTATTGTAAATATCATTCACTTGACTAGTAAAATGGTTTGCCTTATGCTATTAGTTATATTGTATGTGAATACCTGTCTTCTTAACCAGGTTTTAAGCTCCAAGAGCACTGACTCTCTTTTACTCTTAGTATCTCCCATAGGATTGCGCCCAACATGAAGCATGTAGGTACTTTAAAAAAATATTTGCTACTTTTGTGAAAAAAATACGATCACATTACAGTTTTGATTAAGTAGCAAGTGAGAGAGAAGACTCACCTATTCTAGGATTCAGAGCAGGGAGATTCAAATATGACCTAAAATGGTCCTATGATCTTGGCCTTTTAAAGTAAGGCTAGATTACAGACCTTACATGGGCAGTCCAAAACCTATGAAATTCTTTTATATGGAGACACTATTATAAATGGTGATTCTTCTCTCAGTACAACCATGAAAACTAATATGGTCATGGTTAGTTGAAGGCTGGTGTTGATATCAGCCTAATTTCTGGATTCAAGATGCTGTCGAGTCTACAGTAGACCTTTTGGTGTAGTTGAGAATCAGAAGTGAGTGAAGTTTGGATAAGCCCCTTAAATAATTCTGGTTCTCCTACCCTCTACCTATTGAGAGTCTGTTTTATAATACACAAGAATTGTTAATGTTGCATATCCTTCAGACATACTATGTAAATATTTAACCAAGTCTTTACTAGCTTTTGGCTAATGCAGAGTTGAGATGATGCTCCCTGGTGAGTACATGGAACTCAGCTCTTTTGTGTTTGTAGTAAATTAGAACTCTGGCCTTTTAGCTGAACTAAACCAGAAATAGGGTTGACATTGCTGTGTTGAGGAACCTAAGAATGTTAGAAGGACACTTCCTGTATGCTCAGAGTGCTTGAACAAGGTTGAAATTTTCTGTAGAAAATAATTTTGGTATTTTTAAACCCTGACAAATGCATAGTTGATACTTCAAAGTCTGCACCATCAAGCATGGCCACAATAATTTTAACAGTATACTTTTGAAAAGATGTAGTCAAAAACCTACTTTGCTCTTAAAAACAAAACAATTAGTTAAAACGTTCACTGAAGTTTAATTTTCAGTAAGTACCTTCTTTATATAGCTTCCAAGATAAACTAGTTGGTAAATATTTGCTAAGGTAACTGCATGACGTAACTTGCTGTTTGGGACAATTAGCTTAATTCAATTAAAAGAATTACTTTAATCCTAGAATAGTAGCTCCACTGCCCTTTTCTCAGAGTGGTATTATGGTCAGCAGAGCCAGTTATCTATTAGGCAGTTTCTAGATCATAGTGATAGAATCATACGGTGTGCATAAGTGAGATTACGTGTGTTTCTTACTCAACCAAGAAATAGCAGGCCACTTATTTCTCTGGAACTTAATAACTGATTCCTCAAGAAGACATATCCATTGCCTTTCTGTTTGTATAGTGAGAGATTCTGAATGAGCAAATATGCTCAGGGATCCCAATACTAAACTCAAAGATTTACCTTTAAGTGACTTCTCTTCACAGAATCAAAAGCCAAGGAAAGGATATTAACAGTGGATATTGATGTTCTTGACCAGTTTTGCTCTGAAGTGGTCAAGAATATAACAATGGCCTGTAGTGGAATGATTTTGCTTTCTCCCTGTGTAAAACAGTGATCCTGTAAAACCCAAGTTTGTAATTTATTAACAAGGAAATGTACATATAATCATTTGTAGCTGCAAGAGACTAGCAATAACCAAAAGGCTTGTCATTAGGGATTAAGTAAATTACAGTCAATCATGCAATAGATTATTCTGTAGCCATTAAATGGAAGAAAATAGATCAGTGTGCCTGACATGGAATAATTTTGCAGATTAGGTGAAAAAAAACTCAAGGTGCAGAAAAGTGTATATAATATGATTATTTGTAAGGAAAAAAACTACAAACTAAAAGTATATACCTGTATGCACTGAATTTTTTAAAATAGGAAAGCTGAAATGCTATTACACAGTTCTATATGAGGAAAGGCACTGTGGGGAGTCTAGTGTGTATTTTTTAACATTTGCATTTTTACTTTTTCCATTAAAATATCTAATAAATAAAAAAGGAAATGAACATATTTTGGATAAAATGTTCAGTAAATATTTAATGGGTCTGTAATTTGGAAAGGAGTAAGGATTTCTTTTTTTAAAAGACTTTCGATTTTATGAAATAGGTAAAAGAATATGTATAAAATATGTATAAGGTTTAAAGAATAACAATGCAATAAACACCTTGGATCTAACACCTAGTTTAAGAAATAGAACATTACAGTAGTCTTCCCTTATCTGTGGGGGATACTTTTCAAGACCCCCAGTGGATGCCTCGAACCATGGATATGCTGAACCGTATATACACTATATTTTTTCCTATGCACTCATAGCTGTGATGAAGTTTATATATTAGGTGCAATTAGAGATTAACAACAATAACTAATAATAAAATAGAACAACTATAACAATATGCCAGCATCACTACTCTTGTGCTTTGGGGCCATTATTAAGTAAAATAAAAGTTCCTTGAACACAAGCCCTGTGACACCAGGACAGTTGATCTGATAAGAGTTGGCTACTAAATGACTAATGGCTGGTGGCATATACAACATGGATAGCTGGATAGAGAGCTGATTCACATCCTGGGCAGAATGGAGTGGGACAGCATGAGATTTCATCACCCTACTCATAATTTATAAATTAGGCACAGTAAGAGATTAACAACAGTAACTAATAATGAAATAGAGCAATTATAACAATATACTATAATAAAAGTTAAACGAGTGTGATCTTTCTCTCTCTCTCTCCCTCTCTCTCAAGATCTCTCTATAGATCTAAATATCTAATGGCACTCAGTTTAAAACTTATGAATTGTTTAGTTCTGGAATTTTCCGTTTAATATTTTCGAACCATGTTTGACCAAGGGAAACTGAAACCAAGGATGAGGATATCTATGGTTTCGCTTTCTGTGATTTCGTTACTGGTCACCAGCGGTTCAAAAATACTAAGTGGAAAAACCAGAAAGAGACAGTTCATAAGTTTTAAATGCTATGTCATTCACTTCACTTTATCTTATCACATAGGCAATTTATCTCACATGATAAAATCTCACATCATCACAAGAAGTAGGATGAGTACAGTATAAGGTATATATATAGAGAGAGACCACATTCATTTAACTTTTATTACAATATATTGTTATAATTGTTCAAGTTTATTATTATTGTTGTTAATCTCTTACTTTGCCTAATTTATAAATTAAACTTTATCACAGCTACGTATGTACAGGAAAAATCATAGTATATATGCAGTTCAGTGCTATCCAGTTTCAGGCATCCACTAGGGGTATGGAAATGTATCCCCTCAGATAAGGAGGGGACTACTGTAATGTTCCACTTCTTTTGCTAGGTGGTAGATCCAAAGTGTTTATTGTATTATTCTTTAAAGCTCACACACGGGGACTACTATACTACAGTTTACTCATGTTTTGTTGATGAACAAGTGGCTGCTGTGCATATGCTTGTACAAGCCTTCTGATGCCCGTTTTCAAGAGTTTATCTAGGCCATTTACCTTGGAGTAGCATTCTTGAGTCACTAGGTAAACACATCTCTGACTTTCAAGAAAATCCCAAATTATTTTTCAGAACTGTAGTAATTTTCATTTCCATCAACAGTGTCTGAAAGATTCAATACGTGGTATTATCAGACTTATTAGTCTTTGCCAATTTGAGGGTATAAAATAGTCTCTTGGCATAGTTTGGGTTTTGTTTTTTTTTTTTTGAGACGGAGTCGCTCTGTCTCCCAGGCTGGAGTGCAGTGGGACGATCTCGGCTCACTGCAAGCTCCGCCTCCTGGGTTCACGTCATTCTCCTGCCTCAGCCTCCTGAGTAGCTGGGACTACAGGCGCCCGCCACCTTGCCCAGCTAATTTTTTTTAATTTTTAGTAGAGACGGGGTTTCACTGTGTTAGCCAGGATGGTCTCGATCTCCTGACCTCGTGATCTGCCCATCTCGGCCTCCCAAAGTGCTGGGATTACAGGCGTGAGCCACCGCGCCTGGCCATCCCTTGGTATAGTTGAGCATCCTTTCTACTGTTTCTTGACCACTTATGTTTATTTTCTGTGAATTTCATTTTGATAGGTGTGTCCATTTTTATATTATTTGTCGTTTATTCAGTGATCACTTGAGTTCTTTGTATATTCTGGATACTGATTATGTAATTCTTAGATATATATATATACAAATGTTCTCCCCATTTGTGGCCTGTATTTTTATTTTTAATTTAAAAACTTTATTATCCAGAGGGAGACACTATATCTTCCAATGCTGTTCATTATATAAACATCCTTGAATAGAGTCCGGAAAGTCCAGAACAAAAGGCAGTCAGTGCTTCACTTTGCAATAGTGGCACAGTGGCAGTAACTCATCTTGTCTCTCAACAGCATCTGTCTCCCATTTCTGGTGAAAATTCTAGTGAATTCTCCCATGAATACATCACACTGTTGGCTCCTTCGATTAATCTAAGTGATGAGTTGGCACCAAATCCATTCAGTTTGTCTCATACAACATTTAATTAAGGTTACTACCAGTAGGACACCAAGCAGCAGGATGAGCTCAGCTTTCAGTATTGACATCAACTATGCCACCCAGCATCTCAGATCCAATCACTTGTGCAAATCCCAGAAACCAACAGGGTCTATGGTAGAAACTCAAAAGGCTGTCTTTTGAAGTTTTTGTATTGACCTTTCCATTTAGTCCAAGCCATTAAGCCAGGTACAGCAGAATGTATTAGTGATTGTACAGACTTTATCTTATCTTAACCTGTAGATTGGAAGTCTAAGAAAATTTTTCATTTATATTGTTATGACTTGCCCTGTGAATTGAAGCAAACCCGAGTGGCTTTATGGGCTGAAGTGCTATCAGTGATTACCTCAGTTAAAATCAGCTGATAAATTTTGTACCATGTTTTTAATTGAATGACTCTTATAGCAGGACTATCCAACCACAGGCTGTGCAAAAATAATGAGTTGCTTATACCTCTGGGAAGCTTCTGTGAATAACCAAGCATAACCCCATTCTGGAGAGATCTTCGTAGACATCTGAGAGCTATATGACCTACTGGTGGTATTTCCTTAAACATTTGAAATTTGCTCACAGCCACCCTTAAGGTGCAAATCACCGTGTTTGGTTGGGGGAAGAGTTAATGCCTGCTTTCACAAAAGAAATAGAGTCCCAAGGACACACCTAGTACTCCTGTAAAGAAAGCATTTGTTTACAGTTTGGGGAGATCCCTACGTCAGTTGAGGAGCATATGTTGATAGTGCCTCCATTGAACAATCAGCTGGTAAATCTTAAAGTTTCTAGTTTAGTCCAAAGAATGTATTCTAGTCCTTGGTTTTGGAGGGATTGCTTAAGTACAGTCATTCCAACCTATCCAGTTCTGCCCACACCAACAGCTGAGTGGCATTCAGCTGTCCCTTGCAATGATTGAGCTATGGCTACAGAAAAGGGAAGGACATTCAGAGATATTGACAGGTGCTTGGAGCCAAGGCCATAACATATAGTTTCTGATAGGCTTCTCAGTAAGGTTAAGGGGAAAGCAATCAAATTGTGCTTCAGGTCATCTGAGGGAGGCTCACAGACCGAGCAGTTGGTTAAATTTAATGTGCTCATGACAGTTTGGGGGAAGAGCAGAGCATTTTCCTTGGTGAGGAAGGCTCTTGGGGCAATTTCAAAAAACAGACACCATTAATGTTCTTCCTCCCACTGTACCTCCCGGGGTCTGAGATAGTCTCTTCCCAGGTGTCAAGGTTATTCTCTCTACTTCCTCAAAATCAGTTCTCCCATTTCAATATTTATAACTTTGTCTTTTTTCCAGTTGCTCCCTACTTGCAACCAGATGTTTTGTCTAGAATAGTCAGGTACAAGAGAAACAAGGCATTTTTATAAATTTTACAGAGACCCTTTATGTACTCATGGGCCACCTTAGGAAGACTCAACAAGCTGTGTACTCAAGCAAGTAGTCATTATCTTATGATTTAGAACCAGGTTAATCCTTTTAAGAGAATCCAGGTGGCTAAATAGAATTAAGTTAGAATTTCCTAGGGCTCTTTTGGCCAGGCTGCCACATGGAAGGTGTTGTACTAACTAGGCTGCCTGGATTTGTCATTAGGGGAAAGAAAGAAGCATTATGCCAGGAGTGCTCAGGGGAGAATCCCAAATTTTCAAAATAGGTTAAAAAAAAAAAACCCTCATGCATTTCTTTTTTCTTTTCTTTCTTTCTTTTTTTTTTTGGTGGCAAGGTCTCACTCTGTTGCCCAGGCTGGAGTACAGTTACACGATCTCAGCTCACTGTAACCTCTGCCTCCCAGGTTCAAGCGATTCTGTTGCATCAGCCTCCTAAGTAGCTGGGATTACAGGCAGATGCTACCTCAACTGGCTAATTTTTGTATTTTTAGTACAGACAGGAGTTCACCATGTTGGCCAGGTTGGTCTCGAACTCTTGAACTCAAGTAATTTGCTGGGCTCAGTCTCCCAAAGTGCTGGAATTGCAGGCATGAGCCACCTTGCTCAGCCCTCCCTTCCTTCCTCCCTTCCTTCCTCCCTTCCTTCCAGGAGTCTCTTGTTGCCCAGGTTGGAATGCAGTGGTGCAGTCTTGGCTCACTTCAACCTCCACCTCCCAGGTTCAAGTGATTCTCCTGCCTCAGCCTCCTGAGTAGCTGGGATTACAGGTGTGCACCACCATGCCTGGCTAATTTTGTATTTTTCTTTTAGTAGAGATGGGATTTCTCCATGTTGGTCAGGCTGGTCTTGAACTCCCGACCTCAGGTGATCCGCTCACCTGGGCCTCCCAAAGTGCTCGGATTACAGTCGTGAGCCACTGCGCCTGGCCCTGGCTATTTGTTTATGCTGTTTTAAAGCCTTGAAGTCAATGGAATTTAATTTGTATACATAGTAGTGAAACAGAAAAAGTTCCCTTGTCCCCCTTGCAGGGTGTGTGAGTCCCCCTCACAAGGTGTGTGATGAGATTGTAGCTCGCTTCTTAGCGCCCAGCTGCTCAAACCTGTAGGGGAACATACAGACAGGCAGGCTGTGGGGCTCCCACTCCACAGCAGTGTCGAGGGGTGAATGTTTACGGCTGAAGCCCCAGTGGGTGTGTGTTACAGAGTGCACTTTCAGTTTAGCTGTCCATAGGCAGCTTGTGTTAGTCAGCTCAATTAGAACCCCTTGCCTTGTTGCAAGGACAGAGGGCTTTCTGTATCCCAGGGTTCTTGCCTTGATATACCGGAAGAATTTGATCACACGTAGGCTTGGAGAATTAGTCCAGGGTTTTATTGATTGGAAGTAGCTCTCAGCAGATGGGGGAACCAGAAGGGAGATGGTTTTCCCCTGGATTTGGGCCACTCAGCGGCCTGTCTCTTTTCTGACTGCCCTGGCCAAACTCCTCATTGTTTCGCCAGTCGATGGCCTGCTGGTGCCTGTTGGTGTATTCCTGCCATCCAGCCGCTTGTGTGTTCCTCCGCCCATGTGCCCCTCTTGTCATCCAGCCGCTTGTGTGCCTGCGTGCTAGGGTCTTGGGGGATTTTATAGGTACAGGATGGGGGCATGGCGGGCCAGGGTGGTCTTGGGAAATGCAGCATTTGGGCGCGAAGGTAGGAGTGCTTGTCTTCACCTAGGTCCGTGGGCACAGGCCGGAGACAGAGCCTCCTTCGCCAGGAACCTGCCCTTCTCCTCCCAGCACTTCCCTGCCCCCTTCTCATATCAGTGGGAGCTTGGGATCCAATTGTAATTTTGTCTGTGTGGATAATCAGTTACCACACTACGTTTCTCTGTGATCTGCAGTATTAGCTCTTACACAAATCAAGTTTTATACGTATATTAATATATGTCTGCTCCTGTGCTTTCTATGCTATTTTATTGGCTTACTTGTACTCACAGTCCTAATTACATGAGTGTTATGGTTTTTTTTTAGCTATCTGGGTGAGTCCTCCAACCTTGTTCTTCTTTAAGATTATCTTTGCTACTCTTACTCTTGGCCCTTGATGTGTCTATATACAATTTAAAATCTACTTCTCAGGGCTGAGCACAGTGGCTCATGCCTGTAATCCCAGCACTGTGGGAGGTGGAGGCAGGCCAATCACCTGCGGTCAGGAGTTGGAGACCAGCCTGGCCAACATAGTGAAACCTCATCTCTACTAAAAATATGAAAAATTAGCCAGATGTGGTGGTGTGCACCTGTAGTGCCAGCTACTCAGGAGGCTGAGGCACGAGAATTGCTTGAACCTAGGAGGCAGAGGTTGCAGTGAGCCGAAATTGCACCACTGCACTCCAGCCTGGGCAACAGAGCAAGGCTCTGTCTCAAAAAATAAATAAATAAAATGAAGTCTTGCAGACACACACACACACACACACACACACAATTACTGTTTTTATTGGAATTGCATTGCATTTATAATCAATTTGGGGAGAATGTCATCTTTATAATATGGAATCCTCTCATCTATGAGCACAGCACATCTCCTTTGTTTGTTTGTTTGTTTGTTTTCTGAGATGGAGTCTCACTCTGTCGCCCAGGCTGGAGTGCAGTGACGTGATCTTGGCTCGCTGCAACCTCTGCCTCCCAGGTTCAAGTGATTCTCCTGCCTCAGCCTCCAGAGTAGCTGGGATTACAGGCATGCACCGCCACACCTGGCTAATTTTATATATTTTTAGTAGAGACAGTTTCTCCATGTTGGTCAGGTTGGTCTTGAACTCCTGACCTCAGGTGATCCACCCGGCTCGGCCTCCCAAAGTGCTGGGATTACAGGTGTGAGCCACCACACCCAGCAGCACATCTCCTTTTTAAGGCATATCATTTTTTTTTTCCAAAAAAAATCTCCCTATTAAAAATATGAAATACCAGTGTGGAAAAAAAGAACCTTGACCTCTATCTCACACTATACACAAAAATTAATTTTAAATGGATCATAGACCTCAGTGTAAAAGCTAAAACCATAAAGCTTCTAGAGGAAGATATACGATATCTTTCTTAGATAGGTAGGTAGAGATTTCTTAGGCATAGAAAGCATGAATCATAAAAGAAAAAAATTGATTAAATAGTGGACTTTGTCAAAAATTTTAAAATTCTGCCCATCAAAAGACATTATTAAATAAGTTGGCAAGCCACAGACTAGAAGAAGGTATATGCCATGCATATATATGACCAAGGAAATCAACCTATTAAAAATGAGCAAAAATCTTGAAGAGATACTTCACAAAGGGTCATAATAATGACCAAAGCACATGAAAAGTGCTCAACGTCATTAGTCGTCAAGGAAATGCAAATCACAATCATGGGAGATACACTGTTGCATACCCACAAGGATGGCTACAAAGGAAGGAAAAACAAAACAACAGCAAATGTTCAAAGGACTGTAGAAATCTCCATCAGAAATCTACCTTACTGTTGGGAGTGTAAAATGGTATAATTATTTCAGGAAACTGTCAGTTTCCTAAATGGTTAGACATGTTACAGTTTTATTCTCGGATATTAATCCAGGAGAAATGAAAACGTGTCCTTAAAAAGTCTTATATTAGAATTTTATAGCAGCTTTATTCATAATAGTAAAAAAAAAAAAAAAGGTAAAGAACCCATGCCTGTCAAGAGGAGAATTAATAAACAAACTTACAGATTCATATAATGGAATACTACTCAACAGAAAAAGAACCAGACTATTGATATATTGAATAACATGGATAAATTTCATAAACTCTGTGCTGAGTGAAAAAAGCAAGCCAAAAAAATGTATTATTGCTGGGCACAGTGGCTCACGCCTGTAATCCCAGAACTTTGGGAGGCTGAGGTGGGCGGATCACAAGGTCAGGAGATCGAGACCATCCTGGCTAACACGGTGAAACCCCGTCTCCAATAAAAGTACAAAAAATTATCCGGGCGTGGTGGCGGGCGCCTGTAGTCCCAGCTACTTGGGAGGCTGAGGCAGGAGAATGGCGTGAACCCAGGAGATGGAGGTTGCAGTGAGCCGAGATCGCGCCACTGCACTCCAGCCTGGGCAACAGAGTGAGACTCCGTCTCAAACAAACAAACAAACAAAAATGTATTATTACATTTATATGAAATTCTAGAATAGACAAAACCAAACTGTAATGATAGAAATCAAATCAGAGGTTCCTTTGTGGGGCGGGAGTTTGCTGGGAAGGGGCATGGGGGATCTTTATGGGATGATGGAAATTTTCTGAGTCTTGATAGGGGTGTGGATTACGAGTGTATGTATTTGTGGGTTGAATGGTACACTTGATCACAGCATTTTGCTGTGTGTAAAAACGTTTCAGTTTTTTTAAAATGTGATATTCTGGATTTCAATTAATAGGAACATAACATGTAGAGCTGATAAAAATGGGTAGGTTAGGGAATATTTATGTCACCCCTTCGGAGTAATTCTTTAATAGTTATGGAGACAGTTTGTTCCTAAATGCCATATTTAGCTTGAGCTTTTTGGTCAGTGGTGCAGTCTGAGGAACTATTCTACTTTCATAGTTCAAGAGAAGTTTTTTAAAGTTGAAAAAGATAATTCTTACAAGTTCAGCAAGGATTAGATTTCCAGAACTTCACATGCCAAGACTGTACTTCTCATAACCATACTCCAAACCAGTGGTTCTCAGTCAGGGGCCATTTTGTCCCACAAGGTATATTTGGCAATGTCTAAAGACATTTTCATTGTCATGATTGTTGGGGAGGGGTGTTGTGCTGCTGGCATCTAGTGGGTAGAAGCCACGGAGGCTGCTAAACATCCCACAATGTGTAGGACAGTCCCCTGAAACAAAGAGTTATTTGGTCCAAACTGTCATTGGTGCCAGGGTTGGGAACGCTTGTTCTAGACCTGTCCTTATCACTGAAGCTGAGTCAGTCTCAGTCAATCTGGTGTTGACTCTACTTATAGTCCAAATCAGTTGTGGAAACTAGGCATTGGCACAGATTACATATTTCTTCCCTGATAAAATTTAATATCAAATATTTGTAAACATACATAATCTTAAATTTTGAGATAAAAGTTCATGGATTGAGAGCACTTCAGAAATCAGAATTACCATTTGTGTTGATTGTTAAATTCTTAAGATGCTGTAGATTCTGTTTTTAACTGTATTTAATTAAATATCCAAACAACCGTACTTATCTTCCTTTTTTTTAAAAAAAGGCTTTATTGTCAGATCAAAGGGAATAAATGATAATAACTTTTTTCCTCCTTCTTTCACAGAATGACAGGGAGAGAGTTTTTCTCTCGTTTCCCAGAACTATATCCTTTTCTTCTCAAACAGTTGGAAACTGTAGCCAATACAGTAGACAGGTAAGAAGAGAATTGGGTGGGGCAAAATGAACTCAAGGATGTGAATTACCTTAGTAATTGAGATTTTCCCTCTAGGCAGCTGTTTTTAATAAAATTCTTCCCTTTTTTAAATTTGTTTAAATTTTTTCCTTGAGACAGGGTCTTTCCCTGTCACCCAAGCTGGAGTACAGTGGTGGCCACCACTCCTTGCCCATTTTTGTATTTTTTGTAGAGATGGGGTTTCGTCATGTTTCCCAGGCTGGTCTCAAACTCCTGAGCTCAAGCAATCTGCCCACCTGGGCCTCCCAAAGTGTGGGGATTACAGGCTTGAGCCACTGTGCACGGTCAGACTGCTTCCTTGCATAAAATTGGCTTTTTTATTAAAGTGCTTTTTTGTAATTATATCATATTGCTTGGTTCTCTGTAGTAAATTTGTACCTGAAAAGTTGTGTAAAATCCTGTCTTTATATTTTAAAAATCCTATTTTATGTTAAAGTTTATCAAACTTAATTCCATTTTCGGTGGTACAGAAACTAGGAATCACATGGTGATTTCTTCTGTTATGAATTATTTTCTTCCTATTTTTAAAAAAATCTGTGTTTACATATTGAGTTTGCTTTATGCATACCTGTCATTTTTTATTACTGGCTTGCTGCAACTTACCATTGTGAAACTATAGCGATTAGCTGACTAATATGATCACTTGTGTTCAGAAATGGTTCTTGTGTACCTGAGCAGAAATGGCCAGTGTTCTTGGAAACACAGAGCAAAGCCATTACGAGGGCTTTCCAGTCTTATAGTTCACCATTGTCTTAAAAATCACATTCTGGCTGGTGCGGTGGCTCACACCTGTAATCCCAGCACTTTGGGAGGCCAAGGCAGGTGGATCACCCGAGGTCAGGAGTTCAAGACCAGCTTGGCCAACATGGCGAAACCCTGTCTCTATTAAAAATACAAATATTAGCCAGGCTGGTGGTGCGCACCTGTGATCCCAGCTACTTGGGAGGCTGAGGTAGGAGAATCACTTGAACCCAGGAGGCAGAGGTTGCAGTGAGCTGAAATCTTGCCACTGCACTCCAGCTTGGGTGACAGAAAAATACTCTGTCTCAAAAAAAGAAAAAAAAAACACACACACATTCTGAAGCTGGTAGTGGAATTTTTAGTATGGACATCATAAAGCATGTCTTTTGTATTTTTCCTATAATTTTGCACTTGGTATGAATGTACACTAATTGTCTATAATTAGAAAATAAAAGTAATGAATTTTACTTCTGGTTATGATGCATTTGCTCACATTAGTAGTTTATGCTAATGTGCTTTTCTGGCCTTTAGTGACTATTCATGCTTTCTTAAATACATTTGGATGTTGAAAGTTTCACATTTCATGCTGTGGAACAGGCACGTCTCTACTGTAGGAACAGTTCTAATCAAAATAGCATACTCTAATTATGTAAATGATTAGCTTTGAGAAGAGGATCCTGTACGAAAGCCCAATTCCCTGTTTTGCTAGTAGTTTTTTCTTATGATGCACATTTGGGAGATAAGAAGTGAACGTAGAAAAAAAAAAAGAAAAAAGGAAAACTATCCCCTTGATTGTGGAGTCTCACTTCATATACATAATTTTTTTTTTGAAATGGAGTCTCACTGTGTCACCCAGGCTGGAGTGCAGTGGCGTGATCTTGGCTCACTGCAACCTCCGCCTCCTAGGTTCAAGTGATTCTCCCACCTCAGCCTCCCGAGTAGCTGGAATTACAGGCATGCGCCACCACATCGGCTAGTTTTTTGTATTAGTAGAGATGAGGTTTTACTATATTGGCCAGGCTGGTCTTGAACTCCTGACCTCACGTGATCCATCCGCCTCGGCCTCCCAAAGTACTGGGATTACAGGCATTAGTCACCGCACCCGGCCATATACATAATTATTTCATGAGAAAAATGTTTGAAGGAGGAGTGCTTCACTACCTAAATGTGAAATCTTTCATGTGTAATAATTGTTGTTTCAGTGATATGGGAGAACCAAATCGTCATCCAAGCATGTTTCTCTTACTTTTGGTGTTGGAGAGACTCTACGCTTCCCCGATGGATGGTACTTCTTCTGCTCTCAGCATGGGACCTTTTGTTCCCTTCATTATGAGGTAGTGTCATGCTGTGTAGAAATTGTCTAGGTGGGCGTGGGAGTTTTACGGGAATATTTTATCTTCTTCTTATTTCAGAAACTATTATATATATATATCATATATTATATATTTTATATATATATATATATTATTTGTTTGTTTGTTTTTTGAGACGGAGTCTCGCTCTGTCGCCCAGGCTGGAGTGCAGTGGCGCGATCTCGGCTCACTGCAAGCTCCCCCTCCCAGGTTCACGCCATTCTTCTGCCTCAGCCTCCGGAGTAGCTGGGGCTACAGGCACCCGCCACCACGCCCGGATAATTTTTTGTATTTTTAGTAGAGATGGGGTTTCACTGTGTTAGCCAGAATGGTCTCGATCTCCTGACCTTGTGATCTGCCCACCTCATTCTCCCAAAGTGCTGGGATTACAGGCATGAGCCACTGCGCCCGGCCATATTATATATATTTTTTATATATGTAAACCTATTGTATATATTAAAAACTATTATATATATTATATGTAAAACTTTTGTATATAACTATTGTGTGTGTGTGCATGTGTATATATATATAACTTTTATACACACACACACACACACACACACAACTTTGGGAGGGGTCTTGTGAAAGCAGAGGCCTGGGTTTTCCTGCCATTGCCCCCAGTGTTTCAGAGTAAGGTGCTTATATTGTGGGTACAGGATCTCATCAGAACCTGTGTAAGTAATGTTTTCTTTGAGCCCTGTCTGCTCCAAGGCAGGTGGATGGTGTTGATAGGAGATACTCCTTTTGAAAGACATAGCCCCATGTTTGCGTTATTCCTGTGTTGAGCCTGGCTAGCACGGAGCAGGCTTGGTTCTGGTATGTATCTTCTGTCCACGGGTTCGAGAGGATGTCAGGACATCTGCCTCTTCACTCTGGAAGAGTCTGCGAGGCGGTGCAATGGGTGGCGTGTAAATGGTAATGCCATGTGGCATGAATTCCCACTCGTCTTCTCTTTTACGTTTGTAGTACCTGAAAAAAGCCATGAATATAGAGTATTCATGAAATAATATAACAGGGTTCTCTTCTTTTAGAGCCTATTACCACTTCTTGTGTTACATCTTTTCAGGCATTTGCCGTCTTCTGATTACTTTGTTCATTTTGGATCAAAGGCCTAAATATGTAGGCCTCCAAGAAGTATTAAAATTTTCTCATGAAACCTTTCAGAAGCCTATCATATTAGTTAGCTATTACCTTTCTGCTTAGCTCTTGACAAAACAGTACCTTAATTTTTGTGTTTCTACCAAAAATTGAAGTGGATTTGGAGCAGAAGGGTAAGAAACCAAACTCAAGAGAGTGTTTCTTATGTATGTAGTGTCCTAGGTTTCACTTCCTTGTTTCACAGAGCTGACTTATGCATTTTAATGTGAGAAAACCATTAAACATGAGATTCTGGCATGTGCTTGCAGAGCTATTTGTTTGCGCCAAGCCCTGGCTGTGGCTGTGTTATCTTTGATCACAGAGATGACTCAGGCAGACTGGTTTTTGTTTCCTGATATACAAAGTTACCAGTCTCCTTCATCTGGCATTTGGTGATTCATTTTAGGAATTTGAGTGGTAAATTTTACTTTCAAGGGCCTTAAAAATTGTTCTTTCATGAATAACTGGAAAGAACTAAGAAATGTTTTCAGAAAGTTGATGCAAGGAGGAAAGGCATGTGCACAGAATTGCAGTTTACATTAGAAACAGAGATTTGCTTTAGAACCTGTGCTCTGTCTTAAGAACATTGAATTTGTGGAAGCTTTTTACTACTCAGTCTGTTGTTCATTGCATCCTAGAAATAATAAATTACTACACTGAAAGTACCTTTCAATGGTACCTGAAAGTACCTTTCCAAAATGTTGCTTAGTTTACATATAATCAGAATGCTGATACTACTCATTATATTCAAAGTATCTATTATATAAAACAAAGATTGCATTAATATAGAAAATTTAAATATTGCTTTGAAGCCAGTGTACTTAGGGCATCATTTGTTAACCTCTAAAAATACAAAGTAAGAAGTTTGCAATCAGTCTGTTCTTCCAGTGAAAGAAAATGCTGCGGTTGTAGTTGCTTTCTTCCAGTAAGTAAGGTGCTTTATGAAGTAGATTCATAGAACATCACCAACAGCAGAAGTGCCACCAACCAAAATACAAGGTTATTTTGTTGTAACAGAAAGAGCACATCTATCACTCTTGACAAGCACTGCACTCTTGGGTTCAAATTCTAGCTCTGTAACTGCCTTGCTTGCTCTCTGAACCTCAATTTCCTCAATGTGCAAACGAGGGTGATAACACCTCTTCTCAGAGTCACTGTAAGCAAAATGTCCTGTAAGCAGAAGCACCACCATTGATTCCTTAAGTACAGAGCCTAGGCTCTGACTTATTGAGTGTCCATGTGTGTTATAGAACAGTGTTTCTAAAACTTTAAGATGTAAACATATCACTTGGCTATCATATAAATTCTGATTTCAGTAAATCTGAGGTGAGGCCTGAGAGTCCGACTTTCAAATGGTCTTCCAGATAATGCCACTGCTGCTGGTCTGTAGATCACATTTTGAGTAGCAAAATTAAACTTGGGATATTAAATTTAATACCATCACACCCCCCCCCACACACACACACATACAATTTTAACAAGCTAGACAGTAGTAGCTTATTAAAATTGGTTAGGCAGTTTAAGGAATTTATTAAGAAGTAGATTTTGACCCAGGAATGCAGAAAACAAGAAAGAAAGTGTTCTGAGCAGAGAAGTCAGTAGGAAGTAGACCAACCTTTGTTGAGCCCCCTCTTTCTGCCAAGTAGTGAACTGGGCATTTTGCTTACAATGACTCTGAGAAGAGGTGTTATCACCCTCATTTGCCCGTTGAGGAAATTGAGGTTCAGAGAGCAAGGCAGTTACAGAGCTAGAATTTGAACCCAAGAGTGCAGGGCTTGTCAAGGGTGTTAGATGTACTCTTTCTGTTATACCAAAATAACCTTGTTTTTTGGTTGCCTTTTGAGTAGCCAGTAACTTAGCTACACGGAATGGACCTATAGGGTCTGAAATGTATGCAACTGAGAGAGATGAGGAGCCTATATCCTCAGCTGCTGTATCTGAGTACAGGCTGTCTTCTGGATATAGACGTAATGTCTCTACCAATGGTGGGATCTGTTCCTTATTTTGCTTTTCCTGTAGGAAAAGTGACTGATTGGATTGGTTAACCATGTGTGGCACATGGTGACAATCGCCTGGGGTTATAGGACTGGTTTGTGGCCAGATACAGAGGAAGCCTGGCTCTTCTTTCTTGGCCACCTTCTGTGGTAAAGTGGAAGGCCCTAGATTTAGTTAGTTTGGGGTTTCATCAGCCTACCACAGGGAAAACCCATGCTACCCCAAAATGTTCACTGGCTAGGTGAACTATAAACAGATTTTTAAAAAGCAGTGAATGTGATAAAACTGTATGCATTTGATTTAGATGACCTCTGAGAATATTATTCATGAAGAAAGTGAAAGGCTGATCATAAAACCTATCATTCCAGGCAGTGCTTGTGGTTCTGATTGTGGTAAAGACTGAGCTGTTTTGACTTGGGGTAATAGCTAAAAAGATGGATGGGTGTATGCACAGTGGGTCAGCAGTGTTTTATTTTTGTACCGTTGTTAAGGGTAATTTATGTACTTGGAAGGGTTCTCATCAGGCTCATGGATACTATGAGTTTGGCCAAAGAAAAAAATTTCAGTTTGTGGGAGTAGTGCAAAGGTTGCTCTGACTGCTAAAAGTGAATTGCACAATGAGAAGAAGATTAAAAGCGCCAACGAGAGCTTTTTGTTTCCCTTTGATTTATGTGTACTTACCTGCTATTTCCTTCCTCTCTGTAAGGTATTTATAAGTATTATATGTAGTTTTACTCCTTTATGCCATGTTTAAGAGTATACCTAAACATATATGCCATTATGATTGTTGCATCCTCTTGGGACAGAACTTATAATGTCAATCCCAACATCTTGTATACAACTTTTAAAAAATCCAGTGTATTTTATGTTCTGATGTTGTGCTGCATCCAGATACAAAGCCCTTTACCATGTGAATGTGATGCTTTCAATTTAAGACCATTAATTCATTCTTCAGTTCAGGTACCACAAAGCAGAATAATTCATGCTTTAAAAAGAACCTTGACTGGCTCTCTGAATGCAGCTCACCAGGGCCTGCTTCTCTGGGCTTTCTAGAGACTAGAAAGTCTTTTCAGAGGCCAAAAAGTCCCTGGGCATACATCTCTGAGTTCCCTTTCACAAGCAAGTTTCAAGTTCCAGTCAAAGAGCTCTAGGTAACCACATATGCCTCAAACCTAGGACCATAGAATCCTGAACAAAGGCCCAGGAGAGCTTAGACGAATCAGGTCTCAGAGGCCGAGGCAGGTGGATCACCAAGTCAGGAGATCGAGACCATCCTGGCTAACACGGTGAAACCTCGTCTCTACCAAAAATACAAAAAATTAGCCGGGCATAGTGGCAGGCGCCTGTAGTCCCAGCTACTCGAGAGGCTAAGGCAGGAGAATGGTGTGAACCCAGGAGGCAGAGCTTGCAGTGAGCGGAGATTGTGCCACTGCACTCCAGCCTGAGTGACAGAGCAAGACTCCGTCTCAAAAAAAAAAAAGGAAAGAAAGAAAGTAAAGCTACTTATTTGGTAGGTATATGAAGTCAAAAGACTGATGCTGGTGACATAGCTTCAAATGCTGGAAAGTCCAAGTGAAAATTCTTTTGAGGAGATAGGGAAAGAATCTCTTGCAACTTTATAGCATGATGCTTTATGATTATGCTGTTAATGGCTAAAAGTAGCCATAAAAAAAATGAAGGCAAACTAGATTGCATGCTTATCAAATTTGTGAGCAAATTAAGATTCAAAATAACCTTCAAGCATAGGACTGACAAACACAAATTCAGGCATAAGACCATTACCTCTGAATGGGGAGGAAAGGGATGAAATTGAGGAGCCATGTACTAGAAGCTTCAATTTTATTTGTGATGTGTTCTTAAATTGGGCATTGGGCAAATGCTTGAATGTCATCCTATTCTCTAGATTCTTTTTGTTGTTGTCATCATTTTGTATGTCTGATGCAGTTCATCATTTAAAAGTAAGATTCGAAATAGCCTGGACCAGCCTGGGCAACATAAGGAGAACCTGTCTCTACAAAAAATTTTAAAAATTAGCCAGACTTGGTGATTTGCGCCTGTAGTCCCAGCTACTTGGGGGGCTGCGGTGGGAGGATTGCTTGAGCCCAGGAGGTCAAGGCAGCTCAAGTGAGCTGTGATTGGGCCACTGCACTCCAGCCTAGGTGATAGAGCGAGACCCTGTCCCCCAAAAAAGCCTTGAAAGACTGGATTGATGGGATGAGACTATCAAGATAACATTTAATAGAGATATATATCATTCTGATTTTTTAAAGAAAAGGCAAAATTATATACATACAAAATGGGGGCTATCTGGCTTCATAGCAGTTCTTGTGGGGGAAAAAATATCTTGGTGAATGAGATATCCTGGTGAACCATGAGAAAGCAGCATGACACTGTTGCTGCTTCCAGATAGTGGAGGCTCTAGTCCCCCTGAACTCTGTTGGTTAGCCTAAACCCACATTATTCTCCTTATTATTCTGTTCTGGGCTCCCCATTTTAGGAAGGTCACTGATGAACTAGTATCTGTCGAGGGGAGGTGACCAAGATGAGGAGGAAACCAAACATCTGGAAACAGTTACTGGAGAAGACTTAGTGGCAACATGATAATGGTCTTTATATACTTGAGAGACTGCCATAGGGTAGAAGGCGCATAATTTCTCTTTTTTGCTCCCAATGGGAAAATGGAAGATAGATTTCAGCTTTTAATTTAAAGAAGAATTTTGTGAAAATTAGTATTCTCTATCAAGGAAAAGAACATATTTCCATAATACTGAGTTTGCCCATCAGCAAAAGTGTTAAGTTTTCAAGGAAAACTGATCACATGTTGAGCATATATCTGCAGCGCACCTGAGGTTGGACTGGATATCATCAAGGTATCTGTTTGGCATGCCTTATTTCAGAATAGGTGAACAACTCAGCTGTGGATTCTGAATGTTCAGTGAATGAAATGATCAACCTGCCTCTAATCCTGTGACAATATTTGTACATTTTTGTTTATGGGTCCTTCGATCTCTCAAATAAAAGAATTTGGGATGCCATTCTTGGCATGGCCCAAAAAGTCACAGTGGTTTGCTCTTAAATGGTACCCTCCAGGAATTAATCTACTAAAATTTAGCATTTAAGTAACTTCTGTAACTGTGTTCTGGATAGTTCTGAAAACATATTTTTGGCCTATGAGATGTTATGTCTGAAAAGCATTCTTTATTAATTTAATTATCTTTTTTTGTGGTTCCTGTATTTTTCTCCATTCCAGATGTTGGCTTAAGCCACATTTTCTGACAAGCAAAATAACATCTGAGTCTTTGAGAAGTCAGACATGCTTTTCTAAAGAGTGGTTATAATAGATAACTCTTTATTGTCCCAATTTCCCAAAGTATCTTGAACAGAGTTGCCTGGAGAGAGAGTACAGGGGTCTCCAAGCCTTGCTCATTACAAGTAGAAACACCTGAGAAATAGGGCTTTGCCAGTACTGTTGACATAGAACTTCCTGCCCTGGCCAGCACTCTACCTGGTCTGTGGTTACTACTAAATTCCATGAGGTTCAGAGAAGGGAATTATAGGAAAGGAGTATGCCCCCACCCTTCCCCCACTGCCCAGCCATCCTAATCTGCTAACATTTGGGTGAAAAAAGGGTTCTGCTATCCCATAATTCTATGGAAACCCTGGCCCCTTGGTTTCACTATGTGACTGTCTGATACCAGGTCAGGCTTGGGACCAGATTGTTGAGGCACAGGTGTTCAGTGCTGCTCAGTTTTCTTCTTTGCTTATAGGCCAAACTTGCAAAACATGTAAATGCCCCCAGTGTTATCTTCCATGGGGTATTTGTATATTACAGATACATACATTTTGAAATAAAGCAGTAAAACTCTAATGGTGGCATTTTAGGCCTTATATAGGGAGGATCTAGAAGCAGAGATTGGAAGGTTGTTTCCTAATGCTGGGGAAATCACATTGTTTGGGCAGCTACTTACTCTGCCTCCTTTTTACCGTGCCTAGCACTTTATTTGGAGGGCTGTACTCATGGCCCTCTGAATTTCTGAATTCTACCCAGGGTAGCTGAGGTTCAGCATGTAGTATGAAATTATGTTTTGCATTATGTGTCTTTTTTTGCAAATAGTTCTGGCATAAAAAGATACCTTGTTATCTGTCACCAATTTTTATCTGTTAGTTCCTAGATAGGGGCCTGGCCAACTTCATTTCTGGTGCCAGATCTCTTTAAGACCATTTTCTAAATATGTTTTTGAGCAGAAGGAATGAGGAGTTCACCTCTTATGGAATGCATTGACAAAGCAAACTAGAAAAACAGAACTTGTAGGGACCAGCTTTTCTTCAGTGTTATCTGTTATCCCAACAGGCCAGTTCAGGTCATGTTAGAACAAGTGATTTGATCTGCACACAGTCCCATTCTTAGGTGAAATTTCTGACAATGATGATAATCTATGGCCTATTGCTGCCATTCATACTAGAAGTTAGAATCTAATCAGTTAATTGAGTAACCAAGTATTTGTTAAACATTCATTGTGTACCTAGCTAGTGTTAGGTCTTGGGTAAGATGCAAAGTAAAGAAAAAGGTCTTTATGCTTAAAGAACTTACCGTGTAGCTAATAAGGTAAAATACATGCTTGTGAACCTGATACCGTGTATATTAACCACTTAATTATATGACATATACACTAAGGACTGAGGCCTACAAAGAAGGGGAAGAGCATCAGTGGGTTGGAGAAGTCCAGGAGGCTTTCCCAAATAGCAAGGCAGGAAGAAATGTGGGAGTTCAGTCTGCCATCTCAGGGACTTTTAGAAATCACCCATGGTGATTAACAAGTCATGTGAGAGGAGTGAAAAGTCAGGGGGATCCAACAAGGGGAAGATTGTGATGGAGAGTTTTATGATTCATAACTTGGAAGGCATCATAAAGAGCTTTGCTTCCACTTGAACCAAGGGTGACCCAGGAAATTCACAAAATAAATGGTTTGCTATTTAACAGGAGAAACCATTGATGGTGCACCTTTGGTAACTTTAATAAAGAACAGTATTTGTCCTGAGTGTTGCATTTAAGTCTTGTGGAAGTAATGAATTGTAGTGGGAAAAAAATTTAAATTTAGTAATACTTAACATTTTAAAGTATCTTAACAGTGTTTTTCCATACAGAACTTTTATTTCCTTGTTCTTAAATTGTTTCTCAAAAATTGTAGCGAAGGTGCTCTGCAGGCATTTTTAATGCTGAATTGAAGGATTTCACATTACCAAGCCCCAAATGCTGACTGATAGGCAGTCATCCTACACAGTAGAGAACATTTTAGATCAAAAATGTGTTTTTTTTCTTCCAGAAGAAAATAAGAATTGGGAAATAGAATAAGAAGGTAAAGATAAATTATAGAAGGCTTCAAATGAGGACAAGGAAAAATAATGACATAGTGTGTTTCGGTTAGCTTTCTCTGACTGGAATGGGTTTTCCCTTTCCCTCTGGGCCTTGGCCCCCACCGTCTATTTCTAATCTTCTAGTAAAAACAAGCTACACATGTTACATCAGCTGCTCAGGATACCTTCACCCTCACGTCCTTTTACTTTTTCCTTCCTCACTCACTTTGAACATTGTGACTCTTGACTGCTCATCTTGCCTCCCTTCCAACCAGTTATAGACATTCTCTTCTTCACCATTTATTCTTCTCTGTCTCTTTATATTGTGATCACTCTTCATCACCAGTTCATCCTTCCATTAAGTGTATTTACTGAGGGCCTACTTTGTGCCCTTGCCCAACCCAACACCCCTACTCTCATCACCTCTCATTTGCAAGAGAAGATGTGGAGGCCATCAGGTGTGAGTTCTGTCCATGGAGAAACCCACTCCACCCACAGTCCTCTCCTTTGTTTTATAGCCAGGCTCTTGGAAAAGGTGGTCTGTGTTTAGTCTCCACTTTTCCCCTTCTTAACCCACTGCAGCCTGGCCGCTTCTTCCACTGCCTCACTAAACTGCACCAACAAATAGGAGTGACCTCCTTATTAAAAAAGCCACTGGGTGCTTTTCATTCCTTCTCATCTCTGCTTTTTCTCTGGTGTTTGATGCTATTGCAGACTCCTTTCTTCTTGAGTTCTTTCTTCTGTGGCTTCTCTGGCCGTTATTTCTTTCTCTCCTTGGAGGGTCCCCTTCCTCCCGCTGCCTCTCAGACATTGGTATACCTGTTTGTCCTGCCCTCAAACCTTTTCTTTTTCACTTTGCATTCTCTCTCTGGGGTTATCACTCACCTACACTTACCTAGTCCTAGATCTAGAACTCATATAGAATCACAAGTTCAACTTTCTATTGGACAGCTTCTTCTGCATGTCTCACACACATCCAAAAGTTGTGAATTTCAATTACCTCTGCACACTGAAGTTTGAGCAGCCTTCTTTTAGGGCCTAGTACAATGTCTGACATCTTGCTCTACCTGGCTAGCTGCAGTCAGGGGACTTCTTTAAGGGAAACATATCAGAATCAGGACTCAGGGTGTCACAGAGGTTCCTCCCGCTGTCAGAGACTGTGTTCATGCATACCCAGTAACAAAGGAGCATTGGTTTAAAAAATCACTGACTTCTGAAAGCCCTCCAGTAAGCTTGAAATGATTTGCTTTGCTTCTTACGTTGATTATCATCAGTTTGAGGTAGCAAGTAGCAGGTGCTTGTTCCTTTCTTTGGAGGCGAAAAGCCAAGGCCCAGAGAGAGTAGACATAATATGCCCACATTCAAAAAGTGACTCCCTAAGGAGTCAGGGCAAATTCATTTATTCATTCACTCAACAGATATTTATTGAAAACAATTATGTTTCAGGGACTAGAAACAGAGTGGTGAATCAGACAGATACGGTTTTTGGCATAATGAGGTATCCTTTTTGACGATGCTTCTTATCTCTTCTTTGCTCCTATTTTTTCCATCCTGATTAGTGATAAATGATAATAATTAGCAAATGTTTACTATAAGCCAGGCAATATTTTAGGACTTTACACATATTAACTCATTTAATCATGATGACAGCACTATCAAGTCATTGTCGTTACTATCCCATTCCACAGAGGGTGGGAATGTTGGGCAGTAGGAACTTTCTAAATGTGTCCTACCTAGCTCATACTGGTAGTGATAAGGCGTGAATTTGAACCCAAACAATCTGACTCTAGAACCCATGCTGTTAGCGACTGCTTTAGCTATTCTAGCTCTTAACACTGTAATACTTGCTTTTGCTCATCTGTTTATGATGCTGTATCTGTGAAGTATGACAGGGTAGTTCTCAGCATGCCAAAATTAACCTGTAGCTTTACCTAACAAACATTTGGACTTACTTTGCTTTCTTGAGATATTTCCCCCCTTGGGCATTTCGTTGGCAGTAGTCTCATTTTCTAATCTGAAATCAGGAGAAAAGGAAGAAAAACTTGCAATAAAGCTTAAGTGGTTGTGACAGGTTGCTAAATAAAACTGGCTCAACTGAAGTTTTGAGATTCTTGAGAAACACTGAGAATTTCTTACAAAAGAAATTTTCCTTATTATAATAGGAAATCATGGGTCATTGCACAGTTATAAGTGTCTTAGTAAAGAGAGAATGTGGCTTGAGGCTAAGAAGCCTAAAATCTTAATGAGATTATTTGTGGGCTGCTATTTATGCATAATTTTTAAACTCTTAGAAAATATGTTTTCTATCTGTCTTTAGTATGTCATCTTAAGTTTCCACTGCTTTACGTAATTTTGAAAATCTTTAGGGTTGCTAGAAAAAAAAACAATAATAGCAAATGTTTACATAAGAATTTAAGTTTAGAGTGTACTTTTCACATATAGTAACTTGATTGTTTCTCTTTTTACTCTCTTATAAAGAAAACAGCCATGAGGATATCAATTCGTGTTGAAACTTTTTTAAATTGCCAATGTTTTCTTATGCAGTAATTGTAAACTGATTTGGAAAAAAAGGAAATCTTAATCTGTGAAGCGTTTACATTACTGAATAGTATGAAAGGAAGGTTTTGTTACTTAAGATTGCATATAATAACTTTAGGAAACTGCTTTAATGGATAAATAACAATAGCATCTGGTTAAGTTGTTAGTTGATCATCTGTACTCCAAGGCCTCTGAAGTGGGTTCACACCCCCCTTTGTTTGCCAGTTTTATATCTTTTATGTACATAGTCCTACTTCCCTCTTTTCATAATTATCCAAAGGTTACCAGCCAAAACCTGTGTGGAGGGTACACGGAGGATGAGATGTGTCCCCTGGGGTTTTTGCATTAGGGAAAATTCCTGATCTGGGACATTTGTGCCCTGACCACCAGCCCCCAAGAGATGCCACATTTTTGTCTACTTTAGTTGAAAACTCTCAGTCCTACAGTAGGCTGTAGTAGGCCTCAGTCTGAATAATCACAAAACCAAAAAACATTAATGAGATTTTTCTGTTCAGTTTCTACAGTGTCCGGAGCATTAACAAAATATATATTTGTATGAAATCTACAGGCTACTGTGTAAATAAGCCTGCTCCCTTTTGGTTATTAAATCATACAGGAAAGAAGCATCTGTTTTAGCAGAAACTGTGGAAAAATATATCCAGGTAGCCCAGGAAAAGTTGAATTGTTACTGACAGATGTGTCACCACAGACAAGAAAAGAATTTACAAAGCAGTGGACAGACAATATTTTCAGACAATAATCTGTCTTTTTGGGTGATGTGTGAGTAGCATTGGTTTGTTTCTTGCTTGAATGTTTATTCATTTTTTTCCCAGGAGAATCCCTTTTGCTCAGCTTCTTTCTGGTTTGGATAAAATGAAAAGTAAAATTGACTTAATACTAATTATAACCTGCATAATTCTACTGAAGAGAAACTTAAGAAATAGAATTATTTTTTCTAGTTAAGCTTCAGGGTCATATAATTATTATAATTCAATCATTTATTATCCCCCCACCCTTTTTTCTGTGTGATTTAAGACATCAGAATTTAATTTGTAGCCAGAATGAAAACTGGACTTAAGAAAAGCTTGACTAGAGAGAGATTTGCATTCTGCTGCATGGTTGAACATGTCTCTAAAGTAGCAGCTTTAGAATGCCATGTCCTGATAGAATTCCCCGTTGAAAGCTAGCCAGCAGAGCAGCTTCCTTGTGTCCTCCTCCTTGCCTGACCCACCGTGAAGCGTCACGAGGGCCCTAGATATGAACCTCGGGGGCTCCACAGCCTGACAGAAGAGAACTAGTGTCGCTGGGCAATCCATGATCTGGCACAGAAGCCCCAGGCTCTAGATTTTGTAATTGGCCACCCACCCTGGCCCAACCTTGGATAAATATTCCTGAGTTCTAAGTAGGATGAGGAATTTAAATCCCTGTTTTTTCCTGAGTTCTTCCATAACCAATCCACGACATTGTTATGAGATCTGAGTGGAGTGCCCATGCTTGGAGAGGGAATAAAGGGAGCACGTTCTACTACTACTAATGAATACATACTCCCATTAACAGTCCCTTTTTCCCTAGGAATGATGCCACTGGAAGGGCCAGATGTGACTCCACTGTAGTCACTGACCCAGACCAGCTTTACCCCTAGGGTAATTGAAACCTATATTAAATGATTTGACAGGTCATAAGCAGTGCCCTCTACCCACTTAATTTTCTCAGATGCCTCCTCCATTATGAGCTAAACCTTGTAGATTTTCATTCTTTTAGTATATGGTTTTGATCCCTTCTAAAACGGACATCTCAGTGGAACATAAATTACTTAAAAGTTATTAGTAGTCATTTATGCCATAGTATGAATTAGTTTACGTTTCTTTGGTTTTGACAGGAAGATAAATAGAATACGTTGGGGAGAAAATGTAGAACTTGAAACAAAGGGAGAAAGCAAGTTGCCACCTTTGGAAGACTGCAGTGATTTCTTTCGCATTAGAATTTGCTCTCATGTTTTCAGTGAAGCATGGCATCGTGTTTTCCATTTACCTCTCCTTTCTGGCAGGGAAAGACTTGGAGTTCTTTTTACAGCTTTAACTCTTTCTTACCCCTTCTAGATGTAGTTCCATTTCCTTTCTAAGATGAAAGCTTGTCTTTGTGCCCTCCCAGAATAGTTCCAAGCAGCAGAACACAGTGAATCCTTCCAGATAAAAGACCCTGCCGATAAAGTGCCAGATTGTTATCAGAGAAGCAGTGAGGGGAGTCAAGTCCCTACCATTAATTACCTAGTTACAGTTTTGTTTATATCCTGTTCATTTGGGGCATGTTTTTCTTGGACAGTTTCTAGTCTGTGTTCTGAACTGAAGTCTGAAGTTTGTAAAAATCCCAAAGGTCAAGGAATAGTGGGTTCCTTATTTTCTGAAAGGTTTAATGGCAAGGAAGAGAAGATCAAAGTTTCTATCTTTCATCTGGAAGGAAATAGACAAATGCTTCATTTTGGTGGTTCATTCCTCACCTCAAGCATACAAACCATAGTATGTTGGATGAACTCTGACTTCGAATACCTAGCCAAGAGGTTACCTGGAAATAGAATGACATGTATCTCTGTGAAGACGTGAGTATCAACCAATGAATGACTAGATATCCACGCATCAAGGCCAGAGTCCAGTTGAATCTAAAATAAAGCTTCTTGGTAAATGTACTTGATGCCACTGAACTGTACACTTAAAAATGGTTAAAATGGTAAATTTTAGGTTATGTGTGTTTTACCACAACAAAAGTAAATATTACTTCCTGACAGCTCCAGTGCTTCAGTCACAGTTGCAAATACAGTTGGACCTCATCCAATCATTTATGGATTCAACCAACTGTAGATCAAAAACATTTGGAGAAAAAGTAAACACAACAATAAAACACAATGCAAATGTAAAAACAATACAACATAACAACTTACATAACATTTACATTGTATTAAATATTATAAGTGTTCTAGAGATTATTTAAGGTGTACCAGAGGATATGCATAGGTTATATGCAAATACTGTGCATACTTTACATAAGGGACGTGAGCATCTCACGGGTCCTAGAACCAATCCTCTGAGGATTCTGAGGGCCAACTGTACAATATGGGTGGGCTGCATGGCCTGCATTATTTTGAATGGGATTGCTGTTGCATATAAAGCATTATGTATCCATTTAAGAACTGTGGGACTGTGAGTACCGAATACCTTAATGAACAGAAGAAGATGAAGAGACCATTTTGTCACCATCATACAAACATACTAGGAAGTTTGGGATTGGAAAAGAGCCCTTTCTGTCTTGAAAATGATTGACTCTGAACCATGATAGCCACTCTCTTTCTACAAATGAACCAAAAGAAGTGGCAATGGGTCACTTGATGGCTGAAATAGTGCCTAAGGCTTTGATTATCAAATAGTGATATTGATATGTTCCACAACTAGAAATGTAGTATTAGGTAAGGCAACCTCATCTGTGGTATCTGGCAGCCATTAAGTAGCCAAGCATATATTTCTTGACCGTATTAAATTTGTATCTCACCTTATGCTGCTGTATTAGGTTCTGTCCAAAACCCAACCCATCTTTGCTAATCAGACTGCTGACTTACGATTCAGCCAGCCCTCTTAGCCTCACTGGTGATGGGGCGGGGGTGGTGGTGGGGTTTTAGGACTAGACTGTTGTGTTTTTCTCATCAAGCCAAGAAACTTCTCAGACCCTGCAAACATGTTACCTGGTAATATAGCTACAGTATGAATTTTAGGATAGAAAGAAGGAAGGGAGGGAGGAAAGGGAAAATAAAGAAAATAGCCCTATGACATAGCTACAGTATGAATTTTTAGGATAGAAAGGAGAGAAGAGGGGAGAGAGGGAAATAAAGAAAATAACCCTATTTCAAATCATGAAGCTTTTTTTATCGTTAACCCCAAATGCCCTTAACTCAGAACTCTGACCAAAAGATGTCTCTTTTTTCCCTGTGTGTATTGAACTCATGCACTCATGCCTATCATCATTTGAAGGTAGTTATGAGACATTCATTATGACTTCAGTAACTTGCACATATTTAAATTTAGTGTTTTCTTTAGAAAAGGCTAGAAGATGTAGGGATTTAGGAAGAAGTTAAGGTAAACTTAAAATATATAAAAGCTCACTTTGAGTGAAAACAAGTAAAAACAAGCCCTGACCTTCTCAGAGGTAAGAAAAGTTGAAATTAAATGTATTCTTTAGGAAATAAAGACTTTGCCAAGAATAGCATGGTTAGTTAAAGCAGTCTGGTGTGGAAGGTGTGTCTCTTAAAAAATAAGATTTCTTTACTTTCTTCTTGACTAATGGTTTTGTCAGAAGAACCATTTGAATAATAAATGAAATGCTTTGAAGTATATAGGGGAGTGGAGAACTTTTCTGTGACTTGTGTGAACTGGTGATACAGATTATAAACTAAGTGATGCCAAATTCCACCAGTTTACCCAGGCTCTGAACACTAGCAAATGTAGTCAAAGCCATAGAAATCTGCTGATGAAATCATGAAAATGAACAGAAGTGATCCAGATTGTTTAATTTCTTTTGAAATATTATATTTATTAGATTTTAGCACCCAAAAGTTAAACAGTATTGAATTTCACACATAGCACTTTATTTTTAATCTTGGGTTGAAGATTATGCACTTGGCATGACTGAAGAGTGACTCATACATTTTGCACCGACTTTATTATTAGTAGTATTATTTTGATAGGCAAGGAAGAAAGCCGGGGAGTAAGATGATACTGAATTGAGGCTAAATTTGTTAATTGATTGAACTCAAACGGAAATAAAGAATGTCACTTAATTTTCTTCTTTTTATATTCATGTGTGTATCCCCTGTGAAGACTTTGAATGCTACTCATGTTTAAAATCCAACATAAAATATCATCTGATCATCAAAATTGGCAGTGGGAATTAGCAGTATTTTCTTCTAATTAATGTGTCAAACTGTGCCACAGCTAAAATCTCATCACCTGGACACTTTGAAAGATGTGACCAGTATTCTTTACTGACATGTTTCCCATCTTAAAACACAGTCACCATGAAATTAATATACCAAGTCTTGGTCACAATCCAGGGAAAGACTTGAAGGCAATGTGATTCTTCTCATAATTAGCAACCTAATTAAATGCTAGAGGGCTTCAGCTGTATAGTAATGTACCATGCTTCTGAACAAAGATACCACCACCATTGAAACTGTATACTTGTAACACTAGTATATTTTTAATTAGTGGCAGGGTATAGATGTATGTAATCAGTTTTGTTTCATCTTCTAACTTTGCACAGCAGTCTCCATTGTGCATTCATTTGGAATATATTGAAAAATAATCCACTGATTTGGCCTCTGTTTGTCAGAATTTAGGGTGACTAAAACTAGTATGAGTTGAAAATTACCTTTTCATGATGGAATAAGCAAATTAAAAGGCTGTTCAAAATATTAGAAAGCAGGTTTAATCTAATCAAGTTGGGGGGAGGGGAATCTTTTACCTTAATAACCACTACAAAATCATACCGCTGAATACAGCAGGTGAGTTTATTAAAGCTGGCCCAACAAATTTGACATCACTTGGTTGAATAATTGGAGCTGTCAAGTGTCCTTAAAATGAATAAAATTGAATTTCTTTTAATATGTGCTATTGTTGTTCACTTCTATGGTGGTAAAAATATCAGAGATGGGGAACACTCATTTTTGCAACTAGCACAGGCTCTGCAGTGAGACAGACTTGACTTTGAATCCTAGCTCATACATTCATTCCCTTTGTGAGCCTGGGCAAGTCAGTTAACTTCTCTGAGCCTGTCTAGAACATGTGAAAGAGTCAGAACATTGTCCAAAAAAATTTTTTTGTTTTTTAATTCTTGTGTGATTGTTAGGATTTAAGTGTTTATTGATTTGATTTTTTAAAAGAGCACAAGGAAACATTAATTCTGGTTGTAAAAGTTTAAAAGAAATAGCTGGGCTTGTTTAATCTGAGGAAGAGAAGACTTGAGATGTTTTGGAGATGGAGCTGGAGGCTAAGAAAGCAAGACAGAATGTATAACAACTTTTCTAATGTATATGAAAGATTATTCTTTTAAAAACAACTTTATTGGGGTACAATTGATGTAAAATAAACTGCACATGTTTAAAGTATACAATTTGATATTTTTATATACCCATAAAACCATCATCACTGTCATGGTAAGGAACATAGCCATCATCCTTTGTAATCCTTACCCAACCTCCCCTCCCCCACCTCCCTGGCAATGATTGTTTTATGTTCTGTCAATACAGATTAATTTGCATTTCCTAGAATTTTAAGTAAACGGACTCATACAGGATGCATTCTATTTTGTCTGGCTTTTTCACCAGTATAATTATTTTGAGATTCAGCCATGTTGTTAGGTATATCCGTAGCTTGTTTCTTTTTATTGCCAAATGGTATTCGATTGTATGGATATACTGCAATTTGTTTGTGTACTTAGCTGTTGAACGACATTTATGTTGTATCCATCAACTAGTAACATATAACTTGCTAGGAACAATCATGCACGAGTCTCTTTTTGGACTTAGGCTTTCGTTTCTCTAGTGTAAATACACAGGAATTGAACAGGTGAGCTGAGTGGTGAGTATATATTTAACTTGTTAAGAAACTGCCAAATTGTCTTCCAGAGTGATTATACATTCCCACTAGTAGAGTATGAGAATTCTAATTGTTCCATATCCTAGCCAACACTTGGTATGCTCAGTCTTTTTAACTTTAGCCTTTCTAGTGAGTATATAGTAGTATTTCACTGGGGTTTTAATTTAAACTTTACTAACGTCTAAGGATGTTGGGCATCTTTACATGTATTTGGCATTCATATATCTTCTTTGCTGAAGTGTCTGTTTGAAGCTTTGACCCAATTTTTCTGTTAGGTTGTTTGCTTTCTTTTCTTCTCTCTCTTATTTATTTATTTTTTTTAAGAGATGAGATCTTGATCTGACACCCTAGCTGGAGTGCAGTGGCACAGTCACAGCTCACTGTAGCCTCAACCTCCTAGGCTCAAGCAATCCTCCTACCTCAGCCTCCTGAGTAGCTAGGACTACAAGCACATGCCACCATGCCTGGCTATTTTTTTTATTTTTTGTAGAGACAGGGTCTCATTTTGCCCAGGCTGGTCTCGAACTCCTGGCCCCAAGCAATCCTGCTGCCTCAGTCTACCAAAGTGCTGGGATTACAAGTGTAAGCCATCATGCCTGCTTTTGTTTTCTTATTATTCTGAATATATTTTGGATACAAGTCTTTTAGACATAGATTTATTTCTTTCCCTGGCATGTAGAACCAGAAAAACAAAATTAAATTGCAGCAAGAAAAAGTATAATTATACTGTATAAGGAAGTATTTTTTTGACTGGCAGTATAAACATGGGTACTGGGATAACCAAAGGAGGATGTCAGACTTTCTCAGGGGTATTTAAAAACTGACTGGCAGTAGTCTATTTGGGATACTGTAGGCATGCTGAAATATGACTCAACTTACCTAATTGCAATTTTCATTTGAGAAAAGATACCTTGAATGAGTCTATTGCTAATATCTCAATATCTGTTGCTGTTTTGTGTCATTTTTCCAGGCCAAAAAAAAAAAGCAATTTTTTGGAATTTTTCAAAACTTTCCTTGTACTTTATTATTTTTAAAAATTCATTCTTTCTGGTTTTAGCTTGAAGTGTTTCTGTGAAACATGAGGAGGGTCATTCAGCGGCATTAATTAGCTTCAGCAAAAACAAATTGCAGTCTCTGCAAAGTAATCAAATTAAAAGAAATACTCAAGTTTCTTTCATACAGCAGTAGCACCAATCATTGTTTTAGCTGATGGCATTGGGAAGATTCATTTAACCCTCTGTAGATGCAAAATAATTAATGAGATTCTAGAGAAGAGGTTCTACATGATGAAAGGAGTTGGAGTGGTTGTAGCCCTCAGAAGAGTAAAGGGTGCTTTCATGACGGGATTCCAGTAGAGTTAATGAAGGGTTTTCCTCTGTGTAGAAAACACTGGTCATTTGTTCTCCAACTCCACAGAGGCTCAAACTAGAGAAGATTGGCTCCAACTATAGAAAGATTGAGTATGGTTAGTGTTAGACATAAAACTTTTATTATTAGCATCAATATTATGAGATTAAACAATGGAACAAGAGAGGTCATAATGATATTTTAAAATAAAAAAGATAGCTATCTGCCTGGAATGTTTAAATGTCCATGATTGAATTTTGTTTTTGAAGGGGACTTTGGAGATCATTTATTCTAATAAGCTTTTATAGATGAGGATGTGAAAGGACATTATGTAACTTGCTGTGGCCACATTGTTAGATACTCATATTTTAATTTGAGGATGTCTTAAAAGTAGCCTTGCGTAAGACACTCGAAGGAAACCATGTAAGTGCTTCTGCTTCACAGTAGGTTTCACTTCACCAAAAAAGTCACTTAAAGCTGATGACTGTGTATTTCTTCTGCACCCAAGAAAATTCTGCCAATGTGCTGACATGTATGTGTCTTTTCTTGTCATTAGTAATGTTGAAGATTTTTATTCTTGGGCAATTCAAACTTGTCTTTAAATAAATACTATACTTTGCTCAGGGGCAACCTAATCTTCTCAGTATCGTTCCAATTTTAGTATATGTGCTGCCGAGGCAAGCACAAAATCAGTACTATACTTTGAATGACTGTAAGTGATTTGACCTGAGGTGATCAGTACTGAGAGAGGATACCAGGGGACACTGCCACAGCATTTGTGGAACCTGTCGCAGTCTGCTGTGGGGTTCTTCATAAACTGTTGGTTGATGGCTGCAACTTGGTGGATGACTTGCTTCAAAGTCCTGGTGACTAATTTGCCTTCCTTAAAGATAATATTGAATAAAGCTTTAGGCTTTGTTTTGTTTAACACTAGTTAGAGCAGTAGGAAACATATTTAGACTACCAATTCCTTATGTATGAGACCTGCAAATATGCATTCCAGCCATTGAAATTAGTGGGATAAATTGCCTATAAAGGTTTCCTCATTCATTATCACAACAAAAAAATTGGCACAAGACATTTTATTTGGTTGTGGTTACATTTTATTTGGGAATCCATCATTCTTTTTATGTTCCCATAGACTATCTAGAGTGAAAACCCACATATATTTATATAATATTATATACTTTATTTTAAAGGGTTTATCTGAGTACTAAAAATGAGAGAAAATATTTTAAAGTACCTAGCACATTGCCTGGCATCTAGCAGGCACTCAGTAAATATTCCTACCTTCACTTCCTTTTTTCCTTCCTTCTTTTTAGCGTGGATATCAGAATCTTTTATAAATGTAACAGATTATTGTCAAAAAGGGAAGTTAATAGAATTGGTGTATGTTGAGCATTCCCTTGACTCACAGGATGTTTAGATTGTCTAAGATTTTAATATCATTTCAGAGATAATCACCTGAAAAGTTAAATTGGTCAAAGAAAAATGTAGTCAGCACCTATGATTTGTGCAGTCAACCTTGGACTAGAATTAGAGTACTTTGAATACCAGAATAAGAATATGTATTTAATGTGACAATAGAGAGCTATCATAGGTTCTAGAAAATTTGAAAGCTAAAAAAAAGTTTTTTAATGTCAATAAAAGCATTCCTTTCTAAACCTTCTATCTATATATAGTAGGGTTATATATAATAGGGTTTAAAAAATAAGTTGGTAAATTCTCTCTGTTCCTTTGTGTAGTGTCTTAAAATGACTACCCATTCCTGTGTTTGTGAACTGAAAAATCAATCACTGTAAATATGGAATCTCTTGCTCTAAAGGATAATGGTGTGAGTTTCAACTGTATTAAATCACTTTGAGAACTTGGCCTTTGAGCAGTCAACACCAAAGGAAAGCCAGCCTGTTACTGATTTCTCAGACCCATCCACTGCCTGCAAGGAAAGGCGACATGCTGAGGGGCCAAGTGTTATTATGTTCAGCCCCCTTTAAAGAGTCAGTGGCTGCCTGAATGTGCTCATTTCTTGGTTGTTTGTGTAGCCCAAGCAGAAACATTGTGAAGGGTTTTGCGATTGGGAGGAATGTGCAGCTCTTTCATTCATTCTGCATATGCTGCAGCCCAGCTCCTGCCTTACATGCAGCTCATCCCAGCCCAAGAACCCCGAGGGTAGATCCGGAATGCTTTTCCAGCTGTTGCATGAGGAGAACAGTAGACCAGAGTGTGGCTCATTGGTACAGGGTCAGAGAGAAACCCCTCAGATAGGCTGGGAGGGAAGATTATGCCAAAATTTCAAACTAAGTGTAGTGGTTATTTTTACTTGCTTAGGAAAGATGATTCCCTTTTATTTTCTAGGGCTCCCAATGTCTTTGTATGTACTTTGCTATAAAGTCTTTTCCATGTTTTTCCCAGAGTCAGGAAAGAATTATTGCTAAGGTATAGCACATTTCAGTGCCCCGGAGGAGAATCTTCTTCTCAGCTGTCTAAAACTTTTGGTTGGAATCTGAAAAATTCAGTTTCAAATTGTATTTGTTGTTGTCTCAAAAAATGATGAAACATTTAAATGAAATTTCAGATGAAATGTAATTTTCATGCTTCATCTCTACATTTTGATCAGCAAGTGACCAGAAATTAGCATTCAGAAATTATGCATCTTCTCATTTATTTAAGAATATTTCTAATTCTGAACAATTAAAGCATATTGTTTAGAGAGCTTTTAAAGTAACAACTGCATTGTATACCTTCACCCCTCCCTGTTGGAAAATTTCCTTGCCTTATTTCCTAGCACTGAAAGGGATGGTATGAATCAAGTAGCCATAGCCATTGCACCTGGGACTGTGTTTCTGCCACGTCAGGTTGCTGAGTGCTGTGCCTATTTCTTGCAGGGGCAAGTGGAGGGATGTCCAGATGATGGAGGCTGATTTCTAGCTCCCAGCAGCTGACATTTCACAGCCTGGAATTAATAGCCTGTGGCCTGTCAGCCTGGGTCACTGGGAGGCAATGTGAAGGTGACCTCAAAAGCATGCTTTTCTGAGGCTTAGACTCTGTGGTTGGGCTTGTCTCAAGTGGTCACACACTACAGTTTTCAGATGTTCTGTTGTGGCTTATTGTTGGCCTTTCTTCATAATTTTTTTTTTTAAGGGTTTAATGTGTTGCTTAGAATTAATTTGCAAAGAGCTTTGAGCTGCCCGATAGATAACGTATGTAAACATTCTACCTGAAGTTACTTTGTGTGTCTGGAAATGTGCAGTTTTTAGCTTAGCTACTGTCTACAGCTCTTATTTTCTCCTTACTACCCAAACCAAGGATTTTTAAAAAATCAAACTTTAAAAGCTCCGAACTCATTACTCTTCCAAGAAATATATTTGAATAAAGAAATCCCTGAGCTATGCAGAGGGCAAGATTACAGTCAATGCAATTTTTATGTGCTAGTGGTTTGAATGGCAGGAAAAGGAGCAACTAGTTCGGGTGGTGGTGGTAGATCCTTTGATGAATGGAATATTGGCATAGGAAGAACAAGTAGAGAATCTGGCAACCTTGGCCATCACTGAACTCACCTGAGAATGTGGAAAAGGGCTTCAGGAATGCCACATTTATAACAAAAACATATTTAATAGTTACAGGACCTGCAGAAATATCTGCTTTTTCCAACTCACTGGATACAAACTTTGTATGTGTGTGTGGTTTCTCTCTTTTATGCATGCACACGTACCCACACATATATGTTTTCCTGAAGGCAAGATTTGAAACTACGAACCACACAGAATTAAAAAGGAAAAAGAAATCTTAGTATAATAGCGGTAGAGTCGACAGAAAATAGACTTGGGCCCTGGACCTGGAGAATAAAGCCAATGGGCTTCACATAAACAAGTGAATAGGCCCCAGAGAAACTCAAGCCTCCTCTCCTTTCCAGCTCATTTAGAGGGGAAGGAGGAGGGTAGGCCTTTGTGAGCACTTGGAGCCTGTTTGGTACAGACCAGGCTCTGTTTCCTCAGCCAGTTGTTGAGACAAAGAACACTAGAGAAAAACAATTTGTAAATGTGTATAAAGGTTTTATTTTCAAATTATTCCACCTGCCTGTCTTCTAGGCATTTTATTTTCATGCATTATTTCATTTAAACTTCACAACAGCCCTATGAAATGAGCACTCTTCCTTTTCCCCATTTATAGAAGGTACAAACCTAGGTTTACTGACTTATCTAAAGTCACACACTAGTAAGTGTCAGAACTCAGATGTAAACTTAGGTCTGCTGGATTCCAGAGCATGTTCTTAAGTCCCTGTCCTATGTGCTCTGTGATAAAGAACTATGAAGACCCTGTTTCTGTTCTCAGTGTCATTTCAGTCTAGCAGACATGATGATGCCTGAGAGCTACTGTGGGGAAGGTAAGTGAGATGCACTGGCTGCTATGGGAGAGCTAAATATGCAATTGGAGTAGGCAGAGGGAAGGAAGTGATTGATTCTGATCACAGAAGGTACAGTAAAGTTTCACAAAAAAGGTAGTACCTTAGCAGAGGCCAGGCATGGTGGCTCATGCTTGTAATCCCAGCACTCTGGGATGCCAGAGTGGGAGGAGCACTTCAGGCCAGGTGTATGAGACCCTGTCTCTACTTTAAAAAAAAAAAAAAAAAAGAAAGAAAAGAAAAAGAAAATTAGCTAGGCCTGGTGGCACCCAACCGTAATCCCAGCTATTCAGGAGGCTGAGGTGGGAGGATCACTGGAGCCCAGGAATTCAAGGCTGCAGTGAGCTATGATCAAACCACTGAACTCCAGCCTGAGTGACAGAGCGAGACCCTCTCTCTAAACAAAAATGTAATACCTTAGCATAGTTCAGAAGATGAAGAGGAGTTCCCCTCTTCATTACAAGAGTACAGGAGTAAAAGTACAAGGGTAAAAGGACATTACTCTAGTGAGAATGAACTGAAATGTGCAAAGGCACTAGTTGGCTTGCCAAAACATACATAGAAAAAAGATTTTTTGAAGGTAGTATAATCCAGAGCTTCAGCCTGCTGTGTGTCACCCAGCCTTTAGAGATGGCCTGTTAAATAGGGTTGTCTCAACTTTGGGTTGTCAGTAGATGACCATTTCCCAGGAGCTGACAGCTGTGCTGTAGGACAAACAGACCATAATGGCATGGCTGGCATTCTTGAGTAACTTTAGTGAGAGGTTTTAGGGGGTGTGTTGTGGGGGTGGGGTCAGGGTCAGACATAGCTTTTTTGAACTCATCCCAGCTCCGAAGATGCTAACTGCTTGGTTAAGTAGGGGCATCTAGAGCAAGTGGATGGTCCTTTTCATCATTGACAGAAGTTTGGGGCCTCTGTTTTGCATATGGTATAGCCTCACCTGAAAAATAAGAATCAGGGCTGGAGGTGGGCCAGGAAATGGGGAGGAACTGGGGGAATGTTAATTATATTAATGAGGTAGGATGGAAGGGGATATTGGCTGGATCCTGAAGCCATTGGGAGACTTTGAAGCCTCTGGTTCCTGTGACATACAGGGACTCGCCCAGTGCTACTGAGCCTTAAAGTTCCCTCAGTTCAAAAATACCTCCCCAACATTGCCTACAAAGTTTCGTTCAGCCACTCTGGCTTGTCAGATTTAAATGAGGTACCACATATAGAGCCTGGTCTTTAATAAGTGTTCAGGAGATGTTAGCTATTATCAGCATCATCTTCATTGTTCTGCTTCATGGTCTACAAATTAGAGACTGATTGGTTCTCTAAGTTGTTCATACCTCAGTGTGATTAGGTTGAATGTTTGGAAACATTCGACTTTTCCAAGGCTCTGGGGATTTTGAGGCAACTGCGTTGTAAAGTCTTAGAAAGACTGAATTTTGTAGGTAGACAGACCCTAATTAAAATGCAGGCTTTATGCTAGTTTTATGACCCAAAGTATGCTGGGACACCTCACTCTGTTCATCTTAAAATAGGGTTAATGACACTGACCTTGGAATGAAGATTAATGAAATAATTAAAATAGTGTATCAAAAGCACATAGCCAGTCCTGGCACATACTAGTGACTTAATCTCAGTTTCCTTCCTTTTGTCTGGGTGCCCTGAGGGGCAGTTTGGGTTCACACAGGGAAAGGCACAGGCCTGGGAAAGGACTTCTTTCTTGCCAAACCCAAGCGCTCTCTGCCTCTCCCCCGCCTCTCCCCACTTAGGCAGAGCTGGGCATGATCACCTAGACTAGTACTCCCACACACAGGAGTCACACTTACACAGCAGCAGCAGCTTGTGTTTACTTCTCATGGCCTGAGAATCATTGGCTGGTTCTTCTGTCTTCCACACTAGACTGTAGGTTGCTTGTGGCCTAGGCAGTGATTTTCTCTCCAGTTCTCTGGTACCTGACCAAGTGTGTGCTGTGCTAGGTACTCAGTAGATGTCCCTACGGATGTGTGTGGGCAGAGACAGTTTTGCTGATGTATAGCCACTTACCTTTGAAACCGTTCAGAAAAAAAGAACAGATTGTGAGAGTAGATATGAGAGGAGAACACTTAGAAAAAGCTTAGCCCCCACTCTGTTAAAGGTGGTAAAGTCAGCATGATCTCAGCAGAATGGTCCTTTTTTTGCTGAGAATAGTGCATTCTGAACTCTTCTTGGTTCCTCAAGTGTTAAGTCCAAGTGTGTATTTCACCCTCATTTGAAGATCCTTCATCTGTTCCAGAAAATTGTCTCAGCTCTGCCTCCCACTTCACTTTTCTGTGCCACTCTTCAGCTGTGAATGTCTGCATGGGTACCACCGATTTGTGATGAGCAGGCTGTATATCGCCTCTAAGCTGGTGGTTCCCTGTGAGCAGTGTTCTTCACTGCTGTGTCACATGCAGCAGAACACAAACCTGACAGCCACATCGTGTGGTCATTGATGTATGCAAAGGAGCAGCAGGAGGTTCTCCACCTGGGTCTGGGAAACTCCCCCCACAGGGGTTTTGGATGTGTGTCACGAACCTGAAACTGTATGGGAAATTGTGTGCATATGTTCATAAATATATTCCTCTTGTGAGAGAGTCCATAGTTTACATTAGTTTCTGAAATATTTTCATGATCCTTAAAATGTTTTTTTTTAGAAAAAAAAAACAAAAAACCACTCATTTAGAAATTTTCCAAATATGTGTAAATTACAGTTTGTGTTTTTGTTAGCTAGGAGATATTTTTATGCTCCCTTGATTTCCAGGTGTGAGCTACAGGTTGGGTAGCCAGAGAGCTCTGGATCACAGTCTGTCGTGAGCATTGCTTACACTTAGCCCTCAGAGTTTTCACTGAATCCTTCTGAGCTTCATTTTATTTTTCATCTGTTAATTTAGGTTTATAATGCCCTTTTGTCTACAGGGATGTTGCATAGTAAAGAGATCACAGGTGTGCAGGTGTTTTATCAACTGTCAAGTGCTGTATAATTGTGTGATGCAAGTATTCCTATTAAAAATGTATCATGTCTCAGCTGGGCATGGTGGCTCACGCCTATAATCCCAACACTTTGGGAGGCTGAGGCGAGTGGATCACGAGGTCAGGAGATCGAGACCATCCTGGCTAACACGGTGAAAGGCCGTCTCTACTACAAATAAAAAAAATTAGCTGGGCGTGGTGGCAGGCGCCTGTAATCCCAGCTACTCGGGAGGCTGAGGCAGGAGAGTGGCATGAACCCGAGAGGCAGAGCTTGCAGTGAGCCGAGATCATACCACTGCACTCCAGCCTGGGTGACAGAGCGAGACTCTGTCTCAAAAAAAAAAAAAAGTGTCATGTCTCATGTCACACAGTGTCGAGGACATGGTAGGCAGTCAATAAATAAGTGATTAAAATGAACATGGAAAGGGTTTATTGAAGTGAGAGGGCTAGAGGTTTTAAGACACTGGTGTCTGTGTACCTTGCAGATTCTGTGGAGAACCTAGTATTCAGGCCTAGAACATAGCTTAGGGCTATTAGAGGAACTGATTTTCAAGGAATGTTAAAAGTAGAAATGACCTTCGAGACCTTAAGTGTATTTGTTTTATTTTATGGAAGACACTGAGACTTAGAGAGACAGAGGCTATCCGATTTATTTCAGAAGGGCTTGAGACTCTTCCTCATCACTTTTAATAGTGGCCAAAAAAAGACCCTCTTTGCCTTCATATTATCAACATGTTGTCTTACCTTTTTAAAACAGCACAGAATTCACCACATGGTCTTAATTCTCTTATTGGGGCTACTCACAGGCCTGTAATTCTGGAGTATACTGATGCTATTACTGGACACTGGCACAGTGCACTGTAAAAACTTGGAATTTCTGGAGCCCTTCCTTCTTGGAATGTTCTCTTAGACATCATGTCAGACCACTAGGTAGAAAGCATTGCCACCATTCTTAACTGTACTGAGACTCAGAGAGGTTACTGTGACTTGTCCAAGTCACAGAACTCAGTGTCCAAAGCAGCATGAAAATTCAGGTGTTCTAATTTTCTATTCTCATAACCATTAGATTCTAAATGTTCTCATCAGACCCCCTCCCTGCCGCCAGTAGGTGACAAAACAGTAACCTAGAAATTTTTTTTCTTAGTGTATATATATATATAAATTTGTCTATGATCTAATCTTTCCATCTAAAGAATTTGCGATAGAATATTTAACCATTGCTTTATAATGAATGTTACTTACTTAAATATTACTTCAAGAATTGGCTTCTTTTTTGGTAATTGCATTACTTTTTTGAGGAGAGGTTTTGTTTTGCTTTTTAACCTGGTTGTGTGCATTTGGAAACCACCCTAACACAGGGTATCCAAAAGCAGAAAATACTGGCACTTTTCCCACTTTCCATTCTTCCTCTTGTATGGATGCCAGAATCCTTTGGGAAATCATCATTTACAAAAGTCAGGAGCAAAAGGAGGGGCATTCTTTAGTGTACAGTCACTGCTAATTGGAAACTAAACATCTGTAACCATGTCAGAGTTATTTGTATTTGAAAAGAAACATTTATATACAAGAGCCCTTTCGGTAACATAAAACACACTGTAACACAAAGTGTGTGTGTTGGAGAGGTCGGGGACAGACGGAAGGGGAAGCTTCCAACAAATGACTGCCTTACTAAGTGAGGTCATTTGCTAATTAAATTTCAAAACATTTTCAGAGTTGTTTTTTGTTTTTTTGTTTTTTGGTCAAATGAAGTTTCTCCCCGACCCCCACCCTCACCATTTCCTATAGGCCAAAGCAAACATTTTTCTGCATTTGCCAATTACAGATTAAACATTTAATCACTTAAAAAGAATAAGTGAGAAAATGGATGAGTTGTGGAAACTGTCCAGGATGAGTTGTGGGAACTGTCCAGCTACCTACTGTAACCATAGCTCTCTGCTTTCCCACAGATAATGTGAGGTGACCTCTTCTCCATCCTGAAACTATGTGCTGCTGGACCTACCCAATAGACGTAACTGTCTTGGGGGAAAAAGACACATTTTTTTTGAACACCCCATACTTCTTTTTCCTCTTCCCCTGCCTCGCCCAACACCATGATGAAATTCTGCTCAGGCTATTCTATTTGTACAGAAATTGTATCTGTATTTCTGTTGGCATATTAGAATAAATGTTGGTGATAACCTCTAGGGTGTTAGAAACATTGCGATTGTAGGACCCTGTCCCTCTACTTACTGAGCCAACATGGCCATGTAGCCCTAATGGCCTAATTCTTACCAAGTAATTCCTTTGTAAACACAGATTAGTTTTGAAAACAGTCAAGAGGCCATCTCTTTTCCCCTACAGAGTCTACCGTCTTCTGACCTTCCCTATTCTTGTGATCTAAGATATTTCTGTAAGTTGAGTTACCTTTTTAATTGGATGAAAAATCATGAAGTCTTGAGCGTTCTAGTAAAGAACTTAGTTAAGCTGGTACTTAGCATATTGGACTTTCCTCTCAATCAATCAATCTCCTATCTGCGAAGGCTTTAAAGTGCACAGTTTCAACAAAATGGTTATGGCCTTTCAGTTTCTGACTGTTTATGAAGTTGAGAGGCCTTTAGATGACCTGCCTTTACAATGACCTTTCTAGAATCTCAAAATAACTTGTCCAGGACTTTCACTATTTAAGAACTGGCTTTTATTCCAGCTCTTTGGGTATGAGTCAGCCCAGAGTCAAGGATTTGGTGATTTGAAGGTCCATCTCTTGTTCTCTTAACAGTAAGTTCAGACCATGTACTATGCTATTCGTGGCACTCCCCAGTATGGCCTGACCCACTTCTCAGCCTTAACTTTTACTGTTATTCATGAACCTCTGCGTTATGCAAACACATCTACCTACACCTTGAGTATTTTTAGCCTTGCTTTATACCACTTTGCCCCTGGTTGAAATGGCTTCAGATCTTTCTTGGCCTACTTGAATCATGCTTGCTTTCCTGAGTTCCATCCTTCTTCTGATTTTCTATAGTCATAATGTCAAGGTCACTTGCTTCTCACTTTTCCTATACTGTCTCGTACTTTTGGTCATTTTTTCAAATGTACTTTTCCTCTGGCCAACCAAAGTATGGGCTCTTCAAAGACAATGGTGACTGTCTTATTTTTTATGGCACTTATCATGGTGCTTTTGCTTATCATAAATACCCAATAAATAGTTAACAAGTAAGTTGTTTTTTGCTACTACCTGTTTATTGTCTTATTCCCAAGCCTGTCTACATTTAATCTCCATGATAAAGAATTATAGATGCTAGCAATGTTTTTAACCAAAGCAAAGTCACCTGTAGAACTAATGCAGATACAAAACATCATTTGGGATAAGGAGCAGCTCCTGTCTCCCCCTAACCCCTGGATGTTCCAGGCCATGCTAGATAGAATGTAAGTATATACAAAGTCACAGATGTGGAGATGACTATTGAATGGTCTTGTGTTTTTATTTCTCCCCAGGTGTGGTCACTCACCTGTCTACCACTCCCGTGAAATGGCAGCTCGTGCCTTGGTCCCATTTGTTATGATAGATCACATTCCTAATACCATTCGAACTCTGTTGTCCACACTCCCCAGCTGCACTGACCAGTGTTTCCGGCAAAACCACATTCATGGGACACTTCTCCAGGTAAGTAAAGTTGCTTTGTGTGACTTCTGTCGAACACCATAAGATGAACTTTGGTTTCTTATGTACTGTTAGCTGGTGAAGATTTGATACACAGCCTCTTAACTTTATCTGTAGAACTTCTTTTTTTTCTACTTCTGAAAGATCAGGTATCTCCTAGTTATACTTTTTTCATCCCAAATATCACTACAGTGTTACATTGTGATTCTCTTATATTATCTTTTGCAATACATCCTGTGTTTTCTGCAGTATACTTTCTCCCACTTGGCCTCACCTCTCTGAACCAGATAAAACTTTGTCTTTTCCATCAAGTATGCCTGCAAAACATTCTGGGCTACTACCTATTCCGAGTGAAACTGAAAGCATTCCTTGAGAGAGGTTAGCCTGAGAGGCACAGGAAGAGCCGTACACATCAGGGAGAGTTTGCCCTGTGGCACAGCACCTTAGTACGTGGAAGTATTGAACCTTTCCTGTTTTCTCTGTGCTACCAAAAAAACTTATTACTTTGAATAAATGTACAAGTTTATTGTTTTTAACCTAACATTTCTTCTAGAAAAGAATAACATACACAAAATAAATGAGAAAGAGACTTTTTACTGAAACTGCCCTATTTCAACCCTAACTTGAGGACAGGTAGTATTGGTGAGGTCTCCTGTTCAAATGGCTGCTATAGTGCTCATATAGGCATGCGGTTAGGGGTGGAAAATAAATGTCAGGTCATGTTCCCGGTTTATGAACAGAGTTGAGAGATGGCCTTGAGATCTCAATACATGTTATAAGCCTGAGATCGACACTGCTGACATGGCAGGCAGTGTGTGGAGTGATTAACAAGGTGAAACTCTGGAGCCAGACTGCCTGGGTGTGAATCTCAGATCTACCCCGCATTACTTATACATCCATGTCTTCATTTTTGAAATAAGGATAATAGTAGCATATACCTCATAGGGACTTTGTGAACCCTAAGGAAATTAATACATACAACATGCTTAGAATAGTGCCGGGTACACCACAAGATATATAGGCAGTCATCATTGTTATTATTATCATTAATTTTAATAAACCTATACTATAATGAAAACTAATTATTTCATAACTAATTCCCCCTAGGTAATAAGAATGCAAGATAGAACTATCTTTTTCTTTTTTCTTTTTTTTTTTTTTTTGAGACAGGGTCTTACTCTGTTTCCCAGGCAGGAGTGCAGTGGTGCAGTCTCAGCTCACTGCAAACTCCACCTCCTGCGTTCAAGCCATTCTCGTGCCTCAGCCTCCTGAGAAGCTGGGATTACAAGCAGCCTGCACCCCCGCCGTCCCCACAGTCGCTAATTTTTGTATTTTTAGTAGAGATGGGGTTTCACCATGTTGGCCAAGCTGGTCTCCAACTCCTGACCTCAAGTGATCCGCCCACCTCAGCCTCCCAAAGTGCTGGGATTATGGACATGAGTCACTGTGCCTGGCCGTTCCTTGGTTGTTTTCTATATTCAACAAATATTTACTGAATGCCTACTACATTTCACTGTGTCACAGTCGCAATAGCAGCTAAGTCAGTTTTTGCCTTGAAGGAGCCAAGGACAAAAAAGGACCAGAAAATAGGCAGTCATGATGTAGTGTGCTAAGTGCTGGCTGAACACATAGCAGGGCCACCAGACTTGTCTAGGAAATCGGGGAAAATGTCCCAGAGGAAGTGACATCTAAGCAGAGACTGAAGAAGTTAGCCAAGTAAAGAAAGGGAAGGAGTCTCCCATGCAAAGAGAGCAACATAAAGGCTCCCAGTGGGTAGCCCCCAAGTGGGAACTGCTGGTTTGGGTGGGACTGAAGTTCTAGGTTGGCAGTTTTCAAATTTGTCTCAGGACCTCTTTACACTCTTAAAAGGGGTTGCGGCTCCCAGAGAGTTTTGTCTATCAATATTCAGTTAGAAAGTAAACTTGAGACAGGCTGGTGTGGGGGCTCATGCCTGTAATCCCAGCACTTTGGGAGGCTGAGCTGGACAGATCACTTGAGGCCAGGAGTTCAAGACCAGCCTGGCCAACATGGCGAAACTCCATCTCCACTAAAATTACATAAATTAACTGTGTGTGGTGGTGCACGCCTGTAGTCCCAGCTACTCAACTTGGAAGGCTGAGGCACGAGAATCGCTTGAACCCCAGAGGCAGAGGTTGCAGTGAGCCGAGATCATGCCACTGCCCTCCAGCCTGGGCGGCAGAGTGAGACTCTGTCTCAAAAAAGAAAAAAGTAAACTTGAGAAAATATTAAAACACGAGGACTTACAAGCACATATTGCATTAGTCATCAATATAATGATATCATCACACACCTTGTAGCCTCTGGCAAACTCCACTGTACACTCATGAGAGAATGAGAGTAAAAGAGGAAACTATTTTCTTGGCATCACTTGAAAATAATTTGTCTTGTGGACCTCTTGAAAAGATTGCACAGCCCCAGACTGCAGTTTGAGATAATCTAGTCTGTGTTACATACATTATGGGTCTTAGGTGGTTTCTTTAATATAAACTCTTGAGCACTCATCTCCCTTGAGTTTCCACTACATCCCTGTGATTAGGAGAGGGACAGGGGTTATTGTCTTGGTCTTAAAGATGGACCATTGTGGCTCAAAAATTATCATTTGCTCTGCCTCAAAATTTACATCTCTTGATTGTGTCAGACTCTGCTGCTGCTTCAAAAGAGCAGGGCTGGAATGATGAGGAATATAGAACAGCCTTTTCAAAGTGTGAACTGTATCTGAGTTAGAAGGAAGGCCTAGCTTGTCAAGGGGATCAGCCATCAGGTTTTCTTTACTGAAGATCCACTCTTGGCTGAACTTTATCCAAGTAGTTTGGTTGGAGTTGCTTCTTGGGCTCTCTCACCAGTTGTGCAAATGAGCCTCCCAGCCTTGTTTCGCACACGTGCTACTGGCAGGTCTGGCTGGGTTTCACCAGTCTGCCCAGCAACAAAACATGGTCTTTTGCTCTGTGTCTGGGCTACTTTTGATAGTCTCAAGTTTACTTCTTCTGCTAGATAAAATGTGAAATCCTGTGGAAAGGTTAAAACCCTAGAACCCTGGGGTTGTTGTGGCTGTTGCTCTTGTTCCTAAGTGTTGGTGAGATGAAGGGCTTGTTGAATAAAAGCCAGCAAATGTGGTTGTTGGGTATCATATTCATGTTTGTCAGACAGATTCCTACCTTTATCAAGGTTGGTTTACCCTGGTTGAGAAAAAGAAGTCAAAGGGATGTGGAAAGTCTTTCTGGCATGACCATTTGGGTGTCACACCTGTGTTGTCCTAGTTCTGTCCATCCTGTGGTTCTTTATGGGGAAAGCATAAAGGGTTAAGTTGGGAAGGGCTCTTTTTCTTTTTCCTTTCTACAGCTTATAGATTCCTCTCCACATAAAGCTACCTTTGAAATCATTAAAAAGCCTGCACCTGGAAAAGAGGTGTTAGGGATTGAAAGGAATGATCATCTCCATGGGACCTCCAGAGCCAGCTAAATAAATATAAAGTTGTTATTTTTTTTCAAAAGCAGGAAATCATTTCATAATCAGAAAACAAATTCTTTCACAGAACATTTTCTTGAATTATACATTTTGACTGCTTTGAAAATGTTTACATAAATATATCAAATCTCAGAGTATTTCTATAGTATACCTTGAAAACAAGAAATATGCTGATCTCTGAATTTTCTGGGACTATGGAAGAAAGACTCAAATTATAGCACATGCAAAAAAGAACATGTGGGATTCATTTCTTAATCGTTTTAAAAACCAGAGGTTCATAATTGCTGTGTTGAGATGGTTATAAGTAACACACATTAGAAAAGGTGAGGTTATGCGGCAGATTCATGAGAGCCAGGGGTAAATGACATTAAATCTCAATAAAGGCTAGATAAGAGCCATGGACATTACCTCATTTGGGAACATCACTAGCAGGGCTGCTCTGTCTTTTAAGTAGATTTAACCTTCTGTTTTTGTTGCCAAAACTCTTCATGTTGGGGACTTAACATTATTACTAGGTTACTTATCACTCTCAAGAAATCATATTGGAGTTCAGAAAATCTTATATTGAGGAGGAGCTTGGCCACCAATCATGAGGAAGGGTTTATTCTGATTCTTGGGTACTTAACTCACATTTTGGGTGATTCATAAGAAAATGTATACCATTTGAAATAAGAGTTTGAATTTTCAGTTTTTTCATTTCTTGTCTGTTTTGGGTCTTTTGTTGTTGTTGTTGTTGTTATGTACAAATAAAAGGTGATCTGTTGCTCTTAATTTAGCTCTTTTTTTTTTTTTTTTTTTTTTTTAAGACGGAGTCTCGCTCTGTCGCCTAGGCTGGAGTGCAGTGGCACCATCTCGGCTCACTGCAACCTCTGCCTTCTGGGTTTAAGCAATTCTCCTGCCTTAGCCTCCCGAGTAGCTTGGATTACAGGCGCCTGCCACCACGCCTGGCCAATTTTTGTATTTTTAGTAGAGACTGGGTTTCACCATGTTGGCCAGACTGGTCTTGAACTCCTGACCTCAAGTGATCCCCCCAACCTCGGCCTGCCAAAGTGTTGGGATTACAGGCGTGAGCCACCGCACCCGGCTGAGATAACATATTAAACTCTAAAGCCTGTGTTCCTATTTTCTTTAGAATGTGCTGCCTCTGATGTGAATAACAGCTTTTTATGGCTAAGGAAAATAAACCAAGGGTCCATCTAAAGATATACTTTATCACTCAGTTGCTCTCCTTAAATCTAATTGGGTATGTTATGATACAGTGGAAACAAAGTAAATCTATTTGTGTTATTGAGACAGAAGAAGTCAGTGAAACCCAGGGAAGCTGCGACCTGTGAAAGGTATATTGTACCCTCCCCTCTCCACTCATCTCTCTGTCATCATTTCTCTTTGGTCTTCCATTTAATGCTACTAAATCTGTATCTGGAAATACAGATCCTCCCTTGGGACCTAGGCTATAGCCAAGTCCATAGTTGCCCCACCTTCTATCATCCTTAAGGGTTTGACAAAACCTCTCAAACTTGGGTAACCATAGGAGTTATGGATCCTAGATCTAGGAACTGATAGGACCATGAGAAGGTGGTCAAGACTGAATTTAATTCAGCAGACACTGTAGCTTGCTTACCCTGTCCTAGGCACTGGTGAAAACACAAGGAGTTTGCTTTTGATGCAAACTTAAAGAGAGCTGTGGATTAGAAGCCAAGTGAGCCCTCGGGGACCAGGGATCATATGAGTAACAGAAATGAAGAGGAGACAGAAGATACAATGCCAGACATGGCATCAGGCATAAAAGGAGACTGAAACTGAGGCCATTTCTGCTTGAGTCTGGAGCATCCCAATAGATTCTGTGTTTACTGTAGAGCCAGAATCTTTACGTGATGGGAACAGTAGTGTTGGGCTGGATGGGACACATGAAGACCGAAACTGGAGTAGACTTTAGCATTACCTTTACGGGAAGAAAACCAGAAAACAAAGAAAGAAGTAAAGGTAGGCTAGTTCGGCCAGCTAGTTGTATGAAGGAATCACTGTGCAAGAAGCAGGGATGGAACCAACCGTCCTTCACTCTATTCTACAGACAGGAGCAGTGGAAGCAAGTAGAAAATCAGTGATAGAGGTAACCTTAAGTGTCAACTCTACTGGAGTTTCTTAAATAAGGAAGCAAATGAACATTTGTAGAAAAGATATGTATATATATTTCTGTTAATATTACTGTTACATCAAAACTTGTGATTAAATATAAAAGAATTATTTCCATCTTTTAAAAATGTAACCATATGAGTCAATGTCTTAGTGCTTTAAGAATTTTAATGTCATTTATATTTCTTAAAACTACAAAATTGTGAAACATAAAACGGTCCAGCTGTCCAGAAATGGAACATTTCTTGATAGATTCCATTTGGCGACCTAAGATGTTGGCCGTCTCCATTGTTGTTTGTTTTATGCCTCGAAAATATTATTTCAGAATGGAAAATCAAAAACAAAAGCATGAAACTATGCTGATGTTGTAAGTTATAAATGGATTTCTGGTCTGTGTGCTTTTTTTCTGGAATGAGTCATAATTTAAAGAAAATGCTCACTCTTGTCAGGTGGCCAGATTTATTCTTTCTTTTTGAGGACTTGTGTTAGTGTGAAAGGAGAAAAATCTTAAGTTGCTAGAAAGGTCCCCAGTCCAAGAAGGGTTAAGGCCAGAGTTTCTCCAGTGGCGTGGCTATGGATGTGCCAAGGTATTTATTGATTCCTTCAGCTCTCAGGGAGTCTTGAGTGTGGCCTGGCAGGGCTGGAGCCTCTAGGCAGTCACCTGCAGCTGGGAGCAGCATCGTTGGTTTTATCCCAGAGTGCCAAAGAAAGATTACTTTCTATGTGTGCCTTGATGTGAAAAGGATTGGGAAGCATTGGGCTCTTAAAAAAAAAACTAAAGAAAGGACTAAACCTTGTTAAATCTTACCTTTTGGCAATATATTCCTTTCTGGATATAAGCCCAAAAAAGTCATTTTTAATTAAAATGCTACTTTTGAAGATGAATTAATCCCTTCCTTATAAACATCCAAAAGCTTTTATTTGGTGTCTGTTACTTAGGGAGCTTTTGCTGGGTGTTGGAGACAGCTTTTAGCTGCCAGGTTCTGGAGCATTGACTGTACTGCACTGTGTGGTTGTTCCCCAAGCGATGTACTGCTGTTTTGAAGTGCTCAGAACTCAGAGTATCAGTCAGGGGCATGTGAAACTTAGAGATTTGCCATTTGATGTGTCCTCAGGTGTTTGTAACTGTTCAGGATCAGAGTAGGGGAATTAATAGCAAAAAGAGGAAAAATATATATTTTTTTTCAGTGAGAGATAGAGTGTGTGTGTATGTGATGTATGTGTGTGTGTGTGATGTACCACTGAGTTCCTACAGAGCCTCTTCTGGAGGATAGGTGTTATTCCCATCCTACTGGTGAGAAAACTGAAAACAAGAGGGGTTGTGCGATTTCACTAAAGTTATGCAAGATTAAATGGTAAAAAGCAAAACTGAGATTCAAGCCCAGGATCGTTTGAAGCTTTTGAGCTTGTGCAGTTAGCCACTGTAGTATACTGCTTCTCTGGATGAGGAAAAGGAATATTGTCAGGGGAGAAGGATTCTATCTGGGGCCTTCGGGTTGTGGGTAAAATGGGATTTGATGTCATCTATTTATTCATTCGACAACTGCTAATTGAACACCAGCTACGTGCCACGCACTGTTCTGGGTGCTTGGACTATATCAGAGAACAGAAGAGACACATCCTTGCCCTCCAAGATTACTGCTCTCAGTGTACTTATATTCCAGCAGCAGGGAGACAGTAAGAAATGTTCAAGAAATAAACATTCAGTAAAACATACCAGAACTTATAGTAAATATAATAGGTAAATTAGATAGTTTGTTAGAAGGTAATCGTTGCTGCGGACAAAGGAACAAGTAGAGTAGGCTAAGGGGAATCAGGAATATATAGGAGAGGAGGGCAGTTGGCATGTCAGAATAGTCGTCATTGGAAATGTTTGAGCAAAATTCTATCACAAGACATGGGAAAACTTTCTTATTTTTTGAATAAAGGTAAAGGGTAGACATATTTTCTTCTGAAGCTGTGCTGGCTGCAGACATCTGTAAGCAGGTATACCAACTGCATGTTTGAGACTATCTTTACCCATAGGAAAGTGCCAACAGAGTGGGCAGTAGTGGATAAACAAGGCCAGGAAGGATGCCATTACTTTAGAAACTTAAGAGCTCCCTAAAGTGAGGTGGTCATACTATAGATGCCAGGACTGCTGGGGACTCTGTAACCCTTTTCTTCTGGAATCACCGTGAATATGGTCAGTCTGTCATGGTTCTGATGAGCTTAGGCAAAGAGCAAAGTATCCATCATATTAACTTCCTCTGCTTTCTGGTATGACCTTTACCTTAACCCTCTGGACCTGGGCCTTAGAGATGTAGAGTAAATGTGGAGAACGTTTATTCTTCTGCTTAGCAAATATTTATTGAGAAGTTAAGTACATACTATGTCAGGTACTGTGGAGGATACAAAGAAAATTTATAGCATATTGTCTGCTCTCAAGAAGCTTATGAGCTACCTGGAAAATAAACCATTGACACTGCAGACAATTACACAGAAATATGTGGCTACATGTTATGTGCACCAAGCATGTGGCCGAGATCACACATCTGAGAGGCAAGACCAGGATGGACTGGAGACATCAGAGAAGGCTTCAGGGGAACATTGGACCTTGGGATAAACCTTGAAACTAGCTTTCTGTTTTTGAGGCAAGGGACATGGTATGAGCCCGGGCATGCAGGAGGGCATCAGAAAGTGTTTGCAGGAGGCAGTGAGCAAACCAGCCTGTTGTGTCAAGGAGAGAGGATGTGTGAATGGCGGGGAGGGCATCAGAAAGTGTTTGCAGGAGGCAGTGAGCAAACCAGCCTGTTGTGTCAAGGAGAGAGGATGTGTGAATGGCAGGGTGGGTGCAGGTCAGCATGTGAGAGACCACAAATGCCGGGCCAAGCAGTTTGGGCTCTGTAGGCCTGTAGCCTTCAAAGTGGGGTTTGCAGGACAATAATATATGTGGAAGAATACGTTAGTGTGTTATTTCTTTTATCGCATCCTGTTTTATTATTATTATGGTTATTGTTAGAGACTAGGGTATCGCTATGGTGCATAGGCTGGCCTTGAGCTCCTAGGCTCAAGTGGTCCCCCTGCCTCAGCCTCCAGAGTAGATGGGACTACAGGTGTACCTGGCTTTTAGCTATTATTTTACATTTGATATGTAATGTACATAATGTATTAATAGAATAATATATAATTTCTAAGTTAATAAGTACACAAAAGCTGGGAGCATGTGCTCAGAAAGGTCCTTTCAGGTGGTAGGTAAGAGTGGACTCTGGAGCCAGCTTGTCTCCCTCTAGATCCTAGCTCTGCTGCTTACTAGCTGTGTTATTTTGGGTGAGTTACTTAATTTCTGTGCCTCCACTTCTTCTGTAAGTGGGAAAATAAAATGACCTCATAGGGTGGCTGCGAAGATTAAATGAGTTAATATGCGGGAAGTGGGTAGCAAGGTCTCTGGTATATAGTAAATGCTCAGTAAATGTTAGTTGCTATTATTAATACTTGCTGCTACTGCCACCACCACTGCTACGGGCGGGGGGTGAGGGGGTTATGATTAAAAATGTAAGAATCACTGGTGTAGATGGTGAGTAAAAGACCTTGAGCTAAAGAAAACTGTGTTTAAAAAAATTAATGTTGTACATTGAAATAATACTGTAAAACATGAGGATTCCTATTGATGTGTGAGTGCATGAGACAAATAAGTCCATTTTCAGCAATTTTGACTTTATGTGTTATCATATTTCACAGAGAGGTTCCTCCGGTCAGTCACTGTGTTCTCTGCCTTCCTGTAGATCATGTTAAAGATTATAAGAGCTGAGATTAGCTCAAATTTTTAAGAGCAGAGTTCTTGCCTATCAGGTTGTTATTCCTTGCACCTGTTTTGTTTTGAATTACATCCTCTCCCTCAGATCCCACTGGAAACTTGAGGAATCAGTGTCTCACACTGTCTGAGACAAAGGACTCTTTTCTCATGGGAAGGGAGAAATTTGAAGTTCATAAAGTGAAAGGAGATACAGGATCCTCCTAGATAGATTAATCTAGCACATTCCAAGTTTTTTTTTTCATCTTGGAAGATATGCTTTCCATCCCCTGCGAGCCATTCCACTCTTACTGTCCGAGACTTCATATGACTGACAATAATTCTGAATATACTTTAAAAATTATGCAACACAACAAAACATCTCACCGTGGGTACACTGTCAGGCTTTTGTCATTTCCTAGAATCCCTGTAAAATATCTGATGGTATGTGGTCCCATAATGTGAAGGGATTTGTTTGGTGGTTCCCATCCAATAAAAATAGTATTATTTGTTGTTATTTGTTTTTAGTATATGCAAATGGAATAGGCAAAAAGTAAGACCTTTGTTTTTACTGGGATAGCATATTTGAGATTGCACAGTTTATGTACTTGTGCTATAGCTCTTAGATATATTTATGGCACCCAACGTATTTGAGTTACTAAGGACACAGCTGACCATTTAAAAGCACTGTGGTTGAGTATAGCCAATTTGGCAGCCACCCCAGATGCCTGAAGTAAAATTGACACACAGGCTTAAAGGAAAGTTTAAATAAGTAATAAAACTCTTTTCCTATTTTAGACCATATTGTTGTTCATGACATTCTTGCGTTTCTCTGTATTGCTACCCACTTCACCCTTTGCTTTTGTGGCAGGTCTTCTCAGCCTTGGCACTCTTGACATTCTTTGTTGTGGGTGTGTGCCTTGTGCAATGTGGTGTGTTTGGTAGCACCCCTCCTTCATTTGTGACAACAACAACCAAAAATGTCTCTAGACATTTCCCTGTGTCCCCTAGGGAGGCAGGAGCCGGAGGCGGGGGCAAAATTGCCCCTAGTTGAGAACCTTTGTTCCATGGTACCTATGGATTTTCCCCATCATCCTGTGGGACAAGGCGTGATACAACTCTTAAATACCAGCAACCACCAAAGAAACCATTCCTGACCCGGGCAGAAGTTGTGGCTCAGCATACTACAGTGAGCTGTGCATAGGCATAAATGAAAAGGTAGGGGGATACAAAACTCAGACTGGAGTCACTAAGGAGGCACTTTCCTTCCTCTCTTTCTCTCTTTCTACTGGAAAAGTGTTATGAACATATAAGCCAGCTCACTTTTAAAATCCTAGCTTCTTATAGCTTGCTTCATGTCCTTGTTCCAACCTGCCTCTCATCCACTTTCATAATGTATAGTTGAAACTGAATTCTGCCCTCCTCAGAGTCAGAGAGCATAACATTCTAGTTTCTGTTTACCTAAGGAAGCTTCGGAAAATGACACATAATTAAAATTTTCTCACTTCTTTACTTGAAACACTGATGAATTGCTAGGTACAGTTGCTGTCTGTTTCATTGATCCTCTCTTGGGTGGGGGACAAGAGGCTGTGTGAATGAATCTTCTCTAAAAACAGAGGTTCTACTGAAAACTTAACCCAGAACATAAAAATGTTTTCTTTGAGTTAAGCATAAAGCTTTGTCCATATTCCCAGATTCAGACCTCAGAAAGGAAACTCGTGGATAAATCTAACGGGTACTGAACATACATGATGGAGATAGTAATTATGCTTTTTTTTTTTTTTTTGAGAGGAAATCTCACTCTGTAGCCCAGGCGAGAGTGCAGTGGCATGATCTCGGCTCACTGCAACCTCTGCCTCCCGGGTTCAAGCAAATTCTCCTGCCTCAGCCTCCCGAGTAGCTGGAATTACAGGCACGCGCCACTGGCACCTGGCTAATTTTTTGTATGTTTTAGTAGAGATGGGGTTTCACCATGCTGGCCAGGCTGGTCTTGAACCCCCAACCTCAGGTAATCTACCCGTCTCAGCCTCCTAAAGTGCTAGGATTACAGGTGTGAGCCACTGTGCCCAGCCCGTAATTATGTTAATATTATTTTTTAAAGGACCTTAAATATTATATATGCCTCATATATGTAAATGTCTAGAAAGTCAGTAGTAAATCTGTCACTTGACTCTCAAAGTAGTATGATGCATACAAATAAGACCTTTAAAAGCATGTCCTTATTATTGCTTTTAGAAATTGTCAAATAATTCTTATACATGTTTTTCTTTGTCTATTTGGGGAAAAAAGGAAAACTACATCTATTATATTAAAATGAAGGCTCTCTGTTTTGGACAAAGGCATATGTTTAAAAAAAAACATAAGTTAAATCTTACTTGAATTTCTCTTGTTACTGTCAATAGCATGCACATTTTGTGCCTTCTCTACATCAAGTGAATGGGATTATTAATTGAGGTATGAATTTGTACTTGCAAATGTTCACCTTTTTTTGCCAATTGTTGCCTTCCTGCTTCATCCTCCACTTTTTTTTTCCTTATTAATTAGTGGGTTGTGTGTTATAGTCTTGAACTGGTACCACTCTGAAGCAGTTGTTGAGGTATGTATAGGCATCAGATATCAGATGTTTTACTGATGGGCCCATGTTCATATGGAATAGGTATTTAGAATCTTGGTCATTTTCCTATTTGGGATGCCTTTTTAATCTTTATAAAGTAAAATTTCTGGTGAGGGGGACATTTTTCATTAGCTTCCTGAGAATCGTATTTCTAAAAAGGTCTAAGATTATTTGTTTGGAGTTTTTTTTTTTTTAATATCAAATGGATTTAAGAGGTTTTTTAAAAGTTGTGATTTCGAAGAGTTTACAAGTGCCAGCAAATTCTATCACCTTTGTTAATCTTCAAAGAGATCAGTATAATTAACATCTTACATGTGCTGTTTGACACTTTTTTTTCTTATTAACTTCTTAAGCCTTTAAAAAAATCTTTAGACAGATGAGTTTTACATGTAAATTTTAGTCCATTTATAGCAGATAGACTTTATGCTTGCCCCTTCTTCTTTTTTTTTTTTTTTTTTTTTTTTGAGACGGAGTCTCTCTCTGTTGCCCAGGCTGGAGTGCAGTGGCTTGATCTCCGCTCACGGCAAGCTCCGCCTTCCGGGTTCACGCCATTCTTCTGCCTCAGACTTCCGAGTAACTGGGACTGCAGGCATCCGCCACCACACCCGGCTAATTTTTTTGTATTTTTAGTAGAGACGGGGTTTCACCATGTTAGCCAGGATGGTCTCGATCTCCCGACCTCGTGATCCGCCTGCCTCGGCCTCCCAAAGTGCTGGGATTACAGGCATGAGCCACCGCACCCAGCTTGCCCTTTCTTCTTAGATTACAGGATGTATAGTCATTTTTATATCTAACTTGTTTCTGAAATGCAGTTTCAGTTTCCTGCTTTATAACTGATTTTTTCAAATATGTGAGACATTTACTTGTCCAATTACCAAATTGTTTTTTGTTTTTTTGTGGGTTTTTTTGTTTTTGTTTTTTGTGTTTTTTGAGACAGAGTCTCACTTTGTCGCCCGGGCTAGAGAGCAGTAGTGAGATGTTGGCTCACTGCAAACTCTGCCTCCCAGGTTCAAGTGATTTTCCTGCCTCAACCTCCCAAATAGCAGGGACTACAGGCGTGCACCACCACACCTGGCTAATTTTTGTATTTTTAGTAGAGATGGTGTTTCACCATGTTAGCCGGGCTTATCTAGAACTCCTGACCTCAGGTGATCTGCATGTCTTCGGCCTCCCAAAGTGCTGGAATTACAGGCGTGAGCCACTGCACCTGGCCTCCAAATTGTTTTTTAAGTTTGTTTATTTAGTTATTTATTTTAATTTAATTTTTTGTAGAGATAGAGTCACACTATGTTGCCTAGGCTGGTCTTGAACTCTTGGGCTGAAGCAATTCTCCCGCCTCAGCCTCCCAAAGTGCTGGGATTACAGGCATGTTCCACTGCATCCAGCCCCAAATTTTTCTTATACTGAAAAGAAGTATGCATTGATCAGATTGAGAGAAAATTGAAATAGTCATCAGGTCTGATTTTTAGATGTGCATATAGAGAACAGAGATACAAGGCAGTAATTTATTAAAATTCATGATTGAGCATACAAATATGTGTGTTCAGTATGTACATTTAGGAAGAACATGTAGAAATTTGAGTTGATGTTCTTCAAAGGAAACTCTTAGAGTAAATTAGAAATGTAATTACAATCCACACCCACCAACTCAAAGGGGTACTGAGTTGGGTAGGTTTCTGAAGAAAATGAATACCAGTGTCCCCTAGCCTGTAATCCCCAAGCAGTGGTAAGCTCTTACTCACACCCCTCGCCCCTCCCCAAGAGCTCAACAGCCTCATTAGAGAAGGAGGACTATATTGTTCAGTAAATGTGTCTTGAAGATCATCACTTCTTCTATTCTGGAAAAATGTGTGATTTACTTTGTTGCTCTCCCCTTGTCCTAGCTTTTCCTCCTTTGTTGTTTCTCTAAATTTTTACTTCTCCCTCCCGAATGAGAGCATGAGTAGAGATGCATAATTTTCAGTTGTCTATCCATTTCAGAAGTTAACTGTTACTATCACTGCACTGATCATAGTAAGTTTGGTCATTTTAAAATTCATATAGAGAAGCTGGGGTAGGGGGGTAGCCTGTGTGTGTATGTTAGACCAGGAGTGACAGTAGAAGCCTAAAAACATCTAAAATTTCAGTTAATAAAAGAAACAAAATAACACCAAAAAGTCTGCCCAAGAATTTATGTTCAAGTGAATATGTTTTGGTATTTTTGTATAAATTTAAGAATTGACAACGTTTTTCACTTTTTTTAATGATTGACCTTTCACAGATGCAATAGGTTGCTGTGGAGTGTTAGTAAGCACTCATTTCCTGAGGTCAGGCACAGTTTAGAGAACCGTGTCACTCAAAGTGTGGTTCTGGACCACAGAATCAGCATTGCTTAGAACTGGTTAGAAATGCAGAATCTTGGGCCACCTCAACCCTCTTGAATTAGAATCTGCATTTTCACAAGATCCCCAGTTAAACTCCTATGTTCATTATGTTTAAGTGCTAATTCAGATGAATGTTTTTCAGGATGCTGTACTGGGGCTCCCAGCTAGTAGCTAGATGGTTGGACCAGCTGAACCTAACATTCGGTGATTGGTTATGCCTTTGTTTCCATGACCAACAGGGAGATTGGTGTGATGCTAATTATCTGGTATGTTAGCTTAAAATGCTGATGATAACCCTTAATACTGTAACTCATATATAGCTTTGTGTTCTAGCTGTCACGTAATTCTTTATTTTACCAAGAAGATGGTGAACTCATGGAGGGCAGGGATTGTGCCTTACTTATGCACTGTCTCCAAAACACCTATTACTAAGCATATAGTGAGCCTAGGTTGATTGGTTTGATTCGCTTTTCCAACAACCAATTTTGATACTGTCAATCATCTCTGTGTGGTTAGATGCATCTTTTATTAATATTATTTCTTCTTTTTCAAAATGTACATTTAGAGCCATACATGCTCATTTAATGCCATTTTAGTCCCATCCCATAAGTGTTCATACATGGTGCTTTCTTTGTTGTCCACTTTTAAATATCTGAACATTTTCATAATTTATTCTTTAACCCATTGATTATTTTTTGAAATTAAAACATTGATATTGAGATGTTATTGTTAAATTTTCTTATAATGTTATTTTGTGGTCAGAGAACATAATTTATAATTATATTCCTTCTTTGAGAATTTTTTGAAGCCATTTTTATGGTACAGTAATGTGGTAGTTTGTAAATTGTGTGCTTGGAAGACTGTGTTGTGTTACTTAAATCTTCTAAACTCTTACTGATTTTTAAAACCTGCTTAATCTGTCACTTTATAAGCAGTGTGTCAAAAGCTCCTATATGTGAATTTGTCTTATTTCTTCTTTAATTCTATACATTTTAGTGCAGCAGTTAGAAGCAGTATCCATGAAGTGGCTAGAATCTTTATGATTGTTATGCTTTTCAGGAGAATTGTTCCTTTTATCATTAAGTATTTTCCTCTTTTATAACTGTTAATGCCTTTTGGCTTAAATTCTAGTTTTGTCTGGTATTGACATGGTGACACCAACTCTCTTTTGCTTGGTATTTCTTGAATATCTTTTTTATGTTTTATGTTCATTCTTTGTCTCTCCAAGTTTTAGTTGTCTCTCATAAAGAACATATATCTGATTTTGTTTCAGTATGCAATCTGATAGTCACTGTCGCATTTTAAATAAACTTCTTACTTAAGAATAGTTTTATATATACTGAAAAGTTACTAAGATAGTACAGAAAGTTTCTGTACACCCCTCACCTAGTTTCTCCTATTGTTACTATCTTACGTTAGTATGCAACATTTGTCATGGCTAAGGAAGTAATTGGTACATTACCGTTAACGCCACACGTTTTATTCAGATTTCACGAGTTTTCACCTACTGTCTTTTTTCTGTTCCAGGATCCCATCCAGGTTACCACATTACATGTAGATGTCGTATCTCCTTAGACTCTTCTGGTCTGTGACAGTTTCTCATGCTTTTTTTCATGTTTTTGATGGTGTTAACAGTTTTGAGAACTACTGGTCAGATATTTTGTAGAAAGTTCCTCAATTTGGGCTTATCTGTTTGTTTTTTTTTTAATGGTTAGACTAGGATTATGGGTTTTTGGGAGAAAGACCACTGAGGTGATTTGCCATTCTCATCATGTCGTATCCAGGGTACATGCTATCACATGCTATCAATATGACTTAGCACTGGCTGGGCACAGTGGCTCATGTCATAATCCCAGCACTTTGGGAGGCCGAGGCAGGCAGATCACTTGAGGTCAGGAGTTTGAGACCAGCATGGCCAACATGGTGAAACCCCGTCTCCACTAAAAATGCAAAAATTAGCTGGGCGTGGTGGCACACACCTGTAATCTCAGCCACTCAGGAGGCTGACAGAAGAATCGCTTGAATCCAGGAGGTGGAGGTTCCAGTGAGCCAAGATCATGCCACTGCAATCCAGCCTGGGGGACAGAGTGAGACTCCGTTGGAAAAAAAAAAAAAAAGACTTATCACTGTTGATGTTAACATTAATCACATGGCTTAGAAGTCGTGTTTGCCAGGTTTCTCCACCATAGAGCTTCTCTCCTCTTCTGTCTTTTTTCCATACTCTACTCTTTGGAATCAAATCACTAAGTGTAGCCCACACTCACGGGCTTGGGAGAAGGAAGTTGAGCTTCACCTCCTGAGGCTGGGTGGGGGGAGTATTGACATTACTTATTTTGAATTCTTCTGTGTGGGAAATTTGTCTCTTCTCTCCCATTTATTTATTTGTTCAATCATTTATTTCAATCAGTATGGACTCACAGATATTTATTTTGTACTTCGGGTTATAATCCAGTATTACATTATTTATTTTGTTGCTCCAGTTGTTTCACCTTCAGTTTTAGCTATTGGGAGCTCTTTCAGGTTGGCTCCTGGGTGCCTTTGACATGCCTTCATCCTTTCAGTTTGTTTGTTTTTCTTCCTTTTTTTTTTTTTTGACAAAGTCTCGCTCTGTCTCGCCCGGGCTGGAGTGTAGTGGCACGATCTTGGCTCACTGCAGCCTCTCCCTCCCAGGTTCAAGTGATTCTTCTGTCTTAGCCTCCTGACTAGCTGGGACTATAGGCATGTGCCACCATACCCAGCTAATTTTGTATTTTTCGTAGAGACGGGGTTTCAGCATGTTGGCCAGGCTGGTCTCGAACTCCTAACCTCAGGTGATCCACCCGCCTCAGCCTCCCAAAGTGCTGGGATTACAGGCGTGAGCCACCACACCCAGCCATTTTTCTTCCTTTCTGGCACAAGATGTTCTAGTCTCACCTTGTATGTTCCCTTTTCTAGGTATAGAATTAGTCATTTCTCCAAGGAGACCTGGTTTCTTTTATTGGAGAATGGTATTCGAAACCAAGATTGGGGCACTGGGTATGCTCATGGCTACTGGGGTGTTACCGTTTCTAGGCCCTCTCAATGGACAGAGTTAGGAAATACATATATGTATACTAACCCATTTATGCACACATGTCTATTTCTGTTTCTGTCCTTCTGCAACTGTATTTAAGCTAAACAAGAGTTCATACTGACGTCTTTGACTCTACTCCAGTATTATGTGGTTCATTTTAGCTTTCTCCCTTGCATATCTGTAACCTTTGTCCAACAGTGAGAAACCTAGCTCCTGTCATCTACTACTCATTTATTTATTTCCTCAATCCCAGTATAGTTGCACAGATGTTTCAGAATTTTTAACCCATACTAGTGGGAGAAAAAACCTTACCTACTAGAATACTGTATATACATTTCTTTTGTCTTTAGTCTTACGGTTTCTAGTCAGAACATCATTTTCCAAAGTTATCTGTAGAGTACAGTTAGATTCTTTCACCACAGTTGGGTTCTTTTGTCCTGATCTCCTGGTTGATTTTTTAAACATTTGCGTACATTAAACTTTAGTCTTTGCACTATAAAGTTCTGTGCATTTTGACTAGTATGTAGAATCCAGTACCCACCACTATAATATCATATAGATTAGTTCCACACCCTAAAAACTTTCCTGTGGTTCCCCTAAACATTCCTATCTCCACAAAACTCTCGCAACCACTGATTTTTCCATCCAGTGGTTTTGCCCTTTCTAGAATGTCATGTGACTGAAATCACAAAATATGTGTAACTTTTTCATTCTGGCTTCTTTCAGTTAGCAAAATACATTTAATATTCATCCATATTGAAGCCACAGCTTCTTTTTATTGCTGAATACTGTTTCATTTTATGGATATACCAAGTTTGTTTACCCTGTTCACCTGTTGAAGGACATCTTGATTGCTTCCACTTTGGGGCAGTTATGAACAAAGGTACTATACATATTTGTAAGTTGGTTTTTATGTGAACATAAATTTTTAAAGCAGTTGGGTAAGTACCTGGCGGATTGCTGGGTCATGTGGTAAGTCTGTGTTTAACTTTTTAAGAAACTGGCTATCTTCCAAAATGGCTTTACCATTTTGCATTCCCACCAGCAGTGAATGAGAGTTCCTGTTGCTCTCAGTCCTTGTCAGCACTTGGAGTCACCAGCTTGTTGGGTTTTAGCTGTTCTAGTAAGTGTGTAGTATTACACTAGCTCATTGTGGTTTTTATAGTTCTCGTCTTTTAGTAGGCTATCTTAATCCATTTACATTAATTATGATTCCTGATGTCATTGAACTCTTTTGGTTCTATTATTTCACATTTTCTATTTATCACATTTCTCTTTGCTTCTTGTTTTCTTTCCTTTTACAATTGTATTAAATAGTTGTGTGTTTTTTTAACTCTCTCTTCATTTTTACCTTATTCTGTTGGAAGTTATAGACTCCATCTCTATCTTTTTAAGAGGTTGTCCATAAAATCTTAAAGATATTATCCTTATTTTCTCCTCTCCAGAAGATACGGACATTAGAATACTGTAACTGAATTTGCTTTTCCTGTCTTCCACATTATTATTGTCTACTGGACCTACCTTAGTTTTAATCCGTCATTATTTTTATTATTTTACACTCAGTATTTATGCTTGCTAACATATTTAACCAATTTCTCTGTTCATTATTTTTTCTTGCATCCCACTCCTTTCTTCTGATTTTGATTTCTGTCTTACTCAATTTCTGTCTTATCCTCTAGTTAAGGTTGTCCAGGTTGACACTTCTTTCCTTCAGCACTTTGAAGATATTATTAGGCTGGTGCGATGGCTCACGTCTGCAATCCCAGCACTTTGGGAGGCCAGGGCAGGTGGATCACCTGAGGTCAGGAGTTTGAGACCAGCCTGGCCAACATAGAGAAACCCCGTCTCTAATAAAAATACAAAAATTAGCCAGGCATGGTGGTGGGTGCCTGTAATCCCAGCTATTCAGGAGGCTGAGGCAGGAGAATCGCTTGAACCCTGGAAGTGGAGGTTGCAGTGAGCCCAGATCACGCCACTGCACTCCAGCCTGGGCAACAAAGCAAGACTCCATCTCAAAAAGAAAAAAGAAGATACTATTATATTGTCTGTGACATCTGTTATTATAATAAGACAGCTATCATCAGTTTGATTGTCATTCCTTTGTAGATTATCTAGTTTTTGTGGCATTTAAGATTTTTCTGTTATTGATGGCTTACAGTTTTATTATGATGTTCATAGGTGATCATTAGTTATATTAACTATACTCAAGACTTGGTGAAGTCCTTTAATATGAACTAATATCTTTATTAAATTCCAGAATATTCTTTATCTCCGTTTCTTTGAATATTGCCATTTCACAGTTCTCTCCAATTTTTATCTCTGGGCTTGATTCTTGATTATTTCCTCAGATGTATTTTCTAGTTCACTGATTCCATTTTCAGTTGCTTATGTCTAGTGACACAGGTGAAATAAGTACTTCATTCTGTCATGGAATTTTCTACTTCAATGAAGGTGTCTCTTCCCCATCCCACCCTGAGATCTGCCTCTTATTTTCTCATGGTAATTATGTTTACTTCTGTCTTTTAGTCTTTTCATTATCTCTTTGATTGTTTTCTATTAATTTTTTCTTAAATGCCCAACATCACCTCTGCAATATTTTCTCCAAAATCTATGACCTCAGTCTAATCATGTGAAAATACTATACAAACCCAAATTGAGGGACATTCTACAAGGGATCTGTTTACCTTAGTCTTTTTCAAGTTACTGGTTTTCTGTAGTTCCTGGAATGTGAATTCTGCCTTTTGCGGTGTCTGGTGCCTTTCCCAAGGGTTGTAATTCTTTTTTAGCTCATCTTCAGGAACAATTTTTCCTGGCAGTCCCCTGTGCACTGGATGGGAGAGGCAGTTGTCTCTGGTAGTTTTGTGTTTAACCTTTTAGGGCCCTTTCTATAGATTTCACAGGTCAAGACCCAGCATTATGTAAATTTCTTGTTCCTATACTGCATATGCCTCTCTCAAACCTGAAATTTTGATTGCTCATAAGGAACAAATTTTTCACCTCTGGCCGCAAGGTAACTAGATTCTTTGCCATATCCCCTGATCAGATGATGGAGCTTTCTAGTGAGTAGAACAGTTTTTCATTGCTGTAAGCTTTGCACAGTGCTCTCAGCTCAGCATCTAATTCCCCTGTGGGTCACTGCACCTCATCTGTCACCCTGGCTCTAAGTTCCTTCTTTATATCTGGCATTTGGAGATTCCCTTTCTTGCCATTGAGCTTTATATATTTAACACATTTTTTCCTTAAAAAAAAAAAATCTATGTCTAAAGAGGAGGGGGAAACATCATATGTCACCTCAGTCAAGCATTGACTGAATTTTCAAATCCCTTGTTGTGAATGAGTTATCAGGTTGATCCCCCTTCCAGGCCTATGGTAATGGCACATATAAGAGCATATTAATTATTCAAGTAGGAAAGGACCGTTATCTAAACTCTAAACAATTCTAAACAATTTATAATTTTGCCGAAGGCATTTGCAGACTCCTCCACAGGTAGCTCAGAGGAGATGCTATTGTTTATCCCAACTCCCCACAGCCGCCTTCTCTTTCCACGATATTGTGCCACTCCCGGGGCTGTGTTCTGCCCAAGAATAGGTCGTGTTGAGTCATAGAATTTTAAACCTGTAGGTGGCCTGTGAGCCGTGTACTCCATGAATGGGAAAACAGACCTGAGGAGGTGACCTGAATTTTTTGAGGCTGAGGACCGTGCCTTACTCACCAGTTAAAACTCCCAGTGTCTGACACTGGCTCCAGCACATAGTAGGGGCTCCTGAAATGTTGGCTGCATGTGAAGTCACACAGTCATTTAGGAGCCAGACCCCATGAATCTTAATTCCCTGGACAGACTCATTCTAGGCCACCCTACTTTCTAGTCATCTCACATAAAGAAACAGATTTTGTTTGCCTCAGAGTAGTGATGGGTAGAGATAAGTGTGTTGTATGTATCTAGGTTGCCAGAGCCTCTGCGAAGCCCTTCTGAATGTCAGTCATTACTGACATTTGACTTAATTCGAGTGTGGTATTTGGGGCTCAGAAACCTAGTAAGAGTCTTTGCTGTTGATTCCAAGCAGGTGTTAAGTGTTTTGCTTCTAAGTGAGACAGAAATAGGCTTCATTCATTTAACATGTGGCCTTCAGTAACTGAGACGGAATCTTTAGAATACAGATCTTTATCATTGTCTGAGGGCATCCTAGTAAATCTCTAACATCACATGTAGTTTGGGAAAGGGACATTGCTTCTGTGTATTTTCAGCTGTAGAATTAAAGAAAGTTTTGAAAATGACTTAAGCCAAATGGAGACCATTTTTGAAGAGCAGATGGTTCTCTGTTTTAAAAATGTTGGCTCAATTGTCTTAGGTGTTTGTAGAAAACAAATAATCATAAAGAGGGTATTACTTCAGGAGTGCATACAGCAGAGTGTCCTTGTGTCTTGACTGTCTGAATGTAGTAAGACGGGAAGCCATGTACATTCTGAACTGTATCTTTATATACACCGAATAAAATAGAAGAGAGCATTACTGGTTATGTGTAGAATCCTTGGAGAGGCCAGAGAGGAGGGATGTTCTGTTTTCTACAGGTACAACTTTAACCATGCTGTAAATATTGGCTCTGAGGGTTTCACAATGTTTATCTGGCTTCAGGGGCCCCTTTTAGTCTGAAACAGCTTGCAGTTGGGTGGTGTTTCTTGTGTTGGGTTGTGAACACTGACACTGATTTCACGAAATTCTCTTGCAAAATGCTTTTGCGTGTTTGTGCTTTGTTTTATTCCTTTTCTTGGAGACCTTCCTAGTGCAGGCCCTGGGCTGATTTTCCTTTGCTGTCTTAACACTGTCAGCAGTTCTGTAACAAGATTAAAGGGATACCTCAGTTTTCAAAAATAGAAGTTCAAGAGGTTTACTGCCCAACAGAGGAAAGTCAGAATAACCAGCGTTATATTCTTTTGGCCTACAGATTTTTCAGTTTCCTAAAATTGTGACCTTGTATTTAGAAAAAGAAAACATTTACAAAATTTTCCTCTGTGTAAAATTATTTTGAAGTGCATGCTAGCTTCACTTTAACGCTACTCTTTTGGAAAGAATTTTGTGTAAGGTGCATTCATCTTAGATGTCATCCAGTAAGTGAAAAGCTAAGAAGCTACCATGATAAAGTATAAATCAGACAGGGACCCCAAGTGTACTTATCATTTTAAAATTAAGAAGAATAGAGAGAAAATACTGTGTTATATTATACTTACTTCATTCCTACTTGGTATACAGTTTGTGATCTTGCAGTGTTTATTGCTCCATTGATAGTTTCATTGACAAACTGGATTATGTGGTGGCTAGAGGATGATATAATAGAAAGAAGTTTTGGATCCAGGCAGACAGACCTGGACTTGATATTCTCTTTCCCCATTTTCTAGATACTTGCTAGGGCAAGTCACTTAAACTCTGAACTGAAGCTTACCCATCTGCAAAATAATAACGCATAATTGGCAAGGATGCTGTAAGGAATAGAGATGTTACATGTACAAATTCCCAGTATAGTGGCTGGCATGATATAGTTTCTTAATAAATGGTAACTATCATTTGCATAGTTTTTCTGGGTTTTTTTTTCTTTTTGGTCCACGACCATTTATTAGAAAATAAATCTTACCTCCCCAGACTGAAAGCTGTCTTTGTCATACACTGAGTTTCAGTATATAGTTGCTCTTATTTTCCAGATTTTTGGTCTTTTCCTTTGAACAATTTGTTTATTCATACACCAGTTGCTCATAGTAGCTTTATAATATGTGTTTTACAATTTGGTGTAGACTAATTCCCCTTCAGTATTATTTTTTCAATATTTTATGAACTTTAAATCAATTTGTATAGTCGCCTACCTTTTATTGTCATTTTAAAATTAGGATCACACTAAACTAATATGTTAACTTATTAACTATATATAACATATTTAATTATGTGTTATTTAGTGGTTTATGCCATTCCATTTGTTTGTATCCTTATATGTCATCAACAGCATTACATTTTAAAGGTTCCTTCGTATAGAATGCATTTTTAAAATATTTCTTATTGCTGTTATCAGTGGGTACTTTTATTGGTTATATCTTTTGATTGTGCTATTTTACTTTTGAAAATGATTGACTTCTGTATATTTGCTTTGTAATAATACTATTAGTCATCACTTCTGTTGCACTAACTCTGGGTCAAACACTTAGATGCACTTACATATATTTGCTGATTGAATCCTCATAACGGTTCTAGAAAGTGAATACTATTTTACAGTGAAGAAACTGAGGCTCATATAGCTAGAAAGTGGCAGATCCAGAGTTCAAAACCTGTATTCCTAACTTCAGTACCATACTGTACCTTGTCACCTAACTCTCATTTGCTATATCATTTGTAAAGATCTTTTGTGCACTAATATGTTTTCCGTTGATTCTCTTGGGCTTTCCCCAAGAATATTACATGTTTTTGATTGGGCTAAATATTATAAAGATGTCAGTTTTCTCCAAACATAGGCTTAATGCATGTCCAATAAAAATTTTAACTTTTTAAACTTTCACTTGATAGTGTAATTCCAAAATTCCAAAATTGATGTGCAACAATAAATAGTAAGGATCGATGAAATGTTTTTTTGATTGAGATTGTGTTGCATCTGTCAAGCAATTTGGGGAAAACTGACATTGTTAAAGTATAATTTCATAAAGGTAAAATCACTCTCAGGCAAATATAAAATGAACATGCATGTAAGATTTTATTTAACTCATTAATTTAATAAGAGAACTAGAAAGATGTTGTGATCAATACAAAGAACATCTGCTGGTAATATTAGAAATGAGTTTTCCTGGTGTATTCCAATAGAGAGTTTAAATACTTATTAGACTTGGGCAGGCTCAGTGGCTCATGCCTGTAATCCTAGCACTTTGGGAGGCCGAGGTGGACAGATCACATGAGGCCAAGGAGTTCGAGACCAGCCTGGCCAACATGGTGAAACCCCATCTCTACTAAAAATACAAAAATTAGCCAGGCGTGATGGTGTGCACCTGTAATCCCAGCTACTTGGGAGGCTGAGGTAGGAGAATCGCTTGAACCCGGCAGGTGGAGGTTGCAGTGAGCCAAAATCGTGCCACTGTACTCCAAGCCTGGGAGACAGAGTGAGACCCTGTCTCAAAAAAAAAAAAAGTTAACAACTGAGATTTATTACAAGCTATTAATTTTTTTCCTTAAAAGAACCTAGTCATGTACTAACACAAATTATTTTAGACAGAAAATAGAAATTATTGGATGCCAATAATAACTTGCATCAAGAGAATAAGCAGTTCTAGTAGTCTTTTAAAGTTGACAGTTTTCATAGAGATAGTGAAAATGTTGGGCTTTTTGTTTTAATTCTTGAACATCATTTATGATTTAAACTGTGTGTTATATATGGTATTTTAAATAAACATGTAAACTTGTCATTATTTTGTACACACCCATAACATTTAACCTTAAACACCCAATACATGTTTGTTAAATGAATGAATAAGAGTAATGCTGTTTTTGAGTAATTCAAAGGGTGTGATGGTGATAGTATTTTCTTTTCTTTTTTTCCTCTTTGTTTTCCTATTGGTAGCATTAAAAATAAGTTTTTTGGGGGGGGATTCCAATGGAGAGTTTAAATACTTACTAGACTTGGCTGGGCGTGGTGGCTCATGCCTGTAATCCCTGCACTTTGGGCAGATCACTTGAGGCCAGGAGTCCAAGAGCAGCCTGGCTAACATAGTGAAACCTCGTCTCTACTAAAGATACAAAAAATTAGCGAAGGCGTGGTGGCGCACACCTGTAACCCCAGCTACTGCGGAGATTGAGACCGCGCCACTGCACTGTAGCCTAAGTGACAGAGTGAGAATCTGTCTCAAAAAATAAATAAATACTTATTAGACTAATGCTCTACATTTGTCACAATGGAAGTTGAGCCACTTTGAAATGCAGTTTATATGGCCTGTTTCCTTTTTGGTGACATGAAACAGGCATGCTGCATAGCAGAACAAGAAAACTCATGTTGTAGAAACCCCCTCTGTTGGCTGTGTTGAGTGGGTGGGGATTTGAGGACCTTCACACTCTGCAATGCAAAGTTCCCAGAGGGGTTAGAAACTCCTGACCCTAGAACTCCAAGTTTAATGGCCACTTCACCTGTCACTTCATCATTAAAAAAGAGTGAGATTTTTCTAGAATAAAGAAGAAATCTCATTAATTTGAATTTCACTATTTTAGGGTTTTGTTTTATTTGTGTAATTCTGACACATGTACTACAAAAATGTACCTTCCTCCGTGATGTTTATTATTAATGTGACCTCTGAATGTATCAGGTTCAGAACAGAAACAGTACTTGTGTGTTTTAGTTCACATTACTTATCATATTTAAGTAATAAAACTAGCGGCTCTTTAAAACTTATTTTTTGTTTGAATAGATTTCTCGTGTGTTCAGATTAGTCTTTTCCCAGTTAGTTTGTTGTGTGCACATTCTTAGACATTTGCCACTGATGTTTAAAAATTGTTTAGCTGACCACATAGTCTTTGGAGACTACTAAGAAAGAAGTTTATATTGTGAGGAGGTGACAACAGGCAGCCCAAAGATGGGAGAATATGTTTGGATGAATGATGACAAAAACTCAACGCCCAGGAACGAGTTATCCCAACCATCAGAAATCCAGCATGAGGTGAATATCCTGGGGCCTGGGTTTTATAATCCATCACTGACTTGGGGAGTAGATATTTAAACAGTGGGGAAAGTTAGCACATAAACCTAGCTGCTAAAATGGCAAGTGATTTTTTTTTTTAGTGCACCAGAAAAGGGAAATAGTGGACCCTCTAAGCAATTAAGTGGCCAAATTGCGTGTGGAGGTTTGGCAAACAGACCAAAGTAATTCAGTCCATGGACAGCAAAATAGTTTTAGTTGAAGAAACTATGAAGGTTTAATTTATTTTGTTTGCCAAGGAGTTGATGCATTCAGGGGTGAGTTAACAAAAGAATCAAAGAGTTTGAAAATCAAGTCAGTGATCTCTCCCCTTTGTGAAAAAGAAAAGAATGCATGTTTTGGTTTTTTTCTTTGTCTTTATTTTTATAAGAGCACTTTCTTACTGAATATTGTTTAACATAAAGAGACAATTTACTTGTGAAAGTTCATTCCCCTCTCAACAAAAACTGAGCATTGCTCTTTCTTATATTATGAAAAATCAGTATCTACTATTAACATTCTAATCAGTGTAGAAATTCTACCATTTAACCACCATTGCAAAAGAATGTTATAATATGTCATTAGACATATGTAAAAACTCATCAAGCTATACATTTCAGATTTGGAACTTCAAGTTGTATTGCTACTTTTAAAAAATTTTTGCATTAGGAGTGGTGGTCAGAGTTTAAGAATTATATTTGATAATTTAAGGAATTATATACTTTATAGTACTATGAAGAGGATATTCTTTATCTAAAAAGGTTCCCCAAGGACTGAAGCTTATGGTTAATTAAAAATAGAATAAATATAAAAATCTACCTTCAAGTTACTATGTTAATTATTTGGCACAATTCAAACTCCAGAGGCTGAAAAAGAAAATGTTGTGGGCATGTTTTTCAGTGTTCACTTCAAAGCAGAAATGTAATATTCATTAATCTTGTTCTTTGATTGTGATGTTAGCTCTTTTGTTACCGTGGAGTTTACCTTGGCCTGAGTGCTGGCAATTAAATAGCACAGTGAAGATTACTGGAAAACATTAACTTGTTATTGTTAGTTGACATCTTGCTGAGGTTGATGGGAAGTAGAGTTTATAAATAGCCTTGCCCCTGTGCATTGATTTTGAAATCTACTGAGATTCAGGGATGAATCTCATTATTCAGACCATTCATTACTTACATTTGAAGCTTTTTATTTCACAGAGAGTAGTTTCATCCTTTAGAAAAATGTAATATTGAACATAGCTGTGATACACCCTTCTTGAAACTTTTGTGTTCAGTATTAACTTCTTGAGTAAATTAGCTTCCTATCATTCGCTTAACTTTATTTTTTTGGATATTATATAAGTGATGATCTTCCACTGTTTTAGAAAGGGGCCTATATTCCATTCTGTTTTATATAATTTATATTTTAATCTAGAATGATCTTTATGTTTCAGATGTTTTCAAATAAGCATCCTTGAACATTTGCAGTGTTCAACATGAAACTTCTGTTTGTTTGTGAGAAGGGTGTTGCTGTATGTCCTTTCCCGAAAGTGGCCTGCCACTTGAATTTTTATGGTGCACTATCAGATGCAAATCATTAACTCTGAGATCTCTCCAGCATGATGGTGGAAAGAACACAGGGTCAAAGCAGTAATCCATGAGGGATGAAAGGAAGTTGACTCTATTATGAGAAATCTAGGCAGTCAAAGTATAACAAAAGTTTCTAGAAATCTGGCCAAATCGCCAAATAATGGCTTTGCTCTTTCAGGCCAAGAGGCAAACCCTAAGTTTGCATTCTCATTCTCCTCATTAACTGATGGTGTGGGAAGGATTCAGTGCTATTCAGGTAGGCTTTAAGACGTGGAGTTTTTTTGAACTGAGTGGTGGCTTTACTGATTAATCAGTAAGGTTTTCATTGAGTTTCAATTAAATGCTCAGTACTGTGCTAATTAAGCACTGAAAGGATGTAAAGCAGTATAAATTCTTCACTGGGATCTTACAGCATGGTTGGGGAGATACAACCAACAAACCTGAAATAGAAACATTGGAGTACAAGAATCACATAGTGTTGATTTTAAGTCCAAATTAATTTTCAGTCCATACTCACAGCATGGCTGGAGGATGTAGAAATTTCATGACTAAATTCTAAAGAGTTAAGTCATTTGGCTATATGTCTTCAGATCTCTGGTTGTTAGGACACTGACAAAAACAGGAAGATTTTATAGGCTGTCAGTGTTTCCCAACTTTACCTGACATGAGAGTTACTTGGGGCACTGATGAGGATATGGATTCCCAAGTGCCTGTCCTGGAGATTTTGGTCATGAAGGCCTGAGGTAGGACCTCAGAATCTGCCTTCTTAATGAGCAACCTAACTGATTCTTGTGATCAGACAAACTTGAAAAATACTGGTTTAAGTGTGGAAGAGAGGGACGTAATGTACAAAACCTAGTTAATATAAGAGATAAGTTATTGTTTTTAGATCTAAAGGATAAGAAGGTGTATCCCCCATGTGATACATATTATATGTCACAAAGTAATCTGCTTTTGAGATTAAAGGACCATGAAGAGCACTAAGAAAACCCTGAACTTTCTAAGCTCAAATATTTAATGGACAAAAGGTGTTCTGGATTTCATTTTATCACTTGTTCCACTCTAGGAAGGGTGATCCTGGTCATTCATGTGGAGAAGTGGGCAGGAAGACATGAGTAAGGAGGACACATTTGAAATAGCTCATGGTATTAGCTTGGCAGACACAACGGGAGACTCTTCCAAGTTAAAAGGGCAGCTGGCAAGACTGCTCAAAGGCAGGACTGAAGGAAGCAGGAGACTGAGAAATTTAGTAACAATGTTTGGTGGTCAAGATCAAGGGGCATGAAGTAAGAGTTGTGGGAAACGAGGGCAGAGGTAACAATAATAATTGTAATTGCAAGTGATACATCTTATGAAGATCAAGTAGGTCAGCAGTATGTGTAAACTCTTGGGCCTCATGACATCCTCATCCTAAAAGATAGGGGCAGGGTGGTGGTACTACTTCAGTTTTACAGCTTGAAAGCTAGTGTTAGGAGAGGTGTCATTGCTATAGACAGTGAACTAGAGAAAAAAGTCAGAGAATTTGAGCCAGTAGGTTTTCTAACTTGTGATGTTAGGTTGGATAGATGTTGGGGGACTGGAGAAGAGAAAAAACTATGTTCGAGTTGAGGTGGTGAGTCTAATTGTTAAATTTTAAGTGGGTTTCAGTATAGGTAAATTAAAAGGAAGTTATCAACAGATTTAAAAAGTGCTGTGGGCCGAGCACAGTGACTCATGCCTTTAACCCCAGCAGCACTTTGGGAGCCTGAGACAAGAGGATCACTTGAGGCCAGGAGTTCCAGACCAACCTGGGAAGCATAGTGAGACCCTGTCTCTACAAAAAAAAAAAATAGCCGGACATGGTGGCTGGCACACACCTGCAGTTCCAGCTACTGGGGAGGCTGAGGTGGGAGGATCACTTGAGTCCAGGAGATCAAGGCTGCAGTGAGCTATGATCACACCGCTGCACTCCAGCCCGGGCGACAGAGCAAGACCCTCTTTCAAAACAAAGTGGTATGGAGTGGAGATGATGAAGATAAGGGGCTAACGATGTTGAGAGGGCTTTTAGCTTTGAGCAAAGAGAAACTAGATTTGTATGGCAAGTAAAGTTGATGGTTCAGCACAAGTATATGATATAAAATGAACTTTTGTACCTCCTTAAGATGACTGATAGATGACACACTGATAATTATTATCCACATCTTAACCATATTTTTTCTGGTAAGCCTACTTTTTAAAGTAGTCTGCAATGGAGAAAGGTGTTTTTGTTTGTTTGTTTGTTTGTTTGTTTTTGTGAGATAGAGTTTTGCTCTTTTTGCCCAGGCTGGAGTGCAATGGCGTGATCTCGGCTCACTGCAACCTCTGCCTCCCGGGTTCAAGTGATTCTCCTGCCTCAGCCTCCCAAGTAGCTGGGATTAGAGGTGCTTGCCACCACGCCTGGCTAATTTTTTGTGTTTTTAGTAGAGACAGGGTTTCACCATATTGGCCAGGATGGTCTCGATCTCTTGACCTCGTGATCCACCCGCCTTGGCCTCCCGAAGTGCTGGGATTACAGGGGTGAGCCACCGCTCCTGGCCAGAAAGTGTTTTTAAAAATTAAACTTTGCCTAGGATTTTGGTCTATGGGCTTTTTTCTCTCCAACATAACAGTAGAGAGACTGGAAAAGCAGTGAACTTTAGAAAAGTGGTAAAGTAGGTCTTTACCATCCCATTGTTGCAGCGTCACTCAATAATTGTTCCTTTCCCCACAGTTACTACAATCTTGTACCTTGCCTCTAATGATAGACCTTGGTATTTCAAATCAGCACCTGTTGCTAGATTTTTGTTTTTTGTTTTGATAAAAGATTAAAAGAAGTCAAAGTGGATTTCTCAGAACATTTAATTAATGCAGGCTCACAATACCAGTTGGTAATGTTAGGTAAATGTGTAGTTCACCCACAAGGCTTTTTAATAGATGAAGAATCCTGTAGTCAGAAAATTCAAAACATGACCCAAAAATATTACTGAATACAGTCTACAATATTGAATAATACTGACTTGAGTGTAGGGAATTTTTTAATTAAAATTTTTAAAATTGTGATAAAAGACACATAACATAAAATTTACTATCTTAACCATTCTTAAGTGCACAGTTTAGTAATGTTGTGTGGTCACATTGTTGTGCAGCCAGTCTCCAGAACATTTTCATCTTGCAGAACTGAAACTCTATACCCATTAAACAACAGCGCCCTATTTCTCCTTTCTCTCAGCCCCTAGCAACTACCATTCTATTTTCTTGTGTCTGTGAGTTTGACTACTTTGGTACCTCATATAAGGGAAATCATACAGTATTTATCTTTTTGTGACTAGCTTCACTTTGTATTATGTCTCAAGGTTCATCTGTGTTTTGGCATGTGTCAGAATTTTCTTTTTAATGCTGAATAATATTCCTTTGCATGATATACCATATTTTGTTTATTCTTCTGTCAATGAACTTTTGATTTACTTCCACCTTTGGCTATTGTGAATAATGCTGCTGTACATTATTTGCTGTACATTGAACATGACTGTACAATCTGCTGTACATGATCAATGCTGTACATTGAACATGGCTGTACAAATATCTCTTTGAGACCCTACTTTCAATTCTTTGGGATATATCCCTAGATGTAGTATTGCAAGGTTACTTGGTAATCAATTTTTAATGTTTTGAGGAGCTACCATACTGTTTTCCATAAAAATGTAGGGAATCTTGATTTTTTGTTTTACTTAGATGGTAACTTCATTGGGAACCTTGCTGATTTGCTTGTTGGCCTAGGTTTCCTCCACTATTAAGAAATATTGTATGTAAACTTTTGCTTTCCTATTTATATTCCTCCACTGTGTTTTGGCTACCTCCTCCTCTCTTCCCCACCTTCATATCTCGATCCTTTTGAAGCAGTTAAATATTCTGCTTTTTTCACTGAATTGTTTTTAAGATCTGAGAAATTGGAGATTGGAGATCCAGGTGATCATAGATCACTCTGACCTCTTTATCTGTGACCTCTTCCTGTGAAAACTCCACATTCTTCAGACAGTGAGCTTTTTCTTCTTCACTCCACCTTACTTAGATCTTTAATTGACTGAATCCCTATGCATCTGTGTACAGTTTATTAGACAGTAATTTTTATTGGTTGGTATTTTACTTTTTAAGTGAAATTAATTTCATTTCATTGCATAGAGCCCATTTAACTTGCTAAATATGTATGTGCCAAGTTAAGAAATAAAAGAGAGAGAAACTATTAGCAATTCAAATGTTGCCTTTTTCTCAATAAGCACCTGCCCTGCAGTGAACAGTGAAATGGTGTCCCACTGTTTAGTGGTGACACAAAGATACTGTCTCTTTAGTATCTCTATGCTCAACATAATTCAAGGGTCATTTTTAACTGTACACAATATTCACCTTAGTCACTTGCTTTAGACCCTACTCCCACATATTATATGTTATTGCCTCAAATAAATCATAAACTTCTAGGAAGTTGAGATTATCTCCCTTGCACCCCTCATTAGATTGGGAGACAGTGTATTCCCATCTGAGCAATCGTAAACTCTTAATTTTACCCCCTGGCCTATCCACAGTCCTGGCCTTTCCATCTTCAGCAAATGAGACTACCATTCACCCAGTTTCTCAAGAGGAACCTGGGGATTAAGGAACCCACCTTTTTTTTAACTTGCCTTCTAATCTACTGGTATCATCTACTTCTGTACCCTTATTCTCTACACTGCTATCCTCGTGCAAGCCAGCCTCATCTTTTGCTTGGACAACTGCATTTGCCTCATATCTGGCCTGTCTGTATTTTGTGCGTGTGTGCGTGTGTGTGTGTGTGTGTGTGTGTGTGTGTGTGTGTCAGTCAGAGTCTCGCTCTGTCACCTGGGCTGGAGTGCGGTGGCGTGATCTCAGCTCGCTGCAGCCTCCACCTCCCAGGTTTGAGTTAATTCTCCTGCCTCAGCCTCCCTAGTAGCTGGGACTACAGGCGCCTGCCACCACATCCAGCTAATTTTTGTATTTTTAGTGGAGACGGGGTTTCACTCTGTTGGCCACGCTGGTCTCAAACTCGTGACCTCAAGTGATCTGCCTGCCTCAGCCTCCCAAAGTGCAGGGATTATAGGTGTAAGCCACCCAGTCTGCGTATATTCTTGCGCCCTTTAATCTGTACTCTATATAGGGAGAAGGATCTTTTAAAAACACAGATGAGGCCAGGCGCAGTGGCTCACACCTGTAATCCCAACACTTTGGGAGGCCAAGGCGGGTGGATCACCTGAGGTCAGGAGTTCGAAACCAGCCTGGCCAACATGGTGAAACCCCATCTCTACTAAAAATACAAAATTAGCCAGGCATAGTGGTGCATGCCTGTAATCCCAGCTACTCGGGAGGCGGAGGTTGCAGTTAGCAGAGATCATGCCACCGCACTCCAGCCTGGGCAACAAGAGCGAAACTCCGTCTCAAAAAAAAAAAAAAAAAAAAAAGATGAGATTAACTTAATTCCCTACTTAAAACCCATTAGTCAGTTACCATCACAATTACAATAATCTAAATCTCTTACAGTTGCTTATAAACACCAAAATAACGTGACCCAGCCTACCTCTCCAACCTCATCTCATGCTGCTTTCCTCCTTTCATTCATCTCTAACTCCATGGACCTTCCTCTAATAACCAGGCCTTGTCCTGCCCTAGGGCCTTGATATGTGCTGTTCATTCTACTTGGAAGGCATATAAGCAGATGTCAACAAACATTTGCTGAGTGAATAAACAAGTCAGGCGCGTCATAAGGATGTAGACTATACTAACTGTCATCTCCCAAAAGTAAATGCAGTACATGGTGTCAGTATATATAATAGAATGCCTAGTGCAGTGATTCTCCATTGTGAGCCATTTTTCTCCACGGGGGCATTGGCAATGTCTGAAGATACCATTGGTTGTCACTACTGGTGGTGTGCTGTCAGCATAAGATGGGTAGAAGCTGAGGGCTAGGAAACATCCTGTAGCATGCAGGACAACCCCCACAACAAAGAATTACCTGACAACAAAGAACTAACATTTGGGGAACGTTAGTAGTGCTGGGGTTGAAAAATCGTTTTAGAGTAATACATTTTAGTTAGGAGAAGTCAATTTTAATAGCAGTGCTGGCCCTTCAAGTCTGTCATATTACCTAAACAGCTTTTAAAATTTTTTTATTTTCTATTTTATTTTCTTTTATTTTTGAGACAAGGTCTGGTCCTGTTGCACAGGCTGGAGTGCAGCAGCAGATCTCGGCTCACTGCATCCTTTGCCTCCCCAGCTCGAGCCATCCTCCCTCCTCAGCCTCCCTGGTAGCTGGAACTACAGGTGCACACCGTCACACCCATATAATTTTTTGTAATTTTGGTAGATAACAGGGTTTCACCATGTTGCCCAGGCTGGTCTCCAACTTGTGAGCTCAAGCAATCTGCCCGCCTTGGCCTCCCAAAGTCCTGGGATTACAGGTGTGAGCCACCATGCCTGGCCTAATTTTTTTATTTTTATAGAGAGAAGGTCTTGCTCTATGAGGCTTGAGTGCAATGGTGCCATCATGGCTCACTGCAGCTTTGAACTCCTGGGTACAAGTGATCCTTCCACCTCAGCCTCCCGAGTGGCTGGCTTATTTAAATACTAGAACGAATCCTCGTGTTTGGAGACTGCTTTCTCATCCTCAGGAACTGTGTCTTATTTCCATAAGGGTAAATGCCACTGCTCCACAGACTCATGAACTACTCCTGTTGGTGGGTATCTTGCTCACTTCCTCATAATGCTAAGCTGAACTCAGTCTTTCCATTTGTTTTTCCAATAATAAAAATGACCAGTGATAACCAAAGTTGAAGACATCCCTCTGGATCAGATGAGAAATCTCCCTCTTTCTCTTCTGCCACTTCAAAGGCTTTTGAATAAACAAAGTTTTCATGATAGCCAGGAAACTGCCTGTTATGGAGATATGATTCGTTCTACATAGATTTCACCATTAATTTCAAGAAGATTGGGATTAACTACGGTCATGCATCACGTAACAGCATTTCAGTCAACCACAGACTGCATATGTGACAGTGGTCCCATAAGATTATAATGGGGCTAAAAAATTTTTATTGCCTAATGATGTAGCACAATGCATTACTCATGTGTTTGTGGTGATGCTGTTGTAAACAAACCTGTTCCGCTGCCAGTCAAATAAAAGTATAGCACATATAATTATATACAACACATAATACTCGATAATGACAGTGAATGACTATGTTCCTGGTTTATGTATTTACTATGCTTTTTATTGTTACTTTAGAGTATATTCCTGATTTAGGCATTGTTATCATAGGAGGTGACTACCTAAAAAATTGTTAACTGTAAAACAGTCTCAGGCATTGTGATTATATACGGTGACTGCTCCATGCGTGTTATCGCCTCTGAAGACTTTCCAGTGGACCAGGATGTGGAAGTGGAAGATGGTGATTTTGATGATCCTGACCCTGTGTAGTCCTGGGCTAATGTGTGTGTTTGTGTCTTAGTTTTTAGCAAAAAAGTTAAAAAAGTAAAAACATAAAATTTAAAATAGAAAAAATAGGAAAAAGCTTATAAAATAAGGATATAAAGAAATTATTTTTTATAGCTGCACAGGTGTTTGCATTTTAAGCTGTGTTATTACAAAACAAACAGTTTTTAAAAATTTAAAGTTGATAAGGTAAAAATGTTAGAGCAAACTAAGGTTAATGTATTACTGAAGAAAATTTTTAAAATACATTTAGTGTAGCCTAAGTATACAGTATTTGTAAAGTCTACGGTGGTGTACAATGATGTCCTAGGCCTTCACATTCACTCACCACTCACTCACTGACTCACCCAGAGCACCTTCTAGTCCTGCAAGCTCCACTCATGATGAGTGCTCTATACAGGTGCACCATTTAAAATCTTTTATATTAATAGCATATTTTTACGATACCTTTTCTATGTTTAGATACACAAATACTTACCATTGTGTTATAGTTGTCTACCGTATTCACTACAGTAACATGATGAAATCGCCTAACAACACATTTCTCAGAATGTATGCCCGTCATTAAATAATATGTGACTGTGTATTGCCTTTTCTTGTAAATCAAAAATTATGGAATTTTAAACACATGCACCCATAATTCATACCCTTTGAAGTAGGACTGCAAATGTAAGATCATCATGCTTCATTATGTGAACATCCAGATATCTATTTTGTGAGACTAATACACACAGGAAAGACACTTTGCTTCCTTTGAATAAGGTAAAAGCAAACTGGCCAGATTCACCCAGGAAATGACCTACGTTGGGAGCTAAAGTATCTGTTCCAGTGTTACCTGATTTGGGTCATTTGGGAAATACTAAAGAAAATAAAAATGTGCTTTCTTAGCCTATTTTAAAGAGTTTTCCTCTCTCAGAGCAGTCCAAAGGGGCTAGAAATTATACCTCTGGATATGTGAATTTATGGAGCAGTCTCAGTTGGAAAGAATATCAAGAATAAACCTCTTGAGGGTCATAACTAATAGAGTTAATACCTTCAAGGGTCACCAGATTATTTTTTTCTAAGACACTGAGTGGTACAACTTATTCTTAGATGTACATCACAAATACAGAAAATTTAACTTATGATAAAAAGGGCAACCTTGATAACAAATAATGTATTTCTTAAAGCACCTGAGGGATAATCATAATTTATCCTTGCCATACATTTGTCATTGTGATGAGCTGTAGTAAGATGATTCGTCAGAAAGCACAGTTTCTGGGACAATCACCACAGACCACTAAGAAAAATACTGCTAAGGAACAATACTGCCAAAGGCAGAAGTCCAGTGGTCAAGTCAAAACACCTGCCAAAAAAGAACATAAGCAGGAAGCACAGAGGAGTCAAGAAAGCTACTGATAATGCAGAGCTAGGAGAACAGGAGAACCAGATGGCTGGAGAGGAGTGAAGTGAGTCTCCTTTTCACATCAGCACTGAGAGATGCCGTCAGTTGCACCACAGAATTGAAACCACATGTAGGCTATGCCATTCATTAATAAGAGTGACTAATTTTTTAAAGAGAAATTACAAAGCACTTTGTACATCAGTTGTCTTTTAGACTTCATGGCAACCTCATGGGATATGAGAGGAGTTGTATTATTAGCTTTATTTTATAGATGAGGAACTTAGGGCTCAAAGAGATTAAATAATTTTCTAAGGCTACCAGCTATGTCTTGACTACAAAGCCTGTGATATGATAGTAGGCCAGGGTTTCTCACCCTCAGCACAATTGACATTTTGGGCTGGATTCTTGGTTTTAAGAAGTTGTCCTGTGCCTTGTAGGATGTTTAGCAGCATCCCTGGCCTCTGTCTACTGGTAGCACCCCCTTTCAGTTGTGGTAGATGCTGGTAGCACCCCCTTTCAGTTGTGACAACTAAAAATGTTGTAGATATTGTCAGATGTCTCCTGGGGATGAACTCATTCCACGTTTAGAACTCCTAGCCTGAGGATTAACGTATCAGTCTAGTATTAGTATGAGTCTAGTGAGCACCAAGAGAAATATCCTGTTGTCCCACTGTCCTCAGTCCCAATAATTGGTTAAAAGGACTTCTTTAGGTGGAAAATCCATAACAACTTCTCTTTGAACTTTCCCAAACGATCCTCATAGCCTTCCAGCAATATAGTGAAAGGGAAAGGCCAAGATGGTTTATGGACAGATGGGTGGGTGACTGGTTGCTTAGAGAGAGTCATTGTTTCATTCAGCTATCGACTCAACAAATAAACTTAACAGTTCCTGGGAATGGTTTCATAGTGGCATCAGTGTTTGAGCTGAAGTAGGTTTAGAAGGAAGATTATTAGTTTCCTCAAGATGAGCTTGGGGAAAGATGAACATGTAAATAACCTGACATGTCAGTAGGCTAGGACTTAAAAGGCTGGTGGCCCACGACACAAACATATTCCAGTCTTGAGGACCTGTAGTCATTGGTCATCTTACTTTGTATGCCAAACCATTTGCAAGCAGTCTTGCTGTTTACTTTCACTGTTGAGTTAACTATTGCCTTACAAGTACTGTTTATCTCAGCCCACATGGTAATTGCCTTAAATTTAAAATCAAATCAACAAACGTTTGCACTCCAGCAAGGCTCTACAGGAGATAAAACGACATGGTTTACATAAAAAGATACATAGTAATTAAGATAACATATCCTAGGTGCCAAATGAGTGGTTCAGATAAGTGCTATGGCATGAGAGGATGGAATGATTGCCATGACCTGGAATTGTCAGAGAGAACTTTGCAAAGGGAATTGGTGAGCTGAGCCTGAATGGATGAGTAGAAGTAATATGAAATCTTTGTAATAGACTGATAATTGCACTTTGATTAATTTGCCCAGCACACCGTGTTAGAAGGTACCTTTTAGGTTGATTATTTTAATACCACCTACATCTCATTATCTTGGAATATATCTAATAATAGAAAAAAAAAAAGCCCGTTAGAGCTGGGGGCAGTAGCACATGCCTATAGTCCCAACTACTTGGGAAGCTGAGGAAGGAGGATCCCTTGAGCCTAGGAGTTTGAGTCCAGCCTAGGCAACACAGGGAGATGCCATCTCTTAAAAAGAAAAAAAAAAATCCAGTTAGCAGCTTATCCATGATGATTGTCCAGAGTTTATTGTCAGATCAGCCAAGAAAATGCCTAAGAGTAAAAGGGGTTGTTTGGTTTTGTTTGTTTGTTTGTTTGTTTTTAGTCTTGCTCCATCACCTAGGCTGGAGTGCAGTGGCGCAATCTTGGCTCACTGCAACCTCCGCCTCCCAGGTTCAAGCAATTCTTCTGCCTCAGCCTCTCAAGAAGCTGGGATTACAGGCACCCGCCAGCATGCCTGGCTAATTTTTGTATTTTTAGTGGAGACGGGGTTTCGCCATGTTGACCAGGCTGGTCTCAAACTCCTGACCTCAAGTGATCTGCCCGCCTCAGCGTCCCAAAGTCCTGGGATTACCGGCATGAGACACCACACCCAGCCATGAAAAGGTTTTTTGATGACTCTCAGGGATCCGAGGAGGCTCATAAGGACTGATATCACAGGCCCCTTGGTTCAGTTAGATCTCACAGAATCACCATTCTCTGAACAAAGGTGCCCTCTTAGGAAATGGGGCTCAAGATTTGGAGAGGCCTTACTGCATCCTTTCTCTATGACTTTGGGTATTACACATAATTGCAGGACTGTGGGAGGCATAGTTATCAATAAGGGCTACAGAGGCTTTTGCTTAAGACACTGCCTGGTTTATTCCACAAACACCAGCTGTCTAGTAGACTTTAATAATTATGCATAAAATGGATGCAACAGATGTTCCTGGACCTCACTGCTGGAGATTTTGAGTGGCAAATGAACAAACAAACTAGATGGAGGGGGAAGGGCAACCACCCAAATCTCCATTCCTAGGGGCTTAGAGGAATCATTTTTTCCCTTCCTCCATGTGAAATTATAAACAGCCACTTTGTAAACAGTTGTCACTTTTTGACTTTTAAAGATTCACAGTCTTTTCCTTTTGTTTACTTTGATGACCTTTGAAATAAGCTGCAACCGAAAGAGGGGAAAAAAATTCCATCTTTATTTTTCTAAAAGAGGAGTCTGTCTGTTCCCACAGTGCATTGGAAGCCAGCAAACTCCTGAGGCTGGCTCAGGCCCACTCAGGTTTTGGGGCCTTTAGGTACAGTTAAGTCCAGTTGCCTCAAACCCCTTCACTGGGCAGCTCAGAGTAACGTGCATTACCAGATGCTGGGTGCCAAACAGTTTTCTGTAAGCCAGTCTCTCTTTACAAGGCAAATTTTATAGCCTCTCTAAAATATGGAAAATGCAAATTAATATAACTTTACATTTCTTTTGGCCTCATTTGCAGAAGAGGCAACATTAGAGATACAGTTGTGGCTCTTAAGAAGGCTGCCACCTATCTCCCCCATGAACAGCCTTCTCTGCCCCCAGTGGGTTTCTCCTCTGACCTGCTCTTCAGCCACATTGGGCACAGAACTGAAAAGTCAAAGGAGACCAGAGAGGAAGAGCCTTGGGAATGTCAAAGTTTCTTTTCTTTGATTTCTCTCTCGGTGAAAATACCACACACCTACCTGTCCCAATAATTAGTATGTGAATTTTCACAACGAGTAGGGAGTTAGAGAATATATGACAAAAAAGGAATATATTTTAGCTTTTATTGTTTCTGACTCTAAAAGTAATGTACTTTGTGGTGATAGGACAGTCCCGTATCTTGACTGTGGTAGTCGTTATACAGATTCATACATGGGATAAAATGGCACCGTCCTCCCCCACCAAGTGGACGCGTGTAGAAAATGGTGACAGCTGAATCAGGTATGCAGTCTAGTTAATAATACTGTGCCTATGTCAGTTTTCTGGTTCTGACATAGAACTATAGTTACATAAGGTATCACCATTGGAGGAAGCTGAGTGAAAGGTACACTGACTATGCTGTTTTTGCAATTTGCTATGAGTCTACAATTTCAAAACTTGAGAAAAATTGAAAAGTAATGCATTTCTACTGTAAAACTTTCTAAATTACAGAAGTATACAACATTGAATGTAAAAATCCCACTCCCCCAATTAACAACTTGGCATTAATAAAAATGGGATCATAATATTTTTGCAGCTTCCTTTTTCACTTTACAGTATGACTTGGAGATCTTTCCAGTTGAGTCTATATAAATCTATAACTTCTTTATAATGACTGTACAGTTTGGCTGTACATGACAGGATATATGTAGGACTATCCCTTACTCTTTTCAACTGGTCCCGTATTGGTCATTTCTAAACTTTCCTATTCCATACAACCAGTGCTGCTGAAGATGATCCTTGAGCATCTACACCTTTGCTCATATCTGTTTGTCTGTAAAATAAACTCCTAGAAGTGGGCATAACAAAATTAAAGAAAGTGCATGTCTTCCATTTTGATAGCAAATGCCGGACTTTCAAGTCGTGGTTTTGCCCAACTCCATTGGGTACCATTTGTGTAGAATATGTTATGTATACAACATGACTCTGCTGATTACCCTCCAAAAAGGTTGTGACAATTTATACTTCCACCAGTGATGACTGAGAGTATCTTATTTTCTTGTCCATCTATCAGTTGGGTCTTACTCTTTTTAAAAAAAAAGTATGTGCCAAATCCATAGGTTAAAAGAAACCCTCATTGTTTTATTACACTTCATTAAACACTAATGAAATTAAACATTTTCTGATACATTTATTGGCTATTTGGATTTCATCTGTGAATTGTTTCTTTATGTTCTTTGCTAAATACTTGCAGTTCCCAAAGTATGTGGCAAGGCATGGGATATTTTCAATTTTAGGGATAAGCACAGTGACACTTGCCATCTGTCAGACATTATGTGAATTACTAGCACAAAGTAATTTATAGTTTTTAGCATTAGCTCATACTACATTCCTTTTGATGATGCTGTATCTTTTTGCAAAATTGAGCATTTGGTAGTTGCTGTGATAAAAAAGCAAGTGCCCTGAGAAAATCAATGTGGAACAGGAATGAGTGGTGGAGTCCAAAGCTGGGGAAGCCATGAAGTATCCAATAGGCACATACATCCAATTAGTGAGTAATTGTGGTTATTTAAGAATGAAAGGAAAATATTTTTTCTTTCAACTTATGTTTATTTTTTCACACAGCCACTAAGTTATTAAGGCATAAATACTTATTGGATTGTTTGGACCTAACTACTTAATAAATGGAACTCTTAGCTATTTCCTTTGGCCTTAGGGCACCCTGAAAAAATTAGTGAGGTACTAAAGGTGCTTTGAATTGAGAAAGTTTGAGAATTCCTGCCATATTTCATTCAGTTACTTTCATTTTTGTTATTGATTTGCAAATTTTGTTCCTTAGGGGAATTAGCAGATATTTTACCCCTGGTTTCCCTTTACTTTTGAATCTTCATAGTAGTTTTTGCTATATAAAAGTTTTCAGTTTTTATGTTGACATATTTATACATCATATTTTCCCCTATTCATGGCTTTTTGTTTATTCTTTTAAAAAACACTTTTACCTGCTGATTATAAAACACGATATGAAACATATTTCATTCCCTTCTAGCATTTTTATAGTTTCTTTTTTACATTTGATTCTTTTCTCCGTCTGGAATTTATCTTAGTTTAAGGCTTTAGATAGGAATCCAGCTATATCATTTCCCAAAGGACTGGTTGATTGTCTTAATACTGTTTATTGAATGAATCAATGTTTTCACTACTGTTCAAATGTCACCTTTATCATCTACTTAGTTTCCACGTGCAGAATTTCTAATGAGTTTATTTCTTGGCCTTCTGTTCTCTATTTCTCTTATAGCACTTAACCGTTTTCTGCCTTAAATTTCAGTATGTACATCTTACTTTCTGCACTACATCATAAGCTCTTCCTATATTGGTTATTTTTGTGTCCTATACACTAAGCTATTTTATCTTTCCCTTCTTCCTCCCTCACTAAATCTTTTTCACATTTTTATATTATAGAAATTTTTAGATATACACAAATAATATAATGAATCCCCATGTATCCATCACTCAGCTTCAAACATTATCAATCGATGGCTAATTTTGTTTCATTTATGCCACTATCAGTTCCCCTTCTCCTTTATTGCATTAAAATTAACTGTGTCTGCAGTGGGAAAGGGATAGTTTTTTCAGTAAATGGTGCTGGGAAAACTGGATTTCCACATGCAAAAGAATGACATTGGACCCTTATACCTTACACAAAAGTCAACTCAAAATAGATAAAAGATGTAAACATAAGACCTAAGATACAAAACTCTAAGAAGAAAACACAGGGGAAACCTTGACGTTGGCCTTGGCAGTGATTTCTTGGCTGTCACACCAGAAGGTCAGGCTACAAAAGCAAATATGGATAAAAGGATGATATCAAACTAAAAAGCTTCTGCGAGCAAAGGAAACAATAAACAAGATGAAAAGGCAGCCTATAATTATCTTACCTCTGTTAAAATGATTTTTAACCAAGACACCGGCAATAATGAATGCTGGTGAAGATACGGAGAAAGGGGAACCTTTGTACACTGTTGGTGGGAATGTAAATTAGTACAATCACTGTGGAGAACAGTTTGGAGGTTCCTCAAAAAGCAAAACTAGAATACCATATGATCCAGCAATCCCACTACTAGGTATATATTCAAAAGGAAGGAAATCAGTATATCAAAGAGATATTTGCACTCTCTTGTTTATTACAGCACTGTTCATCATATCCAAGATTTAGAATCAACCTAAGGCCTAAGTGTCCATCAGCAGATGAATGGTGTATTAGTTTGTTCTCAAGCTGCTAATAAAGACATACCCATGACTGGGTAATTTTAAAGGAAAGAGGTTTAACTGACTCACAGTTCAGCATGGCTGAGGAGACCTCAGGAAACTTAACAATCATGGCGGAAAAGGAAGCAAATACATCCTTCTTTACGTGGTGGCAGCAAGGAGAAGTGCCAAGCAAAAGAGGGAAAAACCCCTTGTAAAACCATCAGGTCTCTTGAGAACTCACTCTCTATCATGAGAACAGCATGAGGATAACCACCCCCATGATTCAATTACCTCCCTCTGGGTCCCTCCCTCAATACATGGGTTTATGGGAACCACAAGATGAGATTTGGGTAGGGACACAGCCAAACAATATCAAATGGTAAAGAAAATGTAGTCCATATACACAATGCAGTACTGTTCAGGCATAAAAAAGAATGAGATCCTGACATTTGCAAAAATATAAATAGAACTAGAGGTTCCATGTTAAGTGAAATAAGCCAGGCACAGAAAGACAAATTTCACGTTTTCACTCATTTGTAGGAGCCAAAAACTAAAACAATTGAACTCATGGAGATAGAGAGTAAAATGATAGTTATCAGAGGCTGGGGAGGAAAGGAAAGGGGGATAGTTAATGGGTACAAAAATATAGTTAATTAGATAGAATGAATAATATCTAGTATGTGATAGCACAATAGGGTAACTACAGTCAACAATAATGTATTGTACATTTAAAAATAACTAAAAATATAATTGGAATGTTCATAACACAGAGAAATGATAAATGGTTAGTACACATCGTATGCCTATATCAAAATATCTTATGTACCCTATAAATATATACACCTACCATATACCCATAAAAAATAAAATGTAGCCAGGCATGGTGGCTCATGCCTGTAATTCCAACACTTTGGGAGGCCAAGGCGGGTGGATCACTTGAGGTCAGGAGTTCAAGACCAGCCTGGTCAACATGGCAAAACCCTGTCTCTACTAAAAATACAAAATTTGGCCGGGTGCAGTGGCTCACTCACGCCTGTAATCCCAGCACTTTGGTAGGCTGAGGCGGGCGGATCACGAGGTCAGGAGATTGAGACCAGCCTGGCTAACACGGTGAAACCCCATCTCTACTAAAAATACAAAAAATTAGCCGGGCATGGTGGCAGGCACCTGTAGTCCTAGCTACTCGGGAGGCTGAGGCAGGAGAATGGCGTGAACCTGGGAGGCGGAGCTTGCAGTGAGCCAAGAACGCACTACTGCACTCCAGCCTGGGCAACAGAGCGAGACTACATCTCAAAAAAAATTAGCTGAGCTTGGTGGCCCGTGCCTGTAGTCCCAGCTACTTGGGAGGCTGAGGCAGTAGAATCACTTGAACCTGGGAGGCAGAGGTTGCAGTGAGCCAAGATTGTGCCACCACACTCCAGCATGGGCGACAGAGCAAGACTCCATCTCAATAAATAAATACAATAAAATGTGAAAAAAGGCAACCTACAGATTGGGAAAAAGTATTTGCAAGCCATGTATCAGATAAGGGGTTATTATCTAAGATTTATGAATAACTCATACAACTCAGCAGGAAAATATATAACCCAATTTAAAAATGGGCAACGAACTTGAATACCCATCTCTTTTATATGTCAAAAAAGATGACATGAAAATGTCTAACAGGTATATAAAATAGTGCTCAACATCACTAATCATTTGATTTGCATTCACATGAAATCAAAACCATTATGTGATGCCACCTCACTCCTCTTAGGATAGCTGTTATCAAAAAACAAGAGATAAGCGTTGGTAAGGGTGTGCAGAAAAGGGAACCCTTGTATCCTGTTAGTGGGCATGCAGATTGATGCCTCCATAATGGAAAACAGTATGAAGATTCCTAAAGAAATTACAAATAGAACCATCATAAGACCCAGCAATCCTGCTTCTGGGTGTGTATCCAGAGAAAGTGAAATAACCTGGGTATCCATAAATGGATGAATGAATAAAGAAACTGAGATAGATAGATTATGTGCAGTAGAATATTATTCAGCCTTTAAAAAGGAGGAGATCTTGCCATTTGCTACATGAATGGACCAGGAGGACACTTTGCTGAGAGAAATAAGCCAGACACAGAAAAGTATCGCATGATCTTAATTATATGTGGAATCTTTAAAAAAATAATAAAAGTCAAATATATAGAACTGGAGAATAAACTCATGGTTAGTGGTTACCAGGGTTGGAGTATAGGATAGGAAATCAGATGTAGGTCAAAGGATACAAAGTAGCAATTACGCGGGATGAACAAGTTGAAAGATCTAAGTACAGTATTAGGACTATAGTTAATAACCCACTCTTGCCCTGGAAGGTGGTGGTAGGGATGCTAGTAGTTACTATGTGAAATCATGAGTATGCTAATTTGTTTCATTATAGTAACCCTCTCTCTCTCTTTCTCTCTCTCTCTCTCCCTCTCCCTCTCCTCATAACATGTTCTATACCTTAAATATACACAATAAAATTTATTTTAAAAAATTAACTTTGTCTTGACTGAACAAATCTTCTGCATTTTATTATTATTATTATTATTATTATTTTTTTTAGTCTCACTCTGTCACCCAGGTTGGAGTGCAGTGGCGCGATCTCTGCTCACCGCAACCTCCACCTCCCAGGTTCAAGTGATTCTCCTGCCTCAGTCTCCCAAGTAGCTGAGATTACAGGCACAAGCCACCACACCCAGCTAATTTTTGTATTTTTAGTAGAGATGGGGTTTCGCCATGTTGGCCAGGCTGGTCTCGAACTCCTGACATCAGGTGATCCACTTACCTCGGCCTCCCAAAGTGCTGGGAGTACAGGCATGAGCCATTGCGCCATGTATTATTTTTCATTAGTAAGTTTTACTACATTAAGAGTTTCTTGTTGATCTTGATACTCTCTCTTTCAGAAAACTCAGTAGTTGAAGATCCAGATATATAAGCAAGATAAATTATCAAATATAAACAGCTCTTCCTAAATAATTTAAACAGATTTATTTTACAAATAATTTTATAACTAGATTTTCAGAAATGTATCTGTGTTCTAAAATTAGAAGCTTTTTAGTTAGAGCAGGTATTATGTTAGTGTTTAGTTAATTTTAAATTCTTCATATGCAGGCCTTCATTTGTATGTTGGGTTAAGGTTGACTATCCGACACCACTGTCCAAACCTTGCCCTTACGAACAGCTTGGGGGCCCTTGTTGGGGGCCCTTGACAAGTCTCCCCTGTGAAGGAACTCATAATTACTTTATAGAATTTAGAACAATAGGTGAGAGATGATCCAAGACAAATGTGTACTTTCTCTCTTGTCAGTACTATTTCCCCCAACACCTTGGTGTGACCAGAGTTTACAGAGGTGACTTTAGCACCCCAGCTGCTGCTGCAAATGCAGCTTCTGTTCTGCCACCCCTAGCAAGACCGTGGTAGAATTCCAAATCAATGAATCCTCTGTTTTCAGCCCCTCTCCCTGCCAGATAAAGAGCTCTATACTCTAGAAAAGGATAGTATAGATTGATAACCATGATGATGGGATTAAACAGTTTTTTAAAATCATCAAATTAAAGGAGATGTTGGGGCACTGATGAGAAAAACAGTGAGTTTTAGGGTGGGAGTGGGGGTAGTTGAGGAAAGCTGGGGAGAGTTTTATGGGGAAGGTGATGTTTAAGCTGGGCCTTACTTTATTAATGGAATTTCAGTAGGTGGAGTTGGAGAAGGTGGGGAGACAAATGATGGAACGTCCTGGCCAGGAAAGCATTTGTAAGTTGTTACGAATGGGAAATTGTTCTTTGTGGCCACAGAATAGGTTCGTAAAGTGGAAGAAACAGAAATTAAATCTAGAAAGGTAGATTGAGCCTTTAGTGCCAGCACATTCTTTAGGAGGTTGAAAGTCATTGATGGATTTTGAACTTGAGAATGATGTCCTCAGAGCTTGGCTTTAGGAATATTTCTTTGCTGGCCATTTGTAAAATAAGTGCTGGAGGCAGAGACCAGGCAGTTAAGTTGTTTTTATCATCTGGGTGCAAAGTCTTCTTGCTCCTGAACTAAAATAGTGGGAGTGTTAATAGAAAGGAGGGGATGGATTTGAGGCCCAAAGTGAATTTCCAGTCCCCAGCAGGCTTTGTGTTTTTGTACACTGTAGTCCTTAAAGATATTCACGGCCTGTTTCCTGTGATTCTCTCCCCAAACTAGAATCAGCTAGGAAGTAATTACACTTTGTAATTAGCATCCTTTTCCTGGCAGCAACACACAACACAGTAAGGTGTCATGTTTTGGGGGCTTAGCAAGACCGTCCTAAGGATGTATTCTTACCCAATAAACAGGTTGAAGTTTAGGGAAGCAACCACATGAAATGCTTCCTGGCTGGCCCTCTAGCAGATTGGTGGATTCATGTGGACAGCAAGTGCCCACCAAGCACTTTCTTCTGGGGAATGACCAGGTTGAGGAATTCAGGTATCCCAAGGTTCAGGCTCTAGCCCAGTTGGGCTGTGAATAAAAAACAACATGTTGAGCTCTGAACAGATGATATAAGTAGGTACTTATACCCAATAAGCATGGCACCCTGCATTGTGGAAGTCAGAGGCAAGAGGGGTGCTCCTGAGAGGCCTACGGCCTAGTTGGGGTTCAGTTAATATGCCTGAAGCGGAAAACAAATCCTAGCCCACACTGGAATGACTGCAAATGACATACTGTATTGTTAGAGACCTTTCTCTCGCTTGCCTTCCCACCTTGCCCTCCACTCACATACAAACACAATCTGCATTTTGAATAATTTTTGCTGTATCTGTTTCCCAGCAGTGATGTGATTGGGCTTGTTTCTGTGAATTAGAAAGTTTAGATTCCTCCCTCAGTCATCTCCCTTTTACCCTTTTACCCCCTTTCAATCTGACCTAGAGCCATAAAATACTTCTGCCTGCCTGCCTGCAGTTCTGTTTGTATGAATTAAGTCGACAGGATAAATATTCACATTCCCAACTACAGGCTGAAACAATGTTTGCCTGTTCTGCCCAGTGAGTCGAGAAAAAGGGGGCCTGACATCACCCTATACTGTACATTCCCAGCATAGATCATTTATTTAAGTCCCTGAAAAAATACAGATGTTTTACCAGTCGAAATAAAATCCTGTGTAAACACGAAGGAAAATGTGGCACTGACTTAGCTTTGGGGGTTGAAGCAGTGCAGGGAGAAAACTAGGCAAAATGGCAGATACAGAAATTTTATACTTGGCTGAAGGTGATAGGGTCAAAAATATTCACCTGTAGTCTGCATGCAGCAAGGGAAAAACATAGCATTTGCTTTTAAGAAAATACAGTTGCAAAAGTGGACAGGTTTTTTAATCTTCAGAATTTGAGGTTTTTAATGATTACGATACATTTCCCCCATTTATATCTGACCTTTGAAATGAGCATCTCTTTTCTTATTAGAGTTGTCTTTTTTCATAGCCTGTCTAACCTTGTCCTGTTATTGCTGGATCCTGCTGGTTTCTGGAGCTCAGCTGCTGTTGATTTTATAAGGGGGAAAATTGCCTGGAAGCCATGCTTGGTGAAGAGGAAAACCCATCTCAGCGTTGCATTCCCAAACAACCATATATCATCTTGATCTTGTCTAACACAAGTTGCTATTTTAGTCCAGCAGCATAAACTAGACATATTTTACTGGTGCAGTGCAAGTTTTTTCAGGGAACTGCCTCATGACTCTTTTTAGGCCCATGGCATTTATTCAAAGAGCATTTCAAAGCTGCCAAAATGGACCCCATGCTTTGCACAGATGCCTGGGGCTCCCCTGAGTCTCTCTGTGTTTAGAGTGGAGGGGTGAGGGACAGAGGGTAACTGCCTCCAGGTTCTCCAGACTTCTCAGTTCCCCTCAAACTTTCATTAAGGCTTGCATCTCAGGGGCAAGAAATCAGCCTACTCACTGACACCCTCCTGCAGTGCATTCCCTGCTCCTCCCAGCTGCTTCCATGACCACCCCCTCCTCAGGGCAGGGCTGACAGTCCCATCTCTTGGCAGTTCCATGCCTATGATAGTCATGGATGATGCTGTTGGCTTGTACTTGTTTGTTTCATAATGTGCTTTCAGTCTTTTTCTGATTGGGTCATAACCATCTTAGGGCAACAAAGCTTTCTCCTGTTTCTTGTGCTGATGACCCCTATGTCCACCTCTAACCCTTCTCCAAGGGACCTATTACAGCTAGGGGTAAGCATCTGTCCTCTGTTTTTCCCAGTGTGATTATTAATAGAGCTCCCTCTTGTCCCTGAAGAATTCTTTTTTGCGACATAAATTATCCTAAGTAAAGCAGTCATCACATGGATATTCCCAACCAAACTCATTAATTCCCCTCCCTCATTCCCAAGCCTGCTGTAGATTCTCTTATAATCTCCATCTTGAAAGATGCCCCTTGTTCACCAGCTGCCCAAGTTAAGAGGCTCTTTCCTGCGCCTTAACTCCTTGTCTAAAGCAGTTGCCAAGCCCTGCCTCTGCAGCCCGCAGAAGCTCTCTCAAATGTATCCTTTCCTCTCCTTCCATTGCTGTTTTAGTTTAGATTGGGGTGGGGTGGAGATGTCACAAAATCAGAATCCTACCCGTGCCAGGCAGGTAAGTGAACCAAAGGGGGATGAGTATAAACACAGGGGCTCTCTGCCCATTCTTTGTTTTCAAACTTTTAGTAGAGATTTGGGTTCAGTAAGTATTTTATTTTTTTCTTGATTCTCCGAAAGTTTAAAACAAACAAACAAAAAAGCCTAAGAGCTTTGATAAATGGCATTGACCCTCCGTCTTAGTGACTAGAGTAACAGGCAATAGTAATAGTGGTGACAGCGGTGGTCTAGAGAGTGCAGTTCTCATCTCCGGGGCCAGCTCCTGCTGCTCAGCTCTGGCCAGGTGACTGTTTGCCCTACAGGAAGGTGGGCCGCTATAGCCAGATCTAATTTTTCAAAATGGAAATCAGGATGACTTTAATGTGAAATATCCCAATTCATAAAGGTTGATTTAAAAGTACTGTATGGGCTAAATAAAACATCTGCAGCCACTTTTGGCCCAAAGGCTATTGGTTTTGAGCCACTGGTTTCAACCCTCCCCTCCTCTTGTCTAGACTACTACAGTAGTCCTGGGCATTCCACCCCTTCTGCTATGATCTCCACACTGCCCCTGGCTTTTTTCTCCAAGTTACAGATCTCATCACCCAACAGCACTTTCTGAAGAAATCTTTGCCGTCTGCAGAATAAAGTACACATTCCATGACATTGCCTTTAAGGTCTTTATCTGACTAGACCCGACTCCTTTCTCCAGCTGTGTCTGCCACCACCCTGTGCACACCCTGGCTGTTCTCTGCGCACACAGGACCACTTGTTGTCCCCTGAATAGTACCAATATTTTTTAAAATTAAGAGACTATTTTTAGAACCATTAGATTTATGGAAAAATTGAACTGGTAATACAGAAAGTTCCCAAATATTTTTCTCCTCCCCACCTCTTTCCCCCAATTTTCTCCTACTATGAATATCTTGTATTTATGTGGTGCATTTGTTACAATTAATGAAGCAGTATTTACACATTATTATTAACTAAAGTCCATAGTTTAAGACTCACTCCTTTTGTTGGCATTACCAATATTTTAATACCCTTAAAATGTGTTTTAATTGTTTTCACTGCTTGCATACCCTTCCCTCGATTCTGGCAAGACTGTTTTTAAGGCCACGTATGCATATCACTCTTTCTGCAAAGTCTTCTCTGACTGTTTATTTTTGGAATGGGGCTGGAAGAGAGGGAGCAGACAGAACATGGAAAAGAATCAACATTGTTATCACTTCCCTAGTGCGTGCCTAGTAGTATATATATTCTTTTAAATCTCTCTACAGTCCTACAAGTTAGATATTATTATAGGCCATTTACCATGGAGAAACAGAGGTTAAGTTGCCCAAAGCCGCAAAACTGATAATTGGTTTACACCTATCTCTGCCCGGCTTCAAAATCCATGCTCTTCCACTTTCCCATGAGGCTGGATTCTTAGCACTAATCTAGCCTTCCTGCCTCCACCATCAGATGAGGCATCCACTGGGATGAGGAGTATGGCGTGATTCAGCTCTCCGTTCCACTCCAGACACAGAAGTCGGCACTACGATAGCTCACAAAACCCAAGGGAATGTGTCCTAAAGGAGTGAATATAGGAAGAAGCACCAAATACCAACATCGTTTTTATTTGGCAAATGCTTGTTGAATTCCTACAGTGCATCAGACTTATTGGAGGGGGAGGTCAAGCATAAAAACAAAAGTGATGACGATGCTGCCTTGCAGGTTGTAAATCATGACCAGGCAGAGTCAGGAAAGCTATTGATTTTTCATGTCTCCATGACTAGAATGTAAGCTACAGGAAAGCAAGGAACTATCTGGTCTCTGCTGCAGCCCCTTGGACAGTGCCTGGTAATAAGAGTTGTTTAATAAATATTTGTTGACAATGTTTGGATTCAGTTGCCAATTTAGGACACATAAAATGACACTGCACTTCTGAGTTCTCATGTGTGTTGGCAGTTAATCATCCTCCTTGGTTCTGGCAGCTTTGGTTTCTCTGTGCTTGGTTCAGTACAGGCCTGGGTCTGACTACTTTCTTAGCCTCAGAATTCTTTGGGACCAGAACTTTAGGAAAGTGAGGAAGAAAGAGTTGCCTTGCTACTTGCCATCCCTTAAGAGCTGGTGGACAAACTGCCCTTCTTGGGAGCTGCCGGAGCTCCTGAGTCTGACCTTGATCAAATCTTAGTTTCAAAGGGCCTGGCCTTATACCTGGACCTCATGCGAAAGGATGGTCTCATTTTTCTTGAACCCAACACACTAAATGTCTATGAGGTTAGTTGTGTACTCAAATATTTTTATTTTCTTAAAGAAAAATATCTCAAAAACACTAACCTGTTTCATACAATTGCTTATAAAACTTTCTTTCCTTTCTCTTTCCCCTGTCTTCTCTTCTCCCTCTCCTTCCCTGCCCCATTTTTTTCCTTGACTTCTCTGACCCTGGCCCTTTGACATGCTTATTTCCGCCACAGTTCTTTTCAGCGTACCTGTCTCTCCATTTGTCTCGTGTAAATAGATCGCTCTCCATTCCTGGTGAATAACCAGGGTCACAATTGTCTGGTTTGTACCCAGTGTGACAGAATTGTAGGCTGATTTTCATAAACCAGAGCTACCAAGCGTTTCAAAAACAGTCTTGTTTTTGCCAAGTAAGGTGAGCAAATATAGGACTAAGTTTAAACATCCATCAGGAGTTATTTTTGAAGTGATTGCTTCTAAATGAGAAGCATTTGAAAATCTCACAGGTTTCTTTACAAGTAAATTCCGAAGTCATGCATTTTGCTGGTGTCTGCTGATTAATTGCGATCCTGTGACACCATGAAAAGCCCTGGTGGTTGGTTTTGTGCAGCTGTAGAGAAAAGTAAAGCAAAGCCCAGTGACTTTGCCAGCTCTTTCAGGACAGTGGGGATTCAGGCTGAGGAAGGTATTTTTTCCCTCTGGCAGTCACCACATAAGAACAGAAGCTCCAGCCAGACCCATTGCTCCAGACTCCACGACGGGTGGTTTGGGTCCCTGCGGGGGTGTGGTGAAGGCATGACATTTGATCTGTTGCTTCTGAAATAACAGATCCATTATTAGAGAAAGCATTTTCAGTCTCCGCATTGGGACTTGTGTGCACTCTCCTGTACAGTTACTTCTGTTTAGAAGAAATTTATTTTGATTCTGTAAACAGAAGGTGCTTGGCATGTATTTGTTGTTGGTGATTGCAGACGTCTGACCCAGTAAAACCTGCCAGTCTACCCATTTAGGGTCTGATGACTCTGGATTGATTTTATCTGGCCTTTTCTGTTTCTCATTACCCCCTTCCGTATCTAACTCTCAATTATTTCACTATTGTCAGCCCCTTGTTGATAGGAGAGAAGGAGAGGAAAACGTTGAATCTGGTTACACAGAAAGAATCATTCACAGCTCTAGAGAAGGATATAATAGGGAAAGAAAACAGATGATGTTAAAATAGACTTTCAGAGTTCTTAGTGTGTTTATCTATGCTTACTTTGCCGCACCCACCTCTTCCTCTTGATTTAGATAAGGAGGCTGGAGACTGAAGGATTTCTCTTGACATGCATTTCTCTCCTTGGCACTAGCCAAGGTCAAAAGATCTCATTTATGCCCTTGTCCTTATTCCTTGTCTGCTATAGATTTGTACTCCTCACAGAGGCCTTGTGGATGTCATTGCTGAATCCAGTACTTACATACATGCATATACACGAGTATCCTTGTATAAGGGGGGGACGTCTGCATTGCTGCATTCACTCCTGACATCGAAGGGAAGATCTGCTAAAAAAAAAAAAAAAAAAAAAACCCTAAATAGTTACAAACATCACTGCCCAGTATTTGCTAAGGCAAGAATTAGTTTGACCTACTTCTTTAGCCACGACTGTTCTAATGAACTCAGACATGTAAACCAGTTTAGACTCTCAAACAATGTATTTTTCTTTAAACTTAAAACTTTGACTTTAAAAGGCACATTTTATTTTCATGTGCGACAGCTAACATAAAGATGTTTGCATTTCTTTGCTGAAATCAGTGTATAGGTTGTTTGTAACTAATAAACTCTTGTGGTAGATGATTGTTGGGCCACAGTCATCAGTTTTGGGGATTGTGTGAGAAACCCATAGCAAGGTATGGATTAAGGACTTGGGTTTCTCGGCACTGCTACATCCTCCAAAACCAACATGCCTTTCTGCAAAGAGACCAGAGCTACATTCTGCAGGTGTCTGTTTTCTTTGAGGGGAACATTTTAAGGAAACTTAAAAGGGAGGAACTGAGCATTTAGGAAAAATATATTTTCACAGCAGGATTTTTTTTTTTCTTTTTTGGTTTAGGTTTTTCATTTGTTGCAAGCCTACTCAGACTCCAAACACGGAACGAATTCAGACTTCCGGCACGAGCTGACTGACATCACTGTTTGTACCAAAGCCAAACTCTGGCTGGCCAAGAGGTATGTTAAAATCCCACATGAGCAAGGAGTTATCAGGAGTTAGGAATACATTTGAGAATTGCTGTTTCTAGTTGTGCGGAGTTTTAAAAGTCATTGGCATGAGTTTTCTAAACTTATTGGAGTATTTATCCTTTTAGAACTTTGGGTTGTGGTAAAGAAAGAAAAATATTTTCTTGACAATTTTTCTAAAACTGCTAAGTGACTGAGGGGCATGTAATATGGCTTTTTATCTGCCCACCAATCAGCTTGTTTTTGTTGAAACCTGCTGCGTGCCCAGTCCTGTGTTAGATATTATAACAATGAAAGGCAGTAATTGACTAAATCATGTGGTACAGACTCTTAGGTGCCGTGGCAACTCAGAGATTAGAGATTGCTGTAGGCTTGAGCAGGCACTGAGGGACAGATAGGGTGTGAATAGCAAGAGGGGATGGAAGTTGCCTTTCTTAGGTGGGTAGTAAGGTAGCTTGAATAAGCAAGGCAAAAAAGAATAGAAACATATTTTTCATCCTTGCCATTGTTAGTTTATCCTGGAACTTAGAACATTTACTGTGTGAAAGATGAAGGAGTAAAAGGAATTTCTCATGTAATATACAGGGAGTCCTCTCTGTAATGCCATGTTCAAAATCTGTGTTGCAGGACTCTGGTGGTGGTAGGATAGTATTAACTGCAAAGGCCCCCCGTAGGTCCTCTGTAAGTTCCACCAGAGTAGCTCCAGAAGAGGCGCATGTGTTAGTGTTACTACCTTTCCTGCCATAGTACACGCATTTAATTAAGAGTCAGTTTATTGGCCGGGTGTGGTGGTTCATGTCTGTAATCCCAGCACTTTGGGAGGCTAAGGCAGAAGGATTGCTTGAGCCCAGGATTTCAAGAACAGCCTGGACAACATAACGAGACCCCATCTCTACAAAACAACGACAACAACAAAAATTAGCCAGGTATGGTGGTGCATGCCTGTAGTCCCAACTACTTGGGAGGCTAAGGCAGGAGGATGGTTTGGGCCCAGGAGTTTAAGGCTCTAGTGAGCTGTGATTGCACCACTGCACTCCAGACTGGGTGACAGAGTGAGACCTTGTTTCAAAAATAAATAAATTTCTGATGCTTAGAGTTTGAGAAACAAACAAGTTGAAAAAAAAAGAAAAAAGTATATTGGCTGTCTAAAGTAGAAGCCTCTCTTTTTTATTTTTCAAAAAGTGTGCTTTTGGTCACTTTTGTTGGGCTCTTACCTTCTATGGCAAGTCAAGTAATGGGCTGTGTGAGGCTCTCAAATCAGTTTAATTCAACAAAGCATTGTTGAGCATAGGCTACCTGCTAGCCTTTGTGTTAGGAGATATAGGGATACAAAAATATAAAAGAGCTAGTCCTGGCTCCAGGGACTTCCAGGAAGTGAGAAAGATGTGTATAAATAATTTTCATCTGGTATAGTAAGTATTATAACAAATTTCTGTAGTAGGTACAGCAGTACCCCAGAAGAGGGGTGAGAGAGGGCTGACATCAAACTGGCCATCAAGAGTGAGCCAGAATTTTGCCAAGTGGCCAACACAGGTAGGGGAATTCCAGGCTTAGGTAATAGCATAGGCAGAGACACAGCAATATGAAACGGCACTGTAGGTTTGCAGAACCATAAGGAAGTTAGCCCTCTGGAACCTAAAGTGTAAGGCACAAGTGGCAGAGAATGGGGCTCAGGAAATATGCCCAGGCCACACAGTGAAAGCTCCTGTAAGAAACCTTTTGGTGAAGGAGCCAGTGGTGGATTTCCCAATGTGTGGATGTGTGTATCTCAATTATTGTCTCAACATTAATAGCTTTGGATAGGGATATTGATGGAGAAATTATCTTGTGTCTGAAATGCCGGTAAAGTTATTGGGAGCCTCTCATTTTTAGTCTGTTAGTCTATTCTCCCTTTTTTTAGACAGGGTCATGCTCTGTCACCCAGGTTAGAGTGCAGTGGCGCTACCACGGCTCACTGTAGCCTTGACCTCCTGGGGCTGAAGTGATCCCTCCGCCTCAGTCCCCTGAGCAGCTGGGACTACAGGCACACGCCACTATGCCTGGCTAATTTTTGTGGGGTTTTTTGGTGGAGAAGGAGTTTCAACAGATTGCCCAGGCTGGTCTCGAACTCCTGGGCTCAGGTGATCCACCTGCCTCGGCCTCCCAAAGTGCTGGGATTACAGGCGTGTGAGCCACTGCACCCAACCTGTTTTCTCCATTTTATTTAGAGAGTAGGAGTTGCTTACCCATGAAGTGTTTACCCAAGCCTAGTACCATTTGCCTTCTGTGTGGCTCTTAGCATCCCAAAGATACATATCGCATCAGTACCCTCAGCTGTTTGCCAGGTAATAGGCCACTTCTTCCTACCTGTTATTTCTGGGGATCAAGAAGTCAGAGCTGTCCAGAAATTATCCTCTGAAACCTGCTTCTAGCCAGGACTGTCCCAAGTATCCTAACACTCTAGTTCTTAAAGTGCTGTAAGGAAGGAGTTTCTGCCCCCTTAGCTTGCTACTCCTTCATGCATCTCATAAAAAGTCATTATCCACTGGCTTCCTGAGTCCATTACCTCTTGTTGGATGAGATGGAGGAGATGGAGCGGCAGGCCATCCATTGAGTGGACCTTCATGTTGTGCAGTGCCTGAAGATGGCTGACAAAGCTGCCATCAGCTTCCTCTGCAGCTAAGAGGAAGGGAAGTCCTACTGGCCTTTTAAAACCTGTCCTGTGGTCCCTATTGCTGTTTTCTAATTGGGCTTTCCATTCTCATTCCCTCTGCTCCCCACCCCACTTCTGATTTTTCTCCATGATTTTCCAGCTCTAGAAGACAAAGGAATGAATCACTGCAATTTACTGGGTTTCCACCTTCCTTGCCCAGAATCTAGGAAAGCCACTTTTCTGTTTCCAGTACAGTCAACTCTCTATTATCCAAGTGTGAACTTTCCGCTTTGTGGGTGGTCTGTAAATGGATCCTAACACCAGGCTTCCTTTTGCTCCCCAGCACACTTTTACAAGTGTTAATCAGGATGTGTTCAGAGCCTGAAATAGAGTTTGGAAGGAAAACATACTGCCAGACAGCACAATGCATTCCAAAGCTATGTATCAGTCTTTCTATATTATCCACATCATTGACAGGATAACTTTGAGGTTCCTAAATAGCAAATTATAGAACTGGGTATAAGTGATGAAGCCTCGGTGTCACATGCCTGCCCTGTCCCTGAGGCCCTCTTGTTCTGGGAGTTGTCTGTCTATACTAGTTAACTCCATGCTCAGACACACCCCTCTTGTCCTAGCCGTCCCTTCTCAGAACAGACCCCTGTCTTTACTTTCTCACCTGCCTTTCCCATGAAGATATTACAGTGCAGAGTATTCCAAATTCAACTACTGAAGAGGCTTTTTTATGTCCCTGGTAATTTACACATGAAAGAAAAATAAATGTTCCTTTGAGTCTACTAAGGATTTTCTGTATCTTTTGAATATAAGCTATGAAAAATTAATGTTTTTGCAAAGAAAAAAATGTTGCCTTAAATTTTAACACCGACACCCTTTTCCTTCCGTAATTTATTTGATCATTAGCCTGAGTTTCTTCAGTCCCATAAGTACAAAAATGCTAGTGGATATGTATTTGTCCTTTTGTTCTCAAAGAAAGTTTTTAAAAAATTGATTAGCACTATTGGATAACCAATTCAGTCTTTAAATTTTGACTCTGAAATTGAGGGAACATAAAATGAAGACTTTTGTCCTATATTTGTGTTTTGACTTTGTAAGATTAATAGGGATTTATATGAGGTGATTAAGCAATAGCCATGGAGTTGTTGGGGAATTTTTGGTGATGAATGGTCAGCTGGCAACATGGCTTCAGGAAAGGACTGGGCTTCTGCTCTTACAGGCTGCTTTTCATTCCAGGATGTCAAAGCCTTAATGGAAATCAGCTCATTAATCCTTCACGTCCTTTCCTTCCCTTTTTCCTCCACTCCTCCCTTCTTGATCCAGTTTACTGTCTAAAGCAGTTTACTAACTACTGAAAGAAAACTAAACTGACCTAGACCAGAAACGAAATGAGAGTAGCCGTCTAGTAGGGGTCTGCTGCTGCCCTGGAAAGGATGGCAGTGGGCATCATGAGAGAGGAATCACCCAGTCTGACACTCATGCTAATTACAAAAACTTTTTTTTTTTTTTAGTTTTTTATTTATTTATTTATTTTTTATTTTTAGAGATGAGGTCTGGCTGTGTTGCCTATGCTGGACTTGAACTCCTGGGCTCAAGCAGTCCTCCCACCAGAGTCTTCCAAGTAAGCTGGGATTACAGACATGAGCCCCATGCCCTGCCACCCTTGCTACTTGCAGATTCCAGCTCAGCTGTCCCAGCTAGATCGCTTATTTACTTTGGCTAAGAGTTGTAATTAGTATTATATTAGGCTTAAACTTTTCAGAAGTGAATTTGGCTATCTAGTTTCTCCTTCTTTGGTTATAAAAGGAAAAAAATAAGTGTGTATGTGTATGTTTATATATTGCATGTGTGTTTCTTTTGGTAAACTTAGTGAACTAAATGGACTAGTCAGGGCTGGGTGCGGTGGCTCATGCCTGTAACCCTAGCACTTTGGGAGGCCAAGGTGGGTGGATCACATAAGGCCAGGAGTTTGAGACCAGCCTGGCCAACATGGTGAAACCCAATCTCTACTAAAAATACAAAAAATTAGCTGAGTGGTGGCACACGCCTGTAGTCCCAACTACTTGGGAGGCTGAGGCATGAGAATCGCTTGAACCTGGGAGGCGGAGGTTTCAGTGAGCTGAGATCATGCCACTGCATTCCAACCCGAGCAACAGAGAAAGACTCTGTCTCAAGAAAATGAATGAATGAATGCATGCATGCAGTGGATGTGATAACCAGAAATAAATATGTGCCCTACTAAAATTTTTTCACCGTTTTTCCCTTCATTGTTGTGTGCTGCTATATGCTTATCATAGAAAATTAGTCAAGTACAAAATTTGGAAGAGAGTAGAAGTCTATTCTTACCACAATCCATAAATCACTATTATTGGTTAAGAGTTGTATGTAATTCCTTCATCTTTTTTCCTATGCTTTTTTTTAACTTTGTCAAGGCTATACTGTATATGTAAGTTATAGCTTCCTTCCTTTTTTCACTCGATAGTATCATGAGAGCATTTGTTGTTATTTCAAACTCTTTATGATACAGCTACTGTGGAAAACAGTATGATATTTCCTCAAAAAATTGAAAATAGAATTACTATGTTAATCCAACAATTCCACTTTTGAATACATACCCAACAGACTTGAGAGTGGGGTCTCAAAGAGGTTTCCATAGCAGCATTATGCACAATAGCTAAAACATGGAAACAGCTCAGGTGTCCATTGATGAATGATGAATGGATAAACAAAATGTGGTATATACATACACCAGAATATTACTTAGCCTGGAAAAGGAAGGAAATTCCAACATATGCCACAACATGGATGAATCTTGGAGAAATTATGCTAAGCGAAATACGCCAATCACAAAAAGACAAATACTATATGATTCTGCTAATACAAAGTACATAGAGTAGTCAAGACCTAGAGACAGAAAGTAGAATAGTGGTTGCCGGGGGCTACAGAGAGGAGGGAATGGGGCATTGTTTAATGGATATAGTGTTTTAATTTTACAGAATGAAAAAGGTTCTGGAGGCTGGGTACAGTGGCTTAGAGCTGTTATCGCAGCACTTTGGGAGGCCGAGGTGGGCAGATCACTTGAGGTCAGGAGTTCAAGACCAGCCTGGCCAATATGGTGAAACCCATCTCTACTAAAAATACAAAAAATTAGCCAGGTGTGGTTGCGCACACCTGTAGTCCCAGCTACTTGGGAGGCTGAAGCAGGAGAATCGCTTGAACCTGGGAGATGGAAGTTGCAATGAGCCGAGATCGTGCCACTGCACTCCAGCCTGGGCAACAGAGGGAGACTCTGTCTCAAAAAAAAAAAAAAAAAGTTCTGGTGATTTGTTACACAACAATATGGATGTGCTTAACACTAGCAAACTGTACGCTCAAAAATGGATAAGATGGTAAAGTTTATATTATGTATATTTCATCACAATTTAAAACATTTTAATGGAAAATATTTAAAAGAAAATATACCCCATCATTCATCTGAAGTTATCATTGTCTTGACATTTTATGATAATTATTTCTTTGCTTTTCTTCCTAGTTTTACCACCTGTGCATCTCTAAAAATAAAATACTTTTGCCTATTTTTCAATTAAGAAAAAAAAAACTTTGAAAACATCATTTTTGAAGGTAGCATATTTTTGTCACCTGAATAATTACTCATTAAATTTACCTAACCATTGCTAGCATACAGTTTGTTTCCCATTTGTTTAGTGTCGTACATGATGTTTCAGAAAAATCTTTGTACATGAGTGTGGTGTGTGTGTGTGTGTGTGTGTGTGTGTATGTGTATGAGTGTGTGTGATTGTGGGTTATTGCCTTAGGTTTGATTTCCAGAAGTGGAATAAATTGGTCAAGGGGAAATGGAAAAAGTCTTGGTATACACTGCCAGATTGTTTTCTAAAAAAGTCCATCTGCCTACCAACAGTGCGTGAGAGACCTCCACCAAAATTTTAACTAAGATATAAAAAATTCAGTTGAGGAAACTTTTACGTTTTGAATGCTTATTCTGTGCCAAGCTTCGTATGAGGAGATTTGTAAATATTATTTCATTAACTCTTCTCAAAACTGCCTTAATATAAAAAAATCTTTTCTACAGTGAAAACAACTGGGGAGACACACCACATGTCTCACAGCCATTTTAGTTAACATTTCAGCTTGGCATGAGTTAACAGATAAGTCAAATGGGTACAGATTGTTCTTCAGTTTTTACTTTCTACATTACCACACAGAGATGGCCCTGCGTTAGCATTTTGTTTTATCTTCTTTAAAAGGGGTCTTCCCCTAGACCCTCCCTGGGGTGCTGCTCAGGCCCAGGCCTGCTGTGCACTGTCAGCCAGAGGGCTCAAACCGACAGTGCATTCGGGTCAGATTGGCCATAGTTGTGTTTTGTTTGACTTGTGGAGGATTTACATTTCTTTTTTTAAATGATTTGCTGACATTTTAAACTGAGGAAATTTCATAGTAAATCAAGATCTACAGCTTCTTTTGAAAAACTGGAAGATCTGGCACCACCAGGCTCAAATTCCCACGTGGCCACAATGGGCCAGAGCTAAGTCCCAGCCATCCTCCCGTGATGAGTATACTCTGTGCTTCTGCACGGCCCCCGCCCAGCCGCGTCTCTCATTAGGTTACCTGAGCTCCCATGGAAACAGGAGTTTGTATCCCTTGCTATTGGCATTTATTAAGTAGCAGATTGGCTGATGCTAGTTATTAATGTTCATGGCTGCGTTTTTAGAATCATCTGGAGAGGTTTTAAAACCTGTGATGCCAGGCCTTACCCTCAGAGTTTCTGATTCAGATATTTCAAGTTATCTCACTGGCCCTCAGAAGTACCATTTAAACCTGATACTGTGGTGTAGTTAATGGTTGATTGTTGTGGAGGCTTATGGCACTTCCAAAAAAAAAAAAATGAGGATGAGTGCGGTGGCTCATACTTGTTACCCCAGCACTTTGGGAGGCTGAGGCAGGTGGGTCACCGGAGGTCAGGAGTTCAAGACCAGCCTGGCCAACATGGCGAAACCCCATCTCTACTAAAAATACAAAAATTAGCCAGGCATGGTGGCATGCACCTGTAGTCCCAGCTACTCGGGAGGCTGAGGCAGGAGAATCACTTGAACCTGGGAGGCGGAGTTTGCGGTGAGCCGAGATCGCGCCACTGCACTCCAGCCTGAGCAACAGAGTGAGACTCTGTCTCAACAACAAAAACAAAAAAAATCGTTTTTTTGAGAGACATGGTTTCATTCTGTCACCCAGCCTGGAATGCAGTGGCATGGTCATAGCTCAGTGCAGCCTTGAACTCCTGGGCTCAAGTGATCCTCTCACCTCAGCTCCCAAGTAACTGAGACTATAGGTGTGTGCCACTGGACCTGGCTAACTTTTTTTTTTTGAGATGGAGTCTCACTCTGTCACCCAGGCTGGAGTGCAGTGGCATGATCTCGGCTCTCTGCAAGCTCCACCTCTGGGGTTTACGCCATTCTCCTGCCTCAGCCTCCTGAGTAGCTGGGACTACAGGCACCTGCCACCACACCCGGCTAAGGTTTTGTATTTTTAGTAAGATGGGATTTCACCATGTTAGCCAGGATGGTCTCGATCTCCTGACCTCATGATCCACCCACCTCGGCCTCCCAAAGTGCTGAGATTACAGATGTGAGCCACCACTCCTGGCCCTTTTTTTTTTTTTTTTTTTAAAGTAGAGACAGGGGCTTGCTCTGTTCCCAGGCTGGTTTAGTACCCCTGGCCTTAAGTGATCCTCCTGCCTTGGCCTCCCAAAGTGCTGGCATTACAGACATGAGCCACCACACTCAGCCCAGTTTTTTTAAGTTGAAGCTTAAATAGAATAACTATCCCTGTATTACTTCATTCAACAAATACCTATTGAGCCCTGCTGTATGCCAGGCCATATCAAATACTACAACTGTATATTAAAACCACTACTTCAGTGTAAAGACAGCAACAGAACAGAGTCTTATCAAATCGAATCATTGACCTAGAATTTTAGAACTGGAAGGAATCTCATGAAGTTTATTGTATTAAGAGTCTACTCTCACCCCTGTACATGTGGAGTACTACAGCCCACAGAGGCTGGAGGATTTATCCGTTTTCACACAGTTCACCAGAATTAACATCCTACCTGACAACTACTAACATTTGTTGAGGGCTTAGCTCCCGGCACCTTATTGGGCTCTTTGTACTTGACCACACTGCCTCCATCTATCCAGTGTTTTTATGTGAGGGTTTTGCGTGGCAGTAATTTAAGCCTTCTCTAGAACAGTGATTCTCAGAAAGAAAATGTGCACGTGAATCACCTGGGAATCTTATTAGAATGAAGACTCTCATTCACTAGGTCTGGGTGGAGCCTGAGATCCTCCATTTTGACCAGCTCCCAGGGGACAGAGTACGTACCTTGAAGAGCCAGGGTCAGAGTGCCAGGCTCTGTGATCTTCCAACTCCCCCATTTGAAATAGTCCCATCCCCATTGCCTCATTCTCAAGGGCTTGTGGCTGAGCTTGGAGCTACAGGAGAGGGCTGAGGCTACTGAAGGGATCAGCCCAAGATTCTCTCCCTACCCACCTGGGATGACCTGTGTTGAGGGGCTTCATGGCCCCAGGGCTCTCTATAGGAAGTCCATACTCCGTTGTCTGGGCAGCCATCCCAGCGGCCTCAGTGCCCTGTATGGGACCAGTGCTTTGTTGGCATGCAGTGTGTTTATCATTTTGAAAAATAACAGTCTGATATTCTGGTGAGAAAAACAGGCTCTCAGAAATACAAGACCAGGTTCCAAGGTTACAAGGAAAGCAACCTTGGGAATAAATTTTTTGCATAAAACAGTGCTGATGAGGGGAAGAGATGGTAGAGGGAGCTAATGTTTGTTGAAAGCCTGCTCAATGTACCAGACCTAATGACTTGCTACCCCAAGTTAATTCTAATAATCTATCCACTTCCCTGTCCAGCTTTCCTGTAAGTGCCCTTCACACCCCCATGCAGTCCTCCATGTGCCCTTTCATGTGTGCCTCGTCTGCTTCTCCATCCCCCTCATCCATACTCCAGTCACTTTCCTGTCTCCTCCCCTGTCACCCCCTATCCATACTCCCATCTATTCTCCTTTTTCTGTCTTACTTACTGGACCCCACTGAGCTGAGTGGTGTGCTCCTGAAGGGCCTGTGGATTTAAGTGTTTAAGGAAAATATGCTTATAGAGACAAAGCTGAGGCTTTTGTGTGGCAATCCCAGTTCTTCCCTAGGGGGTCTGTGGCTAACTGCAGAAGTTCTGGTTTAGGATTCTATTTTGCTTTACAACAGCTGAAAACAGCATTTATTTTCTCACCACCAAATTTATTCACACAAGAGACTTACACTTCCCAGGCAGAAATACTGGGTTTTAGGTCTGCTTCCATTTTCCCACTGTCCTTTAGCTCCTTCCCAAATCCCTCATGGGTTGGTCCCCTCCTGAAGAAAGAGATCCTTCTTTTGCAATGACTTGAAATAGAAAGAGGCCACAGCCTTTTGCCACAGCTGCAAGTTGCTGTTTCACTTCCATGCCGTTGAAATGAATCCAGTCCAGGATGATTGTTAAAATATTCAGATGATCATGTGGCATTTTAAGGCTATCATTTGTGGTCCATGCCAAAACTTTAAGGGAAGCAAGTCTTAACAGGGATCGCTAGCCACAGAGCAAGTTTCCAGGCATTGCTAGGGGTTATGTTTTGCCTTTTGGTTTGTTTCTTTTCTTTCTCTCGTTTTTTCTTCTTTCTTTCTTTCCTTCGTTTTTTCTTTCAAAAAAAAGGATCCTCCTTTTTTTAACTTTAGAAAAAGTTATTTTTTTTTTAGGAAAAAAATGGAAGAGGTAGTAACTGCTTTTCAATTCCTAGATTTTACTGGAAGAGAGAGGTTCTCATTAGGACCTGTCTTTACTCCTCCAGCACAGCTTGTTCAAAGTCACATGAGCCTCATGCAGATTTGAATGATGAGAGAAATGAAGTTGGTGTATTTTAAACCCAAGCATGCTGACATATGTTCACTTCCCTTTCAGACGTCTCAGGAATGTCTAAGGTCATGATATCTCCGGATGAGATCCTGTTTGTGTTTTTTAAATACAAAAGGAAACATTATCGTATTTCAACCCAAGCCAGTGGGACAAGGTGCAAAACATTTTCTTCATTAAATATCCCTTTTACAAATACAGCCTCAAGTTTTAAAGGAATAAGCTGTTTGAGGAAGAGTGAAGTTTGAAAATATATGAAGTATTTCTTGTTGACAGACTGAGCTTATGGAAACGAGTCTGGGTGAAAACAGTCAGAAGTGATCAATATATTATCCTGGGCCTTTGAGCAAGTCGTCCAAGATCAAAGCTTCTTCATACTGCAGCGAGAAATAAAAATAGTCCTTTTACGCAACTGCACACACACCAAGAATTCAACCCCCAACTGCTGATGCTTTCTACTTTTTAAATATAGAAATCTGCAAACCTAACCTGGAGATGGCAGTTAGTTCAATAGAGGGCTCAGAAATCTCTGTCTTGTTCCACTTGTAGCTGTTGGCTTACTGGGGTGTTGCTGTTGGAAGATTTGGACAATGTTGTCATTGCTCAGCTTGCAAGGGAGTGCAGGCTTTAAGTGTCTTCAGCACATTCTCATAATATTATGTAAAGCCCTAATGTAGTGGGTTATGTTGTTTCCTTTAGCATGTAACATCTTCCATCTTTTGGATAAATTAACACCTTTGTTACCTTCATTGAGCCATTCTCAGTCAATTAAAGCCAATTCAGAGTCACAAATATTACAAGACAATGGTTTAGGCACAGTGGGAAATATATGAATGAATGATAATTGTCTCTGTTTCAGAAACCCCACAAGTAAGACAAGTATGGATTTAAATAACTATAAACAAGATTGTGTCAATGCTAGAATGAGTCAAAGTGTGTTGCAGAAGCAGAGAAGGGAGAAATAAATGCCAGCTTGGTGTCAAGGAAGTCTTCAGGAAGAGGGAGAAGTCTTTAAAGGATAGGTGAGTTTAATTATTAGATAAGGTTAATTTTTTAGCATGGTGGCATGGGCCTGTAATCCCAGCTTCTTGGGAGGCTGAGGCACAAGAATTGTTTGAACCTGGGAGTTGGAGGTTGCAGTGAGCCAAGATCGTGCCACTGCACTCCGGCCTGGGTGACAGAGCAAGATTCTGTCTCAAAAAAAAATAATAATAATAAGATTAATTGTCTCAGGTTGGAGACTGAGTAAAGTTATACTTGTATAGTACCTTTGTTGCCAAGTAAATTGTGAAGGTCTCATTGCCCAAGTACACAAAAGGTATCTTAGTACAGCGCCCAGCATTGTGGGAACCTAATTGTGTGTGTGTGTGTGTGTGTGTGTGTGTGTGTGTGTGTGTGTATTAGATATATATAATGGAGTCTTTGTTGTCAGAGTTCAGTTATGGTTGAATCTAAATGAAAATTTAGACAGTGAAATACATAGAAGTACATACAGTAAGTACAAGAGTTCAGAAAAGAATGTGGACTAAGATAGTCAAGGAAGGCCTTATCAGAGGAGTTAGATATTTGAGATGGGTGGTAGAGCAGAGTGTGATTTGGAAACACCAAAAAGTGGTAGGAAAAGAGCATATCAAGATGGTGGACCAAATGTGCAGTGGGATACTGGAGGGAGTGCATGTGATGTATCATGGGCCAGTGAGGAGATCAAGCTGAAGGAAAGCTGCTGTGCTTTAGAGAGCAGTGCAAGATTTGATAAGAGACCAGTTGTGGAAACCCTCAGATGTCAGCCAGAGGAATATGGACTTGATCCAGGAGTTAAGAGGAAGTTAGTGAGCTCTGGCTGACACTGGTAAGTAGGCTGCTGTCTATATGCACATGAAATACACTAAATGCTTTACATCTTTCCATCCTCGCTTAGTGGTCATCAGAGTTTCTAGTGTCTCTTAAGGATTAACAGAAATCTCTCTAGTAGCAGTCCTTGTCACCTGGAAGCCCCTGTTGCCTGCCTGGGCAGCTAGTAATAGGAGTAGAGATATTTGTATGCACTTGAGACCACATGGGTTTTGTCTTTCCAATATTGCTAAGAGTACCATAGAACCACAGAATTTATAACAGTAAAGGGAATTTAGAGATCGTCTAATCCAGTGGAATTCATTCTTCAAACAAGCTTATGTGGAAATTCAAGATATTGAAAATAGTAGAGATGGTTTCAATATGGTCTAAACTGGGGTGGGGGCCTGGAGACCCACCTGCATGGCTTCCTTCCTGTTGATAGCCCCAGAAAGGACTAAGAGAAGCACCCTAACTCCCTATTTCAAAACAGTGATCTAATCTAAGCTGATATTTGTAGAAGAGGTAATAGACACGGGGGCAGGCGACTTCTTCCTACTTGAAAGATATGGCTGTCTCAGAAGATGGCTCAAATTAGGGATGTAAATAGCAAGTTTGTTTTTTGCCTCTTGACCTGCTTTCTTCCTCTCCCGAGGCCTGATCATCCTTGTGGAAAATTCTACAACTTCATGTCCTTGGGCTGCCAGGGCCCTCTCTTAGGAGCTGCCTTCCATGGATAGGGCTTCATGCTCCAGACCTTCTTGCCATCAAAACTTAACTATTCTATATCCCTTTTCCTCACTCTCAGCTGGCTGGCTGTCCCTAAATTTTAATATGTAAATAAGTTTGTTCTCCCGGGTCACACAGCTGTTTTCCAGTAGTGACCTGGTAGAGACAGCACCTTTAACTGAAGTCCGTAACTGACGCAGGCTTTACGGCAGTGCGCTGGCCTGGCAGGAGCACATCTGCCCTCATATTAAGCTGCTCAGCCCTGATACATTTGTCCCGTGTGGCTGGGGTTTCGGCCACCTCCAGAAGGGCTGTGGGCAGCATGAGCTGGTCTTACATGAATGGGCCAAGGGAGCATCTTGGAGAGAGGCCCTCCTAAGTCTCACTGTCCTTTCCTTTCCCTCAGCTGCCAGTGATGATCAGGCTTCCTCAGCAATTAGACTGGCCTGGGGGCCTCTGGGAATAACACCTTCCCACGCAAGTTCAGGGGCTCACTCTAGGACTCCCCAAGCCAGACGGGTCCTCACCAGTCCGCAGGCTCTGCGTTCCTGGGTAACCACAAGGAGAGTCACATCTAGAGGCACTTGGTAAATGGAAAGCCTTTAACGGGAAAACACAGTGCAGTGCCATTGAGGAGAGGCAGAGAATACTCAAGGTTAGCAAGTCAGTGGTCTGGCCCCTGCTGGACTACTGCCCAGCAAGGTGTGGCCTGTAATTTCCTTAGGCCTGAGTTTTCATCTGTAAAGTGGGAAGCTCTAAAATGAAGGTGTGAAATAGAGGAGACCAGGGGAGGGCATAGTGAGTAATGGAAGTGTAAACATAAAAGTGCTAAGGAGATACGGGAACTATCTATTGTCAAATAACGAAGTCTCTATCAACATAATCGCCACGTTGAAAATGTGCCTTTATGCTGGTCCTCACAGAAACAGCTGCACTTGGAGCCTTGGCTTTTCACCAGACTGGCTACCAGGATATAACACCAGTCTACGTGGTTTCTAATTGCTTGGCCTAATGTCTCACTTTTCACCTGATTGTGTTTGGGACACATAGATACAATTTGTTTTCTAGAAAACCTTGATTCTATTCTTGGTTTCTGCCCTTGTCTTGGCTAGGTCACTTGAGCTACTTTGTTGATTTATAAAAATGGGAATAATAATTTCTATTTTTCTTCCTTCTTAAGAATTTTATAAAGATAAAATAAGAATACTTTTTAAAGAGAAAACTTTTAATATAATAAGATGTTGATATTGTTATTATCATTACTACTATTTTTACCAGGGCTAATTTCCAAGTGTGTGCCTTGCCAAATTCACATGACCACGGTCCTATTGACGGTGCTGTTAGAAATTCTCCCCTTGTGATTTACATAGCTCAGGCAGCATCCAGAAGATTTCATCCACCTCACCTATTTATCCTTTTTTATGCTTTTAGGGAGAAATAAGGTTTGAAAAGAAAGGGGACTTCTGTTAACATTCTATATAAGATTTGATGCTATATCTCTTCCAAGCCCCAAACTGTACAATAAAAGTTTTCTTGGATACTACTTTTCTCCCATAATTCCTAGCACATAGCTTATTAAGTTATTAACCAGCAATTACTCTGGCAGCATATTAAACTTTACTTTTAAACAAGTCACAGAGGGAGGGAAACACGCATCTCTCGTAAAAGGAATAAAAAACATACACCCTCTAAAACAGTTTCCCCAGGGTTTGAACAAATCCCAAGCCCCACACCAAGGTCTCTTTTTCATCATTCTCTGCACATAGCTTGAGTGTTAGTACAGTAATGAGAACAAGATGCCTAATAGAAAGATGGAAAAATATGAGGATTCTGGAGGCTCCCTGGGGGCTCTCTGGAAAGGCAGGTGATTAATATTAGGAGGGAAAGGCAAAGGCATGGCATTGAAGCTGTGGGCTTCCTCCAGCAGCAGCAATCCTAAGGGAAACAGAGGAGGCTGTGGCTTTGGCCCTAACCTAAAAAGGGGACCCCAGTACCTTTTGCAGACTGCTGGGGCCTTGCTGAATGCCTACCCAGAACCCTGGTAGGAGTGGGTAAGGCCCTCTGCTTTCACAGATTACATTCCCCAGGATCAAAACCTGCTCTTCCAGGGAAAGCCCACTGTGCTCTGCAATGCATAGCTGGACCTTCAGTCACTTTCTGGACAGACTAACAGCTCACGGTCTCTCACTTTGTGCATGGTAGCTCAGTAAGAATTCCGTATAAGTTGGTCCACGACCAGAGCAGGGCATGGAGGATGGCTTCACTTTAAAAGGAAAATCCAAGTAGGAGGGCTGTGGGGCAGCATCTACATATGGCTGTGAGTATAAACACTCACAAAGCTCCAGACCAAGAAAGGCAGGATGGATGTTGGGGCATACCATAAAAATGCAGCTCTGTCGCCACACCTCCCCCAGGGAGGGCAAGGTAAACGAGCAGTCCTGGTAGCCAGCCAGGCCTTGCAAGCTTCTGCCAGCTGGCCCTGCATGCACAGCTAAACTCTCCATATTACAGTGGGGGAAATAACTTGTTTAAATATATATATTCTGCAGTTCATCACCATTTTGCATTTTGGTTTAAACAAGTCCCCTATTGTTTGTCTAAGAGTGCCATATGATGGTTACTTGGCTGGGGGCCATGGTAAAAATTGGAAATCGGAATGGCAGATGTGGGTTCTTTTTATTTAATTTATACTTCCACATTTACGTGGCTTAATGTGGCCTCCATCAAAAGAAGTACCTCCTAACTCCTATCCACAGGATATAGCCAAATATAAGGAGAGGCAGTATCTGGTCCATGGACAGCTGTTACAATGATGTGAAGTGCTCAAGACTACAAAGATGGCCAGTGGGATCTCTGGGAGATGGGGAAGCTCAACAAAATATCCTGGGTTCAGACAGCCATTCAGCGTATCCTCAGAGGTAGTTTTCTGGATAATTAGAAAAGTAATCCTCTAGAAATAGAGGAGGGGCTTTGAAGTGAGGTGGTTTTTAGGGGGGTTTGTTGTTGTTATTGCTGTTTGAGATAGGATCTCACTATATTGCCCAGGCTGGTCTTGAACTCCTGATCTCAAGCAATCCTTCCATGTCAGCCTCCAGAGTAGCTGGGATTATAGGTGCCTGTGCCACCTAAACCCAGCTTGAAGTGAATTTTAAATAAAGGGCAGGAGGTGGGTAGATATGTGTCAAGTGGAGGGATCATAATGGGATGTGGAAACATGTTGTAGACTAATTTCCCCTTTTTCAACCATTTTCCCTCTCCCATTCTTCTAACCACCCCCCCTCTTTCCTTCTCCCCCCACTCCCCTTCTCACCTGCCTTCTCTCCCTTTGCCTCTCACCCACTTTTCCTCTTAACCTGGTTTCCTTCTTTCCAGCCCGTTATGGGCCTGCTGGTGGTCCCTAGGATATTGATTCATTAACTCCAGTGCTGGCTCCATGACAAGAAGCTTCTAGTACTTCTTGCTTATTGTGGTTGAGAACAGAAGTGATCTGAGCTGCTTATATAGGAGCTAAGATAAGAGAACTACCCCAGATGGGCTGGGATGAGCCTGCCAGCTGCACCTGTTTGATTTTTTGGAATTCCTTCTCTTTCACCAGCTCAAACCCCTCCAATGCCTCTAGAGCCTTCCTCCATGACAATCATGACAATCAAATCAATCCTCTGTTTTTATGTGTATTTTTTTCTCCACATATACCCCTCCCCCAACAAGATCATAAGCTCTGCAAAGCCATAACCTTTTCCTCTCCCTCCCCTTCCCACCCCATGTAGGATATCCCCCATACTGCTCAGTAAATGTTTCTGTATTAATAAAGTTAAGCCATGTGTCTTAGAGACCTTAACAGACACTAGCAACCTAAAGCCAAAACAGCAGTTTCCAGCCCTCTGAAGATGGCAGTGAATTCTGGTAGAGCTTGGTGAGTCCAAAGTGAATTCCCTCTCTCTTCCAGGGAGCCCACCAAGGCTTCACAATATTGAGTGGGGACCCCAGCTGTCCAGTGTGACTTGAGCTTATGGGATCCCACTGGGGTCTTCATTCTTTGGAACTTTTAGAGCTCTGAAAGACTACTTCTGTTTCGGGCCCCTGTTGACTCATCCCATATCATTTCCTACTAATCCCACTGGCCATCTTTCTAGTCTTGGCAGTTCACATCATTGTAACAGCTGTCCATGGACCAGACACTGCCTCTCCTTATATTTGATTATATCCTGTAGATAGGAGTTAGGAGGTACTTCTTTGATGGAGGCCACATTAAGCCATGTAAATGTGGAAACATAAATTAAATAAAAATAACCCACCTCTGCCATTCCAATTCCCGCCCCCCATACCATTGTCCCTTTTAGCACTTGTTATTCTCTAAACATGTCATGTCCCCAAGTCTTTGGACATGCTACTTCCTCTGTTGTGGTCACTTTGCCCATGGTCTGCCTCCTCCCCATTCTCCAACTCTCTGCCAAGGCCCTTCCTGACTCACCCAGACAAACAGTTACTCTGTTAATCCCTCCTTTTGGGGCACCCATCATACTCTTGCATGACTGGTTGTGTGTTTTCCCAACTACACTAGTGGCTTTCAAGTGTTTTTTTTTTTTTTTTTTTTGACAGACATTGACAGCAAGAAACAGCTTTTACATATGACCTAATGCATATGTTTGTGTGTATATACTGTGCACACACACATGAAATCATGCACAGTCGGAAATTTTAGTAGCTGCGTAAGATATAAATTGCCAAAAATGCAACAGAGAGGGAATTTGCTCAAGATAGAGCATATTTAATTTCAGGAATGTGTGCTTTCAACATATCCACTGCCATTTTGGATACAAAGCATAACCCTATTGATGCCATTCAGTATAATGTAGGGTAGCTTATTACCTGGAAAAGAAAAAGAAAAAAGCTAGACCAGTCAATTATTTTACTTAAACTTGTTGCATTTTAATGGTTATTTAAATCTTAAAGATAACTTATTAAAAATTATTCTTAGCAAGGACTTAATGGAAAGCTGATACATAACAAAAACCTTAGTGAAACAATCCCTTGGGAAATCTCTGAACTTCTTTAAATCTCCTGCCCTCTGTCCTTACTACACTACTTTGATACACTCTGATTATATTTTCCTCCTTTCTCCCTCTGTCTTCCTCGTAGCTCCTTTTCTCCCTTCTTCTTCTGCCCCCATCTCTCTCCTCTTCCCTTCCTCCCTCCTTCCCTTCCTTCCTTTCTTCTTCCTTCTTTCTTTCCTTCCTTTATTGCTGGTCACTACCCACTAGTTGATTTCATAACCTAACATACATTTGGAAAAACACTATTCAGGACTCTAAGTTCCTTGAGGGCAGTGACTGTGTCACTGAATCACTTCATCTTCCTATTTCCAAACCCACCACTGTTCCTGGCTCTCAGTAGCCTCTTAATAAATGTTTTCTGAATGAATAGGCCTCAGTTAAAAACAAAACAAAACCAAAAAAAAAAAAAAAAAACCTGCAGCCACTGGGATTCCGGAAGGGACAGGAAAAGTGAATAATTTATCACAGACTTCCCCAAGACTTCTGCTGTCCTCTAGACACTGGGGCTTTTGTGGACGTGTCTGGGAAGCCCTGCCCTCTGCCTGCCTTCTGCCTCTCCCAACTTCCAGGAGAGAGGGCAGGAGATTTAAAGAAGTTCAGAGATTTCCCAAGGCAAAAACATATTAATCAAGTTCTTAAGTGGATATTTAAAAGGACAAATGGTAAAAAAGAGTGGAAGAAAACAGGATTCTTAACAGGGCCTTCATTTCATCTTCTGTATGTCAACTTCGTCCGCATAGTGCTGGATTCCTTCTCCTCCTTCAAAAGCCACTAGTAATGCTGCTTTTCAGTGCATCTGCTACATGCTGATCACTTCTGATTTTTTTTGAGCACTATAAATCTTCATTATGCTGTGCTCTATGCCAGGATTTTTCCATTTGGGGGTAGAAAAATTCCCCAAGCCCACCAAAACCCTGTGGCTTAGTTTCCTGTCCAGCTGGCGTGCTGCTCTTCGGGATTTTGTTCCCATCATCAAAGTGGCTTGACAGACTGAGAACAAACCTCTGGCTCACCCTGAACTTACAGTGCACCATTTCCAAGTCAGAACAAACACCAAGTAATAGCAAGAGAAAAAGAATGAAAAAAATTATTTTCCTGACTTAGAAGCCAGTTCAGAGTGAAGCCCAACTCTGTGACTCCAGACAGGGATGTTATAAGGCCTTGGCTGTCCTCAAGGGTGGAGTCATGAACAGTGGGCTCCGGGCCGGAATTTCACTCAGAGTCATCTCAAAGGAGAAGCCATGGATGGACTCCTTTGTGGCCCCAAATCTTCTGTTTCCTGGAATCCAAAGCAGCAGCATTTGAGGGAGCCTCCCATGATCTTGTTGACTACATCACACTTGGCCCCAAGCCTCACAGTTGTGGGAGCAGTCAGTGATTCCTGAAGTGTCCCAGGAGGCCAGTAAGGTCACCAGCCTGTACCGGGTCTAGGGAAGATGCAGAACACTTCAGCCTGGCAGAAGGCTCTAAAGATCATCAACCTTTCCTCTGTTCATTTTGAAATTTTTAAAAATATGCTAACTTAGCTGAAAATCTCATGGAAACCAGGCTCCTCATCAGACTTGAAAGTCAAACCGGTTTCTCAACAACTTCTCTTTATGGTTCTGTATGGCTCCACAGAAAACCAGAAAAACATTTGGGGCAAGAAGCTATGACTCTGTGAGGCCACATGGGAGCAGGCAGTCAATTATTACACTAAGGAACACCCAGCTAGCATGAAGTATCCCATCACTTAAAAGCCTGACCAGCCTTCCTCTTGTTTCCACCTTATCAACGCATTCTCTTATCTTCCCAAGCTGCCGCTCCTTGGAACTGGAGAAGCCAAATGAATTCCCTCTCACATCTCTTACCCTCTTTCCAAATGCCCTTCCTTATCAACTTTGTCTCTAAATTCTTCCCATCTTACATGGCCCGGTTGGAAGTATAACTTCATTTCTCCAGTCCACCCTGGTGGGTTGGTGGGTTGGTTGTTTGGTTGGTTGGTTTTTTGGGTTAACTCCTTACATCCTATTCTGAAGTTTGTCTTTGTTTTTGTCTCCAAAACTAGTCAAAATTCTCAGGTCAGTAGCCGTCTCCTGTGCATGTCCTCCCTGCACCTAGCTCAAGGCTGGATGCACAGGAGACATCCTATCTGCTTTCTCAGGCCACTGGCTTTCCTCCCTGAATGGCTCTTGCTTTAGCAGGGGGCAGTCTCAACTAGTAGAAATTTTACCATTGGGAATGATATCATTAAAGTTTTCATAGACTGTGGGCTTTCCATAGTGGATGGAAGAGTAACAGCAGAAAGTTACGATTGAGAGTCCCAGGGTAAACTAGAGACAAAAGATAGGGGCAGGGTTAAAAAGTAGAACCCCAGGCTAGACAATATAACAAGACCCCATCTCTACAAAAATAATTTTAAAAATTAGCTGGATGTGGTGGCATGCACCTGTAGTCCCAGATATTTGGGAGGCTGAGGTGGGAGGATCGCTTGAGCCCAGGAGGTTGAGGCTACAGTGAGCCATGATCATGCCACTGCACTTCAGCCTGAGCAACAGAGAAAGACCCTGTCTCAAAACAAAACAAAACAAAAAAGAAAGAAAAGAAAATGAGGCAAATCTCTATGTTCTTAATAGAATGGTATCCAAAACATATTAGTGAAAAGGAGTGATGATCAGGACCGAGTATATAGTAAGCCACCATTTATATAAACAAGTGGGTAGCAGATAGATGCTTATAAAAGAATAGAGCCTGGCGCGGTGGCTCATGCCTGTAATCCCAGCACTTTGGGAGGTCGAGGCAGGTGGATCACGAGGTCAGGAGATCGAAACCATCCTGGCTAACACGGTGAAACCCCGTCTCTAATAAAAAATACAAAAAATTAGCCGGGCGTGGCGGTGGGCGCCTGTAGTCCCAGCTACTCCGGAGGCTGAGGCAGGAGAATGGCATGAACCCGGCAGGTGGGGCTTGCAGTGAGCCAAGATCGCACCACTGCACTCCAGCCTGGGTGACAGAGCAAGACTCTGTCTCAAAAAAAAAAAAAAAAAAAAAAAAAAAAAGAATAGAATGTGCTTGGAAGGATATGCTAGAAAGTAGTAATAGCGGTTGCCTCGAGAACAGTATATGGGCAGGGGGTAGGGTTGTAGAAAAGGGATTTCATTTTCATTGCATGTCCTTTTGTGCTTTTTCAATTATTTTTGCATGTGTTACCTATTTATTTATTTATTTTTGAGACAGAGTCTCACTCTGTCACCCAGGCTGGCATGCAGTGGCATGATCTCAGCTCACTGCAACCTCTGCCTTCCAGGTTCAAGTGATTTTCCTGCCTCAGTTTCCTGAGTAGCTGGGACTACAGGCGCCCGCCACCATGCCCGGCTCATTTTTGTATTTTTAATACAGATGGGGTTTCACCATGTTGGCCATGCTGATCTCGAACTCCTGACCTCAGGTGATCCACCCACCTCAGCCTCCCAAAGTGCTGGGATTACGGACATGAGCCACCATGCCTGCACCACCAGCACACTCTTAACCAGCCTCTTGTTTTTCAGTCTTAATCCCTGTAATCCCAGCTACTTGGGAGGCTGAGGCAGGATAATCACGAACTCAGGAGGTGGAGGTTGCAGTAAGCCGAGATCATACCACCGCACTCCAGCCTAGGGGACAGAGCGAGACTCTGTCTCAAAAAAAAAAGTATCTGATACATATTTTTCATGTTAGACATACACCAGCTCCAGATATAGGCAATTCAGGATAGAGGTGTGAATAAACTTTAAGGAAATTGTAAAACTTAGTTTATAGGAAATGAGAAGGATGGATTTCAGGATTAAGCCACATGGAAACTCACTAGCCAGAACACTTGTGCCAATATCAATGCCATCCCCTAATCCCATGTTGGAAGGAGAGAAGGGCAAGGAATGGACAGTTCTGGAACATCTGCCATGGCCAGGCACTGAGATGGGCATTTTAAGTTTACTGTGCCACATTGAACACTCACAGTGACTCACAGTAAGGCTGTCTTAGTCCATTTTCTATTGCTGTAACAGAATGTATGTATTGTATTTATTGTAACAGATGGCACTGGCATCTGGTGAGGGTCATCCCATGGTGGAAGGCTGAAGGCAGAAAAGAGCACGCAAGACAGAGAGGAAATCAAGCCAAACTCATCTTTATAACAAACTCAGTCTCCAAATCACTAGCCCAATCCCAAGATAACAACATTCATTCATTCATGAGGACAGTACCCTCATGACCCAATCACCTCTTAAAGGCTCTGCCTCTTAACAGTGTTACAATAGCATTACATTTCAACATGAATTTTAGCAGGGGCAGTCAAACCATAGCAGAGGTGATAATACAGTTCCCATTTTACAAGTCAGGAATCTGATTCAGGTCACAGAGATTGTAAGTGGGAAAGCCAGGACTCAATTGTAGGTCTGTCCCTACTGTCTCTACTACTCACATTGTATTATTAGTACACCAAAGACGTTTTGGCCTTTTCATGGCCAAAGACACTCAAGAGTCAAGGCCCTTCAGTGCTGTTCTTAAAAAGAAAGTCTTTCTTCTTCCTTTTGTATATAGATACCCAAATCTGAGCCCACTTACTATTTCTACTATGTTGTTCAAAGAGCTGCTCTATATATTGAATGAAGAAAAAAATCCATTTATTGGGGAAAATGTCATCTCCAGTGTTTGTTAATCTTGCCATGTGTCTATTGTTCAGCTGGTTATTTCAAGTCCACAGATACAGCTTTTCATATGTGAGTGTAATTTTCCTTCTCCACAATACTAAATCTGATTTTCATGACTGATTTTTTTTCCCCCAAATTTCTATACTTAAAAATGTAGAATAATAGAGTACCATCTCCCCACCCCTTCTGTCCCATCTTATTTTCAACTAACTAAGATAGGATCTTGGTGTTTGTTTTCATTTTATTTTATTTGAAGCCAGAGCATAGAGTTGTTATCTATTTTGTCTACACATAGCCTTGGCCTCCATCATATGGTCAAGGATTTCATTTGCTCACATTAGTTGCTTATTTTCTTGCCATCAATGATTGTACATCATTTCTTAATATTTGCCATAGCTGCTTAAGCCCCATCATATACCATAGAAAATACCCATGTTCTCCTTCCTGAGACCCAGACCTAAGGGAGAGAAAATCTCAATTTATATTCTGTTCTTTACCTTTCCAGGCAAAATCCATGTTTGGTGACCAGAGCGGTATATATTGATATTCTCTTCCTATTGACTTGCTGCCTCAACAAATCTGCAAAGGACAACCAGCCAGGTATGATTCATAGTTATACTGTATTTTGGAATGGTTACACATCTTTGAAATGTGGATGGCGTTTTGAGTGGCTCTGCCACACACTGCTCCACCTTCTACTTTTGTAAGACTAACCACACATCAAAATTAAACAGTGTCATATAGTTCCCTCATAGAAGTTTGTCAGGGAAACTTGTTCTTGTTTATTTGGAAGTTTGCCGTTTATTTTCTAGTTGGTCATTCAGGGAAGAGTGAACTCTACTCAGATACCCTCTCTGCATCTACGACCCCGGCTTTTTTCTATTTTATGTATTTTCTTTGAAAGGTCATTATTTTGAATAGCTGTGAGTTCATTCTGTTCCATTCTGTGGAGATAACTGAGCTGGGCTCATTTGATGCTGGGTATTTGAGACTCTCTTCTCAAATCGACCCCTACACCAATGCACTTATGAGTTGCTGCCTCAGACTCTGACTTTCCACATGTTTCTTGGTCATGTGTGTTTCTGGGGATGGACCCCAGATCCACATACAGTTGCTCTATTTTAATCATGATTTGCGAAGTGGTTTTTCTTTTTTAAGGGAAAATGGCAACTCCAAATAAAATTTTTTTGATGTGTTTATATAAGAGGCTACAGGAAGTGCTGTACATGAATTCCAGGCCACGGACTGAAACTGATTTTCATCAACACAAACTGGAATGCAGGGTAATGAGTCTGCAACTGGTTAAAATCAGCCTCTTCTAATTGATTAGGCCTGTCTAAAGGAGGCTACAATTACAAAGTCAGATTCTGAGTGCAAGCAGACCAGGCCTTTCCTCTGTTACATTTAGTCTGTCAATGATTTGTTGTCTTCGGTAAATACATTCAGGCTGTCAATGTTCAGCTCTGTTCATATGGAACCCTGTTCCCAAATTCAAACCAATTTAAAATGCTTTGCAGGAGGGAGGTGGGGGAGGTGGGAGCATGCAAAACCGTCTCACCCAGATCGATGTATATTAGCCCACAAAACCCCTGTGGCCATGCAGAGGTAATAAGAACGTGCTAGACTCTCATCAAGTCCACATCCCTGGATAGGAGTAGCTGTTGTATCCTCTTTGTAGTGTAAAATCATATGGTTTTATAGCTATAAAGCAATCCCAGTTTATGCCTCTTATCCCAGCATAATTATTAATAGTGCGCCCTTTTACTCTTGAAAGTGACCAGGTTTGCATAATAAATTACTGGTCACCGTGGCTGTAAGGGACCACAGAGTTGCATCTACTCCAGCTTACCCTTAAGTCAACTGGAGTCTAAAGTTTAAAAAGAGACTATGAATCCAATGTTACCAAGTAAATTGCTTTAGATTTCCACCATTTCTGTATTTCAGTTCCAAATTCCATATAGCTTTGTAATACTTCCCTGCCTATGTATCTAAAGGGCTTTGGCCATAAGAGATTTGTTCATTGCTTACAAATCTACTCCCTGGGATTCTGACAGTTTATGATTGACTATAATCATTAGTTTATTTGAACTGAGTTTTTCTTGGCTCAGTGCCATTATTCTTTGTCTAGAATGGTTAATCCTTATATGTTGTAAAATACCGTCTTTCTTCCCCAACTACCCATCCTTTACTGATGAGCTGGGTTCCTTGAAGATGACTTTAGCTTTTTTGAACCATCCATTTCTCCAAGCTGTTAACATTATTTAGAGTTTATACCCTAATTAAACAGATCACAGCTTGTTTTCACAAGCTGTGTTTAATAACTTAACAGTATTTCACTTGCATCTATATATTACTCTTAAAGATGTTACTCTACAGAGTAAGATGTGAGGACAGGATGCTTTTATTCTAGTATGACAACCATAGCTCTAAAAATTTTGTCCTGCACTATCCAATACTGCAGCCACTAGTCATGTGTGGATCTTGAGCGCTTGAGATGTGGTTGGTCCAAAATGAGATGTTTTGTTAGTGTAAAATACATACTAGATTTCAAAGACTTAGTATGAGTTAAAAATAAAATTTCTCAATAATTTTGTAATATGTATGTGTTGGAATGATGTTTTTGACATGTTGGATTAAATTTAAAATGTATTATCAAAATTAATTTTACCCGTTTCTTTTACTTTTTAAAATGTGGCAACTAAGGTCAGATGTGGTGGCTCAAGCCCATAATTCAGCACTTTAGGAGGCTGAGGCAGGAGGATTGCTTGAGGCCAGAAGTTTGAGACCAGCCTGGCAGCATAGTGAGGCCTCATCTCTAAAAAAAAAAAATTTAATTAGCCACATGTGGTAGCACACATCTGTAGGCCTAGGTACTTGGGAGGCTGAGACAGGAGGATTACTTCAACCCAGGAGTTCGAGGCTGCAGTGAGCTATGATCATGCCATTGCTTTCCAGCCTGGGCAACAGAGCGATACCCTGTCTCAAAATAAAATAAAATAAAATAAAATAAAATATGGCAACTAGAATGGGAAAAATAACAAAGTAAAACTGTCATTGAAATATATGTGTTTAACTTTGTCAAATGGAAAGATAGGAAGAATTGTAAATGACATCATAACCCAAAAGGTACATTACAGTAACATTATTAATGATGAAGAATGTGGCTGTTTACATTTTAAATTACATATATATGACTCATTTTTATCAGACAGCACAAATTTTATTCAGTCCTCAGGGAATTGCCCTCATAAAATCGCTAGATGTGTTTGTATTTATGTATATGTATGAATGTTCATGTTCATATAATACATCCACACAAACAATAGGAGCATATTTTCTTTCTTTGAGGATGGAATAGATTTTTAGAAATAACCAAATACCAAATAAAATGGCAATTAAGACGGAAAGCACTGTTTGGGATAAAAATAAACTGTGCTTAATGTAGTGAAGTCTATTCTTGTGTGTTTTATAAATTGTTCCACAAAACAGGTTGAGCATTAGATAAATATATCACCAAATAAGGTGATCACTTATTTGGATGTGTAGATTTCAATATGCTTTCAAAATAATGTGATGATATTATAGTTTTAGCATGTAAGCTCCTTGAAAGAATGGACCATGTCTTAGATTCTTTGTCATCTAAGCACATAGTAGACCCTCATTAAATGGATTTATTAACTGTTTGATGAAATGCAGTTCTCCTCAGTTTTTAGAATAGTAACAGCTGTTATCAAAATACAGATTTTATTTAAACTCATGTATCAAATAAATGTGAATTCATTTTCTGAATTCAAGCAAGGTGTTTATGTGTGTATGTAAATATATATCTGCCTCCATTATTAGCTCACAAAGCCCAGAGTAGGAAGTATACCACATAGACTGAAGCCAAACCTCTGGGTTTGAATCCTAGATCTGCCATTTACTAACTTTGTGACCTTAGGCAAGTTATTTAGCTGCTTTGAGACACGTTGTTTCCATTGTAAAAGGGGACAGTAAGATCTATATCTTAGAGTGGTTGTCAGCTTATACATGTGAAGCTCTCTGTGAAGAATGTGCTTTGCATGGCACAGAATAAATGCTCACTAATATTAACTATTATTAATATTTTTTTGTTGACATGGAGTTTCACTCGTGTTGCGCAAGCTGGAGTACAATGGCACAATCTCGGCTTACCAAAACTTCCGTGTCCCGGGTTCAAGCAACTCTTCTGCCTCAGCCTCCCGAGTAGCTGGGATTACAGGCATGCGCCACCACGCCTGGCTAATTTTGTATTTTTAGTGGAGACGGGGTTTCTCCTTGTTCGTCAGGCTGGTCTCGAACTCCCAACCTCAGGTGATCCACCCGCCTCGGCCTCCCTAAGTGCTGGGATTACAGACGTGAGCCACCGCGCCCAGCCTATTGTCATTATTATTCGCTGGAAGCTATGCATCTAATCCAGTCTCCTCCAGCCGTGCAGCATTGTGTTCACCTCCTCGCCTTCACTGTTCTCATATTTTTAAACATCTTCAGGAAAGAAGAAATGCCTGCTTTCCTGGGAAAACACTGCAGTATAACATACCTGGCTTAGAATGTCAGGAGTCCACTTGATTAGGGTTGCCCCTGTCCCTCTGACTGATCCAGAAAAAGATCATTTTTTTCTTGTTTATTTATTTTTTCATTCATCAGACCTGCTAGCCTCAGAGATATATTGAGCACTTGTATCTGGAGATAGAGATGAATATGCCTTGGTCTTATAAGTAGGTGCAATGAAGGATTTTTCAGATGCTGTATTAAAGGAAGTATGTATGGGACACATTTGAGGCACTAAAGAAAGATCATTTCTACTTGAGAGGACAGGAAAGACTCCCTTGAATAGGAAGTGGTTGAACAGAGTTTTGACAGTGGGTAGGGATTCACCAGGATGGGCAAGATGGAGGTAGGTATTACAGACAGAGGTAGAAGCATGGCCAAAGCTGTAAGGGCACAAATCAGCACAGCCTTCAGAGCACTAGGGACACGGCAACTGGGGTGTTGGGTTCAAGGCCAGGCAGGTGTGACTGGTGAGGCTGAGGAGGCAGAAACTCAGTCATGGAAGGCCTCATTCATAGGCCAAAGTCCAAGGAGCCTCAATTTGACCCTGTAGACAAAGGAGTTCATTGGACGATCTAAGACAGAGAGTAGGACTGTGTGGTTTTTAAGACAATGTGACATTTCTTTCTCTGCCCTCATCCTTACAGGATTTTTAGGACCCTTATGGAACCAAGTTCCTAGTGTCACTCCAAAATAATGTAACTGGCTGGATGCAGTGGCTCACGCCTATAATCCCAGCACTTTGGGAGGACAAAGCAGGAGGATTGCCTGAGGCCAGGAGTTCGAGATAAGCCTGGGCAACATAGCAAGACTCCATCTCTACAGATTTTTTTTTTTAATTAGCTGGACATGGTGTTATGTGCCTGTAGAGTCCCAGCTACTCAGGATGCTGAAGCAGGAGGATCCCTTCAACCCAAGAGTTCAAGGCTGCAGTGATCTGTGATCACACCATTGCAGTCCAACCTGGGTGACAGAGCAAGATCCTGTCTCTAAAAAAAGAAAAAAAGAAAAAAAAAGAATGTAACTGGAGATTCATTCACTTTGCTTTTGCCCAGCCATTTTGATAATCAATATTAGGGGTTTGGGAGGTAGGGAGTGGGGAATGGAGGACCAGACTAGAATGAAAGGCAGCGCTATGGTAAAAGGAATTATTTTAGAATGGTGGGATTACAGGGGAGATTCCTTCTCTTATTTTCTATTTTACTAATTTTATGAAACATAATTCTGTTTCATTATGTGTATATACATATGTTTAAATTAAATGTATTTAAATATGAATCTTGAAAGGGATTGATTATTCCAAAGGAAATGAAGTAATAACAATTTCAGGGAAACTTTTTTGGATGGAGGAGCATCTGCTCATCCCCTCTCCAGTCCTATTCTGTAAATGGCCTTGGAAGGCTGTTCCTACCTCTGACATGTCTTAGAACCACGTTGAAGGGCTAGGGGCATAAACAAGGAGAAAAACAGTGAAGGAGAAAGGCAGAGAAGATTATTAGAAAAGCTTAAGATAATGATGTGTTTTATGTAATTCAAACTTTTATCTTAGTGCTTCCCAATCATTTGAGGTTTCCTCAGCCATTAACTAGGTTTTAAAATTTTCAAATCTGGGGGTTTTGTTTTGAGTTTTAAACCCACAAGGACTCTCTGTCCCCTGTGTTCTTTTTCCTCTTCTGAATCCAGCTGTCATCATTAGTATATATCAGTTTCCTGCTGGAATGGAAAGAAAATTATAGTGTCCAGATGTAGTTGAGGGAACAAGAAAGAAAAAGCCGAACTGCCACAAGGACTCAGAGGGCTGGGTTTCAGGCTGGCTGGGCAGTGACATGGAGACGAGAGCTTTAATTCTTATATTAAACCCGTCTTAAATTATTTGCTCTCAGGTTGGAAATTTTCCATTGAAATTTCTGTTTACAGAAATACTATCTAAGACTTGACTAAATATTTACCCCTTTGAGAGATGGACTTTCTGTTTCTCTTATGCCCACACCCCTTAAAATTGTGTCTGTCACAACTACTGATTTGAACATTTTCTTTTACCAAGTATTTAAACAAATACCTACCTGCACTTTCAAACTTTCATTTTAAGCTCTCTTGTTGGGTTTTATGAGCGGGTTTTTCCTTTCCTAGTCTCCATTTTATAAATTTTATGCAACTTCGTTCTTTTATAATTACGTGTATGTATAATATGTTGAAACATGACTCATGAAGAGGATTAATTAATCGTAAAGAAATGACATAGCAATCATAGATAGAAATATTTTAGGCTGATAAGGATTTGTCCATCCATACCCTTCATATAAATGATCTCAGAAGGCTGTTTTCCTACCCCTGAAATATGGATAGGATGCCCATTATACTCTCATTTTTAGGAAACATTGTTTTCAATCTCATCCTCCTTGTTTGTAGGGGGTTATAATAATAGTGGCCAACATTTATTGAGCATCTATCTCTATGCCAAGCACTGCCAAGCATTTTATGTGCATTAATGAAGAAAGTACTAATGTTCCTTCATGAGACCAGAGAAACTGAGGCATAGCGAGAAGTGCCTAACATCCCATGTGTGCTAAGGTGGCAGATCCTGAGCTCTCCACCTGCCCTCACTGTGGCCCCACGGCACAACCAGGGCCAGAGTCAGGAAACATCAGTCACTCGCTTAGGGAAGGGAGTCCGAGAACCCTCTTCGTGGACTCAACTTCCCAGGCTTCTGTCCCTGCTGCAGAATGCCCAGGCCTCAGAGAAGGGATCCCCTTTTCAGGAGCTTCCACATCACAGGCTTTTATGGGGCCTTTCTTGCTTGTGTTTCTGTTTCCCATCCTGAGGGTGTGTGGAATAATACGAGAGCCTACCCAGGACTGGAGCGTGTTATTAGAAAGAGCACGCTTGACTGCTCCCGGGCAGCCACCTGCCCTTTTTCCCTTGGAAAGTGGACCTATGGCCACTGCACAAAACACTTCCTAATACCAGGCTGCTGGTGACTACATTTTGTGGTTTCTTTGTTAGTTGATATTTATAGTTCAGATCTCATCACTCTGCCAAGTGCAATAAACATTTTGTTTTAACTGGAATATAACTTTTATTATTGTCATTATTTTTCTTTTAAATGTCTTAAAAGTGACCAGCTTGTGCAAGTGGAGTCAGAAACCCTAAATAGTCTAAATGCCAAGTCAGTGCGCTCTGTAGATCAGTGTACGATTAGAAGACAGGCTCTCATTTATTACTGCTTGTATTTATATAATGGAAGTTAGGTAACATAAGCCCCTCTGCAGGCCAGCTTAGATGTTGATGATGCTTAAATGGTAAAATCTGTGAGAAATGTTCAACAATGCCCTGTATTTGTACTGCCTAAAACATGAATAATACATATGTGACATGAATAAATAGGTCAGTGATTTTTATGACATATTAATTTCCTTTACCTAAGTTCCTGGGAAATATAGCTGAACAGTTACAGAGAATGAAAACAAACACTGCCTCTTACAAACACCTGCTTTGATTATTTAGTCTAATTAGGTTAAATTTAACTATTTCCATTTTAACAAATTGAAAACAATTCTTATCTGTTCCTCGGTCATGCACTTTATCAGTGTTGGATGCAGATGTGTTTAATACGACACAGTTGGTGCTGTTTTCTCAGCTCTGGGTGGGAAATAAAAAGGAATTGAGAACATATTTTTAGAGTCTTCTGGGGACTTTGTATTTCTGGGCCTATAGCTATGAAATTTTAAGGAGGAGAAAAAAAAAAAAAAAAAACAGGCTTTGTTGTCAATAAATTAGTTGGTTTTCTCCAAAACACTGGAACTGTCATCTGAACTGCTGCTTGTGCCAAAATTATCTTTCCCAGGGAACAGTGAGCTTCTAAAATAACAGATGATTCCTAGCTGTCTTTCAGAAGTCAGAATAATATAGGGTATGTTATTAGATTGCTAGGTTAACGTGGTGTTTACTCTGTTAATTCCAAACCTTGTGCTGAGTACAGAGGCCCACAATTCTTTAGAAATTTAGTTTAGAGATCATAGCAATTTAAGTGACTTACCCAAGGTTACACAGCTGGTTAGTGAAAAGGTTGAGCTTTCCTGACTCCTTATTCACCGTCCATTTCTGTGACCAAAGTTAAAGGCCTCATATAATGTGAGAGTTGTGTCTGTGGCAGAACCGTGTCATGAAACCTTCTACCCACATTTTCATCCCAGGAGTGAAATACTGTTCTAGTCAACAACTAGGGTCTCAGAACATCTGTGATTTCTTTTTTTTTTTTTTTTTTTTTTGCAGCTTTGTCACCCAGGCTGGAGTGCAGTGGCACAGTCGTGGCTCGCTGCAGCCTCAACCTCATGGGCCCAAGTGATCCTCCTGCCTCAGCCTCCTGAGTAGCTGGGACCACAGGCGCATGCCACTATGCCAACCTAGTGGTTTTTCTGTTTTTGTTTTTAATTTTTTATTCTGTAGAGAGAGGTCTCCCTTTGTTGCCTAGGCTGGTCTCAAACTTCTGGGCTTAAGCAGCCCTCCTGCCTCGGCCTCCCAAAGTGCTGGGATTACAGGCATGAGCCACCATGACCGGCCACATCTGTGGTTTCAGTGTTCTCTGTTCCTGCCTTTCCCAGCTCCAGCTGCTCATCACAGATAATCTGAAAGTAGTTGCCCATGTCAGTTAAATGTTTATGCAAGTAGTTTTTGAAAGCCTATTTAAGATATTTCATGTAAATGGAATCATACCTTTGTGGCCTTTCATGTGTGGATTCTTTCACTTAACATGTTTTGAAGGTTCATCCATGTTGGTCATTTTGTTCTTTTTATGGCTGAATAATATTCCAGTATATAGATATCACATTTTGTTTATCCATTCATCAGTTTGATGGACATTTGGGTTGTTTTCACTTTTGGGTTGTTATGAATAATGCTGCTATGAGCATTCATGGGCAAGTTTTTGCTGGGACCTGTGTTTTCAATTCTCTTGGGTATTTACCTAGAAGTGGAATGTCTGGGCCATATGCCAACTCTAAGTTTAACTTTTTGAAGAATTGCTAAATTGTTTCCAAAGAGTCTGCAACCATCTTACATTTTTACCACCAGTGTATGAAGTTTCCAGTTTCTCAATATCCTTACCAACTCTTACTGTCCATCTGTTTTATTAATAGCCATCCTAGTGCTGGGATCTAATTATGCTTTTGATTTGCATTTCCCTAATGACTAATGAGTTTGAGCATCTTTTCTAGTGCTAGTTGGTCATTTATATATCTTCAAAGAAAGGTCTCTTCAGATCCTTTGAGCATTTTTAAGTGAGTTGTCTCTTTTTTTTTTTTGAGACGGAGTTTCGCTCTTGTTGCCCAAGCTGGAGTGCAATGGCACGATCTCGGTTCACTGCAACCTCCGCCTCCCGGTTTCAAGCGATTCTCCTGCCTCAGCCTCCCAAGTAGCTGGGATTACAGGCATGTGCCACCACACCTGGCTAATTTTGTATTTTTAGTAGAGACAGGATTTCACCATGTTAACCAGGCTGGTCTCGAACTCGCTACCTCAGGTGATCTGCCTGCCTCAGCCTCCCAAAGTGCTGGGATTACAGGCGTGAGCCACCGCGCCCAGCCGAGTTATTTCTCTTTTTATTCTCAAGTTGTAAGGGTTCTTTTTATGTCCAAGATATTAATCCCTTATAAGACACACAGTTTGCAAATATTTTCTCCCTTTCTGTGGATTTTTACTGTCTTCATAATATCCTTGGATGGACAAAAGTTTTTAGTTTTGAAGTCCATTGTATCTGTTTTTTCTTTTATTGCTTGTGCATTTGATTTCATGTCTAAAATAATTGCCTAATCTAAAGTCACAAAGATTTGCACCCATGTTTTCCTCTGGAAGTTTTAAAGTTTTAGTTCATAAGTTTATGATTCATGTTGAGTTAATTTCTATATCTGGTATGAGGTACAGATTCAGCCTCATTCCTTTGGCATATGTGACTATCCATTTGTCCTAGCACTGTATTTCAAAAAGACTATCCTTTCCCCATTGAATTGTCATGGCACCCTTGTCAAAAAGTCAGTTGACCATAAATTAGAGGTTTGTTTCTCGATTCTTAATTGTATTCCATTGATCTATGTATCATCCTTATGCCAGGAGCACACTGTCTTGATTATCATTACTTCATAGTAACTTGAAATCAGGATGTGTGAGTCCTCTTTCTTCATTTTTCAACATTGCTTTGCCTATTCTGGGTTCCTTGCATTTTCATATGAATTTTAGGATCAGCTTGTTTGGGGGGGAAAAAAAGGGAGGGAGGGAGGGAGGAAAGAAAAAGCCAGCTGGAATCTTGATAGGGATTGCATTAAATCTGTAGATTAATTTGAAGAGCACTGCCATCATAACAATATGATGTCTTTAAATCCACAAACACTGGATGTCTTTCCATTTATTTAGGTCTCTTTAATTTATTTCAGTGGGTGTTTTATAGTTTTCAGTGCACATATACTTCATGCACATCTTTCATTAAATAATTTGTTCCTATTCTTTTTGATGCTGTTATAAATAGAATTATTTTCTTAATTTCATTTTTGGATTGTTCATTGCTACTGTATAGAGCTACAATTGATATTTGTATATTGATCTTTTATCCTGCAACATTACTGAACTAACTTATTAGCTGTAATAGGTTCTATTGTGGACTCCTTTTTTCTTGACTAATTGCTCTGGCTACAACCTCCAATACAGTGTTGAATAGAAGTGGCAAGAGCAGACATCTTGTCTCATTCCTGATCCTAGGGGATCTTAAAGCATTCACTCTTTTACCATTAAGTATGATGTTAGCTGTGGGTTTTTTACAGATGCCTTTTGTCAGGTTGGAGAAGTTTTTTTCTATTTCTAGTTTGTTGAGTGCTTTTACCACAAAAGAATGTTGAATTTTGGCAAATGACCTTGCTGTGCCTGTTGAGATGATATTGTAATTTTATCCTTCATTCTGTCAATATGGTGTGAGTTGTGACATTTTATTGCTGAGTAGTATTCCATTGTGTGTATGGGTTGTTTATACTAATTTACTAGTTGATGGGTCATTAGGGTCGTTTCCACTTTTTGGAGATCGTGAATAATGCTGCTCTGAACATTCACATAGAAGTGTTCGGTCATATGTTTTCATTTCTCTTGGGTAAAAACCTAGGAAAGGGGTTGCTGGATCATATGATAAGGATTGTTTAATGTTACAAGAAACTACCAAAATGTTTACCACTTTGCATTCCCACCTTGCATTCATAAGAAGCATGGCTGATAATGTTGAGCATCTTTTCATGTGTCATGTTTGACTATGTATGTCTTTTTTGGTAAAGTGCCTATTCACATCTTTTATACATTGCTTTTTAAATTCAAGTTGTTTGTCTTACTGGGTTGTAAGAGTTTTTTCTAAATACAAGCCCTTTATACAGGTAAATGTTTTGCACATAGTTTTTACCTGGCTGTGGCTTGCCTTTTCATTTTCTTAACATTGTCTTTTGAAGAGCAGACATTTTTAATTTTGATAAGGTCAAATTTATCCCTTTTTTTGTGTGTTTTAGACTTTTTATGCCCTAGTGAAGAAATCCTTGCCTATTCCAAGGTCACAAAGATGCTCCCTCAAAACTTCTTCTAAAGTTTTGTAGTTTTGCATTTAACATTTAGATCTGTAGTCTATCTCATGTTAATTTTCATGTGTATCATGAGATATGGTTGGCATTCTTTTTTTTTTTTTTTTTTTTGTTATGGGTATCCAATGTTTCAGCACCATTTTTTGTTTGTTTCTTTCTTCGTTTCTAGAGACAGGGTCTTGCACTGTCTCCCATGCTGGAGTGCAATTGTGCGATCATGGCTCAATGCAGCCTGAAACTCCTGGGCTTAGGAAATCCTCCAACCCCAGCCTCCTGAGTAACTGGGACTACAGGCACATGCCACCATGCCCTAATTCTTAAATTTCTTGTAAAGACAAGGTCTTACTATGTTGCCCAGGTTGGTTTTGAATTCCAGGGCTTAAGCACTCCTCCTATCGTGGCCTCCCAAAGTGTTGGGATTACAGACGTGAGCCACCGTGCCCAGCCCCCAACACCATTATTGCTTTAAATATTTATTCCATCTCTTGCCCTTTTTCCTTTCTTTCTGTGATTCCATTCAAATGTAAATTAAGTCACTTGAAGTTGTCCCATACGTCGCTGATGCTCATTCTTTTTTTTTAATCTGTTTTACTTTTGATAGCTTCAACTTTTGTGACTCTAAATTCACAAACTTTTTCTTTTGCAGCGTATAACCTACTACTGTTCTCTTTTAAAAAAAATGATACAGGGTCTCACTGTGTTGCCCAGGTGGCCTTGAACTCCTAGGCTTAAGCAATCCTCCTCCCTTGGCCTCCCAAAGTGCTGGAATTACAGATGTGAGCCACTATGCCCAGCTTCTGCTATTATTTTCATCTTGTGAATTTTTTTTAATTTTAGATATTGTATTGTTCATCTCTAGAAGTTTCATTTGTGTCCTTTTTATATCTTCTATATCTCCCTTTATCATGTTCAGTCTTCCTCTAGATTCTTGACCATATGTAGCAGGTGTACGTAACTGTTTTCATGTTCTAGTTTCTAATTTCATTATTGCTGTCATTTTAGGATATTTTTAAATTTTTTTTCTCCTGGTTATGGGTTATATTTTCCCACTTCTTTGCGTGCTTATAATTTTTTATTAGATGCCAGACAATGTTAATTTTATGTTGTCAGGTATTGGATTTTGTTTTATTCTTTAAAGTGTTGGACTTTGTTTTAGCACACAGTTGAGTTACTTAGGATTGGTTGGATTCTTCCAAGACTTGCTTTTAAGCTTAGTTCTGGTGGGTTCAATCCAAAGAGGAGCCTTTAGTTTAGGGCAAATGTAGCTCCTCTAACAGGATCCTTCTGAGGACCTACATGATGTCCCATGTGTTACAAGGTCTCTACTCTGGGTGAGAGAACACATAACTATTGTGAGCCTACATGAGTTCCAGGAATTGTCCAGCTCACTGCTTTCTTGCAGTTCTGCAGTTCTTTTTCTAGCCTTTTAGAGTTTCACCCCATGCATGTGCAAATCAGTATTCAGCTGAAAGATTCACAGGGTCCCTTGGTCTACAGATCTCCAGAGCTCTCTCACTATACAGATTTGTTCTCTCCGGTATTGTGCCCCACAAATTCCAGCTGCCTGAGTCTTCCCAAACTCTGATATCTCATCCTTTCAACTGAGCCAAGACCTCTGGGCTCTGGGTTCCTCCTCTCTGTACTGGGGCTTAGAAGTTGCCTCTTGGCAGTAAGCTCAGGCAATTGTAATGCTTCCCTTATTGTCTTCTTGTTGAGTCTTGCATTGCTCATATCCAATGATTAAAAACAATAATTTCATACATTTTGTTCAGTTTTCTAATTGTTTATGGTGGAAGGACAGTTCCTGCAATGGTTAATCTTTCATAGACAGAAGCAAAAATCACTTCCATCACCTTGTCTTGAGGCCTCTTGGTTCTTCAACTGTAAAGTGGGCATAATACCCTCAGAGGATTGGGATAAATGTCATAAAAATTGTGAATAGTCACATTACAAGAAAAAGCCAACATTGGGAGAACAGCGGCTATCAAGAGATAAAACTGATAGCAAGAACAAAGAAATGAATGGCCATCACATCCAGGGTGGAAGCAGCTGGATCCTGACTCCCAGGCTCATTTCCATTGATTACCTGGCAGAATTAACCTAACTCCTTTCTCCATGTTGGGGCTGGACTTCACATCAAAATAGGAGCACTCCTAGTACAACCAGATTTTGTTGGATTTTGCTAGCAGCTGTATACTGCACCTTGCAACATCACTGATGATTTGGTGCCAGGAACCTCTTCAGTCTTAGACTCTACAGACCCTCAACCCCAGGGGCATTCCCAGAACTAAATTGTAGCACTAGCAAGGGACTGAGATGGGTGATCCTAGCCTCTCTTACTACAGGTGAGGCAACAGAGGTAAGCCCATTATGTAAAGGAATCTTCCCAGTTAGCATTTGACTCCCAAGTTGGTTTTGCAGTATCCCATGGACTAAGTGTGGAAGAGAAGCCCCACGTCCTTTGTGAGTTAGAGTTTAAATTAAACAGGGTCATGGTGGACAAATTTCTGATCCCAATCCTGTTCTTCGGACCACTTCGCCAAAAGAACCAGAAGTAGGCCGAGCGCAGTACTTCACACCTGTAGTACCAACACTTTGGGAGGCCAAGGCAGGTAAATTGCTTGAGCCCAGGAGTTCAAGACTAGCCTGAGCAACATGGCAAAACCCCATCTCTACAGAAAATACAAAAAATTAGCCAGGCATGGGGGCTCGTGCCTGTAGTCACAGCTCCCTGGGACTGAGGCTGAGTTGGGAGAATCACCTCCCAGACTCATTTCCATTGCTTCCTGAGCCCGGGAAGGCTGCAGTGAGCTGCGATCATACCACTGCACTCCGGCGTGGTAACAAGAGTAAGACCCTGTCTCAAAAAAAGAAAGACAGAGAGAGAGAGAGAGAGAGAGAGAGAGAGAGAGAAGGGAGGGAGGGAGGGAGGGAGGAAGGGAGGGAGGGATGGACAGGAAAGGAAAGGAAAGGGGAAAGGAGAAAGAAAAGGGGAAAGGAAACCAGAAGTAGTGTATGCTTAGAAATAACTATGTTTGTGTCTTTGGGTTGTCATGTGTTTATCCACAGTAGTTCTGGACTTCCTCCCTGTGTTGGGCAAAGGCTGAGATGGGATGGTGGGTGGAGGCAATAGTAAAAGCTGTGGGTCCCACCCAGGGCCTGGTGAGCTCATCTTTAGCCTACCCAGATCCTTTGAGCTCTTCTGGCTCTGCTGTCTCCCAAGCCAGAGGGGCTGTGTTTTGATTTTATGGGCTGCCAGGATAGTCTTTAGAGTATCCTCGGAAGCACATCCTCCTTCCTCAGCAGCCGATCGGGAATCCTACACTTGAAAAATACATGCCTTTGAGAGTATGCTGGGACAAGGAAAAGTAGGAATGTTTTCCAAGGGGTGTGTGTGATGGGGGCCACACCTATGTAAGCAGAGATGATGGGGTTCAGAGAACCAGAAACAAACCAAGGCAAGAAATAAACAACCAGTACTAGTTCAGGGTGAGACAAAGTTAGTTTCCAAATCCCTCCACCAGGTCATTCAACATGTTTGTAACTGGAGGGGCCCCTGGGGTCAGGATTACAGTTTACTGGGAGGGTCAAGGATTAAATAGAAGAGTGGAATTTCCCTTTGATAAGGAGAAGCCAAGATTTATTAAGTCAGTTTATTTTGTTGTTGTTGTTGTTGTTCCTATGGTTTCCTTTTCTCTACAAATATAATTTTTTTAACTGAGAAATTGCATAGCAGGACATTGACGTTAAGAGTGTACAAATTATCATCTGTGATTATTTTTAGAACCAGTTTATCCACCATTTCAGATAAAAACTTTTGTTGGATCTGATTACAGAGCTCTGACCAATGCTACAGTTCTTTAAAATAGAAAAAGCAGGCTGTCTCCCTATGCATTGAAAGTGAAGTCTAGGCCAGGCACAGTGGCTCATGCCTGTAATCCCAGCACTTTGGGAGGCCGAGGCGGGTGGATCACCTGAGGTCAGGAGTTCAAGACCAGCCTGGCCAACATGGCAAAACCCTGTCTCTACTAAAAATACAAAAATTAGCCAGGCTTGATGGCTGGTGCCTGTAATCCCAGCTACTCGGGAGGCTGAGGCAGCAGAATCACTTGAACCCGAAAGGCGGAGGTTGCAGTAAGCCAAGATTGCACCACTGCACTCCAGCCTGGGCAACAGAGTGAGACTCCATCACAAAAAAAAAAAAAAAAAAAAAAAATGAAGTCTGCTCTGTATTTTTTCGTCTCCTACTTTTTTTAAGGAGGTTGGAGATACTGGGAGAGAAAGGGGAGAATAGAGAAAACTTTAGAACAGTTATGTCTGCAAAGGAGAAATTCACTTATTTGTTCATTCATTCCTTTGAGGCAGAGGGAACAACATGTGCAAGTTCAGACAGAATGAGGAACCTTCTGAGACTCAGATGACCTTCCACGGTGGCACGACCAGTATCACTGCCATTTGCACTTATAAGTGACATTTTGTAGTAGTGAAACCATTTTTTTGTTGTTGTTGGGTTGGTCTTTTCAGTCCTGAGGAGGATCCTTCTGCCTTCATGGATACTGACTGCTGCTTCTAAATAGAACAAGTTGTGTGTGATTACCGGGGTTTTGCCTCCCCCATAGTCATCTTTGCTGGGACCGAGAAAATGTTGTCACTCTGGGCCTTGCATTTTTTCTTTCTTGCCCTTTTTATTTTGGCACAAGACAATCAGGCTGTCTTGATGAGTGACGTAAGAGTGAAGGCCAGGAACTGTATAATATGCAGGAGCTCTCTGAGCACTAGATGAAGGGGTTGACTTATGATGAAGGGCCATGGTGTACAAAAACAAATACCATTAAACACTAGAATTACACACATTCAGCATGGCAAGATGTTTACAGTGTGGAAAGCATGGATGATGTCAGATGGTCTGAGGTGGAGGCCTTGAAAGTGCGGTCCCTGCCCCAGCAGCATCAGCATTACCTGGGAATTTGTTAGGAAATATAACTTTTGGGGAGCCCTGCTCAGACTTACTGAAATTAGAAACTTGGGGTGAGCAGCTAAAGTTTGAGAACCGCCGGTCTGAGGTAACAGTACAGCAACCCTACATGGGACATTGACCACTGATTGTAATGCCAGGGGAAACTGCCCTCTCTAATTATTATTCCTCCCCCCACCCCCCCGGCCCCACCTAAAGTTAAATTCACCTAAATTAAATGCTGTTATGATGTAACTTCACTGTATCCATAATTATGTGGTAATGATATTACCATTTTTTTTCCAGAATGCCCTTGTTAAAGCTATTTAGATTAACATGCATCTTTTAAAAATTATATTGATTTTTTTTTAAATTTAACAAACCTATATGAGTAGCTCAGAAGAGCAAAGGTGAATGGCCCACAGGCCTTCCCTTTTGGGTTATGCTTCTCCTCTAGAGAGGAGACAGACTGCCCTAAATAATAGAACAGGACATGCTAAGTATGATGCCATCCCTGCTCAAGGTCTGTGCTACTGTTAAATCCTCTTTCAGCAGCCTGTCAAAATTAGCACTCTCCCTTGGTTAGTTAGGGAGTGGCAGTTTTGATATCTAAAGTTAACTTTCACAATGACTGTTCAGGTTGCAGACATTACACTGGAATCTCCAACCTACCAAAGAACCAAAAACTGCTAAGATAACACATCTGATATTACCAAAGGAATTGTGTGAATGGGCCACCATACTCCTTTATGCAAAACACTCCTCAGTGCCATGAAGGACTCTGCAAAGTTCCTTCAGTTTCTTCCTGAGAACAGAGGTTCCTAATAGTTATGCCATCCAAACAGACTAGCCTCAAGAAGCTTTTATCAACTTCTCCAAAGCTGTAATTCACTAGTGCTGCTCCCTGGTGATTTCACCAGCCCATGGCACAAGGAAGCTATAGCAAAATGATACTATAGCAAATTTGTCTTTTTTTTTTTTTTTTTTTTTAGTTTCTTAGTTTTTAGTTTTTAGAGATAGGGTCTCACTATGTTGCCCAGGCTGAAGTGCAATGGCTATTCACAGGTGTGCTTATAGCACACTGTAGCTTCAAACTCCTGGGCTCAAGCAATCCTCCTGCCTCAGCCTCCCAGCTAGCTGGAACTACAGGTGCACGCCACGATACCTGGCTACATCTTTTTCTTAAAAACAAATTTCTTTAAATTATCTTTTATGATGACACTATGATTTTTTCCCTTTTGGGGCATAAGAGACTTTCTTTCATGAAGTGATAATAGATAGTAGGTTTTTAACATCCTTTGCAAAATAAAAAGCTGGCAACTTATACCAGTCTGCCACATTGTGACATTTCATTAGAAATTACTTCTCCAGGAAACCAGGACATAGCACAGTAGGAGGTATTGTCCTTCCATGTGAATCCAGCCATTCAGCCATTCCCTTGAAGGCCAGAAATATACTTGCTCCAAAGAGTGAAAAAAAAAAAAAAAAGTTAATTCCAAAAATGAAATCAAATTGGATGCAAGAATCAGTCACACATACTTGAGTGGCTGAGATGACTGCACTGGTGGGAAAGTACAAAGACTTTCCAAACAAGGAGGGCTGAAAAAAGCTCCAGCCAGGAAGAGTTAGAAAAAAATCACTCTAACTTAGGAAAAGTACGATGGGGCCATTAAAGCAGGGACTTGATTCTTTCACTCAAACATTTGGGCTTTCCAACAAAGAAGAAACCCAAATCAATCAAAGTTGAGGTTCCGAGTAGAAAAGGTAAGGTTTCAGATGGGTGTGGTGGCACGCACCTATAGTCCCAGGTACTCAGGAGGCAGATGTGGGAGGATCCCTTGAGCCTAGGAGTTCAAGATCAGCTTGTGATAAACCATCTCTTTTCCTTTGTGAAAAAAAAGGCAAAGAAGGTTTAAAAATTACAGTCTGCTAAAGAAGAAGGCTGCTAAACTTCAGACTGGATCAAACTTCAGTTATTTGTGTCCTGCAAACGAAGGGCACTCATAGAAATGAAAATAAGTACCACGTGTTCATCTAGACTCTTTATGGCAGGACACAAACGTTGTTGCACCAGGGAAGAATCCCGATTGTGAAAACCCTTTGACGAACTCTACCTGCAGTGGGAAACAGACTGTACCACTAAAACAGTAGCCGTCAATCCCTGCTGTACCTAGGTCACTTTAAAACTAGACTGCCAGGTTTCACCCCAGAGATGTGGTCAAGTGTCCCCTGACATGAGTATTTTTCTAAAGCTCTCAGATTAATGTAATGTGCTTTCTGGGCTGAGAACCACTGTGCAAGAGAAAAGCAGCATTTCTTTGTTAGCTGCTGCAGTAGCTTATGCTGAAGTATTGGACATTCCTGCCTCCAACCTTCTGTTCCACCTAGAGACCCTCTCACTCTGGGTACTGAGATGGAATAGGGGAATATGGTTCCTGTGGTCCCCACCCAGTTGGAGCTCCATGAGAGCAAAGCCAGGTCTAATTCACTTCTGCATCTAGACCTAGAACAGAACCTGCACACAACGAGCCAGTGTTTACATTGCTGAAGGTCTGGCTAGCTGGCTGGCCTGCCTGCCAGGAACATTCATAGTGCGTATTCGTTCTTTTGAATTCTTGGTTATTTTCTCTCCTTTGGTGTTTTTATTTGAAAGAGAAATTGGGGCATGGTGAATTTTCTAGTTCTTCACTACTGTGAAGTCCTGCGCTGGAATCATACGTGCTCTGCGTGAAACTCCAGTGCCCTACCCACCCATAAACCCTGCCAACCCGCGTGAAAGTTGGCCCTGAGGAGTGTGGTTCTCAGCTGGGGTGCAGAGCAGAATTACCTGCCAGTTCTTAAGATTACAGCTGTCTGCGCCCAACTTGAAACCAACTGAATCAGAATCTACAAGAGTGGGATTCAGGCATGTGTGGTTTTAATATCATTAGTCATTACCTTTACTTGAGGGCAGTGGTTTTTAAAATACCTGGATCAGCAGCAGCAGCTTCACCTGTGAGCTTGTTGAAAATGCAAATCATCAGCCCCATCCCAGAACCTGCAGAATCAGAAACTCTGGGGTGAGGTCGAGGCAGCAGTCCGTGGTTTCACAAGCCCTTCGGGGCATCTCCTTGAGTCAGAGTTGCTGCACAAACAGAATATTGTTTCCAAGCAGCAGTTTGGAGAAAGTGCCTAAATGAATGTCACTTGATAATTTCCTCCCTTTTGGCTCTAGGTCTAACCTCTCTTGCTGCTCCTCTGTTGACACATTAATTCAGCAAACTTATTTAAAGGTCTCTCTGTGTCTGTTCTCTCCTAACTCTCCCTGACACGTTTGCCCTTTCCTGTCCTCTCCCAGCAAGGTACCTGTGCAGCCTCAGGGCCCACCTTAAATTGTGTTGCCTCTTGAAAGCCCTTTTTCCATTTCTTCCAGTAGAATATCAGTGCCATCGCATTCATTTTGGTCTTTCATATGGCTTTAGTGTGTATTCTCTTTACCTACCTTTTCCTTAGTGACCTTGAGCAAGTAACTTAACCTCTCTGTTTCCTCATCTGTAAAATGGGAATAATAATAATAATAGAGCCTACCTCATTAAAGAGTTAAATCTTGTCTAGGTGCTCAGAATAATATCAACAAGTGTCAATTCTAAAAGTAATTTTTGACCTGGCACGGTGGCTCACGCCTGTAATCCCAACACTTTGGGAGGCTGAGGCAGGAGAATTGCTTGAACCTGGGAGGCGGAGGTTGCAGTGAGCCGAGATGGTGCCACTGCACTCAGCCTGGGTGACAGAGACTCTGTCTCAAAAAAATAAATAAAAGTAATTTTTATTCGTAGCATTAAATCATGGGTATGTAATATTTTATAATTACAGAATAGTACATGACATGTAAATACTCAACAAATGTCAGCTTTTTTTTTTTTTTTGCCTTGAGACAGAGTTTTGCTCTTCTTGTACAAGCTGTAGTGCAGTGGCACAATCTCGGGTCACTGCTACCTCCGCGTCACAGGTTCAAGCAGTTCTCCTGCTTCAGCCTCCAGAGTAGCTGGGATTACAGGCATGCACCACCACACCTGGCTAATTTTTGTATTTTTAGTAGAGACAGGGTTTCGCCATGTTGGTCAGGCTGGTCTCAAGCTCCTGACCTTGGGTGATCTGCCCACCTTGGCCTCCCAAAGTGCTGGGATTACAGGCATGAGCCACTGTGCCCAGCCCAAATTTCAGCTTTTATTAGTAACAATTTTAGGACACTAAACATTTTGTGATTTTTATAGGTTTTTGTTGTTGTTGTTGTTGTTGTTTTTGAGACAGAGTCTCTTCTGTTGCTCAGGCTGGAGTGCAGCAGCCCTATCGTGGCTCACTGCAAACTCCGCCTCTTGGGTTCAAGCGATTCTCCTCCCTCAGCCTCCTGAGTAGCTGGGATTACAGGTGCCCATCATCACGCCCAGCTAATTTTTGTATTTTTTTTAGTAGAGACGGGGTTTCACCATGTTGGCCAGGTTGGTCTCAAACTCCTGACCTCAGGCGATCTGCCCGCCTCGGCCTCCCAAAGTGCTGGGATTACAGGCGTGAGCCACTGCGCCCGGCTAGATTTTTATAGTTATTATTGTGTACTTGTTCTTTGTCCTCCCATTGGTCTTAAAGCTCTTTGAAGCAGATCTTTTTCTTTCTCAGCTCTGCATCTCTGTATCTCCCAAAGTACCTAATGCAGTTAAGCATCCTTTATCCAAAATGCTTGGGACCAAACATGTTTCAGATTTCAGGTTTGGGTTTTTTTTTTTTAATATTTGCATATATAATGAGACATCTTGGGGATGGAACCCAAGTCTAAACACAGAATTCATTGATGTTTCATACATACCTTATACACATAACCGGAAGGTGATTTTATTTTTCCCTTGGGGACACTGAATAAACTGCATCTGTGTGTTGACTGCATTAGGTCAGGTGTGGAATTTTCCACTTATGGCACCATTTCAACACGTAAAAAGTTTCCGATCTTAGAGCATTTTGGATTTCAGATTTTCAGATTAGAGATGCTCAACCTGTATATGCTTAGGAAATACTTAAAGAGTTAATACTCAAGTCACAGGCAGTGTAGGTCAAGAAGTCCCAAAGGAATGTCTACCTTCATTACACTCATCAGCATGCTTGCTCCCCATCTCCTCCTCCTTTGGGGTAGTGCCTTCATTCCCTGGCTTCCTGGTGATATCATCCCTTCTTAAGGCCCCAGACCAGACAAATGGGTCTGGGTGTCCAACTCTCAAGTCCAGCAGACTATACTTACACTCAGCCTGGACTATATCCAGAACAGCCCAGATAGTTCTTCCTGTTGTTAATTACAATTTTAAGAGCAGATTTCTGAGCCATATTTCTGACTGTGCCAAACAAATGAAATTCCTTTTGAGTGTAATGCTGTCCTCTAGCAGCAGTGGGTAGGAAGGATAGGGAAATGGTACCTGGAGATGATAGTACTGTGCTCTTATTATTATTAGATTGTTATGAGATTCGGTTTTTAGACATTGAAACAGAGATGACACAGAGGTTGAAGATCCCAGCTGCCCAGGGTTTCCCCCACTGCTTTATAAAGATACTGCCTGGCTGGGCTCAGTGGCTCACACCTGTAATCCCAGCACTTTGGGAGGCCGAGGCGGGCAGATCACCTGAGGTCAGGAGTTTGAGACCAGCCTGGGCAACATGGTGAAACCCTGTCTCTACTAAAAATACAAAAATTAGCTGGGTGTGGTGGCGTGTGCCTGTATTTCCAGCTACTCTGGAGGCTGAGACAGGAGAATTACTTGAACCGGGGAGGCGAAGGTTGCAGTGAGCCAAGATTGTGCCACTGCACTCCAGCCTGGGTGACAGAGGGAGATTCTGTCTCCAAAAAAATAAAAAAATGAAAAGATGCCTCCTGGTGAGCTGGGAATTCTGCAGTGTCTGAGTTAAGAGTAGCGGTATGGCCGGGCACGGTGGCTCACGCTGTAATCCCAGCACTTTGGGAGGCTGAGGCGAGCAGATCACAAGGTCAGGAGTTCGAAACCAGCCTGTCCAGCATGGCAAAACCCTGTCTCTACTAAAAATACAAAAATTAGCCAGGCGTGGTGGCATGCTCCTGTAATCCCAGCTACTCAGGAGGCTGAGGCAGGAGAATCACTTGAACCCTGGAGGTGGAGGTTGCAGTGAGCCGAGATCGCACCACTGCACTCCTGCCTGGGCAACAGAGCGAGACTCCATCTGAAAAAAAAAAAAAACAGTAGAGGTTTGTCTGCAGCCCCAGATGGTGGCCTCCCTGGGGTCCCATCATGTTGGAGCCCAAGTCCAGTCCCAACCCTGTGACAGACTTTGAAACAATTTGATGTGTTACATAAATACTCTGTATTTTTAAATCTCGAATTATTGCAACTCTATGCAAATTTTCAATTTCAAATAAATTTTTCTGTTACCTGAATGTTTTACATATGCATTATGTTTGTGTTAGTTTTCTAGAAGTCAGCAGAGTTCTCTGAGTTATAATGAGATGATAAATATAAATGGTGTTTTATTAGCTATAAATGCGTATCACTTAAATGCTGTCTGGTAAGCCAATCCAGGATAAACTTGTTAACATCTTGGGTACAATTGTCAGGATTTATCAGAGAATGCTATGAATATAATATCTAAATTTTGGCAAGGCATTTGGTGAAGTCTGTCGTAAGTTCTTGTAGATAAAACTTCAGGGACAGAATGATACGATTAAGAGGATTCATAACTGGGGGATGACTCAAACCGAAGAGGGCTAGTTAATGAATTGGTGAGAGCCTGGAAGAGCGTTTGAGGCAAGGGCCAGCAGGGAGCCTGCTCACCAAAGGCCTCCACCCTCCAGCTTGCCCACATTTTTAGTAATTATTTGATTTTGGGCATTTAGGCATTCCTGTGAAATTGAAGTTTGCCAACTACTTTGTATGCGTTTTTGAGATAGGGTCTCGCTTTGTCGCCCAGGCTGGAATGCAGTGTCAGCATCACAGCTCACTGCATCCTCAACCTCCTGGGCTCAAGTGATCCCCCACCCAGCTGACTTTTTATTTTTTGTAGAAATAGATTTTCACAGTGTTGTCCAGGCTGGTCTCAAACTCCTGGGCTCAAGCAGTCCTCCCACCTTGGGCTCCCAAAATGTTGGGATTACAGGCATGAGCCACCACGCCCAGCTGGTTTACCCAATTTCTATTAGATGATGAACATGTGTGAAGAACTGGGTGCTGGGAGGTACCCGAGACTCCTACCCTAGTCTGCACCCTCATTCCCTAGTCCTGCCAGTTTTATCCCTTCAGTGTTTTTTTTCTTTCTTTTTTGCCTTTTTAAATGATCACCTTGGCTTCAGACCTTCAGCGTTTCTTAAACCCACCTTCTCCTGATTCCTTCTGAACTTAAGGCCCTCGTCATTTATTTCTCTCCTGGACTACGGTGCAGTAGTGTTGTAACTGGTCTCCCTGCCTCTAATATTGCCTCCTCAACGATAAGAGCACTTCAGTGAAAATGGGCCCCTGACCTTATTGCTTAAAATAACCCCCCAGTGGCATTCCCTTGCATACAGAACTAGCTGCTTCACATTGTCTAGGAGGCTTTCTGTACTCTAGCCACATTTCTTCCCTAGCCTCATCTCCTGCCCTTTCCCACCTCAAATTTTATGCTCCAGTGTTATGGGATGGCCTGTAGTTCCCCACATGGTCCGTTCTGTTTCATGCCTTCGTTGAGCCTTCGCTCAGCTGGTTCCCCTGCCTTTGGTGGTGCTAACACATTGTCACCTGTCTTCCTCTTTGAGGCCTAGGTTATCATTTGTACCACTATATTGGAATTATGTGTTCATGCATTTCTCTTTCTCAAACTAGACTGACTATAAACTCCTTAAGGGCAGTGATCTTATTTAGCTCCTAGCACATAGTAAGCAGGCAATAAGTTTTTGGTTTTTTTATTTTTTTAATCAGAACTGAGAATATGAAAAGATCTCGGCAAATGAAAGGTAGACCATAAAACTTAACAGGAGGATAAAATTTAACAGGGATATACTTGGGCTTAAAATAAACAAACAAAGAAAACACATCTCGGCTTAAGTACTGAGTACAAAGTGGGAGAAAGATGACTCACCACCATCAGTAGACCATGTCAAAAAAGAAGGGCTGTGGTTTCAGTTGACTTTGTGCTCCATATGAGTCAACAGTGTGATGCAACTCCAATTCAGAACAGAGAAAGTAATAGTCCTGCGGGTCAAACCATGCAGGAGATTTGTGATCCAGCCTATTGGCCATCCTTTAAGAGAGGGTGAGGCATGTCCACAGGAAAGCAGCTAGAATAATGAGAGACAGTGACCCCATCATTTGAGGAAGGAAGTAGGAATGTTTCATCTGGAGAAGACAGAGGGGACACAAGAATTGTAATCAAATGTCTAAAGAGCTGTCATTGGGAGCCTCAAAATGTAGCATTAGGCCAGTGAGTAGAAACACAAAAAGAACTTTTTGACAATTAGATCTACTAACAATGGAATAAGCTGTCTCATGAGCTCCAGGGTACTGTAGGGTTCAACCAAGAGCTTCTGGGAAAGGGTGTTACAGAGGGGAGCTTCGCCCCTGAAGGAAGTTTATACTAGATGTCCTCATGGTCAGCTTTGAGGCTCGGTGATAAGAGGTCACTGAGTTCATATTTACTGAATGTTGAGGAGGGGTGCCAGGAACGCATTTTCTAATAGTAATGCCTTTGTGCCCCTGTTGGAAAAATTATACATTACCTAAATGGAAATTGTTGTGGACTAGAAGTCTGAACCTTAGAGGGCCACTCACTTATGACAGTGTTTGAAATCTGCTTATGGGAGACATCTGATGGCCTCACGCAGTGGATTCAGTCTTCATTCTTTCATGTCCTTTTGTGGAAATTTAAAGTGATTATCTCTTTCCCTTTTGCTTTTTTTGCTTCTTAGTTCTGGAGAGTCTTGGCTTCTGGGAGGAAGTCAGAGGGATTATCTCAGGATCAGAGCTGATAACGGGATTCCCTTGGGCCTTCAAGGTGCCAGGCCTGCCCCAGTACCTCCAGAGCCTCACCAGACTAGCCATTGCTGCAGTGTGGGCCGCGGCAGCCAAGAGTGGAGAGCGGGAGAGGAATGTCCCCATCTCTTTCTCTCAGCTGTTAGAGTCTGCCTTCCCTGAAGTGCGCTCACTAACACTGGAAGCCCTCTTGGAAAAGTTCTTAGCAGCAGCCTCTGGACTTGGAGAGAAGGGCCTGCCACCCTTGCTGTGCAACATGGGAGGGAAGTTCTTATTGTTGGCCATGAAGGAAAATCACCCAGAATGCTTCTGCAAGGTAAAGTCTCCAACGTACTGACTGGCCCTTTACACTCCCCACATTCTTTTGTGAGCCACTGGAATGGTAGGATCATGAAGGCAAGATTGGGTTTAGGCTCTCCAGGGGCAATAGGAAGTAGATTCGGCAGCCAGTGGATAAGGACTCTCTTTTTATGGTGGTTGGCATGGCGTCATACCTGGTAGGGCACCAAGAAAAGCTTTTGATGATAGGGGTATTGATGGCAGAGATTAACCAAAGACAGAGCAAACCACTTTGGGATGTTTAGGAAACAGATCATTAAAAATTCACTGTAGAGTGTGTCAGAGGTAGTCTTTGCTGACATGGCTATTTCAGGGCAGATGGCCACCTGGGAAGCATAATCAAAAGGAAAGGGCACTGGCCCAAAATCAGGGTATCTGGCTCCCATCCCAAGTCACTAGAGGCCCTCTGGTTAGTCATTGCATCACCCTGCCTCAGTCTCCCAAAGGTATTATGGGGGAAATAAGAAGTCAGTGGGAGCCTTTTGAAAGGTAGACCTCTTGTTGATACAATTGATTATCATGTAACATCTAGAGACATCTCCCTGAGTATTTATTTCTCTTTTTTGTGTGCGGATTTGGCTTACACAGATACTGAAAATTCTCCACTGCATGGACCCTGGTGAGTGGCTTCCCCAGACGGAGCACTGTGTCCATCTGACCCCAAAGGAGTTCTTGATCTGGACGATGGATATTGCTTCCAATGAAAGGTTTGCCCCCAATACCTCCTGTGCAACCTTGGTAAGATGTATGGTCCCATCAGTCATTATGTAATGAACTTGCACACAATCCTGCCTTCAGGTCTCAGGTCCTGTATTTCATTCTAAACCTCAGCCTAAGAGTTCTAAACTCAAGCAATAGAATGATGTCAGTGATTTGCATAATAACCAAAAGGTAATTGCTTCCGGAGGCATTTTTGTAACCAGGAGGTAGAGATTTTCAGTATTCACCTCTGCATGGATTACAGACTATCTGCAAAAACCGGTGTATGAAATATGTCTGATTGTAATTTTGTGTTGTTTTTTTGTTTGTTTATTTTTCTAGATCTGAAATTCAGAGTGTAGCTCTGAGACTTGCTTCCAAAGTCATTTCCCACCACATGCAGACATGTGTGGAGGTAAGGCTGGTTCTGATCTTGTTCCGGGACCTAGGATTTTTTGTTCTCATTTACTCAGAAGATGTCAGTAAAAGTGAACAGTCTTAGCAGGCAGAACCCCTATGATATGTGTATGTAACATCTACAGAAATATTGTTCGTGCTGGTTTTTCAATTCGAGTATAACTTCAAAAGACTTCTTTGGACACCACCTTTCTTTTCTCTTGTTTTAGGCTTTTTTTTTTTTTTTTTTTGAGATGGGGTTTTGCTCTTGTTGCCCAGGCTGGAGTGCAGTGGCACGATCTCGGCTCACTGCTACCTTTGCCTCCCGGGTTCAAGCGATTCTTCTCCAGCCTCAGCCTCCTGAGTAGCTGGGATTACAGGCGTGTGCCAGAACGCCCGGCTAATTTTTTGTATTTTTAGTAGAGGCGGGGTTTCACCATGTTGTCCAGGCTGGTCTCGAACTCCTGACCTCAGGTGATCCACCCGCCTCGGCCTCCCAAAGTGCTGAGATTACAGATGTGGGCCACTGCGCCCAGCCTGTTTTAGGCATTTTTTTAATTAGAGTTCATAGGGGTAACAGAACCTTCCCCCCAAAACACATATGCCCAGACCCCTTGTTTTTTCCCCATTTCTCTAGCTGGACTCTTTATTTAAAGAGGAATAAGCATGTCAATTCCAAAAGTATTTAGGATTGCAACCTAGTGAACTAAGTATGCAAATACATCGCTAAGGCTTCAATATTCCCCCAGAACATGGCCCAGCTGGCTCTGGATGGAGGCCCAGATGCGCCCCACCTGTTTTACATGTCCTTTGGTAGTGAAGTAGAACTGAAGTAAGAGAAACAGCTTCCTGGGAAGATGTCTTAAGACAAATACATGCTACTTAGGTGCATACAAGAAAGATAGCACCCTCACAGAATCACAAGTAGAAGGCAGCCAATACCACAGGAAAATTACCTGAAGATCCAGATTCCACACAGCCACACTGATGGTGGTGGCATAACATTGTGGACCCTGAGACCTTACAATAAACCTAGCACTGCTGTGTAGGTACTGAAGATACAGAGATGAACAGAGACTAGAGCTATAGTCTAATGAGAGAAAGTTAGATAATTACATTAAATGCTCTAGTAACAAGGTGTGCCAGGGCCGTGGGAACCCAGAGGAGGGAGTGAGAGTTCAGAGGCTGAAGAAGACTTCATAGAGGAGATCATGAAGTTCAGAGAGCATGAGGCTGGGCAGAGATAAAACCAAGGGTAAGAATTAACAAGCAGGTCCAATTTCCTTAGATCTGTCACTCAAAGGCAAGCCAGGGAGCCAAACGTAGGAGGTCACTAGGAGCTAAAAAAGCCCCCAGAAAAGTCAGGTGGGGTGGAGGGAGTATAGGAATGGAGATGATTTGCTAAAAACTATAGCCCAGGAGGGGGAAAAAAAAAAACGGCCAGACATGGTGGTTCACGCCTGTAATCCCAGCACTTTAGGAGGTCAAGGCAGGCAGATCACCTAAGGTCAGGAATTTGAGACTAGCCTGACCAACAGTGAAACTCCATCTCTACCAAGAAATACAAAAATTAGACGGGTGTGGTGGTGGGCGCCTGTAATCCCAGCTACTCGGGAGGCTGAGGCAGAATTGCTTGAACCCAGGAGGCAGAGATTGCAGTGATCTGAGATCATGCCACTGCACTCCAGCCTGAGCAACAGAGCAAGACCCTGTCTCAAAAAAAAAAAACAAAAAACACCAGGGCCGGGCACGGTAGCTCACACCTGTAATCCTAGCACTTTGGGAGGCTGAGGCAGGCAGATCACCTTGAGGTCAGGAGTTTGAGACCAACCTGGCCAACATGGCAAAACCCCAACTCTACTAAAAATTACAAAAATTAGCCAGATGTGATGGTACGCGCCTGTAATCCCAGCTGCTCAGGAAGCTGAGGTAGGAGGATCGTTTGAACCCAGGAGGTGGAGGCTGCAGTGAGCCGAGATTATCTCACTGTACTCCAGCCTGGGCAACAGAGCAAGACTCCATCTCAAAAAAAGCAAACAAACAAACAAACAAACAAAAAAAACCAAGTTCTAAGAAGTCACCAGGCAGCCTAACAAGCCTGCCAAGGCATTATTCTTATCTAAAGCTGTTTTTTAACCAGTTGTTATGTCCAGTACATGAATAAAGTGATATTTAATGAAAATTGGGAGTTTTCCAGGGAGAAAAAAATTAACAGAACTGTAGAGAAATAAATAAAAGACGCTCCTGGGGAAACATGAGTTTCTTGGTGCGTTGGGAATTAGCATCTTCCTCAAGGTCTAAAATACTCATCATGTTAGTTGCATAGATGCCCATAGATGATCAAAGGAATCATTAGTTACATTTTGAACATTTAAAGAGGTTCAGTTGATAGAAGTAAAGTACATCTGGAACAACAGTCCCTATTCTAGAAAAAGTGAAAGAACGGAGTTTAAATGATGAAAACAATCCAGATGTTTATCAACTGATGAATGAGTAAGCAAAATGTAGTGTATCCATACAATGGAATATTATTTGGCCACAAAAATGAGTGAAGTACAGATACACCCTACGGCATGGGTGAACCTTGAAAACATTATGCTAAGTAAAAGAACCTAGTCGTAAAAGACTACATATTATCTGATTCCATTTATAGGAAATTTCCACTTAAAGGAAATGTCCAGAATTGGCAAATTGATAGAGACAGAAAGTAGATTAGTGCTTAGTCAGGGCTGGGGAGATGGTAGGATAGGGAAGTGATAGATAAAGGGTGCAGAGTTTCTCTTTGTGATGATGAAAATGTTCTGAAATTGACCGTGGTGGTGATTGCACATATCTGTGAATATACCAGAGTTCACTGCATTGGCCACTTTAAATGAGTGAATTCTATGGTATGTAAACTGTATCTCAGTAAAACTGTTACTATTAAAAACAAGGAGCTGAAGGTTGAGTTGGTCACCAATGTCCAATGATTTAATCAATCATGCTGTTGCAATGAAGCTTCCTTAAAAACCCTGAAGAATGAAAAGTTCAGAGAGCTTCTGGGTGGTGAACAAGATGCACTCATGTGCCAGGAGAGTGGCACACCCCAAAGCTCCATAGGGAGAGGAAGTCCTGTGCTTGGGATCCTTCTGGACCTCTCCCTGTGTATCTGTCTTTTCATCTGTCTCTTCATCTAGATTCTCATCTTTGTAATAAACTGAGAATCTAGTTTTCTAAAAAATAAAAACAACACTGCTTTGTTTAAACAGTAGTGTTAGATGCTGCTTTATTTATTTATTTAGAGATGGAGTCTCATTCTGTCTCCCAGGCTGGAGTGCAGTGGCATGATCTTGGCTCACTGCAGCCTCCGCCCCCTGGCTTCAAGCAGTTCCCATGCCTCAGCCTCCTGAGTAGCTGGGATTACAGGCACGCGCCACCATGTCCAGCTAATTTTTGTGTATTAGTAGAGACAGGGTTTCACCATGTTGGCCTGGCTGGTCCTGAACGCCTGACCTCAGGTGATCCACCTGCCTTGGCCTCCCAAAGTGCTGGGATTATAGCCGTGAGCCACTGTGCCCGGCCTGTGATTCTGTTTTAAATGTTGTAATAGAAACATAAATACTGTGGCTTAAATCAGATAGAAACAGTCCAAAGCCAATGTAGCTTGACAGTGTTGAGTCACCAGGTTCTCATACTTTGTTGTTCTGCTGTCCTAAACACATAGTTTCTATCTTAGGGTCCCACCTGTTTGCTCCAGCTTCCACCATCTTGTCCTTGTTTAGCCAGCAGGAAGGGGAAACCCAAGAAATAAAGATCATGGGCATTTCCTAAGGCATGACTTGAAAGTGCACAGATACTACTTCTAGTGTCATCCCAGTCTTCAGAACTTAATCACCTGTTACTCCCAAATGCAAGAGAGACGGGGACATGTAGTCTCTAGCTGGGTGCCCATGGGCCCAGCCAAGAATCTGGGGTTCTGTTACTATAGGAGGGGCATCTGGTTATTGGTGACAATAAGTTGTTATTTGCTGGACAGTCTTTCCCCACAAGTTTGGTCTTTACCAGACCAAATGTATGCCAGTGTTCTCATAACCTGATTTGCATCCAAAAAGACTAAAGGAAGGCCGGGAGCAGTGGCTCATGTCTGTAATGCCAGCACTTTGGGAGGCCAAGGCAAGTTGATCACTTGAGGCCAGGAGTTTGAGACCAGCCTGACCAACATGGCAAAACCCTGTCTAATTTTGCTAAATACAAAAATTAGCCAGGTGTGGTGGCACACACCTGTACTCTCAGCTACTCGGAAGGCTGAAGCAAGAGAATCACTTTAACCCAGGAGGCAGAGGTTGCAGTGAGCCAAGATCGCACCATTGCACTCCAGCCTGGGCAACAGAGCAAGACCTTGCCTCAAACAAAAAAAAAAAGACTAAAGGAACTTGTTTTCTAGTCATAGTGACTCCATCTTACTGAAAGACAAGTCAGATTTTCTTCCTTGGGCATATTTCTCTCTAGTTGGAATCGAAAAGCAACTAAAAAACAACTTTCTTCCCATTGAGCTAAGAGCTAATCTACAGGCCCAGTTTGGTGTAGGTCACCCCTAATTCTGTGTCAGCCCTTGTTGCATCTTCTGAACTACTGATAGGTACATTTTGTGCTTTTAGAACAGGGAATTGATAGCTGCTGAGCTGAAGCAGTGGGTTCAGCTGGTCATCTCGTCATGTGAAGACCATCTTCCTACAGAGTCTAGGCTGGCCGTCGTTGAAGTCCTCACCAGTACTACACCACTTTTCCTCACCAACCCCCATCCTATTCTTGGTAAGTGCGCTGAGACGGAAGTCTGTTGTACCAAACTCACTTAAAATATGAATAGATATTCTTGCCTAAAAAAAGGGAAGGTGAAAGATGGCAACATGAAACCTGCCTTTATGTCTTTCAGTTATATTCCTACTGTCTTAGTTCATGCTCTAATCATTTTCACGAACACACTGTTTTTTTTTGAGACGGAGTTTCACTCTTGTCACCCAGGCTGGAGTGCAGTGGTACGATCTCGGCTTACTGCAACCTCCACCTCCTGGGTTCAAGCAATTCTCCTGCCTCAGTCTCCTGAGTAGCCATCACCAAACCCAGCTAATTTTTGTATTTTTAGTAGAGATGAGTTTTCACCATATTGGCCAGGCTGGTCTCGAACTCTTGACCTCAGGTGATCCACCCACCTCAGCCTCCCAAAGTACTGGGATTACAGGTGTGAGCCACCACTCCCAGACCACCAACACACTCTTAACCAGCCTCTTGTTTTTCAGCCTTACCCCTAAACTTTTTTCTACAAAGAGCCTCTTTATGAAATGCAAGTCTGATAATTTCAGTCCACTATTTAAAACCTTTGAGTGGGTTCCCACTGCTTTCAGTATAAAGCCTAAACACCCTTTAGCACGGCTCATAAGGCCCTTCCTGTTCTGTCCCCTAGCCCACTCCTCCTGCCTTATCATCCACCACTCCCTAACACGGGCCCTATGTGTCATCAGTAGGGAACAGTTCTGTAAATTAAACAAACCACTGCTTGACTGACTTCTATGTGTCTTTCAAAACAGCCTAACTGTCCCCTCTTCCAGGAGGCCTATTGCAATAATCTAGGTGAGAAATGAATGGATGAGTGTGAAGCTGTGGCAGCAAGGAAGAGAGAACAGGCTCAAAAGATTTAGGAAGTAGAATCAACAGGACTTGGTGGTATTGAGGTTGATATAGAGGAAAATTCAAGAATGACTTCTAGGCTTCTGGCTAAAGTGACTGGATAGGCTGCTGGTTGCATTCAGTGATTTTTAAGTTGAAGGTATCTGTATTAGTCTGTTCTCACACTGCTATAAAGAACTACCTGAGCCGGGCACAGTGGCTCACGTCTGTAATCCCAGCACATTAGGAGGCTGAGGCGGGTGGATCACCTAAGGTCGGGAGTTCGAGACCAGCCTGACCAACATGGAGAAACCCTGTCTCTACTAAAAATACAAAAATTAGCCAGGCTTGGTGGCACATGCCTGTAATCCCAGCTATTCAGGAGAATTGCTTGAACCCGGGAGGCAGAGGTTACGGTGAGCCGAGATCACGCCATTGCACTCCAGTCTGGGCAAGGAGCAAAACTCCATCTCAAAAAAAAAAAAAAAAAAACTACCTGAGACTGGGTAATTTATGAAGAAAAGAGGTTTAATTGACTCACAGTTCCATAGTCTTAACAGGAAGCATGGCTGGGAGGCCTCAGGAAACTTACAATTATGGCAGAAGGTAAAGGGGAAGCAAACACCTTCTTCACATGGTGGCAGGAGAGAGAGAGAGCAGGAAGAAGTGCCACACACTTTAAAACCATCAGATCTCATAAGAACTCACTCACTGTCATGAGAATAGCAAGGGGGAAGTCTGCCTACATGATCCAATCACCTCCCACCAGGCCCCGCCTCCAATTCAACATGAGAATTGGGTGGGGACACAAGTCCAGATCATATCATTTTGCCCCAGGCCCCTCCTGAATCTCATGTCCTTCTCACATTGCAAAATACAATTATCCCTTCTCAACAGTCCTCCAGGTTCAGCTCATTTCAGCATCAGCTCAAAAGTCCACAGTCCAAAGTCTTATCTGAGCCAGGGTAAGTCCCTTCCACCCATGAGCCTGTAAAATCAAAAACAAGTTAGCTACTTCCAAGATACAATGGGGGTACGGGTGGTGGGTAAATGCTCCCATTCCAAATGGGAGAGATTGGCCAAAGCAAAGGGGCTACAGGCCCCATGCAAGTTCAAAACCCAGCAGGGCAGTCATTAAATCTTAAAGCTTTAAAATAAATTCCTTTGACTCCATGTCTCACATCCAGGGCATGCTGATGCAGGGAGTGGGCTCCCAAAGGCCTTGTGCAGCTCTGCCCCTGTGGCTTTACAGGGTACAGCCCTTGCAGCTGCTTTCACAGGGTGGTGTTGAGTGCCTGCAGCTTTTCCAGGCACACAGTGCAAGCTGTCGGTGGACCTACCATTCTGGGGTCTGGAGGATGGTGGTCCTCTTCTCGCAGCTCCACTAGGTAGTGCCCCAGTGGGAACTCTGTGTGAGGGCTCTAACCCCACAGTTCCCCATCTATATTGCCCTAATAGAGGTTCTCCATGAGGGCCCCACTCCTGCAGCAGACTTCTGCCTGGACATCTGGGTGTTTTCATCATCCCTCTGAAGTTTAGGCAGAGGTTCCCAAACCTCAACTCTTGCCTTTTGCACACCCACAGGCCCAACACCACATGAAAGCCACCAAGGCTTGGGGCTTGCACCCTCTGAAGCAATGGCCTGAGCTGTACCTTGGCCCCTTTTAGTCACAGCTGGAGCTAGAGCAGCTGGGACACAGGGTGCTGTGTCCTGAGGCTGCACAGAGCAGCTGGGCCCTGGGCCTGGCCTAAGAAACCATTTTTTCTTCCTAGGCCTCCTGGCCTTTGATGGGAGGGGCTGCTGTGAAGGTCTCTGAAATGCCCTGGAGACATTTTCCCCATCATCTTGGCTGTTAACATTCGGTTTCTCTTTTTTTTTGAGATGGAGTTTCACTCTTGTTTTCCAGGCTGCAGTGCAATGGCACGATCTTGGCTCACTGCAACCTCTACCTCCCGGGTTTGAGCGATTCTCCTGCCTCAGCCTCCTCAGTAGCTGGGATTACAGGTGCCCACCACCATGCCTGGCTCATTTTTGTACTTTTAGTAGAGACAGGGTTTCACCATGTTGGCCAGGCTGGTCTTGAATTCCTGACCTGAGGCAATCCACCCATCTCAGCCTCCCAAAGTGCTGGGATTATAGGCATGAGCCACTGCACCTAGCCTTGGCTCCTCTTTACTTATGCAAATTCTGCAGCAGGCTTGAATTTCTTCCCAGAAAATGGGTTTTTCTTTTGTACCACATGGCCAGGCTCCATGCTCTGCTTCACTTTCTTTTAAATGTAAGTTCCAGTTTCAGATAATCTCTTTGTTCATGCATATGAGTGTATACTTTTAGAAACAGCCAGGTCACATCTTGAATGCTTTGCTGCTTACAAATTTTTTCTGCTGGATACCCTCAGTCATCTCTCTCAAGTTCAAAGTTCCACAGATCTCTAGGGCAGGGGCAAAATGCCACCAATCTCTTTGCTAAAGCAGAGCAAGAGTGACCTTACTTCAGTTCCCAATAAGTTCCTCATCTCCATCTGAGAGCACCTCAGTCTGGACTTCATTGCCCATATCACTGTCAGCATTTTGGTCAAAACCATTCAACAAGTCTATAGGAAGTTCCAAACTTTCCCACATCTTCCTGTCTTTTTCTGAGCCCTCCAAACTGTTTCAACCTCTGCCCATTACCCAGTTCCAAAGTTGCTTCCACATTTTCAGGTGGAAATGTCTTTATAGCAGTGCTCCACTTCCAGTACCGATTTTCTGTATTGGTCCATTCTCACACTCCTATATAGAACTATCTGAGACTGGGTAATTCATCAAGAAAAGAGGTTTAATTGGCTCACAGTTCCATGGGCTTAACAGGAAGCATGGCTGGGAGGCCTCAGGAAACTTACAATCATGGCAGAAGGCAAAGGGGAAGCAAGGCACAGCTTCCCATGGCAGAGCAGGAGAGTCAGAGCAGGGAGAAGTGCCACACACTTTTAAACCATCAGATCTTGTGAGAATTCACTCACTATCATGAGAACAGCAAGGAGGAAATCTGCCTTCAGGATTCACTCACCTCCCACCATCCACTCCAATTCAACGTGAGATTTGTGAATCCAAACCATATTAGTATCTTTGGGGCGTAAAGGTGGAGATATTTTGAAATTAAATGGATGTACAGATCTTATCTGGTTTCCAGCATGTTGTACACCTCCATGTCTCTCCTCACTGCTACTCCGTGTGTCAAGAGTAATAGGAAAGGGCAGCATGTCAATGATGTATAAGAAAACCAAGCTTGAGAATATCCTAAGGAATTGAAAGGCATAGTTCTTTTTTTAAAATTTTTTAAATTGTGTCATTTTGTTTTTTGTTTTGCTTTTAAGCATAGGGTTTAATAAAAGGAAACCCCAGGTTCTACAGCTATGCTTCAACCCCAACCCTGCCCTCTCCTGCCATGTTTAATCCCATATTAACATGCTATGATTCTCTTCTCACCTATTAGTAGAATTATATTTTTGTGTACCTCTTCCATGCCCAGCCCTCAAGAATCAGACATGGTCACTGCCTCCAAGGAGCTTTCAGTATAGTTGTGGAGAAAGGATTTACAGAATAAAGGAAGGAATTGTTTTTTAGATAGTGAGATCCAAATTTTAAATGTTGTAGGAGTTCAGACCAATAAAGGGTCTCATGTCCCTGTATCTCTCTGGGAGACAACATTTTCTTCAATATGGTTTTAACTTTTTTCTTCTTAGTGACTTCAGGCATTTTTCTTACAGCCAGAGAGACATTGAGAAGGGACCTTCTGTGAGTGTGATTTAATCATGAGACCCGAAGGAATAAGAGCAAAGGATGACAAACCTTAGTCAAGCTTCTCCAGTAAAGTTAATACCATTTTGCAGCACATTTTCTGGGTGACTTTAACTACTCAAACCCTAGCTTATAACAGGTAAAATGTGTATGGAATAACCTGGAATTCTTTTGTGAAATTTGGTCCTGTGCCTACAAGAACATGAGAAATAGGTGCAGTGACTCATGCCTATAATCCTAGCACTTTGGGAGGACGAGGCAGGAAGATCACTTGAGCCCAGGAGTTCGAGACCAGCTTGGGCAACACAGCAAGATCTTTTGTCTACAAATAATAAAAAAATTAGCCAGATGTGGTGGTGTACACCTGTAGTTCCAGCTACTCAGGAGGCTAAGGCAGGAGAATTCCTTGAACCTGGGAGGTCGAGCCTGCAGTGTGAGCCATTGTGCCACTGCACTCCAGCCTGAGCAACATAGTGAGACCCCATCTCAATGAAAAAGGTACTGAATCGGTAGAAGCAAAGGACGTAAAAGTGCATGAGAGGCCAGGCGTGGTGGCTCATGCCTGTAATCCCAGCACTTTGGGAGGCTGAGGAGGGTGGGTCTACCTGAGGTCAGGAGTTTGAGCCTGACCAACATGGTGAAACCCTGTCCCTACTAAAAATACAAAATTAGCCGGGTGTGGTGGTGCATACCTATAATCCCAGCTACCCGGGAGGCTCAGGCAGGAGAATCACTTGAACCTGGGAGGTGGAGGTTGCGGTGAGCCAAGATTGCACCATTGCACTCCAGCCTGGGCAACAAGAGTGAAACTTCATCTCAAAAAAAAAAAAAAAAAGAAGTACATGAGAAAAGTCAAGGGCACAGCAAAGTCATTTAAGGAAAAAGAAAAATTGAAATGGACTAAAGAGGGAAGGATCTGAAGGATATAAATGATGACCATATTAAAGAGGAAAATATTAAGAAAGGAAGGTATTGAACCCTTACAGAACAACTAGAAAGAATGGAGACTGAAAGGCTGAGTAAAATTTAAATCAGATCTGTAACGAAAAGAAGAGAACGAAACCCCAAATGGAGCCACTGTTCTTATTGGTATGACTAAAGCATCAGTGACTGTGAAACCAGGTTCTCCATGTACAGATGAGGGAGAGGATAGACAAAGGGGAGTTCTTAGGGAAGGGTAGTTTCTCCATTGAAAGGATGGGGATGCTGCGTGGTGGTCTTCCATGGCCCTCCAGTGATAACCCTCCACAAGCCCAGGCCCACCCCACCTGGACTAGAGGTACCCCTTTCTGGGAGGCCATGCTCACCTCTCACTTTCGTGTCATGAATTCTGTGTCAGTTACAGCAGTCCACTCTCATCTTTCCTGTTGGGAATCACAGCCACACAATTTTGTTCTTGACAACTCATTGCTTTGTGTTTTTGACTTTATATTCCTTTTGATAGCTCAGGACAAGATACTATCTTTTATTATTCATTGTCCACAGCAGCACCTAGCACAGGCTGACTAGACAGATCAGTGTCCAGGAGTAATGGCAGTCAGATAGTGGACCCCCTACATACATGGGACACAAGCTGCTGCCTTTATCGTGGGTCTCTTTTTTTTTTTTGGTCGGGAGCGAGGATGGAGTCTCACTCTGTCGCCAGGCTAGAGTGCAGTGGCACGATCTCAGTTCACTGCAACCTCTGCCTCCTAGGTTCAAGCGATTCTCCCATCTCAGCCTCCCAAGTAGCTGGGAATACAGGCGCCCGTCACCATGCCCAGCTAATTTTTGTATTTTTAGTAGAGACGGGGTTTCACCATATGGGTCAGGATGGTCTCAATCTCCTGACCTCGTGATCCACTCTCCTCGGCCTCCCAAAGTGCTGGGATTACAGGCATGAGCCACCACACCTAGCCTCTCTTTTTTTATTCTTGCCCCCAGAGCATAATCTTGATTGATGCTTCACTTTCAGAATTTATAGGCTCAGACACTTGAATCAACACTGGGCTAGTTTCTCCAAAGCAGTCTTATGCATAAAGTTTTCTTCTAGAGAATCAGGACTCAACTAGGAGAGCAGGGCAGAGGGTCTTTGTCACCTGGGCAGCATCTTCTGGAGGCCTTGCCTAGCGCTGGTTGCCTCCGGAAAGCCTACATCCTCACCCCCAAAAAAGGCATTTCCAAATCTGCTCCCTTAGGAGTCTGTCTTTGCCAATGTTTGTCTAACACTCTTTCTATCTTAACAATACCCAGAAAAAAAGAGATAGCTGTAACTCATTCAATGCTCCTCTCTTCCACCAGGGATTTGAAGCAGTATTTGCACCTGCCTGTTAATTGCATTCTAGGTAATTCAGATTCCTTTTGGTCTTCTTAGAGTTGCAGGATACACTTGCTCTCTGGAAGTGTGTCCTTACCCTTCTGCAGAGTGAGGAGCAAGCTGTTAGAGATGCAGCCACGGAAACCGTGACAACTGCCATGTCACAAGAAAATACCTGCCAGTCAACAGGTACCTCGTTCTTATCCTTTCGCATTGTCTTATTGCTGTAGGATAGAGGTTGGAACACTTTTCTATAATGAGCCAGATAGTATCTTAGGCATTGTTGGTCATTTGGTCTGTGTCTCAACTCTGCCATCTTAGTGGGAAAGCCACAAACAGTAGGTAAACAAATGGGCATGACTGTGTTCCAATAAAACTTTGCTTACAAAAATAGGCAGCTTCTCAGATTTGATCTACTAGCCGTAGTTTGCTGACCCCTGCTGTAGGACATCCTAAAGAAAAATTATTTTTAAAGGTAGAAATTTAATAAACTGTTAGGTCTTTTGCTGGTTACGTTGTCATCGGTTTTAAATAATGCCAAGTCTCTATTATCTGTGTGGTTCCATAACTCAGGAATCACAAAACCATCATTTTGTTCCTGAGTTTTTATATGTGACAGAAAGCGACAAATGATTATGTGTACGTTAAGTTTCTCTACTTTGTGTCCTAGCTGCTCATTTGATAATAACATGAACCCAGGAGGGAGGAGGGGAGTGGAAAGAGGAGCACCCTAGCTGGGTAGTCCTGAGGTCGCAGCCGTCGTATAAGCGGTTACAGCCCCAGGCCCGGGGTCATGTGCATGTAATGGCAAATGCTACGAAAGCTAAAAGGAACTCAGGCTGTGGGTAGAAAATGGGCTGCTGGATGAAAGAGACGGGGGCAGATGGAGTAGAAATAAGGTCACACCTCTGGACAAGTGGCCATCTGGGAGGGTGCCTGCTTTAGCAGACTCGGATTCTCTGCGCTTGGGGCTGGGTGCCAGGAAAGGTCTCTGGATCAGCGGTCCCAATGAGAAGCAAGAACACTGTTTTGAGGCAAGGGATCAAAGCTGAGCAAAGAAGTTCACCTTAATAGACAGCAGAATGAGAGAAAAGGAGGCCAGATAAGCCTTTGTAATTGATGCAAGGCCCCTCATCAGTTACTGTGGCTGGGGCTGCTTGCCAAGGCAGGACACAGGACTGTGTTCCCTGGAAGCCTCCCCAGATGTGTGAACCTTCCAGGATCTGAATCCTCAGTCAAAATGGTCTGTGTACACTTCTCTGCCTATGTGGAAGAAGCTAGTTTTGGAATAATCTCTCAGTGATACCGCACCAGGGCAGGTTTCGCCTAGATCAGCTTTTCCTCTCAGCAGGATAGCATTTGGAACAGAGCTGCAAGTGATATGCAAGCAGGCTCCCCTCAGCCCCCAACCTGCCAGACTTGCCCAATAGCTAAAATTCTGCCATTGGCAATTTATTCATTTTTCCAATTGCAGCATTTGCTTAGAAGGACACACAGAAAGCCTAGTAAGTGCTCGGTAAATATTTGTTGGAATATAATACTCAGTAGATTCCGCACCCAGCCCAGCTTGGTTTTCTTAAGCATAAAATATAGATCTTTTTCTTTAGACTGAAAAGTAGCTGAGGACTGAGAATCACCCTGATTTTTTTCTTTAATCAGAAGTTAGGCAATTGATTGATCAGAACAATATTGTCTTGTTTTAGGCCAGGCGCAGTAATCTCACGCCTGTAATCTCAGCACTTTGGGAGGCTGAGATGGGTGGATCACTTGCGGTCAGAAGTTCAAGACTAGCCTGGCCAATATGGTGAAACCCCATCTCTACTAAAAATAGAAAAATTAGCTGGGCATGGTGGTGGGCACCCATAATCCCAGCTACTCGGGAGGCTGAGGCAGAAGAATCTTTTGAACCCAGGAGGCATAGGTCACAGTGAGCTGAGATAGTGCCACTGTACTCCAGCCTGGGTGACAGAGCAAGACTTCATCTCAAAAAAAAAAAAAAAAAAAAAGAACAATATTGTCTTGTTTTACCATCTCTCAAGGATATCAAGTGCTGGTGGTAACTTCACATTCCTTCAGCATATAAGGATTTTGTAGAATACACTGCTGATGTTTTCCTCTTTGGTGTTCCAAGTTAATTATGATTGAATCTTGACTACCTTAAAAGTACATGTTGTTTCTTTTGTCCCCAAATCGGTGGTTGACTAAATGCCACAGTAAAATAACATTATTAAGTTGTGTTAATATTTAATGTCTTCTTTGAGGAGTTAAAATTACAATGAAAAAATTAAAGTTAATTCTCAGTTTTCCTCGAAGAAAGAAATACAACACAAGAGCTCCACACCTCTGAGATCTCCCACTGTCAGTGAGGGATGGATGCAGACAGAGCTCTGCTCTCAGACCGTCTCCTAGCAGCCTGCTGGAGGAGCTTGGGGAAGTAGGAGGTGCATTCTGTGGGGTCTCTCTGGAAAGGGTCTGGAGAGTGGAGTGGGCCCAAAGGAAGGGAGAGATGTGACACAAATGAGAGGAGAACAGTCAATGCAGAAAGAGAAGTTGGAGCCAAAGCCCTGAGTTGGGGAGAACCCGGGAGCTGATTGGGCAGCAGTGAGTGGACTTTTGTGGTCAGAACACAGGCTCAGGCCAGGCAAGGAAGAGGAGCAGGAAATGAACTGAGCAAGGCAGGGGCACTTGCTTGTGGGATGGCTCAGTGCCAAGGCCCAATCTCCTTCTGCAGGTAATGGGAAGCTAGAGAGGGTTTAAAGCAGGAATGAGGTGGGAAGGCACTCAGAGGAGACTGATGTTACCGGAGACATACTTGTGGAATCTCTGGCAGCAGTGTGTGTGATGGGCCAGGGCTGGGGCTGAGTGAGGGTATTTGCCAGGCAGGGAAATCAGCTGGGGGCTGGCAGCAACAGTCCTCTCCAGCTGCTCTCAGTGGGGTTGGGATGGAGGGGAGAGGACTGATGTATGAGAATACTGGTTGGGGGTTGGGTAATCTCAACATGGGGACTGCTGCTGTGGGAGGTGGGAGAGAAGGGAAAGCATGAGGTGACTTCAGAGTTTCAAACCTGTGAGGTGTCCAGGGGAAAATAACAAGGCATGCCTCTGGCACTGATGTAGAAGTCAGACTGTGGCATTCCAGGAAGTGAAACTACCAGGAAATCGGGAAAGGCACTCAGAGGCCACAAGTCACTGTGATCCAGGACAAAGTTTTCCTTAGGTCTTGGAGAGCTCAACATTCGAAATGGAGAGGGCAAAGGGAGACCTTTATCTGCTGTGGGAACAGAATAAACTCTCTGGGTTCTGTCCTGCCTTCCTCAGAACGCAGCACAGCTATCCTGGGATCTCCAGTGCTCCTTAACAGATCTAGTTATCGGTCCTCACGGGCACTTTCTGGAACCTGTAGAAGAGGCAAGCATTAAATGCAGTCATTCAGACTTCCTCACCCTAAGATATCCTTTTGCATAATTGGCTTTAGGTCTAGATTTGATTAGTTAATGATTCTAGAAGGCCTGGAGAAAATAATGCCATGGTTAGCCGGCCCTCCTGAGAACAGATTTCTTACTCACCTTTTTTGCCTGCTGGAATCTCCTGCACATGCTGCAGCCCACACAGGGAAGCATGAAACTCACAGCGTGTTAACAACTCTCTCCCTGCAATGTCCAAAGCACCCTCAGCCCTTAGAAGTATGGACATCAGGGAGCCCCAGCTGCAGGACCCTCTCTGCCCCTCCCTCCCCACTCTATACCAATCACGGAGCCTGCAGAAGGGAATGGAAGAAATGACATTTCCAGGACTTAAGAGTAAGGTATTGAAATTTGTTGCTAGGAGAAAAAAAAATTGTGGGCTGGACTCCAGGCAAGGCTCTGCCTTCCTCCTTTCCCTGCTCTGACTTCAGGCCTTGAAATGCTCAGGAAAGAGCTCTAATGCTACAAGAGCAGGAGATGCTCAAGGCTATCTCTGCAGCTCCCCACCCTCTTCCACCAAGCGGCCACTCAGATCTGTTTTATATACCACATCGGGCATTTAATGTCAGATTTCACTGGAACAAAGGCCTCTGTGTGGGAAAAACAACCTGGACAATACTTAACTTTAAATCCTGGCATTTGCGTGATTCTTAAGTTAGGCAGAGTTCTGGGTGGGAGCAGCAGGAGAGGAACCCATGAAGATACAAATTTGTGAAGCTGCCTTCAGAGGAAGAGAAGATAAGAAAGGTATCTTAGAAGGTTAGAAAGAATCCAGTGATTGGGGTTCTTCCATAGCCTTTCCTACAAGCCAGGGGTACCTGAGCCTTTTCTTTTTGCAGAGCTCTTTCACTCTGATGCAAGTTATCTGGTGTGGCTTAGCTGGAAATACTGCAGAGAGTTAGACAGAAGGACTCCAGGATGGGCTTAAGGATGGCTAGATCAGGAGGTCCCCAGGCAGAACCACATACGTTCCCCTTAGCAGAGGCAGGGTGCCTCTGGGAGCTGGATGGGCCATGGGGACAGGGCAGGCAGGGGGATGGCTTTCTGGACTTCCCTCAGGCTTCTTGCTTTTCCTGGCACTGGATCTCCCCCTTTCTTGCTCTTTCGGCTTCAGCCACTGTTGGCCACCTAATTTAGATGGCCTGCTCCCATTCCCGTCTCCATTTGTGAGGCTCAGAAAAACAGTTTCTGGCCAGGTGCAGTGGCTCACGCATCTAATCCCAGCACTTTGGGAGGCTGAGGTGGGCAGATCACCTGAGGTCAGGAGTTCAAGACCAGCCTGGCCAACATGGTGAAACCCCATTTCTAATAAAAATACAAAAATTAGCTGGGCATAGTGGTGCACATCTGTAGTCCCAGTTACTCGGGAGACTGAGGCAGGAGAATTGCTTGAACCTCGGAGGTGGAATTTTCGCAGTAATGCAGTGAGCCAAGATCACACCACTGCACTCCAGCCTAGGCAACAGAGTGAGACTCCCTCAAAAAAAAAAAAGAAAAGAAAAGAAAAGAAAAGAAAGGAAAACAGTTTCTGCTTGAGTTGATACAGGATAAGAGAAGGCACTGAGCAAGGAATTTTAAGGCGTGCCAGATTTCATGCCTGTTGTCAGTGTTTTGGTTCAAGAAGGATGACTTCTTGGTAGAAACTTTCTTATGAAAGAAAATATATAAGACCTTTAAAGGGGATAGTGGGTAGGCAAGCAGGCAGATCGGCTGTGGCTCTTTTTCTTGGAATACTGTCTCCAAGTAGTTCTGGTCCCTCTCTCCTAGCAGGCCCCTTGCCCACAAAAAGTCATGTAAAACTTCTGCTCATCCTTCCAAATATGGACATTTAGTGGGAATGCATTAAATCCCGTCTTCTCGACAGCACCCTTGCCCTCCAGGATCTCCCCATTCCCTGAGCCGCTGCAGCATTTGGTTATTGTATCATCACAGAGCCTTTGCTATTCTACGCTTTTATCATTTTCCCTTTCCTGTGCTTTAGTTCTCTCTTCCCAACTAGCCCTCATGAACTTAGAGACTGTTTTCTATTAGGTACACAGTGGGTGCTCAATTTGTGTTAATGGATTGATTTTTCACCATAGTCAGGTGGCAAAAGAAACATGAGAGTACGCTTTGAAATAAGAAAGCTTCAGAACAAGCAGGCAGACCCTCTCTGCTGGAACCAGCTCGAGGGGCAGCATTTTTCACTGATTCATACCAACTAGGGTGGCAGTCTTGCTGACTCGCGCGCTGTCCGGGTCTGGTAGGCTGAGTTTGCAGCCTGTAGTGTTGGGTCCCTCCTCACTCTTACCTCTGAAGTCAGGGTCTTGGATTACAGGACCAGAAAGCCAGCCTGGGGCTGCAGGGACCATGCCCCTGGGTTATCTGGGAGACACCAAAGGAGCCTCCTGTGCTTGGCATGGTGACCCATAGAGACTGGAATAACAATGGTGTTTAGGAGGGAGGTGGAAGAGGGGAAGTAGGAGCGAGATGTAGAAAAATGAGACTCAGAGGTTAGAGAAGGGAGCAGTAGGCAAGTGGCATTGTGAGGTTGAGTCCAAGCAGCCATGTAGCCAGGGCAAGGCAAAGAAGGAAAAAAACAACATCTGCACACATGTATACATGTGTGCATCATCGTCACCCACACAGAGCCTATGAGCCAGCATGAAAGGATGAACACTTCTCATATGCCCCGACCCTTGAGCAAACAGGGAGGGAAGCCTGGGAGGAGAGAGATAGGAAGGCCTGGGTCACTGTGACATTTTCCAGTGGCCCTATGGAGTGAGACAGCTCAGTCAGCAAAGCCCCAGGCCTGTGGGACTTCACACTGAGTCACAGATGGTTCCACTCCCGGAACCTCTAAGGCTGCCCACCAGTCTCAGACCCGCAGCAGGCCCTGTGCTTTTTTCAGTTCGTGCCAGATCACAGAGTCAGGCACTAGAAGGGCTCTGCAAGTACTGACTGCCTCCCTCTTCCTCCTGCCTTCCAGTAGGCTCTTTCCTAATCGACTCAGGTATATCGCCTTCAAAGTGCCCTTTCTGCTCTGTGGTGCCAGAGCCTGTCCCCAGACTCAATATTGTAGATGTACCAAGTACCTTTTTCTAAAGAAGAATGACCCAGAAAAGTTAAGAATCACTTTACTGGAATATATCCTCCTACCTATCTCCAAGCCTGGCCTAAATTCCTCTTCAGATGAGTTAAACTTATTTGCCTCCATCATTTCTTTTTCTTCTTTTTTTTTTTTTTGTTGTTGTTGTTGTTGTTGAGACAGAGTTTCACTCTTGGCGCCCAGGCGAGAGTGCAGTGGTGGTGCAATCTCGGCTCCCTGCAACCTCCGCCTCCCGGGTTCAAGCGATTCTCCTGCCTCAGCCTCCCGAGTAGCTGGGATTACAGGCACACACCACCATGGCTGGCTTATTTTGGTATTTTTAGTAGAGATGGGGCTACTACATGTTGCCCAGGCTGGTCTTGAACTCCTGACCTCAAGTAATCTGCCCGCCTTGGCCTCCCAAAATGCTGGGATTACAGGTGTGAGCCACCGTGCCTGGCCATCCATCATTTATATGTGTCTACTTTAAAATTCTAAATTGGGGCTAGGCACAGTGGCACATACCTGTAATCCCAGCACTTTCGGAGGCCGGGGCAGCCAGATCACTTGAGCCCAGGAGTTCAAACCCAGCCTGGGCAACATGGGGAGACCCTGTCTCTTCAAAAAAATTTAAAAATTAGCCAAGTGTAGTGGTGCATGCCTGTGGTTCCAGCTACTGAAGAGGCTGAGGTGGGAGGATCACTTGAGCCCAGAAGGTCGAGGCTACAATGAGCCATGATCATGCTACCGCACTCCAGCCTAGGTGACAGAGTAAGACCCTGTCTCAAAAAAAAAAAAAAAAAAAAAAGCACAAAACCAGAACTCTAAATTGTTTTCTGACCCCTTCTCTTACTCCTACTTAAGATAGTCTATAGATTTTTCTTACTATTTAAGTATGAGATGAGAAGTGGTCAGATCAAGGGTATTCAATCATTCACTTGTTCATTCATTGAACAAATACTTACAAAGTGCCTGTCCGCCAGGCTTGTTTCATGTGCTAGTCCAAGCCACCACCATCTCTCCCCAGACTTCTACAGCCTGGTCTTCCTGCCTCTATTTTTGTTCGTTGCAATTCAGGCTCACTTCTTCAGGAGTAAAACAGATGATACTGCTCTCCTGCTCAGAACTCTCTCTTGGCTTCCCATCTTAATCTGGGTAAAACCCAGACTCCTAAGGCAACATATAAAATCCTACCCAGTCCAGCCCCTGCCACTCCTCCCCTAGCCACTCCAGCCATCTTTGGGGTTTTCCAACTCCAGAGCCCATTCCAACCTCAGGGCCTTTGCAGTAGCTGTTCCCTCTGCTTGGAATATTCTTCCCTTGTCCTGCATGGCTGACTCCTTCATATCATTCCAATCTCAGCTTCAGTGTCATCTGCACAGGGGGCCTGCCTTGACCTCTCAGACTACAGTAACCACCCAGTTATTTGCTATCATTCACCCCACTGGTTTAATTATCTGCATAATTTTATTTATTTGTTATTTGTTTCTCTCCACCGGAATAAAAGTTCCAAGAGAGGCCGGGCGTGGTGGCTCACGCCTGTAATCCTAACACTCTGGGAGGCCGAGGCAAGTGGATCACCTGAGGTCAGGAGTTCGAGACCAGCCTGGCCAACATGGTGAAACCCCTTCTCTACTAAAAATACAAAAATTAGCTGGGCGTGATGGTGCATGCCTGTAATCCCAGCTACTCGGGAGGCTGAGGCAGGAGAATCACTTGAACCCAGGAGGTGGAGGTTGCAGTGAGCTGAGATTGCACCACTTCACTCCAGCCTGGGCAAAAGAACGAAACTCTGTCAAAAAAAAAAAAAAAAAAAAAAAAGTTCCAAGAGTGTAGGATTTTTATCTTGTTTGTTTGCTGCTATATTCTCAGAACTTGGCACATAATAGATTCTCAATAAGAATCACTCTTTGATGATCAATTGAATGAATGAATTGAGGAATGTATCTATCAAAGTAGTTAAACCCAGTAAGAAGCTTAGTGTTTTTCAGATCTACCTGGTGGGGGAGCTGTTTGGATTTTATGTTATGAAATTGCCCTGAGGTCACAGCATTTTCTTATTATGGCAGATTAAATCGCCTGCCTTAGTCCTCACTTCTTCCTAGAGACATTAATTCAACAGCTGATGAGGAACTGATGAAGCATCTACTAAGACTGGCCGCTGTAGAAAATCCTGGACTAACTCTGTGTCTCCCTTGTCATTCCATACTGGATCATGCAGGATGGAATTTCTTGAGCAAGAGTTTCATCCATAGGGACCCACATGCCTAGCACAGGGCCGGCCCTGGGAAGTGCCCAGCAGGTGGATACTTGTCAGTTGCTTATCAGGTCCCAGGTGAGAGACCAGAGCCAAGGCTACATGAATCGATCTGGAAGGCCTAGGGGAGGTGGCCCCTTCCTCCCAGAGCCCCGTCTGCTCTTTCCCACTCTGAGCAGGCCAGTGAGGGGACAGGGGAAGGAGAACCTCATCACCTCCCTCTTGATGCTCCTGTTTCATTTTATCCCCTTTGATCCTCACAACACTGTGAGATACTTTATTATTTCCTCCATTTTATTTATATTTTTATGTTTTTAAAGGTGGGGTCTCATGGCATCACTCTGGCTGGAGTACTGGTGGCTGTTCACAGGCACACTTGTAGCTCACTGCAGTCTTGAACTCCTGGGCTCAAGGGATCCTCCCACCTCAGCCTCCTGAGTAGCTGGGACTATAGGGACCTACTATACTTCCTCCATTTTAAATGTGAATATGCGGAAGTTCAGAGAGTTGAAGGAATGGGCCCAACGTCCCAAGGCAGATAAGTGTCAGAGCCAGAGTTGGAGCTCCGGCCCCTGTGGTGACAGAGGCCTTGCACTCTCAGAGCCTCTCTGAGACAGGGAAAGGAGTCCAAACCTGGCATCTAGTTTAGAACCCAGGAGTTAAGAGAAAGGGGTGCATTGAAGGTCTTCTAAACTCACTGTTGTGTTTGAAAGAAGACGCTGGAGTCAGAGTGTAAGAAAATGGGTTGGGGACCAGAGCTGAGATACCAGAGTGTGCCCTGGGGAAAGGGAATAGAGGGCAGATGCAGCAAGAGGTGGCAGGTGGTCCTCTGTCAAGGCTGCTGCTGTTCCTGTTCTCCAGTGCCCCTCCTAAAGGGAGGGAATCCCAGGACTCGAGGGTTTTAGAGCCTCTGACTTACAGATGTGGAAACTGAAGCCCAAGAAAGGTAAATGATTTCCCCAGTGTCACATAATGAGTAGAAAAACGAGGTCTACAACACCCACTCCTGAGGCCCAGGACAGTACCTCTCTACTGTCCCCCAAGCCTTGATTTATACAGAGGAAATGACAGAAATGTAGGGATGCCCCCTGAGAATAATCCAGACTCGGGGGGTAGAGAGGAGCTGGCAGGGGTGAGGTGGGGTGGTGTGGGGTAAGGGCAGAGAAGATGGAACACTGCCTTGAGAAGAGGGCTTGGAGGAACTCCAGCAACACTGGGGTGGGAAGAACTAAGTGTTCTGTGAAACCAGCCATCTCTCAGCAGTCAGCAATCAAACCACACCCTGAGTCAGCCCGGGATTCCACTGCCTTGGTCTCTCTGGGCCTCTCTCCATAGCTGGCTGTGTGTTCTTCAGTATTGTCAGTGGGGCTGCAGGGGAGGAAACAGAAGAGGCTAGGAATTGTGGTCCTAACCCACTGTGAGCCAGTGGAGGGTGAGGGGAAATGCTTTTGAAGGAAGATAGTTATGTGGGAGCCAGTTATCTGTTTTCTTGTTTAGTCCTTCAAAATAAAGAGATTTGATCAAGGTAGGCCCCCATTCCTGCCAGCTGCAGTGGGTGGGCACGGTGGAGCTCCAGTTGCCGCATTCCAAGTTGCGTGTGCCGTCAGTTGTTGTTCCGGAGATCCTGGGCCCCCTGACGTTCACCTGCATCTCAGCGAGTGCGTCACTGGCAGCGGCTCCCATGATGTGCAAAAGCAGGTGCAAACTAATGCTCCCGTCTTCGATCTGCTGGCCAGTTATGAGTGCCAGTGAGTACCCTGGCTGGGCCTGGTTGCTGGGGTGATGGGATTGTTACCATGGCCTCCCAGTGACTAATCCCCAGAGAGACAACAAGAGGCTCCTTTCGAGGAAATGAGGGTCATTTTTGCATCATTTTGCCCTGACTCTTGCTGCTTCTGAAAGCCGAGCTCTCTGGCCAAGGCGACTGACCCCTGTGGGTGATGATAAGCCCTCAGTCTGAGGCTTAGGCCATCTGGTGCTGACGCGGCTGCAGGGTGTTGTCTTCCCTGTTAGTCAGGGCAAGCCTGGTGCCTGGTGATCTTCCTTCTCCAGCTCGTGGCCTCGGCTCTCCTCTTCTGTGCTTTCCTTTTCCTCAGGAACTTTCGCTTTCCTCAGCAAGGCCATATCACAATGCAGGATTTCTCTTCACTGTGGTGAGCAGGCTTCCTTTTTGAACCTAAGCCAGTTTCAGGTGTTAGGGTCACTACCCTGTCAGGGGTGGCAAGATGGGCCCCCCCACCTTTCTCGTTCGTCCCTGGTTCAGTGAGGATGACTCCTCCAGCCCCAGCTTCAGGCCTGACTCTATTGGGAGCATCCCTCTTGAGCACCCCAGCCAGCACTGGCACCTGCCCTTTGCCCTCCTGAGTTCACTCAGCCACAGACTTCTTCCATCCCAACAGCCAGATGAAGGTCAGACCCAGGCTGTCATGACAGTGCTGCCCGAGAAGTTCTGCAGGGCAGGAGTGGGGCCCAGGAGAGGCCTCTTCACTGGCCACGGTGGCGGCCCCTCCCTCACCATCCTGCTGTTATCCAAGGAGGCGTAAAGGGTGACATCAGAGACCTGGGAAGCCCTCATCCTACCCACCAAACTCCAATTCTGTTCTCAAATCTCCCAGAAGATGCTTGGTGGATTGTGAAAGCCTGGGCTTCCTTGTTTTTGCTGCTCTATTTTGACTACAGCAGTCCCCATGGCAAGACCTCTCATGGGCAGAAGAGCAGAATGGAGAGTGGCTCTGGTGGTGGCGGGCCAGTACAGGGAGGGTTTTTCTCTGCACACGTGGGGCAGGGTGTGTACATTGAGATAGAATGGCATGTTGGGAATCTGTGCACCTTTCAGAGTGTCTGTTTGTAAAGAGTACACGGCCCCAGTTTGGATGTGAATGTCTGTATGAGCATTAGGAGGAGAATGGGATTCGAGAGATGTGCTCTGACCTGTTCACTGATGCATCATGATGAGCTAAAAGTAAGAAATCCCTCCCTGAATGTCAAAATGGCCAGGAAATCGTTGCTGTATTTCAGTAATTGGGTTTGTCAGAAGTGAATTTCTTGTGAGGCTGATCTACAGGAGCAGAGGCAGAGAACAGCAGGTGGGAATCAAAAACAAAGAATTGGCCTTGACGGCAACTTGTCTTCTCCCTCTCTGCCTCCTCTCCCCTTGTTCCTTTCCCCCTCTCCTGCTTCCTCACCTCCAGCTGAAGTACTGAAGTTACTGGAGTACAACCAGGGCTGTCAGCTTGGGGTGTATCTTGAAATGGACTTTCTGAAGTATTTTCTGGGGTTTCATGCATGAAACAGCTGGTGTTTTAGTCGGGGTATAGATTTGGCATCTGTAAGAGAAGTTAATAGTGGCTTAAACAAGTCAGTAGCTTATTTTTTCCTCACGCAGAGCACTCAGTAGACTAGTGTGATGGTCCGTATGATTAGGGGCGCACACCTTCTTTCTTGGTGCTCTGACATTTTCAAGACACACCATCCCTCACATGGCCCCAGATGGCAGTGCCAGCTCCCACTGCCATGTCCACAATCTGGTGAGCTGGAAGGCAGGAGGGAAGGGCCAGCCTGGAAGTCACATGCACCACTTCCATGGATCTTATCAGCCAGGCCCTCGTCATCTGCCACAGATCTCAGCCAAAGAGGCTCAGAAATCGTGTGTTGAGCTAAATGGACACACGCTTAGCTAAAAAGCCCATTTCTGTGTAAGGGGGAAAGACTGGGTTTTGGGAGATAGGAACTTCACTTCTCGCAATCTGCCATCTTCTTATTTTTACCAGGTCCTAATCACTGAGGTTCTGGAAAGTGCCAGCTGCATGGGCACTAACATCTGGGGACACAGGGATGAATTAGATAGAGCATCTGCTTCTAAACTGTTGGGAGTCCACCCTCTCAGGTGGTAGGCCACCTAAAATCAATAGACCTTCCTTTACATGTATCCAAATCATTTTTTCTGTTAGCAACTTACATGGCTAATTTTATAAGAAAAGGAAGTAACCATTAATAATAAGAATTTTGTTCTAAACATTCTCACTAACTTGGTAAGTTTGTTTGCTGATCCCTGTATCATCTCTTAGGACCACACACATCACCCAAAATGCAGACACTTCATTAGGAAGCAAGCCCACAAGCTTTGCAGTTGCATTACCCAGAGCAAGAATTCACTAGAAAGATAACTTTTTAATTGAAGGGGACTGGGGAGGAAGAAAACACTTAGTAGAGACCAAAAAAAAGGAGCAATGGCGGGAAGGAGGGAGCCACACTTAGAAGGGAGCAGGAATGGGGAAGTGGAGAGGGGAGGCTCAAGTTTGGCACCCTGCCTGTTCCACCACTGTGCTTATGCGTGGCATGTCCTCCTTGTGCCAGTCAACCTGGTTAAGTGTCGCGATTCTACCCAGCCCCATGCCCTCCTTTCCCACAAAGCCTTTCCAGTCTTTGTGTCTCTCCTTGAGTCAGACCCACACTGTTTAGCTCTTACATTGCTCATTCTTTAGGAGATTCCTCCTTTCACCCACACTAAGCTATTTAAGGGCTGAGGCCTCCATCACAGCAGAGTGGATCATGTTTTTTGTTTTTTGTTTTTTGTTTTTGAGAGGGAGTCTCACTTTGTCGCCCAGGCTGGAGTGCAGTGGCGCTATCTTGGCTTACTGCAAGCTCTGCCTCCCAGGTTCACACCATTCTCCTGCCTCAGCCTCCCGAGTAGCTGCGACTACAGGCGCCAGCCACCACGCCCGGCTAATTTTTTATTTTTGTTTTTTTTGTTTTTAGCAGAGACGGGGTTTCATCGTGTTAGCCAGGATGGTCTGGATCTCCTGACCTTGTGATCCGCCCGCCTCGGCCTCCCAAAGTGCTGGGATCACAGGCGTGAGCCACCGTGCCCAGCCCGGAGCATGTTACATTCTAGAGTGGCTCATGACAGGCAGACCTATTGTTTCTGTAGCACAGCCTGGTTTGGGAGTTGAAAGTGGACATGGGGTTTGAGATGGGCAGCTTCCCTTCAGTCAGTCCCCTGCTCAGCCTCCCGGCAAGCTCACTGGCCCCAGCGATGCGCCTGTAGGGTCACATTATACTGGGACAAGTTCTTAAGGGCTCCCCAGGCAACCCAGTCCCATCACACCAGAAAATGAAATTCCCCTCTTTTAAAAGCCACTCATAGAACATAGTGGTGGTTGTGGTGGTTCTGCTTCAGACCCTCAAGAGTCTGTGTGTGTGTGTGTGTGTGTGTGTGTGTGTGTGTGTGTGTGTTTCAAAAGTAAAAAAAAATCAGATTATCATCCTCGCCCCCTTAATCTGTTCCAAATGAGAACGCTTAGGAAGAAAACTCCCAAGAACCCACTCTGTTAAGAAAATTGGTTTCTGCTGTGGAGTGGGTCAGGGTGGGGAATGGAGTTAGGAAAATATATGGAAACTGACAGAAGAGATTCGGTTTGTGTTTGGAAAAGGATTCGGGTTGTTTTCAAGTTTTGAGTTACAGCCTGGGCGTGTTTGAAGAAGTGGGGTTGTACAGCACAGCCTCTGTGCGCTTCTCATTCAGCTCCTCCTGCCTGCCCGGCCCTTGTTAGAGATGCCTTGCTTGGCAGGCAGGCTGGCTGGGAAACCTTCTTCATAAATAACTCCATGGGGGATACAGGAGTGATAACAGACATTTTAAGTGGAAGCCCAGCTGCCTTAAGAACTTAGGAAAGGGCCCGGCACAAGTCTGGCCCCAGGATTCTCCTCGCTAAGCAAGGGAACGCTCTTAAAGCTTTCAGTTTGGTTACTCTAATTTTATTATTTCTCTAACCTCTCTAATCAGCAGAGTGATTGAGGCTCTGATTGTGAGTCCTGTTTTTATTTTTCACACTATTTTTATACTTTGAAGCTGTGATTTTAAAATATACACTCAAAAATGTTGGCTCGGCACCCACAAGGCCCAGGAGGTTGTCCAGATGCACTGCGTCTGGGGCTGCTCCCAGCAGCCTTTCAGTGCCCCCGCCCCCACCGCTGGCCTTTGGGGACAGATGGAATGGGCAGGAGTTGCTGTAAGAGACTGGTCCAACCACAGGCAAGCTTCTGGCCAAATATTTTAAATTCGACTCTGAGAAACTAGCAGGAATCTTGTTCTGGTGGCTTCCCAAGCACACACTCAGGGATCAGAACCTGCAGAAGCAGAATTCCCAGTTTCAGATAAAATGTTCATTCATCTCCAATATGCAGTGCTGGTCCCCATCGCCCTTCATCCATGCTGAAAGTGTGTGCAGCACGGTACTTAGGGAAAAACAGTGCCAGCAAAGTGGGTTCATTTGTTTCTGTCACCACCATTTGCTGGAAATGGTTGTCATGTTCACGGTACTGTAGAACTCAGAGATGGGTGCAAGAAATCTTCCAAAGCGCTGACCTTCCTGTGTTCTTCTCCAGCTAGTTCTAACCCCGCCCTCTATCCTCTTGCCCTCTTTTTTCCCCCAGGCTCCTCCCTTCCCTTCTTTTCTCCCAATCCAGAGTAGATCTAGGAATCTGAAATTTCCACCTTGGCTACAAACAGCACTGAGTCTCTTTGAACAGCCTTGTCCATAAATCTTAGATTGTTTTTCATCTTTGAAAAAGTTACTTCTGGCCCAGCACGGTGGCTCATGCCTGTAATCCCAGCACTTTGGGAGGCCGAGGTGGGCGGATCACCTGAGGTCAGGAGTTCGAGACCAGCCTGACCAACATGGAGAAACCCCGTCTCTATTAAAAATACAAAATTAGCCAGGCGTGGTAGTGCATGCCTGTAATCCCAGCTACTCGGGAGGCTGAGACAGGAGAATCACTTGAACCCGGGAGGCGGAGGTTTCAGTGAACCGAGATGGCGCCATTGCCCTTTAGCCCGGGCAACAAGAGCAAAACACCGTCTCAACAAAAAAAAAAAAAAAAGAAAAGAAAAAGAGAAAGCTACTTCTATCAGCAAGTCATTATTCACATGTAGGGGCAGGGAAAAGTTCACTACATTCAGACTTCAGTTTCTTTTCACTCTATTTCACAACATCCACTCCCCTGAAACCACGGGCTTTAAAAAAAAAAATCAGTCCCCAGTAGGCAAGGTGCCCCGTGACATAGCCAGCTAGAACCAGGGAAGAAGGTGAGAGTAAGGGTAGGTTTGCCTAGATGGAGGCTAGCTGTCTCAGCCCATGGGGGAAAATAATTTCAGTCTCAGGGAACTAAAAACCCACTGTTCTTATTTTAGAGTGGTGGATTTGGTGGGTGGGGAAATTTGGGGAGACAGGGTGATATTTATAATGAAAGGCTTAGCTGTATTGTTGAGGGGTGGGGTGCGAGGAGGGAGAGCATGAGGAAAATAGCTAATGCATGCTGGGCTTAATATCTAGGTGATGGGTTAATAGGTGCAGCAAACCACCATGGCACACATTTACCTTTGTAACAAACCTGCACTTCCTGCACATGTACCCTGAAACTTAAAAATAAATAAGTATTATAGTATAATATAGCTAAAAGGCTAGAACATACCTCAGTTCCATGTTACATCAGCTAAAGGAGAGATGAAAGGAGGGTGAATTTGGAGCAAATAGAAGAGAAAGGAATGTGGGGAGAGAGAAACAGACTGTCACTTGAGGACCTGGCTTGGTGTTTCTGCTTCTCATCCTTAGCATGATGGCTCCTTGACCCCATGCTTGTCCTCATGGTTACAAGATAGCTTGTATACCTCGGATACATCCCAACATTTTAGGTAGGAAAGAAGGGATAAGAACATACATTTTTCTTCTCACGGGGTTCTTTTTATCCAGGTATTTAAAATGCCCCCCCAATCACCCACCCACCCAGCATATATTTCTGTATGCATCCTTGGCCAGGTCAGGTACATGGCCATCCCAGATATGAGGGTAGGCTGAAGGAGAAAGTATCATGCAATGGAGAATGAGACGGGTCTGGGCATATCACTTGGAACTGGAACCATCACCTCCCAGAACAAAATTGGCCTTCTATTAATTAGCAAGGAGGAAGTGGGATAGCTGTTGGATGGGCTACTGGGGAGGGATTAGTGTATACCCAGGAAGTGCCGTGACACATTTAGGGAACTACCTGACACATTTAGTCCAGCATGAGGAGTGTCAAGTTGGGGTAGCGTGGGAGAAGGACAAACACTAAAGGTAGATAGGGACCAGATTTTCAAAGGCCAAGGATGCCCTGCTGCTGACTTGGCTCTCTATGGAAGCCATCACAGGCGTAAGGAGGAAAGTGGGAGATGATTGCACATTACACAGAAGTGGGGAGGGGACGCCAGTCTCAAGAGCATTGGTTTTCACACTGCAATATGTAAACAGATCACCTGAGGATCTTGTCAAAATGAGATTCTGTTTCTGTGGGCCTAGGTAAGGCATGAGATTCTACATTTCGTAAAAACTCCCCAGTGATGCTGACACAGCTGATCAGGGGATCATACTTGGAGTAGCAAGGTCCTGATGCTCTTCAAAAATCAATGTACAAATACGTTTGTTAGACATTTTATAGTAACTACTAATATAACTGAAATAGAAATTAACACTCTCAAATCACGAAAGGAAAAAAAGACAAACTTAGATTGAGTTTTCTTTTTAAAGAAAGGCAAAATCTGATGTGTCTTTTGGTAATCCTGATGTCTACATGTGACAGAAAAGCCAAACAGAGGTTTAAACACAGTGGAAGTTTTTTTCTCTCAAGTGACTGCAGTCCATTCCATATGAGTGAGTCCAGACTGATTGGCAGGCCCCAGGCCCCATGCTTCTTCTGTCTTTCTGCTTCACTCTCCTGGCATGTGGCTTCCATCCTCAAGGTCACCTCTTCATCCATGATGGTTGCCAGAAGCATTAGCTAGCTCATCCTCATAACAGATGAAAAGAAAGGGAAGAAAGAACAATAAAGAGTGTGCATCCTCTCCTTTCAAGGAGTGCCCCCAAAGTCCCATAAAACACTTCTCTTTACCTCTCATTGGCTACAACCTAATAACATGTCCATATTTTGCTGCAAGATGTGCAAAGAAACATGATGTTTTGGGCTAAGCACATTACCTAGAGTTCACTTGCTAAGGAAGAAGGAAACACATCCAGCTCTATGTCACTTTGATAAAGAGATAAGCCTAAATTTACAAGGAATGGTTGAAAATAAAGAAATGCACACCCAGCACTTTGAGAGGCCGAGGCGGGTGGATCACCTGAGGTCAGGAGTTCGGGACCAGCCTTGCTAACATGGCAAAGCCCCATCTCTACTAAAAATACAAAAAATTGCCAGGCGCGGTGGCTCATGCCTGTAATCCTAGCACTTTGGGAGGCCGAGGCGAGTGGATCACCTGAGGCCAAGAGTTCGGGACCAGCCTGGGCAACAGGGTGAAACCCCGTCTCTACTAAAAATACAGAAATTAGCTGGGCATGGTGGCATGCGCCTGTAATCTCAGCTACATGGGAGGCTGAAGCAAGAGAATCGCTTGAACCTGGGGGAGTGGAGGTTGCAGTGAGCCGAGATCATGCCATTTCACTCCAGCCTGGGCAAAAAAGCAAAACTCCATCTCAAAAAAAAAAAAAAAAAAAAAATCAAAACAATAACCAGGCATTAGTGGCATGCACCTGTAATCCCACCTGCTTGGGAGGCTGAGGCAGGAGAATTGCTTGAACCCGGGAGGCAGAGGTTGCAGTGAGCCAAGATCGTGCCATTGCAGTCCAGCCTGGGCGACAGAGCAGCAGTCCAGCCTGGGCGACAGAGCAAGACTCTGTCTCAAACAAAAAAAAGGACAAACCAGGCAACATGGCGAAACCCCATCTCTACTAAAAATACAAAAATTAGCTGGGCATGATGGTGCATGCCTGTAGTCCTAGCTACTCAGGAAGCTGAGGTGGGAGAATTGCTTGAGCCCAGGAGGTGGAAGTTGCAGTGAGCCGAGATTGGACCACTGCACTCCAGCCTGGGTGACACAGCAAGACCCATTCTCAAAAAAAAAAAAAAAAAAAAGAAATGCACAAATTTATTTCAGGCAATTGGTAACAGAAAGAAAGCAGGAGTGGCAATAATAATATTAGGCAAACAAATTTAAGACAAAAAGTATGAAGATGGACAGGAAGAGAAGCATTGGTTAATGATAAAAGTTATCCACAAAATAACAGGCATGAGCCTTTACATATCGGGTAAAATAACATCCAAATTTACCAAAAAAAACACTCTACAAAATATTAGATAAAAGTTATTAAAATACAGCCATAGTAGGATACTTTTCCTTTCTCAGAATGTGAAAGGTCAAGCCAACCTAAGATGAATGAGGCCTTAAAGGATTTAAATACCAGACTTAAAAGTTTGTATAGGTATAAACCTTGTACTCTGACAGAAAATAAACATCCATTTCAAACAGCTACATAACATTTACAAAAACTGATCATATTTCATGTTACCAAAAAAATTTCCATTTCATAAAGAAATCTTCCTAGGCCACATTCTGACCAAATTGCAAGCACACTAGAAATATAAAATAAAAATATAACAACATAATGCCACTTAGATATTTAAGCACAGTCTTCTAAATATGTTATGCCAATGACAACACAAAAATTAAAGACTCCTTAGAGGCCCATACAGAGGAAAACACATTCAAGATTTCAGTAGATGAACCTGTCTTCAGAGGAAGTACTTGCATTGTACCTCCTGGGCTCAAGTGATCCTCCCACCTCAGCCTCCCAAGTAGCTGGGACTTCAGGCAATATATTAGGCAATTAAGTTTTTATGAATAATATACGAGGAAGTCTTTAAAAATAGGTAAATGAAGACAATAGAAAAAGAGGCAAAAGATAAAAACCGAGCACTCTGTAGAAGAAAAAAGATGTGAACAGTACACGCATGAAAAAAATGCTCATCCTCACTAATAAAAAAGAAATACCAATTAGAACATCAGCACCCTGTCATTTCCCTGTATCTTATTGGCACAGAATAAAAAGATTGTTCTTGGCCAGGTGTGGTGGCTCCCACTTGTGATCCCACACTTTGAGAGGCCGAGGCTGGAGGATCACTTGAGTTCAGGAGTTCGAGACCAGCTGGTTGTGGTGGCGGGCACTTGTAATCCCAGCTACTTGGGAGGCTGAGGCAGGAGAATTGCTTGAACCCGGGAGGCATAGGCTGCAGTGAGCTGAGATCATTCCACTGTACTCCAGCCTGGACGACAGAGCGAGACTCCATCTCAAAAGAAAAAAAAGATTGCTGTCACCTGGGGTGAGAGCTGTGAAGGAACAGGCATGATCATACCAGGTGGAACTATAAATTGGTACGTTTTTAGAGAGAGTTTAATGGTGTCTATAGAAATTTAAATGTTTATGCCAATTGAGCCAGCAATTCCCTTTTAGGAAATTTATCCTATAGGAATATTTGCACAAGGGCCAAAGATATATGTATAAGGTATTCCTTTCAACAGTGTTTATAACAGGAAAAGGAATAACCTAAATATTCATCAAAGGATTAGTTAAGTAAATGTTAATACCTCCACATACTATGAGGCAGTTAAAAATGGAGTAAATCAGTATGAACCCACATGCAAAGGCATCCGTGATATATTGTTAACTGAAAAAAGCAAGTCAGAACAGAACATCTGGAATGATTCCACTGTCAGCTATAATAAGTTATTATTATTCTCTATAACTCTAATCTTTTTAAGTCTAGAAAGCTCCATATTATGAATTACTGCCTATAGGGCCTCTGCTGCCTACAGGGGCCTGGCAAGGAGCATAAATGCGTGAACTGGCAGGACGTGCAGTCAGAGTAGGATGGACTGGCAGGGAGCGGACAATCATGTACTATCTCAGTTGTAGCCAATGGTTGTGATTCCTGACCTTGCCAGGTTTCCCTGGCCAGCATTCATGGATCAAGACTCAGGAGCAGTAGCTCTGAATTTAGTAGTCTTGAGTAGTCTTGAGTTTCAGCCCCAAGACAGCCTTTTCTGGCCCCCTAGCAAGGGCAGTAGTAGTGACCTCTATCAGTATCACTTTGGGTCCTCTTCAGCAAGTGCTGGGTGAACCTGGAGCTTTTAGTTGATGGCAGCTTCACTGCCCCCTCCCCTTGACTTGGTGAAATGGGCTCCATCATGTCACTCTGAAACTGACAGCAGTTGACATTAAGATTTTTTTTAACACCATAGAACTTACAGACTGTGTTTCATTTTGGCCTGGTTCCTTAGTGCTCCAGAAGGTTCACTTTCCACCACAGAACCTCCAGAATCTTAAGGAGGCCTCACACAGGCCAAGTTACCCACAGTCCCAATGTGAGCCCTGTGTAGAGTTACTGTTTTTAGTCCTTCTAACCTTTTTGGCAGGGGGAGGGGGCCAAAACAGCCTCAGCTGTACTGGAGGAGAACAGCTGGAAATAAACAGCCAATGGACGAGAAAACTTGAGGGTCGATATCCTCCAGTTGCCAAGTTCTATCCTGCTTAGCAAAGTCTCTGTGCTGCTTCATTTTTCATTTCTAAAAGTGACCTTCAACTTGATTTCCCCCTGGCCCTCAGTGTAAATATTGGCCTGGTCATTGAGGTCGTCCAAAGAATGATTTGGTCTCTTGTGTAAGGTTGCCAGATTTAGCAAATAAAAATACAGGACACCCAGTTAAATGAATTTCAGATAAATAACAAATGATTTTTTATTTTTATTTTTATTTATTTATTTATGTTTTTGAGACAGAGTTTCACTCTTGTTGCCTGGGCTGGAGTGCAATGGCACGATCTCGGCTCACCACAACCTCCACCTCCCAGGCTCAAGCGATTCTCCCACCTCAGCCTCCCAAGTAGCTGGGATTACAGGGACCCACCACCACACCTGGCTAATTTTGTATTTTTAGTAGAGACAGGGTTTCTCTATGTTGGTCAGGCTGGTCTCAAACTCCCAACCTCAGGTGATCCGCCCACCTCAGCCTCCCAAAGTGCTGGGATTACAGGCATGAGCCACCGCACCTGGCCCACAAATAATTTTTTTTTTTTAGTTTAAGTATGCCCCATGCTATATTTGGGAATACTTACACTAAAAGGATATTTATTGTTTACCTGAAATTCAGACCTACTCAGTGTCTCGCATTTAATCCTGCAAGCCTGCTCCGTGGGCCGCTGGGGCTCTCCCTTTCTAAGGGAGGCACCTGAAAGTGTGAGGATCAAGAGCAGTAGGAGGTGTCAGTAATAAACCTAATAACCACTGTCCAGGGCATGACATGTCACCTCAGCCCCAGAGCCTGCTGAATCCCCAACTCCTGCTTTTCTGTACCTCCCCTTCCTCCCACTGGCTTCTCTGCTTCTGAGCTGCCTGCCTCTGGACTTTCTCTCTTTTAGTCTGTGACTTTCCCCTACCCTCACCTCTCCTCTTTTTTCCTCATTTTGCTCTCACTGATCCGTAACACGTAATTAAAGTTTACATATTTGAGTGTTGGTTGTAATTACTAAATAAGGTTTTATGTTCCTTGCTGTAACTTAAATAGCAGGGGAATTTAACTTTTTGTGTGTGTTTCATTTTGCTTTTATTGATAGGTGGCCTTAAGTTCATTTTTAGCCATGTGAATCACTGACCTTCACCTTGAGCTGAGAGAAAGACCTTCCATATCTGGAATGAACTCATGCACATCTTCCTAGAACAGATGCCAACGGAGGAAGTGGGGAATGGGATAGATTGAGGTGGTGGAGTGAAGGGAGACATCACTAGGTTGACCTATTCAAGAGAGAAGGAGACTCGGAAGCCTCCTGTGCTGCCCCAAAGCCCAGCCTTTTGGAATTGGGCCCCGCTGGCCCGGGAGAAGCCCCCTCTCTCCTCTTTATGATTGATTGCCTGACTCCTATCCAGTGAGAAGCAGCCTGTCGTAGGGAGGCGCAGGGTTTGGGGTTAGAGACAAGCGCCCCAGGGGCCTTGTGCCTTCCCTCTCTGCCTCTCCCAGTGGGAGCAGACACTTGAAGGAAACTCCACTCTGTCCCCTCCCAAAACAGGTAGTCTGGACAACTTTCTGACGTTCCCCCTGTGTTAGAAGCTTCTGGTTTCTAGTTGCTGCCTTCAAGGACTCTGATGTCTGTTTTCTCTCCCATTCTCTCTGTCTGCCTTTGTTTTTCCATCCCCTCTCTCCACCCACCAACAGAGGGACCTCTACCTGTCTACCAGATGGGAGGCGTTTTCCCATCTGGGAAGAAAACTTTGAAGGACAGTTGCCATCTTGGAGAGAGAATACTGATCTGGGAATCAGGGAGTCCTCTCTATCCTGAGCTATTTGGCTCTGCTCTCTTGGCTTCAGTTTCTGTATAAAATGAAGGTGATTTTGTTTGTATTAAAATATGAATAAAAACGAATGTTGGCCAGGTGTAGTGGCTCGCACCTATAATCCCAGCATTTTGGGAGGCTGAGGTAGAAGGATCACTTGAGCCCAGGAGGTCATGACCAGCCTAGGCAACGTAGTGAGATTTCATCTGTACAAAAAATAAGAAAATTAGGGGGGCTTGATGGTACACACCTGTGGTCCCAGCTACTCAAGAGTCTGAGGGAGGAGGATCACTTGAGCCTGGGAGGTTGAGACCAGCCTGGGCAACATAACATACTCTGTCTCTACCAAAAAAAAAAAATTATTTATTTATTTATTTATTTTTCTTTTTTTAATTAGCCAGGAATGGTAGCATGTGCCTGTGTTTCCAGCTACTTCGGAGGCTGAGGTAGGAGGATCACTTGAGCCCACTAGGAGGTCGAGGCTGCAGTGAGCCATGATCATGCCCCTGCACTTCATTCAGCCTGGAAGACAGACTCAAAAAAATAAATAAATACAATGTCAAAAAGTGAGCAAGGTTCTATCCCCAATCCAAATGCTAACTGGTTTAAAAAAAAAAAAAGTAGAAGAGAGACAAGGTCTCACTGTGCTGCTCAGGCTGGTCTCAAACTCCTGTGCTCAAGTGATAACTCCCACCTTGGCCTCCCAAAGTGCTGGGATTACAGGCATGAGCCACCGCACCCAGACGTAAGCGGGTTTCTGTTTGTTACAGAAGCCTTTTTTTCACCAAGTTAAGAGGACCTTACCACTTCATTTTGGGAGGAGTGTTTTTATTCCTTCTATCTTGGATTCATGAACATCCAGGTGTTCTTTCTTACCTCTTCTTACAGGCAGGGGAGAATTTAAAAGAGCCTGAAAGAATAGTTATGTGCCCCTTGACATTTCAGCAAATGTTTCAGTAGAAAGGAGATTGGCTCTTTCAATAGTTCACCTAATGGTCTGTGACCAAGCTGAGGTGTCTTCTTGACCCTGTAAAGGAGGCAGCTCCATGAGTTTGAGGGCTACACGTGTCAAATGGCTGTAGTTGCCCAAAGAATTTTGGATCAGATCTCTCACCTTTGATGGGAATGAAATAACAAAGCCTCACCCACCCGGGGCCTGTTGCCTTTTGCTGAGCAAAGTCCTGTCAGCCGTTTAGTACAGACAGAGGCTTCACCCCAGCTGGAAACCCGATAATGAGTGAGGCCTAAGAATCTGAGCTTCCCGGGGTGTGTGGGAAACCAAATATTAGAGGCCACAGCATTCCCCGACTCCAATACTTGGATGGAGCTTGTGCATTCCCTTGGTTACAGCCATTTGGGGCTCCAAAAGGCGGGAGAGGTTTAGCCAGAGCCTCCTCTCAGCAGTTCTGGGGGGCCCAATCCCTTGTCACCTTGAAGTTCTGTTTAATCCTTCACCTTCACAGCAGCACCACAGCAGTGAAAAACAATGAAAGTCAGCCACACCCGTGGAAATTCATGTCAGGGAAAGAAGGCAGGAACAGGATCAAAGCCTCTCGTAACCCAAGAATTCCTCAGCAGCTCCAGTCCCTTAATAATTATGGTTTGGAGATTTGCCAGAAAGCAAAACCACTTAGCATGCCATATTTAACAATGAACAGTTTTCTGTATTCATAATAGTCACTGTGCAGAGCAAATAGGCACCTTGAACAAAGAGTAGGATATTTATATGTGTATATAAAATAACCCGCACCTACCTTAAACCTAAATATGTTTTCAGAGAAGAATGTGGCACGTCCCTCTGCTCTGGTACCTGCTTTATGAGTAAGTTGGAGAAAAGCTACATACTCTGCCCCCATCCCCACCTCCCCAGGTTTTTAAAATAGAAATATTTGTTTAACCCAGAATTTCCTAAACTTACTAAATAGTTACACTCTTTAGTTTCCAGCTGGAGTAAAGCTGCTTTGGTTGGTTTTGAAGTTTGGAGTGTTTTATGTTGTTTTAAATATCTACTAACATTCCAAAAAGCCAGTGTCCCCAGAAAAACTTTTTGGGAAGTGATGACCAAAGAGTGCAGGAAACAAGGAGGTAGACCAGTGGGGGGACCAAGAAAACAAGTCCTAAGCCCTGAGGGGAGATGAACAAGTTTGCTGGAGGCCCAGGTCTCTGCATCAGGTTTAAGGAACCTTGGATCCAGGTTCTCCATGTCACTGTGTGTTCAGTTAGACTTTATCCAACAGCATTTGTCATTGGGGGAAATTAGAGAAGAATGGCTGCTTGGAGGAAAGTTCATTACAGCCAAACCTTAAAGGATGGGCAGAATTTCAAGAGGAAAAGATGAGAAAGATGGAGAACATTCCAGAAAGACATGGGTGGCAGAGTATGAGGCCTGTTCAGGAAAGGAATGTTAGTGTGGTACAAGCATCGAGTGCGTGAGTAGGGTGGGGTGAGATGAAGCGGGATGACACAAACGACCTTTGGATCAAATAGGATTCTTTCAGATGCAAGTGACAGAATGTCCAATGCAGCCCACTTCAGCATAAGGGAGGCATACTGGATCATGTAACTGAGAATTCCAAGGCTAAGACTTGCTTAAGACATGACATAATTCAAGGACTCAAACAGTGTCCCAAGGACCTGGTTTCTTGTCATTTCTCCCTTCTGCTCCTAGGTTGGTTCTGTTTTCGATCAGCTCACACTTTTCTTGGAGTTTAAGATGGCTACAGCAGCTCTAGCCTTTACATCTTCATTTATTCAAGTCCAAGTCCTGTGTCAGTACAATCCCATTGCATTTTATTGGCTCTAGTTGGGGTCCAGGCCTATCCCTGATCTAATCTCAGGGGCCAGATGCCAATGAGGGCATCATATTCCTGGCCTCTGAGATTAGTTCAGGGATAGGCCTGGAACCTATCTGGAGCGGGTACCCATGCCTGGAGTTGAGGGTAGGGTTAGCCCCACCCAAACCACATGGACTAAAAGGTGTGGAGGGGCTGGGTCTCCAGAGGGAGACTGGGGACAGCTATCCAAAGGAGGGCGAATGGAAGGTGGGCAGCAAAAACAACAGATGTCTGCTAAAACCTGGAATGCTAGGCCAAAGAATCTGGATATCACTTACATCAGAGAACCAGTAAAGATTTTTGAGCAAATAAGCAGCGTGATCAGAGCTACACATTAACATTAATTCAGCTACAGTTTAATAGCTGCCATGTACTTGGCACATGGTAGGTACTTAATATAATTAGATATTGAATGAGTGAATGCAAAAAGAGAGATGAGTAGCTCAGGAGAGGAGAGAGAAATTAAAGGTGGGCAGCATTTTTAGGCCATCGTAGCAGTTTGGAAGGGGAGCCAGCAAAGGGAATAACGAAGACCCATCAAGAAAACCAAGAGGTTCCATTGTCATGAAACCCACATAAGGAAAAACTATCAAGAGGGTAGGTTTGGTCACCCACGCAAACACTGTTGAAAGGTCAGGTTAAGGACGATGAGGATTGAGAAAATGTCATGAGTGAGAGTTGAGAGAGAAGGTTCAGTAGTGGGAGGTTAGAGCCACCTTTAAGGAGTTTAGAAGTAAGTAGGAGGTAGGCAAAGGGCCCAAGTGTTGACCACTCTGCTACATCACCTGTCTTCTTATCCTCCCCAATTCAAACTCAGCAAAAAAGGTGCTCTTTCCCCTGCACACATCCTTCACACAGCACCTTATACCTCCCCCATGACCTCTATCCAGCCACGATTCCCTTTCCTCCCAGGCATCTTCAGGTTCTCCTTCTCTACCTCCAGTGGCTCCTTCTCATACAAATATTTACATCACTCCCCTGCCCTAAAACCACATCTTCTAGACCCTGATCTGTCTTCAAGCCAATGTTTCAAAAGAGTCATTAGAGAAGCTTTGACTTTGAGGGGGACGGAAGTTTGAGCTTATGCTGAATGTCCTTGTAGAAGTCAAGATTATCAAGAATGTCAAGTCAAGAAGTCAAGAATGAGTGGTTAGGGAGTAAGATGTAGAGACAGGGAAAAGATTGGAACAGTTTATATAGAGGATCAGTTAGGAGTCACCAGAATAGGAAGAAAAGAATTACCAGAGGACATGGAGATTCCAGCTGAGATTAAACAGCGTGAGTTTATAGACAGCTTCATCAGCAGACTGCCGCTACTCAGCTGGAATTGGTGGCTCAAAGTAGAACAGTAGATTGGGTTTGGGGAGAGGTGGCTAGGGAACATTGTTGAGCCTGGTGGCAGATCAGATTGACAAGAGCATTGGGGACTAGGAAGATCATCACAGGCCTGGGGAATCCTGGATAATGTAGAATAATAGCCTGGGAGAGAGGGCAAGGTCAAGGATGTGGTCAGGAGTAGGGGGCGTGGGTAATTTCAGTGGAAAAGGTAGAAGGTTAAACAGTCGTGTTAGGAATATTAAAGAGGCCATATGATGTGGTAGCCATAGTGTGTAGACTGTGTGGCTTAAATCCCAAATCCTAAAATGTGTCTCTCTGTTATACCCCATTATGAAATGGGGCTCATAAAACCTACTTTAAAAGGTCATTATAATTAATATATATGAAGTACATATGATAGTGCCTTACACATAAGTACCCACTAAACGTTCGCAATGATACTGATGTTCATTTCAAAGTGATGATAAAACTTAGAATTTGAGATCTTGAGTTGAAACAGTTCTAAATAATGACAAGTTCTCAGATGTCATCATGGTTAATTGGGAGTAGAGTAAAATCAGAGATGGGGAGTATTTGAATTGAAGAGGTTGAAAAATGGTGAAAGCAAATACTGGGAGGGACATCTTTATGGATGTGGAAGTCCCAGATGGGGTGGCCATGGCGCAGTCATTGAAGAAGGCCAGGTCTGTAGCCAGCAAGAATGGGGAGGTGGTTAGTATGGACTTCAAAAGAGAGATTGTGGGGGATGGCAGGGGGATTATCTAGGAGTGGCAGAAGGAGTTTGCTATTCCGTCCAAGTCAGAGACTCAGGAACAGAAGGAACAGCCCCGACTGGAAAATCAGGAGAATGGTAGCTTCTGCCGGGAGGAGGAAGAAACACGGAAAAGATGACACATATGGAGAATTTGCTCACAATATGACAGATTTTAATTGAGGGGAACTATTTTTTCATAAGAGCTTTTGAGAAAAACTATTCCCTGAACATGGGGACACATCTGAAAAAGGCATGAGGATAGGGGAGGAGGTAGGAGGTTTTGGAGTAGATTTCTGAGAAAGCCAACAGAGGGAGGCCCTGTTTCCTCACCATGATTGTAAGGTGCATGACATGAGACAAGCTGGCTCAGGCCTGTGGGCTGGTGCTAGGCATGCTCCAGCTGGACACAGCTCCCTGTGGCCCTGCCACATCTCCCACTCGGGAGCACACAGTCCCACAGTACCTTAGATTGCTGTATTTCCCAGACCGGTGTTTCGCACGCTGACAGAGACAGGAAGCAGACCAGGTGAGCTGGGATTGGGGGCTTCTGCTTTTAGAGAGCAGAGAGCAACAAATGGGTTTAAAGGAGAGGAAACAGGACACCAGCAGGCTTCAGGGCTGCCTTCTCTTCCAAGAGTGCTGCTCTGTAATGTAATTGTATTTGGACATTTTTTCCACATGATGTCAGGGTATAGCCTCCCTTAAAAGCCTTCATGAAAAAGCACAACTATAAAACAGACTCAGGCAGTGAAATGGAAACCAGACGAGTGGGTCTGTGTAATTTAGGTAAAGAGATTTCTCTTTGCAGCTTTGTGATCTGATCTGATCTCTGCTCTCTGCATAAAACTGTGTTTCACAGGATCCACTTACATTTGAGTCTTACCATGCAGGTGATTTCAGATGTGAAATGTCTTGCTTTATTACCAGAAAGCAAGGGTTCCCTTCTTGGTGGCTGTGCAGACCACCCCTCTCAGGCTGCAACCTTTCCAGTCTTCTTGTCCTTGTGTGAGCCCAGACCCCAGCAAACAGGGAAGGAGGCCTGACCCCTTTTCACTCTTGTTTTAACCCCTCTGTTCACCTTTGTCTGTCCACCCCTCACCTCCCTTCTTAGGGTTAGTCTTTGGAGAATGCATCCTGGGGAGAAATACTCATTGAAGAGGCCCAATCCCTTTAAAGCAAATGGGCCCACTTTCCTGCCCATTCCCTTTGCTTTAACGCCTCAGGGGCACAGAATTGAATTACCCATTGTCCTCTGTTCTTGACACACTATCCTTCATCATCCCTATGAGGGTCCTTTTATTTTATTTTATTTTACTGTATTTTATTTTATTTTATTTTATTTTATTTTTATAGAGAAACGATCTCACTATGTTGCCCAGGCTGGTCTCAAACTCCTGGGTTTAAGGATCCTTCCATCTTGGCCTCCCAAAGTTTTGGGATTACGGGTGTGAGCCACCATGCCCAGCCCCTTTCTTTTTTCATGTTTATATATTATTGAGATGAAATAAACATAAAATTAATCATTTTAAAGTATACAGTTCCAGTAGCGTTTAGTACTTTTACAATCGTGTGCAGTCATTACTATCTAGTTCCAGAACGGTTTCATCACTTCCCTAAAAACCCTGTACCCATTAAGTAGTCCCCACTATCCCCTGGCCTCTGGCAACTACCAGTCTGCTTTCTGTCTCCGTGACTTTTCCTATGAAGTTTTTTCATATAAATGGATTTATATATGACCTTTTGTGCTTGGCTATTTTCATTAGACATAATGTTTACAAGGTTCATCCATGTTGTAGCGTGAATCAGCACTTTTAGTTCTTTTTATGGCTGAGTAATGGTCCATTGTATGGATCTACCACATTTTATTTATCCATTCATCCATTAATGGATGGACATTTGTGTTGTTTCCACCTCTTGGCTACTGTGAATAGTGCTGCATGAACATTCATGTATAAGCTTTTATTTGGGTACTGCTTTCAGTTCTCTTGGGTATGTACCTAGGAGTGGAATTGTGGGTCACATGGTAATTCTTTGACTTATTGAGGAACTGGAGGTCCTTTCTTGATGGACATCCTCCCCAGGTCTGCTCTGACAAGGAATAGCAGGCATGTTCCAACCTATCCCCACCTCCCAAGACACTGAGAATTGGCACAATGTCATCATTCTGTTAGATCTGGAAATAAACCGAAGAAAAAAGAGTATGGTCACCACAGAGATGCTGGTAATCAGAAGAAAGACAGCTTGGATGGGGGTGGGAAGGGGATGGGGTACTGAGAAGATTCAGGGTCACTTGAAAAGATTTGACTAAGGCCCAGGAAGAACTTAAGAGAAAGGGACTCAGCCACCCAGAATGAAGGAAATTGTAAGCCTAAAATACCCATGGCTGGTACAGCCAATCCACTAGTGATGAGGGAGGGATATAAGAGAGCTGTGAACTTACTTTTTCCTGCAACTAGGGGGCCGGGAAGCCACGTAGAAAGAGTCTTTAATGTTAAGGATGTAGGACATTTGGGCCTTATGGGAGCACTGAAGGCTTTTAGACTGAGACATAATCAGGTCAGAGTTGTCTTAGACAGGTCACCCTGACCACAGGGAAGGAGAAAGCTTGGAGTCTAGACAAGACTGGAAGCAAGGAGCCTGCTTAGAAAGCTACCGCCATTGGCCGGCCACAACGATTCACACCTGTAACCCCACATTTTGGGAGGCCAAGGTGGGAGCAATGCTTGAGACCAGGAGTTCAAGACCAGCCTGGACAACATGGCAAAAACCCTGTCTCTACAAAAAATGCAAAATTAGCTGGGTGTAGTGGCGTGTGTCTGTAGTTCCAGTTACTCAGGAAACTGAGGTGGGAAGATCACTTGAGCCCAGGAGGTTGAGGCTGCAGTGAGCCATGATTGCACCACTGCACTCCACCCAGCCTGGGCAACATAGTTAGACCCCATCTCAAAAAAAAAGGAACACTACCATTGTTCTGAGAGGAAGGATGGTGAGGATGGACCAAGGAAGTGGCAGTGGGGATGGAGAGGTGACAAGTTTGAGAGGTGTTTAAAAAGGGGCACAATTGTCAGACAGGTTACTGTGCATACAGAGGTGAAGGCAGAGCATGAGATGCTGTGGAGAAGAAAGAGTAAACCAGGAAGCAGCAGAGGAGGGCGCCTCAGAGTTCCAGAGAGCTCCAGAGCACTGCACACACTGCCGAGAGAGCCCAGTCAGACTGGGCACGAGGCTGAGAGTGTGGGGACGGGAAGCCTGGGGAAGCGGCCCGGGCTGCTCCTTCTGAGTGAGGGCTAAATATGGAGGAGATTTGTGTCCTTTTTCTTCCTTCAGGTACAAAACTTTCAAAACGGATTCCGTGTGTTTTGATTTCAATATTTTGACCTGGAGGACACTGTGACTCTATGTAAATGCAAAATTCTAATCTGAATTATATGAACATTAATTCATTTCATCAAGAAATTATTTTCCATCGTAACTCCTACAATCCAGTTTAATTCCTTAATCAATTTTCTGTACTGAGCGAGCGTGGTGGCTCATGCCTATAATCCCAGCACTTTGGGAGGCTAAGGCAGGCAGATCTCCTGAGGTCAGGAGTTCAAGACCAGCCTGGCCAACATGGCAAAGCCCCATCTGTACTAAAAATACAAAGAAATTAGCCAGGCATGGTGGTGCACGCCTGTAATCCCAGCTACTCAGGAAGCTGAAGTGGGAGAATCGCTTGAACCCGAGAGGCGGAGGTTGCACTGAACCGAGATCGTGCCACTGCACTCCAGCCTGGGTGACAGAGCGAGACTCCGTCTCTCTCTCTCTCTCTCTCTCTCTCTCTCTCTCTCTATATATATATATATATATATATTTCTGTATGGAGCAGTGAAGGCATTTCCTAAAGTTCTCCTTTATTTTCTTAAATATCAACTCTTTTTTTTTGTTTGTTTTGTTTTGCTTTAAGATAGGGTTTTGCTCTGACGCCCAGGCTGGAGTACAGCAGTGTGATCACAGCTTACTGCAGCCTTGAACTCTGAGGCTCCAGTAATCCTCCCGCCTCAGCTTCCCAAGTAGCAGGGACCACAGGCATGTACCACCACATTCAGCTAATTTTTAAATTTTTTGTAGCCACAGGTTCTCACTATGTTGCCCAAGCTGGGCTTGAACTCCTGGGCTCAAGTGATCCTCCCACATCAGCTTCCCAAAACGTTGGGAATATAGGCATGAGCCACTATGCCCAGCCCCCCCCCCCTTTTTTTTTTTTTTTTGAGACGGAGTCTTGCTCTGTCGCCAGGCTGGAGTGCGGTGGCGCGATCTCGGCTCACTGCAACCTCCGCCTCCTGGGTTCAAGCGATTGTCGTGCCTCAGCCTCCCGAGTAGCTGTGATTACAGGCACCCGCCAATACTCCCAGCTGATTTTTATATTTTTAGTAGAGACGGGGCTTCACCATGTTGGCAACTCCTGACCTTTGGTGATCTCCCCACCTCAGCCTCCCAAAGTCCTGTGATTACAGGCATGAGCCAGCTCACCCGGCCGTGCCTAGCCTTTAATAGTGATTTTATTTTTATTCAACAATTTTAGTCAGTAGGACTTTTCATGCCCAGTTTTAGAACTTGTAAGTTTTATTTTTTGTGTTTGTTTCCACCAAATCACAATTTCCCCCAGTCATTGTCTTGTTATTTGCAGTTTTTAGTGTTACTAACAAAATGACTTCTGGGGTCGGTTACTTTGAATTTTTTTCATGTGCTGCCATTTTCAGTGTAGTCTGATTATCTTCACTATTAACATTCACTGCAAAGTAGAAAACAGCCTTCCTCTTCCTGGAGTCCCTCCTCCCAACTTCTCCACTGAAGACCTGGTGCTTAAAGGAAGGGAAGTTTTCTGGGCAATGGACCCCTGGAGTCTCGAAACCCTTAAGACTCAAATGCTCCTCTTAGCAGGTAATTTCAATCCATCCCACAACAGTTTGAGCATTCCTCCTTTTTAGTTGGCCCAAAACCCAGAGTCTCGCTGCCCTCTAAGCTCTGAATTGTTCTCTCTTCCTTGGCATGTTCCTGAAAGGTTTTCTGTGGACCTCTCCCTTCTCTTGCCTGCCTTCCAGGCTTCTCCACACTCAGCGTCAGCCTAGGGCCATGTCAGCGGTGATTTCCCATGCCTTTGGGAAATGTAGTCACTCCAGGGAGGCTGCTGGGGAGTGTTGGCCACAGGGGACAGATAGGAAAGGCCTTCAGAGCTCTGGGGAGTAAACTCCATTTCAAGATATAAAATTCCCAGAAATTTTGAAATCACAGGCATTTTCATTTTGAACACTGTTTATAAATCTTAAAATCATGTTGTGAGTTTAAAAGTCATTTATACCTTGATTTGGTCATTGCATTACCATAAACTGTGTTTGTTCTATTTAGAGCTGTAAAAGCCTAGGGGGTGAGGTAGGGTGCCTATAGTAAGGGAACTTTCTGGATTCTGTTTTTGTTTGTTTGTTTGTTTGTTTGTTTTTGAGACGAGTCCTGCTCTGTCACCCAGGCTGGAGTGCAGTGGCGCAATCTAAGCTCTCTGCAACCTCCACCTCCCGGGTTCAAGCGATTCTCCTGCCTCAGCCTCCCAAGTAGCTGGGACTACAGGCGCCCACCACCGTGCCCGGCGAATTTTTATATTTTTAGTAGAGACAGGGTTTCGCCATGTTGGCCAGGCTGGTCTCAAACTCCTGACCTCAAGTGATCCGCCTGCCTCAGCCTCCCAAAGTGCCGGGATTACAGGCGTGAGCCACCACGTCCAGCCTCTGGATTCTGTATAAGACTGGGAGGCGGGTGCCTAGTAAGGGAACTTTCTGGATTCTGGATAAGGCTGGGAGGTGGGCGCCTAGTAAGGAGACTTTCTGGATTCTAGATAAGGCTGGGAGGTGGGCACCTAGTAAGGAAACTTTCTGGATTCCGGATAAGGCTGGGAGGCGGGCGCCTAGTAAGGAGACTTTCTGCATTCTGGATAAAGCTCGGAGGTGGGCGCCTAGTAAGGGAACTTTCTATATTCTGGATAAGGCTGGGAGGCGGGTATCTAGTAAGACACTTTCTGGATTCTGCATAAAGGTGGGAGGCAGTAATGTTAAAGTCCTCAAGAGAGAAACATTATCTTCTTGAGTTTTTCTGATTTTCAAATTCTAGTCTTCAGTTACACCTCAGGACCATCTGCACCACTACCACCCATATCCCACCAGTGTGTTTTGGGAGCCAAGCAGTCCCCTGTCTTGAGCTCTGTGCTGTGTTTACAGTACCTTGACTGGGCACATTCTTCAAGACTAGCCCAGTGCCTTTTGCTCATGACAGCTCTGTTGAAATGAATCAGTCATTTGCTTTTCCTGTCTCCCACCTGAAACCCTGAGTAAGCTCAGAGGGTTGAGGGTGGGAGTGGGAAACCAGGCAGGTGACAGTGAGGGCCAGTGAAGCTTCACAAAGAACTGAGAAGGAACCAGTAAGTCTTAGGAGCTCAGGCCAAGAAGACTTACTTTCTTATAAAAGAAAGAAGTTGCTGGGCGTGGTGGCTCATGCCTATAATCCCAGCACGTTGGGAGGCCAAGGCGGGTGGATCACCTGAGGTCAGGGGTTCAAGACCAGCCTGACCAATATGGTGAAACCCTGTCTCTACTAAAATTACAAAAATTAGCCAGGCGTGGTGGTATGTGCCTGTAGTCCCAGCTACTAGGGAGGCTGAGGCAGGAGAATCGCTGGAACCCGCAAGGCAGAGGTTGCAGTGAGCCGAGATCACACCACTGCACTCCAGCCTGGGCGACAGAGCAAGACTCCGTCTCAAAAAAAAAAAAAAAAGAAGAAGAAAGAAAGAAGCTCCAGTAGTGAAATAAGCTGAAGAAAACTGAAGTGACTTCAAGGAAAGGAAAAAGAGAAGTTTCAAGATCCAGGCTGGTCAGTGAGGAATGTGGAATGTGTCCTCAGAGCTGGTGAACTCTGCCCAGGCAGAGGAGAGGAGGCTGATGGAAGGCAGACCTCAGGTTGCCCAGCACTTGCCAGTCTGTGGAAGCCTCCGTCACTGGCTCATGACACAGGGGTAGGGAGGAAAGAAGAGGGCTGGGTGCTGTCATGTCCAGGAGGAGTGCTCTGGGGTGAGTGGCCACGCAGATAGGAATGAAGTGCAAGGCACTTACCACCTGGGCGGAGTTGGAGGCGATCGAACCCTCTGGGAGGCTCTGCAGAGTGAAATCATCAAGGAGCAGGCATAGGGAGGGACTCATCTGCTGTGGAGGGACTGGCTTTGCACTTTTCACAGGAAGGGCCTGACACAGTTCAGGCCCCAAAGGAATCGTCACCAAATGCAAGAATGCCAAATGCAGGCCAAAATGGCTGAACAGGGCCCACTGCTTGCTCTGCTGTCCCTTCACACACCAGGGCCCCAAAGACTGGCCTTTATTACCTGCTCCAGAACAGCCATGAAGCCCACATGCACAGCCCATGGGTGCTGTACCCTTTCCTGCTGAGCTCCAGAGATTGCCACAGGAAACAGGAGTGAGGTGCACACAAAACTGGGTATAATGGAAGCACCCGGAAGGGCTGGAGGCTGTGACAGCTCCAGGCTGTAAGCCCCCTGGAGAACCAGGTCTTTTTCACAGATGGTATTTTCTGAGAGCAATATTTGTTTGAATCCATTCCTTATTTGCTACTGTGGTTTGAAGTGAACAAATCCAAGTATTTTTCTAGGGTTTGAGCTGAGTGTACTGTTAACTGGCTATAATTTATCAGTCCCTTTTTGGTGAAGTATGTCCCTATTGAATAAGAAGTGCACACTTTTTAACTCTTATGAATTGCTTATTTTCATTCATATTGGCTGTGTCCATTTTTAAAATCAGGGGAAAAATTTTATTTACCCAGTGTTTTGAGGTGGGCCCACATTTTTAAAATCACAGTTATTTTAACTTTAAAAATAAAGATTTTTTGGAATGTATTGTTGATTAAAAATAATAATAAAGATTTTGAAATTTTCTTTTCTTTTAAATGAAAACAAAGGATTTGCTAGGGTATTTCTGGTTTCATAATAGGTCACCAGGAAACATGTTTACATCAGGCAGTCATACGTTTTAGGCATGTAACACTTCTGTGGAGTTTGTATTCTTTGGGAACTGGACCTGCAGGTATTCTGGGGAACCCAGGCCATTTGTTCCATTTGAAAATAGCTAAAGCATGAAGAAAAGGCAAATTCTTAGAATTTTAAAGGGTTTTCTCTCAAGTAGTTTTAAAATTTCAAATGATGGTGTTGTATCCTTCCCTTCAGACCTGGAATCACATTTTCCCCTCAAGACAGAAAGGGCTCTGCGGCAGGTTGTGCCTGGGAAGGGGCTGCTTCTCAATTGTGGCCACCTCTCTGCCCAGGAGCTGGTGAGGAGGGGTGAACCAGGGGATGCCTTTCAGAACAAAGGAGGTGAGGAGATGAGCCCCTCCACATCTGCCCCAAATAGAGACCGGCGTACTAGACTGAGCACTCGCAGAGACGTTCACGAAGGGACTGTTTGCGGTTGTGTGAGATTGGAGGCAGGCCTACAGCAGGGCTTCTCATCCTTGGCACTGTGGACATTAATTGGGGTGGTAGGGCTATCGTGAACACTGTAGAATGTTGAGTAGCATCTCTAGCCCCTACCTACTAAATGCCAGTAGCATCACCAACTCTGACTCTGACAACCAAAAATGTCTCCAGACACGGGCAGATGTACCCTAGGAGCAATGTGCCCTCTGGCTGAGAACCATGGGTGAAGGGAAGCAGTCAGGATGTTGAGGCACCTACAGACAAGAACAGTAGGAAGCCCTTCCCACCCCTCTGGCTGAAAGGGAGACCCCAGGAATAGTGGAAGTCAGGGAGGAGGAGCTGCCCAGCAGGTGCCCTAGCCATGAGGGATGTAGCCACTGCTAGAATCTTCGCAACTTTCTGGGGAAGGTGCAAGAAAGAAATACCGCCAACTCCTCTCACTTCTACCCTCCAGTATACCAGTGCTCCCTTCACATTAGGAGAAGTCAGCTAGAAGCCCGGTGGCAAGGACACCTGGGTAAGGCAGTCTATTGAAATCAGCATCTTGGGGCACTGGGCAGGGTGGAGGAGGGGCAGAGAATGGAAAACGGAAAATAATCAGTCTGTTCATCCATCCATCCATCCATGTATTCAGTACTTATGAGCAGCTTAGCAAAGTGGTCAAGAATGTAGGTGCTGGGCCGGGCACAGTGGCTCACACCTGTAGTCCCGGCACTTTGGGAGGCCAAGGTAGGTGGATCACTTGAGCTCATGAGTTCAAGATCAGCCTGGGCAATATGGTGAAACCCTGTCTCTACCAAAAATACAAAAATTAACCAAGCATGATGGTGTGCCTATAGTCTTAGCTACTTGGGAGGCTAAGATGGGAAGATGGCTTGACCTGGGAGATGGAGGTTGTAGTGAGCTGAGACCACACCACTGCACTCCAGCCTGGGTGGCAGAGCCAGACCTTGTCTGCACAGAAAAAAAAAGAAAAAAGAATATAGGTGCTGGAGTGCTGGAGTCAGATAAGCCTGGATTTGTATCTGGCCCTACCACTTGCAACCTGTATCCTGTATGATCTTGAACAAGTTGTTTATCTAAATGTCAGTCACCTTGAGTATAAAATGGCAACAATAATTCTATCTACCTAGACCTCAGTCTTGCAATCTTGGATTTTTCCCCAATGGGAAAATGCAAGTCACAAGTAAATTGCATAGTATAAGACCACAGTCAAGTGCTAAGCGGGTGGTATCTGGGCAGTACCCAGTGTTGGTTTTATAGACAGTCCTGGGAAAGGAAAGACACAGGGTTCAGCCATGAAGTGCCCCCCTCAGCATCTGTGAACACCTTGAGCACTGTGCAGATACAGTGGAGAAAAAGTCCCCAGTGGGCTGAGAAACACCACAGGATCTGCGTTGTGTCCTGAGGGACAGGCCGGCAGGCTAAGTGAAAAGGAGGAAGAAGGGACCCCAGAGCAGGGAATGGTGAGTGAATCAAAGCCAAGAGAGTTGGAGGGAGGGGGAAGGCCCAGATAGCAGTGTGGGGAGACCACTGAGATGAGGTTTGGTTGAGGGACTCAGTGTTCTCTCCTGTAAAAGTAAGGGGAGGGCCTGGGGCCAGCTGCCTTCTTTAGTACCATTTCACAGGGGTCACCAACTCACATGTCCACAGAGACCACTCAAGTGAGCACGCACGTGAAAGGCGCGCGATGGGAGGCAGTAGGGCGGTCCCAGGCTGGAAGCATCCGCCTTCTGTAGGCGTGGCCACCGCTCTGCTCCAGCAGCTGCTGCCGTCTTCTAATGCAGGCCTAGAGACACCACAGTCTGATTTTCCTAATTTTCAAAAGATGCTAGAAATTTGGATCTTTATGAGAATTGTCCTGATTTTTTTTTAAATCCATGTGAGGTGTACTAAATAGTCCCTTTGCACCCCTGTCCAGACACTGCTGATAAGTCCAGACAGGGGTGCAAAGGGACTGTTTAGTACAGTTTAGCTGACGCAACTCAGCTTAGAACCCAAGTTGTGTGTGTTTAGATTCTGCCTCCGCATATACTTTCTTTTAAATAGTAGGCTCTAAGACTTAAAACAAAAAGGATGCCAGGCAAAGTGGCTCACACCAGTAATCCTAGCACCTTGGGAGGCCTAGGTGTGTGGATCACTTGAGCCCAGGAGTTTAAGACCAACCTGGGCCACGTGGCAAAACCCGTCTCTACAAAAAATACAAAAATTAGGGGGGACATGGTAGTTTGTGCCTGTAGTCTCAGCCACCAGGGAGGCTGAGGTGGGAGGACCACTTGAGCCTGGGAGGTCACTGCAGTGAGCTGTGATTGTGCCACTCTGCCCTAGCTTGGGTGACAGAGTGAGACCCTGTCTCAAAAAAATAAACATAAAAAAAAGGAAGAGGGGTCCACCTGGGCCCGGTGAAGTCTGAATTCCCCCCAGACTTAATATCATGGCCAGGTAGGGATTTGGGGGAAGGGATGGCTGTGGACAAGGGCACAGACAGGGACGAGGGCAGAGAGAGGGTGGGCCATAGTCCTGGTGCTGCACACGGCCCTGGCACTTGGCCCAGTGCATCCTGGGACTAGGGCTCCCCTTGAGAGCTCTGGCCAGCACATTTGGTTCTTCTTTGATGAAATTTTTTAAATTTTCAGATAAAGGACAGAGACTGTTAACCACAAACACCCATGTTCCCCGACCCAGACTTCCTACTGGGTTCTTTGCAGCTGGGGAGATGATCCCCTTCCATTCCTTAGGACACTGACCTTCCTCTGGGCCATTTGTCTCCAGTAGGGGTCAGCTGGGAGCTTTTAATTGGTGGTAAAGGTTGAAATGATGGCATTTGATAGCATGGCCATGAATGTACTCACAGAGTGCCCTACCTGGAATCCCAGCTCTGAGCCTGGGCTCTGATGGCCCTGGTGGGTGGAGAGCCCTGGCTAGTCGGAGTAGAGGGTAAGGGGAGGGAGGGGACAGAGAGGCTTCTGGCAGCCCCAGGAAATGTTGACTGGCAGAGTCAGCTGAACCGAGCTTGTTTTTCATGACTAATTTAAAGTTCAGGCTCTTCCCCTGCTAAGGGGAAGTGAAGACGACCATGGAGAAGACTAGAAATAATGAGGTTGTCTGGAAACGGCCTCATGAAACCTGAATGTATTTTTGCTCAGAAAAAAAGAAAGTGCAGTAACACTCACTCCGTCAGACGCTGCCTTTGCTGCCCAGGCCACCCCAGCCTGCCTGGCCTCACCTCCAGTCCTCCCTTCAGTGGGCAGCTTGTCTCCCTGCGGCCCAAGCTTGGGCTCCTCACTGCCTCCCGGTTGTGTGTGTCCTCTCACCCACCCTGCTTAGCCTGTCTGTGAAGCCTCCTCCTCCTTCCACATTTGTTTTTCCTTTCTGTCTTTTGATTACCCCTACTCATGATATAATTTGTCTGTGTCACACACCGTCTTCGACTGTTTCCTCACACTTCGTGTGGGTCAGCTTGCCTCTGGCAACTCTTCTCTCTCTTAGAGTGGTTTTCTGGGTGGTTTTCCTCATGTTTCACACAGCGTCCTCCACACACAGGTGATCAATAAATACTTGTGGGTAGATAAAATATCAGATTGATGGGTGAATGGGTGAGTGGGTGGATGGGTGGTGAGTTGGTTGGATGGCAGGGCCACCCAACACCTTGGCCAGTCCCCTAAAGCTGAGGGATTTTTCAAATGCCTGAAGGAGGATTCTCCAGAGCTAGGGGCAGGGAGAATTCAACCCATTGCCATTTGCACAGCATTTACTATGCTGATTGCCCTCTCTTGAGAAGGACTAGAAGGCAGACTTGACCAATGGCCTTAGTCTAGAAGTCATCTCCCCCATAATACTTTAAAATCAGACCATGGGCTTTTTAATCCGTGGTCTGAAATAGTTTTCAAGGTTGGCACCTGGAAGACATCCACTTTGACATCTTTCTTTCATTCAGTCGTTGAAAGCAACCTCAAAGTCTGTGACTTACCTGTCTACCTGCTTAGAAATTAATAATCACTTCCCCTAGTGGGGGAATCAGAGGCTGAGATTTGTAGTGGAGGCAACACACTGTGTGAGGCCTGGGTCTTCACCTCCAGCCCTGTTGGGGGGTGGGGGATGGGGGTGGAGGCGCTCATCGTGGAGGCAGAGAAGCAGCACCAGGGAGTATCAGCACATAACAGGGTTTCTGATAGCTAGGCATCTGCCTTGGATGGGGAGCCCTGATGTGGCTGGGGCAGTAGCAAGATGAAGGCTATACTGCAGCAGCCCTGAAGGCTCTGGTTTGCTTCCCTCCTCTGCAGTCCCAGTGAGTTATCCCTTCACAAGGATGGAAGGCACCAGATTAACCAATTCTAAATGCTGATCCATCACATTTCCAACATGATTCCAAATGACCACATGTTAATCCCACTTGTGTAGGCCTACCACAGACATGAATGTGTACCAGCTAACCCCACCCATTTGGAGCACTCCAGGAAGATTCTAGGGCATGTTTCTTCTTGCCCGAGCAGTGTAGCCGGTGGGAGGAAGAGCCTCGGAGATCATTTATTCCCCACATTGACGTATTCCTCCCACCAACCCCCAGCTCCCACAGCTCTTGGCATGTGAACCACTCCACTGAGCACCTGATGTCCCTGATGTTGCCTGGGTGTTTGTCTTACCTTCCCACCTAGACCTCCTGCTTCTTCGTTCCCTTTTGTGGCTGCTTACTATTCCATTGTATGAATTTATAACCGCATTTTATTTATCCATTTATTAGCTGATGGACATTTGGGTTATTTCCACATCTTGGCTCTTATGAACAAGGCTGCTATGAACATTTATGTAGAAGTTTTTGTGTGGATGTGTCTTTTTTCTCTCTCTTAGATACACTCCTAGGAGTGCAGTTTTTGGGTCATAGGTTTAATCTTTTGAGGAGAACTGCAAGACTGTTTTCCAAAGTGGCTACACCATTTTACACTCCCACTAAAAATGTATGAGGGTTCCAATTTCTCCACATCTTTGCCAAAACTTAACTTTTTTTTATTATAGTCATCCCAGTGGGTGTGAAGTGGAATGTGACTGGGGTTTTGATTTGCACTTTCCTGATGATTAATGATGCTAAGCATCATTTCATGTGTTTATTACTAAGAGTATTAAGAGTTCTTTATGTAGTTTAGATACAGTCCCTTGTCAGAGACAGGATTTGTTCATATTTTCTCCCTTTCTGTGAATTATCCTTTCACTTTCTTTTTGATGTTACTTTGAAGCACAAAAGTTTTCCATTTTGACAAAGCCCAGTCTTCCTTCTCTCCCTTCTTTCCTTCCTCCCTCCCTTCCTTCTTTCCTTCCTTTTTTTTTTTTTGAGATGGAATCTTGCTCTGTCATCCAGGCTGGAGTGCAGTGGCACGATCTTGGCTCACTGCAACCTCCACCTCCTGGGTTCAAGCAACTCTCCTGCCTCAGCCTCCCAAGTAGCTGGGACTACAGGTGTCCACCACCACGCCTGGCTAATTTTTGTATTTTTAGTAGAGACAGGGTTTCACCCTATTGGGTCAGGCTGGTCTCGAACTCCTGACCTCAGGTGATCCACCCACCTCAGCCTCCCAAAGTGCTGGGATTACAGGCATGAGCCACAGCACCCAGCCTGACAAAGCCCAGTTTCTCTAGTGTTGCTTGTGTTTTTGATGTCATATCTAAGAAGTAGTTGCCTAATTCAAGGTCATACAGATTTACTTCTATGTTTTCTTCTGTGAGTTTTCTAAGGCCAAGCGTGGTGGCTCAAGGCCGGGCGTGGTGGCTCACGCCTGTAATCCCAGCACTTTGGGAGGCCGAGGCGGGTGGATCACGAGGTCAGGAGTTCAAGACCAGCCTGGCCAAGATGGTGAAACCCCGTCTCTACTAAAAATATAAAAAGTTTAGCCAGGCACAGCGGCAGGCACCTGTAATCCCAGCTACTCGGGGAGGCTGAGGCAGGAGAATTGCTTGAACCTGGGCAGCAGAGGTTGCAGTGAGCTGAGATTGCTCCACTGCACTCCAGCCTGGGCAACAGACAGACTCCATCTCAGAAAAAAAAAAAAAAAATCAAATGAGTTTTCTAGTTTTTGCTCTTACATTTAGGTGTTCAATACATTTTAATTTTTGTATATTGTGTGAGGTAGGGGTCCAACGTCATTCTTTCGCAGGTGTGTATCCAGTTGTCCCAGGATTACTGGTTGAAAAGACTGTTTTTTCCCCATTATTTTGGTACCCTTGTCAAAAATCATTTGACCATAAATGTGAGGGTGTGTTTCTGGACTCTCAGTCTGTTGATTTGTGTAATCTGCCCTTGCTGTTCTGTTGATCTATATGTCTATCCTTATGCCAGTACCACGCTGTCTTTATTCCCTTTTTTTTTTTTTTTTTTTGAGACAGAGTCTTGCTCCATCACCCAGGCTGGTGTGCAGTGGCGCGATCTCGGCTCACTGCAAGCTCCGCCTCCCGGGTTCACGCCATTCTCCTGCCTCAGCCTCCCGAGTAGCTGGGACTACAGGCGCCCACCACCATGCCTGGCTAATTTTTTTGTTGTTGTTGTATTTTTAGTAGAGACGGGGTTTCACTATGTTAGCCAGGATGGTCTCGATCTCCTGACCCCATGATCCACCCGCCTTGGCCTTCCAAAGTGCTGGGATTACAGGCGTGAGCCACCGTGCCTGGCCCACGCTGTCTTTATTCCTATAGCTTTGTAGTAAGTTTTGAAATCAGGAAGTGTGAGTCCTCCAATTTTGTTTTCTTTTTCAAGATTGTTTTGGATACACAGCAGATTCTTTATTTTTTGTAGCAACAGGGTCTTGTCTCAAGTGATCCTTCCACCTTAGCCTCCCAAAATTACGGGATTACAGGTGTGAGCCACTGAGCCCAGCCTCTCAGCAGATTCTTAAAACACACTTGTTGCTTGGCTGCTTGCTTTCTTGTTTCCTTGATGGACTGGCCAGCCTGTGAGAGCCTAGCTGGCCTGCATGCTTAAGTGACAAATTCCTCTTCCTACCCCAGCCTCCCTTCATAAGGCATTTGGCCAGTAGAGATCTAGGCAGTTCTGGCTGAGCTGTCTTAGTCCAGGGCAAGGTAGTAAGAGACCGAATTTGGCAGGTTGCAGCTGGTCCCTCAAGCAGGAGATCTAAATCCAACTCATCCTTCTCCCCCCATCCCCAAAACATCTCAGCATTCCTTCCTCTTCTGTCCTTGCCTTGCAGGCTTGGAGTCTGGGTAGTTAAGAGTTCTATCTAGACCCACTTTTGGCCACATCACACCAGCTCTTCCCTTTTGCCTGTCATCCCGCCACTCTCCTGCCCCTTCCTAACCATGATTCATGGCAAAATGGTGCAAGATGGGCCAGGCGTGGTGGCTCACGCCTGTAATCCCAGCACTTTGGGAGGCCGAGGCAGGTGGATCACAAGGTCAGGAGATCGAGACCATCATGGCTAACACGGTGAAACCCCGTCTCTATTAAAAATTCAAAAAAAATTTAGCCGAGCGTGGTGGCGGGTGCCTGTAGTCCCAGCTACTCGGGAGGCTGAGGCAGGAGAATGGCATGAACCTGGGAGGTGGAGCTTGCAGTGAGCCGAGATCCCGCCACTGCACTCCAGCCTGGGCGACAGAGCGAGACTCTGTCTCAAAAAAAAAATGGTGCAGGATAGAGGCTACCTGTCCTGTCAGGTGGGGCTAGTGCAGCAGCCTAGCCTTCCTTGGTGGCATCTCTGGTCACCCCCATAGGTTCTTTATGGACTCAACAGGAATGTCACTTGAGCTGCAGGTACTGATTTTGCTGATGGATGATGAAATTTTTTTCTTCCCTGTTGGGCTTTCAGTCCTTGCCTTAAGGAGACGATAAAAAAAGTGGTGGGAGGCCAGGTGCAGTGGCTCATGCGTGTAATCCCAGCACTTTGGGAGGCTGAGGGGGCAGATCACTTGAGGTCAGGAGTTCGAGATCAGCCTGACCAACATGGAGAAACCCCGTCTCTACTAAAAATACAAAATTAGCCGGGTGTGGCGGCGCATGCCTGTAATCCCAGCTACTTGGGAGGCTGAGGCAGGAGAATCTCTTAAACCTGGGAAGCGGAGGTCGCGGTGAGCCGAGATCGTGCCACTGCACTCCAGCCTGGGCAACAAGAGCGAAACTCTGTGTCAAAACAAAACAACAACAACAAAAAAGTGATAGGCTGGGCACAGTGGTTCATGCCTGTAATCCCAGCGCATTGGAAGGCTGAGGCGGGTGAATCACTTGAGGTCAGGAGTTCAAGACTAGCCTGGCAAACATGGTGAAACCCCATCTCTACTAAAAATACAAAAATTAGCCGGCCATGGTGGCAGGAGCCTGTAATCCCAGTTACTCAGGAGGCCGAGGCAGGAGAATCGCTTGAACCCGGGAGGTGGAGGTTGCAGTGAGCTGAGATCACGCCACTGCACTCAAGCCTGGGCAATACAACAAGACTCAGTCTGAAAAAAAAAAAAGAGTGATAAACCCACTGGGTGCAGCGGCTCATACCTGTAATCCCAGCACTTTGGAAGGCTGAGGTGGGTAAATCAGTTGAGGTCAGGAGTTTGAGACTAGCCGGGCCAACATGGTGAAACCCGGTCTCTACAAAAAATACAAAAATTAGCTGGGCAAAAACAAAATTATCTGGGTGTGGTGGCACATGCCTGTAGTCCCAGCTACTTGGGGGCTAAGGCAGGAGAATTGCTTGAACCCAGGAGGCGGAGGTTGCAGTGAGCCAAGATCACGCCACTGTACTCCAGCCTGGGCAACAGACTCTGTCTCAATCAATCAATAAAAGTTGAAGGGAAAAAAGAAAGAAAAAGGCCACTTAATTATCCCTTCTCTATACAGATTCTCAGCCAATTGAGAACTGCAGAAAGGAGTTAGGTAGAGGTAAAAATGGAGATTGTATTGTAGGTAGAGGCCCAGTCAACACATGGCTCAGACCCACAGCCAAAATGCACCTTCACCCCCTCCCCTTTTCTGTTTCCTGGTTTAAATCTGGGTTCTAGGCTGCAGAGCAAGCAGCATGGGGAACGGGGACACTAAAGGGCAAGTGTCCTGGGGGACTTATCTGGAGCTCTCAAGATGGTGAGATCAGTCCTTTCACCTGCTTACATGCAACTAGGTGCTGCTGTGTGACCTCTGAATAGTCCTGGCCCTACTGCAGGGTCACTACCCCTGCTGACCCCACCATCAAAACCTCTGGAATGTTGATGCTGGGTCTCCAAATCTGCGCTTTGCATGCACCATGAAACTTGTTGCCAACTGTAATTTCTTGATGTGTGCAAGTGGGTTACATAATACCCAACCCATAGGATGCTAGAAGGACTGGGGAGACAGCATTTGATCAGGGCCTGGCACTCACTAGGCCCTCGGTGGGGCCATCCCAGTAAGCCTGGTTCAACACCCACGGGAACTAAGCCTGCTGTTGCAGATTCTCGGTCGTCTGCCTATGTGCCGAGTAAGTCTTTTCAGGGGCCAGATGGTCAGGGTAAGTCTGTGTGCTCAAGTTAGAGATGTGGATTTGGGAGTGATCAGGGCTCAACAGAAATGCATCATTGAAAGACAGGCCTTTCAATGTCAGTTGGTGCAAGATGGGCCTACAGAGGTCCGTTGTGCAGTGGGCTTACAGTCCCGTGTTTCAGACACCCTCCAGGTTTGGGATGGGAGGGGCAGAGTTGTTAGGGGAAGTGACAACACCCCTGAGCCTCCCTCCAAACCCATATTTAGGATTGTCTAAGGCCAAATGTTGAAATAAGCAATGGTTTCCCCAAGGCCCCCTGCTTCCTCTTTCTGCACCCTTCTATTCTTTCAGTGCCCTTCCTCCAAGCACCCAGGAAAACAAGGGTCCAAAAACAAAAAACTCCAAGACAGAGGGCAGCAAAATAGGAGCCAAATGCAGCCTACCACCTGCTTTTTACAGCCCATGAGCTATCAATGGTTTTTATATTTTTAATTGGTTGGAAAAAAATAATATTTTGTGACACATTAAATTCAAATTTCAGTGTCCATAAATAAAGTTTTATTGGAACACAGCCACAACCATTTGTTTACAGATTGTCCATGGCTGCTTTCAGCCGAGTTGAGGAGGTATAGGCTTGCAAAGCCTAAAATATTGACTCTCTGGCCCTTTAAGGAAAAGCTTGCCGATGCCCTGCTCTAGGATGTGTCTTGTGCCCAAGAGATCTGCTTTCCAAGGAAAGGACAAACCAGTCAAATCCAGGCAGATGTGCAGAGGAGACACTGGACAGGGAAGCCTTCCTGATCCTTCTGGTGACTCTGGAGGAGCAGAGGGGAGATAACTCTCTAATCCTGCAGATGGGACTGCTTCTGTCCACACTGAGTTAGGGGGCATGGAAACAGTGGGTTCAGGCCTATGACTCATTCTAACAGTATAAACAGCAGGATTCAGAAGGTGATTAATCGTCTCCAGTGAGCCCACCCTACCAGCTTCCCTGCCAGGCTGGTGGCAGCGATTTTACCTGAGGCCTTTATTGTTCCCAGGGTCCTGCAGGCTGCCCTGGGGTCGGCCCTGAGCAGTATATTCATTGCTCACCTTTCTCCTGTCTTTGCAGAGTTTGCCTTCTGCCAGGTGGATGCCTCCATCGCTCTGGCCCTGGCCCTGGCCGTCCTGTGTGATCTGCTCCAGCAGTGGGACCAGTTGGCCCCTGGACTGCCCATCCTGCTGGGATGGCTGTTGGGAGAGAGTGATGACCTCGTGGCCTGTGTGGAGAGCATGCATCAGGTGATCCCGGGGTGTCAGGGGAGTAGGAGGCAGGGTTGGAGTGTCCTAAACCCGCTAGATGCAGCACCTACGGCCTCAGCTGGGCTTGTGCATGCTTAGACACAGAGCAGGAACCACTAGGAAAGTCACCCACTGGGTGCTGCCGAGGACACGGGGACACTCTCAGGCTGACTTCTGGGGTGCTGATGGTCAGCCTCCAGATTAGCCAGGGGAGAGAACTCGGAAAGCAGCCCCTGGCCGGGCACAGTGGCTCATGCTTGTAATCCCAGCACTTTGGGAGGCCAAGGCAGGCGGATCATGAGGTCAGGAGATCGAGACCATCCTGGCTAACACGGTGAAACCCCGTCTCTACTAAAAATACAAAAAATTAGCCGGGCGTGGTGGTGGGTGCCTGTAGTCCCAGCTACTCAGGAGGCTGAGGCAGGAGAATGGTGTGAACCCGGGAGGCGGAGGTTGCAGTGAGCCGAGATTGCACCACTGCACTCCAGCCTGGGCAACAGAGCAAGACTCCATCTCAAAAAAAAAAAGAAAAGAAAAGAAAAAAAGAAGCCCCTGGATGCGGAGAGTTTTATTATGGAGACTGCTTGTTAGTCAGTATTGGAGTTAGCCTGGGGCTTCCCAAAGTTAGGTCTGAGGGTGAAGCATTTTCAGAGAATTAGGATCTTTGCTGGGAACTTCCTGCTTGAAGAAAACTATTATTAGCCCCCTCCAGGGTGGGTGCAGTCACAGATAGGGAAACTGAGGACAAAGACAAGCAGCAAAAGCATCCTGAGAACTGAAATTGATCGCCACCAGCATCTGACTCAGCTGGCCTTCTTGGCATCCCCAGCAGGCCAAGGGTTCAAAACGCATTGTCCCTCTTTATGAGAAATTTGGAGACATGATAAGTGTCTGACAAAAAGACCTTGAGAATCACAGTGTTATAGAAACAGGACACAGCCTAGTGTCCTGTGTTTGGAGATTCCTTCCTCTCTGGCCTGCTGCAGAGATGACCTTTCCTCCCTCCTCTCCAATTTCCAGCTGCACCTTAAACTCTAGAGCCCACTCCCTTGTTGAAGTCCCCTTTTCAGCATCCATCCCCCAAAGTATCTTGACTTTGAACCACAAACACATCTTTATCCAAGGTCATGTTAAGTCTGGGGAAAAAATTCCTCTCTGGTGGAGAAATACAGTGAGTGAAAATAGAAGGTGACCTTCAAGGCTGCAAGTGGTGTGTGTACATGGATGTTGACAGGCGAGAGTGCACCCTGTGTCAGGTGGGGGAAGGGAAACCCCTCTTGCATCTGGCAGGGTACTGCTTGGTCTGGACTGGGGCTTGTCACCATTCCCTGTAAGACTGACTTTAGGCTTTTTCATCTGATTTAGGTGGAAGAAGACTACCTGTTTGAAAAAGCAGAAGTCAACTTTTGGGCCGAGACCCTGATCTTTGTGAAATACCTCTGCAAGCACCTCTTCTGTCTCCTCTCGAAGTCCGGCTGGCGTCCCCCAAGCCCTGAGATGCTCTGTCACCTTCAAAGGATGGTGTCAGAGCAGTGCCACCTCCTGTCTCAGTTCTTCAGAGAGCTTCCACCAGCTGCTGAGTTTGTGAAGACAGTGGAGTTCACAAGACTACGCATTCAAGAGGAAAGGACTTTGGCTTGCTTGAGGCTGCTGGCCTTTTTGGAAGGAAAGGAAGGGGAAGACACCCTAGTTCTCAGTGTTTGGGACTCTTATGCAGAAGCGAGGCAGTTAACTCTTCCAAGAACAGAAGCGGCATGTTGAAGAAAATTTGGGGGATTGGGATGGGGGTATGTGTGGATTTTTCCTCCACTAAATCTGCAGGAAACATGTTGAACATAAATTCAAAAATTTTATCCCATTCATGCCTCCCCTACTTCTGTGAGTCCAGTCGTCTGTCACTCCTTACAGAGAAACTTTTCTTCAGTTCACTCATTCAGGGCAGCCTATTTTATTGCTGCTACTGTAGGAAGTGAGGCGACTCCGTTGCAGATTTACTCTTTCCCCAGGTGCAGGCCACCTGCAGGCCTGAATGAGCCTTTTTCATCCCCCAGGGCCTCTAATGTCCTGCCATAGCCGCCCTGCATTCTCTGTGAAATGACTACACAGAGTTGGATTTTAGCACATACACATGATCCCTCCCCTCTCCCCTTTTCTGGCTTTATGTAGGGGCTGGATTAGTTGGCAAACAGCCCATTTGGTCAGATTTATAAATTTTGTTCCATTTTAGCAAAGCAGAAATATGTTCCAAATGTTGGATCCTGGGAGAATTCAGGATCAACTTTGCACAAATACTTTATTTTTATTGTCTGCATGTGTTAAGTCCTGCAGTGACCTACACATTCCATCCTAATTATTCAAAGAGCCATTGAGCATTTCCCCTACCCCCCAAAAAGTATGCTAATGCTAGGAAACCTGATTTTGCCACCCAGTGAAAGTATATCCGTGCTCTTAGCTGTGAGGAGGAACCTGGGGAAAGGAGAGTCAGAGAAAATGACTTATTCTATGCCTGCATTGTTTACCTATCGCTTGGTGGCAGTAACAAGTGTCTCACTTAAAATGCCATTAAACACATTTATCAGCTGGGCGCGGTGGTTCACACCTGTAATCCCAGCATGTTGGGAGGCTGAGGCGGGTGGATCACAAGGTCAGGAGTTCAAGACCAGCCTGGTCAAGATGGTGAAACCCACGTCTCTACAAAAAATGCAAAAAAAAATTAGCTGGGCGTGGTGGTGGGCGCCTGTAATCCCAGCCACTTGGGAGGCTGAGGCAGAGAATTGCTTGAACCCGGGAAGCGGAGGTTGCAGTGAGCTGAGATCGCACCACTGCACTCCAGCCTGGGCGACAGAGTGAGACTCGTCTCAAACACACACACACACACACACACTCTCTCTCTCTCTCTCATCCTTTGCAGTGATTTTTAATCTAGAAACCTTAATGATTTTCTGCCTTTTCAAGCCCAGCCCAGCCCTCTTCCTCACACATCCAGCAGGTGGCGCTCTTGCATACGTTTTGCTGCTGGTCCAGTTTTTCACTGGCTCACCATTTTTCATTTATAATTTCAGAATAAGTGTTACCCACTAACAGTTATCTTGAGAATCATAGCTTTGGAAGGGTAGTAGCTTCATCCGCATTCATTTTTCATCCTACTGATCTGAAAAAAACATTTCATAGTATGTAAATTTGCTCCAGATTTTAGGGTCTGTAAAAAAAAAAGTACTCAGGTAAATGATCACTTAGAGTAATTTCATTGATGTTTCACAGAGTCTGAAGGGGCAGGTTAGAGGAGAGTGAGTTTACAATCATTTCCTACTGCAGAAAAGCTCATATTTCAAATGTAATTCATCGCTCTTCAAGAGAAAACCATCTAACACTAAAAATGCAGCTGTAAGCCAGGCATGATGGTGCACACTTGTAATCCCAGCTACTCAGGAGGCTGAGGTGGGAGGATCGCCCAGGAGTTCATGCCTGTGAAAGGCCACTGCACTCCAGCCTGAGTAACACAGCAAGACCCCATCACTAAAAGAAAGGAATTTAAGAACAAAAAAGCAGCCATACTGGAAGTATAGGAAAGGGGCTTTGTAGGAAGAGGCAGGAAAGAAGTTAACTCAGTGTCCAAAGTTTTGTCCTAAAGAGAACAGGAAATTCCCTGGGTGGTTTTGCAACCACTCGGCCCCAAATGTGGTTTTTGTGATCCTGAATTAATTACCTAGTTAGGAAACTGTGTAGCCCACACCTGATGGAAAGCTGCCAACCTAACACTTTTTGTTCTAAGACCTAGCTGGTGAGAAGTGAGGGACTTGGTAAAATAAATGTGGTGATAACCACAGAAAAATAATAATGAAACTGGCCCAACAAAGCCCAGCTCATTGGAAATGGCCAGCACTTCTTTTTTTCTCCATTTAAAATGAAATAAAAGCAGCTACATTATACATTTTATACTAGCAGGTACTCTGTACACAAGCATGTCCCGTAACATGTCCACATGTTATCTCCAGAATCCTAATCTGCAAAGTGGGTGTTCTCACAGCTGTTGACTGGGACTCACCCCAGATTTGGACGTTGTTTCAAACAGATGTTTCCATTGGTTCTGTATCTGAAATCTTGTTACTAACCTAATAGGAGTGCCTAGGGAAGTGGCTGTTTCAGTTTGGTGAGATGTTTGGGGTCATCTCACCAAAGAACAAACCAGACCACAGTTGCCCAGGTATGTCAAGGGGTCAGTGTAGGGTAGGTGCTAAAAGTGAAACTCATCCCTCTGAGGTCACCTGCTCTTGGCTGTGAGTCCTAGGGTCCAGGACTTGGGTGCCCCCACAGCTCTGCACTCATGATTCTGTGGCTCTCTGTCCATCTGGCCACAGTTCAGAAGCCTGGCTTTCTCCACCCTTACGCTTTTGTCAATTTGGTTTAATACATAAAGATGGTTTAGTTCTTGCTTGTCTTTTAAACACCTTCACAGATATCATTTGCACCTTGCCAAAGGTGAGAGATGAATAAAGCAGGAATATTATCTTCGTTTAACAAGGAAACCCAAGTACCAAAGAGATGATGTGATTTGCCTAAGACCACATGATTTCTCTGGGGCAGGGCCTGAACTCCAGCCCAGCATTCCTGATCCTTACCCTGGACTCTGGCTCCCTGGGCCATGAGGGGAGTACAGTAGTGGGAAATGCAGGATACACTCCAGGGACTCGAATCCCTGAGTGGCAGGCCTAGTTCTTTCCCCAGCGGGTCCGGGGCCTTCGAGCTTCAGGCCCAAGCTTTTTGGCAACCTGTATGAACGCGGAGCGAGAAGTGCCCTAGACCAGACTCCAGATCGTTCCTAGTGGGGCTGTCAGCGCCTTTAGCCTCACTGGGCGCTAGATGGGAGTGTCCCCTCCGTACCCGGACGAAGGCGGGGCGCCCGCTGGCAAAGCGCATTTTCCAGCGCAAGCTGTTGGGGTGTGGGGCTGGCGAGTGAGGGAAAACAGAGGGTGGCGCGCCCACCATCAGCGTCTGTGCAGCCCCACCTGCGCCGCGGGTTGGTCTCAGCCGGATCCTGCAGCCCTCATCGAGCAAAGGCTGGGCGCGGCGCCCCCACTGCCGGGGAGGGAAGAGGCTGGGAGGACGCAACAGGCCCAGGCTGTGCCGGGCGGGGAGCCTCGGCAGGCCGCTGCACCCCCAGCCCCAGAGGGCTGGGGAAGGCCGGGCCGACCAGCAGACGGAAAGGTGGCGCTAAGTCGCCTTCAAGCCCGCACGGCTCTCCCGGCCTTTCCTCCTCTCCTCAGAGTCAGCTGCCCCGCCCGGGACGTCCCGCGCCACTCCGCGCCTTTGGCCCTGGCTCAAGGTCTTGTGATGTGATTAGCAAAGCCAGCGCCTTGTCCTCAGACACTCAGCCCTGCCCGGCAGGCCCCGGCGCTCAAGCCCTGTTTACTGAGCCTGGGCGGGGAGGGGGCGGAGAAACGAGCCCGGGCTCCACCGGCAAGACTGCCGCGGCGGCCGCCCGCGTGGCCACCCCCACCCCCACCCCCACCGCGACTCCACGTGCAGTCGGGCTGGAGCCGCCACCGACTGGACGCAGGCCCCGAGCCCCCGCCTCCTGGCCGGGGCACCCTTTGCAAACCCGCCGGGCCGCGGGGATGGTTGCGATATTCTGGCATTTTGCAATTCCCGCGCCCAGTACAAAACCGAAGGTGGGAGCTAAAAGCTCCACAGGTCCGCCTCGGAGAACAGGGCAGGGAAAGACACGTCCAGGGCTGCAGAATCCCGGCCACGCTAAACGTACCGGGGCTCTCCGACCGCGCAGCCCCGGAGGAGAAGAGCCGTGCCTTCCCGCCGCCACCCGGCGGCATCCACTGGGGCCGAGAGCTACACGCCACACCGGCCGCCCGGGCCGCCGGCCCCGCCCGGAGGCCTCCAGCCCCCTCCCCGGGAGGAAAAAAATTGGCGGCGGCCAATGGGAGGCCGGGAAGGCGCCTGACGTCCGCGAGCGGGCGGGCGGCGTTGCCTGGAGACCCCGGCGGGGGCCGAGTTCTGTCCCCTCCCCCGGCGCGCCCGCCCCGCCGCAGCCGCACTCCCGGGCTCTATATAGGGCGCGCGCTCGCAGGCCGCCGAGTTCCAGCAGTCCGCGAGCTGCCGTCGGCTCCGCGGGGGGGGCGGGCCGGGCACCCCGGGGCGCGGAGGAGCGCTCCTCGCTTCTCTCTTTCCCCCCTGCCGCACTCCGCCGGACCCTCCCGCCGGCCCGCGCCGCTGCACTCGCCCTCTCCTCTCGCCCCCCGGCAAACTTTCGGCCCCTCCCCGCCCCTCGCCCGTTATTCGTCGTGGCTCAAGCCCGGCCACGCCGCCCCAAGGGCTCCTCCCGACCTCCCGGCCTGCCGCTCCGGCCACTGCGGGATCCAGAAACATGTCAACCACACTTCTGTCCGCCTTCTACGATGTCGACTTCTTGTGCAAGGTAGGCCAGGGAGCGGGCCCGGCCGGCAGCAGCCGTTGTAGTTCTTGGACTTTGCCTCTGTCCCCAGGTTCTGGGGGACGCCCCTCCCGCCCTGCCTTTCAGGTCGGGAAAGTCCCGGGGTTTGCAAAAGAGTGTCCGAGCGTCCTGGAGGCGGGGAGGGCGGCAAGGAGGGCGCCGGTGTCGCAGTTGAGTTTCTCCACTGCCGACCGCGGCCACGCTGCCCGGGGCTTCCCGGACAGGCTTCGCGCCGCCCACCTCGGCAGCCGGGGCGGAGGATCACGTGTCGAAACCCAGCGCGGCCCACGGTGGGCGTCCTCATCTCTCCCGCTCCGTCCAGCAAGATCTTGCTGGTTTTGCGCGTGTATAGGTGGAGGGTGGAGGCCGAGTCGGGATCCGCCAAGAGTGGGGGAAAAAAAAGGAAAAGAATCAGGCTGGGAGTTCCTCTGCGGCTCGCCCCGAGTCTGTCTTCCCCTTCAGTTTTTCATCCCTTCCCCGCTCCCCTCCCTTTGGCAGACGGAGAAATCCCTGGCCAACCTCAACCTGAACAACATGCTGGACAAGAAGGCTGTGGGGACGCCTGTGGCCGCCGCCCCCAGCTCGGGCTTCGCGCCGGGCTTCCTCCGACGGCACTCGGCCAGCAACCTGCATGCACTCGCCCACCCCGCGCCCAGCCCCGGCAGCTGCTCGCCCAAGTTCCCGGGCGCCGCTAACGGCAGCAGCTGCGGCAGCGCGGCGGCCGGCGGCCCGACCTCCTACGGCACCCTTAAGGAGCCGTCGGGGGGCGGCGGCACAGCCCTGCTCAACAAGGAGAACAAATTCCGGGACCGCTCGTTTAGCGAGAACGGCGATCGCAGCCAGCACCTCCTGCACCTGCAGCAGCAGCAGAAGGGGGGCGGCGGCTCCCAGATCAACTCCACGCGCTACAAGACCGAGCTGTGCCGGCCCTTCGAGGAGAGCGGCACGTGCAAGTACGGCGAAAAGTGCCAGTTCGCGCATGGCTTCCACGAGCTGCGCAGCCTGACTCGCCATCCGAAGTACAAGACCGAGCTGTGCCGCACCTTTCACACCATCGGCTTCTGCCCTTACGGGCCGCGCTGCCACTTTATCCACAACGCGGACGAGCGGCGGCCCGCGCCGTCGGGGGGCGCCTCCGGGGACCTGCGTGCCTTTGGCACGCGCGATGCGTTGCACCTGGGCTTCCCGCGGGAGCCGCGGCCCAAGCTGCACCACAGCCTAAGCTTCTCCGGCTTCCCGTCGGGCCACCATCAGCCCCCGGGCGGCCTCGAGTCGCCGCTGCTGCTCGACAGCCCCACGTCGCGCACGCCGCCGCCGCCCTCCTGCTCTTCGGCCTCGTCCTGCTCCTCCTCCGCTTCCTCCTGTTCCTCGGCCTCCGCGGCCTCCACGCCCTCGGGCGCCCCGACATGCTGCGCCTCCGCGGCGGCCGCGGCTGCGGCCGCTCTGCTGTACGGCACCGGGGGCGCCGAGGACCTGCTGGCGCCGGGGGCCCCGTGCGCGGCCTGCTCGTCGGCCTCGTGCGCCAACAACGCCTTCGCCTTCGGCCCGGAGCTCAGCAGCCTCATCACGCCGCTCGCCATCCAGACCCACAACTTTGCCGCCGTGGCCGCCGCCGCCTACTACCGCAGTCAGCAGCAGCAGGGCCTGGCGCCCCCCGCGCAGCCCCCGGCGCCGCCCAGCGCGACCCTCCCCGCCGGGGCCGCCGCACCTCCCTCGCCGCCCTTCAGCTTCCAGCTGCCGCGCCGCCTGTCCGACTCGCCCGTGTTCGACGCGCCCCCCAGCCCCCCGGACTCGCTGTCGGACCGCGACAGCTACCTAAGCGGCTCCCTGAGCTCCGGCAGCCTCAGCGGCTCTGAGTCTCCCAGCCTCGACCCTGGCCGCCGCCTGCCAATCTTCAGCCGCCTCTCCATCTCCGACGACTGAGGCAAGAGGGCGCCAGTGAGGAGGAAGGGAAGGCGGTTCAGAGATGTTGGAGGACACCCCTCGCCATCTCGCCCTTGCTGGGGGCACGGGAGTTGGGGGGGTGACATGGGCCCTAGGCAGACTGCAAGCCCGACCGAGCACTTGGACTCGAACTCTGTGCCGGGAGGGGCCCCCACCCCTCCGTTTTCGGTTTCCTCTTGTCTTTTTTTTTTTTTATTTTTATTACGAAGTTTCATTCTTTTTGAGCAAGAAGGTCGAGGAACTTTTTCTGTTGAACAAAATATTCACAACAGGGCAGTTGTGATACGAATAGAACAAAAAAAAAACACTTAAACTTTTTTAGGACTCCGATGAGTTTGGGACTTCAGGAAAAATCAACCCAGCACCAGCAGCTACCAACCACCATTCCATCTCTTCACTTGAACAGCATTAGTTAAGTCCAGATGTGGGAACCCTTCTCTTGGAAGAAGTTCCTAATTGTGTCTCAGACCGGTGTAAACAAACCAGCCAGCCGCCACCTTGCTAAACCTATAAGCTTTTTAAAATCCAATATTCTGCCAAGAATATGCCTTGATAGTTAGCCCTCAGCCCATAGGTGTTTTTTGTTTTTTAATAGAATTATATATGTCTGGGGGTGAAAAAACCCTTGGATTCCAAAGGTCCATACTGGTTACTGGTTTCATTGCCACCACTTAGTGGATGTTTAGTTTAGAACCATTTTGTCTGCTCCCTCTGGAAGCCTTGCGCAGAGCTTACTTTGTAATTGTTGGAGAATAACTGCTGAATTTTTAGCTGTTTTGAGTTGATTCGCACCACTGCACCACAACTCAATATGAAAACTATTTAACTTATTTATTATCTTGTGAAAAGTATACAATGAAAATTTTGTTCATACTGTATTTATCAAGTATGATGAAAAGCAATAGATATATATTCTTTTATTATGTTAAATTATGATTGCCATTATTAATCGGCAAAATGTGGAGTGTATGTTCTTTTCACAGTAATATATGCCTTTTGTAACTTCACTTGGTTATTTTATTGTAAATGAGTACAAAATTCTTAATTTAAGAGATTGTATGTAATATTTATTTCATTAATTTCTTTCCTTGTTTACGTAAATTTTGAAAGATTGCATGATTTCTTGACAGAAATCGATCTTGATGCTGTGGAAGTAGTTTGAGGAACATCCTATGAGTTTTCTTAGAATGTATAAAGGTTGTAGCCCATCCAACTTCAAAGAAAAAAATGACCACATACTTTGCAATCAGGCTGAAATGTGGCATGCTTTTCTAATTCCAACTTTATAAACTAGCAAAAAAGTGTTGGCTTATTCCACCAGTTCTACTGTGACATACTCGAGCATAAAGACATGTAGCAATAACGGGGAGTAGGGGGGAGTCTCACAGTGCCTTTGGAAGGGCCCGAACTTGCCTTAAATCTTCCTCAACCAAATAAGTATTTTATTAGTGCTTGAGAGAATCTGAATGTAGGATGGGTTCAACTGCACAAAAGGAAAAGATTTTTACCACTTTTTTTATATAGATATAAAGTGAAGCAACCGCCTTAGTGCTGAAATATGTAGTACATGAATATGCCTTGTTTAATTAGAGAAAATTCCAAAACTTGTACTATTTTTTTTTTCCATGTAGAAAGTCAGGAATGTCTCCTAAGCTTTCCTGGACAGCAGATGAATGAGCGGTAGCTTTAGTTTGTACGTAGGTACAGTTGGAGCACTATATGTACTCTCTGGACTACTTTGGACAGAAGTAGGTTTTTGAATGTAACAAGATAAGTCAACTTGAGTTGTAATATATTTTGGGGAATCAGCTCACTACAAATTGTGACTGTAAACATTGTACTGTAAATGTTTTGTAGTTTTCCCCCAATAAAATTTTTGGGAAAAAAAGGTATTATTAACATGTAAGAGCTTTCTTTTTAAACAGGAATGTCTTAGCTTTCTAGCTTCCCAGCTAACCATGTTTGCCATTCCCCAGGTCTTGGCATGGTGGGGGAGGACTTGGAGAGCTGGCAGAGCCAGAGTTCAGAAGAGCCTGCGTCCTCTCAGCCCGTATATATTTTATAAGCAAGTTCTTCTAACTGAAAGAAAGTAATTATTTGGACTGTCAAGGGCATTAGTTAGCTAGCTGTTCCCTTTGGTAATAAGATGCATCCCAGAGTTAGCTGGCTGGGAGCAGAGCCTGGCCGGGAGGCCTGAAGGGGTGTGGCCTGCCTGTGAGTCACTGAGTGGATCATGTGGCTGCGGTAGCAGCTGAGGGTCCGATTTTTTGCTGGGAAACAGAACTGCTTGGGTGGGGAAGGGGAGGAGGATCTTTCTGCAGCCGGTGGCCTGCCAGGCCTGAGTGCTGAGCTGGAGGTGGAGAGTGAGGCCAGGCTTTTTCTGGGTCGGAGAACTGGAGTTTTGCCTGGATTTTGGAAAGCCTGGTATGTCCTTGTGGACAGGGTGGAGGGGAAGATTAAAGAGGTTAAACTTATATCTGGGTGATGTTTGCTTATGCGAACAACTTCCTCTGGGAATGAACACATACAAGTTATTTATGCAAAAAAGATTTCTTGTCTGTGCTTTAGAGGACTGTAAGTGACCAGAAAGCAAATTCAACCCAGGTCTCTAGAAAAAGGAAGGAAAAAAAGACATTGATTTGCCTGCTGATTTCGCAAACAGTTGAACAAAAACTATAGTGACTCTGGCTGTTTCTAACTTTAAAACAATCACTTTAGGAACTTAAATCGGGTTCATAAATCAATTCATGTTTCTTCTCCTCCACCGCCGTCCCCCATGCACACAGTTCAGACACTTTTTCCAAGGTAGGTAAGAGATTTAGCAATAGTTTGCTTTCTCATATGCAACAGCTGGGCTCCATCAACAATCCTCGCATCCCCGCTCCCTCCCGGGCCCTGCCTTAGCCAGGGTCTCTGGTGACTCACAGCTGAGCATGGAGGGGAGGGGGTGGTCTGGTGGATACGCCAGGACTCGGGCAGCTGTTTCACGTTAACGATGATTGCACTGGTGTTAACTGGAGCGTTTTGGTGCTTGTTGCGTGCTGCCAAAGGGGATGGGAAACAGTTTCAAGGTTCTCCCAGATGCCAGCCCCTGACTGAAGGCCTCAGCAGCAGGGGAGGGGAAGCCCGAGGCCAAGGAGGGCTCAGGAGGGGTGAAGACTGTAGGCTCCCTGGCCCCTACACCATAAAGAATGTGCAGTGGGGAGGAAAAGTCTAAAATGTGCTATTTAGGTTAAGCTGCATTTCAAAGGCCTTGTTTCCACTTCATTCCTAAACTTATTTTTCTAAACAAGTACTTTTGATCAGCTGGAATGTTGGGGTAAGCCACATTCATTTTTAAAAACTGGTTTGTTTGAAAAGCCCAACTGTTAGGATCTGAAGTTTTGTATCGCAGACCCAGTGGAGCGTGGAAAGCTACGGGGGGATCATTCAGAAATTTCCTCTTGCCGCAGATCAGTGGAGGGTACTGTCATTGTCTTCCTGCAGCGCCTGGAAATTAACAGCAAAAAAACCTCTACCGTTGCTTGATCACCCTTAGAAAAGTTTTCTTGTAAATTAAGGAAATAGAAGTAAAGATTGCAAGTAATGACAAACCAAAATTCCCATCCCAGACTGTTGACTCTAAGACTGAGTTGCACTTAGAAACTACAGGAGAAAATTCCTCCGTAGTCAGTTGTGAAAATGATCCCAGAATGTGATGGTGTTTAGAATGTCTTCATCGTGGCGTTTCCACTGGATGTCTGAAGACTAAGGTATTTTTTAAGCAGCCCAATTAGTGTGTGCCACCTTCTAACTTATTTCAGAGAAAGGATGTGTGCATGTACACATTTTCCACCCCTCATGCTGTCTGAATCTACTGCTGGGTGTGTAAAAGAAAAAAAAAAAAGCACACACAAAAAAACTATTCAGAAGGCCAAAGCTCTGCATCAGCCCCAGGGAATAGATGGAGGATTGTGAGCCCTGCAGTGGCTCAGGACCCCGGATGACAGAGCCAGGCCTGGTGGGCCCGACGCAGGAAAAACAAGCAGGCCTAGCTCTTGGCCGCCAGCCTGGCCCGGCACTAGAATGCTCGGTGCTAAAACCTGCCTGGGGGCGCTCAGAAAAACCCCAGGGTGGCCATGTGCAGGGAGGAAGCCCGCTAGAGAGCATTGAACCTCGGAAAGGAACCGTCCCCAAACACCCGCTCTCCTTCAGTTTTGTTTGTGGTGACAAGTGAGGGCGGATGTGACTCTCACCAAGTTTTCTTGAGACTGGAAGTTGGGTCTCGGCACCGTCCTCGGCCTTGGAAGTTCGTGGGAGCCGGCACAGCCCTTAGAGGCTAGCCGGGCTTACCTTCCATCAGGGGCCCATTGTCGTGAACTCTAATTGTGTTTATTTTTTCTTGTCCACACTCCTGGGGGATATGCAGAGCTGTGCCCGTCCAGGGCAATTCCAGTTCTGTGCTGCTGCTGGCACGGCTGAGGCAGGGAGGAGGACAGCGGGGGCTGTGGCGGGGCGGGGCCTGGCAGCTGGACAGGCCTCCCCAGGCCGAGCCCTGCAGGGAGGAGGCGGGAGGGAGCGGGGCAGCAGGAAGCCACAGCACCTCCAGGGCCCAACCTCTCCTGATGGGTTTTGCTAGACCTTGAAAGAGTGTGTGTGTGTGTGTGTGTGTGTGTGCGCGCGCGCGCATGCATGCCGTGCACGTGTGTGGAGGTCTGAGGGGTGCGCCTGTATGGGAAGTGTATTAGTACGTGTTTCTGCGTCCTTTTCTGTCTGTGGGTGTGCAGAGGTTTGTGGTGTTGCTCTGTCTGCAGGTGTTCAGGGGTCTGCATGTGTGATGTCGCCCTAGGGGAGTACTGGTGTGTGGATCTGTGTGCTTCTGCATGTGGAGGCTATGTCGGGGGAGGGTCTGTGGGTATGGCTGTGTTTGGATGTGAGTGTGTCTGTGTGTAAGTATGTGTGGATGTGTGTGAGTGCTGGTGTGGGTTTGGGTGTATCTGTTGCTATGTAGGTATGTGGATCTTTGGGGTGTGCCTGGGTGTGGGTGTGTCTGTTGTGATGGGGTTGGTGTGTATGCAGGGGTGTGTGTGTTGGTATACATGGGTGTGTCTGTGTGTAAGTATGTGTGGATGTGTGTGAGGGCTGGTGTGGGTTTGGGTATGTCTGTTGCTGTGTAGGTAGGTATGTGGGTCTTTGGGGTATGTCTGAGTCTGGGGTGTGTGTGTGTGTGTGTGTGTGTGATCTATGGGAGTGGGTTTGGGTGTGCCTGTGTGTAGCTGCTGCTGTGTGTGGGTAGGTGTGTGGCTCTGTGGGGGGTGAGCAGCTGTAGGTGTTGCTGTGTATTTGGGTCTGGATGTGTCTGCTGCGGTGTGCATGTGGGTGTGTCTGTATGTGGGTGTTACCAACACCTACGGAGGAAAAGCAGACCTTTTTAGCATGGCTCTTTCAAGTTTAAAAACTGCTTTCAAAACCCGGAAATGACCGCCAGGCTGGCATCCGCTTCCTGCAGGGCAGCAGGCCGGGCAGGGCTGGGTGGGAGGGTGGTCAATGGGCCCCTGCCTTGCAGGGACCCCAGACTCACCTCTGTTGCTGGGCACACCTGCCAAGGACAGGCCTTGGTGCCGCTGGCTGTCTGCAGGGACATTTTTAGAAAGAATTCACTCTGGGGGAAGGGGGAGGGGCCCTTTTATTTTCATCTGGGCAGAAATAGCTCCTGTCAGATAGCAGCTCTTGTGCCCTCTGGGGCGAGAGGCAGCTCTGAAATAGAAGGAAAGATATTAAGGACTCGAGACAGACAAGAAAACTCCTGAGCTCGCTGAAACCAAGTTTAAAATATTTCTCTAAAAATAAGCTTTGTTTTTCTTGTGGATTCCTCCGGCCCTCATGTCAGGGTGCTTAGCTGGTCTGGGACGCCAGGCGGAATTTTTAAAAAACCAAGTGTTTCCCAGCTGTGGCCTTGGAAAGTTCTCTGTTTTCCATTTATTAAACTCCTAGTTTCCGGCTAATTAAAATTATTTTCAAATAAAACTCCATGGCCCAGCAATATTTGACGAAACACAGAATTCCCGGTGACCCCTCTGCAGGGGGCCAGGCGGCTGTGGGGCCGCCTGTGTCCCCTCCAGTGGGCTCAGTGTTGGTTTTATGGGGAGAGGGAACCCGGGCCTTTGAAATGCAGACCCAGGGCCTTGTCTTACTAAATCCCACCTCCGCTCCCGTGGTGACTGCTTGCTGGTGTAGTGACTGCTTGCAGGCGGGCAGTCTCTGAGTCCTGCACCACTTGAGAAGGGGCTGCGGGGTAATTGGAAACCTGCTGTTTGTTTCCCCTGCACCACTAATAACCTGAGCAGAGGGGGGTGCACATCAGGGGAGAGGAACTTGGCTGAGGCATGTGGCCACATGATCTTCTGCTACCTGGTGGTTTCTCCCTGGCCTGGCAGCTGTGCAGGCTTCAGCTCCCACCAGGCCAATGTGCCAGGACTTTATTGAGCACCTATAAGATGCCCAGACTGACGTCTAGTCCCAGAGTTGGGTGGGACTTAACTGACATCCAGGGCCACATGTTATGCAGATGGAAGTCGGTGAAGCTGCAGGGTGGAGGCAGATTTTGCTGAGGGCCAGAGCTGGTGGGATACAGACTTACAGACAGATCCCCCTCCATGTTCCCCCGCATTCAGCCCACACAGCAGTGGGGCAGGATACTGGGTCTGTTGGCCCAGCCCTGCCCTTTCATTCATCCCACAGAGAGTTCTCCATTGTCTAGTAAATGCCTGCACTGGGCTAAGAGAGGGGGGCTGACAGGTGTTGTTCCTGCCTTCAGGAAGTCTGCATAATGATTTCAAGGTTCATTCATGTTGTAGCAGAAATCAACTTCATTCCTTTTTTATGACTGAATAATATTCCAGTGGATGGGACTTTGGGTTGTTTCCACTTTTTAGCCACTGTTGAATGTTGAATAATCCTGCTATGCACAAGTGTATAAGTCCGTGTGTGAACATAAACTTTTTTTTTTTTTTGGAGATGGAATCTATCTATCACCCAGACTGGAGTGCAGTGGTGCAATCTCGGCTCACTGCAACCTCCGCCTCCCGAGTTCAAGTGATCCTCCTGCTTCAGCCTCCTGAGTAGCTGGGATTACAGGTAAGCACCACCACGCCTGGTTAATTTTTGTGTTTTTAGTAGAGACAGGGTTTCTCCATGTTGGCCAGGCTGGTCTTGAACTCCTGACCTCAGGTGATCCACCCACCTTGGCCTCCCAAAGTGCTGGGATTACAGGCATGAACCACTGCGCCCAGCCCATCTTAGTTTTTTCAAAAAGTACATTCACAGGCTGAAATCCAGGCTATAAAGGGGAAGAACAAGGTACTAAGGGAGCATCTGTCAGGGAAATTGACCACACATAGGGCCCAGAAGGCGCCTGAAGAAGCAAGAAAGGACCGGGCATGGTGGCTCACACCTGTAATCCCAGCACTTTGGGAGGCCCAGGCGGGAGGATCGCTTGAGCCCAGAAGTTGGAGACCAGCCTGGGGGACGTGGTGAAACCCCTTCTCTACAAAATATTCTTTTTTTTTTTTTTTTTTTTTTGAGGCAGAGTCTTGCTCTGTCATCCAGGCTGGAATGCAATAGCGCAGTCTTGGCTCACTGCAACCTCTGCCTCCCGGGTTCAAGCAATTCTCCTGCCTCAGCCTCCTGAGTAGCTGGGACTACAGGTGCTTACCACCACATCCGGCTAATTTTTGTATTTTTAGTAGAGACAGGGTTTTACTGTGTTGGCCAGGCTGGTCTCGAACTCCTGACCTCATGATTCATCTGCCTTGGCCTCCCAAAGTGCTGGGTTTACAGGCCTGAGCCACCGTGCCCGGCTCTTTAACAAATTAGCTGGGAGTGATAGTGCACCACTGCACTCCAGCCTGGGGAACAGAGCAAGACTCTGTCTCAAAAAAAAAAAAAAAAAGTTGTGTTTTTCACCGCAGAGCGCAGAGGGTTATCACACATGGAAAGAGCTGGGACTCTGGAGTCAGATGGGGGCAATGGATCCTCAGGTGCTGCGAATTACTCGCTGGGTTACCTTGAGCACAGTTCACAGCCTCTTTGAGACTCAGTTTCTTCATTCGAAAAATGGGTTAATATATAGTTGCTGTTATAAAGATTAAGTGAGATAATACATGTAAAGTGCCTTGCCCAAGGCCTGGAGGTGGTGTGTTGAGGAGCACGGGCTGGCTGCTATTATTAGTAGTAGAACACTTCATCCCCTTCTGCTACCCCTCCTACCCTGGCCCAAGCTCACAGTTCTCCAGGTCAGAATGCCTTAACAATTCTAATAGCTACTATTTATGGAGCTCCTATTATATACTAAAGCTTTACATATGTTAATGAAGTCCTATAACAACGCAAGACCGAAGTCCTATTGCTATTCCCATTTCAAAGATGAGGAAATTGAGCTCAGAGGAGTTGTTATATGCCTGCGGCCATGGGGTAGGAAATGTCAAGGAAGAATCCAAAGGAATCTAAGCTTTTGCTCTTTCAAATACCACAGGCTGCTTTCCTGACCCCTTTCTTTCTGCTTTACTCCCACCTGTCTATAAAGCCCTGATCCTTTAAGAAACCCTCCAGGATTTCATTCCAGGGTAAACTGTGTCCTGCCTCATCTGTGCATTTTTTTGTTTTGTTTTGTTTTGTTTTTAATAGAGACAGGGTCTCACCATTGTGCCCAGGCTGGTCTCAAACTCCTGGGCTCAAGTGATCCGCCCACCTCAGCCTCCCAAAGTGCTGGGATTATAGGCATGAGCCACCACACCTGGCCTCATCTGTTTTTTAAAACACAGCTGGGCACAGTGGCTCCTGCCTGTAATCCCAGCATTTTGGGAAGCTGAGGCGGACGGATCACTTGAGTCCAGGAATTTGAGACCAGACTGGGCAACATGGCGAAACCCCATCTCTACAAACAATACAAAAACTAACTGGGCGTGGTGGCACTCACCTGTAGTCCCAGCTGCTCAGGAGACTGAGGTAGGAGAATCACCGGAGCCCAGGAGTTTGAGGCTGCAGTGAACTATGATCATGTCACTGCACTCTGGCCCAAGTAACAGAGTGAGACCTTGTCTCTAAAAATGATAAGAATAAAAATAATAATAATTTTAATGCTAAAAAAGGTTTAAAAACCACTGACCGCTGGGTGTAGTGGCTCACAACTGTAATCCCAGCACCATGGGAGGCCGAGGTGGGCAGATCACCTGAGGTTAGGAGTTCGAGACCAGCCTAGCCATCATGGCAAAACCCCATCTCTACTAAAAATACAAAAACTAGCCAGGCATGCGTGGTGGCAAACGCCTGTAATCTCAGCTACTCAGGAAGCTGAGGCACAAGAATCGCTTGAACCCGGAAGCGGAGGTTGCAATGAGCCAAGATCTCGCCACTGCACTCCAGCCTGGGCGACAGAGCAATACTCCATTTCAAAAAAAAATTTTTAAAAACCCCACTGACTTAGTGTAGCCCTCTCATTCCATAGATGAGAAACTTAAGGTTGAGAAGGGGTAGGGGCAACCCTCTGGAGACTTGCCAGTTTCTGGGTCTCTACCTAGCACTTGGAAAAGAAAGAACCCAGGACACCTCCCTGAGCGTGCGCTGTGCCAATAGGGCTGTTGGTGTCGATTCTCACCAAAGCAAACCCAAATCCTTCTTGGCTGAGAGGCTCAGCATGGCTGGTCCCTGGATGTTCCATCCAGCAGGCTTCTCAGAGGGGGCCCAGAGAGTCTGTGGGGCTGACAGGCAGGAGCTTGCCAACAATAGCCCTGTGGGTCCAGAGCCGCTGCAGGGGCTGGGACCGGAGGGAGCTTGGGCAGGCATTACCTCCATGGCTGTGGAAGGGCCTGGCCCTAAGGGGTTACAAGCAGGGGCTCCCATTGGACTGCATTCAAATCTCAGCCGAGTGCTGCCTCCTACCTGCGTGACCTCGAGCAAATCTGAACTTCAGTTTTCTTTTTTCTTTTCTTTTCTTTCTTTTTTTTTTTTTGACACAGAGTCTTGCTCTGTCACCCAGGCTGCAGTGCAGTGGCGTGATCTCGGCTCACCGCAACCCCCGACTCCCAGGTTCAAGTGATTCTCCTGTCTGAGCCTCGTGAGTAGCTGGGATTACAGATGCCCGCCACCATGCCCGGCTAATTTTTTGTATTTTAGTAGAGACGGGGTTTTGCCATGTGGGCCAGAACCTGTCTCAAAAAAAAAAAAAAAAAAAAAAAAAGACCAGCCTGACCAACATGGAGAAACCCCATCCCTATTAAAAATACAAAATTAGCTGGGCATGGTGGCGCATGCCTGTAATCCCAGCTACTAGGGGGCTGAGGCAGGAGAATCGCTTGAACCTGGGAGGCGGAGGTTGCGGTGAGCCGAGATTGCACCACTGCACTCCAGCCTGGGCAACAAGAGTGAAACTCTGTCTCAAAAAAAAAAAGTGCAATATTTATGGTTTGTTTGTTATTACCATTTTGGGGTATTTTTCCACTTCTAATCAGTAGGCATCCAATCTGATGGGCATCAGGAAGGCCCCATGGTTTGCCCCCACCAAACTCCCAGGGTTTGTAGCTGTGCGTGTGGCCATTTAGATTTAAATTAATTAAAAGTAAGCAAAATGTAAAACTCACTTCCTCAGCCATACTAGATAGCTACGTTTTAAGTATTCAATTGCTACATGGAGCTAGGGGCTACTGCATTAAACAGCACAGAACATTTCTGTCATCACAGAAGTTCTGTTGGACAGCACTGTGAGTCTAGAATGTTCTATTAAAATACCAACAGCTGAAGGACAGATGCTTCCAGCAGCAGGTCGTGGGATACCCCCATGATGTCGTTGCTGGTTCTCCTTCCTTCCAAAAGCCAAGAGACTCCAGAATATTCCCAAATTACTGCTCCACCTGGCACATTGAAAGTGCCAGTGGAGAGGGGAAGGGACTGAGCTCTGCCTAACTGCCCACACGTGCTGGCATCTCTCAGCCCCACTCAGCAGTCTGGGACCCACCTCCTCCCAGATGCACCTCACACCAACCCCTCCAGTTGTCCCTGTCCCCAAGCATGTGACACCACATCTCTCAAGGAACCCAAGCCAGAACCTGGCATGCTTCCCCAGTCTTTTCTCTCACTTCCCTCTACCCCTTCCCTCATAGGTTGCCCAAACATCATGACTCTGCTTTCTAACCAGGCCTTGACTTTGCCCCCTTTGTCTAGCTCCTCTGCAACTCAGGCCTGCCCCACGCTCACCCATACACCTTGTCAACCAGGAGCCCTGGCTGGTCCTCTTCCAGGCCACCACTCCTCTAGAGCAAGGTTGTAAAGCACTTGGTGATCATACTCCTCTCTGCCCTAGGACGCTACACAGGGTCCCACCACCCACTGTTCAAGTCCAAGGAGGCTCTGGGATCCGGAAAAACCTCCCTCCTCTGCCTATGCTCCTTGCTTCTTAGCTGTTCGGGAGCACCAAGGATTCCTAGAGATGCTGTTCACACTCTGGGCCCTTTAGTTTCCTTCCACCCCTGCCTGGGACATCCCCTTGTGACCCCCTGCTTCCTCGCCTCTTCCCTCCGCAGTCAGCCCAGGCTGAATCTCAAACTCAGATCTAGCCTCTCCACCCAACCCTGGCCCCACCGGGGCACTGTCCAGGCCTTTATCAGAGCACATATCACAGCATCCCACAACGACTGGTTATGTCTGTCTTCCTCTCTACCCTGTCAGTTCCTTCAAAGCAAGAACATTGTGTTCCTCCTTGCAGCCCCCAAGCCTGGCTCCTCGAAGGGCTTCAGTAACTGTTTGTACGACAAAACCAATCTGCCCCGTGAGACTGGCCCTGTTCGCTCCCATTGGACAGATGAGGAAAATGGAGCTCAGAGAATGAAAGATGCTTGCCTGAGGTCTCCCAGTGCGTAAGTGGCAGTGCCATGATGCCGCCCCAGGCCCTCACAAAGAGGGCGGAGTGTCCCAGCCATTCAGAAGAGGCAAAGATGCACTATTCCTTGGTACAAGGAACCTCATGTTGATTTTTTCCTCTTTTTTATCTTTTTTTTTTTTTTTTTTTTTTGAGACAGAGTCTCGCTCTATTGCCAGGCTGGAGTGCAATGGCACTATCTCGGCTCACTGCAACCTCCACCTCCCGGGTTCAAGCGATTCTCCTGCCTCAGCCTCCTGAGTAGCTGGAATTACAGGCACCCACCATCATGCCCGGCTAATTTTTTTGTATTTTTGTAGAGACGGGGTTTCACCATGTTGGTCAGGCTGGTCTTGAACTCCTGACCTCGGGTGATCGGCCCTCCTCAGCCTCCCAAAGTGCTGGGATTACAGGTGTAAGCCACCGCTCCTGGCCAATTTTTCCCTCTTATTTGGAACTCATGCCTGCTTGTTATGAATATTCCAACAGCTGCAGTGAATCCCAATACGTGCAAGTGGAAAAGGCCCCCTTAACCTTCCTCCTCAGGCCCACTCAGCAAAGGTGGCCACTTTGTGTGAGGCATTCCAGAGATCTGGTGAGGCAGCTATCTACAAATATTTATACACACACATTCATATATGGTTTCAGTCACAAAATGGGGTCATTCTCTCCCCTGACCTATCATTTAGGGCATTGGAACATGGCTGCATGTGGCTCTGTTTGTGAGGGCCCAGGGGATGGACAGGGAGGCTCTGCATTATTTTGCTTTTACCAACATTGCAGCATGAACGTTTTTTTAACTCAGGGCCTTGGGTGAATATCTCCATCAGATGAATCCCGAGAAGTAGCATGCATGGGTCACAGTGTGGCTCGCGTGTTTCTTGGGAGGGTCACATGCATTTTTCCTAATTTATAGTATTATTTTATTTTTTATAGACAGGGGGTCTCGCTATGTTGTCCAGGCTGGTGTCAAACTCCTGAGCTCAAGCCATCCTCCGGCCTGCCAAAGTGCTGGGATTATAGGCGTTAGCCACTGCGCCTGGCCCATCATGCATTAAATGCTTGAAGCCTGCCCTCATAGTAACATGTTGCACTAAGTATAATACCTCGGAGGCCGCGTCCCTCCCTGTCTGTCCCTCCCCACTGCCTGTTCTGAGTTTCTGGAGTCCACATCTCAGGGGCTCCAGCCTGGACTCTGGTCTTTCTCCAACTCCCTGCCCTGTTCTCAAGTCCCCCTGTTGTCGTCCACTGTCTAGGCTGGCACCACAGTCTGAGGCTGCCACCTGGGAGACCCAGGAGAGGCCTGGAGCAGTCCCAGTGGGCTCAGGGCTCCTGGGGCCTGAGGAACCAGAGGCACTGAAGCCACGTGGGGGAGGCCCTGCCTGTGTGATGGGTGGTGGGAGCAAAAGAAATCCTTTCTGAAACGACAGCATTGGGATGACAGCGTGTGTGGGAAGGGGTGTGTGTGTGTGAGTGCGTGAGGCTGCGGTGTGGCTCTGTGAGTGTGTGTGAGTGTGGGGGGGTGAGCCGGCATGACAGCATGTGCGGTGGTATGTGGGAGATGCCATGCGTGTGTTTTAGGGCGGTTATGTCAGGCGTTATGTAAGGGAGGCGCTCCCTGGGGCCAACAAACCGCAGTGGTGTAACCGCCAGGCCAGCAGGGAAGGAGGGAAAATGTAAACACCATTCCGTGCCTTTCCCTGCCCTGCCACAGGCCCTGCGGTCCTGCCTTCCCGCCACCTGAGGCCCCGTGGGCTGGCTGGGGGGTGATGATGGGGGTGTGAGGGCTGAGGCTGAGGGTCCCAAGAGCTCCATAGGCGTGCACATCTGCAGCTCTTGATCCTGGCCCAAGGGATAGCACCAAAGGAGAGCCCAGCCAGGGCCTAACTGGGCTTCTTCTGGTCAGTTGCAGGCCATGCATCCCCCACGTGTGAGGCGTGCAGGCTTCCCCACCCCACAGCGCTCCTGTGTCCCAGAGGCCTCTCCCTGGCATAGGAGCCCCTTGCCCTGCAATGAATCAGCATGGGGTTCACGGCTCACCTGTTCACACCTGTACGGTGGCCTCAGGGCCAGCTGTCTCTGTCTCTCTCACATACACTCAAAGGCGCACCTCCTCCCTGTCCCGCTCCACATCCTGGCCCAGACACCTTCCTTCCCACCAGCTCCCAGTTTCCAGCCCTTCAGCCTGGCACCTGAGGCTTCCTCTTCTAGGAAGCAGCCCTGTCTGCTCCAGGCCAGAGGTCTTGCTCCCCACTCTGAAAACTCCTGAGGCCCCTGTGGATACATAGCTGGACATCTGGCCAAGCTCAATAGTCCCCTGTTCTCCAGTTGCTCATTTTAAGAATAATGGCCATGGCCAGGTGCAGTGGCTCACACCTGTAATCCCAGCACTTTGGGAAGCTGAGGCGGGAGGATCACCTGAGTCAGGAGTTCAAGACCAGCCTGGCCAACATGGCAAAACCCTGTCTCTACTAAAAATACAAAAACTAGCTGGGCGTGGTGGCACGCGCCTGTAATCCCAGCTACTAGGGAGGCTGAAGCAGGAGAATCACTTGAACCTGGGAGCCGGAGGTTGCAGTGAGCTGAGATTGCGCCACTGCACTCCAGCCTGGGTGATAGACTGAGACTCCATCTCAATAATAATAATAATAACAGTGGCCATAATTTATGGAGTATACTCTGTCAAACCCCCTCCCTCAAAGTGTTCTTATTATGCCATGCCATCCTTGAACCAATCCTAGAAGGTGGTGTTCTAACCATTATGGGAGCCAGAACCCCAGCAGACAGAGGTTAAGTGAATCATCCACGGTTATGCAGCCACGCCTAGAAGTGGCTGGTGGCAGAACCTGTATTCACAATCTCCCGTGGCTGAGCCCCATTTCCCCACACCTCCAGGCTCTTGGGGAGCAGCAACTCTCCTGCTTCCCGACCCCCACCTTCCCCAACATAGTGCCAGCTGGGCGGCCACAAGATACTTAAATCAAGGCTGTGGCTTACTCAGTGGCTGCATGCAGTTGGTGCCATCTAAATGCTAGTTGATTGAGTAACTGAACAGGATTGAATGTAGTCTTTTACATGGAACAATAAAGTGCAATGTTGAGAGGAGGAGCTCTGGAATCACTCAGCTATATGACTTTAGGGTACTGACAGACCCAGCTGAGCCTCAGTTTCCTCACCTGTAAGATGGGAATCGCCATTGTGTCTTCCACACAAGGTTACTGAGAGAATTTCTGTGACGCTGGGTGCGATGGGCTTGGCTCCATGCACACATTTTGCAGTCAAAAATGTCAACTGCTGCTGCTCCACTTTCGGGGTAGAGCTGGGGCAAGCATATTCTCCCATTTTAACAGTGAGGAAAACTGAGGCCCAGAGAAACCACTTTCCCAAGTTCCTGCAGGACTTGGACTGCAACTGCAAATTGCTGATTCCTAGCCTGGAACCTTTAACAACAGGCCAGCGCTTTTCATCCAGTCAGTGTGGATAGAGGCAGTGGAGTCAATGGAGGAGAATATTTTTCTAGACCTTACAAAAGTTTCTGATCAGCAAGAGAGCAGTGTCCTCTTGGAAAGATAGTACTCTCATTTTTCTACCCCTGTGAAGGAGGGATTAATCAAGGAGGGCTTCCAGGAAGAGGTGGGCATCAGAGTAACCTTGTCTCCTTAAAGGAGGAAGACACTGTGGCCCTTCAGGGGAGGCTGAGCCTGTCTCTCCAGGGTGACCTGCCCTGTTAGCCTTCCAATCCTGGAAGACCTCCAGCCTGGCCTGGCCTGGGGTCCACAGTCTGTACCTGAGTGCTGTACCTCTATTCCCCTGTTTTCCCCCATCCCTTCCCAATGCAGGGCTTTGGGAGAGTCTCCTCCAAAGCCAATTTCTTTTTTTTTTTTTTTTTTTTTTTTTTTGAGAGAGAGTCTTGCTCTGCCACCCAGGCTGGAGTGCAATGGTGCGACCTTGGTTCACTGCAACCTCCGCCTCCTGGGTTCAAGCGATTCTCCTGCCTCAGCTTCCTGAGTAATTGGGATTACAGGCGCCTGCCACTGTGCCCAGCTAATTTTTCTATTTTTAGTAGAGACGAGGTTTCACCATGCTGGCTAGGCTGGTCTCAAACTCCCGAACTCAGGCGATCCACCCTCCTTGGCCTCCCAAACTGCTGGGATTACAGGCATGAGCCACCGTGCCCGGCCCCCAAAGCCCACTTCTATCACCTCACTCCTGTCTGCTCTCATGGTCAAGTCCTAGCTTCTGCACCTGGCATCCCAGGCAAGGCCCCTGCACCTGGCCCTGCCCTCCTGCAGCCCCTACCGCCCCGTAGCTAACATTGCAGCAGCTCCCCGCCCTCCACTACTCCCCTCTTCTGCTGTTTCTCCACAGCCTCCTCACCCGTCAGCACACTATAGAGTTTACAGATTTGTCTTCATTGTCTGTCTCCCACTAAAATGTCAGCTGCAGGGATTTGGGGAGGGGGAGAGGAGGGGTCTTTTTCATTGTGCTCAACAAATACTTGAGGGAATGACTGCATGATCTCCACCCTCCTGCCACTGCACACTCATGCCAGGCACCTTTACCCTGATGCTGTTATGCCCTTGCCCTAATGTCCTCCCGATGCCTTTGGCTGAATCATGCTACCTCTTGCAGAAACGCTTCCGGGATTATACCTGCCCACAGCCCAGCCTCCCCTCTCTGACCTCATCACAGTGCAGAAATCCCCAAGCTCAGATGGATTTCAGAGGAAGAAGGTGGACAGGGCAGGCCAGCTCCTTGGGGCTGTGCAGGGACCAGGTGTGCATAGCCCCAGGCTTGGGAGGCTGGGGCTCCTGTAACCCACCAGCTTTGTCCAAGGGTGGGAGATGAGTCCTATACTTTCTCCTCTTTTGACCCTAAGATCCTTTCGCTCCAAGTTCAACTTCAGGTAAACCTTGGCAGGGGAGCCCACAGTTGAAGTAGGAGGTGTCTTGTAGCCCAGGTGGGCTGCTCAGCTCTAGGAAGGCCAGGCTCTGACCCAGAGACTCTGCAGCCAAGGCTCTGCCCTAGGGGCTTCTCATGAGCTGGAGGTTCAGGACCCCCTTGACCTTGGAATCCTTCCCTGAGCATTCTTTTTTTCTTTTTCTTTTTTCTTTTTTTTTTAAGACAGAGTCTTGCTCTCTTGTCCAGGCTGGTGTGCAGTGGCGCAGTCTTGGCTCACTGCAACCTCCACCTCACGGGCTCGAGCCATCCTCCTGCCTCGGCCTCCCGAGTAGCTGGGATTACAGACACACACCACTATGCCCGGCTAATTTTTTTTTTGTATTCTTAGTAGAGACGGGGTTTCACCATGTTGGCCAGGCTGGTCTCGAACTTCTGGCCTCAAGTGATCCTCCCGCCTCGGTCTCTCCAAATGTTGGGATTACAGGCGCGAGCCACCGCGCCTGGCCATCCCTGAGCATTCTTGAAAGAAGCTGTCACCAGGCAGGCTGTGCTTCCCTGGGAGCGCACAGATGGGAGGGAGAGAGAAAATTCTCTTCACAAAGAAACCCAAGCCAGGGAGGCAGGTCAGTGAAAACCAGAGAGATAGAAGGTGAGATGACTCAGGTGTTGCTGTGGTCCTGGCCCAAGCACAGGGCAGCAGGGGAGAGGTGCCCTGAGGCTGGATCTGGGGCCATGGGCCCTCGGGTGGAGAATGTCCTCCTCAGAGCAAGCTGGAGCCACTGGCCTCAGAGGTCTTCAGGGCCCAGGATGGTGGCGTCTTCCTCCCTCTGGCTCCCCTTCACTGGGCCCATGTAGTCCCCACCTTCATGCATCCTGGGGAATGGGGAACTGGAATGACTCCCATGAACTGGAATGGCCAGCCTCCCTCAGCAGTAAAATAGTCTCCTGTGCAAGGATTAAATGGCATATAATACATAAAATACACCTTGCCTGGCACACAGTGGCACTAAGTCATGTCAGTGCCTTGCCCCACACCCCTGGTGGGCACCATCCCTGCAGATTTTCCCATGGTCACTTCTTCTAGTGAAGTCGGAGTACACAGAGAGCCTCTTTGCGCGGGGCTCCATGGAGGAAGAGGGATGCAGAGGGCTTAAGACCCCTCGCCCTGCGCAGGAGGGGTGAGTGACTCTTGCACCTGTACCTTATCCAGTTTGGGAAGTCCCTTCACTTCCCTTGGCCCCTGTTCACCCCTAGCTCCTTCTCAGCCAGCCTCCTCCAGCCCAGCCCTCCTGTCCCTGGAAACTCCTCCAGGCTCCTGCCCTCCCACAGCAATCGCTCCCCCCACCATGTCCCAGAGCACAGTCTCTGGGCTGCTCCCTTCCATCCTGGAGGTCCTGCAGTGTGTGGTCTAGGGCCAGGTCCTCAATCACTGCGTCTTGTTTCCTCATCTATTGTTCCCTTATCTTTACTCTTCCCTGGAGATACAGGAGGGGAAATGTTGTGCTCATCAAATAGTCACTGAGTTCCAGAGGGGTATAGGAAGCCCATTTATTAGGCCACACTGTCTTTTTAAAATTTCTACCTCCAGCCGGGCACAGTGGCTCACGCCTATAATCCCAGCAGTTTGGGAGGCTGAGGTGGGAGAATCGCTTGAGCCCAGGAGTTTGAGACCAGCCTGGGCAACATGGAGAAACCCCGTCTCTACTAAAAATAGAAAAATTAGCTGGGCATGGTGGTACGTGCCTGTAGTCCCAGCTACTTGGGAGGCTGAGATGGGAGGATCATCTGAGTCTGGGACGTGGAGGTTGCAGTGAGCTGAGACTGCACTACACCACTTCACCCCAGCCTGAGCCACACAGTGAAACTCTGTCTCAAATAAAATACAATAATAAAATAAAATAAAATTCCCTAACAAGAGCCTGATCACCAGGTGGCCTGTTTACAGGAGACCAGCCCCATGGCAGCATGTCTGTGAAATGGTAGATTCTGTGTGGTCAGAAGGATGTTTAAGCTGTCAGGTAAAGTTAAAAGAGCTTGAAAGACTGGGTGAGGTAGCTCATGCCTGTAATCCCAGCACTATGGGAGGCTGAGTCGGGCGAGTCACTTGAGGCCAGGAGTTCAAGACCAGTCTGGCCAAAGAACTTTGGTAGAGACGGGGTTCTGTAGAGATGGAACCCCATCTCTACCAAAAATACAAAAAGTAGCCGAGCATGGTGGCACACACCTGTAGTCCCAGCTACTTGGGAGACTGAAGTGGGAGAATTGCTTTAACCCAGGAGGTGGAGGTTGCAGTGAGCAGAGATTGTACCACTGCACTCCAGCCTGGGGGACAGAGCGAGACCCTGTCAAAAAAAAAAAAAGAGCAAGGAAAGAACCATGTGTTACAGCACCACCTCTTCGGCTGAACATTGTCTTTAACAGACACACATGTATACATATACACTAGCGTGGGCATGATATTTTTTTCTGGCAGGCTACCTGAGAAACTATTAAGCGGTCACCTTCAATGAAAGGTTGGGAAAAGAGGGGAGAGTTTTATCTTCATTTTATACTTTTTGTTTGACTTTCCTACCATGTGAATATATTGTTATTATTTTTTATTATATTTTATTTTTGAGACAGAGTCTCGCTCTGTCGCCCAGGCTAGAGTGCAGCAGCGCAATCTCGTCTCACTGCAACCTCTGCGTCCCGGATTCAAGCAATTCTGGTACCTCCCGGTAGCTGGGATTACAGGCATGCGCCACTACGCCCGGCTAATTTTTGTATTTTTGTAGAGACAGATTTTCGTATTTTTGTGGAGACAGATTCTCGTCATGTTGGTCAGGCTGGTCTCAAACTCCTGACCTAATGATCCGCCTGCCTCGGCCTCCCAAAGTGCTGGGATTACAGGTGTAAGCCACTGCACCCAGCCTGTTATTATTTTTTTAATGTCCAACAGATATTATCTGAGTACTTGGGATGAGGGGCCTTTCTGTTCTTTTTCTGTGGTGTCAAAGAAGAAAGAGGTAATGGAAGTTGGCAGGAAACAGCTATGGGTTTGTTGGGTCTTGCTGTTGGGGGCAGGGCCTGGCTGCGGACAAGAGGCTGAAAGGCCCAAGGACCCCAGAAGGGGATGGAGGAGTCACTGCATGGGGTGGGGGTCCTGCCCAGCCACCCACTGGCTGGGCAGCCTCTGAGGGGCCTGGGTGGGGCCTCAGGCTTTGGAGCGCTCTCTCCCTGTTGAGCTAAGCCTCCCAAAGCACCAGCTCCTTTACTCAGGGGGCACGAAACAAGACCTCTGTCTGTGTGCCTGAGGTTTGCCCACAGTTTGCATGTCCCCCCACTGCCTGTCCTCTTCCTGAGCCTCTGGCCGTGGCCTGTGGCAGATGGAAGGCGGAGGTGAAGGAGATCTCAGGCCAGGGGCTATCTGATGAGTCTTGCCATGTCTGCTCACAGCTGCCTCCCTCCATTCCTGTGGCAGATGACCGGGCAGGAGCCACACCTTGCTGACTACTCCTGGAGGGCCTGGGGATGCCCAGGGCTGCAGGGGTGCAAAGATGACACCCCACATATCCCCATGGTCTGGCCAGATAGGCTCCCTAGGTTGCCATCGCTCCTGGCCCAGCCCCACATGGGGCAGGCTGTGGTTTCTGGTGTCAATCACCCCTGCACTGACCACGACGCCAAGCCATTCCCCTCATCCCTAGTGGACAGAGACCTCCCCATACATCCCTGAGGCGGGAAAAGTGCTGTGAGCTCCATTTCACAGGCTGAGAAACTGAAGGCCAGGTTGGTAAAGTGACTTGCCAAGGACATGGTGAGCTGGTGACAGCATAGAGCCTGAGAGCCAGGTGTCTCTCCATCCCGGTGCTCGCCCCTTAAGGGCGGGCTGATAAGAAATGAAGTTAATAGGATCTCAGGATTATGTGAGGAAAAGCCTGCCCTAAAAGTGACCTGCAGCCTGTGATCCCAGCACTTTGGGAGGCCGAGGCGGGCGGATTGCTTGAGCTCAGGAGTTTGAAACTAACCTGAATAACATGGTAAAACCCCGTCTCCACAAAAAAAAAAATGCAAAAATTAGCCGGGTGTGGTGGCAAGCGCCTGTAGTCCCAGCTGCTCAGGAGACTGAGGTGGGAGGATCACTTGAGCCCGGGAGGTAGAAGCTGCAGTGAGCCAAGATTGTGCCACTGCATTCCAGCTGGGGCTACAGAGTGAAACCCTGTCTCAAAAAAAAAAAAAAAAGAAAGAAAGAAAGAAAGAAAGAAAGAAAGAAAACTTATGTCTGCTGCACAAAAAACTGCACACAGATACTTACAGTAGCTTTATTCATAATTGCCAAAACATGAGCATAATCAAGATGTCCTCTAGTAGGTAATGGAGAAATAAATTGCGGGACATCCAGACAATGAAATATTATTAAATGCTAAAAAGAAATGAGCTATTGATTGGGCGTGGTGGCTCACGCCTGTAATTCCAGCACTTTGGGAGGCCAAGGCAGGCGGATCACCTGAAGTCAGGAGTTCGTGACCAGCCTGGCCAACATGGCAAAACCCCATCTCTAATAAAAATACAAAAATTAGCTGGGTGTGGTGGTGCGCGCCTGTAATCCCAGCTACTAGGGAGGCTGAGGCAGGAGAATCATTTGAATCCGGGAGGCAGAGGTTGCAGTGAGCTGAGATTGCGCCACTGCACTCCAGCCTGAGCAACAGAGTGAGACTCCATCTCAAAAAAAAAAAAAAAAGAAATGAGCTATCAAGTCATGAAAAGACATGGAGGAAAAACTTCAGTGCATATCACAAAGTGAAAGAAGGCAATCTGAAAAGTTATGCATGCTGTATGATTTCAACTATATGACATTTGGGAAAAGGCAAAACTATGGAGACAGTAAAAAGATGATCGGTAAAAAGGTGGTCCTCTGGGGCTGAGAAGAGGGATAAATGGGTAGATGGAGCACAGAGGATTTTAGGGCAGTGAAACAACAGTGTATGATGTCATTATACATTTGTCCAAACCCACAGAATATACAAGGCCAAGAGTGAGCCCTAATGCAAACTATGGACTTTGGGTGATACTATGTGTCAATGTAGGTTCATTGATTACAACAAATGAACCACTCTGGTGGGAGATATGGATAATGGGGGAAGAAGGAGGTATATGAGCATTCTATAGTTTCTGCTCACTTTTGCTGAGAAGCCAAAACTCTAAAAAAGAAAGCCTTTTTTTTTTTTTTTTTTTTTTTTGAGATAGGGTCTTGCTCTGTCATGCAGGCTGGAGTGCAATGGCATGATCATGGCTCACTGCAGCCTCACCCTGTCAGACTCCAGTGATCCTTCCCACCTCAGCCTCCCAAGTAGCTGGGACTACAAGTATGCACCACCACACTGGGCTACTTTTTGTATTTTTTGTAGAGACCAGGTTTCCCAGGCTGGTCTCAAACTCTGGGGATCAAGTGATCTGTCCACCTTGGCCTCCCAAAGTGCTGGGATTACAGACATGAGCTACTACACCTGGCACAAAGTCTATTTTTAAAAAAGTGACCCAGGAGCAAGGGTTCCAAAGAGCCCCTCTTGACACTCTCCCCAAGGCCCTTTCTGGTCCATGCCAGCGGGGCAGTGGGTTAAGGGATGCTCAGCTCCTTCCCAGCATGAGGAAGTGAGACAGGCTTTGGTCGGCTCCCAGTGTTGGGGGCTGCAAGACAGGAGGCCCATCTTCACCCCTCTCATCTCCCCTCACACTTCCTGGAGGAGCCTCAAAGGTCCTTGGCCGTTGGCTCCCTTCTCCCCAGCTTCCTGTTTGGGTTCCAGAGAGACGTTTGGCCGTTTCTGCAGCTGAACTGGGAGCCAGTTGAACTGGTGAGAGGGAGGACACTTGCTGGGGAGTGGGTTGAGGGGCTGCCAGTCCAGGGGGCAGCAGCAGGGGGTTGGTTGGAGCCTCAGCTAAAATCATTTGGAGGCTCAAATCCTCAGGCCTGGAGCCTTTGAGACCTCAGTTAGTTCAGCCTCTACCTGGATGCAGCATATATTGGGGTTGGGCCGCTGAGCCGTAGACATCACCTTAGCCTGCTACAGCCGTACAGGCACCTTCTTACTGGTGTGACTTGAGCAGTCCACTTTGTCCAGCCAAGCCCCAGGTTCACCATCCGTGAATTCCCACTCCGTAGGCACACAGGCTGGTAATCAGCACTTACTGTTATGGCAGATGGAGCCCATACTTTGGACACATCAGAAGACAGGAAACCCAGCCTGTCCCCTACTCCTTCCTACCTGCCTCTTACCCTCTGCCCCTTGCGGCCCCTCACACCGCAAACTTGATCCTAGCTCCAGACCTGCCAGGGGTCTTGGGGAGTAGATGACAGGCCCGCCCTCAGAAAACCCAGGGTGGTTCAGGCTAGAGACAGACATACTTTGCTAAGTGCTCACTCGAGGTAGCAGCGTGGGAAGGCTGAGTTTCAAGGAAAGATTCTTAGGGAAAGAGTGTTTCAGCCAGGCATGGTGGCTCACGCCGATAATTCCAACACTTTGGGAGGCCAAGGTAGGAGGATCGCTGGAGCCCAGGAGTTTGAGACCAGCCTGGGCAATATACTGAGGCCCTGTCTGTAAAACATTTTTGAAACTTAGCCAGGTGGTACACACCTGTAGTCCCAGCCACTGGAGAAGCTGATGTGGGAGAGGTGGGAGGATCACCTGAGCCCACCAGGAGGTTGAGGGAGCCATGATGGCACCACTGCACTCCAGCCTGGGCAACAGAGGAGATCTTGTCTAAAAAAAACAAAGAAGAGAGTCTCAAGTCAGTTGTTTCAGAGTGAGTGGAGATAGCCCAGCATAGAAAGCTGGGCAAGGGGCCCGGGTGCGATGGCTCATGCCTGTAATCCCAGCACTTTGGGAGGCCGAGGCAGGTGGATCACCTGAGGTCAGGAGTTCGAGACCAGCCTGGCCAACATGACAAAACCCTGTCTCTATTAAAATACAAAAATTAGCTGGGCATGGTGGCGAGCGCCTGTAATCCCAGCTACTCCAGAGGCTGAGGCAGGAGAGTCACCTGAACCCGGGAGACGGAGGTTGCAGTGAGCTGAGATTGCGCCACTGCATTCCAGCCTGGGCAACAGAGCAGGACTCCATCTCAAAATAAAGAAAAAAAGAAAGCTGGGAAAGGGGATCCCATTAGCAAATACCCAGAGGTAAGGCGGGTACCTGATGTGGACAGGCTCCCACTCATCCTGCCTCCTCTACTCTACTCCCTGGGATCCAAGACTGGCCAAAGGCCTCAGGTGCCCTGAGGTATCAGCAGGATCACAGTCCCTGCAGGTCCTGGCTCTGTCTGCCCCCACCAGGAAGCAGGCTCACCAGGTGAGCAGAGGCTGAGGTCACTGTAGTGCTTGCTGGCTACAGGGAGGGGATTGGGCCTGACTCACAGGGCCCACAGGACACAGCCCTCCAGCTGTGGCTGGGAAAGGACAGCCCTGCCCCCGGGGAGGCCACACCACATACCCTGGAGCCAGGGAGGGAGGACGGCACTGCAGGGGCGGCCGCCAGAGGGGCATGCCCACGTGGGCCCCACCTCAGCAAGGCTATTTACAAACAGGAAAGGCAATGCCTTCCTTCAGTGGAGTGTGTTGGGGAGAAGCTTCTCTTTGTGGGTGCACAAAGGGATGTTTGGGAGTCGGAACTCTGCAGGGTTGGGGTTAGGAGTAGAGGGGTACCCAGCTCCTGCTTCTCCAGCCCCAGCACAGCTACATCCTCCTGCTGCTGCTCCTAGCAAGGGTCCCAGGAAAGGAGAGTGTGAGCCCAAAGTGTGGGCTGGCCCCTGGCCCCACGGTGCCCTGGCGGAGAACTGCCTCCCTCAGGAGATGAGGGCCTTCCGGGGCCAGCTGCTTGGCCTCCCCCTTTAGAATGGGGCCTCCTGGGGGCGGAAGCCGAGTCTTCTTCCAAGACAGAACCAGGGGCTCTCCTTCCTTCCGTTCTCCATGTCCCCTGGCAGTTCTGTGCCCATTTTCTCTGGTGACATATGGCCTGGGCCCGTGATGTCAAAGGGTCTCTGCTTCTTTTCCTTGGACTGTAGGGCTGGCCATCCCACGCCAGACCTTCTCCCTGGTCCATGAGGGTTTGGAGGGGCGGTAGGGCTGAGGAACGGTTGATGGGAGGAGAAGAAGGCAGGGCTGATACATAATTTGTGGAGTCCAGTCTAAAATGGAAAGTCAGGGCCCCGTGGTGGCTCACGCCTGTAATCCCAGCACTTTGGGAGGCCAAGGCAGGCGGATCGCTTGAGGTCAGGAGTTCAAGACCAGCTTGGCCAACATGGTGAAAACCCATCTCTACCAAAAATACAAAAATTAGCCAGGTGTGGTGGCATACACCTATAGTCCCAGCTACTTGGGAGACTGAGGCACGAGAATTGCTTGAACCCGGGAGGCTGAGGTTGCAGTGAGCCGATACCGCGCCACTGCACTCCAGCCTGGGCAAGAGATCGAGACTCTGTCTCAAAAAAAAAAAAAAAAAAGAAAAGAAAAGAAAAGAAAAAAAGAAAAGAAAAGAAAAAAAGAAAGTCAGGGCCCCTTGCCCTTGCTCAAAATTTTTAAATTCCAGGATGACATTAACAGAGCATTAAACCAACCATGGGGCTGCATAGGTCACTGTTCATGAAGCCAGCCCTGCAGGAGAGGGCAGGTGTTCCAGAAGCAGGGCCCTTGGTGGGGAAAGGAAAGGAGGTTGGAGCAAGGACCCAAGGTCCCTGCTGGACCCCCAGAAAACAAGGGAAGTGAGGCTGATGAGGCTGGATGGCACCAGATGCAGAGGGTCCTGAACACTCAAACTTGACCCTGATCCTAGAGGTAGACACTGAAGATTCCTGAGCCACAGGGAAGTGGGCCAGGGAGGCTGGGTCAGGGCAGCAGAGACATTAGACCTGGGAGGGCCTTCGAAACTCATCTGCTTGCCCTTTCCTGAAGAGGAGACTGAGGCCCAGAGAGGGACCAAGACCCGCCCAAGGTCACCCGGCAAAGGGTGCAGAGCCCGGCCAGAGCCCTGGCTGCCTAGAATCTTGTCTCAGGTTGTGCGGCGAATTAAGTTGAGAGCTGATGTGCAGGGTAGGAGGGCAGCTGGTGCTGGGCCTCTGGTGTCTGTGTTCACCTAAGGAGTAGGACCCACCCTCCCAGCACCTCTGAGCCGGCACTTTCCTTTCCTGGGTGCTCTTCTCCTCTGGCCCTGCCTCAGGGTTTCCTCTGTCCCTCTCACTTGGGGTCCATCCTCTTGCTTCTCTGCTGCCTTCCATACTTGGCCCAGGAGTGGAGCCTCACTAGGCATCTGGACTTTTGGAAAATTCCTGCCCCACCCCCTACCCCACTGCCAGCCTGGCCTTCAGGGGCACTGAGTGGGGGACCCTGTGACAAGAAGACAGCCAAAGGCCGGACGCAGTGACTCCTGCCTGTAATCCCAGCACTTTGGGAGGCTGAGGCGGGTGGATCACCTGAGGTCAGGAGTTCGAGACCAGCCTGACCAACATAATGAAACCCCATCTCTACTAAAAATACAAAAAATTAGCTGGGCATGATGGCGGGCGCCTGTAATCCCAGCTACTTGGGAGGCCGAAGCGGGAGAATCGCTTGAACCCAGGAGGCGGAGGTTGCAGTGAGCCGAGATTGTGCCATTCCACTCCAGCCTGGGCAACAACGGTGAAAGTCCATCTCAAAAAAAAAAAAAAGAAGGCAGCCAAGGCCCACAAGGTTCCTCCAGGCCCCGGCTACCCTATTTCCTCTAGCCTGCCCCTGTAATGTAACCAGATGACCTGTCGCCTCCCTATTCTCCCTGCATTCCAGGGCCCACCTAACGCATCTGGAGGCCTCACGGAGGCCTTGGGGCCCCCTGAGGACCACAAATCCGTTACTTCTCAGTGCCCTTAGGGACATGGAGAATGGTCCAAAAACAGCCTATGCAAATACATGCAAAAGAGATGCAAATAGAAATGTGAGCATCCCCAGTTAAAGCCAATTTGGGCTTTAAGTGTTGCTTCCCTCCTCTCTGCTTTGCCTGATTCATCAAAATTTGTGAGTTTGTGTGAATGGGTGAGAGTGTGTGTGGGAGAGAAAGAAAGACAGACAGAAACACAGGGCAAAAGACAGCGTGGCAGGCTGGGCGGGAAACCTGGCTCAAAGTGTGTGTGCTGTGCTGGGATATGGGAACACTGCTTATGGCTGAGAAGCTCGTATTGTATGTTTCCCGGACTCCCCAGTATCCCCTGACAAACCCTGGGCTCACTGTCAAGGATGGGGGAGCTGGACTGTGGGGAGCAGTGGTCCAGGGAGGGGGTGAGGGGCAAAGGGGAGCAGGTTGAGGTTCTCAAGGATGTACTGGGGGTTCAGCTCTGAGTCTAAGACAAGGGGCTGGGGCCCCAGAGGAAACCTCTGAGCCCCTGAGGTATGGGTCTGGAAGCCCCATCAGTGCCAGTCAGAGGCCATCCCCTTCCTTAGTGTTGCTGCTGCCCTGAGGAACTCGTGTGGGAGCCACTGGGCCAGCGAGGCTCTTGACCTTCGGGGGCCTTTCTTTCCTCATCTGTAGACACAAGCGCTGGTGTGAGGAAACCGCAGTGCAATGCTGATTCTACACCATCCTGCCCTGGTAAGATGATTTGTAACATGCAGGAAGAAGGAAAATGGCAGGTCCTTCTAGACGTCTCTGCAAAAAACTTAGTAAAACATCTTAAAGGAATGAGCCCCATTTTAGGAGGGAGACAGAAATCCCCATCCAGAGCCAGTGGGTCTCCACATGGAGTCTCCTTGGGTCATATCCTCGGTTCTGAGGAGATCAGGGGCACCCTTACTTGGAAGAGCTAAAGTCATCTCTCCCACATAATGGAGGCCATAAGCGGTTGTTAAGTGTTCAGGTATCAATACAGGTGAGAGAAAGTTGAAAGGAGAAAGGGGCCAGGCACAGTGGCACACGCCTGTAATCCCAGCACTTTGGGAGGCTGAGGAGGGAGGATCGCTTGAACCCAAGAGTTTGAGACCAGCCTGGGCAATATAATGAGATCCCCAAGTCTACAAAAAAAATTTTTTTTTTTTTTTTTTTTTGAGATGGAGTCTGGCTCTGTTGCCCAGGCTGGAGTGCAGTGGTGTGATCTCGGCTCACTGCAAGCACCGCCTCCTGGGTTCACGCCATTCTCCTGCCTCAGCCTCCAGAGTAGCTGGGACTACAGGCGCCCGCCACCATGCCCCGCTAATTTTTTGTATTTTTAGTAGAGACAGGGTTTCACCACATTAGCCAGGATGGTCTCGATCTCCTGACCTCGTGATCCACCCACCTCGGCCTCCCAAAGTGCTGAGATTTAAAAAAATTTTTTTTAATTAGTCAGGCATGGTGGTGCACACCTGTGGTCCCAGCTATTTGGGAGGCTGAGGCAGGAAGACCACTTGAGCCCAGGAGGTCAAGGCTGCAGTGAGTTATGATCGCACCACTGCACTCCAGCCTGGGTGACAAAGCAAAACCATGTCTCAAAAAAACAAACAAAAAGGCCGGGCGCGGTGCCTCACACCGGTAATCCCAGCACTTTGGAAGCCTGAGGAGGGTGGATCACTTGAGTGAAGTCAGGAGTTTGAGACCAGTCTGGCCAACATGGTGAAACCCCGTCTCTACTAAAAATACAAAAATTAGCCAGGATTGGTGGTGTGTGCCTGTAATCCCAGCTACACGGGAGGCTGAGGCAGGAGAACGGCTTGAACCCAGGAGGAGAATGGCTTGAACCCGAGAGGCAGAGGGTGACAGAGTGAGACTCCATCCCGAAAGAGAAAGAAAGAAAGAAAGAAAGAAAGAAAGAAAGAAAGAAGGAAGGAAGGAAGGAAGGAAGGAAGGAAGGAAGGGAGGAAAGAAAGAAAGAAAGAAAGAAAGAAAGAAAGAAAGAAAGAAAGAAAGAAAGAAAGAAAGAAAGCCAGCCAGCCACACATGGTTGGGAACTGTGGCTGAAAAGAAGCTGAGCTTGGGGCCTAGACAGCTGTGGCAAGAACGGTGTTAGGTCCTTTTCAGTTTTGTATGGCTTTTGCACCAGGCAGGCCAGCTTCTGCCATTTCCTGTCTGTTTGAGCGTGGCCAAGTCCTTTAATTTCACCCAGCCTCAGTTTCGCCATCTGTAAAATGGGGATGACATTGCCTGTCACTAGGCCTGCAGTGTCAATGCAGTTCACTGACATGCAGAGAGAGCAGTGCAGGCCCAGGCTACGGTGGGGCTTAAGTACCATAGTAACTTACCCACACAGTCATCTGGGGCTTCCCCACAAGCAGGAATGAGAGCATATCAATAGAGTTATTATTTGAATAAATAATTCCATTTTTCTATATTTATAGAAAAAGACGCAGGTGAACCCTGTGTCATACTGCCTGTGGTTCCTGCTGTGGGGAGGGTGACCATGGCTTCACCCAGGGGCAGGCCCTAGGCTTAGGTGAGATAGAGCAGTCCCCGCCCCCAGCGCTCGGAGGCTGTGCACTTAAACTTCAAAGGAGCTTCCAACAGATGCAGCTGGTTTCCTGCAGCCGTGCAGCAGCCAATGCCAGCCTGAATCACCCCGGCCTAAGGGAAGCTGGGGAGCAGAGGCCCGCAGAGAGCTTAGCCCAGGTTAATATGAGAGGCTTCCTGGAGGCAGAACACACCCAGATTCTAACTGCTAGAAGAAAGAAGAGAATGGCGTGTTGGGGAGTTGCTGTAGCCCAGGGTGTTGGGGCCTGGGATGTGTAGATTCAGAGGGGTCTTTAGGAGGAACGACTTGGGAGATAAGAGCACTGATAAACGAGGTCACAGGTAGGAATGTAACCTGCGGACTCTCCAAGCCCCAGGAGTAGCTGGGTTCAGGCAGGTCCTCTCCTCCAGAAGGCCCACCAGGAGTGCCTACAGTGGTGTAGCTTGCAGCTTCCAAGCTACAGGAAGAGTCCTTGGGTCTGTGCTGTGGGTATGAGAGAGTGAGATGGGGTGGACACGGGCCAGGGCAGGATGGGGGCATGGGGAAGTGGTATCCCTAAGCAAGGGGCTTAGAGGCCCTGTGTGGGGCTGGCCCACGGCAGGTGGGAGGGATTTTTAGGTAGGCTCAGGTGCAGATGGAGACATTACGCCGTGGCCCCACAGGTGGTTAATATTTAATCTCCTCCTTAATCATTAACTCCCTGGCTGGCTGGGGAGGAACAGGGCTGTTGTCAAATCAGTAACCACAGGCCCAGGAACAATGTCCACAGATCTCATGGCCTCTCCCATTGCTGGCCGAGTGGGGTAACCCCTGGCCCTGGGGGCCAGGTGCATCTCCCTCCCACGGTGACCTTGGGCCATGGAGAGGGCTTGAAGAGGCCAATCCTCTCAGAGCCCCTGGATCGCCCTTTACCCTCCACCCTCTACTTACTGGTGGGGAGTGGTGGGAGGTGGTGTCCATTCACGCATGAGGGTTCTAGTCCCTAACCACTCCTTCCAGGCTGTGTGACCTTGGGCAACTCACGTAGCCTCCCTGAACCTCAGTTTCCTCATCTGTGCAATGAGGATAATTATTCGTGTCTTGGAGGATTGTCATGAGATTTGAATGAGAGGAGGGTATACAAGGAAGTACTTTCTAAGCTGACGATTGAGTTAGCAAACAAGTTAGAGAAAGTACAGATGGGAAGAGACAGAGAGCAAAGGGTAAAGAGGAAAGAAAACAGCTTGAGAGCTCTTGTTTCCATCCACCCAAATGCAGTTCCTTTCCTTGGAGTTTGTTTTAATTCATTCAACGAGTGTTGATTGATAAGGCTGTGTCTCCCTAAGTGGGGCTTTAGGGGTAATTTACAAAGGAGTCAACCTCACCCTCAGGGAGCAAGAGTGACCAGGCTCCAGGGCTGAACCCGGCAGTGTCTGGGATGAAGGTCAGCAGGTCAGTGGGATGGGCTGGAGGGTCAGAGCAGGCCTTAAGGCTGAAGCAGGGCGGGGAGAGGATCCTGAGGGATGATTAGGAGTTGGGTGTGGAGGTGTAGGGAGGACTGTGTGTGCAAGCTTGCACCTAGGGATGTTTGTGTACTTGAATGCAAGCACATAAGCAGACTATCTGAACACAGCCTGTCGCGAGGGTACACATGAATCACCCACAAACTCAGAGTAGTCAGCCACCCACCCACAAACACACACACACAGATGCACACGGTCACCCCAGGGGCGTGTGGACACACCAGCACCTTGGGATGGCAAGGCCCTCCTCTTCCAGCCCCAGCCCTGAGGCTTTCTGGATAACTTAGCATATGTGTCCCCCAGTTTGTGTGCTTTCTGGGCCTGGCTGACACCCATCACAGGACTGAACACTTCTGGAGTTCCAAAGTCTTCAGGTACATCAAGAAGCCACGTTATCCTCTCAAAGCCACCAGGTCTCCAGCTGGAACCCAGTGTGGATGTGAGGGAGCTGTAGGCAGAGAGCTTGGAGCTGGTATGGAGCCCTGGACAAATCGCTGCCTGGGACAGGAGACAGGGCAGCTGGACATTGCAAACCCTCCCTGACCACTCCCCACCCTGTGGGAGCAGGTGGAGGCTGGCCTGGGGGCAGCAGCTGGGGCTTCTTGGAGGAGGTGGGCATGGAGCTGGCCTTTAGAATGGAAGGATTTGAGGGGCAGAGATAGGTCGCAGGGAGCTACTGGAGCCCCCAGGAGCCAAGCCCCCAGCCCTCCTCTGGGTGGTTCACTCACATCCCACACTTGGGTTGGGCCCAGCCTGCCAGAACCAAAAAGAAGCCAAGCAGTGACTTTTTTTTTCTTTTCTTTTCTTTTTTTTTTGTGAGACAGAGTCTCACTCTGTTGCCCAGGCTGGAGTGCAGTGGCTCAATCTCAGCTTACTTCAACCTCTGCCTCTTGGGTTCAAGCGATTCTCCTGCCTTAGACTCCCGAGTAGGAGTAGCTGAGACTACAGGTGCATGCCACCATGTCTGGCTAATTTTTGTATTTTCAGTAGAGATGGGGTTTCACCGTATTGGCCAGGCTGGTCTTGAACTCCTGACCTTGTGAGCCGCCTGCCTTGGCCTCCAAAAGTGCTGGGATTACAGGGGTGAGCCACCTTGCTCAGCCCAGGCGGTGACTTTTGAGAAACTGGGCTGAATGGTAATAAAAACAAAATTCTGTCCTTCCCCATGCTGCCTCCTACAGGGGACTCTGAGGACTGGAGGTCTGGGGGAGGGGTCCAGCTCTGAGCTTTCTAAGCAAATACCAAGACTTCTCCTACAGGAAGCCAGTCCTGACCCATGGTCCCTGCCCCAAGGAGTTGCTAATCCAGTGGATGCCATGGATCCAAACTGCCAGAGCCTGAATCCTGCCTTGATCTGTTTCTGGCTGTGTGACCTTGGGTCTGTTACCCGACCTCTCTGTGCCTCTGTTTTTTAATCTAGAACCTGGAGGTGATAATAGTGGAGTGAATTTGCTGCTTGTGGTTGCTGTGAGGGTTAGATGAGACCCAGGGCTCAGCACAGTGCCTGGCATATAGTAAGTGCTACAGCCATTTGAAGGAGAATGTGTTTTTGACTGCCATCTTTAGGGAAGCTTCCTGGAGGAGGAGACATATAAGCAGGCCCCTGAAGGACCAGCAGGATCCCCAGAGATCCAGAGGGAGGGAAGGTACCACTTCCCTGCAGAGGGGCCAGGGCGAGTGTGGGCAGGAAAAAACGTGGCATAGTTGGGGTCACCAGGAGCCTGTGAGGCCACAGCCCCTGCTTGGAGGACGGAAGTGAGGGTGATGATCAGGGTGGGGAGTGGTCAGGGAGGGTTTGCAATGTCCAGCTGTCCTGGAGAGGGGAACGCTTGGAGGCTTGTGAGGGGAGCCCCAGCATTGCTCAGGCTGAGCTTGGCAGCAAAGAGCAGGCCCTGTTGGAGGAAGAAACCCAGGCAGAAGGCTGTCGGGAGACAAGAGCCCTGCAGGAAGGAGGCACGAGGGCTCTGGGCTCAGGCGGTGCTGGGAGGCTGGCCGGAGACTGTGGAAGGGGCAGTGCACAGGCCTCATCTGCAGGCTGGCCTCTCCAGCTGGACTCACTCAAAAAACATCCTCCACGAAGCCCCATCAGAGAGCCCTGGGACATGCTGAGGCCCCGTCCAGCCCCGACTTCCTATGGGTCTGGCCCAGTGACCTTGGGCAGGTCACTTCCCCAGCCTCCATTTTTTCTTTTTTTTCTTTTTCTTTTTTTTTTTTTTTTGAGACAGAGTCTTGCTTTGTCGCCCAGGCTGGAGTGCAGTGGCGCGATCTCCGCTCACCGCAAGCTCTGCCTCCCAGGTTCACGCCATTCGCCTGCCTCAGCCTCCTGAGTAGCTGGGACTACAGGCGCCCACCACCACGCCCAGCTAATTTTTTTTTTTTTTTTGTATTTTTAGTAGAGATGGGGTTTCACCGTGTTAGCCAGGATGGTCTCGATCTCCTGACCTCGTGATCTGCCCGCCTCAGCCTCCCAATCTGCTGGGATTACAGGCGTGAGCCACGGTGCCCGGCCCCCAGCCTCCATTTTTTCATCTGCCAAGTGGGCACAGGAATTCCTGCCCACTGTCCTTGCCCATGGGGTTGGAGAGGCGGTCTGATCTTGGGATGTAGAAGTCCCAAGAGGAGTCTCTGCTGCTTTCCAACCAAGGGCCAGGCAGGGAGGTTCAGGGCTGGGGAAGAGCCAGGCTACAGCTTTGCCTCTCTCCTCCTGGGCTGGCCCCTCAGTTTATCTGGGTCAGGGCAGAAGCTGGGGTGGGCGCGGAGGAGATACTCCTTCAGCGGCCTGATAGTGTGAGGGGATGATAAAGGGCCCAGGCCCAGCAGCCAGCTTAGGGAGAGGTGGTGCGACCAGTGAGGCTGGGCTGCAGGGTGGCATTGCTCCAGGCTGGCACTGCCCTGCCCCTCATCCAGCCCCACTGCATCCCTGAAGGGCAGTTGGGTACTGCCCAGCCTTACACCACCCCATGGGCAGGAGAAGGGAGAGGCCACTGAAGGTTGATGGTGGCCTTTGGACACTGTTTCAGGCAACTGATGGGGGCAGAGGCCAGTCTCTCGGGTAACAGAAGGGTGACCGACTTGCCCTGGGTTGCCTGGGGCTTTCCCAGTTTCAGAGTGGAAAGCCTGTCCTGGGAAACCCTTCAGTCCTGAGCAATTCAGAATGGTTTGCTGAGGCCAGCCATTCAGTTTTTGGTTTTTTGTTTGTTTGTTTGTTTATTTGTTGTTTTTTTCTTGAGACAGAGTCTTGCACCTAGGCTGGAGTGCAGTGGCGTGATCTCAGCTCACTGCAACCTCCACCTCCCAGGTTCAAACGATTCTCCTGCCTCAGCCTCCCCAGTAGCTGGTATTACAGGCACATGCCTCCAAGCCTGGCTAATTTTTGTATTTTTAGTACAGACAGGGTTTCACTATGTTGACCAGGCTGGTCTCGAACTCCTGACCTCAAGTGATGCACCCGCCTCGGCCTCCCAAAGTGCTCCCACAGGTGTGAGCCACCACGCCTGGCTGCCTTTGTTTCTTATCTACAACAAAGAGGTGATAGTAGAGTAAATTTGCTGCTTGTTGTTGCTGTGGGGGTTAGATGAGACCCAGGGCTCAGCACGGTGCCTAGCACATAGTAAGTGCTACAGCCATTTGAAAGATAATGTGGTTTTTTGTTTGTTTTTTAATTTTTTTAATTTTTTTTTTTTGAGATAGAGTCTTGCCCTGTCACCCAGGATGGAGTGCAGCGGCTCGATCTCGGTTCACTGCAACCTCCACCTCCTGGGTTCCAGCAATTCTCTTGCCTCAGCCTCCCAAGTAGCTGGGACTACAGGTGCATGCCACCACACCTGCCTAATTTTTTTTTTTTTTGAGACAGAGTCTCTCTCTGTCACCCAGGCTGGAGTGCAATGGCAAGGTATCGGCTCACTGCAACCTCCACCTCCCAGGTTCAAGTGATTCTCCTGCCCCAGCTCCTGAGTAGCTGGGATTACAGGCGCCCACCACCACGTCCAGCTAATTTTTGTATTTTTAGTAGAGGCAGGGTTTCACCATGTTGGCCAGGCTGGTCTCGAACTCCTGACCTCAGGTGATCCACCCACCTCAGCCTCCCAAAGCGTTGTGATTATAGGTGTGAACCACCAAACGGCCGAGAATGTGTTCTTGACTGGCATGTTCAGGGAAGCTTCCTGGAGGAGGAGACGTATAAGCACGCCCTTGAAGGACTAGCAGAGTCCACAGAGATCCAGAGGAAGGGAAGGTACCACTTCCCTGCAGAGGGGCCAGGGCGAGTGTGGGCAGGAAGGAACACGGCATGGCTGGGGTCACCAGGAGCTTGTGAGGCCACAGCCCTTCCTGGAGGATGGAAGTGAGGGTGATGATTGGGGTGGGGAGTGGTCAGGGAGGGTTTGCAATGTCCAGCTGCCATGGAGTGGGGAACGCTTGGAGGCTTGTGAGGGGAGCCCCAGCATCGCTCAGGCTGAGCTTGGCAGCAAAGAGCAGGCCCTGTTGGAGGGAGAAACCCAGGCAGAAGGCCGTCAGGAGACAGGAGCCTCACGTGAGGGAGGCACCGCGGCTGGGGGCTCAGTGCTTGATGACAGGTTCAGAATAGGCTGCTGGGACTGGACAGGAAAGCTGTCAGGAGGGCAGAGGGATACCTGAGGACACCTCGCCCCAGGGCATTCAGAAGGGAGTCCCTCTGCAGCCTGTTCTTCCAGCCTAAGCCCCCTTGCCCCCTGCCTTGGGCTTGCTTTCCTCCAGCACTTACACTGTAAAAAATCATGGCCTTGGACCGGTGCAGTGGCTCAGGCCTGTAATCCCAGCACTTTGGGAGGCCAAGGTGGGCGGATCATAAGGTCAGGAGCTCAAGGTCAACCAACCTGGTCAACATGGCGAAACCCTGTCTCTACTAAAAATACAAAAATTGTCCAGGTGTGGTGGTGCATGCCTGCAATCCCAGCTACTCGGGAGGCTGAGGCCGGAGAATTGCTTGAACCTGGGAGGCGGGAGGTTACAGTGAGCCAAGATCATGCCATTGCACTCCAGCCTGGGCAACAAGAGCAAGACTCCATCTCAAAAAAAAAAAAAAAAAAAAAAGGTGGGGGGGCTTTCCTTACCTTGATGCTGACACAGGAGGTGAAAATCCTAAAGACCCTTGGCCCTGGCACCCCATCTAGGATGGGCACGGACGGGGAGATGAGAGCAAGATTCATGCAGGAAACAGAGCACCCCAGGGGAGAAGGCTCTGAGTTTTGTTTGGGTGATGGGCCTGAGGGGATGAGACAGGCAAGTTGCATCCAAAGCAGCTCCTAAGGTTCAGACAAAAGAATGTATAATATCTGAGAGGGAAGGTGGGCTCTGGGGAAATGTATGAATCAGATGCCAGCTGGGCGCAGTGGCTAACACCTGCAATCCCGATAATTTGGGTGGATCACTTGAGCCCAGGAGTTTGAGACCAGCCTGGGCAACATGGTAAAACCCTGTCACTACACACAAAAAAACAAAAATTAGCCAGGTGTGGCACGTGCCTGTAGTCCTAGCTACTCAGGAGGCTGAGGAAGAAGAATGGCTTGAGCCCAGGAAGTGGAGGCTGCAATGAGCCGTGTTTGCAGCACTGCGCTTCAGCGTGGGTGACAGAGCGAGACCCTGCCTCAAGGAAAAAAAGAATTAGATGCCCCCAGAGTGGCTATTCTAGACTGGATGGGCCGTCTACCCCACCTCCCTCCCAGGAGCCCAGAGTTGGTGGTGTGGACAAAGTCTGTTAGTAAAGCTGGATGTGGTCCTGTTGTTAACATCAGGGTTGGCAAATGGGCCCAATTAAGCTGGTCACATTCTAACTGTAGGCGCGGTTGCTTCCAGAAAGTCCTTCCTGGCCCTCTGTGGCCCACCCCCACCACGGCTCCTTCCACCTCACATCACACCCCATCGCTTTCACCTACTTACACCTCCACTGTCCCCTCCTCCCTGGAGGTGTCCCTGTCTGGTCACCTCTGAATCTCCAACACCTTCCAGGTAGTGTGCTCAGAAGATTGCACACTTCCAGGCATCTCCCACCACACATGCCTGAAGATTCATGTGCGGTGGGAGTTGGGGTGCCCAGCAGTGACCATGAAGTTCCAGACAGGCGGGGGTCCTGGGGAAGGGCTGGTAACCCGGAGCTCAAGGAGGGGCCCAAAGGCCAGTCGAGGTGTTCTGAGGGGAGAGAGTGCTGCAAGGGGTCCCCAATTTCTGAGGCTGTTTGTGTCTCTAACCCAGCCTTCCCTCCCTCTTGTGCCAGACTCAGCCAAGAGAACAAACTGTGTGAGCAGATGGTGCTGCTGTCCAGGCTGAGACAGAATCCCTACAGACAGGCTGGCCAAAGGGTCCGGCCCTGGACCTCCTAGGTGTGGCTGAGGCTGGGGAGGGGAGAGGCTGGGGAGGGGAGAGGCTGAGGGCCGGGCCACCACTCTGGGAGAGGCTGCGGGGAGGGGTGCTGAGGGCAGGGGAGCCAGGCCTGGCTGGCCTTTGAAGGGTAGGCCTTCCTGGGGAGGACACTTTAATCGCCCCCAATTAAACCATCGCCGGAAGCTTTTAACAGCCCCATAAGGCCTTTTAAGGACCGCCCTTTTGTTAGGCAGCCAAGCTGTTATGCAAAAAGAGAGCAGGCCAGAGCCTCTTACCACTTTCCCCAGGCCCTAAGACCAGCGGGCCCCAAACTCCAGTCCGAGTCCAAAGAGGCTGCTTGTTGGGGAATCAAAGGCTGGGGAAGCTGCTTTGATCTGGGGAAACCCAGCCCTTCCCAGCCTCCCCAGCTCGAGACCTCCTCCCACCCCCGCCCAAGGGCTTGAGCCCTTGAGGTCTTCACTCCCACAGTTTCCAGTGTGGAGCCTGTTGGCTGATCCCTGGGGTCCTGGGAGGCTGCCCCTGTGCCTTACTTCAAGAGGCAGGCCTGCCACAGGGCAGGAGCTTCCAGGGCTCCCGCTACCCCTCAGGGCAAGGACACCTTGGCCTCACCTCTTCAGCCTGCGCTAAGGTCTTCTTGGTCCCATGAGACTCCGAGTGTCAGATGGGCGTCACCTGGGACTCTGTTAGAAGAGAGGACTCTTAGGCCCCACTCCAGGCCTTCTGAACCAGAACCTGCTTTTTAACAATTTCCTCAGGGAAAGTTGAGACATTTGAGAAGTAATGCTCAAGTGTCTTCCCTCCCTGGCCCCCAAAGCAAGATAGAGTGTAGGAATGATGTTAGCCATGGTAGACTGTGGGCACTACACCCCTCTGTTTTCCAAATTTTCTTCACCATATCTGTTTTTAAAAATGACAACAAAGCCTTTTCTGTAAATAGCAGCTTCTGGAGGACCCCAAATGGAAGGCTTCCATTTGGTCCTTTGGTTGACATCAAAACCCTCCACCCTGGTGTCCACATCTGCTTCATCACTGCATACCCAGAACTGCCGGAGGGAGACAGGACAGACATTCCCATTATATAGAAGAAGAAACAAACCCAGGAAGGCTGGTGGACTGGCTTGAGTGAGGAGCAGAGTTAGAGGGAAACTCAGGAAACCCAAGCCGGTTCAGAACCTGCCTACTGTCAGGTCAAGCCAGGCTGCCACAGACAGCTGTGAAATGGGAGCACTACATAAGCGTGTCTGGCCTGGGGGTGGGCGCAGGGCGGGGCTGAACTACAGCTCCCTCCCCACTCACCAAGGGCGTCCTTGTTGGGCAGGAGGAAGGGGAGCCTTTTTCTTTCCTTCTTTCTTTTTTTTTTTTTCGAGATGTAGTCTTGCTCTGTCGCCCAGGCTGGAGTGCAATGGTGCAATCTTGGCTCATTGCAACCTCTGCCTCCTGTGTTCAAGCGATTCTCCTGCCTCAGCCTCCCGAGTAACTGGAATTACAGGCACCCGCCAGCATGCCTGGCTAATTTTTTATATTTTTAGTAGAGACGGAGTTTCACCATGTTGGTCAGGCTGGTCTTGAACTCCTGACCTCAGGTGATCCACCTGCCTCAGCCTCCCAAAGTGCTGGGATTACAGGCATGAGTCACCACGCCCGGCCACCTTTTTCTAATTTACGCAAAAGTCCCACACAGGTTTCCAGAATTCCCTATTTCCCTCCTCCTCCCCCTAAGAGTTGCAGGTCATCAGCACCTGTCACTTGCTATCCTTTCAGGCTTAGTACTTTCTTTCTGGGTCCCAAGCAGTCCCCATAACAACTCTCTGACTCATTCTTCCCATGAAGCCTTCTTCCTTCTGCTGTTTTCCTGGAAGTTGTTTCTTTGAAAACTAAACAAGACCGGAAGAGCACTCCACCAGATGAGTCAGATCCTGTAGGGACCAAGGTGTCCCACCGCAGACCCTCGGACAGATAGTCTGGCTCAGCGGGGAACACCAGTAGGGGTTGGTTTAGAGGCATTTTCTGGATGTTTTCAGGTCTTGAGCCTTTAGCAAATCTTGAGTACCTGGGTGTACAAAGGGCTGAAATCCACCTTACTTTTCCTCCAGGGTCTTCCAGCAACCCCTAGATTCAGGCAGTGTGTTTAGGGCCCCTGGGGCTGTGGGAGAACCCTTTAGCGCAGGGCCCAGCAAATGCTTTCTGTAAAGGGCCAGATGTAAAAAGAATAAGGCTTTGGAGTCTTTTGTCTCTGTCACAACTACCCAACTTGGCCATACCTGACTGGGCACAACTGTGCTTCAATAACATTTTTTAACGGGCACTGACATTTTAATTTCATATGATTTTCACATGTGCCAGAGTGTTATGCTGCTTTTGATTTTCTCCCTGCAACCACGTAAAAAATCATTCTAGCTCTCAGCCTGCACAAAAGCAGACAGTGGGTAAAACCGGGCCCACAGGTCAACTGTAGCCTCAGCTACTGGGGAGCTCAAACCATAGTTTGCTGACCCATGAAACAAAGCGAAGTTTTACAGATCGGTCATCTAGTCAGCCTTGGATTCAAGTCCTGGTTATTTAATTAACCACTGGTGTGAGTCATGGCATGTTACTGAACGTCTCTGAACCTCTGTTTCTTCTCTGTCACGTAGGGACGGTGGTGTCTGCTGTTCTGGGATTGAGAGAGATGAAGCACATGAAGCACTTACTCACCTCAGTGACTGGTGTGCGCAGCCACTCCCTGCAGGTGAACCATGAACTTGTAGCAGCCCATTCGGAGGTCAGCGGGAGGGGGCGCGAGCCTAATGAGGTCAGGAGTCCTTTCCTGGAGGAAGTCGGGGGTGAGCTGGACTGATATGAGACCAGCAGTGATGGAAGGAGAGAGAAACTTTGGAGAGGTCAGGTCAAGAAAACTCAATCCTGGGGTCTGGCCATTAAAGGCTCTGAGAAGGGGCCCCCTTCAAAGTAGGGCCAAGGGGAGGTTCATCTACAGGTGCTGCCTGGGCGCCGGGGAACTGGGGTGGGGGGACGGTGGGGGAAGACACCATGGACTAGAGATATGTGAGGAGGTTGCTGGTGAATCCATGTGATTGGGAGTGGGGGTGGTGGGGTGGGGTGGGGGTTCCCCTGAGTGCCAGGATCTATAGATGGAAACAGCCCCAGGGAACGTGCCTACAGGCACTAAATGCAGTTTTGACTGCAAGCACATTTCTGCATTAATGTGAAGGGGCTGCCTATTGTTTTGCTGATGAAGTAGCTGTCCTTTCCCTCCTCCTACCCTCCAAGGCACCATCATGTCATGGTACACGCCAGTCCCTTTGCTCCTCCATACTGACTGGTGCAGGGGTAGCATCTGAGCAAAGCCCAGCCAATCGGGGTCCTTCCCTAAGAGTCTTGTTCACGTGGGATCAGAGAGAGTATAAGTCCCTCTGTGTGAGCAGGAACATCAAGATGTGAACCTCAGGCCTGGCCAGCAGCTGTGTTGCCTACCACAGGGAAGTCAAAAAATTCAGGAGAGAATGAAGTTGATCCCACCAGGAAGGGATTCAGTGAGAGTCGGGAGAGGCCTGCGTTCCTGCCCTTCCACTGTGTGGGGCTTGGCGACAGTTCTTCCTCTGATGTAGGAGCTACCCAAATTCTTTGAATAAACGCCTCCTTTTTTTTTTTTTGAGATGGAGTTTCGCTCCTGTTGCCTGGTCTGGAGTGCAATGGCACGATCTTGGCTCACTGCAACCTCCGCCTCCCGGGTTCAAGCAATTCTCCTGCCTCAGCTTCCCTAGTAGCTAGGATTACAGGCGTGTGCCACCACGCCTGGCTAATTTTGTATTTTTAGTAGAGATGGGGTTTCACTATGTTGGTCAGGCTAGTCTTGAACTCCTGACCTGAGATGATCCGCCTGCCTCAGCCTCCCAAAGTGCTGGGATTACAGTTGTGAGCCACCACACCCGGCAAACGCCTCTTTTTCTAAAGCAAGTTTGAGTTTCTATTACTTGCAATTAAAGAAAGTCATTGACCACATGCATCATCACAGCATTCCTCCCCAGCATTTATTGCTCATTTGCTGTGTGCCAGGCACCGGATAAGTGCCTTACATCCATTACTTAATAGAATTCTCAGTTATGCTGTGAACTGCGGGTGCGCCTACCTCCATTTTACATTTGATTAAACTGAGGCTCCGACTTCACCGGACGTTTAAGTGGGGTGGTCTTCAGGCCCTGGGCTGAGTTCTCTTTGGCTGATTATTTGAGAGCCGTGATTACTCTCTCCCAAACAATCTTCCCATTCCCATCTTTTAATTCCACCTCTACAATTTCCAATTTTCAATCTAGAAAATTTCTTTGTTTTACTTATTTGAGACGGGGTTTCACTCTGTTGCCCAGGCTTGAGTTCAGTGGCACAATCTCCGCTTACTGCAACCTCCACCTCCCAGGCTCAGGTGATCCTCCCACCTTAGCCTCCTAAGCTCCGGAGTACCTGGGACTACAGGTGTGCACCACCATGCCTGACTAATTGTTTATATTTTTTTGTAGAGATGAGGTTTCGCCATGTTGCCTAGGCTGGTCTCAAACTCCTGGGTTCAAGTGATCCGCCCTCCTCGGCATCCCGAAATGTTGGGATTACAGGTGTGAGCCACTGCACCCAGCTGATGTTTCTTTTATTTTTAATTAATTAATTTATTAATTTATTTCGAGACAGAGTTTCACTCCTGTTGCCCAGGCTGGAGTACAATGGCGCAATCTCAGCTTACTGCAACCTCTGCCTCCTGGGTTCAAGTGATTCTCCTGCCTTAGCCTCCTGAGTAGCTAGGATTACAGGCATGCACCACCACCCCCAGCTAATTTTGTGTTTTTAGTAGAGATGGGGTTTCACCATGTTGGCCAGGTTGGTCTCGAACTCCTGACCTCAGGTGATCCGCCCCCCCTCGGCCTCCCAAAGTGCTGGGATTACAGGCATGAGCCACCGCACTGGCATTTTTATTTTTTTGATAGTTTTTTTTTTTGAGATGGAGCCTCACTCTGTTGCCCAGGCTGGAGTGCAGTGGCCTGATCTCGGCTCACTGCAACCTCCTGGGTTCAAGTGATTCTCGTGCCTCACCTCCCAAGTAGCTGGGATTATAGGCGTGTGCCACCATGCTGACTAATTTTTGTATTTTTAGTAGAAGCAGGGTTTCACCATGTTGGCCAGGCTGGTCTCAAACTCCTGACCTCAAGTGATCCACCTGCCTCGGCCTCCTAAAGTGCTCAGATTACAGGTGTGAGCCATGGTGCCCAGCCCCTTTCTTTTAAAATCAAGACTGTAATCCCAGCACTTTTCAAGGCCAAGGTGGGAAGATTGCTTGAGGCCAGGAGTTCAAGACCAGTCTGGCCAACATGGTGAGACCCCTTTTAAAAAAAAAACAAAAAAAAAAACCCCTGATATATCCAGTTGCTTACTTGCTAGGGATATCTCAAAAATAGATCACAAAAACTAAATTCCTGCTCTCCCTTCTCCCAACAAATCTGCCCCTCCTCTGGGGTTTCCCATCTCAGTAACTGGCCCCACCCGGTTTCCCCAGTCAGAAACCTGAGCGGTATATTTGACATCTTCTCCTTTGACCTCCATAACTGCCCTATCACCAGGTCCTATTGTACCCACTCCCTGCGCACATCTTGGCTCTGCCCCTTCTCTCCGGCTCCACTATCCCCTCCAAGTCCAACCACTCTTCCCCTGGAAGATAGCCTCCTCCCTGGTCTCCTGAAACCCGCTCTAAGCCATTACCCCTTCAGCTACTGGAGTACAGCAAGAACTGCAGCCATGCCCCCCACCACTTAAAACCACTCACTGGTTCCAGTCCAGAGTCCTTCCCAAGACCTGTGTGTTCTCGCCAGATTCAGCCCTGTCTACTTCCCAACCTCATCTTGGGTCTGTCTTTTGCTCCCTCACTGTGGCCTCCTTTCAGTACAAGGAGTAGGCAGCTCTTCTGACCTCAGGGCTTTTGTACATGCTGTTTCTGCTGTTTGTCCAGTGCTCTCCCATCTCTACTTCCCTAGCTCCTATCATTCCTAGATATCCTTCATTTGCTGGTGTAAGCTTTAGGGATACCCTCTCTTGGGCCCGCTGGGAAATCTGATCCCATCGCACCCTTCACTCTCTGCAATACTCACTAACTATGCGTTGGGTGTGTATTGAATATTTGTCTCCGTTGCTAGATGATTCACTCTCCCAGGGCGGGGATTGGGTCTGTGTCGTTCACCATTGTACCTGCGGCACCCAGCGTAATGTCAGGCACAGAGCAGGTGCTCAGAAACATGTGCTGAATAAATGAGTGAGTGACAGAGGCTTGGGGAGGACCCATGGCTTGTGCTAGGGTCTTGCTGCCAGTGAATGGAGGAGCCTAGATGTCACCCCAATCTCTTGGGCTCTCAAGTACACTCTGTTAGCTTCATGCAGTATTGGCACCCTTGGGAGAACCAGGAAGGGAGAGGCTGAGGATCCAGATCCCAGGTGCTTAGACTCACCAGAAAGGATGCTGGAGCTAGAGTGGGGTGGGGGCAACCAAATGGAGTCAGATTAGGGGTAAGGAGATTCTCAGGCACTCAGCACAAAAGCTGAGACAGGAGCTATTCAAGGCCATAGTGTGGCTTAGGGATGGAGCTGGGGTGGAGACAAGGGTGGGGGTAGGGGAGAGGGAGAGGACACCACAAATGGAGCCCTGGCCTCACACCCAGGCCCCACACAAAGAGCTTGGCCTGTGCTGCCTCATCTACTACCCTGCCCACCATGCAAGGCAGGGATTAATATGTCCTGCTACAGACAAGGAAACGGAGCTTGAGAGAAAGAAAGTAGCTCGCTCAAAGTCTCCCAGCTAGTAAGTGTCAGGACCAGAATGGAATCTGGAGCCTGAGAAATCAGCTATTTGGAAAAATCAGTCCAGACAAGAAAATGGTAGGACAGAGCCCACCGTGGGTGAGAGGTGGTGACATGGCCACCCTCCCTACATCATTTCACCCCTGCAGGCCCATCGTCTGTGGGGACATCTTTTTGAAATTCCAAAAGCTCTGGATGCAAACCCCAAAGCCTCTCTGAGTAAGTCCTCAGGTGGCCAGATCCTCCCAGGCTGGCGCCTACCTCCCTGGAGGATTTCCCCTGTATGGCTTCCATTTGAAAAGGAGCTTAGGGCCTCGGTATCGACCCCGCTGGGCCGTTCGATGCCCTGGCTCAGGGATGCAGAGTGGAGGAGCCTGGCCTGCTGGGGAGGGGGTGGGGGTGGGAGCAGGCGTGGGGTGGAGGAGGGGGCACTGGAAAATCCCTCTGAGCCTGGCCTTGGGTGTTGAGTTTATTTTATTTAATGTTACCTGTGGACCCCCCACCTTTTCCCCCATTTAACATCTCTTGTATGTAGCTTTTTTAAAAACTCACATCAGGCCGGGTGCGGTGGCTTACACCTCTAATCCCAGCACTTTGGGAGGCTGAGGCGGGTGGATCACCTGGGGTCAGGAGTTCGAGACGACCCTGCCCAACAAGGAGAAACCCTGTCTCTACTAAAAATACAAAAATTAGCTGGGCGTGGTGGTGTGTGAGGTGTGTGACTGTAGTCCCAGCTACTCAGGAGGCAGACGTTGCAGTGAGCCAAGATTGCCCCACTGCGCTCCAGCCTGGGCAACAGAACGAGACTCGGTCTCAAAAAACAAAATAAAAAAACCCAAAAAACCTCACATCATTTATGTAGCCTTTTATAAATATGAACTCATCCATCCTCAGAACAACTTTATGATATAGATATTATTGTGCCCAAATTTTACAGGTAAAAAAGTTGAAGCAGAAGGTCAGGGACTTGCCCAAGGTCATCAGCAGTCAGTGGCAGAGGTGGAGCTTGAACCCAGGCAGCTGGCCTCTGGACGCTGTGCTCCGAAATCCCTCCTCTCTTTGGAGACAGAAGCCTCTGAAAGTCTTGCTCCCCATCCAGGCCACTGAGGGCCTCAGAGATAACCGTTCCTTTCTTTTCACACAGGCCCAGAATTTGTTTACCTCGAGTGAGCAAGTAGCCGCCCCAAACAAAGGGGATGCGAGTGGAGATAACTCAATCGTTCAGGGCCTGGCCAGGCAGTTAGGAGGGCCAGAATTGAGCCCAGCCAGCCTGGGGGCCAGGCTTGAGAAACTGCTGGGACCTGGCTGCCGGCTGTTTGTTGCAAAACAATGAGTCAGCCCCGGAGGAAGGGGAGCAGGGGTGCTAGGGAATCGGGTGGAGAGGCCTCTCCTCCCCCAGCCCTGACTCCAGCTTTTCCCATGGTGGGTTCTGCCCACCCCCACCCTCCCAGCCCTTGGTCTTCAGAAGGCTCAACCAATTTCCTTTTTTGTTGTTTGGCTGTGATAGGAAAAGTATTGAAAAATAGAAAGTGCCCTAGACAAGAAAACACTCTGAAAGCTGAAATGTGAAACCTGGCAGCCTGGGCCAACACCCCAGCGGGAGGTGGCCAGCGAACCAGGCTTCTATCCCTGGGCTCCCTCCCAGGCAGGCACCAGCCCATGAAGGCACTGCAGCCCCATCAGTAGAGATGAGAACTTGGAGGTCCAGGGATGAGTGGTGACCGGTTCAAGGTCGCATGGCTGGTGCTATGGCCCGGGAGGGTGGGCAGGTCTCAGGGACCAGGTCGCTAGATAGGAAGAGGTTGGAAACACAGACTTCTTTAAAAACAAAACGTTAGCCTTGCCAAGGGACCATGCACTTCTATTCCCACATGGCACCAGAGCTCCTTGCCAGAGGCACACCAGGGTATGTGACAGTTCTCTACCCTGGCCTGCCCCAGTGAGCCAAAGCCACTCCTAACAGATCCCATCTGCCCACAGTGGGTGTCACGAGCCACTCCATTCCTCCTGTGGCCCTGCCCCCTCCACCTCCGGGCCCCTTCCTCTCACTTATCTAGTAAAGATAGTGCCTTCCCGTTGTTGAGAACAGGACAGAGGGAATTTGCTCATGATCACAGAGCAAATTTATTAATTCATTCATCAAAACCATGTTGGGCTGCTACAGAGCCTGACTCCAGAGAATAGTGAGAAGGGAGGGCACGGTCTCTTGGGGAGCCAGCTGTACACACAGATAACTGCTCTATCAGAGCACATCGATCAAGACTTATCTGCCATGTGTGCAGTGGGACGCTGACGCTGAGGGGCCTGACCCAGCCTGAGGGACAGAGAAGTCTTTCTGGAGGAGTCAGAAAGAGCTGGGTCTTAAGAACTGAGTATGAGTGCACCAGGGTCAGGGGATGATGATATCCACAATCTCCCAGGCCCCCTGTCTTGGCTCTATCCACTGTTGGGTCTACAGAACCACTCAGTCAATAGAACTGAGCTCCCACAATGGCCCAGTGGTCCACAATGGGGGTGGTGTGAGTGTGGACACAAGGCAACTATCACATGGTACCTGCCCTCAAAAAGCTTCCTGGGCCATTGGAGAAGACAAAACTATCATCCTTGCAATGTTGAGGAAAGCCAACAAGTGTTGGGAGCTCCTCTGTGAACAATTGTCCCTCCCTCTGTATCCTAGGGGTATTGTGGCGGGGGGATTTTTTCCAAGACTCCCATGGATATTGAAATCCACAGATGTTCAAGTCCCTGATATAAAATGGCATAGTATTTACAAATAACCTACGCCTAACTTCTTGCATACTTTATTTTTGGCTAAGCAGGCATGAATAACTCAGGTATACTTTAAATTATCTCTAGATTACTTATAATACCTAATACAATGTAAATGCTATGTTTTTTTTTTTTTTTTTCCTGTAGAGATAAGGTCTTGCTTTGTGGCCCCTAGCTGTAGTGCAGTGGCTTGATCATGGCTCACTGCAGCCTCGACCTCCCAGGTTCAAATGATCCTCCTACCTCAGCCTCTGGATTAGCTGAGACTACAGGGACACACCACCACGCCCAGCTCATTAAAAAAATTTTTTGTAGAGCTAGGATCTCTCTATGTTGCTCAGGCTGGTCTTGAACTTCCAGGCTCAAGCAATCCTCCTGCTTCAGCCTCACACAGTGTTGGGATTACAGGTGTGTGCCACTAGGCCTGGGTGCTATGTAAATATTTATTATACTGTGTTTTAAAATGTTGTATCATTTTTCATTGTATTGTTATTTTTATCATGTTTTTAGTATACTTTCCATCCGTGGTTGGTTGAATCCATTGATGTGCAACCTGAGGATAGGGAGGGCCTACTGTATCTCTATGCAGAGCTTACCTTGTTTGGTCAGGCGTGGTGGCTCATGCCCATAATCCCAGCAATTTGGGAGGCCGAGGCAGTCAGATTGCTTGAGCCCGTAAGTTCAAGACCAGCCTGGGCAACATGGCCAAAAACAGTCTCTACAAAAAATACAAAAATTAGCTGGGTGTGGTGGTGCACGCCTGTAGTCCCAGCTACTCTGGAAGCTGAGGTGGGAGAATCACCTGAGCCTGGGAGGCTACAGTGAGCTGAGATTAAGCCACTGCACTCCAGCCTGGATGACTGAGCGAGACCCTGTCTCAAAAAACAAACAAACAAAACAAAACAAAAAACCTACCTTATTTAATCCTCACAGGTGGACATTCTTCTTATTTCCATTTTATAAACAGGAAACAGAGGCTCAGAAAGAGGCTCTGGAGTGGAGCCAGAATCTTAACTCAGGAGCCTGTGTGTGGAGCCTGAGCCTTTAGCCACTCTGCTTATTCCAGTTCCAGGGGATGGAGGGATGGGAGAAGCAGCAGTAACAGCCTTAATTGCCAGGCTAAAGAGCCAGGACTTTATTCATCAGGCAATGGGGAGCCAGCAAAGGCTTCTGAGGAAGGGAATTACATAATCTGACCTGTGTTTTGGCACAATAACTCCAGAGGCCACTTGGAGAATATATTAAAAATACAGTGCAGGCTGGGTACAGTGGCTCACACCTGTAATCCCAGCACTTTGGGAGGCCGAGTTGGGTGGAGCACGAGGTCAGGAGATCAAGACCATCCTGGCCAACATGGTGAAACCCTGTCTCTACTAAAAACACAAAAATTAGCTGGGTGTGGAGGCGTGTGCCTGTAATCCGAGCTATTTGGGAGGCTGAGGCAGCACAATTGCTTGAACCCAGAAGGTGGAGGTTGCAGTGAGCCAAAATCACGCACTGCACTCCAGCCTGGTGACAGAGCTAGACTCTGTCTCGAAAAAAAAAAAAAAAAGCCACAATGCAAAGGAGGATAACTATCTTGCTGTTCAGTTGAGAAAGGTTGAAGGCTGAGTGGGGCATTGAGGCTGCTGAGAAAAAGGGATTGCTCAGAGAGGTAGAAGATCTGGCTTCAGCCCTGGTCTGGTCTCTTCTTCAGGAGAATAATCATTGCTTGACCTCCTCTGACCATCTGCCGCCAGTGAAGCCAGACAATGGCGATTCACCCAACAGATGCCAACTGAGCCCCTCCTAAGTGCAGGACCTATCTGTCCTGAGACCCAAAAGGGGCAAGACATTTTCTGACCTCAGGGAGCTCAGGTCATTGTGGTCCATAATCCTCAAACAGTTAGCAATGTCACACATGCTGCTTTCTCCCCTCCAACCCTCCAACAGCTCTTAGAGGAGTTTTCATATAGACTCTTTTCTGATTGTTTAGGCAGAAACCTCTCCCTGCCTCCATCCCTCTCTTGCCCCTGAGAGGCTTTGAGACTCATCTATCTTCATCTGTACATTTCCCACAGGACCAGGTACTGTACTGAGTATATTACTAAGTAGTCATTTAGTCTTTGCTGAGGCTAATTAGTAATAATGGAGAAAAACTGTTCTCCTGCTGCCCTTGAATCCAGACCACAGACAAATTCCTTAATTTATCCAGAAGTTTTCAAAAGGTGCTATTGGCCCTAGAGTCCCTGTTAAAGAATGAGGCTGACCAGGTGGTCCCATTCTGTGAGACCACAGGGCTGTTACTGTAGGCTCAGAAATGATGACCTTGCTGAGCCTTTAAGGCCACAACCCTGTGTACTGTGGACAGAGTGATCTCTGAAGGCTGCCAGTCACTCCAAGTGAGCCAATCAGCACAAGCTATCTGGAATTAAAAGCTATATTAAATTATGAATGAGAGGGCTCCTGTGAGGATGGGATCTGGTGTCCTGTATTACCATAAGCCCTACGCTGCTCTAGACTTTGATTGTTGAGGCAGCTGAGATACAGGCAAGCCCAAATCTAGAGCTTGGAAAGGACCCTGTGAGGCTATTCTAGTCCTTTGGGGGCCTCAGTGCAGGTAGCTCTGGAGTGAGAAATGGGGTAGGACCTGGGAGCCTCAAGTGGGAAGTGACTATGGGGGGTCAAACATGCTGGAATGCATTTTGAGGGCTGTTTTTATTTCCTGGACTTGTATGTTTTTATTTCCTCTTTGCCCTTCCTTAGGATTTACTAAAGCTCTTTGGGAAGTTTCAGCTGCTTCAGCTGTGTGTGTGTGTGTGTGTGTGTGTGTGTGTGTGTGTGTGTGTGTGTCAGATCTTCGGTGTGAGGTGATGGACAGAGGACAGTGGGGGATTTGCTGGGGGTGAGGTTGAGTTTGTATCAGTATCAGGAAGCAGAAACTCTGGGTTTTATGGTCGGGGGGCAGGGGTTTTTCTCTTCCCCTCCCAGACCCTGTTCCAGCAGTGGGGCGGCCCAGGTCATGACGGGGATTATTTCTTCCTTTTATTTCTGGCAAAAGCTACAGGAGGGGAGTTCCCCTTCTCTGTTTGTTTTGATTCTGTTGTTTTCTTAAAGAGAGGAAGGAAAACCATCATCACTTTTTCGGTTTTGTGAACAATAAAGGCAGGCTGAGAGGATGTTCGCCTGGGCTGGGGCTGTGGGGGCTGGGCCAACACCTCCTCCTCTTTCCCTCTGGCAACCCTTCTCCTGGCAGCTCGGCGCCTGGGGAGACCCCCAGAACACAGATCAGGCCACATTGTGGGGTCAAGTTTAAGTGCCGGCTCTGCCTTTTAACTGCTTTTCACTGGTCTGAGGTGTATCTGTATAAATGGGAGTCATAGGGTTGTTGAGATTAAAAACAAAAATACTCGCTTGTAAAAACACAGTGCTGGGCCTACACTAAATGTCCCAGAAATGTCTTTCCTTTGCTTCCTTCCACTGGGGGGTCTATATCATGAGCCCAGTGGTATGGTATACCCAGGGCTACCCTCCTGTCTTCCTGCTTGTCCACACAGAGCTGGCTTCTTCCGTGGCAGGACCTGCAAATGCTGGGCTCACGGAAGGCTCTGAGAAGTAAATAACAGGTGAGGCTGGGGGTGCCTTCTTATTTCTTGGGGTTGTCCCCAGTCTGTTAAGAGACAGTCTAACCTTGCCTTTGAATTTCTTTTTCTTTTCTTTTTGAGATGGAGTTTCCCTCTTGTTGCCCAGACTGGAGTGCAATGGTGCAATCTCGGCTCACTGCAACCTCTGCCTCCTGGGATCAAGCCATTCTCCTGCCTCAGCCTCCCAAGTAGCTGGGATTATGGGCACCTGCCACTACGCCCAGCTAATTTTTTTGTACTTTTAGTAGAGACGGGGTTTCACCATGTTGGCCAGGCTGGTGTTGAACTCCTGACTTCAGGTGATCCATCTGCCTTGATCTCCCAAAATGCTGGGATTATAGGTGTGAGCCACTGTGCCCAGCCCTTGAATTTCTCCTAGCCCTTCAGTTCATCAAGCTTCATGCCTCCCAAGGTTGCACCCCCCATGGACTGTCCTGCAGTCCTGGGGCCCTTCTCTGAGGGGATGAAGGGGGCACTTCCCTGAACAGAGAGAAAGGGAGACCCACACCACTTGGATTAAACTCCCTGGGACCCAGCTGGCTCTGCAACTTGGCCAAGAAGCCCTATCTCCTAGGGCCTCAGTGTCTTAGTCCGTAAAATGGTTCCTGAACTTTTAAAATACAAACACTCTTTTGTAGAGTTGAAACACTTTGCAGACCTGCACTCTGTGGCAGTACTTGTACTTTTAAAATCTTTTGATTAAAAAAAGGACAAATGGGCTGGGCGCAGTGGCTCACGCCCGTAATCCCAGCACTTCGGGAGGCCGAGGCAGGCGAATCATGAGGTCAGGTGGTCGAGATCATCCTGGCTAACATGGTGAAACCCCGTCTCTACTAAAAATACAAAAAAAAAAAAAAAAAAATTAACTGGGCATGGTGGCACATGCCTGTAGTCCCAGCTACGCAGGAGGCTGAGGCAGAAGAATGGTGTGAACTCGGGAGGTGGAGCTTACAGTGAGCCCGGATTGTGCCACTTCACTCCAGCCTGGGTGACAGAAAAAAAGACAAATGACCATCTGCAAGGATACCTTCATCAGTGCTTTAATTTTAAAAAAATTTTTTTTATTTATTTATTTTTGAGATGGGGTTTCACTCTTGTTGCGCAGGCTGGAGTGCAATGGCATGATCTCAGCTCACCACAACCTCCGCTTCCAGGGTTCAAGCAATTCTCCTGCCTCAGACTCCCGAGTAGTTGGAATTACAGACATGCGTCACCATGCCCAGCTAACTTTTTGTATTTTTAGAAGAGATGGGGTTTCTCTGTGTTGGTCAGGCTGGTCTTGAACTCCTGACCTCAGGTGATCTGCCCACCTTGGCCTCCCAAAGTGCTGGGATTACAAGCATGAGCCACTGTGCCCGGCATGCAATGCTTTTAGATGAGTGTATATTTTATTCAACAGCCCTAAGTACTTTTGAAAATGTGTCCCCTTGGCTGGGTGTGGTGGCTCACATCTGTAATTCCAGCACTTTGGGAGGCTGAGGCAGGCGGATCACCTGAAGTTAGGAGTTCGAGACCAGCCTAGCCAACATGGTGAAACCCCGTCTCTACTAAAAATACAAAAAATTAGCCGGACATGGTGGCAGGTACTTGTAATCCCAACTACTCGGGGGGCTGAGGCAGGAGAATTGCTTGAACCTGGGAGGCAGAGGTTGCAGTGAGCCGAGACTGAGCCACTGCACTCCAGCCTGAGCAACAGAGTGAGACTCTGACTCAAAAAAAGAAAAAAAGAAAATGTGTTCCCTTATGTGGGAGGCATCAGCTTGTGGATGATGCTGATTCCTAAGGGGCTTGAGGCTCCCAGCATGTGCAAATTTGTGTCTTTGAGGGGACAGATAGCCCTGGAATTAGTTGATTCCTCCTTGGCCCTCCTGGGGCAGACCCAGGGACTCAGGGACACCAAATGGGTAGCCCTGGCTCAAATGCAAAAGTCCAACAGTGACTGACCAGAATGTGCAGTGTAGTGGTTTCTCTTTAACATGTGGATCCTGCCTTGGATGCCTGCCAGGGCTTCCATCCTTGTTCTGCCACTAACCAGCTCTCCCCCAAGGCATGCTACTTTATCTCCTGGGCCCCAGGATTGTCACCTATAAAATGGGGTTGACAGTACTTGCGAGTTTTTGTGAAAATTAATGAGATAATGAACTCATGAGACTTACTTAGCACAGGGCACAGTTGTTGCTTAACAAATATTACTTTTTTTTTTTTTTTTTGAGATGGAGTTTCACTTTTGCTGCCCAGGCTGGAGTACGATGGTGCGATCTCAGCTCACCGCATCCTCCGCCTCCTGGATTCAAGCGATTCTCCTGCCTCAGCCTCCTGAGTAGTTGGGGCCTGGCTAATATATATATATATATATATATATATTTTTTTTTTTTTAGTAGAGACAGGATTTCTCCATGTTGGTCAGGGTGGTCTCAAACTCTGACCTCAGGTGATCCACCCGCCTCGGCCTCCCAAAGTGCTGGGATTACAGGCATGAGCCACCACAGCCAGCCCAAATATTACATTTAAAAGCAAAAATAAAAACAAACCCACGAGTGCCCACGCTTCTCTTCTTGCAGTTGCTGCTCACCATCCTGTGGGCTGGTGCTGTCTGCTTTTGGAATGGTCTCCTTTGGCCCCTCCATCCTTCAACCTCAGCCTCCTTCAGGAAGCCCTCCTGGCTCCTGCAGTCTGTCCCTGCAGACCCCTTCCCTTGCCTATGCCCCTTTAGCATGCGGCGCTGGCCCTCCTACGTGGTTCCCTGATGGGCCCTGTCTCCCTGAGAGCAGGATTGCAGTCCCCCTGCACTGTTGCTTGGGGAGCCCTGCAGGTCCAGGCGCCATTCCCAGCCCCACACAGCTGTGGAGACCAGAGCTTGGTTCCCAACCACATGAAGGAAGGCACACGGAAAAACCATAAACCCGAAGGCTGAGCGGGATGTTTGTCAAAGCAGGACAGATCTGCAGCCAGGGACGTGGAGGGAGTGCGCTGGCCCTGAGTGGAAGCGAGCATTTCAGGGAGCCGGGATGAGCACCGAGGAGCTGGCATGGGCAGGGCACGGCAGGAAGGAGGCCCATTAACACTTCTGCCCCGACCACGCTTCCTCCGGCACCTCGGCCAGGATACACACAGGCGCGTTTGTCCCACTTTCACTGCGGCACTGTGTTTGCAGCAGCCCCGGCTCCCCAAGCCCCAGGTGGGTGGGTGTTGCCTGGGCACAGATACCCTTTATGGATGGCAGTGCTGGAGGGAGGCAGGTTCAGAATTGATCTTAGAGCTACCTCCCTGCCAGCAATGCAGCCACTCAGGAGGCCTGGTTGCATGGAGGCCATGGCATTGCCCCCAGGGACCCCAAATCATGGGGGTAATCCCAGGAGAAAGCAGCCGCCTTTAAAAGGCGAGAGTGCCCCAAGTGAGCCCTCCCTCCAGGGCCCATCACTCTGCCTGCTGCCACCTCCTGGCACGGGGACTGTGGATTCTCATCTCCTTGGGGGGCTCGAGGTGGCAGGCCTGCCTTGGTGAGGCTCGCAAAGGAGAAGGAAAGAAGGAAACCCCATTGATGCCTCATTGCCCTCCTTCCACCATCCCAGGAGGAGTGGGGCCTCAACCAAGCATCCAAGGACTACCTTCCCTTCCATCCCTTCCATGAAGCCCAGCCTGCGTTAGCCTGAGAGTTTATTCACAGAAGGGCCTTTGGTGCTCTTTCTTAGGCCAGTGGGTGACAGAAGTCACACATGCCACAGACAAACCCTCCAGTCACGCCCCACTGAACTTCCATCCCCCATTCACACTTAGCCTCAAGCCCCTCTGCCCTGCCCCAAGGCCTGCCTGGGTTTTTTTTTTCAGCTGTCTTTTGCTCATTTAATCTAGGGACAGGTGCAGGCACGTGCTGGCTGACTGTCAGCGCCCCCTAGAGATGGCCCAAGGACCTGCACCCACCCCCAAGGAGGCCTCAACTGAACCTTTTCTTTGGAGGCTGGGAGGTGAAGGAAGGGAGCCTCCGTTCCCTGCCAGCCACGACGCCAAGCTCACCCCGGTGCAGTTAGCCCCTCTCTGTAGAGATCATTGTCCTCCTTTGACATCTGGGGAGACTGAGGCTGGGAGAAGAAAGAAAAGTCAAGCCCTGCCTCCTGGGGTTCTCAGTCTAGCTGGGGCGGCGTCAGGTGGGAGGGGCTCGTGAGTGGGAACAGAGCAGGTCCTCCCTGGGTGCCCGCCGGTGCCCTGCCTGCAGAGTCACAGGCACTGTGCTCCGGGTGCCCCTTCTCTCTGGCTGGGCTTGGCGTGGCAGATGGACCACCTTGAGGAGGGCAGGAGGGGCTGCCAGGCCCTCAGGAAGTCAGATGAGCTTCCCTATCTCCTGGAGCCCCCCAGGAATGGGACACCACCACGGCCACAGCCACCAATGCTTGCTCACTTGGGTTTATCTCCAACCCTCTGATCCGACTGGAGGGTGTGACACTGGCCTCAGTCACAAACCTTTTCACATCCTGCAGAACCAGATGTAAAGGTTGGCTGGCCAGGCACAACCCACCCCCGCCAATCCCCGCCACCCCCACAACACACACACAGACAGACAGAAACACTTCCTCCATGCCCAGCGCCCCTCCTCCCACACTCACCACACGGATATCCCTGCGGACACACCTCGGGCACAAATACGTTCTCCACCCACGCCCTGTCCCCTTGGGGGCATAGACAGCACACACGCCTGTGCTCGCCCCACAGCCCCCGAAACCTCCCTCCCACCACAACCCCACAGACACAAAGATGCCTCCACTCCCTTCCCAGACACTGCCCTGGCCTCAGCAAGCTCACACATTGAGACTCCACCTTGTCTGAGACTGCACGCTTGTGCCCTCACGTGCTCAGGAACCCACTCTGCAGGTATCCACATGCCCAGGAACCTGAGCCAAGCCCCTCACGACCCTAGCCTGGATCAAGTCATTTATGGTGATAAAGCACTTATTTATAGTTCACAGGTTCTGAAAGGCAAGTGTGTGTGTGTGTGTGTGTGTGTGTGTGAGAGAGAGAGAGAGAGAGAGAGAAAAAAAAAAAATGAGCAGGGTGTGGGACAAGCAGGGCAGAGAGGAAGAAAGGGAAGGAAAAGTTCTGTGACTCACTTGCAGCTTAACAATGCCACATCTTAGCTCACCAGGCCAGGGGGAAGGGCCCATTTGTCAACACAGCCAGGGCCTGGCTGTGGGCCAGTCAAGTGAGGTCCTGTCTCCTAGGCTGATGAGATAGGGAGGTGAGGATCCCCCTCAGAGACAATTGCTGTTCCCCCGTCTGCACCCTGGGGGGTATGCACTCTGGGCGGCCCCAGAGCCCTTCTGTTTATCCTTACCATAACTCCCCAGCTGAGGCGGCCCCACCACTCACAGCCTGGACCCTGCTTCCGTCTCTAGGACCCCGTGTTCCCCATCCAACCCTCCAGGCCTTTCTTCCTGCTGTGCCTCCTGCCTGCAGTGCCCTCCATCCCCTCTGCACTTGGTCCGCTCCATCCTTCAGGCGCCAGCGCCTTCCCCTGTTCTGCCTCCCGCCTCTGAACGCTTCCTGCTTTCTCCAAACCACAGTCTCTTTTCCATGTTTTCTGGATAGTGAGCCACTACTCTCTTCCCAGTTAGACTATGAGCTCGTCAAGGGCAGGCCCTGGAATTTCTTCCTCTGCCCCCAGAAAGTCCCACCCAGGACCCCAGCAGGGCTGTGGAGCAGCAAGTGCCAGGATGTTCTTGTAAGACAGACAGTAAGGGACTGAGAGGGACTGAAAAGGCCAAGTGAACCCTTCCGCAACCTCTGCCTGGCAGGTCCTGGACAAGCCCCTCCACAGCTTAGGCAGGCTAGGGCAGCAAGGATTTCTCACCAGGCCCTGTCTGACACCAGGGTCTGGGGGACAGAAGCTGGGGGCCCAGAGAGCAGCACATGGCCTCACCTGCCTGGTGCCAAGCTCATGCTAGTTTTCCTCAGGAGCACACCCATCCCTACAATAGCCCTGTGACCTAGGGGCTTCCACTAGCTCAGGAAACTGAGGCTTAGAGAGGCCTGGGGATTGCCCAGGTCACCTAACTGGTGAGCAGCAGAGCCCCAGATCCATGCTCTTTCCTCCATTCCCCACCGCCCCTGCCCCCACAGTCCCTGCCCCCAACAGCCCCTGCCTCTGAATCTCACTGGTCTCAGACCTCAAACTTTTGCTCTGTTTCATCTCCTGAAACTCTGCTCATTTCTTCCCCTATCACTCTCCTGAGCCTCCACCCCTTTGCCTCACTGCACCTCCTTTTACTTGCCCCTGGAGCAGAAGAAGGAAGAAGGCCCATAGCTGTGGGCATCTCTATGTGCTGTTTCTCAGAGGGAGTGAGGCTTAGTACACAATTCTGGATGTGGAAAGCCTTTTCTTTTTTTTATTTAAAAATATAATTTTTAAAAATATAATAGGGGCCCAGCGTGGTGGCTCATGCCTAGTAATCCCAGCACTTAGGGAGGCCGAGGAGGGTGAATCACCTGAGGTCAGGAGTTCTGGACCAGCCTGGCCAACGTGGCAAAACCCCATCACTACTAAAAATACAAAAACTAGCCGGGTGTGGTGGTACATGCCTGTAATCCCAGCTACTTGGGAGGCTGAGGCAGGAGAATCACTTGAACCTGGGAGGCAGAGATTGCAGTGAGCTGAGATCATGCCATTGCATTCCAGCCTGGGTGACAGAGCAAGACTCTGTCTCAAAATAATAATAATAATCATAGGGACAGGTAGGCCAGATGTGGTGGTTTAAAAAAAAAAATAGAGACAGGGTTTCACCATGTTACCCAGGCTGTTCTCAAATTCCTGGGCTCAGGTGATCCATCCACCTACAAAGCGCTGAGATTACAGGCGTGAGCCACCACAAGGCTTGCTCTTTCTTTCTTTCTTTCTCTCTCTCTCTCTTTCTTTCTTTCTTTCTTTCTTTCTTTCTTTCTTTCTCTTTCTTCCTTTCTTTCTTTCTCTCTCTATTTCTTCTTTCTTTCTTTCTTTCTCTCTCTCTTTCTCTTTCTTTCTTTCTTTTTTTGAGACGGAGTCTTGCTCTGTCACCCAGGCTGGAGTGCAGTGGTGCAATCTCAGCTCACTGCAAGCTCCACCTCCCGGGTTCACACCATTCTCCTGCCTCAGCCTCCTGAGTAGCTGGGACTACAGGTGCCCACCATCACGCCCGGCTAATTTTGTTGTATTTTTAGTAGAGACGGGGTTTCACTGTGTTAGCCAGGGTGGTCTCAATCTCCTGACCTCGTGATTCGCTCGCCTTGGCCTCCCAAAGTGCTGGGATTATAGGCGTGAGTGACTGCGCCCGGCCCCCTTATTTATTTATTTATTTTTGAGACAGAGTCTTGCTCTGTTGTCCAGGCTGGAGTGCAGTGGCACGATCTCAGCTCACTGCAACCTCCACCTCCTGGGTTCAAGCAATTCTCCTGCCTCAGCCTCCCGAGTAGCTGGGATTACAAGCGTGCACCACCACGCCCAGCTAACTTTTGTATTTTTTTTAGTAGAGACGGGGTTTTGCCATTGTTGGCCAGGCTGGTCTCGAACTCCTGACCTCAGGTGATCCACCTGCCTCGGCCTCCCAAAGTGTGCAAGGCTTTCCTTTTCTTTTCTTTCTTTCTTTCTTTTTTTTTTTTTTTTTTTTGAGACAGAGTCTCACTCTGTTGCCAGGCTGGAGTGCAGTGGCGTGATCTCTGCTCATTGCAACCTCCACCTCATGGGTTCAAGCGATTCTCTTGCCTCAGCCTCCTGAGTAGCTGGGATTACAGGCACCGCCCCTACACCCAGCTAATTTTTTTTTTTTTTTTTTGTATTTTTAGTAGAGATGGGGTTTCACCATGTTGGCCAGGCTGGTCTCGAACTCCTGACCTCGTGATTCGCCCACCTCGGCCTCCCAAAGTGTTGAGATTACAGGCATGAGCCACCGCGCCCAGCCTGCAAGGCTTTTCTTAAACCTGGACTCAGAAGCTAGACAGAAACCTGTCCTTCCCTCTCCAGGGACCAGCAGGGGCTGTGTTCCCAAGAGGCTCTCCTTGTGGGTTTGCACCTCTCTGGCTGACCGTCCCTTGCACACACACGTACCATAGCTGACTTGCCTTCAGAGCCCACAGAATCTCCTTTTTAAGCAATGATGGGAAAAACAGGTAATGGGTGCTGGGAAACACATGGGGCAGACTCTCTTCGTGGTGCAACCTCAAGCGTGTGATCCCAGCCTGCACATAGCATGTGATTATTTGATAAAAAATCGCATTCCAACCCCAAGCCAGCTGTCCTTGGTTTTCTCCACCGCCCCCCCTTGCTGGTTGCCGGACCCACAGTGTCTGTGAAATATGGTTGTGATTTTATGCTTAACCAAAGTCAAGGCTGGATTCCTTGATGAGTTCAGTTTTGCTAGAAGATAAGGACTGACCCAGATTCTTGTGTGCTGATACTATGGGGGGAGTGTTCCAGGGAAAGGGGGAGATGGACAGCCTTTGGAGGGGTAGGGTCCACTCTTTGCCACAAGGGGGCTTTGGGTGGCACAGTTTGGAGTGGCTGCTAGCACACCTGGGGATGGTGGCCTTCATGACACAGAGTTGGGGGTGCAGGCCTGGCAACTTCATTACCTGGTAACCTCACTCGCCTGGTAACTTCACTACCCCCTTGAAGTAAGTGTGGCCATGTGAGTTGCTTTGGCCAAAGAAATGTGAGTAGAATGGATACATCTCCCTTCCAGGTAGCAGCAATAAGAGCAAATGTGTGAATCCCCATAGCCCCTTCTTGCTACCGTGTGATCATTTGCAATGCTGTTGATATGAAGCCTCCTTAAGCCCGGGTCTCTGGGTTAGCACAACACAGCTCAGGATCGTCCAAGTCATCTGCAGTGCTCATTTGCCATGACAGAAATAAATCTTTGCTGTTTTAAGCCACCAAAACATTGGGATGGGCCAGGCCCGGTGGCTCATGCCTGTAATCCCAGCACGCTGGGAGGTGTAGGCAGGTGGATTACTTGAGCCCAGGAGTTTGAGAGCAGCCTAGGATTTGTGTGTTCCAAGCAACATAGGAAAACCCTGTCTCTACAAAAAATAAAAAAATTAGCCTGGTATGGTGGCGCAAACCTGTGGTCCCAGCTACTCGGGAGGCAGAAGAATTGTTCGAGGCCAGGAGTTCCAGACTGCAGCCTCGACGACAAAGCGAGACCCTGTCTCTAAAACAAAACCAACCCCCCAAGACATTGGGATGTTTGTTACTGCAGCATAAACTAGTGTCTCCTGACTGATACACCTGCCTCATAGGGTTGAAGAGATTACCTAGTGATGAGATTATGCACTAAATAACACAAGTGAAGAGCTTAGCAAAGTGCCCGGAAATACGCGGCTGTTTCTTCCTCCTTTTTCCCTTTCTCTTCTAATGTTATTTCTCTTTTTCTGCCACTTCGAACCAGGTGAAGCTTTCCAGGCCCACTAAGTGTGTATAATAGTACAGGAGCACAGAAGTGATGGGTGGCTGGGGGGACAGACATATATGCGAGTGACCATCACATGATGTGCTAAGTGCTATATTACCACTGTGAGTCCAGAGCTAGGCAAGCCCAGGGGAGGTATGTTTACTGAAATCCTCAAAAGTGAAGTCTGAACTAGAGATACTAGATATCAAAGGGTTAGTTCGGTTTCTTTAGGCAGAGCAGGGAGAATGGAGCATTCTAATAATGACAGCAACTGCCATTTACTGAGCACCTGCTATGTGCCAGATATTGAATCACGCAGTTTTCCAATTCTCCCCTTCTGTCAGATCTACAATATCTATGATGCATGTATTACTGGTTTTTCTTGTTGTTGTTTGCATCAAAATTTTTTTTTTCCCCAAGAGATGATCTCTCTCTTTTGCCCAGGCTGGAGTACAGTGGAGTGATTACTGCTCACTACAGCCTCAACCTCCTGGGCTCGAGTCATCCTCCCACCTCAGCCTCCCAAGTAGCTGGGACTACAGGCATACGCCACCACACCTGGCTAATTTTTTTTTAAACTTTTTTGTAGTGATGGGGTCTCACTATATTGCCCAGGCTGACCTCAAACTCCTGGGCTCAAGTGATCCTCCTGCCTAGGCCTCCTAAAGTGCTGGGATTACAGGCGTGAGCCACCGTGTCCAGCCCAGCCCATTTCCTGCTTTTTCAGTTTTGCTCAAGTTGTTCCTTGGGTTTGGAATGCCCTTTCCCAAATATATCCTTCTGCCTGAGGCCTGCTTTTCCTTCTAAGCTCAGCCCAGTTCCCCCCTTGTCTCTTTGCTGAGATGGCCCGGCTGGAATGGAGACTTGGGGAGTATGTTCTGTTTGAATGATCTGGTTTGAATGATGGGATGAGAATAGGAGTGCAGATATTTGCTAACATTTAATACACAGATTTCAGTCACACATGTATATGATTTGTGGAAGCATAATTATCCTGAAGGTGTGTGCCAAGAGTTGTTTCTTCCTGATAGCAGAACATAATCAAACAAGTCTGGAAACCACTGCTGTGCAGAGTTGTTGAAGTTGGTTGTTTACTGGCTGTGTGACTTGGGCAAGTCACTCAGCCTCTCTGAGCTCAAGTTTTCCTGCCTATAAAACGGGAATTATCTTGGTGCCTACCTCATGAGGTTATGGGGCCTTGGTGAGATAAAGCTTGGATAAAACTCAGACACATCTGTGCCTCCCAGATGTGTCTGAGTTCCAGCCTGGGCAGAGCCTTGTTGGGTGCGTCCAAGCTGCTGGTGGGTCCTGACAGGAGAGGCAGAGAAGGGAGGGGAAGAGGAGCTGCACCAGGTGACGGGGACTCTTGTGACTTAGGCAGGCTGAGCTGAGACATCCCAGTGGTGTTTGATAAAAGGCAGGGGCTCTTCTCTGGCCAAGTAAATATTAGAAGAAAAGGCTGTCTCCAGGGAACGGCTCCCCTCCCACTGCCCCTTGAGGGCCAAAGTCCCCAGGGGCCAGTCTGGAGGCTCCTTTTATGTGACTGTAAAGTAATCCAGGGCCTGGCAGGGTCGAGCCTGGGCGGGCACTGACGCGCAGGGCGGCATTGATGTGGTCAATGATTACCTTTTATGCCTGGCCATAAAGGCAACCGCCCAGCCCTCTGGACAATGCCCCCTCTAGACAATGCCTCGGGAGGGTGGGTGTACACACACACACACACACACACACACACACACACAACTGCCAGGCAGGGACCTGTCCCAATTGAGGTCTCCAAAGACATCCTTGCAAGGCATCTCCATCTCCCTTGGAGTCCCTGAAGACGGCCCAGGAGCTAAGGGGTTTAGGTGGCCATAAGTGAGGCCGGTGAAGTGTAAAACACAAAAGAGTGACATCCAGGGGCCTGGATCCTGTTGCAGGTGTATCTATGCAGATGGGGAGGGGTCGCCACCCAGACTCAGGTACCACATCTCCAGGGAAGGAGGGTATTCTGGGACAGATCAAAGTCTATTCCCATTTTACCGGTGATGCAGCTGAGGTCTGTGCGTGCTGTGGCTTGCCCCGGGTACCAAGGATGGAGATGATGGCCGAGCTGGGAGTAGGACCCAGGTCTGCTCTGACAGTGACAAACCCTCTGGCCACTGCCCCCAAGGGGGTCCAAGTAGGAATATCAGGGGTCAGGAAGGGTTTGGGTCACTTCTCAGACAAGATATCTCTCCTGGGGCTCAGAGAGGAGCTGGTGAGAACCTAAGGTCGTGGCTCCAAGGCTGATGTGGGAAAAGACCTAGGGTGAGCCCCTCCAGCGGCCACAAAGGCCATGTGCAGGGCCCTGCCCTCATGGGGGCCCCTTACATAGCCCCACCTCATTCTGTCCCGATGCACAGATACTCCCACCACCTGGATGATGGCGGCTTGGCTATGCGGGTCAGGGCTGGGGCATAGATGGCCAGATTAATATTCTACCTCCTTGGTTGATAAGGCCCGTAACCTTTGTCCCGGCGAGCGAGGCTGGAGAAGCAGGGGCCATGGCCCTGGAAGGGAGGTCTCACTTTGTCAGGTTCCAGAGCCGGGGCATTGCTGCTGGGTGCTGAGGACAGGACTCAGGAGACCTGGGTCCCCGGCCAGCTCACCCTGGGGCTGTGCATCGCTTTTCTCCCCAGCCAATGGGAGAAGGACTCTGTGCTGTCTTCCTGGTGAGGATGGTAAGGATCACACCAAGGACTCTGCAGGGAAGGTCCTGAATGGATCAGGCTGCTATCTTGAGGAAAGAGGGTTATTATTCACAGTAGTCATAAATGCCCTGTGAAATTGGAGTGGAGTTGCTTTGAGCTTTGGCCAGAATGCCCCAATCAACCTTTGGCTCTGATAAAGATAAGCAGGCTCAAGGTGATAACACATAAACCAGAAACTGTCAACAGGAGCTAATTAGGGCACTGGGTGCCGGGGTGAGCCACACCCCCTACACCTGATGGAGGAGAAATCTCAGGTGGGGGAAGATGTGGGCTCATTGCCTGGACCTTAGCCTATTGCTTTTTTGTCACCTTCTGGCCACTTTTCCACCTCCAACTGCTACCTCCCACCCCTCTGCCTGCATTATATAACATAACATGAAACAAGATGGAATAAAACAGAATCCAATGAGATGGGTGCCATATAACACAGTGGAAAGAGTCCTGACTTGGGGCCACGTGTGGTGGCTCATGCCTGTAATCCCAGCACTTTGGGAGGCGGAGGCAGGCGGATCACATGAGGTCAGGAGTTCGAGACCAGCCTGACCAATATGGTGAAACCAGGTCTCCACTAAAAATACAAAAATTAGCCAGGCGTGGTGGCGGGCACCTGCAGTCCCAGCTAATCGGGAGGCTGAGGCAGCAGAATCGCTTGAACCCGGGAGGCGGAGGTTACAGTGAGCCGAGGTCACACTACTGCACTCCAGCCTGGGCGACAGAGCGAGACTCCGTCTCAAAAAAGTCCAGAATTGGGAGCCAAGGAACCCGAGTCCAGCCTGGTTCTGCATGCCCTTGAGCTGGTCATTTGTCCCTAAGCCGCAGTCTCCCTCTCTGTAAAATGGAGGCCAGAAGTGGGGCAGGTGTGCAGTCATCCCTTGCTGGGATCCCGTCTAGGTTTAAAGTCCATGCTCTTCTGCGACACAACACTGCAATCTGTGAAGTGCACAAAACATTGCCCTGGTGCCACCCAGTAACACAGGGGTGTGTGTGACACTCGGCAGAATCACAGATCCACCCCACAGGGAGAGGGAGGTCATGTGGAGGCCCTGAGACATAGCTAGTTCCCAGGGGTCCTGGAATCCCTCTCCCTATCTGCAGCCTGCACTAGGGGCACTCAGGTCTATTTTTAACTCAGTGCCCAGTAAATAAATATGGTGTTGGAGCTGGGGCCCAAAGGTCCATTTCCCCTCCCTCATCAATGTACATCTCCTCCGCCCTGCCCACCACACACACACACACACACACACACACACACAAGTTGAAGTGGCCGCCCATAGGTAACCCCCAGTGCTGAGCCAGGGCTCCTGGCGATGTGGTTCAGGCTGGGCCTCCTTCGAGCTGGGGGAGTTGCTGGAGGAACCAGCCCTGCTCCTGTCCTAGTTTTAGCCCAGATTCTGCTTCCCATCAGCAAAGTCCAAGTCACTTTTCCTGGGAACTGGCAGGAAGGGTGTAGACAGGGTTGGGCAGAGAGAGAAGTGGGTGTGAAAAGACAGGGAGGGGCCGGGAGTGGTGGCTTAACCATGTAACCCCAGCACTTTGGGAGGCTGAGGCGGGTGGATCACGAGGTCAGGAGATCGAGACCATCCTGGCTAACACGGTGTAACCCCGTCTCTACTAAAAATACAAAAATTTAGCTGGGCATGGTGGCACATGCCTGTAGTCCCAGCTACTCGGGAGGCTGAGGCAGGAGAATCACTTGAACCTGGGAGGCAGAGGTTGCAGTGAGCCAAGATTGTGCTACTGCACTGCAGTGTGGGCGACAGAGTGAGACTCCACCTCAAAAAAAGAAAAAAAAGGGAGGAAAGTGGCCAGGAGGTGGGTGAGTAGAAGGGAGGAGAAAAAGGAGGAGGGCCTGACCATTCTTCCTGCCGCCCACTTCTCTGGGCAGCAGGGTCACCTGCACCGAAGCTTGCCTGGTTCGGGGCTGGGCAGGCAAGGCTAGGCAGTGACTCAGCCCCAGGCCCAGCCACCCACTCTCACAGGCCCCAAAACTGAGGGAGGAGGGCACAAATCAGGACCTGGGGGCTGAGGTCTCAGCCTCAAACAGAAGTCACTACAAGGGGCAGTGGCTCTAGGCTGGGAGCAGTTTCTCCTGCCTGGGGCGTAGTGGGGCGGTGAAGAGGAGGAGGCAGAGTCTGAGGAAGGTGATGTCCAAAGTGAATCTTGAAAGCTGGGTAGAAATGCATCTTCCTTGACCTCTGTCAGCTCAGCTTCCTCCTCTGAACAATGGTATCTTTTTTTTTTTTTTTTTTTTTTTTTTTTGAGACAAGGTCCCTCAGTTGCCCAGGCTGGAGTGCAGTGGCGTGATCTCAGCTCACAGCAACCTCCACCTCCAGGGCTCCAGTGATCCTCCCACCTCAGCCTCCCAAGTAGCTGGGACTGGGACTACAGGTGCACGCCACCACACCCGGCTAATTTTTGCATTGTTTGTAGAGATGGGGCTTGCCATGTTGCCCAGGCTGGTCTTGAACTCCTGAGCTCAAGTGATCCTTCTGCCTCGGCCTCCCAAAGTGCTGGGATTACAGGTGAGAGCCATCACACCCGGCCAACAGTGGGTATAATTAATGGGACTTTTTTCATTGGCATGGTCAGGAGAATAGGACACAGCCTTGCTAGTGGTAAGTGCTGGATGCTGACATGTGGGCCACTGATGCTATGGGCAGGAGGGTTAGCGGGGAGGGGATTTCAGGCACAGTGAACAGCACAGACACGAAGGCGAAAAACGAAAGAAAACAAAATGCCACAGCCCTGAGCCATCCGGGGTGCTGGGAGCAGTGCAGAGCCACTGCCAACTTCTGTGTGTTGCAGGCAGGAGCAGGCGTGGTGAAACTGCGGAGTGGCCGCCAGAGTGATCAGAAGTCTAGCCAAAGAGGCGTGGACCCAAGAGGGCCAACCCTGGTAGGGGAAAGTCCCCAAGACGGGGCCACAAGGGCCTGATCTCAACTCCTAGGTGTTGAGAGAGGCCAAAGGCTGTGTGGGGCTTTGATGCTCCTTCTGTGGGGTGAGGGTGGGTGAGAAATTTTGAGGAGTTGCAGGGGAGGAGTCTAGAGGGGTGTGTGTAGGAGAGAGAGAGAGAAAGAAAGGGAGAGAACTATAAAGTTGGAGGCCAATACCAAGGGGCAGCCAGAATTAATGCCTGTTCTGGAGAGGGAGCAAGCAGCGCCGGTCTCTTTCCCAACCCCGGGCCGCTTTGCCCTCCAGTACCAGGAAGTGCCTCTGCGGGAGAGAGGCCAGGAGGCTGCTCCACACACACCCTGTTTTTGCTCAGTCTAACTCTCCTCCCTGGCCTGCCTCAGCCCTGCACCCAGACTGTTTCATCAGGTCATAGAGCGGCTGGGTGTGAGTGTGTGGGTGTTTGTGTGTGTGTGCACACGCATGCGTGTACATGTGGCATTTCTAGATCAGAGAATGCTCAGAGGCCCTGCTAAAGGTCAGGTCAGTAAGGAGTGAGGGCATGGCCAGCCCCTCAGGTCCTGGCACCCAGATAGCTCCTTCCCACCCAAATGTGCCAGGCCTCGGGGGCAGTGGCAGCTGACAGGCCTCTGAGTCAGGATGGGTGAGGAGGAGGAGCTGGAAGGGCCGGCCAAGGAGGAGTAGGTCGTCACCTGCTGAGTGGCGGGTCATTCGTTTAGCCCAGTGATGGGGAGCAGTGCTGCAGGGGGCAGGGGTTGGAGGGGAGGGGGATTTCTGCCATTGAAACAATAGGCACCCTAGTTCTGTGTTACTGGGGCTGGGGGCCAGGAGGCAGGATAGGACATGCTCTTGCCTCCCCACCTCCGCTGTGCTCAGCAGCTGGTGGAGGCCTGGGAGGAGAATCCCAGGCTGATGCCTAGCGTGGGCCCAGTAAAGTCTTTGGGGATTTGATGCAACCCCGAGTTCCTGATGGCTCATGGAGAGGCTGTGCCTGCACCTCATGGCGATGAGCCATCTGGGGCTCGCCCCGCACCCAGCACATGGCTAGGAGTGTAGTGAACTCCGTCTCTAGGAATGGGCAGGACCCAGGAAGGCTAGTGAAAAGATGCATTTGAGGCCTGAGCTCTCTGTGTCCAGAAGCAGCCTCCTCAGGTTGTGGGGGGACACTCTGGGTCTTGCACCTGCCAAGGCCCCTGCCACAGAGAATGGGAACAGCACTGCTCCCCCAGGGCCACTCCAAGTTTTCTGGTCTCAAGATGCAGTCCCTGTGGGGCTGTGGGTGGGCCCCCTCTCTGCCTAGCCCAGTTCCAGCTACAGAAGCTGTGTGGAAACATCTCCCCTGAACCAAGTGCCTTTGAACTTTCCAAGAATGCTGGCCTGGGGCGGAGCAGGGGTGGCAGGGAAGGACAGGCGTGGGGTGGGATGTTCCAGAATCCACTGGGACCCAAACCCGAGAGCACCGAGTTCCCACGAGCCAATGCCTGGCTGTGGAGGAACCGGGAGGTCACAGGGGTGCAACTGGCAACATCAGGATGAGGCAGGTAAGAGTGTGTGTGCGAGTGAGACACAGGGCTGGAAGGGACCTGGAATGTCACATGTCCATGCCCCTAATGCCAAAGGCTGCCTGGTGCAAGTAATATTACTTTTTCTTTTTCTTTTTTGAGACAGGGTCTCACTCTGTCACCCAGCTGGAATGCAGTGGTGCGAACACAGCTCACTGCAGCCTCAACCTCCTGGGCTCAAGTGATTCTCCCACCTCAGCTGGGACCACAGGCATGAATTTTCTGTAGAGATGGGAATCTCACCATGTTGCCCAGGCTGGTCTCAAACTTCTGGCCTCAAGTGATGCTCCCACCTTGGCCTCCCACAGTGCTGGGATTATAGACAAGAACCACCATGCCCAGCCTCACTTTTTTTGTTGTTGTTTGTAAAAAATGTTAAAGAAGAGACATGGTAGAGTGTAGTGGTTGAAAGTGCAGACTCAGGCTGGGTGTGGTGGCTCACGCCTGTAATCCCAGCCCTTTGGGAGGCCGAGGTGGGCGGATCACAAGGTCAGGAGTTTGAGACCAGCCTGGCCAATATGTTGAAATATCGTCTCTACTAACTGGGCGTGGTGGCATATGCCTGTACTCCCAGCTACTCGGGAGGCTGAGGCAGAAGAATCGCTTGAACCCAGGAGGCGGGGTTGCAGTGAGCAGAGATCGCGACACTGCACTCCAGCCTGGGTGACAGAGCGAGACTCTGTCTCAAAAAAAAAAAAAGTGTAGACTCCAGGCTGGGCGCCGTGGCTCACGCCTGTAATCCCAGCACTTTGGAAAGCTGAGGCGGGTGGATCACCTGAGGTCAGGAGTTCAAGACCAGCCTGGCCAACATGGTGACACTCCATCTCTACAAAAATACAAACATTAGCCAGGCATGATGGCGGATGCCTGTAATCCCAGCTACTTGGGAGGCTGAGGTGGGAGAATCACTTGAACACGGGAGGCGGAGGTTGCAGTTAGCCAAGATCACGCCATTGCGCTCCAGCCTGGGTGACAGAGTGAGACTCCATCTTAAAAAAAAAAAAGGAAAGTGCAGACTCCAGAGCCCAATAGCCTGGGTGTGGACCGTGACTGCCCACTCCTAACTGCTTTGATGGTGGGAAGTCAGTTTATCTGTCTCTGTGCCTCAGTTTCCACAACTGTGAAATGGGCATCAGAACTGTATCTACCTCACAGGGTCATTACAAGAATGAAATGAGCAAATATAAATGAAGTGTTTAGAAACGGTCCTTACGTCAACTCTATGCAGGCGTGGTTGGTCCTTGCTGAAGGAAGGGAATTCCATGTCAGTCAATCGATTATTGCCAGGCCCAGGCCCAGGCCGGCCAGAGCTCTGGCCAACTGGGCCCACATAGGGTGTGTCAGGGCAGCCAGTGTCAGCACATCCAAAGTCCCCGGCCTGCTGAGTTGGCAGAGGGCCTGCCCTGACACTCCCCAGCCCCAAAGAACGCTCTAGAAAAGTGCCTGGGGCTTCCTTAGGTGTCAGTGGGTAGAGGGAAGAGGAGCTTGGGAGCCCCTGACCGTGGCTGAGACCCTCCCGCAGCCCTCGCTGTGTGTCCAGGCCTGGCACGGGGCAGTGGCGCATGTTTTCCATGGCATGTGGAGGGTACGAGGGTGCAGGACTCACTCCAGGGGGGCTGTAGTCACACGTGTGTGCTTATGGGAGCTCAAAATCCTCCAATCCATGGGCGCTTTCCTGCTCTGACTAGAACCGATAGCAGCAAGTCCAGGCCAGTCTGTCTGGCACTAATTCTGAGCTAACTTATACTTCTAATGATTTCATCCAGCAAGTCAGTCAGTCGGGCAGTCAACAAACATTTTTGGAGGCCCTATTGCATGTCACACCATTAAAGTGGAGGTACACAGAGGTCTCTGTCTTGAAGGATGGGCTTATTGCGATGAGAAAGGGATTCCTGGCTGCAGGCATTGTGTGCACCAAGGCACAGTGAAAAGGGAAAGCCTGCCCAAGGTGGGAAATGTGGCCGAAGGGAGGGCAAATGGGAGGAGGGCAGGGCAGGAGGCAGGGCTGGGGCTGAGATGAGGAAGGGCCCTGTGAGGCAGGCTCAGGGGTCCAGCATCTTCTGGAAGGAGCCCTTGAAGGTGCAACTTCAAATATCCAGAGATTGAAGGTGACTTTCCTGTCATCCCACGAGGCCTGGTCCAGGAGCTGTTCAGTGAGCCTTGGCTAGTTAATGACAGCATGAGTGTTGGGTGGGTCTGAGGGTCCAGGTTACCCCATACAATGCAGACCACATGATTGGCTCATTGTGGAGTTGTGCAACATGGCATCTCTGTGGCATCTGGGGCCTGGTGTCTGGGCATTAGTGACTGTGCCCATTTGTGTGTGTCAGTGAGTGTCTGTGGGCTGTGGTTCAGCCATTGTGTGTATGTGTGTGTGTGTGTGTGTGCGTGGTGCAGGTGTCTGCCATGATTGGGGCACTCCCCAGGTGCTGGAGGGCTGACGAGTATTAGTCCATAGATACAGCCTACCCCAATCCCATCCTAGGCACAGCTGCTATGGTGAGAACATCTGGAGGTGATTCCACATCTGGGCTTCCAGTAGTAACAGCAGCAGGATCATACCTGGCTGGAATGTGCATCTCTGGGCACAAGGCCAAGCAGGCGTTGGCTTCCCTGGAGCCTGGCCCGGGGATGTGCAGGGGTGGGAGTTCTGGAGTGGGAGTAGCTGGGTCTTAAGGCTCCTGAGGGTGACTGTGGGGATAAAGGTCCAGCAGCCCTCTCTCCCTGCCTCTCCAACCTCCATCCATCCCCACTCCAAATGTCCATTCCTTCATCCACCCATTTCTGCCTTTCCATTTGTCCATCCATCCTCCTCTGCCTTTCAGCCCATCTGTTAGTCTATCCATTTGTCCATCTGTCCTCCTCCGCCTTTCGGCCTGTTAGTCTATTCGTTTGTCCGTCCATCCTCCTCTACCTTTCGGTCTGTTAGTCTATTCATTTGTCCATCTGTCCTCAGCCATCTTTCAGTCCATCTGTTAGTCTGTCCATTTGTCTGTCCGTCCATCCTCCTCTGCCTTTTGATCCATCTGTGAGTCTATCCATTTGTCCATCCGTCTATCCATTTGTCCGTCCGTCCTCCTCTGCCTTTCTGTCCATCTGTTAGTCTGTTTGTCCATCCGTCTTCCTCCATCTTTCAGTCCATCTGTTAGTCTATCCTTTTGGCCTCCCATTGGCCCCCTGTCTGTCTCTGGTCCCCTCCGTCACCTGCCTGTTCCCCCAGGCACCTCATTCTTGAGTCGTCTGATGCAGGCTATGATCAGGGGCTTCACTCTGGCCCCTCAATAGCCCCTGTGGCTGCAACTTGGGCCTGCCCAATCCCTAGTGTGTGAGCCTGCCCGGTGCGCCTCTGCCTCACTCTGGAGGGTGTCATGAACTCCTAAAACAGATCTGATGCATCCTTGCCAGTCCTGAAATAATCACACCAACAGCTTCAGATTCCCCTTTCAGTCCTGTTCCCAGATGGTCCTCTTGTCTCTCACCTGGACAAGGTTCCTCTCCTCCAGGGAGGACTCCCTGACCACCCACCCATGGGCTCTGCGGCCACCACATGCTCTACTCATAGGTCTCAATTTGTTGCAGCCAGGCTCAGCCTGTGGGAAACCCGGGCTTTCTCCCAAAAGGGATTACCCATGACATGGACCCAGCCAGACCTTTTCCCACTCGGAATTTCAGCATGGTGCTGTGGCCCCCGCGGGAGGTTCTTCCTGTAGAACACCAGGATCCCCGCTCACCTTCCAAACATAGGCTCAAAGCTGCTGCTTCCCAAAGCTCTGCTTCCCTGGGCCACCTCCCACCCTCCCTTGCCTGGACAATGGGTTGGAGGGGCTGACCTGGTCAGAGAGGGACAGACCTCCAGGTGCCGCTCCCTCCAGGGCCTCAGAGAACTCAGAGCGCCAGGGTGGGGAGGGGTGAGGGTGGGGTAATTAATCATGGAATGTGTGTCTGTGTGTGTGTGTGCAAGTGTGTGTGGCAATTTATGGAACAAACATTTCCTGAGCACTGGCACGTGCCAGACACCATTACAGGCACTGGAGAGATAGCAGTGAACAAAACCAATGGCCCCTGCCCCCAGGAGGCAGATGTCTCAGCCAGGGAGACCTAGGAGGCTGCAGGGCCTGTGAGTGTCAGGGAGTGTGAGTGAGTGTGAGGATGGTGAGAGCCTGTGGAGAAGGGGCCTGTACAGGAACAGGGCCAGGTCTAAGTCAGGACATGGGTGTTCAGACTCAAGTGTCTGTCTTTGGTGGATAGGAGTGTCCACTGGGGTGTGTGCCAAGGAGTTTGTGTGCCTGTGCAGGCCCAGAATTGACATGTGCCTGTCAGCCAGTTTGGGAGGCTGTGTGGCAACCACACCTGGCTGACTCCCAGGCTGCGGGGCTCTATTTTTAGAAGCGACAGGCTGCAAATCCCCGCACCCACCCCCATCCCTATCCCATACCTGCTCAGGTGCCTAGCCTCTAGGGAGGGCCTGGCTGGCCTATCTGCAGAGAGAGCCCACACTTCAAATGGAGCAGCCTCTGGACCCCAGGTAACCGGGGTGGGGTGTGCCTGGGTTCCTGCTGATCAATGGGGGAATCCCAGCTGCCTTGCCTCACACCTGCAGCCCTACCTCCTGCCTCCCAGCATAGCCCCTGTGTGGGAGGCACAGCTCTGGAACCCTCCAAGGCTCTGCTGGCCCATGGTGCCCTGCGTGATCACCCTCAGAAGTGGGCCAGGCAGGGTTGGAGGTGAGAGGGGAGGAGGGAAGTAGATCAAGGATGACCTCCCATCTTATCAAATATCTGAGCCCCTCCATCACCCCCTCCTTCCATGGGGTCTTCTTCCCTGGCTGCAAGTGGATAGTCCAGGTAGGTAGAAGCTAGGGCTGCCTGGGTGTCGCCCTCCCCTGCCTCTGACACTCCCTCACTCTCTCTACCGTGTGTCCTATTTACCTGATCTTCTCTCGCCCTTGTCACTACTCTGAGTTAATAACAGTCGTGCATTGATCTGTTAGCAGGCATGATGCTAAGTGCTTTGCATGTATGCTCTCCTTTAATCCTCAGAACAACTCTGTGAGGTCAGCAATTGTTATTCCACTAGAAGGGAGAAAGCCGCAGCTCAGAGGCATCCACATCACCCAGTGAGGAGGGCAGAGAGTAGGGCTTCCTGCCCAGGTTCTGGAGGGCCCTTAGCTGTACTGTGGCCTTGGGATCACGCTCTGTTGCTCTCCTCCCAGCCATGGTCCCTTGGTGGGAGCTGAGCTGTGTCCTCGAGGGGTGTGGACTGTGGACATTGTTCACAGGAACCAGAGACATCACTCTTTAGGATTCTACCAGCAACACCTGAATTGGCTCGACATTTGTGGAGGTGATGTTTCCCCGAATTACTGACTTTTGTTTTATAATAATTAAAATCTTTATTTGGTCTTATTTAATATAGTTTAGAAGCTATCTAATCTGGTTTTTTTGGAGAGGCAAACTTCTTTTGAAAATGTAAGTTTTGGCTGGGCGAGGTGCTGTATGCCTATAATCCCAGCACTTTGGGAGGCCGGGGAGGGTGGATCACCTGAGGTCAGGAGTTCCAGATCAGCCTGGACAACATGGTGAAACCCTGTCTCTACTAAGAATTAGCCAGGCCTGGTGGCGGGCACCTGTAATCCTAGCTACTAGGGAGGGTGAGGCAGGAGAATTGCTTGAACCTGGGAGGCGGGGGTTGCAGTGTGCCAAAATCATGCCACTGCACTCCAGCCTGGATGTCAGAGTGAGATCTGGATGTCAGAGTGAGATTCTGCATCAAAAAAAAAAAAAAAAAGAAAGAAAAGAAAAAGAAAAGAAAAAAAAAAAGAAAAGAAAACGTAAGTTTTGCTTTTAATTAAAAATAAAGTCGCCAGGTGCGGTGGCTCACGCCTGTAATCCCAGCATTTTGGGAGGCCGAGGCGGGTGGATCATGAGGTCAGGAGTTCGAGACCAGCCTGACCAATATGATGAAACCCCGTCTCTACTAAAAATACAAAAGTTAGCCGGGTGTGGTGGTGTGTGCCTGTAATCCCAGCTACTCAGGAGGCTGAGGCAGGAGAATTGCTTGGAGCTGGGAGATGGAGGTTGCAGTGAGCTGAGATCACGCCATTGCACTCCAGCCTGGGCAACAGAGTGAGAGCGAGACTCCATCTCAAAAAAAAAAAAAAAAAAAAAAAGTCTTAGTTCAGAAAACTCAGGATGCACAAAACTATTCAGACTGTTACTTTAGCATTTTCCCATTACTGCATCAGTAATATTCGCCACACTTTGCTAGATGTTCATTGATGAGAGTATTGGAATCAAATTCTGCTCTAAATGTGTGTGAATACATTGGAGAGGCTTTGTGTTTTTCACTGTGAAATGCAATTGTGTCTTTTTTTTTTTTTTTTTGACAGTCTTTCTGCGTCGCCCAGGTTGCAGTGCAGTGGTGCAATCTCAGCTTACTGCAACCTCCGCTTCCTGGGTTCCAATGATTCTTCTGCCTCAGCTTCCCGAGTAGCTAGGACTACAGGCACATGCCACCACACGCAACTGATTTTTGTATTTTTAGTAGAGACAGGGTTTCGCCATGTTGGCCAGGCTGGTGTTGAACTCCTGACCTCAAGTGATCCACCTGCCTCAGCCTCCCAAAGTGTTAGGATTACAGGTGTGAGCCACTGAGCCCAGCCACAACTGTGTCTTGAATAAGAAGGTACCTAGAAGTCAAATTAAAGTAATAATAATGACTTATTTTTTTAAATGTGTTTTATTGGCTCCTCTTCTTCTGTGCACTCCCTGGACTGAGTTAGGGGTGCACAGAGGGAGGAAGGAGCAATAAGCACATGTGGGGTCCAGGCTGTAGCCATGGAAGATGGTGGCAGCCAGGGGATCCCAGCCACCTCCCATCCTCTGGTCCCTCCCCTGCTGTAGAACCTACAATGGCTCCCTACAGATGCTTCCCAGGGTAGCTCCAAGTCCTCTGTCCAGCAGGCAGCCTTGCCTGCACAGCCTCCCTCTCCTCCTCCCCACAAGCACCCTCTCACCCAGGCAGACACTGCTCCTGCTCTGCCCGTGGCCCGTGGCCTCTTCTCTCGCTGCCCTCCTGCCTCAAGCTGAGGCACCCTACCCACTTCATTTCATTCAATCTGCAGAATGTCCCCACAGGCTAGGTTTTCTTACGCATTTTTTTGTTTGTTTTTTAGAAATGAAGAAACTGAGCTCAGAAGAGGACAGCAACTTGCCCCAGGTCACACAGCTAGTAAAGAGCACAAGTGGGATTCCAGAGCAGGCTCACCTGACTCCAGTGTGCCATGCAGTTCAGCTGCATTTCATAGATCTTTACTGAGCATAACTCAGTGCCAAGCCCTGTGCTAAGGATCAGGGATACAGACTATTAGGGGAGAGGGATAATGTATATGCACATGCATGCATGCATGCACACACACACACACAGACACATACATAGACACACATGTACACAGACACACACACGGACACACACACGGACACACAGAACACACAGATACACAGACACATATACAGATGCACACAGACACAGACACACACACACACAAACACAGACACATACACACACATGCACAGACACACACAGACACATCGACACACACAGACACGTACACAGACACACACACGCAGACACACACGGACACACACAGACACACAGATGCACACACAGGTGTACACACAGACACACACACATAGACACACAGACACACACACATACATAGACACACACAGACACACACACACAAACACAGACACATACACACACAGACACACACAGACACATCGACACACACAGACACACACGTACGCAGACACACACAGACACACACACGGACACACACAGACACATGCACACACAGGTGTACACACAGACACACACACATACATAGACACACACAGACACACACACATACATAGACACACACAGACACACACACACGCGCGCGTGCGCGTGGTTCTGATACCATTTCCTGCTGGCAGGTGGTGGGATGTCCTCTGGTCCTCTCTGCCCTTTCCCTTCTGAGTTTCAGATGGGAGGGAAAGCAGACAGGGAGGAGGTGGTAGGTGCTGAATTACTCACCACCCAGTCTTAAAATCTTCACACTTGTGACTTAGACTCCCAGATGGTCCCTTTCAAGAAATGAGCTCTATTTCCCTTTAAAAGCGGGAGAGAGTATGAAAGAGAAAAACGTTTTGTTCTGCAGTTTCAAGTTGTCATTTGGGGGCAATTTGTTCCTTTTTCCTCCCTATCTCTATCTCTCTCCTCCCTCACCTTCAACCCAGACTGGTCCTAAGACCACAGAGAGCATCACTTCCACCCATCCTTCCCTGCACCAGCTTTCCCCAAATCCCGTTGTCCAGTGCTGAGCCACTAGGCTGGGGCTTGGGGGGTGACGCACAAGAGGGTTTCTTCTTTTTGACACTTGGGGGTTGGGAGGGAAGTCGGGGTCCTTGGCTAGCCCAAGACTTAGATCTGATCTCCTTCACTGTCTCCTACTTTTGTTGAAATGTTGGCTTGTTTGTGGACAGAAAGCTCTCTGGGCCAGGCACGGTGGCTCACACCTGTAATCCCAGCACTTTGGGAGGCTGAGGCAGGCGGATCACCTGAGGTCAGGAGTTCGAGACCAGCCTGACCAACACGGAGAAACCCCGTCTCTACTAAAAATACAAAATTAGCCGGGCATGGTGGCACGTGCCTGTAATCCCAGCTGCTCCGGAGGCCGAGACAGGAGAATCGCTTGAACCTGGGAGGCGGAGGTTGCAGTGAGCTGAGATCGCGTCATTGCACTCCAGCCTGGGCAACAAGAGCGAAACTCCATCACCATAAAAAAAAAAAACAAAGATTGACTCTAATTTCTTAAAAAGCATCATGCAAAGTTGAGACTTCTTTGAAATGAGAACATCTAAACCAACCAATAGCTTTAAAATGTAATGAAATAGTCATGATTTCCAGGCTTTCCAATTAATGAAGTTGTCATACAATTATGGTTTATTGACATTAAATGACATAATTTTCGTTTTCATTTTCTGGTTTTTAAAAGATACTTTGGGCTGGGCACGGTGGCTCACGCCTGTAATCTTAGCATTTTGGGAGGCTGAGGCGGGTGGATCTCTTGAGGTCAGGAGTTGAGACGAGCCTGGCCAACATGGTGAAACCCGGTCTCTACTAAAAATACAAAAATTAGCCAGGTGTGGTGGCGAGTGTCTGGTAATCCCAGCTACTCAGGAGGCTGAGGGGCGAGAATCACTTGAACCTGGGAGGTGGAGATTGCAGTGAGCAGAGATCACGCCACTGTACTCAAGCCTGGGCAACAGAGTGAGACTCTGTCTCAAAAAAAAAAAAAAAAAAATTGAAGCCAGTGTGTCCCCTCTCACCTTCCAAGTCTCAAATCTTTTTGCAGGACCGTAAAATTTTGATAGGCCCCAGACACTGCCTATGTGACTTAAAGAACGAACAGCCTGGCCGAGAGTGGCTCCTTGAATATTGTTAAAGAGAAGTGAGTGAGAGAGAGAGAAATACAAATGATTTGGAAACATGAAAAAAAAAAAAGCTAACATCTCTCATCATAAAGAATGCAAATTAAAATGAGATACTGTTTTCTTCATATCTCAGATTGGCAGAGACCAAAAAGTGATTTTTTTGTATAATTCGGTGCAAATTTTTGGAGGACTAGTGGATGATATCTATCAAAACGCAAATTGCTCATTCCTTTGCCCCATCAATTACACTTCAAGGAAGCTGAGCTCCAGATACACTCACAGATATATAAAGATGCCTGTAGAAAGATTTTCATTGCTGTGAAAAACTGGAAACAGACTAGATATCAACTGACAGACAACTGACACAGATGGCAAGACATCACAATCTGGAATAGTTCACAGCCATGAAAGAAGGTGTGCACGTGTTGATATGGAACAAATACCTCAATACAGAATTAAGTGAAAACAATTCAAGGTGCAGAGCTGTGTGTAATGTATGATTTCTTTTGTGAAAAAAGGAAAACAATACACACCACACACATATGTTTGTGTTTATTTATAGTTATATACTAGGAACTGCCTAAAAATACTTGGAAGAAGACTCAGAAATTGAGAAGAATAGTTGTTTCTGAGAGGGGAACTGTTTGCTTGCTCTGTTTAATTTAATTTTTTAATTTTAATTTTTTTTTGAGATGGAGTCTTGCTCTGTTGCCCAGTCTGGAGTAAAGTGGCATGATCTCGGCTCACCGTAACCTTTGCCTCCTGGGTTCAAGTGATTCTCCTGCCTCAGCCTCCTGAGTAGCTGGGATTATAGACGTGTGGAACCATGCCCAGCTAGTTTTCATATTTTTAGTAGAGACGGGATTTCACCATGTTGGCCAGGCTGATATTGAACTCCTGACCTCAGGTGATCTGCCAGCGTCCGCCTCCCAAAGTGCTGGGATTACAGGCGTAAGCCACCACGTCTGGCCTAATTTTATTTTTTAATTATAAGTGCATATCTCTTTTTTATTTTAAAAAATCTAGTTAGCAAACAAATAGACAAATGCCTGTGGAATAAAAGAAGTAAAACAAATGAATGAATGACTAAATGAATGGATGAATGAATTTTAGGTGCTTGGTTGGGGAAGGAACTCCACTGAAGGCCCGGTGTGGTGGCTCATGCCTGCAGTCCCGGTAATTTGGGAAGCTGAGGCAGGAGGATCGCTCAAGGCCAGAAGTTCGAGACCAGCCTGGGCAACATAGCAAGACCCCCATCTCTACAAAAAATAAAAAAATTAGTCAGGTATGGTGTCACATACCTGTAGTCCCAGCTACTCAGGAGGCTGACAGGAGGATTGCTTAAGCCTAGGAGTTTGAGGCTGCAGTGAACCATGATCACACCATTATACTCCAGCATGGGTGATGGACCTCGACCCTGTCTCTTAAAAACAAACAAACAAAAAAGGCCGGGTGCAGTGGCTCACGCCTGTAATCCCAGCACTTTGGGAGGCCAAGGCGAGCAGATCAACTGAAATCAGGAGTTCAAGGCCAGCCTGGCCAATAGGGCAAAACCGCATCTCTACTAAAAGTACAAAAATTAGCCAGGTGTGGTGGTGGGCGCCTGTAATCCCAGCTACTTGGGAGGCTGAGGCAGGAGAATCGCTTGAGCCCGGGAGTCACTGCACTCCAGCCTGGGAGACAGAGCGAGACTTTGTCTCTAGTAATAATAATAATAATAAAATAATAATAATAAGAAGAAGAACTGCACTGCATCCTGGAGCCCAAGAAGCTCCCACCACCTGGTGGAGGAGACACAGAAAGAGCAGAGAACCCGATGTTCTATGCAACTGTGGGAGGAGGGGCCTGGAGGAGTCAGGAGGGCTTTTCCTAGGAGGCCTGAAGAATGGAGAAGGCTGAGCCGAGGGGAAGGAGGAATGGTAGGGGGTGGTTTGTGGGTTTTTGTTCTGGGAGGCCTTCCTTTCTCCCCTGCCCCCACCTGCGGCTCCTCCCTTGAGTATATGTCAAGCCTGGGAAGTCCCAACCCCTAGCGTGGTACCTGGCATACAATCTATGGCAATAAATAGTGGTTGATCGAACTGATGGAATCAGTCACTGGTTAATTCAGGCGACAGTGAGTTAATTACTCCCCTTTCCTACCCGAACATCCCCCCACAAACAACAACAGATGACTTTCTCAGAGCTGCCATGGATAGCTGTACAGACTCTCCACTGCACAACTCCAGGAGGCACTATTTTCCTAGACTGTCATGTGAGTGATGCCTCCTGAAGCTGTGGGACATGGTGCACCTGCAAAACACTGTTTCTTCCTCTTCTAAACTCAAGCGAATTTAATCCACATGAAGAGTGAAAGGGCTCAGGGAACGGGGATCTCCCAACTCTGACATTGCAGGGTTTCCCCTCCCTTTTCCCTCCTGTTCATGGCCTCGCCCTTTCCTTTATTCCTTTCTAACTTGGGCTTGAGGCAACTTAGCCAGATCTGGCCAATTACACTATGCCTGGACTTTACAGCCTGGAATTTGCTTGCAGTACGATCTCAGGCAAGTCCCACAACCTCTCAGGGCCTCAGTTTCCCCATATGAGAAATACGTAAATGTGTAGGGAGCAATTCTTGATCATCCTCCTTGGCTTGAAGGGAACGTATCAGGGTAAAATATTGAAGAAATGCATCCTTATGGGACCTGGCATTCTCGAAGGGACAAGTCCCAACGTCCTGTCCAGTCCTGCCTGACCCTCCTTACCCTTGAGACCTACACTCTGCTTCATGGGCAACATCCTAGCATGGAAGGAATTGTGCTGGGAGCAGCCTTGGCCAAGTCCTCACTGACGATACTCACTTTGTGCCACTGAGCAAGCTGCAAGCCCTGCCTGGGCCTCAGTTTCCTTTCCTGTAGAATGGGAACTTAGGCCAGATCAGCAAGTGTCGAATGCCAGACTGGGTCAGGTGCGGTGGCTCACGCCTGTAATCCCAGAACTTTGGGAGGCCGAGGCGTGTGGATCACCTGAGGTCAGGTGTTCGAGACAAGCCTGGCCAACATAGTGAAACCCCATCTCTACTAAAAATACAAAAATTAGCCAGGTGTGGTGGCAGGTGCCTTTGAGGCAGGAAAATCACTTGAATCCGGGAGGTGGAGGTTGCAATGAGCTGAGACCACGCCATTGCACTCCAGCCTGGGCAATAGAGTGAGACTCTGCCTCAAAAAAAAAAAAAAAAAAAAAAGCTAGACTGAGTCTTTCATGGCCTTTTCTTTTTCGCTTTAATTTTTGTAATTTTGGTCTTTCTTCTTTGTGACTACAAACATCATACATGCTCATAAAACTTCAAACACTTCCAAAATAGGTAATGTACCAAGGGAAAACCAACCCTGAGGCTCACTGCTAACTCGCTGCTAACATTTTTTTGGGTAACTTAATTCTGACATAATTTCAAATTTACCAAAAATTTGCAACAATACTACAAAGACTCTAGTATAACTTTTTTGCAGATATACTAATTGTTTACATTTTACCCCTTTTACTTTATTTTTCTTTATATATGTTTATGTGTGTGAATGTGTATGTGTGTATGTGTAATTTTTTCCTGAAATTTCCCAATTAAGAATAAGTTGCAGACATCGTGCCCTTTTACCTCTAAATACTTCAGGGTGTATTTCCTAAGAACAAGGATGCTCTTTTACAGTGCAAGACTTACGTAACTCCTGCATGGTAGACACGGGAAACTCAGCATTGATCCAATACTATTCTCTAATCCACAGCCCGTATTCAAGTTCAGCTGTGTCATGATCTTTTCACAGGTTTCCGGCAAAAGTCCTGAAAAGTCCTGGAAATTCAGGGCAATATAATGAGTTTTCTTAAAGCCAATATGTATTTAGCTTAAAGGATTATGCTCTATTCTAAAACCTGCTCTCCTCTCTTTTTATTTTTATGGTGTTTAAGAAGTCACTTGTCTCTTTCTTGATGAAATGATGGTGCCAGGAGAAAGCGATTTGTTAGCCTAGGCTCATGTCTGCAGTCCCAGCACTTTGGGAGGCTGAGGTAGGAGGATCACTTGAGGCCAGGAGTTCCAGGCTAGCCTGGGCAACAAAAAAAAAAATAAATAAATTAGCCAGGCATGGTGTCGTGCACCTGTAGTCCCGGCTACTTGGGAGGCTGAGGTGGGAGGATTGCTTAAGCCTTAAGAGGCGGAGGTTGCAGTAAGCTGAGATTGCACCACTGCACTCCAGCCTGGGTGACGGAGTGAGATCTTGTCTCAAAAAAGAAAAAAAAAATGGTTTATTATTTCTCTGATATTCTTACTTGACAAAATAAAAACTGGGTGGTTGAATGTTAGTCCACAGACTTCTTTTGCAGAGATGCCCCTATGTGGCCCCTCCAGCTCCCGTGGTCTCTAATTCTGGGACCCCTCACCTGAGGAAGGTTTCCTGCGCCCTGTTGAGAGCACAGCCACTCCTGATGCTGGGGTGGGGGCTGGGATAGGCAGACACAGGCCTTGCCCCAGGAGCAAATGGTTTCTTACCCAGCAGAGGGGACCTTTATATGTTGTTTTGTTTTGTTTTGTTTTTTTGAGACGGAGTCTCATTCTTTGGCCCAGGCTGGAGTGCAGTGGCACGATCTTGGCCCACTGCAACTTCTGTCTCCTGGGTTCAAGTGATTCTCCTGCCTCAGCCTCCCGAGTAGCTGGGACTATAGGCGCGCACCACCATACCCAGCTATTTTTTGCATTTTTAGTAGAGGCAGGGTTTCACCATGTTGGCCAGGCCGATCTTGAACTCCTGACCTCAGGTGATACTCTTGCCTCGGCCTCCCAAAGTGCTGGGATTACAGGTGTAAGCCACTGCGCCTGGCCCACCTTTATGTTTTCCAGACTCTCCGGCCTCTGTCTGGAACCTTCCTGACCTTGTGAGTCTCCCCAAGAGGCAGACTCTAGGCACCAGGCCTCATTTTCCCAGCCTCCCTTGCAGCTGCTGCAGGCTTGTGACCTGGCTCAGCCAATCAGACACACACATTCAGCAACCCTGACTCAGGCAGAAGACACAAAGAAGCAGAGATGGAGTGCATCTGCCCCAAGTGGAGGCAGCAGCAGCAGCAGGAGGGAGGTGTCGGGGCAGTGGGGCCGCAGGGCCAGTCCTCAGGTTGGTTACTCAGTTGTCCTCCCTGGTCTGTCCTCAAGGCGTGATTTGGGCTGGGGTTCTGGCTTCCGTCCAGCCCTCCCTGGTTGCTGTGAGCCTGGCTCTCTAGCCAGCCCTAGAAGTCCGTGAGTTAGTTCTCTGTTGCTTGCAACCAAGAACCCTGACAAGTAAGTACAAAGAAGTCAGTATTCATGGGGATGGCAAGGAAGGGGGGCCTGGAGTGTGGACACATCTGGGCTTGATAAGCAGTGATTCTGAGGCATGGGCAGCCATGGAGGAATCTTGTTGCCTTGTCTGAAATGTGGATGGGACACCCTGTCTAGGTGCTAGGTGGGGAAGCCCAGACAAGGAGTGCTGTGGGTAAGGGGCAGGAGGGATCTAAGAGGGGAGAGCCTAAAGCTGGGGACTGAGGATTGAACTGGGAGGAGAGAGATGGACTCAGGAAGAAGAGGAGGGTGGCATTGCAGAAGGAGATAGCCAGATTGGGTCACATGGTTCCACATGCTTAAAATATTTTTTCACCCTTTTCTTTTCTCTTTTCTTTATTTTTTATTTTTATTTTTGAGAGGGAGTCTTGCTCTGTCACCAGGCTAGAGTGCAGTGGCACAATCTCGTCTCACTGCAACCTCTGCCTCCCAGGTTCAAATGATTCTCCTGTCTCAGCCTTCTGAGTAGCTGGGATTACAAGCATGCACCACCACACCCAGCTAATTTTTTTGTATTTTCAGTACAGATGGGGTTTCATCACGTTGGCCAGGCTGGTCTTGAACTCCTGTCCTCAGGTGATCCGCCCACCTTGGCCTCCCAAAGTGCTGGGATTACAGGTGTGAGCCATCGCTCCCGGCCTTTTTCACCGTTTTCTATATGCCAGGCAATGTATTGGTTAATAAAACAGTCCAGGGATGGGTATTATCCTCATTTTACCTACGAAGAAATTGTGTTACAGGAGGATTAAACAACCTGAATAAGATCAGAAAACCAGAAAGGGACAGGGTCAGAATTCAGACCTATGTCTGCCTAACTGTGACACTGATGCTCTTAACAACCTCAACAGGTGCTCAGATGAGGAAGCAAAGTCTCTGCCTCAATCCCTGAGTTTTTATATAGTTGGCCCTCAGTGTCTGTGGGTTCCTCATCTGTGTATTCAATCAACTGCTATCAAAAACATTTGCGGGCCGGGCGCGGTGGCTCATGCTTGTAATCCCAGCACTTTGGGAAGCTGAGGCGGGCAGATTGCTTGAGGCCAGGAGTTCAAGACCAGCCTGGTCAATATGGTGAAACCTCGTCTCTACTAAAAACACAAAAATTATCTGAGCATGATGGTGCACGCCTGTATTTCCAGCTACTTGGGAGGCTGAGGCAGGAGAATCACTTGAACCCAGGAGGCAGAGGTTGCAGTCAGCTGACATTGCGCCACTGTACTCCAGCCTGGACAACAGAGTGAGATTGTCTAAAAAAAAAAAAAAAAAAAAAATTGAAAAAATATGAGGAGGCTGAGGCAGGCAGATCGCTTGAGCCCAGGAGTTCAAGATCAGCCTGGGCAACATGGTGAAACGCCATCTCTACTAAAAATACAAAAATTAATTAGCTGGGTGTGGTGGCGCACACCTGTAGTTCAAGCTACTTGGGAGGCTGAGATGGAAGGATTACTTGAGTCAGGGAGGCAGAGGCTGCAGTAAGCCAAGTTTACACCACTGCACTCCACCCTGGGAGACAGAAGGAGACCCTGTCTCAAAAAAAAGTTTTTGAAAAAAAGTTGTGTCTGTACTGAATACACAGACTTTTTTTCTTGTCATTATTCCCTGAACAATATAGTATGTACATTTATTACTGTAACAACTATGTACATACCATTTACATTATAATTAGGTATTTAAAGTAATCTAAAGATGATTTAAAATACAGAGGAAAGGCTGGGTGCAGTGGCTCACACCTGTAATCCCAGCAATTTGGGATGCTGAGGCGGGTGGATCACCTGAGGTCAGGAGTTCGAGACCAGCCTGGCCAACACGGTGAAATCCCATCACTACTAAAAATACACAAATTAGCCGGGTGTGGTGGCGGGCACCTGTAGTCCCAGCTACTCAGGAGGCTGAGGCAGGAGAATGGTGTGAAGCTGGGAGGCGGAGCTTGCAGTGAGCCGAGACAGTGCCACTGAACTCCAGCCTGGGACACACAGCGAGACTCCATCTCAAAAAGGAATTTTATCACTGTGAGATAACACACTTTTCTTCTTGTCTAAGCCAATTGAATAGGAGTTCTGTTTCTTGTCGCTAAAACATCCTTACTAATTTGGTATGCTAATAGCTGCAGCAGGAACAACAGCCGTCAGTTAAAAGGGGAAAACCTGACTCCTTGACCAAGGGGGGCCCTGAGAATTCCTTTCGCCGCTGGTTCAGTGGGGAAGAGGGAGAGAGCGTGCAGAAGCACAGGCGGCCCGAGGCCCTTGCACTCTGAATCTTGTGGCAGGCAGAGAGCTCCCATCGGAGGAGGCGCCGCTGCTGGCCAGCCAGATTTCCAACTCCCATTTCCTGTAGGGTCAGCAGAGGTGGAGGATGGGGTAGGCAGAGGAAAGCAGCTTTATTTTCCGAATCAGGATGGAAAACAGATGTCCCAGTACCCCGCTGGGCCCAGATTCACCCTGGACAGAGGCTGGGCCTGTTCTCAGCCCTGACCCGTCCACCAACCTCCTGTCCGCCACATCAAGTCCAGATGTGGCTTCTTCTAAGTTCTAATAATAATTTTGATTTGTTGCAGCGAAGCAACCTTCACCCCCTAGCTCAACCCTAAACTTACCAACTCACCATGGAGTAGAGAAGGAGTAACACTATGAAAGCTTTGTAAGGAAACCTGGGTGGGGTATAGAGAGGAGTGTGAACTTGAGATTCAGACCAATGTGGGTTCAACCACAGCCTGGTCTTTTACTAGCTTTGTGATCTCAACCATTACCTCAGTCATCAGCTTCTGTGTAACAAGCCACCACAAAACCTAGTGGCTCAAAATAACAACTGTTTATTGCTCACGATTCTAAAATTTGGGCAGGGCTTGACAGGACAGTTCACTTTTTCTCTACATAGTGTTGCAGGGAATTTTGCGTGTGTGTGTGTGTGTGTGTGTTTTGAGACAGGGTCTCACTTTGTCACACAGGCTGGAGTGCAGTGGTGTGATCATAACTCATGGCAGCCTCAAACTCTCGGGCTCAAGGGATCCTCCTGCCTCAGTCTGCCAAGTAGCTAGGACTACGAGTGCACATAACCATGCCTGGCTAATTTTTAAATTTTCTGTAGAGTCAGGGTCTTGCTATGCTGCCCAAGCTGGTCTCGAGCCCCTGGGCTTCCTCCCTCTTCACCCTCTCAAAGTGCTGGGACTCCAGGCACAAGACATGGCGCCCTGCCCATGGTGTTGTGTTTTGTAAGTTAAGACAATGGTGCATGTGCATGAGCAGAGGAAGTCCATAAAATGCATGTCCACCCTGTTCCTGGTCTCTCATCTCTGTACAGATCATTCCTTTTCTTTTCATCTGTCCTTACTTATCAGTAAACCAAAGGAAGAGAGTGTTGGTAGAATATATGCATAGCAAGAAGAGAAATTAAAAGGTGTTAGTTTTGGCCAGGCACGGTGGCTTATGCCTGTAATCCCAGCACTTTGGGAGGCCGAGGCAGGTGGATCACCTGAGGTCAGGAGTTTGAGACCAGTCTGGCCAACATGGTGAGACCCCGTCTCTACTAAAAAAAAAAAAAAAAAAAAAAATTAGTAAAGTGTGGTGGCACACACCTGTAATCCCAGCTACTCAGGAGGCTGAGGCAGGAGAATTGCTTGAACCTGGGAGGTGGAGGTTGCAGTGAGCCGAGATCGCGCCACTGCACTGCAGCCTGGGTAACAAGAATGAAACTCTGTCTAAAAAATAAAAAATTAAAAAAAAAAGTTGTTAGTTTTGTGTGGTGTTCCCACTCTTCTGGTAGGAATGAAATATATATGCATATATGACCTATGAAATATGAATTGCATAATTCTGATGATTGTACATATGAGCTAAATTCTCTTACTTGCATTTAGAACTGGCTTTGCACCATATAAAGTTGAACAGCAAAATTCATAGTAACATTTACAAATTTTAGCTTTTTTATTAGGGTAGCATTAAATACCAAGTTAAAAACACCATGGTGAGTTAAGGGAGAGAGACTATCAAAAGAGAAAGCTTTATATTTTAGTGCCTCTAACAATGTTTTTCTTGCTTCTTGAATAAGGGGCTCCACATTTTCATTTTGCTTTGAATTCCAAAAATTGTATAAGCCTAGGCATAGGCCTCTTAAAGCCTGTGCCAGAACCGACACAGCATCACTTTTGCCACATTCTATTGGTCAGAGCAAGTCACAAGGGCAGCCTAGAGCCAAGGAAGAGGTGGGGGTATGCAGGTGTGTGTGTGTGTGTGTGTGTGTGTGTGTGTGTGTGGTGGGGAACTGGCTCCACCTTTTGAAGGGAAGAACAGCATTCTAATACAGAGAGGAGAGGAATTGTCAGTGACCATCTTCGCAGACAATCTACAACCACCATAGGTCATCCCCTTTCTGATCTCATCTTCTTATCTGTAAAATGGGAATGATTCCCCAGGGTTGATGGAGAATAAGGGAATATTGTGCTTGCAATTTCCTGGAACATGGTGATGCCTCATTCGGGGTTGGTCCCTCCCCTTCTATTTTTTGTTTTGGGAGGGCGGGGAATGGAGCCTCACTTTGTCGCCCAGGCCGGAGTGCAGTGGCACAATCTGGTCTCACTGCAAGCTCTGTCCCCCGGGTTCAAACGATTCTCCTGCCTTAGCCTCCCGAGTAGCTGGGACTAGAGACGTGCACCACCACGCTCTACTAATTTTGTATTTTTAGTAGAGACAGGGTTTCACCATGTTGGCCAGGTTGGTCTCAAACTCCTGACCTCAGGTGATCCACCCACCTTGGCCTCCCAAAGTGCAAGGATTACAGGCGTGAGCCACTGCGCCCAGCCCTGCTTCTATTTCTTAATCGTGCTTTATAAATGCTTACTGATTTGCTGTCTCATTTCAGTCATTCATTCACTTAATCTTTATTGAGTCCTATGAGTCAGGCTCTGCTCTGAGAGCCAGGGATCACAGCTGAGAATAAAACAGACAAAAGTCCTTGCCCCTATGGAGTTCGTTTTGACAAGAGAGACAGACAATAAATGAGGCAAACAAATAAAATACGTATTGTGTTGGGAAGTAAAGAGGCCAAGGAGAAGGAAAAAAAAACTGTAGGGGGCTAGAGAGTTCTGTGGTGAGGGCCCAGTGTTCGCTAGGGCGGCCTGGGAAGGCCTCACTGAGAGGAAGTCATCTGAGTAAATCCTAAAGGAGGAGCCCTGGGGATGTTCCAGGCAGAGAACAGCCAGTGCAAGGGCGCCGAGAGGGGAGCACGTCTCAGGTGAGTGAGGGGCGGTGAGGGGTCCCAGGTGGCTGGAGGAGGGAAGAAGAGGAGAGATAAGGGAACTAGGGAGGGCAGATCAGGAAGCATCCCCACTACCCGCCCCCGCAAAGGAATTTGTCTTTTACTATGAATAAGATGAAATCACAGAGGCTGGCGTGCAGGAGGAGAGCAGTGGCTGCAGGGTAGGCCAAAGACTATAGTGGGAGCAAGAAGAGGCAGGGAGACTGGTGGGAGGGTGGCCTGGCCAGGGGCGTCCCACTGGAGGTGGGAGAGGTAACTGAATTCTGAACAGTGCTTTGGAGTTAGACAGGACTTTCCTGTCAAATCACAGGAAATCAGTTTGGCATGACAAGCAGGTGTTATCAAATCCTCATGTTATAGGAGACAGCATCAAACCTTGGCGAGGCTGGATGACGTGCATCGTGTCACGTAGTTACTAAGCAGTGACTTTCTGAACGCAGGAAGGTTGCGGGGTCTGTCTGAAGCTGACAGTAACGGATGTGTGGTCTGCACGTGGGTGTGTCTGTAAGTCTTGCCTTTCTCTGGGTCTCCATATCTGTTGTCACCCCATCTCCACCCCCTACTGCCACCTGTCAGCTTCTGCTCTTCTTACGCATTGCAGACACATCTTCATCTTCTCCCAAGCCCATTTCTAAGGGGGCTGTATGTTTCTGGTGCCCAGAGTGTATGTGGGCGACCGTTGTAGCATCGGCATGCCTCATAAGAGTGTGAATGCCCCGGTGTGTGTGTTTCTGAGTTTGTGTGCATTACTTTGGCTGTGTGTGAGGTGTGTGTGCATACTGCTGGCTGTGAGCACCTATAGATGGGGGGCTTAAGGGACTGGGTGTGTGCACGAGAGTAAATGTGTGTGCAAATGTGTGAGCACATGGAGGTATCCTCTCTCCTCCTTCAAATTTGCTCCCATCCTGAAAAGCCCAGGTCAAGCCCACTTCTGCAAGAAGTCCCCTCACTTTTCTAGGCCATAAGAAGCCCCCCGCCGCTGACATCCCACCACCCCCTCTGTCAGAATCACACACTCCGTGGCTTTGATTGCTTTCGAGTGGATCTACCTCCTAGAATGCCAGCTGCCCACGTGCTGCAGGGCAAGGTGGACATGCAGGCGCACATCCCTGCCCCTGTTCAACCATCAGGCTAGACCTCCTGGGGTCACCTCCCCCAGCCCCCCACGTGAGTTGTTTAATGGTGCTTTGGAGAAGGAGGGGCAGCAGCCTCAGTAGGGTCTAGTAAGCAGGCCTGGTGGCCTCCAGCAGGCAGAGGCAGGTGCGCAGAAGTGGCTGTGTTCCAGGCTCCCTTCCTCCCTGTGGGTAGCAGCTGAGTCCAAGCTGTAGAATGGAAGTCTACACTGCACTCTGTCAGTGAGCTCCCAGGGTGGGCTCGTGGGGGTCCTGGCAACGCAGAGACTTGGCCCTCTAGAGAGACCTGCGGGCCTCAGGGCAGCTGGTCCCATCCTTTGCTCCCTCCCCTGCACCCTCTAGGGGCCCCCACACTGGGCCCCAAAGCAGGGCTCCTTCTGATGTAAACCCCTCTCCTTCTCTTCCTCCCAGGGCACTGGTTCCTCTGTGAACCCTGTGGCCTCTTCTGTAGGTACTACAGGGTCCTTTCTCTTTAATCCACTGGAAATCAGGCCTTTGCTGTTAGCCTGAGTTGCCCGACAGACTAGAGAATCATTTCAGCCATGAGCCGAGCCATCCTCACATGGACCGCACTGGAAATCCTGGAGGTGTAGGGCCAGTTTAGTCCCCACCCCAACAGCCTGCCCTTCCCCCAGTCCTGGCCAGGCTCCTGCCTCAGGGCTTTTGTTCTAGCTGTTTCCTCTGTCTGAAATGTTCTAGCCCAGACTCTGTTTGGCTATTCCTTCCCCAAGCTCCTGTTGAAATGTTGGCCTCTTCATGGGGCCTCCCTGGAGCACCCAGCTTAGTACGGTGACCTGAGTGAGTGCACACCCTCGCACCCACCAGCACTCCTCATCTCCCAGCCCTATCTGCTTCCTCTTTCTTTCCATGGAACCCACTGCCTACATAAGGATTATAGAATGTAAGGCTGGGCGCAGTGGTTCACACCTGTAATCCCAGCACTTTGGGAAGCTGAGGCAGGAGGATCCCTTGAGGCCAGCCTGGGCAACATAGTAAGACCCGTCCCTACAAAAAAGAAAACGAAAATTAGCCGGGCTTGGTGGTCCCAGCTACTCAGGAGGTTGAGGTAGGAGGTTCACTTGAGCCCAAGAGTTTGAGGCTGCAGTGAGCTGTGATCCTGCCACTGCACTCTAGCCTGGGTCACAGAGGGATACCATATCTCAAAAAAAAAAAAAAAAAAAAAGAGAGAAAGAAAGGAATGTATTTATTCTGTCTATTGTGCCTCCCCAACAAAATGTGGGCCCCAAGAGGGCAGGAATCTTTTTTTTTTTTTTTTTTTTGAGATGGAGTTTCGCTTTTGTCACCCAGGCTGGAGTGCAATGGCATGATCTCGGCTCACTGCAACCTCTGCGTCACAGGTTCAAGCAATTCTCCTGCCTCAGCCTCCTGAGTAGCTGGGATTACAGACAGATGCCATGACGCCCAGCTAATTTTTGTATTTTTAGTAGAGACGGGGTTTCACCATGTTGGCCAAGCTGGTCTCGAACTCCTGACCTCAGGTGATCCACCCACCTCGGTGTCCCAATGTTCTGGGATTACAGGCGTGAGCCACCACGCCCGGCCGAGGGCAGGAATCTTTACTTTTCTCGCTGATGTCTCCCAAGTGCCCAGAACTTGCCAGGCCATTTTAGGTGCTCCATAGACATTTATTTAGGTTGTCGCTGGCACTGGAGCTGAGAGCAGAGAGAAGCTTGAGGGAAGAAGGGGTGTCCCCAAAGCCATGGCTGCCCCTCAGAGGGGAGGCAGGGGCAGGGGAAGGAGCGGGGCCGGGCGGCCACTGGATCTCTGGACCCCTCCACCCCACTTGCCCTCCTCCCTCGGGGGTGGGGGGGCATGTCTGCCCTGCACACGCATGTTGGCACACACCTGCGTACCCTGCATAGGTGGCCCCACCTCCCACCTAGTCCAGATGCACGCGCGGCTGACGTGGCTGTGGTTTTGAGGCCCCAGAGGTACAGATTAGAGTCAGGGCGTCTGTCCTTTTCGGCTGCAGGAGCAGCGTGGGATGGGGACAGGCACTCCCTGCAAGCAAGCACACAGAGGCCCTTTCTCCCTGACCTCTTGCACACACATGTGGACAGACAGGTGGTCCCCCAGGATGGCTGTCCTTAGACCTCAGGCCCAGGAGCTGTGCACCTATCTGTACTAGGCCTTGCTGCAGGGGAAGAGGGGCGGCAGAGGAAGTGGCTGCGGGCGCCCTTCCTAGCGTCTGAACTTCCACCTTTAGTGTTTGTGCCCGACACATGGGCGCCCAGCTTTGTTTGTCAGTTCTTTCCTTTGAGGGAAGCGTTATTTCTTTTGCCTTCTCATGTCAAAACCACATCCCTGCGGGAGGGTTTCACATTCAGCCCTTAGTGGTGTTGAGTTTGTCTGCCCAGGCCTCCCTCACGCACACACCATGTGGCCAGTCCTGAGGAGCATGCTGGTCCCCTGCTCAGAAACCTGCTGCTGCCCAGGGCCTACCAGGTCCAGCCCCGCACTCAGACCCAGTGCTCGAGGCCCTGCCCTCCCGCCTTCCCTACCCCAGGCATCCTGCTTTGCGGGCAGATGTGTGGCCTTGAGCCAGGTGTCCAGGTTCAATGCCAGCACTGTATGACTGGCAAGTCACTTAGCCTCTTTGTGCCCAGGTTCTCTCCCTCGCAGAACTATTGTGAGAGTTAAGTAGGTTCACATATGCAAAGTGCTTAGCACAGCACCTACTGTGCAGGTAAGGTGTCAATTAATATTAGCTGCCATGATGATCATTTCCTGCCTCAAAGTCAGGAGGGCCTGAGAAATGGCTCTGTCAGGGCTTTGCAGCCCAGCTCTGGCCTCCCAGACTGAGCCAGCTGCTTCCAGGTCACCTGGGAGCTTGTTGGAGACTCAGAGTCCCAAGCCGCTCTAGGGGTTGTGACACAGCAGCTGTGGGCTGGGCTGGGGTGGTGGGGCTGGGGGCCTCACACCTGGGCCTGCAGGCATCTGTGGGACAGGAATCCCCTGCAAGGCCCTTCCCCAGCCTCAGGCTGGTCCACCCACCCGAGTCTTTCCAATTCTGCTTCTCCAGATCCCCTGTGCCTTGCAAGGCTCCTGTCCTGCAGGAAGTAGGCCCACAAACCCTGCCGCCGACACCCCACAACCCCTCCTTCCTGGAGCCTCAGTTTCCTCAAGTATGAAAGGGGATAAAAAATGCCCACATCTCAGGATTAACATCAAGCGAGGTCTTAGATGAAAAGCACCTGGCCCATGGCAGCCGAGAAGGCTAGTTATTATTACTGCTATTGGTATTATTGCCCGCACCCTGCACCTGCTGAGCACCTGCATCTTCCTCTGGGCTCCCGGCAGGGTCTAAATGCCTAAACTCACATCAGGTGTTAGGAAAGTTGTGTTGACCAGGGTGGACTCTGATTAACCTTCCACCTCCTTGCCTTGGGCTCTTGGAGCTGAGAGGGAGCACCATGGCTGGGGTCTGAGTGTGGCTGGCCCTCACTAAAAACAGCCTGAGTGAAGGAGGAAGGAAGAGAGGTTGAACTGAGTGGCTTGGGCCCCAAAGGAAGTTGAAAGCTAGGCCGCGGAGTGACAGTTCTTGGGGGCCCCACTGTAGCTCCCTGCCCGCCCCACCGGCTGCTGTCAGTGGGAAGTGCACAGGCCCGGGGTGGGTAGAGGTAGGGTCCCAGCCTGGGCCAGCTCCCCGGGCCCTGCCACTGCAGACCTGGGCAGCCACCAGAGCTTTGCGTCTTGGGGTCAGCATTGCCTTCTCCAGGCTCCTCCAGTGGAAGCCGTTTACCACCACCTCCTCACCGCACCCCCAGGCCCCACCTTGCCCCACCTCACCTAGGCGCAGCCCCAGAAAATATCTATGAAGCACTCACTTCACAGATAGCACCTGTGCCAGGTGGTTCAGTTCCACAACCTCATTTAATCCTCCACAACTCCCTGACATTTTATAGGAAAGAAAACTGGCTCAGAGAGGCTGAGTAACCTGCTCAAGATGACACAGCTTGTGGGTGGCTGAGTTGGCCTTCCAACCCAGATTCCTGTCATGTTCCTCAAGCCGACAGGTGGGTGAATTTGTGCTGGAAGAGACTATGCGACTAGGCCTCTTGTTTGTTGGGGGAAGAAATAGACACCCTGCACTGGGAATTGAGCGCCCCAGGCCATGCCGCAGGCTCCTGGCAGAACCAGGACGGGTTATAGAAACTTCTTTTGGCATTGGGTGCCAATGGGAGGGGCTCTGCCGGGAAGCCTTCCTCCTTTGCTGCCTCCAGGTCTCCCCTCAGAGGCCACCTCCCCAGAGAGAAGCCTTTCTGGCAGTCCTAGCTGAAGTAGGGCACTATCACCCTCTATCCTGGGCTGGCTTTAGTTTTCTTTGTGGCACTTATTGTCACTTGCAGTTTTATGTATCCAATTATTTATTTATTGGTTCTCCCCCATGCTAGAATGTGAACTCCATGAGCTCCAGGAGGGTCTGTCTTGTTCCCTTGCCTAGAATAGTACCTTGCACAAACTCCACAATTTTTTTGTGGAATGAATGAATGAGAGTGTCAGGTGATAAAGAAGCAAGCATACATGGGGGAAAGTTTGGTGTGATAATTCTGGTGGAGGAGGGAACTGAGAAGTAGTTTACAAAAGGGAAGGGGCAGGGCCACTGTGGACAGCCATAGCATCTGGCACGAAGACTGCCAAGTGAATGGTGCCCCCTGCAGTTGGACAGTTCTCAACTTGGACAACAGTCCATGGTGCCCCTAAGGGTGGGAAAGGACCATCCCCTCAGCAGGGACTGAGGGAGAAGGGAGCCATGAATGGGGCAGGTCTGCAGGTGCCCGCAGTGGGAGGAACAGGCTGTTCCCTCTGTAAGGACGCCACGTGGTTGCGGTTAGCAGTTTGCCATCCGGTGTTGTCTCCACAGACAGTTGTCCAACCAGGGAGGGGGCTACTGCTCTGCTGTGAGCAATCGCTAGTACCTGGAGCACCCAGCAGTCTTCGGGCAGGAAAATCACCTGACACACCCCACAAACACACACCAAACACTGTGGACAAAGATAATCGCACAGGCAGAGGGGGGCTGTTTCCTGAGCCAGCCCCGGGCTCAGAGGTGGAGGACACTGTGTACTGAGGTCTCTCCCCTGAGCAGGGGCCTCGGTGAGGAACTTGTCACAGCTCTGTGGCCTGCCCCCCTTCCTCCTCCCCAGCCCCACAGGCTGGGCACAACAACAATCACCTGGCGATCGCAGGCCGTCTTCAGTGAGTCACCCTGCCCACAGCGAGCCTGGCTGGACGATGTTATCAGCTCCCCTGCTTACTTAATTCCTTGGGTGACATCACCACCGCCTCCGTCTTCTCCTTCTCGGCACTGTAGCCTGCAGCCTGGCATATCCTGGAAGGGAAGGCGGTGGAGGTCTCTTGCCAGAAACTACCAGGGCAGGTAAATTGGAACCTTCAGTTCCTTGACCTTTAGCCCCAAGGGGCTTGCCCTAGTTTCTTGCTTTGCACACAGGGGCCTCAGTTTACCTCCCAGGAGATGCTGTCTGCAGTGAAGCCCTGGGAAACACATGGCACCCCTACTCTGTGCTCATTCCCTCTCTCCTTGTGCAGAGGGGGTTTCCTGTTGGACAGAGGCCAAGCTGCTTGCCCTTCAATGTGTCCAAGTTTATCCTGGGGTTGTACCCCCAAGTCCAGCCTAAGTTCTGTCTCGCGTGGACACAGCTGCCTCCGAGCCTCTGTGATGGGCCTTTGGGTTCCCAGGCTCTCCCAGGCTCAGATGGGGCAGCCCTGCTGGCCTTCTACCCGCCTCTGTGTCCGGCCACCATGACCTGGGACTCAGCCCCTCACCTCCTGGGAGCCCAGGCCAGCCCTTCCCCGCCACAGCCTAGCATTCCCTTTTGCGTCCCCTCACCTTCACCCTTGCCAATACCGACCTGCAGGCCCAGTGGCACATGGGAAGTGCTGTAGGGTCAGTATAGCAATGACAGAAGTGACTGGAGATGTGTGTGGTTCCCTTTCAGCCTGGCCTCCTCCTCTGCATCCCAGTGGGATGAGGGAGGGGATTAGTTCCTCTCTCTGAATTGTCCTACTCTACCCCCTCCCCACCATTTGAGCGGGACAGCAGAGGGGGGAGACTGAGAGGCCCCAGGGAGGGGCTGAGCACAGGCCTCTCTGGCTGGACCTCCGTCTGTGATGGGAAGCTGCCCAAGCCTGGCATGTGAGGGAGGCAGCCAGGGGAAGCCGGTGGGGCTGGGCAGGGACAAGAGGCAACCCTCTGAGCTGCCAGACAGCTTCCTCTATGACCCTCAGGGGACGGTTCCTCCAATGGCACTGCCAGAGGCTGGGGAAAGAGGTGTCTAAACACCAGTCACTTTTGCTCTAGTTATTTGACCAAAACGAATTGTTCCTTAGAAGGAAAAAGAAAAAAACAAAACCACGAAACCCAAAAAACCTCACCATTGAGGTCATGCCGATCACCCCGTGGGCTGATAAACAAGTCCTGGAGCAGATAGCATCCCTGGGCAGGGTGAGCACCCCCCACTGCACCCTTCCTACGGGAAGCGCATCGGAGGTCGGCCTTGCCACTCTGCGCACAAACACTGCTGCCCCCTCCACATCCTGGAATGCTGTAGAATGCTGTTCCAACCTTCTGGAGTGGGGGGCCCCAGAGAGAGGTCAGAGCAAGCCTGGGCTCCTCCCCACACATGCCACTCTCACTGGACTGATGTTTCCTCACCTGTTGAGTGGAGGAGTGATAGAGGTATTAAGTATGAAGGTTCTTGGAAGTGTTCACTGGCCAGCCAAGAGCCTGGGGCCCTGCAGAGAAGGGAAAGGGGAGAGGGAACATTTCAGAGAAGAGATCCTACCTCAATGATTTAAGGTCAGTTGACAACATCTGGCCTCAGAGCTGATAGGGTCCCTTCAAGTCCTGAGCTGAGTTCTTATGAATGCTTCTAGTGAACTGCACACCTTGAGAGTGATTGGCACCATTGCTGAACTTGGCCTGTGGTCTGCTCAGACCCTTGGCTCCTTCTCCAAGTTCTAGAATACAACCTAACCAGAGTTAATGGGTGTTCTTTCTGTTGTACTTCCCTCCTTGATTGCAGACTAAGCTCAAATTCTAGTCCACCCTGATGGCTTCCCTCAGTTGAAGTGTACAGCCTGACTTCAGCTCTAGTTTGAGCCCTTATTCCTCTTTTTTTTTTTTCTTTGAGATGGAGTCTCACTCTGTCACCCAGGCTGGAGTGCAGTGGCATGATCTTGGCTCACTGCAACCTCTGCCTCCTGGGCTCAAGCGATTCTCCTGCCTCAGCCTGCTGAGTAACTGGGATTACAGGTGTGCACCAATGTGCCTGGCTAATTTTTGTATTTTTATTAGAGATGGGGTTTCACCATATTGGCCAGGCTAGTCTTGAACTCCAGCCCTCAGGTGATCCTCCTGCCTCAGCCTCACAAAGAACTACCACTCCTGTCCTGACCCCTTATCCCTCTTTAACTCTGAGCTCAAAGCTCCTGTCCACTTCCATAGCCCATACATACCTTACACTCATTTGTCCCAAACCAAACTTGTCTTTCTCTCACCAGCACATTCCTCCACTTGAATGCTACATCTTAGCTCACAGTCACACTGTGAGCCATCATCCACACCAGAGGCTGAGCCACCCCTGACCACTCCTTCTGTCCAGTGCATCTTATTGGCCCTCTCATCTGGTGAGTTCTAACGCTTTGGTGTCTTAAGGCTTCATCCCCTCTTCCTCATTCCTCTCCACCCCTCAGTTTCTATAGTAATTTAGATCCTCATCTCTTTCCTTAAGAACAGCCAGTGGAACCAATCAGAACTCCGAGGCCATCCTCGCACAGCTGCCAGGGGCTCTTTTCTGATGCCATGGTGCCCTCCTCTCAGTGTCTCCCTGCCTGCCCCTCCAGCTTCATGCTCTGACCCTCCTGGGTGCAGACCATGTGCATCTGGAAACAGCTGGGCCTAACTGCTTCATTACCAGTGCTCAGGCTGCTGGCAAGGCCCTCCTCTCCTCCTCTTCCCCCTTCACTGCCTCCTCCAGGAGGCTTCCCTGACTGGAGACACATGGCTGGTGCTCCTTCCTCCATGCCCCTACTCTGTCCACTTCCTGCTGAGCATGCTCCTCCCTGGGGTGCCTTCCCAGTTACAGACTCAGCCCCGACCCTGGCCGCAGACAGGGCCTTCTTCTCTCTACCTAGACTGTAGCCCCACCAACCCTATGTTGTGGCTACATGCCAGGCAGACCTGGGTGTGGGTATCCCGTTTTACCCACTTCCCACTGGGGACCTCGGACAAGTGACTTTCTCTCTCTCGGTCTTCCTTTCCTCATCTGTCAAATGGGAGGATAACATAACCTGCCTCCCAGGGTGGGTGGTTGGGCCTGGCACACTGTGAAGGGCAGCACAGGGCGTCCATGCGGCACCCGCTGTTTTGATGAATTGCTAGGACCTGGGAGAAAGTGCAGAGGGACCAGGTCTCTCCAGCACAGTCCTCCTGTTCTTCCCCTTTCTGGCTGTCTGTGATCTCCACCCAGCAGAGGGCTTGGGCGAGGCCGCCTCTTCCCCTCTGCAGCACTTCCTCCCCAGGACCCAGTGCTGTCCACATCAGCGGCAGGGTCCAGTGTCAGACTCGTTCTCAGCTGGGGACTGTGTGGGCTGCCGCACTCCTCTCCCTGGTTGCAATTGCAGTGCTTTGCTCAATAAGGCCCCAAGGGTTGCTGCAACCACACGGGGACTGAGCCGCTGAGGTGGCACACAGTACACCGGTGGCTTCTAGCTCCAAAGTCCAGATGCTATCCACTCTGCCCTGCTGCTGCCCCTTCCGCCTTTCTTTTGGCATCTGAATGACCTTAGTCTCCTCATCTGCAAAATGGGCATAATAATTGCTTCTCTTGCTTCCTCAGCCAGAGGACAGGGAGAACAATGGGGCTGGGCTGGGAAGTTGTGAGGAGGTGGAGACCTCGCTGTGTGCAAGGCAGGAGAGCCTGGCTGGGCGGGGGATATGACAAGAGTTGCTGTAGGGAGACCTCACCATCCATCCAGCCGCCTCCCATCCTTGGCGAGAGCCGCGTGTCTGAGTCCACAGCGCCCCCTGCTGGCTAGCCGGCCCAGAAGCTCCCTGTGGGCAGCCCCAGCCCCACACGGCGTTTCCCCGCAGGGACCACGCGGAAGGAGCGGACCCTGCCCTCAGGGAGCCCTATCGGAGGAGGGACGTGCAGCCAGGCCTCAGGGAGCCCAGACGGGGCGTGGGGAACCGGGGCTTTTGTCTGAGAAGGGAGCTCCCGAGGCCAGGGAGCATACCATTCTGCTCTGAGGAACCTGCTGAAATCCTTCTGCGGAAGGTCTACGGCCTGCCAGGGAACCAGTGGTCAGCTCCAAGTCCAGCAGCCATCCCTTGATTAGGGCTGCCCCCACCCCGCTCCCATCCCGCATGGACTGTGAGGGAGGGACATCGGGCAAGGACAGACCCTGGGAAATCAGGCTGGGGCTGGTAAGGTCCCTGGCTCGCCCTCAGGCTGGGCCCCCGTTGGCATCAGTGGCGGTGCTCCCAGCCCTCCGGATCCCAGGTGCCTTTCTTCCCCGTCGGACCTTTTCTTCAAGTCGGTGGCTTCATCATCTCAGCTTTTCCTTAGGCTGGTTCTGTATTGGGTGCTGGGGATTCTGGGAGGAGAAGCCCGTAACTGGCCCTCTGGGATCTCAGACATGCCCTTATCCCCTACCCTACCATCCCCCTTCCCTCCTTCCTCCTCAGTGTCTTCCCTGCTCCCTGGGCTCGGGGACCTGCTCTGGGAGGAAGGCAGCTGAGGCAAACAGACCCCCCCCCCCCAGATTAAAATCCAGCCAGCAGTGCCATCCTTCCAGGATGCTCTCCCAGTCATCCCACATCCTGGGCTCTGCTTACTGTGTTTGAGACTTTCCCCTCAAAATCCCTTCTCCCTCAACTGCCTCCATAAGTCCCCAGTGGAATTTCACCTTGTCCAGGAAGCCTGCCTTGCTGGATCTCAGCCTCTGTGGTTTTTCCCAGCTTTAGACTTGCGCAGGATTTCCTGACACACGCTGCTTTATCCCATCTGCCCATAGTAGATGCTCCACGCCTCAGGAAGGAAGATCTATGGCACCTTCTTCCTTGCACCCCTGGGAAGACCCAGGGGACAGTCTCAACATGCTCATTGAAGCCCATTTAAGTCAGTGGTTTTCAACTGGGCACAGTTTTGTCCCCAGGGGACATTCGTCAATGTCTAGAGATAATTTTGATTGTCACAACTTGGGGAGGGGGCGGTGCTACTGGCATCTAGTGGATGGAGGTCAGGGATGCTGTGACACCCCACAATGCACAGGCCAGCCCCAACCCCAACAAAGAACTGCCCAGCCCAATATGTCAGCAGTGCCCAGGTTAGAAATCCTGATTGAAATAAATTCATAGATTGAGGTATAAATATAGCATCCAAGAAGAGGCAATGGCTCAGGCAGGAGCAAATCATCCCTCTGAAGGAGACAGAGCAGGAGCCTCCCCTCCATAAGACCATCGCAGTCCCAGGTCCCTCCCACGCCCTTTCTTGGGCTGGTAGTGTCTAAGTGGAGGCCCACCTGAGCTAGAGGAGGAGGAGCCAGGGTCTGTCTAGAGAGGGAGTCCGTGGGGGAAGAGGGCTCTGTGTGAGGAGCTCTTTGGGAACAGGCTTGGCCTCAGTTTAGTCATCTGTAAAATGGGGATAAGGTGGCCCCTTCCACTTCTAATGGTTTAGGGTTCTAAACTGAGTCTGATGTGCACAAGTCCTTTTTCCCTCTGCTGATGGGCAGGACCCCTCCAGCAGAGCTGAGGGTAGAGTACCGGCTTTGGGCCCCTTCACCAGATGTGTAGGGTTATTGTGGCTATAATTGCCCTTCCGGGAAACAGCTGTGAGAACAAGAATGCTTTGATAGGTTCCATCAAAGCTTCCTTCACGTCTCCTGGGGACTGACTGGGTGGGGGCGCATAAAGAACTTCCAGCTGGGAGCAGCTGTTAGCCAGGCCCCCATGCAGAGGTGGAGGCTCCACAGGGTGGCCCCACTTTGGTTGGGGTTAAGAATGTCCCAGAGGCTGGTCACCCTGAAACGGGCCTCTGTGAGGGCTCTTCAGGGGCTGTCTCTGTGCCCTCCTCGGGTGGGCTCGAGTGGCGCAGGGCGCTTGGCTGCAGAGCGGAGGTGGCACTCTCCTGGTGTGAAAACCTCTTGTGCCACGAGAGGCCTAGCTCTGGCTCTCTGGGGCAGGGGTCCACACAGAGGGCAGGGGAAAGTGAGCCCACTGATATCCTCTCAGTCCTCTCAGAGATAACCTGGTCTCTGGTTATCAAGGGGACCTGGAGCACCTCCCTCTCCGGATCTCACAGACCTGCCTTATGGGGGAGAGCTCTATCCGGGGTCCACACCTCACCAGGAAAGGATTGGGCTTGGAGGAGAATAAGCCTCTCTGCCAGTCAAGGCCTTTTTAGCACTTTCCACAAGGAAACTGTTGCCCAAGCAGCCCCTTCTGCAAGTGGGGTGTGTGTGTGTGTGCGCGCATGTGCCTGTGCACACTGGCTGCACCGCGACTGGGCTGAAACATCCCTGGGTCCTATTGTGCGGCTCTGCAGGTAAGGCTACATTTTGGAGTTGGCCCTGGGTCAGATGCTGGAATCTCCACAGAGACATTGAACTCCTCCGAGCCTCAGCTTCCTCATCTATAAATGAGCACAGTATCAGTTCCTACCTTATGGATTGTTGCGACGGTTGAATGAGGGAATGTATGTTAAGCATTTAGCGTGGTTGCTGGGGCATAGATTATGCTCAGTGGGTGCTGGCAAGTGTGGCTTTTGCTGCTGCTGTTGTCATCATCATCACCATTCAAGTTAACATCTTGATTTCCAGAATCCAACTTTCAGGTGATCTATTGCTTTAGCCTGATGTGAAAAACAAAGCACTGCCTGGCTTTCCCCACAACCCCACCGCCCTCCAAGCAGCTTGCAGAGGCAGTTGGGAGAAGCTTTAGCCCAGGAACACCTTGGACATTTGGGGTACAGGATGAGGACCACAGATGTGGGGTGGCTGGGGATGCAGCTGAGATTGGCTGTGTTCCTGTTGCTTTCGGGGAATGTGTGTGAGATCATGTGTGGTGAGTGTGTGAGGGTGCACGAGTGTGGTCTGCACCGTGTCTGGGCGTGTGTCTGTGTGGGGCATGCATGCATGCTCTGGGTGAGGGCACGTGTGTGCCGGGTGTGCACCATGTAGGAATGCTTCTCGGTCCGTGTGTGTGAGGGCTTCTCTGCATTGACCCCCCTCTGGGTTTCTCTGCCCCCCTGCTCCCCAGCTGAGTGCATCTGTGTTTCTGCTGCTGTGTGTGGGTACCTGGCCCTTGGGTCCTTTCTAACAGTGCCGTGGTGGGCTGATTTGTGGGAGCTTCTGCTGCATGAGGGGGCTCCAGGGCTGAGGTGAATGGAGGTACCACAGGCCTGCTGCTTCAGGAGGGCTGAGTGTGGAGGCCTTCTGGGTCTGGAAACATCCTCCTCATGCTAGTGGAAGTTAAAGATTCTTTCCTGCAGTAAAGACTGTCGGGTTATTAAATCTAATTCTGAGCCACGATGGAGTTTAGAGTTCCACCCTGGACTAGTTCTCTCATTTTGCGGCTGGGGATCTGAGACCTAGCCAGGGGTGGGGCATGGCTTGAAGTGTGGGCCGTGGGGGCTATGGGCTGCTGTTGGGCACCTCCCTGGCCCTACTCCCTACCCTGAATGGTGTCTCTCCGGGGCCAGACCCGGGGCAGAGGTAGAAGTCTCAGCAGAGAATCTGGGTTTCGGCACAGCTTCTGCTGGGCCTGGCAAGGACTTCTCTGGGAACGGGCTCCTAGAGCATAGAGTTTCTGATAAACAATGAATAACTTTTTAGTATAGTATGTCGTAAATATTGCATGGAACATATTTATACTAAAAATTATTCATTATTTGTTTGAAATTCAAATTTAACCTGGCATTCTTATTTTTATTTGCAAAGTCTGGCAACTTAGCGCCAAATGGGCTAAGAGGCTGGGGGAGAAGTAAGGAGACCCAGCCGGCCATGTTCCACCCTGGCCAGCAAATTCAGGGCAGCTCCAGTCAGCTCATGCCTGTTCAGTGATTCCTGGGGCTCAGCCTCGTGCCGGGAGCATGGGGCTTACTCAATCTGAGGCCCAAGGCCTCTGCCTAGTAGATCCACATGGTCTAACTCAGTGGACCTGAATGGTGGGGCCAGGGAACCAGACTGGCTTAGGACAGCTTTCCTACTGATGTGGCTGCTGTTTTTCAAATGTTAGGAGATACTATTGTAATGAATAAAATGCACATTTGTTTCAAGGCAAGCATTGCATAATGGCTGTTGCTATTAAAACTTTTTCTCAATCAGGAGAACACCAAAAGCATAATTAGTAGTGATGAGGGACACATTTAGGGGTGTGATTTTCTACTGAAGAGTGTGAGAATTCTAGGACTTGACCTTTCATGTAGCATAAACCCCATGGGCATGTGGTGAAGCCTATGGATGGACCCCTTCTCAGAATAATGTTTTCAAATGTGTAAAACAAAATTCGCAGGGCTGCAGAAGAAACCAATGCTACTAAAATACATTTACCAAAGCATTAAGAAAACAGCTCTGATATAGTAATATGTGTGCTTCTTTATTGACACTTTAATTGTGATCATTTTAAAGTGGTGATAATATAAATGATATTTGAAAAGACCTGCAACAACTCGGATGTGATTTAAAAATGCCTGTGATTTTGGCTGGACTGGTGACAAAGCTTGAGGTTCTGCAAATACAACTGGAGATTTTTCCTATGTCCATGTTGAAAGGAGAGGCTACCTTTCAGTTGGAGCCTAGTGAAAATAAGGAGACATTATTTTTTTACCGTCTGAACTCATGAATGGCAGCATCATAGGAAAGGTAGAAAAGAGAAAAAAAGAATAAAACAACCCCCACATTCATGGACCCCTGAATTCTATTCCCAGACCTCTGGGTGAGAAGGGGCATCTGTGGACCCCAGGTTAACAGCATGTGCTCTTGAGGAAAACCCACAAGGGGATTAGAAAAGAGTTCAGGCAAGAGTCACTCATGCACAGAAGTGGGGTGAAATCAGACAGGAGAATGATGGGCAACCTGCAGGCATGGGCCAGTGTGTAGGGGGCTCCGTGGCTGCCCACAGGACCCAAGAAAGACCCTAAGTATGCTCCTACCTGCACTGCCTGACCCAGTGCTGCAGACCTTGGGTTAAGAATTGCTCTCCAAGGTCCTTGCTGTGTGGGCAGACCCTGTCCTTCCTGAGCAACCAGCTGTGAGTAGACACTGGGGGATCTGGGCTGTTCTGGAGAGAAGGTCCTGGAGGGAAGGACCCAGGCAGAGCTGGTGACCAGGTGAGACCAGAGGCCCTGGTTCAGAGACGTGCTGTGGGCAGCTTTGGAATGCGGGGGAGGGAGGCAGGAAGGGTGGGGGGGTGTATTCAAGCTAGAGCTGGGTTTTGTCTTCATGGGTAGGAGTGCCAGGATGAGATGCATGTGAGAGGAAACCATGAGGAAGATTCTGGAAATCTATGCCTTTTGCCTCCTTCCTGAACTCCCTCTCTCTCCTCTCCTTCCATCCCATCTGGAACCAGGATCCAATTTCCTCTTTTTTCAAAATACAACTCAAAACAGATTTAATCTCAGAGGATTGTTCTGTGAGGAGAACCTGTGGAAACAAGTTGTTTCTGAGGTTGTAAGATAAAAATAAAAAGCTCTGAAAAATACAAAGCTCATTCAGCACATGAAGTGACTTGAATCTCTGGCTGCCGGTCACCTGCATCCTGCCTGGACATCAGCTAGGGCCACATCTCAGGGTTGGTTTCCCTCACCTGCCCCTTCCTGTCCTAAAGTGGTCCCAGTCTATGGGGACCTTTCAGAAACGACTACCTAGAAACCCTAAATTTGGAAAGGGCCTAGCCTCCTGTGACCTGTGATAATCCTCACAGCAGAGACTAAGAATGAAGATTCCCAGGCCCCTTCCAACTGAATGAATTGGAATCTCCTAGCAGCTTCTGGAGATTCTACTGCAGCTGGTGCATGAAGTCCACCCTGGGTAGCCCCTGTCCCTGGCTGGCAGCTTTCTCAGTGAGCTCCTGGAGGTGGTCCGTGTGGGGGGCCTTTCTTTATGCAGTGCCTCAGAGAGGGGGCTTCAGGACAGAACTTTTAAGCTCTTGAAAACTGCCTCTTGATAGCCACAATCATTCTGAAGTGCAGTGAGATGGGGTGGGGTAGAGTGGGGTGGGTGTTGCCCAGTGTGTAAGACATGGGATTCTTTCGCGCCAGGTGATAGAGGGTCAGTGTTGATGCAGTAGAATGTGTTGGAGTCGACTGACTCCAACTGTCCCAGACACTCCTCAGGTGGTGTAGCAATGATGCTCCTGACCTCCCATCACTCAAGGCCAAGGGACACAAGGGACACAGGCAGTCCCACAGAAAGGAGGGCTTTCCATTCCTCTGGAACAAACTGTGTCTGATCCACTGTGGGCAGCCTGCATTTATGGTCCTAGACACCTAAAGCCCTTCTCTATAAGCTTTAAATTCCTACCAGGCCAGCATTTCCAGAACTTTTTGAGCAACGTTACCACACCATGAATGTAAAATGTCTCCTCCCACAAACACACAAAATTAGTAATTTTTTTTTTCTTTTTGAGACTGGGTCTTGCTCTGTCTCCCAGGCTGGAGTGCAGTGGCCCAATCATGGCTCACTGCAACCTTGACCTCCTAGGCTCAAGTGATCCTCCCACCTCATCCTCCTGAGTAGTTAGGACTACAGGTGCATGCCACCATGCCTGGCTAATTTTTAGATTTTTTTGTAGAGACGGGGTCTCACTATGTTGCCCAGGCTGGTCTCAAACTCCTGAGCTAAAAGCAATCCTCCTGTCTTGGCCTCCCAAAGTGCTGAGATTATAGGTGTGAGTTGCTGTGCTTGGCCAAAACTAGTAACATTTTTAGTTTAAAATTTATGTTGAGGCCGGGCGCAGTGGCTCACGCCTATAATCCCAGCACTCTGGGAGGTCGAGGCGGGCAGATCACGAGGTCAGGAGATCAAGACCATCCTGCCTAACACGGTGAAACCCCGTCTCTACTAAAAATACAAAAAATTAGCCGGGTGTGGTGGCAGGCCCCTGCAGTCCCAGCTACTCTGGAGGCTGAGGCAGGAGAATGGCGTGAACCCGGGAGGCAGAGCTTGCAGTGAGCCAAGATCATGCCACTGCACTCCAGCCTGGGTGACAGAGCAAGACTCCATCTCAAAAAATTATGTTAAAAAATGTATTAATATATGTATGAAAAGTATAAATATGTGACTACACTTATCATCATATGATAATCTGCCTTTACAAAATGGGACACTTTATCAGATGTCAGGAATTCATATTAGGGCTTGCTCAATGCATGAATGATGTTGAGAATTCTGTGATCTCTAATACATTTCAGAAGTGCTGTACTGGTCTGTGAGATACTTGAGGACAAGAGTCAGGACTAGTGTCCCCTCATATCTTGGGGTGAACTGTTATATTGGTGGCTCCCAGTGAATAATATCTTTTGGCATTCATGCCCTTGTATCGTTGTCTTCCCCTCACGGGCTTGAGCATGTAACTTGCTGTGGACAATGTAACACTGATAAGCATGATGCAAGTATAGATCTAATAAGCACTTGCTTCTCCTCTTGGGGCTTGTTCTATTGGAATGCTTTCAAGGAATCTAGCCACCTAGCTGAAAAGAAGCATGGGTAGATTCATGAATGATGAGACAGCACATGGAGACAGAGAGGCCATGTGGAGGAGCTAAGGCATCAGATATTTTAGTGCAGCCATTTTGGACTTTCTAGGCTAACTCAGTTGAATAAGTGGCACTAAGATGCCACCTGGAGCAGAAGAACCAACCAGCTGAGCCCTACCCAAATTCCTGATCCGCAAAATCATGAGAAATAATAAATCATTGCTGTTTTTTTTTTTTTTTTAATTACAGTTTCTTTTTTTATTTTCCCTGTGATTCTGGATAAAGATTACAATTTCTAAAGAGTTAACAATCATTACATCACAAGATCTTTATAAGTAAGGGTATAAAAATTCTTAGCCTGGGTGCAGTGGCTCACGCCTGTAATCCCAACACTTTGGGAGGCCAAGATGGGTGGATCACGTGAGATCAGGAGTTTGAAACCAGTCTGGCCAACGTGGCAAAACCCCATCTCTATTAAAAATACAAAAATTAGCCAGGCATGGTGCTGGGCGCCTATAATCCCAGCTACTCAGGAGGCTGAGGCATGAGAATTGCTTGAATCCAGGAGGCGGAGGTTGCAGTGAGCCGAGATTGCACCACTGCACTGTAGCTTGGGCAACAGAGTAAGACTTGTCTCAAAAAGAAAAAAAAAAAAAAAAAAGAAAAATTCTTAAACTCAGAATTAATGATTTCTCTTTAATAAACGCAGTAAGAATGATTGTATTAATTGACTTTCCTAAGTGTTAATTGGACAACTAAAGAAGCAAACAGGGTGCCACTGCCTCCTGGAGAATAGCCCTCTGGATAGATCCATAGATGATCTTTCAAATTCACCAACTCAGAAAAACAAGTTCCTTTGTAGAGACCGGGTTTCACCATGTTGCCCAGGTTGGCAGGCTGGTCTCCAAATCCTGGAATCAAGCAATCCACCCGCCTCAACCTCCCAAAGTCCGGGGAAGAATAGCCACGTTCATCCCAGCATCCCAGAACTAAGAAATAAGTTCTTTTTTTTTTTTTTTTTTTTTTTTATTGATCATTCTTGGGTGTTTCTCACAGAGGGGGATTTGGCAGGGTCATAGGACAATAGTGGAGGGAAGGTCAGCAGATAAACAAGTGAACAAAGGTCTCTGGTTTTCCTAGGCAGAGGACCATGAGGCCTTCCGCAGTGTTTGTGTCCCTGGGTACTTGAGATTAGGGAGTGGTGATGACTTTTAACGAGCATGCTGCCTTCAAGCATCTGTGTAACAAAGCACATCTTGCGCTGCCCTTAATCCATTTAACCCTGAGTGGACACAGCACATGTTTCAGAGAGCACAGGGTTGGGGGGTAAGGTCACAGATCAACAGGATCCCAAGGCAGAAGAATTTTTCTTAGTACAGAACAAAATGAAAAGTCTCCCATGTCTACTCCTTTCCACACAGACACGGCAACCATCCGATTTCTCAATCTTTTCCCCACCTTTCCCCGCTTTCTATTCCACAAAACCACCATTGTCATCATGGCCCGTTCTCAATGAGCTGTTGGGCACACCTCCCAGACGGGGTGGTGGCCGGGCAGAGGGGCTCCTCATTTCCCAGTAGGGGCGGCCGGGCAGAAGTGCCCCTCACCTCCCGGACGGGGCGGCTGGCCGGGCGGGGGGCTGACCCCCCCACCTCCCTCCCGGACGGGATGGCTGGCCGGGCAGGGGGCTGAGCCCCCGCCTCCCTCCCGGACGGGGCGGCTGGCCGGGCGGGCGGCTGACCCCCCCCACCTCCCTCCCAGACGGGATGGCTGGCCGGGCAGAGGCGCCCCTCACCTCCCGGACGGGGCGGCTGGCCGGGCGGGGGGCTGACCCCCCCACCTCCCTCCCGGATGGGGCGGCTGGCCGGGCGGGGGGCTGACCCCCCCACCTCCCTCCCGGACGGGGCAGCTGGCCTGGCAGGGGTGACCCCCACCTCCCTCCCGGACGGGGCTGCTGCCGGGCGGAGACGCTCCTCACTTCCCAGATGGGGTGGCTGCCGGGCGGAGGGGCTCCTCACTTCTCAGACGGGGTGGCTGCCGGGCGGAGGGGCTCCTCACTTCTCAGATGGGTCGGTTGCCAGGCGGAGGGTCTCCTCCCTTCTCAGATGGGGCAGCTGGGCAGAGACGCTCCTCACCTCCCAGACGGGGTCGCGGCCGGGCAGAGGCACTCCTCACATCCCAGACGGGGCGGCAGGGCAAAGGCGCTCCCCACATCTCAGACGATGGGCGGCCGGGCAGAGACGCTCCTCACTTCCTAGATGGGATGGCGGCCGGGAAGAGGCGCTCCTCACTTCCTAGATGGGATGGCGGCCGGGCAGAGACGCTCCTCACTTTCCAGACTGGGCAGCCAGGCAGAGGGGCTCCTCACATCCCAGACGATGGGCGGCCAGGCAGAGACGCTCCTTACTTCCTAGACGGGGTGGCGGCCAGGCAGAGGCTGCACTCTGGGCACTTTGGGAGGCCAAGGCAGGCGGCTGGGAGGTGGAGGTTGTAGCGAGCCGAGATCACACCACTGCACTCCAGCCTGGGCACCATTGAGCACTGAGTGAACCAGACACCGTCTGCAATCCCGGCACCTCCGGAGGCCGAGGCTGGCGGATCACTCACGGTTAGGAGCTGGAGACCAGCCTGGCCAACACAGTGAAACCCCGTCTCCACCAAAAAAATACGAAAACCAGTCAGGCGTGGCGGCACGCGCCTGCAATCGCAGGTACTCGGCAGGCTGAGGCAGGAGAATCAGGCAGGGAGGTTGCAGTGAGCCGAGATGGCGGCAGTACAGTCCAGCTTTGGCTCGGCATCAGAGGGAGACCGTGGAAAGAGAGGGAGAGGGAGAGGGAGACCGTGGAAAGAGAGGGAGAGGGAGACCATGGGGAGAGGGAGAGGGAGCGGGAGGGGGAGAGGGAGAGGGAGAGCAAGTTCTTTTTTTTTTTCAGACCATCATTGCTGTTTTAAGCCACTACATTTTGGTGTGATTTGTTACACAGCAATAGATAACTGAGATACTTGTAATATGTGTGTAGTAAATGTGTATGAAATGACTGAATGGCAAATCACAATTCTAGCCCTGGTGCTAATCTCTTACATTGGTCTTGGATACTCATTAAGCCTTGATCACATCTATCTTCTGATATGATTCCTATGATGGTTAATCTTATGTGTCAACTTGACTGGTTCATGAAGTGTCCAGATATTTGGTCAAACATTATTCTGGGTGTTTTATGAGGGTGTTTTTGAATGGGATTAACATTTAAATCTGTAGACTAAGTAAAGCAGATTGCCCTCCATGATGCAGGTGGGCCTCATCCAATCAGTTGAAAGTTTAAATAGAACAAAAGGTTGACCCTGCCCTAAATAAAAGAGAATTCTGCCTGACAAACCTAAAATTGGAACATCAGCTCTTCCTGATTCTGCAGTAGCCTGCTGGCCTTCACATGGAAACTGGGACATTGGCTTTACCGATTTTGAACTTGCCACCCTCCATAATTGCTTGAACCAATACCTTATACTCTCTCACACACACACACACACACACACACACACACACACGTTCCTTGACTTATGATGGGGATATATCTCAGTAAACCCATCGTAAGTTGAAAATATCATAAGTCAAAAATGTACTGAATACACCTACCCTACCAAACATCACAGCTTGGCCTGCCTAACGCAAATGTGCTCGGAACACTTACATTAGCCTACCGTTGGGCAAAAATCATCGGGCAATACAGTAAACTGTAGAATATCAGTTATTTAACCTCATAATTGTATGACTGACTGGGAGCTGCAGCTCACTGCTGCTGCCCAGCATCATGAGAGAGTATCATACCACATATTGCTAGCCCAGGAAAAGATCCAAACTGAAAATTTGAAGAATGGTTTCTACTGAATGTATATTGCTTTTGCACCATCAGGAAGTGAAAAACATCATAATTCTGAACCATGATAAGTTGGGGACCATCTATGTATACATAGGAGATGTATATATCTCCTATAGGTTCTGTTTCTCTAGAGAACCCTGACTAATATAGATTTTGCTACCAAGAGTGGATGCTACTATAACAAATACCTAAAAATGTGGAAGTGGCTTTGGAATTAGGTAATGGGCAAAGACTGAAGAGTTTTGAGGTGTATGTTAGAAAAAGCCTAGATTGCCTTGAAGAGACTGTTGGTAGAAATACAAACATTAAACGTGATTCTGGTGAAGGCTCAGAAAGGAAAGAGTTGTAGAAAAAGTTTCTATCATCTAAGAGAATACATATATCATCATAAACAGAATGTTGGTAGAAATATGAACATTAAATGTACTTATGGTAAGGTCTCAGAAATGAGGAGCATGATGTTGGAAACTGGTAAAAAGGCAATCCTTGTTATAAAGTAGTAAAGAACTTGGCTGAATTGTGTTCAGTCAAGGTAAAACTTGGGAGTGATGACCTTGGATATTTATCACAGGAGATTTCTAAGCAAAGTGGTGAAAGTGTAGCCTGGTTTCTCCTTACTGCTTATAATAAAATGCAAGAGGAAAGAGATAAGTTGAAGGAATTGTTATGCAAAAAGGAACCAGAATTTAAAGATTTGGAAATGCTCAGCCTGTCCATATTTCAAAAAGAGAGAAAACACATTTCTCTGCTTGGTGCAAATACCAAAGGCCTGTCTGGACAATCACTCCATAAAAAGATTCCCACGAACTTAATCAACCATCTCAGTTGAAGCCAGGAATAGAGATGGGATTATATTAGCAGAAACACTTCCAGCTGGGACTAAAGAAAACAGAGAAAATGGAACAGAATGAAAGAAGGCTGTTGGACTTCTGGGATTCTACAGGACAGGACAATAGAGTTATCCAGCTTTGAACATACGTTATCCTTCAAGAAAAGGGAAGAATGACCCCTGAAGACAAGTTGGAGATTATCAGGGCTGCCATTCACACCCCAGGCCCAGGGGCTTGGTTGTTTTTTCCTGCTTTCAGAGAGCGGGGCCACCTTCTTGGTTTCAGTGGGCCAAAATGTTGCCCAGTGCCTCAGGGGCAAGGTGACTAGCAGAGCTGCAGAATGGGATCTACCACCTAGGGTGGTGGGGGTGATGAAGCTGCCCCAGTGGGCACAGCATTCAGCCAAAGAGGATTATTCATTATTTTTTGTTTTTTTGAGACAGGGTCTCCTTCTGTCACCCAGGCTAGGATGCAGTGGTGTGATCATGGCTAACTGCAACCTTGACCTTCTGGGCTCAAGCAGTCCTCCTGCCTCAGCACCCCTACCCCTGAGTAGCTGGGAATACAGGCATGCACCACCATGCCTGGCTAATTTTTGTATTTTTTGTAGAGACAGAGTTTCGCCATGTTGCCCAGGATGGTCTTCGACTCCTGAGCTCAAGTAATCCTTCTGCCTTGGCCTCCCAAAATGCTGGGACTACAGCCTAATGGATTGCAGAGCTAATGGAATTTTCCTTGCTAGGTTTTGGATTTGTTTGGGATCCATTGCCCCTTTCTTCTTTCCAATTTGTCCCTTTTGGAATAAGGATGTCTATTCTATGCCTCCCCACCATCGTATTTTGGAAGCACATAAGCTTGTCTGGTTTCATAGGTTCACAGCTGGAGAGAATTTTGCCTCAGGATGAATCATACCTCAAGTCTCACCCATACCTGGTTTAGATATTCAGTGAGACTTTGGACTTGGAATTGATGTTGGAATGGGTTAAAACGTTTGGGGTTGCTGGGATGGGCTGAATGAATTTTGCATGAGAGAAGAACATGAATTTTATGGGGCCAGAGGATGGAATGTCTTGGAGTAAATTGTATCTCCCCACCAGATTCACATGTGAAAGCTCTGACTCCCAGTGTGACCCTATTTGGTGATAAGGCCTTTGAGGAAGTAATTAAGGTTAAATGAGGCTGAGCGTGGTGGCTCATGCCTGTAATCCCAGCACTTTGGGATGCGGCAGGCAGATCACTTGAGGTCAAGGGTTCGAGACCAGCCTGCCCAACATGGCTAAACCCTGTTTCTACTAAAAATACAAAAATTAGCCGGGTGTGGTGGGGCTTGCCCATGGTCCCAGCTATTCAAGAGGCTGAGGTGGGAGAATCTCTTGAGCCCGGGAGGCAAGGTTGCAGTGAGGTGAGATGGCGCCACTGCACTCCAGCCTGGATGACAGAGTGAGACTTCATCTCAAAAACAAACAAAACAAACAAACAAAAAAGGTTAAATGAGGTTCTAAGTGTGGGGTCCTAATCTGATAAATTGGTGTCCTTATAGAAAAGGAGGAAGCGCCACAGCCCTCCTCTCTGCACGCATGCCCCGAGAGAAGAGACTGTGAGAGGGCACAGTGAGAAGGAGCAATTCAAGGAGAGAGGCCTTATCAGAAACCAACTCTGCTGGCATTTTCTTTTTTTTTTTTTTTTTGAGACAGAGTCTTACTCTGTCCCCGGGTTTGGAGTGCAGTGGTGTGAACTCAGCTCACTGCAACCTCTGCCTCCTGGGTTTAAGTGATTCTCCTTCCTCAGCCTCCCGAGTAGCTGGAATTACAGGCGCCCACCACACCTGGCTAATTTTTTTGTATTTTTTGGTAGAGATGGGGGTTTCACCTGTTGCCCAGGCTGGTCTTGAACTCCTGAACTCAAGTGATCCATCTGCCTCAGCCTCCCAAAGTGCTGTGATTACAGGCATGAGCCACCATATGTAGCCCCGTGCTGGCATTTTGATCTTGGACTTCCAGCCTCCAGAAGTGTGAGAAAACAAATTCTTGTTTAAGCCACTCAATCTGTGGTATTTTGTTATGGCAGCCCAAGCAGACAAATACAATTCCCCACAGCAATTTGCAGAGGAGTCATGAAGACTTAGATTTCAATTCTACCTTTCACTGATTCATTCATTCAGCCAATATTCAAGTTCTGCTATGTGCTGGACACTGTGTCTACTGATTTCCACATCCACTGGGTTTCAATGGTGAGCAAAATGCACATGGTTCTCGTCCTGAAGGAGCTTAAAATCATGTAAGGGAGACATATTCCTCAAATAATTACTCAAAGAGACATAAAATAATAGCAGCAATGAGTGCTCTAGGAGGATGTCTCCTAGTCAAGAGGTCAGGGAAAAGTTTTTGAAGAAGTGACACCAGACCTGAGATACAAAAAGGGTGATTAGGAGTCAACCAGGTGAAGATGGGGAGGAAGGGTGTTCCATGCAGAAGAAACAGCATGTGCAAAGAATGCTTCTACCAAGGAGGAAGCTGGTGGGTGTTCAGGGGACTGGAAGAAGGCTGCCATGACTGAAACGGAGAGAGGAGGAGCAGAGTGGGAGGGGCTCGAGAAGAGGCTGGATGGCACAGGCCGGGCAGACCATGCCCAGGTCTTTGTCATAAGAGCAGTGGGAAGCCATTGAGCTGGCTTAACCTGGGAGCTGGCATGGCTAGATTTGCATTTCCAAAAAGGTGCTCGAGGCTGCCATGGGGGTAAGCGTGGTGGAGTGGAAGAAGACTTGCATGGGGACTGGCAAGGATGCTCCTGCAGGATTCAGGAGAGGCATGCGGGGGCCTTGGACTAGGGTGGTGGCAACAGAGAAGGAGGAAAGGGCAAGATTGGAGAATGATTTATTAAGGCAAAAAACCGGACTTTGGTGCCCAATTGTCTATAGGAGGTGAGGACAAGAGAGGAGCAGGGATGACCTGAGGTTTCTGGGTTGAGTAGCCAGGTGGGTGGTGGTGCCATCTGATTATAGAGAGATGATGGGGAAGACCAAGTTAGGGCTGGGGGCCACTACTTACCAATTGCATGAACTTGGACAGGTTACTTTTAAGCCCCTATATGCTTCAGTTTCCCCATCTGAGATAAGTGATGTGAGATGATATTTGTAGAGGATCTGCTCAGAGCAGCTGCTCCTGCATATCAAGCTTCCTGATCTTTTCCTCTGTGAAGTAGCCTGGGCAGATGCTATTGTTCCATTTTTAAGGATGAGGAAGCTGAGTCTGCAAGATTGGAATCTTGCCCAAATCCACGTACTTTGAAACCAGGCTTACAGGCAGGTGGTGGGAGGAGCCTTCCCTCCCTGCCAGTCTGCCTTCAACATCAGCTCACAGAGCCTAAGAGCAGAAATTATTCATCCATAAGTTGCTCAGCCTTCACTGGAGGTCTGGTATGGGTGGGGAGGAGGGAACATTGTTCAGGTGAGAAATGCAATTAAGGGAGGGGACAGAGCAGTGTTGGAGTGAGCAGGGTGAAATTTAATTTTAAGCACCAAGTTCATGTCGTAGCCAATTTCCCAAATGTGGGCTGCTCACAAAGTTTCTTTTTTCACTCACATAAAGGCTCAGATGCTGTGATTGGCAGGCAGCCTTCCTCTGAGTGGAGATTCAGGCACCCAGGCTCCTTCCACCTTATGGCTCTGCTGTCTCTAGGCCATGAGGTCAGGCAGTGGGGGAAAGAGAGGTGGATGAGGCACATCTGCCTAACATCCTTAGGCCAGAAGTGAGACACATTGTTTCTGCTCACACTCCACTGGCCACCCTGGATGGCAAGGGAGCTGGAACTGTAGTCTAGATGGGTGCCTAGGGAGAAGGGGAAGGGAGTTTTGGTGATAAGCTTCTCAGTCCTGCTGTAACAGGTCAGAGCTGATTTCTACATCCTAAATATTACATTCTGGAGCCTGGTAAAGAGAGACATATCTTACTGGACAGGAACCTGAACTGCTCCAGGCCAGGCTCCCAGGGTCCATCTGGGACTAGGCCTTTTGGTCAAGGTGGAGGAGAGGGGACAGAAAGGCTGTCCAGGCTCTGCTGGGATTTCTCCAGGAGGGGACAGGACCAGCCTTGGGGTAAGCAAGCTGAAGGAACCAAGCTTGATCCCATGCACTGGCTGAATGGGTGGCAGGAAGGCTCCTTCTGGGTACACTTTTGTGAGCCACAGAAATAGCCTCTGGCCAAGGCCAATGGGGAATTTGTCCCAAGTTTCTGAAGAGAGTGGGCTGTGCAGAGCCAGTGAGCAAAGCCTCTTGTATTGCACATAATTAAATGTTTGTGGACTGCCAGAGAGAGGGGCATTGTTGTGAACTTTACTTGGGTGGCCTCATTGAGAAGGGATATTTGAGCAAAGACATGAAGATGCTAAAACATGAGGATACTTCAGGAAGGGCAGAGGGAACAACAGGCACCAAGTCCCTGTAGTAGGAGCAGGGGTGCTGTGTTCTGGACCCCTTGCCTTCATCCAGGCCAGAGATGATGGTAGTAACAGTGGGTAAGAGAGAAGAAGTGGTTAGCTTCTGCATCTATTTGGTAGGTACCTCCCTCCTTCCTCCTCTTCCTTTCTTGGTTTTCTAGGAGTGACTTGTGAAGACACACTAAACTGTTTCTACCTCTGTGCCCTTTTATAGACTGTAAGCCCCATGAGGGCAGGGAATGGGCCTTACCCTTACAGTGGGCTCAGGCACAGCTTATCCCTAGCACCTGGTTAAACATGTCTGTGTCCTGAGTCATCAGATTTCCTGGGGCTGAGCCTGGGTATATTGCTCATGATGAGAAAAGCTTTCCTGTGGCTTGGACACTCCTGTCCCTCTTCTAAAGGAACTGTCCTGTGTATCCAATCAAAGGAGATGGGGCTTCATTGTCTTTTTTTTTTTTTTTTTTTTTTGAGATGGAGTCTCACTCTGTCACCCAGGCTGGAGTGCAGTGGTGTGATCTCGGCTCACTGCAACCTCCGCCTCCTGGGTTCAAGGAATTCCCCTGCCTCAGCCTCCCGAGTAGCTGGGATTACAGGCACGCACCACCACATCAGGCTAATTTTGGTATTTTTAGTAGAGACGGGGTTTCATCATGTTGGCCAGGCTGGTCTCGAACTCCTGACCTCAAGTGATCCACCCACCTCAGCCTCCCAAAGTGTTGGAATTATAGGCATGAGCCACTGCGCCTGGCCAGGCTTCAGTGTCTTGAGTACCAGAGAGTCACAGTCCATCCATTCTTCCCGGCCCTGCTGTGAAGTGCTCAGGAGCTCAACAGTGGACAAGTTCCTGGGTTCTGTTTTGTCCCTGATAACGCCTGCCTGCTGGTTTCCTGGGGAAGTGACGGGGGCACATATGGCTATGCCCAGCAGGTATCCCTGGCCCAAATCAGCTTGGCCTGTGCTCAGGCAGGGAGTGTTGGGCTCTGCATTGCTCACTCATTGATGTCAGGAGGGACCCACAGGAGTGTCTTGAGCTTGGTTGTGGAGTGTCCATCACCCACAATGTGCAGCCTTTGTTTAACCTGGGCCCTTCCCTGCAACACCTCTTGCCCTCTGACTTTTGCAGAAACTTGGGTGCAACTGATATTTACAATCCAGCAGGCTCTCGATGTTTGGGAGGGCTCTGTCCACTGGCCTTCCACAAGCCCCACAGTCTTGAATGCAAAATGTTGGTGTGGGCTTCTGGCTTTCTCTCGAATGGTGTTTTCTTGAGAGTTATATGTTTCCTGTGCTCTCATGCCACAAATTAACTGCCTTTTCACTTTTCCCACAGGTTTTATCTCTCTTTCTGTGTGGCAGGGTCTTACAGTGTAGTTGTTAAAAGTGTGTGAACTGGCCAGGCATGTAATCTCAGCACTTTGAGAGGCCATGGTGGGCAGCTCTCCTGAGGTCAGGAGTTCAAGACCAGCCTGGCCAACATGGCGAAACCCCATCTCTACTAAAAATACAAAAATTAGCCAGGTGTGGTGGTGCGTACCTGTAATCTCAGCTACTTGGTAGGCTGAGGCGGGAGAATTCCTTGAACCCAGGAGGTGGAGGTTGCAGTGAGCTGAGATTGTGCCACTGCACTCCAGCCTGGGCAACAGAGCGAGACTCCATCTCAAGAAAAAAAAAAAGTGTGTGAACTTTGGAACTGGACAGATTTGAGAGGGCATTGCAGCTTCTGCTCTTACTGGCTGTGTTGTGTCTGGCAAAGTCCTCTGAGTCTCAGTTTACTCATCTGTAAAACGAAGACAATTGCAGATCTACCTAGTAGCTTGGTTGTGAAGCCTCATTGAGGTAGTAACATAATGTCTGGACCCACAATAAATAAGAACTATTATTACACTTAATGAAAACCCTACCGGGTGTGGTGGCTCATGCCTGTGATCCCAGCACTTTGGGAGGCTGAGGAGGGCAGATCGCTTGAGCCCAGGAGTTTGAGACCAGCCTGGGCAACATGGTGAAACTCTATCTCTACAAAAAAAATAATACAAAAATTAGCCAGGCATGGTAGCATACACTTGTAGTCCCAGCTACTTGGGAGGCTGAGGTGGGAGGATTGCTTAAGCCTAGGTGGCAGAGGTTGCAATGAATGGAGATTGCTCCACTGCACTCCAGCCTGGGCAACAGAGTGAGGGCCTGTCTCAAAAAAAAAAAAAAAAAGAGAGAACAAAAATTCCCCAAAAAAAGAAAAGAAAAAAGAAAACCCAAAGCTGCTTGTGGGGGCTTTCAGTGCTGGGCGCAGGCCAATGTCCCCAGCCAGCTCTGAGGCTTGTTCCTACTTCTACCAGCCTCTCAGCCCAGTCCACTTCAGGCCAGGGCAAAATACGAAAGCCCTGCTTGTTCTGGGTCTTCGGGGGAGTCTGTGAATAGCTGAATCCATGAATGATGCCTCTGCAGGTGCCAGGGACCCACGGCTCCACCCTCACCCAGTGCAAGTGCTGCCTGCCAGACCCTTGTCAGCGGTTACAACCTCCAACTGCCTCCCGCTGCCCGACTTTTATCAAAAGCTCAGTTGAGAGAAATAAAGTTCATGGGGGTTATTTAAAGGTCATGCATTCCATCCATTCTTCCAGATGGGACTTATCCCTGAACCAAGTCGGACTCTCACGAAGCTGAGTCGTTCTTGGAGCACAGTATTTAGTCTCCACACAATCTCTACTACGTCCCTCCCTTATGATGGAGACTTGAAGGAAAATGGCTGAAGGGGTCTGGCCATTATGTTTATTTTGGGATGTTGCTGCTTCAGCTAGTGTTCTCTGTAAGTCCTATGAGTGGAATGAATATACTTTAGGCTCCAGTTTCCAGGAAAATTCTGCATCTTCAGAGGAATTAGGGGGCTTCTGACTTATGGGCAATGTGATTCATGAAACTAATCCCAATTCCCACTTTACTTGGGTTGCTGGGAAGCTCTGAGCCAAATTTGGCACTCATCCTTAAGAATCTTAGAGGCTCTAGTAGGCTCTAAGACCATCCTGGCTAACATGGTGAAACCCTGTCTCTACTAAAAAAATACAAAAAAATTAGCCGGGCTTGGTAGCAGGCGCCTGTAGTCCCAGCTACTGGGGAGGCTGAGGCAGGAGAATGGTGTGAACCCAGGAGGCGGAGCTTGCAGTGAGCCGAGACCGTGCCACTGCACTCCAGCCTGGGCGACAGAGCGAGACTCTGTCTCAAAAAAAAAAAAAAAGGAATCTTAGAGGTTCTCTTGGGCTGTTTTTAAAGGAGATGATTACTTTCCAGGTGCTGGTTTCTAACAGATGAAATTATAATTATTATTTTGTATGTATCTTGTCAATTGCTTCAGGGCTTTAGTGGGACCGGAGTGGGAGTAAGTAAATAAAATCATCCTCATCCTGAAAACAAAAGAGGAATGAAGAATTGGTCTGGGTGAGTGAGAGAAGGAGGCAGCCAAGGGGAGAGATGGTGTAGGGCCTGGTGGTGACAGGACAAGTGTCCCTTTCTAGGCCACTGTGGTAATGCTGAAGGGTCTGGCTTCACTGACCCAGGGGGTGTGAAAAGAGGATTTTCCATGAATTTGAAAAGAGAACCGCAGTCATTGCTCAATTTGCACTTCTCCCCATGGCCCCCAGGCTTTGGGGGGTATTTTTGTAATGTTGTGAAACATTGAAACTTGCAGTGTCTCCTTTCTCTTCCTCTTCTCTCCCAACTCAGTCACTCCTACCCATTTCTTTTTTTTTTTTTAAACCATGTTTTGCTCCTTCCCTTCATGTGGCCACTGGTGCAGGGGTTTGAGATGGGCTGCCCACTGTGACTGCTCCTCCATCTCTGGGCAAGACAGGAGTCTCTCTGGACCGAGGCCCACAATTTGCTGCTGGAACAAACAGAAGAGGGTCAAGCAGTTCAGATCCTCAACGAAAGAGTAGCAATACAGCAGCAAATACTACTTGAAAACTCTACTGTGTGCCACTTAGGAACCATTATTATTGCCATTTAATTTTACTTATTTAAGTTTGTCCTGTGCTTCAGCTCATGGTACATGTTCATTATTTGTTTGTACAAGGCCCCTGCATCTATTTGTTTGTTTGTTTGAGACAGGGTCCTGCTCTGTCACCCAGGCTGGAGTGCAGTGGTGTGATCATAGCTCACTGCAGCCTTGAACTCCTGGGCTCAAGCTATCCTTCTACCTCAGCCTCCCAAGTAGCTGGGACTACAGGAGCATGACACCATGCCTGGCTAATTTTTAAATATTTTTGTAGAGATGGGGTCTCACTATGTTACCCAAGCTGGTCTCTAACTCCTGAGCTCAAGTGGTCCTCCTTCCTCAGTCTCCCAAAATGCTGGAATGACAGGCATGAGCTACCACGTCTGGCCCATTTGTCTGCTTATCCATTTACTTTGCCCAGAGTTTCTCACTGGCCGCACTATTGACATATCAAGTCAGATCATTCCTTTTATGCAGGCTGTCCTGCACATTGTAGGATGTTTGGCAGCATCCTTGGCCTCTCTACTACATGCCAGTATTACCCACCCCCATACCTCCACTGTAACAACCAAAAATGTCTCTGGATATTGCCAAATGTCCCCTGGGGAAAGGGAGCAGAATCATCTCAGGCTGAGAACCACTATCCCCTTGTCCCCTTCCTCACTCCCCTCCTCTCCCAATAGAAGCCTCTCTGATGCATCTGCTGTGTGTCCTCCTGTTTGCACACATCCTTGCAGCTCTGTTCACTGCCCCATTCATATCCTTTGCCCACTTTTCTATTGGAGTTGCCATCTTCTTTGGATCTGCAAAGAGCAGTCCTTGTGTTTTCTTTTCTTTTATTTTTTTGAGATGGAGTCTCACTCTGTCACCCAGGCTGGAGTGCAGTGGTGTGATCTCGGCTCATTGCAACCTCCACCCACTGGGTTCAAGCAATTCTCATGCCTCAGCCTCCTGAGTAGCTGGGATTACAGGCTCCCACCACCACACCTGGCTAATTTATATATTTTTAGTAGAGACGGGGTTTCTCCATGTTAATCAGGCTGGTCTTGAATTCCTGACCTCAGGTGATCCACCCACCTTGGCCTCCCAAAGTGCTTGGATTACAGGGCATGAGCCACCGTACCTGGCCAGTCCTTGTGTTTTCTAAATATGAGTCCCACATTGGTGTGGCCTGTGTTTTCTTCTCCTTTTCTGTCATCAGTCTGCTAACTCTTGCCTTACAGATGAGGAAGCAGAAGTTCACAGCCATAGCTGCCCATGATCACACAGCTAGTAAGTGGTGAGCCAGATCCAGGCCTCTGTCTCCAGAGCCCAGGCTCTTGACCCCTGGGCTACAGCAGTGTCCCTTCCATTCAAATATGACTTCGCAGGCAGGCAGGCAAGGTCAGGCCCTGAGGCCCGGGCAGGGAAGGGAGGTGGCTCACTCCAGGTCATGCAGCTCGACAGCAGCATCACCCAGGTCACCCTGAGGTGATGCCAAGTGTCTTGGGAACTGGATTTAATGTGTTTTTTTTTTTTTTGGTTGAGGAATGACCAAGTGATTTCGCTTAAATGTCCAACAGGAGGCTGTGGCTCTGGTGAGAAGAAGAGGTGGGGATCTGAGGGTGTCTGTGCGAGGAGGCTCCTCTGTTGGCTCTGCATGGTGCTCACAGACACATGGTTGGGCAGATTTCTGGATTTGGATTTTCTGGCCTGGATCTCTGTGCCCTGGACCCTGGTAGAAGAGTGCTTCTCTCCGGGCCCAGGGGATGATGGATGGAGGGGAGCCAGGTTTTGTTCCCTAAATGCCATTCACATGACTCGCTGACCTCAGGGTCCTTCCCCTTTCTCTTGTCTTTTTCTCCTTCACTGCATTCTGCCCTGCTTTGGTTTCCCTTCTCTATTTTCCTTTTTTCAATCTACACAAAGCCCTTGGAGGGCTAGGGCTGACCTGGGGCCTCTTGGCTCTGGCTGAGGTTTGTTTCCAGTTCCTGGACAGTAGCCCTGGGGCTGTCTGACTTCAAGGGCCATAATGAGACTTGGGAGGTGGGAGGTTTGGGAGGAAGCAAGCTGGCCAATGAGCCAGTGCCTGGAGGCTGGTCCTCTCCTGCATCCTCAGGGCAGGACCTCTGAGCCACCAAAGCCCGAGGACAAATACCTAGTTCAGGCCACAGCCACTCCCTACCCATCCCTGACAGACATGCCTAGTTCATCCCAGATCTCTTCCTACCAGCCTCAAGATCCTTCTCAGCGGAGAATGTGGGACGGAAATGTATCACCTCTGGCTTATAGCTTCATCTTTACTTCCTGGAAGCCTTTCCCACCGTGGTTCTCAACCCTGACCGCTTAGCAGAATCACCTGGGTAACTTTCCAAACAGACTGATTTCCAGGCCCCAACCCACGATTCAGATTTCATGGGTCTGGAGTGTGGCTGGGGATTGAGATGTTGTAAAATCTGCCTGGGTGATTCTGCTATGTGGCCAGGACTGAGAGCTACTGTTTCACTGAGGCCAGAGTGTTGTAGAAAGAGCACAGAAGGCAGGTGGGGGACTGAGTTCGTGTCTGGACAACCCTCAGGTGGCAGCATGTCTCTCAGCAAAGCCCCTTCCCTCTCCAGGCACTGGGCAGGAGCACCCTAAGGAGAAGTGACAGATTTGTGGAGTTTTAGACTCAGAAAGGGCCAGGAAACCAACCAAGCTACCCCTCATCCTGCAAAACAGAAGACTGGAGGGGGTGGAGTAGTCAGGGTCTCACAGGGCACTGGCAGGGTTGGGGGTGTGGGAAGCCAGACTAGGCTTTGGGCTGCCTCCTCCCACTGGCTGGGCCCCTCAGTGAGTCCTCTTTAGATTAGAATGTTGGGAACATGATGTCTCCCCACTGTTTACTCGAAAAGGAGCCTGTTCTCTCAGTGCCTGGTAGTGGGGAAGCAATGGCTAGAGTTAGAGGGTATTGGTCTCAGCCAAACTTGGCAAGAGGACTTTTGCAGTGCCGCTGACTGTCTGCAGCTGTTTTATAGGCCCTGTGCCTCAAAAGGGGAAGTGTGGCTGCATTTAGAAAGTTGTCCACAAGGAGGAATGGTGGGGGTGTGGGAGTGGGGGTGGGGCTGACAAGGGTGGCCAGGCTGGGGAGCTAGAGGAGGAGGAGGAGGGACTCAGGCAGGACCTGTGGACAGGGGTTTGATTTGGGGCCCACATGTTGTCACTGTGGAAACTCTTGGGTTTGAGGGGATGGAGATAGGGGAGAGTGAAAGGGAGGCAGACAGAGAAGAAAGGGGGAGGTGGGGAGGGAAAAGAGCTCCCAGCTGGGAAGCCTGGCTTTTCTTAGGTTGGAAGCAAACATGAAGTGTGCTGAGAGCATGCCCAGCCATGCCCTGAAGGCCCAGGAAGGGGTTTTCTCTAAAGGGGAGCAGGGAGATGGTGAGAGGGGCTGGAAACGTGGAGGTTTTCTCAACATAGTCCAGCCCACAGAAGGGGATGTGAGAGGAGGAACTCTTCCTTCCCCCAAGCTATACAGAAATATATTTGATATCTGAGTCCATTTAGGCTACGATAACAAAATATCATGGACTGGATGGCTTATAAACAGCAGACATTTAATATCATAGACTGGATGGCTTGTAAACTGCAGACATTTGTTTCTCACAGTTCCGGAGGCTGGAAGTCCAAGATCAGGGGGCCGGCAGATTCAGTGTCTGGTGAGGGTGATCTCCTCATAAATGGTGCCTTCTTACTCTAACCTCACATGGCAGAAGGGGTTAGGGGTCTGTCTCAGGGCATAATATAAGGGCACTAATCCTATTCATGAGGGCTCCACCCCCAGGACCTAATCACCTCCCAAAGGCCCGACTCCTACCTCCATCACTTTAGGGGTGAAGATTTCAACATATTAATTTGGGGGGGACATAAACATGTGGATAGCCTGAATGAAATGCACCATCCCTATGGCCAGGAATGCACCCAACCCTTCCCAGGGCTGACCTGGGGCTCAGGTCTCCCTGGTAGCAACAGGAAGATTGCTACACAAGGCTCCTAGCCCAGGGGTTGGAGGCTGGAAGACCTCAGAGAGCCTGACTGAAGATCCCCATGCCTCAGGCTCCTGTTCCTGTTAATGACAGGGAGATGTACCTCCCCTGCCCTATCACAAATGCCCTGCCCTAAGCATCAGGGAGAAACATGGAGCTCCTGCTGATCATGGGTCACACTCCCACTGCTTCCCTCAGGTCTACTGCTCTCCCTCAGTCACTGGCACCTGCAGGGTGCTGCTCTCTGCTGCCCCCCATGCCCTAGCCTTGTCCCTACTGTATATGTGGGGATAGAGTGATGGGGTGGCGGAGGTGGGGGGTGGTGGTACCATAACTTCAATCCAGAGCTTTCCTACAGAAGATCCTGCCTTCACCAGAAAAGTGCTTTAGCAAAGCTCCTCTTCCCAAAGTAGCCCCACCCAAAAGGACCATGAGAAGAAGACCTTATCCTAACTTTGATCATATTACACTGGCCATAGAAAGCTCCACCACCTTTGGTGATAGATTCAGCAGCCAGAGAGATCTACTCTGAGGGTGGGAGTTAAAGCAAAGAGGGGAGGTTTGCATTGGTTCTGACTCTGTGGTTGAGCATCTGATGTCAGAAGCATGACTCCCAAAGAGCCTGCTCAGTGTACCCTGGGGAACAAGGCAACTCAACTCAACCCAATCCAACTCAACCCAATTCAACTCAACCCAACCCAACTCAATTCAACCCCACTCAACCCAACTCAACTAAACTCAATTAAACTCAAGAAAACTCCCATTCATTCACTCCGTGATTTAACTATTATGTACTAGTCACCAACAATGTGTCAACCGCTGTGCTAAGTGCTGGAGATGCGGAAGAGAGCAAACAAGACACAGCCCTGCCCTCATGGAGCTTCGAGTCTGGTAGAGGCACTTAAGGTCATATCACGGGTCTGTGTCTCTATTAAGCTCATGAGGATGGCCATGGGAGGGTAGGGAGAGGAAAGGCCCTTACCTCTGTGGTCTTGCTGGAGAGACTATATTCATATACACAAAACACTCAGAGAATGAGGCAAAGTTTAATAAGTCCATTGTTGTCTCTAGTAACCACTAGGTGGGCCTGACCACTAACTAACCTTGAAAAAAAAAAAAAATTTGGCCAGGCATGGTGGCTCACGCTTGTAATCCCAGCACTTTGGGAGGCCAAGGCAGGCAGATCACTTGAGGTCAGGAGTTCAAGACCAGCCTGTCCAACATGGTGAAACCACGTCTCTACTAAAAATACAAAAAATTAGCCAGGTGTGGTGGCGCGCACCTGTAATCCCAGTTACTCGTGAGGCTGAGGCAGGAGAATAGCTTGAACCCAGGAGGCAAAGGTTGCAGTGAGCCGAGGTTGTGCCACTGCTCTCCAGCCTGGGTGACAGAGTGAGACCTTGTCTTAAAAAAAAAAAACCCCAAAACAAAAACAAAAAAAATTAGTTCTGACATGAGTGTGTTGGACTGGAAAATCCATGTGGACTCTGCCATCTTTCTTGGTTTCTTCTTCCATTTGGCTATCTACCCCCTTCCCTTCCTCCTTCCACCTCACTTAGAGCTAGAAACCTTCCATGGCAAATGATTGGATTCTAGGTTTGGTTAAATGCCTACCATTTACAAAGTACATTGCTAGCTGCAGTAGGATTCAGAGGTAAACAACACTGGCTTTCCCCTTAAGGACGCTGGGCCTGACTTGGGTTCACAAATTGCTATGACAGAAGACAGTGAAAGATGAATGCATCTTTGGACTGCATTTTACCAGTTCAAATATTTTATTTTTAATAATATGTAATAAAATATAAGGTATAACAGGGAAATGAAATGCACAGATCTTAAGCGTGCGGTTCCAAGTATTTTGAGTGTGAGTGTGACTGTGTGTTGCAGGGGGAAGGTAACAGAAGAGTTGAGTCCCTTCACTGGGTATGGCATTTGGAATATCAGTGCTATCATGTTTTGGCATGTCTGCTGCCTACCGTTTTGTTTTTTAAATTTCCAACTTCAGAAAGGTTATAAGACTAAGGAATTCCTGTATACCCTTTCCCCAGATTCACCAATTATTTACATTTATGAAATCATTTGAGAAAAATTTAGAGAAATCTTGCCCCTTTACCCTTAAATACTTCAGTTTATATTTCAAGGACATTCTTTTACATAGTCTGGCTTCCTCTTAGCTGAGCCTTGGTCATTTCATTTTCAGACAGTATTGGGTCATTCTATATCTTAAGTAAAGCTGATTTAATGGGAGAGAGAGCTGGATTGGTTTTCTTCTTGATGCTGTGCTGGTGGCCTGGCTGTTGGGGGCTGCCTAGGTCACAGGGTCCCCCAGGGAAAATCTGTTGACTTCCGCAGCTATGCTTGAGTCTGCTTGTTACTGGACAGCTGGTCTGTCCCCTTAGAGGCTTGGCTGAACTCTGTGCTCTCCTTCCCTCTACTTTGTTCTCGAGTTTTCTGCACATTCTTCCACCCACAGATGTGAATGTCGTGTGATGTTGGCTTTCCAGTGTCTTGCACGGCGTGGTAGCAGCAGAAATGAGCTTGGCTGGGCACCCTATCTGGGCCTTGGAGGCAAGCCTGGGCTCCTCTGAAAACACAGGCAGCTTCCTTTCCCTGACTTGCCTGGAGGAGCCAGGCCCTGTGGTGCGGTCTGGCTCTGAGGCCTGTGGTCCTGCTTGGGACTGGCAGTCTTAGGCTGAGGGAACATTTTCCAGAGTATAGCCGAGGGACAGAATGTCTCAGTAAGACGGGCTCGGAGGGGAAGTGTTTTGGAAAGGCCTCTGCTTGCTCTGGGAGGCGTTCAGGATGCTGAGGTTTTGGAAATCTATGGCGGCTCTTCACAACTGCTCCCAGCTTTGGGAGGAGGAATAGACGGGTGCTCGTTTCCTCGGGTTCAGTGGCAAAGGTGAAGACCAGCACTGCCGACCTGGGGACCTGGGCCTCTCCCGGGCCTGGGGAGGACACTGGACTTTGAAGGGGAATGCAGTCTAGAAGGCCTGGACCCTGGAGTCAGGAGATGCTGCTCCCATCCAGTAAGCCCTGGCTGGAGCTCTTCTGGGCACCAACCCTGGCATAAAACCAGTGGGGCCTCTGGGCCTGCACTCAACAGTGCCTCTGATGGAGCAGGTAGGAGAACCCCCCGCAAATCCACCAGGCAGAACAGAACACGCTGGAGGCATTTAACCAGGCAGGCACGTCTCCTGCAAGGAGAGGCCAGGGAAGGGAGAGCTCAGATGCCCCCAGCTGCCAGGGGATGCTTAGCGGAGGAAGTGAGGCCTGAGCCCCCCTTTCTAGCACCCTCTCCCTTCTTCTGTTCTGCTTTTGTATACAACCAGCATGCCGAGGGTCCATTTCCAGCTCTGTTCTGTGATCTTGGACAAGTCCGTTTATCTCCTTGGGCCCATTTCCCGCCTGTGAAATGGGACGTGGAGCACTGGAGCCACCTTCCCGGGACAGTGCTGAGTGGTCACCAAATGTTGGTGGGCTTCAGAGGTGCTTGGAGAGCTTATGCAGATGCCTGGGAAGTTGGGAGCCTGAATTCCCGGTGGTGAGGCCCAGGCGTGTGTAGGCATTGCTTTCAACCAGCTCTCCTGGTGGTCCTTGGAGCGGAGCTGGGTTACTGTGGAGGCACCACATCCCCCGCCCCTAACTTAACTGCAGGCTCCTTGGACCCAGACTTGGGCCTTTATTCCTGGATGCATTTTTCCCGGTGTCCGGGAGGGCCTGGTACAGGTGGGGGCACCCGGGCCTGGCCACTTGGCCGTCCACCGGCCCCTCCCACCCGGGAGCCGTGCCACAGCCCGGGCAGCCTGGACGCAACCCCCCTCCTTCCCTACGAGCCAGCTTCAATGCCCCGCATTACCATTTCCATGGCGCCCTCCTCCAGGGCCCCATGGAAATCACGAGGCTTTCTGAGGAGTCGTGCAGACTTCAGAAAAGACCCCGGGCCCCCTGCCCACCCCGGCTCCCTGGCCGCTCTAATCCCGCGCGGGGCGCGAGAGACAGAGCTCCCAGTCTCCTCGCGGCCCGGCCGGGCGCTCATTCTCCCACAGAGCTGACGTTTCTCTGCGGCCCAGCTGGCTGCAGTTTTTAGAAATAACAATATCCCCGGGGGGAGGAGCGGCGGGGTGAATGGGCGCCTTTGTCCCGGGCCCTGTGAAGCCCGATTAATTATGCGCGGCGGAGCGCGGGGAGCTCGGCCGCCGGGGCCCCCCCTGGGCGGCTGAAAGGCCCGGGCTTGGGAGCGCGGCCGCCGGCTCCGCGCCGCCGCACAAAGGGCCGCGAATTAGAGAAGCGGCAATTACCCCGCATTTTGTATGTGCCCTTGTCTCGCTGACACTGTGGACGGCCCCTCCCCGGGCGGCTGCACTTTGAGGATTTTCAGGCCCTTTCTTGGTTACCAGGGGCGACTGGGCAGAGGGCTGGGGGCTTGGGGAGAGGGGGAAGTGCCAAGGGCCGAGTGGGATCGTGTGCAGTGGGGGGCGTCCCGGGGTGGGGGGCAGGGAGCGGCGTGTGGGTATCGCCCCTGGGGACCTCGGCCTCAAGTCTAATGCTCTCTCCAAAGCCGGAGCCCTTTCAGCATGCAGATTCCAGGGCCTCACCACAGAGGACTCCCTGACTCGGGGATTCTGGGGCGCCCAGAAAACTGCATTTTACCAGTCCAAATATTTTTAATAATATATAATAAAATATAAGATATAGCGGGGAAATGAAATACACAGATTTTAAGTGTGCAATTCCATGTCACCCACATCTCATCAAGATATAGAACAATTCCAACACTCCAGAAAGTACCATGGGTCCTCTTTCCAGTTTCTCCACCCCACTGCTCATCCCCCCAGGTAACTACTGCTCTGATTTCTAGCACTATTCCTAAAGTTTCATCAGTTTTTAGACTCCATAATAAATGGAGCCATACAGTATACATTTGTTTTGTTTCTGACTGTTCTCATTTGGAATCATGTTTTTGAAATCCATTCCTGTTGTGTGTATTAATAGTTTAGTTTCTTTCTTTTGATTAAACAGTTTTTTTGATCCATTCACCTGTTGATGGACAGACACCTGGACTGTTTCTAATTTTTGGCTGTTATAAATAAAGCTGCTATGATCATTTTGTACGAGACTTTTTTGTGTGTGAACACGTGTTTTTGTCTTTTGGGTAAATGTCTAGGAGTGGAATTGCTGGGTCATAGAGAAGGTATTTGGCTTTACTAGATTCTAAAGTGGCTATATGATTTTGTATCCACACCAGCAATATATGAGGGTTCCAGTTGTTCTACCTTTTCATCAGCGCTTGATATTGTCAGTCTTTGTGATTTTAGCATTCTAGTGAGTGTGAGGTGGTATCTCGCTGTAGTTTTCTGGGTGGGTGATTTTAATGCATGAGTTCCAAGGAGTACACTTGGAGAAAACTCCTGTCTAATCCAATCCTTGCATTTGCCTGCAAGGTCCAGCAGAGGAAATGTCCTCCCTGAGGCCCACAGCTGGTTGAGCAGAGGCAGGATCAGGACACAGGACTCCCATCCCAAGCTAAAGCTCTCTTCTTGGTATCATGCTACCCCTTTGGCCCACACCTCCTGAGCCTGTGTGTATGAAGCATGGATCGTGCTCTGCCTAGGACCATTCAAAGTGGACCTGGCAGGGCACTTCTGAAGAGTCCCCACCTGCCACCCAAGCAGCAGCATCCATGGGACTCAGGTTGAGAGATTGGGCTTGGCCAGGTACATATGGTGTGTATGCGAACATAGGAACAGGGGTAGGAAGCTGCTGGCTAGCTACTCTTGACTCTAACTCCCAGGACACAGACCTGGCTTTACTGCTCTCCACCATCTTACCATACATTTGAAGAGCCAGCCTACGTGAAAGCCTAAACCCTGAGAGTTCCTCTGCTTCAGGTACTCATGGGGGGCTTTGCATATTTTCTGATCAAACACAGAGGAGATGCTGGGTGGATGGGAATAAGTAAGCAGGAATCCTGGGGCTTCCAAAGTCTTCCTTTGCCTGTAAGCATTGTCCTTTTTGAGATGGAGTCTCACCCTGTCGCCCAGGCTGGAGTGCAATGGCGCGATCTCAGCTCACTGCAACCTCCGCCTCTCAGGTTAAAGCAATTCTCCTACCTCAGCCTCCTGAGTAGCTAGGATTACAGGCGCGCACCACCACACTCAGCTAATTTTTTGTGTTTTTAGTAGAGATGGGGTTTCGCCATGTTGGCCAGGCTGGTCTGGAACTCCTGACCTTGTGATCAGCCTGCCTCAGCCTCCCAAAGTGGTGGGATTACAGGCATGAGTCACCGCACCCAACCTCTACATGTGCTTTTTAAGATCCTCCAGAACCTGGCCTGACCTATCCCACTTGCCTTGTTTCCGCCTGCCTTCACCTTGCACGTGGTGCTCCAGCAATAGTAGACACTGGTCTATTGTTGTTCCCCTACCCCCTCCCATCCCCATCAACACAGGCAGTGGGGATTGTGTTTTCCAAAGATGACTGCACAATATATCTCCCAACCCAAAGGCTCTTGCAGTGTGACTGACGCTCCTCCCACTGAGAGGAAGGGGGTCTCTGTTTCCTCTCATCAAATTGGGATAGGGGCTTGAGACCGGTCTGACCAACAGACTATGGCAAAAGGGATGATTTTTGATGCTAAGTCATATAAAAGCTAGAACTTCCACCTAGCTTGCTCTCTCTTCTTTGGGATGTGTGCTGTAGGAATCTAAACACTGTGCTATGGAAATGCCCAAACTAGCCCACATGGAGAGACCCATGTGGAGGAGATCTGAGGCCTCCAACCTGCAACCAGGCTCAACCACTAGATTTGTGAGTGAATAAGCCTTTAGATGATTCCAAACTCCAGCCTTCAGTGTTTCCAGTGGAGGCCCCAGTCAGCAGAGAGCAGAGACAAGCTCCTCCTGCTGTGCCCTGTCCGGATTCCTGACCCTGACTGGATACCAAACATAATTAAGGGGTGTTTTATGCCAATATTATGATAATTTGTTACACAGCCATAATGACTGGAACGCACACAAGATTTCTTGCATCCTCCCCATGTTAATTCATATTCCCCTTGCTCCAAGCCCAGCTCTAAGCTTAACTCTTCTCTTTCAGGTTCAGCTTGGTTGTGACCTCTGCTAGAAGCCCTCCCTGGCCTCCCTGTGCACTGAGCTGGCGGTTCCTCCTTTGCGCCCCAGGTACATGCTCAGATCTGTGTACCCTCCACTTTGTCCTCCAGCTTCGTGTTTGGATGTTCACAACTCCCATGAAAAGGGCCCCCGAGAGCTGGCACAGTGCATGTGTTTCCTCTCCAGACTTCTACAAACCTGGCACATAATTGTTTGCTGAAAGATGGCATGTTCCTAAAACAGAGGAAGTAGAACCTGAATAAAGCGAAATCCAACTTCCCACTCCCTGCTCTCACTTCCTCTGGGACAGGCCTTGAGCAAGAGAGACAAAAAGAACAAGAGATGATCTTTCCCTTTAATGGGATTTCAGTCTGATCAGGGAGATAGTAACAGAAAGACTAGACTAGACTAGTGTGTGATTAAATGACATTTGCCATCCCCAGAAGAGGGAGAGACCTGCATGGAACAGGGTGGTCAAGGCAGGCTTCCTGGAGGAGGCAAAGACTTAGATTTAACAGTACCAGAGCTCCAGGATAGATCCTCCTCTGACTGAACTCCCTATTTCTTTCTCCCACCCCAACCTTCCCGGGTCCCCAGCTGAAGGGGTACGTGTGTGTGTGTGTGTGTACATGTGCCTGCACACATGTACACATGCGGTTAGAAAGGGGGTATTAGTATCTCTCTCCTAGGATGGAGTCTCAAGGACAGGCCCATCATCTCCTCAGTTTGCCCCTCTCTCTCCCACTTCACCTGGGGAATGGAATAAGAATGGGATAAGTATAATACAATGAGACGAATGCAGAACCAACTAGATGTACACCCAACAATGTGGATGAACCTTAAAACAGTGCTGCCTGAAGAAGGCAAGAAACAGAATGAAATCTGCAGCACATCATTCATATAAACTAAAAATACATGCACAGAGAAAGGCCACTTTTTTTTTTTGGAGACAAAGTTTCGCTCTTGTCACTCAGGCTGGAGTGCAATGGCACGATCTCGGCTCACTGCAACATCCACCTCTAGGGTTCAAGCGACTGTCCTGCCTCAGCTTCTAGAGTAGCTGGGATTATAGGAGCCCACCACCATGGCCGGCTAATTTTTGTATTTTTAGTAGAGACGGGCTTTCACCATGTTGCCCAGGCTGGTCTCGAACTCCTGACCTCAGGTGATCCACGTGCCTCGGCCTCCGAAAGTGCTGGGATTACAGGCGTGAGCCACCGCACCCAGTCAGCAACGTATGTTTTATAGAGACACAGACAAAGATGTGATGTCAAACACACTAATGTGGTTGCCTCATTTATGGATGGGGGACTGGGCTGGTGAATGAGGATTAAAGGAATAAATAAATAAAACAAGAGAGGGCCTCTGTACAGAACGGTGATGACAGCATGCCGTCGAGGAGAATGATGAACTTAAACTTTTGCACCTGAGGGCCAAACAAAAGCTCAAAACCAAAATCTCTCTTAGAAATGATGCCACTGACTTTAGGATGGCACTCATATCTGTGTGAGTGGGAGAGAGAAGGGTTTGGGGCAGGGATTTCACTGTAGCTGTAATGTTTTATTCCTTTAAAAAGATAAGATAATCTGAAACAAAATGTTAATATCTGTTCAATCTGGGGAGAGGCTATGAGGGTTTCTCTTAAACCATTTTGTGTACATTTTAAATACAGTCATGCATGAGTTAATGATGGGGAATAAGTTCTTAGAGATACATTGTTAAGCAATTTTGTTATTGTGTGAACATTATCGAGTGTACTTACACAAACTTAGAATGGAATAGCTGACTATATAACTTAGACTATATGGTCTAGCCTATTGCTTGAAGGCTGCAAACCCATACTCCATGTTACTGTACTGAATAATGAAGACACGTGTAACACGATGGCAAGTATTTGTGTATCTAAACATAGAAAAGGTACAGTAGAAATGTGGTATCATAGTCTTATGAGACTACTGTTGTATATGCAATGCTTTGTTGACTGAAACATCATTATGTGGTTCATGACTGTATATCATAATTTAAAAAAATATTTTAAGAGGTTGCCAATCAAGACACTACAAACTAATTTTGTGGCTTTTGTCAAAATTCATTTCTTTCTTTCTTTCTTTTTTTTTTTTGTTTTGAGACAGGGATCACTCAAGCAATCCTTCTGCCTTAGCCTCCCAAGTTGGTGGGACTACAGTCTTGTATGCCACCACGCTTGGCTAATTTTTTTTTTTTTTAATTATTGAATAGAGATGGGGTCTTGCTATGTTGCCCAGGCTGATCTCAAACTTCTGGACTCAAGTGATCCTCCCTTCTTGGCCTCCCAAAGTGGGATTACAGATGTGAGCCACTGTGCCTGGCCCTGGCTAAATTTTAAATTATTTTTGTAGTGACAGGGTTTTGCTATGTTGCCCAGACTGTCTTGAACTCCTGGCCTCATGTAATCCTCCTGCCTTGGCCTCCCAAAGTAGAATTCATTTCTGTTGCTAGGTTGGCCTCTGAACAGTTTTACAGAGCTGAATGCTCTAGTCTTCTGTGACACAGTCTTTTTCTTTTTTTTTTTTTTTTTGAGACGGAGTCTCGCTCTGTCACCCAGGCTGGAGTGCACTGGCTCAATCTCGGCTTACTGCAACCTCTGCCTCCTAGGTTCAAGGAATTCTCTTGCCTCAGCCTCCCGAGTAGCTGGGATTACAGGCATGCACCACCATGCCCGGCTAATTTTTGTAGTTTTAGTAGAGACGGAGTTTCATCATGTGGCCAAGTGGTCTTGAACTCCTGACCTCAAGTGATCCACCCACCTCAGCCTCCCAAAGTGCTGGGATTACAGGCATGAGCCACCATACCCGATGACACAGTCTTAATAAGGAGAAGAATATGAAGAATTTGACTTTTTATTGATGCTAAAAGCATTAATAAATAAGATCTTTGGAAAAATGTGGAAAATGGAAAATGTCACTGCCTGCTGTCTGTAGGGTGAAATCAAATGGCTAAAGAGCTATAGGAGCATTTTGTTCTCACTTGTTGGGTCAGATCAACTTCCCAGGACTTTTTGGGAAGATCACAAATCCTAGACAATCGTACTGCACTGCTCTAGGAATTCTTGGAGGGCTGGAAGGCTCACAATTAGGGCTTTTTCTCTGGGCACCAACCTGACACCCATGGCAAGGGGGCTGAGCAGTATGACTCCTGTTGGCCTGAGCCATAGCTGATTGGTATAGAGGGTCAAAGCTGGGCCAATCAGATTATCTGTCTCAAGATTCTGGAATTCTGAACTGGGGCAGAGACAGGGAGCTGTGGGAATGCGGTTGCTTTAATGGGAATGTTCTGGTGAGGAGATGCATTGACTCCAGATGCTTACATCCTTTCCTGAGGCTCAATTGTTCAACCTTTTCTTGAAATTTAGGGCCAAACAAAAGGTCAAAACCAAAATCAGTCTTAGAAATGATGCCACCGACTTTAGGATGGCACTCATATCTGTGTGAGTGGGAGAGAGAAGGGCTTGGGGCAGGGATTTGACTGTAGTTGTAATGTTTTATTGATTATTGTGAATTTTGTCATATTATTGGGATTTGTCAGGGTTGATTTCTATTACTTGTCCTATGGAGTAGGTTACTATATTTTTGTCTTCTCACCTTCCCCTGGTGCTGCTGTTAATACATATGGTATCTTTATTGAGTTAGAAAACGATGCCTGACTCTGGGTGGACAAGCAAGAAAAAGCTGTTCTTTCCTTCAGGCGGACACAGCCTCTAACCAGGGTGGAAGTTTTGGCCAGTGGAGTGCGGGCTGGGTTTCAGGCCATACTCTGCTCACTTCCTTGGCCCAGCCCTTTTGTGCATTGCACAGATGACATCCCCATTTATGGCGGCCTTACACCTGTCCACCATGTGCTTTTGGGATGATCTGTCTTATGCAGCTAGGCATCGTTCAGAATATGAAGGGCTATTCCAGACAAGATTCACGGGACATGGACTATCATGCAAGTCCTATTCTGGACTTTAAGGCTCATGACAAAGATGTTCAAAGTCAAACCTGCTCAAAGTCAAGACTTAAAGGAAATGTAGGAAAACTCTCTGGCCTGATAAAGTCCACAGAAGCCTCATCTTCTTCTGATGAATGATCTTCAGGCTTGAAAGGATGCCTTCCTCCAAACAGGCTGGCAGACATTCTTGAAATGTCAAAGGATAGGCCAGGGATGGTGGCTCACGCCTGTAATCCTAGCACTTTGGGAGGCCAATGTGGGCAGATTGCCTGAGCTCAGGAGTTCAAGACCAGCCTGGGTAATGTGGTGAAACCCCATCTCTACTAAAATACAAAGAATTAGCTGGACATGGTGGTGCGCGCCTGCAGTCCCAGCTACTCGGGAGGCTGAGGCAGGAGAATCACTTGAGCCCAGGAGGCGGAGGTTGCTGTGAGCCAAGATTGCACCACTGCACTCCAGCCTGGGTGACAGAGTGAGACTCCGTTTCAAAAAAAAAAAAGAAAGAAAGAAAGAAAGAAATGCCAAAGGGTACTCTTCCATCCCCCTGTGAAAAAAACTAAAAAACTAGTGGTGAGAAGTTAAGAGCAAGATCACAGGAACAGATGACAAGGAGGTGTCTGAAGGCCACAATGAGAGTGACATGGAAACCAGTCAAGGCACTGATGGCCATGGGAAGAAAATGGTCTCAAGGAAGAGATAATTCCTTGAGAGGAGGCTGCTCCAGCTCCGATTTTTTCATTCATTTTACAGTCAGGGAGCCACTCCACCCCCGAAGAAGGTAATATGAGTCCTACTACCTTTCTGAAAGGAAGGTGAGTACAGAAAAGCAAGACAGTAACTTTCCCAAGCCAGGGAACCCCTGTCTCCCCAACTTCTGCATCATGTAGACCATTTGTATCTACAACTTACAGGAGGCAGTGTAGACTAACAGTTGAGAATGTGAGTCTAGAATCAGAATGCCTGGGTTCAAACCTCAACTCTGTCACTTTCCAGCTATTTGGCCTTGGACATATTACTTAAACATTTGTGTGTTTTAAAACGTGTACACAATCCTTTGACTCTCTTTCCATCAAGAAGTGGAGCCTATGTCCCCTCCCTTTGAACCTGGGTGGAAATGTGGGAGTGCCTAGACAAATAGAATGTGGCAAAAGTGACACTGTGTGATTTCCAAGGCTAGGTTAGAAAAGACCCTGCAGCTTCTGATGATTCCTTTAGGGACACTCATGTCGGGAGGCTTCAGCTGCTGTGAAAGAAACTCAGCTACCCTGAGGCTGCCTTGTAGAGGGACTGCATTTAAAGTGAGAGATTCCTGAGGAGTCCCAGGCATCCAGCCCCAAGCAGTGTGAACCTCCTAGTCTAGACCCCAGCATTTGAGCTGACCTCAGCCCCAGCCACCAATTGACCGCAAACTCATGAGACACCCTGAGTGAGAACTGCCTAGCTTAGTCCCTGTCAACCCTCAAATTTCATGAACAAAATAAATGATTGTTGTTGTCTTAAGACCACTGTTTGGGGATGGTTTCTTATCATGCAATAGATAGCTGATGCAGACTTTTCTATAACCTAGAAACGGAATGCTGCCATCACAGAACCTAAGTCATGTGGCTTTAGGACTGGGAGATGCGTAGAGGTTGTAAGGACTTTGAGGATATTGTTGATGGAAGTCTGATAGTTCTCAAGGAAGTTGCTGGTGAGGGCTTAAAGGAAAGTGAGAAAATTTTATTAGAAGCAGAAGGAAAGGGGACAACCCCTTATTACGTGGTGGAAGAAAGTTAGTAACATTGTCACTTGAAGCTATGTGAGCAATAGAAAATGTGCCTAATGAAGGCTGGGCACGGTGGCTCACACCTCTAACCCCAGCACTTTGGGAGGCCGAGGTGGGCAGATCACATGAGGTCAGGAGTTCGAGACCAGCCTGGCCAACACGGAGAAATCCTGTCCCTACTAAACATACAAAAATTAGCTGGGCTTGGTGGCTCATGCTTGTAATCCCAGCTACTCGGGAGGCCGAAGCTGCAGAATCGCTTGAGCCCAGAGGGCAGAGGTTGCAGTGAGCTGAGACTGTGCCACTGCCCTCCAGCCTGGGTGACAGAGTAAGACTCTGTCTCAAAAAAAAAGAAAAAAAAAGAAAAATGAAAAAGAAAATATGCCTAATGAACTAATGGTTTGGGCTAAAACAATTTTTAAGCAGACTGTTGAAAATGCTAGTTGGATTAGAAAATGCTAGTTGGATTATTTTAGCTGTATATGATAAAGACAGAGAAAGATGAGTTAAAAGGAAGCTTTAACTTTCAAGCAAAATTTATAAAACATATACAAGAGCCAGGGGCTTGCTGGGTTTGAAAATAAATCTGCTTTTCATTCTCGGCCTCCCAGATGGCAAAAGATTCTCAAAGTATGAAAGGGCTTCAGGACAAAGATAAAACCCAGAGTGGGACTATAAGAACCTTTGTTAAAATCTCAGAAATATCTAAGGCTTCATAAAATATTTTGAATAGACAAAGGCCCTCTAAGTATTTCAAGAGTGTGCCTCAGTGCTCGCTTCAGCAGCACGTATACTAAAATTGGAACAATACAGAAAAGATTAGCATGGCCCCTGTGCAAGGATGACATGCAAATTCATGAAGCACTTCATATTAAAATAAAAACAAATTAAAAATAAAATAAAAAAGAGTGTGCCTCACAGATCCTCTTCATTAAACAACAGGGCTTCTAAGTATCTTAAGTAAATCGTTTTACACCAGCCTCAGATTGAGAATGTAGAGAATGTTTTCTTGATGAAATGTTTGGTTATAGCTTTTGACTAACAGAGTGAGCCCCAATAGGATTCATGGGAAACCCACACAGTTTTTAATAGAATTATTTTGTCAGAAGCACCACCAGCTTGGGCAAAAAGGGTCAGAATAGTGTGAAATGAAAAAAGGCTTTTGGACCCCCAAAATTCTATGGGAAGGAAACAAGCTGAAAACTACTCAGTTGGAAACACCAGGTGTATTAGTCGGTTTTCACACTGCTGATAAAGACATACCTGAGACTGGGCAATTTACAAAAGAAAGAAGTTTAATTGGACTTACAGTTCCACATGGCTGGGGAAGCCTCACAATCATGGCAGAAGGCAACGAGGAGCAAGTCACATTTTACGTGGATGGTGGCAGGCAAAGAGAAGATGAGCTTGTGCTTCTTTTTTTAAAACCATCAGATCTCGTGAGTCTTATTCACTATCACAAGAACAGCACGGGAAAGACTTGCCCCCATGATTCAATTACCTCCCACCAGGTCCCTCCCACAACACGTGGAAATTCAAGATGAGATTTGGGTGGGACACAGCCAAACCATATCACCAGCCATTTTTTATAGAGAAAGAAGGATGATTCAGAAGGTAGAACCAAGAATCTAGAGAACAGAGCCAAAAGCCACAAAGAATCATTCCCAGGCAGTAGAACTGAGCCCTAATCAAGAAATTGGCAACACAATATGAGCCTGAATGGATTTCAGAATTGCTATGGACCAGTCATGGCTCTGTGCATCCTCTCCCCTCTCTTGAATAAGAGTGTTTATAGTGGCTACACTATGCCTATCTCATCATTGGATGTTCAGTGTGTAAGCAGCAGATAACTTTTTTTTTTTTTTTTTGACACAGTGTTTCACTCTTGTTGCCCAGGCTGGAGTGCAATGGTGTGATCTTGGCTCGCTGCAACCTCCGCCTCCTGGGTTCAAGCGATTCTTCTGTCTCAGCCTGCTGAGTAGCTGGGATTATAGGTGCCTGCCACCATGCCCAATTAATTTTTGTATTTTTAGTAGAGACAGAGTTTCACCATGTTGGCTAGGCTGGTCTTGAACTCCTGACCTCAGGTGATCCAACTGCCTTGGCCTCCCAAAGTGCTGGGATTACAGGTGTGAGCCACCGCACCCGGTCCAGTAGCAGATAACTTGTCTCTTTAGTTCACAAGTCTCTGAATAAAGAGGAATAGTACTTAAGGAAATGTGCCTGAGGAATTACGTCTGAGGAACTTCCTCCATACCTGAATGGTTGATATAATGGGATCCTAGACCTCTCTAGCCTAAATCTGATGCCATAATAGATGAGATTTTGGGGGATCTTTGCAAAGGAATGAGTATATTTTGTATGTGAAAGGAATGTAAATAATTTATGTCCAGAGGATAGACTATGGTGGTTTTAAATATGGCTCAGATTGTTGACCCATTTCCTATCAAGAAATGGAACTGTTTCTCCCTCCTGCTGTACCTGGGCAGGCCTTTTTAACTGCCTTAACAAATAGAATGAGGTAGCAGTGACACTGCATGGCTTCCAAGTTCTGGATCAGGAAAAGTGACGCAGCTTCTGTCTCTCTGGATATATGACTTTGGATTGCTGAGTGGCCATGTAAAAAACTCCAGCTATAGCCGGGCGCGGTGGCTCATGCCTGTAATTTCAGCACTTTGGGAGGACAAGGTAGGCGGGTCACCTGAGGTCAGGAGTTTGACACCAGCCTGGCCAACACGGAGAAACCCCATCTCTACTAAAAATACAAAAAAAAATTAGCCAGCCGTGGTGGTGGGCGCCTGTAATCCCAGCTACTCGGGAGGTTGAGGCAGAAGAATTGCTTGAATCTGGGAGGCAGAGGTTGCAGTGAGCCAAGATCGTGTCATTGCGTTCCAGCCTGGGCAACAAGAGCAAAACTCCGTCTCAAAAAAAAAAAGTCCAGCTATTTTGGGGCTGCCATGTTGGAGAGCTCATGTGGAGAAGCCACACAGATAGAGAGATGCCTGAAAGACCCTGGCTTTCGCAGCCTCCGCTTGTTTGTGTCCTCCCAGCCCAGGCGCCAGACCTGTGAGTGAAGAAGCCTTGAAACTGATCCTATCCTCAGTCACAGTCTGACTACAACTTCATGAGACCCCGAGCCAGAACTTCCCAGCTGATCCAAAGAAACCATGAATGATAATAAATGATTATTGTTGTTTTAAACCACTAAGTTTGGAGGTGGTTTGTTATTCAGCAATACATAACCTCTTTTCTAAGTGATCTAGAAAACAGGACAAACAATAATACCTACTTCAAAGGAGGGAAAACAAGTAAGGAGTAAATGAGTTAGACTTTGTAAAGCACTGAGCTCAGGGTCTGGTATGCAGTAAACTCTCAATGAATGCTATTTACCCTTTACAGAGCTTCTCAGTGGCTGGTATCTTGAATGACAGTGAGTCAAACAAAAGTGGTGTTTACTTTAAGTGTACTCTGTTTAAGAAGGAACTATGTGCCTGACAGTGAATGTTTGTTGAATAAATGAAAAAAGACAATGATTTTCTTTTTTGGGGGATGGTTGCTACTCTCCAAAGATGGCCCTGGATGATATTCATTCCCTTCTAGAGTTCCTTCCCGTGCTGAATCTGGTCCAGGCTTGTAATTCACCTTAAGCAGCAAAATATGTCCAAAGTGGTGCCAAGCCATTGCCAGTCCTAAACTTTAATAAGGCTTGGTGACTTCCACTTTATTACTTCTGGGAGCCCTTAGCTGTGATGTAAGAAGTCTAGATACCCTCTTGGAGAAATCCACATGAAGAGGAGATGTGGAAAGGCCACGTGGAGAAGGAGGAGCCCATACAGGACAGCAGGAGAGAAGGAATCCCATCAATGCACCAGTCCCAGCCTAGCCCAGCCCTCCAGGTTCTTTGCAGGGTGCCTGACATGTGAGGCCACCATCTTGACTCAGCCAGCCCAGTCTAGCTCCCAGATGACTTCAGTTCCAGCTGCCATCTGGCTGCAGCAGCATAAAAGTCCCTTGGTGAGATCAGTGGAAGAACTGCTCAGCCAACTTATAAAGTTGTAAGAGATAATAAATGTTTGTTGTCCATTTTAAGCCACTGCGTTTTAGAGTGGTTTGATACATACAGGTAGATAACCAAAAAGTAAGTGCCTAGGACAGCGCCTGCCATACAGCAGGCATTCAATAAATATTGGCTGACTAAATGAATGAACCTCTTCATTCTCTTCCTGTGAAACCTTTTCTGCCTGGGTCTGGGCCTCCTGAGACGCCCTCCTTACCTGCTGCTCACCCCTCCTCACCTGTTGCTCACCCCTCCTCTTCTGCCTTGCCCATGTCCCCCAAGGAATAGGGGACTAAAGTAAAATGGGTGCTCCTGTTGGGTTCCCAAGTGCACAAAACCCTGAAACAGGTCTCCCTTGTGAGGAAATTCCAGGCTGTAGATCTCTAGGTATAATGGAGGCAGTTCTCTGTAAGTTTGTTAAGAGAAAATAGAAGAGAGAATCTGTTCTGGTTCTCTCTTCGGTTTGAATTCCAGTCTCTCCAAGTCCTGACTGTGTGGCAATGAACTGCTGATTCAACCAACTTCCTTATCTGGAAAATGGGTTCAATGTCAAGGCCTTAGTGTAAACAAGTAACCATGACATCCTTGGTACAGCACCTGGAGTGTGGGAGGTGCCATGGGGTCATTAGTGTGTCTGCAACGTGGATGAATCTCATAGACAGGATGAACTAGGTAAGCTGGTCGTGAAAGCACATACTGTTGGTGATTTCATTTCAATGAGGTTCAAAAAGAGGCAAAATTAATTGATGGTGAGAGAAGTTCAAAATCACGGTCACCTATGAGGGGGACGAATATTGACTGGGAAGGGGATTCAGGGAATCTTCTGGTGTATTTGCAGTGTTCTACATTTCATCCAGGTGTGTTTGTATGTAAAAGTTCATCAAGCCACACCATTAAGACGAGTGTGTTTTACTGAGTGTGTTATATTTCCCTAAAGAAGTTGAAAAAATGTTCGCATGTCTTCCCTTCATGCAGGAGTGATCTTCAGGAATTCTCCAATTCTAGGGCCTCTTGCTCCTCATGGGCTCTCTGTCCTGCCCCCTCACCCCAAGTCTGCCCTAGAGCAGCTTTGGCAATGATATCTTCCTGCATTGCATGAATTGGCTGGCACTGCCCAGCCTGGCCTGGGGCTGAGTTCCAGGATGGGAGTCATGTTGAGGGATGCATTAACCTGCTCCTGAGAGGGCAGAGTGGCTGGGCTGGGGTGTCCTCAATGTCTCTGGGGGCTGGTGAGTGGGAAGGGGGTCTCACCCCTATACACGGGGATGTCTGGCTGTGTTGGGGGCTGGGGGTGTTTGAAATAAGCAAGCAACAGCGGCACATCCTTGGCATGACGGGCCTGGTTCCTGGAAGGAGAGCAGGGAGGGGTGCTGCTGAGGGTGTCCAGGTTGGGCTGAAATGAAGAGCCTGTCCTGCTCACAACCCTGCTATTTGGAACCTGGAGCCATGACGTTCCTCAGAGTTTCCATTCTCTGTGCTGCAGCTGTTGGTTACGTGTTTCATTCAAAATGCTTTGCAGGAAGCAGCAGGCTTCACATTCCAGGGTTTGTAGTCATTTTTTCTCTCAGAGCTCTCGGGCTGGGATTAGAATGTTCTTCAAACCACACTGTCCTCGGCTGGACTCCCAAGAGGAAGTGGGTGGGTCTCTGGGGGAAGAGAACATAGGCCTAAATGCAGGGACGGAATGAAAAAAGATTGGCCAGGCGTGGTGGCTCACGCCTGTAATCCCAGCACTTTGGGAGACTGAGGCGGGCAGATCACCTGAGGTCAGGAGTTCGAGATCAGACTGGCCGACAAGGTGAAACCCCGTCTCTACTAAAAGTACAAAAATTAGCTGGGTGTGTTGGTGGGTGCCTGTAATCTCAGCTGCTTGAGAGGCTGAGGCAGGAGAATCACTTGAACCTGGGAGGAGGAGGTTGCAGTGAGCCGAGATTGCACCACTGTATTCCAGACAGAGCAAGATTCCGATTCAAAAAAAAAAAAAAAGAAAAAAGAAAAAAGATTAAGGCCAGCACAAGTAACTCCTAGAGAGGCCAGCTGAGTTGAGGCCCAGGTATAGTGAAGGGTAGAAAGCTGGTGGGTGGTGGCTCTTGCCCTCCCCAGCGTTAGGCCAAGGAGAACGCAGAGCCTCTGGTGTGTGCACGTGTGTGGTGGGGTGGGGGCAGGGGGCGTGAAACAGACTCAGTGCTGCCCTTATATCCTGATGGACCCACACTCGTGCTTCCTCTCACTGTTGTCACTGCCCTCGGGCTGAGGGAGAGAGTGACACGGGTGTCACTTGCTGAGGCGGCAGCGGGAGACATATGCTCAGGTTTGGGGCAGGCAGGGGAGCACATTAGCACGTGGACCACATAGATACGTGGATCCAGACAAACAATGACGAATGTTTGCTAGAGTGTCTGCTATGCTCCTGGCACCCGGGTGGGTGTTGGGAATAATACCACAGGTACAAGACAGACTCTATGGCTGCCATCACAGGAAGGCCTGGCAGAGATGGCCTGGAAGGTGTCCACTGGGATAAGGGAGGGAGAACTGATTAAGGCAGTGGGGGCTGGTAGGCGCCAGGCTCCAGTGGACAGAGATGGGAGCAGGCGAGTGTAGACCGCCATCGTAGATCCCGGGAAGGAGTGTTACCCAGAGAGTGTGAAGGAAGGGCAGAGCCCAGGAAGGAACTTGCAGGGGGTGTGGAGTGGCTGAAGATCTGGAAGGGGAAGGTGACGGACAGATTAAGTCCTGGGGTCCTGAGACAGGGCTCCCTCTACAAGTCATGAAAAGCCCAGAGGTAGGCTCAAGAGGAGGAGGAGGAGGAGGAGGAGGGGAAGGGGCAGGGGCCACAGGCAGCCACCCCTAATCCAGTGTCACCCTTTCCTTTGCGCTCCTGGGGCAGAGGGAAGGAAACCCTCCCTAAGGGTTAGACCCTCATTAGGCTCTAATGAGAGCCTAAGTCTGGCACTTTAGAGGTGACAAAGCACTTTTGCTTCCCGTGTAGGCAGAATTCTAAATATGGCCCCCAATATTTCTATCCGAACCCCTGAACATGATAAGACATCAAGCCCATGATCATGTGAAATTATATGGCAAAGGGATTTCAAAGACATCATTAAGGATAGAAATCAGTTGACTCTGAGTCCAAGAAAAGAAAGATGAGTTGGTAGGGGCCTAATCGAATCACACGAGCCCTTTAGAAGCAGAGGGTTTTCTCTGACTGGGGGCAGGAGAGGAAGTCACAGATGTGAAGTGTGAGGAAGGGTTCAATACATCTTGGATGACTTGAAGAAGGAGGGGACCATGTGGAAAGGACCTGAGAGAGAGCAGCTTCGAGGAGCTGATAGGGATCCCTGGCTGACCGCCACCTCAGTCCTGCAACTGCAGGAGTGGAATTCCGCCACAACCCGAATGAGCTTGCAAGGAGATGCTTTCCCAGAGCTTCTGGAAAAGAGCTTCTGATAGGAGCCAGCCAGCTCACACTTTGATTTTCAGCTTGTGAGACCCTAAGCAGAGACTACAGCTGAGCCCACCTGGACTTCTGACCTGAAGTGTGAAATAAGAAATGGGTAGTGTTTAAGCTGCTTTGTAATAATTTGTGATGCAGCAATAGAAAACGAATATACTCCACTTTCTCATTTCACCCTGAGAAGGTCTTTGGGAAGCATCTGATGACTCCCTTTGCAGATGGGACAGGCTAAGTGAGGCCCTCGGTTTGCAGGTGCCCAGCTGCGGCTCAGGGCTGAGCCTAGCTGATTTTTTGGTATCACAAACGCTTTTCCCACCTGAGCGGCCACAAAGGAACCACAGGCACTCAGCCTTGGCCAGGAGCACCAGAGGTGGGGGACCTGCATCTCACACTCCCCTTTCTAAGATGCACCTCGGCAGATGCAATCCTGCTGGAGCCTGCAGGGTACAAAGCCATCCCAGCCCCGCCACCTCCCTGGAGAAGAGCAGAGCTCTTGGCAGAAACCAGAGAAGGGCAGTGACCTCAGCCTCCCCCTTCCTCTCAGATGACAAGTCTGGGCTCTGTTAAGGCAAGAGACAGGAACTGAGATCCAAGGAGCCATGAGGTTCGGCTTCCCCTCCCCCACATCCAGTAAAAAGCATTCTCTGACTTGTCGGGATGGGGATTTTTTGAATTTTATACTCGCTTTCTGAATCATTTGTTGGGCACAGTTGGGCATCTCCTAGGAGTCCAGAAATGTTGGCAGGGAGGGAGGTTTTGTTCCTGTTTTATTGATTAAAAAGCCCTAATGAAGGTTTTCTCATTCCTGCAGAGGCCTTTTCTAAAAACCTCCTTAATTCTTCCCAGATGGCGTCCAGTTCTCCCTCCCCAGCAGGGTGGGGCTTCAGAAAGTAGGAGGGCTTTGTGTCTGGCCGACTGGGGATCTCAGCTCTGTCACTTAGTCCCTGAGGGGTGCGTGGGGGCAGGCAACCTCCCCAAGCCTCAGTTTCTTCAGGAGTTTCTAAGATGCAATGAGCCAACAGATATGCACAAGGTCCCTGGCAGGCAAGAAGGAAGCACTCACTATTGCTTCCTTACCCGCGTGCCTGAGCACAACACAAGAACTACCTTGGAAATATTTTTTCGACAAAAGAAAACAATTTTGATTCTCATGACAGGCAGGCCTGGTCGGCCAGCAGCAAGAGTCTTCTGTCAGCAAAGTTTGCCTTTGTGCTTCACCTTGCCGAAGCTACTTCCTCTATCTGTGGTGCATTTCCTTCTTTCCAGCCCTCCCTGGCCAGATCCCAGGCCCTGGGAGCTGGGACACACTTGAAACCTCGGCAAGACTCTTCGAGTTCAGTATTGCAAAGGGAGGTCAGGGTTGAATGGTGGAATCCCAGGCCCTGGAGCAGATGGGCCAGTGTGGGAATATTTTCGGGCAGGGGAGGAGAATGTTGCCAAGGTCCCTCAAGGTGTCTGTCGGGTGGGGACCAAAAGCAGTGGTTGTGCAAGCCTCTCTCCTGCTTGGGTTTATCCTGACTGTCTATTTGCAGGTTTGGAGGTTTGAGCTGAATCCTCTTAGAAGTAGCTTTTGCTGTCCTTGACATTTGAGAAAAATCTGCTTGACTTCAGCAGGTCCTGGGGGCAGGGTTTGGGAATGTGGGAGTGGTTATGTGTTTGTCAGGGTGAAGGGTGAGAGGAGCTTCAGGCTCTGGGCCCTAGAATCGTTGGCCCCATGACAAGAAGATTGGAGGGTTGGTGAGGCTGTTTTCCCTGCTGTTCCCCATGGCTTCTGGGGTGTTCTGGGATGGATGGTATTTGAGGGCCAGTGCAAGTCCCTGGGATATGGGAGTAAAGCTAGTTCCTCTTAGGGAAACCTTCCAGGGCAGAGGCTGAAGGAGGTACTGGGGGATGAGGGGGGTGTCCATGAACTGGGGCCCTATGCTCGGACTGGGATTTTGAGGCCAGGGCCCAGTACTGCCCTCAGCTGCCTCCACCCTCCTCCCCTGAGCTGTGGGCTTAGAGCTGAGCCAAGCATAAAACAGACAGCCTCTCTCTGCTTCTATGTCCCCACCCCCATCCTGACGAAGTCTGGTTTTCATCACTCATTAATCACTGCAGCTTCCCACAGCCTGTGTCTGTCTGTCCACACTCACCAGCCCCCTGGGCCCTGGGGGGATGGATAGACAGACAGGCAGATGGTCTTTAACTTGGGGAAATTTCGGGTCACACTGTGGGCTGCTCTCTCCCCCAGGGCAGGGGAGAGGCATGCTTCCTGGGTTGTTAGAGGTCACCCCTACCCCCAGCCTGGCCTGAAGCTGCCAGCCCGACCCACCTCACCCTGGCAGCAGGCAACTGGGGCCATTAGCTGTCCTGTTCACCAGGAAGGAAATGGGTTGGAGGGCTGAGGAATTCTAATGAAGCTTCCCCAGCTGGCAGGCCGGCTGGCGGGTGAGAGCTGGCACCTCCACCCCTGCTGGAGTCGGTGCCAGCCCTGTCCGGCCTGGCCCGCTTGGTGACCACCTGCCGCTGTGGGAACCCCGGCCTTGGGCCGCCTCGCAGAGCCCCTGAAGATTCCCAGGCACTGGGGTTCTCGGCCCCTGCCAGCCCACCCTGCTTCCCTCACATCACCTCTCTGCTCCTGTCCTCCCTCCCCTTCCCCTTGACCTCACCACCTTGACTTCTCTGAAGGAGATGGGGCCTCCAGGGTTGCATTGCCATGCATGACCCCACCCACCAGCTTCTCATTGCACGCCACCCCCTCTAACCACCAACTCTGGACTCCTGAGTACTGATCTGGTTCTTCTCTGACCCACTGTCAAGTTGGAGCTACTCACAGCCTCTCTAGGCCTCAGTTTCCTGGACTCTAAAGTGGGGTGAAAATTGCAGTTCTGCTACATCTCTTAGGGTTACCCTCCTGCTATGACTAATTAGAATGCCATTGATTGAGGGTCTGCTGGGTGTGGAATATGATGTGCAACTGGTGGGAAAGAGTACCAGGTGCCCTAGGTAGGGTGCCAAGGGTCACCCTCACTGTCATCCTCATCCCAGGGCCATAACATCACTGAATTTGATCACAGAATTTGCCTTCTGGGCCCTCCTGGCTTTTGCATACATTTCTCTAGGACCTCCCTGCTGACCTCAGCCTCTCCTGCCTTCCAAGAGGATTTATCTTTTAAAATAGGAGACTAAAGACAGCAGCTCTTGTCCCACAGAAAAAGCGTTCTCTAAAACAAGCATGAGGTTCTAATGGCGGGACTCCAGGTGCTGCTGTAGTTGAGTGGGGGACATTCTAGGTGAGGCAGGGGGGTGTGGCGGGGGTGTGGGGGGGTGTGGTGGGGGTGTGTGTTTCAATTAGGTGGCTGCCAGCTTACCTTACCTTGCATGGGGCAGGGAACCCCAAGCACTACACTGGAACTTTCCCCCTCTCAACCCTGGACTTGTCCCCCTCCCCAAATGTCCCTCATGGGAACCGGGTACACAGTGGCCATTGTGGTGTGGGAGAGGAGGCAGGAAGTGGCAGTTGAGAGGGCCACTTTTGGAGTCTAACAGTTTTGGGTTTGAATCCCGGCTCAACCATTTGCAGGTTGGATGACCCTGGCCTCTGTTTCTTCATCCATAAAATAAGGGTCATAACAGTACTGCCTACCTGGTGGGGCTGTCAAAGATTAAGTGATATAATATGGTTAAAGTGCTTGGTCACGGTGCCTGGCCAGAGAGGGTGCCCCATACATGGTGGCTACAGTCCTAGGAAGCCCTTAGCTCTCCCAGATACCATGGCCTGCCCGCCATGCAGGGCACTGGCTGACGGCTGGTGGGCAGCACAGCCTAGGGCTGGGAGTGGTGGTGAGGAGTGTCAGGCAGCCATGGGCTCCCCAGTGGTGGCCACAGCAGAGAGCTGGAAATGAGACCAAGTGTGATCTTTCCTCCCTGGTCCCACGCTCCGTGCTCCCCCAGAGCTGTGTCCCTGGAACCCAGGAGCCTCCAGCTCTGGCTACACGCCAGCCTTTCCTCATGCAGGCCTCTGTCTTTATAGCCTCCTGTTGGCTCATCTGCCCTGGTGGGTGGGAGCTGCTTCACAGAGGATCAGAAGATGACATGGATCCCCAAATGGTTTCCACTGGCGCCAGAATGCCACACGGCAGCCAGCTCTCAGCATTGCCATGCGAGATGGCAAGATCCCCAGCAGGGGCAGAGCCCCTCAGAGAGCAAAGCCTGCCAGAACCAGGGTTCTGAAGTCATAGAACTCCTTCCCACAGATCCAGGATGCACATCTGCATATCATTGCACAGTGGTTTCCATACATTTGCATCCAAGTCCACATCCAGTCCCTCCATACTGTTCCTTTTTCCACCTCTAGTAAGAATGAATATTTAACGTACCACTCCAAAGTTATAGTAGCTAAGCCCCCAAACCCAATTCCATCCATTTCAAGTGTGTTTTGAGGGCCTGATGTCTGGAGCAGCCTTTTTTGTTGTTGTTGTTGTTGAGATGGAGTCTCGCTGTGTCACCCAGGCTGGAGTGCAGTGGCACAATCTCAGCTCACTGCAAGCTCCGCCTCCTGGGTTCACGCCATTTCCTGCCTCAGCCTCCTGAGTAGCTGGGACTACAGGCTCCTGCCACCATGCCCGGCTAATTTTTTGTATTTTTTTTTTTAGTAGAGACGGGGTTTCACCATGTTGGCCAGGATGGTCTCGATCTCCTGACCTCATGATCTGCCTGCCTCGGCCCCCAAAGTGCTGGGATTACAGGCGTGAGCCACCATGCCTGGCCGGACCAGCCTTTATCAGAGATGGAGGATGAGGAAACTAGAGTCCTTGCTTTTAGGGTACTCACAGCCTAACTGGGGAAATTCACATGTGAGATCCAGGAAAATGTATTAGGGTGCATTCCAGGGTGCAGTAGCTATAGATAAATAGGGTGCTGGGGTTGGGGGCAGGAGCTGCAGATGGGCTGGAGGAGCATGGGTGGTAAGCTCCAGGGTCCCTGGCACAGGGCTGCACATGTGCTGACCACTGTGTTGATGAGGGGTCTATGAGTTTTTAACTCAGCCCCCCATCCCATGGCTCTCTCTGGTGCAGGAACTACAAGTGGTCGCCTTGCATTGTACCACAGGCCTGCGCTCCACTGCGACAGACTGGACCCAGTGTGGGGCCAAGGACAAAGGCGGCCTTCCGTGAGGTAGTCGGACTTGGGAGCTCTGAGTGGGCGGGAGTGCCTGTCCTACCTAGTCCCATCCATGCACCTTCATGTGATACAGAGGAGGGAACTGAGGCACAGAGGGCTGGGTAATGCACTCAAGCATCCACACAGGAAGAGGAACTGGAAGAGGAACCCAGGCAGCTAGGCTCTTTGGCCGGTGCCTTTGGCCACCATACTCCATAGTTTCCCACCAAAGGACATGCTCGGCTCCAGGGCAGGAGTTAACAGACCATCAGGGGTTGGTGAGGCCGGCTCTGGAGTCCCACTCTCAGGTTTTGGCTGGCTTCTTGATTGCATCCCGTTTGATCAGCTGGGTCTTTTGAATGCTGACTCCACTGATTGTCAGCGGTGTGACTTCAGGGAAGCTGCTCGATTTCTCCACCAAGGTTTCCTCACCTGTGGAGCGAGTGCAGTGAGGGCACCTATTCATGGGAACCTGATTCACATGGCACCGCAGTGAATGTGCAATGCACGTCTGCTGCTGGGTGGGGACCGATGGGGAAGGTCTGACAATGGCTTGTTGAGGGCATGTAAGGAAATGGGCCTGGCTGGAGCAGAGGCCGCCCAGGGGAGGAGAGAGGGACAAGGCTAGGCCTGGGGAAGGGAGCCCCAGTGCCCTTCGTCATTCCAGAGAGGCAGATGTGGTCCATGTGGCCAGAGCTGCCTGTGGCTTGGCAGCTTCTCCTCACTGGCCTCATCTGGTCCCTCATAGAGATGTTGGGACTGCCCCTCCTTAGGAGCTTCAGGACTGGGAGTGGGTGCTGTGCCCTTAAGAATGCCCTCAGAATGCCACCAGTTGCTCACAGTCAGCCTGCAAGACCCACAGCATGGTGAAATTCTGAGTTGCCGACGTGGCACTTGAAAGCAAGACTTAAGGTTACATTTTGCGTTCCCTGGTTTCCTTTAAAAAAGTCCGGAGATGGATGGGGGCTTGGCGTCTCCACATCATTGGGAAAAGGTCATCAGACTCCACTGCCAAGGCAGGAGGGTCAGGGGCAGTTGGAAGACCAGGGGTATCCAGGGAGGAGGGGCAGGGGGTGCTAAATAGAGGCAAAAGAGCAGAGTGAGGAGGGGCTGGGGGATGTGGCCATAACTCTGAGGACCCCATTATAGGAAAACACAATACTCACAGGCAGACACACACCTGGACATACGTTCTTGCACCCATGGGCCCACAGACCATCGTCAAGAGGCTCAGAGAGTAGTGAGCCAGCCTGCAGGTTTCCAGAATATTCTCTTATGAGAGTCTCTATCCAGGAGTCTAGTTGGGGATAAAGCAAGGCCCTCTCCTTTACACTTTTTATTTAAGCACATTTGGGCAGATTGAGTTTGCCTATTAACTAGAGTTAAAAGGGACTTGGGGCTCAGCCTCTTCTTGGTCCTACAGCTGTGGGCAGGGAAGAAGGAATGAGGGGTAGATAGTACACAACTGAGATCTGCTTCCACCTTGGGTTCCAGTCTCGAGGCACCAGCTCTGTGTAGGAAACCCACTGATGGGCAGCCTGACCTGATCTGGCAATGTCTGGAGTCTGCTGGAGGTCTAGTCCCTGCCTCATCCTTCCCAACAGCCCCTCCTTAGGTGGGTGCTCAGTGTCTCTGGGGAGAATGCTCTAAGCTTTCTCTTCCACTATTAGCTCCACTCTCTTCTTGTTCCCTGGCCCTCCTGCCCCAAACCCTGCAAGTTCCTTTTAGCTATCCTCCTTTCTGCCTTTCTGCATGGATTAGATCCTTTGTGACTTGGTCCCTCCTCATGGTAACTTATATACAATAGCATTAACAAAGCAGAAGTGTACAGCTCGATGGATAGCCACATGTGTGTCTAGACCCATGGAAACACCAGATCAAGATTTGAAACACTTCTAGCTCCAAAGTTGGATCCCTTGTGCCCCTCCCCAGTCAATACCATCCCTAGTGGTGACTGCTGGTCTGACTTCTGACATCCTAGATTCATTTAACCTGTTCTTGACCTTCATACAAATGGTATCAAACAGTCTGTCTATGTCCAGCTTATTTTACTCAATATAATGCGTGGGAGATTCACCCATGCAGTTGTGTGTAGCAGATGCTTTTTGTTGTTGTGTTCTAATCACTGTGTAGTGTTCCATTATATGAGTATGCCACGATTTGTTTAGCTCCCCTGTTGATGGATATTTGGGTGTTCTAGTTTGAGGTACTATGAATAAAGCATTCATGTGCATACCTAGTCATGCATACATGCATTCATTTCTCTTGGGTGGACAAGTAGGAGTGGAATTCCTGGGAGACTTGAGGTTTTTTTAACTTAAAAATTTATTTTGAGACAGAGTCTCTCTGCCTCCCAGGCTGGAGTGCAATGGCGTGATCTCAGTTAACTGCAACTTCTGCCTCCAGGGTTCAAACCATTCTCCTGCCTCAGCCTCCTGAGTAGCTGGGACTCCAGGCATGCAGCACCATGCCTGGCTAATTTTTGTATTTTTAGTAGAGGCGGGGTTTCACCATGTTGGCCAGGCTGGTCTCAAACTCCTGACCTCAGGTGATCTGCCCACCTTGGCCTCCCAAAGTGCTGGGATTACAGGCGTGAGCTACCACGCCTGGCCAGGAGACTTGGAGTTTTAAGTGGTCAAGTCCGTCCTTCTCACTGGCCAGGCTTTGGGACACAATAGTGTTAATGAAATAGTTGTCCCCACCTCCCAGTGCCCTCCCTGTTCCAGGTGCAGCTTCTTGGGAAGGTCAGGTGCTCTTTCATACTGTTGGCTATAAGGAATGGAAAGACCCATCCTAGAGGGCTCATGCCTTTAAAGAGCCACTTGAGACCGGGCATGGTGGCTCACACCTATAATCCCAGCACTTTGAGAGGCCAAGGCAGGCAGATTGCTTGAGTCCAAGAGTTCAAGACCAGTTTGGGCAACATGGTGAAACCCCATCTCTACAAAAAATACAAAAATTAGCAGGGTGTGGTGGCATATGCCTTAGTCCCAGCCACTCAGGAGGCTGAAGTGGGAGGATCGCTTAAGCCCGGAGGTGGAGGCTGCAGTAAGCTATGTTCACACCATTGCACTCAAGCGTGAGTGACAGAGTGAGACCCTGTCTCAAAACAGACAAACAAAGAAACATAAAGAGCCACTTGAAGAGGCCTGAAATGCTATGGAGGGAGTTGCGGGCTCTTCTTCAAGGCCTGGTAGGAAGGTCAGGAAAGCATGGGGCCTGGGGCAGCAAGGCAGGAAGGATGCAATTGCACAAGGTGCTGGAGGCAACTGAAGCTCCAGGTTAATGATCTGTCCAAAGCCACGTGGCCAGTATGTGGCCAGCAGGGATGTCAACTCAGGTGAGTCTTCCTCTAGCCCAGAGTTCTTCTGACCACACAAAGACTGCCCTCTCTGTGGGGAGGAATGTAGAGATAGTCAGGGCTCAGCATTATGGACCTGCTGGGTCCTCTGCCCTGAGATCAGCCTCCAGGCAGTTCTTTCTTGGGATCTTCACCCCTGCCTGGCCACCAGCCATGCCTCTGGCCCAGTCCCCTCCCAGGGAGACATTTGCAGGCCTTGAATAGCCTGAGTCATGGCTGTGAGCTGGAGGAGAGAGAGAGAGAGAGACAGAGCCTGGGGGCTGGTATCATCCAAGACCCCATGCCAGGACCTTCCAGTGAGCCAGCCATGGATGAGTGGGGGCAGCACACAGAGAACATTCCTGGAAAACAATTTGCCCTTAGTAACCCTCTCAGGCTTTCTTGGCCATACCAACACATTTGGTCTCAGGTTGGCAAGGCCTGGGATGGCTGTGAGCATCTGGTGAGGCCTTAGTGGGTCAGGGGGAATGCTGCTTTGGCCTCCTGGGAACTGCCAACAGGCATCTCCACTGGAAGGTCCTGGATGGTACCTTCATGATGCAGTTCATGTTGTGAAGACTTCAGGCTGCAGAATTAGCGATTCACTGACTTTATTCCAGAGAGGGAGAGAGCCCAGATATATATGTATGCATGTAAGTGTGTATGTCTGAGTAATAATGTGTGTGTGGGTGCATGCATCTATGACTTAGACATTCATTCATTCCTTCAATCATTCTGCAAATATTTACTGTTGCCTATTACGTGCCATGGGAGATTCCACAGTAAATAAAACAGGCAAGGTCCCTGTCCTCAAAGGTGTTATTAGACCCAGAGCACACATCTCCATGTGATGCGTGTGTACATAAAGGAACATGTGGCTGCCTGTGTGTGTGTGTCTGAAGAGAGGTCTGAATATCTGAGTTTCTGAGTATGTGTGTGTCTAAACATATCAGTCTGAGCATGTGTGTGTGAAGGGGAGAGAATTACTCATCCACTTAGAAAGGCCTCTCCCAGAGCAGTTATATTTTCATAAATAAAAATAATCAGATAATGAGTTCATTTCCGATCTCAAGTTTGATGCCAACATTCCAGTGAAACAAGACTCGCTGGCGGGCTGGCTGCACTCTGTGTGGCTTGGATTAGCTGGGGAAAGTGCAGAGGCCAGACCTGCCACTTGCAGGCTGTAGGGAGTAGAGGAGGAAGAGAGGGTGGCCTACAACCAAAGGACTGGCAGCATGTGTCTGGGGCTGAGTAGCCCCTCACCCTTACACAGGTATCAGCAGACAACACTCAGGAGTAAGTTCGGGCCTTATACCCCCAACAGCCTGTTAAGGCCTGAACTTCCTCCATTCACTCCTTGGAACCAGTGATGGACAGAGTCTGTGCTGCTTTGTAAATGCAGATGGCCCCAGAAAAGATGGCCCACTGAGCTGCCATGAATCATGGAAGGCTCAGTGAATGACCCTTTCCCTGGGCACCCAGGCCAGAGCTCAGGGATGCCTGCTGGGAGAACAGTAGCAGGGTACAGAGAGAGGTTGTGACTAGATCCCCTAGGGGAGAGGGATAGAGGCCACAGGCAGACTACAGCCCCTGCTTCTGCTTGGATTGACATTCAAGGAGTCAAGTTAATGCCTCAGTTCGGCATTCATGGTCTTGGACAATGGCTTTCCCAAATGGATCTGGGCTCTCCTGCTCCACCTCCCCTCACCCATGCTCCTGCCAGACACAACCATCTTCTACTTGGCCCTCTCTGCCTTTGCTTAGGCTGTTCCTTCTTGGAATGCTTTTCCCCAACTCTGCATGCCCAAATGGATCAGGTCTTGAAGATCCAAATGTGGCCCCCTTCATGCAGTCTTCCCTAATTCTGCCAGCTAGGAATGCTTTCTCACATTCAGTGGTGACCACCTTTTAACAGTGTCCTCCTTTTCCTCCTGGACTCCAAGTTCCAAGAGGGCAGGATCTGTGCCTCCCTCAGCTGATTTTCCTCCACAAGTCCTAGCCAGCCTGAAGATGGGGCTGCTCCTGCAAGCTGGTCAGAAAGGTGAACGGAGCTGGAGTCAGTAGCAACTGTAGGTGGACCTGGGGGGAACCAGTCAAGGTTGTGCCTTGAGATATGCCCCTGCTCTGAATTTGAGACCTAATGCCAGACAGGAGTGCCCTGGAGTTAGATAGGGGCTTGGAAAAGGGCACTAAGGGGAGAGGGATGGGGAAAGGAGAGGGGCTTTTCCTAGGAGGCACGACTTGGACCCCAAAGCGAGACATCTGTGAGATGTCAGGGTACTACACTGGGGGGCTGGGGTGAAGGATTGTGGGGATAATCAATTCAGAGGCACAGGCTGATTGTCTGCAAGTAAGGAAGAGGAGTCCACAGAGGTTGTCTGTCCATCCATCTGTCCATTCTTCCATCTGTCCATTTCACTATGTACTTACCTGTTCATGCATTCAACAAGCAGCATTGAGCCTCTACTGTATGCCAAAGCCTTGTGGAGCTTTACATACATTATTTCATCTACTCACAACAGCTGCGTGAGGAACGTATCTCAGAGGAGGAGGCTAAGCCTCAGAGAAGTTGAAGGCAACGTTCAGGGTCACAGTCCAATGTCCAGGCTGCTTCTCCAAAACCCGAGCTCTTCCCACGCCAGCAAAGAACAAATGGCTTATTTCTCAGCCTCTCCCTGGCTTCAGGCTGAGCTAGATCATGGCCCTTGGGCAATATGATTAAGCCTTTTTCTTGTCTGGGAAGTTCAGCCTGTGTCTCCACCCAGGGGCCCCAGCCACAATTTGGCCATCAGCCAGCTGTCTTTATCCTCTAACATCTTTGCTGACAAGACCACTTGTAGGGGCAAGCTCCTAACCCAAGGAGCAAAGCTTCACCAGTGGAATTTCTAGCAGAGAGAGAAGCTTTTTTGGGCAGGCACCCTCTTACTTTGCCAAGAGGGAGGATAATCCTGGCAAGAGGGTCCAGCATGACAGAAAGAGCTGCAAGTGTTCTCAAAAATCACCTGGGAGGTTGCTGTAAATGCATATTCTGGGGCCCCATCCCTATACAGTTCAGTTAAATAATCTGGGATGGGCACAGAAGTCTGAATTTTTAACAAGCCCCAAAGGTTGTTGACGTGCGTTGTCAGAGGACTCACAAGAAATGGGCACGAAACAAGACTTCCCTTAATGCACCTGAAGATCACACCACTGTTTAGCGTGGACACATTTCACAGTTAAATGGCATTCATCTGAATACCTAAAATCTTTCATTTTTTTTTTCTTTTAACCTGTGCTGATGCTGTGGATTTCTTGGATTCCACAAGCAGATCCTTACACTGAACCCCCTTCAGACTCATGTCTTTAAATGTGGCCTATCCACGCAGCCTGACCAAATCTTTTTGGATCCCAATTTTATTATTCAGTGCATTTCCCACTCTTCTCAGCTTGGATGGTCTGCAAATTCTACCAGCCACATATCCACCCAAGTTCCTGATAAACATGTCGAAGGGGCCAGGACCAAAGCTGTGTAAGAAGCTCTCGCCACACCACCACAGGCAGGCCTCAAGGCCCAGCGCCTGAGGAGTCACAAAGCCTGCAACCTGAACTGCTTCACCCTCCAGGCCTGCATGGCAGAGGACGCTATGAAAGGCTTGCTGGAATCCAGCCACGGGAGCCTGGCCATTCTAGTGTCCTCCCTCAGCCCATCAGCCGGACACGGAGGCGACCTGGATCAGATGCTGAACTCCTTCATGGCTTACTGCATTTTGGATGGACAAACCCATCTTTTCTCAGTGCATGTCCAGAACTGTGGTATCAAGTTCACAGATAGGTAGAGCAGGTTTCTCTCCGTGCGCCTTCCTGAGACTCAGGCCTCCTTGGTGACTATGCTGCAGTTTGGCAATCTCTAGGCCAGGAGACCTATGTATGTATATACCTGTGACCCAGAAGATAGGGTGGAGGTAGGCAAGGAGTAGGCAAGGGGTGGAGAGTTGGGGAGAGGCGAGACACGTGGGAATTTGGTTTTCCTTAAGGCTGGAGTTTTGAATAAGTGGTCAATGTAATTGGCCGTAAGCCTTGGAATGAAACTCCTCCTTTCCCACTGGCAGAAAGGGCTGAGCCGCCGCCTTGCACATCCCAGGCTGGAACTTGAGCCGCGCAGCTGGCTGTGTGCAAAGTGGGGAAAGAGGGGAAGAGGGGACTCTAACCAAAATGTTCTGGGCCTGGCTGGGAATGCTGAGCACAGAAATTTGATCGGGGACTGAAACAACTCCAAATGTTTCCCACATTTCTTGGAAATGGAGGCATTCTCACCAGAACCTGGGTTTTCTTTTGAATAACACTTCCCCCTAAACCTGTCCCCCACCCTGAGAGGGTGGGAGTTGGGACGGGAAGCAAGCATTTACCATGCCGTCAGCGATCCTGGGCTGTTTGTCTCTGAAATTACCATCAGCCATTAGAAGGGAAAAGTGGGGAGGCTTTGCAGAAGAGGTGCAAGAACCTCCCAGCAACCCCAACTCACTTCGCTGGGCTGCTGAGGTCCAGAGATTTATGTTCCTCCCTCTGCCCTGGTTCTAAAGCTCCTCCTCTGAGTTCAAGCTGAGTGGAGCTGCCTCCTGCCCTCCAAGGGCAGCTGTCCTGCAGCTCGCCGCTCCCTTTCTCTAGCTGTCCACCCCTTTGGCCTCTGCTCCCTGACTCCTGCTCTTTCAGGGGCCATGGGAGAGAGAGGCCTGACCCCTGGATTTTCACTGCCACCTCTTAGCCATTAGCCTGGCGCCTGAGGCCCTCGTCACACCCCAGGCTATGCTTGGGGCTGGGAGCCCTTTGCTGCCCACGCCTGCCCCTCTCAGGAGCTGGAAGAAGCCGCTGCTATGATAGAAGTTTCCATCAGAAAAAGGAGAGAACGTGAAGGTTGCAGAAGGAGGAGAAAACAAAAGCTGTGTCCATCTTTGCCCATGTCCAGATCTGGAGCCGGACAATCGCCCCTCGGGGGCTCGGCTTTGAGCCACAGCTGTGTCTGCCCTGTGGAAGGAGGAGCAGGCTCCCCCCACCTCTGGTTTTCCATGAGGTGGAAGTGGGGCACCCAAGGAGAGGCATGAGCAGTAACAGAACCCTCTGCATACATATTATGCCCCCCAAGAAAGCGCGGGGCCTGGGTTCAGGTCCACTTTGTCATGAGCTGACTCTAGGGGACAGGCCCCCACCCGGGCTTCTCTCTCTTGTGGATGTGGACTGTGTGGGTACACAGGGTTGTGCCAGAGGTTCCAGATGCTGCAGGACAAGCATGGCTCATCCTCGAGAGCATCAGGTTTGCCAGACTGTAGGAAGAAAAGCACCATCATTTTTATATTGAAGTAGCCATGTGTATATTATGAAGGAGGATGCAAAACACATATCAATTTTTAAGAAAACACCACTTTTCCAACAAATCACACCATTGGAGCCCCTTGAAGCTACTCCCTCGGATGCTTACTCTCCACTCCCTTCAAATACACCAGCCCTCTGTGCCTCAGTTTCTTCGGCCAAGAAGTGGGGTAGTGTTAACCCCACGTATGAGGAAAGGCTGGTGGGGCTGGGTGGAGGTGGGGTGGGACGGAGCTGGGTGGAAGCAGGCCTTTCCTCCTCCTGGGACTGCAGCTTGCAAACTCCAGTGCTGTGTCCCCAGAGGAAACCTTCATTGAATGGGTCACTGGGCTTCCCCCAGCTGAGCTGGGTGTGACGATCTCCAGCTCTTGGCCATGTGCCTGGTCACCCAGATCCCAGTGGCCTGGAGACTTCCTGCCTGAGCCTCTTTGGGCTGAGGCTCCCAGGGCAGGTGCAGTGTCACCAACAGGGGACAGCCCTGAGGCAGGGCACAGGTATGCGGGCAGGGACTGGGCACCCCCAAGCACTCCTACCTGCTCCTTTCATTCACTGGCCCTGGAGAAGCTGGGGGAAGAGGGTTTGAGGGGAGGGAACAGGGCATTCCTTCTTCTGGAGGCTCAGAGCATCAGGAAGAAGGTTGTGAGCTGCCAACTGCTGCTGAAGCTGGCCCGTACCTAAGTTAGCCTGGCCCACATCAGACTTTACAACTTGGAAATCCCATCCAAAAGGGTGGATTTCTTTTCTTTATTTTTGACGGAGTCTGACTCTGTCACCCAGGCTGGAGTGCAGTGGCGCAATCTTGGCTCTTGCAACCTCCACCTCCCGGGTTCAAGCAATTCTCTTGCCTCAGCCTCCCGAGTAGCTGGGACTACAGATACACACCACCATGCCCGGCTAATTTTTGTATTTTTAGTAGAGACGGGGTTTCACCATGTTGGCCAGGTTGGTCTTGCACTCCTGACCTCAGGTAATCCGCCCACCTTGGCCTCCCAAAGTGCTGGGATTAGAAGGGTGATCCACTGTGCCCAGCCTGGAATTTGTATTTCTCTTGAAAAGCTCAGGCCTGACCATCTCGGCCCATATGGCACTCACAGGCCACAGTGTGCAGTGACTGTCCTGTCGACAGCAGGCTTTGCCACAGGCCCCACGGCCCCTAATGCCCCACGCAAGGCACACCTGTCCACTTCTCCCATGCCCATCACCTGCCGGTGGTTGTGGGCTGGAGTGTGTGGTCTCTGACGACATCTCCCGTGAGGAGAGACGTTTGGTCAGCTGGGGCATGACCCCCACAGCCCAGAGAATGCTCTTTGAAAGTCAGAGCCTTTCTGACCCTCAGGCATGGCTGGTGAGTGCTGGGTGGCGGGGGAAGGCCCCAGTGCCTCCTCTTCCCACTCCCATGGGGCACCGTCAGCCCTTCACATTGCCCTGGGCTTTGGAGGGAGCTGGGGCTGCAGGCAGAGAGCCCTGAGGGAGCTACAGTTCTGTTGGGGCTGCTGGAAAGAAACACGTCCCATCCCTTGAGCCCCTGACCCTAGTGACTGGCATCCCCTACACTGCCCCAAGTGGGTGAGGTGTCAGCACTGACACCCGCCTCTGCAGATCTCCCAGGCAGTTTCCCTGAAGGCTGGGAGCTCCTAATTCCCAAACATCCCCAGGCTGTGGGTGGCCAGGGGGTGAGGCCAGGGCTCTTTGTGTCTCTGCCTTTTCCAGACACTGCCAACCTTGTCATTCATTCATCACATAATTGTTGGGTGCTTACTGTATGTCAGCAAAGACGTGAGGCACCCCTTCTGACTGTGTGACCTCAGGCAAACCACAATCCTTGCACCTCACCTCTCTTATCTGTAAAACTCGGATAAACTCGGATATGACAGTATCTGATTTAGGAGGTAGTTATGAGGATTACATGAGATGATGTATGTCTCCCAGGCTGGGCGTGGAGCCGGTACACAGCAAGCGCTCAATAAATGTTGTCCATGTCACAGGTACTATTACTAGTAAGAACGGGCCAGCTTCCTGCCCCTTTGGTGTCTCTCCTTCTCTGGCCCCCATTCTCGGCTTCTGTCCCTCTTCTTCCTCCCTGCTCTCCGCCAGATGCCCTAAGTCTGCACCCTGAAGCCGGGCTGCGGCCTCCCTGGAGTCCCAGGCCCACGGGCAGCCCCCGCCGGCCCCCTCCAGGTGCACAGAGGCCCCATTCTCCAGGCGCGCGTCCCTTCGCCCGCTCCTGGGGGACCCTGCCCGGTGACCTCGCGACCCCGCCGTTTGCGCGGGCAAAGAGGGGCCTTTTGTTCTCTGGCCGGGCCCGCCCGGCCCGCGCGGCTCCCGCCCTAATCCGGCTAATTACGGTCCACACGGCGGCCGGGGCGCGCGCTCGCCCACCACTTTCCCACGGCCGTGAAGAAAGCCCCTCAGTGCGCGCCGGAAACAGAGCGGCGATTCAGCTGCGCCCTGCGCCGTGCTGCTGCCGCGGCCACCCTTCACTGCGTCTTCTGCCGTTCCCTTGTCCTCTACCTCTGTCTGTCGGTTTCCGGGCCTTCCACCCACCGGCTGTTTCTCTTTTGGTCTCCCTCTCTGTGTCTCCCCATCTTTCTCCCTCTCTGTGTTTTTATCTCTGTCTCTCCTCGGCGTTCTGTCATCTGTCTGTCCCATTCTCTCTGCCCCTCTGCCCCAAGGCCTTCTGCCTCTCTGTCTCTGTCCCCTGGGCCTCTCCCATGGCGGGGGTTCAGCCTGCCCCTCACTGGCTCCACGTGGGGTCCCAGCTTAAGCTGAGCATCACCTTCGCCAGCCCAGCAGCCTCGGGCCTCCGTTCTCTCCCCGCTGGGGACCCCAGGGTCCTGGCCCCTTCTAAGGAAACCAAGGAAGCTCTGGGGCCGGGCCATGCCTCCTAAATGGTTTTGGGGAAAGCTCCAAAACAGAGAAGTGCCTCAAGATGTCCAGTGCTGGCCCAGGTGTTGGGGGAGGGGGCGGGGAGGGCTCCTGCAGCAGCTCCTGCTGGTGTGCTGTGACCAGGTCAGATAGGGGAGCCACTCTGAAATAATCTCAGCCTTGGAGACAGCCAAGGAGAGAGTCTGGTTTGTGCTTGACTAGTTCCAGACCAGCCACCATAGAGTCCAGACAACTGCTTTTCTAGAATTCACTGTGAATATGTGTCTAAAGGGTGCTGGACAGGTCACAGAATGGGTCTATGCACTTGTCAAGACCTGTAGAAATGTATAGCACAAAGAGTATATTTTTACACAAAATAAAAGAATCATTTAGGAGATCAGAGGATACGAAGATGGAATGCAAAATGTGACAAAACTATTTAACTGGATTAAAAACATGTAAAACAACTTCACGGAAGTGGGGGAGGGGTGGGAGTTTTTGATCTAAGTAACTTTGGAAATGAGTGGAGTCTATAAGACTAAAGGCTAAAGAAACTGTGCCTAAGCACTATACTCTAGTTGATAAGTAGCTTCTCATGGAGTGTGGTTAACAATTCCAGTACCACTGCACATGTGTATTGGAACTGAATGAGTAAGTCAATGGATAGTGGATGGTAACAGACAGGTTTCTCACTGCGGGAGTGGAAGGTTACAGACAGGCAAGGGGAGAAGTCTAGAATGATCCTTGTGATAATTTATTAGAGTTGTAATATTAGTATGAAATCAAGTTTAATATAGATACAGATAGTGACATATAGGAATATTTATATGTTTGTGTATATCTGTTGTGATATACATACAGGTTAGTAGATACACATGTATTTCTATGCTCTGTCAGCTAAGAGGGCCTAGAAGCAATGACAGCCCAGTAGCTATGAGCGCACTTAGTGCAGTTGTCTGGACTCCCCGCTGGGGACCCCAGGGTCCTGGCCCCTTCTAAGGAAACCAAGGAAGCTCTGGGGCCGGGCCATGCCTCCTAAATGGTTTTGGGGAAAGCTCCAAAACAGAGAAGTGCCTCAAGATGTCAGATGCTCAGATTTTGGCTTCTAATATCATTCTCCAATTTTAAAAACCCCCACAAAAACCAGGGCTTCTTGTAAAAATGGCTGATTCTAGGATTGGAACAGGAAATGTACAAGATGAACCTGGAACACCTTGTAGTGCCAGAAAGTAAGGAAGATCCGAGGAAGAAATGATGGGAGTATGTCAAAGGGACACAGGAGACAACTGGTAGAGCTCCAGTGGCTAAAGCTGGAACAAATTGAGCAATAAAATAAATACAGTAGTATTGGATAATTACCCAAAGTAGAAGAGAAATATCCCGGCTCATGCCTGTAATCCCAGCACTTTGGGAGGCCGAGGCAGGCAGATCATGAGGTCAGGAGTTCAAGACCATCCTGGCTAACACGGTGAAACCCCATCTCTACTAAAAATACAAACAATTAGCCAGGTGTGGCGGCAGGCACCTGTAGTCCCAGCTACTCAGGAGGCTGAGGCAGGATAATCACTTGAACCCAGGAGGCAGAGGTTGCAGTGAGCCGAGATCATGCCACCGCATTCTAGCCTGGGCAACAGAGCAAGACTCCATCTAAAAAAAAAAAAAAAAAAAGAGAGAAATATCCATGAGTTTGAACTTACATAAATAAATGGCTACATAGAGAAAAGGGGGAGAAGATACAAAAATACAGAATTGCAGATGATATTCACAGATACTCAAGGATGAGCATAGCTCCCTGCTCCTTAAATGTGGGCTCCACATAGCAACTTACTTCCAAACAGTATACACGGAAAGGGGAAGAAAGAATAACTTCATAGTGGAGAAACCTGACAAACACTACTTCTGTTAACTGTGAATGCAGTTGACATCGACAGTGACAGGTCATGGTGGTGGCATATACTCTTGATAGGATGTAATGAAAGTGGCACTTCACCTTTGAGGTCTTGCTCCCTCAAACCCATAACCTAAAACATCAGACAAATCCCAGCTGAGGAACATTCTACAAAATACCTGACCAATACTCCTTGAAATCATCAAGATCATCAAAAACAAGAAAAGTCTGAGAAACTGTCACAGCCAAGGGAGGCCTAAGAAGACATGATGGCCAAATGTAATGCTGCATCCTAGAACAGAAAAAGGATATTAGGTTAAAAAAAAAAAAACAACTAAGGAAATCTGAATAAAGTATGAACATAGTTTAATAATAATGTTAATCTTGTAGGGCTGATATCAATAGCAGTTTATTAATTGTGGCAAATGTACCATACTAATGTAAGATGATGATAATAGGGGAAATTGGGTGTGGAGAATATGGGAACTCTCTATGTTATCTTTGCCGTTTTTCTTTAAATCTAAAACTTTTCTAAAATAAAAATTTTATATCAAAAATTGAAAGCCTTACATTGGTAATTATTCACAGCTTATGGCTAAGACAGGTGGAATTGGGAGAATGCCCTGGGAAGGTTTCAAGGAAGTACAAGGGAGGATTTGGGGAACTGCTCAGGGGTGAGAAATACAGCTTGGGAGACAGGGCCGAGGGGAAGCTCGGTGCACGTCCCAGACTGAGGAGGTGTCAGAGGGAAAGGGTCCTTGGGACAGGGTGTCTTGGGACCCTTCCCTGTCTGGGAGGGCTTCCGGAGGAGGAGGTGAGTGGATGGGGAGTGACAGCCTGGCTCTTTGCTCTCCTACCTTATCCTGACCCACCTTGCCACATCTCTGGGGCCAGCCCTGCTCCTCATCTGGAGGCAACCCATCAGAGGAGTTAAAGGGTCAACTCTGGAATTGGAAAAGCTGGCCACTCACCAGCATGTGACCTTGGATAAGGCTTACACCCTCTCTGAGCCTCAGAGTACTCATCTACAAAGAGTGGTGAAAAATCTGTGTCAGAGGGTTGTTGCAAAGGTAAGTTGAGATAATGCCCATGAGGGCCAACACCTGGTACATACTGGGGACTTGGTGAGTGTTACAGTCAATTTATCTTCCCTTTAGTCTACCTTTGAGCAAGATCAAACAGCCACTTTGCCCTCATACCTGGAATCCAGCCCTTCCTCTGGATCCCAGGCCCAATGTGGCAGTTTTAAAACCTGGCCCCCAAATTCCAACACTCTTTCCATCTAGAGATCAGCATTTTTTTTTTTTTGCTTTTTTGCTTTTTTATTTTGAGACGGAGTTTCGCTCTTGTTGCCCAGGCTGGAGTGCAATGGCGCGATCTCTGCTCACTGCAACCTCCATCTCCCGGGTTCAAGTGATTCTCTTGCCTCAGCCTCCCAAGTAGCTGGGATTACAGGCATGCACCACCACGCCAGGCTAATTTTTGTATTTTTAGTAGAGACGGGGTTTCTCCATGTTGGTCAGGCTGGTCTTGAACTCCCAACCTCAGGTGATTCGCCCAACTCAGGCTTCCAAAGTGCTGGGATCACAGGCGTGAACCACCACGCCCTGCCTAGAGGTCAATTTTATATCCCCTCCTGTTGAATCTGGAATATGTGACTGCTTCACATAATAGAATATGGCAGAAGTGATGCTGTTGCCAGCTCTGAGCCTAGGCTTTCAGAAACTGTCATCTTCTACTTCCTGTCTCTTGGGGTTTTCACTCTTGGAATCCAGCCACGGTACTGAGAGGGAGGGTGAGCAGCCTGTGGAGAGGCCCATGTGGAGAGGAACGGAGGCCCCAGCTCTCAGCCCTGGCTGAGCTCCCAGCCAGCAGCCAGTTCTCGCTGACTGCCTGAATCATCTTACAAGTGGGCCCTCAAGTCTGCAGATGAGCTGCCCTAGCTACCACCTTACAGAGAAGAAACGAACCTTCCCACCATGCCCTGCCCAAACTGTAGATTCAGGAGCGAAATTAGTCATTGATGATATTTTAGGCCATTACGTTTTGGAGTTACAAAGCCATAGTAACCTGAACATCTGCTAACTGGGTCCAGGACTGTTACTATTGCTCCACCTCCTCCTCCTCCTCTCCGCCGTGTGCTTGAGTTGTGATGTGGGTTGTGGTGTGGTGGTTTAGTGGGTGGGCACCGAGCCACACTACCTGGGCTCAAATCCTGACTCTCACATATCAATTGTGTGACTCTAAGGAAGCAACGTAGTCTCTCTGTGCCTCAGTTACCGTGTCTGTAAAATGGGGGTGGAAGTAGATAGTACAGAATTGTTGGGAAGATTAAATGAACTAAGCAACATAAAGCACGTAGAAAAGCACCAGGCATGTGTACAATTATTCTGCCAAGCCAAGGCCCCAGCCCTCTTGGGTTCTGGGGTGCTGACTCCCTGGGGCCTCCGTCATTTGAGATGATCCCTACCTGGCCATTTGAGGCCCCAGACTTCCCAGGTGCCACCAGCCTACCTCCTCGGACTATCACTCTTCCTGCTGGTGTCAGGCTTTGCCCATTAGGCCCGTCTTGCTCGCTCCCATGACACTTCTGGCTCTGCCCCCTGGTCCTTCCCTGCACTGCTATAATTCTGACTTCCTTTTGGCTGGGCTGTTGGGGAAAAAGAGAGAGTGGTGAAGTGGAGGTGGACCCCCGCCGTAGAGGGTGGTGCACTGGGGGGTGTGTTGGGGGAGCTTTAGTTCATAAACTTTACTGGGAAACAGAAGCCTTATCATCCACACATCTCTTGGGAAGACATTGATTTTCTTGCCGAAATGAGTCCAGAGAGTAAGAAACACACTCACAATATGAGCAAGGCCTGCCGTGGAAAGCCAGAGAATTTTCACTAAATCTTTCTTAGGAATTGCAATGATAGCACGCAGCAGATTCCCGAGGAAAGTAGCGTTGCGTCTTAATTAGGTTTTGCCAGAGAAAAATGAACGTGCTCTAAGACACTTTCCCACGTATGTGTTCGTGCAGGTTGTGAGAACTCAGAAAAGCTTTGCATCCAGGCTGTGCCCAGGACTCAGATTTCACTAGCTCCAGGGGTTCTCTGTTGCAGCAGGAACACAGCGGCCTCCTCATTAGAGCTTTTCAAACCAGGGTGGGCACTGAGGAAGGGATTGAAAGTGCCCTGGGGCAGAGGGACCTTTGAAATGGGGAGCCACTGCCCCAGCCTGAGAAGCAGAGAACAGTGACCTGGGGGGCGTCCATGGGGGTAGCCTGAGTTCCGGAGCTTGGTGGTCCTGCAGCGCTACTTAAAGGTCACTGCACCATCTCCAGTGATTCCCTGAGTCTGCCCTGCTGCTTCCAATTCCCCCAGTGGGCCTGGAAGAATGACCCACTTCATGCTGGGAAAGCCATGCTGATGCTGTTGACCTGCAGGAATAGAATTTGGAACCATATCCCTCCCTCCATCCCCTCACAGGAGACAGAAAGCAGGGAGGATTGAGAGGATCTGGGCACGCGGGGGTTGCTCAGGAAGGAGCAGGGGGCTGGCTGCAGGGAGAGAGCAGCAGGAGTTCACCTGGGAGAGGAAGTATGTGAAGCAGGCTTGCCGCAGCACCACCTGGCCACCTGATCCCCCGGTGGAGTCTCAGGAATCCTATTTCTGGAGGTATTCAGGCCATGTTGAGTGAGTGGGGAGTGTGAGGCGGAGAGAGCCCTGAGTCAGAATCCACACCATGACACTCACTGTGGTGATGACAGCAGGCACATTTCGATAGGGATAATATTGATCAGTTCAGTAGTTCCTGACCTGTCTGGCTGCAGAGTTGAATCTCCTAGAGCCTTAAAAAGAAAACAAAAAACGATGCTGGACCCCACTGCAGGCTGATGGAATCCAGTGGGAGTCTGACGCTGCCCGGGTGACTGACGGCCAGGCAGGACTGAGGACCGCGGGATTGCACTCGGTAGAGGACCCCCTCCCCTAGTGCCTTCGGCCGTCCCCACAGCCATGCTGAGGTGAGCAACCAGGCTGCTGGGTGGAGGGAAGGAGGTGCCCAGCCCCCTTGGGGCAGGATGGAGTTGGATGCCTCTCCAGCTGCCACTGGCCCCTGGCAGGGCTCAGAGGATGCCCCTGCATTAAGTGAGGACTCGGGCTTTCTGTCTCCCAGGACCCTCACGTCCCTCAGCCTCTGCTGCCTTTGGGGCACCTCTGTGGCCAGGGTGGCTGGGTGGCCTCCGTGTGCTCCCCAGCCCTGATTCCACCAGCCCTGTCAGCCTGGCACGGCCTGGGTCCCCTGCCAGGTCTGGTGTGCAGCTGGCGTGAGGCCTAGAATCTGTCAGCGGCTTCATTGAGATGCTGCCCCATCTCTGCCCTAGTTCAGGGTTTCAGAGCCTTAAGGCACACATCCCAGTCTTTTCCTGCTCCCTCTGTCACCCTGGAAATAGGTCTCAGTTTCTGGCGGCCCAGGGTGGATGGTGGGGTTGTCCCCATAGGGCAGGGTAGGGCATGGGTGGGGGGCAGTGCTGGCTGGCTGAGTTGGGACAGACCTAGCAGAACCAAGGCTTGGCAGGGTGTGGGGGCTGGGGAGGGCCAGGGCAGGCCCACGCTGAAGAAAGGGCCCTTTCTGAAGTTCACCGGCATAAAGGGAATTTTTTTTGTTGGTTTGTCTTCCCTGGTGAGGGTGCCTTCTTCTAATTTACACAAAAGTGTCATATGTGTCAATGGTGGCCAGGTATGTGGAACCTGTCTCAGGTTCCCTGGGCATTTCCTGAGCCCAGAATCTCTCTCACACCCACCTGGTCAGTGATTTATCCATGGGAAAAACCTGGCAGCTTGTAGAGTTCTGGCAGCTTGTGGGGTTCGGCCCTCGAATCTCCTGTGGTGCGTGACTCTGGATGTGCCCAGCCCCACCTCCAAGATGAGGAGAGACAGGACCTTCTCCTCCCAGACTCCCAGCCAGCCACTCTCCCCTTACCAAGCCCAAGAGGGGAGGATGGTGGGTGGCTGTGTGGAACCTGTCTGGGGTTCCCTGGGCTTTCCCAAGCCCAGAATCCCTGTCACAGCCACCTGGGCAGTGATTTGTCCATGGGAAAAACCAGGTGAGGACTAGAAAACCTGCTTAGTTCTTCTTGCCCTGACTCTCCTGGACCTTCTCCCCCAAAAACCTCCACTTACGCACTCCCCACAGCTTCATGAGGTTTCAGGGGAGGTTGAAGACCCTGCTCTGGATGTGAAGTCATTCGGCCTGGACTCTGGTCCCGGCTCAGCTGCTCCTGCATCCCCCCAGTTCCCAGGGCCCCCATTTGCCCATCTGGAGACAGGGCCTTGCCTTTCCCAGGCAGGACTGCAGGTGAGTGTGTGGACTGGCACCTGGCTGGCCCACTGGGGTCCCCTCAACTCTGAGTGGGGTACATCAGTGACTGCTGTGGGTGCCTGCCCAGGTCCCTTCAGCAGCCCATGATGCAGATCCCAGCTGCTATGGGAGAGTTGGCTGCTGAGGCTCACTGCTGCCTGCTTCTCTGAAGAATTGTCCCGTCTGACCAGCTGGGAGATTATCCCCTCCCAGATGCCCATTCCCCAACTTCATCCCCATTCCCCAAAACCAATGTCTGACCCAGGGTAGCAGAGCTGGCCCCTTTGCCTTCAGGTGGGATGGACCAATCCCATGGTGCTCCCAAGCTCCTTGGGATCCAGCTGAAGCTAGAGGCCACATCTTTGCCTTGGTTTCTCCCTGGCCCCATCCCACTTCCCTCACTGCCCTGCTCCTGAGAACACTCCCCAATAAACCACATTCACTGGGTCCCCTCCCAGGCTCTGCTTCTAGGACAGCAGGCGTGACCTATAAGAACTCTAGGGCCCTGTGGCTCCAGGAGCACCTGACCCTGGTCCGGCGATGAAGCAGGTCAAGGCACGAGCTGTCCTTGGCTGCAGGAGCTCAGAGTGGGTGAGGGAAGTGTGGCAGCTCAGGAGCCTGAGCTAAGGGCATTGATCTGTGCAGGGGAGGCAGGCTGGAGGAGCAGCTATCCAGCCTCGCTCACCCTTCCCCCGGCCCCCACCCTGAGCCTGGCCCCTGGGAGGCACGTGTTATTAGTCCTGTCTTACAGGGGTGGCCGCCGAGACCACATAGTCACTAAGTCTCTAAACCGTAGGTGACCCAGTAAATTGAGTGCCTTTGCTGGATTCCAGTGCCTGTGTCTTGCTCATTGCCCCTGAGTAGTTGCACAGTGTCTGCCCTGGAGGCATTGGCAGAAGCCAGGCCCTTGGCAGGAAGGAATTGGGGGAAAACTGAGTACTGGGTCTCCCCTGGTGTGGGGAAAGGGCCTGACCGCGTTAGAATGGCTGGAGCAGCTGACCCGACCCATCTGGCGGGCAGCTGGATTGGGAAGTTGGGGAGCAAGCTTCCTGCAGAGCTTCTTTCCCTTTTCCTGTCAGGAGGAAGGGGTCTTACAACTTCCCATCCTCATGCTGACTCTACCCTTCCCTGAATGTGCATGGGTGGGTGGTTCAGTGTTGAACACAAAGGCAGGGGTACAATGGGGACATTTCAGGCACCATCATTGGTGAAATTAGGGACACTCTCAGGATAGAGGACTTCTTGAGGCTTTCTTCACATCACCAAGTCATGTACACTGTGCCCTCATCTCAAAGAGCGGGGAAAGCCTTGGACACTTGGACCATTCCAACCTCCGTCTTCCACACCCCTGCACACACCACAGCCTGCCTGAATATTGGGACACCCCCTTGGCGTTTGGGGAAGGGGAGTCTGGAAGAGCCTCAGGGGAGAGGCCAGGTGCCCTAGCAGAGAGGGCTGAGGCCAAGGAGGAGGAGGAAGTGCTGCATGCTTTAATGACCCGTTCATATTCCCATTCATGTTGGCTGGGCTTGCATTGACACTCCTGGGCCAGTGCAGCTGGTCACTTATGCACTGCAGCCACTGCTTCCTGTGCTCAGCTGGCGGTGAGGCTGCAAAGGCTGGGGTCGCCAGCACCAGCGACACCCTGGCCCCAGCAGCTGCTCTGATAAGCTCAGGCTCAGCCGGCGGAAGGAGGGTGGTGGCCCCTGGCTCAGCAGCCTGGCCCAGAGAGCTGTGGCCATTGTGCTATCTTGCGTGTTTACTGCACACTTTCCTTCTGCTCACTGCCAGGAAAGCCATGGCTCTCTGGACTCCAGGGAGGAGGCAGGGCATGTTTAAATGAGTGGCTTTTGGGCTTGTGAAAGCCTCCAGCCCGTGGGCACACATGAATGGTGAGGGGTGAACTGATGCAAGTCTGGGGGCAGCTTAGCAACGTGGATCTCAAACCCTAAAGATGTGCATGCCTTCTGACCCAGCAATCTACCAGGAATTCATCCTAAGGAAATAATATTAAGTTCATACAAGGCGTGAGTATAAGGACACTTATCCCAGCCTTGTTTACAACTGATACCAGTCAATGGCAGATTGCACATTCACACAATGGAGCACGTGGCAGCCATTTACACAGTGATGGAATTATCAATAAAGCTGCTATGAACATTCTGGTACATGTCTTTTGGTGGGCATATGAACGCTTTGCACTTGGGTACATACCTAAGATGGGTTCAAAGGATTATGTGTGTTCCATTTGAGTTGATGCTGCAAAACAGTTTATGAGACTCCCACCACCAGTTTATGAGAGCTCCAATTGTCCTAACATCTTTGTCAACACTTGGTATTGTCAGCCTGTATCGCTTTGGCTCTTCTAGTGAATGCATAAAAGTGTTGCGTTGTGGTTTAAATCTGCATTTCTAAATATATGCCAACAGAAAAATGGATAAACAAATTGGGAATCTACATGGCAATTAAAAAGAATGAACTACTGATTCATGCAACTACATGGATGAACCTCAAAAAACAATTATACAGAAATGTGTACACAAAAGAGCACATACTGTATGGTTCCATTTATACGAATTGCCAAAACAGGCGAAAGTAAGGTGATAGAGGTCAGAACCGTTGCCTGCTCTGGGATGGGGAGGTATGGACTAGGATCAGGGAAATTTCTGGAGTGTTGGAAATGTCTGAAACTTTGTTCTAGGTAGTGGTTTAAAAGTGTATATACATGTACAATTTCGTCAAACTTATCTTTGCATTTTATTGTATATAATGTATACTTCATAGAAAAAAATTTAAATATATACTAAAAGAGGGAAAATAATGTAGATCTATATTGATTAATCTGGAATTATGTTCAAAATAAAGTAAATGTAAAAAGCAGGCTGCAAAATTCTGTGGACATCTAGGGCTTCCCTCATGAGCTCTTTTTTGGTGAAAGTCCAAAACTAACATAAAATGTGGGGTTTTAAGCTAACACAAAATGTAGGAATTACCCTGAATAATGTGCAAAAGATTCAAAGTTCATAGGAACCATTGAATAGAGATAAGAAATAACTCATTGGCACATTGATAAGGAAATCAAATATTATAGCTCTCAGCACCACATTTTGAAGGACTGTAAGTGATAAGGCAGGAAAATCTGTTAATTATGTGGATTCTGAATATTGAAATGAAAACAGTTAAAGAAATCTGGAATATTTAACCTGGAAAAGAGACAACTTAGAAGCAAATATATTTAGGGATTTGACGGCTTACCATATGAATAAGGTCTCAAATTTATTCTGCGTCATTAGAAAGAGAAGCAAAAGGAAACAAGATGGATCTCATCAGAGAAAGAACCTCTGTTGATGGGATATTGAATGAGTGGTCATCAAGATTCCTTCCAACTCTGATTCAAAAAGTCAGGTGATAAGGGCACATGATATATCCAGAGTCACATGGACAAGAGTTAAGACTAGAATCTTAATCCTATATGCTAGCAGTGAAATTCTATAAGCAAGTTTGTGGAGAGGAACAAAAAAGGGATGTGTAGACTTAGCAAAAATAGCAGCAGTACTCCCTCCCATCCCTGCAAGAACACCTCTTCCCAATGTGACTTTTTAGCACCTCCCATCAATAAGTGAAGTCTATTTTTCTGTCCTATGAACCTGAGTTTGGCCCTGTGACTTGCTTTGGCCAATGGGTCATTAACAAATGTGAAGAAAGCAAAGGCTGGAAAAGAGCTTACACACTGGACTTGCCCTCCTTTCCTGCTCTTATGATTGCCACCATGTGAATAAGCCCAGGCTAGCCTGCTGGAGACATGTCCCAGTCACTCCCATTACTCCAGCAGATAACCAAAAAATAGCAGTTCCAAACCCCAGATGCGTGAGTGAGATCATCCTAACCAAACAGTCCCCCAGCTGAACCACAAGCTAACTGTAGCTACCTAAGTAAGCCCAGGTGAGGCCAGCCAAAGAACCAGCCTGCTGAGCCCAGCTCCAATTGCCAACTCTCAGAATCATGAGCTACTAAGTGCTAAAGTCACTAAGTTTTGGGGTGAGACGCTAGGCAGGAAAAGCTAACTTACACAAAAGGCAGGCATCTTTTTGAATAAAAAAGTCATAAAAATCCTGTATTTCAGAGATTCTGGAGGCAAGAAGTAGCTTAATTAAGTTATGATGTATTTTTATTTTTATTTTTTATTTATCTTTTGTGAGACAGTATCTTGCTCTGTCACCCAGGTTGGAGTGCAGTGGCACAATCACAGTTCACTGCAGCCTTGACCTCCTGGGCTCAAGTGATCCTCCCACTTCAGCCTCCCAAGTGGCTGAGACTACCAGTGTATGCCACCAGGCCCAGCTACTTTTCAAATTTTTTTGTAGAGACGGGTTCTCCCTATGTTGCCCAGGCTAGTCTTGAACTCCTGGCTCAAGTGATCTTCCCACCTTGGCCCTCCAAAGCGTTGGGATTACAGAAGCAAGCCACTGTCCCTAGCCATGTGTATTTTTAAAATCAGGATATTCTCAGCCTTGGATGGGGGCAGACAAGTTCCTGGAAATACAAACAAGAGACATAGAATAATAGGCATAAGGACAACAACAACGATTGCTAACATTACTGTGCCAGGTGCACGCCTCAGCCCTTATCACATATTATTTCACTGAATCATCGTAACAAGCCTAGGAGTCTGTTCTAAGACACAGACATGCCCAATGACAGTACCGATGGGTGGCTCACCCAGCTGGGGCTTGTGAGGGGTAGGGCCAGGAAGTGATCTTTTAGAGCAACCTTGCAGGGAGGGTGCGTTTTCTTAGGGCACGCTGCCCGCTCCTCCTTCCCCAGGTGGGAGGTTGTGGCCTTGATTTACCTCCCACCCCATAGCCTCCTTTCCTCCATCATCCTTACCTGTCCTCTCCCTTGAAAATCTTCAAAGGCCTTTCATGATGTGCTCAGTGATTTCCAGACTTCCCAGTCTGAGAATCTCCCTTTCTAAGCTCTCATCCTCCAGAGGCTCCTCTTCCCATCCTACGCCACTGCCCTTTTACACAACTTCAAGGCTGAAAGGGTTTTGGAGCTGCCCTTTGCACAGAGACCAGGAAGCAAAGAAGTCAAGGGACTGGCCAAGGTCACCCAGCTGGTCCTGCCTGGGCCTGGAGGACTCAGACTTCTTGGGTCCCGATCCAACATTTTTTTTCATCACGTGGGCGCATCAAGGAGCTGTTTGTGAGGCTGATGGGATTGAGCTCTGGACTTGGGCCCTGGGGTCCAAAGAAGTAAAGGACAATCCTTCAAGTCTCTGTGGTTGAGCTGAGATGGAAACAGCAGGATCTGCAGCTTCTCCCGCTGAGCAAGGCACAGTGTCTCCTGCTCTGCCTTGCATTGCTGCATTTTCTTCCTTTATTGTCTGAAACAATTTCAGCCTCTCCCAGTGTTGGATTTGCCCAAACTCCTGGTGGAGGTGGATGTGAGGGGTGCCATTGTGTGATGTGTAACTGGGTGGGGGTATTAGTGTGGACACACACCTCATGGCATGTCTGTCTGTGCCAGCAAGCATCTGTCGGTCTGGGTGTGATGTGACTCAAATGCTGAGGCTCACATTTCCTCCTTAACCCCTGCCCCCCGCACCCCTTCCCGTCCTTCCCCTCCCCTCTCATAGCAGCTGTATTCCCCGCTCTCCTCCCAGGGAAGGAATGTTCCTGGCAGCCTCAATGCCCACCCCAGGCTGAAAGCAGCACAGGTGGGACACTGTGTCCAGCTGGCCCCAAGACAGGGCCGCCCAGAACAGTCTCCCCCAGCGCCCCCCATCAGTGCTGTCTGCAAGCAGCTGTTGCCTTGAGGGACAGGATTGCCCCAAGAGGAAGTGCCTGGAGGCCAGGCAGCCTGTCTGTGGGAGCCCATTCTGGGCTCTGCCTCAGGTCCAGTCCAGGGGAGTGGGGTTGGCTGGGAACCCTTGGGGGCCAGGGCTCCATTCCCTGTACATCCCTTGGTACCCCATCAACAGATACATCCTCGGCACCTACAACGTGGCAGGAGCTGGGGCCTGGCCTAGGAGCTTTCAGTGCAGGCAGGCAGAAGTTCCCACCAAAACCTAAGTTGTCTGGGCGATGCCAGGTGGGCGGTGGCAGGGCCCCCTCTGGGAAAACGGTCCTGTGGTTCTGAGAAGTGCAAGACCCACTGCACTAGGGGTAAAAACCAGACACTACGAACTCACGTGACAGCAGCAGGTAGGACTTGCCCAGGGTTGTGAGAAAAGCTCATAAATGGTTTTAGTGGTTTAGAGCGAGGCACATTTGTCCTTTGGGAGTAAGAGTGGGGAGGTAGGGTGACACCTGTGATGAGCATTAAAGGATGGGTGGGAAGCAGAGGAGAGCGCGGAGAAGCGTGATCCTGGCAGAGGCACAGCATGAGCCAAGGTGTGTGCCCCTAAAGCGCATCTGGTTCCATTGTGGGACCGAGGCTCATGCCCAGCCAAGAGGCCAGTAAAAGCCAGCATAGGGACAAATATCTGTGTTTGAAGTGTCGTAATTATGAGGAGAGGCACCTGGTGAGACCTGGGGGGTTGGGAAGGCTTTGGAGAAGAGGGGAGGTCTGAGACAGGGGAGATAAAGGAACACGGAAGGAAGATACCATTTATGAACCCAGAAGGGCCCCTCACTCCCGGCCTTGATCCTGAATGCCAGACGCCCAGGGACTGGGGCCCACGGCTGCGATATCTGGGACAGCAGGGACCCTCAGCTTGTCCCAGCAAGGATAGCTAAGGCTTAGACCAGGGCAATAGGGATTCAGTGTGTCTTGGGAGACTTAAGTCTGGGGAGCCTCCCTCTGGCCCCTCTTCAGCTCCCAGGAGGCCCTTGCCCTCACACAGGCTACATCTGTGGAGCACAGAGTTGAGCAGGGGGCTCTGTGAGGGTTGTCTCATTGTGGCTAAGCAGCTTGAGTTGTGCTGTGTGATCTCAAACAAATCACTCACCGTCTCTGAGACTCAGTTTTCTTGCTCCTAGTACAAGGGAGTTGGGCTCCATGGGATCCCAAATAATTCCTACCTACCTCACTTGCCAGTCCTGATTAACTGGTAAGGCTGTGTGGAGGATTGTGAAGCCAAGTCCAGGATCAGAGGGATGGATGCTGTGATGGATTAGTGATGTCTGCTGTAGCCTCCCAAGGTGGTTGGGTGGCACTTGTGCTTCACCTCTCCCATCTTCATCACACCCTTTGTGACATCCTGTGCTCTAACAGTAGGCAGAGGACCAACCCCCCATGAGAAGTGGTTATTCCACTACTTGTGACAAATCTGTGTGTTCCCCCAGGGCCAAACATCTGGATAGAAGGCATGTGTCTCCAAGCAGCTGACACTTGGTCTCATGTAGACAGAGGCATAGCTGCAGTTTCATAAGGAAGTAGAGGAAGGGTGGACGGGCGCAGTGGCTCAAGCCTGTAATTCCAGCACTTTAGGAGGCTGAGGCGGGCAGATCACCTGAGGTCAGGAGTTCAAGACCAGTCTGGCCAACATGGCGGAACCCCATCTCTACTAAAAATACAAAAATTAGCCGGGCATGGTGGTGGGCACCTGTAATCCCAGCTACTCAGGAGGCTGAAACAGGACAATCGATTGAACCCAGGAGGCGGAGGTTGCAGTGAGCCGAGATTGGGCCATTGCACTCCAGCCTGGGTGACAAGAGCAAAACAAACAAACAAAAAAAAAAATTAGAGGAAGGGTAAATACCCACAAATCAGAGTTCTTGGTCCATTTACGTTTCTGGCATGTGGAGAAATTGGTACCCAGCTGCATTTATTTATAGCTAATAAGAAGGAAAATTTGGGCTGGGTGTGGTGGCTCACGCCTGTAATCCCAACACTTTGGGAGGCCGAGGCGGGAGGATAACCTGAGGTCAGGAGTTTGAGACCAGCCTGGCCAACATGGTGAAACCCTGTCTCTACTAAAAATACAAAAATTAGCCAGGTGTGGTGGTGCGTGAACTGTAATTCCAGCTACTCAGGAGGCTGAGGCAGGAGAATTGCTTGAACCTGGGAGGTGGAGGTTGCAGTTAGCCAAGATCACGCCACTGCACTCCAGCCTGGGTGAAAGAGCGAGACTCCGTCTCAAAAAAAAAAAAAAAAAAGGAAAATTTGGTTGTTGTGTTTTGCTGAAACAGAAAAAAATTGTCAACAAACAAAAGAACAGATTAAGAGAAATTGATGAGTTATATAATTGGGTTTAAATAGAGCCTAAAATCTTGAGAAGAACTTTAATCAGAAAATAAGAATAGTTTTGTGAAATGCGTGTATTTTGTGTGTCTGTCGATGTGTGTTTGTAAATGTAGCATATGTGTGTAGACTGTTGATACACAAGGCATAGGTTCATGTATAAATGTGATGTGAATGTGTATTTAGTGTGTGTGTGGTATGCAGTAGGTATGTTTACATGTGTTTGGTGTGGGTACATGCAGTATGCCTATTGTATGCAACAAACATAGAAGAGGTAGGTATAGTGTGAATGTGTGCAGGATATGTGTGCATTGTGTGTGTGCACGTAACCCGTGACATGTGTATTTCGGGCTAGTATAAGGTGTCCTTGCTCTGTGACGCACTGGCCTTGAGCAGGGCCCAGCAATGATGTGAAGTAACATCAGTCTGAAACAGCTCCCGGTGGAGCTGCATGGAGAAATGAAAGAGAAGAGGCCTGTGACTTTCCCAGGGCTTGCCCCTCCAGGAGGAAGTGAGGAATTGTAGGGGTCTGCTTCCCACACCCTGCGAAATCCAGACATGCAGAAAGCGACTGGGGTCCTGTGGAAACCTTGCTGCCAACTCATGGTGCCTGATGAAAAATCTTGCAGCTTAAGGCATACAGAGTGGTAGGACGGACCCTGGAGACTCGGAAAGTGGGAGGGGCGGAAGGTGAGGGGTGAAAAACTACATTTTGGGTACAACGTACACTACTCGGGTGACGGGTGCACTAAAATCTCAGACTTCACCACCGTACAACTCATCCATGTAACCAAAAACCACTTGTACCTCAAAAGCTATTGTAATAAAAAAAATTCTTTAAAAAAAGCTTGCAGTTTCCAGTTTCCAAGAAAAATTGCTCATCAACCTTTCCAGACCTTTTCACCCCTTCAGCAAAGATGGGAAAAGTTCCCAATGGGTTTTCACTGGGAAGTAGAGCAATTTCCATGATAGATTTGGAGCGCTTCACTGGTGATAGCAAAGGCTTAAGAAAAGTAATAATTAACTGACAGACAACTGGAGCTTCCAGAACAACTGTTCTCAGTAAAGGTTGCTTCGCCCAGCACATTAGTACATCGAAGACCACAAAATGAGAGCGAGAGAGCGAGAGAGAGAGAGAGAGAGAGAGATAGAGAGGTGCAAAACAATCTGTTTTAACTGCCTGCAGGCAAGATGTCCGGAGGATTTTACTCCCCTGCAGAGGGCCCCAGGCTGGGCTTGGGGCGGAGAGAGCAGGAGTGCAGGCTGCTCTCCATGTGCCCTGCAGAAGTCATGGCGGCTTGCTGAGCCTCAGCTTCTGATGTGTCCGGGGGGACTGGTGACCTCAGCCCTTCCTGCCACACAGGACGGCGGGGCGAGTGCAGAGGCAGCAGCCATGAATGTTTTTGCAGAGTAGAAGGGACAGTCCCCAGGGGCAAGGTTGTTCCTGGCACAGGGCCTGGCACCAAGTAGGTGTCCAGTAAATAACTGTTGAATGAATGAGTGGCCCAGCAGGGACCATCCAAGAGAAACAGGCTGATTTCCACCAACCTCGGAGCGGGGCTTCCAGGGCAGGGCTGGGGGCAACATGTCTGCCGGTCCAGCTGCCCCGTTTCCTCCTCCTCTTTCCGGCCCTCTCCCCATAACCTTGGGTGGTTCCCACACCCCGGCTCGGAGGCTTCTGCTGCCATTGTTTGGCTGTTATCTGGGCCCAGGTCTCTGCCAGCCCAGACCCTTCATTGGATCAGGAAAAGGGGAAAGAGAAGGCAGATTGTGGGGGAATGAAAGCTTCAGGGATTGAGGAGGAAAAGAACCGGATGTCAAATGCATCTGAGGGGTACAGCCTCAGGTGAGGAAACCAGGGTTTAGAGAGGAACAGGGATGTTCCCACGGTCATACTGAAAGGTGACAGAAAAATGATGATCATAATGATTTTGGCAGGGACACCAACATGCACACCATAGCAACTCTCAGACTTAGCAACAGAGCCCCTTCATAAAGTAAAAATGTATTGTGGAAAACTGAAAGCAGAATAAAGGCCCTGCTGGTTGAGTTGGGGTGGGTGAGGGTGGGATGAAGACACAGAGCCCAGCTGATTAATTTCCCCATTTTTCTTTATGCCCCTCGAGGCACCTTGGCTGGAGCAAAGATAGAAAACCACCCCAAAAGCGTGATTGTAGCTTTCCCCAAAATGTATTTCTAGAAAATCTGTTTTATGACTATGTGTCCCATGAAAAAAGGGTTCTGGCTAGGTCTGGTGGCTCACACCTGTAATCCCAGCACTTTGGGAGGCTGAGGCAGGTGGATCACTTAATGTCAGGAGTTCGAGACCAGCCTGGCCAACATGGCGAAACCCCATCTCTCCAAAAAAAAAAAAAAAAAAGAATATATATATATATATATATATATATATAAATTAGCCAAGTGTGATGGCACATGCTTGTAATCCCAGCTACTCAGCAGGCTGAGTTTGGAGAATCACTGGAGCCTGGGAAGCAAAGTTTGCAATGAGCTGAGATTTTGCCACTGCACTCCAGCCTGGGCAACAGAGCGAGACCCTGTCTCAAAGGAAAAAGAAAGTTGGGGGCGGGGGTGGGTTCTGTGGTCAAATTAGTTTGAGAAACACTGGATTAACCGAAGTGAGTTGGGTCTCTTCAGGATTTCTTAGAGACTTGAATATTTACATTGTGTACTGGGAGTCTTAGGGTCGTTGGTGTGTAGGGTCCTGTGAACCTACCTGTTTTATTGAGGGCCATCCCTGTAGGATGGTGCTAGGCAGAACACACTAGGGAAATGTTTTTTACTGGAGAATAGTAATAATAATTTTCGGGAGGCCACGGCAGGAGGATTGCTTGAAGCCAGGAGTTCCAGACCAGCCTGGGCAACAAAGCAATATTTTGCCTCTACAAATTTTTTTTTTTTTAATTAGCCAGATGTGGTGGTGTGTGCCTCTAGTTCCAGCTACTCAAGGAGGCTGAGGCAAGAGGATCACCTGAGCCCAAGAGTTGGAGGCTACAGTGAGCCATGATCCTACCACTGCATTCCAGCCTGGGTGACAGAACAAAACCCTGTCTCAAAAAAAAAGAGAAAGAAAAAACATTGCCCTCTGTCTTTCCCTCAAGACCTATCTATACTAGCCCAAAATACATGTCATGGGTTACATGCACACACACGATGCACACATGTCCTGCACACATTCACACTATACCTACCTACTAAAATGAGGGTAGAGGGGAGGCAGTATATACTGTGGAATGAATATAAGCTTTAGTCTTCCCTGACGCTAGAGTTAAATAAGTCCTGTGGGAAGCCCAGGCATTTCCAGGCCTCGTTCCTCCTGTCTCTGTCCTGCAAACACAAACACGGCCTGGCCCAGCATGGATAAGGTGAGTCCTGGGTCCACCGGCCAGTTATTCCTGACATATCCCCGTCCCAGGGCTGAGCTGGCCCTTTGGCCCAGACAGGAGGCCCCAAGCTCGGGCTGGGCCGTGAGAGCTCCGGGAAACCTGGTTCCCACTTGGCCTGCGAGGCTGCCCTGGCCTCTCTTTCCTCTTCTTACTGATGGGAAGAATTTCTGGAAATGCGCTGGGCCAGTGACAATGAGGCAGGATGCCCTCCCCGCTCCCCAGACCAGCCTGGCTGAGAGACCCACCACCGCTCAGGGGCTGGGGCCCACAGAGGTAACCTGGCTAACCCCCTCCTGCCCTGTCACAAAGGGGAGGGCGGGCCAGCCCCTGCTCAGGCTCCCAGAGCCAGCTGGGAAGGAGGGCAAGCCCCTGGGCCATTTCCCAGAGGCCACATCCATGCTGGGCCTGTCTGGCCTCCGGTGGCCCAGTCTTTCCCTCTTTCTTTTTTGCACTGGGACAGACAGCGGGGGGGAAGGACACCCCACCCCGCAACACACACCAGGTGCTGGGATGCACCAGTGACCAAGGCAGCTCTGTCTCTGGGGCTCAGGATGAGGTCGGGGGGGGTGTCCCACATGTAACCCGGGAATGTCGATATAATGTTTTGAGGGCTTTGACAGACACTAGAGCCTCAAAAGCTCCAGCCTGGGAATGAGGAGGCCTTCCTGGGGACGCCCATTTATGAAGAAGCTTCCCTGGCTTCTGGGCCTAGAATCCACGAGGAAACCTTGCTTTCAAGGAGTTTCTGCTCCGTGTCCTCCTTCTCTCCACCTCTTTCTCTGCTTTCCTTTTGTCTGACTGGCTGCGCCCCTACCTTTCTCTCTGAATCCATCACACCCCTCCCTGACTCCTGCCAGGCCATGGCAGAATTGCTGTTCCCAGGAAGGGTAGGTAGACGCTAGAGACGCAGCAGACCTTTCCCCACAGTACCCTGGCTTGGTGTCCACCCCTCTGCCATGGATGGCAGGAGGGACAGCTCCCCTATCCTGGCCGTACCTTTGCTCAGCCAGCTTCCCTTCTCGGTGACTCCATTACTGAGGCCACAGCCCATCACCCAGCCATCCTTCCTGGGGGAGGTTGGCCAGGAATTTTTGTACATTTATAAGTTTGTATTGTCTGAGGGGAAGCAGCCAAAAAAGAAAAGTTTTATCAGAGAATTGGACTTGGCTTTCCCTCAAAAGCAAATGGGGTTTCTGAGGAATGGATTTGAGGGGACACTAAGGCCTGGGGGGCAGGAAGGGCCTGGGAGTTCTGTGTCTCCCTTTAACTGGGGGCTCCCGGAGGAAGGGGCTGTGTTCCCACCTCAGAATGGGGGCTCTTTGAGGCCACAGCCATGTCCCTCAGTCTGAGCTGCTTGAGAGTCGGAGCCCTGCCTCTGCCCCGACAGGAGTGTGATGATCAGACGCCCTGCCCCACCCCTCAGGTCGAAGCAGGCACTGGGATCCCAAGGTGGTCCAAGGATGTTGCAGGGACCAGTGTTCCCTGGCCAAGGTTCTTTCAGTCCAAGATTCATCTCCCCGCCCCCAAACGCTCTCCTTTGCTCCCAGGTCTCCCAGAGTCTCTTGGGCCTTTGCTTTGGAGACTTCCTGCAAATTCCACAGCCTGGCCCTGGCCCTGGCCCTCTGGCCTGATCAGCTCAGGTTCTCCGGTCCGGCCACTCCTCTAGACCTTATTCTGTTTTTGTTTTTTGTTTGTTTGTTTGTTTTGTTTTTTTTTTAGACAGAGTCTTGCTGTGTCACCCAGGCTGGAGTGCAGTGGCACAATCTCGGCTCACTGCAACCTCCGCTTCCCCGGTTCAAGCAATTCTCCTGCCTCAGCCTCCCAAGCAGCTGGGATTACAGGCGTGTGCCACCATGCCCGGCTAATTTTTGTATTTTTCAAAGAGACAGGGTTTTGCCATGTAGGCCAGGCTGGTCTCGAACTCCTGACCTCAGGTGATCCACCTGCCTCAGCCTCCCAAAATGCTGGGATTACAAGCATGAGCCACCGCGACTGGCCTAGCCCTGCTTACTCTCAAATTTCCTCCCCATCCCCCTACACACCGGTTGGTTTCTACCTCTAGCCTTTTCTTATGCCATCCCCTGGGCCTGAAGCACGCTTTCCATTTCTGCACTTAGCAGTTTTTGTCATCATTTCTGGCCCAAAACAAAGTCCTCCACCTCCCAGCAGCCTGCCCTGACTGCCCTCCCCCATGCCAGCCTCACCTCTCTCCTCCCTCCCCGGAGTTCCCCTCAGAGCCATGCACCCATCACTTTATGGGGTCTGACACTTCCATGCTCAGTCCCATGCAACACACAAGCTGCTGGAGGAGGGGCAGGGGCAGAATGATGGATGAGGCTGCAGCAGCTTTGCTCCCTGCCGGGGCTGTGGTTAGATCTCCCCTCCAAGAAGCCTGATATTTTCCAGGAATTTCCTGAGGGGAGGGGGCCAAGCACTCTGGAATGAAAGCCAGCTGTGGGGTTGAGGCCTGAGGGTGGGGAAGGGGGCTCTGGGCTTCCTGGCTGAGTCAGCGGACCATTCCTAGGTAATTTATGGGCTGAGTCAGAGCTGTGGCAGTGGGGCGAGGGGTGGGGTTGGGAGAGCTCCCTGGTCTCTAGGCAGTCTGTGGAGGGGAGGGCAAGAGGACTGGCTGGAAGTAAGTCTGGCTGAGTCCAACACAGACCCCCTCTCCCCATCAGCCTCCCCACTGCTTGGAGCCTGTAAAAGCAGCAGCCAAGAGACGGAACCGTGGGGGATGGATGCAAGCTGGCAAAAGGGGAGAAGCCTCTGGCAGGCACTGGGGGCTCCTGAAGACAGAGGGGCATGCTGGCAGGGAGGGGCTTGGGCCAGCCTCAGGGCTAATTTGAGGGTAAAGAGAACTGCTAATTCCAGCACCTCAGCCTGGGTGCCCCCTCCCGCCCTTTTGTAGCAGGCCTGGCCTGGGCTGAAAAGCAGATCTGGGTTCTAATCTCCCTTCTGCATGGACCTGCGGGTGACACAAGCTTGGTGCCTTCTCCTCTCTGAACTTCAAGTCCTTACTTGGACAAGATGGCCTGGCTCCTCCCAGCCCTGGATTTGGGGATGCTCCGATGCTGCCTGGGAGCCCAGTCTGATCATGGTGGCCTGGAAATCAAGGCTAAGCGAAAGGAAAGCCTGAAAGAGCTGCCCTCTAAGCACCACAGCAGGACTTGCCCCTGAATGGAGATGGGGCTGGGGCAGGAAGGTGGCAGGGAGGGGCTGGGCCCTGTGACTGTCACCTCCAGGTTGGAGGAGTGGGGAGGGAAAGGCAGAGCAGGGTGCATTATCACACACACACTCACCCACATACACTCAAACACACACCACAGAGTCCAAGGAAAACCTGTTTCTGTCCCAGCACTGAGCCAGGGATCCCACACAAAGATGGGTCCTGGCCAAGCGCAGTGGTTCACGCCTGTAATCCCAGCACTTTGGGAGGCCAAGGTGGGAGGACAACTTGAGATCAGGAGTTTGAGACCAGCCTGGCCAACATGGTGAAATCTTGTCTCTACTAAAAATACAAAAATTAGCCAGGCATGGCAGTGCATGCCTGTAATCCCAGCTACTCAGGAGGCTGAGGCAAAAGAATCGCTTGAACCCAGGAGGCGGACGTTGCAGTAAGCCAAGATTGAGCCACTGCACTCCAGCCTGGGTGACAGAGTGAGACTCCGTCTCACAAAAAAAAAAAAAAAAGAAAAAGAGAAAGAATGGGTCCTGATGAAGTTCCTAGGAGGCTCCCTCCTGCTGACGGAGCACAGCAGGAGTGTCCCCCTGGGCGATGGGGCCCAGCTTTCCCATGTCATTCATTGGCATCTGCTGCGTGATGATATCTGTTGCAGAATCATCCCATAGTGGCTTCCAAGCAGGGCGTTGCAGCTGAGACTGGCCCTGGTCTCAGCATCTTCGGAGAGGCCCCAGATTGATAAGTGTCTTGTTCTGAGTCATGGCTCAAAGTCCCCATGACAGACAGGAATCCCTATCAGCATGGTAGATTTCATAAACCCCAAATTAGGGCATGAGATCTGAAAAAGAATCTGGGGGATTTGTGATAACATGTGAGGGCATACAAATAAGGACTCTTACTTGCTCAAGACTAACAAACTGCATGTCTTGACAAGAGTAGCCAAGATGAAATCAAATGTAGACAGGAGGGTTCTGAACACACGTGGGGTCACTGGTGTGGCTTGGCCCTGGACTACCCCTCTCCCCCTCATCACCCAAATCCACCAGAGCCTTCTAGAGGAAGCATTCTCCCCACTGGTGGCGTGGTGGGGCCAGGTCCTCGACAGGGACTGTTGTAATCATCCAGGTGGGAAATGACAGAGAGGTGGTGAGAGGCGGGTGGGCTCTGGAAGAAGTTGGAATCCTGCTGACAAGATGCTCCAGTGGTTTAGACATGGGTCTGAAAAACTCCAGGACGGCTCTCCAAGGTTTCGGCCTGAGTGAATGAAGGGATGGGGTTGCCACTGACTGAGGAAGAGAATGTATTCTATTGCATATTTAATTAATTACTTTGATGTGAAAAGTCCAAATAACAACTATGTCTGGAACTGAGCAGGGCATCTGTGGGACCACCGCCCACAGGCACCCAGGGCTTATGGCACCACCCACCCCCGTCGTAGGAGGCCCCAGAGACCCCGGCGGAGAAAGAGGGAGGCTCACCCTCTTGCTGTGGTGTGTGTGTGGGGGGGCAGTGTGAAAAGGTTTGGCCCACCTGAGTCCCCTGGGCTGGTAGGAGAACTGGGGCCGGGCAGGGGGTGGTGTTGGAACAGGAGGGGTGGTGTGTGAGCCTCTGTGGGCACAGACCCACCGTGGCCCACAGAGGCTCTTTCTCCTCAGACCCGGTGTGCCGTTACCAGAGCCTTCTAGAGGAAGTGTTCTCTGAGCTGAGGGCGGCTCTTTGATTCTCCAGGCCACAAACCCCCGCAGGCCCGGCCTGGCCAGAGGCGTGCCTGTGCATCCCGGCAAGTGAGCGCCCAGAGACTCTCGGCCAGAGAGGCTGTGAGGGTGGCTTTGTGTGGCTGCACATTGCCCTTGGCCAAGCCCCGCTGCCAGGAGAGGCAGCTCGGCTGCCAAACCTCCTGAACCCAAGTTACCTGAGCAAGCAGCCCTATCCCCTCGCCTGCTTCTCACTGCCTCGCCTGCCTTGGGCCTGCCTGACCCAGGGGGTCACATGCCTTGTTCCCCATCAGTGGAGACCAGGGACAAGAAGACAGCTCTGTGGGAAGAGCCAGGAGGACCATTTGGGAAAATACAGGTTCCAGGTGTGTCTCCAGACCTTGAGAGTTGGTGTCTCCTGGGAAGAGGCCCTGATGAGATCTGGGGAGATTCGGATCTGATGAGATTCAGGAAGCTCTGGCCTCTCCGTACTTGAGGAGATGGGACACACAGGACAAGTTGCAGGCTGGTGAGCAGGTATGTTCTGCTTCTTTGAGGACAAGAGAACCCTGGATCCTTGAGAGGGCTCTCAAGGGGCATTTACAGGGTCTGAGCCTAAATCAAGGCATCAGGTCCCAGAGAGGGCGAGGGTGCATGTGCTCAGACAACCAGAGGTCCCGCAGAGGCCACCAGAGCCCCCAAGGGGGGTCGGAGAGAGTCCACTTCCCGCCAGAGGTGCGATGTGGCCACATCACTGGGCACCTAGTCCTTCTTTCTGCCAGCCTCAGCCATATGATGAGGAACCAACGCCTAAAGCTTCCTGAGCTGGAGGCGGGGAGGCAGGACTGGGGAGATTGGAGCTGGAGTGGAGTGGGCCTGAGCTGGGGACAGTGGGGTTCCTGTGGCCCCCGCAGGGTGAATGCCTGAGCTGGTTGCTCTGGATATGTGACCTGCTCCTCCCTCCTGTAAACTCTTCACCCTGATCTGGAGAAGGTGATCCCCAAGGGCTAGGACCCACCCACCCAGAAATACACTAAATAAGTAAATGTGCTCTGTTCAGATTTTATCTAATCAGGATTCCAGAGCACAAGACAAATGGCCTCACGTCCGGCTGGGAGGTGTAATTCATTCTCCTGGGTGAGTCCAAAGCCTGGGGCAGAGTGGGGAGAGGAGGGGCAGGGTGATTTAGCGTAGTGGAACGTGCACTAAGGGTCTGGGAGGCCCTGAAGCTTGGAGTGCAGGGCCCAGCGCCAAGACCTCCAGAACAACCCAGCCTTCCTCGGGATCTGCCCAGGGATGGAAACGAACCCTAGTGTCCTTTCTTTCAGGGAGTCTATTTCTGGGACTTATTCTAGGGAATATACATAGGTGGTCATTCAAAGATTTAGCCACAAAGTTGTCCTTCACTGTGACTTCTAAGCCTGAAAAACCGGAAGCAACCTAAATGTCCAAAAATGGGGCATGGGTTAAATACATGGTGAAACATCCAGAAAATAAAACACAATTGAGCCTTTAAAAATGATGTAGAAGAGCATCTAATGACACAGAAATAAGCAGATAGCATAACGAACAGAATAATACAAAGCTGAGATGTATATAAAATAATCTGATTTTTAAATCATTGATTGGGCTGGGCGCAGTGGCTCATGCCTGTAATCCCAGTACTTTGGGAGGCCGAGGCAGGCAGATCACCTGAGGTAGGGAGTTCGAGACCAGCCTGACCAATATGGAGAAACCTCATCTCTACTAAAAAATACAAAATTAGCCAGGCGTGGTGGCACATGCCTGTAATCCCAGCTACTCAGGAGGCTAAGGCAGGATAGTTGCTTGAACCCGGGAGGCGGAGGTTGCAGTGAGCCGAGATTGCACCATTGCACTCCAGCCTGGGCAGTAGTGAAACTCCGTCTCAAAAAAATAAATAAATAAAAATAAAAAATAAAGCATTGATTTATGAAAAACGTTGGAAGGATATACAATAAAACATTGATGAGTGGTGAGCTAAGGGGTAATTTTAGATTGCTTCTTTTTCTTTGTTTTTATTTTGGTTTTGCTTATTTGAATTTTTAATTTTTTTAGCATAATCATGCACTTACACAATAGACAAATATAAGGAGAGCTATTATTTTACAAACCAGAATCTCCAAGATTTAGCTCAGGAAGAATTCCTGGGTAGGAGAGACAGCTGGCTCAGTCAGCCCTCACTCCACCTCCCTCTGTGCACTCTCCTCTTTGGGTCACTTTTCTTCATTCCCACGGCTTCTTTCTGGCTGGCCCCCAGGGATGCCACCACTTTTTTAATTCTGTGGACCAAACATAGCTAGAAACCCAGCCTTGGTTGTTGTTTGAGACCGAGTCTCTCTCTGTCACCCAGGCTGGAGCACAGTGGCGTGATCTCGGCTCACTGCAACCTCCACCTCCCAGGTTCAAACAATTCTCATGCTTCAGCCTCCTGAGTAGCTGGGATTACAGGTATGTGCCACCACACCAGGCTAATTTTTTGTATTTTTACTGGGTTGGCCAGGCTGGTCTTGAACTCCTGGCTTCAAGTGACCTGCCCATCTTGGCTTCTCAAAGTGCTGGGATAACAGGCGTGAGCCACCACACCTGGCCGAAACCCAGACTTTCGCTTCTTTTAACAAGCACAGCTAAGAAACCTGGGAAGATCAGACCAGATGGCACTAATAAGGCCACTGAAGGGAAGGCAACAGGACGTAAACATGGTGCCCAGAAGACCTGTAAACCCAATCCAGCTTCCCAAGGCAGGGGTGTCCAGTCCTACCTTAACCAGTTACCCTCTGGAGGCTCCCAGCTCCTGTCCATCCTATGTGGAGGTTTATGAGGGGACAGAGACCCCACCAAGTCCTTTGTCCCATCGTAATTTTTATCACCTTCTTTTCAGGTTCACCTTCTATTTTGAAGACCCGCTTCTTCCTCAGGTACCTGATCTTGAAAACGACCTCCCCTTTCAGGTAGGACCCACCATGACATATGGAGAGTGCTCTAGCCCTTGGTCCAGGCTCCTGGTAAAAAAATATTCCAGCGCACCCCCAAGCCACAGCACTCATTTCAGAGAACTGGCACCTCACACACATAAAAGGCCTCTCAGGACCCGAGAAGCTCCCAGGCTCCAAGAGCAGATACATTGGCTTGGCAGCCCCAAGCTTTCCTTCACACCACTCCACCTGCCTCAGTGAAAAACAGACAAGTAATCAATGAATTATTTCCCCATTAAAATAAACTAATAGCATTAAAAATTGTAATCTAAATATAGGCTAATTGTAAAAAATATGGAAAATCTGGAAAAGTATAAGAAATAAAATGAAAATACTCCCTAATAATCACACTAAATGGAGATAACCATTATTGCTATACACATACACATTTAAATGAAACTGAGGTAATACCATGTGCATACACACATAGTATATATAAAATCCTGATCTTTTTCCATATCAATTACATCATAAGAATTTTCTTGGGTCATTAAAATATTCTTTGAAAATACGATGTAAAATGGCTGCATAGTATCCTATTGTACGGTGCACTGGTTACTAAGCCAATTTCCTAGTGTTAGGCATGTGAACTATTTCCAAATTGTTCATTATTTTAAATAATAATTTAATAAACATTCTTACACATACATCTTTGCATACATCTCTGATTATTTCTTTCTCTCTCTTTTTTTTTTTTGGGGGGGGGGATGGAGTTTCACCCTTGTTGCCCAGGCTGGAGTGCAACGGCATGATTTTGGCTCACCACAACCTCTGCCTCCTGGGTTCAAGTGATTCTCGTGCCTCAGCCTCTCGAGTAGCTGGGATTACAGGCATGTGCCACCACACCCAGCTAATTTTGTATTTTTGGTAGAGACGGGGTTTCTCCATGTTGGTCAGGGTGGTCTTGAACTCCCGACCTCAGGTGATCTGCCCGCCTCAGCCTCCCAAAGTGCTGGGATTACAGGCGTGAGCCACCGTGCCCAGCCTCTGATTATTTCTTTAGGATAAAGTCCTAGAAGTGCGATTATGAAGTAAAAGGATGTGAATCCCTGCAAAGTTCTTGGTGTCTGGGAGCAATGTGTTTTTGATAAATTGTGTTACCGTAGTCCCCTCTTATCTTCGGGGGACATGGCCCAAGCCCCACAGTGGGTGTCTGAAATTGTAGTTAGTATTGAACCCTATATACACTATGTTTTTTCCTATACATACATACCTATGATAAAGTTTAATTTATAAATTAGGCACAGTAAAAGATTAACAACAATAATAAAATAGATCAATTATAACAATATGCTGCAAGAAAAGTAATGTGAGTAAGGTCTTTCTCCATGTGTCTCAAAATGTTATATTGTAGATCCTAGCTACCTGAGCTAAGATCTGAGATCTAAAATCTTGATTTTTTTTCCATATAAATTATATCATAAGAATTTTCCTGGGTCATTAAAATAGTCTTTGAAAATACAATTTTATTTGAGTTATTTATGTATATTTTTTGAGACAGGGTCTCTCACTTTGTCACCCAGGCCGGCGTGCAGCAGTGCAATCGTGGTTCACTGCAACCTCGACCTCCCAGGGTCAAGTGATCCTCCAGCCTCAGCCCCACAAGTAGCTGGGACCACAGGTGTGCACCACCGTGCATGGCTAATTTTTGTGTTTTCTGTAGAGACGGGGGTTTCTCCATGTAGCCCATGCTGGTCTTGAACTCCTGAGTTCCAGCGATCTGCCCACCTCGACCTCCCAAATTGCTGGGATTGCAGGTGTAAGCCACAATGCCCAGCCTGAAAATACAATTTTTAATGGCTGCATAGTATCTCATTGTTTGGCACAATATACACTTTTTTCCTTTCCTTATTAAGTCAAGAACTTCCACCTTTTAATTTAAAGGAAGCACTTCACGGCTTCTCTTTGGCACATCCAAATTTCCAGCATTGCTACTCTTGTGCTTTGGGGCCATTACAAGGTAAAACAAGGGTTACTTGAACACAAGCACCATGATACCTTGACAGATGGCCCCTAAGGGACACGCAGGTGGGTGGCAGCCACAGCATGAATACGCTGGAGAGAGGAATGATTCATGTCCCACGTGGGACATCAGGGGATGGCCTGTTGGAGTAGGAGTCAGGAGGCCAGTGTGGCCAGAATGGAAACTTGACATCTATTCTTATGATTCTTTAAGGGAAGTGAACCGCACTGTGACAACCTGGCCTAGGCCAGAAGGCATGAGAATGGCAGAGGGCAGCTTCCACAGCTCCAACACCTGCTCAGGTGTTTATGGCAGTGAGGAGGGAGAGCATGTCCCAGAGCTGGGTTCCACTGTGCCGGGTGCTGAGAGTCCAGGGCTGACTAGGTCATGACTCTGCTTCTAAGTTTATTTTATAAATTAGGCACAGTAAGAGATGAACAACAACATTAATAAAATAGATCAATCATAACAATATGCTGCAATGAAAGTTATGTGAGCATAGTTTTTCTCTCTATGTCTCAAAATATTGTAGATCCTAGCTTCTAAGTTCAATTTATAAATTAGGCACACAATCCCATGGGGTCGACGGATGGACACTGTTAACAAGCATATGGCATGACAGATAGGGGAGGCTTCCTGGGGGAGGTGACATTTGAGTGGGGCATTGAGGGATGAACAGGTGAATTGGATTTCAACAGGCAGGGAATATATTAATACCTGTTTGCTGAGGAGAGCATAAGAGACCCATGGTTATTAGGGTGTGGACCCATGGCCTTGATCTGGGATTATCACTGGGAAGTAGAGAAAGCAGAGAGTGAGAAGAGGGTTCAGAAGAGGACCCTGGGCCACATGGCCATGTTGAAGGTGGGGTAAGAGGTGGGGCTGGAAAGTGCTGGAAGGGGGCTAAGGAGGAGCATCAAGGCATGAGGAACACCAGTGGAGTGGGCTGTCACAAGATTTAAGAACGACCAACGGAGAAAATATCACATATTGATGGGAGGCCAAGAGAGACAGGCTCTAAGGAGGGCCCAGGGCTGGCAAGCATTTGGTCCCGGGAGACCCTGGCAGGGGCCGGGCTGGTAAAGTGGACAGGATAGAGGTCGGGGGCATTTGATTCCTGCGGCTGTCATGGTAACAAACCACTTCAAACTGAGGGGCTTAAACAACACACATTATTCTCTTACAGTTCTGGAGGCCAGAAGCCCAAAATCAGTCTCGCTGGGCTAATGTCAAGGTGTCAGTCGGGCTGGTTCCTTCTGGAGGTTCCAGAAAAGAATCTGTTTTCTTGCCTTTTCTGGCTCAGTTTCTCGGCTTGTGGCTCCTTCCTCCATCTTCAAAGAGCATCACTCCAATCTGCTCCTCCGTCAGGTCACCTTCTGCCTGACTCCTACATCCCTTTCAGAAGGACCCTTGTGATTCCATGAGGTCCACCCAGATCACGCAGGATAATGTCCCCGTCTCAAGAGGCTTAAGCTAATCACAGGTGAAAGCCCTATACGAGGTGTCATGGACAGATTCTGGGCCTAAAGACATGAACATCTGTGGGGGCATCACTCAGACTTCCACGGGTGACAAGGGCCCCATGGTGGGAGGGGAGAAGAGGAGGAAACGGGAGAGTGAGGATTCACCAGGAGACTGGCCCGAGAAAGGAGACACGGATTGGACAGGCTCAGCCAGTGGAAGACTGTCCTGCCTGGAGGGAAGTGGCTTTTAGGAGTTTTTTCCTGAGCCTGTTGTGTCTCCTTCCCTCTTTTCTCCCCCAAATCCAACTAGAAAACTAGAAACATAATCTGTTGTGTTGACTCCATAGGTCTTGCTTCCCCTCAACCCAGACACCCACTCGCCCAAGGGTCTTCCAGCTGGCTGAGTTGGAACCTGCATTTTTTAACCACAAGGAAAAGAAGCCCAGAGCTACCAAGAATAATATTTTATTGACTTGGAATGAGTTTTGGAATCTGTATTTTTAACAAGCTGCCCAGGTGATTTTGATGATCAGACAGTTTGAGGTGGTTTTTTTTTTTCCTTTCCTCTTTCTCTTCCCTTCAGTAAACTGTTTTTCAACTTTGTTTTTCAGTGAAAACCATTTCCTCCTCGTCGTGGCGCAGGTCCAGAGGCTGCGCCCATCTCTCCCACGTCAACAGTCCTGTGTCCTTGGCGAAGGACTGTTCTCTCATTCAGTGCCTTTCCTCTCTTCCTGGGCCAAATCCCTGCTTTGCGTCTCCCTGCAGCTCATAAAAAGCTGAATTACCTGAGGCAGGGAAAGCCCCACCCACTGTCATTCTCAGGGAGGAGTGGAGTCTGCAGAGGCCGCAATGCACAGCTTCCCTTTCCCCCTCCACCCGTGTTTTCCCAGAGCAGCTCTGTTCCAGGCCCGGGGGTGTCCCTGGGCCAACGTGGAATCCAGCCCTGACCACCTCCCAAAGCCAACAGCCCTGAGTGAGCGTGCAGAGAAGCAAGAGCTGTTCCTGATGCAGAGCAAAGACATCTCCCAGTCAAGGGGGATGAACTGATTTGGGACAAAAGGCAGTTGTTGGCTGAGGAAGGCAGGATCTGGGGGAGCCCTGTGCTGAGTGGAGGTGGGTGGGTGTATTTCCTTGGCTCACAGAGGCCTCTTGTCTGGTGGGATCAGCTCCTCCAGCCAGTTGCCACCTGGTCCAGCTTTGGGAGATGTGGAGAATGACTTTCACAGTGATTTCCACTGGGCCATGGCACTGAAACAGCTGCAGGAGGGGACACAGCTGGTGCCACCCCTACTCCGTCCATTAGAGCTGCTGTGAAGGAATGCCACCCTCCCCATGGGGAGTGAGGGGGCCCTACTTGCTGTGGTTGGTTCCAGGGACCATGGGAAGAGGCGAACCCCTATTTTCAAGGGCACAAGTCGGCTTTTATTAAAATAAAATTTCATCATCACTTATTCCAGTGGCTCCCAAACTTGGCTAAACATCAGGATCACCCAGGATGTTTGTTAAAAAATAAAGATTATGGCCGGGTGCAGTGGCTCACGCCTGTAATCCTAGCACTTTGGGAGGCCCAGGCGGGCAGATCACTTGAGGTCAGGAATTCGAGACCAGCCTGGCCAACATGGCGAAATGCTGTCTCTACTAAAAATACAAAAATTAGCTGGGTGTGGTGGTGCATACCTGTAACCCCAGCTACTCGGAGGCAGAGGCAGGAAAATTGCTTGAACTTGGGAGGCAAAGGTGGCAGTGAGTCGAGATAGCGCCACTGCACTGCACTCCAGCCTGGGTGACAGTGCGAGACTCTTGTCTCAAAAAAAAAAAAAAGATTAATAAAAATAAAGAGTTTTAGAACTCATCCTAGACGGAATCAATCAGAATCTCTTTGGGTAGGCTTGGGCTGGAATCAGTGCGAAATCTGTCTAATCAGATTGCTTTCCTGATTCCAGACGGTTGAGCCCATAGAGCAGGAGTGAGAAGATGGAAGGGCGAGGGGGCTGGGAATGATGAAAACTTGCGCTTGCAGCCACCATTCATTACAGAGCGCCGGGGGCCAGCTGCAGAACTGTAGACTCCTCATACATCATCGTGTTGAGTCTTCAAAACAAACCTATGAGGTGTGCCCAATTGTTTCCATTTTGCTGGTGAGAAAATGGGAGCTCAAAGTGGCCACACACACAGCTAATAAGAGGCAGAGCCAGGACTCAGGCCCAGATCTTTCTCTTGACTCCTCTGCCGTGGAAGGGATCATGAGAAAACCTGGCCCCAGCTCCGGAGTCAGGCCAGCACATGACCCAAATGTCATGCCAGCACAAGCTGCCTTCTGGACACTTCTCTGGTGGGCTCTCTCTGTCTCAGGGCTTCAGCTGCCCCCTGCTCACTCCCCTCACATCAGTCACTGTGTAGCTGGGGACACAGAGGTGGCTGAGACATGGCCATCATCAAGGCAGGGGGTTCATGGAAAGGGCATGAGCTACAACCAGGACAGAGGGCTTCTGGTTCCAGTGTCACCACCCAGAGCTCTGAAAGGGGCCCCAGCACCCTTTTAGATGGACTAGATTGGGTGGTCTCTGGGGGTCCATCCACTCTTAAAAAGCAGAGTCTGATCACCTGACTGCCCTGGCACCCCCCCGCCACTCCAGCACGTGGCCCTTGCTGACACATCTGCCCTGCAAGGCTGATGAGCTGTGGCTTCTTGCCTCTTTGGCTCCTTCCAGCACCCAGGAGTTTCTGGTACATAGTAGGCGTTCAGTGGGGTGACCCTTCATGGATAATCAGCAATTATGTATTAGGCACTATTGATAACTGCAGACACTGGACTAAAATACTAGGAATTCAGAGAGGGCCCTACCTCTACGGAGTTTATAGCCTCGTAGGGGAGAAAGATAGAAAACACCATGAATCGATTACAATTGTGGTCAGTGCTAGGAAGAAAAATAATAGGATAGTTTAAGAATGGGATTGGGGGGAGTTCTAATTTAGACAGAGGCATTAGAAACATTTAACCTGAGACCCGAAGGATGAATAAGAGCCATATGGAAACTGGAGGTAAGGTGGGAGTGGGGACAGTGTTTTGGGCGAAGGGAGCAGGAGTTGCAAAGGCCCTGAGGTGGGGAGGATGGACACCAGGGAACCCAATGAGGGCCAGTGTGGCTGCAGGGAGTGAGCTGGCAGGAGGGGCTCAGGAGCAGCAACTGATATTGAAGATGGCCAAGGTCAGACCATCAGGGTCTTGTGTTTTTTTGTTTTTTTTTTTTTTTTTTTCTGTCGCCCAGGCTGGAGTGCAGCGGCGCGATCTCAGCTCACTGCAACTTCCACCTCCTGGGTTCAAGCAATTCTCCCGCCTCAGCCTCCCGAGTAGCTGGGATTACAAGCACCCGCCACCATGCCCGGCTAATTTTTATATTTTTAGTAGAGGCGGGATTTCTCCATGTAGCCCAGGCCGGTCTCGAACTCCTGACCTCAAGTGATCCACCCACCTCAGCCTCCCAAAGTGCTGGGATTACAGGTGTGAGCCACCATGCCCCACCAGCCATCAGAGTTTTATAGCAAGAATTTTTACCTTTGTCCTTAGTGCAATGGGAAATCCTTGAAACGCTATTATTGCCTTCCTCTGCAAGGAAAGGTTATTTTGGTGAGCAGTGGATAGAGGAAATGCAGAGGGAGCCACTAAAGGGTTCTGGTGAGATCTGGAGCCCTGCTGGGATAATCTGACCAGAGAAAGCAAAGATTCCAGAGAGCTAGGCACACTTGCCCTACCTCCAGCTGCACACAGCTGGTTCCAGCTTTGTCCTGACCTTCAGTCTGGCATACAGGGTAGACCCACTGGTACCTGGTACCTCACTCTGGGGGTGAGGTGGCCACCCACCTAGGTCTGGGCCCTGTAGCAGTTTGGCAGCAACATCTGGGTGATAAGAGAAGGCGATCTGACCTACTCCCAGGGACAAGAAGCTTTGACTCTTCAAGATCATAAAGGCTTCCCTCCTGTCCTTGGGTCCTCCTGTTGCCGGAGAGGTGAGGTGGGGTGAGGGTCCTCCGGGAGGGCAGGCTTAGCAGAGCCCAGCACCATCTCAGCAGACACTGCTCTTCTCCTACTCTCAGCACCTCCAAGGCAGTGAGTGGCTTTCTCTTATCTAGAGGACAAAATCCGTTCCTCACCTGGACACAGTGAACCTGTCTGTGGGATTCAGGGAGCATCAAGGAGGGAATTTAGTTTCCGCAGACTTCAGGGAAGACTTTCTGGAGGAGGTGATGCCTGAGAGCTATCCAGGAGAGAAGAGTGAAAAAATGTTAAGCAGTGGAAAAACATGAACGAAACTGTGGCTGCATCTTGCCTTAGGTATGTGTAGGTAGACTCAGCATTTTGCTGTTTCTGGGCATAAAGCACAGTACCATCTGCCCTAGGAAGCCCTTCTGCCATAGTAAACAGCCTCACATGGCTTCCAAAGGGCTCTTGGGCACTTCAGGGACCAGTGCCCAGCACACTGCTGGGGAGGCCAGACTGTGCCTGGGTGGCCTGAGCTCTGGGAGTTTAAGCCAACGTGGATTATTGTTAGGAGTGAGTTTCATAGCCCTGCCTCTCCCATTCAGAGATCTCCACTCCCTACCCAGCAGCCTTGAGTAGGGTCTAGGATTCTTCTCCCCACATCACAGGTGGGCAGAGGAGGACTCTGCCTTAGGGAAGGTTGAAATTAAGATCCTAAACTAAGTTGGGCTGGGGTTAATTCTTCACAGATGGAGGATCTCCTTCAGCACGGGCTGAGGGCTGAGGGCCCCAGATCAGGGCATCAGACTCCCGGGGCTGCTTGCAGGGTAGAGAGGACCTCCATTCGGATGAGTCCCAGGACTCAGCACTGAGTAGAGAGGGGAGGGGCCGTGCCCATTTGACCAGACGTCCGATAAGGCAAGAGACTCTTGTTTTAGCATCAGAGCTGGAAGAGGCCCAGGGAGACTGTCCCTTGAAGCTTGAGGCCCTGAGAGGGACACTGGCTATGGAAGGTTGAACAATGGTCCCCAAACATGTTCACATCCTTATCCCAAGAGCCTGTGAGTATGTTCTCTTAACAGGGCAACAGGGACTTAGCGCGTGCAATCAAGGATCTCCAGATGGGGATAACCCAGGTGTGCCCAACCTAATCTCAGTGTCCTTGGAAGAGGGATGCAGAAGGAGTCAGAATCAGAGAAGAAGGTGACACGATGAAGGAATCCGAAATTAGAGTGATGCTCTTTGAAGATGGAGGAAGGGACCACAAGCTGAGAAACAGAGGTGGCCACTAGACACTGAAAAAGGCAAGGAAGTGGATTCTCCCCTGGAGCCTCCAGAAGGAACCAGCTCTGCCGACACCTTGACATTAGCCCATTGAGACTGATTTAAGGGCTGCTGGCCTCCAGAATTGTAAGAGAATAAACGTGTGTTGTTTAAGGGCCTTGGTTAGTAGCGATTTGCTACAGCAGCTGCAGAAACCTAATAAGTACAGGTTCCGCCTAGAGACGCAAAACTAGCCAGCGGCCGATCCTGCTCCGGGACCCTGCAGGCCCCAGCTCTATGGAATCCTGTCGCACACGGGATGGACGTGGGCTAGAGGCGGAGGTGAGGCCCCAAGGAGGCCCACAGACCAGGGCCTCCAGGGAATGTGCGTGAGTGTGCAGGGGTGCGTGTGTGAGAAGGGGAGGAACTTGTCTTCTTCGTGCATTGGGGATTTTCTAGGCAGACAATCCTCCAAAGTCATGTCAACATTTTTCTCTCCAGGAAAAAATAACTCAAGTCTGTATCAGAAACGTCAGAGTTTCACATGCACACCAGTAGACAGACTTGTGGGTGCCAGCGAGAAATGAGCTGCACCCTGGCCCCGGGCACCTTTCATCTTCAGCGGGCGGGGAGCTAGGCAGAGGGGGCGGGGGGAACCAACACAGCCACTGTGGACACATTGTGCCATCTGGATTTCCCCAGAGCTCTGGGAGTCCTGTGGCAGGAGTGGCCCCACCCCTACCACACAATGCTTCCCACTTCCACCAAATCTCTGGGAAGATTCAACACATTTCTTAGCAGCCGAGAGCCATTGGAATTTCCAGCCTAATCCCAGATGTGAGGCTGACCATGATGGGAGTTTGGCCTTGTAAGGCATCTGGGGGGCTGGCAGTGCCCTCAGGCCCCCCAGCACTGGCCCGGCTGGGCTAACGTGCATGATCCTCCTCACTCTGGGTCCTGCCGTTGGGCTTTCTGTGGCGAGCCGAAGAGAGCCCACGCATGTGGTTTTCACACATGTGGAGAGGGCTGGGGGGCCTGAAGCCAGCAGGGTGGAGCCCCACAGTCAGGAAGAGGCAGACAGCCTCTGGGGCCGGGATTGGGGGCCCTGACAGGACAGGAATCCAGAGGGGTAAGGGGACTGAGGGAGAGCCAGAGAGGAGCGTTCAGGGAGAGTGGACACAAGCCTGAGGTCTGGCGGGGGCTAGATGTGGAGCCGGTTGGGTGGGGATGAGGGAGGCTCAGGGGCTCAGGGGCTCAAGGGCTTGATGTGAGCTGGGGTCATAGCTGGTGCCTGGCCACAGGCTGCTGGGAGGGTAGGAAGCGAGGACAATGACCCTTTACCCAGCCAGTGAGCCCTAGTTCCTGGTGCCAAGAGCTGCTCACTCCAGGGCCAGTATTGTGGGAGGCAGGTAGAGAGCTGCAGTGGGGGATATGCATGCCCATGGCTGGCTCACCCGTGTCGGGGAGAAAGGCAGTGGCCATGAGGGAAAGCACAGGGGAAAGCCCTCCAGGGCCAGCGGGCTCTTCAGCAGGAATGCGGGTCCTCATTGGGTGAAACCATGGGGGGAATAGGAATGTCACCCCCTTTTGCCAGTCTGTTTGTGATTGTCCTCTTTGTTAGAATAATGGCCCCCCGAAGATGTCCACATCCTAATCCCTAGAACCTGTGAATGTCACCTCAAAGGCAAAAGGGACTTGTAGATGTAATTCTGTTAAGGGTCTTAAGATGGGGAGATTATCATGGATTATCTGGGAAGGCCCAACATCATCACAAGGGTCCACATAAGAGGGAGGCAAGAAGGTCAAAGGCAGTGAAAAAGCATGTGCGAGCAGACAGAAGGGAGACTTGAAGATATCACATGCAGCTGATTTCATTTGTTTGTTTTTGTTTAGAAACAGGGTCTGGCACTGTTGCCAAGGCTGGAGTGCAGTGGTGTGATCTCGGTTCACTGCAACCTCTGCCTCCTGGGCTCAAGTGATCCTCCCACTTTAGCTTCCTGAGTAGCTGGAACTACAGGCGTGTACCACCACACTGGCTAATTTTTAAAACTTTTGTAGAGATGGGGTCTCACTATACTGTCCAGGCTCAGCTGACTTTGAAGATGGAGGCAGGGGCCCCAAGCCAAGGAATGCAGGCGGCCTCTAGAAGTGGGAAAGGCAAGGAAATGGGTTCTCCCCTAGATCCTCCAGAAGGAGAGCAGCCCTGCCAACACCTTGTTTTTAGCCCAAAGATGCTGATTTTGGCCTCCTGGCCTCCAGAGCTGTATAAATTTGTGTTGCTTTAAGCCGCTAAGTTGGTGGCGATTTGTTACAGCAGCAGTGGGAAGTAAACACACCTTCCCATCATGTGGTAGGCTCCAGACTCTGCCCTACTCCCTGCGGCAAGGATTTTCAGCGTGACATGGGTAAGGGGCCTCCCTTCTGCCTGCCCCCCAGCACTGGCTGAGCTCCAGTGCAGGGCCTCAGGCCAGGAGCAGAGCTAGGCCTTGTCCAGGGCTTTCCCCTGCACTTTCCCTCATGGCCACTGCCTTTGTTCACCCATGGGTGAGTCAGCCATGGGCATGTGGTTCCCCCACTGCAGCTCTCTAACTGCCTCCCACCATACTCTGTGGCTCCACTGCCCCCCGCAACAATGAGAATAATGTTTACCAGCTACAGAGAGAGAGAGAGAGAGAGAGAGAGAGAGAGAGAGAGAGAGAGAGAGAGGAGGGAGAGACAGAGAGAGAGGAGAGAGAGACAGAGAGCGAGCGAGCGAGAGAGCGCTCTGGAAGGCCTTGCTTCCTGGGAACTGGTTGTCAGCAACACCTGCTGTAAATGAGGTTTTAACAAATTCAGGGGCTGTGCTAAGGAAGGGGCAGGAGGTGGCCAGGTTGGGTCAGTGTGTGTGGACATGGGACAGTACAGACGACCCCACATCCCTGCCTCCTAGAATGTTGAGATGTCAAAGCATCCCCTTCCCCAGGTCACTTATTTTTCTCCTCTCTCCTTACAAGCCCAAGCATAGACAACTATGCACAAATGATGCAGGACTCACTTGCACACAGATATACGCAGGGCCACAAGCAGTGCCAACATGTGCGAAGACGGAATGGGCAAACATACACGCAGAGATACCACCCAGCACACTTACAAACATGCATGCACCCACAGACACCTACACACCCACAAATGCAGATACACCCACTTCCCACACTTACATACCCCCACACGGATGCACACAAATACAGACACACCTATGCATGAGTCAAGACCACCCATGCATGTGGACCCCTGGACATCTGTGAGCAGGGCGGAAGGTGCAGGGCATCCTTCCATTCCCTCCCCCACCCCAAGCCCTCTGCTCCCTGCTCTGGAGACCTCTGCTGGTGAGGCCAGGAACGGACGGCCAGCCCCTCCTTGGCTCTGGAGCTGAGCCTCGCTGGACTGGGGTTTGGAAGGAGGGGAGATGGGAAAAGAGGGACCAACCAGGGCCACCTCCCAGGCTTTCGGCACTGCTGCCTCCACCTGGCCCAAAGGACTTTATTCATTCTCCAATTCCAGCACCGAAGGAGAGATTTCTCCTGCAAAGATCTCTCTTGGGCTTTTTGCTGACCCAGGCCCACCCTGTTCTATCAGTGGACACTTCTAGTGTTTCTGCTGCGGAGGAGGGGGTTTCCCTCTACAGAACAAGGCTCCTTCACTTTCCCATGCTGGCTCCTCACACCCCCCTCACCCCCCAGGGCTGTTTTGTGGCCGTCCTGGGCAGGCAGTCTTCCTCCCTGCTGCCCACTGGATATCTGGGTGGGCTCGTAGCTCCCTGTTCAAACCTCCACCCCCTATGGCCCCTCATAGGTCCTACCCTCCTGTTCTCAAGGGCTTTTTCTTTCCATTTTGTCCTGCAGGAAGGGGAGGAAGTGAAGATCTTCAGACTAAGATGGATGAAGCTGAATTCAGATCTCAGCTCCAAGGTAGGATGGCAGCTCTCAACAGCTCTCAGCAGCTCTTAACCTCTTGGGCAGCTAACCTAACTGCCCTCAGCCTCAGTTGCACCAGGTGGAATGGAGCTCATGATAGTGCCCTGGCAGGGAGATGAAATGAGATAACATGCTCAGTGCCCAGCACCCAGAAGCTTCCCAGGGTGCCATCTTTCGGAGGCACTCCAACATCACTGGAAATAAAAGGAGACCAAGAAAACCATATCTGCAACTCCTCTATGGGACAGTTGCATGTTTTAATGACTGGTTTGCAATAGGGTGATTAGGGATACCCCCAAAAGAGCAGGCTAGTATAATAGCAGTCAGTCTCTAAGGAAGGTGGGGAAGGTCTCTGCAGAGTTTTTGTCTCATTGGGGTGAGAGCTGAACCGCTCAGAGGAGATGGAGTGTTGCTAACAGGGACCCTCTTCTCTGCCTACTTGGTAACGGGGACCCTCTTCTCTGTCTACTCCCTCATTCCTCCAAGCAGAGATCAGTTTCTGCTACACTAAAGTGGAACATAGTAAAATAATATGGCTTTGGTAGGATATGAAATTATTCACCTGCCTGGAGTCTCCATGTGTTTCCACTGGGCCCTTCTTGTCAGGTAGAAGTCAGTTGGGTCTGTCTCCAGTCTTGGCACTAAAACTCTCTCCAGATCCTCCACTCAACCTGGCCTCCTCACATCCTCTCTGCCTAGTCTCTATGCTCACATCGCTACTTAACTCATCACTCCACACCTCGTTCCCCCAACCTTAGGCCACTGGCACAACCCATTTTGGAAGCCTCAAGACTTCTTCAAGGATCAGGATTTCCATTTTGGGGAAGTCAGATAGTTCTCATATACTAGCCTGTTTGAAATGGCAACAGGAACAAGAAGCAGCAGCCACCATCCTGCCCAGAAAGCATCTCATGACCTTTCCTTTAAATATCTTCGTCAGGCTGTCCCGACTTTCCAATGGGTTAGATTTCAAAATGTTTCTATGAAGTGGTTTGGCATTTCACACAATGAGCCAATAGAAAGTCGAGAACTCAGGGTTATGAATGGGGCTCAGTTTTCCAGGTTGGGGCATAATAAATGCCCATTAAACCCATCTCAAAGCTGGGCTGCCATTCAGCTACACGGGAAGGACAGAAAACCCTACTGTTGCAAGACCTGTAGTAGAAATGGAAAAATCACAATGCGGATCTGGAAAAGTCAACCTATTTTCTCTTGAAAACTGATGCTTGAAGGAAAGCAGGGTTCTTAACAGGAGGATGGGCAGATGGGTGTGGCATTCTGAAGGAAACTTTTCAAGGGCTTTTGAAGTCGAAAACCTCTATTCTTCATCATTCTAGTTATCTCTCTGACTTTCAGTCTGCCTTTTTCTTGACTTGGGGGTGGGCCTGCCCTGTCTCAGTCAGCACGTTGGCTGGGTAGACTGAACATACAGTGGGAGAAGGACCTCTTGAGGTAATCGGGGTAAGGTCGGAAGAAAGGGAGATGACCGAAGTAGGCTCTGGGATTTGGAATTTGTGTTTTAAAGATGGCCTGAGGAAGAATGAGCAGAACTGAACCCATTACAGTTTAAAACAAAAACAAAAAACAGGGAAGAATAGTGAGATTACGGAACATGTGTGACCCCCCCCCCACCTCCCAGACAAGTTCCAAGGCTGACCACCAGGTGACACCACAGGCCCAGGACAGCTTGGTTGCTGTCTGCAGTCAGTGGGGGACCTCGAGTAAGTTGGGGAGCCAGCCAGCGGTTCAGATCCGCCTTCATTCTGACTGCCCTGGAGGCAAAGCCAGCCAATGCCCTTCTCCTGCTTTCCCGGGTCACCACCTGGGCTCTCCTGAAGGGATTCTGCTGATAATCAAGGTGAGGTGGGGTGTGGAATGGTGCTCAGACGGCCAGGGTCCAGGGAGAAGAGGCTGAATGAGGAGCAGAGGAAGGGGCTCGGGAAGGCAGTCACGGAACCCGATAGCAGAGGGGATGGAAAACAATGAACCTTTATTGAGAGTCCGCCCCCACTCACAGGTTCTGGCCAAGGGAGGCCCAGAGGGGAAATCAAGCAGCCCCACCCACAGGGCTGCCCACAGATGCAGGTGATTCAGAGTTTAGGCTGGGCTGATAACAGCCCCCGCCAGCTGAGAATGGGGCCTTTGTGCAGTGCGGTCCTCGGGCCCCCTCGCGGCTGGGCCGGCTGCAGCAAGCCTGGGAGGAGGGCTGGATGGCAGGCGGCGGGGCTGGATGGGAAAATGCGGAGAAACCCAGCAGCCTCCGCTGTGAAGGGAACTTTGAGGTGCCACAGGGCACATGTGCAGGGGAGAGAGACGGCGTGGTTGGAGCACGAGCACTTTCCTTCCAGATTTTCCATCTCAGCTGTGTCCCCCAGCCATTCACTCATTTCCCCAGGGACAAAAAAAAAAAAAAAAAAAAAAACGCCGCTTGCAGTACTAAGGGTTGCGAATGGCTCAAACTTGACTTGAATCAGCTTGGTGAGAGGGGGATGTTGACTATTGGCTCAAGCAGGGCAAAGACAGAGCAGGCCCTGAAGAGGCCAGAATGAGGCCTACTCACCCACCAGACTATCACCTCCTGTCTCTTCTCTCTCTGTCTCTCAGAGGTGAGCAACACCCTTTCTTCCGCAAATGGGCTTTGTGCACCCTCCGTCCCCTGCAGGAATAATGCCTGTGGTCGGTTCAGCATTACATCCTCACAGTCTCATGACCAGAAAGGAAATTGTACTGTCTGCTACCAGGCTTGCTTAGAAAAAGTCCTGAGGGGAGTTTGAGACCGTCCTGGGCAACATAGTGAGACCCCATCTCTATGAATTTTTTTTTTTTTAAGTTAGCCGGGTGTGGTCATGCGTGCCTGTAGTCTCATCTACTCCAGAGACTGAGGTGGGAGGATTGCTTGAGCCCAGTTCAAGGTTGCAGTGAGCCATGATCATGCCACTGCACTCCAGCCTGGGCAACAGAGCAAGACCCTGTCTCAACTTTTTTTTTTTTTTTTTTTTTTTGAGATGGAGTGTTGCTCTGTCGTCCAGGCTGGAGTGCAGTGGTGCAATCTCAATCTCGGCTCACTGCAACCTCCGGCTCCCATGTTCCAGTGATTCTCCCACCTCAGCCTCCCGAGTAGGTGGGATTATAGGTGCACCACCACACCCAGCTAATTTTTGTATTTTTAGTGGAGACGGGGTTTTGCCACGTTGGCCAGACTGGTCTCAAACTCCTGACCTCAGGTGATCCACTGTCTTGGCCTCCCAAAGTGCTGGGATCACAGGTGTGAACCACCATGCCCAGCCTTCAACTTTTTTGAAAAAAAGAAAAGCAAAAGGCCTGAGGAAGAACCCTGATTGGATCCACTTGAATCATGTGCCCAGTTCTGGGCAATTGCTGTGGTCAGAGGTCATTTTCCCAGATTGAGTCCCTTGCCTGCCCCTGTGCCCAGGGGGAGTGGGGCACACGGCAGACAAATCCAAGAACCTCCTTGCTGTGTACTTGGGGTCTCGTGTGGCAGAACTCCTAGTTGGCCCCCAAAACAATTTTCCCTTTTCTCTCATAGACCAAAAGGTGTTTACTGAAATAAAAACTACATTTTCCAGGCTCCCTTGCAGCTAAGGATAGCTACATGTCTAACAATTCTGGCCAATGGGATATGAACAAAAGCATTGTCTGTGACTTCCAGATGGTGTCCTTAAAAGGAGGGAACCTGCTTCTGGGGCCCTCTCTCCCCGACTTCTTGCAGGCTAGAAGCCTATGTGATGGAGTGTCATCTTGGATCCTATGGGTGAGGGCAGGACCAGAGGGATGGCACATCAGTAAGTGAGTTAGAAGAAGCACAAGTGCCTGATACTATTTTGATCCCAAACTGTCTATGCCTGGACTGTTGCACAAGAGGAAAGAAATAGCGATCTTGTTTGAGCCACTCTTATTTTGGATCTCTGTTATACCAGCCAAGTCTATATCCTAATTAATACATCTTGGGACCTTCTCTTGGTACACATTGCTGTGGGCTGAAACTCTATCTCTTGTGTGAGGACTAATTTTGTTCTCTGCATCCAAATCCAGAAAAATTCTGCCTGTGGCCAGCCTCCCCTCTGCTGAGAGTGTGGCAAGACACGTAACAGGGCCAGATCTGCTCACCCTAACCTGAGAAGTTAATTTCATTTTTCCCCCTCCATGCTACTGGTATGTTCAAAGGATTTTGCATGTGGGTTACAGCAGCCTTTGCTTCAGCTCAGGAGCTGCTATGGAGTGGAGGTCATGGCCCTCTCATCTGCTGGGGGTCCTGAGTGCTGGAGCCATGGAGAAATGTAAAGGTATCGCTCCCTCCTCCACTGAGTATGGGAGTGGTGCTCCTCTCATTAACGTAAGGGCTAGCGCAGCAAACAGCCCGTCTCCCCTGAGACAGGGAACTAGAGGCCCAGTTACTGAGAGCTGAGCAATGGAACATTCAGGAAGAACTGCCCTTCTCCTGGTACCTGGGAATGTTCCAGCCCTAGGATCCCACCCAGATCCTCTGTGGCCTAAGGGAGGAAAAAGAAAGGGCCAGAGGGCCAGGTGTGGTGGCTCATGTCTGTAATCCTAGCACTTTGGGAGACCCAGTCAGGAGGATCCCTTTAGCCCAGGAGTTCGAGACTAGCCTGGGCAACATAGGGAGACCTCGTCTCTGTTATTTTTAAAACAGTTTTTTTAAATATATAATTAAAAAAAGAAAGGGCAAGAGGGCAAAAGAACACTAGTGTGATAGGTTCTGGGCTCCTGGGATTGGGGAGAGGCAGTATCTGTGATGTGCTATAGGCCCGTGTAAGAGACGGGGCACAGAAAGTCATCGAATGGTTCTGTGTCTAACAATGCCCCACCCTCACTCCAAGCTTTCATAATTAAAGAAGCATAATTGAGTGGAGCCCATTTGGGAAAATCCAGAAGGAAACGTTGCCTCGGACCACAAAAACAGGCTGAGGCTGGGCTGGGCTCTTCCTTTCTTTCTGTGCTGATTGTGTTGAAGAACAATGGCAAGCAGGCCCATGTTTCTCTTAGAGCCTTCCTTGGCTCCCAAGTGGCTGGCTTCACCCCTTCTTCTTTCCTTCAAGCCTCCTCCCTTAGATGGGGGCTCCCTAAGAGCCAAAATGGTACCTCTATCCTCAGACCGGAGTCAGAAGTCCCAGGGAGTCCCAGGGCCACAGGAGCCCACAAGTCCCACCTGAGCCAGCAGGAAGACAGTGTTCGGTTTCCAGGCTAGGCCTTTGTCCCCACCGCTAACCAAAACAATTCTCCACACTGATTTCCCCTGACACCAGCATTGTAGCCAAGGAAGGAGCAGTGACTTTTTGATTCTCCCTCCAGTGGGGTACATTAAGCCCGAGGGACAAATGGGGCTGGTGACATGGTAGCATGGGGGCGAGATGCTGACAGCTCACCCCTCCACACCCATGCCACTGTGAAAACATGCAGCCACTTGTAGCTTGTGAGGTGTAGCCAAGACTGACCACCCATGAGACCTGGGGTCACCTCCCCTCCCAGGACAGTCCGACTGACTTCCTTCTCTGCCGAAGCTGAGTCCTGATGTGCTGCTTGCCCCATCGGCTCTGCCCCTCCCCTCTGCTCTTGCACAATGCGTGCTGGAGCTCTTGCGCCACGGTCAGCACACTCCCCTGTATCTTCAAGCTCTTTTTGGAATGTTGCCGCCTCCTCCAAGCCTTGAACCACCACCTCCAAGTGGAGGCTGTTTAATCTCACATTCTCTGCACCTCAGGGCTAAAAGATGTGGAGTTTTGGCCTTATTATTCCTCATTGTCATTTCCAGCACATTACTCCCAACCTCTTGTAAAACCCTGCGCCACTGACACTCCTGCCTCCTGCTATGTTGCCCTCCCTCCTCTCCCTGTCATCTCCCAGCTCCCATGCACTGGAAACTCCAGCTCCAACCTCCTCTTCTCCACTCCACCTCCTGCCAGTATCCTAGAAAAATGGAGGGACCTATGTCCACACTCTGACCTCTGGCTTCCTTCACCCTCATCTCAAAGAATTCTGGCCTTAGCTATTCGTTTATCCCTGAAAACTTTACGGTCACCAGAAAGCCTCACTCCTTCTGAAATCAGAAATTCTCTCCTTCAACTATATGTCACCCCCAAGCCCGTCTGCTTCCTGGCCTGGGTGCCCTGCCACAGCTCTCTGTCCTCATGGAGCTCTCCAGTCCGTTGGTACCTTCACTCCTTCTCCATCCATCAACCCCTCCTGCCTTTACTTCTCTCCTTTCCCACTAAGATTCCATGGCTCATGAATGAATCAACGGCAATATTCACACAACAGAATATCCTAAGCAGGCTAAGCACATGAGCCACAGCAACTGAAACAATGTGGATGAATCTTAGCAAGATACAATTAAGCCAAGAACTTAAGTCCCAAAAGGTTATGTAGAGAATGATACCCTTTTAATGAAGGTAAAGACAGCTAATATAAAAATATGTCTATAATTTTTGAAAATATAGAGAGATGCAGGCTGGGCGCGGTGGTTCGCGCCTGTAATCCTAGCACTTTGGGAGGCCGGGGTGGGCAGATCACGAGGTCAGGAGATCGAGACCATCCTGGCCAACACGGTGAAACCCTGTCTCTACTAAAAATGCAAAAAAGTTATCAGGGCTTGGTCGTGGGCGCCTGTAGTCCCAGCTCCTCAGAAGCTGAGGCAGGAGAATGGTGTGAACCCAGGAGGCAGAGCTTGCAGTGAGCCGAGATCATGCCACTGCACTCCAGCCTGGGCGACAGAGCGAGACTCCGTCTCAGAAAAAAAAAAGAAAAAGAAAAAGAAAATATAGAGAGATGCAATAAAACCATATAAAAAGGAAAGCAGGGTTGTACCTTGTACACAGAATTCAGGATGATGACCACTTTGAGTGGAGAGAGGCAAAGGGATGGGTAGGGGAAGGGGAACAATATGGTGAAATGGGAGTCACTGTCAGAACTTTTGTTTGGGTGGTGGTTTTGCAGGTGCCTATTACATCTTTAAAAATAACAAATTAGGTTGGATGTAGTGGCTCACGCCTGCAATTCCATCACTTTGGGAGGCCCAGGTGGGAGGATTGTTTAAGGTCCGGAGTTTGTGACCAGCCTGGGCAACATAGCAAGACCCTGTCTGTGTTTGTCCCTTTGTATTGCTATAAAGGAATACCTGAGACTGGGTAATTTATAAAGAAAAGAGGCTTATTTGGCTCACAGCTCTACAGTCTTTACAAGAATGGCATCAGCATCTGCTCAGCTTCTGCCGAGGCCTCAGGAAGCTTTTACTCATGGTGGAAGTCAAAGTGGGGAGCAAGTGTGTCACATGGCAAGAAGGGAAGCAAGAGAGAAGGGAGAAGGTGCCAGGCTTTTCTTAAAAACCAGATCTCACGTGAACTACTTACCACTCATTACACTCAAAGCCATTCATGCGGGATCTGCACCCTTGACACAAATACCTCCCATTAGGTCCCACCACCAGCTTTGGGGATCACATTTCAATGTGCAGTTTGGAGGGTATAAACATCCAAACTATATCAGAAAAGTTTATATTTTGAGACAGAGTCTTGCTCTGTTACCCAGGCTGGAGTGCAGTGGCACGATCTTGGCTCATTGCAACCTCTGCCTCCTGGGTTCAAGCAATTCTCGTGCCTCAGCCTCCCAGAAGCTGGCATGTGTCCCCATGCCCAGGTAATCTTTTTGTATTTTTAGTAGAGGCAGGGTTTTCCCATGTTGGCCAGGCTGGTCTGGAACTCCTGACCTCAAGTGATTCACCCGCCTCGGCCTTCTGTTGGAAAGCCAATTGGAAGATACAATTTGGCTTAATTGTATCTTGCTAAGATTCATCCACATTGTTTCATGTGTTTAGCCTGCTTAAGATATTCTGTTGCATGAATATTGCCAGTTGATTCATTCATGAGCCACAGAATCTTAGTGGGAAAGGAGAGAAGTAAAGGCAGGAGGGGTTGATGGATGGAGAAGGAGTGAAGGTACCAATGGACTGGAGAGCTCCATGAGGACAGAGAGCTGTGGCAGGGCACCCAGGCCAGGAAGCAGACAGGCTTGGAGGTGCTGGGATTACAGGCGTGAGCCACCATGCCCTGCCCCAACCCCCAATTTTTTAAATTTTTAATTAGCTAGGCATGGTGGTACTTGTCTGTAGTCCTAGCTATTCTGGAGGCTGAGGCAGGAGGATCACTTAAGCCCAGGAGTTCTAGGCTGCAGTGAGCCATAGTCACACTACTGCCCTTCAGGCTGGGCGACAGAGCAAGACCCTGTCTCTAAAAATAAAAAGAAAAAATTAATAGCTAATTAAATAAAAGTAAACCATGCATGGGTCAATGATGAGTGTATCAGGGAACCAGTGCTGTGGGTAGGTGTGGGGAGTCCAACAAAATAAAGATTCCATAGGTTATCATTACATTACTCTCTTGCAAATACACTGATCCTTCCTCATTGTCTCTCCACAGAATCCACAATCTCCCTGCGTCTGTACCGATCTTTTCTCATTCTTTCAATCACAATGGAAGAAGCATCCTAGTTTCTTCAGTCAAAGAAAAATTCCATGTCTTATTTCCTGAGTCCCATCTTTTCTTGTCTTCTCAAGGACTTTGTTCCTTTGGTTATCCCCTCACTCTGTCTTCTCAGTCTCTCCCTCTCTCATGGATTATTTCCATCAGCACACAAACATGCTCCAGTCTCTCCCATCTGAGAAACAAATTTTTATTAGAGCAAAAGTGAGGCTGCAGGCCAGGCATGGTGGCTCATGCCTGTAATCCCAGCACTTTGGGAGGCCAAGGCGGGTGGATCACCTGAGGCTTGGAGTTTGAGATCAGCCTGGCAACATGGCAAAACACCATTTCTACTAAAAATACAAAAATTAGCCAGGCGTGGTGGTGCGCGTCTGTAATCTCGGGTACTGGCATGTTGAGACAGGAGAATCACTTGAGCAGTGGAGGTGGAGGTTGCAGTGAGCTGACATTGCACCGCTGCACGTCAGCCTGGGCAACATACGGAGACTCTGTCTCAAACAAACAAACAAATAAATAAATAAATAAATAAATAAACAAACAAAAATTAGGCTGCTGTAACAAAGAGACCCCAAAAGACAGTGTTGCAAACAGGCAGAAGGTTAGCTCCTGCAGGAGTCTGGGAAGGCAGAACCAGAGTGATAAGACAGCTGCTTCTTTCTGTTGCTCTCCCACCCTTAACTTGAGGTTTCCCTCCAAGGTGGTTGCTCTAGCCACTGACAGCACTTCCACCTTCCAGCCAGATGGAAAGGGAAAAAGAGGAAGAGGATATACCTTCTTCCTTTGAAGAGCATGGCCTGGAAGTTGCATACATCATGTCCGCTCACATTCCATTGCCTCAGACTTGGTCATGAGACATACCTAATTGTGAGGGAAGTTAGGAAATAGAGTTTCTAGCTGGCTGTTAAATGTGTTCAGATGAGTATTCCACCACTATTGAAGAAGAGGAGAATGGATATTGACAAAAAGCTAGCAATCTCCACTATACTCTGTACCTTTGTTTACCCAAATAAATGCACATTCTCTTCCCAAACATGGAACATGCTAATCCCCTACCCAAGCATGAAGCCCACAGGTCCTATCCATTACTGCAACTGTCTCAAGGTCCAGGCTTTCTTGGTAATTGTCTGATCTTTATATGAAGTTCAGATATTAGCCTAGTGATGAATAAACTAAAAGATAAGTCATCTATTTCTCCCCCTCCACCAGCCAACAACACATACGCAATATACAAGAGATGTAGAAACAGGATAACCACAATTAAAACTGCCATTTGGAAAGGGACGAATGGAGAACGCATAGCAGGCACAAAGCATAAAGTAAATCCCACCGGGCAAGAATTCCAAAGATTCCCTGCCTCCCAGGGAACTAAGTACCTTAGTACTAATTCCTGGGAAACATTTCCTTTATCCATTATTCTCTGTGGCTCCTGGCTCTGTCTTTTGGGAGGTCCTTCCTTGTTTGTTGTCCTCCAAGGCCACATCTGAAGAGGCCACTGGAGAACATGGTGTGCTAGGGTGGCGAGAGTATGGGTTTTATAGCCCATTTCCTGCTGGTGCAGGTTTGAAAGCTCAGGGCTTGCTTTAGGTGTTGAGCAATCCCATAGTTGTGCAGGCCAGGCTTCCAGACTTTCATTAATTAATCTCCCTCAAAAACTTAGTATAACAATACAAAAATTAAATTTAAAAGAATGATTTTATTTATGATCATATTGAAAAACACAAAATCCTTAGGAATAAATTTAACAAAAGAAGTTCAAGACTTGTACATTGGAAACTATAAAACATCAAACATCATTAAAAGAAATTAAAGAAGACCTAAGTAAAGGAAAGACACCCTGTGTTCATGGATTGGAAGACTTAATATTGTTAAAATGGCAATATTCCTGGAAATGATCTACAGGGTCTATGCAATCCCTATTAAAATCTAGCTGCCTTTTTTTGCAGAAACTGAAAGCTGATCCCTATAATAGCAAAAACAATTCTGAAAAGAAAGAACAAAGTAGGGAGACTCACACTTCTCTCTTTCAAAACTTATTACTAAGCTGTAGTAATCAAGACAGTGTGGTACTGGTATAAGGATATACATGCACATATAGATCAGTGGAACAGAATTGAGCTCTAAAAATGAACCCTTACATATATGGTTAACTGGATGTTCAGCAAGGGTGTCGATACAATTCAATGGAGGAAAGAATAGTGCTGGGACAACTGGATATTCACATTCAAAAAGTATTATTGAATCCTTACCTCACATCATATAAAAATTAATTCAAAATGGCTCATAAGAGGAAAAAATGCCATAACATAGTTATTAAATGTAAAAAGTAAATGAAAGTAAAACGTAAAAAGAAAGTAAAAAGTAAAGAAAAATAAAAGTAAAGTAAAAAGAAAAGTAAATGAAAATGGATCCAAAAGTAAAAAGAAAATGGATCCTAGAACTAAATGTAAGAGCTAAAACTAGAATACTTCATGACCTAAGATGAAACATTGGTTTCTTAGATATGGCACCAAAAGCACAAGCAAAAAAAGAAAAACTAGATACATTGGATTTCATCAGGTAAAAAACTTTTGTGCTTCAAAGAACAGCAGCAAGAAAGTAAGAAATATGACCTACAGAATGGGAGAAAATGTTTGCAAATCCTGTGTCTGATAAGGAACTTGTATCCAGAATATAAAAATAACTCTTATAATTCAACAGTAAGACAAAAAATCCAATTTTAAAAATATGCAAAGGGGCCAGGTGTGGTGGCTCACACCTATAATCCCAGCATTTTGGGAGGCTGAGGCTGGCAGATCACTTGAGTCCAGGAGTTCGAGACCAGCCCGGGCAAAATCCCATCTCTACCAAAAAAAAAAAAAAATATATATATATATATATGTATATATATATATATATGTATATATATATATGTATATACATATGTATATATATATATGTGTATATATATATGTATATATATATATGTATATATATATATATGTATGTGTATATATATATATATATTAGCCAGATGTGGTGGCACATGCCTGTAGTCCCAGCTACTAGGGAGGCTAAGGTGGGAGGATCACTTGAGCTTGGGAGGCTGAGGCCGCAGTAAACCATGAGTGCTACTGCACTCCAGCCTGGGTAACAGAACAAGACCCTGTCTCAATAAAATAAAGTGTGCAAAGGATTTGAAAAGACGTTTCACCAAAGAAGATAAACAAATGGCCAGTAAATACATGAAAAGATGCTCAACATCATTAGCCATCAGGGAAATGCCAATTAAAACCATAATGAGAAAGTACCCCACACCCAGTAGGATGGCAATAATAAAAAAGGCAAATAATTACAAGTGTTGAAGAGAGTGAGGAAAGACTGGAACCTTCACACACTGCTGGTAGTAATGTCAAATGGTGCAGCCGTTCTGGAAAACAGTTTGGCAGTTCCTCAAGGGGATAAACATAAAATTACCTTATAACTCTGTACTTTCACTCCTAGGCATACATATATCCAAAAGAAGTGAAGACACATATCCACACAAAAACTTACATATGAATATTTATAGCAACATTATTTATAGAAGCCAAAAGTGGAAACAACCCAAATGTTCATCAGCTGATGACCAGATAAACAAGTTGTGATCTGTCCATACAATGGAATATTATTCAGCTATAAAAAGGAATGAAATAATGATACATGCTACAACATGGATGAATCTTGAAAACATTGTGCTAAGTGAAAGAAACTAGACACAAAAGGCCATATGTTATATAATTCCATTTATATGAAATGTCCATAATAGGCAGAGCCAAAGAGACTGAAAGTAGATTAGTGCTTGCCAGGGGCTGGAGGACTGGAGGGAAGGGAATTGGGACTGACTACTAAAAGGTACAGGATTTCTTTGTGTGGCAATGAAAATGTTCTGGAACTATGTAGCAGTGATGGTTGCACAACTGTGAATGTACTAAAAACAACTAAATTGTATACTTTAAGAGTGTGTAAAATAAGTATGAGCTTTATTGTATATGAACTATATGTCACTATAGTTTTTTTTTTTTTTAAACAGTACAGTATACTTCTACTCTTTTGGTTTCCAATCTGGTCCATGAGCAACTAACTCAGCCAAAAAGCTGGTAGACACAGTTCTGAAGTCTGCAGACACATATATGCATATTATTTACTGGTTTGGCCATCTCTATACTCTGTGCTCTGTCCATCTCACACTGCTTGACTTAATGATAGTTTCTGAGGTTATCTGTCACAGTAGGTCTGAGTGAAAAAGCAACACTGTCAATCTGATCTTGACTGCTGGGCTAACGCCCATTGTCTGTCAGGGAATTCTTAACTGAGCTGATTGGGGAAGGCTTAGGGCCATAGTCTTATTTCCTGGTACAGCTGCCTCTTTGGAGCCACTTGAGACCACTGCTTCAGTTCACAGCACAAAAGCAGTTGGCTTTTTCAACATGTGGAAGCTCAAAATACAGGACTCTCAGTCAACTTAGATGATTGGCCACAGGCAGGAAGAGCTCCATCAGCAAGGCTGCATTCACTTTCATCTCTGCTTGCAAACTCCTGGCTCTATTCTGAGTTTCTTTGTCTTACAGAGCCCTGTACCAAGTGGAAAGAAGCCAATACCTACCAAAAATTGGGCCTTTTCTAGCTACCTCGCCCAGAACTGGAAGCTCAGTAGGCATGTGAACTGCCTTCCAAGATATCATAAGAGATAGTGTTACCAAATGCTTTGCGTAATATGAGTCACCAGCCTTCCAACCTGAAATATCTGCCCACTGTCTGACAATATCCCTCATTCCTCATATTTAGAATTTTGCCACCACACCAACACTCTACTTCTAGATATACGATTCAATGTTAATTAGAATATGGTTTAGACTGCTGTCACAAAAAGACGTCAAACTACATTGGCTTGAACAAAGTAGAAGTTTGTTTTTCTACCATGTAAGTTGATGGTCTAGGGCTGATACCGTGGTTTAGTGGTTTTGGAGGACTCGGGCTTTTCATATCATATTAATTCATGATTCTCAGTATGTTACTTCCATCGCAGAGTCTAAGAAAGACAGCATCTGTCATAGGTTGGATTTCTCAGGGAACTGCCTCTGAGACAGAGATTTGCAGACAGGGGTTTTATTGGGAGATCTGTTGGGGTCATCCCTCATGGAATGAGGGAAAGGTAAGAGAGAAACAGGGCTGGGTACAGGGGAGAGTTGAGCCGTGACAAAGTCACAACACAGGCCTTGGCCACCCACAGGAGCTCTGCAGCTGGGGTGGTCTTGAAAGTTGTCTCAATGAAGGCAAGGTGCTGAGCTTATTACCCCAGCAGTCATTGTATTTAGGCTCTGTGTGGTACCTCCAGGAAGGAGGCCTACATGTGGGAGACAAGTTTCTGGGGAAAGATTCAGCTGAGCTGTGAGCTGACAATACTCTTAGCAGTTGGGGGAAGGAGCGCTTATTTTGAATGGGGTATTGGGGAATACACCACAGGGTCCCCCAGAGCTGCTGTGAATCCTACCATGAGGTTTATCCATCCGGTGGGAGGTGGAAAGCCCCCACAGCACTTCCACTCATGTCTCATTGGCCAGAGTTAGCCACGCTATTGCAATGACCTGGAAGAGCCATGTGCTCAGCTAAAGGCTCAAGAACAAAAGCAAACGTGAAAACTTTTGGGAGCCTCTGCCTATATTCTTTGCTTCCATGTCCATCTCCAGCCATTGCTCCAGTTGTCTGTTCCTCCTCAGAACCTGGCGGGGGCAGGGAGCCCCCTCACCATAATACAGAATCAGTGGGAGCCCTGAGCTTGCTTTCCTGCCACTAGATGGTCCAATATGAGGGTGATGTGGGACAGTGACAGAACATGAGGCATTAGATTCTCATAAGGAGTGCGCAACCAAGATCCCTTGTATGTGCATTTCACAGTAGGGTTCGTGCTCCCATGAGAATCTGATGCCTTTGCTGATCTGACAGGAGGCAGAGCTCAGGCGGTAATGCAAGCAATGGAGAGCAGCTGTAAATACAGATGTAGCTTCGCTCACTTACCCACCACTCACCTCCTGCTGTGAGTTCCTAACAAGCCACAGTCCAGTTCCTAACAGGCCATGGACCAGAACCAGTCCATGGCCCGGAGTTTGGGAACCTCTGCTTTAGGTGACAAAAGTGGAAGATGGTTACATAGTTTCCATGGGTCCTGATACAAAGCCAGGGCTGCTGGGGTTTAGTTTTGGTTCTTCCCCAGCTGCACAATGGGGATATGGCAGCACTGGATACCAAGATGCTGAGATGGGGTCATGTCCCAAATGATCCAGGAGCAGGATAGGGTGACATCATGGGACCACAGGAGCCAAGGTCCCCCCAGTCCCCAGCTTCCCCACTGGGACAACAACATGGCTCCCATATTCAGCTCACCTTTCATATCCAGCACTCCATGGTTGGGGCAACCCAGTCAACCTGGTAGACAGCTCTTTCTACTCTCTCCTCTTCCCTACAGCACCCCTACTCTGCATCCAAGCTTCTGCCTTCCCCCAGAGAGTAAAGAGGTGAGCTGCCCTTTGAATATGCAGTGTACGGCCCAAAGACACAAACTGTCAGGGGCCTCAACACATTTTGCATTTATTTCTATTCTTACTAATAAAACCTAGCACATAGTAGGCACTCAATAACTACTTGGAGAATGAATGTGTGCATGAATGAATGAATGGATGAATTAATTAATTAATTAATGGATAGATGCATACAATCACTGCTGAACTTTGTTTTCCATGACCCCCACCTCCACTCTTTGGGAGACAGCTCTTTCCTCTGGGATCCTTGCAAAGAGGCCATCATGCATCAGGCTCACCTTCCTCTCCCTCTAACTGAAACCCACAATGATGGGGCTCTGTCCACAGTTTGGCCCACTGCCCAGCTGGTAACGATGGCCCATGTCCCCATCAAATATAATTCTACATAATTAGTTCCAAATCTGTCGCTGGCCAGTGGTGGGGCTGGCAGACACAGGCAGTGCCACCCAGGGCCATGTGGGAAGCTGTCAGAGCCACGTCTGTGTACTATTCAGGGTGGCAGATGCCTACCTCCATGTCCTCCTGCCCCCCAGCACCCTCAGTTTGCCATCTCTCAGAACTGAAGTTGTATTTCCTTTCATTTCTCTTCAACATCTTTTCCCTGATATGATGTCTGCAGGTATTCATGCTCCTGTATAGTTCCCTCCCACACTGAATAGGGTTGCCCTGTTGAAACATTGGAATATTCTGGAAATGACCATGTGTGACTTCCAAGGCAAGGTCATAATAAAAAACATTGCAGCTCCTACCTTGTCTCTCAGATCACTAGTTCAGGGGAAGCCAGCTGCCATGTCATAAGGATGCTCAAGCAGTCCTACAGAAAGTTCCATGTGACCAGGAGCAGAGGCCTCCTGCCGGCAACCAGCACTAGTGGCAGGCATGTGAGTGCGCCATCTTGCAAGCAGCTCTTCCAGCCCCAGTTGAGCTTCAGATGACTGCAGCCCCAGCTGACATCTTAACTACAACCTCATGACAGACCTTGAGCAGACCCTCCGGCTAAGCTGCTCCCAAATTTCTGACTCCCAGAAACAGTGCAAGATGATACATATTTATTGTTGTTTTAAGCTGCTAAGTTTTGAGGAAATTTGTTACACAGTGAGAGGTACTCAATACACTGAGTCACTCCCCTAACCCGTAGCACAGGCTGAGTCCCCAAACCTGCACTAGAGGCAACAAAGAGGGAGAAGCCCTTTCCATGGAGCTAACTGTGCATCTGGGGAGAAAGAGTCATCCTAAGTCCATCTGGGGCCCATGAGGGTTGGTGTGGGATCTGGTGGGGGTGGTCTAGGGCCTAGACCAAGTAGCCCTGGTATAGGACACCAGGAAAACAACTCAGGGCAGGATACAGGGAGTCCTTGGGCAGGGTCCTAGAGCTCCTGGGGGGCTTGGAAACACTAGGGTGATTAAAAGAGAAAGCACTGCAGGTCAAGGAAGCAACACAATTATCTGTGAGCCCTCTCAGTAATATGACCACAACACAACTCTATTACTGATACTACTAACCATAATGACAACCAGAAGAGCTACCTGCCTTCTGAAGCACGATGAACAGGTACTTCTGCATTGTCTCTTGCACTCTTATGTAAAACCCAGTGTACACATGCTTTTATTATACCCATTTTACAGATGAGAAAACTGCGACTCTGGGATGTTAAGAAAGTGGCTTGCCAAAACCCACCCAGCTCATAAGTGCAGGGCCAGGATTTGAATCTGAATAGTCTGACTCCACAGGCTCTATACAAGTGGCCTAGAAAGCAGTATGGGTCCTCCATGGGGCCTCCTGTTGCGCACCACAGAAGCCCTGGCTCTGAGGCCCACCTTGTCCCAACCCCGGAGTTAGCTGAGTGGCTGGAGCCATGGCTGCCCACAGGCCTAAGGCTGCCTCAGCACCCTTCTGGCCTGCTTCCTTCCTCCTTGGCTCCCTGGCCCCTGCACCTGCTGGATATTCTCCTTTTCCTAACTCTGGGGGCCTCTCAGGCTCACTGTAGGTGCTGCAAGGCAAGGCCCTTTCTGTATGCCCCTGGGCCTGTCCTGCTGCCTGTGACCCTTAACCTGAAGCACAAAAGGTCTGCGTGGGAATGGAAGCAGGGCATCAGCTGAGGGAGCTGTGTGTGTGGTCAGCCCAACCTGGCCTTGTAGTGAGGAGTTTCAAAGCTTGAAGCCTCCTTCTTTGGGAGATTCTGCAAAGTTGCCAACCCCTTGCAAAGGAGCCCTGGCATCAGAACCCTCCCCAGGGGTGTCCCATGGAGTGAGGGTGCCCTGGGCCCTGCAGCCCATACTCCTTGAGGGAAGCAGGCTATGGGGCACCCTGGGCATAGCTCTGGGAGGCCTGCAAAGGATTTCTGTGCTGGGGGCAGGAGATACCCTATGGCGCGGCAGAGCATCCACAAAGTCCCCACCCATGACAGGGTCTCCTAGGTTGAGAGTGGGCTGGGGAGTGGGTTGGGCAGCCAGGGTGCCAATGCAAAGAGGCCCCACCGAGGTATGAGACACAAGCATCCCGGGCATGTCCTGCCGTACTCCCTGTGAGACCTGGGGAACAGCACCATGCCTCCCTGTGCATAAGGTGGCAGGAGGAAGAATCGACCGTCTGACCCTAGTGATTGGGGAGGAGGGCAGGGCCAGCACCTCAACCCACACAAGCACAGGAAGAGGGGCGGCCCCACCAGCCCCGGCTGAGCTGACCCCCCGCCCTGTCAGAGGGAGGCACTGGTCTTAAAGCCACCTGCTTCCTCCACCCCACCTTCCATTTCCCAGAGAGGCCAGAGGCAGAGGGGTGCAGAAGAGAGAGCAGAGCCCCCTTGCCTGGGCACATCTGGGCTCACTACATGGGAAAGGGCCCCAGGACAAGGGAAGACGGGAAGAGACAGGCCAGGCCCAAGGAGGGAGAGGGCCTGAGATCGAAGATAGGAGAGAGGAAGACAAGAAGGAGAAGCAGAAATGAGAAGGTTGGAGAAATCCAAAGAGGCAGCTAGGGAGAGTGGGAGGTAGGCAGAGGGCAGGCAGGAGAAAAGAAATGATTCTTTTTGAACAGGCCCACGGCTCCTCCAGCACACTGACTCAAAGATGTGGGCAGCTGAGCCTGCCTGCTTTGTGCCGTGGCTTTCTCAGTCAGTCCAGGACCACTGGGAGGAGAGTGGTGGACACCCAGCTAGCGCCTCCCCCCTCAGGAGCACCTACAGTCTGTGATGACTGCCCCCAACACCCCAAGTCAATGTTTAACCATGGCCTGAGCCCAGGAATGTTCTATCTGGGACATGCAATTACAGGGGGTTGGGTTACAGTCCCACCACTGGCAAGGGCTTGGTGGCAGGAGATAAGAAGGTGGCACCAGGAAGGGTTGTGTGTGTGCTCAACCGTGGGCTCCCAGCACACCCCCGGGGCCGGCTCACAAGGCTCCATTGTTGGGGTCTGGCTCCCAGCCCATCGCCAGCCAGATAGGAGCAGCTGTTTTGACAAGGCAAGAAAAGCACACCCCAAGTTCGTACAGATCCCGTACCCCATTCTTATCAGGTGGAAGGTAGGGAGCTAGCAAAGCTAATGTTGATTTAGAGAAAAAAAAAGGAAGAAATATTAGCAATCATGGGAAAAGTCAGTTCCGGCAGCTGAAGGCAGGGTTGGGAGTGTCAAGGGCTGGGGAAGAGGCCCCACGGTTCTGGTGCTATGCTGGGTACTATGGTGTGGGAGTGGAAACCAGGCATAGCCATTCTGCTTCCGAGGACTTGAAGTCTAGTTAGGACAAGAATAGTTCATTTATTCACCTAAATATGCAGGCTCTGTTGTAGGTGCTGGGGGGATTCAAGTTGCTGAACTTCTAGTGGAATGTGCTTAAAAATAGAGAGCTGTGAACATCTGCACTTAGCTGCGGGGACAGGGCGAGTGAGACAGAGGGAAGGCGGGGATCACTCTTGGGTAGACAGGCGAGGCCCTGAAGGCTGAAGGAGAAATGCAGCTTATTACCAGGAGGCTGGGTGTGAATCCCAGCTCCTTCTTCACCAGCGGATTCTAAGAGAGGAATTTTGTCTGACTGAGCCGCAATCTATAAAATGAGGAAGACAGGAGAAACTACCTAAGGTGGTTAAATAGAGGATTGGAGGAGAGAAGTCACGCAGGTACTGAGCACAGGTGGCCCCTCTGGGAATCAGTATCACAAATGGGTAAATCACAGGCAGCTGGTCATCCAAGCTGGGAACTAAAGTGTGGAAAACGTGGGCTAGACCGCAAGCTGGTGCTGTAGGCTAGGATTGGGCTAGTTAGCACAGAGCGGGGACGGCAGCTCTGGGAGAGAAAGGAGGCCAGCCTGCCGTGAGGGTAGGGTCACGTCCCCTCTTTCCCCAGCATGAGGGGCCGGCACACCACAGACATAGAGGGCAGCTGCCATCACCACTCAAAAACTCTGCGACGCCAGTTTAAAGTGTGCTCTAAAATACAGATTTGGAAGAAATGAGCTGAGTAGATCACTTTAAGGATGAAAAATCCCTAGAAAATGTCAGTTTGGGCCGGACGAGGTGGCTCACACCTATAATCCCAGCACTTTGGGAGGCCGAGGTGAGTGGATCACCTGAGGTCAGGAATTCAAGACCAGCCTGGCCAACATGGCAAAACCCTATCTCTACTAAAAATACAAAAATTAGCCGGGCATGGTGGCAGGTGCCTGTAATCCCAACTACTCAGGAGGCTGAGACAGGAAAATTGCTTGAACTCAGGAGGCAGAAGTTTCTGTAAGCCAAGATTGCACCACTGCACTCCAGCCTGGGTGACAGAGTGAGACTCAGTCTCAAAAAAAAAAAGAAAGAAAGAAAGAAAAAAAGAAAAAGAAAGAAAAAGGAAAAGAAAAGAAAGAAAATGTGTCAGTTTGTAGAATCTGCTGCCCCGAAAGCAATGAGTAAAGAAGCCCCTTCACTGAAGATTGGACACTGATGAAGAGGAAAGGGAATGGATGTTGTGGAAGGTTGGTTGCTGGGGACCCACCGATGAGAAAGAGCCACAGGGTGACCTCCTGTCTTGTGCATGCAAGTCATGCACTACTGTGGGTCTGCAACAAAGCTGCCCTGGGCAGACAAGGCATGGGAGAAAGAGGTTGTGTTAGTCTGCTTAGGCTGCCATAACAAAATACCAGACCGGGTGGCTTCGACAACAGACATTTATTTCTCACAGTTCTGGGGGCTGAGAAGTCCAAGATCAAGGTGCTGCCAATTTGGTTCCTGGTGAGTCCTCTTGTCCTGGCTTGCAGATGGCTGCCTTCTAGCTGTGTCCTCATATGGCCTTTCCTGTATGTAGTAGAAGAGAGATCTTTTGGCTGGGCACAGTGGCTCATGCCTGTAATCCCAGCACTTTGGAAGGCTGAGGCAGGTGGATCATGAGGTCAGGAGATCGAGACCATCCTGGCTAACATGGTGAAAACCCATCTCTACTAAAAATACAAAAAATTAGCTGGGCGTGGTGGCATGCGCTGGTAGTCCCAGCTAGTCGGGAGGCTGAGTGAGGCAGGAGAATCACTTAAACCTGGGAGGCGGAAGTTGCAGTGAGCTGAGATCGCACCATTGTACTCCAGCCTGGGCGACAGAGCGAGACTCTGTCTCAAAAGAAAAAAAAAAAAAAGAAGAGAGATCTCTCATATCTCTTCCTCTTGTTATAGGGACACCAGTCCTATGGGACTAGGGCCCCACCCTTCTGGTTGCATTTCACCTTAGTTACTTCCTTAGAAGCCCCATTTCCAAATACAGCCACACTGAGGGGTTAGGGCTGTGACATGAATTTTGGAGGGGCACAAACATTCAGTCCACAACAGAGGCCTTCTTTGGTGTGCAAAGTAGAGACGAGAACGTAGTGTGCAAGGAGTTAAGACCTTTCCTGGGATTAGAACAGACTCACAGATACTATCTTCCTCCCGAGGCAGTTATGGCTGACAGCACAAGAGGAGCTACAAGGGGCCCATTGCTCCCTAGAGCCCTGAGAACAGTTGCTGGAGAAATTCTTAAATCAGTAAGAAACAGAGTTAGCTTCTGCAGTTATTAATTTCTACTAAGCAGAAACTTAGTAATGGCAATAATTGGCCATGCCCAAGTGTTTGCGTTTCTTTAAATCCTAACCATTGGTGGATAGCAAGTCTTTATGCTTCTTAGTTTAAGGGAAAAAAGTAATTACAGAAAAAGCATGCTAGGGTAGACAAAGAATACTATCTTCCATTTCCTAATTATGAATACCTTAGAAAATCTTAACTGGTTGGTTCACATTATAATGTTATTCATTGTATATTATTATTTACATTATGTATATACAACATATGCGTAGTATATTGTTCACTTTATATATTGTTACTCATGTGGTGATGGCTGAGTGAATAGCAGGCAGAGTGTTTGAGGGGGAAGAAAAATAAACTTTTAGGCAGCTTACCTGCCTGTTATTTTGTATACATCATCTCATTTAATCTTAATAACAGCCATGCAAAATTAGCATTAGTCCTATGTATTTATTTGTTGGCTTGTTTGTTTTAGGGAAAGGTTAGATGAAATTTCCTCCATTTTTACAAAGAGGGAAACTGAGGCTCAGAGAGGTGACGTGACTCTGAAAGTTCTCCAGCTAATAAGTGATAGAGTCAGGATTCATACTCCGGGATTTCTCATGCTGATGCCTATGTTCATTACATTCATTGCTACCCTGATTTTGCATACCCAGACCATTGAGGCCATAACAAATGCTGTGCACACAAGCACCCAGCCCCTTTACACGGCCCTATATGCTCACATGTACCTCATGTGTAGTGCTCACACATGTGTACACACAGGTCTGTGCCTGCCATATCCCCCTTGCTCACATGCAGCCACAGGTTGGCTACGTAGGTCCCAGCTGGAGAATGTCCACGTGATCCCGGCACGAGGTCAATATGACATCTGCTTCTTCTCCTTCTGAACATCAAGCTCTCAACCTCCAATCATGAATCCTTCTTTGCCTCATCCTTTTATAGAAAGTAGAGGCTACACACAGTTTCTGGGTCCTTTGTCTCTGTCTGCCCAATCTTGCAAGCTGGCCTTGATAGCAGCTCCTTTACACACCTTCAGTCCTGTGCCAGTTGACCCCACCCAGCAGGCAGCCATTTCACTGTGGGGCTCTCTGCATCAATGCACTGAATGGCACCCTGTTGCCCCCATTCCAGTGTTCATTGTGCCTGACTCCCTACTTAATTTTTAAGACTTAAGTAAGTTAATTTCTTCAGGAAGCCTTCTCACCTCCCACTCAAGGCCAGGTTGGGTTCCCCTTCCCTGAGCACCCATGGTACCCTGAATCCACTTGTAAGAGCCCCCACCCTTCCTTGAGGTATGGATCTCCTTTCTTGCCTATAGTAGGACCTCTCCTACTAGACTGGGAGCTCTCTGAGGGGCAGGCACTGGGTCTGCTGTCCTTGTATTTGTGGAGGACAGCTCACAGCAGGTGCTCAGTTAGGGCTACCAAATTTAACAAATAAAAATACAAGATGCCCAGTTAATTCTGAATTTCAGATAAACAATGAATAGTAATAATAAAATAATAACAATGAATAGAAATATTGCATTATTTTATCTGTCAACCCAATGCCCAATAAATGTGGATTGCATTAATTCATAGGTGAATGAGCAAACAGCACAGAAAAAGAAAAAGCAGTATATGTGGAAGAAAGCAAGAAAAATCAACTGGCCTGGAACCTAAGACTTGTCCAAAGATGTCACAGAGAGTAAAATGAGAAAAATCCAGTAGCTCGTGCCCAGAGCAGTTCCTCGTACCCAGTGAGTACTCCATCAATAGTGACTGAGAGACTGAATGAATATTTTGCAGGAGGGAGGTGGTGTTGAATGCCAGAAAAAGTAGCAAGGATGTCAAAACAGAAATGGAGGGTGTGGTGGCGACAGTGGCTTTGGTCATGGGACATTTGAGGGAGTCAAGTGACCAGCAGGCTGCAGCCTCCAAGTCCCCAAAACTCAGATTCGCAGAGTGGCCATGTCCTTATGAGAAATCAAGACTCTCCTCTCGGGCATTGTAGGGATCTGTGCCTGCCTCGGCACAGGTGCAGTTCAGCAGTGGACAGGGCAGCCCAGGCTGCAGAGGCCTTCCCAGGCCCGCAGGCACAGCCACCCCCTCTAGCGGGACCTCCACTGTCAACCTTGGCCTGACTGGATGCCAGAGGATCACAATAAGTGCAGACCCCGGTTCTCCCCTCCCCATCACAGAGCAGAGGGAGCCACAGTTCCCTTGGGGCCCCTGGAAGCCCCCACCAGACTGGGCTTCCCCTGGAGCTCCGCATGCAGAACGTGGCCTTGGGGAGTTTCCCGAACCCTCTGAACCCTCTGAAACATGCGGCTGGGCTCCCAGGCCCCAGGCTGCCAGGCAGTGTTGTGGGGAGAGGGATGGTGTTGAGCTCCGGGGAGGAAACAGACCCCCATTGTCCCCCTGGGCCTGGCAGCACAAAGGGAGCCTGTGTCATGGCAGCAGATGTATGTGGCTGACTGTGGTGGACACCGGCCTAGGAGAAGCATACAGCCTGGGGACCCTGTCTGCTTCATGTCCCTCCAAGTGGGACCTGTGGGCTGGTTCTCTGTGCCTGAGGGACGGCATGTACGTGGGGGCCACTGGCTATCTCCGACGGTGCACACCGTGTGTTCACACCAGGAGGTCTGAGTGCAGGCAAGTGTATGCTTGCGTGTCTGCATGTGGCGATACACGTGTGCCTGGGCGAGTCTGCAAGTACGTAAGCATGTGGGTCTGTGAGTGTGCGCATCACATGGAGGGCAGGTGATGCTTCTGCGCACGTGGGAGCCCATGTGCCCAAACAGGCCGCCTTCCCCAAGAGCCTGGCCAGAAACGGCAGAACTGGCTGCCGAGCTTTCTTGGGAAAAAAAGTACCAAGGCTGGGACCAAGGCTCTGTCCAAGGGAGACTCAGGCTGTGCACACGCACATGCACACACACACACAGTGGAGGTGCTGCATTCTGCCTGGTACAGTGTTAGAGGGCAGGGCGGGGTGGGGCAGTGGGGGGGTGGGTTCTCCTGTGGGGTGAGGGTCGCCCAGATGCTCCTGGGGCTTTGGGCGTGGCTGCCTCCTTCACTTAGCCTCTCCTTGTCTCTGGCCTTGCCTTCCTTTCTGCTTCCTAGCGTCCTGGACGATCAGGAACCTCTTTCGGGTTGGGGACCCTCACACAAGTAGTGGTGGGGTAGAAGGGCAGGAATGGCTGTGGTCTTCCAGGTTCAGGACATGCCCCAAGAGCTGCCTAGTATGGCCTTGCATCCCTCCCACCCCAACCCCCAGTGAATTGGATCCCACCCACTCAGCCTGCACTTCCAGCCTTACCAGAATCAGGAAATGAGATTTCAACTCCATTCAACTAAATCCAACAAATATTTACAGAGGATCTTCTAAGCACTAGGTTCTGTAAAGCTGGGAGGGGCAGGGAGAGGCCCTTTTCTGGGCCCTGCCTCCTGGGATGACTCCAGGTTCAAGACAACAAGGCCTTCCCTACGGCTTTGCTCCCTACTGACACCCACAGCTGCTGCCTGCACCCAGCACCCACACCCCTGCCCACTGGCCATGATTAGAGGCCCTGTCCATGAGGGATGCATGGAGGAGCCTCTCAGGGATAATGCCTACTGCACTGGTTCCCCCCTCGCCCCTCCAGGGGTTGCCGTATCCCCTGCGCCCTTTAGGAGATGGTGCAAGATGCTGAGGAACTCAGAAGCTTGGGTTTCCTTCTGATTATATTACTCTCCACAAAGACAGCTCCTCTGCCTTCAGAGTCCCACCCAGCAGGTGGGACTCTGGGGCTTTTGAAAATGGGCAGGCATCTCCCAGCTTATCCCATGGGAAAAGATGGAAGCTCCCTCCCTCTATCTTGGTCTCCAAGGGAAATGCGCCTTATGACCCTTTGGGTTAGGTGTAAAAATATTGTGAGTCAGTTTGTTTTTTCCATCTGGAAATTTAAGAATGACTTGCCAAATATTTAATAAATGGATTGACACAATGCCCCCTCTTAGTCCCAGTTTCAGACTGTCCTGAGTCCCCAAAAGTTTCTGTAGGAATTCCGGGGATGAAGGTGGGTTCCTCAGTGTGGGAAGTGTTGGGGGGCACCTTCCGGTTCTGACTCTCTTTCAGCGAACGGCTTCGTTATAACTGTGTAAGAGCCCCAGCGCGTCGCCAGTGTGGCTGGTTTTATAAAAATGATGCCTGAAACAGAATGTGCCCATACTTCATGAATGAGAGAGGTAAAGCAGAAAGCTCTTCCTTAGACAATAGGTTCTGTGGGTATCAAATCTGAGGACAATTTGTGCAGTTTTCTTTGACAAAAAGGTGAGTAGGTTCTAGATCACTGACCTTTTCTACAAGTGGCTATGAGCAGTGTGTGACCTCGGTGGGTATTTCAGACAAAAACAGTCTGTCTTACCATATTATAGTGAACATTTCAACAATAAGAGAGAGAAACAGCTTTCAAATGAAACATATGCTAGGGAGAGAGCATTTTGAAAATGGTTATTTGGAAATGTTTCCATCATAAGGTGATCTTAGTTCTGAAAACGATGTAAATATGTCAGTTATTAAAAACTCTATCTACACAATTAAAAAAACAAGCTCGGGGCTGGGTGCAGTGGCTCACGCCTGTAATCCCAGCACTTTGGGAGGCCGAGGTGGGTGGATCATGAGGTCAGGAGATTGAGACCATCCTGGTTAACACGGTGAAACCCCATCTCTACTAAAAAAAAAAAATACAAAGATTAGCCAAGCGTGGTGGCGGGCACCTGTAGTCCCAGCTACTCTGGAGGCTGAGGCAGGAGAATGGCGTGAACCCAGGAGGCGGAGTTTGCAGTGAGCCGAGATCCTGCCACTGCACTCCACCCTGGGTGACAGAGCAAGACTCTATCTCAAAAATAAGAAGAAGAAGAAGCAGCTTGGAAAATTTTTCAAATAAAGAGTTTAACAGAATTTTGAATCAGTTTGCTAAAATTATAAAAACAAAACCTTCCAATTATTTTTCAAGAACAACTGGGGGCCGGGCACGGTGGCTCACGCCTGTAATCCCAGCACTTTGGGAGGCCGAGGCGGGCAGATCACGAGGCCAAGAGATTGAGACCATCCTGACCAACATGGTGAAACCCTGTCTCTACTAAAAATACAAAAAAATTTGCCAGGCGTGGTGGCAGGCGCCTGTAGTTCCAGCTACTCAGGAGACTGAGGCAGGAGAATGGCGTGAACCCAGGAGGCGGAGCTTGCAGTGAGCTGAGATCATGCCACCGCACTCCATCGTGGGCGACACAGCAAGACTCCGTCTCAAAAAAAAAAACAACAAAAGAACAACTGTTTGAAATTGGGAAAGATGGAAATTTACCAGCTAAATGTCAATTTGATTGCATCGTGAGTGAAATATAAATGCCATGAAATAGTGGGTGCAGCGAATGATGCACTTCTATCATTTGGTAAGGTCTGTCTTATAGCAATGGCCATTATGAATACTAAGACTCAAAATAAATTGAACCAAAGGCAGGGCGAGGTGGCTCACACCTGTAATCCCAGCACTTTGGGAGGTCAAGCCGGGTGGATCACCTGAGGTCAGGAATTCAAGACCAGTCTGGCTAACACAGTGAAACCCCGTCTCTAGCAAAAATACAAAAAGTTGCTGGGCATGGTGGCAGGCGCCTATTATCCCAGCTACTCAGAAGACTGAGGCACGAGAATCGCTTGAACCCGGGAGGCGGAGGCTATAGTGAGCCCAGATTGCGCCACTGTAATCCAGCCTGGGTGACAGAGCAAGACTCCGTCTCAAAAACAAAACAAAACAAAACAAAAACAACAACAAAAAAACAAGTTTCCTTGAAAATCTCTCCAACAGAAGACATCTATATGCTGCCACCCCAGTGTGGGTGCTCCCTCACCTTATGAATCATTGCAAGATTAAGGCAGGAAAAAGGCATGCGTGTGGACAGCCAGCATGGCGTCACGGCTAATAGCATGGGCAACTCTGGAGGAGGGCTATCTGGGATCCACGCTGGTGGCCAGTTCTAGCTGAGTGATGGGCTAGTTACTCAACCTTCTTCTACTGCAGTTTCTCCTTCTGTAAAATAAGGAAAATAACAGTGCTTACTTCATAGGGGTTTTAAGAAGATTAATATTTGTAAAGCACTTAAAATAGTACTCTACAAAATATATATATATGTACACACATACATAAGTACATATATATATATGAATGAACTCCTACACCTCAACAGAAAGAAGATACCTAATTAAAATATAGCCCCAAAATTTGAACAGACATTTCACCAAAAAAGATACACAGATTTTAAAAAATACATAAAAGATATTTAACCTCATTAGTTATTAGGGAAACACAAATGAAAACCACAAGGCAACAACATTACACACCAACCAGAATGGCTACAATTAAAAAAACAGACAATACCAAGTGCTGAGGAAGACTCAGAGCAACTGGAACTTTCATTCATTGCTGGTGGAAATATAGAATGGTACAGCACCTAGGAAAACACTTTGTTTCTTATAAAGTTAAATATCCACATATCAAATAATTCAGCAATCCTACTTCTTGATATTTAGGGAAGAGAAATGAAAACACATGTACACACAAATACACACAAATGTTTATAGCAGCTTTATTCACAATTGCCCCAAACTGGAAACAACCCAAATGTCCATCAACCGGTGAATGGATAAACATACTGTGGTATGTCCATACAATGGAATACTGCTTAACACTAAAAGGGAACAAAGTACTCATATACACAATGTGGGTGAATCTCAAAAGCAATGTCAAGTGAAAGAAGCCAGACACGAAAAGATTACATACTGTGATTCCACATATGTGTCATTCTGGAAAAAGGCAAAAGTATAGGGATGGAAATCAGACCAGAGATTCCTGGGGGTAGGAAGAGGGGAATAACTGTAAAAGGGAATGAGTGGACTTCTTGGAGAGATGAATCTATTTTGTATTTTGATCGTGATGGTGGTTACATACCTATACATATTTGCCAAAACTCACTAAGCTGTACACTTGATAGGGGTGAATTTTATTGTATGTAAATTATATTTCAGTAAACCTGATGGAATAAACAATGCTTAGCACATCATAAGTACTACATAAACATTTAATAAAGCAAATATTTCTTTTTTTATTTTTATTTTTTATTATACTTTAAGTTTTAGGGTACATGTGCACATTGTGCAGGTTAGTTACATATGTATACATGTGCCATGCTGGTGCACTGCACCCACTAACTTGTCATCTAGCATTAGGTATATCTCCCAATGCTATCCCTCCCCCCTCCCCCCACCCCACAACAGTCCCCAGTGTGATATTCCCCTTCCCGTGTCCATGTGTTCTCATTGTTCAATTCCCACCTATGAGTGAGAATATGTGGTGGTTGGTTTTTTGTTCTTGCGATAGTTTACTGAGAATGATGGTTTCCAATTTCATCCATGTCCCTACAAAGGACATGAACTCATCATTTTTTATGGCTGCATAGTATTCCATGGTGTATATGTGCCACATTTTCTTAATCCAGTCTATCATTGTTGGACATTTGGGTTGGTTCCAAGTCTTTGCTATTGTGAATAGTGCCGCAATAAACATACGTGTGCATGTGTCTTTATAGCAGCATGATTTATAGTCCTTTGGGTATATACCCAGTAATGGGATGGCTGGGTCAAATGGTATTTCCAGTTCTAGATCCCTGAGGAATTGCCACACTGACTTCCACAATGGTTGAACTAGTTTACATTCCCACCAACAGTGTAAAAGTGTTCCTATTTCTCCACATCCTCTCCAGCACCTGTTGTTTCCTGACTTTTTAATGATTGCCATTCTAACTGGTGTGAGATGGTATCTCATTGTGGTTTTGATTTGCATTTCTCTGATGGCCAGTGATGATGAGCATTTTTTCATGTGTTTTTTGGCTGCATAAATGTCTTCTTTTGAGAAGTGTCTGTTCATGTCCTTTGCCCACTTTTTGATGGGGTTGTTTGTTTTTTTCTTGTAAATTTGTTTGAGTTCATTGTAGATTCTAGATATTAGCCCTTTGTCAGATGAGCAGGTTGCGAAAATTTTCTCCCATTTTGTAGGTTGCCTGGTCACTCTGATGGTAGTTTCTTTTGCTGTGCAGAAGCTCTTTAGTTTAATTAGATCCCATTTGTCAATTTGGCTTTTGTTGCCATTGCTTTTGGTGTTTTAGACATGAAGTCCTTGCCCATGCCTATGTCCTGAATGGTAATGCCTAGGTTTTCTTCTAGGGTTTTTATGGTTTTAGGTCTTACGTTTAAGTCTTTAATCCATCTTGAATTGATTTTTGTATAAGGTGTAAGGAAGGGATCCAGTTTCAGCTTTCTACATATGGCTAGCCAGTTTTCCCAGCACCATTTATTAAATAGGGAATCCTTTCCCCATTGCTTGTTTTTCTCAGGTTTGTCAAAGATCAGATAGTTGTAGATAAGAGTGGCGTTATTTCTGAGGGCTCTGTTCTGTTCCATTGATCTATATCTCTGTTTTGGTACCAGTACCATGCTGTTTTGGTTACTGTAGCCTTGTAGTATAGTTTGCAGTCAGGTAGTGTGATGCCTCCAGCTTTGTTCTTTTGGCTTAGGATTGACTTGGTGATGCGGGCTCTTTTTTGGTTCCATGTGAACTTTAAAGTAGTTTTTTCCAATTCTGTGAAGAAAGGCATTGGTAGCTTGATGGGGATGGCATTGAATCTGTAAATTACCTTGGGCAGTATGGCCATTTTCACAATATTGATTCTTCCTACCCATGAGCATGGAATGTTCTTCCATTTGTTTGTATCCTCTTTTATTTCCTTGAGCAGTGGTTTGTAGTTCTCCTTGAAGAGGTCCTTCACATCCCTTGTAAGTTGGATTCCTAGGTATTTTATTCTCTTTGAAGCAATTGTGAATGGGAGTTCACTCATGATTTGGCTCTCTGTTTGTCTGTTGTTGGTGTATAGGAATGCTTGTGATTTTTGCACATTGATTTTGTATCCTGAGACTTTGCTGAAGTTGCTTATGAGCTTAAGGAGATTTTGGGCTGAGACAATGGGGTTTTCTAGATACACAATCATGTCATCTGCAAACAGGGACAATTTGACTTCCTCTTTTCCTAATTGAATACCCTTTATTTCCTTCTCCTGCCTAATTGCCCTGGCCAGAACTTCCCACACTATGTTGAATAGGAGTGGTGAGAGAGGGCATCCCTGTCTTGTGCCAGTTTTCAAAGGGAATGCTTCCAGTTTTTGCCCATTCAGTATGATATTGGCTGTGGGTTTGTCATAGATAGCTCTTATTATTTTGAAATACATCCCATCAATACCTAATTTATTGAGAGTTTTTAGCATGAAGGGTTGTTGAATTTTGTCAAAGGCCTTTTCTGCATCTATTGAGATAATCATGTGGTTTTTGTCTTTGGCTCTGCTTATATGCTGGATTACATTTATTGATTTGCGTATATTGAACCAGCCTTGCATCCCAGGGATGAAGCCCACTTGATCATGGTGGATAAGCTTTTTGATGTGCTGCTGGATTCGGTTTGCCAGCATTTTATTGAGGATTTTTGCATCAATGTTCATCAAGGATATTGGTCTAAAATTCTCTTTTTTGGTTGTGTCTCTGCCAGGCTTTGGTATCAGAATGATGCTGGCCTCATAAAATCAGTTAGGGAGGATTCCCTCTTTTTCTATTGATTGGAATAGTTTCAGAAGGAATGGTACCAGTTCCTCCTTGTACCTCTGGTAGAATTCGGCTGTGAATCCATCTGGTCCTGGACTCTTTTTGGTTGGTAAGCTATTGATTATTCCCACAATTTCAGATCCTGTTATTGGTCTATTCAGAGATTCAACTTCTTCCTGGTTTAGTCTTGGGAGAGTGTATGTGTCAAGGAATTTATCCATTTCTTCTAGATTTTCTAGTTTATTTGCGTAGAGGTGTTTGTAGTATTCTCTGATGGTAGTTTGTATTTCTGTGGGATCGGTGGTGATATCCCCTTTATCATTTTTTATTGCGTCTATTAGATTCTTCTATCTTTTTTTCTTTATTAGTCTTGCTAGTGGTCTATCAATTTTGTTGATCCTTTCAAAAAACCAGCTCCTGGATTCATTAATTTTTTGAAGGGTTTTTTGTGTCTGTATTTCCTTCAGTTCTGCTCTGATTTTAGTTATTTCTTGCCTTCTGCTAGCTTTTGAATGTGTTTGCTCTTGCTTTTCTAGTTCTTTTCATTGTGATGTTAGGGTGTCAATTTTGGATCTTTCCTGCTTTCTCTTGTGGGCATTTAGTGCTATAAATTTCCCTCTACACACTGCTTTGAATGGGTCCCAGAGATTCTGGTATGTTGTGTCTTTGTTCTTGTTGGTTTCAAAGAACATCTTTATTTCTGCCTTCATTTCGTTATGTACCCAGTAATCATTCAGGAGCAGGTTGTTCAGTTTCCATGTAGTTGAGCGGTTTTGAGTGAGATTCTTAATCCTGAGTTCTAGTTTGATTGCACTGTGGTCTGAGAGATAGTTTGTTATAATTTCTGTTCTTTTACATTTGCTGAGGAGAGCTTTACTTCCAAGTATGTGGTCAATTTTGGAATAGGTGTGGTGTGGTGCTGAAAAAAATGTATATTCTGTTGATTTGGGGCAGAGAGTTCTGTAGATGTCCATTAGGTCCACTTGGTGAGAAGTGAGTTCAATTCCTGGGTATCCTTGTTGACTTTCTGTCTCGTTGATCTGTCTAATGTTAACAGTGGGGTGTTAAAGTCTCCCATTATTAATGTGTGGGAGTCTAAGTCTCTTTGTAGGTCACTCAGGACTTGCTTTATGAATCTGGGTGCTCCTGTATTGGGTGCATATATATTTAGGATAGTTAGCTCGTCTTGTTGAATTGATCCCTTTACCATTATGTAATGGCCTTCTTTGTCTCTTTTGATCTTTGTTGGTTTAAAGTCTGTTTTATCAGAGACTAGGATTGCAACCCCTGCCTTTTTTTGTTTTCCATTGACTTGATAGATCTTCCTCCATCCTTTTATTTTGAGCCTATGTGTGTCTCTGCACCTGAGATGGGTTTCCTGAATACAGCACACTGATGGGTCTTGACTCTTTATCCAATTTGCCAGTCTGTGTCTTTTAATTGGAGCATTTAGTCCATTTACATTTAAAGTTAATAGTGTTATGTGTGAATTTGATCCTGTCATTATGATGTTAGCTGGTTATTTTGCTCGTTAGTTGATGCAGTTTCTTCCTAGTCTTTGATGGTCTTTACATTTTGGCATGATTTTGCAGTGGCTGGTACCGGTTGTTCCTTTCCATGTTTAGTGCTTCCTTCAGGAGCTCTTTTAGGGCAGGCCTGGTGGTGACAAAATCTCTCACCATTTGCTTGTCTGTAAAGTATTTTATTTCTCCTTCACTTATGAAGCTTAGTTTGGCTGGATATGAAATTCTGGGTTGAAAATTCTTTTCTTTAAGAATGTTGAATATTGGCTCCCACTCTCTTCTGGCTTGTAGGGTTTTTGCCAAGAGATCCACTGTTAGTCTGATGGGCTTCACTTTGAGGGTAACCCGAACTTTCTCTCTGGCTGCCCTTAACATTTTTTCCTTCTTTTCAAATTTGGTGAATCTGACAATTATGTGTCTTGGAGTTGCTCTTCTCGAGGAGTATCTTTGTGGCGTTCTCTGTATTTCCTGAATCTGAACGTTGGCCTGCCTTGCTAGATTGGGGAAATTCTCCTGGATAATATCCTGCAGAGTGTTTTCCAACTTGGTTCCATTCTCCCCATCACTTTCAGGTACACCAATCAGATGTAGATTTGGTCTTTTCACATAGTCCCATATTTGTTGGAGGCTTTGCTCGTTTGTTTCTATTCTGTTTTCTCTAAACTTTCCTTCTCGCTTCTTTTCATTCATTTCATCTTCCATTGCTGATACGCTTTCTTCCAGTTGATCACATCGGCTCCTGAAGCTTCTGCATTCTTCATGTAGTTCTCGAGCCTTGGTTTTCAGCTCCATCAGCTCCTTTAAGCACTTCTCTCTATTGGTTATTGTAGTTATACATTCTTCTAAATTTTTTTCAAAGTTTTCAACTTCTTTGCCTTTGGTTTGAATGTCCTCCCATAGCTCAGAGTAGTTTGATCATCTGAAGCCTTCTTCTCTCAGCTCATCAAAGTCATTCTCCATCCAGCTTTGTTCTGTTGCTGGTGAGGAGCTGCGTTCCTTTGGAGGAGGAGAGGCGCTCTGATTTTTAGAGTTTCCAGTTTTTCTGTTCTGTTTTTTCCCCATCTTTGTGGTTTTATCTACTTTTGGTCTTTGATGATGGTGATGTACAGATGGGTTTTTGGTGTGGATGTCCTTTCTGTTTGTTAGTTTTCCTTCTAACAGACAGGACCCTCAGCTGCAGGTCCGTTGGAGTACCCTCCAACAGGACACCTGCAGTGTGAGGTGTCAGTGTGCCCCTGCTGGAGGGTGCCTCCCAGTTAGGCTGCTCGGGGGTCCGGGGTCAGGGACCCACTTGAGGAGGCAGTCTGCCCGTTCTCAGATCTCCAGCTGCGTACTGGGAGAGCCACTGCTCTCTTCAAAGCTGTCAGACAGGGACATTTAAGTCTGCAGAGGTTACTGCTGTCTTTTTGTTTGTCTGTGCCCTGCCCCCAGAGGTGGAGCCTACAGAGGCAGGCAGGCCTCCTTGAGCTGTGGTGGGCTCCACCCAGTTCGAGCTTCCCGGCTGCTTTGTTTACCTAATCAAGCCTGGGCAATGGCGGGCGCCCCTCCCCCAGCCTGGCTGCTGCCTTGCAGTTTGATCTCAGACTGCTGTGCTAGCAATCAGTGAGACTCTGTGGGCGTAGGACCCTCTGAGCCAGGTGCGGGATATAATCTCGTGGTGCGCCGTTTTTTAAGCCGGTCCGAAAAGCGCAATATTCGGGTGGGAGTGACCCAATTTTCCAGGTGCGTCCATCACCCCTTTCTTTGACTCGGAAAGGGAACTCCCTGACCCCTTGCGCTTCCTGAGTGAGGCAATGCCTCGCCCTGCTTCGGCTCACGCACAGTGCGTGCACCCACTGTCCTGCGCCCACTGTCTGGCACTCCCTAGTGAGATGAACCCGGTACCTCAGATGGAAATGCAGAAATCACCCATCTTCTGCGTCGCTCAGGCTGGGAGCTGTAGACCAGAGCTGTTCCTATTCGGCCATCTTGGCTCCTCCCCCGAAAATTCTTTTCTTTAAGAATGTTGAATATTGGCTCCCACTCTCTTCTGGCTTGTAGGGTTTCTGCTGAGAGATCCGCTGTTAGTCTGATGGGCTTCCCTTTGAGGGTAACCCGACCTTTCTCTCTGGCTGCCCTTAACATTTTTTCCTTCTTTTCAAATTTGGTGAATCTGACAATTATGTGTCTTGGAGTTGCTCTTCTCGAGGAGTATCTTTGTGGCGTTCTCTGTATTTCCTGAATCTGAACGTTGGCCTGCCTTGCTAGATTGGGGAAGTTCTCCTGGATAATATCCTGCAGAGTGTTTTCCAACTTGGTTCCATTCTCCCCATCACTTTCAGGTACACCAATCAGACGTAGATTTGGTCTTTTCACATAGTCCCATATTTCTTGGAGGCTTTGCTCGTTTCTTTTTATTCTTTTTTCTCTAAACTTCCCTTCTCGCTTCATTTCATTCATTTCATCTTCCATCGCTGATACCCTTTCTTCCAATTGATCACATCGGCTCCTGAAGCTTCTGCATTCTTCACGTAGTTCTCGAGCCTTGGTTTTCAGCTCCATCAGCTCCTTTAAGCACTTCTCTCTATTGGTTATTGTAGTTATACATTCTTCTAAATTGTTTTCAAAGTTTTCAACTTCTTTGCCTTTGGTTTGAATGTCCTCCCATAGCTCAGAGTAATTTGATCGTCTGAAGCCTTCTTCTCTCAGCTCATCAAAGTCATTCTCCATCCAGCTTTGTTCTGTTGCTGGTGAGGAACTGCGTTCCCTTGGAGGAGGAGAGGTGCTCTGCATTTTAGAGTTTCCAGTTTTTCTGTTCTGTTTTTTCCCCATCTTTGTGGTTTTATCTACTTTTGGTCTTTGATGATGGTGATGTACAGATGGGTTTTTGGTGTGGATGTCCTTTCTGTTTGTTAGTTTTCCTTCTAACAGACAGGACCCTCAGCTGCAGGTCTGTTGGAATACCCTGCTGTGTGAGGTGTCAGTCTGCCCCTGCTGGAGGGTGCCTCCCAGTTAGGCTGCTCAGGGGTCAGGGGTCAGGGACCCACTTGAGGAGGCAGTCTGCCTGTTCTCAGATCTCCAGCTGCATGCTGGGAGAACCACTGCTCTCTTCAAAGCTGTCAGACAGGGACATTTAAGTCTGCAGAGGTTACTGCTGTCTTTTTGTTTGTCTGTGCCCTGCCCCCAGAGGTGGAGCCTACAGAGGCAGGCAGGCCTCCTTGAGCTGTGGTGGGCTCCACCCAGTTCGAGCTTCCCGGCTGCTTTACCTAATCAAGCCTGGGCAATGGCAGGCGCCCCTCCCCCAGCCTCGCTGCTGCCTTGCAGTTTGATCTCAGACTGCTGTGCTAGCAACCAGCGAGACTCCGTGGGTGTAGGACCCTCCGAGCCAGGTGCGGGATATAATCTCATGGTGCACCTTTTTTTAAGCCTGTCGGAAAAGCGCAGTATTTTGGTGGGAGTGACCCAATTTTCCAGGTGCCGTCCATCACCCCTTTCTTTGACTCGGAAAGGGAACTCCCTGACCCCTTGCACTTCCCAAGTGAGGCAATGCCTTGCCCTGCTTCGGCTCACGCACGGTGCGCGCACCGACTGACCTGCGCCCACTGTCTGGCACTCCCTAGTGAGATGAACCCAGTACCTCAGATGGAAATACAGAAATCATCGTCTTCTGCATCGCTCACGCTGGGAGCTGTAGACCAGAGCTGTTCCTATTCGGCCATCTTGGCTCCTCCCCGCAAATATTTCAAAGCATAGAACAATTAACAATGTATACACCCAAAATATTACCAGGAATTATCTCTAAGTGGCAATATTATTATAATTTTTAATTCCTTCTTTGTGTTTTCTGTATATAAAATAGTTTAAAATATATATATATAAATTGAGAAACTAATTCTAAAACTCATATGGAAGTGCAAAGAAATGAATAATCACAACAACTTTTGAAGAAGCATAAAGTTGAAAGACAAACACCATCTGTTTTTAACACTTATTATAAAGTGCAGTAATCAAGACAGTGTGATATTGGTATAAAGACAGACAAACAGATCAATGGAACAGAATTGAAAGTCCAGAAATAGACCCATATTTAAGTGGACAAGTGATTTCTAACAAAGGCATAAAGGCAATGCAGTACAAGAAAGGATAGTCTTGGCCAGTTGCAGTGGCTCACACCTGTAATCCCAGCACTTGGGGAGGCTGAGGCAGGAGGACTGCTTGAGCTCAGGAGTTCAAGACCAGCCTGGGTAACATGGTGAAACCCAGTGTCCACAAAAATACAAAAATTAGCCGGGTGTGCTGGTACATGCCTATAGTCCCAGCTACTTGGAAGGCTGAGGTGGATCACTTGAGCCTGGGAGGTCAAGGCTGCAGTGAGCCATGTTTGTGCTACTGCACTCCAGCCTCCAGCCTGAGTGACAAAGCAAGACACTGCCTCGAAAAACAAAACAAAACAAAAATGATAGTCTTTTTCAACAAATGGTACTGGAACATATCCATAAGCAGAAAAGTAAACTATACTTTGCACCATACGTAAAATATAACTTCAAGTGGACTCTAGACCTAAATGTAAAGTCTAAAACTGTGAAACATCTAGAAGAAAGCCTTTTTGACCATGGAGTAGGCAAAAATTTCTTAGATATAACACCAAAAGCATGATCCATAATGAAACAAATTGGTAGGTTGTCCAACACAGTGAAACCCCATCTGTACTAAAAATACAAAATTAGCCAGACATGGTGGCACATGCCTGTAATCCCAGCTACCTGGGAGGCTGAAGCACGAGAATCACTTGAAACCGGGAGGAAGAGGCTGCAGTGAGCCAAGATCATGCCACTGCACTCCTGCCAGGGCAACAAGAGCAAAACTCCGTCTCAAAACAAACAAACAAACAGACAAACAAAAAAACTTAATAATGCCAGGTGCAGTAGCTCACACCTGTAATCCCAGAAATTTCTGAGGCCAAGGCAGGATGATCCTTTGAAGCCAGAAGTTTGAGACCAGCCTGGGCAACATAGCAAGACCCCATCTCTACAAAAAATTAAAAAGTAAATTAAAAATTAGCTGGGCATAGTGGTATGCACCTGTAGTCCCAGCTAATTGGGAGGCTGAGATGGGAGGATTACTTAAATCCAGGAGGTCAAGACCAACTTGGGCAACATACCAAGACCCCTTCTCTACAAAGATTTTTTTAAAATTAGCTGAGTGTGGTGGTGCATGCTGGTAGCCCTAGCTACTAGGAAGGCTAAGGCAGGGGGATCGCTTCAGCCCAGGAGTTTGAGACTGCAGTGGGCCATGATCTTGCCACTGCATTCCAGCATAGGTGACAGAGACCCTGTCTCTAAAAATTTTTTTTAATTTAATAAGAAAGCAGCCTAAAAAAATGGATACAAGACCTCTCATTCCACTAACTATTAGAATAGCTAAAATAAAAAAGACTGACTATACCAAGTGTTGGCAGGGATGTGGAGGAACTGGAATTTTCATACACAGCTAATGAGAACTTAAATGGTACAACCACCAAACACTTAGGAAAACATTTGGACAATTTCTTAAAAAGTTAAACATACGCATACTGTGGCCTGGTGCGGTGGCTCACACCTGTAATCCCAGTACTCTGGGAGGCTGAGCCAGGCAGATCACCTGAGGTTGGGAGTTCAAGACCGGCCTGACGAACATGGAGAAACCCCATCTCTACTAAAAATACAAAATTAGCCGGGCGTGGTGGCACATGCCTGTAATCCAGCTACTCAGGAGGCTGAGTCAGGAGAATTGCTTGAATCCGGGAGGAGGTTGCGGTGAGCCAAGATCATGCCATTGTACTCCAGCCTGGGCAGCAAGAGTGAAACTCCATCTCAAAAAAAAAAAAAAAATGTTAAACATACACATATTGTGCAATCCAGCCATTCCACTCCTAGGTATTTGTCCAGAGCAATAAAAGTGTCCATACAAAGACTTATTCATCAATGCTCATACCAGCTTTATTTGTAATAGCCTAAAACTGGAAACGACCAAAATGTCCATTAACAGATGAATGGATAAACAAACTGTGTTATATCTATACAATGGAATATTACTCAGCATTGTAAAGAATGAAGTATTGATACATACTGCAACAGGGATGATTCTCAAAATAATAATGCTGAAAGAAAGAAGCTAGGCAAAAAAGAATACGTGCTGTTTGAGTCCATTTATATAAAACTCTTAAAAATTCAAACTATAGTGACAAAAAGCAGATCAGTGATTTCCTGGGGATGGGGGGAATGGGAAAGAGGTAGAAGGAAGGATTGCATAGGAGGAAACTTTTAGGGTGATGAAAAATTCATTTACTTGATTGTGGTGATGGTTTCAAGGGTGTATAAATATGTCAAAACTTATCACATTAGGTACACTTGAAATATGTGCAGTTTATCATAAGTCAATTATACCTCAATAAAGCTGTTAAGAAATAACTGATTGCTTTTGTAAGGCAGAAATATGAGACTAAGGATATTGTATTACATCATGCATTTTAATATTTCATTACTGTGTGGCCCTGCTTAATTATTCATATACTAGTTAGAAAATTTTGTGATGTACAGATTATGGGTGTACCCTTGATAGCTGCCTGAGTTTGATTTTGTGGTCAGTTCTATAAAATTTTGTATATCAGTTCCATGGCCAGGAACATAATCCTTTATTAATATATTGTTTCTCTGGGAAAATAAGAATTGGCTTATGTGATATTTACATAGTTCCCTCCGTCTGCCCTGGGCCTCCTCTTCTCAAATCCATCTCACACACTGTTGCCAGACCTACCTTTTTTTTTTTTTTTTTTGAGACACAGTCTTGCTCTCTCTCCCAGTCTGGAGTGCAGTGGTGCGATCTTGGCTCACTGCAAGCTCTGCCTCCTGGGTTCATGCCATTCTCCTGCCTCAGCCTCTCAAGTAGCTGGGACTATAGGCACCCGCCACCACGCCTGGCTAATTTTTTGTGTTTTTAGTAGAGACGGGGTTTCACCACATTAGCCCAGATGGTCTCGATCTCCTGACCTCATGATCCACCTGCCTCGGCCTCCCAAAGTGCTGGGATTACAGGCATGAGCCACCATGCCCGGCCCAGACCTACCTTTTTTAAAGAAATCAGACCAAGTGGTGTGGCTCATACCTGTAATCCCAGCACTTTGGGAGGCCAAGGTGGGAGGATCACTTGAGACCAGGAGTTCAAGAGCAGCCTGGGCAACATAGCGAGCCCTGTCTCTACGAACATTTTTAAAAATTAGCTGGGTATGGTGGTGTATGCCTATAGCCCCAGCTACTTGAGAGGCTAAAGTAGGAGGATCGCTTGAGGCCAGGAGGTAGAGGCTGCAGTGAGCTATGATTGGGGAACTCACTCCAGCCTGGGGGACAGAGTGAGACTCCATCTCAAAAAAAGAAAAAAATCAGATTGCGTTCCTTCCTCATCAAGCCCCTGAGTGGTTCCAAATGATAAAGTCTAAACTCTGTAACAGGACATTCAAGCTCCCTCACAACCACCCCATCTCCCTCACGGTCCTGTCTCCCAGGACCCTGTCCCCCTCCTTATGACTCTGGACCTTTCACCAGGTGCTTACATCACTTCAAGCTTTTGCTCAAACTGCCCAACTGTCAAGTAACTGCTCCCCTTTCACATTACTTGTGCATCTGGGAAATTCTCCTACCCTTCAAGACTAATTTCAAATATCACCCCCTGTTGGAAGGCTTCCCAGATTTCTCCCAGAGTTAATTAATCACCATTTTCACTGCACTCCCATGACGCCTTGCACATGCCCATACTAGTGCACTTATTCCATTGTATTGTAGTAATTAAGGTGCAATTACATTAGGTTTAATGCTCCGCTGCTATAACAAGAAAATCCCCAAATACCAGTGGTTTAACCAAGTTCATTTCTCTCTCGCATCCAAGTCCTAACTGGCATGCTTGTTCAGCTCTGCAATGTTGTTGAGATCCAAGCTCCTTCCACAGTCAAGCGTGCCTCTCCAACAGTCCACCTTCCAGCCATCAGGACAGGGGAAGGAGACAGTGTCTTCTGCCTTTTTATGGCATGATCTAGACTTGTACCAGCACTTGATTCACATCCCATTGGCTAGAACTTAGTTATAGCCACATACGACTGCAAAGGAGACAGGAGAATGCATTTTATCCAGGGGTCCCTGCGTTTCACTAAAAGTCAGGTGCTGGACTATTATGAGAGGCAAGGGAAAAGTGAATCTTGGGGTACATTATCAGTCTCTGCCACAGTTCACCAATTTAGCCACCCAGGTATCACTTTTATTTTCACATACAAAAGACAAACGCTACCTTTGGAGGAAAACCATCTCAAGTCCCACACTGTCCTGTGCCCCACACCTCAGTCAGGCCCGGATGTGGCTACCTGTGGCCTGGAGACCAGAACACTGAAAGACACGTCATCTGCCCCCACCCTCCCCTAACACATAATGATGGAATATCGTGGGATGGAATGATGGAACAGGAACCACATACCACAATTAAAAAACATCTCTTTCGGAAAATCAAACAATGGGAACTGCACAGATGGCCCCAGTCTATAGCAATTACCAAATAATGCCAGTTAGAAATTATAAAGACTCTTTGCTCTTCCATTTTCTGGAAGTCACTCCCTTGTCCAGTGTTTTCTTTGGCCCCTGGTTTTGCCCTCTGGGGGGGATCTCATTAGGTTATCATCCTACATCTGAAGTGGGCATTGGAGAACATACTTCTTTCAGGCTTCCAAACTATTTGCTTCTAGTCAGTTCCATGTGCAGGTAACTCCCGCCAAAGGTCTTGTCTTGACAGAGTTTGCCAGCCTGAAAACTCTGGTTCTATTTTTACTGGCATCTGTGCTCTCCCCAGACCCCTCTCTCAGCTGAATGGCTGTTATCTTCAGGCCATCTGAGACAATAGGCTTGGGTGGAAAGGGAACACCCTTAATCTGATCTTGGCTGCCGGCTTACTCCCATTGTCTGGTAGAGAATTCTTAACTGGTAAAGCCTGAGAATGGCTCAGGGCCATCATCTTACCTCCCACTACGGCTGTCTCCGCAGCACCAACTTAGGTCGCTGCTTCCATTTGGGATCTAGAAGGCGCTTGGGTCTTCTAACTCTTCAAAGCTCCAAATTCCGAGACTCCCAGTCAACTTAGATGACAGGCAGCAGGCAGTGGGTTCTCTTGGCCAAACTATATTCCCTTCCCTCTCTTCTTGCAGACTGGCCAGGTTTAACCCCACTGCATTCACCCCTCTTTTCCAGGAATTTGCTGAAAGCAGCAAGTCGTCGATACTCACTGATTCTCAAGTTGTCCTAGAGTTACAGGCTCAGAGATCATGTGGTCTCCCTGCCAAAGAACCACAGATGACAGTTTTCCTGAGTCTTTTGCCAGAGCACAATGAGGGTCACCCACTTGCCAGTCGGCAATATTGATGTCTTCTCCACCTGACTTTTGTAAACCAAAAATATCTGAGACAGGTCTCAATCCATTTAAAAGGCTTATTTTGCCAAAGTTAAGCATGCACCCATGACACAGCCTCAGGAGTTCCTGACAATATGTACCCAAGGTGGTCGGGGCACAGCTCGCTTTTACATATTTTAGAGAGACATGAGACATCCATCGATATCTGTAATGTGTACATTGGTTTGGTCTGGAAAGGCGGGTCAATTTGAGGTGGAGGGGCTTCTAGGTCATAGGTAGATTTAAAGATTTTCTGATTGATAATTGGTTGAAAGAGTTATTATCAATAGAAAGGAATGTCTGGGTTTCAATAAGGGGTTGTGGAAATCAAGGTTTTACCGTGCAGGTGAAGCCTCCCCACAGCTTCACCACAGGCTTCAGAGAGAATAGATTGTAAATGTTTCTTATCAAACTTGAAGAGTCTGTCCTAGCAGTAATTCCAAAAGAGAGGAGGTTAATGAGACACATCTGGCTTCTCCTTCCCCTCCTGGCCTGAACTAGTTTTTCAGGTGAGCTTTGGAATGCCCTTGGCTGAAAGGAGGGGGTCTATTCAGCTGGTTGAGGGGCCTTAGAATTTTATTTTTCCTGTGCACTAAGAAGCCAGTGTCATGTCTATGAGACTCTTTTATGACAGTACTCTCCTTTCAAATATACTGGATTAGTTATGGAATAGATTTTGGCAGCTATAACTAGAAGACCACACATGAGAGCAGCTTAAACAAGAGAGAATTTTATTTCTCTGCCATGAGAGAGCTGAGCTGGTGTGATGGTTCTGCTGTACAAAGTCATCAGGGCTCTGAGCTGCTTTTGTCTTGAACCTCCACCATCCAGAATGTTCTCCTCAGCCACAGGGTCCAACATGATTGACCCCCAAATTCCCATTCCAGTGAACAGGAAGGGCGGAAGATGCAGGGCAATGTGCAATTTAGAAGTTGTATACGTTCCTTCTGTTCACCTCTGATATGGTCCAAATGTGTCCCCCAAAATTAATGTGTTGAAACTTAATTGCCAGTGTGATTGTATTAAAAGTGAAGCCTTTGGGAGGTGATTAAGTCATAAGGGCAGAGCCTTCATGAATGGGATTAGTGACTGACATGGTTTGGATATTTTGTTTCCTCCAAATCTCATGTTGAAATGAGACCTCCAGTGTTGGGGTGGGCCTAATAAAAGGTGTTTGAGTCATGGGGGCAGATCCCTCATGAATGGCTTGATATCCTCCCTATGCTAATGAGTAAGTTCTTACTCTGTTAAGTTCATGTGAGAGCTGATTGGTTTTTGTTGTTGTTGTTGTTGTTGTTGTTGAGACGGAGTCTCGCTCTGTCACCCAGGCTGGAGTGCAGTAGTGCGATCTCGGCTCACTGCAAGCTCCGCCTCCTGGGTTCACGCCATTCTCCTGCCTCAGCCTACCTGAGTAGCTGGGACTACAGGTGCCCGCCACGGTGCCCGGCTAATTTTTTGTATTTTTTTAGTACAGACGGGGTGAGAGCTCATTGTGTAAAGAAGCCTAGCACGTCCTCCTCTCTCTCTCTTGCTCCCTGTCTTTTCATGGGACACACTGGCTCCCCCTTTTCCTTCCTATAAGCTTTCTGACTGTAAGCTATCTGAGGCTTCGCCAGAAGTTGAACAGATGCTGGTGCCATGCCTGTACAGCCTGCAGAACTGTGAGCCAAATAAACCTCTTTTCTTCATAAATTACACAGCCTCAGGTATTCCTTTATAGCAACACAAATGGACTAATACAGTGACCTTATAAAAGAGGTTGAAGGGAGCACCCTAGTCCCTTTCTTTTGCCCTTACACTGTCTGAGGACACAGCAAGAAGGTGCCATCTTAAGAGCAGAAAGCGGCTGGGCGCAGTGGCTCACGCCTGTAATCCTAGAACTCTGGGAGGCCAAGGCAGGCAGATCATCTGAGGTCAGGAGTTCAAGACCAGCCTGGCAAACATGGAGAAACCCCGTCTCTACTAAAAATACAAAAATTAGCCAGGCATAATGGTGGGTGCCTGTAATCCAGCTACTTGGGAGGCTGAGGCAGGAGAATCACTTGAACCTGGGAGGTGAGGTTGCAGTGAGCCAAGATCGCACCACTGCACTCCAGCCTGGGCAACAAAGCAAGACTCTATCTCAAAAAAAAAAAAAAAAAAAGCAGAGAGCAGCCCTTACCAAGAGCAGCCCTTACCAGATACTGCATCTGCCAGTGGGACTTCCTGGCCTCCAGAACTGTAAGAAATTACATTTCTATTGTTTATAAATTACCCAGACTTAGGTGTTTTGTTATAGCAACTGGAACAGACTAAGACAACCTCCCTCTGGTTAAAGCATGGTCATAGGGCTACTCTTAGTTGCAAAGGAGACCATGAAATGTAGTCCTTATTCTGGGCTGCCATGTGCCCAGCTAAAAACATGGGGATTCTAGCAAATGAGAAACAGGGGTGTAGGGAGATAATCAGTCATGCCTGCTACAGTCTGTCTCCTCTTGAAAGAACTCTTTGAGGGGCAAGGACCACATCTTACCATCTTTACAGGCCCAGCCAAGTGCCCAGAAGCGTAAGTGACCACATATGTTCAAGTTCCATTTTCTCAGACTATGACTCAATTCCATCATAATGGGCATTTATAGTGCAACTTGTGTCTAAAGCACCCTTTATCTATTTAACTAAGTTGCCTCTAGCCTTCATGTCTTCAACTTCTCCGGTTTTGTGGAATCACCTTCCATTTTCCAAAATCCCTGAGGGTTCTTTGGGGTGAGCATTTCAATTCAATGGGCTCTCCAAGGTCACTTTGCTCCTTGTTGTGGCTCTCAGCCTGTGCCTGCTATCTGCTCTCTGAACCGCCTCTCTCTAAGCTGATGCCCATCTCTCTCTCATCCCTTCCAGTGAACCACATACCCAAGGCTCTTGTGTGTGGCCAACGTTTGGTCAAGTTCGGGAGGAATGGAGGGTGATTATAGCACAAGGTCAAAAACAACTTCAAGAACACATATCACATCTTCAAAACGTGTTGGTCACTCCCCAGCACAGGGAATCTCTTACTGGCAGTGCTTCTTGGCCAGTCCTTACTCTGCCCCACACCACATTCTCTAAGCCTCCCTCTCTCTCCTGATGCCAGGTATCTCTCTGTTCTCATCCATTTCTTGTGCCTTGACCACGTTCCTGAGCGGCCCTCACAGCATCAGCATTCCTTTCGCTTTATTACGCAGAACTGTTCAGTTCTTGCTTCATCTCAGCCGTACATATTCAGGAGCCCTCAGTTTTCTAAACCCTTGACCTATCACTGTGTTTCTGTAGGCAGAAGGCTAACAAGCCCTGAGATGAACGATGCTCTTCCCAAGGAAGGCAGAGGAGGCGACAGTCCATTTGCGTTCTCTCCTCTGCAAGTACAGGATCTCATTTGATTCTCAAAACCACCCTAGAGGAGATAGGAGGCACCTGAGGCCCAGAGATGTGAAGCCACCTGTCCAAGGCCATACAGCAGGTAAGAGGCAGGGTCGGAACCCACACTGTGCTCCAGTGCCCCTGTTCTCAAGAGGAGCAACCCGCATTATCTTGTGTCATCTCTGAGTGCTCTGTGACACGAGACTTATTTTCTCTTTCCCACTCCTTACCAGGCTGGTCCCATGACAGCCACATGCAGGGCCCACCTGCCCTGCCAACACCGTGCTCAGGGCAAACACAGCTCTAGGGACACTCTCCTTGGATGCATCCTACTTAACAGTCCCCCGAACACACCCACATGGACTCCAGCCTCAGATTCCCAAATGTCCTGCCCCCACCCACTTGCAGGGCCAGGTCAGTCCCCACTAGAGGGTGGGAGGGGAGGTGGTAGTGGGGAGGAGGGAAGGGGAGAGGCTGGGTAAAGGGCTGGAATTGAATAGCTGCTTTCTTCTCAGAGGCTTCCCCCACCTCCAAGTGGTCACTGATTAACCCTCTAGACCAGATAAACCCTCCATGGGAGGAAAAAAAATGTGTGTTTATCCTGGGTCATAAAACATCAATATTGACTTCTCACAGGTAAAGCCCCAGGGGAAGAGGAGGTGGGGGCTGTGGGAGCAAGCCAGCCTGGGACACTCTTGCCTGACACCCAGAGGCCAGCACACACATTCTCCTTCCCTATTGAGAAGAAGCCAGATTACCACCCCGCCTCCACCTCAAAGGCATGCCCTGAGCCAGAGGCCTGGTCTCGCTGGGCCTCTTCTCTGCAACCCGCAGCTGCATGGAGCCCCTTCCCCTTCCTGCATTGCCCCTCTGCCCTGCTCCCTGCAGATAACAGAGTTATACCGGACTCAGGTCAGGAATCAGACTGCCCCTGCTCTGCTGTTTCCCAGCTCCAGGACTTGGACAAGTGGCCCGATTTATGCCTCAGTTTCCTCGTTTATGAAATGGCCATAGTAATAGCACCCTGCTCTCATCACTGTTTAGGATGATCAAACAAGATCACGTACGCATATAACAAGCACTAGAGCTGGTCCTACTGTAAACAGCATCACTCACTCTCTCTCGTCTCCTCCTGCCTCTTGATACACAGCCCTTTGAGGACCTTCCTCCTTGCTCTTGGCTGAGGCCTCCCTGCTGGGGTGGACAAGACCATATTCACACAGGGCCAGAAACCAGAGGTGGTCATGGTCCTGCCAGGACTGGGGTATCTCTCATCCCTCTTCCCTCTGGCCTAGAATGAATCAGCTCTCCTAACACCCTCTTGGGCTGGCATTTTCCATCAGAGGGCCTGAGGAGGGTGTCTGTGGCCATGTGCTGCTCTGGGTGGGGACTCCGTGTCTAAGCATGCAGCTCCACACAGCTCAGGGACCCTCACACCTTCATTCTGGGGTCTTCTCTCTGTCCTCCATCTCCTTCCTTTTTGGGGTAAAGGTGTTTCTCCCCCTCCTCCCTGTCCTTCTGAGGGTAAGAATGAGGATGTTCTCCATGCAGAATCTCCAGCCACCCTGGCCTGGGCACTTTCTACCACATTTGATCCTGGATTTGGGGAGCAGTGGGGGAGGCATTTGGGGCTCCTTGATCCTTACTCAAGGCCGGCACCCTCCACTCCCCTGGACCCAGGTGAGCCCCACCTGATGCCCTGGAAGGCCCAGGCCCCAGACCCATGTGCCCTCCATCCAGCTGGACAGCGGGGCCCTGTCCCTGGGTACCTGGTCAATAATTAACACTGAGCAAACTCGGGCCATGGCCAGACCTCCCAGGAGGATCAAGATGAGACAAAAGCCCTCCTGTCTGGCTGTGCTGCCATCTTGGTGGAGGGTTACTGGCCCCTCAGTCACCCCAGAGTGACAAACAGCCCCATCTCCATCAGGGAACTGGAGCAGCTGCTACCCAGCAAGGCACTGGTGACACTAGGCCCTAGAGGAGGACAAACAAGGGTGGGCAGGCAGTCACATGCCTGTTTCTTAGCCCCAGCTTCATGTTTGTGAGTAAGCCTAAGACAGTGGCTGGTGAGCTGAGGGTCCACTGTGGGGCTCCTCAAGCTAGAGGGCTTTTGTAACTTGGCTCATGGGGGGTGGTCACAACAGAGACCTGCCCCCATCCCTTTGAGAGCAACTCTCAGCTCCCTCTTCCTTCTTCCCACTCTCCTACCCTTCCTTCCTTACTTTGAGTGTCTTCTGTATGCTAAGCTCTTAGTGTCCTTCCATCTCTCCCCATCCCCCAAACTTTCCACTCCTTCTTGGTGCCTTTGCTTACAGTGTTCTCATAATCTTGGAAACCTGTCCTTTTTCTCCATCTGAGAATCTCCTTCCTCCTCCAAGAAGTCCACCTTGAGCCCGCCCTGATCCCATCCTCTTGGCACCTCCCACATGGACGCTTCTCTGCAGCTTCGCATCTCATTGAGCACTTGCGCTGCCTCCCCAGCTGCATGAGAAGCTCCTTGTGGGCTGGGAGCCTCAACTCCCTACCCCTATCATGCTCAAGGGGCCATGTTAGTAGGTTTATCAGCAATGCCACCCTCAGCCACAAATTAGGCAAGAAGTTATATAATACATTCTTACAGAACAGCAACTCAGGAGACAACTTCTACACTGGTCAGAAAATTCCAGATACAAAGCAGTTCCCAAAGTCAGCCTTGCCAGCCCAGCTTCCCTCCAACTGGCTGCCCAAGATGTCTGAGAACTCATCATCATCCCTTCCTCTCCCCGCCCACCACTCCCCCACACCAGCATGCCCCCAGGTTTTGGACGTTTCTGACTGCCTCCTGATCCAGCCTTAAGTGCATTCCCCACAGCCTCCCAGCCCTTCCTCCCTGTGGCAACCCCACACTCACTGCCAGAGCGCCCTGGGCATTCTTTCCCCAGCAGTGACAGAGCGGCTGCCAGTGACGGCCTCTTCTTGCCTGGCTGCCCTGGTCCCCCCTTCTCAGACACACGTTCATCTCTTCCCTTGGCTCACACTTCCTCCCTCTCAGCCTTCTCGGCATCAACCCACCTGTCTCTGCCCAGGTGTGCTTTGAAACAAAAGTTCACAGTCAACATAAACTCACTACCATCTATGCTACACTGACCACCTAAAAGTTCAAGCAGAACCAGAAGCTCTTTCCAGGGAAGGCATCCCATCCCTAGGAAGACTAAGGGTGACAAGTTGGCTTTTTATTTCAGGCTGAAATCGAACTGAGATGTAGGGACCCACACAACCTCCCACCCACCCCAGCTGAGGGGAGGAAATGAGTGACAACTTGGGGGCAGGTAGTATCGGAGTTCAGGTGTCCCAGGGGAACAGACACCTCTGTGCTACCAGACAGCCCTTCTCTAAAATATTCTGCTCTGTTGTCTCATAAATATCCTCATTCTTATCAAAGCAATGACACCAGTTTAGAGTCTACAAATGATGGCAGCTGTCCTTAGGGAGTGCAGGACCTGGGGAGAAGGGCAGGCTGGGAGCCACAGGTCCTGGGCTGGGCGACAGCCTCTCTGGATCAGCCACCACTCACACCAGCCAGACCCTTTCCTTCCCTCTGCCCCTAAGACTCTACCCTAGAAACTATGGAAGTTTCCCTCCTGAGCCCTCCAGCCCTCACCAGCTCCTTCAGAGAGGGGCCTGCGGTGGACATCCTGTTTCCATGCCCCACTACCCCCACCAGCCACCCCCAACTCAGTGCCCTACCTAGGCCAGCTCTGCCATCACCAGCCCACACAGATCTGTCCACTGGCAAGGGGTACACTCCCCTCCTTTGTGACAAGTGTGGAACCCAGCCCCAAGAACAAGAAAGAAGTGGGGAGAGAAGGGGAACCAGCAGGGCCGGGAGGCCCAGTGGGAGTCCCCTGGGCCCCTCAGTTTTCCCTCTTGACGCAAGATGGGAGATTGAGAGGTGCTAGGCATGTTCCCCAAGAGCTGTTGTAATTTATTTTGTCATTCATTAGTAAGCCCCCTTGCCATAGCAAAGATTCCTAGGAGCTGGGCTCATGGCTTATGCCTGTAATGCTAACACTTTGGGAGTCTGAGGCAAGAGGATCGTTTGAGCCTAGGAGTTCAAGACCAGCCTGGGCAACATGGTAAGACCCCGTTTCTTTCTTTCCTTCCTTCCTTTCCTCCTTTCCGTTCCTCTTTTCCTTTCTTCCCTTCCTTCCTTCCTTTTTTTTCTTTTCCTGCCAGGCCTTCCAAAGACTTCTGGAACTTGTTCACCTCTTCCTGTCCCTACTTCTCTGCATGCACAGCCTGGGTTACAGCTTTTTTTTTTTTTTTTTTGAGACAAGGTCTCACTCCATCACCCAGGCTGGAGTGCAATGGGGAAATCTCGGCTCACTGCAACCTCCACCTCCTGGGCGCAAGTCATCCTCCCACCTCAGCCTCCGGAGTAGCTGGGACTACGGGCATGCGCCACTACGGCCGGCTAATTTTTGTGAGTTTTGTTTTCTTTTTTTTTGTATGTTTTGTAATTTCGTATTTTTTGTAGAGACAGAGTAGGAGAATCGCTTGGGCCTGGGAGGTGAAGGCTGCAGTGAGCCGTGATCGCGCCACTACACTCCAGCCTGGGTGACAGAGTGAGACACTTTCTCATATATATGTTCCTAGGAACCCCTCCTCCCCAAGCCCCAGCTCGGGGCACTGAGCACCTCCTGAGGGCACAGAATGTAGGCAAACCCTGGGAGTCGGGGCTGCTTAGAGAGGCCCCCCACGGTGCCAAGCCATGGCCAAACGCCCGCTGGGCTGGGCTGAGAGTTCCCTTAGCCGGTGCGGATGCTTCGGAGTGAACCAGCTCACCAGACCCCGTCCGGGACCCCAGCCGAAAGCAGGAATGGAGGGCTGGAGGAAGACAGGAAGGGCAACAGGGACAGAGTGGAGACGCAGGAGAGCTGGGGACAGGCTGGCAGGCGGGCGGGAGTGACTGGAGCAGGGAGGCCCCGTGAGGGTCCCAGGCGCAGGACGGCTGCCCCCCAGCCGCTCCAGTCGCGTCCCTCTCTACAGAGCGCTTCCCAGCCAGGCCCGCAAGTCCAATCCCAGCAAGACGGCGCCACCTGCTGCGGGGAGTGGGCAGCGCAGCTCACTCCTGTCGGGGGTTTGAGAATTGGGGGAGGGGGTAACTCCCACCCCAGGAATCACCGCCTGTTGTCCTCCCCCATCACACCTCTCAGGTGGCCAGTGTGCTGCCCGGCTCCCTACTGGCTCACTCCCCCAGCCCCCTGCCTCCTCTCCTCCAGCCGCCCCCGTGGCCACAGCGTCCTGGGGGGCCTCCCCACGACTGCCAGTTCCGCCCCAGGGCTTCCCCCTTCACAGGCCTCACCGTCCCCCAGAGAAAGGCCAAGGTCCAGTAGGCTGAGCATTCCTCTGGGATGAGGACGGCAGATTGGGGTTGGGATTCGCTGGGCCCGGCCCGAGCTGGACTGCTGGGGTCAAGAGATTTTTCAGAGCAGAGGCCTGGGCTCTGTGTAGGACTTGAATTAGATGCTTTATCTGAGATGAGCTGGGCTGGGTTCAGCCTGTAGGCATGACTGGAGGCTGCCAGGCCTTCCAAAGACTTCTGGAACTTTCTCACCTCTTCCTATCCCTACTTTTTGCATGCATAGCCTGGGTTACTGCTCTCTCCTCCTGGACTCACCCTTTCTAGAACCTTCTCTCTACTGCCCAGCTAATCTTTCTAAACCATGGAGCTGATCCCTCCACACCACTGCTTAAATTCCTGCATAATCTCTCTGTTGTCTTCTGGAAGAAATCCAAACCACCCCACCCAACTAGCAGAGCCACGCCTCTTCTGGCCCTCCCAGCTCCATCTCTCAGCACTCTCCCACCTGTGCCTGCTGGTACCTCATACCAGGGATACCTCGTGCCTGTCATACCTCTGCAAGAAGCAGCCCAGGCCTTACCTTCTAACCAGCCCAGCCCTCTCCCAGCAATGTATGCTCCCCATGCACCCATCACACTTCACAGATGTCACCCCTGTACTGGGTATCATCCCTTACTCAACTGTGACCTCTGAGGACAGGGACCTGGCCTTTGTCTCTGTAACCCCAGCACCTGACAGGCATACATGAATGAATGAATGAATGAATCTGTGGTCAGGGATGACAGCCCAGAAAAATGGCATGCTAACCAAGTAGAAGACTGGTCCAGCCCTCGATTTCTTGCCTTCCCTCTCCCTCTCTGAGCCCTGTCTCTCCCTTCCTGCCTCACTTCTAAGTCCCTCCGGGACCCTACCTTGCCTTCCCTCTGGGAGCTCCCTAGCAGCCTCTCTGTAGCCACGCCACACTCCCCTGTCACCCAGCAGACAGAAACCAGCCCCCTCACTTGGCCAGGCCTCCAAAGACTTCCCCATCTGACCAGTTTACAGGTACCAAGTCTCCTTCTCCAGGGAAGAGCCACTGAGGGCAGGATGGGGGGCAGGGGCTCTTCTGCCCACTCTCAGAAGCCTTCCTGGCTGCCTGACTGGGGTAGCTCACTCTGTCCTCAGAAAGCCCACATCACTTTGTTTGGACCTCAGACATCTTGTTTTGCGCTAGGGACTTTACATCTACCCTGCAATACCATAAGCTTTTGGAGAGCCTGGACCACATGGGGAGGTGTGGCTTTTTTTTTTTTTTTTTTTTTGAGACAGAGTCTCACTCTGTCACCCAGGCTGGAGTACAGTGGCACAATCTCAGCTCACTGCAACCTCCACATCCTGGGGTCAAGTGATTCTCCTGCCTCAGCCTCCCGAATAGTTGGGACTATAGGTGTGCACCACCATGCCCAGCTAATTTTTGTATTTTTTTTTTTTTTGAGAAGGAGTTTCACTCTTGCCACCCAGGCTGGAGTGCGGTGACACAATCTTAGCTCACTGCAACCTCCACCTCCCGGGTTCAAGCAATTCTCCTACGCAGCCTTCTGAGTAGCTGTGATTACAGGCAAGTGCCACCACGCCCAGCTAATTTTTGTATTTTTAGTAGAGGTGGGGTTTCACCATGTTGGCCAGGCTGGTCTAGGACTCCTGACCTCAGGTGATCCACCCACCTTGGCCTCCCAAAGTGCTGGGATTACTACAGATGTGAGTAGTAGTAATCCTGGCCAATTTTTGTATTTTTAGTAGAGATGGGGTTTCCCCATGCTGACCAGGCTGGTTTGAAACACCTGACCTCAGGTGATCTGCCTGCCTCAGCCTCCCAAAGTGCTGGGACTAAAGGTGTGAACCACCACAACTGGCCCTTAGGTGTGGCTTTCAATGCTAGGTTGTCATAAAAGACACTGAGGCTTCTGCCTTGCTCTTTCAGATGACTTATTCTGGAGGAAGACACCTGCCATGCCGTGAGGACATTCAAGCAGTTGTGTGGAGAGATCCATGTGGTGAGAAACAGGGGCCTTCTGTCAACAGGAAGAACAACCTGGCAGGCCTGTCTTGGATTCAGAGCCTCCAGCCCCAGTCGAGCCTTCAGATAACTGCACCCTTGGCTGTCATCTCAACTGCAATCTCAAGACAGACCCTGAGCTGGAACTACTCTGTTTAACCAATGCCTGGCCCACAGAAAGACTATGAGATAAAACAAGTATATTGTTTTTAGAAGATATGTTTTGGAGTAATTTATTTTGCTACAATAGATAATACAGAATTTGGTGATTTTATGATTCTCAACTCCTGGCCAAAGCAAAGCACACAGCGAGTCTCAAAGAAAAGTCTCACAAGTGGAATTGAAAGTACAAAGCTGGCCAGACAAGCTTGTGCAGACATGTATGTGGTGGAGTTGAAAATCACACACTACGACTCACACAAGATGAGTAAAACCTGCGTCTTTCTTAATTTTTCTTGTACTCTTCTCATCTAGATCTAATGAGATACTTCCTGCTATTGACAGGCAATAAATGAATGAACGACAAAAACAAAACAGAAAGAAAAGAAACAAAACAAAAAGAAACAAACAAAACAAAACAAAACAAAAAGAAAGAAAAGAAATCTTTAACTTGCCCACTATAGGTTTCTCCATTTCTGCATGTTCAAGCAAGCCTCCTTTCAGCAAAATACTCAGCGTTTTCTCCCTATTCCCTCTTCTGCTAGCCAGATGTCTCTCTTCCTGGTGCAGGGAGACATTTATAGACCTCATGGTGGTGGGAAGAGGAGTTCAAGGTCGGTGTGGAGTTCTTTGCATTCCTCCCACATACCTTCCCCACACACAAAGGGACAGGGCTGGTCGGGCCTGGTCCCTGGGGATCCCTAGTGGCATTGGTGATGGTTAGGGATGGAGAGGGGTATTGATGAAGTGAGTGGTCCCCGCACAAGGCTGGTGGTGCAGATCCTACCTCTGTGTTCTTGATTTCTCTCTTTTTTTTTTTGCTCTTTTTGCCCAAGCTGGAGTACAATGGCATGATCTCGGCTCATCACAACCTCCGCCTCCTGGGTTCAAGTGATTCTCCTGCCTCAGCCTCCCAAGTAGCTGGGATTACAGGCATGTGCCACCATGCCTGGCTACTTTTGTATTTTTAGTAGAGACGGGGCTTCTCCATGTTGGTTAGGCTGGTCTCAAGCTCCCGACCTCAGGTGATCCACCTGCCTCGGCCTCCCAAAGTTCTGGGATTACAGGTGTGAGTCACCACACCTGGCCTGTGGCCTTGATTTCTACCCTTTCCCTGGGACCTACGACCGCCTGGCTGCATTCTACCCCTCCAGAAGAGGCAGAGTTCCGAGAGCCACTTCCTAGACTGCTTCTTCAGACATTTCTAAACTACCTCCTGGGCAGCGCCATAATGTGTTACACCTTCCTCAATCACTGCTTTCTTAAAGGAGTTCACTGAAATTCCCCACAGCTGTCATCTGAGAGTCAAATTCCACCTACCTTGTGCGGTGAAATTTAGCTGCAAATGTGGCTGGGGTGTCTCCCACACAGCCCTCTGAGTGTCCACTAGGGTGAGGGACAGAGCTTTTTGCTTCTCACCTTCTCTCTTCCTTGAGTCCTGCTGTTCAGTAGCTGTATCTCTCCATCCCGTCCTGCCTCATCCGTCCTGGATGACTTGCTTCAATTCAACCCTACACTTACTTCCCCGGGCAATGAACGTCACCTTAGCCTTCACCCTGAAGGGCCATAGGAGAACGAGAATTATAGAAAGTGAAAATACATCCCTTTACTATTTTATAAGTGCTATTTCTATAACACATGCATGCCCGAAGCACACACACTTGCATGCAGAGACCCAGAGACAAGCTGATTCCAAGACCCCAAACACACTAGAGACACACCACAAACACCCTAGGGCTGAACTGGGGCCTGTTCAGGGAACCCTTGCCTGTGACTTCTCAGTATTATCCAAGGGGACCCACCTGCTCCTGGAGCCTCCAGGGGGATCCCTGGTTTACTCTCAAGATGATTGTTCTCACCCCTTCTCTCAAAGGCCCTGGGAGTGAGGCAAAGAGGAGGGAGCACTACCTCTAATCAGATCCTCCTCAGGATAAAAAAAAAATCAGCAACTGGAGATGCCCCTGGCTGGTGGACTTCTTTTTTTTTTTTTGACATAGAGTCTTGCTCTGTTGCACAGGCTGGAGTGCAGTGGCGGGATCTTGGCTCACTGCAATCTCCACCTCCCGGGTTCAAGTGATTCTCCTGCCTCAGCCTCCTGAGTATCTGGGACTACAGGTGTAGGCCACCACGCCCGGCTAATTTTTGTATTTTTAGTAGAAATGGGTTTCACCGTGTTAGCCAAGATGGTCTTGAATTCCTGACCTTGTGATCTGCCCACCTTGGCCTCCCTAAGTGCTGGGATTATAGGCATGAGCCACTGCGCCCAGCTGGACTTCTAAAGCTTCTACTGCCTCCTGTCCCTGCAGGCTCTTAGATGGGTATCTGGGCTCAGTCTCCTTTGCTGAGCGCCAGACACCTTGGTCAGCTGCTCCAGGACTCTGTCTGATTTCCCAAAGGCATCTCCAATGCAGCCATCCCAAACTGACTCATCCTCTTCCCCAGGACAGAGACAGGCCTCTCTCCATCAATCCCTCATCCTCTGGCCCTCTATTCTAACTACCCCTCCCTCTCTCTAACACTGCGACGGGCAGGGGCTTATCTTCTTCTTCCCACCTGGTCCTCCTGTTTCTACCTGCCTCCAACCCCCTCACAGCAACTGGGGGACTTATCTTGGTTGGAAAGTGGGTCTCATGGATTTGCAGCCTCAGGTTGAAAAACCTGTCACCAACTCCCCAGCGCCCACAGGATCACACCCTTGGGCAGAGCAGTAAGCCCCATCCTTCCCTGGCCTGGCCCAAGTGCCCCGCACCCAGCTGCAGCCGAGGTGAGCATTGCAGGGTTCCCCTCCTGGGCCTGGCACCCTCTGGCTTCGGCCCCTGTCACACACAGGGTTGGAATGCTGTAGCTCCTTGCAGTCCTGCTGAACTCATTTTTCAAGATCCTGCTTGAGTCACCTCCCTAGGGAAAGCATCCTTAGTCAGAGTTTATCATTCCCTTCTCCAAGTTACCCTGGAACCATATTCAAGTTTCTCCCAAGGCAATTCTCCCATCCTCTGCCTGGCTGCAGCACCCTCACCTCTGGCCTGGACTGTCAAAGTCACCTCCTGACTGCTCCTTGCCCTTGCCCCCTGCCCCTTCCAGTTGGCTGTGGACCCAACAGCCCAAATGGTCCTTTGAAAATGCCAGTCAATACACATCTCTCTGCTCACAACCCTCCAGCACCTCCCATTTCACTCACGGTCAAAGCTAAAACTGCACAGTGGCCTCCGACTCCTCCCTCTCTGGTCCCCCTTCCCTTTGGACCTTCACTTCTACCCTCCATTCTCTCTCCACCCCAGCTTGCACCAGCCTCCTTGAAGCCCTGAACACTGCAGGCCCCTCCTCTCTCTGGGCCTTGGCACGTCCCCAGACAGCATGCTCATCTCCCTCGCCAGGGACTGTCTTTGCTGCAGTCTTGCCTTCTCAGGGAAGCCCACCCTCCCTGCCCTGGACACCACTGCAACCAGCCCCTACTTCCTGGCCCTCCTCCCCCTGCCCCACGTTTCTTTCTTTCCATAGCATGCGTCACCTTCTAAACATATTATTTAACCAATTTTTAATTTTTTTTAATACTCCATCTCCCTTGCAAAAAGTGTCAGCTTCACTAGGGCAGGGTCTTTACCTATTCTGTTCACCGGTGGCTCCTATGAGCCTAGCAGGGTGCTGGTACACGGTGTGCACTTAATGTTCAAGCAATCAATCCATCCACTAAAGCTGTTCATTGGTTTTTGTGGGGGCTCCCTCGGCAGTTGGGGAGGTCCTGGAGACTGAGTTCATGCTCAGTCACCTCTGGATCCTCAGGGCTTAGCCACTGCCTTGGCCACAGTGGGTATGCAAGAACCATCTATTGAATAAATAAATGAATGGGGCCTGCTCCATTGGTCAAGGGAGAGACTTATGGGCTGCGCAGATCAGAGGATCCCTCTGCCAAGTGATATTATTGCCAGATTGTTCCTGGACTCCTCACCTGTGCCAGGACCTCACTGTCTCCGGAATCCTGCCTCACCCCTTTCCCCTTGGGTCCAGTTCCCTCTGCCAGTTTGGAAGTGGTTGATATTCATCTCCACACCAGAGAGGCTGCCTGAATACTGCATAAAACTTGATGGTTTCCGAGAGAAGCATGAACTGTGAGCAGGATCAATCCCTTACCCCAAAGATTTGAAGCAAAGTGGTGCAACCTGACTGCAAAAGGTGTTCTGGTGGCCTGGGCATAGGCATCAAGCCAGCCCTGGGCAGGGAGGCTGCTGGTAACCCCAATAGAAGGTGTCTTGCCCTTCCTAGGTGTCATTCTAAAGACAGGGACTTGGTGCAGGGGCTCAAACAACCCTACACACAGAGCTGGAGCGAGAAGCCACAGTGGCCCGGGGCCTCGCTCACCCCATCGCCTTCCATTTCACCCTCTCCTCGAGGCGCTTGGGGGCTATCAGGAGGTGATCAGGGTGGGACTGAGCTCCCCAGGCCCAGGCTGGATCCCATTGTAGGCTTTGGGGGTTTCAGGCTGTTTTTGGAACCTCGGTCACGTGTCCTCCCATGTAACCTGAGCCCCCTGACACGGCATGAGTCTGCACTCCAGCTCTGAGCCACATCTGCTTCTCATTTCCACCCCAGGAAAACGGCCCAATTTCCAGGAGCCACTGGCCTAAGCCAAGCCTCCAGCCTCTCAGCAGCCAACTCCACCCAGCCCAGCTCCATTACCTAGGTGGGTGTTAGGGGTTGGGGGCTGAGACAGCATTAGTGGCAATGGGGTGTGTAGTGGAGCTGGACTGGGGCCAGGAGGTCTGAGTTCTTGGGTTGGCTCTGTCAATACCTTGCTTTGTGTCCATGGGGAAGTCTCTTAACCTCTCTGAGCCTTGACTTTCTCATCCATGAAATGTGTTACTCTACTGATGGAGGTACTATCAGGATTTGGGGACCAAGGTGGCTCCTTGGGGATAAAAACAACATAATTTTCCCAAAAACAGAACTTAGAGGAGTATAGCTGCTGGAGCTGGCCTATGTCAGGAAGAGGCCAGAGCCACTTTCCCACCTGAGCAATGGGTCAGGCCCACCCCTGGGGTAGTTTGGTAGAGTTTGAGCCTAAGTCTTTGGGGTAGAAAAGTCTAACCCCAATTCTAAGCCCTTCACCTACCAGCATTTATTCAGCCCCTAGTATGTGTCAGGCCCTGGGCAGGGGTGGGGAGACCAAAGTGATAAACACAACTTAAACTCCTCAGGGTGGAGAGGAGCCCACAGGTAAATATATAAACACAGCCCAGCCCAGTATTGGGAGGTCACGTGGACGAGGTGAGGTCAGGGGGCAGAAGTAACACATTCTATTTATATTCTTTTAGTGGAGACCCTTAATTTTTAAGACATTCTTTTTCTTTTTCTTTTTTTTTTAAGAGATGGGGTCTTGCTATGTTGCCCAGGCTGGTCTCAAACTCTTAGCCTTGAGCAATTCTCCTGCCTCGCCCTCCTCACACCTGGGATTACAGGTGTGAGTCCACTGTGCCTGGCCAAGACATTCTTAACTTCATATTTTTTTTCTGTTTACAGCAAACTTCATCCTCCTTCTAAGAAAGACAAGGTCTTTAGCACCCTCCCTCCAGGTACCTTCTCCTATTCTCCACATTTTTTTTTTTTTTTTTTTTTTTTGAGACTGAGTCTTGCTCTGTCACCCAGGCTGGAGTGCAGTGGCACAATCTTGGCTCACTGCAACCTCCGCCTCCCAGGTTCAAAAGATTCTCATGCCTCAGCCTCCTGAGTAGCTGGGACTACAGGTGTGCACCATCATGCCCAGCTAATTTTTGTATCTTTAGTAGAGACAGGGTTTCACCATGTTGGCCAGGCTGGTCTCGAATTCCTGACCTCAAGTGATCGGCCCACCTCGGCCTCCCAAAGTGTCGGGATTACAGGCATGAGCCACAATGCCCAGCCCCATTCTCCACATTTCTATTTTTTTTTTTTTTTTTTTAAGGGACAGAGTTTCACTCTTGTTGCCCAGGCCTGAGTGCAATGGTGCGATCTTGGCTCACCGCAACCTCCGCCTACTGGGTTCAAGCGATTCTCCTGCCTCAGCCTCCTGAGTAGCTGGGATTACAGGCATGTGCCACCACGTCCAGCTAATTTTGTATTTTTAGTAGAGACGGGGTTTCTCCATGTTGGTCAGGCTGGTCTTGAACTCCTGACCTCAGGTGATCCGCCCACCTTGGCCTCCCAAAGTGCTGGGATTACAGGTGTGAGCCACCGCACCTGGCCGCAATTCTCCACATTTCTAAATCCCAAATCAATTCCCCCTTATAGAAGCTCATCAGTGACCCCCCCGCCCCACATGGCAGGACCCCAAACCTTGTATGTCACCCCTGCTGCCCTGGGTCCTGCACCAGCCATGACCTACTATGCTACCTGCTTCCTCGTAATAGGGCAGGGCCCTGGGTTGAAGGAGCTGCGGGGGCTGATAAGGGTGAAGAAGAGGGCGGCCACATGGGAGGCTGCCCCTTAGCTTTGCCCCCTGCCTACAGGGTGAACAGCAGGACATAAGCAGCACGCTGTACAGCTCCCCAGGGTCCTCCCCCTTCCAACATGTCCCTGACAGCACTAAACCATGACCCTGTAACACAGGTACTATCTTTGTTCCCATTATACAGATGAGAAACCCGAGGCTCAGAGAGGCCCTGTAATTTGCTCAAGAACAAGAAACCACTACATCTGAGATCTTACCCTTCTGACCCCTCGATCCGGGTCTTTGCACAGGCATGGCACCACTCTTGAGTACCCAAGTTAAAATTCCAGCTCTATCCTTTAGGAATTTGACCTTGGCCAAGTTCTCAAAGTCTCTGTGCCTTACTTTAAAAAATACGTTTCTTTAATAAATGCACCTCAATAAAGTTATTGAGGGATAATTTACATACAATAAATGCACAGATTTTATGTGCCCAGCTTGATGAATTTTGACAAATGGATACCCCCATGTAATAACCACACAGTCAAGACATGGAACATTGTTCTTACCCCAGAAAGCCCTTCCTTCCGTGCAAACAAAAGGAAGCAAACAAAACTATCTGCCTCATAGTGTTAGGAAAATCGAATGAGATAATACAGGTGAGATCCTTAGCAAGGCGCCTGGCACGCAGGAAACGCTGGATAAATGCATTGCTATCATTCCCTGGCTGTCCCCCTCCTTGACTGGGGCAGGGATCAGGGCATATGCTGAACCATCTCCCTTCTTCAGCCTAAGGCCATTTAGCCAGACTAGGAGAAGACTCGGGGGGATGGAATATGTGTCTTGGAGGAGACTTGGAACCATTTCTGTAGGTCTCCAGAAGCCATGATGGGGCTGGGGGTGGAGGAATTGGCCAGCTTTTGCCTATGTCTGGCCCAAAGATAGGGTTTTGCAATCATAGCTCACTGAAACCTCAAACTCCTGGGCTCAAGCTGTCCTGTCTCAGCCTTTTGAGTAGCTCGGACTACAGGTATATATGCCGCCATGCCATGCTAATTTTTAAATTTTTTGTAGAGACGGAGTCTTGCTATGCTTCCCAGGCTGGCCTCAAACTCCTGGCCTCAAGTGATCCTCCCGCCTTAGCCTCCCAAAGTAAGCCTGGCCATCCTCTGTTCTTTTGAGACTCAAAGGATGAAGGCGCTCATGGCAGGGCCAGCTTCACAGGTTGGTGACCAAGGCAGCTGCACAGGGCCTTGCTGTCAGAAAGTCCCCACAACTTGGATTAATGCTCCCATGTTATGTGAAATCCTTAATAATTTTTGAACAAGGGATCTTGCATTTTCATTTTGCACTGGGCCCTGTAAATTATGCAGCTGGTGGTGATGGTGGGGAGGGTGGAGCAAGCTGGCTGGTTTCCTCCCTAGAAAAGCCAGTGCTATTGCCCTCCCCACTTCCACTCACTGACTACACACAGCTACACATGCTCATTCACCTCCATGGTCCCCTCTCTGTCTCTCTCCACAGTGGGGCATCTAGGAGAATCTGGGTCACTCAGGGCCCTCCGCTGCCAGGAGACACCAACAGAACCTGGAAGCCTGCTTGGCCTGGAAACCCCCTTGGGAACAGCTCCTGCTCACAGGGCCTGCTGGGCAGGCCACCCGAATTCCCATCCTCTGACAGTCCTCTCCAGCCGCCTCCACCCAGCTCTGCAGCTCAAGTGCAAAACCACAGCTGGGTGCCAGCCAAGGGGTCTTGGGTTTCATCACATTCAACTTCCCACACCTCGGCCAGAGGCCAGGGTCGAATGGGGCTGCTGGCCAGAGGCCTGGGCTGGAAGGCAGAGGAGGGGGTGGGGTCCAGTCCTACCCTCGCTTCCTATCCATGGCAGAGTACCCCCTCTCTTAGGCCTCAGCTTCCCCTCTATGTAATGGGACAGGACTCCACAGGGCTGGAGCAGATGCCGAGGATGTAGGGAAGGAAGGCCTCAGAGGCCAAGGCATCGAAGGAGCTCCTAGAACTCCACTGTCCAATATGGTGGCCTCAAGCCTCTCATAGCCATTTAAATTTAAAGGAATTTAAAGGAAAGAAAATTCATATTTCAGTTCCTCAGTCACTCCAGTCACTTTTTTTTTTTTTTTTTTTTTTAGATGGAGTCTTGCTCTGTCACCCAGGCTGGAGTGCAGTGGCACAATCTCGGCTCATTGCAACGTCTGCCTCCCAGGTTCAAGCGATTTTCCCACCTCACCCTCCTGAGTAGCTGGGATTACAGGCACATGCTGCCACACCTGGCTAATTTTTTTGGTATTTTTAGTAGAGACTGGGTTTCACCATGTTGGCCAGGCTGGTCTTGAACTCCTGACCTCAAGTGATCCACTCCCCTTGGCCTCCCAAAGTGCGGGGATTACACGTGTGAGCCACTGAGCCTGGCCTCCAGTCACATTTCAAGTACTCAGTAGGTAGCGACAGGTGGCTCATGGCCACTGTATTGAATAGCACAGATACAGAACATCTCCGTCAATACAGAAAGTTCTACCGAGACGCATGCCCTGGCTAGGAAAGACCAGGTGCCAGGGACACTAGTAGCTTTACTCTCCTGGGGTGGGGAGCTGGGGCAGGGGGCTGTGATTGAGAAACATTGGAGACATCCTCTCACTCCTCTCCCCACCTCACCACGGATGAGGTGGACTCGCCATGAAGGGAGCCAGGAGCCTGACACCCAGTAGAGGTGTGGACACCCCAGAGGCAGCTTCCATCCTGACTCCTGGAGTGGAAAGCAGGCTTCCTGGGTCCCTGGGAAGAGGCACTGGGGGAAGCTTCAGAGAGGGAGGAAGTGGCCAGAAGCAGGTGCTCTTCCTAGCAAAGGGCTCCCCAGGAGCTACTTCCAAATGGGAAACATCAGCCCTCCCCAATCCTCACCTCTGGATGAATTCCCTGAAGGCTTCAGGAGCATTTGCATGTTACAGTACAATGGTCCTCAAACTTCAGCTTGCATGGGAATCCCTGGAAGCTTGCTAAGGCACAGCCAACTAAGTACAAACTTGAAACATGCACACTTCCACTGTCTATGCGGCAGGCCGAAATAGGGATATCTGGGTTCTGTCCATCATAGGGTTCATTATTGTGTGGGCCTGTCTGGGGCAGATCATTGAAAGATATTAGGTTGGTTTTATCTGGGCATCTTAGGGATGCAGCAGAGAGGGTGATATGGCAGACCTCAGGAGAGACTGGTTGGGGGAGAGGAAAGAAAGGGGTGGAAGCGAGGGATGGAGGAGAGGGAGGGAGGAGGGAAGAGGGGGATGGAGTGGGAGCCCGCTCGTGCATCTCCTGCTGACCTTGTTCTTCCTACCTATCTTCTCACCTCCTCCTCACAACCACCTTACAAGTCGGCAAATGTGTGGCTCTGAGAGATTACACAACCTTGCAGCAGATACATGGTCCCTAGGGAGTCAGGCTGGACTCTGTTTCCTCTACCTTTTCTCCCTCCAACTCTGAGTATTTTCAAACGAAATAAGCCTGGGAAGCGGGGAAGGCTCAGAGCTGTGAATACGTTTTTTTGTTTTCTGAGCTCATTCGGCTTTGACAGGAAGCTTGGCTGCGTGCGGGCAGGCGTCTGAGCCCTCCCTCAATGGTGCTTTTTAGGCATGCCTTTATACAGAATGTAAAGAGTCGCAGTTATAAATATCAGCGGGCTTCTGTGGCCCACTCCGTCCCTCAGCCCCCACGCCCAGCTGGGATGTCCTGGGACTTCCCGCTTGCCCTCCTCCCCCAACCCCTCCAGCCAGTACCACCCTCAGTGCATCTGGGAAGGGTGGGAACCGTGATGCGCCTTGGGCTGGGAAACCAAGGGGGAGTGAAACCCAAAACTGAATTTTTCCTTTTTCAGAAGAAAGGTTGTTTTCAGTGTCAGGAAACCCATAATCCTACAGCCAGCTGTGAAGATTCCAGAATGCCTCTCACTTTACAGGTGAGGAACTAGAGGGCCCCCTGGAAAGCTTATGAACACCCTGACCCCAGAGCTCACCCTCCCTCACTGGGAAAGAAAGTCCCTCTTTTCACTTTGTCACCCCCACCCACCTCCCAAGGCACCCACAGCATGGTCACTCGTTGATGACTGTTTGTATTATAAGCGGCTCCTCCAACTCTGTTCTACAGTCCCCTCCATGGACGCCCTGGAGGGAGGAGGCAGGCGAGACGTGGTCCCATTTTACAGATGGCCAAAGAGTTGAGTGACTACACAGCTCATCCCAGGAGAGCTGCCTGGCCCTGCTTCCTGATAGCCGGCCTGTGCCCCTAGACCTCCCCCGACCCCACAGGCCCCCTCCCCCTCCCTGTATGCACCCCCTGTCCCCTCACTGAGGCCCAGGAGCACAGTTGATTTAGAATTTCCTGCCATTCTGACAATCTGTGTGCACAAAACGGGCTTTCTTTAAACCGCTTCGAAGGGCATCTCCTCCAGCCCCTTCCCCTGCCTGCATTAAACGCCTCGTCTGAAGCAGGATAAATCTTCGGTGATTAGAAGCATGCTCCTTGTTCCTGTCCCTGCCCCGATGGGAAGCGCATTTCTCAAAGGGTTAATTAACAGCCTTCACACAGGCCGCATTTAGCAACGAACACAAAGCCACACACATAAATAACGTCTGGGGCGGAAGAAGAGGGTGCAGATGGTTTGTGACTTTGCCGTCCAGAGTTTTCTAAACCGGTGTGAACCACGTCCTGTCGGGACCAGGACCATGAGTCAGGGTCAGGCTTTAAGGTGGGCCAGGCCAGAGACGCTAGTGGCCAACTTGGTGCTCTTTGAAAGCAAGTCCTAAAGGAAAACAGAGCGTGGAGCCAAGATGTGGGGAGAGAGGGAGGGGACGGGGTGGGGAGGAGGGCCTGCTGGCTGACCTGGAGAGAAAAGAGCCAAAGAGAGCCAGAGATGCGAACCGGGAAGAACCAAGCAGGAGGCAAGAGACGTTGAGTCCCAGCTCCCTGCAAAGTAGTGCTGAATTTACCAGGGGCTCCACCCAGAAATTCAGACCCTGGGGCATAGGGTCCCACTCTGGCCCTGTAGTGAGAGTGATGGCAAGACATCCCCAGCCTAAGAGGAGTTGTGTGGGGCTGAGAAAAGGGTTTCAGGAAGGATAGCCCTGAGGAACCCTGGAAAGTTCTGGAAGTGGCACAGTGACATTCGCAGTATTCCGCCTCATCCATGCATAGGGTCTGTTCCTCTACGCAGCCTTCAGCTCCCCTGGGGGCTCATATGCCCCTTCCCAAAGCTATGGGAACACATCTGAGGTCTCAAAATGCATGGCAACAGGAACACAGGATTCACTTTACAGAGATCAGCACTGTTGCAAGGGATGCCTGAAGCCAAAACAGAAGAAAACGAGAGCCAAGAAGCAGAGGGAGCGATGCAGATGTGCACTGGACATCCACAAACCGCAACAGGAATGGGGAGAGGAGAGAAGTGATTGGAAAGCCAGCTTTTGGCATTCGGCTTGCTGCCATTCTCTTCACCTTTGTGGTCCCTCCAGTTTGCCCTCCTCAGCCCTAAGGGGTCCTCCCCTACTCGGAGAGGCCCTCAGCATGCTCACTCAGACCCTCTCCTCCTAGGAGCCAGGAGGTGGGACATGGGGAGGGGGACAGTGAGTCCTGAATGGATTTCTGCCCTGGAGATGAGGGCGCCCCTGGTGCCAGGGAGAGGCCCTGCCACAGCACAAACTGGGCTGCCCTTCCTGACCCAGGGATGAACCAGCCTGGGCACTCAGGCCACGGCTGTCTCACTGTGCCAGGCTCAGCGCCCTGGGGATGAGGGCGCAAAGAAAGAGACGGGGCCGACAACACAGGCCTAACAGCAGGCCCTGTGTCTGGGAGCGGCAGTTTCTCCCCAAGTAATTTTCCACAGTTTGGCTTTTCCTCCACACACAGGCTTGCTCACAGAGTTCAGATGGTGGCTGGTCCTCCAGAGGGTTACTCTGGGCCACTCACCTGCTCGGTGACCCCACCTGCATTGATTTCTGCCCTCATCACTCAGCTGTCTCCAGCTTGCTTCTCAAAGCCCTATGCCCATCTCAGGGATATGGCTTCTCTAGCCCCCAGAGTTCACTTCACCCCATCAGGGCCTGGATCTTGGGTAGTTATGGGAACCCCTAAATGCACCATCCTCGCTGGGCCAGGGCCAACATTTCTGTTTTCTCAGAAGGATCAAAGCCCCTTTCCTAGCCCTGCCAGGAGGAAGCAGTTTTGACTCGTGCAAATATCTGAAGCCCATTTGGGATTTTACTTTGGTGAGAAATAAATACACAGCCATCTGCAAATGATGGAAATATGACTTAAGTAACTTTTTGGTCGAGGCTCCTGGGCCAGAGCCCAGATGGAAATAAGACCTTGTATCTCAGTCTTCCTTGCACACTTTCAGAAAAAAGAAAAGGCTGGGGGAAAAAGTTGGTGGAAACTGAAGTTCAAAATGGAGTGTGCTAAATTTCTTGGCCTGGGAAAGGAAAAATAAACATCAAACAGCTACCCCATTCAAGTGTGCGTTATCTTGCTCATCCTCGCCAAGAACTCACCCTCCTCCCTTCTTTGACCGGGAATTGCTGTGCCCACGAACAGCCCCCACGCCCACCCCTAACCCAGGGCAGGAAAACAATGGGCCAGAAAACCCTGCTCAGCCAAGGCCTCTCCCTGCAGCCCCCAGAGGCCATAAGATTGGGAAACACAGGCTATTTTTATGTGTTATTTGTCTATCAACTGTGGCTCCAGGAGCCTGAGCAACAGTATCATCTGTGGGAGGTACCATTGATTTTTTTGTTTTAACTTGCTCAGACAAAGCCACATTTTCGCAACTTTCAGAAAAGCCAAAAAAGCAACACTCTGCAAGGCTGACCTCTTCCCTGGCTTGCCTTTCTGCCCTCCAGGGAGCTCTTTCTGGGTGTGTCTGGGCCCCTGTTGCTCTGTGCTGGCCCACACCAAGCACACAGCCCCAGATCCAGAGGGCCCAAAGGATAGCCAGTGAAACAAGGAAGGGTGAGGGGGGCAGAGAGAGGATCCGAGGAGAAGGGGTAGTGTCTCCAACTGGTGAGGGAGGCACAAACCCTGCCCTGGGGGTGCCAGTGTGATGGAGCAGTGGGGCATCCCTAATAGAAGAGTGTGAGAAGTCGCACACAGAGAAAATGGCTGCTTGATAGCCATCCATCTCCCAAGTCCATGGGTTGGGATGCTCTGTGCAGCGGGTGCACCCAGAGGCAGATACAGGGCTGAGAGGGTGCAGGCCAGGTGCGACTGCCTAGGCTGGGGCTGAAAGAATCCAGCTGGCAGAGGTGGCTCACACCTGTAATCCCAGCACTATGGGATGCCGAGGCACGAGTCCAGGAGTTTGAGACCAGCCTGGGCAACATAGTGAGACCCCTGCCTCTACAAAAAATTTTAAAAATTAGCTGGGTGTAGTGCTATGCACCTGTGGTCCCAGCTACTTGGGAGGCTGAGGTGAGAGGATCGCTTGAGCCCAGGAGGTCGAGGCTTCAGTGAGCCTGTTTGTGCCACTGCACTCCAGCCTGGGTGACAGAGCAAGACCCTGGGGGCGGGGGTGTGGGGGAGAGAGAGAGGAGACAGAGAGAGAGAGAGAAATGCAGATGAAAGAAACATAAAGTGAGAAGGGAGAAAGGAAAAGATGTAGAGAGTGGGCAGAGATGAAAAGACATAAAGGAAGAAGAAGAGGGAGGAAGCTCTTCTCTGTTGACCCCATTCCCAGCCATGATTCCCAGCCATGACCATCAGGACAGATGGAAGAGTGACTGCTCAAGAGGACCAGAATGAGGGACACCCCCCGGAGTGAGCCGTTTCCTTTCTCCATCAACACCATGCCCATATCCTTGGGGGTGAGAAGGTAGAGGTCCTCCAGCCGCAGCCTGGCCGGAGCCACGCAGACTTCCCTACACTCTTCACTTCTCAGTTTTCTGATCTGTAAAATGGAGATAATGGTAGTAATACCTTCCTCACTTGGGTATTGCAAGGATTGACTGACATTGTGTGTGTGTGTGTGTGTGTGTGTGTGTATGTATGTATGTAAAATACTTGGATGCCTGGCACACCATGAGGGCGGTACAGATGGCAGCTTTAATGCGTGTGGTGTGGAGTCAGGCATTCCGCGGGGAGAGGCAGGGTTGTGAACGCTGGAAAGGAGAGCAGAGGGGGCAGGCAGAGGAGTCTGAGAGAAGGAATCCATATGTCCCAAAGCTGGATGGCACCAGTGGCACCCCCAGTGCTGACCGTATCCAGGACCCCTGAAGGACCTGAGGCCATCCCTCCTGCTAGATTTCCCTGGCTCCAGGGCTCCCCACTCTGAGAGCCAAGGTCAGTCTCCTGCCAAGCCCTAAGCCTTCCCATTCATGCCATGCTTTTCCTTTGATGGGATGGTCAAGCTGAGCCAAGAGAAGAACAGTGGCTGCCAGATGAGCCAGAAGCTGGGGCTTAGGGCCCACCCAGAGCCCTTAACACATGTCTAGGGCAAGCAGGGAACCAGGGAGAGGCCATGATGCTGGCTGCCCCTGAGGGCCAGCTCCTGGTTAAGAATCACTTTCAGCAGCTGCTGTAGTGCCCTCAGGATCGCCACAAGGGCTCGGCGCCCTTCTGTTGCAGGAGGCCCAAGTTGGGAAGGAAGTGACAGCACTTCACCCCTTTTTCACCAGCCTTCAATGGCACCTTCTCCCACCCACCTGGGCTGACCCAGTGCCTGCCCTGTCTCCACTGTGGCCATCTGGGGAGGCAGGCCCACCCCACTACCTTCCCCCCCGAGAGGGGCCCTGGCAGCCAACCCCTCCCGCATCTCAGGGGCCAAGGTAGGAGAAGGGAAGCCAACCATGGGGGCCACTAAGAGGCAGTTCCAAGACCCAAGCTGCAATCCTGGCTTAAATTTGCTGAGCCTCCTTTTCCTCATCCAGGAAATAAGGATAACCATTTTTACACGTTGGGAATCTGGTGAAACTATGACACATATCTGTAACCACTTAGATAGCATTCTGACCTGTTCCTTTTGTGAGTGGTAAAATGGTGCAATTGGTGTGTTAATCAACAATCTAAGGTCACTGGTTCAACTGTGGCTTTCAGCTGAACCCAATTAGCGTTTGCATTCAAACCACCCAGTGAGGGTTGGAAAAAAATTCAAGAGGCTGGGTGGGGCTGGGCGCAGCGGCTCACACCTATAATCCCAGCACTCTGGGAGGCTGAGGCGGGCGAATCACCTGAGGTCAGGAGTTTGAGACCAGCCTGGCCAACATAGTGAAACCCCGTCCCTACTAAAAATACAAAAATTAACCAGGCATGGTGGTGTGCACCTGTAGTCCCAGCTACTCAGGAGCCTGAGGCAGGGAGAATTGCCTGAATCCAGGAGGCGGAGGTTGCAATGAGCCAAGATCGCACCACTGCACTCCAGCCTGGGCGACAGAGCGAGACTCCATCTCAAAAAACAGAAAAAAAAAAATCAAGAGGCTGGCCTTTCCGGAACCTCGTGGCAGCAAGGATGACAGCGCTGTTTCTGGAATCTGATGGCATGTGACCTGGACTATGCAAATTCTCCAGCCCTCAGTTTTCTCATCTGTAAAGGGGGATGGTTCTAGCACACTCTGCATTTAGGTTTGTGTGATGATTAAATAAGGTAATCCACGTAGATCTCTTAGCACAATGCCTGACCGCCACGCTCAATGCAGGTGGTCAGTGCTCATAAAACAAATGAAGGCACCCTCTAGGAGCTGATGGGGAGAGATTCTGTGGGGAAAAGCATGGCACAGCAGCGTGTATAGCATGCTGCCATCTGGGTGGAAAGCAGAGAGATCAGACCACATGGTCATTTTTGCTCGGATTTTACATAAGGACATTCTGGGGAGATGCAGAAGAAACCAGTAAACAAAATTACCTTGTGGGAGGTGGGGAAGTGGAAGGGGAGGGGCTGGGAGCAGGACTCTGAACTGTTCCCCCCTTTTTTTTTTTTTTTGAGACAGAGTCTCGCTCTGTCGCCCACACTGGAGTGCAGTGGCGTGGTCTCGGCTCACTGCAACGTCCGCCTCCCAGGTTCACGCCATTCTCCTGCCTCAGCCTCCCAAGTAGCTGGGACTACAGGTGCCCGCCACCATGCCCAGCTAATTTTTTGTACACTTCTTTAACAATTCATCATGTGAGGGTTTTGGATTTACCTATCCCAAAAATGTTTACATTAACATAAAAGGTGTGCTTTCAGCATTATTATTCCTTCTGGGTGTCGGTTTCTTTCCTAATGAGGAAGGTGGTCTATGCGCCACTGCCTAACTAGACTTTTGTGGAATTCCGAAAGAAAGTGAATATGCAAGTGCCCAGAGGAGCAGGATGAGGCTGAAGATGAGCAGGATGAGGCTTGGATGAGGAGGACGAGGCTGGGATGAGGAGGATGAAGATGAGGATGCAGATGTAGACAAAGATGAAGGAGGGCAGGGGAAGTGGGTAGGGCAGCTCTCCCGGCCGCTCTCATTCAAAGGGCCATGGTGGGACTCACTGAGCCACTGTCCCAGGAGCTGAGCCTCAGTAGAGTTAGATAGGCCATCTAAGCAGTTTGCTCTGGCCTGGGCCTCTGGCCACTTTCCTCAAACACCCGAGGCCCAAAGAAGGCCCCTCAGCCAGCCAAGCATGCTAGGAGAGTTATCTGCACATGAGTGGGGTCAGGGGTAGGGCTCCTGGGGACCTGCCTGTGACCCTTGACACCTGGCTGGAGCTCTTGGGGGCAGGAAGGGGTGCCAGGAATATGAAGTTGTGGGATGGATGAAGGATTGAGAAGGAAAAGGAGAGATTTGGCCGGGCATGATGGCTCATGCCTGTAATCCCAGCACTTTGAGAGGCTGAGGCGGGCGGATCACAAGATCAGGAGTTCGAGACCAGCCTGACCAATATGGTGAAACCCTGTCTCTACTAAAAATACAAAAATTAGCCGGGCGTGGTGGCGGGTGCCTGCAGTCCCAGCTACTCAGGAGGCTGAGATGGGAGAATTGCTTGAACACGGGAGGTGGAGGTTGCAGTGAGCTGAGATCACACCACTGCACTCCAGCCTGGGCGACAGAGTGAGACTCCATCTCAAAAAGAAAAAAGGAGAAATTTGGCTCAGCTGAAGACAGGGAGTGGCTGGACCACACCAAAGTGAGGCAGGTACAGCCTAGTCCTGGGCTCAGGGACAGGTAATGGGAGAGTTATCTTATTCCCATCAGCAACTCTGCAGCATAGATTCTATTATCATTCAGACGAGGAAGCGGAGGCTTAGAGCGTCTTGGGTCATGGTATGGCCAGCTAGCGGGTAGCCAAGATTCAGATTCAGGCACTGTGTTTCCCTCAAACCACTACCCCATCCCACCTCCTCACCCCAGATCAGGACTGGCCACTTTCTGGTGGACTCAGTTTATAGCAGCAGGATAGAAACAACCATAGCTTAGCTCAGAAATCCTGGCGGTGGCAACAGCATATGTGGTGAAGAGTTCCTCCTCTAGAGGGTGTCCACGCTAATGAGACACCCAGAGGCCAAGGGCAAACGCTGGGAGGGGCCAGGCTTGGGGATCCCCCAGGACTCTGTGCCCCTGAAACTTCAGGGGCACAAGGCTGGAAGAATGAAAGCACTTTTCATGGAATTCCAACAGGAAACCCACGAGAACATTCCTGCTTGAAGGATTCCAACAGGAAAACCACGAGAACATTCCTGCTCGTGGGATTCCAACAGGAAAACCAAAAGAACATTTCTGCTCATGGGTTCCAGCTGGGAGCTGGAGTCCATATTCCCTGCTAAGGAGGCTGCTCAGTAGGTAGAGGGGTCACAGAAGAGAGCTTGCCTCACTCTCATGAGCTGTCCCCAGCCCCCTAGATGAATTCAAAGATCCTTTTGACCTCTGACCCCTCAGTGGAGCGCCAGCTCCCAGGGTGGGGCAGGTCATTTGGGAGCTGGCCTGCCCAGCTCCCAGTCTTGCTGCCTTTGCTTAAAGTGACTGGCCTGGCCTGGCACAGTGGCGCATGCCTGCAGTCCCAGCACTTTGGGAGGCCAAGGTGGGAGGATCATTTGAGCTCAGGAGCTCCAGACCAGCCTGGGCAACATAGTGAGACCTCATCTGTACCAAAAAAGGGAGGAGTGCACACGTGGCGGCTCACACCTATAGTCTCAGCACTTTGGAAGGCTGAGGTGGGAGGATTGCTTGAGCCCAGGAGTTTGAGGCCAGCCGGGCAATATGGTGAAACCCCCTCTCCACAAAAAATACAAAAATTAGCCAGGCCTGATGGCACACACCTGTAGTTCCAGCTTCTTAGGAACCTGAGGTGGGAGAACTGCTTGAGGCTGGGAGGTTGAGGCTGCAGTGAGCCAAGATCACGCCACTGCACTCCAGCCCTGTCTCAAACAAAAATAAAAAACCAAAGTGGCTGTCCTGCCATCTGGCTTCCCAGACAGCACATAGTCCCTTCAAATATTTGTCTTTTTTTTTTGAAATGGAGTCTTGCTCTGTTGCCCAGGCTGGAGTGCAGTGGCATGATCTTGGACAGCTCACTGCAACCTCCTCCTCCTAGGTTCAAGCAATTCTCCTGCCTCAGCCTCCCGAGTAGCTGGGATTACAGAAGCATGCCACCACACCTGGCTAATTTTTTATATTTGCTAGAGACGGGGTTTCACCATGTTGGCCAGGCTGGTCTCGAACTCCTCACCTCAAGTGGTTTGCCTGCCTCGGCCTCCCAAAGTGCTGGGATTACTGTGGTGAGCCACCACGCCCGGCCCAAATGTTTGTCTTTTAATGACTGCCCTTCTCTGCCCCTCCAAGGGGCATAACATCATAATCAGATAGGGTGAGGAGCTGTGAGCAGGTGAAAAGCCTCTCTTAAATTTAATTGCCTCTTGAGACTAATCAGTCAACCACCGAGTGTGCCTGGAGAAACAGGACACACCCCTCACCCTGCCCAGCATCTCTGTGGCGCCTAGCAGCAGGGCCTGCCTGAAACTACGCGTGGGGAGGGGCCCTGAGGAACGGGACAGGGTCCCGGCCTTGAGAAACTTCCACTCAAGTAGAGGGGCTGGGAGGCACTCCCACAGGAAGTGCTTTTAGCATGCTAAAAGAGAAATGACCACTCACCACAGGAGCCCTCAACGCCGCTTGTGTTTTCTGTGGGGCATCTACCATGGGCCAAACGCGGCGTTGAGCTCCAAGGCAGACTGACGTAGCTCCTCCTCCCGCAAAACCATGGCCTGATGGGAGAGACCAGCGAGTCAATGGCTGTTTCTCAGTAGGAGGGGAGTCACAATCAAGGTTTGCACAGGATTCACCTGTAGGACACTCAGCTCTGAGAGAAGAAGGGAGGAGGTCAGGGAAGGCTTGCTGGAGAAAATGATATTTGAGCATGCTGAGGAGTTGGGCTGGAAGTGCCAGTGGGACTTTAGGGGTGGGACTGGGAGGTGGTGGGGCTGACCTAAGCCCTGGTAGTAGTGGTTAGAATTTGGGTCATGGGACAGCGATAAGACCTTAAGGCAGACAGAGGAGACTGAGTAGGTTTGGGGCACAGGACAACAGACCCCAGATGGATGGATCTGGAGGGGAGGGTTAGGACAGACAGAGGGTCTCCGAGAGCTGGAGGAGCTGGAGGTCAGCTTGGGACATTAGGACGTCTCTCTCAGTGAAGGAAAGAGAATAAATGAATCAAGGTAGAGGAGAGGGTATCAATTAAGAAGGCAGGTGGGAGGGAAGCCAGTCTTTAAGGGGGTCTCAGAGCTTGTACAGGAAGAGTGGGGCATTCAAAAAATGAAAGAAATTTCAGAAGGAGCTTGTAGTAGTCCGTTTTCATGCTGCTTATAAAGAAGTACCCAAGACTGGGCAATTTACAAAAGAAAGTTTATTGGACTTAACAGTTCCACGTGTCTGGGGAGGCCTCACAATCATGGCAGAAGGTGAAAGGCACGTCTCACATGGCAGCAGACATGAGCAGAGAGCCTGTGCAGGGAAACTCCCATTTCTAAAAGCATCAGATCTCCTGAGGCTTATTCACTGTCATGAGAATAGCATGGGAAAGACCCGCCCCCATGATTCAATTACCTCCCACCGGGTCCCTCCCGCAACATGTGGAAATTCAATTTGAGATTTGGGTGGGGACAGAGCCAAACCGTATCAGAGCTCCCAGGACCTTTTCATCTGCAGCCATGCAGACATCCCATTCCCAAGTCATGGAGTAGCATCTTAGCCCCTATGGTGAAGCATTGGAGCCCTTCCAGGGAGGTGAGCAATGGCCAGAGGCAGCCATGGCTGAGGTAGGAGGGAGTGGGTCTCACCCAGCAGGGCACTAAGAGGGACCAGAGGCAGGAATTTAGGAGTCAGGACTCCGGGGAGCAGAGGCAGCAAACCAGGGACACGTGATGGCTTCAGGTTATGGGGCCAAAAGCCAAAACACTAAGCCAGGGTCAGGTCAGGAGAGAGACAGGCCCATGGGCCTTAACCAAGACATTGGATGTGAGAACAGGGCAGGGGGCCAGGACACTGGATGCGAGTACGTGGCTGGCAGGGCCTAATGTGTGCTGGAGCAAATTCATACCAGCTCCAAGAGCCATTGTTAAATGCCAGCAATTTTTCAAGAAAGTTGTTTAAACATTGACAAAATCAGCCACAGTGGGAGTATTTACACCATGGAAATCAGCAAGTGCTACAAATCCAGGCCACGTTTTCCCCGCCAGAAAGCCGGCACTGCAGCTGGTCCAGAGAGATGGCTGAGAGAGACCTCATGGGACTGGGGCTCATGGGACCAGGTTCTCACCCTTACTCCATCACATGATTTTGTGCCATTGTTGATGTTCTCACCCTTGCTTTCCACAAAGGACTATTCAGGGGTCAAATGAGAAACTGCGGCTGGATGTGCCTGCACAGGACAAAGCATTGCATGGAGTGAGAGATCATCATTAGCAGGTTTCCTGGTGTCTTCCTGGATGTCTGATCTAAATTTAGGTCCTTGTAGTCACAGTTGAATCCCAGCCACTGCCTTTCCTTCCTTCCTGCAGGCTCTCTGTAGCACAGCCACGGGAAGTCACTGCTGGAAGGGGTCTGCCTTTGTTGTTTCACCTGCAAGTTTGCATGCATGCTTCTGGGCAAAGTCCCTCCAAACCTTCCCTGTGCCTTCTCCAACTCCAGGCCTGCAGGCTTCCTCCTGCTGAGACACTTACTGGGCTCACTGCTCCTCTCCTGGTAGCCCAGACTGTCCCACCCTGCCCCAGGGGTTCCCCTGTCCTAACCACCTACCCCTCGCTCAGTCACCCCCTGAGAGAGCACATTCTTCCACATCAGGACACCTCCGGCAAGTCCTTACCCTCTCTAGGTCCCACCTATACTCTAAGGATGATGCCCGCCCACCAACCCTCAAAGGGCCTCTAACAGAGCCTATGAGTCTTTCTGGAAGTAACAGAAACTTCAGCTAACAGGGACTTAAACAATATAAAAGTGATTGCCTACTAAGAAGTCTAGAGGCAGGCTAGTCCCAGCTACTCGGGAGGCTGAGGCAGGAGAATGGCATGAACTCGGGAGGCGGAGCTTGCAGTGAGCAGAGAGCGCGCCACTGCATTCCAACCTGGGCGACAGAGCAAGACTCAGTCTCAAAAAAAAAAAAAAAGAAGTCTAGAGGCAGGCAATTCTCAAGTTGGCTTTGCAACTCCAAGATGCCAATGCCTCTAAATTCTCTCCCTCATCCCCATATGGTCTCAAGATGGCTGCCACAGTTCCAGATATCACATCTTCTTAAATCTCCTTCCAAAGTCAGGATGTAGGGTGATGGTCAATGTGGCAAGAGCTCTCTTTATGTGCTTTTCTTATTTGATCAGAGATGAAAAGTCTTTCTCAGAATCTTTTCCATCCCCACTCCCACAACCCAGTCTCAGGTTGTGAAGAGATAACTTTGGTGAGGTTGTCCATCACAACTTTGGAGGAGTAAATGAACCTATTTCCGCGTCAGTTGTTCATCTGTAAAATGAGGGCTAATGATATTTACCCCAGGAGGTGGTTGTGGGGATTGAATAAGGTGATCTAGGCTGACCATTCCAAGTACACAATCCTCTTGGCTTGGTTGGTTCAGAGAGGGACATGTGACCTGATGATACCAACCAGTCTTGCTTTAAATTTTGTCTGTGGATGCTGGAGGGGGTCTGTCTTCCTCTGGGATGTTGAACAACGAGGCTCAAGAGAGCCTAAAGCAATTGCACGTAATTAAGCGATTGTTACCATTTGTCTTGGTAAAAAACAAATTTCAGGAACTAAACTCCATTTCACTGAAGCCTAAATGCATCCTAGGAGGTTTTCTAGAGCTAGTCCCTCTGAGCAAAATATATTTATGCCCCTGAATTGATCAGATCCTCCTGTTACATGGATTCATGGAGCCCAGTCACTTCCCCTCATAGTTTGCAACAATTTGTAATTAAATATATTACAAATGATATCATGCCACAAAATTTAGGATTCAAGAAATGTTACATTTCTTAAACGTTCCACATTAAGTTGCATCTGGCTAAAACCCTCCTTTGTCAAAGTTATAGAAAGTTGATGCAGAAGGTGATGCAGAAAGACCCCAGAGTTTGCCCCACCCATGAAAACATGTGTTTTTAACATAGTAGGGACTTAATTGTCAACCATGGTTGTCCCCAGTGCTGCCCACGAGACAGTAGAGGGATTAGGGCAACTTTGAGGCAGGCTTGACCTGGGGGGGCATTGCTCAAGGTTCCTGAGACTGGGCATCTGGGCGCAGTTCTCCAAGGCACAGGGCAGCCCCCACCACCATCCAGGGCCCTGCCACTGCAGCACTTGATGGGGGCAGATCTCTGGTGCCCCTGCAAAACCCCTAACACCTCTCGCCTTCAGTCCAAAGAGCCTCACAAGCCCTGAAGGCCATGGCCCTCCCCTGGCCAAATCTGACTGACACTTTGTTTACCACCTCCTAAGGGGCGTAGGCCTTTCAAATCACAGGGGCAGCCCACCTGGCCTGGCAACTTCTCCATTCAGCCGGAAACACAGACCAGAGACTGTTACTTTCCTCCTCGTGATAAGGAAATCTCAAACCTCAAGAACTCAAAGGCCAGGTGCTCCAGAAGGGTAAAGGAAAAAGCAAATATTTCTTCCTTTATCTTGATAAGCCAGCAACCTAGAAAGTGGAAAAATGAGACCCGACTTCTCAACAACTTCTCATTGGCATCAAACCTACCTGTCACATATATCTGTATATGGTGGACAGGGGATCCTAGGGGCTGGTGTCTAATTTGCTCACTATTTTATCCCAGTTTTTTGGCTCGCAGTAGGGCTCAGTAAATATTAGTTCAATAATTATTAATCAGAACTCTTTGTGCTCTAAGTGACAGAAATTCAAACTGAATCAAAATTTTTAAAAAGATAATTGGCTGGGTGCGGTGGCTCACGCCTGTAATCCCAGCACTTTGTGAGGCCAAGGCGGGCGGATCACGAGGTCAGGAGATCGAGACCATGCTGGCTAACACGGTGAAACCCCATCTCTACTAAAAATACAAAAATTAGCTGGGTGTGGTGGTGGGCACCTGCAGTCCCAGCTACTTGGGAGGCTGAGGCAGGAGAATGGCGTGAACCCGGGAGGCAGAGGTTGCAGTGAGCCGAGGTCACACCACTGCACTCCAGCCTGGGCGACAGAGTGAGACTCCGTCTCACAAAAAAAAAAAAAAAAAAAAAAAAAAAAAAAAAGATAATTAACTGGCCCTTGTAACTGGGGAAATTGAAGGAAGACCTGACTTCAGGCAAGATTGGAACAACAATACGGTGGAGTATGATTTTCTCTCCAGCTCTATGGCCACCTTTACATGTTAGTTTCATTCCCCCAACAGCTTCTTCCTCATATCCTTGGGCAATGGCTCCAGCAGCTTCCAACTCTCTTGGTCATCACTCAGCATCTCAGAGGAAGACAGATCCTCTTTCCAGCATCTATAGCTTGAATCTTAAGCAAGACTCTGATTGCATGATGTGTCTATCCCTGAACCAGTCACTTGGCCGGGAGGACTGTGTGCTCAGAATGACCACCTGGGTCATGTGCCCAGCTCTGGGTGATGGTGGAGAGGCATCATAAGAAAGAACTTCACCAAGAACTGGTTTGGCTCCTGGAATATAAAGGGAGCTATGACCAGCTATATTTGCTTTGGTTTCCTTACCTGTGAAGTAATGGCATTGGACTAGATGGGCTTCAGAGCAGGCAAAGAGAGAAAGGGTTGGCAGAAGCATCAGATGTCCTCCACATAGTGTTGGGAGCTGAGGCTGGGCGGGCTATGCATTCAGTTGGGTTCAGTGATGGTGGGTGTATTAGTTAGGGTAAGAAAGCTGCTGTAACAAACAACCCCCACCTCCCAATAGCTCAACATACCAAACTCAGTCACACCACAGTCCAAAGCATGGTGATGGGGTATTCATCTCCATGCAGTCATAGAGGGCCCCCTTATTTTAGCAACATCCTCATTCCCTAGAGTTCTGGAGTCTTGTGCTTGTAGTTGCACTGATGGGGAAGGAGTGGAGGTGGTACGTGGAAGATGATACAGGAACTGTTGGAGGCCAGGCCTGGAATAGATGTACATTACTCCTGCCCAATAGCCATTGGCCAGAACTTGGTAGCTGCACATGGTAATAGCAAGGCAGGCTAGAAAATGTGTCCAGAAAGAAAAGCAAACAGAGTTTGGTGAGTTCTTAGTCCTGCTGCATTGCGGGAGGACTGAGGTGGGTTTAGGAGGTGGCAGGGGCAGCGGGGTAGGATGTGGTGGACCTGAAACTCTAGGCTGCCTGCCTCCAGATTTTTCACTTGGGCAGGTCATTTCAATTGAGGCAGATTTTTCACCTGAGACTGAGCTCTCTGGGCCTCAGTGTCCCCAACTGTCAAATATAACAAAGCCGCCTCTAAAGCCCCTTCCCATGTAAACATTCTCTGCTTCGCCCACTGCCTAGAGCCTCCATTGCTCTGCGCAGCTCTGTTTCCCTGATCTTATTATCTCTGACCTCCCCTTTAACTTCACAATGCCCCCATTCCAGCCCTCCTTTCATCCCTATCTGCTTTATTTTTTTTCTCCACAGCACCTATCATCTGACGCGCCAAATGTTTTTCTCATCTATTCATTGTCTTCCTGCATGAGAATGAAGCTCCCAGGAGGCACAGATTTTTGTGTTTACTTCACTGCTCTATCCCAAGAACTTAGAAAAGGGCTTGGCACATTGAAAGCACTCAGTAAATACTTGTGGAATGAATGAATGAATGACTTTTAAAACTGTTCTATCAAGTCATTCATAACAGAGCAACGCTGCCATCTGGTGCCAGAAACTTGAATTGCAAGCACAAACTGGAGCCGGGGAGGGAAACTGTGCCCAGGGACAAGCCTTGCCAAATTAACCCTATTTCATTGCTTCAAACACCACGGTCTGACTCTGGAGGGCTCAACAGTCCCGTGGGGTCTGGTTTTCTGTCCTATGTGTGTTCCCCTCCAGATCGCCACGTGACATCTGAGCCATTCATTAGGTTCTCAGAGGCATCAGGCACTCCGCGCTTGCTCTGTTTCTGCTCAAGTAACATCTGGGGACCGCTGTGTCTTAGAAGATGGGCTATCAGGGAAAAGACTCCAGCCCTGAGAGAGGATGAAAGAGAGAACGTATGGTGGGGGCTAGTAGGGAGGACCAAGGGGAGGGTGGGGAAGAAGGAAAGGCCTCTGTGGAGGAGACCAGGCCCACCTCCAGCTTCACTCCACGTTTGCTTTGGTCTCCTTATCTGCGAGGTGACAGCCTTGGACTAGGTGAGCTTCAGACCATAACTCAGCCTAGTCCTAAAATCCCACAATTCTTTTTTTTTTTTTTTTTTTTTTTTTTTTTTGAGACAGTCTCACTCTTGTCGCCCAGGCGGGAGTGCAGTGGCGCGATCTCGGCTCACTGCAAGCTCCGCCTCCTGGGTTCACGCCATTCTCCTGCCTCAGCATCCCAAGTAGCTGGGACTACAGGCACCAGCCACCAAAGCCCAGCTAATTTTTTGTGTTTTTTAGTAGAGAAGGGGGTTTCACCGTGTTAGCCAGGATGGTCTCGATCTCCTGACCGCGTGATCCACCAGCCTTGGCCTCCCAAAATGTTGGCATTACAGGCGTGAGCCACCGCGCCTGGCCAAAAATCCCACGATTCTTAAGAAAGACCAGAAGGTTCATGGTACATCTAACTTCTGGATTAATGCCTAGAAGACGGGTTTCAGCCACTGGTCAGAGGCTGGCGTCCTCAGTCAGGGGGTCTCCTCATTAATAGGCAGGTGATCTAATTCAGTGGGGGTCTCTCCAAGAGGACACTCCAGCTTCCCTCTTGAGCCTTGCCCCTGCTGGGGCTGAGCACCAGCAGTGTGGCCCCGTGCTCTTAGTATCTTGCAGCCAGAAGCACCACCACCTCCTCCCCACTCATGCCCCCACACCTATATGTGTTTGTGCTGCTCCTTTCGAAAGCCTAAGGACTGGCTCTGGCTAATCTCTGATGTCTCTTGGGTCTCTGAGGTCTGTATGAGCCAGGTTGGCTGCTCAGGGCATGAAGGAAGGGGCCCCGGAGGGACTTCTCCCCTTTCTTTCAGAGCTTTGGTTGTTAGTGACAGGAGCAGCTTCAGTGGCTCTGCTGATGCCTGCAAACCTTTCTTCCTGGCCTCCACCCCAGCTCCCTTCAGCACAGATGTGTAGGGCACCTTCCAAGATGCTGTGGGATTTAGAAGATAGTTTGGGCTCTGACCCCGAAGGGCTCCTTGTGACTGGGGGCATGCCCCGTGCAGCACAGCAAACGAGCTGTGCCCATGCATGTGCGAACAAGCATCGAAGTCAGGAGTCCAGGCTGACAGGAGAGTTGCTTGGGAAGCCTTCTGGAGGGGTGGGGTCCCTACGGCTTCTGAGTCCACCCACACTGAAGCACTGAAGTAGAGTATCTGAGGCCTTGGGGGCAACCACCTTGCCCCAGCTCCTCTTAGCACCCAGAGTCAGGGGGAGTGACACCTGTGAGCCTCGCCCCGCCCCAATGTGGGGGTCACTGAAAAGCGGGCCTGGCCGCCTCATGACACTAGAGCACCTGTATGTCCAGAATGCGGTAGGGACTCACAGAGATCCACCTTTTTCCTCCTTCCGTGCCCTTCCATCTCTTATTCCCCTACCCCCACCAGAGGCTCCTCTTCCCTCTGCCCCTGGGAGTCAGCTCGCTCAGGGTCCCCTGCCGTACCCACTGCCCTCCCTCCCTGTGCAGCCTTGCTGTTCCTCCAACCTGGCAACTGGCTCCTATGTACTTCTAGGAGCACTTGCCCAATGGAATAATGGGCCGGATTGTCTGTGGTCAATTCATCACCACTATCCCTTTCCAAGGTCTTCTCTGTGGCTCTGAGAGAAGCTAGGAACTACAATTCCCAGAATGCCCTGCTTGTGGGGCTACATCTTTTCTGGCTTGGTATTGGGCAGGTGGAAGAGAAGGAGAGGTCATTATTAAATCTAAATCAGATGAAGAGTTTTCTATAAACTGCACACCAGACTTTGAAGACTTTGTACAAGAAAATGTAAAATGTCTAATTAATAATTTTTATATTACTCCCATATTGGAATGATAATCTTTTATGATATATTGGGTTAAACAAAATGTATTAAAACTCATTTTGTCTCTTTTTGGTACTTTTAAATGTGACTGCTGAAAAATTCTAAAGTACATAAGTAGTTCACATTAGAAGTCTACTGAACAGAGCTGGTTTAAAGTATGCTGGTTTAAAGTATGGTTTAAAGGGGCTGGGCGCAGTGGCTCACACCTGTAATCCCAGCACTTTGGGAGGCCAAGGCCGTTGGATCACTTGAGGTCAGGAGTTCGAGACCAGCGTGGCCAACATGGTGAAACCCAGTCTCTACTAATATTACAAAATTTAACCAGGCATGGGGGTGGATGCCTGTAATCCCAGCTACTCAGGAGGCTGAGGCACAAGAATCTCTTGAACCTGGTAGGCGGAGGTTGCAGTGAGCCAAGATCCTGCCATTGCACTCCAGCCTGGGTGACAGATTGAAACTGTGTCTCAGAAAAATAATGATAACTAAATAAAAAAATAAAGTGTGCTTGGGGATAGAAGAGGCACATACAAAGCCCTTCATAGCCACCTGAGATGATAAACAATGTTACATGTTGAATGGGGATTACTGCCACATGAGAGTGGTGCAGACGTTGAGAGTTAAGAGCTTAAGGGATAAAAGGAGGTCCCTGAGGGCTCCAGGGTAGGGAATGAAGGAGGTGAAGGTAGGATGGAGCCCACCTTGGAGAACGGGGGGATGTGGACGGGAGGATGTGGATGGTGCAAGGGCGTGGAAGCCGTGCCAGGCAATGGATTCCATGGGTTAAGAGAGGAATAACTCATGCCTGGCAAGATGCAAAGGCCACGTGGTCTCAAGCAGATGTGAAGAAATGGTTATTGAGTCTCCTGTGTCTACAGTCACAACTCTATTCAGTCTACCCAATGGTGCAAAGTGTTGGGTGAGGGAGGCAGACAGAAAAGTCCTGTCTGAGCTCTGGGCACATGGGTGCCATCTCCTAGGGTGCCTAGGTCACAATGCAAACTTAAACCCAAGCCCCATCAACTTCTCCAGCTCTGTCTAGAATGTGGCTCCTTGAGGAGCCAGGTTTTCAAAAATTTTTATTTTTATTTATTTTAATTTTTATTTTTTTGAGATGGAGTTTCAGTCTTGTTGCCCAGGCTGCAGTGCAATGGCGCGATCTCGGCTCACCATAACCTCTGCCTCCCAGGTTCAAGCTGTTCTCCTGCCTCAGCCTCCTGAGTAGCTGGGATTACAGGTATGCACCACAATGCCCAGCTAATTTTGTATTTTTAGTAGAGACGGGGTTTCTCCATGTTGGTCAGGCTGGTCTCAAACTCCCGACCTCAGTTCATCCACCCGCCTTGGCATCCCAAAGTGATGGGACCACAGGCATGAGCCACCGCGCCCGAGGAGCCATGTTTTCTAGGGGTGCTGGGGCCAAGGATCTAGGCTCCACGGGGCAGGGTGCTCTGCCCTGGTCCCAAATCCACGGGCCCTGCCTCCTTGCCCCAGCCTTGTCCCAAGCAGTTTCCTGGTGGTTGTAGACTTGAGTCAGGGGAGAAGTCACAGGAGGAAAAATGTGTTCCCGTCTGAGATGAACTCACTCCACCTAGACATTATGGAGTATGGTAGATGAGGTTGTGGGAACTATGAAGCCACCGCTTGAGAGTGCTTGTGCTTGCATTTTGCAGAATTTCTGGCATGGCTGCCCCTGGTCAGCAGTGAATCTGAGAAAATCTGGGACCTCTGTGGCCCTGGCCTTGTCCTGTGGGACGGGCCTCCTGGAGCCAAGGGGGACTGGAATTGAGTCCACGTTGGATGTCGAGTCATTCTGGGAAGGGCTAGCTGTGGTTTCCAGGCCCTCTAAAAGGGTGCCCAGATACTGACCAAGAGGAGCCCAGAGCTGGCCAGGCCAGAGCGAGTGCCAGAGCAGGTTGTCCTGCGGCCCAGAAAAAACTCTGATTCTAAAATCCTAAAGGTGCTTTGCCTCCAAGGGGCCTGCACGTTGAGGGACTTTTGAAAACAGGAGAGCTTTTCCACCATTGTCTCAGGGGCCTGTGCCCTCGCTTACAGAAAGAGTTAGACAGCAGCTCAATACATCCTTCCTAAGCACCTCTCTTCTACCCAATCCAGAAGCAGGCACGATGGGGAGAACGAGGGGAAGAGCTGAGAAGCTTTAAGGCTCAGGGTGTAAGAGCTTTCAGAGGCCATGGAGACCAACATGCCTTTTGAAGTAAAAATTCCTGCAAGCACATCCCTGGCCATTACATGTGGTCTTTGTCCTCTCAGAACAAACAGTTTAACAAAACCAAAGACATAAGCAGTGTTCCGGGGACTGGCAGTGTGCACATGGAGGCAGGGGGTTGTGGAGGCAGGGGGCTGTGCAGCCTGGAGTGTAAGTGCCAGGGGGGTCCTGAGCCCAGGGTGACCAGGGTGACCCATGCGAGTGGGACCATGTAGGACTGGAAGTGGGCCATCCAGACTAATAGATGGGGGTGTGAAGTGGTTAAATAATAATCATAAAAAGACACCAGGAGGAGGAAGAGGAAGGGGAGGGAGAGGGGAAGGGGAAGAACGAGATGATTAGAGAGACAGCAAGTTCCTCAACCCCCAAATCTCTGCTGCCTAAAATCCCACCATTCAATATTTATTTTGGGGAATTAAGTTTTGTGTTCTCTATTTTCGTCTTTCAGAATGAAGCTTTCCTTGCTGAGAGAACATGTGAGGGCCCAAACAGGACATAAGAGGCTGAAAATCAAATAACAGGCAGATAGGAGAGGAATGAAGACAAACTCTGCCAATGTCACAATTTTTGCCGGAGATTAGCCAGTATGGCCAGCTGCTAGCCATGTCAACAGACAGGCTATGCAAGTACAGAGAAGACAGGGGAGGTCAGTGTGGACTAGGGGGTCAGGGAAGGCTTCATAATCCATTTGGGTCTTTACCCCCATTGACCTCAGGAAAACCCTGACATTTCCCTTTGTTTCCCTGAAGTTCAGCCCTCCAAACAAATCTCCAAAATCAAGAGAGAAGCAAGGTCACTCTGACGCGCTGTGTTCTTGTTGACTTGTACAGCCTCTCCTTTCCAAAGCTCCCATCAGAGAAAAGCCCTTGAGAAGGTTTCACAGCAAAACTGTGAAGGTGCTGGGCTCTGAAGCCAGGCTCCACTGGCTGCATCTATGACCTTGACCTCCATCTCTCTGAAGCCCAGTTCCCTTATTTGTAAAATGGAACTGATGAGAGTACAGTCATTCTTTGGTGTCCGTGGGGGATTGGTTCTAGGACCCTCACTCCCTGGATATAAAATGGTGTAGTATTTGCATATAACCTACACACATCCTCCCTATATTTTAAATCATCTCTAGATCACTTATACTTCCTGCAATGTAAATGCTATATACATAGCTGTTATACTGTATTGTTTAGGGGATGACAAGGAAAAAAAAGTCTGTTCATGTTCATCACAGATGTGACTATCTTTTTTTTTCTCTCAAATAGGGTATTATCAATCCATGGTTGATTGAATCCATCGATGCAGAGCCCACAGGTGTAGAGGGCCAACTGTATTTATTTCATAGGACTGTCATGAGAGCTGAACTATAAAATACACTTGAAGTACTTGGAATGCCAGGGACTGGGCATAGTGGCTCATACCTGTCATCCCAACACTTTGGAAGGCTGAGGCAGGAGGATCAATTGAGTCCAGAAGTTCAAGACCAGACTGGGCAACATAGTAAGACCTTATCCCTACAAAAAAAATTTTTTTAATTAGCTGGGTGTGCTGGTGCACAGGAGGCTGAGATGGAGGGATCATTTGAGGCAGGAGGTCAAGGGTGCAGTGAGATGTGATCACATCACTGCCCTCCAGCTTGGGCAACAGAGCAAGACTCTGACTTGGAAAAAAAAAAAAAAGCACACCAGCCATTATGCTTGATAAATTTTGTTATTATTATCACTGATTTTCTGCAACTAGCCAAAGAATTCCTTGTCTACCTAACCAGAATGATTTTCACATTGTTCTTCCATTAATTCGATACTTACTTTCTGGGCACCTACTGTGAGTGGGAAGCTTTTCCGTCCTCAAAGAATGTACAACCCAAGTAGGAACAGTGAGACATTATCTTAAAGAGCGACAACATGGTGCAGGGGACAGGGATGTGAGTTGAACCTACAATGTTCCTGTATCAGTTAGGATTAGATCGGGCTACAAGCAAACTGAAAAGCCAACAGGATGGTGTTTTAAACAAGGTGAGAGTTTATTTTCTTCTCCTGTAAACAAACTCAAGAGGTAAACACTCACAGGCTGGTGTCGTGGCTCAACCCTCATTAAGGGTCCAGACTGTCCTCAACACGTGGCTTCTGCTTCAGGACACAGTATGGCACTTGAGCTCCAACCTTGCCATCCTCATCTTCATCCTCATCATCATCTTCATTCCAGCCACACTTGTAGAGCTTGTGCCAGGAACCCTTCTACTCACTCTTCAAATATGAATTCATGTAATCCTCACAGAATATCTACTGTTATGTAGATTTTATTTTTATTCCCATTTTACTGCAAAGGAAACTGGCACAAAAGGGTTAGGTACTTGTCCAAAGTCACACAACTCACAGGTGGCAGGACTAGGATTTGAACTCTGCCAGCCTGGCTCCAGAGTCCATCTAGCCAGAGGAAGCAAAGAAAGGCATTCTCCTCCCTTTAATGTCGCTTTGGCCAGAACCTAATCACGTGCCCCTTCCAACTGCCAGGAAGGCTGGGAAATGCAGTCTTTATTTAGGACAGCAAAAACCCGGGAGTTCTATTACTGAGAAAGATGGGGAAATAGATCCTGGGGACCAATTTGTAGTCTCTGGCATGGACCCCTCTAAATGCACCCTTTCACCCAAAGTGAGACACCCTCAGCAATAATTCTGTATAACATGACCCTTCCCTTTGCCCCTGCCCCTAGAGAGGCTGGTCAGGGCTGAACTGGGATGAAGGACGAGATTCCATCTTTCCATGTCAGACTGTGGCGTGTACCCTTGAGTACCATAAACAGCGGATTCCAGCCAAGTCTGCAAGGCCACAGTCTACAGAGAGAATAATTAAATGAATGTTCAGGGAGAGAACCCTACCCAAGCAGTATTTCCAGACGCCAGTGCCAGGGTTTCCTGAGGTGCTGTGCATTCCTGCCCTGGGACGCTGCAAGGCCCATTCACACGCTTGTGATAAGAATCCCCTTGTTTGGGCGGGGCGTGGTGGCTCATGCCTCTAATCCCAGCATTTTGAGAGGCCAAGGTGGGAGGATCGCTTGAGACCAGCCTAGGCAAGATAGACCCTGTCTCTAAAAGAAAAAAAAAAAATCCCTTCGTTTGATCCAATGGGTTTTGAACAATTGTCCAATTGCCATCAAAGAATCCTAACTTCACAACCAGGCAGATATGGTACAGATTGCTACTGGTGTCAAGGAAAATTCTTGAGGTATGGAGGAAAGAGAGAGATTGATGTGGCCCAGAGGAGCCTTCGGAAGGATCAGCAGAGGCTTCATAATCTGGGGTATTACAGCTGACATACAGTGCTGACCACAAGCTGGACGCTGTCTCAAGTGCTTTACACGTAGCTTCACTTAATCTTCACAATATCCAATGAAGCAGTTGCTACTACTATTGTCTTCCTTTTACAGATGAGTAAAGCTAGGCAAAGAAGGGTTACAAAACTTTCTCAAAAGGTCAAACTCTAGAGGAAATAGAACTGGGTCTTGTACCTGGTCAATCTGGTTGTAGATTCCATGCTCTTAACCATGAGCATTTGGTGTCTGGGTCTTGAACGAAGGGTAGGAATGTGATGGGCAGAGACAGGACTGTCCATGCCAAGCAGGAGGCATGAGAAAGCCACACCATGGAGTCAGTAAGCACAAGGCTGACTTTGTGGGGCTGGGGATGACATGGAATCTGGAACAGCTGCAACACAGGTTCACAGGAGCAAGAGGGGGCCACCATGCTGGAGAGCAAGTTTGGGAGCTGATTCAAGGAGGGGACTGTGAATCTGTATAACAAGTTTGGGCCTTACTTTGGAGGCAACGGGGAGCCCTCAAGGGTTTTTTGGGGGGGTTTTTTGGTTTTTCTTTTTTTTTTTTGAGACAGAGTCTCACCCTTTCGCCCAGGCTGGAGTGCAGTGGCATAATCTCGGCTCACTGCAACCTCCGCCTCCCAGGTTCAAGCGATTCTCCTGCCTCAGCCTCCCAAGTAGCTGGGATTACAGACGCCCACCACCACACCCGGCCAATTTTTTGTATTTTTAGGAGACACAGGGTTTCACCACATTAGCCAGGCTGGTCTCGAACTCCTGACCTCAGTTGATCCACCCACCTCGGCCTCCCAAAGTGCTGGGATTACAGGCGTGAGCCACCACATCCGGCCAAGGGTTTTTAAGTTGCGAAGAAACACACTCTGGGCCTGGCTTTGGGATGACTGCTCAGGACGTTGGGTTACACTTCAGGAAGGGGACAGACAATCAGGAGGCTCTTGCAATAAATGATTCCAGACTTAGGATTTCAAGGAGGATGGAGATGGGGCCTCTAGGGGTAGAGACGCAGGACTTGGGGCTTCCTAGGAGACTAGGGAGAAGGAGGAGCTGAAGGCAATTACAGAGAGGTTCTGGACCTGTTGGTGGCGTGGGAGTGGGGGCAGCAGGAGAAGATGAGTTCTGGTTGGACGGCAAGACTTTGAGGTACCTCTGAGACACCTTGGTGAAGAATCTTAGAAACATGGGAAAGAAGTCAGGACTTAGAGACAGATGCAGCTCTGAAGTCATACACATAGTGTGACCCCTGAGGCTGTGGCCACAAATGACACCCCCAGGAGAGGGACCCTTGACCAGACGTGGTGGGAGAAACAGAACGAGCAGCCAGAAGACAGGAAACAGCCTGCTTGGTGGTCCAAGGATCGCCAGGAGCATGCATGGCTTGGAAGACCAGAGCAGGCTTTCAAGAAGGAAGGCAGGACCCTCAGTGCCAAGCATGGTGGGGGAGGAGGGCGGGAGGTGAGCAAGGGCTGTAACCTCTGTTGGGGGCCAGGCCCTGTTAGAGCTCCCACAACCTTCCTGTTGCCCTGGTCACGGCTACAGGGCTGGGGATCTGCAGAGTCGAATAGTTGAGATTTATGGTGGAAAATGGCCCCAGGGACGGGGGCAATTTGCTGCTCACAAACAGATTCCAACTTGTCCATTAAAGTGCTTCATTCCAGTCCCAACACCAGGCTCGTTCACACCTCAGGTGAGGAGTCAGGCCTGCCCTGATGATTAGCACATGGGCCCCGCTCTGTGGGGAGTGGCCTTCCTTCCTCAAGGAAGCCACTGCAGCCTTCAGAGGCAGGGTCATGCTACCCGCAATGCCTCCAGAGAGAGGCAAGCCCTGGCGACAGTCTGTCTGCCCCAGCCTGCCCTGGACTCCATGGGTCAGGCGCCAACCCCCCTGGAGCGACTCATGCGGAGCTGGGTAATAGAGGGCAAGAAGGCTTTGCTGTCCGGCCCCAGCCCTGCCACTTAAGAACCGGGTGACCTTAAGCAAGCCCCTTGGCCTGAAATTGTTTCCTCTTCTGTAGAGGGGGGCAATAATTCTCACCTGGGGAGGGTGTTGTGACAATTACACGAAACACGTATGTGAAGCGTTAAGCTCTGTGCCTGGGGTGTGGCACTCACTCAATAAACCAGAGTGATGGTTGTTACTGACTGTCCCTAAAGTCTGGCCTCTTCTCCAAAGCATGAGGGGCCCAGGGGACTCTGCTGAGGGGCAGGTCACAGGACAAGACCTCCGAAAGAGCCAGTTGCCTCTCTCCTCTTCTGGCCTCTCTTTACCCTTCCCTCCTCTTTCCTGGAGAGGGATGGGCCCAGAGAGTCCTCGGCTCTCTGTCCCTCCTTCCCCTCCTCCCAGCCGAGCTGCAGCAGGTGACTTCCCCTCATTCCTCAAGGACCCCAGCCCGGAACTTGGAAAACCTTCCCAAGGTCTCCAGGAAATGGGGCAGGGTGAGGACCCAGCCTGAGGGAAGGCTCCTGCTGCACTCAGAACCTCCAGGCTGCCCCAGGCAGGGGCAGGGTGGGACCAGTAGACCAGGGAGGGAGAGGCAGAGGAGGACAGGGATGCGTTGTCACCTCCCTGAGCCACGGGCCTTGGGGCTGATGGGCAATCCACAGGATCCTCCCAGGTGTTTGTTGTGTAATCCTGTTTCTCATCCCCTCTCCCTCACCATGTCATCTTTAGGCGTCTATATAAATGTGGAAGCAATTGACTAATTTTGAAGCAACGCAGAATTCTTCACACTCTTGCTTAATTTTCACCTCCCTGGGCTGCTGACCCCCAACGCCCTCAGCTCAGCCCTGGGCTGCCCTCCTCATCTAACAGCACTAACAGCACTGCAGTTATTTTCTTTGCTGCTGCTTCTTTCTTTTAAAATTGGGTCTGGAGCCAGGAAGGAGAAACGGACTGGGGATCTGACTGTGCCCCTTGGGGCTCCCTCCCTCCGCCTTCTTTGCTGGAATCTGCAGGAGAGTGTGCACCGAGCAGCTGGGGAAGGCACATCCCAGTGGAAGACATCACCCTCTCGCCTCCTAGGCCCTCAGCCCTGTCCCCAGTGTGAGGGGGGCACTGGGGGTGGAAGATGTGCCCCAAGGTAGCAGCTGAGGCAGATAGAGGCCAGATGTGTTCCAGTGCCCCCATCTCCTGCAGTCTCCTGCAGTCACACACACCCACACACACACACACGCTCTGTGACAAGCGTCATTAGCCTAGGTAGTGACTGCCAAAATCACTCATCAGCCACAACTGAGATCCAGGTGGGGCATGAGAGGAGGGGTGTGATGGGTGGAGCTTGTGACTGGCAGCAGACTCAGTTCCTGCCTAAGAAGGTGTTTTGTGTTTTGTTTTGTTTTGTTTTGAGATAGGGTCTCACTCTGTTGCCCAGGCTGGAGTGCAGTGGTGTGATCTCACTCACTGCAGCCTCCACCTCCTGGGTTCAAGCAATTGTCGTACCTCAACCCCCCATATAGCTGAGACTACAGATATGCGCCATCATGCCCAGCTAATTTTGTATTTTTAGTAGACATGGGGTTTCACCATGTTGACCAGGCTAGTCTCGAACTCCTGACCTCAGGTGATACGCCCACCTCAGCCTCCCAAAGTGTTGGGATAATAGGCGTGAGCCACTATGCCCAGCCTAAGAAGTTTTTATAGTGTGCAACTAGGGAGACAAGATTGGCAGATGAGAGTCATTTAGAAACAGAATAAGATGTAGGATTCTAAAACCTGAGGCTCTGAACAGACACTGGGGGCTACTTGAGGGTGGAGGGTGGGAGGCGGGAGAGGAGCAGAAAAGATAACTATCGGGTACTGGGCTTAATACCTGGGTGATGAAATAATCTGTACAACAAACCTCTGTGACACGAGTTCACCTACGTAAAAACCTTCACATGTACCCCTAAACCTAAAATAAAACTTTTAAAAAAACAAACCTGAGGTTCTGGAAACAAGTCCTATTGATGTTCACAGGGACACAGGCGGGAGCTCCAGAAGGTCTGAGAGCCGGGCAGGCCTGCTTGGTGTCCGTTGGGGGCAGGGAGCACAGCCCAGACAGGGAGGCAGAGTGGCCGTTCCCCAAGTGGCAGTCATGAGACGGTGTCTCAACACAGTGGCTAAGTGTGACCTGCTGCAGCCCGGGTGGGCAGCTCCTCTCGGCGCTACTTGGGGGATGGTGCTGGGGGAGGCTGCAACTTGGGTTTTGTTTTTCCTGTGAGCACCTCTGGCCACCAAGCATGAAGCTGAAGCAACCCCACCCTCGTCTGACCCCATAGCTCTTTATCTGCCTCTCCAGCTCCAGCTTCTTCTCTAGTTATTGCTAAGCTTGTCCTTTTCTCTCACCGGGCAGGGGCCCCTCTCTGAGTCCACTATGGCCCTCATGTTGCCCGAGTGACTGAGCCAATGTATAGCAAATTCTCAGAATGGATCTTTGCAACTCCCGGTGTTTGTTCTGTTTGTTTTGATTGGGAGTTCTGGAGAGTGGAGTGGCACAAAGCTGTTGGCTTTTGTTCTCCAGCCTCGACCATAATCCTCAGTGGGGATCCTAGGCCCTGGGGCCTCAAGCCCCATTCCTAGTATGGGAGAAGCTTAAACTTCAACGAGGGTTGTAAGCAAACACCTCACTTATCTTACCCTCATACCTCACATGGAGGTAGAGGCCCAGAACCCTAGAGGGATGGGGGCTGAAAAGGGATGGGGACAGAAGGGGAGGTGGTGCCGGAACCAAGGACTCCCCTGGGGTGCTGGAATGGGGAGTAGGTGATGTGAACTCACCCATTTCTTGGCTGGAGGGAGGAGGGTAGATCATTGGAGACAAGATCTGCAGTAGGGGAAGGTGGTGTGGCAGACACTGAATTTTATGGTCAACTGCAGAAGAAGCGTCACCTCAAGGGACCCCAGAGGCCCTAGGGGTTTAAAGAGCTTGGGGGCCCCCAACACCCACCTTTCCATCTGCAACATCAACACAAACGGCAACCAAAGGCTTGCTCCTGACACACTTAACCGACCTCTCCAGGGTGGAGGCCAGAGCCACTGGAACCATTCCCAGACCCACCCTGGCCAGCGTGGCCCCACACCACAAGCCTGCCAGGGCATGGGAGGAAACCAAGAACGTGCCACCCAAGATAAAGGTTTCTGTCTGATTTTGTGGTTCAGCTGAAGCCATGTTCTCAATTGTCCAAATAAACAGTTTTCAGCCTGGAGGCCAGGACACGCCAAAACATGCCACTTCCTTTTCCAGCACCAACTGGGTGCTACCAGCACTAACTCGTCTTCTAAGCACTAAGTAGTGCCCAGTGGGCCATGGCAGCCTATAAGAAGGGCTGACTACCAGCTGTGTGACCCTGGGCTTAAGGCCATGAGGCAGGGCTGGGCAGTGACTCTTCGCTAACCTGGGAGTGGGAGACCTTTACTGTAGCTGCACCACTTACCTGCCGGTGACCTTGCTCAAGCTGCGTCTTCCCTGGGCCGTGGTTTCTGCATCTGTAAAATCGGAGAAAAAGCACTAGGACAGTGATTCTTAAGGTGTGGCCCCTTCAGCATCAGCATCATTTGAGAACTTGTTAGAAATACTAATTCTAGGCTGGGCATGGTGGTTCATACCTATGATCCCAACAATTTGAAGGCCCAAGCAGGAGGAGTACTTGAGGCCAGGAATTTAGGACCAGTCTGGGCAACAGAGCAAGACCTCGTCAGCACAAAAAAAAAAAAAAAAAGAGTTTTAAAAAATTAGCTGGGTGTAGTGGTGCACACCTGTGGTCCCATCTACTTGGGAGGCTGAGGTGGGAGGATCACTTGAACCCAAGAGTTCAAGGCTGCAGTGAGCTATGATTGCACCACTGCACTCTAGCCTGGGTGACAGAGTGAAATCCCCATCTCTAAAATAAAATGAAAGGAAATACAAATTCTCGGCTTCTCCTATTCAGTCAGAACCTCTCAGGCAGGGCCCAGAAATAGGTGTTTTTACAAGCCTTGATGCAAGCCAAAGTTAGGAGATGTATACATTTCCGTCCAGCAATTACTCATGAGAACTATTTAGTTCACAGGTAATATCGTACCCTTAAAAGAAGTATCAGCCCTTCTTTGAGAAAGTTTGACAGCTCAGCCCTGTCTTTGATCACAGTCAGCTCTGACGTTAGCCTCAAGAGAGCTCTGGCCTTGGGCCTACCGTGCTCTGAAATCTGCCCTCAGCTCAGGACTCCGGTTTCTGGGCATGGCCTGGGATATAACAGCCTAGAGGAGCCAGTCCAGGCAGCCCCCACTGGCTATCACATGGTGGCAGAACGTGGCCTCCAGACAGATCGCCAGGAGAGCCCCATCAGATTCCTGAGGAGCCAAAGAGCTGAAAGGAGGACCACACTGACTCCAAGGATTATAGGGGCTATTAAAAGAACCAAAGTTTATTTTCTTTTGCCAGCTTTGTCTAAAGAAAAAGAAAAATGTTCCAAGGAGAACATCCCCTGTATAGGACACCAGCTGTGAGTATATGATTCTTTGCAAGGAACCTCTAAATGCAAGCAAGGCTGATGGTTCCACGCAGAGAATTATGAGACATCCTCCCTCGCTTAGGTCCAAATCTTGGATCTAGCCACAGTGACATCCTCAGACATCTGAGTGTCCCAGCACGGTGGCTTGCCCTCAGCAACTGGTCTTCAGTCCCTTGGTTTCTGGGAAACACCAGCTCTGGAACTGGCACAGGCCAGCTCACACACTGCAGACTCTGAGATTGCAGGGCAGGCCCAGCTCAGGGAGGCCGAGACACCCCAAGACCCAGTGGGGACAGAGGGACGATGGGAATCTGGGGCAGGAGCAGACAATCCTGCGACCATCATGGCTTATTGGGCTCTGCTCGGCACCTCCAGCACAGGGTAGATTCGGCAGGGCTGCTCTTTGGTGGGGATGGGGAGGGGTCGGTAAAGCCAGCCCCTTGGTCCAAGCAGTGCCACCCTCCTCCCAGGGCCTGGACGCTTGAACCCTAGGGCTCATTTCCACCAAACCTGTTTCCCCCCAATTCCCGGGGCCTGAGTGAGGGAGCATGGGAGTTCCGAGCACTCAGGAAGAGGCGAGACTCGAGGAGTGAGACAGGGGGAGGGCCCAGCAAACACATCTGTCACCAGGAAAGAAGGGCTCAGACCAAAACTCATTTCCACCTAAGAGCCTGTGGGTCTGTTTTGGGAAAGCTGACTAATCCTGTAATCCTGCCCACCAGGCAATTTTTCTGCCTGGCTTCCAAGTGGTAGTGGGAGAGAACCTGGGGCCACTATCCTGCTGAGGAATGTATTCTCTTAAAGGGGAAAAACCACCTTCGTTAGGTGTGGTTTGTTCCACAGAGCCCTGGTTTAGAAGTTGTCAGCTGTTGTCCCTTGAGGGCGGTACCTGTGCCTGGCAGCGGCCAGCCCCCAACGCAGGGGACAGGGAAGAGGCAGTGGCAGAGACAGCCTTGCCTTCTCAGTGGGCAGCAGGACCACCATGCCACCTCTCTCCCGCCTCACTGCCCAGATCATAGGCTGGAGAGCAGCTGCTCAGCGCCCCCACCAGGAAGCAGGTTACAAATGCAGAATCTCAGCCTCTGCTGACCTACTGCAAAGGAACCTGGATCTTCACAGGATCCCCAGGAAGCCCTGGCCTGGATGCTGTCTGTCCCTGGGCTGGGCCCTGTGGTTGCTCTGCCAGTTGGGCAACAGGAATGAGCACAGCCCCACTCTCCGGGAGATAGATGCCAGTCTTTTCATTCAGACCACTCAGATGGGAAGTGAGGGGCATCCTCAGCTTGTCCACATGCTCAGCACGGTGGAGAACCCTGTTGCAGGCAGAGACCCTCAAGGCAGCTGTCTGGCACTGGTGCAGACACATACTCACACATGCATACTCAAGAGTATGCACACACTTCCCCTGCCCCGCAGTGACTTCCACCCGCCAAGCCAGCAACACACACACAATGACAAATTAAGAGCAGAGTCCCTCCAAGTCACAAAGTCACCAAGTTCCAGGAAAGTGGTGTGCAAGCTAGATTTGTCCCTCTCCTCACATTGCCTCTGTTTGATATGATCACTTCAGAGATGTGTTCACCTGGTGGGGCAGAGCAGGAGGAGGTTGACATGAAAATATTTTTTTTAAATCACACTCTTAATCCTGCCCAGGCGAGGTGGCTCACACCTGTAATCCTAGCACTTTGGGAGGCCGAGGAGGGCGGATCACCTGAGGTCAGGAGTTCGAGACCAGCCTGGTCAACATGGTGAAACCCCGTGTCTACTAAAAATACAAAAAATTAGCCAGGCGTGGTGGCGGGCACCTGTAATCCCAGCTACTTGGGAGGCTGAGGCAGGAGAATGGCGTGAACCTGGGAGGTGGAGGTTGTAGTGAGCCAAGATTGCGCCACTGCACTCCAGCCTGGGCGACAGAGCAAGGCTGCGTCTCAAAAAAAAAAAAAAAAAAAAAAGGAATCCTTTCCAGGTCATGCAGACAAAAGCAGACAATAGTCTCAACAACACCACTCAGGGAGACTGGCTAAGGGGAAACCCCGCTGGTCCCTCCTGTTCTGTATTTTCAGGTGAGAGTGGGAAAGGAGAGGGAGCTCTTAGGGCAATTTTCTCGGTGCACTGTTCTAGGCCAGCTTTTTCCTGTGAGTCTCTTGAATGATCTTTAACACCTCACAGCCCATCTGCCCCCAGACCTCATGCAGCCCCTGAGCAGGACTGGACATCCAGATGGCAACAAACACATACTGTCTCTTTAAGAGACTGGCCTGAGAGTTTGTTTACCAGGAGGTTTGTTTGGGTCTCAGTGGGAGGAAAGGAAGAAGATAAAAGCAGTTGGGACACTAGAAAGAAAAAAGAAAAAGCCAGAATGCAGAGAAAGCAAGATGAGAAAAGCAAGTCCAGAGGGAGAATTTATTTTTGCAGCGAGGATTCCAGTCCCCTGGGGACTGTTTCCACAGAGCAAGCTAACCACCAAATGCGTAGGTCGGGTCAGACGCAATTCCCTGAGTGGGTCCAACAGCAGCTGCCCTGGGCTGTGCTGAAGGTTCCCTGCCGAATTCAGGCAGAGCCACCATTGGGTGGAGGCAGCTGGCACTAGAGGCTTCCTCCTGTCTTCCCCACAAGGAGGGGGTTGGACTGATGTTGGAAGGAAGACAAGGTGAGGGGCAGCCTATGGGAGCCCAGTGACAAATCTGGCTTATAGGAAATGTGAGACAAAAGCTCTCAGCCTGGGCTCAGGGTAGGGGCTTCAGGGCACCCAGGAATCCTGCAATTGTTTGCCCTTTCATGGGGTGGGCCCTTGTGCACACAGATCAGTAGGATTCCTGGGAGGGAATCCACTGCTCTCACAGCTTCACAAAGGGTGCCTGGGACCAGCAGCAAGAGTCTGGTTGAGGCTGGGCCTGAATCAAGCCCCCTGAGTGTGAGGTGGGCCACTGGGACCCTGTGTTTTAGGTGTGCTGGTGAATGTTTCTCCAAAAGCTGGGAGCCATTGTGGGTGACCAGGCAGAGAAGTGACACAAGGAGAGCTGTCACTCCAGAGGCCATGACTCGAGAGGCAAGGCCAGGAAAGAGAGAGGTTTGGGGGTGGCTTTGCTACATACAGTCCAGAGCCCAAAGAGGGTACTGTTGACACTGGGTGAGCTCGCAGTACAGAGAGCCCCAAAGGCTTTTCTCTAATCTCTGTTGAGGCTGTTCTTGGTACCAAGCAAGCCCGTCCAAACAGGCCAGACACAGCGCACACATGTGCTCACACGCATCCGTATACACGTGTGTACACACACCGCATTCCTTTTCCCTCCCCAGCCCACTCTGGAGAGCAGGGTCCACTGCAGAGCTGGACCTGTCCATACTGGCTTTTTGAGGCTGTATCTCTGCCGGGAGGACAGTGGAGGGCAGCAGGTCATGCTGAGGACACTGTCTAGCTTGACCTGGGGCAGGCAGAGGCAAACCAGGCCCTTCTCAGGTGACAGCTGGGCCCCAGTGTTTTTGGAGCTGGTTCCCGGGATATTCTTTTATGTCATATTCTGAGGATTTGAGGAACAGCCTGTAAAGGGGATTAGCCTATCCATGCTGCTCCAAGCTCCAGCAGCACAGGCTCCAGAGCATCCCCTATAGGTGGGATGTAGGAAGACAGCAGCCTGGGACAGCGATCAGGGCCCCCCAGATTGCTGGACTGGGTATTAACATCTCTGTCGGCCTTCACACCTCCCACTCCTCTGGAGTAAGGTACCTCTGTCCCTACCTACTTAGGGAAAAATTGCAATCTGTGAGATCAAGCCCCATGCACCAGGAAACTGGCTGATTATACTTGCCTCAAAAACTCAAAGTGAATTACAGCAGCCTGTATGCAAGTTTGCTTTCTCCTGGGGGAGCCAAGGACAGTTGTTGGACTTTGCACTTCTTAGGGACTGGGCCACACACCCCAAGAGCGCCCCCTTTGGCACTGAGCAAGTACTTATATGTCAAGCACACAGGCTTGTGCAAAACAGCAATGTAATATATGGTTGTTACGGACTGCATCCAAGACTCTGACCGGTTCTTCCTTTTTGAGATCTCCATCCCAGCCAGGTCTGAGGGAAGAGTGGAGCTATCAGAGGCAGACAGGGACCTTTGGGTGGTTTCCCACCCAAAGGAGAAGGAGAGGAAGAAGGTACAACAGTAAAACATTGATTGGTCAAATCAAAATCCCAACGGTCCCAGAAACCTCTCAACAGGGCCTAGCAGGGATTGAACCAAAGTGTCCATTTGCTTAAAACTGCCCGAGGTTCCCAGCTTTCAGGGTGCCCCTGTCAAGCCTCCGCTTGCTAAATAAACCAGCCTTTGTGTGTGTGTGTCCAGGACAAGCAGAATGGGTTGGGGGAGGGGAAGAGGATCCGTTTGTCAAAATAGACCTCCTGAATGCTTTTAAGGGCCTGCAGTTGGATGAGTAAATATTTTCCCTTTCAGATGAAAGGTGCAATCATCGCCGTTTTTTAATTACTTTAATTAGAAAAGATTGCCTTAATCTTTTACTTATCTGTACTATTGTGGGAACTGCCAGAAAATGAAGTGCAGGGAAAACAGGTGGAGTTTGACCTTTGCTCTAAGCATCTTGAATTTCTTCTAGGCTGGTAATTAAGAAGAATCAGGGGAAGTTCCTTGCAGAATCTAGGAAACGCAAACACACACAGAATCATAGCTACAAGGGCACTCTCCCTTGTACTCCCACTCTCTCACACATGCACACACACACACACACACACTCTCTCATGCACATGTGTGCACATGAGTGGAAGGAAAACTGGACCCAGATATGGCAAACCAAAAAGTTCCAACTTTGAGGGCTGTGTTCCTGCTCCCAGCCCTGAGAGGTGGCTTAATGAGTTTCCCAGGGTGGCCTAAAATGATTAATTAAGCAGACAGCTCCCCACCCCCTCCCCAAACAACGGAAACCAAGTAACGGTCTGTTTAGGGAGGGAACAGCAGGCCCCCCCTCAACACACACACACTCCAGGGGCGGTTGGGGACATGGTGTAAGAGCCAGGAGCCCCAGATAAGGGACGATAGCAACGGCCTGTAACAGCCATCAGGGCTCACCCTGGCTGGCAGGGCTGGGCCTAGGGAATGGCCTCCCTCTGCTCCTGGCCTCTGGCCTCCCTGTGTCTGGGCAGTGCCCACACTCAAGGGGACCCTTGGCAAAACGGTGAAGCAGGCATCATTGTCTCTGGCCTCACTACCTCTCCAGGCACCCTACTTGTTCCCATTTCTACCATGCACCATTTCTGGGCTCATTGTTGAACACTGGGAGGGATTCTGGAGGCTGCTTGAGTGTCCAGGCCCACAGACATGGGCCACAAACATCAGGGAAAGAGGAAAAGCGAGTAGAGAGGGACCCTCTGGGGCTTCCAAAATCACCCGTGTTGGGGCACCTGCTCTGTCTTTCCAGCTGTCAGGGCTCCCAGAGCCCAGCAGTGAACAGTCACTATTAAACAAACAGGTTCTGAGCTCAGGCTTTCAGTGCTGAGGCTGCAATGGTGAGCAGTGCTAGAAAACCGGGGCACAGGTCCCCGCCTGGGGATCCAGATTGGCTCTGAGGGAGTCCTGGAGTCCGGGCAATTCTTGTGCACAAGCAGGGCTGGTGCTTTGGGAGCCTCCTCCCAGCGTGTCTGTTTTTCAGGGACACCTCTGTTTTCTGCATCTGTAACCTGGACCAGCTGCTCCCTGAACAGCCATAGACATTTCCCTCAGAAGGTGCCCTGAGGATTCCACTGGGTGCTGAACATGGGTCGTCTTCCACAGACAAGGGCATGCCTTCCTTCCAAGTCAGTCATGTCCGCTGGAGACAGACAAGGACAGGGACACAGCTGGGCTTTTGGCGGCTGTCCTGGGCCTTGTAAACAGGCCTGGTGAAGGGCACAGGGGCTCCGAAGCAGGCCCCGGCCCAGCCAGCCTGGAGGGGTGGGAGGAGGTGAAGGTGGGAGCGGGCGGGCAGGGCAGCCAACAGTGTTTGCCTTTCTAAAGCGCTCCAGGTGCTTGAGCTGGATTTCCAGCCTGGTGTTTACAGCCTCTGCAGCCACACCACGGTCACGTCCTCCGCCTGTACACGTGCCTCTCTCAACAGGTGCCCGTCTGTGTGCGTGTGTTCCACCTGTGTGTCTGATCACACCTGTGGCTGTGGATCTCTCCGTGTCTGTGCCTGGCCCTCTGAGAAAAATGACTCCAGCCTCCACTTTGTGTGAGCCTTTCCACCTCAAAACATTTGCTAAAATAAACCTGCTGAAAAAGCTTTAACGACGATTTTTTTTTTCGTCCCTGGCATGGGCACTAACACCAGCAGGTCTCCATGGTCAATTTAGGAAGCTTGGGAAAACACTGCTTGTAATTAAAAGTCTAGAAGGGCCTCAATTAAGGCAGTGTTCGCCCTGCCGGGCCCGTTCCCAAATCCTACTCGGCAGCATTCCTCTCTTGGCTGGAAAAGGCCTTTGATTTGAATCAAATGTTCAGCAGCCACACTGGACCGGGCCTTGGCACTGCTGCACTGCTAGCTGCTCAGGGCACAGGCTGGCCTCTGCCCCAAAGCCTGCAACGGGAGACTTTGGGCTTTGTCCCCACCTCCTGACTTCCCAGCCCCTCTGTGATCCTGAGCCCCGACTTCTGGAGGGGCAGACCTCCCTGAGAGATGCAGGTGCTGAGGCCAGCCCAGCACCCCTCACCGCTCAGGGTGGTAGAGCTCACACTAAGAATTAAAGGCCACAGGTCAGGCCTCACCAAGGATGAAGCAGCAGCAGTCAGTGCTGCAAGAAGGTGGGATTCAGGGTACAGCAAGCGACACCCCAGTACCCCTTCTTACTCCACAGAGGCCACCTCCATCTGAGCAGAGGCCTGGCCTTAGCTATAGCCACTTCAGAGAGCTCCAGACAGGACCTGGCAGGGAGGGGTCGGGAAATAGCATGAGCCTCTGACCTTTTTAATCCCTAGGGATTAAAGATACGCAGCTCAGCTAACTGGGATCGGGCCCAGGGTGCCACATTTGCTCCCCTCCTGCTGGTGAGGGTGAGGCAGCCAACAACACAAACACGGGGGCAGAGGGCATTGCCTCCTCCCTGGAGCAAAGGCTCAGGCGCTCAACTGGGTGGGCAGGAAAGAGAAGTGCTGAGTCAGCTCAGGTGCACATGGCTTTTCCTTCCCAGGACAGGCACATGCACACTCACACCACCTGCTTGCACACAAACTGGATTCACAACCATGCTTGCTGGCTTTCACAGATGTGTACCCATGTTCACAGGGTCCACACACTCTCTCTCTCTCTGAGTCCTCAGTATCCCAGGTCACAGCCACCCACACAAACTCACATTCCTCCACCAGCTTGCACTGACACCCATTCACAGTCACAGCCCTGGCTACAACCAGACACGTAGACTCCATAACAAGGATTTGCAGGCCCCATGCAGGACTCTGCAGTCTCCAGCAGCCCTGGCCCCTCTCAGTGAGGAAAGAGTCACCACGAAGGCAGATGGTCCGGAGGGTGCTGCCAGGACCAGGTCCTGAACCCTGTGGGAGTGGGGTGGAGAGTGCAGGGATATCTCAGGAGGGCAGCCGAGGTGCCCATCCCTGCGGGCCTCACCCCTGCAGCAGGGGAATGGCAGGGGAAGGGTTACAGGCTAACTAGAAAAAACAATTACTAACGGGAAAGGCAGCACATTCCAGCCCTGCTTAGCAGAGCCGCCAGGGCCGTGGGTGGTTCTTGGATTATGCATTTCCTTGAAAACAAAAAGGAGAGTTCAGGGCAGTTCAGCTGTGCCCTGAATCTCACTCCGGGGCCTTTGTCCCCAGCCCCCTCACAGCCCGCGTGCCTACACACACGCACACACAGCCCCCCTGGCCCCGCCACTTGTCCACTGGGAAACGGAGAGCATGAATACCCCCCAAAGCCTGCAAGAAAAGCGGGGGCAGACGACAGAAGAATTGAAGAAAGACGAGGAGAGGGGAAGGGAGTTGGGATCTCGGAACCCTTGTTGCCTGGAAGTCCCCCTTCTGCTGGTGAGGCTGTGGGAACGTTGGCTCATCCTGTCATCAATGCTGCATGGAACCCCCCACTCTGTGCCAGGCATTGTACCAGGCCTGGGGTTCCCCTTGAAGGGCTCACTGCTGGGAAAACCCGGTGTCCCCATTTCCCCTGGGTGGTGTTTTCTATCCATCTGTCTCAGATCCCTACACTCTGTCTTTCCTCAAAAATCTGGTCTGATAGAGTCTGATTATCATATTCATACAGAGGAGCGGGAGGCTGATAAGCCTCAAAGGGAGACCCTCCCAGGCTGCTTTACTTTTTTTTTTTTTTTATTCCTTTTTTACTCATGACACAGCCTCAGGAAGTTTTGACAACATGTGCTCCTGATTTACTTTTTAACCAGGACATAGATGGTGGTGCCTCCCTGTGGAGAACAGGAAGGGGCAGCCATCTTGCCATAAACACAGGAACAGAATCTCATGGCCTCTGAGTCTGAACAGCTATGTCCTATTTGTTAGCATGGGCTCCTTTGAACCCTGCCAAGGCCCTGTGGGGAGGCAAGGGAAGCATTATGGTCCCCACCACAAATGGGGAAACTGAGGTTCAGAAAGAGATAAAAATCACTCAAGCCACTGTACAGGCTGCCTCCTGCTTAGAGCTCTCTCCCTCTCCTCAGCTCCCTGAATGGCTGACTCATTCCCGTCTTTCAGGTCTCAGCTTAAACACTGATCCTCCAAGAAGCTCTGTGGCAACAAATCTAGTCGGCCCCTTCTAGCCTCCCTGTTGTTTCTCCTCCAGCGCATGAGGATTTTGGGGGGAGGGGGATGAGGTCTTGCTCTGTCACCCAGGCTGGAGTGCAGTGACATGATCATGGCTCACTGAATCCTTGGCCTCACAGGCTCAGGTGATCCTCCCACCTCAGCCTCATGAGTAGCTGGAAGTACATGTATGTGCCACCATACCCAGCTAATTTGTTGTTGTTGTTATTTGTAGAGATGGGGTCTTTCTTTGTTGCCCAGGCTGGTCTTGAACTCCTGGGCTCAAGCGATCCTCCCACCTCGGCCTCCTAAACTGCTGGGATTACAGGCGAGAGCACACAGTAGGCACTCAATAAATATTTGTGGACTCGATTAAGAACTGAATGGCTCTGTAGCTGGGGTAGGTGGAGCCAGGCCTGGAATCCTTGAAGCCTTGGCCCCCACTCAGATGTGTGGCTGCCCTTGTCCATCAAAATCCCTCCAAGACAGAGGAAAGGGGATGCTCAGAGCCTTTCTTCATTCCAGCCCTGGGCTGTACCCCAAACAGCCTAAACTTAAAAAATAATCAGATTCCACAGTTGGGCTGCATGTGGATTATGCAAGGACCAGATGCCCAGTAGACAGGGTGTGCCAGAGGCTTATACCCAATGGGACCTTAAAAGAGGATCAGCTGATGCATGCCATTTAGACGTATTCACTCACTCCATTCTGTGGACATTTTCCACGTGCTGAGCCTGGTTCTTAGATGCAGTGCCTGCCTCAGAGTCTGTCTAGACTTTTTAGGAGAGAGTCAAAGAAGCAATGCTGGCGATGCGTGCTCAGACCCAGCACAGGATGAGATGATCTGGGAACTGGAATGTCAGGAATGACTTCACTAAGAGATCAGAGGTGGTCTGAGAGAGGGGGTGACCAGAACAAGCCTGCCAGGCACAGGGAACAGCATGTGCAAAGGAGTAAGGAAGAGCCTAGTAGGTCTGGGACATGCCAGCAGTTCACTAGGCCTGGATAGAAAGTTTGAGCATGGGGAGAGGCCAGAGAAGGGGCTGGAGAAGGGATGGGCCCAGGTCACAGGGAGCAAAGTCCGCTGGCCCAAGAAGCCAGGGCTTCATAGGGTCAGCAGTAGGGAGCCTGCCAGGGCTTTAAAGAGAGGAAAGACATGAGCAGCTTAGCATTTTAGAAAGTTCACTCAACTGAAAATGTGCAGAAAGCACAAACTAAAGCACAGAGACAAAACAAGTTCAGAGGATGTGGCTGTCACCCAGGTGAGCAGTGACAGCTTGGACTTGGGGCCAGGGGATGGAGATGAGGGGACAGATGTAAGAAATATTTAGGAGGGAGTGAGAGAGGCTTGTGATGAACCGGCATGGCGGGGACAAGGGCCGGGCTGTTGTTAAGGATGAATCCCAGGATTGTGGACAGCTCAGCTGAGTGGAGGGTGGCAGCAGGAATCCAGGGAGAGGCTGGTGTATTGGCCTTGGCCATGTATATGGCTGGCTGTTAGGGATGTGGGTCTGGAGAGGGAGGTGCTGGCCTGGTGCTCTGGAGTAGTTTGAACCCAGATGTCAGTGCTGCCTGGGGAGAGGAAGAGGCTGGGAGATGGAGTGGAGTGAGCAGAGTGGACAGTGCCCTTCCCTTTCTACTAAGCCAAACCTTAGCATGCTTCAAGATCCACTCACCCCTTCCCAACCCACACCTATGTGGGAGAGCATTCAGCAAAGACTGTCGGGAAGAGGGGAACTTGCGTCAAGGAGGGCAGTAGATTAGGATGGTGGATGGCCTTGGATGTGGGGAGCAAGGGTGCAGAGGCAGGATTGCAGGCGGGAGACACATTTAAGAACTTAAGGGTCCTCCTTAGTTTGGGCCCAGTGTCAGCTCCGTGGCCCACTGGGAGTCCTGGGAGCAACGACTGGATGCTTGGAATGACTTCCTTCTGGGGATGAACTCCAGCCTACTCCAGCACAGTGACCAGATGCTACAGGGGCACTCCCAACCCCCACAGAAGCTGTTATCCCAGGCACTGCCCAGTCCAACCCAGGGAGCCAGCATCTCCAGTCTCTTGTTTCTTTCCACAGTGGGGCCTCCAGGGGCTGAGTGCTGAGGCGGCAGGAGTAGGACAAGTCCAGAACAAGGAACCCCAAGCTGGGCGTCTTTTCCCACTCCCTTTCCTTTCCTTGGTGTTGAAGAGCGAATTTCACCTCCCTTCTCATTTTTCTCTTTGCATTTTGTAGGACACACACCACCTCATCCAGCCACAGTGGCCACAGTCCTCAGGTATCTGTCATCAGCTCTCAGCCCTTCTTTCTGAGGCAGGCAAGAGTGGTCAGAAGCCCTTGGGACCCCCCTTTGCCTCCAAACCCCAGTGCATTCCCAGCTTTTCCTTGGTCTCCACACTCCAGCCCAAGCCTCTGTCCTGTCCCCAGAATTCCCTGAAGAAGGTCCAGGGAGAGGGCTGTGAGTTCTCTATAAGACCAGCAGACGCAGCTGGTTGATTGCCCTTGACTGTGCTGGTGGCGGGGACATTGCTGGTGACCAGCTGCTAGTGTTCCACTCTATCCCATGGGCTTGTGCCCAGCTAGCCTCAGATACCAGCAGATGGCCCCATCCTCTCTGGGATGCCCTGCCCCATTCATCTGGCCCCCATTTCTGTTTCTGATATTCTGTCCCCTTATCTCCCTTCTCAGACTGGACAGCCCCTGTGTACCTGGGATGAGGAGAGTGACCCAAGCCTCAATCCTGGCCAGTGAGACTGCCCATCGAGGTGGAAATCATCGTCTTAATCACCAAGGCTCCCTGGCCACCGGAGGAGACACGCAACACACAGCCTGCCTAATGCGCCAGCAGCCGAGTTGGGGAGGTCCCTGGGAAAAAGGCCTATGCTCCCCCAGCCATTCTCAGGGCCTAGAATGTTCTTTGGCACGAGAGAAGTGAAGGCTCAGGGGTCCAGTGGGGAGGGCCGGGTACCAGCCCAGAAGTAGGTCTAGCCAGGGAGGTGGAGTCCCCAAGGAACACCCTCAGGAGCCTGCTGAGTCACAATCATCCCTTACGGCACGAATCTCTCGCCTGCTCCCTGCACGCAGCTCACCTGGGACTCTCCTTCTGCCGGCAGGGTGAGGGGCCTTTGAAAGGCCTAAACCACAAAGGCTGGAGGGGCTGAAGGCAGGAGCCAGCTGGCCCCAATCCTGTTCTCTCTGGAGCCCCTCGGTCCTTAGCCCAGCCCCCAGGTGTGGCTTGTCTCCTTCATAGAGGCTCCAACGGCCAGAGCTCCCCACTCCCACCCTACCATCTTGTCCCAGAGATGGAAGACAACATGGGAGCGGCCCCTCACAGCCAGAGTACCTTCAAGACCATGTGGCACCAGCAGACTGAAACCCACGTCCGGTGGGCTCTGCCATCCCCATGCCAAGCAGAGGGAAGGAGGGGGTGGGAGGACAGAAGAAGGAGTAGGCGGGGTGAGTCTGTGGTGGTTTGGATTGAGATGAGCTGGACTTACGTGTGTGACAGCTTTTCCTCTGGTCCCAACCTTATACCTTTGGTTTTCCTGCTCTGGGCCACTGTAAAATGAGGATTGGGCATGAGATATGTGGTTTTCAAATGCTCCTCCCAGAGCCCTGGCACTCTATGGCGGAGAATCAGAGCCATTGCAGCTCTGGTCTTAGCGTTATACACCGACCATCACCCCTAAGGTTTCATTTGCAGAACCAGCCCACAGCCGAAGAACATTTGGTCACCTCTGGGCAAGGTGACACCTGTGTCCTTCCTGGCCTGAACCTTCCAGAAGTGGACAGCGCCATGTCTGCTGCTGGGAGAGAGGGGACAGACCCAGAAGGAGGAACCGAAGGAACTTACCTTTTTTTTTTTTTTTTTTTGAGACGGAGTTTTGCTCTTGTTGCTGAGGCTGGAGTGCAATGCCGCGATCTCGGCTCACTGCAAACTCCGCCTCCCAGGTTCAAGCGATTCTCCTGCCTCAGCCTCCTGAGTAGCTGGGATTACAGGCATGTGCCACCACACCTGGCTAATTTTGTATTTTTAGTAGACGGGGTTTCTCCATGTTGGTCAGGCTGTTCTCGAACTCCTGACCTCAGGTGTTCCACCCACCTTGGCCTCCCAAAGTGCTGGGATTACAGGCGTGAGCCACTGTGCCTGGCAGGAACTTACTTTTTAAAACTTAGATTGAGTCCAAATATATATGTCCGAGACATGAAAGGATGAGACTGGCTATGGGACATGGGCTCAGAATGAGGAGACCCAGAGGAAAATGTGCACCCATGTTCACTGCTACATGCCTATGTGCACACATGTACACCTGCACACACATGCACATGCACACACACACAGCTGCCCCTCACAGCCCTGTCTACATGGAAGGCACCAAGAGGCATTTCCATGCTTCTCCCTCTGAGCCCCAGCCCATTCCCACTTACCACCTCTCTGGACTCCTCAAGTTGACCTAGCAGAGCTCTGTCAGGAGATGAGGAAAATGTCTGTTTTTCAAATATTTGGATCTTGCTAAAGACCAACACATTTTTTTAAGTGTGTATAATTTTAGGGCAATTTGATCCATATGTTTCTGATTCTCTTGCACTTAAATCATCAAAATATTGATTTTTAAGAGCCATTTGATGTCGAAGGAACCTTTTTAATAAGCTTTTAAAGCTCTTTAAACCCAGAGCCTGGAGCCAGGGCCAGAGCTCAGGCTGTCCGCTGGCCAGTCGCACCCTCCCCTCCCCTGGGTCAGGATTACTTGGAGATGAGTCTCACTTCCCCTCTTCCTGGCCTCCCTGCCTCCCCAAGAACTACCCAGGGGTGCTGACAGAGGGGCCCAACCCCTTCTGTTCACAGACTTCTCTCATGCTTCTTCAAAGCATGCCTAAGACACAAACCAAGAGGAGCAGTCATGATCTTTACTTCTTAAAGGCTGCATAAAATTTAGTTGCATAAATGTGACATAATGTATTTAACCAACGCCTGTTGAAGGATGTTTAGGTCATTTCCCATGGTACACCTTTATGCACATTTCTGATTGTTTCGTTTGGATCCATTTCCAAAAGTAAAAATACTGCGTCAAAAAGTAGGCACAATTTATGTCTCTGCACTCACAAGTTGCCACGTTATTTTCTAAAAGAGTCCACCAATTCATACTTCCACAGTCTCCTCCCCACCTCCCCACTCCCACCCCACACTCTTGAGTGGAATTCTCGTTATTCCTATCCAAATGGTGCCATTCCATCTGCACATGTGGAAGCTCTCTAGCACAGCAGTTAAGAGGAGGCTCTGGAACAGAGAGCTTGGGTTTGAATTCCAGTTCTGCTGTTTCCTAATTGGGAAAGTTGCTTTTTCTGTCCTTGCCTCTGTTTTCTCATCTATAATTTGGGGGATAATAATGGCACCTACCACGTAAGTTTATTGTGAGGATTTAATGTGATCATCGATACAAACTTAAACTACTTGGAAAAGCGCCTGATGCACGGTTTGTGTTCAGTAAATGATAGCTAGTATTGTTATCCTTTATGCTTTTTTTTCCAACCTAGGACACTCTCTCTCTTTCCTTCCCTTCTGTCTGACCAACTGCCGCTCACACGTCAGGTGTCTGTTCGGATGCCCCGCCCTTGTTAGCGTTCCCACAACACCCACCCCTTTGATACACTGGCAACGTGTGCCATTACTCATCTTTACACTTAGTGTCTATCTTTCCTGCCACGCTGTCAGTTCCAAGAGGGCAGATTTGGGGTTTATCGAATTCCCAGAGCCTACTACTATGCCTCACATGCTGCAGACACCCCATAATTATGTGTTGAATTGAGCAGAACTGAATCGAATGACCTGTGTCAGCTAGGGGTCACTTTTGACCCATAATTTCCAAAAATTCTATTCACCCACAAAGGACAGAGATTTGCATCTTGAGGATAATCAAAAGAATGTGTTGAGGTTCAAAAGGTGAGTCCCCAAGATGAGTCCACAAATGTTTAAGGAGATGGCAGCATCACTGGTGGCACCTCTGTGGCCAGTGTGGGTGGATGACACTGTTCTGCGGGGAAAGTCCTGCTTACACCAACCATGAGCAAGGCCAGTCCCGTGAGCGAAAGCCTACCTCATTATTCATCTTCGATTTGTTCTTTCACTTTCAGATACTTTTTCCTTGTCTTTCCAACAGAGAAAGGACTGTGCCTCTTCCTTTTGTGGCCCTGTGCTAGACACCGTGCTGGGTATTTGCCAAATGAGGCATGAACGGTGCTCCTCCTTCTCGTGACGTGGAAGTCTTGGAGAACAGCCACAATTCTGCGGATGATTAGGAAGTGCCTTCCTGTCACACTCACTGCTCCACACTGGAGAAGCTCATCACTGCACACCCCGCCTCACAGGGCAGTCTGGAGATTGCTGCTGTTGCGATTCATGGCCCTTGGGTTCCCCAGAAGCTCACTAGAGCCTGGACATCCCAGAGGAAGGTCTCAAGCTCCAGACAGGGTCTGAATTCCAGGAGACGAGGCAGAGAGAGCCCCTCATTTCTCTCCTTTAGCCCCCAGTGACTCCGTCCCATACTCACAGGGGAGCCCAGTTCTGCCCAAAAAGTCCCATTTCAATTCGAATGAATTCAACTCAATCTCAACGATACTAGCATTGTGCAAGCCAGAGCTGGGGAGCTGGGCACACAGACACATGAAATAGGCTGTTATCAAGGTACAGGGTAAGAAGTGTTCTTAGGGAATTACAGTGACCCCTACCCCGGCAAACACCAATTTCTCGTGCTTTGATCTCCTATGCCACTTTCTGTCCATAGGGTTCATTATGGAAGAGACTATGTACTGTTCACTATCACAAGTTCATTGTTCATGGGGGTGAGTGTGCATGTGTGTTTCTGTGTGTGTTTTCATGTATGCATACGTGTGTGTGTGTGTGTGTTTAGGATTTAAGTTCCTGGAGGGCAAAGATCATATGGTGAGTTTCCCTGACTCTTCCACAGATCTTACACAAGGCTAGGCATAAAGCTGCTCTTCAATAAACACATCAATTAATGAACGAATGAACACTGAACCCTAAACTCCCCCGTTCAGGCTGAGATCTGGGAAGAGGGTGAGCCTGGGCGTCAGGGGTGGTGCATTTGAAATGTGGTGGGTCCTAGGGGACATGAGAAGGTCTTGCTCTCTCTCTCTCTCTGGTCCTCAGTGTCAATCACTGTGCAGCAAAGGAGTCGAATTAGATGATCTCTAGGGTTCGCTCAGGCTCTGGAAACACTCTGTCTCCCTCCCAAAACTTGGTCTGTTCCCAATTGCCCTCCCTACTCAGCCCCTCCAGATGCAGTGCTCATGAGACTCACAAAGGCCCCCAATCTAGCTGGGGGAGGACCTTTTGTTCCCCTGCCTCATGGGGCTCAGGGCTATTTTGTCAAAATTCTCCAGGAAAAGAGAAAAAGCGCCGAGGCTTTCGTTAAAGCCCAGTGGGCAGGTCTCTCTGAGGACAGGGATTAAGTTTGTCTCTGTTGATCTCCCCTCCAGTCAACGCTCCTGTCTGGGAACCAGCTTCGGATTTTCTAGGGTTTATCCTCCCTCATATGTTTCCATTACCTTTGCATTACCCTCGCACCATTTTTAGCATTCCCTTTGGAGTACCTTTGCAAAGTAGAATAGATCTCAAAAGAACAAAGCAAATTTTGGTCCAGGCTCGTTCTAAATGAATTCCTTCTTCCTTCAACAATCCCATCTTAGGAAAGAATAGAGACCCTCCTGACTCCCAGGCCTGGGCATTTCTGCCAGACCCTCCCACCAGACCTAAAAGACCATCGCTACTGGAGAGGAAGGGGGGACAGTCTTGAAGGACCCCAGCTTCCCTTCATCACAGCCCAGGACAATTTCAGGCTCTGATGGAGCTGATGGTGATGGGTTTGTGGATTGACCTTTTAGAGGATTATCTGGATTTGGAAGGGTCACTTAAGGGTCAGTAAGTCTGGGAGGACCAAGCCTAATTCCAAAGACAAGAGGTGGGCAGAAGGGTCTCTGTCTCCAAGTGACCCTTTCTTTCTTAGAACTGTTTGTCTACCCAGGGAAAGAGGTCTACGCCTCAAAAGGTTCTTACTCCACACCTCAAGCAATCTGCTTTGGGCTATGAGTTGTCATTTCTACTGGGAATATGAGGTTTTTGTAGACAGTAGATGATGCTTTTGAGTAATTTGTGTGGTTTTTTAAATGCAGGTTAAAATCCTAATGTTCTGAAATGGGAGAAACACTGATAAGTTAAAAATAACTCTTCGGAGGCCAGGCGCAGTGGCTCACACCTGTAATCCCAGCACTTTGGGACGCCAGGGCGGGCAGATCACGAGGTCAGGAGATCGAGAACATCCTGGCTAACACAGTGAAACCCCATCTCTACTAAAAATACAAAAAATTAGCTGGGCATGGTGGCGGGCACCTGTAGTCCCAGCTACTTGGGAGGCTGAGGCAGGAGAATGGCGTAAACCCGGGAGGTGGAGGTTGCGATGAGCTAAGATTGCTCCACTGTGCCCCAGCCTGGGCGACAGCAAGACTCCATCTCAAAAATAAATAAAAATAAAAATAACTCTTTGGGGTTCATAACCAGTCAGAGGTTTTAGGTTGTTGATTGATTAGGGGAATGTTGATAACAAGATTGGCCTATTGTATGAATCTCTTACAGTATTTGGCTGTATCTGCTTCTAACAGGGCAGAGTGTAGGATCAGAGATGATATTCCTAGATATTTGCATAAGTCTGTTACAACTCATAAGGAGAGAGGTGATGAATTCCCAAAGGTGTTGATTTTACTGTCACCAAGATTGAGGGCAGGACTTTGGACCCAGGAAATTCAAGTGCTTTAGAAAGTTGGCTAACTTTAACTTGAGAATTCTATTTATCCTTTCTGTTTTGTCTGAAGATGGGGAGGCGGTATAGACAGAGGAAATTTTGAGTAAACATGAATATCTTGCAGAGCTCTTTAATGACCATCTCAGTAAAATAAAGATACTTATCCCTGGATCAGTAGATTGGGACTTCCCTAGTAGGAAATACAAAGTTTAATGGCTTTTTTTTTTTTATGCTCTTCAACAAAGAAAGGCTTCAACACATTTGAAAATAAACATGCAAACAAAAACAGAAACTAGAGAACATGTTCATATTTCATCACAGAGGATAATTGTATAAAATTCATTTGGAGGTTTCCAAATGGGCCTTGAGGTCTTAATTCTCATCCATGCCCCATCTTTACTGTTTTGCCAAAATTATGTTGCTTGTAGGTGAGGTGCCCTAGACAGGGCTCAGAAAACTATAGGCCACAGGCCAATTCTGAGCCGTAGTGTTTTTTTGTAAATAAAGTTTTGTTGGAACGCAGCCATGCCCATCTGTTTATGTACCGTCTATTGCTGCTTTTACACCATAACGGCAGAGTTCAATAGTTTGCTACGGAGATCATATGCCGCCAAACGCCTAAAGTATTGACTAAAGTCGCCCTTTACAGAAAAGGTTTATCACCCTCGGGTCTAAGATATCTCTAAGATGGACAATTTTGGTCATATTACAAGTTCCTTAATGTGGCCACTGTGATTCCCGACTGTTCTCAGGGGAGTTGTGCTGTTTTGTAGGATATGCTCGAGAATTTGTGTTACAAAGACACTCATTCAGAGTGGGCATCCAGACTGTGGAGGGGTGGACTTGGACTGAGATGACCCCATGCAAGTTGGTAAAAGCCAAGTGTGTTTCTTCTGTACCTCCTGTCTTGGGCTCCCAACAAGAGAGGTTGGCTACCTCCACCTGCTGTTCTCAGCAAAATGAGTTTTTGGAGATTCTGTCTCCCAAATTAACTCTCAGGAAAACAAAGTCAGGATGGAAGGATAATAGAGTTTGTAACATTTTCAGATGGTGACCCAAGGTAAAGCTCATCTTCTGAAGGCCACCAGCCTAGCAAGACCTGAAAATTGTCATCCTTGGGGCTGGTTTGGGCCATGGACTTATTGATACTCATCTGTTGACAATTCTGTGATAATTGCCCCCTGTAGACAAATGAAGTTCATGATAAAACAGAAGATATAAGTGAGGTTAGATGAATAACATGTAAATTATGGAAAGCCCTTGCTCAAAGAAAGTTGTTAGGATAAAAGTAAAACTGACTTTTACTTATCTACTATAGCAAGGGAGAACACTAAACCGATGATTCTTCAATAGTATCTTCTTAGGAGAAATGAGTGCATTTCATTTTATTTCTATGTGTTGGGTTCAGAAGTTTTTAGGACAGGATATCAGAAGCAGGAAAAGAACTTAGACTGGTTAATTTCTTAAGGCAAGGGTCAATGTATGAGGGGCAAGTTTCTAAGCAAAAAAAGGAAGTTTTATGTGAGTCACTACTTTCTGCTGTAATGCAAAACTGATAAGGCACTTGTTCTGGTTCTCACTCCCCAATCCTTCTACAGTAATAATACCTGTCATTTATTGGGCCATGCACTGTAGATGATTTATCTCTGTGTACCTCTGTCCCAGATAGTGTTCCCACCCCATATTTAAATCCCACAATGACCCTGTAAGTTGGCATTATTTTTTTTTTCCATTTGACAGAGGTGGAAATTGAGGCATTTTCCCAAAATGTGGCAGCTAATAAGGGCCAGAGCCAAAGACAGGTCTTCCCTCTCATCAGTATCTCATTGGCTCTCCTGCAGTGGGACCCATAACACTGCCGCCCTCATTCCCAGGCATTGTCTGCTTCTGTGTGGTTTTCAAGTAGCAGAGGTGTGCCCTCCAAACGTACCTAGTGGTCACACATTTTCATTTTCAGAAGGCCTCTTCTCATTTCTCTCCTTCTGCATAGGTCAATATTAAGAGAGAAAGCCATGTAAATGACCAATGATCATTAAATAATCAGTAAATGGTGCTCAGTTTCGTTAGTAACACAAATGAAAACCAAACCATAATGAAATACCATTACATACCCACTGGATAGAATAGACAAAATTAAAAACACTGATAAAATCAAGTGTTGGCAAGAATTTGGAACAACTGGGACTCTTACATATTGGTGGGAGTGTAAACTAATAGAACCACTTTGGAAACTGCTTGCCAGTTTCTACTAAAACTAAATATACACCTTCCCTGTTACCCAGTATTTCACTCCCAAATATATATCCAACAAAATGATGTCCATGTTTATAATGCTTATGGTAGCACTATTTATAATCGCTAAAAACTGAAAATTTTCCAAAATGCCCATCAACAGTAAAATGGATAAATAAATTACTGTATATTCACAAAATGGAATACTATTGATGAGAATGAATGAACCACAACTCACACAACAACATGGATGAATATCACAAACATAATTTTGTTTTTTGTGTGTTTGTTTGTTTTTGAGACTGGGTCTCACACTGTCACCCCGGCTGGAGTGCAGTGGTGTGATCTCGGCTCACTGCAACCGCTGCATCCCAGATTCAAGCGATTCTCCTGCCTCAGCCTCCCGAGTAACTGGGACTACAGGCAAGTGCCACCATGCCCAGCTAATTTTCATATTTTTAATAGAGACAGGATTTCACCATGTTGGCCAGGCTGGTCTCGAACTCCTGACCTCAAGTGATCTGCATACCTTGGCCTCTCAAAGTGCTGGGATTATAGGCGTAAGCCACCACGCCCAGCCCATAATTCTGAACAAAGAATTCACACACAAGAATATATGCTGTATGGTTCCATTTATATAAAGTACCAAAACAGCCAAAATTGTTTTAATCAGGACAAGGGTTACCCCCAGCTAGGGGGATAGAAGGACTAGAAGGAGTCAAGAAAGGGGCTTCTAGGGTACTGGTAATACTCTGTTTTTCAAGCTGGGTGCTGAACACAAGTGTGTTCCTATTATGAAAGTTAATTGAGCTGTACTCTTATAATTTGTGTACTATTTCTAAATGCATATTATACTTTATTAATACAAGTTTTACAAAGATAAAGGCAGATACTCTCTCCTTTCCATCCTATTTCACCCCTACCCAATAAAGTCCATTTTCAAGACAAAGGAGTTACAAATCCAGAGGGCCTGTGTCTGAAATGCCATGTTCATCGGTCCCTACGATGGAGGTTCCTAGTGTCTGAACTGCCCTATCCAGCCCCATATATGCTCTGCAGTGCACCCCTTTGTCCTGCACTGATTATTTGGGCTCTGGCTGGGTTGAATTTTAGCCTCTTGTTTTTGGGGTTTGTCAAGGGTTATTATTATTCTAGGTTAATAATAAGGTCAGAGGTGGGGGAGGAGAGGGGTTGTGGATTTTTACCATAGGAAGCTTCTGAAGGGAAATGATTGTGTTTGTCTATTGATTAGTTACTATGTCCTTCAAGCATGGATTAATTAACACCTTAGGGTAGTTATGTTAGGCTGGAATGTTAAATGTAGACCCGTATATGCTCTGCAGTGCACCCCTTTGTCCTGCACCATGAAGGTAATAGAAAGGAAGTAGCAGGGTTTTAGAGTCAGACAGAGCTCAGCTCTGCCACTGACCTACTGTAGGACATTGAGCAGACCACTCAGTCTCTCCAAGCTCCTATTCCCTGTCCTCAAACAAAATGACGGCATATGCCGTTTGTTGCCTGCCCAAATACCCTTCCTTCCCTGCTCTTCACTTCCCACCAGGGCTGAGCACACCAGCTGTGTGACTTCCCAGCCTCCCCTGTCGCTACAGCATGTGCATGTGACCCTTCAAAACAATGGAGATGGGAGCGCAAAAGCATGGGAGGGCACTTGAGGTCTTGGTGACATTTTTTTGCTAGGCCTGGACCCCGACCTCTGGACAAGTACAGTTGGGGAGAGGCCTTGGGTGGCTTCTCTTAGGGGTCTTAGGGGTTTGGCTTCTCAATTCCTCCCACCAGGATAGAGAAGAGCTCTTTCCAAGCTGCAAGCCAAGTCTTGGGGCAAGATAAGGAATCAGGCATACTGGATCCAACTATTAGTGGTTCAGAAGTACCTTCTTATGTCAGTTTCAACAAGTATTTGTTCAGTGCCTATGAGTGCCAGCTACCATGCTATGTGTTGGGAACACAGTGTTAGACAAGGCAAATAGGATCCTTGCCTGTCTGTTAATAACAGTCACAGCAGTTAAAGCAAACTTGAACATTGCCAGCTTTTCAAATCACTGCAAGCATATTCTCAAGTATGTATTTTGAAACCCATCAAATTCCAAGGACACTTCCAGAGCTCTTGGCTTGAGGTTGCCAGAGAAGAATTATTTTGAGTGAAAAGGTATTTATTGAGCCTCTACATGTAAGATGTGAGTATAGAAACAGAGGGGGTGGGTTTTCACCCTTCACAAAACTTAAATCCTGAAGTGGTTGCTATATGACAAATAGTTGATCGGAGTAGCATAAGGTATGTTCCAGAAACCACAGGGAGGTCTAGGGCAGTAGAGTCATCTTTGGGGAGGAGGTGACCCTAAACGTGGTAGGATTCTGTCAGACAGGAAGGACAGGAGATGGCCCCTGAAACCAAGTGAAGGCACTGCCTAAGTGGGGCAGAACACAAGCTGAGGATGGGGCTACGAGGTGAATCAGGCCAGAGAGGTGGTTTGCAGCCTGATCCGGAAGAACCTTAAATGCCAGGCCAAGGAAGAAGGACCACATCCTACGAGCAAAGGGAGATTTCAGGTAAAGAAGCAATATGACAGAGTGGGTGCTGTGGGAAGATTAGTCTGACATTTGTGAAAGAGATGATTTAGAGAAGAAGACGCTGGAGGCAGCAGCTAGAAGCCTGAGCAGCTTCGGAGCTTTCAGAGAGGGGATATTACCCTCTACTTTTCCTCCTGGCTCGGTTGCCCTGCTGAGTGTCTGTAGAAGTGCTGTGTGGAAGACCACTGACTGCCCCCCAATACCCATTTAACCTTCTCTTCTTTCTCACAAAATCCTGAATTTGTTTGGGGCAGCAAGCTTCTCTGTTAAAAATATTCACCTTTCAAGTTGAATTATGCAATTTAAAAAAATATTCACAGCCCCCAAATCTAGCTAGGATGCCATGTAACACATTTCTGGCCAATGAGGTGTATAAAGAATTTTACAGTGGGGCTTCTGGAAAGGTCTTGTTTTCTGTATAAAAAGACAGAACAGGCCGGCCCAGACTTCTTTCCTCACCTTCTTCCTCCAGCCTGGAACTCAGATATGATGCCTGAAAGTGATGCAGCCATTTGTAACCATGAGAACAAAAGCTATAAGTCAAGAATGGCAGAACAGGGAGATAGCAAGAGTCTTGATTTTTTTTTTTTTTTAATTGAGATGGAGTTTCACTCTTGTTGCCCAGGCTGGAGTGCAATGCTGCAATCTCGGCCCACAGCAACCTCCGCCTCCTAGGTTCCAGCGGCCCTCATGCCTCAGCCTCCCGAGTAGCTGGGATTGCAGGCGCACGCCACCACACCCAGCTAATTTTGTACTTTTAGTAGGGACAGGGTTTCACCATGTTGGTCAGGCTGGTCTCGAACTCCCGACCTCAGGTGATCCACCTGCCTCGGCCTCCCAAAGTACTGGGATTACAGGCATGAGCCACTGCGCCTGGCTGAGTCTTGATTCTTAATGAGCATCTGCACCCAATTGGACTGCCTATACCCAGGCTTCCAACTATGGGACAAAAATAACCCCTTACTTGTTTAAGGTTTCTCTTAAGTAGCCAAATGTAACTCCTAACTGATTTACATGGAAACCTTGAACCCCTCAGTTTTCTTCTTCTTTCCATGAGCCCACAGCTGGTGCAGGAACAGGTTATGCACCTGCTATGTGCTTTTCAGAAGTTGCCCACAAGAACAGTGGAAGAGGCCCTCGGTTTGTTCTTCCCACCTTGGTCCCAACTCCCTCAGCCTTGCAGGGCCTCCCTGGCTTGTCTGGATCCTCCTGGGACCAGGGGACAATGCTAGCTGAGATAACCTAGCATATAAGATCCCAGGCTGTGAATCTAAGAGAAGGGTGCTGGGCCAGCAGTCAGGAATCCTGGGATCCCAACCCATCTCTGCCATGAATCAGGGCATGACCTCAATCCAGTCATTCTCCATCCCCCTAGGTTTCAGTCACCCCGTCTTTGAAAAGAGGAGATTTAGCTAGGTCTGCAATTTTCAAACTATATAAATTAGTTTGCATTTGGCTAAAAATAGCAAAAGCAAGCGGGCAGACAAAAATAAACAGCCAAAACCATAAAAGGACACACAGAGAGAAACAAAAACCAAAAATAGCATAATAGTTTAAACAACAAAGAAATTTATCACTGGGGGTAACAAGAAGTCCAGAGACACTTCAGAAATGGTTTGGTAGCTGCTTCCCAAGGTCATCAGGCACTCTGCAGTTCTCCATGGATTCTAGCTTCCTTCATGGGCACAGGCTAGCTTCCACAGCGCCAGGCACAATAGCAGTCAAGGAAGAAGAGAATCCATCTTTCTTGTGTTCCTTTTTTTTAGAAACAGGGTCTCACACCATTGCCCAAGCCAGAGTGGTATGAACACAGCTCACTGCAGCCTCAACCTCCTGGGCTCAAGTGATTCTCTCACCTCAGCTGCCTGAGTAGGTGGGACCACAGCTCCTCAGGGGTGAACCACCACACCTGGCTAATTTTTAAGATTTTTTTGTAGAGACAAGGTCTCACCATGTTGCCTAGGCTGGTCTTGAACTCCTGGGCTCAAGCCATCCTCCCACCTTGGCCTCCCAAAGTGCTGGGATTACAAGTGTAAGCCACCAAGCCTGGCCTGTGTGCCATTTTTAAGAGCAAGAAACCTTTCCCATGAGCCCCCAGCAGACTTCTCCTTACCTATACTGGCCAGAAGTGCCTATTCCTAAACCAATCACTGAACAGGAAAGTGAGATCACTGCCTGGTGTGAACATATGTTGGAGAGCCAACCAGGACAAGGACAGCAAAGGAGGCTTCCTTTCTAAAGAAATACCACACGCCCCCATGACAGAGAGCAGAGAAAAGCAGAGCCCTTTGGACTGAAGATGGGGAGGAGACTGGAGCCCACCCCTGGATTCCTCAAGGTCCCAGTCACAGAAGTTCCAAAACTGCTGGGCTTGATCTCTGAGACACCTCCCTGCTCTACTACCCTATGCTTCTAAGATTAGTGGCTCTGGCAGAATAGGGTCAATATGAAAAGGAAAACTAACCACATCTACTGAGGTTGCCCTGAAGACGGGGCCAGTCAATAGGCCTGCTATAGGTAAGGGAACTGCATGGATTGTCTGTACTCTGCTCTTAATAATAACAACACGCACACACACATATGTTTTCTGCCTTCCAGGATCTTGGACACATACAATCTCATCCAGTCTAAGAAGAAGTCCTATAAATAGTGTGAGGCCCATATGTCTTTATTTTAGAGATGGGGAAACCAAGGCACAAGACAAGGAGGTATTTGCTCCAGAAAACTAGGGCCTGGTAGAGCCTAGCCTGGACTATCAGCTGCCAGTTTGGCCTAAGGACAAGTGACACTCCTGGGAAACTGGGGGTACCTTTATCCTAGGCATGATGGGGAAGCCCCTGGTCAGGGTTTATTGAGCCACGGGTTGCTGGCTGGGTGACTTGAGCTTCTCAATTTCTCTGAGCCTCACTCCCCTCCTCTGTAGTGAGGTTACTCAGAGGACATCCCTCTTGGGGCCAGTGGGAGGACTGGGGAACACTTTGAAGGCCCCTGGGTTGTTTAAAAGACTCTGAGGTCATCTTGGCTGAGGGTCCAGACAGCTTAGGGAGGGCAAAGTCTGTTCCTTTACCTCCAGACTGTACCCGAAGAAAGACTGAAACCAAAACATGGGCTGCTACCCCATGCCTGGCCACCGCCTCCTCCCTGGGGCAGCCGAGACTGTAGCCTGGCCAGGCACCTCCCCCACTCCCTCGAGGCAGGCGGCTGCTAATGGCTCTCCCCGCAAGCTGGTTCATTAAAGATTTGTTCTGTGGAGTTGCAATCAAAATAAACAGACGGGCCTGAAAGCCAGGGAACTAAAAACCAATTAAGAGGGAATGGAGATGGAAGGAGGGAGTGGTGGGGGCAGGAGGAGAAAAGAGGCCAGGGCTTTCCAAAGACTCAGTTCCCATGGCAGCCAGCTTCCAAAATAGTCTGGGAATGAAAAATAATGAAAACCACCTCGGAGAGAAAAGCGATCCTGGCAGGAGAGTCCCGACATTGGGATTGCCTAAATCCCCTTGCTCACAGCAACCAGAGGGCACCTGGGTGGGTCAGGGCACTGGTGACCTGCCCTCCACCCCCCAATCATTTCCTGGCCACATTCAAGGTAGTGAACGGGTAGCCCTTCTGCAGAACCTCTGCTCGGGCTTTGAGCCACATTCCAGCCCCGCCCCACAGGCACAGGAAGACCAGGGAAATGTAATGGGGGTGAGGGCAAGGGACTAAGGGATGGGGTGGGGACAAGGCTGAAAGGGAATGTTCAGGACACCCAGAGGCTTACGTGGGGCCCAAGGTAGGATCCCTAGTCCAGTTGCAGAGGTCTTCCTGGAGGAAGTGACATTCCAACTGAGATCTGAAGAATGAGTAGGAGCTGGTCAGGAAATGAACAGAAGCAATGGGGCTTCAGGACGAGAGCACAGGCATTGCAAAGGCCCAGGGAGAAGGAGAGCAGGAGAGAGAGAAGCCAGAAGTTCAGCAGGGCTGGCAGTTATTGAGCTGGACATACTCTGTGCCAAGCTCAGTGCTCTCGTAGGTACTGAATCCTGAGAGGCAGAAACCCCTGGCAGGCTAAGGATCAAAGATCTCAAGGTCGGGGAGCCAGGATCCCAGCATGAATCTGTGGACCCTGCACCCACCTTCTTTCCCCTCTGCCTACAGCTGGACTTTCCAGGGCACCCCAGTTCCCTGCCCCTTCCCTTGTCCTGGTGACCCAGAAGCCCAGCACGGCCGAGTTTCTAGCAGTCATTTCTGGTGCTATCTCGGAGGAGGCCCTGCTGCCCACCAGGAGGCATCGCCGGTTAAACATCTCCAGACCCCCTTGTGGTCTGGTTTCTGTTTCATCGGTGAGGCAACAGGAAAACTGAGAGCCTATTAAGTTGACTTGCAGATGCCAAAATGGAATCACAGCCAAAATTACGTTAACCCTTTCACACCCCCTCCTCTACCCGCCGTCCAGGGCCACAGAAATCAGAGCGTTGAACCACATGACTGCTTGGGAGAAGCGACCACCTCGGCCCCAGGGAATGGCCTCCTAGATCCAGAGCGGCACCTGGCCTACCCAGGCAGGGCTGATGGGTCAGGCGTCCATCCTGCGCAGGTGCAAGCCATGGTGCTGGTGACGGAGGAGCACCCACCCAGCAGCCCTGCTGAATGGAAGGACTCGTAGCTGGGAAAAAGGACTGTGCAAACCGGAGCCAGCTCTTCCAAACAGGGAAGAGGTCATGTGAAAGCCGTGGGGCTGAGCTGCACAGTGGGGGGTTCTCAGGGCACTGATCTTTCACTCTCATTCCAGGAAGTCAAGCCATCGCCAAGTGGGAGCCCACTGGAAATGGGGTGGCCCCGAGAAGGCAAAAGCACAGCCATCGTCTCTTAACTTAGTGTCCCCTGAAGGCTCCGCACAGAAAAGGGTAATATGGGTCAAGAAAAGAGCACTGGACTGGGAGTCCATCCAGAATGGAGCAGGGCGTTTGTCCTGTCCTCGTGGCGGGGCAGAATGAGCACAGGCTTTGTAGTTGGATTCCATTGCGTATCAACCTTATTTCCCCACCTGGGAGCTGTGTGACCCTGGGTCAATTACTCCTCCCTGAGCCTCAGTTGCCTCAGCAATAAATGGATATAATATAGACTACCTCATAGGGTCTTATCAGGATGAAATAAGGTGCCAGAGTGCCCAAAGCAAGCTGGGCATGTAAAGGGAACTCCCTTGCCTCCAGGCCGCAGCTTCAACTGTAAAATGGGCTGACAACCATCCTGGGTTAAGTGTGTCCAGCACTTGAGACTCTACAGAGGGCTGCAGATACATTCAAGGGGTCTCTGGCTGGGGAAGACGCTGAGACGTTATTCCCTTTCCAGCCTCCTTTGCCCTTGGCCTTCTTCTCACCTACCATCAGACAGAGGCCTCCCTCACTCTGCACAGCCTCCTCCTGGGTGATTGTGAGGGCTCCGTGGCCACAGAGATGAAAGAACATTTCTTGTGCACCTACTCAAGGCAATTATCGGAAATTGGAATTATTATACCCCCTGCCCAACCAGCTTATAGTTGAAGGAAATGCGGTTCAGGCACAGAAGGTGACTCACCTGGAGTCACATGGTTTCTAAGCCCTTGCTTGGGTTTGGAATCCCAGGCCTGACTGACTCCAAGGCCCATGTTCCTACCCCTGCCCCACTCCAAGCCCCCAGTTCACCAGCAGCATAATAGCCCGGGGAACCTGAGACCTGAACTGCCCAAATGCTGGGACTATCCTGGGGTGGCCTCCCCTCCTGTGGGTGCTGAGACAGTGGTCACCACTCCACCATCGGGAGAGACAGACACTCCAAACTACCACCAACTCCCTCGCTGGCCAAGGACCACCAGGAATGAGTGGATGGGATGGGAAACAGGCAGGAAGACGTGATGCTCAGGCCTAAGTGTGAGTCTGGGCTCAGCCGTGTTGACTTGCACAAGTTTCCTCACCCCCCTGGCTCTCCGTGACCTCATCTGTAGATCCTGGACAGGAAGAACACTGTCCTATCTCGCAGGCCGTCGGGAGATTTAAATGAGATGACTGATGGGTGTTGAAATGGTCAAGGCTTGTTGTCACTGGTAATTAGCACACTCGTTATTTGTTTGTGTTTCTAAGCAGCAGATTCGCTAAGTGGGTTAAACCGCTTCTCAGTCCCAGCTGCTCAAGTGTCCTGTTGACACTGGTCCTGCTTTGTTCACAGACAGCAAAGGTGAGTCCATGCCCTGCACAGTTGGAACAGCCCATACCCCAGGGGAGCCCCCATGGGGCGCAGACTGTTCAGCTTTTGTGCTGGTTTTCTTGGCCCTCAGGCCAACCAAGCGATGGGAGGCAAGCGTAGCAGGCATTCTTCCTCCCCTGGGTTCTCAGAAATGGATAAACCAACACATGAGACCCACAGCCACCCTGGCGTATTTGCAGGGAGCGCTTACTATGTGCCAGACAGTTTGCTCCTCTACAGATAGAACCCTGGGAGCTTCCCCCTGCAGCCCTGCGATAGGGGTGGCTTTCTAACCCCTACCCCTCCACTCCCTTCCTTCCTTCCCTTTCTGCTTCCTTCCTTCCTTCTCCCAGCTTTCCACCTTTGATTCCAAAAGTCAGTCCCAGGGCAGTGGCAGGGGGCAGCAGGATTGCTGGCCCTCAGGGTACCTGTCTAGGGCAGGAGGGAAGGGCCCTGGGAAGTTAGGATCATGGCCCGGCTGTCTAGGAGGACCCAGGGGACCTGACTCAGGCAGAGCAGCAAAGGGAACAAGGCAAGTGCAGAGATACTGGACCCAGGGAAGGGCATTGACTCATCTGGGGCACTGGCCTGAGCAGGGAAGCCCTTCTGGCTGGGATTCCAAGAAGGAATATTTCTCAGCCAGTCCCCAGTTTGACACCTCCAAAAATTAATGCCAGAGGCCCCCTCAGCAAAGCCTGGGGCACGATAGGCACACCATCAAGGAGCATCACATCAAACTGATCAGGAACTCGAGGAACGTCGCTTCCTCCAACACCTGAGAAAACAGGAGGCGAAGCCGGGCCAGGTCTTATGGAAAGATTGGGAGAACCAGGGAGCCCAGAACATCTGAAAGAAGGACTTCAGGACCTAGCCCTGAGGAAGCTAGGTTCAGGTGCTGGAAAGAAGCCGCCAGTGCTGGGAGGTGGGGCTCTACTGGAGTAATATCTCCTGAGCTGCAAGTAGCTGCACTCCCATGTTCCTGTGTGTCCACAGAGCCACTAGGCTCAGGGGGATACTCTGCTTCTCACAGGTCAGCCATTCAACCCTCCTGGCCACCATGAGGCAGGAATCAGCACCCCCAGGTAAATCTAAAGAACCTGAAGGGTTTTGTTGTTGTTGTTGTTGTTGTTTTTAATAGAGACAGGGTCTCCCTCTGTCACCCAGGCTGGAGTGCAGTGATACAATCAGAGCTTATTGCAGCCTCAAACTCCTGGACTCAAGTGATCCTCCTGTCTCAGCCTCCTGAGTAGCTGGGACTACAGGCAGTTCCCATCACACCCAGCTAATTCTTTTTTTTTTTTTCTTAGTATTTATTTATTTTTGAGATGGAGTTTTGTTCCAGGCTGGAGTGCAGTGGCACGATCTCGGCTCACCGCAAACTCCGCCTCCCGAGTTCAAGCATTTCTCCTGCTTCAGTGTCCCAAGTAGCAGGGATTACAGGCATGCGCCACCACACCCAGCTAATTTTGTATTTTTAGTAGAGACAGGGTTTCTCCATGTTGGTCAGGCTGGTCTCAAACTCCCGACGGCAGGTGATCCACCTGCCTCAGCTTCCCAAAGTGCTGGGATTACAGGCGTGAGCCAACGCGCCCAGCCCACACCCAGCTGATTTTGTTGTTGTTTTTGTTGTTGTTGTTTTTGAGACGGAATCTCACACTTTCACCCAGGCTGGAGTGCAGTGGCGTGATCTCGGCTCACTGCAAGCTCCGCCTCCCAGGTTCACGCCATTCTCCTGCCTCAGCCTCCCAAGTAGCTGGGGCTACAGGTGCCCGCCACCACACCTGGCTAATTTTTTGTATTTTTAGTAGAGACGGGGTTTCACCGTGTTAACCAGGATGGTCTTGCTCTCCTGACCTCGTGATCTGTCCACTTCGGCCTCCCAAAGTGCTGGGATTACAGGCATGAGCCACCGTGCCCAGCCCACACCCAGCTGATTTTTTAAAACAATTTTGGTAGAGATGGGTTCTCACTATGTTGTCCAGGCTTAGGAACCTGAAGTTTAGAGATGAGTACCAAACCCATCTCATGGTACTCAACTCCAGACTTGCTCAAAAATACTTGAGGAATAACCAGCTCTGGGTCACATAGTGTCCTTGTCAGAGCCATAAGGCTACAAAGAACTTAAGTGCTTATTGTTTAACAGGACAAAAATTGTTAACCAGAGATTGCCCCAAGCCTTTCTCTCCTTTCCTGCTAAGGGAGCTCTGACTGGCCCACACCTTCCCTTCACTCCTCACCCTTGAAGAGGGCCTATCTTGCAAGGTGGTTCTTTGGAACAGAAACGCAAACTTGGAAGCAAAAGGGAAAGGGGAGGAAGATCAGAGAGGTGCTGGGCTAGTGCTGGGGGTAGCTCTGAGGTTGGAGGAGAAAGAATTGTGCCCAGGGAGGCACAGAGGCTGATAGAGAAATGGGGGGGTGGGCTAAGAGGTCTCCATGCGGTCCACTATCCCCCTTTGGGACTGCAAAATACAAGGAAAGAACTGAAGTTATAATGACCTAAGATTTGGTTTCTCAGCTCTGTTCTTTTGAAGCAACACCACTGAGAGAAGGGACCCTGTGAGTCACAGCTTTCTAGGCATTCCGTTTGTAAGGATGCGTGTGGCGAGGAATGGAAACTGGAACTGAGGCAAAGCAGAGACCAGCCTCTTCCTCACAGCACCTTTGCCTTGCTTTGTGTGCTTGATCTTGGATTTCCAGCCTCCAGAACTGTGAGAAGTACATGTCTGTTGTTTCTAAGCCACTGCGTCTATGGTATTCTGTTCCAGCAGTCCAAACTAAGAGAGGAGCCCCAGCCTTGCCCAGAGTGAGAGAGGTACTCTCCCCTTCCTTCTGCCAACTCTCAGATCACACAGGGGTGAACTGAAATTCCTGTTCAGGTCATGCAAGGGTGGACTGGAAATTCCATCCTCCTATTTTGTAAGTACCTTCAAACTATAAAAAGCATTTTGCAAGCACCTTCAAAAGGTTTTTAAAACTTTCCAAAAAGAAATGTAAATGTGGGCAAATGTTTTTTTGATCCAGGAAACATGCATAATGGGACTTTTAAGAAAGGGTCACTTGGTGTCCCCTCCTTTGATTTTAAGGAAGAGAAAGGGCTCTTTCCCCCCTGCCCATTGGATGGGAAGACAAGGCTTTCCTCTGTATGAGAGCTGCACACTCCCCCAAACACCACCAACTCTTAGCTCTCTCCAGTCTTCTTATATTGACCAGGAAGGTGGGACTTCCATCCACAGGCCCCAGCAACAGTGAGCAGTGCCACGTGTACCCAAGGTGAACATGTTGCATGCAGGGGATGGTGCCTGAGTCAGGGCTGCCAACTGAGTGTGCAGGGCAGATGTATCTGTCCAAGGAGGTATGCACTGAACTCTGCTGGCATTTTAAGCTGGTAGGCCAATGGTTTCTTCCCGTCTGGACAGAATGTGCCTTCATGAGGGGCTGTGGATAACTGTGATCACATGAAACTGTCGGACGAGCTGATCTGGACAACCTAGGGGCAGATGAGAGTGAATTATTGTGCTTTACAGTACTTTTGAAGAAAGGCAGTTTTACGACTTTCAAATAGATATAGTAAATGGGAACCATGTGTGACCAGCAGAGGCCCTTGGGGAACTGCTTCAAGGACCAGCTAAGAATCAGCTATAACCAGCAAAGCAGTTGTTTATATGTGAATGAGCGAGCTTCACATGTGTTTTAAAATGTCTTGTTTGAATGTCTCTCCTGACACCATTTTCTTACTACCTTTTTTGTACTTCCACGAAGAAAGGGTTGGTTCAACAAAGGCTAACATCCCCCCAGCCATATCCAAATTATTACAAACCTCAAATGCCCACTTCCCCACAATCAAAGATGTTTGCCTGAGTTGGCAGCTCATGAGGAAGCTTGCATTTCACAGCAGGAAGAAGGGTTTAGCCAAAATTTCCACATGGAGACAGCCTTGATCCCAACCCAAACCCATCTCATGATACTCATCTCCGGATTTGCTCAAAAATATTTGAGGAACTTAGCTGAGTTTAAATACTCAAGGGAGAAAGATGGAAAGTTGAAGCCTCCCTGGTGAACTTCGACCTGGTACAGGTTTTTAAACAGTGATACTTATCCAGTGACTACTGTGTACCTGCCCCCATGGGGGATGCTCTAATGAACATGTCCTCCAGGAAAATTAAATCTTGTGGATTTCAGTTGGTGAGAGGGGACATGCATACAAACCATGGCACAAGGCAAAGTGAACGTAATGCAACGGAATAGAAATAAACAGCACTCCACAGTGGGGCAAGAGAATATTACTTCCAGCCAGAGAACCACAAGAGACTCTATGAGGGAGATCACCTGTGGTTGTAGATGTGCATTCTACCATCCAGCAGTTACACTTCTATATGGTAGAAACTTTTGCAGGTGAACTCAAGGAAATATGCACAAAGACAGTGCAGCTTTCTAGGTAGTGTCAAAAAATTAGAAATAATCCAAATATCCACTAATAGATGAAAGGATGAATAAATTGAGATATTTTCATACAATGAAACATTATACCTAGGTTGAAGTGAACGTACTAGAGCTCGATGTATCCACATGGAAAAACCTAGATAACCATTTTGGTCAACAATTAAAAAAATGCAGAAGAATATTTACAAAGATGGCATTATGTAAATTTTAAACTCATGAATTGACATACTCCTTATATGGAAAATGCATCCGTACATAGGGGAAAAAGATACCCACTCATTTCAGAATATTGATCACCTTTGGAGACAGAAGGAGGGGTATGAGATAAGGAAGGGGCATAAAGGGGACCTCAGATATACCATTACTTCCTTTCAATTTTTTAAATTAAATGTGATTAAATGTAAACATTCTTAAAGCTAAGAAGTAGGCAGATGGGCTTTTGTTGCATGATTCTTTATTTCTCTGTATGTTTGAAATACATTCATTAAGAAAATGAGGTCTTTCATTCTTCTAGAAATACTGAGTAAAATATTACATCTTTTTAAATGCACAGCTGAGCTTTCAAGAAAGTAAAGAGAATTAATCTGGAGCAAAAAACAAAGAAGTAACTAAAAATCAAAATTTTAACTGTGGTGAGTTATGTTGTAGAGACTGGTGGGGGCAGGGAGTTACTGGCTGTGATAACCAGAGAGCAAATGGCTAAAGTTAAGATATTCACATAAAGGCAGCACTATACTCCAGGTGGACGGTAGGGTCGGGGCCTGGGGGGACCTACCTCTGGTACACGGACAACCTGTAAGCTTACTGGTCTTATAGTCCAGGTACCGAGGAAAAAAATCCTATCCTCAGGGTATTTGTAGAAAACAATAAGCAGCAACTATTTAGCATCACAGATGCCTGAGATAGTGACAACAGATGGGGCACACAAGAGACTGGTGAAAAACTTATAAGGATGATGGTCCAGGAAGTAAGATATCCCCAGGGAAACCCTTGGCAAAGAGTGGAAGACTTGGCTGGGTGCGGTGGCTCACACCTGTAATCCTAGCACTTTGGGAGGCTGAGGTGGGCAGATCACTTGAGCCCAGGAGCTCGAGACCAGCCTGGCCAACATGGCGAAACCCCATCTCTATGAAAAATAGAAAAACTAGCCAGGCATGGTGACATGCACCTATAGTCCCAGCTACTCAGGAAGTTGAGGTGGGAGGATCACTTAAGCCTGGGAGGTGGATGTTGCAGCGAGCTGATATTTTGCCATTGCACTACAGTTTGGGCAACAGAATAAGACCCTGTATCAAAGAGAGAGAGAGAGAGGAAGACTTACTGGTTCAAAACATTTAAGAAATGAGAAAATATTTAGAACTGAGCAATAATGAAAATAGCAACATTTCTAAATTTCTTGATGCAGTTCCAGAGATGTTAGAGGGAAAATTGCAGTCTTCATTTATAACACATGTAAGAAAATGAGTAGAGGGTTAAGTGTCCAGCTCAAGAATTTAGGGAGGAGGGAGCAACAAAGCAAACCTAAATAAAGTCGGATAAAAGAAATAATAAAGACAAGGACAGAGATCAGTGAAATAGAAAATGGGCATAGCAAGTACCAACAAAACCAAAACATGGCTCTTGAAAAGACTAATAAAATAGACAAATTGCTGGCAGTGCTGATTGATCTAGAAAGAGTAAAGGTACAAATGAGCATTCTGTAGAGCTGAGTTACTGCACCAGCCCCAATCCTACTACCTCTAGAACTGTCATGTGGGAAAGGAATAGCCTTCTCTCTTGTTTAAGTCACTGTCAAACTTCTTGCAGTCAAACCTAATCCTAACCCACATAGAGGGCTAAGCCAGGCCTGGGCTGGATCCAGGCACCCTAACTAGGCCAAGCAGGATGGAGGACGGTGTCTGTACCATGGGTGATCAGGCAAAGTGTGGCTTGAGAAGCAGAGGTGACAGATCAGGCCACAATCAGGCTGGCAAAGCAGGCAGTTGTCCACGGACATGCCCTGATCAGCAGCAGCCATCAGGACAAGTGGTGACTGTTGCACCTGCTTTCAACAGTCTCCCGACTTCCCAGGTGAGTGCACTCCAGGGCTACCTCTTGGGGGGCCAGACCTACTGGGCAGGTGTGGTTCCTCCAGGACAGGGGCTACAGTCTCTGATTCGTGTGTGGGTCTTTCACTTGCAAGTTTCAAAAGCCCAACTCAACCCAGCTCAAACAATCAAAGCAATGTATTCACTCATCTAGTTTAACTCAGTCCACCTGCCAAAACCATGTTTCCAAAGATTCATGATGTTGGCTTCACGTGGTCCCATGCTACCCCTCCCTGCAACAGCCCAGATTCTTCACCAGTGAAAGAAAAATGGCTTCAGCAGCTCCAAACCTACCATCCTCACACCACACCATCCAGGAAGATGTAGTTCCTTTTCCAACGTCTCCCTTACAGGACTTGTGATTTGTTCTCCCTCACTGGCCAAAATTAGGCCATCTGCCTGTCTCTAAGCCAATCAACATGCTGATTGACTTCAGCCAGTCAGGACCTAGCCCAGAAACTGCTGCTAAATTGAGTGACTCATGAATGACTAAGCTTCACTCTCCTGGTGTATTAGAGCAGGTTTTCAGAATACCTAACTGGTAATGTTTTCAGGCAGTATAAATAAAATCAGCACTTAGTCACTTAGCTGAATGCCTGATACACTCTGCATTTGATCAATGGTAACCAGTAATAGCTATTAGCATGAACACTAAAAACTGGGGCCCTGCGCAGGCGTAGTGGCTCACGCCTATAATCCCAGTACTTTGGGAGGCCGAGGTAGGTGGATCACTTGAGGCCAGGAGTTCAAAACCAGCCTGGCCAACATGGTGAAACCCCGTCTCTACTAAAAATAAAAAAATTAGCCAGGCGTGGCATTGCACGCCTGTAGTCCCAGCTACTCAGGAGGCGGAGGCTGGAGAATCTCTTGAACCCGGGAGGTGGAGGCTGCAGTGAGCCAGGATCGCAGTGAGTTGAGATTGCGCCACCGCACTCCAGCCTGGGTGACGGAGTGAGACTCTGTCTCCAAAAATAATTTAAAATAAATAAATAAATAAACAAATAAATAAATAAAACTGGGGCTCTATTCTTACCCTTGGGTTGAGAAAGTCAGGCTAGTGCACCAATGGTTTGAAATGAGTGTCAGTCTGGGGCTAGCTCCTGAGAAAGTGGTATCAACATTAAACTTGATCCCCAGCCCTAGGGGGTAAACTGAGGCAAGCGTCCATGATACAACGGAAAGCAGAGGGTCCCAGGGAAGTCTGCAGTTCCCTCTAATCACCCAGCAGCCCCAAGAATAAAGAGGCAGAGGTGACTGCCGAAACACGACTTCCCTAGGGGATCCCCTCCCCTCTTTGTGGTCTCTCCAGGGATCATGCCCAGGCTGCTGGCACAGGGCTGTCCCATTAAAAGGACACATTCAAAGTAAGAGGAACAGAAAGGCTGCAGAGCCCCCTTGGCTCAGCTCTGGCGGGTGATAGGGTCATACGCCCTGACAGGTCTTTACACAGGGAGAAAAATCTTTCTAATAGCCCAGAAGAATGCCCTAATCTGACATCTCGTTTAGCAGATTATTGGATCTGGCTTTGATCTCTATTGGGCATAATGAGTGCACCTCTTGGGCCAATCAGCAGTCATTAATTAGTAGAACGGCCAGCAGGTGGGCCTGCCCAGGAATGGGGCCCTTTGCTTGCGAATTGGGAGTTGAGAGTGGAGATGTTTATGAGCAAGTCAGACCCAGAGTGAAACTATGGGATATATCAGGGTCACCAGGACCAGCCCTGGGGTCTGTCTGGGAAAGTGCTCTAAGCTAGGCCTTCACATGACACATGTGACACACAATGCCACTCAGGGACTGGGCCGTGAAAGAAGGTTCCCCACTCCCTGCAACACATAACCCAATAGTGAGAATACAGCACCAACTCAATACATAGCAAACAGTGTGGGACACCATGAATCACAGCACCGCGATGTGACAACACAGTTCTGTAACTGGCAATTGGCTCTTGGCTTCCATTTACCCTTCTTCTTGGGGTCCTGCATCCCTCCCTCCCCCATGTGGCCCTTTGGGTTCCTGGGAGCTGATGAGTGAGAGAGGGGTTATTGGGCTCTATGGTTTCATCATCCCTAAGAGCAGTGGAACACAGCCTGGTGGTCCTGCATTAGGTTTCAACAGGGATGCAGTCAGGGAGACAGATGAGCATAAACCACGCTGGTGTCCCTGAGTCAGAAGGGCCAGGGGCAGTGTGGGAGGGGACACATCCTGTAGACTTAGCATAGGAAGAGCTGAATTCATACACCATCCTCTGCCATTCACTAAATAGCCATGTGGCTAGGCGTGTGGGCTCAACACCTGTAATCCTAGCACTTTGGGAAGCTGAGATGCGAGAATCACTTGAGCCCAGGAGTTTTAGACCAGCCTAGGCAACATAATGAGACCCCATCTCTAAAAATAAATAAATAAATAATAAAAATAGCCATGTGATCTTGGGGTAAATCCCCTTAACTTCTCTAAGCATAGCTTTGTCCTCTGTGTAAGGAGGGGGTTATGTTTTACATAGCCCTTGCAACATGGGCTGTACTTAGTTTTTGTATAACATCCAAACAGAATTAATACAGGTATTTTCTTTTTTTAATTTTGTAACCAGCAGCTTCTAAACCAGAATAGGCTCTGAGAGCCTCCTTGTATTTTAAGTGTTCAGAATTATTAATACATCTTTAAATCAGTGAAACTAAATATTTTAACTTCAAAAATTAATGAACCCATTATAAAACATTATGTAAAATATACATTCATAGAACTATAAATATTAAACATAATATCATATCAGAACAAATCATTAAGGGACAAAAATTTAAAAAATAAATCAACATTCAAAAGATAAGAATGTGTAATTAACTGTGAAATTAAAAAATTAAATGTTACTTCATCTTTTTTAGTACAATCCTAAAAAAAGAAAAACAATTAAACGTGTCATTGTTAAATGAAGCACATTTTGTATGCAAATTTTCCCCACTGCCATAACAGTGGTCTCAGAACAGCAAGGAGAAAGCTACAAACTAACAACAGATATAACACCATGATTGTGGAGGGGGGGACCTATCTTGTTTAATAACTTTCAGAAAATATTTTTGATTTTTTTTCTGGCAGGAGTGGGTAGAGACTGAGATATTTTTCCGATAGTAAGTGTGTATTTGGGGTTTTGTTTTTGTTTTAAGCCTTCTTTACTCTCATCGGGTATAGAGGTATAAAGGGAGACGTCCACACCATCAGTCTTATGTTCTTTGAACTAGAACTAGAGCTTCAGGAACTGTTTTGCTATTTTGTTATTCTGATTAGCATTTTTTTCTCCTCTTGAGAATTACGGAAATGTAAAAAATAAAAATTATTTTTAAAGCTATCTAAAATGGTATCTCTTTGGCGTTTTAATGTAGCATATAGCAACACTCTTGGTGGTTTTAAGACAAATTACTCTGATTTTAGGTTTATAAAAATACTAACTAATAGTATTGCAACTGGTATGTGATAATTTAAAATACACATAGAGAGACTAATGAAAACTGGTTTTGTAATGTCTTATTCTAGATCAGTAGTTTCCAAATCTTTTCTTTCATGGGGAACTTCTTTTGTTTTTGTTTCTGTTTTTAGACAGGGTTTCGCTCTGTCACCCATGCTGGAGTGCAGTGGTGCAATCATGGCTCACTGCAGCTTCAACCTCCTGAGTTCAAGTGATCCTCCCACCTCAGCCTCCCTAGTAGCTGGTACCACAGGCACATGTCACCACGCCCAATTTTTTTTTTTTTTTTTTTACATTTTGTAGAGACAGGGTCTCATTATGTTGCCCAGGCTGGTCTCAAACTCCAGGGCTCAAGCAATCCTTGGCCTCCCAAAGTGCTAGGATTACAGGCGAGAGCCACCGAGACTGGCCTCTATTGTCTGCATCTTCTATTGAGGGAACCAAAATGTCAAAACACAGCAAAAGCAGGGGGACTTTGAACCAAGTAAGTGACAGGGCTCAGAGCCCTGCTTCCCTCCTTCCTTAACTCCCTCCCTGCAAATACTTACACACAGTTTGCACACATGAATGTGTGGGAACGTAGTGATGCCTGTGTTTATTTATTCAATTCATTATGGGGGAGTGAAGGTTAACTAAGCACTACTCTGTGCCAGCCCCTGAGCTAGATTCTGGGGAGACGATGGAGTTCACAGTCTAGCAGGGGTGAAGGACATTCAGGAAATAATCACTGATAGAGATACTTGATGACAGTGGTGGTAAGAGCACCTCTCCTCTCTCTGTGGCCCTCCTGCCCTCACCACAGACACACACATAAAGAGATCTAAGGGCCTGCAGGAGACCAGCTCACCCAGCCCCTACCTTCAGGAAGTTCTGACAGTCCACGGGAGCCTTGCAAAGGAGCCCAGTGGTTCCAGCAGGTCCTCCCGGGTCACTCAGAGGCCCCAGGGAACACAAGGACAGCAGGCGAGTCCCCTGGGCCACTCCCTAGCTCTGCCTCCCTGATGCAGGGCACCCTTGGGTGAGTCTCAAGGCACATTCGTCTCCCTCACCCATCCCCACAGACAAATGTCAGCAGCACCAAGGTGGATCCAAGTTTTATAAAGCCTGGAACTTATACAACTTAGGGGATTCTCTTTAGGAAACAGAACACAAAATTATTAATACAAAACTAGGTTAAAAGTGAATATTCGGCCAGGCGCGTTGGCTCACGCCTGTAATCCCAGCACTTTGGGAGGCCGAGGTAGGCAGATCACCTGAGATCAGGAATTCGAGACCAGCCTGGCCAACACGGTGAAACCCTATCTCTACTAAAAACTACAAAAATTAGCCGGGCATGGTGGTGGGTGCCTGTAATCCCAGCTACTTGGGAGGCTGAGGCAGGAAAATCGCTTGAACCTGGGAGGCAGAGGTTGCAGTGAGCCAAGATCACGCCACCTTTAAAATGCCTCTCATTCTTTCCTAGAAGACACATCAACCAATACATTTTTCAAAGCTGAGATATACACAAAAACCAGAAATATCATATTTTAATAAATCAACTTGCCAACACACGTTTATAATACTCTTTTCTCTATATTTTTGGCTTTGTGTTCTCTTTGATTGCCTCACCATATGTCAATGATTTCATAGTATCTTTTTCTATAGAGAGATAGAATGGTGCTTCCTCTAACATCCTTGTTCAAAATATATACTTTGTTACTGAGAGTTTAGAAAAGTTTATTTCAGCTTCACAACGAATGTGTGAATTTTCAGGATAGGTGTTGAATTAGTCAATACTCTCCAGAGAAACAAAACCAATACAATATATAGATCAGTCTGAGCCTGAAGGCCTGAGAATGAGGGTGGAGGAATGATGCTTAAGGGCAGAGGATACATGGCTCAGTTCAAACAGAGATATCAGAGGCATTTGAACCAGAGCAACTCCATCTTGAATAAGGGCTGGGTAAAATGAGGCTGAGACCTACTGGGCTGCATGCCCAGGCAGTTAGGCATTCTAAGTCACAGGATAAGATAGGAGGTCGACACAAGATACAGGTCACAAAGACTTTGCTGATAAAACAGGCTGCAGTAAAGAAGCTGACCAAATCTCACCAAAACCAAGATGGCAACGAGAGTGACCTCTGGTCGTCCTCACTGCTACACTCCCACCAGCACCATGACATTTTATAAATGCCAGGCAACTTCAGGAAGTTACCCTATATAGTCTTAAAAGGGGAGGCATGAATAGTCCACCCCTCGTTTAGCATATAACCAAGAAACAACCATAAATATGGGCAACCAGCAGCCCTCGGGGCTGCTCTGTCTCTGGAGTAGCCATTCTTTATTCCTTTACTTTCCTAATAAACTTGCTTTCACTTTACGGGCTTGTCCTGAATTCTTCTTGTGAGAGATCGAAGAACCCTCTCTTGGGGTCTGTATCTGGACCTCTTTCCAGTAACAGAGAGAGTGAATTCACACTTCCTTCACCTTTTCCTTTTTTTTTTGAGATGGAGTCTCGCTCTGTCACCCAGACTGGAGTGCAGTGGCACGATCTCGGCTCACTGCAAGCTCCGCCTCCCGGGCTCATGCCATTCTCCTGCCTCAGCCTCCCAAGTAGCTGAAACTACAGGCAACCGTCACCACACCCAGCTAATTTTTTTGTATTTTTAGTAGAGATGGGGTTTCACCGTGTTCACCAGGATGGTCTCTATCTCCTGACCTCGTGATCCACCTGCCTCGGCCTCCCAAAGTGCTGGAATTACAGGCGTGAGCCACCGCACCCAGCCTCACCTTTTCCTTCTATTCCACCCTCAACCAACTGGATGGTCCCTACCCCAGTGAAGGGGGATCTTCTTTACTCAGTCTACCCATTCAAATGCTAATCTCTTTTGGAAACATGCCTGGAAATAATCTTTTACCAGCCATCTGGGCATCCTTTAGCTCTGTCATATTGACACATAAAATTAACTATCCCAAGTCCACTCCTTGGCAACTTGGCACCCATACACATCTTCTTATGCCACACTTTATCACCAAATAAAGACAATAATGTAACCGCCGAAGGGGTTCACCTTGCCCACTTGCCTAGGCGGAGTCAATTCATCAAGGCAGGGAAATTGCAGTAGAGAAAGAGTAATTCACACAGAGCTGGTTATGCAGCAGACCAGAGTTTTATTATTCCTCAAATCAGTCTCCCCAAGCATTCAAGCATTCAGGGAGCAGAGTTTTTAAGGACAACTTGGTGGGTGGGGGGAAGCCAGTGAGCCAGGAGGCTGATTGGTCAAAGATGAAATCGTAAGGAGTCAAAGCTGTCTTCTTGTGCTGAGTCAGTTCCTGGGTGGGGACCACAATATCAAATGAGCCAGTTTATTGATCTGGGTGATGCCAGCTGATTTATTAAGTTCAGGGTCTGCAAAATACCTCAAGCACTGATCTTAGGAGCAGTTTAGGGAGGGTCAGAATCTTGTAGAATCTAGCTGCATGACTCCTAAACCATAATTTCTAATCTTGTGGCTAAGAGTAGCCCTACAAAGGCAATCTAGACCCCAGGCAAGAAGGAGGTCTGCTTTGGGAAAGAGCTGTTATGGTCTTTTGTTTTAGACTATACACTATAAACTGATTTTCTCCTACAGTTAGTTCAGCCTACGCCCAGCAATGAACAACGACAACTTGGAGGTTAGAAGCAAGATGGAGTCGGTTAAGTTCAACCTCTTTCACCATCTCAGTCATAATTTTGCAAAGGCAGTTTCAATAACAAGGTTATAATAAAACTGCCTTTGCAAAAATTATAACTGTAAGAAAATTATGACAGTGGCAGAGAGCTGATCTAACCACCCCCCATTTTGCCTTTAACCTCCACACTGCCCTCAGGCATTCCTGGGTTTGGGCCAAGATAACTTTGGGAGAAATTCAGTTTATAGTTTAAATGATAGCAGCTCTTTAATCTGCCTTTGTAAAGCTAATGAAAGACCACCAGGTTAGGAGGATGAGGAGCCTGAATTCGTGCTAAAGTGTAGACATAAATGATTACCAGCCATTACTCTGGAGGTTACAAGATTTGCAACTTCCCCAATTACTCCTGCAGATAACATCAGTATTTTAAAGCCTATGATTGGCCTTTTGAGACATCTTTTCTGATTTTTGCATTTCTGACAAATGATGGCTCCACGCAGCCCCATACCCCTACCCAGAAGCAGACTCAGCACATTTTCTCAGGACCATTTTTCACACCCCTGTGTTTGCATCTGCAACCAATCAGCAGCACTCATTCCCTGGCCTGACAAGCTATCCTTGAAAAACCACAGCCTCCGAATTTTCAGAGAGATTGAATTGAGTAATAACTCTGTCTTTCATGTGGTATGGCTAGCTTCACATCAATTAAACTCTTTATTGCAATGCCATGGTCTCAGTGAATTGGTTTTATCTTGAAGTAGGCAGGAAGAACCTATTGGGTGATTATAATAATTCTGCCTAATATGATACAACTATCCCCCATACAACTGAAAATGCAATAATTCCTTTCCTAGAAGAGGAGGTAAAGTCCTTAAGTGATGTCTACTCTTCTGATATCCCACAACTTAAATACTATGATATAAAATTAACAGCACTCAAATACTAATAAGGTATTAATAAGGCCAATACCTTATTAATGGCATGTCAATGACATAAGGGCAATACCCCATGTTACATGATAAGAGAGAAAAGAAAACAAAGATATTTGCTTAATATATGTATATGTACACACAAACATATTCGTAACAAAATAAGCAAAAAATACTCATGACAATTTTACTTTTCATTTCTGTAACTGATCACATTGTCAGAGGCACTGGAACCAGAGCAACTCCATTGTGAATAGGGGTTGGGTAAAATAAGGCTGAGACCTACTAAAATAATGCTGCATTCCCAGGAGGTTAGGCATTCTTAGTCACAGAATGAGATAGGAGGTCAACACAAGATACAGGTCACAAAGATTCCACTGATAAAACAGGATGCCCTAAAGAAGCCAGCCAAAATCTGCCGAATTCAAAATGGTGATGAAAGTGACCTCTGGTCCTTCTCATTGCTCATTTTACACTAATTATAATGCAATTAACATGCTAAAAGACACTTCTACCAGTGCCATGACAGTTTACAAATACCATGGCAACATCTGGAAGTTAACCTATTTGGTCTAAAAAAAAAGAGGAATCCTCAGTTCCAGGAATTCTTCGCCTCTTTCCCAGAAAACTCATGAATAATCCACCCCTTGTTTAGCATATGATCAAGAAATAACCATAAAAATAGCCAACCAGCAGCTCTCAGGGCTGCTCTGTCTACAGAGTAGCCATTCTTTTGTTTCTGTACCTCGTTAATAAACTTGTTTTCACTTTACTCTGTGGCCTTGCCCCAGATTCTTTCTTGTGGGAAAAGACTCTCTTGGGGTCTGGATCGGGACCCCTTCCCGGTAACAATGTGGTCATAACTGTTATTTGTAACTACCTCCTCTACGACCCATTATTCCATTATTCCAAGGCTGAGCAGGCACCTCAACTTCAGATGGCTGTGGTTCTTTACTTGGCTGGGTAACCCAAACCTTCATTCCTGAAGTGTCTGGGCCGTTAGTATTCATGCCCAGATTGGGTGTTATTGTTTTCCACTAATCTTTCTTTTTTTTTTTTTTAGGGAGTCTAGCTCACTGCAACCTCCACCTCCTGGGTTCAAAGCAATTTTTCTGCCTCAGCCTCCCAAGCAGCTGGGATAACAGGCACCCACCACCTTGCCCAGCTAATTTTTATATTTTTAGTAGAGACGGTGTTTCACCATATTAGCCAGGCTGTTCTTGAACTCCTGGACTCAGGTGATCCTCCCACCTCAGCCTCCCAAAGATTACAGGCATGATTACACTGCGCCTGGCCATTTTCCATTAATCTTAGTCACTGGGCATGGTAATACTAAGAGACACCCTAAAGGATCTCCTGTATCCTAGATATACTCTTCTTACCTCTATTGCAGAGTAGTAGTCCAATTTCCCCAATGGCAGTCAGGTAAATCACCCCAGCCTATAGAGTAACTCCCTTTTTGCCTGTTGACTCAGCGTCATGAAGCACCCAAAGTGGCTGAGTGGTAGTTTTAACCTCCGGTTCAATGGAATCGTTGTTGTGTCTCCTTGTGGAAGCATTTCTTTCTCTGGAACTAAGACCTCTAGACCAGTAGAGCATAAAACTGTGGGAAAAGGAAGCAAAAGTTTTGCTAGTAGATGAGTAGGGGTAATGATGAGTGGTTCTGCTCCCATTTTCACCCCTTGATTCCTGAACCCGTGAATCCCGGCTCTGGAAGAAACAGCACCATATACAAGATGCTAACTCAGAACATATACAGCCTTCTGGAGAACCCTGTCTCAGCCTTGCAAAGTGTTTCCACCACACTGGTGCTGTGAGTCTTTGAAAGGCCATTTTACTGTTCTATCAAGCCAACTTCTTCAGGATGGTGGAGTACATGGTAAGACCAGTGAATTCCACGAATATGGGCCACTTCTTTTGTTATGAAGTGACTGTGTGTGGAATATCATTATGTTGAATAAGGCATTCTGTAAATCACCATGTGGTAGTTTTGGCAGAAGTATCATGTGCAAAGAAGGTAACCATATCCAGGGTATCTATTCCGGTAAGGGCAAAACACTGCCCCTTCCACAGTGGAAGTGGTCCAGTCTAATCAACCTGCCACTAAGCAGCTGGCTGATCACCTTGGGGAATGGTGTCATATCAGGGGCTCAGCGTTGGTCTCCACTTTTTGCAGATTGGGCGCTCCATGGAGGCTGTAGCCAGGTCAGCCTTGGTGAAGGGAAATCCATGTTCCTGAGCCCCAGCATAACCTCCATCTCTGCCACCATGGCCACTTTGTTCATGAGCCCATTGATCAATGACAGGAGTGGCTAGGGAAAGAGCTTGACTGGCTGGTATCCAAAGAATGAGTCACCCTAAGCACTTGATGATGATGATTATTATTTTTTTAAGACAGAGTTTCACTCTTGTCGCCCAGGCTGGAGTGCAATTGCATGATCTCGGCTCACTGCAACCTCCACCTCCCGGGTTCAAATGAGTCTCCTGCCTTAGTCTCCTGAGTAGCTGGGATTACAGGCACCTGCCACCACGCCCAGCTAAATTTTTATTTTTAGTAGAGACAGGGTTTCACCACATTGGCCAGGCTGGTCTTGAACTCCTGACCTCAGGTGATCCACCCACCTCAGCCTCCCAAAGTGCTGGGATTACAGGCATGAGCCACGGTGCCGGGCCACCACTTGACTATTACAATTGTCTTCTGCTGAGGTCATTCTTTGATGAACAATCACATGGGGCACAAATATCTTCACATTTTTTTACCCATTCAAAAAGGTCTATCAACATATTTCTTCCCAAAATTTCTTTGTCATCAATTTTCCAATTGTGTTCCTTCCAAGTCCCTGGCCATCCAGCCAAACCATAGGCTACAGCCCATGCGTCAGGATATAATTTTGTATCTGAGCATGTCTCCTTCTAAGCAAAGTACACAGCTAGGTGCACTACCCGAAGTTCTGCCCACTGGGAAGATTTCCCTTCACCACTGTCCTTCAGGGATGTCTCAGAGAGAAGCTGTAGTGCCCCAGCTGTCCAATTTCAGGTGATGCCTGGATATCATGCAGAACCATCTATAAACCAGGCTCAAGTCTTCTCTTCCTCTGTCAACTGATAGTAGGGGGCTCCCCATTAAGCCATAGGTGCAGCCTGAGGGAGAGAAAGTACTGTAGCAAGAGTCAAGACCATGGGTATTTGGGCCACTTCTTCATGTAACTTACTTGTGCCTTCAGGGCTCACTCAGGCCTGATCACATATATACCACTTCCAGTGATAATGCAGTGTTACTGAACACTTTCAACTTTATGGCTAGATGGGTCAGGTAACACCCAGTTCATGATGGGCAGCTCAGGTCTCGTGGTAAGTTGGTGGTCCATGGTCAAGTGTTTAGTTTCTACTAAGGCCCAGTAACAGTCCAAGAGCTGTCTCTCAAAAGGAGAGTAATTATCTGAAGATTATGTCAGGGCCTTCTTCCAAAATCCTAAAGCCTTGCCCTGCGATTCACCAATAGAGGCCTGTCACTGGCTCCAAGCAGCATCCTATCTGCCACTGCCACTTTAAGCACCATTGGATCTGCTGTATCACATGACCCCAGGGGCAGGGCAGCTTGCACAGCAACCTGGACCTATTGCAGAGCCTTCTCCTGTTCTGAACCCCACTCAAAACTAGCAGCTTTTCAGGTCTCTCAGTAAATGAGCCAGAGTAGCATACCCAAAGGAGGAATGTGTTACTTCCAAAATCTAAAGAGATGTACTAGGCATGAGCCTCTTTCTGGGTTGTAGGATAGGCCAGATGCAACAATTCATCCTTCACCTTATAACAGATATCTCAACATGCCCCATACAACTGGACCTCTAGAAATTTCACTGAGGTCCCTGAATTTTTGTCGGATTTATTTCCCACCCTCTGACACACAAATGTCTTATCAATAAGTCTAGAGTAATTGCTATTTCTTGCTCAGTAGGTCCAATCAGCATAATGTCATCAATGAAATGAATGAATGAGGTATCTTGTGAAAGCAAAGGTGATCAAGAGCTCTGCAAACTAAATTATGACATAGGCTGTAGAGTTGGGTTTTTTTCTTTTCTTTCTTTCTTTTTTTCTTTTTTAGACAGGGTCTCACTCTATCACCCAGGCTGGAGTGCAGTCGTGCAATCATGGCTCACTGCAGCCTTGGCCTCCTGGGCTCAGGTGATCCTCCCACCTCAGCCTCCCAAGTAGCTGGGACTACAGGTGCATACCACCATGGCCAGCTAATTTTTTGTATTTTTCGTAGAGACAGCGTTTCACCACGTTGCCCAGGCTTATCTTGAACTCCTGGGCTCGAGGAATTCTTGCCTTGGCCTTCCAAAATGCCGGGATTACAGGCATGAGCCATGGTGCCCAGCCAGGCTAAAGAGTTAATATGCCCTTACAGTAGGACAGTGAAGATACACTGCTGGTCTTGACAGCTGAAGGCAAACTGCTTCTGGTGGGCCTTATGGACAGAGGTAGAGAAAAAGGCATTTGCCAGATCAATAGCTGCATACCAGGTACCAGGGCACATGTTAATTTGTGCAAGCAATGAAACCACATCTGGAGTCACCACCTGGTTAAGCTTACAATAATTCACTGTCATTTTCCAAGATTCACCTGTCTTCTGCCCAGGTCATATAGGACAATTGAATGGGGATGTAGTGGGAATCACCACCCCTGCATCTTCCAAGTCCTTAATGGTGGCACTAATCTCTGTAATCTCTCCAGGAATGCAGTATTGCTTTTGATTTGCTATTTTCCTGGGTAGAGGCAGCTCCACTGGCTCCCACTTGGCCTTTCCCACCATTAATAGCCCTCATTCCATAGGTGGCAATTCTTCCAGCTGCTAAGTATGTCAATTCCAAGAACACATTCCAGAATGGGAGGAATAACCCTGAGTGGGTTTGGGAACCCACAAGACCCGTAGTGAGATGGACCTGAGCTAAAACTCCATTGATCACCTGAACCTTTATAAGCTCCTGCTCTGACTAGAGGGCCACAGTGACATTCTGGTTCTCCTGGAATTAGTGTCAGTTCAGCCCCAGTGTCCAGTAGTCCCTGAAAATTTGATTATTTCCTCCTCCCTAATGCATAGTTACCCTGGTGAAGGCTGAAGGTCCCTTTGAAGAAGGCCGGGAGAAAGAGTAATAGCATACATTTTGGATATTGTAGGGGAGTCCTTCCTTGAAGAGACTCAGCCTCCCCTCCATTCAAGGGATTCTGGGTCTATAAATTGGTCAAGTCTGAAAACTGATCGAGGAGCTGTGACTCTGTTTTGGTGATTTGGGTTACACTTTTGTTCTCTTGACTTAAAACTTTTCTGCTTAGAAAAATCAACAAAGAACTTAGTAAGCTTCTTCTCTATTTCACTCCTAGGAACACTGTGATTAACTAGCCAATGCCATACTAGTCTGCATGAGCCGGATTATTCTGATTGGTGCTTTGCCTCTGCTGTGCATTAAGGTAACTACACCCACCTTGCATTTGATGGCTGGGTGCCGCCACTTGGCCCTGTCACCTTGGAATCCAATTACCCCCTGTTGCATGTAGATTTCCAGTTGAGTGGCTATGGTTTCCAACGTGAAGTCTGGCCTATAGAAAAGAGTGATCACAGGCTCTCCAGGGATGCTGGGGTTCCCCTCACAAATTTATTCCTCAAAATACTGGTAAAGGGTATGTCTTCTGGACCTTCTCAGTGTGGGTGAAGGGGTCTTAAATGACAGATTCACTTGGACATTCCAATCTCCTAAGTCTTTGAACCCCCTCCTCTGCGTTAAACCAAGGGAGCTCGGGCATTTCCAATTCACTCTTGGTGGCCTACCTTTTGATCCATATTTCAGCCAAACAAACTGTTAGAATCCTTTGTAACTCCCCCACCTGCAAAATTAAATGCAGAGTTTCTGCTTAGTGGGCCTATAGCAATAAATTCAGCCTAATTCACCTTTATGTTCCTTCCACCATTACCCCACACTCTCAATATCCACTCCCATGCATGTTCCCCAGATTTCTGCTTGTACAAAGGAATTATTTTGGGGGAAGTACACTTCCTCATGGGTCACACTATGTACCTTACCTTTAGGGGGTTTCTGGGACTCGAGTCTAGATATAGGTCTAGAAGCAAAGAGTGCTGATGAGGTGGGTCCAGGGGTGAATCTGCCCTGTCTTATACAGCAACTGCTTCAGGGATGGCCATTACTGTTTCATCAGGCAATGAAGATTTATCCCCACTACCATGGGTGAGGAAGCCACTTTTGCTAAGGGTGGGTAGGCAACTTCACTGGGGGTAGGGATGCCACTTCCACTGGGCGTAGGCCAGTCTCTTCCATGGTAAAGAAGACTTATGAGAACTTAGAGGCTCAAGGTCTCCAGCTTCATCAAGGTCTTCCCATAGGTCACCAACCCAACTCACAGGATATCATTCTTTCCCAGTCAATGCCCTCACTGTAACTGTAGAGACCATGTGAGGCTGGGAAGTTGTCATTCAGTCAGTCACAGGATTTGTTTTGCATGTGATTTTCAGCAATTTCAGTCCTGAAATAAGGTTACCCTTCAGGGCACAACTAGAAGATCTTTTATGCACTGTTTGAGCTAGGAATTTGAATCCATGATCTCATCCTTTTCTTTTACAAATCTGTCCAATGACATTAGAAACAAGTAACCAAGTAACCAATGTCATTATATTCCTCAATTTTCCAAAAATGTTTGAAATATCTTAAATGAAGTCACTTAGCTCCTTGCTTCTTATAAGCGGTTGATTAGAAGTATCCAATGCAGATATTTTGCATATCTCTATAAACAGCTAACACCATGAACAATCAGATTAGAGGGCCAATCTCATAAACCTCAGAACCAATTCAGGAAACTCAACCTTAAAATTCTGTTCTCCTAGAACCACTATTGATACTAAAATCTGCATTAGTCAGAGTTCTCCTGAAAAAGAGAACCAATAGGATACACACACACACACACACACACACACACACACACACAGATTGATTATAGGAGTTGGCTCATGTGATTACAGAGGCTCAGAGGTCCCTCAATCTGCCATCTGCAAGCTAGAGAACCAGGAAAGCTGGTGGTATAATTCAGTCCAAGTCCAAAGCCCAACAACCAGAAGCACTACTGTCTAAGGGCAGGAGAAGATGGGTGTCTCAGCTCAAACAGAGACAGAGAACAAGTTTGTCTTCCTCTGCCTTTTTGTTTTATTTTGGCCCTCAACAGGTTGGATAATCCCCACCCACATTGGTGAGGGCAGTCTTCTTAATCTACTAATTCAAATATAAATCTCTTCTGGAAACACTCTCACAGACACATCCCAAAATAATGGTTTATCAACTATCTGGGCATCCCTTAACCTAATCCAGTTGACACACAGAATTAATCACCACAGTTGTCAATTAGGAGTAAACCTCTAACATGAGCTATAAGACTACAGGGACTTTTCCACAGACCAGCTTCTGGCTGTGTGCATTTCAATCTTGTTTCATTTCCACTTCCTACATGCTCCCTGTACTAAGAGCCATAGGACACATTCATGCTGCATCACCCCAGGTGAGTCAACACCATGGGTGGTAGGAGTATTCCTGGAAACCAATCCTCCCCAATAATTGTCATGATACATGGAAGTGACTGAGAGCCACACTCATGAAATATTATATACATGTATTGCATCCCACATAAATACATCCCATTTGTCCACATTAAATGCATCCCTCAATTCAAGCTTCCCTAAGCTGGATCCCCAAAATGCCACAGTTATTCCGATATCCCTTGACAGAAGGGAAATGTGACAGAGGGGAAGTCAGGGTGAAAAGAAACAGCAGCCTTAAATGATTGTGGTTGATACAATACACTTTTGCAAATTTTACAAAAATGTGAAAGTATTGCCAGGGCCCCTCCCAGGGCCTTGGAAGGAGCAAGTGGGGGCCCAGCAAAGCTCTGCATAAAGGCACAGCCCTTAGAGATGAAAGAGATCAAGAGAAGGGTAATTACTGAGGCAGGGCCTCAGGGCTGCATCCTCTGGCACAATTATGTTAACAAGGTAAATTAGCCCCAGATAAACCTGTACCTAATAAACTTGGGCAGCTTGTGCCTGGAGCCTTCACTAGGAAGGACTTCAAAGTCCACAGCCCAGTCTTCAGAGTTAGTTGTCTCCCGCTGTGGACTCCAGGCCTGTCCATGGGCTGCAGGCCAAGGAAGGGCCTGAATGTCGCCTCTCACAAAGCCCCAGGACAACGTGGGTCACATATGAGCAGCCACACTGTCTCACATACACAGACACACCTTCTACCACTCCAAAGCTCATCCATAGCCAGTGCCTCGTCTTACAGAAAACACCACACACACATACATACACACACACACACACACCCCCAACAGCAATTCCTAAACACAGAACCAGGCTCTCCAACAGGCCTGAACATGGGAGGATTCCTCTTTGTAGGGAGAGATGGGGCTGCTAAGGAATTGGAGAAAATTGTTTCCTCTTATTCCCCACCAACAGGATGGGAGTCACAAGGAGCAGGCACCGCTAGCCTCTTTCTAGCTCACACTGGTGCTGGGCTCCATGGCTCTGCAGACCTGGGCTGCTCACTCACTCTCCCTCCACTTTCACACAATATCTCTCTTCCATCCAAGATGCAGGGAAAACCCTGGACCAGACAGTGGGGAAACATGTTGCATTCACATCCAAAGACTCTGTGCTTCAGAGCAGCTATGGATGGAGCTCAGACTGTGCCAAGCCCGCAGAATATCGGCTGGAAAGCTGGGATGATGTCGGCCACTGACCGTCCGTACCCTGCCTCCATCCCAGGACAATAGGAAACAATGTGGGGACAGGGATGGGGAGGTATAAGGACTCTCAATCTCCAGCAGCTGTAGGGTTGGCCAAAGTCCTTGTCCCACAGCCCTGACTTTTCAGTTCCAAACCGGCACAAACTCCAGGTTTGGCCAAGGATCAGCAAAGCGTATTCCAAGAATACCAAGCTGGGAGTCAAGGTCCTGGGTTCAAGACAGTCTGGGGAGAGCAAGGGGAGATAATGGCCACGAGTGTCCTTGGAAGGCCGGGTGGGTGGGTGAGGGGCCCATTGCCCTGAGGAACAAGAGCCCTGAGCGGGCTGACCAGTAGAGCTCTCTGGGCCTGGGCCAGGTCTTTGAGGCTCTTCCGCTCAGGAAAACCCGTTCTCTTTCCTGAGCCAGAGGGAGCAGGAAAACAGGAAACACATGTTCTTTGGGGGAGGCTGAGCACCCAGCCCTGAGAAGCCCCCGGGAGGACCTGCTCCCTGCATGAGAGTTTCCTGCCCCACCTGGGGACCTGCCCGGACCAGCCTTGAGGGAGAAACATGCTTATCAAGCTCATACAAAGAGCCCAGAACTGGTAGGCCAGATGTCTGCATTCCTACTTGCAACATTCCTGTGCAACCTTGGGCAGGGAGCCCCGCCTTTCTGGCCTCTGTCTCTTCCCCTGTCCAGTGGAGGCGACTGGCCCTGCCTTCCTGTCTGCCCTGCCTGCCTCACCAGCTTTGCAACCATAATGTCCCACGCACAGGGAAACACTGCTGGGAATCCTGAGGAGATTCTTTCCCTTCCCATCCTTTAAAACTCAGCCTCCAGGAAGCCTTCTCCGATTGTCCCAAAATGAAGATGGACTCACTTATGAGTGCCCCTCTGGCATTCACCACTTCCCCTCTTTGAGAGGCATGACACATTCTCTGCATCAGACAGAAGTCTGCATCAGACAGGCCATCTTGTCCACAAAATCATGAGCAACCTGAGGTTCAGTGGGTCTGGTTTTTCTTTGCGCCCCTCCCCAGCTGCCAGCAGGTGTGGAAGAAGCACTGGTTAAAAGCACCGCGCCTGTGTTGGATAATAAGTGAGACCTGCCCTCGACCCCACACACACCTCTCCCCTTTGATCCAGTCCTGGCCAGTAAGGACTTGGGATTTTGCCAGTGCAATAACCAGGGCACACCGGGAAAGTGGCTCAGCAGACCAAGAGGTCCCCCTGAGATCTCTCTAAGCTGTCTGTGGCCAGGACAGGGGAGCTCTAGGAAGACTTTGCTGGTCCCGCCTCCACCTGCCCGCATCCTCCTCAGAACAGCACTGCAGGCCTGGCTTGGCTCACTGAGCTCAATATCTCTCAAGGCCAGTGCCTGGGTATGGTTTGAGGGCTCTGAGAAGGAGGCCTTTGGAACCACTCAAGGATGCCTGAAGTGCTGAGACTATGGTGTGTGTGCTGTCTCTTTGAGTGTGCTTGTTGTGTCATTATTCCCTTAGAAGTGTTCACGATTTTTTCCCTCTATTTCCCTACAGAAGCCTGGCCTGGGCATGGTGACTGGCAAATGCCTTAGGGAAGTTAGGGGGACTGGTGGGGAGGGAGGCCAGGCTGCTAGGTTGGCTCTCCCTACAGAGTGGGAGCTGGCAGAGATGCCCGCCAGAAATGAGTCTCTCTATTCTATCGTGTAGAGCTGGCAATTCCCAGCCACTCTTGCATCTAGGTGGGCCCATGAGACTAGTTGTCACAGATTGAACATAAAGTTAATGATAGATGTTACATTCAGGCCAAGGTGGTTAGAAGAGGTTGTGTCTTCTCCACCCACTCTTTCCTGTCTGCTCTCTAGATGCAGAGGACTCAGGCCTAAGGGAGGGTAGAGTCATTAGGTACAAAGAGCTTGGATCCCTGAATCACCATGTGGAAGCCCTCCTACCGACCAGGAGCACCCATAGTGGACTGTTATGTGAGTGAGAAGTAGCCTCTATTATGTTCAGCCACTGAAATTTTGGGATTCATTTGTTTCATCAACCCGCATTACCCTAATGCAGTTGCCTTACAGGGACAAGACTGCAAAGAGGAAATGGGTCCAACACTCCAGATCTGCCTACTTAGGCCCAATGTAGGACTTGGAGTGTGATTGGGCCCACTTCCTCAGCCTTGGCCATTGGTTTGGCCCCAGTGAGGGGATGCTCTGAGTTCAGGTGACTAAGAGCAGAACTGTCTATTTCTCACTCATTTTCTGGCTTCCCAGAATCAATCCTAGCCCCACTCCAGACCCTCCTACCCTGGGCCTTCCAGCTTGACATTGTGACTGGGAACCTTTCCGAATCCTAACTTTTGACATTACATTTTACCTAGGATGGTCTTTCCAATCTGTCTTGGAGCCTCTCTGGGATCATGGTTCCCTCCCTTCCTCAGAGTCTGCTGAGCCCTGTGAAAGTCCAGGGGCCAGATCAGGCCCATGGCTGCCTACAGCAGAATGACTCCCTGCCAAGGGTGTTCTGTGCCTCATCTCATTCAATCCTCACAATAAGCCCATGAAGTAGGCACCTGGGTCACCATCCTGATTCTGTCCTTTGGATGTCATAATTCCCATTTTGCAGATGAGAAGACCAAGGCATGAAGAAGGCAAACTTGTTCAAGGACATATAGCTCATTTGGTAGGGCCAGGTCTAGAATCCAAGTCATGTGGTCTCTGGAGCCTGCACTCTGAAATCACTATGTCATACTCTCTTGCAAATATAGGTGTTCAATAAACAGGTGTTAAATTAATTTTTTTTAATTTTAAAAGGCAAGGCAGACAGATTACCATTGGCCAAATAAAAGTCTCTAGGTTGGTAGTATTAGGTGGCACCGGGATCTTCTGAGGAATGTTCCTAGAGAGTGTGACACTTGGGGTTAAGTCACATGATCTCACTATGCCTGGTTTTCTTTCCAAGATCCTGTCAGTAGCTCAGGAGCATATGTTTGTATGGTGTGTGTGTGTGTGTATGTAAATACAACAAAGAGAGGCTTTAAGCAGAGCTATCCAACAGAAATAAGATGCCAGCCATAGGCCGGGTGCAGTGACTCACACCTGTAATCCCAGCACTTTGGGAGGCCAAGGTGGGCAGATCACTTGAGGTCAGGAGTTCAAGACCAGCCTGGGCAACATGGCGAAACCCCATCTCTACAAAAAATACAAAAATTAGCCGAGTGTGGTGGTGCATGCCTGTAGTCCCAGCTACTCAGGAAGCTGAGGTGGGAGGATCCCTTGAGCCCAGGAGGTGGAGGTTGCAGTGAGCCGTGATCATGCCACTGCACTCCGGCCTAGGTGACAGAGCCAGATCCTGTCTCAAAAAAAGAAAAAAAAAATGCAAGTCATATATATAATTTTAAATTTTCTAGTAGCTGCATTTAAAAAAGGAAAAAGAAACATGTAACACTAACTTTAGTAATGGATTTTACTTCATTATGTAAGAAATATTATTTCAACATGCAATGAATGTGAAAAATTAATGAAAGCTGGGTGCAGTGGCTCTCGCCTGTAATCCCAACACTTTGGGAGGCCAAGGTGGGTGGATCACCTGAGGTCAGGAGTTCAAGAACAGCCTGGCCAACATGGTCAAACCCTGTCTCTACTAAAAAAAAATACAAAAATATTAGCCAGGCATCGTGGTGCACACATGTAGTCTCAGCTACTCGGGAGGCTGAGGCAGGAGAATCACTTAAACCCAAGGAGGCAGAGGTTGCAGTGAGCCGAGATCACACCACTGCACTCCAGCCTGGACGACAGAGTGAGACTCTATCCCTGCCCCCCTCCCCTCCAAAAATTAATGAGATCCTTTACATTTCTTTTTTTGTACTAAGCCTTCAAAGTTCAGTATGTACTCTACATGAACAACATGTCTCAACTCGGACTAGCCACATTTCAAGTGCTCAAGAGACATAAGTGGCAAGTGGCCACACTGCTTTGCAAAGCACAGCTCTGGAGAGGCTCTGGCCTTGTGGGGTCAGGCTGACCCTGGAAATGAGGCTTTACAACTCTCCATATGGTGTGCCTCCCAGACGCTGGAGAGCCCAAATACTAAGGCCTCGCCTAGCAGAGAACTATGAAAGTCCCTAAGTAGCATGCAAGCTAATAAATGCTGCATAAACACAAACTGCTATGTGTTACGATCCAGGGAGTGCAGGAGATGGTTTTAATCTGCTGCAAAATCAGCATGTGTTTGTACTTTCCTATTTACAGTAGGCCTACGAGGAGGCTTGTAAAGAGCTTGAAGAGCGCCAAGTAGACCAGCACTCAATGCAGCTGTTCTGTGTTCCCAATTACTCCAGACCCCCGGGTTACAAGCAAGCGCAGATGAAACCCAGAATGTTTTCACAACCGGGAAGCACTGTCTCTAAACCATGAGGAGAGAGAAATCGAGTGAAGAACCAGGTTGGGAAATTGTTGCCAGTTGTGGTATATGGGAGCCAAGGATGGGGCTGGGACCCCAGAAGGAAGTCCTGAGTCCTGCCCTGAATCCTCTGGGGTCTGTGTCTAGGCCTGGAGGTGCCCCATGAGAGAGAAGCTGCAGAAACTCAGGCCTGGCCAGCAGAATAAGAGTGGTCCACTGGAGGCTGGGCCAGCTTCCTGGCATGCAACCTGGGCAGTCACACAAGGCCACTCACTTAAAAGGGGCTATGCTCAGAAGGATCCTGCACTTGAGTTGATGCCCTGGTGTCGCCGTCTTGAAACTCGTAATACTTTTTGAACCACGGGCTCACATTTTCATTTTGACTGGGCCCCACAAATTATGGAGCAGGACCTGAGTGGAGGTCACTGTAAGCAACAACAAGCCCTTTCTGTCTCAGGCCTTCTCCTGAGCTTTCTCCCATGAGAGAAGCTGAGCAGCCCAAGGTTGGCCTTCCAGGGACCAGTACAGTCCTCTGTCCCCTTCAACGGTGCAAGGAGAGACCATCCGGAGGAAAGACCAGAGCTGGCCCAACACGGAACTCAGGAGCTGGCCCTGGAGAACGGCACCAGGATGTTGTGTGTTTTCCGAAGTTTCAATCACAATGGTCTCTTTTCATTTAAAGGAAAATACTGCAACCATTTCCTAGCAAAGGTTAAGTCCTCACACTTATTTAAAAAAAAAAAAAAAAAGTTTTTTATCCTGCCAAGGAATGTGCTTTTTCGAGCTGGCTTCCAGTCCTTCCTGCGGCCAAAGTTCCCTCCCTCTGCTCACAGGGAGAGCCCTGAGGTCCTAGGAGAGTAGCGAGCGGCCCAGCAGCTACTGCTCACAAAGCGGCGCTGGGAGGAGGAGGGAGCTGGCACCTGGTGGCTGTCCCCTGATCTACCCCTAACCAGGCAACCAGGACAGGGGCTCCCTGATGGCAGAAATCCACAGAACCCCCACCCCCCCGCCCCCCGGCAAAGCCCATTTCAGGCAAGGACCTCCACCTCCTCCCCAGCCATGCGTGCTTTGCCCAAAGGCCACAGACCTGGCCATGAGCTCCCACCTGACAGTTCCCGTCTACCTTTCAGGAAGCAGAGAATCCATTTAATCCCTGGCCTAGACTGGGAATGAGAGTATGCACACAGCACCCGGTGCTCATGGGAGAAGGCCTGAGCAACTAGAAAAGGAGGTGCCTATGCAAGCCCCCACTCCACGCCTCCCCTCCTGTCTGCTCTGCCCAGCACCTGGGGGCCCTGTCTCTAAGACCTGCCCTCCACTCTTGCACTACAGCCTAGGCCTTCATTCCTCATGAATATCACTCCAGCAGTTCTTGCCTCTCCCTTTGGCATCAGTTCTCCCCTCTTTATTGGATTATTCTCGTCGGCAACAAGCATATCCTCCCATCCTTAAAAAAAGTAATAATTGAAAAAAAATGCTCCTGATCATTCCCCCCTCCCTTCCCCCTGAGAGCACACTTTCCAGAAAGAGTTGTCTATATTTGCTGTTTTCAGTCATCCTTCTGTTAGTTCTCTCTTTTTTTTCAATGTACTCTTAATGAATTTCACAAAGTGGCTGCGCCATGTGACCAACACTCAGCTGAAGAAATGAAGCATGAGCAGTATCAGAACCCCTTGGATGCCCCTTTGCTGTCACCACCCCTTCCTCCTTCCCAGATGTAACCTCCACCCTGATCTTTAACACTATATTAGTTTTGTCTGTTTTTGAACATTATATAAATGGAATCATATAGTATGTACTTTTTGGGTTTAGTTTCTTCTCTCAATATTGTTTGTGAGTTTCATCCATGTTATTTGGTGTGTCATATTTATTAATTATCATTGCTGAATAGTAGACTATAGTATTGTCAGAGGCATTTGAACCAGAGCAACTCCATCTTGAATAGCTGGGTAAAATGAGGCTGAGACCTACTGGGCTGCATTCCCAAACGGTTAGGTGTTCTAAGTCACGGGATGAAACAGGAGGTCTGCACAAGATACAGGTCATAAAGACCTTGTTGACAAAACAGGTTGCAGTAAAGAAGCGGGAACCCACCAAAATGAAGATAGACACAAGAGTGACCGCTGGTCATCCATCCTCACTGCTACATGCCCACCAGTGCCATGACAGGTTACAAATGCCATGGCAACTTCAGGAAGTTACCCTATATGGCCTAAAAAGGGGAGGCATGAATAATCCACCCCTTGTTTAGCATATAATCAAGAAATAATTATAAAATTGGGCAATCAGCAGCCTTCGGGGCTGCTCTGTCTATGGAGTAGCCATTCTTTTATTCCTTTACTTTCCTAATAAACTTGCTCTCACTTTACTCTGTGGACTCGCCCTGAATTCTTTCTTGCATGAGATCGAAGAACCCTCTCTTGGGGTCTGGATTGAGACCCCTTTCGGGTAACAGTAGGAGTAAACCAATATTTGTTTATCCAGCCTAGCAGTGATGGACATTGGGTTGTTTCTGGTTTGAGTAACTATATAATACTCCTAAGAACATTCTCATACATGACTTTTGGCATCAAATAAATGCATTTTAGGGGGTATATACCTGGAAGTAGAATTTCTGGGTCATAGGGTGTGCATGTGTTCAAATAGTTTTCAACTTACACCATCAATATATAAGAGTTCTAATAGTTACATCACATCCTTACCAATTCTTAGCATTATCAATCACACACATCAGCTTTTCCCTGGGACCCCAGTCTGCCACCCTACCCTGCAGATCTGGGACTTGCCATCCTCCACAATCACATGAGCCAACATACATACATACATACATAAATATTATTCATATGCACATATATACATACTGGCCATCCATTCTGGTTCTATTTATCTGGAGAACCCTAACATAATTCTCTTTATCAGATTAAGAAAATTCTTATCTATTCCCATTTTATTAAAAGTTTTTTCAAACTGTATGTTAAATTCAAAAACATACATTTTTCAAAATAAATTTTATCAAATAATGGTTTCTATACCAATTAGGATGGTCTTATGCTTTTTTCCTTTATTCCATAAAAGTGATGAACTAAACTGAGAGGGATTTTTTGTTTTTTTTTTTTATAGGACAACATGAACATAGTTGAGTCACTGAAGCTAAACCAAACTTGCATTTCTGTAATAAACCCAATTTGGTCATGATTTAATATTTTTTGGATAGCTCTGGATTTGGTTTGCTGATATTTTATTCATCCAAGAAATATTCATTAGAGAAATTGGCATGGGATTTTTTTTCATTGTAATGTCCTTGTCAGGTATCAAGGCTTTTTCAGCCTGATAAAGCATATTAAGAAATGCTTCCTCTTTTCCTATTCTCTGGAAAAGATTGTGTAATATTGCTGTCACTACTTCCTGTAATGTTTGGTGAAATTCACAATTGAAGACATCTGGGCCTAGCGTGTTCTTTGTAGGAAGAATATTAAGAAAGGATTCCATTTCTTTAAAAGTTACGAGCACAGTTGGCCTTCCAGATCTATGGATCCCACATGAGTTCCAGATTCAACCAATTGTGTATTAAAAATATTTGGGAAAAAAAGCCACAAGAAATAATACAACTATACAAAATAATACAATTTTTAAAATACAATATGACAACGATTTACAAAGAATTTACATTATGTTAGGTATTATAAGTAACTGAGAGGTTATTTAAAGTATGTGAGAGGGTATGGAGAGGTTATATGCAAATACTTTGCCATTTTATATCAGGAACTTGAGTAATTATAAATTTTGGTATTGGGGGAGTGGTTCTGGAACCGATTCCCCCACAGATACTGAAGGACAACTGCATTCAGATTTTCTACTTGTATCAAATTTAAGTTGTGGTTCTTCAAGGAATTTTTCCGTTTCATTTAAGTTTTCAAACATATCGGCATCTAAGTTTTCAAACATATTGCCATACAACTGTTCATAATATCCTTTTATTATCTTTTTAATGTTTGCAGAATCTGTATTAAAGTCCGCCTTTTTATTGCTGATATTGATTATGTCTGCCTTCCCTTTCTCTCTCTCTCTCTGCTTTTTCCTGGTTACTTTCACCAAGTCTTGTTAATTTTACTCTTTTCATAGGACCAGATTTGTGGCCCTTTTCTATTGTTTTCTGTTTCATTAGTTTATGCTCACAGCTTCATTGTATCTATCATCATCTATCATTCTACTTTTGTTTGCTATTATTTTTCTAACCCTTTGAGTTGTGTGTGTTTGTGTGTGTGTATATATATATATATTTTTTTTTTTTTTTTTTTTTTTTTTTCAGAGTCTCACTCTCACCCAGGCTGGAGTGCAGTGGCGTGATCTTGGCTCACTGCAACCTTTGCCTCTTAGATTCAAGTGATTTTCTTGCCTCAGCCTCCCGAGTAGCTGGGATTACAGGCAAGTGCCACCACACCCAACTAATTTTTGTGTTTTTAGTAGAGACAGGTTTTGCCATGTTGGCCAGGCTGGTCTTGAACTCCTGACCTCAAGTGATCTGCCCACCTTGGCCTCCAAAAGTGCTGGGATTATAGGCGTGAGCCACTGTGCCTGGCCTAAATTATTGATTGTTAAGCCTTTTCTCATTTCTAATATAAGCATTTAAGTCCATGAATTTTCTTTTGAGTCTGGTTTTAACTGCATCCTACATATTTCACAATGTAGTATTTTTATTATCAGTTTAAAATATTTTCTAATTTCCATTGTGATTTCTTCTTTGACCATAAGTTATTTAGAAAAATATTGCTTAATTTCCAAACATTTGGGGATCTTTGATTGTCTTTTTATTGCTGATTTGAAGTTTAGTTTCAATGTAGTTAGTGATTATGTTATATTGGATTTCAGTCCTTTGAAACGTGTTGAGATTTTATTTATGTCCTCACATAGGACCAGTTTTTATGTTTCATTTGCACTTGCAAAGAATGTATGTTGGAAGTTGTTGAAAGCTGCGTTCAGTATATATCCATTAATTCAAAACTGTTAGCCATGTTGTTCAAATCTCTTGTATTAGGCCAGATGCAGTGGCTCACGCCTATAATCCCAGCACTTTGGGAGGCCAAGGCGTAAGGATGACTTGAGCTCAGGAGTTCGAGACCAGCCGGGCAACTTAGTGAGACCCTATCTCTACTAAAAATTTAAAAAGTTGGCCAGCCATGGTGGTGCACACCTATAGTCCCAGCTATGCAGGAGGCTGAGGTGGGAGGAGTGCTTGAGCCCAGGAGGATGAGGCTACAGTGAGCCATGATCAAACCACTGCACTCCAGCCTGAGCAACAGAGCAAGACCCTGTGTCTATAAAAAAATCAGAAACCTATATCCTTACTAGATCTATCAGTACTAATTAAAAAAAAACCTCTATCCTTACTTGATCTATCAGTAATTGAGAGATGTATATAAAAATCCTTACTGGGTCTATCAGCAATAATAAAAAACCTACATCCTCACTTGAGCTATCAGTCATTGAGAGAGGTATATAAAAAATCTCCCTTATATAGGATTATGGATTTTCCATTTCTCCTTTTAGTTCTGTCATTTTTGCTTTGTTTGTTTGTTTGTTTATTTGTTTGTTTTTGAGACAGGGTCGCATTCTGTCACCCAGGCTGGCATAAAGTGGCATGATCTCGGCTCACTGCAACCTCCACCTCCTGGGTCCAAGCGATCCTCCCATCCCAGCCTCTCGAGTAGCTGGGACTACAGGCATGTGCCACCACACCCAGCAAATTTTTGTATTTTTTGTAGAGACAGGGTTTCGCCATGTTGCCCAGGCTTGCCTTATTTATTTTAAGGCAATATTATTAGGTTCTTACAACTTTAGAATTGTTTTATCTTCCTGATAAATTGAACTGGTATCATTATGAAGGATCACCTACTCCAGTAATGGGTTTTTGCCCTAAAATCTATTTCATTTTTTAGAAATATAGCTATGCCAACTTTCTTCTCACAGTATCTTTTATCATTTTTCTTCCAATCTTTCTGTTTACTTATATTTAAGTCATATGTCTTGTAAGCAGGATATAGTTGGGTTTGGTTTTGTTATTTGATCTGAAAATTATATATTTTAAGTAGAATGATAACCTGTCCTTCCCTTCCTTTCCCTCCCTCCCTTCCTTCCTTCCGTCCCTCCCTCCCTTCCTTCTTTCTTCCTTCCTTCCTTCCTTCCTTCCTTCCTTCCTTCTACAGGGTCTCACACTGTCACCCAGACTAGAGTGCAGTGGCATGATCATGGCTTGTTGCAGCTTCAACCTCCTGGGCTCAAGCAATCCTCTCACCTCAGCCTCCTGAATAGCTGGTACTACAGGTACACACCATCAGGCCTGGCTAATTTTTTCTATTTTTTGTAGAGACAGGATGTCACTGTGTTGTCCAGGCTGGTCTCAAACTCCTGGGCTCAAGCAATCCTCCTGCTTTGGCCTCCCAAATTGCTGGGATTACAGGCATAAGCCACCACACTCAGCCAGCCCTTTGATATTTATTATAATTACTGTTATGTTGGGTTGTAATCCACCATCTTATTTGCTTTATTCTTGTTCTGCCTGTGCTATTATCCTTTCTTGCCCCCTTTTGGATTGATTCAATGTTTTTACAGTGCCATTTTGACCCACTCTTTTGAAAGTAATACTCTGGTGTTTTTACTATTTTTTTAGTGGTTGCAACATATATCAACATATATCTTTGACTTATCAAGTCTGATACAAATAAGTGGTACTTCTACCACTTCCTGGATAATGCAAGAACCTGAGGCTGCTTTAATTCTATTTACCACCATCCTCTCCCATATGCTATTATTGTCAGATATTTTAATTCTCTACACATATTAAACCATACAAGATATTATCTTTGTTGTATATGCAATGAATTTAAATTTAAATTTACACACATTTATCCTTTCTATTGCTCTTCATTTCTTTCTGTGTCTTTCAGATTACATTTGAGTTCATTTTCCTTCTGCCTGAAGCATACCCTTTAGTATTTTCTTTGCTACAGGTCAGTTGGTGATGAGATTTATCACATTTTTTTTCTAGAAGTGTCTGTATTTTCCTTTTATTTTTCTTTCCACAGAATTCTAGTTGGCAATTATTCTTTCAGAACTTTGAAGATATCATTTAACTGTCTTCTGGAGTCCATAGTTTCACTTGAGAAGTCAGTTGTCAGTCTGTTGTGTCTTTCTCTCTGCCTGCTTTTAAGATTTAACCTTCGTGTTTGCTTTTCAGCATGTAGTCAGTCTCCCTGGAAGCAGTGAGAAAAAATATGGGAGATGGGTAGGTAGGTATCGTCTATGACCTCAGATCCAAAGGTCTCTCCTTTATCAAGGCCAAGGAATCCCTGAGAGATGGTCACTATATACCTGGGAGCCCTAGAGTGATGGCCACCAGAACTTGAGATCTTTCTTAAGAAGAGTCTTGGATCTGACCACTGAGAAACATGATAATAACTCCAGGGTTGTGTAAAGGAAAACAGAAAGAAGGAGGGAGTGAAGGGAACATCCTACCTGAGCCATTTGCAACCAAGCACAATGATGAGGCTAGGATCTTGAAACCTAAATGAGGTTTCGTAGTCAACCAAATGGAGCCACAACATAGCACTGGGAATTCAGCCCCATGAGGACAGTAACTTTTGTCTGTTTTCTTCACCGTGGTATCCCCAGCCCCTAGAAGAGTGCTCGGCATGTAGCAAGTACTCAAAAAATATGTATCTAATTAATTGAATGAATGAATGAATCCAATATGTATCTAATTAATTGAATGAATGAATCCTGGGTTCTGCCTCAGTGGGTTTCTCCCTGTACCCAACCAGGTAATTGATGTGTTTGCCAGCCAGCCACTCTTCTCCCTCTCCTAATGATATGGTTTGGATATTCATTCCCTCCAAATCTGATGTTGAAATGTAATCCCCAGTGTTGGAGGCAGGCCCTGTGGATTGGACCATGGCCATTGTCCCTCGGGAATGGTTTAGCACCATCCCCTTGGTGATAAGTGAGCTCTCACTAAGTGAGTTCACATGAGATCTGGTTTAAAAGTCTAGGATGTACCCTCACTAGCTGTCTTGCTCCCTCTCTGGCCATGTGATACATCAGCTTCCCCCTTCACCTTCTGCCATGATCGAAAGTTCCCTGAGACCTCACCAGAAGCTGAGCAGATGCTGGTGCCATGCTTGTATGGCCTGCAGAACCATGAGCCAAGGAAACCTCTTTTCTTTATAAATTACTCAGCCTTGGATATTTATAGCAACACAAAAACAGCCCAATACACCTAATGAATTCCCAGCCCTCCATGAAGATTCTCTAACTACATGATCAGCTTTCCTGGATCCTCCCTGGTGGCCCTCTACCCAGCCCTTATAACACAGACTAAGAGAGGCGTCTGCAGCCTCCAGTTTTATCTCACACCTGGTCTTGGCATGAGCATGTTTCAGTAACACATGTGGGCACACATACAGGTAGTGAGTAGCCACGCAGTAGTTAGTTCAGAAAACGGTCTTATTGTAGAGGGAAATAGAGGGAAAATTCTTTGATATAATAATATTCATCTCAGAAGTTATGGCTCTCCTATCAAAATCCAAAGCTGCCAGCACAACTGTACCTACCACAGCGGTGGCAGAAAGAAGGCTGTTGGCACTGTAGACCTATTTGGCAGAATGTACACTGGCTGAAAGCCCCACCCTCTGTGTTTCAGTCTTCAGACAAGCCTGCAGTGTAGCAAAAGGCAAAGAAATAGAGCTGTGAAAACATGCCTGTGAACCCTGTATTCAAGTTTCACCTTGGGAAATTGCAACATAATAACCAAGAGTTCCTGGGCCAAGTGCCCTAAGAAGAAAGGGCGCAGATGGCATGGAACCACACGGGACCCAAACGGTTTGGAACAAGAGGAGGCTCGGAAGAAAGGCAGAACCTGGCCACTGCCAGAGACCTAGGCTAGCACATGGACTGGAGCATCGCTTCCTCAATCCCCTGGGAAGGAGGGATTATGACCACCAGACTCATATCAGACACTGACTGAGATTGCTGTGGATATGTTTGTGCCTGTTTAGGAAACTGTATACAGTCTGTTCTGTGATATAGGTTAGGTTCCTCTCAAGGAATCCTTTTTGCCACTGTTGTTAAATTCTGAGTATAAAGACGCCCCTCTCAGATACTGTTGAGGAGGCACGGATAAACAGTGAGCCCCCTGACAATCTCAAGTGAAGATCCTGAGTCCAGAGTGGAACCAGAACCCTCCTACTCCCATCCAGGGTCTCTCTGGTGTGCCACACAACAGACGCACTGTGGGTTTTGTTTCTTCTCTGAAACTGGTCTGTCTCTGTTCCTAGACAAAGATAAACACACCCTGAAAATTTATCTGCAGATCATTAGAAGGGAAAAAACAGACTCACAGGATTCTGAACTCCATTTTACAAATGGCCAGAAAAGTGTCAGTGGAAATGAATAATTATTTCTGGCAAAGAGGACAGGATGGATTTCTCTGGGCATGTCCAGAGCGATTCCCTGGTGTTCTTGAGCGATGATGGCCTGGCCTGACAGAGCGGGGCTCCTCTCCTCCCTGCCCCGTCTCTGGAGGAAGATCGGGGTCCCACACCTCAGAGGATTACCACCGTGGCCTCTGCTCTTTGTGGCCAGCTGAACAGATGACGAATATCATCCAGGCCTCCCCTGGCAGCCCTTGCAGGGCAGCGAGGACTCTGGACGGCCCCACCTGAACCCAGGCCTCCAGCAACATCCTCCCCTCCTGGCCCCGGAGAGCAGAGAGGGCGCCAAGGGGAAGCAGAAGCAGGCTTTGGTTTTTCTGCAATAGCTTTGCCTTTTTGTTTCTCAAGAAGAAAATATTCAGCCCTGCTCCCATGGGGGAAAACAGGGAGGACAGGACTGAAGGCTATTTTTGAGATGCTGCCTCCCCCAAAGGAAGGGTGGGAATGGTGTGAAGAGAGTCCTGCCCTCATTTCCTGGAATAGAGCATGTGGGTCAATAGTTTGCAGTTGCAACTATTTTTCAATCACATTATCTCACTTTTGGTCCCCACAATAACCCAGTTAGATAAGGGTAGAAAGGGGTTTGTCTTAGTCACTTCTGGCTGCTATAACAAAAATACCATAGCCTGGGTGGCTTCAACAACAAACATTTATTTCTCCTGGTGCTGGAGGCCAGAAGTCCAGGATCAGGGTGCCAGCATGATGGTTCTGGTAAGAGCTCTCTTCCGGGTTGCAGGCCGCTGCCTTCTCCTTGTATCCTCCTGTGGCGGGAACTCTCTTGTGTCTGTGTCTTTTTATATGGCACTAATGCCATTCACGAGGGCTCCACCCTCAGCATGTGATTACCTCCTAAGGACCACACTTCCTAATATCATCACATCGGGTGTTAGAATTTCAATCTAGGAATTTGGGGCAGACACAAACTTTCAGCCCATAGGAGGATTATTATCCCGATTTTACTAATGAGGAAACTGAGGCTCAGTGGCAGTAACTAATAAGGAGAAGGTGCTAAGGAGAGTGTCCTAAGGCAGGCCCTCTAATTCCATGTCTCCTGCCCTGTCCGCCACCTCCTAGGCCTTCTCTAGGCTTTGCCCTCTATGCATGCTCCTGCCTAGGCTGAGTCTCCAATGTCTGTTCCAGCTCTGCCAACAGCTGGCTGCATGGCCTTAGCTACATCCCATGTTCTCTCTGGGCCTCAGTTTCTTCATTTGCAAATGGTGATATTAGGTTGATGCAAAAGTAATTGTGGTTTTTGCCCATTAAAGTAGGGGCAAAAACCGCAATTACTTTTACATCAACCTATATATCTATATAGGTGCCTCTATCAACTGATGGAAGAATCAAATGGCTTTGCAGATTCTGACATGCTCTACCAATTCTGGGGCTGCCCAGTATTACCTTCACAATTGGAGAGAGCAGAAAGACTTCCTGCTTCAATTTATCTCCCTCTCCTCCCTGCCATTGTCAATTCAGCTTCTGGTGAGTCTTTGTCTTCACTAAAGGGCAGACCCTGTTGGGCAATGTGGCTCATGCTTGTAATCCCAGCACTTTGCAAGTGGAGGCAGAAGGATTGCTTGAGGCCAGGAATTTGAGACCGGCCTGGACAACATGGGGAGATCCCCATCTCTACAGATAATTTTTAAATTAGCTGAGCATGGTGGTGTGCACCTGTTATTCCAGCTACTTGGGAGGCTGAGGCGGGAGGATGGCTTGAGCCTGGGAGGTCGAGGCTGCAGTGTACCAAGATTGTGCCACTGCTCTCCAGCTTGGGCAACAGAGCAAGACCTATCTCAAAAAAATAACAATAAATAAATAGAGGGCAGAGCCCCCTGGGCTAGGACACATGTCTAAACATTATCAGTTATGAGCGCCTCTTAGTAAATGAGTTTATCAGCCCCCCAGGGCTCAGGAAAGGGTGGGGGAAAGTTACAGCAGAAGGTGTCCAAGAGCCCGCTCCAATGTATCACACAAGACATGATCAAAATTGGTGTCTCCAGGCTCTGCGAGCTTTCCTTTCAGTTCTGCACTCTGAGGGTTCTGAGAATGGGGCAGACAGAAATGAAAAGAGCTGGGACTCATTAACCCCTAGGTCTTCATGGCTTTAATGTGGGACCTTTCTGGGAGGAGCCTGGACACATCTTCAAGACTCAAAAGTCATAGAGTCCTCATGGTGGAATTTTAGACACCTTGAAAGGAGGGTGGCGTGACATTGTGGGGCTGAAGTGATAAGAAAAAAGGTCTTCCCAGTCCCCTTTGATGGCCACCTGTACCTGCTGCAAAATTGGCCCAGTCCCATAGCCCCAGGACCAGGGAACTCTGAAAGCAGGATAGCCTATAAAGTAACAAAACGTAGAGGGGTGAGAATGTGCTTGCAGGGCTGGGGGAAGGTGCGCCCAGTTCCTTTAGATGTGGGAGCGAGGGCCAGGCACCTGGGCAGATGGCCCCCCCTTGATGAACCCACTGAGGCCCTAACCAAGCCTGACCCACCTGAATGGGGAAGAAATAAAAGGTGGCAAGTGTGAAGAAACCATTTTATAGTTCTTTAATAACTGTTTTTGCTAGGTTCTGTTTATTCCTTTCAAAGTATGTTATTTAAAATGTTCTGCAATTAAAAAAAAAAAGAAACAGGATGGTCTTTTTAAAAACAGGCTTGAGATAAGGAAAAAATTGATTCTATCAGCTTGGCAAAAACACCTCCTGCAGCACAAAAAGTCCATGAACGTCTGTATGTGCCTTGACTGCGAACGAGGAGAGGGAGCCAGAGGGCAGCGAGGCCGGGCAGCGAGGGAGGCAGAGCCCCTCTGTTGGTGTGGGGTGGAGGCAGCCTTTTATCCTGCGCTCCGGTGCTGTTGCTGGGAAGGCAAGGTACTCATGCCACCCTCCAAGGTGAAGAGAAGACCCACCTGCTTTTCTCTGCCATCACCAGATCCTCCCAGGCACTCTCCCCACAGTCGGTCCAGCCAGGCACACTCGGCCTGATCTGGTGATTCAAGCTGTCTTTCCAGGACTTGGCCTCTGCAGGTAAGTCCTTAGTCTTCTGGCCCCTACCCCACTTCTCGAGGTGTCTGGGGACTCAAGGAGAGCAAAGGGGGCTGATATGAGCCCACATTGGAGGAGGGCAGCCTAGCCCTGCGGTAGGTTCCATTCTTATTCTCACCGACTCTCTCGCCCTTCCTGAAAGTGGGTCATGCATCCCCACTCTAGCCATGCGACCTCCAATGACATCCGTGGAAGGCGCATCCTTCCCTAAACGACTGAACTGGCCACATGCCCAGCCTCGGCCAATGGCAAGTGAGAGCATAGGACGTAGGCCGTGTCCCAGCAGATGCACTAAAACACAAGGCTGGCCTCTGCCCACTCTCCTACTCTTTTCCCCTGCCCTGGGAAGGGCAGGACCCAGATGGGAACTGCTCCTTCAGTCATGGGGAGCAGAGCCCCCGCCCACTACAGCCACCAACATGTAAGATGAGTGAGAAATAAACTGCTATGTTTTAGGACATAGCAATACAGGGCCATTTGTGACTGCAGCCTCACCTAGCAAAAGCTGCGTGACATGGGACCTTGTTCTCCTCCTAATCCTCCATCTCCAAAGCAGTGTCTCTTGTCTACTTGCCTGTGGTCCACAGCCAGAGAACCCCATCCTGCTTTCTCTGTCTTGTGCAGAAGCCTCACCTCACCTACAGGGGCCCTCAGGTCTGGCTGTGCCTCGCTTGTGATGCTCAGTGTAGGTAGGTGGTCAGTCCCGGGATGCTTAGGTATGGGTCCTGTGACCCTGCCGCTCCAGCCCCGAGGGGAAGCTTCTCAGCCCAACTCGCAGCCAATTCCCAGCCTCCCGGGGGCTCACATGGACATTCCAGAGCCCATCCACATGCAGACACCCAGGGCAGCTGGAGAACGTGAACCTCAGGGCCCGCCTCGGCCCAACCCCACTGAGCTGCTGCCTACAATCTGAGTTGGCCACCGACAGAGGGTGCTGGAGGGCTGACCTCAGGGTGGCTTCCTCCAGGCCCCCCGTGAGATAGAACAAGTCCCCCCTGCCCTCAGTGGCCCCTCAACCAGACCAACAACACACCTCCTTCCTACCTGGGTTGTGGTGAACTCTGTTCTCTAAGTGACCAGGCCTGGCCCTCAAGATGTTACAGGAAGACTTCTGTGAGCAAATCCCCTGCTCTTTCCACAAAGCCTGAGTTTCCCCACCAGTATCTCAATAATGAGGTCAAGGAAGTCAGCTCTGAGCCTAAAGATGGCTACCTTCCTTTCCTTTCCTGTGGCAGTCAGTCTCATGGCTCAGCCTCTGAGGTGGAAGGCTGCAAGGAAACAGGATTTAGGAAACAGTAAAAAGAAATCCATTCAAATGGTTTAGATAAGCCAGGCGCAGTGGCTCATGACTGTAATCCCAGCACTTTGGGAGGCTGAGGTGGGAGGATTACTTGAGCCCAAGTTCAAGACCAGCCTAGGCAACATAGCAAGACCTCATCTGTACAAAAAAAAAAAAAAGAACACAAAAATTAGCTGAGCGTGGTGACATATGCCTGTAGTACCAGCTACTCGGGAGGCTGAGGTGGGAGGATCACCTGAACCTGGGAGGTGGAGGCTGCAGTGAGCCATGATCACACCATTGCACTCCAGCCTGGGTGACAGAACAAGACTCTGTCTCAAAAAAAAAAAAAAAAAAAGGTTAAAATGATACATGTTACTGATGCTAAGTGTTACTGTGTGTTTTTTCACCACAAGGGGTTTTGGGGGGGTTTTTTGGGCGGCGGGGGGTGGGGGAGATGGGGTATGAAAAAGAGCTTGTTCAAGTAATTAAATATAAGGATGAGGCTAGGCAGGGTGGGGGGTGGGGACACGACCCACAGAAAGCACAAGTCCCTTGGGACCCTCCTCCTCTGCCCGCATTTCAGAGGCTACAGCCAAATCTGGAACCAGGTCCCAGCGACCACTAGCTCCTGTGGGGAGGAGTGGGTACAGGTTTCTCCAGGGCCCTGGACACTGGAGAGGACCCAGGGACATAGAGGAGTTCTCGAACCCACAGCCCTACCTGCCCTGTCTGCAGACAGGCACCAACCAGGGCTGGGGCCAATCAAGAGAAATCTAGAGGAAAACACAAAGGAAAACTAAAAACACACAGCAGAATAGAACAAGGCATCTCACTAACACTGCCAGAGAGAGGAGAGTTCGAGGGCACAGATGAAGAAGACAGGGGCAGCCCTGCAGGGACATCCCAGGAGGCCAAGGGTAGGAGGCTGGACAGGGTAGACCCTCCAAGCCCAGGTCCAGAAGGGTATTCCCTGCCTCCCCAACCCAGGACTCCAGGCACCCATCCCTGGATCCTGCAAGGCCAAGGCTGGGTCCAGGTGCATGCTGCCAACCATAAGTTTTTAAAAATATTTTAATTTAAATTTTTTAAATTTTAATTTTTTAGTCAAATTTTTTGAAAAAAATAGAAAATTCAAATCCATATGTGTTGCCAATTAATTGTCCCCTTACTTCACCTTCTACAGAAGGGCTATGAAGTAGGGTGGGCTGGCACCACTCAGTGCCTACAACCCACTTCTCCTAATTTTGCTCCTTGTGATATTTCTGTTTTCTCCTTCTTTGGGATTCTTAGATCAGTTGCTGTCCTCGTCCTCCTAAGGAAGGAAGGATGTTTCACCACCACCCAACCTGCTGGAATGGGGCTTAAGAGTAGCCCCATCCTTCTCATGTGACCTTCTCGCCCCAGACCCCAATACAATCCTCTCACTTTCTTCCTGCCATAGGTAGGAAGAACTCAAGAGCCTTGATATATGCACAATATGTTCAATGGCATTCAGGAATTGGAATGACTGCATAGAACAGGAAACCCAGATCACAGAGGCATAAACAAAAGAGGAACTCATTTTTCTGTCACATGATGAAAAGGTCAAAGGCTGGAAATTCAGGGCAGCCCAGCATCTCCACGATGTTGTCCAGATCCTGGGCTCATCCTGGCCTTCTCTTCTGCTACTATAGGGTATGACTTTTGAACTCATGCTCACAAAATGGTTGCTGAAGTTACCACCATCACATCCATAGTCCAGGCAAGAGGAAAGGTTAATGGTGCTGGTGTGTGCACTAGCTGAATGTCCACCTTTTAAGGAACTTTGCTAGAAGCTCAACCCAACCACTCATGCTTCATCTCATTATCCAGAACTGAATTATGTGGCTATCCTTAGCTTCAAGATGAGACTAGAAAATGAAGTATTTTAGCTGGGCCAATTGCCAACCCTAACGAGTTGAGATTCTATATAGCAGAGGAGAGTTGAGAGTTGGTCAGGAATTGGCAGCCCTGTCACATATGCCTAATTCCAGTGCTGTTATTGGAAGTACCAAGGCTGGCAGCTTCCACACTGGGTCTTCAGTCGCTCGTGTCTTCTGTGTCTGCCTTCATTCCTCTACTCAGATGGCAAACCTCTTTGTAAACAGAGAAAACATGTTCATCATTTTCATTACTCCCTCTTCCCAACCCCAACCTTCCAATCCTACTGTACCAGCTCAATAAATGCTTACTTTAGAAAGAAAAAGCAGCAACACTCACTATTAACCATATATGCCTTGGGACAAACTTTCCATTTCTTATTTGAATCACTGTTTTTATCGTGTATTGCGTTGTCATTTTCCATTTCGTGAGCTTAAGTAGCAACTCCTCAAGTCAGCTATAAATTCCTAACAGTCTAGAAGTGCCCAATCCAGTGACTTTCACACGGTGAATGCTTTCATGACTTGTAGAGTTTATTTGGCCTGAGTTCTAGTCATTATCAGTAACCACAACAATAGTAATTTCATATCTTTATGATGCTTCGAAGTTTACACAACTTCCTTTATACACATTCTCTCACTTGGTCTTTTAAGTAACTCTTTTAAGTAAGGCTGCTGTAATTATCCCTTTTTCACAGACAATGAAATGGAGGCTAAGAGAAGGTATATTGCTTGCCCAGAGGCATGAAGTCAGTGTTTGAACTGGAACTTAAATACAGGTCTTTGACTTCAAATCCAGCACTTTTCCATCAAACTTGAGGCCTCGATTCTCTCACTTTCAAAAATGAAGAAATTAATTTAGATTATTTCAATGCAGCACTGTCCATTAGAAATAGAATATGAGACACATATAATTTAAACTTTTCTAGTAGTCACATTTAAAAAGGAAAAAGAGACAGGTGAAATGAATTTTAATAAACTTTTATTTAACTCAAAATATTTCAACATGCAATCTTCATATTAATAAGACTTTTTTTGCTTTTGAAAGCTAATTTTTTTATTTATGTCATTAAGTCATAGGAACTTCTAAAGAATGAAAGCCAATGTGTTTATGACACTTTCAGCACATCACAATTTAACCACTTTTCAGGTGCTCAAAAGCCACACATGGCTAGTGGTCACCATATTGGAAAGCTCAGCTGTAATGTTTGAAAGGTAAATTTAACTTTAAAACAAGCTCCTATATCTAAGATTTCATGATCAAATTATTTTAGAAATTATCTAAAAGAGTTATTTTCTGTACATTCTTGCAATAAAGGAGAACTGCCTGTTCAACAACTATCCCCCTGTAGAAAACTGGCTTTGCCTAGATCCATCACAAAGCACCACTGCCATCTGGTGGTAGACTCTTGAATTGCAAGCAAATTCCCCAAGAGGAAATAATCAGGCTCTCGGAATGAGTTTATCAAAGCAGTAGAAACTGACTCCATATAATCCAGGAGAATTTGTTGAAGAATGCACAATGCTGGGCCCTGCTGAATCAAAATCTCCAGGACAAATCCCAAACACCCAGATTTTCAGTAAATGTCCCCAGTGGTCATTCACACTGAAACTTGAGAATGGTTGATATAAAGGACATGCCTATATAATACAACCATAGAAAATTCAGTGACAGTAAATGTCAGAAGAGGACTCATTCTTTCCTGATACTGTTCTGATATTTGTCAGACTGCTAATTTCTTAGTTTCTACATAGAAAAAAAAAACCCACCCCCAATATATACACACACACACACAGTTGAAAAGAATCCATAATCCCATCACTTTTTTCAAAACTTAAAGGAAGAAAGAAGTCTATGTGGCCACTCCATCCCCGACCCCCCAACCCCCAACACACACACACACCCCTCAGACACAACTCTGTAACAGTTACATATAGCTCAGGCCCTCACAGCCGTGTCCCCACTCCCAGCCTCTGCTCTCACCCTGCTCCCTCCACACCCAAGTTCCAGCCAGGCCAGTGCCTTCACAGCTCTCCCCCTTCACCTCACTCCCCTTCTGAGACTTTGCAGAGCTGTCTCCTCCATCTGGAACAGCAGTCACCATCCTACCCTCCAGCCCCCATGACTTGTCCCTCATAATGCAGCTCAGGCATCAGCTACTCAGGAAGCCCCTTGGGGAGCCCTCTAGACTGTGCTGGGTCCCCCTCCTTCCCCACAAAGTGCCCCATACGGTAGCTGTATTGTCTGACTTCTCCACACAACTGTAAGCTCCTTATGGGGCAGGGCTGCGTCTCTTGTCTCTGTATCTCTGCCACCTAGAAAAAACTCTGCCACAAAGCAGGTATTGTTAAGAATTTGCTGAGTGAATAAATGTTTTCTTTTCCTTTCTTTTCTTTTCTTCTTTTTTGAGACAGGGTCTTGCTCGGTCTCTCAGGATGGAGTGCAGTGGCACGATCATGGCTCACTGCAGCCCTAGACTCCTGGGCTCAAGCGATCCTCCCACCTCAGCCTCCTGATTAGCTGGGATTAGCATGCATCACCACACTCGGCTATTTCTTTTTTATTTTTCTTTATTACTTTTGTTTTATTTTATAGAGATGGGGCTCTCTGTGTTGTCCAGGCTGGTCTCGAACGTGTCTCGAACGTGTGGGCTCAAGCCATCTTCCTGCCTCCGCCTCCCAAACTGCTGGGATTGCAGGTGTGAGCCACCACGCCCAGCCATAAATAAATGTTTTCAAAAGCATCAAGTAGTCCCTCTGATTTTTAAATAATAATGCTAGTTCTGATGAGTTGACGACAGTAAGCAGTGTGGACCTTTACTGGAGTCTCAGTAATGTCAGCTTCCAGCTCTGAGGACGGAGCTGCAGACGTTATGACGGCTGACCAGAAGCGTTTGTGTCGGGGACTAGGGAGGGCAGTGATTTGGGTACCATGAACACAGTGAGACACGGACGGGTGCAGGAAGAGGGCAGTAACAGAGTAACCCGGGAATGCCGTCCCCACCTCCCAGGAAGGGATCCATTTCCCCAGAGGACAGAGGCCTGCTGCATCTCGCCCAGCTAATCTGACAGAAGCCAGCTGCAGCACTAGGCCTGCCCCCGGGAAGGCATGCTGAGGCCGGGAACCACATGCCACTGTTTGCCCCTGGGGGACAGAGGCACAGGGAGAGGGTAATTGACTTGTCTCCCAAGTTTATTTATTAATTCCTAGCTGCACCATTTGATGTGGTTTCCAGGAGGCACGCCGTTGAAATGTGCCGCCCTTCCCCATCCTGGCTGCAGTGGCCCCAGGGAGGTAGGTGAAGCTCAGAGCCAGCCCACAAGTCAGACCAGGTGCAGGCAGGGGACTAGGAAGGGTGCCCACCATGCAGGGAGGCTTGCCGGCCCCAGCGCAGGCAGCAGGCCATGGCATAGGGTAGGGTGCAAGGCAACAGTGGACGGTGTGCTGGGGAGCCTGAGACGATGCGCCTCGGGACAAGTGGCCGCAGCTCTCTGCTTCAGCTTCCCCAGCTGTGAAAAGGAAAAATGAGTGGCGGCAGCTGCCACTTCGTAGAGCTGAGTGAGAATACCAACGTGCTGAGGGTAGGAAGTGCTGTTACAAGTCAGGGGCACCCCGCAACTGTCGAATGTTCCAGACGGGCAAGTGTGTATCTCTAAGTGCCGGGTCTAGGCCTAACTTTGCTCCTCATTTTATGTTTTCCGAATTTCCCGTGCTTCCTACAATTAGCATGAATAAGCTGTATAACCAGGGAAACATTAGACTAAAGAGAATGGGAAGCGTGTGGCCCAGAGATGGAGCCACGTCTCAACAAGCAGCGTGGTTACAGGGTAGAGGGAGAAAGGGGGTAATCCCTCCACCCCAGGCTTGAGCGAGGAAGGACACCTCAGATGCAGGGAGAGGGTGGAGCCTGAAGGGTAAAGGGAGGGGGCGATGACTTGAATGAAGGTAGCCATAGACCCCAACCAGAGGAAATGGGAGCCAGGCCCCAAGATCCTCTATCCAAGGCAGTGGCTCTCCTGGCTTTCAGCCTTTGAAGGGTCAGCACAAGTGACCTTCATTTAGCTGGTGTGCTCCCCACTATGTGGCTCCAATCCCCTGGACTCTCTTCAGAGACTCTATCCGCTTCCTAGGACGGATGATTGAGCAGGGCGTGACCGCCCAGGAGGCGGGAGGTGAGTGCAGAGGTCAGGGGTTCTCCATGCTCCACCATACCCACCGTCCACGGGCCCCACAACTCTGTATGTGTGTGCAGACCCTGGTCCCAAGAAAGTGGCCATGGCTTCTTCCAAGAGGCATGTGCCCGTCCAGGCCCCAGGCCAGCGTCCCCCTCCCCTCACCCCTCACCCTGTGGCTCCCCTGCTCACTCCCATCGACACTCTAGAGAAGAAGCTACTGACAAAGAAAATGTTCAAAGATGTCACAAAGTTAGCAGCAAATCAAAGTCCTGGGAGCCCTGAAACTGACATGGTAGAGATGTAGGGCACCTGCCCTTTGAGATTCTGGGAGAATTGGCCGCACTCCGATCGCTTACACACTTTTCCGATATGTCTTTGCCTCGGAGCACCAGTTCCTACTGCATTTGTTCAGTGGGCAGAGAGTGTCCCTGCCCCACATTTACGGGCTAGAATAATCCACCCCTTTCCTTCACTCCTTTGCCACGAGACCACTCACACAAGGCCGGTGTGTGGCCAGGCCAGAGGGCTTTGCCACAGGCCTAACCAGTGTCTACCCACTGAGGAAGGCCAGGCAGCCCTCCCCAGTGGATGCGGGCCTTTGTGAGGACAGTTTCCGTGGGCCGGACCACCAATCTGGAGGGCCCTGAGCTGTGTCCACATTCACATTTCTTCACTCAGGCCAGGCTGTGTGCACACATACACCACACTGTCACACACCCAGGCTGGACAGGGTCCCCCACTCTCTTGCAAGAACTGGACAGAACTCACACTTGTGTTCACACCCAGCTGGGCCACACAGGCATTCACACGCTCACCTGGACTGGCTAAGTTCCTACTCAAGGGGTTTCTGCCTCTGCCCACCAGGATAATCCCACACCAGGGAGAGATGCCACTTTTTGTGTCAGGGAATAAGATACCCCGAAGCCCACTGGAGAGGCCAGGGCCACTCTGGGTAGGGTGTGAATGGGGGCTGGGACCCAGGCTAGCATAGGACCTGGCTTCTGTCCCCCAGGTCCATCTGGGCCAGTTGGCCTGTGGGCAGGGAGCTGTCTTAGGCTGACACGGTGCTCTTAGGTCAGGGGAATCCAAACACAGAAAGGAGGCCTCAAGAATGTCCCAAATGTGAAATGGATTCAGTTCTGCCTGCTTTACTCCCCAGGCCTCTGCCATTTCCCCACTCAAACCCTCTCCCCACCGCCAAACACCCCTCCTCCAGCCTCTTCCACTCTCATGACCTCCATCCCACCTGCCATGATCCCACCAGATCATGCGGCCAGCCTCTCATCCTAAAACGCCTACTTCATCAGGTAACTCCCCTTTCAAGAACCTTCAAGAGCTCCCCCGCCCCCCACCCCACCACCCCCATTGTGTAAGGAGGACCTCTGGCTGGCACTCAAACCCCTCAGGATGAACCGGAGCTGACTTTCCTGCCTTAGCCGCCTCTTTTCCCTTCCTCTGGACCCGGGTCCACACTGTCATTCCATAGAGGCGTTGCTCTTTTCCAGCTCTGCATCTTTAGCAGAACCTCCTGTCCTCTTCCTTCTCCCGGAATGTCCTCTTTTCCTTCAGATCCTCCCCACCCTGCAGGGCCCAGCTAAACCTCCACCTCTTCCAAGAAGCCTTCCCTGATAACACAGCCCCCAGGGAACGCTCCTCACTGCCTCCTCTCTGTACTCTGTGCTTTGCCTCCCATGACACCTCATCTCCTGCCGGGGACTTTGCTCTCCACTGCCAGGACCGTCTCCTCTTCCCTGCTTGTCCTCCCCTGAGCACAGAGCTGGACACATAGGCCCCGGCTCCTGGAGGAAGGTGTTGTGGGCCTCCCTCGCCCCTAGCCTACTCCAGCCACCCAGTTTGTGTGATTGTCTCTCCCTGGATGCTGTAGGTCCCCAGCTGGCCCAGCTCCCACCCCCACGCCGCCCCGGTGCAGACGCAGCTGCTGCCCCAGGAGTGCTGAGGCTCCCAGTCAGGCTGGGGCCTGCTCCGCTGGGCGGGAACCTCGCACATTCCTTCAGAATTAAACAAGGGCCCGCTGGCTCCAGGCTCCCCAGGATGAGGATCATCCGGTTTGCTTTCTCCCTCTCCAGGCAGCAAGGCCCACTTGGTTCCAAAGGAAAGTTCTCTGGGCAATGACCTCCACAGCCGCAGGGAAGGGTGAAGGGTCACATCTGTGGCCATTTGGAAACCCGGGTCAAGGCCTGAGACTCTGCCCTGGGCCCCCTCATGCCTGGTGTTCATTCTACCATCCATCTCCCATACTCACACACATGTGCACAGGCACAACACACACGCAGACAAACACATGTAAACACACATGCACAAATGTAAGCGTGTGCCCCCACACATAAATGTGTGTGTACACACAACATACACATGTAAACACACAGACATGCACACAAGTGTAAATACAGACACACGCAGACACACATGCAAAGCACACACATACATACACAAGCACACACTTGCAAACACACGCATGCACACACATACCCCACTGCTGCCCTTGACTGACCCTGAGGTGGGCTGGGTGGCCTGGCCACAATGACAGGGCTGAGTCTCTGGCAAAAAGCCCACCCCTCCTTTCCCCAGAGCAGTTCGGGAAGAGGGCAGAGCTGTGATTTGAAGCATGGCAGGTCATTTTTCACAGTTCACCTTCAAACAACCTCGGCCCAAGAGACAGAGTACTTTTTAGCAAAGACAAAAAAAAAAAAAGATTTCCCATCACACTGCCCCCAGCCCATGGCTGCACGTAGTGAGAGAAACAGCCAAGTGGAGTGGGAGGGAGGGTGCAAGGTCAGGCTGAGCTGCCACACACCACTTGGCTTCTGGAATAGGCCATAGCTGCCATGTCTGCTGGGTGGATGGCAATGTGGGAGGGCTTCAAAATGTCTCCCCCAAAAATGTGCTCAATGCTTGGCTCCAGTGGTACGCCCTAAACCTCTCCTTGCTCTGCGGATCCCTCTCACTCTGCCTCCACTTATCCTAACCTCCCTCGCACTAGCTGGCCCATGAGTTTGAGGATATCAGGGACCCAGGTGGTCCCGCGCACAGGGCAATGAGGAAAGCAATGAGATAGCGCTCTCCAGCAGACATAGATGGGGCCTCATGGGACAGTCTCAGGCAGTCACGCCATCTCCAGAGGTCCACAGGGTTCCCAGTTCCTGGGTGGTGCGAACAGAGATGGTTTAAGACCACTCCCATATTTCCTCCAGAGACTGGGCAGCCTTTGAGAGTAGATTCTAGCAATGTTTGAAGAAACAACAGAAGCCATAGTCCCATGCTCCAGCCCAGTCTACGAGGTTGTTGCAGTCACCTTCCTAAGACTTGGTCCATGAAACTAAGTCACATGATCCTGCTCAGATTCAGTGAGCGTGGCCAAATGCATCACATGGCCTACTTCACACCAGCCTAAGCCCTGGACAGTCATGTGGCCTGGCCACTGCCAGTCCAATAACATGGCGCAGAAAAAGAGGCTGCCTTTCCAAGGTACTTGATTTCCATTGGTCGGAAAGTTAGAATATACTGACAGTGTTAGAATAAGTACTTCACTGCCATCTGCAGAAAATATGACATAAGAGATACAGAAATTGCCCACCTTTGGAGACAATGAAATTATATAAAAAAATGAAGATTTCCAAATAATAAAGCGTCCATGATCCAAGCAGCGGCCCCTTGCCGCGCCCTTGTGCTCTCTGCGGCAGCCTTTCATGAGGCCTCCGTCGCCCCTGCTCTGGGCTGAACCATGTCCCCTAAGAGCCATATTATTGAAGTCCTAATCCCAGCACATCAGAATGAAACTGTATTTGGAAACAGGGCCATTAAAAAGGTATTAAGTTAAAATGGGGCTGTTAGGGGCTGGGCACGGTGACTCACACCTGTAATCCCAGCACTCTGGGAGGCCAAAGTAGGAGGATCACTTGAGCCCAGGAGTTCAAGACCAGCCTGGGCAACCTAGCAAGACCCCTGTCTCTACAAAAATAAATAAGTAGCCGGCTGTGGTGACACACACCTGTGGTCCCAGCTACTCAGGAAACTAACATGAAGGGATTGCTTGAACCCAGGAGTTCAAGGCTGCAGTGAGCCATGCTTGTGCCACTGCACTCCAGCCTGGGCAACAGAATGAGACCCTGTCTCAAAAAAAAAAAGTGAGGGGGGGCTTGTTAGGGTGGACACTAATCCAGTCTGCTTGGTGTCCTTGTAAGGAGAGCAGCTCAGGACACACAGAGAGACAACAGGGACATGCCTGCACAAGCTGTGAAGAGGCAGTGAGAGGGTGGCTATCCGCAAGCCAAGGAGAGATGCCTCTGAGAAAACAGACCCCGCTGACACCTTGATCTTGGAAGTCCAGAATCCAGGACTGTGAGAAAATAAATGTGTGTTGCATAAGCCTTTCAGTGTGCAGTACTCGCTCTGGCAGACCAAGCTGGCTAACACAGCCCTTCCCCAGCCAGCTACTGTACTGGTCTAATGCCCCCATAGCCAGGACAGGCCTTGCCTCCCTCAAAGTAAAACTCAGTGTCAGCTGGGCGGGGTGGCTCATTCCTGTAATCCCAGCACTTGGGGAGGGTGAGGCAGGTGGACAACCTGAGGTCAGGAGTTTGAGACCAGCCTGGCCAACATGGTGAAACTCTGTCTCTACTAAAAATACAAAAAAATTAGCCAGGTGTGCTGGCATGTGCCTATAGTCCCAGCTACTCAGGAGGCTGAGGAAGGAGAATCGCTTGAACTTGGGAGGTGGAAGTTGCAGTGAGCCGAGATCACACCAGTGCACTCCAGCCTGGGTGACAGAGTGAGACTCCATCTAAAAAAAAACCCCAAAAACAAAAACAAAACAAAACTCCGTGCAATGGGGACTGTCAGATGGCCTTGAAAATGCAGACCAATGGTTCCTGCCCTGTACACACAAATGTCACCTCTTCAATTCCGGTGAGCACTAGAGCAGGGTTCAGCACCCCCAGGCCACAGTCCCCCAACACCCCTGACCCAGATCCCTCCTGGGCAATGCTGCACCCCCCACCCAACACCAGACAAAGCCCCATGAAGGAGCTATTCGGCGCACAGATGGGCCGTGTGGAGCAATGCCAGCTGCCCTCTGCCTCCGCCAGGCAGGCCATGCACACCAAGCCCTCTGCATGAACCATCCAAGCCCCCACAACAGGTAAGAGAGCCCTGGAGAGGCTGGGGCTAAGGGAAGCCATGTCCTCCCTCCCCTCCATTCAAACAGGGAAGACATCTCAGAGCAGAGAGGGGTCAGAGTTTCCATAAAGGGAGGGTGTTAGGCGCTCGGCAGGCACTGTCAGGGCTGACTTCTCCACTGGCCTAGCAGGTACAGCACCCAAGTCCATGAGTCTTTCAGGGGCCCATGACAATATTTTCATTTCTTTTAAAATCAGAAGAAAAAAAGAATATTATAATAATAAGGAATATATAATAAAGAATCCAGCCTGGCTGATACTCACCTTTATGCCAACACAGTCATGAAGTATAATTTTTCATGTTTTTCATGGATAGGGGGACAGGGGCAGAAGCGCTTGGGGCCAGGAAAGTCACAGTGTGCCCTGGGAGCTATGGGTGTTATGGGTATCAAGGGCTGGGCTGCCCTGGTACGGGAGCTCACTGCCTCTCTCCTTCTCAGGCTTCTAAAACCAAAGCCCCTCAAGATTGCCCCCAGCAACTCCCAGAACCTCACTCTTCCCTTCTCAAAGCTGCTACAACAACCACCTTACATCCATGTGGCAAACTCATCCTGGAGGCCACTGGACGAGCAAGGGGCTCAGAGCAGAGAGGAAGGGGGACCCCTTGAGCCCGGATCAGTGCAGGGGCTGGGCCAGGGGCTGGAGCTGGGCAGAGTGTCCCCGCTTTGTGCTAGAGATGGGCTGAGCAGTGCCTCTTCCTCAGAGACCTGTGTCCATTCACAGCTCACAAAGCCTTCCACCCAGGCCAGGTTCAAATTAGCCTGCCTGTCCTCACTCAGCTGGTTGCAATTGCAGTCCCTTGTGCTAGGGTTTCACTTTCAATTTTGATTTATGGGAAACACAAGGTTGCCTGAAATCCACTTGAATTCCTCCTCAGTGAAGCAACGGTCCTGGGAGGGTGGGAAGGGCCCTGGCATCCCAAAGGGGATGAGGGAAGAGGACCGGGGCTCATCCACACAACTGGAGCTGTCTCCGCAGAAGGGAATGCGCCCGGTGACCTGAGCCACTCTCTGGTGGGCCACGAGGAGCTCTCCTTGGAGAAAGGTTATGTTCACGCGGTGGAATTCTACGCAACGTTGAAAATAAGTGAGCCAGACTTACACACGTCAACACACATGGATCTCGCCAACATGTCGAAAGAAAAAAAAAAGCTAATTGCAGAAGAATACATAGTAAAATGCCACTATTTATACAGTTTCAAAGCATAGAAAACAGCCCTGTAAATACTTCAAGAAAACTTGCATATGTGGTTAAAAAAATTAAAGAAATTCATAAGAAATACCAAATATAGGATAGTGGTTCCTTCTTTGGAGTGCAGGGTGCACAGTGGAAGGGAGGTGTATTAGGGAGCTGCACCCAGGGGTTCCACCTGGATTTGTTGGTTTTCTTTCTGAAACTAATTTGTGGTTTCATGGGTGTTCATTAGATCACTACGTGTTTTGCTGTGTCTGCTTTTTATTTATTTTGTTTTTAATTATTTTGGCTTTGTCTTGTTTGGTTGGTTGTTTTTTGATTTTTGTTTTGTCGCATGTTAATCAGGGGCAGAGCTGGAACTCTCCTTCCATGCCACTGGGAGCCCTTCCATGCCACTGGGAGCCCCAGTGACCCTGGGACCTACGTGACCTGGGCCTGGTGATCACTGCCAGGCTGGCCTTGCAGAGCCAGACTGAGCCTTAGAACACCTTCTGGGGCACAGCTGGGGGAGTAGGCCCTGCACCCCCCTCCACCTGGAAGCTAGACATTGGAGAGAAGCTGAAGCCACAGTCACAATGCCGAGTCTCAGGCCAAAGGCTGCGCTTCCCCCTCCACCCAACCTGGGAAAATGATGCAAAACTGGGAACTTCAAGATCATCCCCCACCAAACCCAATGACTTTCCAGTATTCCCTCTCACTGGGAAAGGCACCCCAGCCCTCCACTGGTTCATACCAGAACCCCTGAAGCCACCCTTGACACTCCGTCTCCTTCATCCACACATTCAATCCCGTCACCCACCTGAGAGAAGGCATCCAGGCTGGGCTGCCCACTGCCTCCCTTCCCTGCCCCTACATCCCAGAGGCCAAGCTCACAAGGGCCTTGATAGGACACGCCCAGTGAAAACACTGGGGTCTGTGTCCCTCCCTGGAGAAAAAGCAGGACAGTTGAGGCTAGACATCTGGTTCCTTAGGAAATGAAAACATTTTTCAACCTTTCACCATAGGGTGTGAGTCCTCACAGCACCTGACACGTGGATTCCAAAGTCAGTTCAGGGCTGAGGGCGCCGGAGGTCATAATACACATCTCCAAATATCAAGTATAACAGCTCGACCAGCAGTGGTGGCTCACGCCTATAATCCCAACGCTTTGGGAGGCCAAGGCAGGAGGATGGCTTGAGCCCAGGAGTTAGAGACCAGCCTGTGCAACATGGTGAAACCCTATCTCTACAAAAAATAAAATAATTAGCCAGATGTGGTGGTATGCGCCTGAAGTCCCAGCTACTCAAGGAGGCTGAGTGGGGAGGATCACATGAGCCCAGGAGGTTAAGCCTATAATTGCATCACTGCACTCTAGGCTGGGTGACAGAGCAGGACCCTCTCTCAAAAAAAAAAGAGAAGGCCGGGCGCGGTGGCTCACGCCTGTAATCCCAGCACTTTGGGAGGCCGAGGCGGGCGGATCACGAGGTCAGGAGATCGAGACCATCCTGGCTAACACGGTGAAACCCCGTCTCTACTAAAAATACAAAAAATTAGCCGGGCGTGGTAGCGGGCGCCTGTAGTCCCAGCTACTCGGGAGGCTGAGGCAGGAGAATGGCGTGAACCCGGGAGGCGGAGCTTGCAGTGAGCCGAGATCGCGCCACTGCACTCCAGCCTGGGCGACAGAGCGAGACTCCGTCTCAAAAAAAAAAAAGGGGAAAGAATGACAGCTATATCGCCACTCCCAGCAGCAGAGGGACAAGCTAGCCACAGCTAGCCAACAGACATGTTTTGCTTGGCCCATGCCATGCTTGAAATTGGAATTTGCTGCCAACATGTAACATTAGGAGGGTTCACATAATTTGAAAACAGACAAACTGACTTCACCAGCCGGCATTCTCCCACTGCACCTCCCTTCCAGCGATGAAGGGAGACCCTCCCCAGGACTCCCTGCCCTGGGACTCAGTGCCATTTGGTGTCTTTCCTCAGTCCTGCCTCTCTTACTAAACTGCCACCCTGGTCCCTGTAGGCATTGAAGTTTGTGAGTCCTCATTTTATTTATTTATTTATTTATTTAGGGACAGGGTCTCAGTCTGTCTGCCAGGCTGGAGTACAGTGGTGCAATCACAGCTCACTGCAGCTTTGAACTCCCAGGCTCAAATGATCCTCCTGCCTCAGTCTCCCAAATAGTTGAGACTATAAGCTCATACCACCATGCCCAGCTAAATTTTTTACTTTTGTAGAGACAGGCTCTCGCCACATTGCCCAGGCTAGTCTCAAACTCCTGGACTCAAGCTATCTTCCTGCTTCGGCCTCCCAAGGTGATGGGATTATAGGTGTGAGCCACTATGCCTGGCCTGAATCCTCATTTTGGAACCTGAGGAACAGTTTTGCTAGTGGAAAATACGGTTCCATGCTCTGTATGTTCAGCAGGACCATCCTTTCCCAGCCTACAGTAGACGAGGTGGGAGGTGAGGGCCGAAGAATTAGGAAAGAGGGCTTGAGTGTGGCAGCAAACCAAGGCTGTGGCAGGAGCAGATGGCCATGTGCTGGGACTTACTGTCAGGTAGGCAGGAGAGGCCGGGTCAGCAGAATCACCCGAAAGCTGCGCTGGTGAAGATGTGGAGGTGATAGCTGAGCCCGGTGAGGGCTGTGTGGGATTCAATCCTTGCAGTGTGAGGGCTCAACTTGTTTCTCTTTAGATTCTAAAGTAAGCTGTTTCTCAGAGCACATGGTCACCCCCCTCAGTCCTTCTTCCCCCACCCACAGACACTGAGCTTTCTAAATGTCTGGGCCTTCCAACCCACACCAGGGCCTGAGCCTGTCCCAAAGATTTCCAAGACAGAAGCGGCTGCGAGGCTCACTCACTGCAGGGAAGGCCACCGGCCTGAGGACAACTTCAATTGCAAGGAAGAGTTTAAAATCCCAGGGTGCCAGGAAAGAAGGAAGAAACTGGAAGCAGAAGGAAGGGAGGGTTCTGGAGGTGGGGAAGGAAACACACACCCCTGGGGCCCTGAAGGCAGGGGCAGTGAGGCCTGTCTTATGGACCAGGCATTGATGGTTAGATCAAGAGGACAAATCCTGACTTTTCAGAGGCCTCCCGCCACTGCCCAGCTTGAAAGTCCTTATCTGGAAACCAGAGCACAGAACTGATTGACATCCTTCAGCTCCCCCGGCCCCAAATACACACACCCAAGCCAGCAAATCAACAGTCCCCTAAGTCCAATTCACTCAGTCACAGGGAGACAGGAAGTTAACCATGAATGTCACCTGGTCAGAGAAATCAAGAGCCAGATGGATGGCCCTCCTCAGCCTCTCAGCCTCATAGCCAGGCTATGGATGTCTGACAAAATCACTGTTGCAACAGCCCAGGTCCATGAAAAAAACCTTTCGGATAAAACACAATTGTCTGTTTCTATATGTGTACACAAATATCGACATACTTATCATTTGGCAGCCACCAAAGATTTAATGAAATCTTACTGGAGAAAAACTCAAGATTGAGTAAGCTTAATATTTTCCTGCAAACTGGGACAAGGCAGCCATGATTTGGTCTGAGCTGTGAGATGACGCCACGTCTCAGTGAATAAGTGCCAAGTTCCCTCAGGCATGTGGCTGGGAACCACTGTCCTAAGATGCCATTACTCCTGCTGGGCCATTTAGGTGTGACAAGAAAGACATCTGCCTTGGGAGGCTGAGGTGGGTGGATCATGAGGTCAGGAGATCGAGACCATCCTGGCTAACATGGTGAAATCCCGTCTCTACTAAAACTACAAAAAAATTAGCCGGGCGTGGAGGTGGGCGCCTGTAGTCCCAGCTACTCGGGAGGCTGAGGCAGGACAATGGTGTGAACCTGGGAGGCGGAGCTTGCAGTGAGCCGAGATCGTGCCACTGCACTCCATCCTGGGTGAAAGAGCGAGACTCCCTGTCTCAAAAAAAAGAAAGAAAGAAAGACATCTGCCATCGGGGCTGGCGCCTCCACATCAGTTGGACTCGGGCATGCAGGAGCTGCTGTTCCCACAGTGGGAGGGGTCTGCATGGAGCCCGTGACCCTCCTGCCCAGCCCAGGTTGGGTCAGTGACTGGCCAGGGTCACAGTGACAATCTATGGGATGAGGTGGAGGCCCTTCCCCAGCTTAAGTGGGTGCCTTCTTTTCCTTCTGGCTGACCCCAAGCACCCAGCCTGACTCCTGATCCCCCCGACATTGCTGCCATCTCCCCACCTCACCCCACTTCTTGGTTCCTTTTCCCTGAAACCCGGGTCTGCAGGGGAAGATGACTTCTCAGGCTGCCTCCTTTCTCACTGCCCAAACAAGCCACAGTCCATCCTGTGCACAACAAAGATCCACTGCCAATGCTGGAAAAGGAAAATGAGCGAGAAGGAGAAAATTCACCAATGTGGGGAGGGCCTGGGATGTAGACAATCTGCCTCCAGTTTTATAGTTCTCATCCTTGGCCACCAGAGCTGATGCTCCTTTGGCCCTGAAGTCAAGCATCCTTCCTTTTCACCTTTACGCTCACCTTCCTCCTCCCTGGATCCCTCTTCCAGACCCTTTCCTGCTGACAACCCCCTCTCCCAACTTTGATTTATCTCAACCAGAGGGACTGCAAAGTTAGATCTAGCCCCGCTTTCAACAACCTCTTAAAATATGAGCCACACACACCCCGGTGGATTCTTACATTGAGAGGCAAACACTCAAAGCCACACGGTCTAGGAAAGACTGATGGACACCCAAAGACACACATCCACACACTCAGAGACAACAGCAGACACGCTGCCAGACACCCCCTCAACACACGCTCTCACACTCCGAACAAAGGGACCCATGCCAGAAGCACAGGCAGGCACACATCCCAAAAGCCTGCCCTGTTCCGTGAGCTGTTTGGAGCTTCTTTTGAGGAAAAACACCCTGCCCCAAAGAGAAGGCCCCTGACAGGGCTGGGTTTTGTTTTTTTTTTGTTTTTTTTCAGCGCACTGGATAAATTGCTTTTGTGCAAAAATAAACACAAGTGAACTGCATTAGCTGAGCGAGTGACACATTAGTTACAGATGCAGGGCCTGTCAGAACATTGAGGAAACAGCTTTTATTGGGGAAGGGCTGAGAGACTCATAAATAACCGGTTGGCAATCTCACATAAACATTTGTGCATTCACATAAACACCGCCTACCACAAATGCTGGCCTGGCCGCCAGCATGGACTAGAAGAGCCCTTCCCGCCTGTCCTCAGAGAATAACAAGGCAGGCCAGGGTCACAAGCCCCTTTTCTCCCAGAGTTCCCAACTCCTTGGACTCACGCTCTGTGCTCGGTGGGGTGAAGGGAGAGATCCAAGTTCTAAATCCTAAACATCTGCCAGAGAAAGAGAGTTGATGCTAAGCCCCGATGGGACAACTGGTCCGTTTCTCCCCCACTACAGAGAACTCACATTCACCCGGCCCAGAGAGAAAGAAGAGGAAATGTCACTGCACTGGGGGCTGGGCTGTCAAATAAAGTCAAGAAAAGTTTTGCAAAGAACTTGGAAATGCCTCCTTGATGCAGCCCAGGGGTTCCCATCAGAATCATAGGAAAGTGGGGTGAGCACAGCATCACCCTCAGCACCCAGGACAAAAGCCATGAAAGGTGGTTCCAGCCCTGTCCACCCATTCAGGCACGAGGGGGCCTGGGCTTCCCATCAGCTCCTGAAGATGCCTTTGCCCTGAGTCCTGGAGTTCTCTCCTCTGAGTTGAACACTTCAGAGCCACATCCAGCTGATCTCTCAAAGAAGGGCAAAGCAGGCCGGGTGTGATGGCTCACTCCTATAATCCCAGCACTTTCAGAGGCCGAGGTGGGAGGCTCGCTTGAGCCCAGGAGGTGGAGGCTGCAGTGAGCCATGCACTGCACTCCAGCCTGGGTGACACTGCACAGCCTGGGTGACACTGAGAGCACTGCACTCCAGCCTGGGTGACAGCGAGACCCTATCTCAAAAAAAAAGTGGGGCATGCCCACAATTGTGTCCTCGCTACATTTTTTTCCTGGGGTGCCCGCCAACCCAACAAGTGCCCTGGCACCCTCACACTCCACCTCTCCCAAGCAAAGCCCACCCTTCAGAAAAGTTCCGATGTACTTGTTTGCCCTGAGGTCTGAGTAATAGAGAAACGGCCACACGTGTTTCATTCTTCTCCCATGCCCTCCTCTATCACAAATGCATAATCTCAAAGGACAAGGTATGACATGGTAGGATTTAAAGCAAATGGCTAACACTCAAGAGTTCTGTGGGATTTTTGAACCAATCTTTTTAGGGAAGAGAGTGTAGAAAGGGGAATGTTCCCTGGCCCCAAGATCCCACTACAATGATTAGCTCCCGAACCAGCTCTGTCCACTTTCAGCTCAGTAACTGTCAGCTGATCCTCCCCTTTCCCCCATGAAAGACCCAAATCCCTAGACTGAATGGCTCTTTCTTTTACCCATTACATTCCCCAGCCCATCCCACCCATCCTCCAGCCTGATTTCCCTCACTGCTCCTCACGTACCTGAGGGTGCAGGAATTCCATGAATTCCATCCTCACCCATGTGTTACAATTTCCTGCTTTCCCTTAATCAATCCCTTTTCTGAGAAGGCCTTTTCTTCCTCCAGGTCCAGATCCAAGCCATCCTTCCAAGTTCCATTCAAAAGCCACTTTCTCCAGCAAGACTCATCTCTCCCTCTTTTGAACTTGGGGAGAACTTTTCAGTACCTAACTGGTGACTTTCCTTCTTGTTCTAAGTTATCTGTATTTATTTTTTTATCTGGCCTATACCCCCCTTGAGATTCTAAACCCTCAGGTCTGTGGTCCTGTGACTCTTTCAGGTTTCTCTTCCTCCCAAACGCTTCTTCACGGCCTGGGCAATGGTAGGTACGTGGAACCAGCAGAGGATGTTGTTGGTGGTGTCTGGATCCATGCCTGTGGTCGTGGTGGGATGTGGTGGTGGGGTTGAATTGCAAGAAGGAAGATCGTGGTAGTAATGGAAACTGGCCAACAAATCTTCCCCTAGACAATCTCCCCCTGGCTACACTTTGCAGTTGAACAACTCTGCTTTGGAGAAGACATTAAGATGCCAGGCATGGACAGCCAGCCAAGCACCACAGCTCTACTGGATCAACCTCAGCCGTCTAGGCGCTTTCTTCCCATGCACAAATGGAATGCTTTCTGAGGAAACACACAACACAGTGCTAGATAGAAATATTGAAGGCTTGGGTGGGGGGAGTGGGGAGGGATAGCATTAGGAGATATACCTAATGTAAATGATGAGTTAATGGGTGCAGCACACCAACATGGCACATGTATACATATGTAACAAACCTGCACGTTGTACACATGTACCCTAAAACTTAAAGTATAATTTAAAAAAAAGAGGAAAAAAAAAGAAAAAAGAAATATTGAAGGCTCTTTTGCCAGGGCGTCCCTCCGGAGAGAACACAGTGTAGCCATAATTTATTGTGTTCACTATTTTCACTTTCAATCTTACTTTTATGGACATTATTTCATGGGCTGCAGCTTAAACACAGATGGAAAAGATTCTGGCTTTGTAACAAGAGATGGTTTCTGGTGGGCCAGCCCACAGCTGTTTGTGTGAACAAACACACATGATCATGTCCTTAGGTGGGGCTGGGAGATGCCTTTATTATGTGCTGGGACTTTGATCCAACAATTCTGGCTTCATCTTTTCCCAAGGCTGGGGCCCCAGATACTCCTAGGGGAGGAAGTGACAAACGCCATAGTGGGCGAGGAGGAGGAACAGGCCAGCCTTTGAAATGTATTTCTGCTTTGGGCTGGATCTGCCATCCTTGAGTCTTCAGAGGGCTTTGACCCAGGGACTTGGGCCTAGACCCCAAAGGGCAAAATTGAAAGGAAGAGGACACTATTATACATGTGAGATATAGATATAGATATATAGATATAGATATAGATATTTTGTGACTCTGTGTTGTATGATTTACATTGTCTTTTTTTGGGGAGCAGGGGCAAGAGCTAGTTAGAAAACTGAGCTCGCCCTGTCTCTAATGTCTGGTGAGCTGCTCTCCTCTCTCTACAATATATCACGGGTAGTTTCATGTCAACAAACATTCTTAAAAACATGATTGAGGCCAGGTGTGGTGGCTCACATCTATAATCCTAGCACTTTGGGAGGCCGAGGTATGAGGATCACTTGAGGCCAGGAGTTCAAGACCCCCATTGCTACAAAAAAATAAGAAATTAGCCAGGCATGGTGGTGTGTGCCTGTAGTCCCAGCTACTTAGGAGGTCAAGGCTGGAGGATTGCTTGAGCCAGCAAGTTCAAGGCTGCAGTGAGCTATGATCACACCACTGCACTCCAGCCTGGGTGACAGAGCAAGACCCTATCTTGAAAAAAAAAAAAAACGGAACATGATCAGACTTATGGTGTTCAGAGTCTGGTGTGTCAAGGTTTGTCTAACGGACCTCATTTAGGCTGGGGAGAAAGAGAGCACAGGAGGGAGAGAAGGGGAAAGACATATGGAGGGAAAGGGAGAGAGGGAGAGACAGAGGAGGTTGAGCCTCATAGGAAAGGCCCCAGCGCACCAGGTATATCATGGCCCCAGGTGTGACCCATACACATCCCTAGGCTCCAAGGACACTGGGTCAAGGCCAGCCTCATGCTGACAGACAGCCAGGCCTCCAGGAGCTGCAGCCAGCAGCCTTCCCAGCCCCTCCTCTCTTTCCTCCCAGGGTTGGTTTCCAGCTGACTCTAAGAAGTCTTGGGAGGGTAGACTGGGAAACACGGGAGGACTCTGGGCTGCAAGGGGCAGCGGCCATCTTCAGCTAGGAGGGTCCGTGGAAAGTGAGTGGGGGGAGGGGAGCACCCAGGAGGGGACTCTGGGGGCCCTTGCGGAGGGTAATCTGCCCTGCATGCCCAGCTTCCAGGGATTCCACGTGGAGGAGCTGCTGTGTGAAGTGAAATGTCTATGAGAGGCTGGCCTCGGGGGTCTCCACCACTGTGAGCCTGGCAGCAGAGCTCCATGGGAGAAAGATGACACTCCCAGTTGCTTGGCAGAGATGGTTTCTTTGGTTTTTATTGTACAGGCATTTTTACTTTGCACTATTGCAGTGGTAATATTCCAGGGCAGCCATCCCTAGGGGGGTCCTTGAGGGTTTAAATAGACCCAAGGAAATGGTCTTCTATGCCCAGAAAGCCTTCTGTCCTCACCAGGCTTTACTGGTGAGATGTCACACTCAACGCTGGGGGCGCAGAGAGGGTTTGAGAGCTTTGAAACATGAGTGGGGGCCGGGGGGATCGGCTCCAGGCTGCAGACGCTTCAGGAAGATCGTGCCCAGCACCTGAGCTGCTTGAGAAATCTGGCACAGGCACCGGGCACAATAGACTCAAGAACTACATTTCAGAAAAGGTGATAACCAGGCCTGGAGGACACATTCTTGTCTGGCTGTCCCCGGTCCATGAGGGAACCACACACATCCCCACTGCTCCCCACTGCAGGAGTCCTGGTGGGGCCATCTGTTAATCCCAGGGCTCCCCAGCTCCCACCCCTGAAAACAAGTTTGAGCCCTGGATCTCTGCCCTAGGACTTCCCAGCAGTGGAAGCCAATATAGTCCCTTTTTGCTCAAGCCTGTTTGATTTGGTCTTCTGTCACTTGCAGCTGAAAATGTCCCATCTAACATACCAGGCTAATAACTAACTATGAAATAGGCTCCAAACCAAAGAACAGAGTCAGAGTGAAAATGTGTTTTCCAAGGGTCAGAATCCCATAGTTCTCTGGAAGAGAAACATAAAAGACCTCTGCCAGATCTGGACAGGCCAGCTAGAAGCAGTACTGCCCTTAGACATAGGCAGGAGAGGCCCCTGCACACACACACACACACATTAAAGAATACATGGATATCACTGCCCTTGTCTCTCGAGATCCAGCACTCAGCACTAGTACAGTGTGATCTCTAACCCCAAAACATCCACTCTCATGAGCAACATCATTCAGGCCCCAGGGAAACGCCTCACATCTTTTGTGTTATGTCCTTGAATCAAAAAAGACTGTGTCTACATGCTGTGAAAATTTGTGGGCTATGCTGCTGTTCACACCAGAGACAGACACTGCCCTGGCTCTGGAGTGTAGCGAGGAGTGGATGGTGTGCACACTAAGGTAAGAGAAAAGGCATTGATCAAATCCTTCCTCTCACATAGCAAGAATGCAAGAGAAGTGGCAGATCCCAGCGGTGGCAAGATGCACTTTCTTGCTTTTCTTTGTGGTTGCAGAGGTACTCACACATTAGCACAATATTTGCTATAGTTGCACATGGCAGCTGAGTAGCATTTTCCAATATGAATAATTCATAATTTGCCTACATTTGCACACATGTAGGTCAAGATATAACATGCATGAAGCATGACACTGATGCTTTACATTGGCAACTAGGCAGACATGGAACAATGCTACAATTGTAAATGAGTTTATTTTTGTAAAAATGTTTAGTAAGACTTCATTACATTTTCAAGACTTATATTTAAAATTTAGCTTCACTTAAACATCTTATTTAAATGTTGAATGTATTAGATAAAGTTGATCGGTTATACTATTAGTTATGTTTGCCTTTTAATTTTAATAGATAATTTTGAAGATTTTAAGAAAAAATAATTTTTAAAACTTACAAGAGAAGTAATTTTAAGCTTTGATCTTTTACAATTTACTTCAATTTACATTTTTATTAAAATAGGTGCAATTTTGTACTATTTTGGTTATCTCTGCTGCATAACAAACCCCAAAACTTAGTGCTTTAAAATCAATTGGCCAGGCATGGTGGCTCACTCCTATAATCCCAGCACTTTGGGAGGCCAAGGCAGGAGGATCACTTGAGGCCAGGAGTTCAAGACCAGCCTGGGCAACATAGAGAGACCCCCCCATCTCCACACAAAAGAAGCTTTTAATTAAAAACAATTATTTTTAATAAAAACAAAATATTTTTAGCTCTCAGGGTTACCTGGACTTAGTGGTCGCTTATAGGGACAGGTCTCTCATGTAGTCGCAGTCAAATGGCAGCAGGACCTAGAGCAAGCTTGTCCAACCTGCAGCCTATGGGCTGCATGAGACCCTGGATGGCTTTGAATGCAGGCCAACACAAATTCGTAAACTTTCTTTTTTTTTTTTTTTTTGAGATGGAGCTTCGCTCTTGTTGCCCAGGCTGGAATGCAATGGCGTGATCTTGGCTCGCTGCAACCTCTGCCTCCCAGGTTCAAGTGATTCTCCTGTCTAAGCCTCCCAAGTAGCTGGGATTACAGGCACCCACCACCACGCCCAGCTAATTTTTGTATTTGTAGTAGAGACTGGGTTTCACCATGTTGGCCAGGTTGGTCTTGAACTCCTGACCTCAGGTGATCCACCCGCCTCAGCCTCCCACAGTGCTGGGGTTACAGGCATGAGCCACCATGCCCAGCCCATAAACTTCCTAAAAAATTATGAGTATTTTTTGTGTGCGTGATTTTTGTTTTTAGCTCATCAGCTATTGTTAGTGTATTTTATGTGTGGCCCAAGACAGTCCTTCTTCTTCCAATGTGGCCACAGAAGCCAAAAGATTGGACACCCTTGGTCTAGAGTCAAACGTTGGCTCAACTGGACTGCACATCCAAGATGGCAGCATCTTCTTTCACCTATCTCAGGCCTCAGCTGGGATGGCTGGAACAAGTGGAATCTGGCTGAATCTATTGCTTTCTCCATGTGGCCTTTCCATGTGGCTATCTTGGCTTCCTTATAGTATGATGGCCTCAGAGGAATCAAATTTCTAAGATGATAGCTGACTTACCCCAGAGCAAGCTTTCTAACAGACCCAGCTGAAAGGCAAAAGGCTTCCCATGGCCTATCCTCAGAAGTCATGCAGCCTCACCGTCACTGCTTTCTGTTGGTCAAAAGTGAGTCACGGAGACAACCCAGAGTTAAGAGAGGGGAATACACAAGGTTGGGCATACTAGGGGTGTGAACACGGGGGTGCTATCTTGGAAGACTAGCTGCCACAATGTCTGCCCTCTGCCTCCCATGAATCACATACCTCCCACGTGCAAAATACAGTCGCCTTCCAAGACCCTTAAGGTATCAGCCATGAAGCCTTTAGGTTCAGGCTCCAAATCCAGGACCTCAACCTCTAACTCAGGTCCAGGTGCAAATAAGGCCCCTCAGGTGTGGTTCTTTAGAGAGGGTTCCTTTTGCCCTGAAGATCTGTGAGCTAAAGAGACAAGTTGTCTTTCCCCATAGCCAACGTACAGCAACAAAGTGGACACAGGATAATGGCAACAGACACTCTCATTCAAAAAGGAGAAGAAACTTGCACAGTGCAATTCCGAAAGCAAGCCAGGCACATGTCACCAGTGTCTTCAATAGACCTGGTCCTGCTCTCAGGGAGGGGCTGTCCCTAGCTGTTGGCTTCACACTCAATTATCCATCCTTCTCCATAAGAAATGACCAGGGCAGCTGGGCACAGTGGCTCACGCCTGTAATCCCAGCACTTTGGGAGGCCGAGGTGGGTGGATCACATGAGGTTGGGAGTTCAAGACCAGCCTGGCCAACATGGTGAAACCCCGTCTCTACTAAAAATACAAAAATTAGCCAGGTGTGGTTGCATACATATGTAATCCCAGCTACTCAGGAGGCTGAGGCAAGAGAATCACTTGAATCCGGGGGATGGAGGTTGCAGTGAGCCAAAATTGTGCCACTGCACTCCAGCCTGGGCAACAGAGTGAGACTCCATCTCAAAAAAAAAAAAAGAAAGAAAGAAACTAATGACCAGGGTCTGCTGCATTTTGAACTGTCTCCGTCCCTTCCCACCCAACTTGATACAATTCTTTCAAAAACTTGTGGGTTTCTTAAATATCAAATGATAATTTACTACTTAAGACAATAGCCATACCCCCATTTCTCCCCTAGTAGGCCTTTTTCTACTTTAAGCCACTTGTGAGGTTGCTGTGGGATTCTTAGAAGTCCTATTGTCTAGCAGAGAGGATCTAAGATGTATACTCTGAAGATTCTTTACTGGGCGTGGCAGTGTGTGCTTGTGGTCCCAGCTGCTCAAGAGGGCTCTTTGTACCTAAGAGTTGGAGGCCAGCCTGGACAACATTGCAAGACCCTGTCTCAAGGGGGAAAAAAAATATTCTCGGAAGCCCTTTTGTCTATCCAAAAGGTCTACAAAAATAATGCCCTTAAATTTTTCTGAGGTTTTAATAAAGGGTTTTACAGCCACATTATTGATTTCACATTTACCCAAGGCCACAATTTACGGGCAGTGCCCTAAATTTTATCTTTGCTCTGAGACCATTTCTTATTTTGAAAGCCTTTTACTGGCTGGAACAACAGTCCTGGGCTCCTTGTATTTCCAAAATTCTGCTCAAAACCTAAATAGTTCCTTCTTTAGTTCATCTTTATCTCTTCCTATTTTATTTATTTTTTATTTATTTTTGAGATGGAGCCTCCTTCTGTCACCCAGGCTGGAGTGCAGTGGTGTGATCTCAGCTCACTGCAACCTCCGCCTCCTGGGTTCATGTGATTTTCCTGCCTCAGCCTCCTGAGTAGCTGGGATTACAGGCGTGTACCACCACACCCAGCTAATTTTTTATATTTTTGCTAGGGACGGGGTTTCACCATGTTGGCCAGGCTGGTCTCCAACTCCTGACCTCGAGTGATCCACCTGCCTCGGCCTCCCAAAGTGCTGGGATTACAGGCGTGAGCCACCACGCCCAGACTCTTCCTGTTTTATCGGAGTCAGGTGGAAGAAGCTAATTATTAAATATCACTTTCAAAAGATCCGCCTTGAAATCGCCCTAGCCAGATGCCCAAGTTCATTGGGTGCCCTTTTCTATGTCCACATCATTGCAGGTGAGGGACTCACTTAACTCTTCTGCCAGTGCCTCTCCCAGGCCTTTTGTTCTCCAGCCTCCAATACGTTTCCTCACTCTGTCTCAAGATTTCAGTACACCACAGGTTTTAGGTTTTTCTTACAACACACCACTTCTAGCACTGTGGTCCCAGCCTTCCAAAGAAAGCCCCAGTGAACAAGACCTCCTGGTATTTATACTTTGTGTGGTCCTCCCACGAAGAATCTGGGCTGGCCTGTGACTCATCTAACAAATACAATGCAGTGGAAGCAGTTGCATAACTTTTGGATGGACACTTCAGGAGGACTGGCAGCTTCCTCTTCCTCCCTTTTAAATTACTCATTTCTGTGAGTCCTGAGCACCAGCCATGTAAGAAGTCCAGCTACCCCCTTGGAGTGACCAGCAACTCTATTGGAGAGAGAAGGCCAGAGATGACACACAGAGGGAGAAAGGAGCAGATGTCCCTGCCTCCCAGCTGAGCCTCCTAATGATCCCGGCCTCGTCCACCACTCAACCACAGCCACATGAGAATTCCCAAGCACGGGCAGCAGCAAAGCTGCTCAGCTAAACCCAGCCAAGCCACAGAAACACGCAATAATCAAATGGTGGTAGTTCTCAGCCCCTAAGTTTTGGGACAGTTTGTTACGTAGCACGGATGACTGAAACAACTCTGACACAAGCTCATTTTCTCTTTCATCCTGTAGATCAGCACTGTCATCGGAACACAAATGATGAGTTTGCTATTATAAAAACATGATTACTAATTTTGCTGAAGTTAAGGCAAAGAAGTGAATTCTAGAGAGTAAATATACACTAACTTATGAAATGTAATAAATGTCTTTATTCCTTGCCCAAACATCACTGGCTTATCCACAGAATTTAAGAGAGGGGACCACACATGGTTGGGCATACTAGAGGTGTGAACACGGGAGGCCTATCTTGAAAGACTAGCTGCCACAATGTCTGCCCTCTGCCTCCCATGAATCACATACCTCCCACATGCAAAATACACTCACCTTCCAAGACCCTTAAGGTATCAGCCATGAAGCCTTTGGGCTCAGGCTCCAAATCCAGGACCTCAACCTCTAACTCAGGTCCAGGTGCAAATAAGGCCCCTCAGGTGTGGTTCTTTAGAGAGGGTTCCTTTTGCCCTGAAGATCTGTGAGCTAAAGAGACAAGTTATCTTCCCCCATAGCCAACATACAGCAACAAGGCGGGCACAGGATAACTGCAACCGACCCTCCCATTCTATTGGGAATCCCCTGAGGGGCTTCATCATAACTAAATTCAGTTGTCTTCAATATTGTGCAGACTTGCAGTCATATAAAAATTATAATTCAGCCAGGCGCATTGGCTCACACCCATAATCCCAACACTTTGGGAGGCTGAGGCGGGCAGATCACAAGGTCAAGAGGTCAAGACCATCCTGGTCAACATGGTGAAACCCCATCTCTACTAAAAATACAAAAATTAGCTGGGCGTGGTGGTGCACGCCTGTAATCCCCAGCTACTCAGGAGGCTGAGGCAGGAGAATTGCTTGAACCTGGGAGGTGGAGGTTGCAGTGAGCCGAGATTGCACCACTGCACTCCAGCCTGAGCAACAGAGCGAGACCCCATCTCAAAAAAACAAACAAACCAACAAACAAAAAAATTGTAACTCATGTTCATGTGCATTTTCAATGTTCTCATTTTGAAGGTGAATTTGTCGAGGTCGAAGGATACAACATATTTTATTTAAGTTTGTCAGCTTGATTTATAACTTTAACTCTCCATATATACAGCCTGTGGGCCTCCACTTAGACTCGTCTTTAGGGGTGGATGTTAGTAGAACTAATAAATGAGTGTCTGACCAAGACAAGGGCTGGAAGAACTGCAGCAGCCAGAAGAGAAGATGGGGACTTATCAGGGCCAGAAGGAACACCTGGGCAAGCACATCAGCGAAGCGCAGAGGAGCAGGGCTGGGGCAGGGTGCTGAGAGGCCCACCCATCATCTGCGGAGCTACTCTAGCTTCTCCCTGTGCTCCCCTAAGCCTGGCCTCAGGTCAAAGCCCACATGCAGCCCAGTGTCCACTCAGCCAGAGGCCATCGTAAGCCATCAAGGTGACCCCCACCCCGGGCTGCAAGCTTTGGCTGCACCTCCTTGCCCTCCCCTTTGTGCACAGACCTGTCCCCCAGGCCCCAGGAAGCCCGGAGGACTTCCCAGGTGGGCCCAGCTCAAAGCCTCCAGCTAGGGACACCTGGCCCTGGGATTAAGGTGAGGAACAACAACTAGAATTGGAAAAGCGCAAAGAAGTTAAGATGAACCATCCACAGGCACTGGGCACAGTGGCTCACACCAGTAACCCCAATACTTTAGGGAGCCGAGATAAGGGGATTACTTGAGCCTAAGAGTTCAAGACCAGCCTGGGCAACATAGTGAGACCCCCCGTCTCTATTTAAAAAAAAAAATTTTTTTTTTTGAGAGAATCTCACTCTGTCACCCAGGCTGGAGTGCAGTGGCAAAATCTCCGCTCCCTGCAACCTCCGCCTCCACGTTCAAGCGATTCTCCTGCCTCAGCCTCCTAAATAGCTGGTATTACAGGCATGCACAATCACACCTGGCTAATTTTTGTATTTTTAGTAGAGAGGGGGTTTCACCATGTTGGTCAGGCTGGTCTCGAACTCCTGACTTTGTGATCCGCCCACCTCAGCCTCCCAAAGTGCTGGGATTACAGGCGTGAGCCACCATGCCCCACCAAAAAAAATTTTTTAAGCCTGTTGAGGTGGTGCGCATCTGTGGTTCCAGCTACTCGAGAGGTTGAGGCAGGAAGATGGCTTGAGCCCAGAAGATCCAGGCTGCAGTGACCAGTGATTATGCCACTGTAGTCCAGCCTGGGCGACAGAGCAAGACCTTTTCTCAAAATAATAATAATACAAATAATAATAATAATTAAAATTTAAAAAATCCACCCACAGACAATATCCAGCACTCACAGAGGACAAGCAGGTGGGGAAACGACCAGGGATCCTGAAACCCTCAGACAAGGCCAAAACTTGATTTAGCCACTAGAGGTAAAGACAGAACTGGCCTCCTCCCCAAGTCCCTCAAAAAAGTGGGGGCTATAAACCTAACACCTGGACAGGTGCAGAATCAGAGCTGTTTGGAAGCCCACTCACCAAGAAAATACACTATCACATTTGACCAGTTAATCTGAATGCTAGGAGTTTCTGCAAGGCTCAGACAGAGCCTCTGGCTCCGCATGTGTGTGCAAGGATCCCACGTCAGTTTTGTGACCATGGAAGTGCATCTACTTGTAGGTGGGAGATTTCTTTTTGCCTGGGCGAAGGTCTATGACTGAGACTGTGTGGAAGACAGTGGGTGTCTGTGAGCAGAATTGCCACTGGTTACATGTGCAGGCTCTGAGGCCGGACTGCCTGGCCTTGAATCCCAAGTCTACCAATTACTGGCTTTGTGAGCTTGAGTTGACCTCTATGTGACTCAATTGACCTCTATGTGGGAGTAAATAACTATACCTGTCTCATGCAGTTGTTGCAAGGATGAAATTACATAATCCTTTCTATAGTGTTAGAACAATGCCTATGATATAGTAAATTACCAATAGGTGTTAGTTATAATTATGATGTGTGACTGCGCATATCCGCATCTGCAAATGTAAATTCAAGTGTATCTAGTAAAGGTATAGGGGTGTCTTTATGTCTTTGTTTATGAAGATATACTCATCTAAGTGTCTGTGTCTATGTTTCTGTGTGTCCAATGATAAGAACAACTGGCATCTATTGAGTGCCTTCTGTGTCAGGCAGTAAGTTCTACAGGTATTCACATGGAAACATACACATACGTGGATGTAAATGGCAAGTACACATCCGGCCTGATTTACGATATCATACGCATTGTTCTAACACTATAAATAGGATTAAGTTTGGGAGGCCGAGGTGGACATGTTACTGGGGGGTCCTTGCTCCCAGGCTCCCAAGATGGTGGCAGGTGGCTTCCAAAATGGCAGCCGGCTGCTTCCAAGATGGTGGCAAGCCTAATGTTCTCTGACCTGGGGTTCTTGGCCTCACGGATTCCAAGGAATGGAATCTTGGGCCATGAGGTGAGTGTTAAAGCTCTATTAGAAGCCATGGGTTATGGAAGAGAACTGTGGAAACCAGTGACTAGTGTTCAGCTCGATCAGGATGAACCCGGGCACTTAGCCATGCAGGAACAATGGCAAGCCTTTAGCCCCATCGGGAGTGGCAATGGGTGCCTCGCTGGATCAGGAGCACAGCGGACACCTTGTGTCTGGAGGGATGGAAGTCAGCGGCGGGTCTGCCATGGCGGCAAACAGCGTGGTGGACGGCGAGCGAAAGCTCAGCTCCAGCCGTAACAAACACAGACCAGAAGAGAGTGCTGTTGCAAGATTTAATAGAGTGAAAACAGAGCTCCCATACAAAGGGAGGGGACCCAAAGAGGGTAGATGTTGACGGCTCGCATGCCTGGGTTTACATCCCGATCGTTGTCCCTCCTGCTGTGCTCTCAGGCAACAGATGATTGGCTATTTCTTTACCTCTTGTTTTTGCCTAATTAGCTTTTTAGTGAGTTCTCTTTACTACCTGATTGGTCAGTGTGAGCTAAGTTGCAAGCCCCGCGTTTAAAAGTGGACGCGGTCACCTTCCGAGCTAGGCTTAGGGAGTCTTAGTCGGCCTAGAAAATCCAGCTAGTCGTGTCTCTCAGACGGATCACTTGAGGTCAGGAGTTCGAGACCAGCCTGGCCAACACGGCGAAACCCTGTCTCTACTAAAAATACAAAAATTAGCTGGGCATGGTGGCAGGCATCTACAATCCTCGCTACTTGGGAAGCTAAGGCAGGAGAATTGCTTGAACCAGGGAGGCGGAGGTTGCAGTGAGCTGAGATCGTGCCACTGCACTCCAGCCTGGGTGACAGAGCCTGACTTCGTCTCAAAAAGAAAGGATTAAGTAATTTCATCCTTGCAACAACTACATGAAGTAGCTATGGTTATTTACCCCACCCCACCCCCACATCCAGCCACATGTGCCAGTGAGTACCTGTAAGTGTGGCCATCTGCCTCAGCCCTGCCCAGTAAGACCCCCTTCCTGAGGGAGTCACGTGAGGGAAAGCAGTGAATGAAACCCACCACCAGCCCCTTCCCCAGGTTCCCTATTGGCTTGAATTGCCCATGTCACATTTCCTCCAGTAGGAAAGGACAAATGAGGAGCCTGGACAAGAGCCCACCAATCACAGCCTTCCTTTCATCCTATGAATTGGTCTTGCCTTGGCCCCAGGCTAAGAGCCTCCTTTTGAGAGTCCTTGAGCTCTGCAGGGGTTCCAACTGGGCCACGCCATCTTTACATAGGGGTGTGATTTTTTTTTTTCTTTTTTCTTTTTTTTTTTTTGCTGAGTGGCATCTACTTCTGACTCATGGCGTATCCTCCCTGGAAGGACAGATCCTAACACCAGCAAGATAGTGAATTCTCCTTGTGGATAAACCCCCCATGTTTTATGTGTTATGTCTCCTCTGGTTGCATTCGCCAATGTTGGTAACATTTGAAGCTTAAAAGGATGATATTTGAAAAATTTTGGGCCAGGCACGATGGCTCACGCCTGTAATCCCCATACTTTGGGAAGCTGAGGCAAGGGGATTGCTTGAGCTCAGGAGTTCAAGACCAGCCTGGGCAGCACAGCAAGACCCCATCTATTGAAAAAAAAAATAGAAAAATTAGCCAGGTGTGGTGACACACACCCGTAGTCCCAGCTACCTAGAGGCTGAGGTAGGAGGAGCACTTGAGTCCACGTGTTCAAGATTACAGTGAGCTATGATCGCACCACTGTACTCCAGCCTGAGCAATAGAATGATATCCTATCTCTTAAAAAATAATAATAATAATTCTGTTGCCCGGGTTGGAGTGCAGTGCTTTTCTCTTTTGCCTTGATGGGTACATGATCTTCATCTTCATTGGCCTGAGGCATGCATCTCTGCTTAAAGAGAGACCAGGATTAATGTTTGATATAGACAGAATGCACAGAAGAAAAAATGTGGTAATGTTTGGTATTTGACATGCAAAATAGGATTATGCTGCAGATCAAAAGTCTTCTAAAGCAGGCTATTCTCTTGAGAGCATGTTTCCTGGATTCCCTCATCCCTCTCCTTGGGTGTGGCCCTGGAATTTTATGTAATGGATGACTGAGCAAGAAGAGGAAGAGTGTTGGTCCCCTCCTTCCTGCCCAGGGGATGGTATGAAGGGGATTAGAAGGATAACAAGCGGAGCCAAGCACTGGCCCACTCACCCCTCCCTGAGAGAAAGAAGCCCTTGTCCCCAACTCACATTGGAACTCTGGGAAGAAGTGGCATCCCAGGCAGCTGCAAACCAACCCGGCCTCTGCCTCCAGCACCAGGGCTCCCCGGTAAGGGAGAGGCACCACTAAAGTTCAGCTTTCAAAGCCAACTTCCATTCCTGTGAGCCAGCAGCCCTACTGGGGCCATGGTGGCACAGCTAGGAGACTTGGTGGGGAGGAGGGGCCCAGGTGCAGGAGGGCTGGCCAGCCAGGGGCGCCACAGGGGCTCTAGTCAGATCAGGAGGGACTGGACCATGAGTTTCATAAACTCAGCTTCTAGTATGATCAGTGGCCAGGAGGGACAGGGGACCTTGCTGGGTCTAGAGGACACCACACCCCAGGATCCCAACTCATGCCTCCTACCAGATGCCACATAAGCTGCCCTTGACCGTCTACAAAACCCCAACAGCACCACAGTGGGAGAAGCTGGGGAAAGCAGTCTGAGAACTAAGCATTTTATCCAAGAGAAATTAATAAGATCACTTAACAAGACCGGCTAAACTCTCTGGCCCCAGGATGTTCAAATCAAGTTGAAAATTTCATTGTTTTTCTCGCTTATCATCAGGCAGGGGTTGGAAGAAAGGCCAGATTCATTACAGACTCATAAATAAGGAAATTACCTTTTTTTTTGCACAAATAAATTATAGAGTGAATTAAGTTTTCAACTCTGTTGCACACACAAAAATAGAGGAATTCCTGCTGCCCCACTGCAATGCTGGCTGACTTTTCCAACCAAACACAAGGACCCAAGCCTTCTGGATCCCCAGTTCCCTCCTCCAGGTGGTGGGGGACACCGTTGTGGCAGAGAGAGGTAAGGTCCCCCTTCAGCCTAAGTGGTCACATTAGCCCTCTTGGGCTCATGCACCAGATCCTGCTCTCCTGGCTTATCTGTGTTTTTTTGAGGGGAGGAATGAGATTTTCATTTTCTTTCCAGGCCCTTCCCATTCAGGGCATTTCAGATCCCTCCTTCCCATGACCCCTGAAATGAATTGGGTGAAGAATGGTCCCCTGCCCTACACGCCGCATGTCTGGGAGAGGCCAGAGGTGGAGCCGGCACATGCAAAGGCAATGCTGCCACCTGCTGGCGCCACGAAGAGACACAGCCCAGGTGGGCAACCAAACCCCATTAGCCCTGGGGGAACTGCACAAGGATGTCTTGCAGCTGAATGGTACCTTTTTCCAATGCAGCTTCTTACCTGTTCCCTCATTTAGTCATCCAGTATGCCGGCTGGAACAAGAACATCATCCCATTTTATGGACGAGACAACTGACACCCACAAAAGGGCAGAATGCTGACTGAGGTCACATGTGTGGGGATGGCTTGAAGGCAATGCTCAGTCTCCTGCTTCCCAGCCAAGAGTTGTGTCCCCTCGTCAGTGCTCAGATGAGGTGTCCCAGAAAACGAGGGACCCCTATGAACAAGGTTTACGGGGCCATCCCCAACATCCAGGGAGGAAGAGTGAGGGCGGAGGGCACCAGGCAGTAATGCCCACCCTGCAGCTGGCTCAGGGCCTGATACACGTGTACAGCAACTCTGTTTCCCAAGGGTTCACACACCTTCCACACAGATTTTGTGGGGTTTTTTTTGTAGAGAAGGGGGTTTGTCCTGTTGCCCAGGCTGGTCTCGAACCCCTGGGCACAAGTGTGATGTTACTTTTCGATAAAGATCTGGAAGAGCTGAGTCCTGCCCTAGGCCCGTGAGTCCTAATCTAAAAAACCGACGGTGAAAGAGGCAAGAGTCATCTTCCCAAATGGCAGCTGCAGGCGGAGTATGTGGGGGGAACTCGCAGACGATGTTGTGTGGTCAGCAGGTGTGCGATGACCGGGCTGCATCCTCTCCCGCTGGGTGCTCAGCACCCGACTCTCCTCTTTGTTCCTGGCTCTTCCAGCCCAGGTCTTCATTTGGCGGAAACAGCCTGGAGGACAGAAAAAGTGCCTCTTCTCTGCCCGAGACCCTTCCCACGCGCACACGCCATGGGGAAGCAGCTCTTCCCTTTTCCCGACGTGGGAGATGACTGGGCCGGTGGGAAATCCCATGATTCCCCGGCAGCGGTCCATGTCCCTCCTGACAGCGGGCAGCGGTCAGCCTCACTTCCAGGACTGTGCATTGTCCCAAGCCTCCTCCTCTCCAGACCTTCTTCGCACCTCTCCCCGCGATTCTTGTCCTGGTAGGGTCCAGGAAAGGCTGAAAGCTACGGATAGGCCCCACGTTGCCCCGCAGGGTGCGGATGAAATCGCTGTCGGAGGCCGGTCCTGTGGCCGGCCCTGCCTGGCTCCTGGACCGAGAGGAGCCTTCTATGGCAGAGCCGCAGCGCCACCGTGTGGTAGAAGTCCGTCTGCACGGCCAGAAACGGCGGCTCAGAGCGGGCCCACAGAAATCCTTGTAATAGTCCACTGTCAAGGCCGGTGCTAGCGACACGGGAGTGGCAAATGCACCCTCTTGCCGTTCCCGGTGTTTGGGCCTTGCCTGTGACGGTGGGAAAAGAAAATGGCCTTGCTGTGCTACAACCGGGGCTGCGGTCAGCGCTTCGATCCTGAGATCAATTCCGATGATGCTTGCCTATGCCACCCAGGTGTTCCAGTCTTTCACGATGCATTAAGGATTGGTCTTGATATAAGAGAAGAACAATTGATTTTTCTGATTTCTTAAGCATTGTAGGCTGTACAAAAGGTAGACATAATAGTGAGAAGCCACATGAGCCAGTCAAACCTGAAGTAAAGACTACTGAGAAGAAAGAACTATCTGAATTGAAACCCAAATTTCAGGAACACATCATTCAAGCCCCGAAGCCAGTAGAAGCAATCAAAAGGCCAAGCCCAGATGCACCAATGACAAATTTGGAATTAAAAATATCTGCCTCACCTGATAAACTTAAACTGTCATCAGGGAATGAAGAAGATAAGAAAGAAGAAGAGGCCAAGCGTGGTGGCTCACGCCTGTAATCCCAGCACTTTGGGAGGCCGAGGCGGGCGGATCACAAGGTCAGAAGATCCAGACCATCCTGGCCAACATGGTGAAACCCCGTCTCTATTAAAAATACAAAATATTAGCCGGGCGCGGTGGTGCACACCTGTAGTCCCAGCTACTTGGGAGGCTGAGGCAGGGGAATTGCTTGAACCTGGGAGGCAGAGGTTGCAGTGAGCCAAGATTGCACCACTGCACTCCAGCCTGGCAACAGAGCAAGACTCCACCAGAAAAAAAAAAAACAAAAAGAGAGCAAGAAGACTGATGAAATTAAGATTGGGACCTCATGTAAGAATGGAGGGTGTTCAAAGACATGTCAGGGTCTAGAGAGTCTAGAAGAAGTCTGTGTGTATCATTCTGGAGTACCTATTTTCCATGAGGGGATGAAATACTGGAGCTGTTGTAGAAGAAAAACTTCTGATTTTAATACATTCTTAGCCCAAGAGGGCTGTTCAACAGGGAAACACATATGGGCTAAAAAGGATGCTGGGGAAAATGTTGTTCCACGTAGAGAGGACTGGCATCAGACTGAAGGTGAAGTTACCATTTCAGTATATGCTAAAAATTCACTTCCAGAACTTAGCCGAGTAGAAGTAAATAGCACGTTGTTAAATGTGCACATTGGATTTGAAGGAGAGAAGGGATTTGATCAAAATGTGAAATTATGGGGTGTGACTGATGTAAAGTGAAGTTATGTAACTATGACTGCAACAAAGATTGAGATCACTATGAGAAAAGCTGAACCGATGCAGTGGGCAAGCCTTGAACTGCCTGCAGCCAAAAAGCAGGAAAAACAAAAAGACAACACAACAGATTGAGCGGGACATGGGAGGAAGGCTATTACGTATTTCAGAATTCCTAATACTGTGTGAAGTGGTGACTTGCTGCTGTCATCTTTTGTTTTGTTGTTGTGTTACTCAATCTGGCATTTCAGGGTTAACATTAGGTTCTTAAAAGCCAAAGTCAGTTTGTCTTTTTGTGCCTCTCACCTTTCTTTTGTGTTATGTAAGATTGATTATTCGTTTCTCCTTACTGGTAGGAACCATAGTTGTGTCCTGTACTTGAAGAAGCTAGAAAATCTCCCATAACCATAATTGCAGTATTTCTTCGTATTTCTCTGTTAAGCAGAGAAATATTAAGAACATGATATTTACTTCTTTCTATTATTCCATAATTAGTAAAGGAAGATGAAGTGTCCATTTTTAATCAGTTTTTACATGGATTTATGTTCTTACATTATTTGAAAATATTTAAGAAAGAGATGAAGCTTTGCAGTTTTTCTATGTGGGATGATTACTTTTTTAAGGAGGATTAATTCTGAGGTAGTGTAGTAAGTAAAGAGGAATATATAAATTGTTTAACAAATTAGAATTTGTTTACAACTAATTGAATTTTTAAATTATGTCAAAACTTACATTACTTGCCAAGCAGTATGATGTAAGAGTATAGGAAACATAAATAAGAATACAGAGGTATCAATTTGGTTAAAATTCACCATTTTAGGCCGGGCACGGTGGCTCACGCCTGTAATCCCAGCACTTTGGGAGGTCGAGGTGGGAGGATCACAAGGTTAGGAGTTCGAGACCAGCCTGGCCAATATGGTGAACCCTCGTCTCTACTAAAAATACAAAAAAATTAGCTGGGCATGGTGGCACATGCCTGTAATCCCAGCTACTTGGAAGGCTGAGGCAGGAGAATTGCTTGAATCTGGGAGGCAGAGGTTGCAGTGAGCCGAGATCACGCCACTGAACTCCAGCCTGGGTGACAGAGCAAGATTCTGTCTCAAAAAAAAAAAAAAAAAAAAAATTCACCATTTTATAAGACTAAGCAATAATCTTAAAAATCTCTTTCCTGAATATTTAAATGTGTTTCTATGGTGTTATGACTAAACTGTTAATTATTTAGAGATTAAACCCTCTTAAAAACCTTTAATTAGTTACATATAGAAAGAAATTATAGGCTGGGCGCAGTGGCTCATGCCTGTAATCTCAGCACTTTGGGAGGCCAAGGAGGGCAGATCACGAGGTCAGGAGTTTGAGACCATCCTGACCAACATGGTGAAACGCCGTCTCTACTAAAAATATAAAAATTAGCCAAGCGTGGTGGCATGTGCCTGTAATTCCAGCTACTCGAGAGGCTGAGGCAGGAGAATTGCTTGAATCTGGGAGGAAGAGGTTGCAGTGAGCCAAGATCACGCCACTGCACTCCAGCCAGGGTGACAGATCGAGAATCCATCTCAAAAAAAAAAAAAAAAAAAAGAAATTACATATATCTTGCCTCCCTGATGGAAAACTATATAAAATTGTAGACTTAAAAGGTTTGTGGAAATACATTAGGATATCAGAAAACTAAATATATGGACTTGTTTTATGACTATGACATGTTAAATAAAATAGTTTAATTCTTTTTTTAAAAAAAATAGTTCACTGTCTAGTCACTGGGGTCTTCCCTAGATCCCAGGAGAGAGCCCCATCCCCCTGGACTGAGGGACATCTGTCAAGATAAGGTCCCAGCCACATCTCTGCCCCCCGCCCCCAGCCTTAGCAAAACACCTAGAAAGGGCCAGGTTTCTGAGTCAGGTGGATTTTGTTGCTCCCATCTCCTCCGTTTTGCAGATGTCTGAGCTTGGGCAATTACAGAACCATTATCAAGCCTCAGTGTCTTGTCTCTAAAATGGGAGTCATGAAAGGCTTCTGAGGAATAAATTAGATAATAAAAAATGTAGAGCAGCAGACAGCTCATTGCAGGTGTCTAAGAAACAACGGTTTCCTTCCCCTTCTGTCTGGGCTTAGAGCCTGAGAAACCCAGACTGGCTCAAAGGCAAGGCCAGGAAGACAGCCAAAAACAAATGCCTAGGATGAGAAACGTTCCCCCTCAGCTCCTGCAGGAAACTATTCTTCACTAGTTCATCAGCTACTCCTTGCCTCTCTGAACACCTTCCATTAGGGCAACAAACCAACCTGGTTTGCCAGGCATTGAGGAATGTTCTGAAAGTTGAGGCCTTCAGGACTAAAACTGGACAAAATGGTCACCCAGTCCTTGTGTTGCCTCACAGTCTAGCTGCAGGACTTCATCAGTAGAGTTGATAGAATCTCTGGGGCCGTAGCCCAGGAACGTGCTTTGTAACAAGCTCCCCAGATGATTCTTATAAACATCAATGTCTGCGAGCCACGGCTCCAACACTCTCAGGCTGTGGTTTCTCATTGGCATGTAGTACGAGCGTTACTCTTCAGCCAGTCAGGAGGCCACCTGAGGCAGGGCACGCACGTGCTTAGGGATGAGACCTTGGAAAGACTGAAAAGAACTCTCTAAACACCAGGCTTCAGCCCTGAATCTGCAAAGCACACCCGAAGCACCTGGACATGTGCCCTCTTCTCAGCTTTAGAGTTTGTGCCCATGTGCTGCTTCTCCACCTTCTGCCATTCACTCATTAAATATTTGTTGAGTACCTACTAGCTTGGCACAGTAGGAACTGATATCCTAGTGATGCAAGATAAGCAATTAACGCTTGTATAAAAGTGTAATAAATTTAGATCATAGTAAATATAATAAGAAAGAGACAAACAGAATAATTTGATGGGGAGAGACTATGTTCAAAGGCATCTCTGAGAAGGTGATATTTGACTGAGTCCTGATGGTTGAGCAGCTAGCCATCCTAAGATGTGGGGGAAGCTGTTCCTGGGGAAGGAATGGCTATTGCAGAAGCCCCAAGGCAGAAACAAGAATTAGGAAGACAAGAGCAGGTGGAGCATAGCAAGCTGGGACAGAGCGACGGGAGCTGAGGCTGACAAGGTGGGCAGCAGCCAATGCGGACACATGGGGCCTTCTGGACCACTGTAGGCCTTTGCATTTTATTCTGCATGCAGTGGAAAACCATAGATGGCATTAAGCAAGGAAATGGCAGAGTCTGACTTGTGTCATTAAAGGTTAATTTG